>NC_089223.1:58426071-61418571 GCF_963924675.1 Phocoena phocoena | reverse complement strand
GTGCTGCAGTGAACATTGTGATACATGACCCTTTTTGAATTATGGTTTTATCAGGGTATATGCCCAGTAGTGGGATTGCTGGGTCATATGGTAATTCCACTTTTAGTTTTTTAAGGAACCTCCATACTGTTCTCCATAGTGACTGTATCAATTTACATTCCCACCAACAGTGTAAGAGGGTATGCTTTTCTCCACATACTCTCCAGCTTTTATTGTTTGTACATTTGTTATGATGGTCATTCTTACTGGTGTGAGATGATACCTCATTGTAGTTTCTTTTCATTCTTTTTTCTTTATTCTGCTCTGCAGTAGTTATTTCCACTCTTTTATCTTCCAGGTCACTTATCCGTTCTTCTGCCTCAGTTATTCTGCTATTGATTCCTTCTAGAGAATTTTTAATTTCATTTATTGTGTTGTTCATCGTTTGTTTGCTCTTTAGTTCTTCTACGTCTTTGTTAGTGTTTCTTTTATTTTCTCCATTCTATTCCCAAGATTTTGGATCATCTTTTCTATCATTACTCTGAATTCTTTTTCAGGTAGACTGCCTATTTCTTCTTTATTTGTTTGGTCAAGTGGGTTTTTACCTTGCTCCTTCATCTGCTCTGTGTGTCTTTGTCTTCTCATTTTGCTTAACTTATTGTGCTTGTGGTCTCCTTTTTGCAGGCTGCAGGTTCGTAGTTCCCATTATTTTTGGTGTCTGCCCCCAGTAGGTTAGTCTGGTTCAGTGGATTATATAGGCTTCCTGGTGGGGGGGACTGGTGCCTGTGTTCTGGTGGATGAGGCTGGATCTTGTTTTTCTGGTGGGCAGAACCACATGTGGTGGTGTCTTTTTGTGTGTCTGTGAACTTAATATGATTTTAGTCAGCCTCTCTGCTAATGGGTGGGATTGTGTTCCTGTCTTGCTAATTACTTGGCCTAGGGTGTCTAGCACTTTAGCTTGCTGGTCATTGAGTGGAGCTGGGTCTTAGCATTGAGATGGAGATTTCTGAGAGAGCTTTCACCGTTTGATATTATGTGGAGCTGGGAGGTCTCTGGTGGACCAATGCTCTGAACTTGGCTCTCCAACCACAAAGGCACAGGCCTGACACCTGGGTCCAGAAGAAAAGGGAGAGAGAAAGAAAGAAAGGAAGAAATGAAGGAAGGAAGGAAGGAAGGGAGGAAGGGAGGGAAAGAATGAAAGAAAGGAAGGAAGGAAGAAAGGAAGAGAAAGAAAGAAAAAGTTGGTAAAATAAAAAATAATTATAAGAATAAAAAAATTAAAAATAATTTTAAAAAAGAAAGAAGAGAGAACAACCAAACCAGAAAACAAATCCACCAAAGATAATAAGTGCTAAGAACTATACTAAAAAAAAAAAAAAAAACGACAGACAAAACCCTAGTACAATTGATAAAAGCAAATCTATACAGACAAAATCACACAAGGAAGCATACACATACACACTCACGAAAAGATAAAAAGGAAATATATATATATATATATATATCTTTGCTCCCAAAGTCCACCGCCTCAATTTTGGGATGATTTGTTGTCTATTCATTTATTCCACAGATACAGGGTACATCAAGTTGATTGTGGAGATTTAATCCACTGCTCCTGAGGCTGCTGAGAGAGCTTTCCCTTTCTTTTCTTTGGTTGCACAGCTCCTGGGCTTCAGCTTTGGATTTGGCCCTGCCTCTGTGTGTAGGTCGCCTGAGGGCCTCTGTTCTTCCCTCAGAAAGGATGGGGTTAAAGTAGCAGCTGATTAGGAGCCTCTGGCTCAGTCAGGCGGGGTGGGGGGTGGGGGGGGGATGTATGGAATATGACGCGACCCTGTGGTGGCAGAGGCCGGCGTGCTGTTGTAATAGCCTGAGGCCTGCCGTGTGTCCTCCCAGGGAAGTTGTCCCTGGATCACAGGACCCTGGCAGTGGCGGGCTGCACAGGCTCCCAGGAGGGGAGGTATGGATAGTGACCTGTGCTTGCACACAGGCTTCTTGGTGGCTATAGCAGCAGCCTTATCACTTCATGCCCACCTCTGGGGTCCGTGCTGCTAGCTGTGGCTCACGCCCATCTCTGGAGCTCCTTTAGGTGGTGCTCTGAATCCCCTCTCCTCACGCACCCCGAAGCAATGGTCTCTTGCCTGTTAGGCAGGTCCAGACTTTTTCCCGGAATCTCTCTTGGCTAGCTGTGATGCACTATCCCCCATCAGGCTGTGTTCACACAGCCAACCCCAGTCCTCTCCCTGGGATCTGCCCTCCGAAGCCCAAGCCTCAACTCCCAACCCCCACCCGTCCCAGCGTGTGATCAGACAAGCCTCTCGGGCTGGTGACTGCTGGTCGGCACCGATCCTCTGTGTGGGAATCTCTCCACTTTGCCCCCTGCACCCGTTGCTGCGCTCTCCTCTGTGGTTCTGAAGCTTCCCCCCCGCCACCCCTCATCTCTGCCAGTGAAGGGGCTTCCTAGCATGTGGAAACTTTTCCTCCTTCATAGTTCCTTCCCAGTGGTGCAGGTCCCATCCCTATTCTTTTGTCTCTGTTTTTTTCTTTTCCCCTACCCAGGTACATGGGGGAGTTTCTTGCCTTTTGGGAAGTTCTGAGGTCTTCTGCCAGCGTTCAGTAGGTGTTCTGTAGGAGCTGTTCCACATGTAGGTGTATTTCTGATATATTTGTGGAGAGAAAGGTGATGTCTAAGTCTTACTCTTCTGCCATCTTGTAAGTCTCTGGTTTCTTTCTTATTTCCTCTTTTGATTAATAATTTAGGAGTGGTATGGAAAACAGGGTGGTAGAAAGGTATATTAGATACAGTATTATGGGTGAAAGGGTGTAGAAAATAGAAGGGAATATTGAATGTTTAGTGTAGAAAAGGAAAGGAATCTTGAGAGAAACACAAAAATATTGATACTTTCATGAACCAATACTCCTTGTACACATCAAAACTTCCGAATACTTTGTGATGAGAGTTCTTACATATTTAACTATAGAGTCTTTTGACTTTTTGTTTTCTTAGGGAATGTTTTTGGGGATAGCAGACATATTAGCTCTCTAACAGACAATTTGAACTAATTCTATAATATTGAAGGCCATTAAAATCTATTTGGCTCGCAAACGAAAATTAAAATGTAAAAGTATTAAAACTAATCTTTGTTATAATTAACGAGGCTTGGATTAGGAACAACCATAAAGCCCAACACTGAGAAATGGTGCTGAAAATTCTTTGTGATTCTTCTTCCAGTTTCATTTTGATTTCTATCTCTAAAAACATCTGAAAAGTTGTTTAAGCATGATGTTAAATGGTGAATGCTAGAGATTATAGTATTACAATTTCATATATTTTCTTAATAAGTATTTGCTTTTTTCCCTCTCTCCGTTCTTTCTTCCCTCCCTCCTTCTATTTCCCATTCCTCCCTCCACCCTTCCCCCTTCCTTCGTTCCTTTTTTCCTTCTTTCCTTTCTTTCCAGTTCTTAATAAAGAATTCATGCAGTATAAATTCTTCTTGGGAAGATTGAATCTTAAATAACATTTCTTTCATTTATGAAATTTTAATATTCATCCTATACAATGCTATAAAAATAAACATTATTTACATATGTATTTAAACAATATTCTAATACATAAAAACATGTGTTATTTTTAAAATAGAAAATATCTGTAGTTTTATATCTATGTAGATATTTGCAGATAAGTCTTGGGAAACACTGCAAACTAAGTAAGGTTTTCTTTTTGAAGCCATGTTGTGTTTTGTCTCTGCTTCATTTTCAGCTCTCATATTGTCATCCAAGCCCTCACTTCTCTTGTCTCACAGAGATTGTTACTGCTCTGCTCTGTTTTGTACCTTAGGTTGAATTTTATTAGTATATTATTGGATAAGGCAGAAAAAGAAATCACTGAAACATCTGCCAAAGATCATCTGGAACTTCCATGTGGCAAGAGAATGTCTTTAGCATCCAGCAGAAATGGCTATGTATTCTCTTCCTGAAGGCATTCACATGAAGGGCCTCTATCACTATCCCTGCTTATTTTCCATTATTTAGTCAACTGGCAATCAAAATATTTTTCTTGGTGCTCGTCTGATTCCTCTACTGCCTTTATTTAAGTCCATTGCTTCCATGTGTTCCTCTGAAGAGAAATGATTAAATAGCAGTTCTCTCAAGACTGAAAAAAAAGTTTTTATTTTTGAAAATCCACAAAATTACCCAGATTCCCCTAGAAGAAAAAATTGGGGTCATAGGCACAGAAATGAGTTCTATCAAATGGAAGAGTCCCAGGTATTAAAAGGTAAACTAGATTTTAGCATACAGATGTCTTTTCTTACACAAAACCTGACAATTGCAGGTTTGAGCAGCTTATTATATAGTCATTGCTTCCTCTTCAATAACTCATTTTGATATTTTGTAATTTGCCAAAACGTGCCTTTGTGATCCCACAGACTCTTAAGTACTTTGTAATGAGTGTGTATGAACAGATGGAAAATGTTTTCAATTTCAGAGAAAACCACTAATGGATGTCACCAGCTATTAGAAAAGCTCAGGTGGCTCCATTTTCCAAGGAAAGGTATTGTCATAAAGCTCTTCATTTTTTAATAAAATGTTTGCTCATTTATACCTGGATGGTAATTTAAGATTTCACAAGTCTAAACAGATTACAACTATAGTTGGAAATTATTTAGTGCTAAATAGCCTGGAAATCCAGTCTCAAGAATCTCGCCTGAAAACAGTAATGACAATCCAGGTCATTTTATTAGCGCAACATGAATTACTATAAAAACAATCCCCTTGAAGAAGTGGACAAAGACATTTCACTAAGAAGTCAAATCCATGCTTGAGCTTTGGTGATAATCCCTCTTTTAAAGTAAAAAGGAGTATACCTTCTGTCCTCAATTTGTATCCCAAACTAACACATCTTCTCAAAGAGAAACACATCAAAGGAATGATTGTAGCAGAGGCTATTCCCAAAGTATAGTCTATCTCATGTTCAAAAGGTAGTTACTTGTTCTCCAAAATGCAGAGCCATTAGCTGTTAACTCTCCCCTCAAAATTCACACCAGCTCCTTCTTTTACAAAGCTCTTGGTCTGATATCCTGTGGAAGAAATAAGAAGATTTCTGGTCTAATTAGTTTATTTTCGGCCTTTGTTACCTCTCTTTTACTAAAACATTGGTCAAAAATAAATGCAATACCATCTGTGCAATGATTGATATAGCATGTGCTTCTTTATTTAGAGCTCCACTAACAGGAATTATTTATATGTAGGTTAGGAAAGAATGGAGCTAGCAATTCTTTCTAGCAAAGTAACTTCCTATAATTTTAAGGAGTGCTTCATGGCTGTATTTCTTCCTTACTTGGATATGAAGTATTCAATATATATTTTGGATAAATGCTTTTCTCTTGTCATGGAAAATAGGTGGTCTAACACCATCCAGAGTGCTGACACTACACTTCTTTTAGTATCATGGACATCATGTAAATGTAATTACATCAAAACCAAAGTTATTAACAATAATATATATCTTTTAATAAAAGTGTTTCAATATAGAACAAAAAAGTTAAAAAAAAAATTATAGGTCTAAGGGCTATGTCAAATGCACATTGGAGTTTCTTCATATTTTGTTTCACCATGGAGACAAACCATCTGACAGTGGTACTTCTGATGAGCCTACATTTTAGAGTAATAGCAATTAGACAATGTTGTAGAAGCAATATGCATGAGAAAAGTCACTGCTTTTAAAAATATAACTACTCTAAGGATATCATTTGCTTTGATCTCAATGACTTTTATGTATAGATTCATAGGTTTAGTAATATTTTTTAAACAAGACAAATGACACACAACCTCACTTTCTTCTTCATTATAAATGTTAGGAAGTTCCCACTTGTGATTATATTATTTAGCTAGGGATTATTGATATAATTTTCTTAGCCTCACTATCCAACTTTTATAACTTGCTTTCATTTTCATTATGCTTTTCAAATAGATCTTGGTCATATGGTATGCATTATATTTTTTAAAATTTCAAATCAAATCACCTTTTAATCATTTGTTTATGTACATGTAGCTTTAAGTCTAAATGAATTGTTTATGATAAGATGGACTTACTCTTCTTAAACACACGTTAGAATAGAATTTAGAATCCCGTTTGTAATATGGCTTAACAAATGAAGGGCTGTAATTAATTCATGAGTTAAATTAGTGTCCCTAAACATAGCCATCTGCATCAAAATTTCTCCATGAAATTTTTGGCCTCTATGAAGGGATGTGTTAATTTCTAACTTTGAATATTAACATTATTAAGACATGAAATTTTATGCTTCTGTTCTTTTTACTCAAATGAACACACACACATACATAATTATCTTAATCACACATGAAATTAATAGAAGATTAAATAATGGAGAAGAAAAGATTAGTGAACTTGAAAAGATAGTTAAAGAAACTATCCAAAATGAGACAGGGAAAGAAAATCTGTGGAACAACTTCAAGTTGCCTGATTGGGGTCCCTGAAAAAGGGGAAGGGCAGAAAATATTTGAAGTAATAATGGGTAGAATTTTTCCAATTTTATGAAAATAATAAATCCACAGATTTAAGAATCTCAACAAATCCCAAGCAAATAAATATGAAGAAAACTACCTTAAATCATAACATCATATTGCTCTGAAGTAAGTACAGAGGAGCAAATATATAGAGATGATAGCAGATTTCTTATCAGAACGATGCAAGTAGGAAGACAATTGAGCAGTGTTCTTCCACTTTGTCTTCATTATCCCTCTCACACAGAAGACTTTTTAAATATATATTTTTTCCTAATCAATCCTGCCTGATGAAATCTCAATACTTCAGATGTAAGGTATATCTGTTCAATATATACAGGTATACATACAGATATTTGTTTAAAATTATATATATATTGTATGTACTGTGGCTCTTTTGAGAGACACAAATCATTTCACATGACCCCCCCACCCCAAGAATAAACTTTCACTCCCTTGAGGGTGGTCTTGCCCCATTGAGGATGCATGCAGAAAGTAACATCTTGAAAATAATGGGGGAAACTGTCAATCTGGGATTCTATATCCAGCAAAAATATCCTTCAAAAAACTAAGAAATAATAAATACTTTTTCAGATACAAAAGTGCTGAAAGATTTCATCACCAGTACAGCTGTACTATAAAAAAGGAAGGGCAGAAGGAAGGTAATACCAGATCAAAATCTAGATCTACACAAAGAAATGAAGCACAGAAAAAATGGAAACAGCTTTTGAAAATATAAAGGCTTTTCCCTTTATTATTACATCTCTTTAAAAAGATAATTGACTGAATTAAACTATTAACAATGTTTTGTGAGGTTTGTAACTTTACCCCAGTGAAAATAAACAGAAAATAAACATTAAAAATACTCAAAATAATGGCTATTAATAAGAGGTATGAAGAAAATAAAAGAGTATAATGGTTTAGTAATTGACCACAATGGTGGAAGCAGGCACTGGTATTGAAATGATAAAGTTCTCCTTGAGGAGCTCAGGAAGTCAACCACAGGAGAATTCTAAAGTCAGAATAATCAAGGCAGGAGAAATAGTTAGAACAAAGATTCTTAAAAAAACCTACACAGAAATCAAAGTGTGTGGTATAGTGATAAAAGATGAGATGATTAGTTGTCAACTCCACAGAAAGAATACAGATTGGGGGGAGTATTCAAAGGAGGAATAACAATATTCAATAAGTCTCTGGGGTCAAAAGGACCTTGTTTTGGAGAGAAAAGAAAATGGAGAAAGAGGGAAAAGATAGGATTAGACCTAAAGGGAATATTTTTTGACACATCTCATTATTGAGTTTGACATACCAAAGGATATCATAATAACATGGTTTTAATCTAAGCATATTCATTCGACCACCTAAAAAGCATATTCTCTTATTTTAGATTATCATACATGTTAATAACTTAAGAATATGACCATTAATCTTTCTTTACTGTGACTCCAGTGCTAGTATATAGCTTTCATATCAAAACTTTCATATCCCCCGTTGGACTCTATGCCAGAGCTTTATGACGTGGTCAGAGCTAACCCTTTTTATTCTGTCTAAGCAACCTGTTACTTAAATGTAGTTTATCACATAACACAGAGGCACAATGTTATGAATTATCTCAGACATAGCACAGATAATCTAGTATATTTACTGGCATTTTTGCTCAGGTCTTCATAATTGTTTGGTTAAAGTTGGCATAACATCATAGCAATCTTTTCTTCTATGTTTCTTATTCATGAGGTTTCTTTCAATATCTTTATTGGAGTATATTTGCTCTACAATGAGCATTAGCTTCTGGTATATAACAAAGTGAATCATCCATACATATACACATATCCCCATATCCCCTCCCTCTTGTGTCTTGCTCCCACCCTCCCTATCCCACCCCCCTAGGTGGTCACAAAGCACAGAGCTAATCTCCCTTTGCTATGTGGCTGCTTCCCACTAGCTATCTATTTTACATTTGGTAGTGTATATATGTCCATACCAATCTCTTACTTTGTCCCAGCTTACCCTTCCCCCTCCCCATATCCTCAAGTCCATTCTCTAGTAGGTCTGTGTCTTTATCCCGTCTTGCTCGTAGGTTCTTCATGTCCATTTTTTTTCTTAGATTCCATATATATGTGTTAGCATACAGTATTTGTTTTTCTCTTTCTGACATACTTCACTCTGTATGGCAGACTCTAGGTCCATCCACCTCACTACAAATAACTCAGTTTCGTTTCCTTTTATGGCTGAGTAATATTCCATTGTATATACATGCCACATCTTCTTTATCCATTCATCTGTTGATGGACATTTAGATTGCTTACATATCCTGGCTATTGTAAATAGTGCTGCAGTGAACATTGTGGTACATGACTTGACTCTTTTTGAATTACAGTTTTCTCAGGGTATATGCCCAGTAGTGGTATTTCTGGGTCGTATGGTAGTATTATTTTTCATTTTTTAAGGAACCTCCATATTGTTCTGCAGAGTGGCTGTATCAATTTACATTCCCAGCAACAGTGCAAGAGGGTTCCGTTTTCTCCACACACTCTCCAGCATTTATTGTTTGTAGACTTTTTGATGATGGCCATTCTGATCGGTGTGAGATGATACCTCATTGTAGTTTTGTTTTGCATTTCTCTAATGATTAGTGATGTTGAGCATTCTTTCGTGTGTTTGTTGGCAATCTGTATATCTTCTTTGGAGAAATGTCTATTTAGGTCTTCTGCCCATTTTTGGATTGGGTTGTTTGTTTTTTTGATATTGAGCTGCATGGGCTGCTTGTACACTTTGGAGATTAATCCTTTGTCAGTTGCTTCATTTGCAAATATTTTCTCCCATTCTGAGGGTTGTCTTTTTGTCTTGTTTATGGTTTCCTTTGCTGTGCAAAACCTTTTAAGTTTCATTAAGTCTCATTTGTTCATTTTTGTTTTTATTTCCATTTCTCTAGGAGGTGGGTCAAAAAGGATCTTGCTGTGATTTATGTCATAAAGTATTCTGCCTTTTTATTTTCTCTAAGAGTTTGATAGTGTCTGGCCTTACATTTAGATCTTTCATCCATTTTGAGTTTATTTTTGTGTATGGTCTTAGGGAGTGTTCTAATTTCCTTCTTTTACACGTACCTGTCCAGTTTTCTCAGCGCCACTTATTAAAGAGTCTGTCTTTTCTCCATTATATATTCTTGACTCCTTTTTCAAAAATAAGGTGACCATTAAGGTGACCATATGTGCATGGATTTATCTCTGGGCTTTCTATCCTGTTCCATTGATCTATATTTCTGTTTTTGTGCCAGTACCATACTGTCTTCATTAATATATCTTTGTAGTATAGTCTGAAGTCAGAGAGTCTGATTCCTCCAGCTCCGTGTTTCTTTCTCAAATTGCTTTGGCTGTTCAGGGTCTTTTGTGTTTCCATACAAATTGTGAAATTTTTTGCTTTAATTCTGTGAAAAACGCCATTGGTAGTTTGATAAGAATTGCATTGAATCTGTAGATTGCTTTGGGTAGTATGGTCATTTTCACAATGTTGATTCTTTCAATCCAAGAACATGGTATATCTCTCCATTTGTTTGTACCATCTTTAATTTCTTTCATCAGTGTCTTATAGTTTTCTGCATACAGGTCTTTTTTCCCATTAGTTATGTTTATTCCTAGGTATTTTACTTTTTGTTGTTGTTGCAGTGGTAAATGGGAGTGTTTCCTTAATTTCTCTTTTAGATTTATCATCATTAGTGTATAAGAATGCCAGAAATTTCTGTGCATTAATTTTGTATCCTGCTACTTTACCAAATTCATTGATTGGCTCTAGTAGTTTTCTGATAGCATCTTTAGGATTTTCTATGTATAGTATCATGTCATCTGCAAACAGTGACAGCTTTACTTCTTCTTTTCTGATTTAGATTCCTTTCATTTCTTTCTCTTCTCTGATTGGCATGGCTAAAACTTCCAAAACTATGTTGAATAAAAGTGGTGAGAGTGGTTGTTCCTGATCTTAGTGGAAATGATTTCAAGTTTTCACCATTGAGAATGATATTGCCTGTGGGTTTTTCATAAATGGCCTTTTTTATGTTGAGGTAAGTTCCCTCTATGCCTACTTTCTGCAGGGTTTTTATCATAAATGTGTGTTGAATTTTGTTGAAAGCTTTTTCTGCATCTGTTGAGATGATCATATGGTTTTTATCCATTAATTTGTTTATATGGTGTATCAAATTGATTGATTTGTCATCGTGAATGATACTTGATATGATTTCAACATTCTTAAATTTATCACGACTTGATTTATGACCCAAGACATGATCTGTCCTGGAGAATGATCCATGAGCACTTGAGAAGAAAATGTATTCTATTGTTTTTGGATGGAATGTCCTATAAATATCAACTGAGTCCATCTTGTTTAATGTATCATTTAAAGCTTGTGTTTCCTTATTTATTTTCATTTTGGATAATCTGTCCATTGGTGAAAATGAGGTGTTAGTCCCCTACTATGACTGTGTTACTGTCGATATCCCCTTTTATGGCTGTTAGCATTTGCCTTATGTATTGAAGTGCTGCTATGGTTGGTGCATAAATATTTACAATTGTTACATCTTCCTCTTGGCTTGATCCCTGGATCATTATGTAGTGTCCTTCTTTTTCTCTTGTAGTAGTCTTCATTTTAAATTCAATTTTGTTTGATATGAGAATTGCTACTCCAGCTTTCTTTTGATTTCCATTTGCATGGATTATCTTTTTCCATCCCCCCACTTTCAGTCTGTATGTGTCCCTAGGTCTGAAGTGGGTCTCTGGTAGACAGCACATATACAGCTCTTGTTTTTGTATCCATTCAGCCTGTCTATGTCTTTTGTTTAGAGCATTTAATCCATTTACATTTAAGGTAATTATCGATATGTATGTTCCTATTACCATTTTCTTAATTGTTTTGGGTTTGTTATTGTAGGTCTTTTCCTTCTCTTGTGTTTCCTTCCAGAGAAGTTCCTTTAGCATTTGTTGTAAAGCTGGTTTGGTGGTGCCAAATTCTGTTAGCTTTTGCTTGTCTGTGTAAAAGTTTTAGTTTCTCCATCGAATCTGAATGAGATCCTTGCTGGGTAGAGTAATCTTGGTTGTAGGTTTTTCCCTTTCATCACTTTAAATATGTCCTGCCACCCCCGTCTGGCTTGCAGAGTTTCTGCTGAAAGATCAGATGTTAACCTTATGGGGATTCCCTTGTATGTTATTTGTTCCTTTTCCCTTGCTGCTTTTAATATTTTTTCTTTGTATTTAATTTTTGATAGTTTGATTAATATGTGTCTTGACGTGTTTCCCCTTGGATTTATCTTGTATGGGGCTGTCTGTGCTTCCTGGACTTGATTAACTATTTCCTTTCCTATATTAGGGAAGTTTTCAACTATAATCTCTTCAAATATTATCTCAGACACTTGCTTTTTCTCTTCTTCTTATAGGACCCCTATAATTCGAATGCTGGTGCATTTAATGTTGTCCCAGAGGTCTCTGAGACGGTCCTCAAGTCTTTTCATTCTTTTTTCTTTATTCCACTCTGTGATAGTTATTTCCACTATTTTATCTTCCAGGTCACCTGTCTGTTCTGCTTCAGTTATTCTGCTATTGATTCCCCTAGAGAATTTTCAATTTCATTCATTATGTTGTTCATCATTGTTTGTTTGCTCTTTAGTTCTTCTAGGCCCTTGTTAAACATTTCTTATATTTTCTCCATTCTATTTCTAAGATTTTGGATCATCTTTACTGTCATTACTCTGAATTCTTTTTCCGGTAGACTGCCTATTTCCTCTTCATTGGTTAGGTCTGGTGGGTTTTTACCTTGCTCCTTCTTCTGCTGTGCATTTCTTTGTCTTCTCATTTTGCTTAACTTACTGTGCTTAGTGTCTCCTTTTCACAGGCTGCAGGCTCATAATCCCTGTTGTTTTTGGTGTCTGCCCCCAGTGGGTAAGGTTAGTTCAGTGGGTTGTGTATGCTTCCTGGTGGAGGGGACTGGTGCCTGTGTTCCGGTGGATGAGGCTGGATCTTGTGTTTCTGGTGGGCATGACTGCATCTATTGTTGTGTTTTGGTGTGTCTGTGAACTTAGTATGATTTTAGGCAGCCTCTCTGCTAATGAGTGTGTTGTGTTCCTGACTTGCTAGTTGTTTGGCATGGAGTGTCCAGCACTGTAGCTTGCTGGTCGTTGAGTGGAACTGGGTCTTAGTGTTGAGACGGAGATCTCTGGGAGAGCTCTTGCTGATTGATATTACGTGGGCCTGGGAGATCTCAGGTGGACCAATGTTCTGAATTCGGCTCTCCCACCTCAGAGGCTCAGGCCTGACAGCCGGCCAGATCACCATGACCCTGTAAGCCACACAGCTGGAGAAGATGGGCTATGAGTTGGGTGTCAGCCACTGCCCTGTTGTAGCTCTCTCTTAGCTATCTCCAAAGGTTCACCCAGGTATATTGGCTTATTCCACCATTCCTCATAACTTGCACATGCCAGTCTGGGATTTGTAGATGTCCTCCTTATACTCTTCATTGAAACATCTTGCATTCATTGTGGTGAGATATGCTAATAGTGTTGGTTCTCTTCAGTTCAGAGACTGGGACAGTCTGAGCCTGCATGTGGCCAAGTCAGGAGCAGCTGGCCACCAATCCCAAAGTGATAACTTGTCAGATTCCAAGAAGGCTTTCTGCAGCACCCGAGCATTAGTCCCATGCAGCTGCTCCACTCAGTTGCAGCACTGTTACCGGGGAACTCGGTGGGACCCTCAAACAAGGATTTCTGCTGGCCCTAGAGCCTGGCTTGCCCACCCAGGCAAGGAGCTGAGGAGAGTGTCTCCCGGCCCATCCCACCAGAGGGGCAGACACCTGGAAGCTGCACAGCCGACAGCAAAGGAGTTCTCATGTTTTTCTATCAGTGTGTATTCCCCACTCCCATAACCCTCCCCTCAAAAACTTAGCATCTGTAGTTTGTTTTAAAAAAGATTTCTAACAATTTTCACAGAATATGGGGATTTCTTATAGCTTATATGAAAATATTAAGCAGTGATGTTCTATATCATTAGCACATGACAAAACTTTCAAAATATTAATCCATAATTTCTCTGTGTTTTCTTACATGATTTGACCTTTTCCTCACTCAGAGGAGGGCTAATTTGGCTAAGAGAATGCAGTGGTCAAAATCTGCTTTTTGTGTTTCAAAAGCCTTGTAATTGGAGGGAAATTAAAGCAACTCACATTTTGAAAAATAAATATAGGAGAGAATATCTATGGTATAAAAGCCAGGTATTCTATCTTCGGACTAGATCAGAATGGAAAAAGAAAAGTATCAGAGTAGAAAGAGGGAGTGATTAGATGTGGGAGAATCCCTTTGAAAAAGGGTTTAGACTTCAAGTGGGATGAGCTTCAATTGGAGTGGGACAGTGAGAAACCAGTTAGGTTTGTGTAATCTAAGAGCAAAAAAAAAAAAAACAGAAAACAAAAAATGGTGTGTGCATATTTCTTGGTAAACATTAGGAAGTTAGAAAGACCCAATTCTAGGAATATATATGTAATGTCTAGAAATGAGCTTACTTGGTTCTCCCTTGCACCAATATAGTATAGGTGTACCTGAATAATTACACAAACTTAAGAGTACATTTGGCATTAAACTAGACATCATGTGACATCCACAGAGATACTCTTCTGTCCTGGTATGGTGTGAAGCACTAAAGTGAACGCCAACAAGGAATGCTACTGAAAGTAAGAGCAATTAGTCAGACACTAACATGGGATGAAGCAGAGGCACTGGAATGGATCAGTGATGGATGATCATTCAGAATGATGAATGTTTCACTGAATGTCAACAGAGACTGAAGGCTACGAGGACAAGATATTACATACAAAATCCTTGCCATTCTGCAGGGTACACACAATTCTTGGCAGTAGGGTAGGGAATTTAAATGGACTGGTTTTAAGTTTTCCCGTCTCCACTGAATAAGAGCTTGAAATAAAAATTATACTGAATTATAAAAAAATAAAGAAAATGACACTTCTGACATATTTCCGGTTTTGGAGTGAGACATGCACCTTCTATGAATAAAATCTATGTTTCCTCTGAGGCACATCTTACATTACATTTGAACAGTCAAATATGTCATTGTCTATTTGCTTTTTCTCATATACCTGAAAAATGGCAACAAAACTCAGACATTTTTAACTCATTTTTTCCAGATGATTTGTATTGGTTATCAAATGTATTACTTAAATTTAAAAAACAAACCCACAATATCTTTTTCTCTGTAGAAAAAAAGGACTCTTCTAAAATTATAACTAGAGTTGATATCTTTTCCATGTATTATATTCAGCTCATGGAACATAATCACATTAAAGGATCCTAACTTAGGACCTCACCCCATCATGTTATATGCCACATATTGTTTATAAATTAGTTAGCCACTTTCTCTCTACTTATATTAGCAATTCTAACCAGATGTTTTTTCAAAATTTATAGAGTATTTATTTTAAAAAAACACTTAGAAACAGTATGGTTAAGTCTTAGGTAGTAATATAATTTTCTAATTCACTTCTAGATTTTTATCAGTTTATATCAAGTTATATAAATTTGCTTAGGTTATAATATCTGATCCACTTCTGAAATCTCAGTATCAAAAATGTTTTTTTCTCTCTCTCTCTCATCATATCCTATTCATCCAATTTACTTATTAAAAAACCTTTACAGCAGTGATTCTTTGATTTCATTGAGATCTCTAGTCCACTTATTTTACCACTTTATCATTATTAATCGGAACTCTCCGGTGTTCATTTCTCCTAGTCTAGCGTACAATTCATACTCCATCATTGTCATTATTTCTTACTTTTATTTTGTATCCGTAGTACTAAGGTGAACACATTAAAGTGATGTAAACCCCAATATCCATTTATTTTCTCCATATCTGTACTACAGCACATAACTGCTTGGTTGACGTGGATCATTTCATATTACACATTTTAAGCAGGTAATCAAGACTACTTAACTCTCTTATAGGGCTTTCTTGTTGGGCTCATGTTCTCATGCCATGAAATATTCCTTCTCTCTTTTAACCCTAAACTTCTTCACCTTTAATCTAAGCTGAATATTCATCTTTTAACTCATTGAGAAAGTGGAAGCCACCAGAAACCATTTCCTTCAACATTCCACCACAAAATCTACAGATTTATCTATCCCACACCCATCTTCTCCTTCTATCCTACCACAGTTTAGAGTGTTACCCTTATCAAAAAATAGTCCATCCCTGCATTCTTTGGATCCAGTTCCTTTTCAAAAAGCTCACTCTTGGGCTTCCTTGGTGGTGCAGTGGTTGAGAGTCTGCCTGCCGATACAGGGGACACGGGTTCGTGCCCCGGCCCGGGAATATCCTACATGCCGCGGAGTGGCTGGGCCCGTGAGCCATGGCCGCTGAGCCTGCGCGTGCGGAGCCTGTGCTCCGCAACGGGAGAGGCCACAACAGTGAGAGGCCCGCGTACCGCAAAAAAAAAAAAAAAACTCCCTCTTTTTGTCATATCTTCTGTTTCCTCCCTCGAGATTCTCTTCCTTTATAGCCAGCTGATAATTCCTGCAAGCATAAAACATATTTTTGCTAGCTCCTATTTGTTCTGTGGACTGCATATTCCTTCCACCTTCTTTCTTGGCTTCTACAAAATTCACCTCATTGGGGTTTCCTTTTACCACTTATTCAATCTTCTTTGCCAACTCATCCTCCTAAAACAAACCTTTAATTGTTAAGATCCTCAGAATTTGGTCTTGGTCCTTTTATTCATTTCTTTTTGATTACTTCTCAGTAATGTCATTGACTCCAAAGAATTCCAGTGTCATCTGTATGCTGATGACTCAAAAATTATCTTTTCTCTCCACAGGCATCTCCTTTGACTATCTGTTTCTCTCAAATTGCATATCTTGCTCCTTTCAATAAATGCCACTATCACCCACCTGAGGCCAGGAATTCAGAAATAATCATTTATTATTAATAGTAATCTGTCATACAGAGTGAAGTAAGTCAGAAAGAGAAAAACAAATACCGTATGCTAACACATATATATGGAATTTTAAAAAGCGGTATTGTAACAGGGCAGGAATAAAGACGCAGATGTAGAGAATGGACTTGAGGGCACGGGGTGGGGGGAAGGGGAAGCTGGGATGAAGTGAGAGAGTAGCATTGACATATATACACTACCAAATGTAAAATGGATGGCTAGTGGGAAGCTTCTGCATAGCAAAGGAGATCAACTCAATGCTTTGTGATGACCTAGAGGGATGGTATAGGGAGAGTGGGAGGGAGGCTTAAGAGGGAGGGGATATGGGGATATATGTATACGTATAGCTGATTCACTTTGTTGTACAGCAGAAACTAACACAACATTGTAAAGCGTTTATACTCCAATAAAGATGTGAAAAAAAGTAGTAATAATTTATATTAGTAACTATATTAGTAATTCTCTAAGCTAACAATTGCTCCCTCCTATCCTTTCCTATTGATTATAGCTCTGAAATATATTGATTACATATTTGAATTGTATACTGATTATATTTTGGAAATATCTGCCAATTTTTAGATTCTTTTACTACATGATTGTTCTTTATCTTGAGTTGCTATTAACTATTATCTGAATTACTAGAGATACCTCCTGTCCATTTGCTTCAACTTCTTCTCTACATGGCAGTAAAAGTGATCTTTTAAAATGTAAGTTGGATCACATTGTTCTACCAAAAAGTTTGAGTTGTTTCCCAAAGCGCTCAGAAAAAATTTAACGTTTACTATGATCTATACAGTTGGGTATGATTCACTTCTACTGAATCACTAAACTCACTTCACACTTGTGCCCCTCCATCTCCTTCCCCAGTCACATTGATCTTTTCTCAGTGGTGAGAATATGTGAAATTATTTTCATTACTTTGGGTGGAAATATACATGTTGGACCCCAGTTCCCACTAAACGTGCCCACAACTTCCTCTTCATCTGATTGTTTCTTTTTCATTTTTAATTCTTATCTTACATGACATGTGCTCAAAGAGACTCTTCCTCACTACTTTATTTAAAGTAGTTTTTTCCTCAGTGATCTTGTACCTTTCTAATTTATTTCTTAGCTCTTATTCACCCTAAAAGTATTTTCTTTGTCTTGTATTTGTCCCTTTGTCTGTCTACTCTACTAGAGTGTACATTCCATGAGGTTAGGTACTCTTTCTCCTAGTTTACCACTTTTTCTCCAATACCTTTAATGGGGTCTGTCATACTGTAGATGCTCAGTAAACATATATGTTGACTGAATTGCTCCTCATCAAAGGTATTTTTGATAAATAGCCATCATTATATCTGATGGATATAAAGCTTGGCAGGACATTTTGAACTGTTTATCTTACTTCTTATAATAATCAACCACACAGGTAGGAAGATGGCTGTATGCCTAAGGATCTTTCATTTTTCCTATTCATGGTAACTTTTGCTACTTTACCTTTGCTTTCCAAATAAGACTATGGGAATTGTGCCCTAATCACAAATTTTAGGACATATTTGAAGTTTGGACACATTTTCTTACATTTGGAGGTGGGATGGTATTGTTAAGAAAACTCCCTAAATAGGTGCTTGGTTTTCACTAATACCTAATTTCAGACTTTATTATGGTCAGTGCTCTCATTCTCTATTGTAACACAACAAACTATCACCAAATTTAGTGGCTTAATACAACATCCATCTTGTTATTATTCTTTATATTTTTTGGATCCAGGACTTAGGCAGAGCCCACAGGGAAAGACTTGCTTCTGCTCCACAAAATGTAGCCTCTCACTTGGGATAACTCAAACAACTGGAGGCTGGAACAGTTGCGGACTAGCTAGGCATCTCTTTTCACATTATCTCAGGGTTTCTTCTTTTGGTTTCTCCACATCATCTTTTATCTTGGTGTCCTCAGTAACATAGCCTCAAGATAGTTGAACTTCTTATCTAGTAGCTCAGTATTCCAAGAGCAAGTGTTCTGAGAGCGGAAGAAGACGTCAGTCTCTTGAAGCCAGTACCTGAAAGCAGGTACAGAATCACTTCCACTGTAGGCCATTTGCCAGAGCAGCCACAGAGCCTGCAAAGATTCAAGAAGAGGACACTTAGAGGAATGCCAAACAATTTGTAGCCATCTTTAATCAACCAAAGTAAGGTACTGAGTTTTAATTATAAGTAGAAAGACGTTATTAAAATAAAAACAAGTGTAGGGCAAATCTTTCTTATTAATGATGTTATTGAAAAATCAGTGGGCATTTCTGCCAATTTATAATTGATAATTTATTCCTTTATGAAGATGAAGCATATATTGTATTAGCCTCATATTCTTTACTGAATGCTCATTCATCCCAGTTTTGGTGTTTCAAATGTTGGCAATTATTGATACTTATATACATCCCTATGCTTTTATGTCATCCAATTTTAAATAATAATTTGGCTGATCCAATGAAACTCTCCTCTAAGCCTTTCTTTTTCATTTTTTAATTCCTTTCCATCTTTTAGTAATAAAAATTTTATTTCATGGTGTGGTGTGTGGTTTTTGTTGTTGCTGCTATTTTTGGTCATTGTTGTTTTTCTTTTCTTTGTTTTGGACATTGTGGAAGGTGAAAGGGAGGAACCTCACATATTCCAAATGCAAGAATGAGGACCTATGCTGTGAACAACATGTGGGTTCTCTAAGCATTTAAATGTTTTGTTTTATTTAATCCTCACAACAAACCTATCACAACAAATGCTCCAGTTATATAATTGAGAAAAATGTTTAATATGGGTTAATGAAATTGCACATTGGATTGAGAAATGTACCCATAATGAAGGCAGAAGGCCATTCCTTGAATTTATACTGACATTTTTATGGACAACATTAGTCTGGGTCTTGATCCTGATTCTGTAGGTATACAAGCTTTTAACTTTTACACAAATGTTAGATTAGTGGATATCTAAATTTCCTATTGGTTACAAAACTCCATGAAGGCATACATTCTTGAAAGAGATAAAATGTCTTTTGAAGATCAGGAGAAAACAATTTTTGTTAGTTAATTGAGTTGTTTAAATAGATGGCAAATTAGAAAGCAGGACTTATGTTGGAAATTCCTTGGCTATAATTCACTTTTACTTATACCTGGAAATAACTTTTCATGCATCTTGAAATTACTCTTTGGTCTTGATCCATTTTCTGAACAATATTTCCTTTTTCATGAAAGTTAGCATGTGTTTACAGCTGAATAGTTTTCTTAATCTATTTCCTGATAGTAGAATTTTGGATGTCTATAGGACTCTGTTCATTTTGTGTTCTTCCTGTTTCTTTCAGTTCAAGCTGGCATCTTGCTGAATATGGAAATCTTTTAAAACTTTGTAGATCTCCTGTTAATCTTTCTTTCTGTCCACCACATTTGACAAAAAAAAAAAAAAAGAAACCTGTAGATTTCTTCAAAATAAGCACTTTTAGAACTTATATTTCTCCTAAGGAATAATGTCCTTATACTTCTTAGGAGCCCTATTTTTTATTCAGAGAATCTGTGAATTATACGTTTTAGGTCCTTAAAGGGTCTTTTATCTGACTAAACAGTGCTTTCAGGCACTGTTTTTTCCATCCATCAGTTTCATTTTTCTTTTGGTCTGAAAATTTGTTGCCTTTTGCTTAATAACAAATTAATTAATTACTTCCCAAACAAGCATTTATTATCTCATAAAGTTTCTAAAAATCAGAAACCCAAGGGTAGCTTAGCTGGGTGGTTCTGACTCAAGCTCTCTCATGAAATTACAGTTAATCTGTTGGTGAGGTAGCAGTTATCTGACTGCTGAAGGATACACATCCACACTTACAACCATGGAAGTTGGCAGGGGCTTCAGTTCCTTGCTTTGTAGCCCTCTTCATGCAGCTGGCTTCTCCCAGAATGAGTGACCACAAGAGAGAACAAGATGCCACACTGCCTCTTGTGGCCTAGTCTTAGAATCAGAAACCGTTAATTCTCCTTCATTCTATTAGTTAGAAGTGCGCCCCCAGGTCCAGCCAACACTCAGCACAAAGGCACAGATACCAGGAGTTGGGTATCACTGTGAGTCAACTTGGAGGCAGACTACCACAATGCATTTCATCGGTTTTGGATAATCCATGGGCAGTGCCATCTCAAGTTTTACTTTTGCTTTATTATTGCTCTCATTTCTTCATACTACTCCATATACACTTGTATCTTTTCATCGTGGATTTTTTTTCTGTTTTCTACTTCATGTTTTGTTTTGTGCTTCAATCTCTATTAATTCTACTGACCCGTATTCTAGTTTTTAAATTGTCTTTTCTGCTGGGTCTAATGAGATGTTAAATCCTTCTACTGAATTTTAGTTTCAACTATTGCATTTTTTAGCTTTAAGATTTACCTTTTGCTGTTTTTATTCCTGTTCTTTGTGAAATTCTTTATTTTAAAATTTCTTTCAATAAACATCCTAATCCTTACGATTTAAAAGTTCAATACCTATTATTTTCTCTATATCCACTTTTCACAATTTTGATATTTTGATTTTTATCTTATAATACAGGTAAGCTTTAGTTTACATGCTAGAAATTGCATAATAAAAATAAAACAGATTCTGCATAATAGTATCTTCCTTCAGAAAGGATTTAATTTTCTTCCAGTAATTAGAATATGGGCATATCACCCTCCTAGTCAATGTTGATAAATTTCCAGTTTGCCTTTTGTCCCCAGGACCTAACACTTATAAGGTTGAACTGAAAGGTTGGGATGTTTACTTGGCCTCTCATACTTGAAAAGTCCTAAGTGCTAACTTCATCTCCCTAGTGTGATAAGGCTGTTAAAATTTCTGCTTAGCTTTTAGAAGCTGCTATAAATTTGATATTTGCAAATATTACCCTAAGAATGTGAATCTTTGGAGTCAACAAACAAATATAAATTTTATTCAAAATGTTGTACTTGCTTCTCTCTGGTTCCCTTTCCTCTGTGTCTTGACCCATAAAGTCATACTTTATTTGTTAGACCTCAATGACAATTTTTGTCTCCTCAGCCCAGTGAGACTGTTATAAGCTCTAGATCACTGTATGTTTTTGCTCGTTGCCCCTGAACAGTGAATAATCAAATTTCATACCTGGGAATGGGTGGAAGTTTAGCACTCACATCAATATATTTCCCATCCTTCAAAAACTTTGTCTCTCAAATACCTGCTACCATGTTTAATTCCTGATGCCTCCAAACACTGTTTTTGTATTTTAACCAGACTTTATAGCTGTTATTAGTGGGAGATTTAGTCTAATGTCATTTATTTTATCTATGCCAGAAGCAGAAGTCAAATCAAGTAATTACAACATATATGCACATTTAATACACAGATATGTAGTTTATTTTTTCACTTACTCATAATTAGTTCTTAAAAATGTTGAGTTCAGAAGCTCAGATTTAGCTATGGTTCTATAGGATGTACTGGGAGCCAGAGTATAGATATACTGATTGAAGAGAACATTATGATACAATCTGGAAAAGAACAGATAAATATTTTTTTCTGATAGTAGAAACTTATTTCCTCTGATATCTGACATATCAATTGACCTCAAGCCCAACTTTGCTGAAACAGTATAGGACCACAAAATAGCAGATTACATTCTGTTTTCTTAAAGATTCTGCTTGGAACTACCAAAACCCAGAGGGAAAATATATTTCATTGGGATTAATGGATAATATCTATTGAATGCAAAAAGTTTAAACTATATTATGCCTACAGTTGTTAACACTTTAGCAAAGAGAGGATGTAATTTTATTTATAGATTCTTGCTTTGAACTGCATTTAACTTTCTCAAAAGTATCTTTGGGCAATAAAACTTTCTGTGATTTTCTAAAAATATTTTATTTTTGGTTCTGGCTTTTTTAAGTAAGAAAGGTTATAACATTTAAAATTAGAACTAAGAACTAATGTGATAATAGAACAAGGCTTAAAGAAGTAAAGTTATAGTATATTAGAAAATGGCAAATATGCTTTAAGAAAACATTTTAACATTTACATTTTTTACACTCAAGATCAGATATTCTATTGAAATAATTATAGTGCCAACTCATTTAAAAAATTGGTTATTAAACTTGAAATTTATTGGCACAATTTTTTATTGTCTACATGTTACTACTTTATTTTTTTCCAGTTTTTAAAAAAATATTTATTGGAGTGTAGTTGATTTAAAATGTTGTGTGGCACATTTAACTGAAACTCTACTCCCTTTCCACAAAACTTTGAAAAAAATCTAAATACATTAACATGTCCCACAAAAACATGCATGATCTGAGTCCTCAATAAAGCAGATGAAGTTACCAACTTTCCAAGTTCATCTCCTGTCTCTACCTAGTTGCTTCCGTGTCTTCAGCCACTAGGAATTATGCTGTTCCTTCAAATTGTGAACTTATTCTCACCTAAAGGTCTTTTTCTTATTCTCTTAAATTGAAGAGCTCTTCTTCCAGATTTTTAAATGACTTTCTCAGTTGCTTCACTTGTCTTTCCTTGTTTTTTACATTTTCAGATTCTCTCCTCTCATTATTATAACAAAATAACATTACTCTGTTCTCTTACCCATACTGCATTTTAAAAATAGCTTCTAACATTATATATTATTTTACTTGCTTAGTATCTCTTTTTTCCCACTAAAGTGTCAGTTCTGTGAGAAGCTGTATTATCAGCGCAAATATTAGTGCTTAAAGAGAGTAAATAATTGCTATTTCTTATTGAATAAAGGACTCCCAGGCCCTTCACACACACATACAAACAGAAAAAGACAGGATGTAACTAACAAAATAACATTTATAGAATTAATCATCTGACAAATATATGTTTCTATTGATTTTTATGCATAATTTCCTTGAGAAGCAAATGGATACTTTGATCCCATCTTTAGAGATGTATGATCCCATCTGTTTAGAGATACTAAGCAAGAATCACAGTGTTTGGATCCTAGTGATGAAACATAACTAGTAGTTAGGTATGTGTTCCCTGGAGGGTGAGAGACAAGGTTTCAAATCCCAGGTTTGTCTTTTATAAGTGCTATTGTGTAATATTGGACAATTTGCTCTGTACACCTCAGTGTCTCATCTATACAATCAAAATGATTATAACTATAATACTTCATGAAGTGGAATAAACTAGGTACATTCTAAAACAGACTAATGAAACAATAAAATTTAGTTATTATTTTCACTATTAGTTCTTGTTTCAGGAGATACAGGCTATGAATGACCATTTAGGTCTCCGAGGCTCATTTTTCTCATTTTCAAAAATAGAATTTGCAAAACTTACAAATGTTTTTATCTTTGAAGGTAGAGAATAGTTAGTGATTGCTCTTACCATTTAGAGTATCTCAACACTGAAAAACAATAATTAGGACTCTATTCTATTTTCTCTTTTCCAAAGTAAGTAAACAATCTCATGGATTTTAATATCATCAAGGTTGACATTTTTAATTTTATTCTCAATCAGAGACCAGCTTCATGAAGAGCACAAAATCTGACTTTGCTGTTATTAAGGAACACTGTCAAACACACAACTCCTGGGCTACTATGTCTTTTCTTTGCCATGTGGGTGGGTCAAGGGTAGTGGGAACAAACGAGTCTCTAATTGATCTTACTCTGCCATGGTGCATGTGGAGTCAGCAAAGTTGGTATCTCCTTTGAACTTTCACTATATTCTCTATGTCTTTAGGTGAGATTCATTTATAATTATAACAGGAGATTTTTAAGTTCAGTTAAAAACAAACAAACAAACAAACCTCAGTGTAGCTTAAATAAAGAAAGGATTTTATTGGCTTACTTATCTGAAAAGTTAGAGGCAGGCAATACTGGATCCAGTCTCCCCTAGGACTTCATGTCTCTGTCTCTCCAGAATGCTTTAATGATGTCAGTTTCCATACCAGAGCTCCAGATTCTACTGTTAGGATAGTAAAATCACTACAGCATATTCAGACCACACATTTTTACAGTTTCCAATCCAAGAGAAATTAGTGTGTGTCTTTTGCTGTATCTTGAAATCTTGGAGATTACTTGTTTCCATTTATTTGAATCATCTTTCAGTGACCAGAGAGGTTTGTTTTAGGCCATCAGTTCTACCCAAGCCATGTAGCTAAGAATGGGAAGAACAAAAAATGTTGATGGAGAAAAAAGAATTGGACCTGAAGAAGCAATCAGCAAATGTCTACTAACCTGTTTTAAGTTACACATTTTCATATTGAGAAAACCTGTCTGATAAATACCACCAGGAATACAGCAGCAATAAAACAAATATGGTTTATTTAATTTTCTGCAGTATTGGCAAACACTGTCCATGAGTAACACTGGGGCAGATAACTAAAAGGGAATGGGAAAGGACTTTTAATACGGCTTGCATTTCTGCCTAATGACTATTTCTAAGGAGCAGTTTAGAGAAGCATGAAACATTGCTAGATGTTTGTCACAGCAGTCCTATTCAGGAGGCAGGAGAAACAAAGCAGGGCTAAGGAAATCATTGGTAAGGAAGCCATAATTTCTCAAATTATGTGTCCTTAGTCATGTCTAGTTGAAAACATTCTTTTAGTTTCCGTTAGAAATGCTATAGTCTGATTACTAGTCACAGTAAGAAGATGACTTTGGGTTGTGCTTCTTCAGAAACCACAAAGTTAGGGTAAATGAGGAATGCTGTGAAAACAAAAAACAAAAGTGACCCCCCTAAAAAAATCCTCTTTGAAGAACTGAGGATGGAAATTAAAGCTACTTCAATTGTGACCCAAAATAGATCAGATCCTTTAAACAAAGACAGAATGTTCTATTTTCACTGATTTAATTTCAAACAGTTACGTTTCTCACAGCTGAGAGTTTTAATCAACAAGGTTTCTCAGCACTAGGTGTTTGAAGTTAGTAAAAGAAGTCTTTACATATTCAAAATAGATAACTGCCACACTTAAAAAAAAAGATATTATTTTTTTAGTGCAGTTTTAAGTTCAAAGCAACATTGAGGGGAAGGTACAGCGATTTTTCCATATGCTCCCTACCCCTTATATGCATAGCTTCCCCAGTTGTCAATATCCCCCACCAGAGTGGCACATTTGTTATAATTGATGAACCTACATTCACACATCTAATCACTAAAAGTTTACAATAAAGTCCACTCTTGGTGTCGTATATTCTATGGGTTTGGACAAATATATAATAACTGTACCCAACATTATAGTATCATACAGAATAGTTTGACCACCCTAAAAATTCCTTGTGCTCTGCCTAGTCATCCCTCTACCCACCCCCAGCCCCTAGAAATTACTGATTTTTTTTTCACTGTCATATGATTTTACCTTTTCCAGAATGTCATGTAGTTGGAATCATGACATGATAATGACTTTTGAGATTGGCTTCTTTTGTTTAGTAATATGCATTTAAGGTTCCTCCATGACATTTCATGGCTTGATAGCTCATTTCTCTTTACCACTGAATGATATTCCATAGTCTGAATGTACCACAGTTTATCCATCCTCTACCAAAGATATCTTTGTTGCTTCTAAGTTTTGGCAATTATGAATAAAGCTGCTATAAATATCTGTGTGCAGGTTTTTGTGTGGACGTACGTTTTCAGCTCCTTCAGGTAAATACCAACGAATTTAATTGCTGGATCATATGGCAAAAGTATATTTAGTTTCATAAGAAACCATCAAACTGGCTCTGCAATTTTGCTTTCCTACCAGCAATAAATGAGAGTTACTGTTAATTCATGTCCTCTCCAGAATTTAGTGTTGTCAGTGCTCTATATTTTGGCCATTATAAGTATGTAATGGCATTTTGTTGTTTTAATTAGCATTTTCCTGATGAGAAATGATGTGGAACATCTTTTCATATGCATATTTGCCATCTGTATATCTTTGGTGAAACATCTGTTTAAGGTCTTTGGCCTGTTTTCTAATTGGATAATTTTCTTCTTATTGTTGTTTTTAAGAGTTCTTTGTATATTTTGGAAAATAGTCCTTTTTCAGATGGGTCTTTGTGAATATTTCCCAGTCTGTGACTTGTCTTCCTATTCTTTTGGCATTGTCTTTGGAAGAGCAAAAGTTTTTAATTTAATGAAGTCCAGTTTATCAATTATTTCTTTCATGGATTGTGCATTTTTTTGTTGTCTCTAAAAAGCCATCAACACAAGGTCATATAGGTTTCCTTCTTTTTTTTTTTTTTTTGAGTTTATAGTTTTGTGTTTTACATTTATTTAGGTCTGTGATCCATTTTGAGTTCATTTTTGTGAAGGGTGTGAGGTCTGTCTGCAGATTTAAAAAATTATTTTTTGCATGTGGATGTCCAGTTGTTCCAGCACCATTTGTTGAAAAGACTATCTTTCCTCCATTGTACTGCCTTTGTTCCTTCGTCAGAGATCAGTTGAATGTATTTATGTGGATCTGTTTGTTTTCCCTATTCTGTTTCATTGATCTATTTGTCTGTTTTTGGCCAGTACCACACTGTCTTGGTTATTGTGTCATTAAAATAAGTCTTGACATTAGGTAGTGTCAGTTTTCCAACTTTGTTCTTTTCCTCCAATAATCGTGTTAGCTATTCTGGGTCTTTTGTCTCTTCATACAGACTTTGGAATCAGCCCATCAATAGCCACAAAATAATTAGCTGATATTTTGGTTGGGATTACATTGAAGCTATAAATCAATTTGGGAAGAACTAACCTCTTGATGATATTGAATCTTCCTATCTATGAACATGGAATATCTATTTATTTAGTTCTTCTTTGATTTCATTCATCAAAGCTTTGTTGTTTTCCTTATATACATCTTGTACATCTTTTATTAGACTTATACTTTAACATTTCATCTTTTGTAATGTCGATTATATTATGTCTTTAATTTCAAATTCCACTTGTTTATTGCTGGTATATAGGAAAGTGGTTGACTTTTGTATATTAATTTTGTATCCTGAAACCTTGCTATAATTGCTTATTTCAGGAGTTTGTTGTTGTTGTTGATTCTTCAGATTTTTTACATAAATAGTAATGTAATTTGCAAACAAAGACAGTTTTTATTTCTTTTTCCCCAATCTGTATCTTATTTCCTTATCTTATTACATTATCTAGAACTTCCAATATTATATTTAAAGGAATGGTGAGAGGGGATATCCTTGCCTTGAACCTGACCTTAGTGGGAAAACTGAGTTTCTCACCATTAAGTACTATGTTATCTATAGTTTTTTATAGATATTCTTTATCAAGTTGAGGAATTCTTCTCTATCCCTATTTTACTGAGAGTTTTTATCATGAGTAGGTGTTCGCTTTTGTCAAATGCTTTTTCTGAATCTATTGATATAGTCATGTGATTTTTCTTCTATATTCTACTGATGTGATGTATTATATTAATTTATTTTCAACTGTTGAACTAGACTTGCATACCTGGGATAAATCCCACTTAGTCATGAGGTATACTTTTTTTTATACATTGTTGATTTTGATTTGCTAATATTTTGTTGAAAATTTTTACAGCTATATTTCATGAGTCTAGTGTTCTATTTTTGTAATATTTTTGTCTGACTTTGGTATTAGGGTACTGTTGGCTTCATTAAATTAGTTAGGAATTGTGTCTTCTGCTTCTATTCTCTGAGATTGTAGAGAATTGGTATAATTTCTTCCTTAAATGTTTGGTAGAATTCACCAAAGACCCAATCTGAGACACTCTATAACTTATTGTTAACTAAAATATCCATGAAAACCCTTAAATAACTTAAACATATGTGGTAAAAAAAAGTAGTACTATTCTTTGTTCTGTTTTTTTAATTTTGTTTTACCATGGACATTTAGTCTAAAAATTAACTTTAGGAACCTTTTATTCTGTCCTAATAATTTTTCATATAAGAAACCAGAGATATGTATTGGTGAAATAACTTGCTCAAGTTCAGAAGCTAATTAGTGCCAGACCTAAGAGTAGGTTCTCTCTCCACAATACTGCACTGTTACCAGCTAAGTGGCAACAAATAAGAAATGTTTGTACAGAAAGGTGCATGCTACAGTACTACTAGTTGTAAGAACTCACTCGGACAGAAGTTCCTTCCCTTAAATAATCCATCATCTTCTTCCATGGGTCTGCTATTTGTATGCCATTCATTTGGACAGTTTAATTATTGGTAAAATAATTTCAACTGCCGTTGGAAAAAAACTTTTTATTATTTTATCAGAAAAATATTAGCTACAGCTTTTCCCATCTGAAAAGAAAGAAAAAACACCAACTTATCAAGAAGGAAAAGTTGGAGGGCTATCTTCTTAACTATGATGATTTGGGAAGTAAAATCTCATTATGGGAAGAAAGGGGTGGGGTGGGGGGAAGGTGTTTGCCTTGATAGCTAAAACTGACTCTTCACTGTCCCCGGTCCTTCTCAAGGGATCTATTGATAGTTTCATTCATTCAACAGACACTTTTGAACATCATTTTGTGTCAGGCACTATTCTAAACTATAGAGATATATAGTAGCAGTTATTAAAGTAAACCAAGTCCTTGCCTTTAGAGAACATACTGTCTAGTGAAGGGAGGCAGAAATAATCCAATAAGGAAATAAATATATAACATTCCAAATAAAATAGGGAATGGGATTTGGGGGCATTCATTCAACATGTATTTATTTCACATCTGTTAAATGTAAGTGCAATCTCACCTCTTGGAAATTCAAAGACAGAAGTGTTTCATCCTTGGGAATTCACAGTGGGAAACACAGATGAATAAACAGGCAAAGTTAGATTAAAGCTTTATAGAAGAGCAAAAATGGAATATAGAAACTTATACATTCTGCCTTATTCTTTCCAGAGTTATGGTGATTGGAAAGATGCCATTAGCATAAGCTAGTTGGGAGAAAAGTAACTACCTGGTCAATTGGAAGCCCCACCCTGATGATCAGACCTCTCATTGCTGAACTTAGATAGATTTTTACTATAGCAAACGAACTGTAAATAAAAGAACTGTGAAAGAACTATGGGTATTCTACAGAGTAACCCAGACTATTAGAAACATAATATGAGCCACAAATAAAAGCCACATATGTAGTTTAAATTTTTCTAGTTGCTTGATAAAAAGTGAAATGGATTCTAATAATATATTTTATTTAACTTGATATGTTCAAACTATTATTTCAACATTTAATTACTATAAACTTATGAATGAGATTTATATATTTTTCTTTCCATACTGTCTTCAAAATCTAGTACATATTTTCACCTAAGCACAGCTCATTTTGGACTAGTGATATTTCAATTGTTCAATAATTCATGTCTACCATATTACACAGCATAGCTATAGAACTTTCCATCTCAGCCTACCCTGCCTTTCTGCTGAGATTTTTATCTTAGACAATAAAGATATGTAGAGATTTCAGCATAGTTAGAGTATGGATTTTCTAGATTGTTTTGATTATAAATTGCAGCTGGCAATTTTGGGGGCTTTTCTGTTTATGTTGAATATTAAGTTAATAGTTCTAATAAGTTACAAGGTAGTAGACATTTTTGTGTAGAGAAAAATGATGCTGTATCTGAATAAAATAAGCCGAATCTCTGTGAGCCTCTTACCCCTGCTAAATTACTGTAAAATTATTAATTATTTTAAGAATCAAACACAAATTTTTCCTTTTTCTTTTTTTTTTTTTTGGTCCAATAACAATGAGAGTATGAAGGTCAGGCTCAAGTGTCCCAAGATTTTCTGAAATTGTAAAACACAGTGTAACAGAGAAGAATCTGCATTTCTTCTGGTTTCTCATTGAATTACATAGTAACTAAGAACTGCCAACTTGCTGACTATATATATTTTTAAGTTCAAAAGGCAAAAGGTGAGTATTCACCATTGACCTGCTTGTCAAAAACACTGAACAATTTTTTCTAGATGCTGACAGTTTATTTGAGTTTTTTCCTGATTTGTCCTTACAGCCTTCTCTCACAGGTGTTTTCTTTCTGTGCTTTTTCAGAGCATTTGTTCAGGTGATGCTTGAATTTATAAACTCACTAAAGTATAAGATCTAATTTAGTCAATCAGAACCAAGAGTCTGTAATCTGGAAAGGTAGATTTTAGGTATCACCATACAGTATAAATAACATACATCATTTAAAAAAATAATCTATTTTGATATTTAATTAGTAAGTTATTGGTAATTATGACTCAACATAACTATGGAAAGACTAATAATGAAATATCCTCCAAATCTAAATGATATTCTTATAGGACACAAATTAAAAAGTTATTCTTTTATATATATAATCTGACCAGAAAATGAAAAAAGTTAATTATTCTTCACTGTAGTAATTTATGGATAACTTCCATTTTTTGATTTTTCTAATTGAATAGTTAGTTGATAGCTATATAAAGAAATTTTTATTCCCCTATACTGTTTCCCTGCCTTTGTTTCAGGTCAAGTGGTATTGAAGCATTGATCTTTTGTAGGTTGCAATTTTCTCATTAATACAACTTGAGGACACCACTATGTTCACCCCAAAACAAGCTTAAATACAGTCATCAAATACATACAACAGAATGCGTTATAAACCTTTAATTTTTCTTTGGTGATTTACTGGGGAAATGTTTAAACCTCTCCAAGAATTTTAACATTCCTGAGTATATTTACTTCTATTTGTGTTGTGTTGGTCCACTTTACTTGAGATATTAACTTGCGAGAAAAGATCTGCCAAATTACCTTAGGTTTCCTATTTGTCAACATGAAATACAAAATGTTAAAAGATTTTTCTTCTAAACGCAATTTATTTTTTAAGTCAGTATTTAAAACTTAAGGGTTGACCAAGTTTACTAATTGAACATTTTTATTATTAGATTATAAAGTTGCTTAAACATGTCTATGTATGCCATTTATTTTATCCTGAGACTACAGATTTTTAACTTAAATCTATATTCTATGTTACTGGGTTGAACCTCTCTTTTAAATTATCATAATTACTTTTCCTTTGATGTATATTCCTCTTTTAAATTTCCTTTGGTATGAGAATCTGCAGATATTTTATAATGTAGTATTTGTTCCTCCGTATTATATTTGTTATAGCATGCTATGAAAACTACATTCAGACTTTTAAAATTTCATTCGACATTTTAATAGTAACTTCCTACAAAATTTTTAAGGAAATCATCACTATTTTATAGTTAAAAAAGGAAGAATAGGATAAAGAGGCAATTCTAGAAATTCCAAATGGTCTATTCAAATCTAGGGGCAATTGCAGTAGACCATGTTGATTCGCCAGAGATCTAGTGTCCCAGTTAGCTAGTTATACAGGTAGACTCAGGCATCTGAAGTGTATTTTCAAACCATCATTTTTTATCTAGTTATTATAAGCCTATTCACTAAGTAGAAAGGAAACACAAAAAATTTAGTCATGGGATGAAAATGCCAAAAGTAGGATATTTTATTGTTAGCTGTCTAAGGAAAAGAGCCAACATAGGTTCTCAGGATGTTTATTAGGACAAAGTCCTGATAAATAATTTTGACCAAATGAAAATATTTGAAAGGACAGGTAAACTGAGGTATAGAGAGTAGAACAAATTATCTGAAAGAGTATTTGTTCAACAATTTTTTTAATTTTTTTATTCTGAGGTGAGTATAGATTCATAGGAAATTGCAAACACACACACACACACACACACACACACACACACACGGAGATTACGCATGCTTCACCCACATTTCCCCAGTGGTAACATCATGAGTAATCATAGTATAGGATCAAAACCAGGAGATTGACATTGGTATATGCTACACAGAATTCATTTGTGTGTGTGTATGTGTGTGATATGTAGTGTTATGCATTTTTATCACATGTATGGATTCATGTAACTACCACCTCACTCAAGATACAGAGCTGTTACAGTACCACAAGGTCCATCAGACTAACCCTTCATAGCCTCGCCCAAACGTTCTCTCATCTCCATCCCTAACCTCTGTAAACCACAAATCTATTGTCTATCTCTATAATTTTGCTATCCAGAAATGTCAAATGGAATGATACAATATCTAATCTTTTGAGACTCGCTTTTTATTCACTCAGCAAACGCCCTTGAGATCCATCCAAGTTTTTGTATGAACTTCACATTCTCTTTCTCCTCTCTAGGATTTCAGTGCTAGACAGAGAGTCCTGTATTTCTCTGCAGGTCCTTGTGGCTCTATTCTTTTTTTTTTTTTTTAAGTCTGTATTCTCTCTGTTTTTCAGATTATTCAGATTGGGTAAAGTCTATTGACATATCTTTGAGTTCACTGATTCTTTTTTCCATCATCTCATTCTGCTATTGAGCCTATCCATTGAGGTGTTCTCCCCCAACCCCCTTTGGTTACTATATTTTTCAGATCTATGATTTCTTTTTGTTTCTTTTTTATATTCTCAATTCCTTTGACAAGATTTTCTATTTTTTCACTTGTTTCATGACTGCTCATAATTGCTCATTGAAGCATTTTAATGATCACTACTTTAAAATCCTTGTCTGGTAACTACAGTTTCTCAGTAATCTCAATGTTGATGTCTCTTGATTGTACTTTATACAAGTTGTTTATTTGTAAAAGAGAAATTATTTGCAAAAGAGATTTTTTTATTGTCATGTGACTATTTTGGATATTACGTTGTGAGACTCTGGAATCCATATAATCCTTTTTAGTAGGCAGTTGTCCTGTTTAGGATACATTGGAGTTAGATGAGGGTGAAGGTTCAGCTCCTCGTTGGTTCTTGTTGACACCAAGGTAGGGTGAGGGAGATCAGAGTACTGAGTAACCTTGCCTCACACAGCCTCATTCAGTCTTGTTGCTGCTGGATGGGAGTAAAGGCTCAGCTCCTCATTAGGTCTTGCTGGTACTGAGACATGGTAAGTTGAGTGCTAACTAACCCACCTTCTACCACATTGTTAGGTATTATTGCTGCTGACTGTGGTTGGTGGTTCAGCTCCCTGCTGGACCTTCATGAAATTTCCATAGTAGGTGAATTAGAGCATTGCCTAATTGCTTCTTCTGTATAGAGGATTGAAGACCTACTCCCTGTTTAGGTACACTGACATTACCCTAGTTGTATAATTAGAGCATTGCCTCTTTATGCCAAGTAGGGAATGGAAGATCAACTCCTGTGGTAGGCAAACTCTAAAATTGTCCCTCAATATTTTTCTCTTTAATCCCCATGACCATAAGTATAGAGATATCTTGCCCATGATTATGTCATTACAGAGTAAAATGGATTTTGCAGATGTAATTAAGGTTTCTAATCAGTTGACTTTGAGATAAAATGGAAATTATCCTAGTGGGTCTAATCTAATTATATGAACCCTTTAAAAGCAGAGATACTTCTCTAGCTAGTAGCAGAATGGGAAGTCAAAGATATTCAAAGGAAAAAAAAAAGATTTCAGACATCTTTGCTGGTTTTAAAGATGGAAAGGGCCATGTTCATGGAGCATAGAGCAGCCTCAAGGGGCTGAAAGCAACCCCTAAGCAACAGCAACCAATTATTAAAAGTAGGATTATGGTGGTTGATTATATGAATAAGATGCTTAAAGATTTTTCTGAGACATGCATATTAAGCTACCTGATTATGTCCCTTGAGTGGTATCCCTAGGCCACTACCAAGCCATCTGTTGTACAGAACCTTGTATTATGTGACTCTCAAGATGTTGATCTTAACTTAATTATCTAAGGATGGCCCAGGTCATTGCTTTATTACTAAAAGAGTAATCCAAAGTTTCTAAGTTATCCTAACTCTTAGTGGAATTTAAAAAATAATAATCACAATTTGTTTTCTCTGAGTGCTGTGATAGCAGAATGTGAATGAGAAAAATCATAAATGAGGATGATCTGTGAAGATAGATCTGATTTTATGCTGGGTATAAAGAATATGGCTTAGAATCATTTGGTTTGTTTTTCACTGAATCACTATTTTTTATATGAATTGTCATTTTAAAACTTTATTATTGCATAGATTTTGTAGATATGATCCTTTGTCAATACAAAGACTCAATAATGGAGCAGAGGAACAAATGCAAAATAAAACTTTAAAGGATTTTCCTATCTCCGTATCTTTGATGGCAAGGGCAGTGAGCAACAGTATTAAGAGCACATAGATCCAGAAAAGGTGGGAGAATCTCCTGCTAAAGGATTCTTGAAGAAGTTTCATTGCAAAGTTAATTTTATGGAAATACAAGGAATGCTCACAGGAACAGTCAGGATTTCAAGGCTGCTTATCCAAAATTTAAAAATCTATTACAGTACAAAAGTGAAATACAGACTTTAGTGGAAGAAGCAATAATTTCCTGAATGTTAAAGAAAACACTTAACAGTTATATAAAAGTAGGAGTAAACTTTATTTACAACTGCAGCTATATTCTCATATTCAGTATTGAAATCAATCAAGACTGAAAAGCTAAAGTGTCATTTACAAGCTATTCCCTCATGGTCCCTTTTTACTCAAATCACATTTGGAGCCTGTCTTCTGTGATAGAAGGTAACATTTGCTGCATGTACTGGGTGGCATTTGCAATATGCCCTTACTGAAATCCCAAATTGTATTTATAAAGAAAGGTTCAATCAAAAAACATTTTCAACCCATTTACTGATACATACTTTATAATCTTCAGTACTTTCCCTGTTTCCTAATATACAACTTTGTTACAAACTGACTATCATGCAAAGGAGAAGAAAATAATAATTTTTACATGGCAAGAACACAAGATTTCAAGCTGATTTTTACGTTTGTGAATATGTGTCGTTGGCTAGATTTGGTTAAACATTCCCTGAAATGAATTCAAGACTGTTTTCAGGTATCAGATGAAAAAGCATATGTATGAATAAAGATCCTATATTTGTGTTACTGCAGAGTTTTGTTTCCTCCATAGATATATTATATATAAAAAGTAAATCAAAAAATAAGACTAAAAAAATTATGTTTCCTGAGCATCTACAAAATTTATTATAAATCTCTTGTTCCCTTTCCAACATTAGATGTTTGTGTGTTGTTACCAAAACTATTTATGCACAAGTGAAGATTTTCAAAGTGCAGGAGGATTTAGGGTGGAGAAATGGAAGAATGTATTGAATCCAATGATATACAACTATATACTTTTCAAAATAGGCTCAATTTTTTTTACCTTAAATGGGTTAAACTTTGCTATGACTACAAAGTAAATAAGAATGCATATTCATGCATATCTTAAAATGAAGATTTTGAATATAAAATATATACATTTCATATATGGCAAACCTTTGAAATTAGTGAAAATTAAATTAAGGTCTAATAAATACCTAATTTTAGCTGGGTAATAGCTGGGTAGCTATTTGAAGAATAAAATGAAGCTGGATTTCTCTGTCTCTATATCAGAAATAATTCTGGCTGACTCAGAATTTTAAACAAAAAAGGCAGCTACTAAATAAATTATGAGTGAATATTCATTGTGGAAAAGTGACGCAAATTCCAACAGAGCCTTATGTTGAAATAAAATCATCACAAAAAATTATGGAAGATAAATTCAAAATCTAGTTCTATGGTTAAAAGAGATAATATGCACATTCTTTTTATTATAAAATAAACAGTAGTAAATCAGTAAAAGGAACATCCCAAATAAATGAGAGTAAAGAATGAAATGAATTATACAACAAATGATCAACCTCACTAATAAAGAAGTTAAAAATAGATTTCAAAAAGTACCTTCCCCATCTATCTATCTATTTATATTTCTCTATACCAATATATATGTTCACATTTCATCAACAGTCACATAAAAGAACTTTCTTTTCTCCATGCCAACAACAGTCTTAATTATTCTTGTCAATCTTATATGGGTGGGCAAAGATAAGCAAAGACAAAATTATTGTTGGCGTGGAGAAACAAATCTCTTTATATGCTGTTGATGGAATGTGAACTCAATTTCTACATCATTTTAAATCATTTATTAAAAGACAAACATTTTAAAGAGCTTGCCACATTCTCACCTTTAGAATATCACAAACATATTTGCATGAATGGGACAGTACAGGCATCTATATACTGTTGACCCTTGAACAATACTGGGGTTAGGGGCACCAACCCTCTACACCAACCAGCTGAGGACCCATGGTACATATTTAGTGAAAAAAAAAAATCTGCATGCAGGTGGACCCGCATTTCAGACCAGTGTTGCTCAAGGTCAACTGTAGAAGGTTTTCAGTTTTTCACATCATTGTTTGTGCTCTTCCTCTTTGGTAGATTAATAAATGAAATATGACCCACCCATATGACTATATCAATTTGTAGCAACAACAAACGGATGTTTAGAATTTAGTGTGAAACGGCAAACAAAACATTGTAAAATACTTAGTATAGTATCAGGATGTTTATTAAAATATGCAGTAATAATATATGATTTATTATCATGAAAGCATATTGAAATGAATTAATCATATTTCATCGTTTATTTCACAAATACTTTGAGACTCCACACTGTGTCAATCATGTGGTTCTTTCTCTTTTTTATGTCATTATTATGCAACCATATGATTATTAATTATTTTGTAATAGTTGTGCAAATAGTTGGTACACATATATCTACATGGTAAAAATAAGCAATAAAATGACCATCTTTTTTTTTTGCGGTACGCGGGCCTCTCACTGTTGTGGCCTCTCCCATTGCGGAGCACAGGCTCCAGATGCGCAGGCTCAGCGGCCATGGCTCACGGGCCCAGCCGCTCTGCGGCATATGGGATCCTCCCAGACCGGGGCACAAACCCAAGTCCCCTTCATCGGCAGGCGGACTTAACCACTGCGCCACCAGGGAAACCCTAAAATGAACATCTTTTAATCCACAATCCAACTTAATTGGAACCTTGCCAATAACACTGCATCATCTTCTGTGCTTCTCCAAATTACCATCAAATGCCTCATTTTATTTTAATTATTATTCCCAAACTGTGTGTATCATTCCCTTACTTTTTATTTTAATATTTTTCAAAGTATAATATTCATATAAAAACAAGTAAGCGACCAGTTTGATGATTTTCACACTTACACAATAAAGCAAAACAAACACAAAAACAAAAAAAATAACAACAATCCCCAGATGGAGAAACAGAACTTTACTAGCACCCAAGAAGCTACTCATTCCCCCTTTAAGTCAATATTTTCTTTGAATGGTAACCACTTCCCTATCTTACCCACTGTATCACTTTTGCCTGTTTTGGAATTTTATATAAATAGAATTATAGTGTTTTGTTTCTTTTGTTCAATATTATTTGTAAATTTCGCCTATCTTGTTCAATGAAGCAATGGCTCATATAGTCTCGTTAGATAGCTGTTTGTTATAATGTAGTCTAATTTATTGTTTTTTCTCATTTACAGTTTGTACTTTTGCATCGTGTCTTATACCCTGTGACTATAAAGAGAGCATATATTACATTTAAAATTTTTTATTGCTTACAGTATTTAAATTTAAATCAATGACCAATGTGGAATTATTTTCTATGTATGCTGTGAGTTAGGGTCACAAGTTTCATTTTTTTCCATGAGGATTTTCATACTGAATAGCCCATGCCTTTTCCCATACCTGAAACCCACACTTTCATCACTGCATTCCCACATCACTCTTACATGGTTTATTTAGAGTTACACATATGATATGGCTGCATAAAATCACTGAAGCCTCTTCGGCTTACAACTAAATCTTTGGATAAAATACAAAAAATCTCCTTGGAAAGAAAAAGAGACTCTGCATTGACAAATTGTAGAGAAATAGAAAGGAACTAGCTACCTTTTGCACTCTCTGTAGTCATGAACAGAACATGATCAAAAGGCATTACACTGGCCTTCTGTTTCAAGATGAGGCCTGTGTATACTCACTTCCCCATCAGCATCGTTATTTAAAACAACGGGTCTCTTGTTAAAATTTCAAATTTCTTGGGCAAAAATATATCCACAGGGTTCAGATGAGGCCAGGCATTGCTTCTTCAGTATCTCAAGCACCAGAAAAATATGTTAATTCCTGAAGGAAACGATATTAAACTTGTATCAGATTCAGCAAACCCCAACAGTTAAAAACACGGATATCAGAAAATTTTTGCATAGTATTTATGTTGCTGAAAAAGGATGTTCAGCAGGCTGATGATTAACACCTAAGTTGTCCAGCTACAAAAACAGTAAGGTGCTGGATGATTCCTGTTTATGATATATATATATATATTTTTTTTTTTTTTTGCGGTATGCGGGCCTCTCACTGTTGTGGCCTCTCCCATTGTGGAGCACAGGCTCCGGACACGCAGGCTCAGCGGCCATGGCTCACGGACCCAGCCGCTCCGTGGCATGTGGGATCTTACCGGACCGGGGCACGAACCCGTGTCCCTTGCATCGGCAGGCGGACTCTCAACCACTGCGCCACTAGGGAAGCCCTGTTTATGATGTTTTAAAGACACAATTAATGCCCTGTGTCAGAAAAAAAAAAGTTAATAACAGCTTTTCATTCTTTGAATGGACCAGGCACATTTCCTACTTCTCTGACTTCAAGTTGGAGGACCAGGTCATTTTGTTCTGGGCAGGGTAGAAGGGATTACTGATTACCTCCTCTTTCCACTTGGTTTCTGTGCAGGATGGCATCCTTCTGGCCATAGGCTTATACATCCACCTGAGCAGTGTCTATAATGCTGGGGTTGGCTCCATCTTTGACAGAGTTCTGACTGAGCTGGTGTTCAAAATGAAGCAGATGGATAAGTTGTAGCTGGGAATCCTGCAAGCCACTGTGCGTTTAACCCAGATGCCAAGGGTCTGTCCAAGCTCCCAGAGGTTCTGTGGAAGTTTATGTTATTCTTGAGACCTATACCAAGCAGAAGTATCTGGAACAACCAGGCAGCTTTGCAAACTGCTGCTGTGCCGCCCCGTCCTGCACTCCATCAGCGTGAAATGCCTGGAACATCTCTTCTTCAAGCTCACGGGGGACATGCCCATTGACACCTTCCTCATGGAGATGGAGATGCTGCTGCAGTTCACCTGAGCCTCACCAGTTACAGCCTCCTCTACCTCATAATTGTTTATGATAAATGTAAACAAGTATAATCAGATTGTAGAGGGAAGAAAAAATTGGGAGAAGTTGAGCACATTAGGGAAATGAAGATATTAAGGGAGTAAAAAAAGGTATTCTGAAATGAATGAAAAGTAAGAGCATTTGCACTAGCAAACTTACTGTATGAGAAATGTTAAAGAAATTTCTTTAGGCTGAAGGAAAATAATACCAGAGGGAATCCTGGGTCTTTAAGAATGAAGAGAGACCAGAAATGCTAAACACCTAGTTAAATACAGTAGACTATTTTTTGTTTTAATTTCTTTAAAATATAAACACATATTGACAGCAAAAAGTATAACAATGTCCAATGGGACTTTCAGCATATGTAATAGATTTAACAACTATAAGATAAAGCTTATGGGGGTATAAAGAGACTTAAATGGCAGCAAACATCCTATATTTTATTGAAGTAGTGCAACATTATTCTGAGATGACTGTGAACACTTGAATATGTGTATTTAAATTCCTAGAGTAAGAAAAAGTTATACAAAGAGATATAGCCAAAAATCTAATAGATACCTTAAAATACAGTGATCCAAAAGAAGGGGTAAAAGGTAAAACAGAGCACCAAAAATCAGAAGAGAGAAACAGAAAACAAGCAATAAATGAGACTATATCAACCACATGAGACTATATGTAACCATAACAATAATTACATTAAATTTTAATGGTCTAAGCACCAAGAACCAGAGACTGACAGAGGTAGATTAAAATGTAGAACTGCATGATATGTGGCCTACAAGAAAAAGATTTTAAATATAAAGTCACAGGCCGATTAAAAGTAAAGAAATAGAATGTCTTACCATACAAACAGTAAGCTTAATAAGATTGGAGTAGCTGTCTTAACATCAGATAAAACAGACTTCAAGACAAAGAATATTACCAGAAATAACGTAGGACATTTTATAATGATAAAAGTTAGAAATCTTCAACAGCACATAATTCAAAATGTATATGCACCTCAAATAAAATAGCTTCAAAATATACAAATCAAAAATTGAATGAATTGCAGAAAGAGACAATTCAACAAACATAGGAGATATTAACATCCCTCTCTCAACAACTGATAGAAAAACAAGACAAATACATCATTAAAGATATAGGAGATCTTAGCACTATTCATCACTAGAAATATTATTTATTACATTATCACATTCAATATAATGTATACTCAACACACATTCTTTTCTATGGAAAAGAATGCTATTTAGATTGACCATATACTGGACTATAAAATAATACTCTAAATTTAAAAGGATAAAATACATAAAGATTTTATTCTCTGACCAAAAGAGAGTTAAATTAAAATAAGATATGTAGGGCTTCCCTGGTGGCGCAGTGGTTGAGAGTCCACCTGCCAATGCAGGGGACACGGGTTCGTGCCCCGGTCCGGGAAGATCCCACATGCCACGGAGCGGCTGGTCCCATGAGCCATGGCCGTTGAGCCTGCGCGTCCGGAGCCTGTGCTCTGCAACGGGAGAGGCCACAACAGTGAGAGGCCCACGTACCGCAAAAAAAAATAAAAAATAAAATAAAAGATATGTAGACCTCTGTGCCAAATATCTAGAACTTAGTAAAATACATCTATATAATTCATGGGTCAAACAATACACTCCTGTATCATAGATGAAATCAGACAGGAAATTAGAAAATAGTTTAAACTGAATGACAATTGAAATCCAGCTGATCAATATTTGTTTGAATCAGCTAAAGAAACACTTGGTGGGACACTCATAGCTTAAAATGTTTATATTAGGAAAGAAAAATAATCTAGAATAAATTATCTATGGTTCCAAATTAAGGTATTAGAAAAAGAAAAGCAAAGTAAATAGAATTAAAGAAATAATAAATAGGGCTTCCCTGGTGGCGCAGTGGTTGAGAGTCCACCTGCCGATGCAGGGGACACGGGGTTGTGCCCCGGTCCGGGAAGATCCCACATGCCACGGAGCGGCTGAGCCCATGAGCCATGGCCGCTGAGCCTGCGCGTCCGGAGCCTGTGCTCTGCAACGGGAGAGGTCACAACAGTGAGAGGCCCACATACCGCAAAAAAAAAATTAAAAAAAAGAAAGAAAGAAATAATAAATAGAAGAGCATATATAAATGCAATGAAAACAGGCAACAAAGACAATTAGAAAAGCTAAAAATGTGTTTTGATATGATCAGTGTCATTGATAAATTCCTAGGTAGACTAATTAAGAGAAAAAGGTAACACAAATCATCATTATTAAGGGGGCTATTGTTATAGATATTATAGGAATTAAGATGTAATAATTGAATACTATGAACAACTTTATGCCAACAAATTTGATAACTGAGATGAATGGACATATTTCTTGAAAAAGATAAATTATCAAAATTGACACAACCCCTTCCCCACAAAATTTGAGCTCTATATCTATTGAAGAAATTGAATCTGTTATCAAAATAACTCCAAAAAATTTTCAAGATCCAGATGATTTTGCTGGTGAATTTTATTAAACACTTAAGGAAGAAATAACACATTTAAAATAAATCTTTTCAAAAAATAAATGAGGAGGGATGACTGATCAGTTCTTTTAATGAGGCCATTATAAACCTGATATTAACACCTGACAAAGAAATTGGAAATACAGAAGGAAGCAAGGAAGGAAGGGAGGGCAGGAGGGAGGAAAGGAAAAAGAAAATTACTGAAATGGCTTATTGATACATGCAATAGCAAGGATAAATATCAATATCATTGGTACATAGTTTATGATTCCGTTTACATAAAGTTGTAAAATATTTATACGTGCTAATTACTGTACTTAATATATCTTAATAAAGTTATAGCCTATAACATTATAGGAAAGTGCCTAATAGAGCATATAACAAATGTTAAATTTTCAGTAAGTTATTATTGTATTAATAGTTTCTTTGGGTTGCCATAACAAAATGTCATAAACTGGGTGGTTTAAACAACAAAAATTTATTGTCTCAAAGTCTGGATGTCTGAAATCGAAGTGATGGCAAAGCTGGTTCGGTCTGAGGGCTGTGAGGGAAAATCTGCTCCATGCCCCTTCCCGGCTTCTGGTGAATTGCTGTCAATCTTTAGCCTTCTTTGGCTTTCTGATACTTCACTCCAATCTCTGTTTCTATCTTCACGTGGTATTCTCCCTGTGTGCCTGTCTGTCCCTGTGCCTAATTTCCACGTGTTATAAGAAAACTGGTCACATTGAATTAGGGCCCACCTAATGACTTCATTTTAACTTGATTACCTCTGTAAAAATTCCTTCCAAATAAAGTCACAATCAAAGATATTGGGAGATTGGGAGTTAGGGCTCCAACATATCTTTTTTGAGGGATAACAATGAAACCCCTTGGAGGAAGGAATATATTGCAAGAAATAGAAAAATCATTTAAAAAATTAATTTTTTTTTATATTGAAAAAAATTCTCTCTCCAGATTCTCTGTTTATACATCACATTTATGAGGACCATTTGTTCACCCAACTCTAGCTGGTGGTGTTTGAAAGCCACCCTGGTACTCACTGTCCAAAATTAATCTAGACCAACTCCTCTTTATATGCTTGATCTTGCTGTTTAAAAAAATTGCTCTTCAACTTCTTGTTCTGTAAATACATCTTCATACTTAGCATTTGTCTGGCTCCTTTGATGAACGACCAGGTTTGGGTTTACTTTTCTGCTTGACTTGGTTGCTATCATCTAGGAAACCACTTTTGGTATTTCCGGCCTTTTCCGTAGGCCCTTTTGTGTTCATCTATCAAGTCCAGTTTTAGCACCATGAAAATGACTGGCTTTAAACATCCTCTGTTCAGTCTCCCACAGAAAATGCCCTTACTGATATTTCTGAACAAAGCAAAACAATTCTGTGCTCTCTTCCATGTGACAGCACTTGAAAATATTTGAAGAGAACTATTTTATGCTTTTAATATACTACCTTTTCTTTTGAATTGCCCATCTAAGCCTTGTTTTTCTTGAATTCTTACATATCCTACAAGGATAAACTCAAACATTACCTATCTAAAAATTCTGCAAACCTCAAATCCTGGCTGTGTTGATCATGACTTCTACCGAGTTGTAGTTCTCTGCATGCCTTAGATTATCTATTATAATTTATTGTAATTATTTAATCTTATTTTACCCACAATGCTATCTGCCTCTTGAGTAAGGGTATCATGCTTAAATCATCTTTTCGATTCCAGGGCAAAGAATTAAAATGAAAATCAAAACTTACAGGCAATCAGTAAATTAACTTTGAATGAATGAATGAATAAAAGAGTCATGAGCTCTGTAAGCATTACCTTCAAGTTGAATAGTCATCAGTTCTCCAATATCTTATTATATTAGGTCTACTATCTGTCTGGTTAAACATCTGAGTGCAGGCTCATTAGTCCATGCTTTGCTTAAAATGCAGTGAGCAGAACTGAACAAAATGATCTTGAAATACAACTTCCAGTTAGAAGTTACTGCAAGTTTTTGTTTTGAGAACGACACGTAACATTAGTTAGGATAATCTACATTTTGGTGAAATATAGTACCTGTGATGTGATGTTAATTTTGTATGTCAACATAACTCGGCTAAGGGATGTCCAGATAGCTAACCTTATAGCTAACCAGTTAGGATTAGGGTTAGGGTTAAGGTTAGCTAACATTATTTCTGGGTGTGTCTGTGAGGGTACCTCCAGAAGAGATTATCATTTGAATCTATAGAGTGAGTAAAGAAGATTGCACTCACCTATGCAAGTGGCATCATCCAATGCACTGAGGGTCTGAATAGAATAAAAAAATGGAGGAAGAGAAAATTTGCTCTTTGCCTGATTTGGGACGTCTATCATCTCCTGCTCTCTAACACTAGTGCTCTTAGTTCTCTGGCCTTCAGACTTGGACTGGGACTTATTATCCTCCCCCTCTCCCCACTCCCGCTTCTTGGGCCTTTATACTTGGACTTGGGCTTAAACACCATTGGCTTCCCTGGTTCTCAGGCCTTCAGACTTGGTTCTCTGGAAGATATCAGATGTGGGACTTCTCAGCCTCCACAACTGCGTAAGCCAATTCCTATAAAAATATAGATATATACAGATTATATACAGATCTCTCCATATATATATACATATATATGTAATTGGTTCTTATTCTCCAGAGAATCCTAATACAGTACCCAAATTTTAATTATTTTAAAAATGCTGTAATTCTTTCTCAGGTAACATTGCAGGCTTGGGCAGACATACTCTGAATATTTATTTGGGGCCTAGAGTAACAGCAGGCCTTTTATCCTCTATATGTCACATGTAAATTCACTTTTGAGTGAATGCAAAATGCAAATTCATTTATTTCTGATCTGATCTTTATGATTTCTTCCCTTCTGCTAACATTGGTGGGTTTTGTTCTTCTTTCTCTAATTGCTTTAGATGTAGGGTTAGTTGTTTATTTGAGATGTTTCTTCTTTCCTAAGGTAGAATTGTATTGCTATAAACATCCCTCTTAGAACTGCCTTTGCTACATCCCATAGGTTTTGGGTTCTTGTGTTTTCATTGTCATTTGTTTCTAGGTATTTTTTTGATTTCCTCTTTGATTCCTTCAGTGATCTCTTGGATATTAAGTAGTGTATCATTTAGCCTCCATGTGTTTGTATTTTTTAGAGATTTTTTCCTGTAACTGATACCTAGTCTCATAGCGTTGTGGTTGGAAAGGATACTGGATATGATTTCAATTTTCTTAAATTTATCAAAGCTTGATTTGTGACCCAAGATATGATCTATCCCGGAGAATGTTCCATGAGCACTTGAGAAGAATGTGTATTCTGTTGTTTTTGGATGGAATGTCCTATAAATATCAATTAAGTCCATCTTGTTTAATGTATCATTTAAAGCTTTTGTTTCCTTATTTATTTTCATTTTTGATGATCTGTCCATTGGTGAAAGTGGGGTGTTAAGTCCCCTACTATGATTGTGTTACTGTCAATTTCCCCTTTTATGGCTGTTAGTATTTGCCTTATGTATTGAGGTGCTCCTATGTTGGGTGCATAAATATTTACAATTGTTGTATCTTCTTCTTGGATTGATCCCTTAATCATTATGTAGTGTCCTTCTTTGTCTCTTGTAATAGTCTTTGTTTTAAAGTCTATTTTGTCTGATATGAGAATTGCTACTCCAGCTTTCTTTTGATTTCCATTTGCATGGAATATGAACAGACCAACCACAAGCATTGAAATTGAAACTCTTATTAAAAATCTTCCAACAAACAAAAGCCCAGGACCAGATGGCTTCACAGGCGAATTCTATCAAACATTTAGAGAAGAGCTAACACCTCTCCTTCTCAAACTCTTCCAAAATATATCAGAGGGAGGGACACTCCCAAACTCATTCTACAAGGCCACCATCACCCTGATACCAAAACCAGACAAAGATGTCACAAAGAAAGAATACTACAGGCGAATATCCCTGATGAACATAGATGCAAAAATCCTCAACAAAATACTAGCAAACAGAATCCAACTGCACATTAAAAGGATCATACACCATGATCAAGTGGGGTTTATCCCAGGAATGCAAGGATTCTTCAATATACTCAAATCAATAAATGTGATACACCATATTAACAAATTAAAGGAGAAAAAACATATGATCATCTCAATAGATGTAGAGAAAGCTTTCAACAAAATTCAACACCTATTTATGATAAAAACCCTCCAGGAGATAGGCGTATAGGGAAGTTTCCTCAACATAATAAAGGCCATATATGACAAACCCACAGCAAACAGCGTCCTCAATGGTGAAAAACTGAAACCATTTCCACTAAGATCAGAAACAAGACAAGGTTGCCCACTCTCACCACTATTAATCAACATAGTTTTGGAAGTTTTAGCCACAGCAATCAGAGAAGAAAAAGAAATAAAAGGAATCCAAATCGGAAAAGAAGAAGTAAAGCTGTCACTGTTTGCAGATGACATGATACTATACATAGAGAATCCTAAAGATGCTACCAGAAAACTACTAGAGCTAATCAATGAATTTGGTAAAGTAGCAGGATACAAAATTAATGCACAGAAATCTCTTGCATTCCTAAACACTAATGATGAAAAATCTGAAAGTGAAATTAAGAAAACACTCCCATTTACCATTGCAACAAAAAGAATAAAATATCTAGGAATAAACCTACCTAAGGAGACAAAAGACCTGTATGCAGAAAATTATAAGACACTGATGAAAGAAATTAAAGATGATACAAATAGATGGAGAGATATACCATGTTCTTGGATTGGAAGAATCAACATTGTGAAAATAACTCTACTACCCAAAGCAATCTACAGATTCAGTGCAATCCCTATCAAAGTACCACTGGCATTTTTCACAGAACTAGAACAAAAAATTTCACAATATGTATGGAAACACAAAAGACCCCGAATAGCCAAAGCAATCTTGAGAATGAAAAACGGAGCTGGAGGAATCAGGCTCCCTGATTTCAGACTATACTACAAAGTTACAGTAATCAAGACAGTATGGTACTGGCACAAAAACAGAAATATAGATCAATGGAACAGCATAGAAAGCCCAGAGATAATCCACGCACATATGGTCACCTTATCTTTGATAAAGGATGCAAGAATATACAATGGAGAAAAGACATCCTCTTCAATAAGTGGTGCTGGGAAAAGTGGACAGCTACATGTAAAAGAATGAAATTAGAACACTCCCTAACACCATACACAAAAGGAACTCAAAATGGATTAAAGACCTAAATGTAAGGCCAGACACTATCAAACTCTTAGAGGAAAATATTGGCAGAACACTCTATGACATAAATCACAGCAAGATCCTTTTTGACCCACCTTCTAGAGAAATGGAAATAAAAACAAAAATAAGCAAATGGGACCTAAGGAAACTTCAAAGCTTTTGCACAGCAAAGGAAACCATAAACAAGACTAAAACACAACCCTCAGAATGGGAGAAAATATTTGCAAATGATGCAACTGACAAAGAATTAATCTCAAAGATTTACAAGCAGCTCATGCAGCTCAATATCAGAAAAACAAACAACCCAATCCAAAAATGGACAGAAGACCTAAATAGACATTTCTCCAGAGAAAACATATAGATTGCCAACAAACATGAAAAGAGACTCAACATCACCAATCATTAGAGAAATGAAAATCAAAACCACAATGAGGTATCACCTCACACCAGTCAGAATGGCCATCATCAAAAAATCTACAAACAATAAATGCTGGAGAGGGTGTGGAGAAAAGGGAACCCTCTTGTACTGTTGGTGGGAATGTAAATTGATACAGCCACTATGGAGAACAGTATGGAGGCTCCTGAAAAAACTAAAAATAGGACTACCATACAACCCAGCAATCCCACTACTGGGCATATACCCTGAGAAAACCATAATTCAAAAAGAGTCATGTACCAAAATGTTCATTGCAGCTCTATTTACAATAGCCTGGACATGGAAGCAACCTAAGTAGCCATCACCAGATGAATGGATAAAGAAGATGTGGCACATATATACAATGGAATATTGCTTAGCCATAAAAAGGAATGAAATTGAGTTATTTGTAGTGAGTTGGACGGACCTAGAGTCTGTCATACAGAGTGAAGTAAGTCAGAAAGGGAAAGACAAATACCGTATGCTAACACATATATATGGAAACTAAAAAAAAAAAAAAAAAAAAGTGGTCACTAAAAACGTATGCGCAAGACGGGAGTAAAGACACAGACCTACTAGAGAATGGACTTGAGGATACAGAGAGGGAGAAGTATAAGCTGGGACAAAGTGAGAGAGTGGCATGGACATATATACACTACCAAACGTAAAATAGATAGCTTGTGGGAAGCAGCCGCATAGCACAGGGAGATAAGCTTGGTGCTTTGTGACCACTTAGAGGTGTGGGATAGGGAGGGTTGGAGGGAGGGAGATGCAAGAGGGAAGAGATATGGGGACATATGTATATGTATAACTGATTCACTTTGTTATAAAGCAGAAACTAACACACCATTGTAAAGCAATTACACTCCAATAAAAATGTTTAAAAAAAAAAAAAAAGCCAGTACCTGCATTTTATTTCTCACTAGAATGAGTCCTTTCCTAATTTCTAAATTTAAAGTACATTTCAGTCATTTTGTCGTATACCTTTTTATCAAGTTGTGGAAGCTTACTTCTATTGATAAGTTGCCGAGATGTTTCAGTGAAATACTAGTCTTTGTATTTTGCATTGATTTTATGTTTCTCACGTTAAAATGTTAATATATTTAATAACTTTTATATTTATTTTAATTATAAATTTTACTTGCATTTCCAAGACAGATTGAACCTGATCATGATATATACTTATTTTATGAAATTTTGTTGCATTCAGTGTGCTCATATTTTATGCACAATATATTTATGATAACTTATGAAATTAGATGATAATTTTAATTTATCACATGATTCATTCCTGCCTTTGGTATCCAAGATGTACTTGCTTTATGTAATGAACCTGGGGACATTCTGTTTTTTCTATTATCTCAATGTTTATATGAGATTGATAATATATATTACTTGAAGTTTTGATAAAACTTTCTGATAAAAACATCCGAGTGTGATGATTTATTTTTGGGGAGAATTTTAAATATTTATTTGATTATTTAATACTTATAAAACACCATATATTTCTAGTTTTTATATAAGCTTGGTAAGTTATATTTCTAGAAAGGTGTACATTTTGCTTGTTGTCAAATTTATAGCATCTATATTTTCATAAAACCATGCAGTGATGGTTTTTAAAAGTCTTTCCTGCTAGTATTATTTTTTCATATCCTTTTTTTACTCTTTGATCTATCTTGCCAGAAGTGTGCCACTTTTATTAGTTGTTTCAAGGAAATGTCCTTTTAGTCTATATTTAATATTTCATTAAGCTTTTTTTCTTGTTTTATTTCTAGATTGTCTAGTTTTCTTTTCATATTCATCTAGCTTCTGAATTAGACACTAGCTTAATTTTTTAAAATATCAGTATTTTAAAAGAGGCATTTAATGTTATAAATTTCTAAGTATATTTATTTAGTTATATTCTGTGTCTTGTCTCTAGCCTCATACAAATATTTCAGAGCTCTTCTGGCTGCCATGACACAGCCCATCACAAAGAGTTTCTCATAGAATTTCCATCCTAATTAAAGGTCCAGCAAAATATCTTTTGAAGTCTTATAATTTTCATTTTGGAGTTCACCCATTTCATTAAAAGTTATCTGCTTTACCTGTAAAAGTGATTTTATGTTTAGTTCAGGTGAAGGGAGGGGATAGAATGGTACAGTGAGACCATTGTCATAATACATGTTTAAAAAACCTAAAGTTTAAAGATTTGAAAATATATACGTGTGTGTGTATATATGTATATATATTCTTCTTAGTATATTTCTTATGTATTGTTGTCTTTTCTGGGAAAAAAAACAAGTTCTTTGAATCTAAAAGTTTATCTTGATTTTGGATATAAAATTTTCTTATCTTAAAGGTCCCCATGAAAATTTTCTAAATCCTCACTTTCACCTTTTCCTGTCTTTTCTTCAATACTAAGCACAAATAAAGCCAGCCTAAAGTCATTTTAGCTTCACTATTAGTTGAAGATAATGTCAGAGACAAACATCAGATGGGAAGATAGCCAAGGACTATAGTCAAGCACTGGAGCGCCTTGCTGCTTCCACCAAAAGTGGCATATTGGTCAGTACTTCAAACCCTTGGTTTCTTAGATCTCATTAGAACTCCCCAAAATGTCTTTTGGCTGTTTTCCTAATCAACACCCTGATGGAGAAACAAAGTCTGAAACTCTTCTCACTTATAGTCGTACACTTCCTGTTTCCTGTAACTATGTGTATTCTGCTGATTCTGTACAGTACTAGGAATAAAACGAATACTGACATTTGCCTGCAAACTCTGTGGAATGTGTGACAAGTGATGCAATTCACTGTACAAAGTGAAAAACCAGACATTTTAACAAGTAAAATTATTACCTCCCTATTCTCTCTGATATCAAAACTGTTAGCTGCTAGCCTTCATCTTAAGGATGGAACTCAACTGTTCATAAAAACCTCTCTTAATGAGCAATGGCTGGCTAGTGACAAATGATCATTATCCTTCCTTCTTTGCAAAAAAAAAAAGACCTTGACATGATGAAGTGCTCTAATCGACTGTAACCTCTCTTTTGTTGTTGAAAAATCTATTAACCTATGGGGAACTGTGGCCTTCAAGGCCAAAGAGTCAGCATTGCTGATTGAGGAAGATCTATATTTTTTGTTTGGCAGTCTTGCCCAAATTAAAGGAATAAGAAAAATGGCCATATTTCCCCCCCGCTTTTTCCCAATAGTATGTTTGTTTTTTTTTTTTTTCTCCCCACTCTATCTGATTACTTATCCTGAGGTGAAAGCGTTTTTAAATAGCTCAGAGTGCTCTGCCTGGACCTTTTCTGTATCTGGGATACTTCTAGAGTTTTACACAGGTGGTACAGCTCAAGCTGGCACTGCCTTCTCCTTGGCAGTGTCTCAGATATTTATCTGAGGAAAGAAGGTTTAAGATTTCCTCCAGACTTCTTGATGGTCTCAATTTTTCAGAGTCAACAGCCTTACTTTTCCATAGGGAAAATCAGTGTTTAAATCAGGATTAATAGTAGTATAGATCCTGGGTTCCACTTTAGAATGATCTTGGCACTGGAATTATTAAACGAACTCAACATGATGGACAACTTTTGACTAAAGTCATTTTTTAAAATTCTTATTACACTTTCAAATAATAAAACAGCTAGAATCCTTTTTTTATTTAGTGAGTTACCATATATGTTTAAAAGTGCATTCTATGTATATGCTAATTTTATAATTGGATAAAAGTGACTATTTTAGAAAGATATCTAGATTTAGATATAGATCTTTTTTCCCATGGAAGAGGAAGGCTATATCCTAAAGCTGGGAGATAAACCCTAACAATCTAAATATGGCCATGTATAAAGACCTTTCTTGCCTTGGGATTCTTCCTTTTGTGAAATTGCTAAATGATCTCCCTTAGTGAATGGCTTAGGATACACAGTCCCTTTCATATGGTTTTCTAGTGTCAAGATAGGAAGGGTATGCTAGAGAACACAGAAGTGAGCAAAAACAACTCTTAGGGAACAGTCACTATCAGTTTATATTACTTCAGATCTTCACGTTCCATACTTCCCTCAGCTACCTCCTGGCCCTATGAGTCTTCTTCTTTTATATTAAAAAATATATGTCTTCATGCCCTCTTATCCATCCTTTATTAAAACTTACTTTCAGAAAATATGTTTATAACCATGTAAGATTTTCAAAACATTAACAACAGGTAGAGCATGGTGAGTGTCCAGTCAGAACTGATGCCAGCCATGGGGCTAGAACAGGATTGTGGGTACCTTCTACTGTGCAAGGCACCAGCCCTGGGAGAAAATGTGTTAGATACATATATATAGACTTCCTGGCACCTTTGAAATCACCTCAGAATCAAGCTCTTTTTTCCTGGGGTCAGCAATAAAGTAATGTATAATTACATGCATTTCATTGGCTGATTTGTCTCTGAACACTTTGGGGCTGTTTCATTATTGAGGTTTAGGAAATTTAGATTTCTGTGGGTTAAAGTACATTGGCCCTGGGATTATATGCTAAGGAACTACCAAGTACAGAATCAATGAGTTTCAAATTTCTTTATCTCAATGGTTTCTGTAATGTTGGTTATCACATTCTCAGTAGGACTGAAAAGTCAAAATATTTTATTTTAGTAAATTAGTTCAAGATATATTCATTCCATATAATATGAAATTGTTTAGATATATTTTGTTTACCTTATAAACATGATTTTAGCACTTATGCAAACAGATGCAAAAATTCTGAATTAGATATTAATTAGCATTATATTTCAACCATATATCAAGAATAATACACTGTGGCCAAATAGGTTTAACTTCAGAAACGGAAGGGTGGCTTCAGTGCAATTATGTATTCATATATAATCAATTACATCAACACATAAGGGGGAAAAACATGAAGATAAACATAAAAATGTAGAGCATTTGATAACATTTCACTACCATAGTAAATAAAACACTAAACATATGTAATAGAAGAAAACTATATAAATAATATAAACTACTTAAATTTACTTAATAAAAATACTATACCAAGGCTTCACTGGTGGTGCAGTGGTTAGGAATCCTCCTGCCAATGCAGGGGACACGGATTCGAGCCCTGGTCTGGGAAGATCCCACATGCTGTGGAGCAACTAAGCCCGTGCGCCAGAACTATTGAGCCTGTGCTCTAGAGCCCGTGTGCCACTAAGCCCGTGCGCCAAAACTGTTGAGCCTGTGCTCTAGAGCCCGTGTGCCACAACTACTGAGCCCGCATGCCACGAGCCTGTGCTCTGCAACAAGAGAAGCCACTGCAATGAGAAGCCCGCACACTACAACGAAGAGTAACCCCGGCTCGCCACAACTAGAGAAAGCCCATGCACAGCAATGAAGACCCAAAGCAGTCAAAAATAAATAAATAAAATAAATTAATTTTAAAAATAAAATAAAAATACTATACCAATGTGGAAATCTTAAAAAAATTTAATTAAAACAGGAACTAGCCAGGAATGCCAGCTATCACCTGTATTTGTTTAATGTCTTAGAGATTCTAGCAGATGCATTGGACAAGAAAATTAAATAAGCAGCATACGTATTGGAAAATAAGAGGCAAGTTTAGCTCCTTTACTATCATTGAATTCATTATGGTTGAATTCTTCAAAAACCTGAGAGCTTCCAGTGAAAAACTGCCAGAAAAAAAAAAAGATAATTTGATTGTATACAATATTAGCATGTAAAGTCATTTATTATTTATGCCAGCAATATGCTCCCAGTAGTAAAAATTGGAAAAAGATGTTATTCACAAAACCACATAAATACTAAAAACTTAGAAATATGTTTTAAGAAGATATAGAAATTATATTAAAAATCTTGGTGAAATATATAAAGATCTAAACATACGGCAAAACACAAATGTCCTTGGTTATGAAACCAGTATCTCACAGATATGAATTCTCCAAATACTTTGTTTTCAAAATAATTTTCCTATATCCCTTGTATAAACTAACTTCAACATTCATATGGCAAAGTAATATCTTACAATATCTAAGAAGAAATTTTAAGAAGAAAAAGTGCTAAATTGTCAATATCATATTATCTATTAATATGACCATAACATCAATGTTATATGGTACTAGCATTGGCATAGATGAATTGAACAGAACCACGCAGCATGATTTGCAGAGACAGATTTCAGTTCAGTATACAAGAATATATTCTATGAAAAGTGGTATTTCATTTCAGTGGGAAAGGGATATATTATTTCTTAAGTAATCTGGCCTAAGAGGACCTTCAAGATGGTAGAGGAATAATACGTGGAGATCACCTTCCTCCCAACAAATACATCAAAAATACATCTACATGTGGAACAACTCCTACAGAACACCTACTGAATGCAGGCAGAAGACTTCAGACGTCCCAAAAGGCAAGAAACTCCCCAGTACCTGGGTAGGGCAAAAGAAAGAAAAAACAGAGACAAAAGAATAGGGATGGGACCTGCACATCTGGGAGGAAGCTGTGAAGGAGAAAAGGTTTCCATACACTAGAAGCCCCTTCACTGGCAGAGACACGGTTGGGTGGGGGGGAAGCTCTGGAGCCACCGAGGAGAGCGCAGCAACAGGGGTGCAGAGGGCATAGTGGAGAGATTCCGCACAGAGGATCGGTGCGGACCAGCACTCACCAGCCTGAGAGGCTTGTCTGCTCACCCACCGGGGTGGTTGGGGGCTGGGAGCTGAGCTTGTTGTTTGTGAAAAAAACAACAAATATATATATTTCTGAGACATATATATATATATATATATATATATATATATATATATACACATATATCTTACAAAAATCCAAATCAATACCTGTACAGTCCAAAGACATGGAAAACATTAGTTATCAAAAGTAGAACCTTAGAAACTATAAAAAACAACATAAGCATACTACTTTGAGAAATTATATATCTATATAATCTTCAATTCAGAAAAATACTCAAATGGTAAGAGTCTAGATTCTGGAATACACAAAGAGTTCTTAGCTCTTACAAATTGACAAGTAGAAGCAAGCCACTCAATGCATAAATAGGCCAAGATTTTGAATAAGAAATTGTGAGAAGAGCATATTCAAATGCCGAACAAACGTGAAAAAATTTTAATTCACTAACAGTAAGATAAATGCCAATTTCAGTAACATCAGACTGGAAAATATCGAAATGAGACAAAAATATTTTGCCAACTGGCAGGGTGGGAGAATGGTATTCTCATACACTGAGAGTTATAAAATGTGAAATTACAAATACACTGAAAAACAAACTGGAAAAATATATTAACATTTTAAATTATTTTTGTATTATTCTAGCAAACTGAATTATACAAATCTATTTGCTAAAGCATGAGAACTTAAAGAAAAACATATAAGAAAGTTTTCTGCAGCATTTTTGTAGAAACAATATACAAACCTATCATTCTTTGTGATAATGTATCAAGTTGTGTCATATCTATACCATGAGTTAACATGCAGCCATTAGAAAGAGTTTAAGCTCTAATAGTTGTCTTTCAATGTATTACAAAATGTATGTTGGAAAAGAAATATAAGATGCAGAAAAATGTGTCATACTAGATTTTTTTGGCAAAATGATGATGAATAATCTCTTATAAATATATAGATTTAAGTAGAGATATAGAAAAACGTGGACATATGCATATTCCATTATTAATTTGGTTTACACAGAGGGGAAGAAAGAGGTAAGAGAGATGAAGAGGGAAGACAGGCATTTTAAAGGCAGCTCTTTTAAATCGGCCTACATTCATGTAAAATTTGGTATATGTGATTAAGTGACCTTAAATTAAATTTCCAAATAATTGGAAAAATTTTTAAAAATAAGGAAGAACTTTAAAGGAGATACCCCAGACTAGGTATTGAGTAGTTCATGTAATAAATCTTATTTTTTTACTTGTACTTAAAAATATTAATCAAGCTTATTTAAATGTGGTAAAGAGGTTTCATTTCATGATGTTAAAAAATATAACAAAATCACTTTATTCCTTAACTTTTTATATAATGCATACTCCATGTGAATTTCTTCAAAGATGATAGTAAGAAAAATAAGCAGTGAAATGGCTAAGTAGCTGTCATTTGTAGTTTGCATAGATGGTGTCACATTTGTTTATGCTTCAATAACTATTATCTTCCTGTCTACTTCAGAAGTTTCATTTCACATGTGACAGACTGCCAAATTGAGGGTGTATTTCTATTTTCTTTATGAATATTCAGTCTTTTAGGGTGATTTAAAATGTATTATTATCAGAAAACTTGAAGAATATTATATAGTACATTTATTGGTATTTATTTTGTGTGTGGTAATAAATGTTTCACCTTAGGACAGAGCTAAAAACAACATTTAAAAATTTTTAAATTGACTTGATTTTTTAGAGCAGTTGTAGATTCACAGCAAAATTGAAGGGAAGGTACAGAGATTTCCCATATATCCCCAATCCCACACATGTATAGCCTCCCCCATAATCAACATTCCCAAGAGTGGTACATTTGTTACAACTGATGAATTATGCATAGGCACATCGTAATCACCCAAAGTTCATAGTTTATGTTAGAGTTCACTCTTGGTATTGTGCATTCTGTGGGACTGGACAAATGTATAATGACAAGTATCCATCATTACAGCACAATACAGAGTATTTTCACTACCCTAAAATCCTTGGTGTTCCAGCTATTCATCCCACCCATGCCCCTAGCCCCTGGAAACCACTGATCTTTCTACTGTCTGCATAGTTTTGCATTTTCCAGAATGTCATATATTCTGGAATGATACAGTATATAACCTTTTCCAATTGGCTCCTTTCACATATAATATTCATTTTAGGTTCCTTCTTGTCTTTTCATGGCTTGATAGCTCTCTTTTTTTTTTTTTTTTTTTTTACTGAATAATATTTCATAGTCTGTATGTACCATAGTTTATTTTTCCATTAATCTACTGAAGGACATCTTGGTTGCTTACAAGTTTTGGACAATTATGAATAAAGCTGCTGTAAACATCCATGTGCAGGTGTTTGTGTGGACATAAGTTTTCAGTTAATCTGGGTAAATACCAAGAAGCTTGATTGTATGATTGTATGGTAAGAGTATGGTTCATCTTATAAGAAACAACCAGACTGTCTTCCAAAGTGACTGTACTATCTTGCAATGAATGAGAGTTCCTATTGCTTCACATCCTCATCAGCATTTAATGTTGTCAGTGTTCCATATTTTGGCCATTCCATCAATGTGTTTTAATGTGCAGTGTTGTTTTAATTTTCATTTCCTCAAAGACATATGATGTGGAGCATTTTTTCATATGTTTATTTGCCATTTGTAAATCTTCTTTGTGAGGCATCTATTCAGGTCTTTGGCCTGTGCTTTCAATTGGATTGATTGTTTCTTATTATTGAGTTTTAAGAGTCTTTTATATTTGATAGATAGATTCTTTGTATATTTGCATATTTATCCTTTGTCAAAAGAACATTATGTTATTCTTTTTCTTACAACTTATTCCTTTATCAAGAACTCAACTGACACAGGGCTACAATAAGAATCATTATGACTAAGATAAAGCAAAGACATGTACCTGAAAGAGCTGTACTAGCTTGTTATAGGAGTAATGTAGATTATAAAAATTGAGATCATCTTCTGAAATTGTCAGCCGTCATTCTCTTGTAATTTAGAACCATGGGAATAACATTTTAATTGTGTTAATGTGAAGCAGAAGTATACCACATTAAAAGCAAAATTGGGGTTACACTGAATTTTTAGTAAAGCCTTTATATCATTAGGAAAGTTACAGTTGCTAGGAGATATTCTGAAGCGTATATTTTCTAACTCCTAGAAATGTACATCTTCAAAGTCCAAGTCAGAAACATATGGCAATTAAAGATATAAGTAGGATAAAAATAATCCTAATTGTAGTCTGCAATGTAGAATTTATAAGGAAAATATCCCTTTATTTTTGAAAGTGGTCATTAATCATTCCAGCTATATAATGCTATGAAAAATTCTACATTTGGAGTGAAGACAAACAGGAATATTGTATAGATTATGAAGGAGCAAAAAGGCCACTAGAACCAGGAAAACCATTTTGTCTTGTTATTTATACAAATGAGCCATCTGGCTTTGAGAAAATTAGTTAATATTTCTTATCTTCTGCCCCTGTGTCTTATGACTATATAACCTAGTTTACTTTTATAGTCCTAGTTTATGTCTGTGTCCTAGTGAAATATTAATCAGGTACCTTTCACTGTTAAAACTGTTGCTTTAGACAATATAATTGTAACCTTGTTTATGTACATATACTTTTTTTACATGGTATTTAAGTCCCCTTAAAGTTTATTCATGGAACTCATAGAGAAGTGATTCTTTTTTTTTTTAATTAGTTTATTTAATTTATTTATTTTTGGCTGTGTTGGGTCCCCGTTGCGGCACGCGGGCTTCTCATTGTGGTGGCCTCCCCCGTTGCGGAGCCCAGGCTCCAAGCCCGCAGGATTCAGTAGTTGTGGCTTGCGGGGTCCAGAGCACAGGCTCAGTAGTTGCGGCGCACGGGCCCAGCCACCCTGCAGTGGGATCCTCCCAGGCCAGGACTCGAACCCGTGTCCCCCGCATTGGCAGGCAGGCTCCCAACCACTGTGCCACCAAGTAAGCCCGAGCAATGATTCTTAATTTTAGTGTGCATACAGATCTCTTGAATGCTTGTTACATATCACATGTAAAGCACTGGATCTCTCTCACAAATTGTCTTGTTCTACAGCTCTGTAAGGGTGAAAAATGTCTTTTTACTCAGGTGGCAGTCTTTAGTGTTGTTCACTGCTATGCAGTTCTCTGATTTCAGGTGTGGTGGAATTGCTTTCTGTGGACCCTTTGTGTCCTTTGTGGTTAGCTGGGATGTGTGACTAGTTCTGGCCATTGAGTTGAAGATAGAGGTGATATTTGTCACTTCTGGGCTGGGACCGTTTTTTTGGGCACAGTAACAGGCAACATTTGAGATGGTAGCTGATCTACTAGCCTTATTCCTTGACTATTAGCAAAGATTTCTTCCTTGCCAGTCCTTGATGCTGATTATGGAAATGAATGAGAAACAAACCTTTTCTACTTTAAGCCATGGATATTTTTTAGCCTTTAGTCAGATCTAGCCTGTCTTGATTGATATGTGCTTCGGTCCACATTTTGCAAACATTGGATAGAAACTTTATTGATCTAAAGTTAATACTTAATATACTACAGGAATCCCAATAAATTATGAGTTACAATATCTAAAGATTGTATGTAAGAGAAACAATGATAAAAGAGTTTCTAAAGCTATTTTCAGAATGGCAGATGGAACTAGAGGAGGAAGAATTAAGAGAAGAAAGTGTTGCAAGAATATCAAACGGTCATGTGTCAAATGCTGTGAAGTTAAGTAAAATAAGGACTGAAGGATTTTGTTTTATGGTGACCAGTTTTTGGTTGGCAAGGGAAGATTTTGTGAAAAGTGTTGATAAGTCAGCAAAGAAGAAAGCCATTTAGACAACCAGTGTAAATTACTCTTTGAGATATTTTGCTTTGAAGGGAAGAAAAGCAATATCTGGAAGAGACAGGTGTACTGGGACGAGTAGTTTTAATTATATGAGAGATTATAACAATGCTTTTCAATCCTTTACATTAAAATAATCTAAAGAATATTTTTTTAAAAAGATGTCCAGGACCTACTAATGGCCAATTAATCAGAACTGCTTGACATTTGTAAAAGCACTCCGCGTGATTATATTGTAGAGTCACATTATGAGAACTATTGACAGAAACATATTTGAATTCTAGTGGGAGGAATTTAGTGGATTGAAAATGTCTATGAGAGACAGAAAAGAAAATTATAGCAAAAGAGTCCTAAGAATTCCAAAGAATTTGGGACCAAAGCTGAGATAAAGAGCTGAACTTAAGTAAGAGAGATATTTTCTTTTTCCCACATTATAGCATAAGGGCAAGAGGAGAATATTTATAGTGCATATCATTCTGTTTATTAGAGACAGAATGTTGACAGAGTTTGCATCTGATAGAAACTTCTATTTTTGTTAGGGTAGCAGAGGAAAAGTAATATTCTTAATACAGAGAAATATAAGGAGGTCAGAGGTTTAAGGAGAGCTAACTTACTGGAGAAACATTGTGATGTCTCTGAGAAATATTGAAGTCCCTTATGAGACTGAAAACCATAAATTATTATAAACTTCTCAGGTATGTGATTTTTCTCCAGAAATGTCCAACTTCCTGGTTATAGTCAAGGACAAAGCTTCTGACTGGGTTCACTGTGGTTGTAGATTTGCCATAAGATTGTAATTGGAAAGCAGTGGTACAGGGATCTGGACATTTTCAAGATAGTGATTGAAACGAGGGGGTTTTTGCTTGGAATTAAAGCTGGATATGGAAAAAATAAACGGATGATGGCACTGATTTTACATCATATACTGTGGTGTGCATTATGACTAAGAGCAGGAAATTGAAGAGGGAAGAGATTGTGGCCAGAGAATGGCATGTTTAAGTTAACAGTTTAGGAAATGAAATAGTTTTAGGTCATGGGAAGAATATAAGATCAGGTGGCAGAGAAGGAGGATAAGGTTATTAGTCTTAAGGAGAGACAAAGACTGATCTGCTAGTATTCTTTGGAAAATTCATTTTCAAGGACATTGACATGTTAAAATAGTGACAAGGGTTAGGTTGGAAAGGATAGATTTAGAAGTCTTCATTGATTGATGACTAATGATTAATGGCTAATTGATTAATGGTAATGATAGGGAAATTTGGAGACTGCTGCAATGAAGGAGGAAGAGGTGTATAGTTAGATATGATTAATTCATTGGAGCTGCAGGACCTATAAAACTGGTAGAGCAACTACCTAGAAAAGGCATTGGAGAGCTGTGAGGATGCCATCTCTACCTTCTGACCTTGAGGTACACGGGGTGTGAGAGAGAGAGAGTTGTGAAGGAACATTACAGATTTTCCCGTTTCAGTTATGGGTGGTAGAAATAATGAGATAGTGTGAGTTAGTGAACACTGCAATGAGCTAATAGGAGTTGGGATGATATTGGGAGGAGATAGATGCTAAGGAATCTCCTTTCTAGGGTCTTTAACTTTAGGATTTCCACTGATTTCTTAGAGGTGATTTCAGTGTCTTCCGCTTTGGGGAAGGAAGTTGGATTTAACCAGACCACCTCTAAAGCATCTTTTCCACTGCTCTGGGGCTTGAAGTGTTCTTCACTTCACATGAAAGTATCAGTGCTTTAAAGTTGCCTAAGGTAATTGTATAATATCATGATGATATGGGAAGTCATATAACTAAAACCCCAAATAGAAAAGATTTAGGAGTGTCTAATAGGATATAGGCTACTTTCCTGAGAGAGTTCTTATCTACATGGCAACCGTATCCCATTAACTATTTTAAGCTGCTTCAGTTACTGTTCTCTCGTTTGTCAGAAGTGAGTAAAGAAATGAAGGAAATGAGTATCATTGGGAGATTTCTTCAAAGTCACAAAAACCTTCTCAAAGCTTCTAATATGTATAAAACACTTACACAGGGACACGCTGTTTCTATATTGAGTCAGGTAATGAGTACAGTAGTTACCTGGATATATTTACCTTTTATGACCAAATGTTGTCTTTTCCTTCCCACAATTTTCTCTGAAACCTAAAACACAGGTATTAAAACAAATGAACCACACCTACTTGAATTGGTATTTCGAACTCCCGTTTCTTTGAGATCTGTTGATATTTTCTTAGAAAGGATTCACCACCAACACAATTTAAACTTTTCAGTGTGACTTTTTAAATACAAATATGCATTTCCATCAGTCACAAAGTAAAAACTACCTCAGCAATTTGAACATGGGCCATTTAATGCAAATCATTATGAACTAGTAAAAAGGGTAACTTCTAAAAGATTTGCAAACTGGTACTCTAGGAATACGGAAAAGCCAACGCAGGGGGCAACTACTCCCACTAGGGCTGAGAAAAAGCGAGCAAGGAAGAAACTAAAAATTTAGGGAAACATCCTCTGGCCCCACCTCCATCAATCCTGAGATTCTGAACTTGTGGAAGAGTGTGTGGCTGCCACAGAAACACACAATCTATCAGAGGCAGAGAAACTGACGGAAGGAATAGGTGAGGACTGAAGGGCTGAACCAACAGGAGACAGAGAAATTCACAAGGGCGTATGGGCAGGCCAAAGCTGGCTTGTAATAACAGTCCGCTGGGTCCAGGAAACTTGCTGAAAGTCCAGGTGAACCAGGCCTGGTGTGCAAGGGCCACTGAGATAACCACCACAGGACCTCCCACAGGCCCAGCTGCTAGCAGGCATGCCCACAAAACAATAGCACATCATAGGAAGAAAGGCATCTTACTTGTGCTATATCTTCACAATGACCCTCCTCGATCCTCTATGAAAATGCCTAACGTTGCTCTAGTTAGCTAAAGAGAATTGTTTACAGAATTCAGCCGTAGAATCATCATCATAAAAAGCACCTCAAAAAAAGCATGCACTTAGAACTGAAAGGAAATATACTGATCGTTGTCACAGCTTCTGCATCGGAAAATCAGAAAACAGTTCCTAATTCCGGAGTCTCAGAAGCAGAAGAGCAAAAGTAAACTACACACAATTATCCGTCCGATTTTACGCTTCAATATAGTCATCCCCAAAGATGAATTTTGGAGTAATTAGGCAAGATAAGCAACGTTTTATGTTAAAATGCCAATTCAAACTTAGACATGACTGAAGAATAATAACAAGCTGTAATACATTAAGATTGCTTTTATAAAATACAGAGAGATAAATTTTATAAGTGACAGATTTTATTTTGTAAACATTTGACACATTATGTGCCAGTTTTGCAGGTTAATGTAAATGGACATAGGAGCTGGAGCAACCCCTATGTCCACATTGTCTGTCTGTTGGCCACCATCACATATCATTCACTTACAGTACTTAATGCTTTGGGTTAATTGTTTTCTTCACTAGCTTCTTCTTTAGAAATGTAAATATCCCCAAGAGGATTATCCTGTTTAACTACTGTCAGCTACCTCTGGAGTCAAAAACATATGCAGCTTTTAAACAGTCATTACTATTCATAGAGGCAAAAAGCACTCCCCTGGTTCTCAGAGAAATCTTGAATGTTATTCTTATCAAAAGCCAAATGCTGCATGTAAAAATTAGTCTAAAATCATAAGTATTATTTATCATAAAATTTCTCATATTTTAATATCTTGAAGTGGATTTGAGGCTATCTTGCTCAATTGCTCATATTTTCTATTTAAGAGAGGGACAAGTGCATGTAACCCATGATCAGTTTTAGTTACTGTGGGGACACAATAGTACTCAAATCATCAGACCGCCCGCAGTGAGGTACAATGAAGACAGTGCACAAAAAATGTAGAAGGGCTTAAAAAGATACTTAGAAAATCATGAAAGCTAAAGTGGAGTCACTGTGTTGGACATCTCAGAATTTTAACAAGGGCATGCTCCAATTCTAACTCTGTAATTGTCTCTACATCATTCCAAGTCACTGTTTAAAAAAAATATTCAGCCAACCAATCAGCTGATTTTTGTGGCTGTTGTTGCTTTTATTGGTTTCTGTAAACAATAGCATACAATTGACCCAACTGCCCTTATATTTCTCACTGAATTGACTTTTGTAGGCTAACCAAATCATTGGGGCTTTTGTTAGGCTTCAAGCATAACTGGAATTCTGCCTGTGAAAGATGAATAGCATTGTTAATCAGCATCTATAAACCATGCTTAACAAATGGCAGTGCAGAAATACCAACAAGAAAATTTAGTTTCGTTTTTAAATTTGCCTTCACTCAATATGTCTCATGAAGAATGGCAAAAGATTTCCAACCAGTTATTGGACTGTAGGAAGAAGTGAGAGGTCACTGCGTGTAGTATGGTCCTAGGGCGCATTTGGAAGAGAATCTTAACATTGGAAGTCGTTTGGCATGAACATGAGTTTTGGAAAGTAGCTAGTATAGGCCAAACCACTGGGTATTCAGCCTCAAGAATAATACTAAATGCTATCGATACATTTGAGGGTATTTTTCCATTTCACAATGGCCTCTTATTACTGAGAATTGCCTCCCTGACCCCCAGGGACTAAGTGCTATTGTTGTACTATGTGACACTGTCATTTTAGTGCAATTAATCAGATGAGATAATCTGCTGCCTCATGCTGGGCCAATCATATTCTGTCTCTGAGAATTCTGGATTGAGATTCAAGGACACTGCTGAGTCTCTCTGTATGAGCTGGAATTATAAATTGTAAACTCAGGAACTGTGGGGTATCCATACTCAGCTATGAGAGTGGGAAGTCATGTGATGTATAGCCTTGAAAACTGAGGCAAATAAGAGAGAAAGGCAGAGGCAACTATAAGAGAGGAAATTCACTTTGGCTTTATAGTTCCTGATTTCAATCCTTTGGAAGTAACCTACTTTTTTTTCTTTTTCTATCCTTTCACTAATTCCTCTTTTTTTTTTTTTTTTTTTTTTTTTGCTTAGGGTAGCTCCAATGATTAACTTGAGGATATTTTTAAAAATCACAGTTCTATTCTTTTTTTTATAAATTAATTAAATTAATTTATTTGTTTTTGGATTCATTGGGTCTTCATTGCTGCGCATGCGCTTTTCTCTAGTTGCACAGAGCGGGGGCTACTCTTCGTTGCAGTGCGCAGGCTTCTCATTGCAGTGGCTTCTCTTGTTGCGGAGCATGGGCTCTAGAGCTCAGGCTCAGTAGTTGTGGCACATGGGCTTAGTTGCTCGGAGGCATGTGGGATCTTACTGGACCAGGGCTCGAACCCGTGTCCCCTGCATTGACAGGCGGATTCTTAACCACTGCGCGACCAGGAAAGCCCCCTCAGTCTTATTCTTTTAATGTATACCGTAATTCCTTTCACTAAACCTTCAAAATGTATACGACACATGTGGCTAAGTGCCTTACATAGAATGGGTGCTCAAATTAAACCGTACAGGAAGGTAACAGAATTAATAACTAACAGCATTTTGTGCCTTATGTTAAAATGTCAACAGCAAACATTGTGTCCAGTTTTGTTATACTTTTTTAAACTAAAATCAGCCATTCATAACACAGGTAAAACTTTTTCCTTTAATAGTGATTGTTTCTATATATGACAATACAGGTTTCAGAAAAGAATTTTGCCAAATAATTTCTCCATTTGTTTTATTATGTTTTTATCAAAGAAAATGGCACATTTTTTTCTAAATTTTAGCTGTTTGATTGCATTTCTTGGGAGACTTTGTGGTATAGGTTATTGTAGCAAATTTAAAGAAAACCAAGAATAAATAGTTTTTAAACACCTGTTTTGTATTTAGGTTCTTATGGACAAGTAATCAAGCAAACAGGAGGTTGTAATAATAGAATATATAAAAACTGAGTGCCAATAAAAATTTAGAAACAACATAAATTATTATTACTGATATTACTATTGGTAATAGTTAAGATGGTCTTTGAAGTCCCAGTAGTAGTGTAACTGACATTTAACAAGTACCTATTCTATGCCATGAACTCTGCTACAACTTTTATGATTTTCTCATTAATCTTCATAGCAACTATGATAACTGTTATCATTTTACAGATGAGAAAATGAAAACTTAGTGACATTAACAATTTTTAAATGTCTGTGAGGTTAAATTAAGTATTTTAATTTTATGTTTTGAGAAGATGCATTTTAGTATGACACCCATACTTTACATATGAAACAGTCATTATAATTTTTCTTTTGAGACTTTTTCTCCTGACACTTTCATCTACCTTGAAGCAGATCTTCTCCATATCCTTAGGTACTTAATAAAAAGCATGAAAAGGTCATTATTAAATGTTCCAACCAAAATATTAAACCCAAAACATTTGCCCTAATACCAGCCAACTAAACATTATTGTCAAGGGAACAGAAGCCCTTATATCTTTTACTATTCTGTCTTCAGTTTTTCATAATATTTTTTCTTTCTGATGTTAATTTTCTCCTCAGGGTATGACATCCTCTGATATTTGAAAATGAATGGTGTTTCTGCCAAGTTTTGAGTGACTAGGAGGTTGTTAAGATTATAAATGTGTATCCTCAGACACTTGAACATTGTTCATAAATTGGATTTTTGAAGTGTTAGCAGTGTTCTCTTTGAGGGATTAATCTCTCCTTCAATAGCCTTGGGAAGGAGGATGAGCAGCCTAAATGTAATATTCGACCAACTTTATCACACTCAGTTTTTAAAACTCGAGACCCCAACTTATCTCTTGAGGAATTTTTCATCTCTTTAATCTCATATTTCTCCTCTGTCAGCCAGATCACACATTTTTAGTGCATTTCCAGAATTTTGTCTACGTATCCTAAACATGTTTTCATCCCTATTTTCATGTCATTCCATCTTATTTCAAGGGTTTCAAGGCAAGTGCCTCAGTAAAAACATTTTACTTCACTTATTTTCACCTTATAAAATTCACAGAAATAAGTGGAACAAAGAAATATGTTTGAAGGCATCTTAATCAAAGATAGGGGTGCCCCTTCCCTCTTCAAGGAAAACTTTACTTTTACCATAGGGGCACCTCTAATTTGGAAATTTCCATCCTAAGGAGAAAGTCTAAAAGCACATTTTGTTCCTTCTTTACTCCTAGGTAGTAACCAGAACGTCTAGGGAAATGTTTTGGAAATTTAGTAAATATAACCCTTTCTCTGATCTAAGAGGATTGCCCATGGTATATGGAAACTTGACAGTGAATCTTGCAAGTGATTGACATAGTACAAAGCAATCCAAAAATCTTAGTCTCCTAAAAGATAACAGTTCCACTCCAGTTTTTTTTTTTTTTTTTGGCGGAGCACAGGCTCCGGACGCGCAGGCTCAGCGGCCATGGCTCATGGACCCAGCCACTCCGCGGCACGTGAGATCCTCCCGGACCGGGGCACGAACCCGTGCCCCCTGTATCGGCAGGCGGACTCTCAACCACTACGCCACCAGGGAAGCCCCCACTCCAGCTTTGAATGTAATAACTTAAGGAAGCTAATCGTTTGTTTCTAAAGTTGGGAAAGCAGATCCTCAAATGAGATAATCATATTTACAAGGCCATCAGTTACTTTTGTGGTCAAGGGCAATTGCTAGGAACCCTTGACAAAAGATGAAATAATAAGATTGGGGGATGGTATTGTGGAGTCTTTCTTTAAATAATTTTAACTTACAAAAATATGTCATACAAGGTGACATAAAAATAACTAGTAATTATGATTGATGATACAAATACATTCTGCTATTTAGATTTTATAATGCTTTGCAGAATATATTGTTCTCTTTTAAAGGTTCTATAAGAAAGGCATGAGGATATTTTTTTTTCACCTTTTCAAAGATGATGCAATGACATACAGAGTTCAGTGGTTTGTACAAGGACATATTGTTGTAAATACGATAAATGAAACCCAATTCCAAGTCCCTGTGTGGTATAGGGTAGGACTTTCTAAAACTGTAGTATACATTTGAATCACCCAGATAGTTTGTTTAAACCAATTTCTGAGTGCCACCCCTATAGACTGATTCAGTGCATCTGAGATGGGGCCAAGGTGGACTTTTCCAACAAGCTCCCAAGTGATAGTAACACAGCTGCGCCATTGATCACACTCTGAGCAGCCGATTCTGACAGATATTGGTTTTAATCTTGTGGTAGCACATTATAATTCTTATTTTTTAAGTCATTTAAGCTTTTTAAACCACGTTCTCCTTAGTCTCACATTAAAAAAAATTAATAATATGTAGTTTTATTGTAAGAACTAAATGAAAAATAGGTTAAAAACATCTAGTCTATCCTAAGTGCTCATATTACTAGTTCCATTCTGCTCTCTATGGAGCCATCCTGTGGAGTTTTATTGATTCCTCCAGTTCCTTTCTCCTCAAGATTGCCACTCTATTCCCATTCTGATGGAGTCAAGCAACCTTTAATGCTTCATTCTGACATCTTCTTGAGAAGGTATTGAACTGAAAATTCAGCAGTTGAGAGAATTATTTATTATTAGAAGTATTAAGTTCTTTTTACGACACCAGCTCTCTCCTAAGTTTGCGATAGATTCATCATTTTAATATTTCTTTCAGCGTTTTATCATAAAAATGACTCATTAATTCAGACCATTCTGAAAAACTGAATGTGAGAATTTGGGAAAAGGCAAGGCCTAAGTTGAACTTGTCATCATCTGTGGGACGAAATTTCTTCTAGCGGACATATTGACATATGAGTACAAAATTATTTGAAGGTATGCATGTAATTTAATTGACAGAGTAAACTAATCTAAAGCATTTTTAATAAAGAGTTGTTTTAATTTGAAACAAATTTTATTTTATGCTATTTTTCTTCATTGCAACTGTGAGCTTCAGTTTTCAAATAAACACTAAAAATTTTAATAAGATACATTTCCATCTACTCAAGTACAAAAAAGTCATGAAAACACTTTTATATAGCATTTTAAATAATTATATTTTTGAATATAGTATTTTACATTTTATTGCTATGATATTTTAAATCAATTTTATTGGGATGTATATAAAGAAAACGTATGGCAATGCAGGACTATACATACAAATTCATGCATATTAAATATTTTTAAAAAGTGAAATTGGAGTTCTTACATATCATTTTTGTTTAATTTGGAGGAAACCACAACGTATACTTAAAAAACATTATTTTTTAAAATGACAATTGCTATAACTTCTATACTAAAAGGAAAATAAAACTAGATAGCACAATGAAAATATTTTGGATTCCACATGATTTAAGTCCAAATAATACTTTCCAAATTTTTCCCAGGCATAGAACATGTAACCAGATCACTTCAACTAGTATTTAATATGGGTTTCATTTTATTGATGATTTATTTATATCTGTTAATAGTTGTATGGGAGTATTGGAGAGTGTTTCAGTTCTACTACTGAGGGACTATCTTCCTGAATTAACCCTCCTCTTTCTGCTTTGTCCTTATCTTTTTTTTTTTTTTTTTTTTTTTTTTGCGGTACACGGGCCTTTCACTATTGTGGCCTCTCCCGTTGCGGAGCACAGGCTCCGGACGCGCAGGCCCAGCGGCCACAGCTCACGGGCCCAGCCGTTCCGCAGCACGTGGGATCTTCCCGGACCAGGGCACAAACCCGTGTCCCCTGCATCGGCAGGCGGACTCCCAACCACTGCGCCACCAGGGAAGCCCTGTCCTTATCTTGTATAAGGTTCAGGCCTTGCTTTACCAATGTCTTGAAGTTGCAATTCATAATCATATTTCCTATCTCAGAGTGCCTCATATTTGGTCAGGATGATGATGAAACTACCCAGTGTTTTAATTCCCCTGACGTGGCTTCAAGAGATTCCTTCAGATTTGTTCCCATTTTAGTTCCACTAGTGCAGTTCAATGTATTCAGGTCAAGGAACATCTTTTTGTTATGTCCCTACCAAAGATGAGCAGGTAGTGAATACCCTAAATTAAGACTGTGAACATTTCTTAGATAGTAGGACATATAAAAATTCTGTAGACCTAATGTCATTAAAAACTTCATTAAATATTTCTTGCTGAAATGAAAACAGGGCCTAGAAATTCTCTGAAATGACCTCAATTAAAGAAATTAGGGCTTCCCTGGTGGCGCAGTGGTTGAGAGTCTGCCTGCCAATGCAGGGGACACGGGTTCGTGCCCCGGTCCGGGAAGATCCCACATGCCGCGGAGCGGCTGGGCCCGTGAGCCATGGCCGCTGAGCCTGCGCGTCCGGAGCCTGTGCTCCTCAACGGGAGAGGCCACAACAGTGAGAGGCCTGCGTACCGCAAAAAAAAAAAAAAAAAAAAAAAAAAAAAAAAAAAAAGAAATTATTATAATAAGGAGATTATTGTGTAAAACAAGAATGAAAATTTAGGGTTCATGGGGAGAAGTCATATTTCACATAGCTTAACAAATTAGGTAGAACCAGTTTTCTATACTTGTGACCTAAATAACCATTGATAATTTTTTAAAAGCTACATATTAGGGGCTTCCCTGGTGGCGTAGTGGTTGAGAGTCTGCCTGCCGATGCAGGGGACACGGGTTCGTGCCCCGGTCCAGGAAGATCCCACATGCCGCGGAGCGGCTGGTCCCGTGAGCCATGGCCGATGAGCCTGCACATCCGGAGCCGGTGCTCCGCAACGGGAGAGACCACAACAGTGGGAGGCCCAAGTACCGCAAAAATACAAAACAAAACAAACAAACAAACAAAAAAGCTACATATTAGAACCAAGTCCAAATGTATGTATTTCCATGAAGAAATACTATGAAATAAAAATCTGCATGTTAGTTTCCAGATGCATGGAATAAATAGATATTTTATTGCAATTTTTAGGTAGACACTCCTTAAAAAAGCATTAATTTCAAACAATTTTCCCTGGGAATGAAGAGGATATGGTGTTTAATGATATTGCTGTGGTTTTGCATTGAAATCTGTCAATGTGGTTAGGCTGAAGTATTTCCCAGAATTCCCTTTCTGCTTATGGTGTGACAAGAGAAAGATTCCTGTGTGAATTTTGGAGGGCGGAAAGGAACTGTATATATATATATGTATGTATACACACACACACACACACACACACACACACACACACACACACAGTTCTTATAGTTCTGCTTCTCTGAGTAAACCCTGAACACAGAATTTGGAACAAAGAGTGGCTGCAGAGTAACCTACTGTCCTGATTTGCTAGGAATATGGTGTTTTCTGGGATGTGAGTTATTCAGTACTATCATTGGGACAATTCTGGGCAAACTGGGGTGATTCATCAATCTACCTCAGAGAACCAGAATTTTGAGGATGAGTTTTCTGAATCATTTTAGGGTTTCCTGAAACTGGTTCTCTGATTTTATTAGCTTTAAACACATTAATGCGTATATTTCCAGTGGTGAAGTGGGCACTGGGGAATCCATGGCATGCATGTCAAGTGGTCACTCAAATTATCATGTATAGATACCTGTAATCAATTGCCTATAAAAAGCAAGGCACTGGGTAACAAAGTATTCACTACTATAAAAACTTAAGTGAAAATAAAGTGTATAATGGGCTTGGTTTTTGCTTCTAACCACACTGAATAATTTAGGAAAGAAAACGGTATGATCATGCTTTAAATTCTCAGCTCAAAGAAACTGAAAGCTTCTATAATTGCTCTGAAGGAAACCTACATCTTTCATATCTCCAGAACCAATATTTCTGAAAACCACACTCAATGTCTAACCCTGCAGATGGCTGAATAATAATGCAAGTTGAATTCCCAATGTCTCAAAGTCACTCTCAATCAAGCTGGAGCAAAGATTGAGAAGGAATGCAATAGTAAAATTTGGCATGGGGGCAAATGAACAGATTCCAGTTAAGCTGAGAACCTTGCAACCCTAATTTATGCTGTGTCTTCTGTAGAATCAGCTCTGCCTAAGAAGACTAGCCTCCCTCGCCTAAAGAAACTATAATTTGTTCCTGTGAGGCAGTTGCCTTGCAAAACACTGATGATTCCTCCTCAGAGCCTTTCCTACCACCTATCCTTGTGTCCAGATTCATAACCAGATTAAAGTCCCATCAGGCCCCAAAGGATCTGAGGTACAAAATGTGTCCCATGAGGAAGTATGATGCACACTAAAAAAATTGCACAATTTTACCAATATGTGGGGATAAAGCTTAAGAGAGGAGTGTTCAGATTGAAGAAATATGAAGTTGGGCTCCAGATTCAATGTTTTAGCTTGAGAAGGTTAATAATGATTGTTTGCTTGGTTGGTTGACTGAAATAAGGATCAAAAGATGCCTTACACTCACTAAAGATAGATACACACACAAAGATGCCTTACACTAATAAAGCCAATATGCCAGAACTTCGTTGGTTTACTGTAGATCAGGGTATCCAAAGGCTTAGAACTGCTAGAGAGCATTTATCGCATAAGTCTTGCCAACCCACCTTCATGGAAATCCAGAGGATATTCTCTTCACCATACCTGTAAAAAACAAATTTGTGAAAGAAGTCTCAGCATCCTTGAAGAGCTCTGTGGTCACTCTTAGCTGGGGTCAGAAATTATATTGAGAATTGCTACCATAGAACTGGGATTCCCTAAATTCCATGGGGATAATTGGATCCCAGGGTACAGGGACCAAGTGGCAGCACTTAATTGCCAAAGACAAGATGGTCATAGTTTCTGTAATGGACAGTAAAGCCAAAGCAGTAATCAGAATATTCTGACCTATAGAGATATGGTGTTGGCTAGTTGATCTTTGGTGTCCCTGGAGTGAAATAGATGAGCAGAAAACTACGTTGTTACTTGATCTGTATAAATGGGAAAGCTCTAGGTCTAGTGAGCAGAGGTTTGACTGGAATAATCAAATCAAAGAACCGTGGCCCTTCCTTCATTTAATTCCCAAATCTGAACCAATTCACAGACCTAGAACTCCTTGAAGGAATGTAACGCTATGTGCTCTTGAGGAAGAACCCTGGTACACTGCCAACATTTTATACTGCTAATTTTCCTCCCTGCCTTCTTTAAGGAGAACTGTAGCCATTTTTCAGTATAACTGTGAATTAAGGAAGGGAGCATAATCAGACATTTTAGGGATTACAAAATACTGGATAAGAAATGAAATTAAGACCTAGAGACCCAAACATCACTGTTAAAGCAGTGGCTAATAGAGTAGAGGCTAATCGTCAGGTGATCAAGGGAGTTTTGCCTCTAGTTAAGCCTACAGTGTGCCCAGTAGGTCCCTGAACCCATTCTATGGCTGTTTCCTCAGTTCCAGATGTATAATTGAAATAGACATAGTGAACAGCTGGTGGAGCCTCTGTATTTTATTCCCTTACCTTTGAAGTAAGGGCTGTTATGCTAAGAAAGGACAAATAGAAACCACTAGAACTACCTCTCTCTCTCTCTTCCTCTCTCCCTCTCTCTCTATGTATCTATATCTATATAGATATAGATATAGTAAATGAAACGAAAACAATACCTCATTTCTAGAGGGATTGCAAAGACTGGTGACACCATCAACTTGGGAAATTCAGGGGCGGTGATTCCTACTGTCAAAGAGAAACAAGGTTGGGTAGAAGTTAAAGGTGGTAAAGCCAGATTTTATTCAGCAATAACTACCAGAGTTGGAAGAGAATTCAGCATAAACTGAGCTCAACTTTGCAGAAACAAAAGGCAAGAGACTTTTGAAATGCTGGGTATGCTATAGGAAAGACACTGAAGGGCCTTAAGGGGAAGTTTGATCCATGTGGCCAGGCTATCTGGGTTTACTAATTGATGCTTGTCTAGAAGAGACACAAACTTCTGGTATTTCTATGACAAGCAGGGGGAATAATTGTACAAGTTGGAGTGAGGTACCTAGAATTTAAGAACTTCCCCTCCCACAGGGACTGGGAAGAAAGAGAGTTATCTCCTTGAATATTTGCATTTCAAAGAGAGGACTACCAAGTCCTTAGGATGACAGTTCTGGGGGGTGGAAGATTAATATCTCAAAAGGGCAGAGAAAGGATTTATAATTATAAGTTTTCTAAAATAACTGCTCTAAAGGGGGTTCAGAGCCTTATCATAGAACAAAATTCTCCTGGCAGCATTGAGCTTTCTTAGGCAGGCATTTTAAATGGGGGTGGGGTCATCCTAGGGAAGCACCTTAAGCTGCTACAAGTCATGCTGGAGTTTGGTACAGGGGTCCCAGTGCAGGGGTTTGGACGGAGAGTTTTGGTGCTGAGAGTTTTTTCAGTTAACACTACCACATTCCCGCTCCACTCACCAATTTGGCCTGTGTAGAAGAAAAATGAATCTTTAAAAAAATGACTGATAATTATAAACTTAGTGAGGGGGTGACTCGAATTGCAGCTACTATAGCAGATGAGATTTTGGTGTAAGAGCAAATATATACATTCCCCGGCACCTATTACTGATTTGGCAAATGCTGTTTTTTCTCTACATATTGTATCAATTTTCCATTGCTGCTGTAACTCATTACCATGAATTTTGTGGCTTGGAACAACACAAATTTATTATTTTACAGTTCTGGAAGTCAGAAGTCTAAAATCAATTTCCCTGGGCTAAAGTCAAGGTATTAGCTGATTCCTTCTGGAGACTCTGGGGGATGAATCTCTTCTCTTGTCTTTTTCAGCTTCTAATGGCTGCCTGTATTCCTTGCCTTGGGGCTCCTTCCTTCATATTCAAAGTGGTCACTCCAATTTCTGCTCCCATTATCACATCTGCTTCTCCTCTGACTCCTCCTGAGTCCCTGTTACAAAGACCTGTGTGATTACTTGGACCCACCTGGATCCAGGATCACCCCATCATCTCAAGGTCGTTAATTTAGTCACATTTCTAAAGTCCCTTTTGGCATATTCATCAACATTCACAACTTCTGGGGAATAGGATGAGAACAACTCTGCTTTCAATGTCACATCCCCTTCTCTAACTTTGACCTTCTTGTTTCCCTCCTATAAGACTTTGTGATTACGTTGGGCCCACGTGGATAATCTCCCCATCTCAAGACCTTTAACTTAATCATATCTGTAATATCCCTTTTCCATGTAAGGTAACACATTCACAGGTTTCTGAGATTAGGATACAGACACTTTGGGGATGCCATTATTCTGTTTACCAAAAGCCCTTATCATGATGTGAGATGGGTTTTGTACAAAGGTGGTTCTGTAAACAACTATATGCACTGGTCATAGACCAATTTTACTCAAAGTTTGTGACACAATCATCTATTTTTAAAATATTAGAACTAAAGAACATAAATATATACATATATATTATATATGTAGGTATATACATATACATGTTTTATAGGACATATAGAGAAACAATTGTTGTGTCAATCTAAAGAGACAAGTTTCTTTAGAAGAAGGATTTATTTACCACATGGCTGAGTATCTGTTATCTGTCAGACACTTTAGGTGGTTACTATACATCCATGAACAAAGTAATGATCCAGTCCCTCATGGAACTTACATTCTAATGGAGAAAAGACAGACAGTAAATAATGATCATAGTAATCAACAGATTAGAAGATGGTATAAGATATAGGGAAAAATGAAGCTAGAAAAGTGGAGTTTGCTGGATGACGAGTTGCAATTTTAAAAAGGGTCACTGAGTATGTGGATATTGAATGAAGACTTGAAGGATTTGAAGGAGATGGTCTTCTAGATAGGAGGAGAAAGGACACAGCAGGCAGAGGGAACAGCCAGGGCAAATGCTGTAAGGCGGCAGGAGGCCTGGTGTGTTCATGGAGATGCAGGAGGCCAGGATGTGGAGTGAAGTGAGTAAGAAGATAAATGTAGGCCAAATTCTGCGGGCCTTTGAAGGCCATTTTCAGGACTTTGGCTTTTATTCTGTGTAAACCATTGCAAGATTTTAAATATAATATTCACATTATCTGATTTATATGTTCAAAGGGTTATACACAGTTTCCCAGGATAGAGGCCAGGTCTAAGAGAAAGGGAGAGGACTTCCCTGGTAGGGCAGTGGTTAAGAACCTGCCTGCCAATGCAGGAGACACGGGTTCGAGCCCTGGTCCGGGAAGATCCCATATGCCATGGAACAACTAGGTCCGTGAGCCACAACTGCTGAGCCCATGTGCCACAACTAATGAGCCCATGTGCCACAACTAATGAAGCCCGCACGCCTAGAGCCCGTGCTCTGCAACAAGAGAAGCCACTGCAATGAGAAACCCGCACACTGCAACAAAGAGTAGCCCCTGCTCTCCACAACTAGAGAAAGCCCACACGCAGCAAAAAAGACTCAAAGCAGCCAAGAAAGAAAGAGAGAGAGAGAGAAAGAAAGAAGAGAAAAAGGGGGAAATGTAGTATGACTTCAATTTCAGAAATGGAGCAACTGAAGTATGGAATTGCTGTCAACTGAGATGGGTTGAGCAGAGTGGTTTTAGGAGGGAAATGAGGAATTCAGGTCTGGGCATGAGGAGTTAGAAATGTTTTTAAGGCATCCAAATGTAATTGTCAATTTGTGGTGTCAAATCGGATATCTGAGTAAAGAACCCAGCTAACAATGTAGGATAGAGACATAAATTCAGGATTCCTGGACATTTGAATGTTATTTAAAACTAAAAGAAAAATGAATTTAGATATAGAGAAGACAGATAACCAAAGAATGTGTCCTGCAGCCTCCAACATTGAAGTAGAAGAGTAAAGGAGACTTTGAGACAGGAATCTGAATGTAGTAAGTTGTGAAATAAACAAGCTGTCAAGTTGTGACCAATGATGTAGACCTGGGGACCAAAAAGACCAGAATATCACAATATTTCTCAAAAACCATTATTTCTGTCGGCTTTGTTTTTTTCTTTTTCTTTTTTAAAATGCTAGGTTGAATTCTCAAAATTAGTGGGTGATTTTGGAACCATTTCTTCCATTATTGAGAAGGAGATTCAGCTCTTTGAAGTGTAAAAGGCTGTGATGCAATGATTACTAGATACTATTTTCACTTGAGCTGAGACATTTGATCCTAACCTTCTCTCCCTAGTGAATCCAGATTTTGGCTCCATTCTCTGCACTGATTACTGGGGCCCAGTGAACGGCTTTAATGAATTATAGTGGCAACTCCCTGGTGATTATTGATTTCATCCGGCTCACTGAACAGAAATAAGTACTTTCTAACTTGTTGTGACATTGAGTAGATGTGTTTATTTATTAAAGGATGTTGTAATGGCAGCATGCCATCTTGTCAGGAGAAAGAACAACTTTCCTTTTCTGGGACAGAGAGAGCATCAAGGAAAGACTGGCAAATTAGAGTTTGCTACAAAAACCCAACAAATGGCCATCTATGTAGTTTTGAAATATGACAGAAGCAAGAAAAAGAAACTAGAATTAGATTCAAATACCTCTGAATTTCTTCTCAACCCTGACACACACTAGCTTTGACTTTTGGTAAATTATCCAACATCTTATTATCAGGTTTTTCATCACAGAGACATGGATGATGGCAGAAACTACAAGGATCATTCTATACATACAATGAAAATAAAGGACTCTGTAAAGTTTAAAGTGGTTCAGAAATACAAAATACTATTGTCATTATTAATGACTAAATTTCCAGTGCCTTTAATCCAGCTAAAATTAAGGCCAGATCAACTGTTATTACGCTCGAACTTCTACATGACTCGAACGTTTGAGCTTTCTTGAGTTTTAAATTAAATACCTTATTGAAGGCCACCATAATAGGAACAGACTCAATTCATTTGTAGAGAAATAACCCAAAGTATAAAAATGATGTAAGTCTTCTACTTGTAAAGATCTTGTTGAGGGATTTCTGCATTTGAATTAAAGACAAATTTTTTTCCAGAAAATATAGACATGGTTATCAAAAAGAAGTATAGTGTTGATAAAAGGATAATTTGAATAAGATTTTTTTCATATTGTGATGGATTCTTTAAAAAGTTAATACTTGTAATAAGAGGTATATAATGAAAACATGAATAATATAAGCCTTCTTTATCCCAAACCTACATTTCCAATTTCTTTCTCTTGAGATAATCAATGTTACATAATTATAAATTATAGTATCCTCTCTAATATTTTAATGCCCCTAAAACATATGTACACATGCATTCTGTCCTTGAATGAAAATTAGTTTGGTTCAGAATTATATATTCTTAAGGATCAACAACTTTTTATTAAAAGAAATAGGGCCATGGCATTTAAGTAAAATGTAAATACTCTGAGTATAGATATTCTAGTATAGTCTGGCAAACTCTTGAAGAGAAAATTGAAATGTGTTTTGTGCCTACCTATCAATCCAAGGGGAGTGAGAAGAAATGTCTGTAGCATGTTTCCAAATATGCAGGTGCTTGGTACCACATGAGTAAACATTCGGATGATGTTTATATTTATATAAACCAATAAATAGCCTATGTGAAAACAATATTGAATGAATTCAACTTTGACTTCCCTCAGAAATTTCCAGATCCTCCTATAAAATTAAGAATAGATTTCTCCTTAATGGCTCCATTTTTACACTTCATACATCTTATGTGTGTGTGTGTGTACATTACCTTAAACAATAGTATAACAGTAGATAAACTCTATTTAAAAATCATCAAGGACTTTTAAAAAATCATATGTTTTTTTCAATTGTGGTAAAATAAATAACATAAAATTTACCGTCTTAACCATTTCTTAGTGTACAGTTCAGTGATATTAAGTATACTCACATTGCTTGCAAACAACCTCCAGAACACTTTTCATCTTGCAAAACTGAAACTCTATACCAATTAAGCAACTACTGCACATTCCCCGTATCCCCCTTGGTAACCACCCTTCTACTTTCTGTTTCTATGAATCAGACTACTCTAGATACCTCATATGAGTAAAATCATACAGTATTTGCCTTATTTGTGACTTGCTTATTATCAATATATACCACAATTTCCTCAAGTTTCACCCATACTGTATTGTATATTAGAATTTCCTTCCTTTATAAGGCTGAATACTGTCCCATTGTATGTGTATGCCACATTTTGTTTACCCACTCATCTGTTGGTGAACACTTGGGTTGCATCCAAATTTTGACTATTGTGAATAATGCTGCTATGGGTGTACACATGTCTGTTCAAGTCCCTGTTTTCAATTCTTTTGTGTATATAGCCAGAAATGGAATTTCTGGATCATATGGAAATTTTACTTTTAATTTTTTGAGGTACCACCATACTGTTTCCATAGTGGCTGCAGTTTTTTACATTTCTACCAACAGTGCACAAGTGTTCCAATTTCTCCATATCCTCATTAATGCTTGTTATTTTCTGTTCTTTTAATAGTTGCCATCCTATTGGGTATGAGGTGGTATCTCATTGTGGTTTTCACTTGCATTTCTTTGATGATTGGTGAAATGGAACATCTTTTCATGTGCTTCTTGGCCATTTGTTTATCTTCTTTGGAGAAATATTCTTCGAGACTTTTACCCATTTTTATTTGGGTTGTTTGTGTTTTTGTTGAGATATAGGGGATCTTTATATATTCTGGATATTAACCTTTATAAAATAAATAATTTGCAAATATTTTCTCCCATTAGGTAGGTTGCCTTTTTTGCTGTGTTGACTGTGTCCTTTGATGCACAGAAGTTTTTAATTTTAATGCAGTCCAATTTATCTATATTTACTTTTGTTACCACTATTTTTGGTGTCATAACCAAGAACTTGTTGCCAAATTCAGTGTCATGAAGCTTTTCCCTTATGTTTTCTATTAAGAGTTTTATAGGTTTAGGTCTAATATTTAGGTCTTTGATACATTTTGAGTTAATTGCTACATATGCTAAGAATCCAACTTCATTCTTTTGCACGTTGATATCCAGTTTTTCCAACACCATTTGTTGAAGAGACAGTCTTTTCCATTGAATTGTCTTGGCATCCTTGTCAAAAATTATTTGATCATGTATTTCAGGGCATGTACCTGGGCTCTCTATTTTTTCCTATTGGTCTGTATGTCTGTCTTTATGCCAGTGCCATTTTGTTTGATTACAGTAGCTTTGTACTAAATTTTGAAACCAGGAAGTATTGAGACATCCAACTTTGTTCTTTCACAATTGTTTTGGCTATTAAGGGTCTCTTAAGATTCCATGAATTTTAGGACAGAGCTTTCTATTTCTGAAAAAAACACTATTTTGGGGATTTTTATGGGAATTGCATTAAATCTGTAGATTGCTTTGAGTAGTATTGACATCTTAACAATATTAAGTCTTTCAATCTATGAGCACAGGATGTCTTTCCACTTATTTGTGTCTTCTCTAATTTATTTCTGCAACATTTTGTAGTTTCCATTGTACAAATCTTTCACTTCTTTGGTTGAGTTTATCTTTAAGTATTTTATTCTTTTTGGTGTGAGACCAGCTGGATTCTGTGGTACCAAGTTCATTCTGGAATCATCCAGGTTGATAAAGGGTCTGGCTAAAGATTCTCTGGGGCCATTATGTTCATCAGGGGTCCTGAAATTCTGATCAACTTGGTCTTGTGGTATCATGTCCATGCTGTAATCGCCCATGTGAATAAATGAGTGGGTCTGGGGAATCTCAGATGCCCCTCTGTTCTTCTGGACAACAGAGGGCTGCATTGGTAGATCTAGCATGAATCCCCTTGGAGTGCCCATTTTTCTCTTGATGTGCCTCTCTATGGATATGAAGCTTCTTCAGTGTGTTATCATCAGGGATTTTAATTTTGAAATAGCTCAGAACCACAATTTTCTTTTAAAGCAGTCTATTTGATAAATGCTACATTTCTGCCTTGGTAAGTATGGGGTTTACATTATTTTCACGCCTTTGAACATTACTAATTTATAGTCAGTGGAAATTCAAACATGGACATTGGAATCAGACAAGTTCTCATTGTCAGGACCTGTAAGGGTGATGATTATGTCATGTTACATGGCACCATTTATCTGAAAAAGAGTGGAAATTATTTAGATGGGCCTAAATTAATCACATAAGCCCTTAATCAGAGAAATTTCTCTTGGTGATGGCATAAGACTAAGGCAGAAGAGGAAGACAGATACAGCAGAAGGGGCTGTCTGAGATTTGAAGCATAAGAAGGGCTCAATACCCTGTTGCTGCTTTCAACTTGGAGGGGGCTACATGAGAAGAATACAGAAGGCCTCTAAAAGCAGAAAGTGGCCCCTGACTGATAGCAGCAAGGAAACAGGGACTTCAGATCTACAACCCCAAGGAACTAGATTCTGCCCATATCCTGAATAAGGTCAGAAGATTCTTTCCAGAGATTACAAATAAGATCCCAGAGCAGGTATCACTTTGATTTCAGCCTTATGATATCCTAAGAAAAACCCAGCCAGCCAAGTTGGACTTTTGACCAAAAGACAGAAATATATTTGTGGTGCTTTAGGACACTATGTTTGTGATAATTTGTTATACCACAATAAAAAACTAAGAAAGGTCTCAAAACAACACTTGGTTCATTGAAGGTGTTCAGTAACTGTTAGCTCTCCTTCCTGCTTTACACAAGCTCTAATATCATTGTTGGGTACATTGACTGGTTTCACTTAACATTTATGTAAAAGAACAAAATTATTACCATGCAAGGCATAACAGAATGCCACCTTCCTCAAGAAGATTTCTCTGATCTTGGGCAAAAAAATTTTTTTTTCCCCCTCTTTTTGAATGACCATTAATGGTTTTATTTATATCATTTTACCCCACTAACTGTATTTTGATGTTTATTATAATTATGCATAGATATCTTCAGAACTAGGCTATTCATCCTTTGAGAGCATAGACTAGATGTTATTCATCTTCAGTTCTGATCTTATTGTTTGTTCCATTAAATTGTGCACATTTGCATCTCTTCAAATATTTATTGAATAAATACATGTTTACTGATTCACTACTTGATGTATTTTATAATCAAATATACTCAAGTGACAAAAAAATCTTACTGCTAAAGCTGTAATTATAAGCTGATAATACCTGTGGAATAAATATCTGCTAATAAATATTGAGAAACTCTATAAGTGGAAAAGTTAGCTGATTATTACTAGCTCGATTTTGAGTCCACCATTGCATTTGTAGCTGTCCTATTGTCTGATTTATTTCCTGTCTTGCAAATGAACTGATTTCCTAGCTGCCTGAAGGTAACAGGTGTCCCATAAATGTTAAACAAGAGAAAAAGTTTGGGAAAGTATTTGAAACATTAAGAATAAAGCTTTAGTGTGAAGAATTCCCCACCATTTGAAGAAGGCCAAAAGTCATCAATAATCATTACAGTATCTTACAAGGGCAATATAATTTTAAAACATTTATCAAATACTATTTAAAAAATACTTACCTTAACATCTTATAGTTGAAAGAGTTCAGAATCTAAATATTTACCACTTCTTTATCTTGTCATTATTCCTTAGTAATTCTTAGAGAGGTCAATGACTTGTATGTAAGGGTATCAAAAGTCTACACTTTTCTTTAATCTTTCAAATCTGAAAATAAATATAAAGGGAGAAAGTAATGTTAGTTCTACTATTTATATAAATTTATGTTTTAAGTAGGTTTCTGGGCTAAATATAATAATGAGAAGAAATAGCAAAATTAGAATCTAAATGATGAGAATTCCTATTCAACACAGGAATGAAATTATGTATTTAGATAGGTCAAAATTAAGGCTTTCAGAGGGAATTCACTGTACATTTCAATTAAATAGATAAGAAATCCACAGTCATATTTTAAATTTTGTTATAAAATAAACCATTCATGGCTATAAATGAAGTTTTAAAATTACTTCAGGTATTGCTTTAGGAAAATATATTAATGTGGATAAAAATACTTCTCCCTCCTGAGTCCTACCTTTTCATGTTCTTAAGCGTTCCATTTTCTGGGAGGCTAAACTTTCATTCAATAGAAACCAATTGATTTACTCTGTGTGACAATAAAAACCTGGTTTCATGTCATCTGGAATCATTTTTGCTATGGTAATTCTTTCAAACATAGCGCTCCTTAAAATAAAAATAGAAAATATGTTTATAAGTATGCGTATATACAATTATTATCATCATATTAACTAAAGTACAATACTATAATGGAAAGTTGAAGACAGTTGAAACCTGCAGTACTATAAGCTAAATACTCTTAGGGATTTTAACACCTGAGAATGGGCTTGAGTTGAAGAGCTAAAAAGAAAAGAATCTGTGCTAATTAATGCTAATTAATATAACTAATGATTAAACTACACACATAAAGATTGAACATAAGATTGAACTGAAAGGCTGATAAAAAATATTTTTACTTGACTATCTATAAACTAGTTCTATTAAAGTAAACTACCATTTAGAGAGAATAGGGGCCATTAATATTACTGCATATTTAGGAGAAAATCAGAGAAAACCAAAGGATGTTGGGCAAAAACTTCAGAGGAGGAATTGTGTTTAGATGAAATAGGTTTGTACAAAATAGATGATTGCTGAATAAAATCTTTTTGAAAAGTAATGAGACAAAAATAACAATGATAAATAAAGTAATGAAACAAAGCACTTATCTAGTTTATCTTTCTAGAATTTCCAAAGACTTTAGCAATTGAGACAACATTCACAGGTCATACCTTAAAATTAATATCATGATTACAAATGTTATTTGAATCAGTATATGCACAGAACTTTAAAGTTTACAAAGGATATGTGTATTAATTTATGTATATACATTATATATATGCATATATATAGTTATGTATATACACACACACACATATATGTATATATACATACACAGTTTTTGATAACTTGTTGATTATTCTGATTCTACCAACGAAGCAGCTTAGGCTCGGAGAGTTAAAATGGCTTGGCTCACGGTATATAAGAATATAAAAAGGAGCTATAGACAAGTCAGTAATCCACATAATAATTCTGACAGTTTTAATTCATAATCCAAGCTATTTCTACCATACTACTTTGCCACAAAAGAATACCTATGTACTCATTTAAAGTCAAAATTATAAAGACAATATTGAGGATTCTAAATTAAAGAATATTTTTGGTAATTAAAAAACAAAAGGCTGGGAAATCATTTCCTTGACCCTTGAGGGAAAGTCAGTCCAAGGATACATTACGAATGCTTGTATTACTATAGAGAAGTTGGATATTATCTGTGATGGACAGACCCTAAGATTTCTCAACCCCTGGTGTCAACTTGTGGTATAATACTTGATTGTGGGCAAAACCTTGATTGTGGGCAAAACCTATGGCTTCCAAGCAATAGAATATAGGAAAGGTGATTGGATGTTATCCCTGGGATCATGTTATGCTATATAAATCTTCATTTTATCAGATTAGAGTTTTTTATTTGCTTGGTGAAGTATGTGTCCATGTTAAGAAAGTCCACGAGGCATGGGACTGTTGGTGGCCTCAAGGACCTGAGAGCAAACTCCAGCCTACAGCCAGCTAAAAGGAAATTAATTCTGCCAACAATTTGAATGAGTTTGAAAGCAGATTATTTTCCAGTCCAGCATTCAGGTGGGAGCACAGCCTAACACTTTGCAGCCTTTTGAGATCCTTAGCAGAAGTTTGATCCTTTGCAGCCAAGACTTGACAGATGACATACAGAATCTAGGTGATAATAAATGTGTGTTGTTTTAAGCTACTGTATCTGAGATAAATTTGTTACTAAGCAATAGAAAACTGACAGCAATTTTGGTATGCAAAGCAGGGTGCTTCTGTAACAAATACCTAAAAGTGTGGAGGTGGCTTTGGAACTTGCAAAGGTATGGAGGTTTGAGGGAGTTTGCGGAGCATGGTAGAGAAAGCCTAAATCGCCTTGGAAAGGCTTTTAGTAGAAATCTGGACTATAGTTTGTTACTACTAAGGGCTCAGAAGGAACATGTTATTGGAAACTGAAGGCTGTGGATTCTTGTTTTGTAGTCACAGACTATTTAAGGAAAATGTCTCCTACAGTTATGTGCAAAGCAGAAGTGATAAATGGTGGAGTTGATTATATAGCAAAGGAAATTTCAAGCAAAGTGTTGAAGGTGGTTCCCTTTCTTCCTTGTTGTTTATAGTAAAGTGAGAAATTAGAGAGATAAATTGAGGGGAATTTGTTTATTTAAAAAAGTATCAGAACTATAGGCAATAGAAACCTACTGAGGGATAAATGTGGGAATAATGTGATCAGATTTATATTTTAGAAAGATGGCATTGGGAGTGGCATGATTGAAGAACAAGCAGTGATATTGGTTAAGGATATTGGTTGATTTCTACTTACAGTTCAAAATTAACAATAACTACTTATTCAGAAAGTCTTCCATAAGCAATGAAAGTTCGATGTCTTTTCTCTGAACTTCCACTGGTGTCTAAAAACTCTATAATACTCCTGATATTGTATTGTAATTATTGAATAATTTGTGTATATAATATATTGACTATACATTTCTTTTGAGCAGTTTCTTAATTTCATGTTGCTTCTGTAACAATTTACCACAAATTTAGTGCCTTAAAACAACACAAATTTTTTATCTTACAGTTCTGGAAGTCACGAGTCTGAAATTAATCTTATGGGTTAAAATCAAGGTTTTTGGCAGACTTGCATTCGTTCTGGAGTGTATAGGGAGGATCTATTTTCTTGACTTTTTCAACTTCTAGAGGGCTTCTTCATGTCATGGCTTATGGTCCCTTCCTTCATCTTTGAAGCACATCACTCCAACTTCTGCTTCTGTCATCATGTCATTCTGACTGCATTTCTCCTGCCTCCCTCTTTCCCTTATAAGGTCTTTGTGATTACACCGGGCCCCCCTGAATAATCCAAGATAATCTCCCCATCTCAAGAATCTTATTTTAATCAAATTGGCAAAGTCTCTTTTGCCATGTAAGGTAACTTATTCATAGGTTCTGGGTATTAGGCTGTGGACATCTTTGGTGGAAGGCATTATCCTATCTACCACATGCAGGGTTTACATTTTTCTTCTCTATATCCCCTGCCTAGCATTGTTCCAAAGCCACGGTACCACAAGGCCTAAGTAATCAAAGACTTGTTTATAGAATACATGTATAACCAACAACTAGCCTTCTTTTTTTTTAATTAAAAATTTTTATTTTATTTTATTTTTTTAACATCTTTGCTGGAGTGTAATTGCTTTACAATGGTGTATTAGTTTCTGCTTTATGACAAAGTGAGTCAGATATACATATACATATATCCTCATATCTCCTTCCTCTTACGTCTCCCTCCCACCCTCCCTATCCCACCCCTCTAGGTGGTCACAAAGCACTGGCTGCTTCCCACTAGCTACCTATTTTACATTTGGTAGTATATATAAGTCCATGCCACTATCTCACTTTGTCCCAGCTTACCCTTCCCCCTCCCCGTGTCCTCAAGTCCATTCTCTGCATTTGCATCTTTATTCCTGTCCTGCCCCTACGTTCTTCAGAACTTTTTTTTTTTAGATTCCACATATATGTGTTAGCATACTATATTTGTTTTTCTCTTTCTGACTTACTTCACCCTGTATGACAGACTCTAGGTCCATCCACCTCACTACAAATAACTCAATTTCATTTCTTTTTATGGCTGCATAATATTCCATTGTATATATGTGCCACATCTTTATCCACTTATTTGTCAATGGACACTTAGGTTGCTTCCATGTTCTGGCCATTGTAAATAGAGTTGCAATGAACATTGTGGTACATGACTCTTTCTGAATTATAGTTTTCCCAGGGTATATGCCTAGTAGCAGGATTGCTAGGTTGTATGGTAGTTCTATTTGTAGTTTTTAAGGAAACTCCTTACTGTTCTCCATAGTGACTGTATCAATTTACATTCCCACCAACAGTTCAAAAGGGTTCCCTTTTCTCCACACCCTCTCTAGCATTTATTGTTTGTAGATTTTTTGATCATGGCCATTCTGACCAGTGTGAGGTGATACCTTATTGTAGTTTTGATTTGCATTTCTCTAATGATTAGTGATGTTGAGCATTCTTTCATGTGTTTGTTGGCAATCTGTATATCTTCTTTGGAGAAATGTCTATTTAGGTCTTCTGCCCATTTTTGGATTGGGTTGTTTGTTTTTTTGATATTGAGCTGCATGAGCTGCTTGTAAATGTTTCAAATTAATCCTTTGTCAGTTGCTTCATTTGCAAATATTTTCTCCCATTCTGAGTGTTGTCTTTTGGTCTTGTTTATGGTTTCCTTTGCTGTGCAAAAGCTTTTAAGCTTCATTAGGCCCCATTTGTTTATTTTTGGTTTTATTTCCATTTCTCTAGGAGGTGGGTCAAAAAAGATCTTGCAGTGATTTATGTCATAGAGTGTTCTGCCTATGTTTTCCTCTTAGAATTCTCTAGTGTCTGACCTTACATTTAGGTCTTTAACCCATTTTGAGTTTATTTTTGTGTATGGTGTTAGGGAGTGTTCTAATTTCCTTCTTTTACATGTAGCTGTCCAGTTTTCTCAGCACCACTTATTGAAGAGGCTGTCTTTTCTCCACTGTATATTCTTGCCGCCTCTATCAAAAATAAGGTGACCATATGTGCATGGGTTTATATCTGGGCTTTCTGTCCTGTTCCATTGGTCTATATTTCTGTTTTTGTGCCAGTACAATACTGTCTTGATTAGTGTAGCTTTGTAGTAGAGTCTGAAGTCTGGGAGCCTGATTCCTCCAGGTCTGTTTTTCTTTTCAGGATTGCTTTGACTATTGGGGGTCTTTTGTGTTTCCATACAAATTGTGAAATTTTTTGTTCTAGTTCTGTGAAAAATGCCATTGGTAGTTTGACAGGGATTGCATTGAATCTGTAGATTGCTTTGGGTAGTATAATCATTTTCACAGTGTTGATTCTTCCAATCCAAGAGCATGGTATATCTCTCCATCTGTTTGTACATCTTTAATTTCTTTAATCAGTGCCTTATAATTTTCTGCATACAGGTCTTTTGTCTCCTTAGGTAGGTTTATTCCTAGGTATTTTATTCCTTTTGTTGAAATAGTAAATGGGAGTGTTTCCTTAAATTCTCTTTCAGATTTTTCATCACTAGTGTATAGGAATACAAGAGATTTCTGTGTATCTCAATAATTTTGTATCCTGCTACTTTACGAAATTCATTGATTAGCTCTAGTAGTTTTCTGGTAGCATCTTTAGGATTCTCTATGTATAGTATCCTGTAATTTGCAAACAGTGACAGCTTTACTTCTTCTTTTCCAATTTGGAATCATTTTATTTCTCTTTCTTCTCTGATTGCTGTGGCTAAAACTTACAAAACTGTGTTGAATAATAGTGGTGAGTGTAGGCAACCTTGTCTTGTTCCTGATCTTAGTGTAATTGGTTTCAGTTTTTCACCTTTGAGAATTATGTTGGCTGTGGGTTTGTCATGTATGGTCTTTATCATGTTGAGGTGAGTTCCCTCTATGCCTCCTTCCTGGAGGGTTTTTGTCATAAATGGGTGTTGAATTTTGTTGAAAGCTTTTTCTGCATCTATTGAGATGATTGTATGGTTTTTATCCTTCAGTTTGTTTATACGTTGTAACATATTGATTGTTTTGCATATATTGAAGAATCCTTGCATTCCTAGAATAAACCACTTGATCATGGTGTATGATCCTTTTTATGTGCTGTTGGATTCTGTTTGGTAGAATTTTATTGAGGATTTTTGAATCTATGTTCATCATTGATATTGGCCTGTAGTTTTATTTTTTTGCAACATCTGTGTCTGGTTTTTGGTATCAGGGTGATGGTGGCCTCGTAGAATGAGTTTGGGAGTGTTCCTCCTTCTGCTATATTTTGGAGGAGTTTGAGAAGGATAGGTGTTAGCTCATCTCTAAATTCTAAATAGAATTCACCTGTGAAGCCATCTGGTCCTGGGCTTTGGTTTGTTGGAAGATTTTTAATCACAGTTTTCATTTCATTGCTTGTGATTGGTTTGTTTATATTTTCTATTTCTTCCTGATTCATCTTGGAAGGTTGTGCTTTTTTAAGAATTTGTGCATTTCTTTCAGGTTTTCCATTTTATTGGCATACAGTTGCTTGTAGTAATCTTTCATGATCCTTTGTATTTCTGCAGTGTCAGTTGTTATTTATTTTTCATTTCTAATTCTATTGATTTGAGTCTTCTCCCTTTTTTTCTTGATGAGTCTGACTAATGGTTTATCAATTTAGTTTATCTACACAAGAACCACTTTTTAGTTTTACTGATCTTTGCTATTGTTTCCTTCATTTCTTTTTCATTTATTTCTGATCTGATTTTCATGATTTCTTTCCTTCTACTAACTTTGGGGTTTTTTGTTGTTGTTGTTGTTCTTTGTTCTCTAATTGCTTTAGGTGTATGGTTAGCTTGTTCATTTGAGATGTTTCTTGTTTCTTGAGGTAGGATTGTATTGCTATAAATTTCCCTCTTAGAACCGCTTTTGCTGCATCCCATAGGTTTGGGGTGGTTGTGTTTTCATTCTTATTTGTTTTAGGTATTTTTTGATTTCCTCTTTGATTTCTTTAGTGATCTGTTGGTTATTAAGTAGTGTATTGTTTAGCCTCCATGTGTTTGAAGTTTTTGCAGATATTTTCCTGTAATTGATATCTAGTCTCATAGTGTTTTGGTCAGAAAAAGAATTTGATATGATTTCAATTTTCTTGAATTTACCAAAGCTTGATTTGTGACCCAAGATATGATCTATCCTGGAGAATGTTCCATGAGCACTTGAGAAGAAAGTGTATTCTGTTGTTTTGGGATGGAATGTCCTATAAATATCAATTAAGCCCATCTTGTTTAATGTATCATTTAAAGCTTGTGTTTCCTTATTTATTTTCATTTTTGATGATCCGTCCATTGGTGAAAGTGATGTGTTAAAGTCCCTTAATATGATTTTGTTACTGTCGATTTCCCCTTTTATGGCTGTTAGCATTTGCCTTATATATTGAGGTGCTTCTATGTTGGGTGCATAAATATTTACAATTGTTATATCTTCTTCTTGGGTTGATCCCTTGATCATTATGTAGTGTCCTTCTTTGTCTCTTATAATAGACTTTATTTTAAAGTCTATTTTGTCTGACTTTAGAATTGCTACTCCAGCTTTCTTCTGATTTCCATTTGCATGGAATATCTTTTCCCATCTCCTCACTTTCAGTCTGTATGTGTCCCTGGGTCTGAAATGGGTCTCTTGTAGACAGTGTATATATGTGTCATGTTTTTGTATCCATTCAGCCAGTCTATGTCTTATGGCTGGAACATTTAATCCATTTACATTTAAGATAATTATTGATATCTATGTTCCTATTACCATTTTCTTAATTGTTCTGGGTTTGTTTTTGTGGGTCTTTTCCTTCTCTTGTGTTTCCTGCCTAGAGAAGTTCCTTGAACATTTGTTGTAAAGCTGGTTTGGTGGTGCTGAATTCTGTTAGCTTTTGCTTTTCTGTAAAGGTTTTAATTTCTCCATTGAATCTGAATGAGATCCTTGCTGGGTAAAGTAGTCTTGGTTGTAGGCTTTTCCCTTTCATCACTTTAAATATATCCTGACACTCCCTTCTGGCTTGTAGAGTTTCTCCTGAGAATTCAGCTGTTAACCTTATGGGGATTCCCTTGTATGTTACTTGTTCCTTTTCCCTTGCTGCTTTTAATTTTTTTTCTTTGTAGTTAATTTTTGATAGTTTGATTAACATGTGCCTTGGTGTGTTTCTTCTTGGATTTATCCTGTATGGGACTCTCTGCACTTTCTGGACTTGATTAACTATTTTCTTTCCCATATTAAGGAAATTTTCAACTAAAATCTCTTCAAATATTTTCTCAGTCCCTTTCTTTTTCTCTTCTTCTACTGGGACCCCTATATTTCGAATGTTGGCGTGTTTAATATCCCAGAGGTCTCTGAAACTGTTCTCAATTCTTTTCATTCTTTTTCTTTATTCTTCTCTGCCATAGTTATTTCCACTCTTTTATCTTCCAGGTCACTTATCCGTTCTTCTGCCTCAGTTATTCTGCCACTGATTCCTTCTAGAGAATTCTTAATTTCATTTATTGTGTTGTTCATCATTGTTTGCTGCTCTTTAGTTCTTCTAGGTCCTTGTTAAACGTTTCTTGGTTTTTTTTTTCCATTCTACTTCCACAGTTTTGAATTATTATCATTACTCTGAATTATTTTTCAGGTAGACTGCCGATTTCCTCTTCATTTGTTTGGGCTGGTGGGTTTTTACCTTGCTCCTTTATCTGCTGTGTGTTTCTCTATCCTCTCATTTTGCTTAACTTACTGTGTTTGGGGTCTCCTTTTCACAAGCTGTAGGTTCGTAATTCCCATTGTTTTTGGTGTCTGCCCCTAATGGGTAAGGTTTGTTCAGTGGGTTGTGTAGGCTTCCTGGTGGAGGGGACTAGTGCCTGTGTTCTGGTGGATGAGGCTGGATCTTTTCTTTCTGTTGGGCAGGACCACATCCTGTGGTGTGTTTTGGTGTGTCTGTGACCTTATTGTGATTTTAGGCAGCCTCTCTGCTAATGGGTGGGGTTGTGTTCCTGTCTTGCTAGTTGTTTGGCATGAGGTGTCCAGCACTGTAACTTGCTGGTCGTTGAGTGGAGCTGGCTCTTAATGTTGAGATTGAGCTTTCTGGGAGAGCTTTTGCCATTTGATATTACATGGAGCCGGGACGTCTCTGGTGTAGCAATGTCCTGAACTCTGCTGTCCCACCTCAGAAGCATAGGCCTGACAGCCAGCAGGAGCACCAAGACCCTGTCAGCCACTCGGCTCAGAAGAAAAGCAAGAAAGAAGGAAATAAATAAATTAAATAAAGTTGTTAAAATAAAGAGTAAAAAATAATTAATAAAAATAAAAAAAAATTAAAAAGTAATAAAAAAAGAAAAAGGAAAAAAAGAAGAGATCAATCAAACCAAAAAATGAATCCACCAATGATAACAAGTGCTAAAAAGTATAGAAACAAAAACAAAAAGAAAAACAGAAAATAGACAGGCAGAACCCTAGGAGAAATGGTAAAAGCAAAGCTACACAGACAAAATCACACAAAGAAGTATACACAAACAGACTCACAAAAAAAGAAAAAGGAAAAAAAATATATATATCTATATATTTAAAAAAAAAAGGAGGAAGAGAGCAACCAAATCAATAAACAAATCTACCAATAAACTCTAAATACTAAATTAAGATACACATACAACCAGAAATAAATTAGATGCAGAAAGCTAACCCCACATCTACAGTTGCTCCCAAAGTCCACCGTCTCAATTTTGGGATGATTCATTGTTTATTCAGGAATTCCAGATATGCAGGGTACATCAAGTTGATTTTGAAGATTTAATCTGCTGCTCCTGAGGCTGCTGGGAGAAATTTCCCTTTCTATTCTTTGTTCACACAGTTCCTGCAATTCAGCTTCGGATTTGTCCCCACCTATGTGTGTAGGTCGCCTGAGGGCATCTGTTCTTTGCTCAGACTGGATGGGGTTAAAGTAGCAGCTGATTAGGAGCCTCTGGCTCACTCAGGCCGGGGTGGGGTTGGGTGGGGGTTGGGGGGGTTGGGGGGGTTGGGGGGGGAAGGGTACGGAAGTAATGTGGGATGAACCTGCAGTGCCAGAGGCCTGCGTGACGTTGCAACAGGCTGAGGCTCACTGTGTGTTCTCTTGGGGAAGTTGTCCCTGGATCAAGGGACCCTGGCAGTGGTGGGCTGCACAGGTCCCTGGGAGGGGAGGTGTGGATAGTCACCTGTGCTTGCACACAGGCTTCTTAGTGGCTGCAGCCGCAGCTTTAGCGTTTCATGCCCATTTCTGTGGTACTGATAGCCACAGCTCGCGCCCCTCTCTGGAGCTTGTTTAGGCAGTGCTCTGAATCCCCTCTCCTCGTGCACCCTGAAACAATGGTCTCTTGCCTCTCCGGCAGTTCCAGAGTTTTTCCCAGACTCCCTCTCGGCTATCTGTGGTGCACTAGCCCCCTTCAGGCTGTGTTCATGCAGCCAACCCCAGTCTTCTCCCTGGGATCCGACCTCCGAAGCCTGAGCCTCAGCTCTCAGCCCCGACCCGTCCCGGCGGGTGAGCAGACCAGCCTCTCGGGCTGGTGAGTGCTGGTCAGCACCGATCCTCTGTGTGGGAATCTCTCAGCTTTGCCCTCTGCACCCCTGTTGCTGTGCTCTCCTCCATAGCTCCAAAGCTTCCCCCCGCCTCCCCCGTCTCTGCCAGTGAAGGAGCTTCCTAGTGTGTGGAAACTTTTCCTCCTTCACAGCTCCCTCCCACAGGTTCAGGTCCGGTCCCTATTCTTTTGTCTCTGTTTTTTCTTTTTTCTTTTCCCCTACCCAGGTACGTGGGTAGTTTCTTGCCTTTTGGGAAGTCTGAGGTCTTCTGTCAGCATTCAGTAGGTGTTCTGTAGGAGTTGTTCCACATGTAGATGTATTTCTGATGTATTTGTGCAGAGCAAGGTCATCTCCATGTCTTACTCCTCCACCATCTTGAAGGTCTTCCCCTAGGCTTCTTTTTTAAACAGGTCACTTTATCAAGTGTTTCTTGCCAGGACATATGCTTTCTGACAATCCTAGCTCTTCAGGTGGGCTCAGCTAGTGTCACTGTTCAACAATATAGTGATCTCTGAGAAAACTGTTGCCCTTAATATAATGACAGTACCATCCTGTTTGTCCATTTGACTGAGTGATCCTGCAAAAGTCATAGCCCCATATCGTCATTTTCTGCATCATCATTTTATAAGTGTGTATGATTGTAGTATATTTAATAAAGATCTGATGAAAGTGTCTTAGGGAGGAGTCTGATACTTTTTCATGTCTCCAGAGTTAAGTCTTCTTCAGATCTACATGTTATCATTCTCATGCCTCTAGACAGTTTCCACTCTTTACCACAAAAAAATGCTTTTTTCTTAAGATTGATTCGCTTCTATTTTCTCACATCTTACTTTATCATCATAAAATTACTTTTCTATATTTCGTTCTGCCTCATGTATTCCCCATTCCTGATCCAGTTAACCTAAGTTATTCCATGGAGGGCTTTTGAATTCTTTATATAAATCACAAACCTCCATAGTTCCCACTGAATCTTCAAAATAGATTTAATTATATACACTTGTTGTGATTTGATCAATTTGATCACAGCAGAGATCTTTTCAGGGGTTTCTCATGTCCTTTTGAGACTCATCAGTAGGTATGGTGGAATTGACATTTGCAAAGAGACCATTTTAAGCTTCTATTTCCTCGTTGATTAAACACGCTCAGGAACCAGTATTCATAGCCTTCCAAGGTCATGCCAACTACAATGATATGTTTTAAATAAACTAGTGCCTCAAGGTAATTCTTATCACCTTCCATTTCATCTATCAATAGCTGGAAATAAGTGTGTTGCTTTTAGATGCCTTGCAGTATTCTCTCTGATAAATCCTTACAAGGCAAATCAAAGCTGTCTTTATGTCATCTTTAATCACAGGTATTGAGTACCACTGATTATGAAATCTAAATGTATAATCACATGCTTGACATTAGGCAATTTTGGACACAAGATATGGCATTTAATTTTAGAAAATATGTCCAACCTGTTTTTTTAAAATAAAAATCTTGCAATTGAGATTGAATTGATAGTGCCTGAAAGGGATAGGTGTATGGACTAAATGGTAAGTAGTTATTTAATGCAATACGTTAGTTTATAAAATGCAGGAAGAGGGAGGCCTCCAGATTGTTTTCTTAAATGTCATTAATGCTATGATAGCATTCAATAATATTTTGCCTCTCTGGCAATAATGAAAATAATAGATAACATTTGTTGATTGTTGAGGTGATATATTGTCTTACACATTTTATACAGTGAATAATCAACTTAGTTATTTAGCTACTATTTTCTTCCCATTTTCCAATAAGAAGACGAGAAGAAAGTTTAGAGAAATTCGGTAATTTCTCCCCAATTTTGCAAGGCTGTGAGTGATGGAGCTGGAATTTGTTCGTAACTCATATGACTCCAGACTTTTACCTGGACAATCATAGAGAAGGAAGCATTTTTACTGCTACCTTGGATTAACGCCTCAAACTCCTCTCCCCTCCTTTTTTGAGTTACTGGTAAATTCCAGAAATATGAAACAGAAAAGAATGAGACATAAGAAGTTATTTATTTCCTTTCCTTATTTGACTTATTTGCTCATGTTCTGTTTGTATTTTAATGGAACAACCTTGAGCTCTGTTATATGCTGAGTGCAATGTCAATTAGAAAGTTAGAGGAGGGAGAATGGGTAATTGAAGGAAAAGAAAGGTTAGAAGGAGAAGATAAGAAATGGAATAGTGGGATCTAGGATGCACGATGATGGAGTAGCCACTGGCACTATCTATTCCTTAGAGACAGGAGATGAGAAGGTAAACATGGGCATGAGGCATGTAGGTCTGCAGGGCAGAAATAAGGCAGTTTGTGCATATTAGCTTCAGCTCCTTTTGGGTAGAGAGTCATTATCAGCAATGAACAAGGAGGATTATGAGAGTTATGAGACTTGAATAAAAAGCTAACCTACTTGAATATTTCATGTGTCAACTAAAAAGACTTAGAGAAACAAACAGGCAGTATTAAGTTTGTGATTTATAATGATGGCATTGAAATCATAATGGAGTAATCATAGTTCAGACATGCAAAATGGAGTTTGGAGGCCATTGAGGATCTGGTCTTAGACGTATCTCTGCACCACTGAAAACTTGAACTTTCTGTGAACTGTATCAAACCCAAGGACACCAGCCATTTTTAAAACAGCATCTGCTAGCTGCAACCTTGTGGTCTCAAGGTTGTCCCCCCTTGTAACTATGCAGCCATTTCAGACCCCAACCAGTCCTTGCTTAACAAACACCCTTACTTCTTGCCAGCTTCAATTATAATTCTTTTTATATAATTGAAGTATAATTGATGTAAAATATTATATAAGTTACAGGTACACAGTATAGTGATTCACAATTTTTAAATGTTGTACTCCATTTATAGTTATTATAAAATATTGGCTATATTCCCTGTGTTGTACAATATATCCTTTTAGCTTATTTTATACCCAATCCCCTACCCTTATTTTTAACCCAATTATAATTCTTGATAAACAACTCATATAACTAACTTCAGCCTTGTAATTTTTGCCTTTATAAGCGTCCTCCATTTTGTAGTCCAGTGGAACGCAATTCAAGTGCTTCTTGAATCTGTATTGCTTGGGCTGCAGTCTTAATAAACCTCAGACACCTCTTTATTTCAGTCAGGTCTCCATTTATGAAATTTTGGTTAACAATAAATATGCACGATTGTGCTTGCTGTTCTGTATGTGTGCATCTGTGTGTGTGTGTGTGTGTGTGTGTGTGTGTTTGTGCATGAGTCTGTGTTTATGTAAATCTGGTTGTAGAGGCAAAGAAAACATTTAATCTGCATTCATTAAGGTTTAGAATGGAAGCTGGAAGAATAAATCAAAGAATGATGAATAAAATGGTAGATGAAAAATAAAAATGTGGACCTTGCCTTCTCATCCTATGATATGAGTAGGTGAAAAAAAAAGTAGATGTAAGAAAAGTGGCATCTTGATGGAAAAATCCATCCAGTTTTTAGTTCAGGCAAAGAAGCAGAAGACAATTTGACGAATTATATTAGAAAGTGACTGGGTCCAAGGAGAAAATATGGAAAGTAATAGGAGAAAGCCATTAATGGCCAAATAGCCTGCTGACTTGGCAGAAATGAGGCAAAAATTATATTAGTTTTATGTTGTGAGAAATACGAGGTAAAATTTTGCACCATTTTATCAATTAGGGTCACAATAAGAAACGGGTGGCACATGCAAAGGATTAGTTACAGAGAGGGTAATAAAGGAGCTATTTATAGAGATGTGGGCAAGGTAAAGGAATCCAACAAGAGATGGTAAAGCACCTAGGAAGTAGCAACACAGAGTCAATATTGCCCTCCTGAAGGGTAAGGAAAGATAGTGGTGCTATTAAATCTGGCAAGAGCTCTAACTCTGGGATGGGCACCAAGAAGGTGCTATTGTCTTAGGTAGAGGAGTTCAGCCACTGTCAAAGTGCAACCTGCCAAGGAGCAATGAGCGTGGGGGCAATAGACACACTGACCCTCCCCTGCTTCTTCCTGCTTCTTCCCATTGGTGCCAAAGATTGACAGAATCAAACCAGGAGCAAGAGGGAGTAGAGAATGGACCTGGAGATACACAACCATTTATCATGATGTTGACCACCAACGGAGGAGCAGGAATATGTATATGCACTTTTATGTATATTGTGTACTTGTAGGTTTGAGACCTGTTTGGTTTGTGATGCCCATGCTTCACGCAAGTGGCCATATCAAGCTGGCAGCTAAAGTTATGGGTGTAGAGTTGAGCTGTCCAATACAGTAATGTAGCTACTGGGCATTTGAAACGTGGTTAGTCCAAAGTGAATTGTGCTGTGAGAGTAAATACACACCAGATTTTGAACAGCTAGTATGAAAAATTATATAAAATGCCTTATTAATATTTTATATTTATTTTGTTGTATCGATTGGTCTAAGTATAAATATATTTTAAAATTAATTTTATGTTTATCTTTACATTTCTTAAGGTGGCTACTAGAAAATTTAAAATATATGTCTGCCTTTTATTTGTAGTTCACATTATGTTTCTATTGGACAATACCAGTCTAGAGCTACTAAGAAAAGTGGTCTTCACAGGGAATATAAAGTAAGATGGGTCTGGGGATTCTAGGCTTCTCTTGGTAGAAGCAGAGACAATTTTATTCCAGTAACACAAGCTTTTAAGTTCATAATCTTATACAAGCTTTACACATCTTTGTGCCCAGAAAGATATATGGATCAAAGTTATGACTCACAAGCAGATGGTGGTATATTTATATTGATGCTTTACAATTTCTATAGGGAATTTTGTTTAAAGTTTTATTTAGATGTTCTCAGCTTTTATTCTAGGTCTTGAACAATTTTACCTCAAAATTTTAATTCATTATTAGCTACACTGGAAAACTTGTAATACTTTCAAGGCTTATTCTTATATTCTTTTTTTTTTTTAGTACTTATCTATCATTTTGAAAAAAAATTAAATATAACAGAGCTTAGGTAGGGATTGGTTTTAATTTATTTCAGATCTATGGCAACGATTTCAAAAGGTTCTTAATAAAGAAGACTTGAATATTTTTTAAATTTTGAGAAAAAAGAATTTCAATATGCTTCTTACTTTTCTCTCTGCTATATTATTCCTTAATTTTCTATTACATGAGTTTCTGGAAACCATATGCAAGGTATGCCAAGTACTACAAAACTGAACAGGACTCTTGGGGTTTCCTGCATGCCATTTGGTCCCATTATAATGAAATCTAAATCCCAGATCTCAATACTTTGTGGCTATTAACATTCTATTGAACTTTATAAAAGAACTAAGCTATATAAACCCTTGTACCTAACTGAAGTTGTATTGAAATAATGATATTATGCTTTCTAAGAAAAGGATACCTGCTTCCTATTCCATGCAAAGTATTGCAATATCCAGCATTTGATGCTGCAAGAAGGATTTGTAGAGGCTGCTCTCAGAATTTGCAGCCCCCAAAGTACCAGCCTAGTTTTAATGATGCAGCATGCAGCACCGTACTTTGTGTATGATGGTTGCCAATATTTATATCACTTAATTTGACTAGGAAACATGTACTTCAGAGACAGATCTTTAGGTTCGGAGGAACATACTGCTGGGTTTTTCTGTAAGTCAGCCTTAGCATAAGCCAATGACAGATAGGCAACCTATTTGAAGTGGAAAAATAAAAATGGTTTTTATAAGGTAAACCCTGGGGTGGAGAAACCTTGGAGAGATTACAACAGACTGGGAAAATCTAGACCAACCTTATTAATACAAAGAAGCCAATATACTATGGACAAAAATTGCTGATTTCAAGAACTAATACATAGTAAATCTCAGATTATCTTTTCCTTTTGTAGTATATTCAATTAAAGATTTCTGAGTTGTAGGCCATCAATGATGTGGGAATTTAATAGGAAATAATAATTAGAATATTGAGTTGGCCAAAAAGTGCCTTCGGTTTTTAAGTAAAAATAAAGACACATTTTTCATTTTCACCAAGAACTTTATTGAACATATTCACCCTTTTGTTCCACTACCTTCTGCCATTTTTCAGGCAACTTCATAATTCCATCTTCCCAAAACTTTTTTGTCTTTTTGAGCAAAGAACTGTTCCAGGTGCCTTTTACAGTCTTCCAGGGAATTGAAATTTTTCCCATTAAGAGAATTTTGTAAAGACCAAAATAAATGGAAATCTGAAGTTGCCATGTCTGGGGAGTATGGTGGTTGAATCAGAACTTCCCAGCCAAGCTGTAACACTTTTTGCTTGGTCGTCAAAGAAACATGCGGTCTTGCATTATCCTGATGGAAGATTAATGCGTTTTCTGTTGACTAATTCTGGATGCTTCTTGTTTAGTGCTGCTTTCAGTTGGTCTAATTGGGAGCAGTACCTGTTGGAATTATTCACTTGGTTTTCCAGAAGGAGCTCATAATAGAGGACTCCCTTGCAATCCCACCATATACACAACATCACATTCTTTGGATGAAGACCAGCCTTTGGTGTGGTTGGTGGTGGTTCATTTCGCTTGCCCCATGATCTCTTCCATTCAACATTATTGTACAGTATCCACTTTTCATCGCCTGTCACAATTTGTTTTAAAAACAGAGCTTTTCATTACGTTTCGGTAGAGAATCTCATGCAGAAACAGGGTCAAGAAGGTTTTTTTTCACTTAACTTATGTGGAACCCAGACATCAAAGCGATTCACATAACCAAGTTTGTGCAAATGATTTTCAATGCTTGATTTGGATATTTTGAGTATGTTGACTGTCTCCTGCGTGGTATAATGTTGATTGTTCTCAGTTAATGTCTCGATTTAATTGCTATCAACTTCAACTGGTCTACCTGACCATGAGCACCATCCAACAAGAAATCTCCAGCACAAAACTTCGCAAACCACTTTTGACACATTCGATCAGTCACAACACCTTCTTCATACACTGTACAAATCTTTTTTTGCGTTTCGGTTGCTTTTTTACCTTTCTTGAAATAATAAAGCATAATATGCTGGAGATGTTGCTTTTCTTCTTCCATCTTCAGTATTAAAATGGCTACACAAAAATTCACCAATTTTGATGTCTTTTTTTTAAATGCACATTGATATTACAGCTTTCACATACAATCTAACAAAATCATTTCAAATGAAGTTAAAGACAACTAAGTGCTACTAGAGCCATCTTACAGAAAAAAAACGGATGAAGATTTTGGCCAACCCAATAATTGCTTAAAATAAAATGTTTTTAGAAGCTTACTGTAAGTCAGGCTATTCTTCTAAGTGGTTTACCTACATGTATTAATTTAATCATTAAAATAACTATTAGGTGAACTTTATTTATTTTTATGTTCCAGGAAATCATCTTATTTATTTATTTAATCTTTAAAATGTATTCTAATCTGGTCATTTTATTTTATTTTTAAAATTTTAATTTTTATACAGCAGGTTCTTATTAGTTGTCTATCTTATACATATTAGTGTATATATGTCAATCCCCATCTCTCAATTCATCCCGACACTCCCCCACTATCCTTTCTTTGTGTCCATACATTTGTTCTCTACATCTGTGTTTCTATTTCTGCCTTGCAAACCGGTTCATCTGTACCATTTTTCTAGATTCCACATATATGTGTTAATATATATTTGTTTTTCTCTTTCTGACTTACTTCACTCTGTATGACAGTCTCTAGGTCCATTCACGTCTCTACAAATGACCCAATTTCATTCCTTTTTATGGTTGAGTAATATTCCATTGTATATATGTACCACATCTTCTTTATCCATTTGTCTGTCGATGGGCATTTAAGTTGCTTTCATGACCTGGCTATTGTAAATAGTGCTGCAGTGAACATTGGGGTGCATGTGTCTTTTGAATAGGTAAATTTTAACATAATTATTTTTATAGATGAGAAACTAGGGCATCAAGAGTTTAAGTACTGGGTTGGCCAAAAAGTTTGTTCAGTTTTAAGTAAAAATAAATGACACATTTTTCATTTTCATGAAGAACTTTATTGAACAACATATTTACTAACTGAACAAACTTTTTGACCAACCCAATAATTGCCCAAAGTAGATCCAGAGGTGATGGTAAGCTAGACTTCAGGTTCATACTTGTGTGGGGAGATTAACAAATAAGGTAAAACAAGGCCTAAAATAGGTGATCCTATTTATCTCTGGAATGTATAGGCTGTATGGCTACAACTCGTGAGTCTGCTTGAAATAGGAAATGAAAGATCACATTTACAATAGCTATAACCCTGTGCCAGGAATGAACTTTGCTTTAGAGAGCACTGTATGTCTAATGTTTTCTTTAAAAAGTCAAACTTCTGGAACTGAGGTGGGGATGCAGCCATTTTGCTCCAGGAACTCTGGTCTGAAGTGCTGCGTGTAAGACCTCTACACACGGTACCCTACAGGCAAGTGAGGTACTCACCACTGGCTGAATCCAAATGGAAGCCAGAAAGGAAGGGAACTCTTGATGCATCCGTACAAGTTGGTCCCCAAGGCAGAGAGCAGGGGAGAAGAGTGGAAAGTGGATCTGGGCAAGCAGAAGTGTGGATGAAAGGCTCTTGGTGCTCCAGCCAGGAGTCAGGGCTCTGCCTCTGAGGTAGGAGAGCCAACTTCAGGACACTGGTCAACAAGAGACCTCCCAGCTCCACATAATATTAAACGGTGGAAATATCCCAGAGACCTCCATCTTAACACCAGCACCCAGCTTCACTCAACGACCAGCAAGCCACAGTGCTGGACAACCTATGCCAAACAACTAGCAAAACAGGAACACAACCCCACCCATTAGCAGAGAGGCTGCCTAAAATCATAATAAGGCCACAGACACCCCAAAACACACCACCAGACGTGAACCTGCCCACTAGAGAGACAAGATCCAGCCTCATCCAGCACAACACAGGCACTAGTCCCCTCCACCAGGAAGCCTACACAACCCACTGAAACAACCTTAGCCACTGGAGACAGACATCAAAAACAACGGGAACTACGAACCTGCAGCCTGCAAAAAGGAGACCCCAAACACAGTAAGCAAAATGAGAAGACAGAAAAACACACAGCAGATGAAGGAGCAAGATAAAAACCCACCAGACCTAACAAATGAAGAGGAAATAGGCAATCTACCTGAAAAAGAATTCAGAATAATGATAGTAAGGATGATCCAAAATCTTGGAAGTAGAATGGACAAAATGCAAGAAACAGTTAACAAGGACCTACAAGAACTAAAGATGAAACAAGCAACGATGAACAATGCAATAAATGAAATTAAAATCACTCTAGATAGGATCAATAGCAGAATAACTGAGGCAGAAGAACGGATAAGTGACCTGGAAGATAAAGTAGTGGAAATAACTACTGCAGAGCAGAATAAAGAAAAAAGAATGAAAAGAACTGAGGACAGTCTCAGAGACCTCTGGGACAACATGAAACGCACCAACATTCGAATTATAGGGGTTCCAGAAGAAGAAGAAAGAAAGAAAGGGACTGAGAAAATATTTGAAGAGATTATAGTTGAAAACTTCCCTAATATGGGAAAGGAAATAGTTAATCAAGTCCAGGAAGCACAGAGGGTCCCATACAGGATAAATACAAGGAGAAACACGCCAAGACACATATTAATCAAACTGTCAAAAATTAAATACAAAGAAAGCATATTAAAAGCAGCAAGGGAAAAACAACAAATAACACACAAGGGAATCCCCATAAGGTTAACAGCTGATCTCTCAGCAGAAACCCTACAAGCCAGAAGGGAGTGGCAGGACATACTGAAAGTGATGAAGGAGAATAGCCTGAAACCAAGACTACTCTACCCAGCAAGGATCTCATTCACATTTGATGGAGAAAATAAAACCTTTACAGACAAGCAAAAGCTGAGAGAGTTCAGCACCACCAAACCAGCTTTACAACAAATGCTAAAGGAACTTCTCTAGACACGAAACACAAGAGAAGGAAATGACCTATAGTAGCGAACCCAAAACAATATATAAAATGGAAATAGGAACATACATATCGATAATTACCTTAAATGTAAATGGACTAAATGCTCCCACCAAAAGACACAGATTGGCTGAATGGATACAAAAACAAGACCCTTATATATGCTGTCTACAAGAGACCCACTTCAGAACTAGAGACACATACAGACTGAAAGTAAGGGGATGGAAAAAGATATTCCATGCAAATGGAAACCAAAAGAAAGCTGGAGTAGCAATTCTCATATCAGACAAAATAGACTTTAAAATAAGGACTATTAAAAGGGACAAAGAAGGACACTACATAATGATCAAGGGATCGATCCAAGAAGAAGATATAACAATTGTAAATATTTATGCACCCAACATAGGAGCACCTCAATACATAAGGCAAATACTAACAACCATAAAAGGGGAGATCAACAGTAACACATTCATAGTAGGGGACTTTAACACCCCACTTTCACCCATGGACAGATCATCCAAAATGAAAATAAATAAGGAAACACAAGCTTTAAATGATACATTAAACAAGATGGACTTAATTGATATTTATAGGACACTCCATCCAAAAACAACAGAATACACATTTTTCTCAAGTGCTCATGGAACATTCTCCAGGATAGATCATATCTTGGGTCACAAATCAAGCCTTGGTAAATTTAAGAAAACTGAAATTGTATCAAGTATCTTTTCCGACCACAACGCCATGAGACTAGATATCAATTACAGGAAAAGATCTGTAAAAAATACAAACACATGGAGGCTAAACAATACACTACTTAATAATGAAGTGATCACTGAAGAAATCAAAGAGGAAATAAAAAAATACCTAGAAACAAATGACAATGGAGACACAACGACCCAAAACCTATGGGATGCAGCAAAAGCAGTCCTAAGGGGGAAGTTTATAGCAATACAAGCCCACCTTAAGAAGCAGGAAACATCTCGAATAAACAACCTAACCTTGCACCTCAAGCAATTAGAGAAAGAAGAACAAAAAAACCCCAAAGCTAGCAGAAGGAAAGAAATCATAAAAATCAGATCAGAAATAAATGAAAAAGAAATGAAGGAAACAATAGCAAAGATCAATAAAACTAAAAGCTGGTTCTTTGAGAAGATAAACAAAATAGATAAACCACTAGCCAGACTCATCAAGAAAAAAAGGGAGAAGACTCAAATCAATAGAATTAGAAATGAAAAAGGAGAAGTAACAACTGACACTGCAGAAATAAAAAAAATCATGAGAGATTACTACGAGCAACTCTATGCCAATAAAATGGACAATCTGGAAGAAATGGACAAATTCTTAGAAATGCACAACCTGCCAAGACTGAATCAGGAAGAAATAGAAAATATGAACAGACCAATCACAAGCACTGAAATTGAAACTGTGATTAAAAACCTTCCAACAAACAAAAGCCCAGGACCAGATGGCTTCACAGGTGAATTCTATCAAACGTTTAGAGAAGAGCTAACACCTATCCTTCTCAAACTCTTCCAAAATATAGCAGAGGGAGGAACACTCCCAAATTCCTTCTACGAAGCCACCATCACCTTGATACCAAAACCAGACAAGGATGTCACAAAGAAAGAAAACTACAGGCCAATATCACTGATGAACATAGATGCAAAAATCCTCAACAAAATACTAGCAAACAGAATCCAACAGCACATTAAAAGGATCATACACCATGATCAAGTGGGGTTTATTCCAGGAATGCAAGGATTCTTCAATATACGCAAATCTATCAATGTGATAAACCATATTAACAAATTGAAGGAGAAAAACCATATGATCATCTCAATAGATGCAGAGAAAGCTTTCGACAAAATTCAACACCCATTTATGATAAAAACCCTCCAGAAAGTAGGCATAGAGGGAACTTTCCTAAACATAATAAAAGCCATATATGACAAGCCCACAGCAAACATCATCCTCAATGGTGAAAAACTGAAAGCATTTCCACTAAGATCAGGAACAAGACAAGGTTGCCCACTCTCACCACTCTTATTCAACATAGTTTTGGAAGTTTTAGCCACAGCAATCAGAGAAGAAAAGGAAATAAAAGGAATCCAAATCGGAAAAGAAGAAGTAAAGCTGTCACTGTTTGCAGATGACATGATACTATACATAGAGAATCCTAAAGATGCTACCAGAAAACTACTAGAGCTAATCAATGAATTTGGTAAAGTAGCAGGATACAAAATTAATGCACAGAAATCTCTGGCATTCCTATATACTAATGATGAAAAATCTGAAAGTGAAATCAAGAAAACACTCCCATTTACCATTGCAACAAAAAGAATAAAATATCTAGGAATAAACCTACCTAAGGATACGAAAGACCTGTATGCAGAAAATTATAAGACACTGATGAAAGAAATTAAAGATGATACAAATAGATGGAGAGATATACCATGTTCTTGGATGGGAAGAATCAACATTGTGAAAATGACTCTACTACCCAAAGCAATCTACAGATTCAATGCAATCCCTATCAAACTACCACTGGCATTTTTCACAGAACTAGAACAAAAAATTTCGCAATTTGTATGGAAACACAAAAGACCCCGAATAGCCAAAGCAATCTTTAGAACGAAAAAAGGAGCTGGAGGAATAAGGCTCCCTGACTTCAGACTATATTACAAAGCAACAGTAATCAAGACAGTATGGTACTGGCACAAAAACAGAAAGATAGATCAGTGGAACAGGATAGAAAGCCCAGAGATAAACCCACGCACATATGGACACCTCATCTTTGATAAAGGAGGCAGGAATGTACAGTGGAGAAAGGACAGCCTCTTCAATAAATGGTGCTGGGAAAACTGGACAGGTACATGTAAAAGTATGAGATTAGATCACTCCCTAACACCATACACAAAAATAAGCTCAAAATGGATTAAAGACCTAAATGTAAGGCCAGAAACTATCAAACTCTTAGAAGAAAACATAGGAAGAACACTCTATGACATAAATCACAGCAAGATCCTTTCTGACCCACCTCCTAGAGTAATGGAAATAAAAACAAAAATAAACAAATGGGACCTAATGAAACTTCAAAGCTTTTGCACAGCAAAGGAAACCATAACCAAGACCAAAAGACAACCCTCAGAATGGGAGAAAACATTTGCAAATGAAGCAACTGACAAAGGATTAATCTCCAAAATTTACAAGCAGCTCATGCAGCTCAATAACAAAAAAACAAACAACCCCATCCAAAAATGGGCAGAAGACCTAAATAGACATTTCTCCAAAGAAGATATACAGAATGCCAACAAACACATGAAAGAATGCTCAACATCATTAATCATTAGAGAAATGCAAATCAAAACTACAATGAGATATCATCTCACACCAGTCAGAATGGCCATCATCAAAAAATCTAGAAACAATAAATGCTGGAGAGGGTGTGGAGAAAAGGGGACACTCTTGCACTGCTGGTGGGAATGTGAATTGGTTCAGCCACTGTGGAGAACAGTATGGAGGTTCCTTAAAAAACTACAAATAGAATTACCATATGACCCAGCAATCCCACTACTTGGCATATACCCTGAGAAAACCAAAATTCAAAGAGAGTCATGTACCAAAATGTTCATTGCAGCTCTATTTACAATAGCCAGGACATGGAAACAACCTAAGCGCCCATCATCGGATGAATGGATAAAGAAGATGTGGCACATATACACAATGGAATATTACTCAGCCTTAAAAAGAAATGAAATTGAGCTATTTGTAATGAGATGGATAGACCTAGAATCTGTCATACAGAGTGAAGTAAGTCAGAAAGAAAAAGACAAATACCGTATGCTAACACATATATATGGAATTTAAGGGAAAAAAATGTCATGAAGAACCTAGGGGTAAGATAGGAATAAAGACGCAGACCTACTGGAGAACGGACTTAAGGATATGGGGAGGGGGAAGGGTGAGTTTTGACAGGGCGAGAGAGAGTCATGGACATATACACACTAACAAACGTAGTAAGGTAGATAGCTGGGGGGAAGCAGCCGCAAGGCACAGGGATATTAGCTCGGTGCTTTGTGACAGCCTGGAAGGGTGGGATGGGGAGAGTGGGAGGGAGGGAGACGCAAGAGGGAAGACATATGGGAACATATGTATATGTATAGCTGATTCACTTTGTTGTAAAGCAGAAACTAACACACCATTGTAAAGCAATTATACCCCAATAAAGATGTTAAAAAAAAAAAAAAAAAAAAAAAAAAAAAAGTCAAACTTCTGGAACTTAAGCAATGACTTTTCATGAGATGTGATCTGTAGAATCTTGAGTTTATGATCATACAGGGGCTTCCATTGTTTGCGATATGCTACTTGGGAGAGAGCAGATCTAGTAACACTGCCTTAGCAGGGGATGGGGCCTTCAGGAACTCTGTAATTATTAGTGAGTAAAACTTCACTCACTTGCATAAGTCCTATTTCCTGAAAATTCAGAGATCATAGGTGATTTTACATGTTTACCAGCCCACATTACTCATTTTATCTGAACTTAGCTAGGGTGCCATAAGTGCTTACCATATTTTAGGTACTGCACACTTACATATCTCATTTCACTTAATCCTTAAAGCAATCCTGAGGGGTAAGTATTGTCTTTATTCTTCTGACAGGGAAACAAAGGGTCAGAGAAATTAAGTAATGTGTCCCAGGCCACATAGCATCTAATTGACAGGATAAACCCAGGCATCTTTGACTCCAAAACGTATATGTTTAACCCCTATGTTTCATAAACACAAGCTCAAAGTTTAGTTTCAAAGATATAAGCCCTTAAAATGGAAGAGGAGACATAAGATTTACTTTTTTTTTGTAAGATGGAAACATTAAAAACTCAGTTTATTAAACTGAATAATTGATACATAAATATTACTTGAGAAAACTTATAAATTAAAATCTAGAGAAAAATAATTTTTTTTTTTTTTTTTTTTTTTTTTTTTGCGGTACGTGGGCCTCTCACTGTTGTGGCCTCTCCCGTTGCAGAGCACAGGCTCCGGACGCGCAGGCCCAGCGGCCATGGCTCACGGGCCCAGCCGCTCCGCGGCATGTGGGATCCTCCCGGACCGGGGCACGAACCCGTGTCCCCTGCATCAACAGGCGGACTCTCAACCACTGCGCCACCAGGGAAGCCCAAAACGTTTTTAAATCAATATTTTGTAAGTGGAAATGAGCAGGTATAATTGCATAAGAATATTTTTTTCTTTAGTTCTTAAAAAAATTTAAAAAAAAATTATTTTAATTAAAAAACCAGTTTCCCATGTGCCGCGGAGCGGCTGGGCCCATGAGCCATGGCTGCTGAGCCTGCGTGTCCGGAGCCTGTGCTCTGCAGCGGAAGAGGCCACAGCAGTGAGAGGCCCGCGTACCTCAAAAAAATAGAAAACAGTTTGCATTTTCTAGCACTGGCCATTTAGTACTGCACAATTATTCCACTTGATTCATGTGTTTAAGTGTTTTCAGATTATTCTTTGTATGGATTCAGTCTGCACTTGGCCCATATGAGTCCCCTTTACATTTCCATTCACAAGCATGACTTCTCAGCTTTGTGGAAGAGCTTCCTGCAGACTGCTGGACCCCTCTTTGCCCAAGAGTCCAGGGAATTGGGAGTGCCTGAGAAATAACATGCCCCAATTGAATCCCCTCATAATCAGTTGTAAAAATTAATAAACAGAAACTTCAATTAAATTGAATTGAGAGACCAGAAGGAGGAGTTCTCATGCACTGAGGCAATAGCAGAGCCCAACAACTCCTCTTCTTTCCCAGCAAAGACTCAGCCAGTGAAAGCCTTGGACTCTTTGTTTACTAGTGAGCTCCCAACTTCCTTTTCCTCCCTGTAAAAGCATTCTCCTGCCCTTGCTGTGTGGGGACTTGCACGTGCCTCCTCCTGGTTGCAGACCCAAATAGCAAGTCTCTGCTGAGCCCCATTAAACCCATCTTTGCTGGAGAAATACCTGGTAATCTATTTGTTTCAGGTCAACACAATAGCAGAAAGGTGGAGGTGAGTGAATAAATACCCTGTCCTCCTCACCCTTGACCACGCTAATTCTGAGACACGTTTCACACAGTTTTCTGGAGTGTCCTCTGGAGTTGAGCTGTGGCCAGCAACCATCAAAGTTCATTTAAAAATGTACCACCTATTGCCTGCATTCTTCTCACTGCATCACTTTCCATGGCTCTGTCAGAATTCCCAAATAAATAACAAGTACACAACCCTTGCCTAAGAATTTGCTTCTGGGAGTAACCTCAACTAAGGCATTTCTCACATGCAAAGCACTGTACTGGTAGTATATTTCTATGAGACAAACATGGTTCTTGACCACAAAATTTAAAACAAAAAAGCAAAGTCAACTTTATTTCTAATCACTTTTACCTACTTATATATGTTTATATGAGATCATATTAAATAAAAGCAAGGCATGAATAATCTGCACACATACAATATATATAGCATATATATATACATATAGCACACATACAATCATGATATAAGCTTGGTTATTCACAGCAGCTTTAAATTTATGAAAAACTAGATACAAAATTTAGGTCTCTAAGAACTAGTTTGAAAAATTAGGACAATTGGGCTTCCCTGGTGGTGCAGTGGTTGAGAGTCAACCTGCCAATGCAGGGGACATGGGTTTGTGCCCGGGTCCGGGAAGATCCCACATGCCGCGGAGCGGTTGTGTCCGTGAGCCATGGCCGCTGAGCCTGCGCGTCTGGAGCCTGTGCTCCGCAACGGGAGAGGCCACAACAGTGAGAGGCCCGCGTACCGAAAAAAAAAAAAAAAAGGACAATTTATATTGTGTGATAAAGTATTAATAAAGATTCCTTTTTATGCACAAATATAGAAATAATATGAGACATGCAAATTAGAAAAATTCATCAAGAATTGCATAACTTCAAATTTGACAGGAAAAATGAATTTTGTTTTAGCTATGGCCAAGTGGCAGTCTACTTAATCTAGGAAACAAATATCTATGACAACATCAGTATCTTGACTACAGTTTTATTGCTTAAATGACCAGGTTTCTTTCTGTGAGTGATTTTCAGTGTCTATTGTGCTGTTATTTTAATCTTACCTATTTTTTACGATTGAAAATATGTTCACATCCAGCACCAGTGTTACCCAAGAATTCATTGTTTAGTATTGCTAATGTCCCTAATAAAAACCATTCCTAAAATCATTAATTGTGAGTCAGAAATTACATGTGACAAAACAGTACCAAAAAAAAAAGAGAGACCAAGTAAATAACATGACACACTCTGAGGTTAATTTAGAATTGTATACTCTACAAAATGCAGAGGTGATGCAACAATTTTAAAAAGAACACTAAAGCAGAAATGCTCATAATTTAAAAACCTAGATATTAAGCAGGCAAGGATGATTTAAAAAATGCTGGTGATATAGATCCAAGATCCACACCATTATCAGCACAGAAAGTATGTAGATTCATGTGCTCTGGGAATGCCTCTTGCATACTTTATATTTATTCCTCTGGAGAAGAATAAGTTTTGAACGATATAAATTTTGAATTACAAGACTTCTTCAAGAGTATATCTCTCACACAAAATGCAAGTATTCTCTCTTCAAGATTGTTGAAGTGCTAATTTTACATCATCCTCAATGAAGTGGTATTGAAATCTACCTAAAATAAGGGTATTTTAAGTAAGGGTTGGTTTGTAAAAACCAACTAGAAAGTACTTTTCCCCTGTAGTTTGTTTTGGTTTTATAAAACACAATTGCTTTAGTTGTTATCAAAATCCTCAACAATTATTTTTTACATCCTGCTGTATTTATGTTATGGATGTTTTGTTATACAGGTTCAACTGCTTTAAAAATCAGTTACATAAGTGATGTAAAATTATAGCTAATGGATACTTCATACTATTTTGTAAATCAAATACAGTATTTCTGATGGGGTCAGTTTCAACGGCGGGTTTTGTTTGTATGAGGTTCTGTGTGTGTGTTGTTGTTTGTATCAAATACGTAGGTGGTGAAACTTCCCTACAGAGGAATATTTATTTACAGGGGTTCTGTGGCATCATTAGAAATATGGAGACTATTATATATCACTTTTGCCTTGATATGAAATGTTCCAAGTGTGCTTAGATATTACAATTATTCCAACATGATAATTAAATTGTTTAATGTATTAATGCCTCAGTTTTTCATTTTTAGTCTTTTCCCCCTTATCCCTGTTCTGGTCTATTCCTTTTACCATATTTAGTTAATATACACTATTTTATACTTTTTTTTAAATCCTGAGATAGAATTCTTTAAAAAAAAATTAAATTTCTCAATTAACATGATGAAATAAACTTTCCCTCTATTATTAATAATTTAAGCACTGTGCTATAGCACATAATATTTTCTCTTTGATTATAGTTTTGAAAGTTATAAATAGAATTGAACAAAATCAACTAACTGGAAATATATAGCGTTTCTTTCTGCATTTACTTCTCCCATTCTTCCTATCCCCTTCCTGTCTCCTACCCTCCTTTGGCGTATTCCTCTTTCTCTTAAAACGTTTAAAAATCTTTAACACAGATAAATGCTATAGCTTTATAGAAACACTTTGTACTGACTTGTGCTCAATTTTAGCAGAGTATTTTTCAACTTAAGAAGTAAATCAGCATTTATATTTAATGAAACAACCATCAGAATATAGAAACATTAGATTATGTCTGTGAAGCATTAGAAAAAAGCCAAACATTTTTAAAAGTTTGTGCTTCTGAGTCCAGCCATGGCACCGTCTCAGTTCTTCCATTTCCCCTCCATAGAAACTGCTTGAGGGGCTGGGGAAAGCAAACCAGTTCTTACCGCTGACTTCTTCCAACTCCCTTGAAGTTAGGGTTCAACTGGGAAGGAGAGTATTGATCCTCATTTCATCTAGGAGTTACATTTGGTCTGCCCCGGGCCATGCATCTGAACCATATAGTGACAGTTCCCACCAGGTCTTAACTGAACCTAGGGACAGAGTTAAGTAGGTGACACAGTCGAAGTTTCTGGGCCCTGTTTTAACCCACAGTATGCAAAGCAAGACTGGCGTCAGCAACCTGTCAGACACATTCTTGAATATCGTGTACTGTGTCAATTCCACATGTTTACAAGATAACAAGGGACACACTGAGACCATTGAAACAACTGACAATTTCTCAATATTGTGAGCAAAAGTATTTGCAATGGTTATTTTCATGTGTCAAGTTAGTTAAGCTATGTTACCTGTTAGTCAAGCAAATACCAATCCAGGCGTTGCCGTGGAGATCGTTTGTAGATGTGGTTAACACTACCACCAGTTGACTTTAAGTTAAAGAAATTACCTTGATAATGTAGGTGGGCTTCATCCAATTGGCTGAAAAGCCTAATGAGCAAAAAACCGAGTTGTTTTTGGTTTTTATCTGAAGGAGGAGAAATTCTTTCTCACGTTTGTAGCATCAGCTCCTGCCTGAAAGTTTCCAGACTGACCTTTCCTTCATCAATCTCCGTAAGCACATAAGCCAGTTCCTTGAAACAAATCTATTTTATAGATGATAGATAGATAGATAGATAGATAGGTAGATAGATAGATAGGGACACAGATACAGATGTAGATGTCACAGGTTCTGTTTCTCTGGAGAACCTTAACTAATACAGTATTATTTACACGGTGCTCCGTAAAAGCATTCTTCTTTGCTAGCAAAGCTAGCTTTTTAACTTTTCCAATATACAAGGCATCATCTACGTTGTTTTTTAAGTAGAATGTAATCTTGTTAAAAGACTATAGTAAGAAAATAGGACTGACACCTGTCAATTTTTGTCTCATACTAGGATTGCATGATATGATTTTGACTACAGTATATGATTCATATTATAACAACATGACTCTAGTCTGTACTTTCAATTATTTTTGATCTATAGTACTTCTCTTTTACGCCACAAATCTAATTTTGCTATGGTTTACATTTTGCTTTAGTTCCTCTGATATTTCCACTAGTTATATTTGCTCTGCAGTTATTAAAATCATTCCTTTAGCTTGAAAAGGGAAAAGGAATTTGTTTCATCTTATCTGTCAAATTTAATAATTTTACAGTGCTATCTGGAAGGCTAAGACTAAGGATTTTTAGTCTATGTTCCTGAACAGTAGGAATAATTGATGTCTTTGATATCTGCCTTGTGTGTGGAAGAAAAGAGGCAGAAGAAAATATGGTACTTTTGGGAAACTGTTACTGTATGGTGGTGTTGGAAAAATCCTTATCACAAGCCCTGATCTCTCCTCTGAGCTCTAAATCTAGACCCAATGACTTCTAGATTTTTCTTCTAAATGGCACTGCCATTCATATAATCATCTAAACCAGAAAAGATACTCATCTTAAACTCCTTTTTTCTCTATGTCCTTCATTCTAGCTGACACTGAGCATTGACACTTCTGCTTCCTAAACATTTATCTGTCTACCCCTCATATGCAGCCTTGTGTATGCTCCTATCACAGCACTTAGTTAAAGGTTACTTTTTAACTCTTCCACTAAGCAACACATCTCTTAAGAACAGACATTCACTTTTATCTTGCATAGCTAGTGGCTAAAACAGTGTATGACACCGAGCAAATTATCAATAAATGTTTGTTAAGTGTATGGGCATCCTCTGTAAAGACTTTTCCATCCCCATCAAGATTAAGTCTAATTTAATTTCTACCTCTGTCTGTGTTCTTAATTCCTCCTAAATACTTGCCACAAGGGACTGGGGAACTTGTTTTCACTTATTTGTTAGCATGACTGTCTCACACTAGTACATGTTAAATTATTTATAGAAAGCACATCCCAAATCTTTTCTATACCACTTGGACCCAAGCGCGGTTCTTGATTTTTATTCTCTTAGCAAAAGTCCAATTATAGGAAAAGACAACAAGAATTCTTGAGGAAAGAAAGAATCAGGAAAGGTGCTTATAGTGTAGGTTCCAGATGCATTTTTCAGGCACAGAGAATGAATTCTGTGTTTTAAATATTTATTGTTATTAATTTTACTCAGAATATAAACATGGCTCTTCTGGATCAGAAACAGATTAGTTATTATTATTTAAGTGACAGTAAAAACACTGGCTCTCTTTGCCCTGGTTTTACCCCTGAGATGGCACATTGAAAATCAGATGAAAAAATCTAGTGTATGTATGGCCAAATACTCCATAGGGAGGGACGAGAAAAATGGATTTTCTCTGCTTATATATAGTATAGGAGGTGCAAAAACCTCTGTCCCTTGGAGATGGGATGAAAAGGATTCTGAGTTCTCATTCTAACCACATGGAAAGAATTCTGGGTGCTCACTCTTGGGGCCAGAATACCCAGTGTTTCTGGATTCCAGTACCTAGAGATGTCTTTAAGGTCCTGGGCATGATTTTCCCTTGAAATATAAACATCCATCTCAGGAGTTAGGTAAACTCTCTGGAGTGCTCTCATGATCTTTGTAGGTGAATATTAACCTCCCAATACTTGCTCTTAGCCCAGAGTCCCAAGTTTTAGGAAAATTTATTCAGAATACTTCAGCTCTGTGTAAACACACAAATATTTTCTGTAAATTGCCACCGTGTGGCTGTAATCTGTTAAGACCCAGCCACCCCAGTGAAGTGTGTCCTGAGGAGCCATAGCTGAACATGGGGATGCGAACTAAGATAACCAAAGTGTAGAAGCTTTAAGGCCTGTGCACGGAATGATACCAAAATAGGTATCTCTGCAGAGTGGAGAGGCATCTGTGTGACTTTACAAATATAAGCTTAAATGATGATGCTATGGCAAAGAGTAGCAACCAGATGATTGGAATAAAGTAAAAATAGTATAATATCAGAATATTATGAATTTTATACCCCATACACACTCCTAAAGCATTAGGTCTAACAAATGAAAAATCTTAAATAAAAATATTAGTAAATCAATTAAGTGCTCCATTAAAAGGATGACACATGATTACTTAGAATTTTTTTCCAGCAGTGAATACAAGACAGTTTAAAGTCTCAATATCAAAAAACAAACAACCCAATCAAAAAATGGGTGGATGATCTAAATAGACATTTCTCTAAAGAAGACATACAGATGACTAAGAGGCACATGAAAAGATGCTCAGCATCACTAATTATTAGAGAAATGCAAATCAAAACTACAATGAGGTATCACCTCACACCGGTTAGAATGGCCATCATCCAAAAATCTACAAACAATAAATGCTGGAGAGGGTGTGGAGAAAAGGGAACCCTCCTGCACTGTTGGTGGGAATGTAAATTGGTACAGCCACTATGGAGAACAGTATGGAGATTCCTTAGAAAACTAAAAATAGAGCTACCATATGATCCAGCAATCCCACTCCTGGGCATATACCCTGAGGAAGCCATAATTCAAAAAGAGTCATGTACCATAACGTTCATTGTAACTCTATTTACAATAGCCAGGACATGGAAGCAACCTAAGTGTCCATCCAGAAGATGTGGTACATATATACAACGGAATATTACTCAACCATAAAAAATAATGAAATAATGCCATTTGCAGCAACATGGATGGACCTAGAGATTGCCATACTGAGTGAGGTAAGTCAGACAGAGAAAGACAAGCATCATATAATATCGCTTTATGTGGAATCTAAAACAATGGTACAAATGAACTTATTTACAAAACAGAAATTGAATCACAAATGTAGAAAACAAACTTATGGTTACCAAGGGGGAAGCAGGGGAGGGATAAATTGGGAGATTTGGATTAACATATACACACTACTATTTATAAAATAAATAACTAGTAAGAACCTACTGAATAACACAGGGAACTTTATTCAATACTCTGTAATTACCTATAAGAATAGAATCTGAAAAAGAGTGGATATATGTATATGCTTATGTATAACTGACTCAGCTGTACAGCAGAAACTAACTCAACATTGTAAATCAATTATACTCCAATAAAAAAATTGAGAAAAAGACAGTGTAAGGTATTAAAACTATAATTAAACACAACAAAAATTTAAAGTTGAAAACAAGTTCCATTACCTCTATGTTTAACAAACAAATTACAAGTTGTAATGAAAAACTAAATATGACATCAATACCAAGGTGGAAAGGCAGATCTATGGGGTCAGTGAGAAAACCCAGAAATAAATACATGTGTGTATGTTTGTATGCTTTTAGTATAGATATACAGTTAGTTTCTACTTGGTAAGGAGGAGATGACTCAGTTAATGAATGATGCAAGCCCATTATTTCTTTGAGGGAAATTAGGTGAAAGTATCATAGTATCATAGCAGATATTTTTTTTAATGAAACTTTTATTTTGAAATTCTTATAGATTCACTTGCAATTTTAAGAAGTAATATGGAGAGATTCCTATACCCTTTATCTAGATCCCCACAAAGCAATACCTGGCAAAACTATTGCACAAAATCACAACCAGAATAAGGACATTGATATATTCAAAATACAGAACACTTCCATCACCACAGGATACCTCATATTGACATTTCATAGCCACACACGCACTTACCTCCCAAACTGACCACTCTATTCCTTGAGTGGTTAGATTTTGTTTGTATTTATTTAAGTGGAAAAAAATTAAAATTATTTGTGAGCTAAGCCTGCATGTAAATTATATACTGTAGTAGATAAGGTAAAAAGAAAAATTCTAGATAAATTAAATGGGGTTAAAAATATTTCAGGTCAGATTTTTGAAAAAAATATAGAGATGCTACAATCTATATCCACATAGACAGATATGTACACACAAACATACTTACATACCTATATACATACATAGAGACACACACATATGTGTACGTAAACACACGTACACATGCAGATAGTAGACACCCTCCCATGGCTTTTTAAGTTATTGTCTCAAAGAATTACTTGGGAGGATGCACAAGGAATTAAGTAGATGTAAACAAACAGCATTCTACATGTTGCAGAAATTTCTCTGATGGAGAAATTTTATTGCAGTTAAATTTTTAGAGCACAAAAACCTTAGGCTTACAATTGCTTTGTCAATCTCCAGGTTTTAACTTGGTTAACGACAATACCATTAAAATTTAGAGAAATAAATTGTAGTCTTTGGAGATAAGAGCAGGGTTTACAGAAATAAAATAAATCTTAAAGTTAACATTAAAAAATGTGAGAGAATATTCTTCTCTGCTTTCACAATTTTACCTGTCTGTTTCTGTTTCTATTGTTCATACTTTTTTGCTTTCTTCTTGGTTTCTCCTTGAAAATCCAGTCTGCAAAGGAATATATGTAAATCATCCCACTTATTTTTTAAAAGTAGGATACATATTAATTTGAGTTACAATGAAAATATTTTAATGAATTTAATAATGAATCCAACTATAAAGTAACCTCACTTTTGTCATTCACTGATAATATTCATATATATGTATATATCTCACATATTGTTTTGAGTCTCATTTCAGCTGTAGACATTAAGTTATATCAGTAGCCATGAACTCTAGTATTATAATATAAAGCATACACACACCTGCCCAAACACATAGTTGGACAGTAGAGCTGACATACTGAACATGCAAGCAAGAGCTCGAAGCTGTTTTCCTGTTTTAGAAGCACCTTCAAATCAATGTGCACAATGTCCTCAAAAAAAGAAAGTTTCTGTATCCACAACTCTTCTTCAAATGTATGCTTGAAAGGAATTTATTCTGTTGTTGTATGTAAGTGGGACATTACATGTTGTTGTATGTAAGTGGGACATTACATGAGGTCATGGAACGATATCCCCATCATAGCCTCTAGAGCAAAAATGCAGTAAGAGCATTTATTCAATTTTTCTCACAGTCACCCTTGATTCTTATCATGTAATGTTAAGGTACAATTTGGTAATGGAAAAAACTTAGTTTAAATATATGTTTGATATAATTTCAATTGTTTAGATACTGCTTAGACTTTTCCACTGATTTATCCTTATCAATGAGAAAGGGTCAACTCTTGGGGATAAAGGCAGAGGCCCAAAGAAAGACCTTTGTGTGCAAAATCTATTTGCATAAATTTTTGCATTCAAAGCCACAGTACTTGCATAGTTTGGGCAAGTCATTATCAATACTATTTTTCACAGTTTTTGGAAAGAAGAGATTTTGAAGATATATATATTTTTTTTTTTTTGAAGATATATTTTTTGACAATAATCTGGCAACCACATGGCACACCTTACTCTCCTGCACGCCCTGCCACCCATATGCAGATGGTCAGCCAAAAACACCTGCATTCACTGTTACATAGAAAAGGAAATGTTACGATTTTGCAGATAAAAAATTGATTCATAAGAATATTTTTTTTTATAGTAACACATCTAATAAGTGATGAAGCTAGGAAAAACATGTCTTTTGAAAATCCAACCAGATATTCATTTCTCTACAACACAGGCAAAAACAAAATTCCACAGGAGTGATCTAAGGAGACCGACTGGGAGCATGTGAGGTGGAACTTAAAATACCATAAAATAAAGGTTACCTTAGGTTAGGGAAAAGTTGTTTTGGAGACTAGAAAAACTTGACTAAAATCATAGCCAGAGGAGAAAGTGTGATTGGATAGAAATTGGGGAGAAATACGGTGTGAGAGAAAGGAAGAAAGAATTGAATAGAGGGCACAGGATGTAAGTGAAGATAATCTTAAGGAAAAAAATCTCTCATTTTTTTTAATACATCTTTATTGGAATATAATTGCTTCACAATGCTGTGTTAGTTTCTGTTGTACACCAGAGTGAATCAGCCATATGCATACATCTGTCCCCATATCCCCTCCCTCTTGAGCCTCCCTCCCACCCTCCCTATCCTAGCCCTCTAGGTCATCTCAAAGCACCGAGCTGATCTCCCTGTGCTATGTTGCTGCTTCCCACTAGCTATCTATTTTACATGCGGTAGTGTATATAAGTCGATGCTACTCTCACTTCATTTTTTAAAGCAGTTTTAGGTTCACGGCAAAATTGAGAAGAAGTTAGAGAGATTTCCAATGTACCCCAGCCTCCACACATGCAGAGCCTCCTCTGTTATCAACATCACTTTCCAGAGAGGTACATTTGTTACAATTGATGAACCTACATTGATACATCATGATCACCCAAAGTCTATAGTTTAACTTAGGGCTCATTCTTGGTATTGTACCTTCTGTGGCTTTGGACAAAAGTCGAATGACATGTATCCATCATTACAGTATCACTGCCCTAAACAACCTCTGTGCTTCACTCTCGTTTTTTATTTCCAGTTTTATACTGAATATAAAGGAGTAAGAAAGTCAAGCTTTCCAAAAGCCTTTTAAATATTTTTGACATTACTAAGTTTTTAGTCAAAAAGCAGACTTAGTTTCAAGGTAATCAGGCCAATCAGACCTCAGAGCCATGTACCCAGGGAGATTGGTAAATTTCTCTTAAGGGAAATTTTTAATGACAAGACAGATAGCCATCTGATAGACTCCATTTGTTTCGATTGCTTCTGCACTGTTGGAAAAGGTGACTTTGAGATGGCTTCCAGTGCTACATTTTTATGATTCACTGATTCACTTAACCATCAGTACTAACTACAGAATAATAATTCAAGCAAATCATAAAATTTTGGTCTCCAGGTTGCAATCAATTTATGTGAAGTCTAACGATTCAAACAAATAGCTTTTACTACAATTAAGAACACACACTTTATAAAACTAGACAGTATAAACTGTTATACTTTATTTGAACACAAATATTACATTCTCAAGTTTGCATCCAGTAAGCCACATGTGATTTCTAATTGTTTGCTTATTCTGCTAGAGCTCTCAAATTAGTGTACAACATTTATGACTTAATATTTCTAGTATATGCTAAAATGTTAGCATATTTGTGCCCCAAACTTGTATTATGCAGATAGCTTATACAGTATTATATTTGAGACAGAGATGAGGGACATAATAAAATGCTATATTCTAAGTCCTTGTTTCTGTTTGAATTTTTCTCTGGTTGTTCATTGAATAACCTATTTAGCTCTATTTCATGATTATTGATATCACTCTATCTTGTTGCCTCTGCTAATTTGATTTTTTAAAATTAATTTATTGGAATATAGTTGATTTACAATGTTGTGTTAGTTTCTGCTATACAGCAAAGTTAATCAGTTACAAATATACATATATCTATTCTTTTTAGGATTCTTTTCCCATATAAGTCATTACAGAGTATTGAGTAAAGTTCCCTGTGCTATATAGTAGGTCCTTATTAGTTATCTATTTTATATATAGTAGTGTGTATATGTCAATCCCAATCTCCCAATTTATCCCTCCCCTCCCCTTTCCCCTTTGGTAACCATAAGTTTGTTTTCTACATCTGTGATTCTAGTTCTGTTTTGTAAATAATTCATTTGTACCATATTTTTAGATTCCACGTATAAGCAATATCATACGACATTTGTCTTTCTTTGTCTGACTTACTAATTGGATTTTAACTCTGGGAAAACTCAGATTTTTGTCTCTTATCCCTGTAAATCCTCAGACCTTGCTTTGCCTCACTCCTAACTTGTCATTATGATGTCTAAAGTTCTTTCCCTTTCAATTCAGTCCCCTGGTCAGCCTAACATGTGGTAATAATACACAAACAATGTTAAAGAAATCTAGCACTTCAGGGAAATAAAAATTAAAAAGTCAAAGAGAGTCTATTACTTCAGTGAACTCCCCTAAAGTCACCACTTTTGCTTTTTTGGAGTTTGAATTCTTCTGAAAGTTTAACTCATAACTCTGATATTATTCTTTTCTCTTTAGGCAATATCCATAGACTTTGTTTGAAAGATGAAGATGACTTTATTTTTCATCTATACCTTTTATTGGATATTCTAGGGGAGGGAACTAAACACAGAAACTCTGAATGATGGATAACTAACAAAAACATTATTTTAAAATTGAGCTTGATTTTCTCCATATTTAGGAAAATATCCAATAGTCAAGAATAAAGAGGGCTCCTGCTTAGGATATAGAAAGTGGCAGGAGAATATATCTTCCATTCTAGCGAAAACAAATTGGAAAATTTACAAAATTATATTTTAAGACCTCAAAAGGCTGAGATAATCAAATAACCTAATGAGCTAAATTTCAAGAAGTGACAAACCCTTCTTAGAAGAAGCAGGGCCCAGGCAGTTATCACCGTTGCCAAAGCAGTAAGGAGAACAGTAAGATACCACAGAAACAAATAAACAGCTGAACTTTTAATAAATTCTTAAATCCTGAGGATTATTTGGACTGATAGTTTTAAAGCCCTGTAAACTCTAGAAATAAGGAAAGTGTGCCCCTATTCACCCACTCCTTTTCATAATTTTTTTTTTTTTTGAATGTTCGGGGAAAATTTTAAGGCAAGGCAGGGAAACAGAGGAAATCAACCTCATAATTACAGGCACTCAGATCTTGCCTAAATCTGAAGGAAGGGCAAGAGAACCTAGGAAACTCACTACCCTTGCATTCTGGACAGATGACTAAAAATGGGTGTGAAGTAGCTGCATCTGTCTCTGCAGGATGGGTATGAAAATTGAAAAAAAAAGATGTCCCCAGATATCCAAGTACTCAGGGCCTGCATAAGCCTGAGGGTGGAATAGGCAATCTGAGAAAAGTCTTTTCATACCTTGGGACTTACGATGAATACCATAAAACAACAGTATACCTCAATTGAGGGAGCAGGAACGCTGAAAGTATACTCCTCCAAAGAGGAGGAGAGACACAGGATCTGCCTAAGTCTGATGGCAAAGTAAGGAAATTGGGGGAAAAAAAACCCAACAAAAACCCTCTCAGCACACCAGGCCTTGCAGTAAGTGAAAGCTATCTATTGCTGGGCATAAACTAGGAGAGCTGATAGACCCACAACTGATCAGAGATGCATAGGGCCTGCCAACTCTGAGTCCAGGACAGAGTATATGAAGCACAGAATGCAACCCAGACAATATCAAAGGCTAGGCCAGCTAAGTAACAATCTGGATTGATTAAACTTTTCCCACAATAATTGCCTGATAGAAGCAAAGTCATCTTTTCTGACTGTAAATATAGTCACTACTGTACTTTTACACAATGTCTCACATTCAATAAAAAATTATGAGATGCCCACAAAAAAACAAGCACACATAACACATTGACAAGACGCAACATAAGAAATAGAACCAAACTCAGATATGGACCAAATGTTTCAAGAAAGATTAGTATCACATGGAGAAATTCCACCCTCGAATAAGGAAAAGTCAAACAACAAAAACAATGCAAAGTCTATAGATTCGAAGCACAGAAATAAAATAATTTCACTTATTTTATTTTTTCCATTGATTTTCACTTTTTGTCTGGAACTCCCAGGGTAAGATTTCATGACAGACATGCCACATTTAAAAAGTTTTTTGTAGTTTTTTTCATTTTGATCTAGACTGTGGAAAACACCTCTTAGTCTTTATCTCCCTGAACACAAACTTATTATTTAAGGACAAATGTTTATTTAGCCCTTGTTTTCTTTTATTTCAGAAATATTTTTCAAATTCCTAAAAACTATTTTATTATTTGTTTGCCCATTTTTAGTGTCACCTATTCTATTTAAGAGAAATTGAAAAAACATACATTTAGTAGATCTTACATTTCCTTCAGGATAAATCAAAGTTCCTCATACTCATCTGAGTCAATAACTATATTGTTAGCTTCTCATAGTTTCTACTTATATGAATGTCTCTAGTATTTTTTTCACCACTGAACACCTTAATCATACTTTAAATTCCGAGCCTTCAAACTACATTAATTGTGCCTAGGTTCTCCAAAATACTCTACTTGTATGATTTGTTGAAATCCCATTTCCCCCCCCCAAAAAATGTAACTTCCAAAATTACCAGCATACTTAAGTGAATAGACATTTCCAAATACATACTTAATTGAAAAAATTTTCTGAATATGGTTTAGAGTTCATTAGTTTCTCTCCCATTTCTTTATTTTAACAAGACTGTATCACAATCCAGCTGACTGTTGGCACAGTTTTTAAGTAATGAAACATTTTATTTTTTTCTGGAAAAATCCATCCCTTTATTTTTGCTGTAATATTTACATATTTAAAACTCCTCCATGTTATGTATTATTACCTAACAAATTATTAAATGCAGTATTAATACTATTCATTTATTTATTAAGCAAAGATTGACCATTGACTATGTTCATAGCACTGCAGGAGACGTGTATACAGAAATTAATAAAAGAGAATATATCCTGCCTTTTGATGGATACTTTCTAGTGGGAAGATAGACATCAGAAAAGGACACAGCTAAGTGCATATAACTGTACTCTGTAAGTAAAGATATAAAAAAGAAGTAGAGTGAACTAGTAGGAAAAATATTTTCTCTCATTTTGCCCATAATATAACCCAGCAGTTTTTCATAATGCAGTTTACATTTTGAACAAGTCTGACCATTTTCACTAGCTCACAATTTTGTGTTTTTTTAATACTTGATAATTATAGAATTCATGAGAATTTCTTTTTTAATGTTGAAATATATCTTTGGATGCTCAAAAATATGGCAAAATATTTGATTTTTGAGGAAGAATATTACACGTTTTCCTATGAAACATAGTACATTAAACTTAAAGAGGGATTATACTACTTCTCTCTATTAGAAACTAATTTAAAATATAAAGACATAGAGAGGTTAAAAGTTTTAAAAAATTTGAAAATCATAACTGTATATTAAAAGATATATATAAAAGATTTAGCTAAGCATGAGTTAATGGATGTGATTATTTTACTATCAGAGAAGTAGACTTCAGAACAAGGAGTATTACAGGGATAAAGAGAACATTTCATAATTTGAAGGGGACAATCTATCAAGAATATTTAATACCCTAGATGTCTACGAGCCTGGGGAAGAAATCTCTACACTACAGCAAAGGAAAAACTCTGTTTCCTCTCCACATTCTCAGAACACTTCACTTCTAACACCAGATATGTGGGATTTTTCCACACCAAGCAATTCTCCAAGTCTCTAGACACCACCTGGGTGTCCTGCAATTCAATTCAGTACTGAAACTATCTACCTGGGGTTAGCATCAGATTCCACAAGTTAAGTGTTCAGTACCATAAGACAGCCTCCACTTGAGACACCAATCTCAAGTCCCAGGTTGTCACCTGTACTTATGACTGACCAGCTATAAATCAGGGTTCCTGTAACCCCCTCCATGGCTTGATAATTTACAAGAACAGTTCACAAAACTCAGGGAAACACTATGTTTACCAGTTTATTATACAATAAAAGATATGATAAAGGATACAGTTGAACAGTGAGATGAAGAGATATGTAGGGCAGGGTCCAAAAGAGTCCTGAGCACAGGAGCTTCTGTCCCTGTGGATTTGGGGTGTGTCACCCTCCCAGTAGGTAGATGTGTTCACCAACCCAGAAGTTCTTCGAACCCCATAATTTAAAGATTTCTCTGGAGACTTCATTGCGTAGGCATGATTGATTGTTAATCTCCAGCCCCTCTTTCCTCACTGGAGGATGGGAGGGTGAGGCTGAAAGTTCCAAGCATCTAATTATGGCTTGGTCTTCCTGGTAATCAATCCCCATTATGAAGATATCCAGCAGTCCACCAAGAATTGCTTCGTTAGAAAAAAAGATACTCTTGTCTCCCAGAAAACTCCAAGGGATTTAGGAGCTCTATGTCAGGAACTGGTGACAAAAACCAAAGAGAACAAAGAATGCTCCTAGCACCCCTATTGCTTAGGAAATTATAAGGGTTTTAGAAGCTCTATGCTAGGAACTGGGTCAAAAACAAAATATTGGAACAAAAGATGCTCTTAGCACCCTTAGGAAAGTACAAGGGTTTTAGATGCCCTGTCTATGAGCCAGAGAAAAAGAGCAAAATATATATTTCTTACTATAACACAATACTACAAAACCCATTAACAGCATTAAAATAAATGAAGCATCCTCAGAGCATCTAAAAAGAACATCTTGATTTTGCCCTTGTGAGATATTACCCAGATGACCCAATTGAGCCATTATCTACCTGAACTTCTGACCTACTGAACTGTGAGATAAAAATGTGTTTTTGATGCCACTAGATGTGTGGTAACTTGTTATGACAGTAATAGAAAACTAATACAAATACCAAAACTGACTCAAGAATAGACGATTTGAGTAGACCTACATCAATTAAATAAATTTAATTCATAATATAAAACCTTTTACAATGAAAATATTATGTCCAGATAGCTATACATGTAGATTCTGTTAAACTTTTAAGAAAGAAATAATACTAATGCTATATTAACTTTATCAGAAAGGAAGAGGGGTGCTATATTAATTCATTTTATGAGGCCATCATTATCTTAATACTAAAATGAGAAAAAAATTTATTATACTAATGAAATCCATGGCATAATATCTCACATGCTCATTGATACAATATAATATATTAATATAAAATATATAGTATAATATATAAAAATATAACATGATAATACCATATCAAATTCAATGATACTTAATAGTCTAATATACTATGCCTCAATTGTTTTATTTTCTAGAGACACAAGACGTAGATTAACTTCTAAAAACAAATCAATGCATTTACCCATATTACAGAATAAAGGAGAAATACTGTGGTCTAAGATACTTTCACTTCTTACCACAACTACTGCAGTAGCATCCCAACTCATCTGTCAGTTTTCACTCCTGCCTATTCCTCTATGCTATCTAAGGATATTTTAGAAAGTGTTAGTTAAAACTTGTCATATGCCTACTCAAACTTATAGTGGGTTCCATTATACTCAGGGGAAAAAAAATCTAAGCTCTTACTGGTATAAAAGCCCAACATTATTTGTCTTCTTTCTCTTGTTTTGGACCCCATCTCTAGCCACTTAGTCTACTCAAGTAACACCATCATTTTTCTACTCTCTAAATGTGCCAAGCATGAAGTTACCTAGGGACTTGGCTATTTCTCTACCATCTGACTTATGCATGAACTTATGCATGACTTGCTGTCATGCCCTGCTAATACTCTCCATATTTTTCTGTTTTAAGTTTTTGACCACTTCTGTTTTTTCCTAAATTCATAATGGCTTAGTGTCTGGAAAGATGAAAAAAAATACGACTGAAGGTCATTTATATGACATATAAACTTTTTGGAGAATCTTAAGTAAAAAAATACAAATTTTGCCACACAGCATTTCAAGCACAATTGTAATGTGTAAAAAAGTGTATCCAGAGGAAAGCTAAGGCAATGAAACTATTTTGAAATGATATTATAATGGTAGATACATGTCATTATACATATGTCAAAATCTATAGAATGTACGACACCAAGAGTGAATCCTAATGAAAACTATGAACTTTGGATAATAATGATATAACAATATAGGTTCATTGATTGCAACAAATATACCACTTTGGTGACAATGTTGACAGGGAATTTGTGCGTGTGTAGGGGCGGGGGCATATTGGAATGCTCTGTACATTCTCATTTTTGCTGTGAACCTAAAAATACTATAAAAAGTAATGACTTTTTAAAAAATAGATTCTTTGATTTACTTGGGAATTCAGCATACTTGACAAACACTGAGATTTAATGTTATTGAAAACATTTAAAAGTATTCTGGCACTTAATATTTTATGACAATTACCTGTGTTTTTTGAAGTGAGAATATACCTTATTTGGTTTAACACTTAAGGTTTTTATTTAACCATTCTATTCATAGAGATTTTTAATTATTATAGGCATAGAAAAATGCTTAGACTAATAATTTATAATGAACACTTTAATTTGTAAGCAGTTCTTGCATATGGTTTATGCATTATTCCCCATTCATCTTTTCTTAACCATCACAAGCCATTATTTCTCTTAACTAGTAATAAGGTCTACAACAGGCATTCAGATACTAATATCTGTCTTTGGATCAAATACAGTTTAATTTTTTAGTAAAAGTTTTAGAAATAATATTTAAAATATGCATTCAAAGCACATATGTCATGAAATACTAGAAATGAATGAAATATTTAAGAAGCTTGGATATATCCTACGGAAATGATCACTTTTGAGCTGTAATCCAAGAAAGAATTCACCCATGTGGAAGGGTGCTTTGCCAGCATCAGCTTTGTGTTTTATTTTTAGGATTTCCAAAATTACACAGCTGATGTAGGTCTACAGGGTTTTATTTGTAATGATAAAAGCCCATAAATTCTGAAAATCTGAAGATTTTTTAAATGACTCAACTGGCAGTAAAATCTGATTTGACTTGAACTTGTTTGGAGGAAATTTCTGACCTGAACTGGCAGCAGGCTAATTATAGTCTTTATTTATTCTTCTTACTGTGAATATTTATATATTTCCCTGAAGATGTAATAATATGGTCATTTAAAGAATGTTATCATAGATCCAGCTGAAAGCTATTATAAAATAGATTGCATTTCCACCATACTACTTTTTGTACAATCTGGTAATTCCTGACATCTAAAATCCTCTGGCCTTAATGGCTTTGAATAAGAAATTGTCAACCTGAACATCCTTATGAAAATAGAGTTTGAACAATATAGATAGGTGATCATTGAAAAGTAATGAGCCTAAGACTATGCTTACCATGTTATAAGCACTAAATAAATGTTTATTATTGTTAACTTGAATTATTGGTTTCCAAACTGTAAGAGTGTCAACTAGACATCAAACAGGACATCTCAAACTCAACATGTCTAAAACTGAGATGAATTCACTCCGACTGCCAAAACAAACAAACAAAAACTTCTTCACCTTCATCCTTTCCCATGCCAACTCAGTTATTGCAAATCTAGTCTTCTACTTATTCAGATCTAAGACCTTGGTACCAAACTTGATACACTGATAATATTCATTCTAGAATGCAAAACATTCTAGCATCAGAAAATACCATTGGAATCAGTTGGCTCTAACTACAAAATATATTCAGAACCTGACCACTTTTATTCACTTCTATTCTTAACTCCCTGTTCTAAACAACAGCACTATTTCATCTGGATTATTGTGATACTTTATAACTGGCCTGTCGATTCTATTTGATCTTCCCCCAACCACTGTATTCTCAACAAGGCAGCTTAGTGATCTTTTTAAAACCTTATTCAAATCATGTCATTCCTCTGAATAAATGTTTGAAAAGGCTCTCAAATTTACTCAGAGTCAAAGCTGTAGTCCACAGTAATCTTTAAGAACCTAGGTTACAACTTTTTCTCTGAAATTACCTGCTAAGATTCTTTCACTTACTTACCGCATTCCAAGCACGCAGGCCTTCCTGTTCTGCCAATATGCCTGGCAAGTTCTTACCTTTTGGCCTTGTCCTGGCTGTTCCCTAACCTCTGTAGCTCTCTTTCCAAAGATGTTTCCATTGTTAAGTTCCCTGTCTCCTTCAAGTATTTGTTCAAAGCACACCTTTATCCTCAAAGTGGATTACTACCCCCTCCCCGCTCCAAGCCTAATACTCCAGATTCCTCTTATCCTGCTGTATACATTAATTTTTTCATAACACTTAGCTTTTAACATAATATGTAACTAATTCATTTCTAAAGTTAATTTTTTGTTGTCAAACTTCCCCAACAAGATTATAAATCCACAAAGACAGGGATCATTGTTTTGTCTACTATTGTACCCTAAACACCTAAAACAAAAATAGGCACATAATAATTGCTCAATAAATATTTGTTGAATAAACAAACAGTATTCAATTTTTATATTACTTAAAGAGAGTTTCAGAACTGTAAATAGTTTTTACGAACTTCCAAGAAAGAAGTCTTGTTTTCACTTATGAAGATTTTTTTAGTCCTTAAAAATTGTTAGTTCTCTATACATCATTACAATCCAATATAGATGTTAACAGAACTGAGAAAAGACTGAAGGAGAGCAATTGCAAATATAGACAATACATTGTACAGTTTCCCAACATAGAGGATATGAAGTAGCTAAAGCATGACCAGTCATTTCTTTAGTGTTCCTTAGTGTTTGTTACTCCAAATCAAAGTGTTTTCAACTTAGATGCACATGATAAGGATGAAATGGTATTTCAGGGAGGTTGGAAGAGGTTGAAGTTTTCCTGGAGCATCAAAATCTATCACTTCAGCACTTTTAGGATAATGTAGAAATTAGAATATTAAAAACACAATTGTTGAAACTCAACAATTTGCCAAAATCCAAATTATAACTCTAGAAATAAAGAGTAAAAATATTCATTTGCTCCTTAAAATAGCCTAGTTAATATTTTTTGCTAGTACTGAATATCCTTTTGGGAAGAACTAACACTATATACATTTTCTAGCTAAACAAGTAATAGAACGAGAGATTTGTACACGAAATCCTAACAAAACTTATAACACATAAGAATATAATTAATAAAATATGGCAGTTCATATTTCCCATATACCTAAAAATCATATAGTAGTTTTCATATTTTTTCTTTCCACATGAAATAAATGAATTTTTTTTTCATTTTTTATAGGCTGAAATATGCAAAGAAGGTATTAAATGTTGATTGATTTGACATAGTCCATAAAAATTTACAAATATAACAATAGTAATGTAAATACATAACAAGATACACTAATACACTAACATTCTATATATGGTTTAATTTCTGTTTCAGTGAAAAATAACTGGCACTCTAAAAATATTGTGCTTGCTCTATCTTAGGGACTGGGATTTTTACAGCCAACAAAAATAGATCTGGTATCCGGCAAAATGAAGCTTCCAGTCTAGTGGGGGATATATATATATCCAAAAACAAGGATCTCAATAGAGAATATCAGCAGGGTGAAAGGATTGCTATTTTAGAGAAAGTGGTCATGACAAACTTCAAGGAGCTAAAACTTAAGGTGTAACAAAAAATGAATTAGAAGATGCTTGCTATTTGAAGATGGAATGAAGAACATTCCAGGCACGGTATACACCATTTGCAAATGTCCTGAGGCTGAAAGAACTTGGCTTATTCCAAGAACCCAAAGTCATTAGAGTGCCTAAAGCACAGTTGGAAAGATACAGAGGAATGAAATATGCAGAAACTTTCAGACCAGAGTAAATGATATGGTTTGATTCTAACTATAATGGGAAGTTACTGAAACACTTAACCTGCAAAAAAATATGATGAAATTTATATTTTAAGTTTGCTTTTGCAGATGAATAAAAAAAAGGGAGTAAAATGAATAAATGTGGGGAAAGAAGTTTGGATGCTACCAGTAGGGTCTAGGCAAAAGATCATAGTGGTGTGAACTAAATTTATGAATGTAAGATGAGTAACAGAGGATGAGTGGAACATGTATTTTGTATATAAAATCAACAGGATGGCTGATAGATTGCTTGTTTTGGAGAGATCATGGGGACGTGCAAAGAAAAAATCAAGATGAGGACTCTGGGATGGATAAATTAATTAGGGAAACAGCAGAGAGGTGATCTCTAAACCCAGGGAAACATGATATCATGGGTTAGAATGTTCAGAGAAAAAAGGAGTGAACTCACGTTGGTACCCAGGGGAACCCAGATATGTGGAGGCTACATGCAGAAAGAGGAGTAAACAACAAATAGCAAGGCAAATTCAGAGAAATAAGAGGAAAACAAGGAACAGTTGAAATGGAGCAGGACCCCATGGACTGCCCTGCCCGTGTCCTCCACCTGCTTTTGTCTGTGGAAAAACCTTAGCCAAAGAATAAACAGAGAAGTGAGAAAATGCAGAAACAAAGGAAAATAGTCCAACAAGACTAAATAATAACAGTTTAGTCATTAAGCAAAGTCAAGGACCTTTAGTCCCTTCCTAAGAACTATAGATAATATTCTGAGCCATATCCTGTGAGCTGTCTTGTAGACACTGAAACCCCCACCAGGTGGAAGAAGTTAACTACATGATGACCAGCCTGTAGCCATGACATAAGCTGCCACAATTCTGAGAACTGGCTTCAAGGAAATGAGAACAAAGCGACCCTGGAACTGAAGATTAATTTTACCTAAAACAATGAAGATGACACCGGTCAGACCACCAATGACCACTTTCAAGATGACTGACAGAGCTGATTGTGCTGTTTCTGCATGTAGCCCCCTCCCTCCAACTGTAAAAGCTCTTGCCCTCTGATTGTTGGGGGTGGGGTGTGGACCAGTTGGCCTTTGGACAGGTTGCCAGCATCCAAAATAAAGCAAACTTCCCTTTCCACCAACTTGCCTCTTTTTTGGCTTTTGAGCAAAGAGCAGACAGACCCCACTTTCAGTTACACAGTAATATAAGTGATGCTCCCCCTCCCTTCCTAATCCAACCCCAAACAGTTTTTCAAACAAGAAATTAGTCTGGGATAGTAGATCATAGTTTAAAGCTGCTGTGGATAATCTATGGAAAGTTTGGTGGCAGTATGATAATAATAGTACGGAGAAGCAGGATGAACAGAAAAGAAGACTTTGAGAATGAGATAAGGGATGATCTGATCAAGAGTGGAGGAAGTACCCTTTGTCAGTAAAAAAAAAGGTTTTGCCATTGTAAGAATAGGTAAAAGAGAGAAAATGGCAGTTCATCCATATACAATCTTGTAAATGGAGCAATATTTATTGCTGAAACTGCACATCACATTCACTCAGGCATTTATGCTAGATATAGACAATGTTTTTTCTCTGCAATTGGCATAATTTTATTAGATTGGATCTCGTTAAGAAGTTACTTTCTTTTGCCTTTAAAATTTCACACTTTATCAGTAATCCTATTCTTCTGCAAAGGGAAATTTTAGACATTTAGATCAATGCTTAAGTCAAAATGTTCTTTTATTAAGTTACAGTACATTGTATAGTTCATTATAGAATACAAGATATATTATGAGAAATTGGTAATGCATTTCAGATGTGGTGACTTTTATTTTTCTTAAAATTTCTGCATGTTAAAAAATTCTGGGGGGCACTTTCAAGATGGCAGAGGAGTAAGACGTGGAGATCACCTTCCTTCCCACAAATACATCAAAACTATATCTACATGTGGAACACAAGGCCTAAGAACTCTTACTGAACACTGGCAGAAGACCTCAGACTTCCCAAAAGGCAAGAAAATCCCCTACCTGGGTAGGGCAAAAGAAAAAAAGGAAAAACAGAGACAAAAGAATAGGGACAGAACCTGCACCTCAGGGAGGGAGCTGTGAAGGAGGAAAAGTTTCCACACACTAGGAAGCCCCTTCACTGATGGAGACAAGGAGTGGGCGGGGGGGAAGCTCCAGAGCCACGGAGGAGAGCACAGCAACAGGGGTGCAGAGGGCAAAGCGGAGAGATTCTGCACAGGGGATTGGTGCTGACCAGCACTCACCAGCCCGAGAGGCTTGTCTGTTCCCCCGCCAGGGCGGGTGGGGGCTCGGAGCTAAGGCTCTGGCTTCGGAGTTCAGATCCCAGGGAGAGGACTGGGGTTGGCTGCGTGAACACAGCCTGAAGGGGGCTAGTGCGCCGCAGCTAGCCAAGAGGGAGTCTGGGAAAAACTCTAGACCTGCCTAAGAGGCAAGAGACCATTGTGTCGGGGTGCGTGAAAAGAGGAAATTCAGAGCACCGCCTAAACGAGCTCCAGAGATGGGCATGAGCCATGGTTATCAGCGCAGACCCCAGAGATGGGCATGAAACGCTAAGGCTGCTGCTATAGCCACCAAGAAGACTGTGATCAAGCACAGGTCACTATCCACACCTCCCCTCCCAGGAGCCTGTGCAACCTGCCACTGCCAGGGTTCCGTGATCGAGGTACAACTTCCCTGGGAGAACACAAGGCATGCCTCAGGGTGTTGCAATGCCACACTGGCCTCTGCCACTGCAGACTTGCCCTGCATTCCGTATCCCTTCCTCTCCCTGGCCTGAGTGAGCCAGAGCCCCCTTATCAGCCACTCCTTTAACCCTGTCCTGTCTGGGAGGGGAACAGATTCCCGCAGGCGACCTACATGCAGAGACGGGGCCAAATCCAAAGCTGAACCCCAGGAGCTGTGTGAACAAAGAAGAGAAAGGGAAATCTCTCCCAGCAGCCTCAGGAGCAGTGGTTTAAATCTCCACAATCAACTTGATGTACCCTGCATCTGTGGAATACATGAATAGACAATGAATCATCCCAAAATTGAGGTGGTGGACTTTGGGAGCAACTGTAGACTTAGGGTTTGCTTTCTGCATCTAATTAGTTTCTGGCTTTATGTTTATCTTAGTTTAGTATTTAGAGCTTATTATCATTGGTAGATTTGTGTATTGATTTTGTTGCTCACTTCCTTTTTTATTTTATATATATATTTTTTATCCTTTTTCTCTTTTTGTGACTGTGTATGTGTATGCTTCTTTGTGTGATTTTGTCTGTATAGCTTTGCTTTTCCCTTTTGGCCTAGGGTTCTGACTGTCCTTTTTTTTTTTTTTTTCTTTTTAATATAGTTTTTAGCACTTGTTATCACTGGTGGATTTGTTTTTTGGTTTGTTTGCTCTCTTTCATTCTTTCTTTTCTTTTATTACTTATTCATTTTTTAATTACGTGTAAGATAATCTCACTTGCTATAACAGAAATAAATTCTTCTTTTTCTACTATTAAATGTTATGTGAATAATTAGTGCTAGAAAATTTAACTAATGAATAAAATCAGATTTTGCTATTCCAAAGTTTATTTTGTCAGTGAAAGATGTGCACTGTATGGCACTAGAATCCAGATTATTCTGAGAAATTCTGATAGCTTTCAGAATGTGGGTTAGATGTGGATAACTGCTTTTTTAAAGTGAGATTTAAAGCAATATGTCTTTCATAATTTCAGAGGTACTTGCAGAGTAGCAAACAATGTTTGGCCTTCTTTTAATTTCTGCATCTTCAGTTCCTCCCCATGTAAAGATTTTCCTACCAACATATTGACAGACCATGTAAAATATATACCTATGATTTGTGAGCAGCTTAATAACTTTAGACTTTATTTCCACATGATGTAACCAGTGATTTAAATTATGGAATTTTTAGTCCATTCCATAAATTTATGCATTTCTTTCTTGAATCAAAGACATATGGAGTTCCCCAAAGATGAATACATGCTGTTAAACCCATTTTTATTTTTATTTGAAGACATCTCATAGACTACCACTACAATATGATATTTAAATAATGATAAATTGTGACAGAATTTCAATGAGATACAGAAAAAATTGTTCAGGGCACATTATATGTATTTTCAATTATTGCATTTCTTACGTATGAGTCATGAAGCTAGGACTGGCTGAAACTGCAATAGGTGAAAGCGTCATATTTAATCACACTAATAAAATGTATATTCTCAATCACCAGCTTGTTTAAAATACATTTGAAATTCCGAAGAGCTTACTAAGTGAACAAATTAAAATCACTCGGGCTTGGCATATTTAGGTTATGATATATAGCACAGTTTACCTCTCAGGCACTCAGTATATATTTCCTCATGACTCTGAAATAGCTTTAAAAAACATATTATTACTTTGAATGTTTAGTAGGCTTGGCTCAAGAATTAGACTTTAGGCTCGGCTCAAGAATTAGACTTTGAGATGATGCAGAGCTGAGCGTGAATTAATTCATGTTTGCCAAATATTTGTTCATTAACTGTTCTTAATAAGTAAATTAATCTCAGTTGTCACAGGGAAAAGACTCATCATATATAAGCATCTTTATTCCTGAATGCTTGCTTTTACATGGGTTATTATATTAAAAAATTTAAGATCCGCTGGAATATATAACTTCCTAAATGTGTGGATAGAGGTTCTTTATGTTAAAATTGACACAGAGAATTTGGGGCTCACAGAATTCTTGAAGTCAATGAGATAAAGCACATACTTTGAATAGCCTGCTGGAGGCTATTCACGATATATGGTGATACTATCAACAATATGTGATCTAGTCATCTGAATTTATTGAACATTGATAATACCTGACTCAGCCCAGTACCTTTATTCCTGTGAGCCTATGACTGGTCAGGACACAGCATAGGATAAGCCACAGACATCCTGGTATCAACTACACCTCGTTGCCTGAGATCCACATTATAATCTATCTCACATTCTGCTTCTTGGTGCTTTTCTCATCCTTTAGAATTCTTATCCTGGCAGTCATGTCTTGTTTTTGGTTCTTCTTCTCAGTGATGAGCCACAGTGACTGCTTTATTATAAGGTTGAGTCAGGGGTCTCCAGGTTGGTGCCTCATCCTCAGTCTGAGCCAAAGACCTTATGACATCTCATTTTTCATTGTATCTCCTCATCATTGTGCTAAGCCAAAATGTATATTATCCCCAAATTATGTATATATTTATAATATGTATAGCTGCCATAGACTCTGAAACCAGCCTCTGGACCACTGTCTAGATCATGTATATTTCTCTTGGAAAGAATTGTATGTAACATCATTCAGCATCTGAATTTTTTTAATTCAGGTTCAGAACTTTATGGAGTCCCCAAATAATGTTTTCAGAAGGACTAGAGTAAGTTTTGTTGTCTAATTTTGCCAGAAAAAGGACGTAAGAACATAAGTTTTTCCGCATATGCAGCTGGGCATTCCTCTCTAAAAAGATTAGATAAGAGTCTCAGCACCTTAGTAGATTGAGTCCCGTGTCCCAGCCTGGCCAGACCTGAATAACACTGTGACTTCCCACCTCTTCAATGGCTCTGGAGTTACTCAATTACCATGTTACTAAGAGTTGACACAGAATTCAGTTTAGGACAATAGCAGAATTAGACAACCCGATAAATAAACTAAGGGAAAAAAGTGTACATGGGTATGGGTGTGTGTGTGTGGTGTGTGTGTGTGTGGTAAAAGTGGGATCTCCACAATTTCATGGTAGAACTTTTTAATAGAGGCTCACATAATTTTGCAATGTACATATTACTATTCTGTAAAACACTGTGTGAGAAAACATTTTGATGGGAATAAGTTAAATGAAAATAAAAAACCTAAAGGTATTTCAGATATTGTTTCTCTATATAACTACAGTCTCCATATAGAAATTTATTTCTTACTTTATATGGCAATTGACCTCTAAGGCAGAAGCTTTTAATCTTTTCAGAGTGACAAACTCTTTAAATTTGATTCCCAGAAGTAAAAGCACATACCTATAAAACAGAATATTTTGTATATAGTTTCAGTGCGATGTATCCTGCTTGAAGCTCACCTTCAGATTAAGAAACTTTGCCCTGAGAAGAGGTAATAGATTTTTCCCTTCTCAACATGTACCATTCAAGGCACTTGTAAAAGATATTTCTCCTGTGAGTAAAAGGCAAAATAAAGTTCTCAAGGACACAAAAGAAATAACCTCAGTAGGGGTTAAGGTTTTATTAATGGCTCCATTTCACGCGTGAGGAAATACTCTGATTTCTCTGTTTGGGTCTTAGAGACGTCTCCTGTTTAAAGGCAAGATTTACATAGAAGACCGTGTGGAAATCAAGGTGGACCCAGTTTAACAATGGCACTTGGCTTGCATTCTTCAACACACATCACCAGTTAAGGAGAATAAATAGGAATTTGGGGGTGATATTCTAGTCAAAGTATATGTATTTGGCTGCACTGCCCATTCTTGGGATTCTGGCAGGGGGCATGGCAGCTCTCAGAAGCTGGGATCATGACACTGACCAAACTTTTCTTTCATTGTGCTTAACTATAGATGTTGCTTCTGTTTCGGTTCTGGCTAGTTCCAAGGATAGAATCTTATATCTCTAGTTTCTGCCTATGGTCCTGTTTTATCATAGGTGGATCACTTTAAAATTATGTTGAAACTACATACCCTATTTGCTGTATAATCAGAATCGCCGGCTTTAACAAAGCATCTTCCACATTAGACATTTTAAATACTACAATTTCATCCCAGACTCACATTTATTACAGATCCTGGAAAGCTGTGGTTTCCCTGCTGATTTGCCAGCTATAGATTTGCATGTTTCTATATTGCTTCTTTTTTCAAAGAATCTGACATTTAGATCCCAGAGACCAAGAACATCATTAGTGTGACTTGGAGCAAAAAACCTTGTGCTTCTAAAATGCAGAAATTGGCTACAATTTTTTCTTCATTTTGATGGTAGATTGCCTGATATAGATCCATATTTTCCTCCCTGGACTTTGCCATCTTTAGAATCAGAAACAAATGCTCCTATGATGACCGGTATTAGTCACAAGTACTATTTGTAATGTAAGTCCACACTGCATATCCCAAGATATGGGGTTCATTGTTACAAGTGTTTAAATCAACTGATTATAACCTGTTAGTGATATAACAAGAACTTAGCTATTAAAGTTTTTAATTGCCAAAAGATTTTTAATACAGAAGTCAAATCCAATTGCAAATGAGAGTTATATGAAAATCACTTAAAATTTTGCTTTATAGTCAAATTTACTAGAACTTTGGTCAATATAATAGGGATCATAAGGCCCAACTAAAGGTAACTTCATAATGTAAACTGCATTGGGGAAGATATTACTAAGTTGTATAAAATTGTTTAAGATTTAAAAATCATATTTTAGATACAGAATTTCCCCTCCTTTATTTCTAATTCAGTGCTCTGTAGAAACTGTGGTTTAAGGCTTTTTCACTTGGACCAGTTACTTTTGGTGACTTATTGTTAAAATAATAAGTGGTCAAAAATCTCGATGACCTTCTTGTCCCTGGAACCCTTCTGTAATTGCAATGAACTTTCTAAAAGTTTACTTATAAAAGTGTGAATTTTTCGTCTGCTTAGCTCTGTTACCTGAAGTGAATACGTACCTTTCATTAATTTTACAAGGATTAGGATTGCTATCAGTGGTGAAAAAGTTCTTTGTTATTTCTCTTATATTGAATTCTACTATAAATGATAGATTCAGAAACACTGAATATCTGACTTATAACATCAGTTCAAGAGTATTCCAAGATTGTGCTAGCAAGCAATTCTTATCTCATTTCTGCAGTGCTCAAGTATTTGTCTTGAGAAGTTGTAAGTACTTAAAATGGAAATGTAGTAAAAGCTTGTAATATATACTACTACAGCCTGATAGAAAATGAAGAAATAGTGCCAAGTTAGTATCACAAGAACACAAAACGGAACAAGGTGACAAAGTAATGAGATGTGGATCTGTTGCCTCTTCAGAATGTCAAAGAATTATTAAGATTAGGCTTGTTGAGCCCAAAAGTCATTGCCTTGTTGTTACTATTTGGTAGTTATATGAGTTGCCTCCATGGTAGCAGTGAATTCTCCTGAGTAATAAATATTCAACCGTTCGCGTTAATGAATATGTGGTTGGTGTTAATGAATTTTTTTCTTTATCTTTTCCTTTCTTTAAAAGTAAAACCACTTTTCAGCTACTGCTGTGGGTTAAGTGGTCTCAAAAAAATACTAGTATGACCAAATATAAACTGAAAATTACTAGTGGCATGACTTGAACAAGTTATTTAATCTTCCTCAATTACAGTATACTCCTCTGCCAAATTGTTTCAATCATAGCTTGAAGGGGATTTGTCAGGATTAAATGAGATAACACAGGTGAAAACAATTAGCACTTCTTTGACATTGTGGTTATTCAATAAATGTTCTTCCATTCTTGTTTGAGTGATAAATTTTTGGTGAACCTTTAAGTTTATCAGGGTTATAATATAAAATATATGTTCTATACATAATATATATTATATATATACAATGCAAAATAGTGCACACACTTGGAGATTAACACAGTTTTCATTTTATAGGGATATTTATGTTAACAGTGGCTGAGATAAAACTAGAGTAACTAATGGATTTTGTTAACTTTGTTGAGAGCTCTTCCATGGACTCAATAAATCTGTTTCCTTACTCAAATAAAATGAGGATAATATTTAATATCATGCAATCAATTAAATATAATTGCGATTAAACACATTAAAGGGATTTTATTTCACTATATTTCCTTTTTAAGCTTATTATTCTCAGTAACTTTTAACCCACTTAGGTATTTAAAGCACAACATTCTATTTAAAACATTTCTGTTTCCAAAATAGAATGTACATATTATACATAACCCAAACTATGAACGTACTTTTCAGATATATAAATGTCCTTCTGAAATAGTTACATACTCTAATGAAAATTGAATTTAGGTTCAAAACCTTTTTGTAGTGGAAAATCCAGAGATTTGGAGTGTAAGAGAGTTTACGATCCAGTTCTACCCCTTATTAGCTGTAGAACTTGAGGCAATTTCCTTTCTCAATTTCTACTTCTACAAAACAGTTCTGCTGTTATTACTATCACTACAAATGATACAAACCCCCTCCTACCCACTATTACCTGCTTCTCTAGGCTATTGTAAAAGCAAAATAAAATGAAAAATATATATGAAAAATGTTTAACCAAATCATGGTGCTTTTCTTGGACCCAGGAGACACAAAAAAGGTATTTATTCATATACATACATGTTATATGTTACCAAATATGAGGTCTGTATGAAGATATTGTTACTACTTTTGAAACTGAAAACAAATCTTCAGTGCTATCCCCAGTACTTTTCAATCCCAATGCCCCATCTCCTATTTGTTTCTGATGTCCACTTCAATTATTCATTAGCCTGTTTGTCACTAGTAAAACACCATTAAGTGTACAGAAAGTGACTTTCTTTAACTTTTGAGGTGTGTGATTGTTCAGATTATTTTGCAATTCTTGACATTTTCTCTTGTCTCCTTTTATCAAAAATTATTTACTATAACTTGAAAGTGGGACTTCAGAAAATCATAACTATACATCAATTGCTTTATCAAATTCAGAAAATTCTATCATTTTCCCTGAATCCTGTAAATACGTTACACGTATTATTTTCTTTTGGGAGCCTCATCCAAGAAATTTGGAATCCCATTAACATTACAAGCTCGGTTGTATGACTGTGGAAGTTGTAAAGAGAGAAATGAAATAAACACTTATTTCTTTATAATGGGTGGCAGCTGATTCAGGACTTCTGGGAAAGATGATAAATTAGGAGGGAAAGATACCAATTTAGGCAAAGGTAGTGAAAGACTGAATAATTCTGGTAGACATAATTATTACTGGACTTAAAGTTACTACAAGTTGAAATGAGAGAGGAAGTGCAGAAAAAAATGCAAGAGTAACAAATTTTTATTAAGTATGTCAGTCCGTTAAAGATGTAATGTAGTGTTTAAGAATGTGGTTTCTGTAATCAGGAAAACTGTTCATACTTAGGCTCTGCAACTTACTAGCTATTGACCTTGACTGAGCTGTTTACCTTATCTGTATAGCTCTGTTTTCTTACCCATTAAAGTGGAATGAAAACAACAACAGTAATAAAACCTAATTCGTAGAATTATTTTGTGGATTAAATTTAAATATCTAAAGCACTCAGAATATGGGATAGGTCTATTCTCCTAACTTTATAGATTAGGACACCAGGATCTGGAAAGGTTAAGAACTTCCTAAATTCATGACCGTCAATAAGTATCAGGACTGGAGTCCATCTGCTTTTAAGTCAATGCTATTTCTACTGTGCAAAAAGAAGCTATGATAATGATAGCTGTAAACTATTACCAGTAAGATCGTAATACAAATGAACGATGCCTGAATGAAGGATGAGGGAAGGAGGTTGAAAGGGAAAACAGGTAGACTTGACAGTAGGTCTTATGTAATTGAAAGAACTTGAATACAACATAGTATTTGATAGATGGATTACAAGATTTTTTGGAAGGCTCGATGACTTATTTTGAGTGTTTGCTGCAGTGGCTTATTTCTCTTTGAGGATGTATTTACAGCCCTCTCTACTTTTCTTCTCACTAACCCACATTCAGTGATTTTCTATGCAACTGCCCCAGCCAAAGATAGCTAAATTTAAAAAAAGCTTTTAGCGAAAACACAAGAGACTTTTAACAAAAGTTTTTATCACCATAGTCAAAGGCACAGTCATTCCTCCCCTGGACTAGTGTAAAGGCCTGATTACTGATGCTCCTTTAGCTTATTCCTCATGTATCAGCCATCATAAATTTTTAAACAGTGTAAATTAAATAACATCTCCCTTTTATCCCCCCAAACCTTCCAAAGTTTCCAAACTTACTTTCAGTGAGACCTAAGCTGCTTACCATGGTCTCCGTGGTCATACAAGATTAGGCCCCTGCATCCCCCCCCATGTCAATTTGTAATACTATTCTAGCTTATTCAGATCAACCACACTAGACTTTCTTCTTTTGGTCCATGACATGGAAATCATACTTCCACTTTTTGCTATTCCCTTTGCCTGGGATACTCTCCTTCAAGGTCAGGTCTTATCACTTACCTCTATTGGAAATTATTTTCTTCATTCATTTTTTTACTTCCTTATTTATCTACCTCCTCTCTCACTCATATGTAAAATACGATTTAAGCTTTGTGAAACCAGGGATTTGTGTATCACGGTCAGTTCTGCAACCTTATAATTCTCAAGTGATAAGTAAATAAAAAAACATGTTGTCCCTTACATGCAGAGATGAATCATCAATATGCCCACAATTTGGATGGTTTTACTAGTTAATTTTCACTAGTCCATTTTCTTTTGTGTTTCGTTTAGTTTACTATGTGACTGAAAAGAATTACGGATGTCTCTAGTGATTAGGTATGTACATGAAAAAAGGAAGAATTAAAAACTGAACCTACATGTTTCTGAGGAATGCAGCTTGGATTTCTGAGGCAATCTATTGAGTGGTTACAGAGGCCTCTTAAACAATTGTATATTCTTGAATCAGTATGCTGTGACTAAGCTACTTGTGATAACAGAGGATTGATTTCCCTCTTATACTTGCCTTCCAAGTTCAAACCCTACCATAAGAAGAAACAATTAGATTCCCTCTAAATGCGATGTTACTGATGAGCTTGTTCCATGGTCAATGGTGGAAATCAATTTTCATTTAAGAACCTACAGTACTTGCCTTTTTCTGTTTTTGTAGTCTTTATTGATTCTTCTTTCCTTGGAAAGACACTTACCCATTCTGCTGTAGCTAGGTACTGTTTCCAAAGTCCCACAATAATGGAGTAAAAGTTCCCAGAGAGCTTTCCTAAACTGGCAATATGCCCACTTTTTAATATGTAGATGAAGGCCATTCTATCCATTATGGAACATGGGAGAAGACTTCCATTTAAAAGAAACAGAAACAGTATTGTGGCAAGACTCAATATAAGTTCTTTTGTGGCCTTTCCAGTCAACTTAGGGGCAAGAAAAAGTGGAAAGAATGCTATAATGGATTATAAATTATTGTTTTTAGTCAAGTGTGGCCATTAACTCCTTCAGATCAAAGAAGAGTTTGAAACAATTGACTCTGTCCTTCCCAAGCTGTAAGCTAAGGGTGTTTCATGTAGTGGGTATTTATTAGATATTTGCTGGCAGGAGGAACAACAGTATTCAGCAGTAATTTTTATATCAGTATCGTACACGATGTAGTTCCTGGATTTCGACAAACAAGTTCCTCTGCCTTCTGGGGAATGGCTACTTGTTTAACAGGAAGGTTGTTTTTGGACAGGTGTCTTTCAGATTAGGCAATCTTCCTTCTTTGTTTACAATGAAGATGACAATAAAAATGATCTCTTTCACAATAGTTTTCATTAAAAAGCCTTCTCTGTCTTGACTTTTCTAATAAACATTTAATAAATTCTCCTTCATGAACAATTCTTGTTTCATGTCTTTTGTAATGGAGGATAATGTATATCATTTAAATTCATGAGTCAGTAGGTGAAAACAATAACAGCAGCATAATTTAACCTTATGATAGAATATAATTATTCCTGATATTTTCCTTTATGAATAACAATAGGCAATGGCTATGTAGCCTCATTTAACACAAACAGGAAGAAAAAAAGCTGTTTCCAGGATCGAAATGAAAAAACTGGAAATCAAACAAGTTTTTACTCCAGTACTTTGGCATTGTACCCTGCCAACAAAATTGTATCTTAATTAAATTTTTCTTCATTTTTTAAACAAGTGAATCTAAAATAAAATCACCTAGCTGTATGTATTTTTTCTGCCCTGTTTTATGAGTTATTTCTGCTAGCCATTCCTTCCCAACTGAAAATTAGAGAACTTTTATTATCTGAATTATGTTATAAAATACTCTTAATTATAAAATAAAAAACTTAACTTGGCAATAAAAGGAGAAAATTATTTTCTTTTTTACATCATGCTTACTAGCACATATTAATTTAGCATTTTTAACAAAAAAAGACCTTGCTTCTAGTAGCTAATAACTTCCAAAATGAGCTTTAGCTGTGTTTATTAATTAGAAATTTATGCTCCGTTTTTATTTAAAAGTATTGTTCTGTATGTGTTTGACTACTTCATAATCCTAGAAACTTTGTGTGGTCTTCATTTCCTTTGGTTTTTGAGATCTCTTTGCTTTTGTAGCATTACTTGCACTAGCTTAGCAGATGTAGCTTTTACTCTATTGGAGATGCTGAGAGATTTCAGCCTTGCACTCTCTAGTCATTGGAGAGAGAGAATCAGAACTTCCCTAGTTTATTTAAGAAGAAAGTCTTCTGAGTACACAAATATGAATCACCTTGGCACAGCAGCCACACTGTCGAGATTTAATAGATTTCCTAATAGTACTCTCTCTGTAGAATGTTTTTAACTGTGTTATGAATGCTAGTATTTTCTCCTCTGGGAACCTGACCCATATACCTGTGATGCTCAGAAGATTCCATTCGCCCTGGGATGCCTGTCAGACTCCTCTAATCCAGCTGTTAGGTCAGGCAAAAAAAAAAAGTAAAAAGAAAGAGGAAAGAGCTAAATCGATAATGTCAATCTAAGACATGCTTTCTGTCATCACCTAGATATCTACACTTTCTAGAAAATCTAGTTTTAAGAGGTTTCATAGGAGAGATTGGGGAACAATGTGTATATGTGTATATTTAAGTGTGAGTTAATGATAATAATGTTTCTAGTCATCCACAATGATATCATTATAAGTTTAGTTCTGCTTATTATTTTTACTGGAGCTCTTTATCCAAACAGGAAATTATCACTTAGTTGAAGGCCAGATCAAAAGATTTAGAAAGGAAAAATTAGAAGAAAATAATTGTGCTTGATACTTTTTCACTAACTGTGGATTTTTTTCTACCTGTCTCCCATTCACTTTATTAGTGTGTTTGAAACAGGAGGGAAGGGGGCAGGGCACAACCTTTAAAAGAATGATGCGGAGAGGCTGGGCCCGTGAGCCATGGCTGCTGAGCCTGCGCGTCCAGAGCCTGTGCTCCGCAATGGGAGAGGCCACAACAGTGAGAGGCCGGCGTTCCAAGATGGCAGAAGATTCGACTTCCAGTAGACCTTGAGCCTCATTATATGCTCATTGTAATACATTAGCATACTAAATAACACACCCACAGGCTGCATGACAGTTCAGAGGCTAACCATAAAAGGCCAAAAAGTGGATGGTGGCCTAATTCCTGGAAATCCCTGCCCCCCCCCCCCCCCAAATAATTGCAACAATCCTCCCACTCATTAGCCTATGAAATTACCCAGCCCATAAAAACTGACCACGCCATATTTCAGGGCCTCTCGCCATCTGAGATGGCCCACACTCTGTCTGTGGAGTGTGTTTCTCCCAAGGCCATTCTTGCCTTTTGAGATGGACTACATTCTGTCTATGGAATGTGTATCTCTCTAAATAAATCCGGTGTGAGGTGATACCTCATTGTAGTTTTGATTTGCATTTCTCTAATGATTAGTGATGTTGGGCATTCTTTCATGTGTTTGTTGGCAATCTGTATATCTTCTTTGGAGAAATGTCTATTTAGGTTTTCTGCCCATTTTTGGATTGGGTTACTTGTTTTTTTTAATATTGAGCTGCATGAGCTGCTTGTAAATTTTGGAAATTAATCCTTGGTCAGTTGCTTCATTTGCAAATATTTTCCCCCATTCTGAGGGTTGTCTTTTTATCTTGTTTATGTTTCCCTTTGCTGTGAAAAAGCTTTTAAGTTTCATTAAGTCCCATTTGTTTATTTTTGTTTTTATATCCATTTCTCTAGGAGGTGGGTCAAAAAGGATTTTGCTGTAATTTATGTCCTGGAGTGTTCTGCCTATGTTTTCCTCTAACAGTTTTATAGTTTGGACCCTATTTTAATGACCTTCTTAAAAGGAGTTAATCCCTGTACCCAAATTGTAAGAACTTCTGTCAAGTCTTAAACTAATTTCTCCTTACAAATAGGACAGTGTCATTTTAGGCATGTAATTGTTTATATCTGATTTCTTTTTATCCTTCTGTTATATTTCCCAGGTTGTTCTACACAGCAAAACATCTTTTTTTAATTCTTCTGACTGAAAACATAGTCAGATATTTTATAGTCACCTTCCATAAAGAGAAAAATACAGTTGATATTCTTATGTATATACAATTTCAATCAGAAGCAACTGTACTAAGGATAATTGTTCTCATAAAAAATTTATCCAAGAGAGTAGTCTCATAAAATCAACTTTTCCTTCAGAAAATCCTTTTTTAGGCTACCTGACCTATGAACTAAAGCAACATTTCTGATAAGCTCTAGAAGCACTAGAACTTAAAAAAATTATAGTGTCAGAATGTAAAGCAAATAGATTAACAAAAATCCTCCCTTTAAATTATCAGCGTGCTTAGGTGTGTGTTGGTACAATCACAGTATATAGTAAAAATGATTCTCTCATTGTCTTTTGTAATTGGGTTCTAATCTGAGGGCAGAAGCTGAGTGCTGTATAAAAAATAATCATCAGTTCCTGTAGAATAAGCAAGTGATTCCCAGAGTAAGGTACAAGGTTCACTGAGCAAAATATTGGTAATTACTCTGAGTTTACTATTGTTGAAAAGAGTTAATTATTTAATGAGTTTTGAAGCGCTGAACTATGTTTTTTTTCCTCAAGGAAAAATGTATACATCTGGGTAATCAACACATTTTTATTTGCCCTCTGAGGGAAAGAAAACACACACAAAATGTTTTTAATAACTTTTTTAGTCAAAAATATTAAGAGAAAATTATCTCATAAACTTTCTCTTATGTTCTTAGATGAATTGAAGTATTGACGACAATTTAAAAAACTTAAAATGCAATTTTCTTTAAGGAATGTACATTTGTTCTTAAAACTGATAATTAAGGGAACTTAAAACATGTATTTAGACTCTTTTTGGTGTTCTGGGATTCTCTGTAAAATTTCTCATCAGAAGTGTAACCATGTGCTGAAAATGAAAATAAATGAAACAGCAGTTATAAACTATGTTACATCAAAGTTTAGGTTTATAAAAGTGATTAGAGTAATAATCAAGGGTCACCTCAATAAATTTATTGTAAGCATTTGTGGAGAAAATTTGCAGTACCTGTTTGAGTAAACTGAATTTTAGTATAGTTCAGAGCTGTTGGATTAGTGGATCTGTCACTGAGTTTATCCTAGCTAATACATGGTAGAAGTGAAAATAAAGGTAAGAATCTTGTATGTCCAGCACCATGAGGCAAAATAATGAACAGATAAATAAATACATAAATAATACAACAAAACACACACAGTTTACAGGTGCATATTATTCAATATATGGATTTCTAAATGTTTATCTAAACCGTGTATCCACCAACACATGCTGAGTACATACAAGGATATCATGAAAGCCATCAACATACAAATTATTTTTTTGCAATGTGATGTAATGTTAACATGGGGGCATGATGGGAGCTGTGTCCAATAAAAAGGCTGAAAAGCAAAGAGAGCTTAAAGTGCCAGACTTCTTTTATTTTTGAGTCATCCACTTCTAAATATGTAATTTCAAGTTTAGATGATTTGTGTCTTAAAATGTAATGCCAAGATGCATTGCTCTTGTTCATTTGGACCAGAATGGTGGCAAATATTGTTGCCTATTTTAGGGAAAGAAATACTCTCTGCCTTTACTTCATGGTTCAACCTCTGGCCAAGGAGGAGTTACTGCTGCTTAAAGTTTTATCGTCTTCCTAACTCGGGAGCAATGGGGAGGAGGGTAAATAACTTTTTCTACTCTCTTATTATCTCCTTTGAAGGGAGAAAGAGATTGCTATACTAATGACTCAGGCACTACGAAATCAGACTTTCCTTAATAGACATTGAAAGATGCTGTGCATCTTTGAGGAAACATTTTTACTTTCCTTTTTCTTTAGGCAAGTCAATAAGAACATAATCGTCTGGGCCTGCACCTGGCAGCTCCAGAGTTAAGATCTTATTGAATCCCTGCAACTTCATTGCTGTATGGGGCAGAGGACTCTGCTTCTGGTCTGAATACAGAGCTACATCCCTCCAACATTCCAAACATATGAGTCTCAAGAATTAGCTTTATAGAGTATGTTAGGAGAAATTGATCTGTCCTTTACTAAGTTATATTCACCAGTTCATCCTCTTTAAAGTTTTGCCTTGTGATATGATGTGTTCTTAATACTAATCAAATATCCATTTTCCCTCCATTTGGCTTGGCCAGATTGAAGCCGATCACATCACTCAACCAGAACTTTTGTAGAATGGATTATTTACTCTTTGTTTGTATGATGGATTATTGGTTCCAATTTGTTACCTTTCATTGCATCCATAAAAGCACATAATCAGAACTGTTAATGTGACATTTTATATTTTTAATATATTGATAAATAGATATAGCAACTACTTAAGGACTTAAGCAGTGAACTTCCCCATGAATTATTCTTTTTCCTTCCACGAAGTTCTCATGTTGAACTTCCCCTCATTGCCTTTATATGGGAAATTGTTTACCCAGAACTATGGTTTCCTTTCTGGTTAAGTGGTAACATCTTCAAAACCACTGATCAATGTAAGACATAGCCTGGAGCTGATTAGTAAAAGAGCAACATTAGGTGGTAAGAGGATATTAGAAACAAACTAAGAAAAGCACTGAAAAGAATCTAAGCAGTCTGTGTTGGGAGCAATAAGACTCCTTGAATAAAAAAGAAGAAAGAAAAAAAGAAAGAGAAGAAGAAGGAAAAAGTAGAAAAGAAGACAAAATGTATTGAGGGACAGCTTAAATAGGCCATATGAGTGAAACCAGGTACTGGAAACCAAGTCTAGCCTTTTAAACAGAATTGGGCCACTCAAGAAATTTCCTGTGTGTTATCTTTATTGATTATCTTCATGAGTTTATAAGAATGGGATAATCTAAATATCTTTTTTTCTAAACTAATATTTCCTTATTTTATTTTTTAAAATATTACTTTTTTAGAAGCAATAGAACAGGGCAGTTAATAGAAAACAAGCTTTGTGTGTTTGTTTTTAAATAGGGGATTTACATTTTATCATTTAAAAATATTTCTAAGTTAATAAAGTTAGGAGATGAAACAGATGATCTTAGCCAAGTGGATTTTTCATTCAGTAATGAATTTAGATATAACACATGCTGTGACCTTTGAATTAAAAACGGAAAACTTAATTTGTTTATATGGATAAAAGCAACAATTCTATTTGAAACTTAAAGAAAGGCATTACCGGAATACAACTTTAGAATTATGAAAGGGGTTGTTTAAAATTTATTATTCTGAAAATTTTTGTGCCATTGTCCTAGTTCTTTATTAAAATTTATTATTCTGAAATATTTTCTGCCATTGTCCAGGTTCTTCATTAAAATTTATTTTCATATCTAGTTGCATGGATAATCCATATGTCATACTTTTTAAAAAAAATAAAAGGAAGTAGCATATGAATTAAAAAGCTAAATTGGTTAGGTATGTTTAAAGACTAGTTAGTAATGAAAACCCTGAATAACTTATAATATTTAATTTTACCTTTTGATGTCTTCCATGCATGTGAGAGATTGATTTTGTGTTTGAAGTTTGGTCTTTTTGAACAAAATCTTATTTATTTTTACCTGCATTTTTATGATTGTTCATCAAAAGATAGCCTTTTGTTCATCATGTGATTTTTCTTTCATTCTATGTCAACGAATAATAAAGTTCAGACTTTTTTTTTTTTGCAGTATGCGGGCCTCTCACTGTTGTGGCCTCTCCCGTTGTGGCACACAGGCTCTGGACGCGCAGGCTCAGCGGCCATGGCTCATGGGCCCAGCTGCTCCACGGCACGTGGGATCTTCCCGGACCGGGGAACGAACCCGTGACCCCTGCATCAGCAGTCGGACTCTCAACCACTGTGCCACCAGGGAAGCCCCAGACTTTCAAAGTAAGCAGCTGTCTATATGTTATTCTACAAGGTGGAACCTCAATGCCAGCCTCTCTCTCTGTATGTTTTGTTCACTTTCTACCAGTGCTTGGTTAAGTTAGGCTATGAATGAGAGGCAATTTAAGAGGGGGTTCCCATGATCCCCACCTGCTGGTGTTCACCCACCTGTATTGTTATTTCCTTGAGTGTGGCCAGGGCCTATGGCTTGCTTCTAAATGTGAAATATCACAGGGGTACAAGACTTCATTCCCATTATTACATTATATTATGTAAGACTCTGCCTTGCTATCAGACTCAATCTAGAGGTTGTCTCTTTCATATCTGCCTTTTAAGAAGAAGCTGCCAGAAATACTTTAGATACAAGGAACTGAATAAAGCTGATGACCACATGAGCAGGGAAGTGTATCGTTCCCTAGTCCAGCCTCTACTGAAATATATTTGAGACATAACATTGTGTAAATTTAAAGTGCACAAGATGTTGATTTGGTACATTTTTATATTGTAATATGATTGCCTTTGTAGCTATATTTAGCACTTCCAACAGATCACATAATTATCATTTATTTTTTGTTGTTGGAATAATTAAGATTTAGTCTTTTAGCAAGTTTGATGGTTATAATATAATATTGTTGTCTATATTCACTATACTGAACATCAGTTCTCTAGGACTTATTTACTACTCCTTTCAAGTTTGTAACCTTAAACAACATCTCTCCTACCACCCAACCCCTTGTAACCACTATTTTACTTTCTGTCTTTATGAGTTTGGCTTTTTAGATTCCACATATAAATGATAGCAGTAAGTATTTGTATTTCTGTCTGACGTCACACTCAACATAATATCCTTAAGGCCCTTTCATGTTATCACAAATGGCAAGATTTCCTTCTTTCTCACAGCTGAGTAATATTCCATTGTATATATACACTACATTGTCTTTCTGTATTCATCCATTGATGAGCACTTAGGTTGTTTCCACGTCTTAGTTATTGTGAATAGAACTTAAAGCTGCAATATACATGGGAGTACATAGATCTCTTCATTAGCCTGTTTTCATTCCCTTTGGATATTTATTCAGAAATGGAATTGTGGGCTCCCTAATCCAGCCTCTGGAGGAGAACCCAGCCCTGGCTGATGCTCTGCAGCCTTGTGAAACACTAAGCAGAAGAATCAGATAAGCTATGCCTGGATTTCAGACCCTCAGAAAGAGTAAGATAACACGTGTGTTGTTTTAAACTGCCAAATTTTAGGGATTATTTACAAAACCAGGAAAACTACAGGGTTATTTAGGATTATGATCTCTAGAAGAAGCTTTTCTTCTCTTTGTTGTTAATCACCATGATAATCACCTAAACATATACTTGTGTATAATGTGCCTTTAGGGGCTTTTAAAACAGAGAGGAGAACAAATAAAATTCGGTTAATAGGAGATGACTAGCTCATATAAATGGTAAATGAGTTCTAGGATGTTACTTATTCTTTGAAATAAGCAAGTAGTCTCATACATTCTGTAAGGAATGATGATTTCATCATTTCTACATTTCCTTCTATATTTTCCCTTGGCCCTTCCTGACACAACACTAAGACAATTATACAAACTAATTAATAATAAAATAATTATTTATTTTGGTGAAAAATTATTTTGTCAAGTTGGTTTAAAATGTATGGTTTGTTGAAAATTTATGTCCACATTAAACCCTGCACCTGGATGTTTACTGGCAGTTTTATTCATAATTACCAAAAGTTGGAGCAACCATGCTGGCCTTCAGTGGGTGAATGGATAAGTACACAGGAGTACATTCATACTATGAAATGTTATTCTGTGCTAAAACAAAATGAGTTATGAAGCCATGAGGAGACATGGAGGAATCTTAATTGCATATTATTAAATGGAAGAAGCCAATCTGAAGAGGCTACATTACTGTATGATTCCAACTACATGACATTCTGGAAAAGGCAAAACTATGGAAAGAATAAAAAGATCACTGGTTGTCAGGGTTTTGGGGCATGGGAAGGATAAATAGGTGGAACACAGAAGATTTCTAAGGTAGTGAAAATACTATACTCTGTATGATACTGTAATGATGGATACATGTCATTATACATTTGTCCAAACACATGCAATGAACAACACCAAAAGTGAATCCTAAGGTAAACGATATATGGACTTTGGGTGATTATGATGTATGGTGTAGGTTCATCCTTGGTAACAAATGTACAATTCCAGTGAGTGATGTTGATAATAGGCAGGCTACACATGTTGAGGCAGAAATATATGGGTAATCTCTGGACATTCCCTTCAATTTTGCTGTGACCTAAAAATGCTCTAAAAAATAAAGTCTTAATAAAATAATTTTTAAATTTAATATTTAAAACATTTAAAAGTAATTTCCTAATCTATTTTAAATATTAGAATAGATTTTTTTCATATGTTATATAACAATATCTAAGGCAAAGCAAAGTAGTGTGTAGAATTTATGTATTTAAAGCTAACAAAGACATTGGGAAATACTTTATTTTGAAACTTTATAATATAAGGGCTTGTAAAATTTCTCATTGTTACAAAAATCAATAATAAGAAGTCATTTTGTATAGACCTAGTCCCTGCTTTTTCTTTTGTGACAATAGCACAATGTTTGCATGTTACTGTTTTTCTCCTGTGTTTGCAGTGAAAACAACAGTAACAAAACAACACTTGAATTAATTGAAACATGAGAGTTGTAATGATACACCAAAAATCATTTTATTAATTCTGTTAGGAAGTCACTGGTGTTTGTTTGTGTTTTAAGAAGATCAATTTTTGTTCTTGAAGAAAACTGGTCATTAACATTGCTTTGTAAGTCCATTAAATTGATTCTGTGCAATACTAGTATCTGCTCAACTGTAACAACAGACTTGTGATTTTGAAAAACATGATTTTGGGTGAAGGCGGAGGTCCCAGCCTTGGGGACCCCTGTTGCCTGAAGCGGAATCGGGTTTGTACCGTGGCGAACCGGAGCCTATGGAGGTGGAGGAGGGCGAGCTGGAGGTCGTGCAGGTTCAGAGCTTGCTGAAGGAACTGATCCCGGACACAAGCAGAAGATATGAAAACAAGGTTGGCAGCTTCATCACTGGAATCCATGTCACTTCCAAGGAAGCAATTGAAAAGAAAGAACAGCTAGCCAAGTGCTTCCATTTTGGATCAGAAGTAAATCTTGTGCAGAGAAATGTAGCCTTGGCCCAAGACATGATGAAGAAAGTCATTTAAGTGTCCCCGTGTCTTGGGAGAATGAGGATATTGGAAGAAGCATCTTGATTCCTGCAGCCACAGTAGGTGTCAAGTTATTTCTTCTTATTAATATCAACAGTAATATGGACTTCCCTGGTGGTGCAGTGGTTAAGAATCTGCCTACCAATGCAGGGAATATGGGTTCAGTCCCTGGCCGAGGAAGATCCCACATGCCGCAGAGCAACTAAGCCCGTGCGCCACAACCACTGGGCCCACGTGCCACAACTACTGAACCCCTCGTGCCTAAAGCCCGTGCTCCGCAACAAGAGAAGCCACCGCAACGAGAAGTCCGTGCCCCGCAACAAAGAGTATCACCTGCTCGCCGCAACTAAAGAAAGCCCACGCACAGCATCGAAGACCCAACACAACCAAAAATAAAAACAAATAAATAAATTTATTTTAAAAATCCCAATAATAAAATACACCATTTGATAAAAAAATAAGAAGAGAAAAACATGATTTTAACTGAACTTCAATGCTTGGAAAAAGTGTTTCCAGCAGTGTTTTGTTTCTTGTAACCTGTTTCTGGTCTGACAGAAGCTGAATGCTGTATAAAATAATCATTAGTGCCTGTGGAATAAGCAAATGCAAACAATGACCTTGATTCCCACAATAAGAATGCAGGATTCACTGTGCAGAGATATTGGGTAATTAGCTCTGATTTTACTGTTATTGAAAACATTAATTATTTAATGAGGTTGAAGTGCTAAAGTGTTTGCTTCTGACTTAAAATATATATTATTGTACATATATAATGTTGTATACACAAACACTCTTTGGTAATCTACAGTCAGGCTAAGTCCAATGATAGGAAACTAAAATGATTTGTCAACACCGTATTGACAAATTCAGTTATGCCTTTTGAAAATAAAGAAGTAGAAGTAAGTTTTTCAGGTTCCATATTCTTTGGTACTTGATGCTGAAAAACATATCAACAGGACAGGTAAAAATGGGGAAATCAGTTGAAAAAATTGTTTTTGGGCAGAATAAGCATATTACTTTCAGGTTTCTTTTAAAATAAAAACTAAAATATGAAAGGTAAGCATATTGGAGTTTCCCATTTTAGGAGATGAATGTGAAAGTATTCTATGTAAAACTAGATTAAATCTTGGAATATAAAAATTTTTGTTTTATATGAAATATATTTAAGGAGGTTACCTAATCTAAATAGTAGAGGGCTCTAAAAACAGAATGTGTAAAATAAGGTAGTATACTTCTTAATAAAAAGCTTATAAGAAAAATGTAAATGGTGGTAAAGAGTAAAATTGTCTCCCAATATGCTCTTTCCTTACTTAAAATTTTCTGTTAAGGGGAGGACACCTGGTCCAGTGCCCTACAGAGTGCATTACAAATTAATCCAACATCATAAAAGCAGGTTATTGGTAAGAATTTTCTGAAAAGAGAAAGAATGTTTATCTTTCAAAGAAAGGAATGAAAACAGATCATTCAACAGATGATGTTTTAGCTAATTAGAATATAAAATTGCCATAACAAGAGAGGCCGCAATAGTGAGAGGCCCACGCACCGCGATGAAGAGTGGCCTCCGCTTGCCACAACTAGAGAAAGCCCTCGCACAGAAACAAAGACCCAACACAGCAAAAATAAATAAATAAATTAATTAACTCCTACCCCAACACCTTCTTTAAAAAAAAAAATAATAATGTGTAACAAAAGTCAAACATTTTACAGTATCTTGGTCTGCATTTATATATCCTCATTTATGAGCTGGTTTTGGGACTTCCATTCTTCTACAATTATTAGAAAAATAATATTTGCTACAAGTACTATTCCATCCAGAATATTCCTTTTGGCAATATAAACTCTTTAAATTGAATTTTAAAAGTAAAGACATTTTCAAGGAGCAAACAATATAAGCTATTATGTTGCCACTTTGGTATATTTTTTTCTCCTGGAAACTTCTAGGATAATGATTCCTTTTTTCATAACTTCAGCAAAATTTGTGTTTATCCAATCCAAGTTGGTGCTATTTCTGATCAAATAAGCTCTAAATTCATTACAAAAGGAGCATCATTATAATGAATGCTGCACTACACTGAAAGTATTTTAGGGGCCTAGATAATGGCCAAGAATAACACTGCTTTTAAAAATCATTTAGAATGAAAATCATTGTCAGAAGTTACTCAGTACAGGAAATTCTTTCCTTTCCCAGTCCTTCTTCATATCTTCCTAAAGTTAAAAAATAAAAAGGCAGCCAAATCTTAGCTCAAATACAAGGAGGGCATAACCCTGACTAGTTGTCACTAGAATGAGATTTGACCTGTGTATGTGCTAAATTTTCTCTTCTCACAGGGGAGCCCATATTCTAAAGACTAAGAAGAGAGAATCCTTGCTTCATGCCCCCCTCCTGTATATTCTTTCTAAACAAGATCTGAACCCCTTCCAATAGCAGGCCATCTTGTCCCAGTTACAATTCTACCTGCTATTCAGGGCTGGTGCCCCAGAAAGGTGAGTAAGGCAGTGTGATATAATGTGATTTATGGATTGTCACCTACTGGGCTAAATATAGTTATAGAGAAGTTTCTTCATGAGACAGTCTTTTGAACCAGTCTCCCTTCCCTCCAAGCCCAGGCAGAATTGTGCTCCAACTTTGCCAAATTATAGTCCCTTACTGCCAAATGCTCTTTTTTTTTTTTTTTTGCGGTACGCGGGCCTCTCACTGTTGTGGCCTTCCCCATTGCGGAGCACAGGCTCCGGACGCGCAGAGCTCAGCGGGCTCACGGGCCTAGCCACTCTGCGGCATGTGGGATCTTCCCGGACCGGGGAACGAACCCGTGTCCCCTGCATCGGCAGGCGGACTCTCAACCACTGCGCCACCACGGAAGCCCTGCCAAATGCTCTCTTAACCCCTGTGTTCTTTCACATACCACGCCTTCCAAGTGTCTGTGAATGTTACTGCCCTCAGCAAAGTTATGTCTCTCTCTCTCTCTCTCTCTCTCTCTCTCTCTCACTCAGACTCTCTGCTGATCTGACTTATGTAAAAGTCAAGTCTTTTAATACAAGTTATATTTTTAATATGTAAAAACTACATGTGATATTTTGTATTCTATTAAGCATTGCGCTAATGAACTATTATCAATAAGGCATGAAAAATGGAATTTTGTCATGCCGGCAACAGTAATGTTTTCCTTCTCACCCGTACATAGTACAACCAATTAACTTAAGGGAGAGAAAAAAATTTAAGATGGCCTCAAGTATTAGAGTTTTAGCCTAAGGCCATGAAACATGAGCAATGTTCGTTTAATTTCATATTTTTACTACGCAATTTACTCTCAACAAATAAATCCCTCTCCCATGTTATATTAACCTACTTATTCAGCAAATTTGAAGCCCAAATGAAAAATAAATTACCAAGGTAAGGATGCTGCTTGCATGAACGTGATTCTTAATAAATACTTGAGAGTTTCCAAATCCTTAATTTATAAGCTGGATAATTCTAATCTTGAAAATTTATTCAATGCTTGTGCCAATGGGCAACATTTTCATAAACAAATCATCACATATATTTATATGAATAAATTACATTTGAATTATTGAATTGTTATCATTTAAGATATTTGGCATTTTAAAAACAGCTGAAAAACTTGTTTTTCTTAAAGCATCTTATAAAAAATTCTAAGAAAAAACATTCCTTTGATATGATGGTGAGCAGTCACTAATAAATTCTTGTCTCCAATGAGATCATTTCTTTCTACATTTGATTTCAGTTGTAGAGAACAACTAATAGTTATGTATGGCAGAGTCTGTAGCTCTTCACTGCTAGGTGGTGCTAATTAAAACTGACACATTGTAACACTGGCCTGAAAACCTAATATTTGTGGATCATGAATAATGATTATCTAAAAGAAACTACCTTTTATTATCCATTAGACGTCATCATCAGTACCTACTCAAATCTTTCTTGACTGGCATAATCATTTGCATATATACATACACTAGGTTTGCCTTATTCTACATCTGTCTAATGCTTGGGATAATATATATATCTTTTTGAAGGAAAACCAAATATTATGTTTTTTTTAAAAAAATTTAATTTCCTACCATAGATTGCTAACAAGGTTTGTAAAAGAAGCACGAAATCAGTGAAAACATTTGTTGGTAATTAAGAATAAATTTGTATGATTCGTTGATTTTGGTAAGGAGGTCAGCAATAACTGCTATTAATGATAATATAGAGAAAACATCAATGGTCACACTATTTCTCTGCGGGACTAAGAAGTCAACAAATTTGGTTTACGATGTGTTTGGAAAGAAACAGGGTATTTTTAAACCATAATTTATTTTTATTCCTGAATTTATAACCAACCAAGGCAGTTATTGTTGCTGCTGCTGTAGGCTTAATTCTTACTCCAGTTTCAGTCCTGCATCAAATATCTGAAAGCTCTCTAAGCTGTGCTCAATCAGCCACATTTTAACTTTATCTTGCATATTTATAAAGTTTGTGTATTCAAAGTGTTTTTATTCCTATGTGCTCCATAGCCTCTTCGTTGGTGTCCTATTACATTTAAATCAAAGTATAAAGGTGACTCTAACTTCGTTCTTACTGCTCTTTTTTTTTTTTTAAACATCTCTATTGGAGTATAATTGCTTTACAATGGTGTGTTAGTTTCTGCTCTACAACAAAGTGAATCAGTTATACATACACACATGTTCTCATAGCTCTTCCCTCTTGCGTCTCCCTCCCTCCCACCCCCCCATCCCACCCCTCCAGGCGGTCACAAAGCACCGAGCTGATCTCCCTGTGCTACGCGGCTGCTTCCCACTAGCTATCTACCTTACTACGTTTGGTAGTGTATATATGTCCATGCCTCTCTCTCGCTTTGTCACAGCTTACCCTTCCCCCTCCCCATATCCTCAAGTCCATTCTCTAGTAGGTCTGTGTCTTTATTCCTGTCTTACCCCTAAGTTCTTCATGACATTTTTTTCCCTTAAATTCCATATATATATGTTAGCATACGGTATTTGTCTTTCTCTGTCTGACTTACTTCACTCTGTATGACAGACTCTAGGTCTATCCACCTCATTACAAATAGCTTAATTTCGTTTCTTTTTATGGCTGAGTAATATTCCATTGTATATATGTGCCACATCTTCTTTATCCATTCATCCGATGATGGACACTTAGGTTGTTTCCATCTCTGGGCTATTGTAAATAGAGCTGCAATGAACGTTTTGGTACATGACTCTTTTTGAATTATGGTTTTCTCAGGGTATATGCCCAGTAGTAGGATTGCTGGGTCATATGGTAGTTCTATTTGTAGTTTTTTAAGGAAACTCCATACTGTTCTCCATAGTGGCTGTACCAATTCACATTCCCACCAGCAGTGCAAGAGTGTTCCCTTATCTTCACACACTCTCCAGCATTTATTGTTTCTAGATTTTTTGGTGATGGCCATTCTGACAGGTGTGAGATGATATCTCATTGTAGTTTTGATTTGCATTACTCTAATGACTAATGATGTTGAGCATTTTTTCATGTGTTTGTTGGCAGTCTGTATATCTTCTTTGGAGAAATGTCTATTTAGGTCTTATGCCCATTTTTGGATTGGGTTGTTTGTTTTTTTGTTATTGAGCTGCATGAGCTGCTGGTAAATTTTGGAAATTATTCCTTGGTCAGTTGCTTCATTTGCAAATATGTTCTCCCATTCTGAGGGTTGTCTTTTGGTCTTGTTTATGGTTTCCTTTGCTGTGCAAAACCTTTGAAGTTTCATTAGGTCCCATTTGTTTATTTTTGTTTTTATTTCCATTTCTCTAGGAGGTGGGTCAAGAAGGATCTTGCTGTGATTTATGTCATAGAGTGTTCTGCCTATGTTTTCCTCTAAGAGTTTGACAGTTTCTGGCCTTACATTTGGGTCTTTAATCCATTTTGAGCTTACTTTTGTGTATGGTGTTAGGGAGTGATCTAATCTTATACTTTTACATGTACCTGTCCAGTTTTCCCAGCACCACTTATTGAAGAGGCTGTCCTTTCTCCACTGTACATTCCTGCCTCCTTTATCAAAGATAAGGTGACCGTATGTGCGTGGGTTTATCTCTGGGCTTTCTATCCTGTTCCATTGATCTATCTTTCTGTTTTTGTGCCAGTACCATACTATCTTGATTACTGTAGCTTTGTAGTATAGTCTGAAGTCAGGGAGCCTGATTCCTGCAGCTCCTTTTTTCGTTCTCAAGATTGCTTTGGCTAATCGGGGTCTTTTGTGTTTCCATGCAAATTGTGAAATTTTTTGTTCTAGTTCTGTGAAAAATGCCAGTGGTAGTTTGATAGGGAATGCATTGAATCTATAGATTGCTTTGGGTAGTAGAGTCATTTTCACAATGTTGATTCTTCCAATCCAAGAACATGGTATATCTCTCCATCTATTTGTATCATCTTTAATTTCTTTCATCAGTGTCTTATAATTTTCTGCATACAGGTCTTTTGTCTCCTTAGGTAGGTTTATTCCTAGGCATTTTATTCTTCGTGTTGCAATGGTAAATGGCAGTGTTTTCTTGATTTCACTTTCAGATTTGTCATCATTAGTGTATAGCAATGCCAGAGATTTCTGTGCATTAATTTTGTATCCTGCAACTTTACCAAATTCATTGATTAGCTCTAGTAGTTTTCTGGTAGCATCTTTAGAATTCTCTATGTATAGTATCATGTCATCTCCAAACAGTGACAGCTTTACTTCTTCTTTTCCAACTTGGATTCCTTTTATTTCCTTTTCTACTCTGATTGCTGTGGCTAAAACTTCCAAAACTATGTTGAATAAGAGTGGTGAGAGTGGGCAATCTTGTCTTTTTCCTGATCTTAGTGGAAATGCTTTCAGTTTTTCACCATTGAGGATGATGTTGGCTGTGGGTTTGTCATATATGGCCTTTATTATGTTGAGGAAAGTTCCCTCTATGCCTGCTTTCTGCAGGGTTTTTATCATAAATGGGTGTTGAATTTTGTCAAAAGCTTTCTCTGATTCTATTGAGATGATCATATGGTTTTTCTCCTTCAATTTGTTAATATGGTTTATCACATTGATTGATTTGCGTATATTAAAGAATCCTTGCATTCCTGGAATAAACCCCACTTGATCATGGTATATATCCTTTTAATGTGCTGTTGGATTCTGTTTGCGAGTATTTTGTTGAGGATTTTTGCATCTATGTTCTTTAGTGATATTGGCCTATAGTTTTCTTTCTTTGTGACATCCTTGTCTGGCTTTGGTATCAGGGTGATGGTGGCCTTGTAGAATGAATTTGGGAGTGTTCCTCCTTCTGCTATATTTTGGAAGAGTTTGAGAAGGATAGGTGTTAGCTCATCTCTAAATGTTTGATAGAATTCGCCTGTGAAGCCATCTGGTCCTGGGCTTTTGTTTGTTGGAAGATTTTAAATCACAGTTTCAATTTCAGTGCTTGTGATTGGTCTGTTCATATTTTCTATTTCTTCCTGATTCAGTCTTGGCAGGTTGTGCATTTCTAAGAATTTTTCCATTTCTTCCAGGTTGTCCATTTTATTGGCATAGAATTGCTTGTAGTAATCTCTCATAATCTTTTGTATTTCTGCAGTGTTAGTTGTTATTTCTCCTTTTTCCTTTCTAATTCTATTGATTCGAGTCTTCTCCCTTTTTTTCTTGATGAGTCTGGCTAATGGTTTATCAACTTTGTTTACCTGCTCAAAGAACCAGCTTTTAGTTTTATTGATCTTTGCTATTGTTTCCTTCATTTCTTTTTCATTTATTTCTGATCTGATCTTTATGATTTCTTTCCTTCTGCTAACTTTGGGTTTTTTTTGTTCTTCTTTCTCTAATTGTTTTAGGTGCAAGGTTAGGTTGTTTATTCAAGATGTTTCCTGTTTCTTAAGGTGGGCTTGTGTTGCTATAAACTTCCCTCTTAGAACTGCTTTTGCTGCATCCCATAGGTTTTGGGTCGTCGTGTCTCCATTGTCATTTGTTTTTAGGTATTTTTTTAATTTCCTCTTTGATTTCTTCAGTGATCACTTCGTTATTAAGTAGTGTATTGTTTAGCCTCCATGTGTTTGTATTTTTTACAGATCTTTTCCTGTAATTGATATCTAGTCTCATAGTGTTATGGTCAGAAAAGATACTTGATATAATTTCAATTTTCTTAAATTTACCAAGGCTTGATTTGTGACGCAAGATATGATCTATCCTGGAGAATGTTCCATGAGCACTTGAGAAAAATGTGTATTCTGTTGTTTTTGGTTTGAGTGTCCTATAAATATCAATTAAGTCCATCTTGTTTAATGTATCATTTAAAGTTTGTGTGTCCTTATTTATTTTCATTTTGGATGATCTGTCCATTGGTGAAAGTGGGGTGTTAAAGTCCCCTACTTTGATTGTGTTACTGTCGATTTCCCCTTTTATGGCTGTTAGTATTTGCCTTATATATTGTGGTGCTCCTATGTTGGGTGCATAAATATTTACAATTGTTATATCTTCTTCTTGGATCGATCCTTTGATCATTATGTAGTGTCCTTCTTTGTCTCTTCTAATAGTCTTTATTTTAAAGTCTATTTTGTCTGATATGAGAATTGCTACTCCAGCTTTCTTTTGGTTTCCATTTGCATGGAATATCTTTTTCCATCTCCTTACTTTCAGTCTGTATGTGTCTCTAGGTCTGAAGTGGGTCTCTTGTAGACAGCATATATATGGGTCTTGTTTTTGTATCCATTCAGCCAATCTGTGTCTTTTGGTGGGAGCATTTAGTCCATTTACATTTAAGGTAATTATTGATATGTATGTTCCTATTCCCATTTTCTAAATAGTTTTGTGTTTGTTATTGTAGATCTTTTCCTTCTCTTGTGTTTCTTGCCTAGAGAAGTTCTTTAGCATTTCTTGTAAAGCTGGTTTGCTGGTGCTGAACTCTCTCAGCTTTTGCTTGTCTGTAAAGGTTTTAATTTCTCCATCAAATCTGAATGACATCCTTGCTGGGTAGAGTAATCTTGGTTGCAGGTTTTTCTCCTTCTTCACTTTAATATGTCCTGCCACTCCCTTCTGGCTTGTAGAGTTTCTGCTGAAAGATCAGCTGTTAACCTTATGGGGATTCCCTTGTGTGTCATTTGCTGTTTTTCCCTTGCTGCTTTTAATATGCTTTCTTTGTATTTAATTTTTGACAGTTTGATTAATATGGCGTATTTCTCCTTGGATTTATCCTGTATGGGACTCTCTGTGCTTCCTGGACTTGATTAACTATTTCCATTCCCATATTAGGGAAGTTTTCAACTATAATCTCTTCAAATATTTTCTCAGTCCCTTTCTTTTTCTCTTCTTCTTCTGGAACCCCTATAATTCGAATGTTGGTGCGTTTAATGTTGTCCCAGAGGTCTCTGAGACTGTCCTCAGTTCTTTTCATTCTTTTTTCTTTATTCTGCTCTGCAGTAGTTATTTCCACTATTTTATCTTCCAGGTCACTTATCCGTTCTTCTGCCTCAGTTATTCTGCTATTGATCCCTTGTAGAATATTTTAAATTTCATTTATTGTGTTGTTCATCATTGCTTGTTTCCTCTTTAGTTCTTCTAGGCCCTTGTTAAATGTTTGTTGCATTTTGTCTATTCTATTTCCAAGATTTTGGATCATCTTTACTATCATTATTCTGAATTCTTTTTCAGGTAGACTGCCTATTTCCTCTTCATTTGTTAGGTCTGGTGGGTTTTTATCTTGCTCCTTCATCTGTGGTGTGTTTTTCTGTCTTCTCATTTTGCTTATCTTACTGTGTTTGGGGTCTCCTTTTTGCAGGCTGCAGGTTTGTAATTCCCGTTGTTTTTGTGTCTGTCCCCAGTGGCTAAGGTTGGTTCAGTGGGTTGTGTAGGCTTCCTGGTGGAGGGGACTAGTGCCTGTGTTCTGGTGGATGAGGCTGGATCTTGTCTTTCTGGTGGGCAGGTCCACATCTGGTGGTGTGTTTTGGGGTGTCTGTGGCCTTATTATGATTTTAGGCAGCCTCTCTGCTAATGGGTGGGGCTGTATTCCTGTTTTGCTAGTTGTTTGGTATAAGGTGTCCAGCACTGTAGCTTGCTGATCGTTGAGTGAAGCTGGGTGCTGGCATTGAGATGGAGATCTCTGGGAGATTTTCACCGTTTGATTTTATGTGGAGCTGGGAGGTCTCTTTTTGACCAGTGTCCTGAAGTTGGATCTCCCACCTCAGAGGGACAGCACTGACTCCTGGCTGCAGCACCAGGAGCCTTTCATCCACATGACTCAGGATAAAAGGGAGAAAAAGTAGAGAGAAAGAATTAGTAGAAGTAGGAAGAAAGAAAGAAAGAAAGATAGAAAGGGAGGAAGGAAGGAAGGAAGGAAGAAAGAAGGAAAGAATAAAGAAAGAAAGGAGGGAGGGAGAGAGGAAGGCGGGAGGCACAGTGGGAGGAAGGAAGAAAGGAAAAACAAAAGAAGAAAGAAGATTAAAAAACAAAAACAGAAAAAAAAAAAAACGGACGGGTAGAACCTTAGGACAAATGGTGGAAGCAAAGCTATACAGACAAAATCTCACACAGAAGCATACACATACACACTCACAAAAAGAGGAAAAGGGGAAAAAATCCTAAATCTTGCTCTGAAATTCCACCTCCTCAATTTGGGGATGATTGGTTGTCTATTCAGGTATTCCACAGATGCAGGGTACACCAAGTTGATTGTGGAGCTTTAATTCCCCGCTTCTGAGGCTGCTGGGAGAGATCTCCCTTTCTCTTCTTTGTTCTCACAGCTCCCAGGGGCTCAGCTTTGAATTTGGCCCTGCCTCTGCGTGTAGGTCACCGGAGGGCGTCTGTTTTTCCGCTCAGATAGGACGGGGTTAAAGGAGCCGCTGATTCGGAGGTTCTGGCTCACTCAGGCCTGGGGGTTGGGAGGGGCACGGAGTGCGGGGCGGGCCTGCAGCGGCCGAGGCCGGCGTGACGTTGCGCCGGCGTGACGTTGCAACAGCCCAAGGCGCGCCGTGCGTTCTCCCGGGGTAGTTGTCCGTGGATCACCGGACCCTGGCAGTGACGGGCTGTACAGGCTCCCCGGAAGGTGGGTGTGAATAGTGACCTGTGCTCGCACACAGGCTTCTTGGTGGCGGCAGCAGCAGCCTTAGCGTCTCATGCCCGTCTCTGGGGCCCGTGCTTTTAGCTGCGGCTCGCGCCCGCCTCTGGAGCTCCTTTAAGCAGCGCTCTTAATCCCCTCTCCTCGCGCACCAGTAAACAAAGAGGGAAGAAAAAGTCTCTTGCCTCTTCGGCAGCTCCAGACCTTTTCCCGGACTCCCTCCCGGCTAGCCGTAGTGCACTAACCCCTTTCAGGCTGTGTTCACGCTGCCAACCCCAGTCCTCTCCCAGTGCTCCGACTGAAGCCTGAGCCTCAGCTTGCAGCCCCGCCCGTCCCGGAGGGTGAGCAGACAAGCCTCTCGGGCTGGTGAGTGCTGGTCGGCCCTGATCCTCTGTGCGGGAATCTCTTCGCTTTGCCCCCCACACCCCTATTGCTGCGGTCTCCTCCGCGGCCTGGAAGCTTCCGCCTCCGCCACTCGCAGTCTCCGCCCGCGAAGGTGCTTCCTAGTGTGTGGGAACCTTTCCTCCTTCACAGCTCCCTCCCTCTGGTGCACATCCCGTCCCTATTCTTTTGTCTCAGTTTTCTTTTTTTCTTTTGCCCTACCCAGGTATGTGGGGAGTTTCGTGCCTTTTGGGAGGTCTGAGGTCTTCTGCCAGCGTTCAGTAGGTGTTCTGTAGGAGTTGTGCCACGTGTAGATGTAATTCTGGTGTATCTGTGGGGAGGAAGGTGATCTCCGCGTCTTACTCTTCCACCATCTTCCCCTCGTCCTCCCAGGTAAGTCTTGATTGTTCCAATTTCTCAAAAATTTGGACACATTTATTGCCTCTTTAACATCTCTTTCGCGCCACCCTAGTCTCGAAGCTCCGGCCACTGCTCCTCAGGCCGGGTCCCCGTGGGAGGACCCTTCGTTCTTACTGCTCTTGCTTATTATCTGCTGTCCCTATTAAGTGGACATTTTAGGGTAGGTTAGATGCTAAAACAATATCCCCTCTCCTCTCTGAGCCAGTAAAATACCTATTCTTCTATGTAAAAGGGGGAATTAAGAGAATGCAGGTATATCTTTTCATATCTGAATGTGTATTTCTTAATACTTTGATTACTTATAAAATTTTTTGATAAGCATCATGACTGTTCTCAACTAAAGACAAACTGACATCTGAAAAATAGTTTTTCTTTAGGATGGAGGACAGTGATTAAGGTAGATAGGCTTCATGGGTAAAGGTAATTTTCTTTTATGGGTCAAAGAATTTTTTTTTAATAACTTTTTTTAAGTTTTTTATTTTTTGACGTGGACCATTTTTTTTTAAGCCTTTATTGAATTTGTTACAATATCACTTCTATTTTACGTTTTGGTTTTTTGGCTGAGAGGCATGTGGGATCTTAGCTCCCCGACCAGGGATCGAACCCGCACCCCCCGCACTGGAAGGCGAAGCCTTAACCACTGGACCGTCAGGGACCAGGTTCACAAATTATGTACAAATGAGAAATCTCACGTATTGGTTTAGTGATATACAGGGTGACTTGTTATCAAAGAAAGCCAATGTCATTATTTTAAAGTAATCTGTATAGTATAATAATTATTCTTACATAAAATATCTATGATTTTCCTTTATTTTCCATTTATTCATTTCAAAGCTTTATAAACATAGAAAACAGTACTTCTTTACAAGTTCTCATTATTTCTGTTAACCACATTGTTCAAACAGGTGCCTGTAGATTTTTTTGTTCCTCACTTATGGAAGATGTTACTGTCCTTTGTTGCTATTTTAATGTCTGACTTCTTTTTCATCTTTCTTTCAAGTACTCATTCCTAAGACCTCATATGTTTTCAAAAGTTTCTTGCTCTATTTGGCTCACCATCCACGTATAATAGATTTATTTTGTATGGTATTTGAACTGAATAAAATAAATTGATTTGGAGCCCTTAAAGCTTTCTTGATGTTAGTACATATTATGACTGAAATTCTATAGCTGCAAACAAGGAGTATTTACTATTATTATGCTAAAAGTACAACCCAGTGAAGAAAGAGATAAAACATAATGATAATTATATTTAATAAAATCTTTTTATTAACTAAAAATAAGAAGGATATGCCTGAGAGTATAATAATATTTTGGAAATGACATAAAAATATTTAAAGAACAGTTGTATAATGTGTAGTGCTATAATTTCACATTTATTAAGCCAGTGTTTACCTTAATTTCCCTACTGGTCTACTGGTTTCCTTCTTTACTTCAATATTGAATTTTTTGTACTCTCATGTGTAATGCCTTATCGTGTAGATGTACCTCTGAAAGAATTATGTGTGCAGTTTCTCCCACTGGAATCCCTTAAGTCCACCTGCCACACCTGGCTTTGGGAATTTAACTCTGGCATGAAAAGATATTTTATGTACATAAACTATTTACCTGCTTTACATAACCTAACTGCTTTCATTAGGGTCTAAAATATTCAGTAGCAAAAACAAAGTCTCTAGCCAGTTTTTCACATTTCAAAAATAAGTAAAATGCTAACCATTCACTACTTGAAAATCCACTGTTCTTAGTTGTGATACTTCATGCATGTCTAAGTCACTGTTCCTTTTCTCTTACAGCAATCATGTCATCTATAATTTTTGGTATCTCTTCAAATTCAGCCTGTCCATTCAGGGGCTCTTTTTCACCCTATTATTTTATTAAAAACATATTATCATATAAATGGGGCATCTTTGTTGATATTTGCTTTAATTTGTACAACCATAGATTTTTACACAGGTGTTTAAAATAAAAGCAAAACAACATTCACAAGATAGTTTAGAGATAAGATATCACACTGAAAATGTGGGGCAAAATACTTGCAAAAATTTTGGTTTCAGAGAGATGATGGATGATATTGCTCTGATGAAATAAGAAATAAATGCTTTATAAAAGGAAGCATATGAGAATAAGAAAGGACAATTGGTATCTGATAATACAAACAAAATGTTCTCAGATTGATAAAAACATTGAAAGTTAAAACAAAGAAATTCTTGCAGAAAATCAAACAAAAATACCAAAACATGGACAATAGGAAATAAGAGACAAGAAAACTGACAGATAAATACTGGAGATCCAACATCTGTCTAATAAGAATTGAATAAAAAAGATAACAGAGGTAAAGCTGGGCATGAGATATAAAAAAAAAAAAATTATTGAAGAATAGTTGATTTACAGTATCATCTTAATTTCAGGTATATAGCACAGTGATTCAGATATATATATATATAGATATATATATATATATATCTATATATATATATACATATATATATATATATTCTTTTTTAGATTCTTTTCCCTTATAGGTTATTACAACATGTTGCGTATAGCTCCCTGTGCTATACAGTAGGACAGTAGGTCCTTATTCGTTATCTATTTTATATATAGTAGTGTGTATATGGGCATGAGATTTTAAAAGCAGTACAGTCAGCCCTCAGTATTTGCAGGTTCCACATTGAGGAAGGGAAAAACTCCTCAGCTTTTCTCAGGGCAAAGTTTCTTAATCTGAAGGTGAGCTTCAGGCAGACCACATTGCACTGAAACTATATACAAAATATTCTGGTTTTACAGATATGTGTTTTACTTCAACAAACTGTGGTGGATTCTTGGTTAGTTGAATATGTGGAGCCTGTGTGTATGGTTATCTTGCATGCTTAATAGTTCTGTGTTTGAGTTGAGTTAATGAAATCATATCTAAGATTTTCTAACCAAATCTACAGTATTTCCAACAACTATATGAGACTTGAGCGTCTGTGGGTTTTGATATCTGTGGATACCAGAACTGACCCCTGAGGATACTGAGGGTTGATTGTGTATATTTTTTAAAGCAAATTTCCCAATAATTGAGAGATAAGTGTCTCTTGATTGAAACCTGTCATACTTTGAAACTTCAGCATGTGAAGTAATGAGACAAGACGTAAATGCTTCCAAAGAGGAAAAACAGTGATATGTACAGTCATCTGATTGTTCAACAGCAGCACAGAACACACTTCTCCTTGTTCATTTGGCTCTAATCACACTAGGCTATTCCTCGAATGCACGAAGTCCTCAAATCTGTTGTTCCCCTATCTGTCCAAGCATATCTCGTTTTATTGTGCTTCACTTCATTGTGTTTCACAGATACGGTAGGGGTTTTTGTTTTGTTTGTTTTGTTTTGTTTTTACAAATTGAAGGTTGTGGCAATCCTGAGTCAAGCAAGTCTGTTGGGGTCATTTTTCCCACAGCATTGGCTCATTTCCTGTTTCTGTGTCACATTTTGGTAATCCTCACAATGTTTCCAATTCTCCACCAGCAAAAAGATTATGATTCACTGAAAGCTCAAATCATGGTTAGCAGTTTTTAACAATAAAGTATTTTTAAACAAAGGTATGTATGTTGTTTTAGTAGACGTAATGCTACTGCACACTTAATAGATGACAGTGCAGTAAGTATAAATTTATACACACTGGGAAAAAAAAATTCCTGTGACTTACTTTATTGTGGTATTTGTTTTATTGTGGTGGTCTGGAACCAAACCTACAGTATTTCCAAGGTATGCCTGTAATGCCTTTTACACAGATATTTACATGGCTTGCTCCTCAGTATTTTCAGGAATTTATCTAATTATTATCAAGAAAGGATAACAGAATCCACAGTCACATTGGTGTATCTCACTAATAATATACATGAAAATACTCTTTAAATTACTTTATATGTTTATAAAATAATACAAAATTTTATGTAAGACTGACTATTCAATAATATGAGCACTTTAATTTGGGAACTTTAGATCTTAACCTATTTCTGCAATTCTTTAGTAACAAATTATACTTCTGAAATTATTGCTTAAATTGTATTTCTAGTTAAAATTATCTTGCATGCTTAATAGTTCTGTGTTTGAGTTGAGTTAATGAAATCATATCTAAGATTTTCTAAATTCTGTGTTCCTTATATTTTTGTATGTTAACATTTTTGTATTTTAACTTTATAAACATTATGAATTTTCAGTTTTAAATTATCTGTATCTCGAATTCCTTTCATTCCTTTCCATTCCAAGTGTAGTGAAGGTGGTAAGGGTTAGGGTGAGGGGCAGGTCTCTAAGTGCCAGGGACTGTATTTAGGATTTTATATACAGTACTACTGGGGACACAGAAACTAATGATGGAACAAAACCATAATAATTTCAGAAGTTCAATCAACTCTGAGGGCATGGGGAGTGAAAAGTCACCAAAATTGAATGGAAGTAAAATTAGTATTAAAAATTGTTTTATAGAGTCAGTTTTATGGCTTTAGGAAACAAGACAATACACAAATGGGACAAGATGTGTGTGTGTGTGTGATTGTGGTCATAGTGGGTAAGGGAAGAGTGAGGTAGGAAAGGGCAGGAAAATTCTGGTCAGTTTTGAAAATACCTGCTCGTGTTTATACATTTATTTAAAGAGCTGGTATGGAGCATGGCGTTTGTATGAGTCAGACCATCTAGAAAGGCAGAGGTAAAATGGACACTCACACTACAGATAACACAGACAATAAAGTAAATCAAATCCATTTTCCCATATTAAATTTCAGAAACTCATCTGATAGCATTGAGGTGATTGATGAATCCCTATTCTACTTTTATAGGTAGGGCAGGTGCTGGCTCTGTGTTTGCTGTGCGAATTGTGACTTGTACTGTAACCTTAATAGCCTGATTGATGGTAAGACTGTCAACATGTAATGCTGTTTTCTGAATCTTGAGCCTATACTACATGAAACACAAAATAGCTGTATCTGTCCTAATACACTGTAAAGTACACAGCATTCATCCTCTCTTTCTTATTAAAATATCTCTTACAATCTTTACGTGTCCTAGATCTATCCCCAGAACCACTAGTATGTTCAACTTCTGGGGACTCACACAAGGTTCTGTTTTCATTATTTAAATACTGTCACTGTTCAAAATGTGTCTATTCTGCTCTCCTACCCCAACACTTTTTCAGGATCTTTCTCTTTACTAGATAATAATTTATATACAGTTAAATACTACTGTGATTAAGGATTAAAATGATTTATGTCTCTATATGTGTATAGGTAGACAGATATTTGTGTAGATATCAAATAAAATCAGAATGTAAGGCCCCCAGCACTTGTATAAAACTTCCAATGAAACTCTGTTTTTTTAAAATCTAGAGATTTAAGAAAAAATAAACAATATAATCATTATATAAGTTACAAATTTTAAAAATATAATTAATCAATAAATTATTTCTGTTATTTACAGGCTTTTCATATTGTTGTAATATGCAAAAAGCATTTCCCTCCAATTTGAGTATATTTGGATTCATATATATACGTATATATGTGTTTACACAGTGTGCACACACACATACATACACACACACACACACACACACACAGTTTCCCCTTTCAACAGGGATTAAAAGTAGAAAGAACAGACTAGCACACCAATTTTCTTTAGTTTTTCCTTCAGCAAGTGGTGTGGTTAACCCCCCGAGACACGTATGCATCAAATACTACCAGTCTAGCTAAACCTAATGTAGGCTTCATGGGCAGATTGTTAAAATGGAGGAGGCTTTAGGCCATTAGAATAGTTAGTAACATTATTATTGTTAAATGGGACAGGTTGGAATTATAATCCTTCCGCCTTCTGATCTCTTTCTGTCACACGTTGGCTCTTGGAATATTTCTGTCATATAGAAGCCCTCAGGGCAGATTGCTGAGGAGAGTATAGGGTGGACAAATAAGGCATGTATAACATACATTGACCATGCATAAACAGAATTGATATTGCTGCCCCATTATGCTATTTTTCTCAGTAATCCAAGATAACACTCTAGTCAATAAGGAACTCCAATCTATTCAAGTCCCTAATTGAAGTAAAACCTATTTCCCATTCCAGGAAGGCTGAGAGTTTAAAACAATATGGTACAAGGCCTGGTGTACTTTTCCTGAGGTTTAAGATGGGGCTTTCTCTTATAACCCTATTCATTTAAAGTGCCTATGAGAGGAATTCCTTGCACATTTAAGTGACAGAATATGCAAAATCAACCAAATAAAACTGCATACAAAAGACTAAGTTGCCAATCATGGGTGATTTAGATAGCTTAGAAAGGGCTCTCATAATTACATACATTTTTTTCTTGTGCAAAATAAACTGGATTTTAAGAAATTTACCTGCTGCTAATTGCAAAATACAAAGTGCCTGGTTGTTCTGCTGATTTGTTCAGGTAATTTTCTAATTATTTATTTAAACTTTGTATGCATAATGAATTTATAGCTGATCCTAACCATGGTTATAAATACAAATGAAGTATTATAAATTATCATATAAAATACAAAACTAGAGAGTAATATCTTAAACTAGTGCTAAATTTCAATAGCAAAAATGGAATGCTTACAAGTTGGTTAATTATTAAGTTGAAGACAATAAATATATCTCCATTTGGGGTTGACTGCTGCTTCTGATTATCTAATGTTAGGTTGTTCCCCACTTTTAAGGGCCTGTTTAATTCATATGAATGCTATGGAGTAGAACAGAAGGCATTCTAGATTAGAACATGTTGATTATGTGCTTGTTTTGAAAGGCAGTTCTGCACCAGTACCATTCAAAATTGTGAAGACTTGAAATAAATATGCAGGCTGAATGGGACAGATCTGTAGCATATATATATATATTTGGAAACATGACTAGGAAATCACAGGAAGTTTAAATTTGGCTAGTTAACCATTGAAACATATTGTTTGTCAAATCCGCCCATTTAATCAGGATCTTATATGTACATGTATACAAACACACAAGCCCTTACACGCATATCCGGCTTTTGCCTTTTGCCCTGAGTCCTTCACCATCACCAGGTAGGACCACTTCACCCTCACATGTGGATTTGCTCATTCCAGAGCTTGAGACTTACTCTGATCTTAACAAAGCTTAGTATAAGTAGTTCTAGGTTAATATATTGTCAATAATACAGGTAATTATATAAGAGCTCTGCAATGTGTTGTGTTCAGATAACTGAAAATATAGTTAGATTCTGGTAATTAATTTTTTAAAAATATACATGCATGCCATTAGTGAGATTAGTTGGCTTTTTCAGAAAGCACACAGATCTGGACTCAAATCATTACTCTAATACATCCATTTTGGGGACTGTGGGTAAGTCATGTAGTCCCTTATAGAGTTTGTATTCTTAGTTTATAAAGGGTGGGTATACAGTCCATAGAAATATATCTATAAAAATTAATTATCACATGGGGATTTTATGGAATTTAATGAGTTAATACACATAACATGCTTACTGTAATTCATAGCGCATAGTTTGTGCTCAATAAATTTTCCTCCTTAAGTCGTGATGACCTCCTGATCAGAGGAGGAGAGCAGAAATGGGACTGCACACAAAAGGAAAGCAGAGAGTAAATGTTTGTGTTTTCTAGTACTGTGCAGGCAAGAGCTACAGTGGAGTCGGGGGATGTGAACCTTCTGCTGTGCTCAGAGAATAGAGTTCACCTGGCTTCATCAATGGACTGGAAAGAGCATACGTCAACATAACACTGAGTCATCCTTGATTCCTCATTTTCCTGCACAGGCCACATCCAATCATCAGCAAGCTAGTCTGACTAGGTCTCATCCTTTCCACTCATCCAGTAAGCTAAGCATATTGTCACAACTTCCTGACTGGCTAAGGCTGTTCTCAGTGCAGCAACCAGAGCTATTCTTTTAAAATGTATGTCAGATTATGTCATTTTTCTGTGATAAACCCTCCAATGGCTTCTCATTTTAGTGACAAGTCAACATTCTTTACAGTAGCCTGCAAGTCCTTTTTCACTCTGGTTCCTTTGTTACCAGTCTTCCCTTATCCCCTACCACTCTCCCTCTTGTCCATTTGCTCTAGCCACCCTGCTGTGGGTTGTTGCTCTAGGGTTTCTGCACTTGCTGTTTCCCTTGCCTAAAACACTCTTCCCTAGATAGCCACAGGGCTCATCTCTCATTTACTGTGGGTCTCTGCTCATCATGCATCTTCTATAAATAGCATCCCACCCTACTACTAGACACTCACTTTCCTCCCCTCTTTTCCTCTCTGTAGCATTTATTATCTTCTAACATAAGACGTATTTACTTGTTTGTTTTCCTGTTTATCTGTTCCTCTACTCCCTAGGCATGCCTTCACAATGCAAGTTCTCTGAGTTCAAAAACTTTGTTTACAATTATATTCCTAATGCTCAAAAGAGTTTCTGGCTAGTAGTAGGTGCTTAATAAATATTTATAAAATTAATAAATTAAGATTATTCTAATGCTGTGTTATAAAAGCAATATTACAATTATTCTTTCAGTTTTTCAGATATAATATAGGAAAGGGATACAGTATATTCTAGACACAAGTACTCAGAGAAAAAGAATACTCTTTTCTTATAAAGTAGTACATTAGCAAAAAGGGAGGGGAAAACAAACAAAAAATAACCATCTGGTGGAGTAACGGAGGAATTCCAAGATCAAGGTCTAAGGCTTAATTAAATGGAATTTTCTTAAACTGAGAAAAGGTATGTCCAAAACTTCTGTAGCAAGTCACTGTAGCAGGAGATTCATAAGCTATATTTTCATGATGAATTCTGTCTGATCCTCTACCCTTAATAAGGCTATGTCCAATTACTCATAGACATTGATTATCCATTATTTTTAAGATAATCTTATCTTTTTAAAAGGCCCAAACACTTAAACTTTAAGATTTTTAAATTTGCACCTGTGTTAATTCAGTATTCTTAGAACACATGTATTTGAATGCATGGTTACTTTAATAATTCACATAATAATGATAATTTCCTGTGTATCTAAAAATGTTTTAGTCTTATCAAAGCTTTTTTGGTGTTCATTATTATGTTTTGAAGATGTTTGGCTTATTCTTCCTATCCCCTGCCCAATTTGGTTGTTTGGTTATAAATATTGAGTGGATAAAAGGTGAGAGTAGTTGAGAATTGGTTCTGAATTATTTTCATGAATAGTGGAATTTGACTTTGGTATGTCCACCTCACACAGCAAAAACTGGTGGGAAGCACTGAAAAAAATCTCGAGGGAACTGGCTTTCATGTCATCTCCCCCAAGGGGGTGAGATTAACGTTGCTGCTACTGCATTTCTCTGGAACTCAGGAAATTACTGCCCCCGGAAAGGCATATCTGAGATTCAGTAAGACGCTAGACATAGGAGCTTCAAAAGAGTAGAAGCTGGGCTTCCCTGGTGGCGCCACTGGTTAAGAATCTGCCTGCCAAAGCAGGGGACACAGGTTTGAGCCCTGGTCTGGGAAGATCCCACATACCGCGGAGCAACTGAGCTCATGCGCTACAACTACTGAGCCTGTGCTCTAGAGCCAGCAAGCCATAACTACTGAGCCCATGTGCCACAACTACTGAAGCCCATGCACCTAGAGCCCATGCTTCACAGCAAAAGAAGCCACCGCAATGAGAAGCCCGTGCACCACAACAAAGAGTAGCCCCCACTCGCCACAACTAAAGAAAGCCCATACACAGCAACGACGACCCAATGCAGCCAAAATAAATAAATAAATAAGTTAATTAATTAAAAAAAGAAAAAGAGTAGAAGCTAAATTTTCTCATGTACTCAGTGGCATAAGATTATCACTACTCCAGATATTTTGCAAGAAGAAGGTCAAATAAAAATGGCACTATTTAAAGACACATTCGCTATATAAAATTCCAGGCACCAGATATTAATATTTGCAGATTTTTTAATTGTTAAGGGACTACATTTTTAAAGATTCCTTATCTCTCAAATAAACAATAAACGGATTTGAAAAGTTTTGTTTAACATACCTGCATGCCAAATACAGAAATAGATTAAGTGTACACCATATTTTAGGCAATGGGCTAGGGGTTTTATATCTATTCATTGAACACACATACACAAACTGGAGATGAAAGCTTGAAGCTCAGAAGTTAAATACCTTGCTCAGGATCACCTAACCAGTAAGTTCAGAGATGAATTAATACTTTGGTCATCTGATTCGAAGTCCAGTAATTCTCCTATGTTATAGCTACCTCCTTTGATGATCAAGAATAGAATGAACATATTCCTACTTATATTTTAACATTGTGTTTATATGGCCAGCGTTCTCAATTATTTACCTTGTGTCCTGTCATGTCTTTGCAAATGACATCCTTGCTTTACCTGAGGAAAAGTAATTGTCAAAGTTAGTCTTAATGATATCACTTCTGTTGCTTGTTCTACTTGTGAGTTATTTTTATCTTGTGGCTTATTTATTTTGGCACAGCAACATTCACAGCTTCCTCTGCAATTTCATAAAACGTTCCTTGCCTCATAACCTTGTTGGCTGCCCTAACTGCAATGTTCCTCTAAAATAAAGTGAATTTGGACTGTTATTTAAATACCTTTAAAGTTTTTTGTTTAATTTCATATGCTTTAAACACATATAGGATAGAGCATATTTGTTAGTGTAATGTACATTTTTCTTCCTCCATCTTCCATTCTCGTTACCTATATCCAATGATTTTCATGGAGACTATTACACCTTAAAGTTCTGGCCTCAGAGAATGTATTAATACATATTTTAAATTATTTTTCATATTGGATTGAAATAATTCATTTTTCTAAGAGCAGAGAAAATTGCTATCCACCTAAGTTTTATTTTATTTACAAATTTCAATGTTTGCTATTCCATTTTTGAAAATGCTAGCCAGTCAGAATTTATTAAACCAGTCGTATAGTCATATTTGCAATATCAGTATGGTGCTTCTATATTTTCACTTGATTTGTTTTTGAAGTGTTTATCCCACTCTGGAGGACACTGTTACATTGTCCATTCAGCAGATGTTTGTTGAGTGCCTACAATAAAACAAACTTTGGGAGAAGCTTTGGGAATGTAAGAAAATAATAAAGGTCTCCCCTCTCAAAGCTTATGAAGATAGAAAGCACACCATATATCTCAATACAATGCAGTATTAAGTCCATTCCAGATAATTACACAGGGTGCTGCAGCCTTACAGAATCAACAAGAAAATAGGAAATGCAGTAGAAAATTCAGGTGAAGAAGCCAAATATCTCAAAACAAGATTTCAATATCAGGAATCTGCAAGTTCTTTCTTTAAGCTGGAGTGAAAATTGTACATGGGGGAATGGAAGGAGGCTTAAAAAGAGGTACGCAGGAATCAGCTTATAAAATAGCTCCGGAACCTAAGGTGTGAAGTTAAATTTTATAATAAAAGCTAAGGAGAACAACGGTAAACATACTATCTATGGGGTCCTTCTCATATTCTTCTGTTTGTGGTAAATGGACTGTTGACCACTGCTATATTTAAAAAGGCAGAGAGAGAAAACTTTTCAATTAAATGCAAGATATGTCTATGCTTGAGACTTTCCATTGTGATTAACTTTTGGATAATTAACCTTATAAGAAATATTCAAACTCTCCATTTCTCTCACCATATGTTTGGCTCCCTTTATTAGCTAGCAGTATCCTAATGAGAAATATAAAGTTTAATACTAGCTGATGCAATTGGGACGTAGAGGGAAAATTAGGAGGCCTGATTTGCTGTTCCATTCTTGCCAATATTGGCTAAAATACGGATTAAGCAAGGATATTAATCACATGCCACTCTAGGTATTCATGTGCATTTAATTTTATCCTTACCACTATTTATGAAACTGGCATTATTAACTTCATTGCATAGGTAAGGAGATTTCTAAAACAGATTAAATATAAGTTTCTTGCCCAGGTTTACAGAGATAATATGGGACACAAGAGGGTTTCAAACCAGGTGTAACTGATTTAGAGTCTGGACTTTCTACCCCTTCTTCATTTCATCCCTGGGCAGCTAGGCAGCCTTAATTACATATATATAGTTTCCCAGGTGATTCTAAATGTGTATAAGGTTGAGTAACACTGTGCTAGATCAGTGCTTCTCATACTTAATGTGTATTCAAAACATCTGGTGATTTGATAAAATGCATATTCTGGTTAAGTGTGTCTGGCTGTGGCTAAGATTCTGCAGTTCTAACAATCTCCCAGATGAGGCTGATGTGCTGGTCCACAGAACATACCGAATAGTAAAGTATTATGTTATATTTAACCTGCCACTATATCTGAAATACATCATTCTATGAAACTTTTCAATTCATTGCCAAAAGGAGGCAATGTTGCTTTTTCTATTAGAGGGTGGGATCTGTTGCTACCGTGGATTTGAAAGCTTGCTTCACTGTGGGTTAGCTGCATAATGTTGAGTAAGTTTCTTATTCCCTCTATGCCTCAGTTTCTTTGTTTTTAAAATGGTAGTAGTAATAATTACTACCACATATAATTTTGTGAATATTTGGTAAACTAATCAATGAAAAATGATTAAAACTTTTAATCATTAAAATGATTAAAAATGTCTGCCATTTCAAAAGTGCTTAATAACTCATTATTATTATTAATACTGTTAATTGGAAATTTTCATTTCTAGTTTGACCTATATTAGAGTAGTTCAAAATATTTCTCTCAGAAGAGAATAACACATGTGGAAATATCTACCTGTGCTCTTATGATTTAAACGGGTTATGCTGAAAAATTACAAACAAAATATAAATGAAAAAAATTAGAAAGCCACAACATATTTATTTATCCTTAGCACCAAATTGGTAGGTATGTATAAGATGTATAACATTTAAAAAATGCACAATCCAACGGAATTTGTTACCAGGTATAGTACTTTAATCACCTATCTGACAAGAGCTTTAAAAATTTTAGTTTAAAACTTATGACCTGTTTAGGCATATGTCCTTTGCTGGAAGTCCTTGAGTTCGGAGACATATGGCTTCCAACAGAACTATTCTTTGATCCAAAGGCTTCCCTATTAAATATAAAGGATGTCCTAAGCGTTTCTTTACAATGTAGTATTTAAAAGAGGTTTGTTGGATATAAGAACTAATTAAATGTACAGTTTCTGATTTTAGCAGACCCCAAATTGCTTTATATTCTCCCATAGACTGTCTGACCTACTTAGTAGATTGGAGAATTTTGTGATCTAAATCATATTCCTGCCTGACAGCAGGAATTCAAATCCCTTGAGGACTTACCTTAAGTAGGATTCATTAGTCCTCTGTAGTCCAGTGCCCCAGCTGCCATGCTGAAGACAAAAGAGTAGCCAATTTAATTAACTACAGCCTCGAGGAGCATAATTCATTATCAGTTTTTCCAAGTAATCCAAGACAATATCAATGCTCCCAGTAGAAGGATAGATAAAGCCAAGTGGTCTAATCAGGAAAGAAATCCCTTGAATCTAACTGTTCTTTTGACTATTTAATTGATGGTAAATTAGAGGCCATGAGAAGACCACAAAACTTACCATCAGAGAAGAGAGACCTATATTTCTTTTATGTGATAAGAAGTCAATAATATATACAACTAAGCTTCTGGAGGAGAATTACCTATAACCCATTGTGCCAACACATTGTAACTCTTCTGGTACCCTTAGTTTATATGACTAATTTTATGGCAGGTGAACAACATGTGAATAGTTTATTTTGCTGTTATTTACAATAAACGTCTGATACAAATCCAGTAACTAGAAATATGTTCTTAATGATTAATTTAATTTACTTATTCATAGATGAATGAAGTGCCTACTTTGTGCTGTGTTAAATGCAGAGAAGGTAAGACATTTTTTATACTTTTGAAATGCTAACAGCTTATTAAGTGATAAATAATGATACATAAAGTGACATTTTGAAAATTGAATAAAGGGATAGGGATGTATAAAACAGTAATGTTGACAGGAATAAAAGAGAAGATGACCTATAGGAAATGTTATTTGAAATGTTTCTGAAAGACAGATTTAGAAATTGTCAGGTTGCAAATAGATGAAAGAGAGTTTTTGACATGAGAATACTATGTGAAGCGAAACACCCTAACATGTCTTTAATTCATGGCTGGAGGAATAAATGCAAGTGGGGTCAGTAGAAAAGCAGGTTGTTCATGGCAACTAATCCCTGATTTTATAGATCATATACTTGAATATGTTCTTCCCATATGTTAATTCATTCAATCCTCTCAGTAAGTATCAAGGTATGCAATCTTACCTTTACCTCGATAAATAATGACATTGAGAAATGACATTGAGAATTAAGAAGGTACGTACAATGTCCAGCGCCACTTATATTTGATAAATGGAAGTCCATGGCATCCTTCACAGGACTAACTGATTCGAATATGCAGTTTTTTATACTCTGTACTAGCAAGAACTTGTATGTTATATTAAAGTCATATTCTATAGACTAGTATTGATCTACTATAATTATACTTGAAGTTGATGATTATACTGGATTTTGGACACACACATCCAAACACATACATACACACAGATACCAAAAATGAAAACAACAAAACCAGAAATCTAGCAACAGATTGGATATTGAATGGAAAGGATGTTGAACACAAGTCAGAGTATTAAGAAAAATTGAAATAATTTCAAATTATTTTTAAAATAATGTGATATTAGAATATTAAAAAAATGTGATGTAATTTTCACCTTTAATTAAAAAATATGTATTGAATACATCTTATGTATATTGCCTTGTTTTCTGTAAAAGATACATCATGACTAAAAAAATAGATGGTCCTTGTCATTATGTATGTAGTGAGGAAGATAGACATAAAACAAATAGATACACTAATAAATAAATTTTAATATAAGTTTTATTGAATTAAGAGAACAGTAACAATATCACACTGTGTGTAACTCAACTGCGTTTAAATAGAAGTTCAACAACACTTCTTGCAAATTCAAGCACCAAAAATTTGTGAATGCCTACCCTGTGCCAGGAACACTTCAAAAGACGTCATGAACTTCAGCTTCTTGAGTTCTAATAAAGAATAAACCCTATATTTTCCTAGAGAAACTGGTTGTTGGGAATTTAAGGCCCTATATTGATTTTCATCTACATTTCAGAAACTCTTTGCAACTAGATGTGATCATTTTAAATTGCAGCATCCGATTTTAAAAATATCTGTGTGCATAGTCTGACAGAAATATAAAAAAATAAGTGATTAGGGAAAACTATTTTTGACAAGTTCTTCTAACTCTTGAGAAGTTCCAATTTATTTATGCCGAGCACTGCTTCCTCCTCAATCCATATGCCACCGAAACGTGTGCCATTCCTCTCCGCTCCCCAGCCTGATGTACAAGCATCTGTTTCTATAATTTCAAAAGACTTTAGTAATAGATACACATATAGGGTTTGATGGTCAATAATATTTAGTTCTCACTGCAGTAACTTGAAGATTGATCAGATACGTGTATTATTAAATATAGAGCAGCTATGATTTCACCAGATGTAAAGAGAAGAAAACATGGGTTTAGAATTTAAAAAAAAAAAAAAAAAAAACTTTCAGAGGAAAACATCTCACTTACTCGTGTAAAGTGAGGGCCATAAAATAAAGGTGAAAGCTAAAGGTGAAAGTCCATATTTCTAAAATGGACTCAATGTAAAGGAGCCTGTCTTAATTATCTGTTGCTGTCATAAATTATTCCATAACTTAGCAGCTAAAAACAACATATTTGCATTGTCTCACAGTTTTTGTGGGTCAGGAATTCAGGCACAGCTTATTTAGGTCTTCTACCTCAGGATGTCTCACAGGCTGCCATAGGTGTAGTATGGGCTGAGGTCATCTCAAAACAACTGGAAAAGGGTCTGCTTTTGAGCTTATTTGGCAGGATTCAGTCCCTCACCTCCTCTGGCTTTTGGCCAGAGGTCTACCTCAGTGCATTGGCATGGGGGTCTCTGCGACATGGCAGCTTGCCTTATTAAAGCATGTTATCCATGAGAGCAATCACGTCGGCTAGATTACAGAAGCCGCAATCTTTTGTAACCTAATAATGAAAGTAATGACTCATTATCTTTGCCTTATGTATATAGTCTATAAGACCAAGCAAGTCAGTAGGCCTTTCCCATTCTCAAGGCCTGAATACCAAGAGGCAGGGATCATTGTGGACCATCTTAGAGTCTGCCTACCACAGAGCCTGTGTGCATATCTATGATGGAAGAGCTCTCAAAGAACTATAAACAGCTATTGCTATAACTTTGATCTCAAAAAGTAGAAATCTTACAAATTACCACTTACCAATAAAAAATCCAAATCCTCTCTTGAACTTTCAATTGTGTTAATGTTTATGAATATATGTTTTAATCTGATGCTTATCAATCACAGTAAATATTAGAGATTTTCTCTCATTTCTGTAATTTTAGTGCAATTCACTATAACAAATGATTTATTATAAAGTTCTAATTATTTGAAAATTGCAAAGAAGAATATTTGCAATTATGTATCATTCCTTATCAGAGCAATTACAAAGCACTCAAATCTCAAGAATCTAATGCATAGGTTAATTAATATAACTTTTAAAATATAAATGTGTGTGAATGTGAGCAATATTCATTGATATGTAATTAAACATTTGGATATATGAACAGCAAATGCTATTATCTACTACTATGTGCCAGAAACTGTTTTATGTATGCCAGATGTAGCAGTAAATAAAACAAAAACTGTCCCTGCTCTCACGGTGTTTGTATCTCAGAGTGGTAATGAAACAACAATCAAAAAGGCAAAAGTCAAGTACAGAGAGTAGTAAGAAGAAACTAAAATAGGTGATGAGAGTGACTGTGGTAGGGGACGCTACTGAATTGGCTGAATACTACAGGACTCAGGGCATAGTGATACTTGAGTGGAGACCTGAATGATATCCTGTCATTGTCTGAGGGCTGAGCACTCTAGAAAGAGGGCAAAGCAAGTCAAATGGTCCTTAAAACAGACGAACTGCTAGCCTGCTTGAGGACCTGAAAGATTAGTGCTGCTGTACATAAGGTGAGGGATTTGGAGTCGTCAAGACAAGTTTGGACAAGCCATAGAGACTACTAGTGTCTTGTAAATTGTGTAAGTAATTTGAGCTTTATTCTAATTCAAAGAGAACCTTGGTAAGTTTTTATGTGGAGTGTCAGGAACTGGAGACAGCTTTTGGGTGAAGTCCTGCTACTAGAGGACCTGTATCCTGAAGGGCTATGAAGTAAAGTGAACTGTTTGTCAAGATGGAAAACTCTAGACCATTTTAACTAAAGATAGGAACTTTCCAACAGAAAATGATGTTGCAGGAGAGGAGGTCAACTGTAATTCAGGAGACACGAGGTAATTTCATAGGATGAGTGGAAATGTTGGCCTTGGAGAGTGTGTCAGGGTCAAGCCACTCATTGTAACAGGAAGACAAGTAGGGTAAATAAATGAGTGTGGATGTGAGATTTTGTTGAAGAAAGATGAAATGATAAAAGATCTTCTTGATGGTACTTTTAGGAGGCAAGTGGAACATTAGATTCTCAATAATATATCTTCATAGGTTGAGATTTTATAACTCTCATATACATTCCTTTAATTATGCACTCATTGAGATTCTCTGATTTCTAAGATAAATTTTCCTTTATGCTGTGCATTTAAAAAGAGGAAAAAATTGCTTTAGCCAGTCATTCTCAAATGCTAGGCAACAGCTATATGCACAAGGAAAAACACAAAAATACTCTGGTGAATTTTTCATGAAGCAAAATTTTCAGTTTATTTAGGGATTATGCTCTTCCTACTACTTGTGTTAAAATATCCTGTTCATTATTAAACAATGATTATGAAAGATAGATGTATTCTAATGTCATTAACTGGGAAAAGGTTAACAAAGCTGGCATTCATAGATGGGGCAACAATTCTTTTGTCTTTATCTTTTTCTTTTATGAGTATTCAAAAATTTTTTTGCCATAATGTTATTTAAGTTATAAAAAATTAAATTTAAATGTTTAACTTCTTTTGTAAGAGAACAAAAAGTTTTAAAAATTAATATACATTAAAGTGAAAATATTACTTCATGGGAGAACAAAAGAACAGTAAAAACCTTTGCCGCCTAATTTCAGTGTTTTCATTATAACTTGGTTCTTAAAGAGGCTAGTCTAGATTACTAATTTTTAAGCATTATTCCTTGGAGAAATCAGGAAATAGGCACATTTTAGTTATCTTTTCAAACACATGAAATTTATCTCACTATCTAAAATTCATTGCTTTTCAATAATTTGATTTGACTGTGTCTCCATTTACAGATCAAGAAGTGGAAACACGCTGTCTTGAAAAGGAACTTTTTTTTTTTTCTTCTTTTTTTTGCGGTACGCGGGCCTCTCACTGTTGTGGCCTCTCTCATTGCGGAGCACAGGCTCCGGACGCGCAGGCTCAGCGGCCATGGCTCACGGGCCCAGCCGCTCCGGGGCACGTGGGATCTTCCCGGACTGGGGCGCGAACCCGTGTCCTCTGCATCGGCAGGCGGACTCTCAACCACTGTGCCACCAGGAAAGCCCGAAAAGGAACTTTTTATTTGCCTTTTCTAGGAAAAAAAAAGCAAGATAGGGAAATACCCAAGAAGTGATTGTTACGTCTTTAGGGAGGCCAGAACCAAAACCTCTCAATTCAGGCTCTTTTATTTATGAAAAGATTCCCATTAAGAAAAAAAAAAAAAGTGTATGTTTGTCATTACCTATCAGCTCATCTATCTATCTATCTGTATAGCTAGACAACCAATATAAACTCTGTATAAGAGTCACACAGAGAGTACTGTGTTGTGCCAGGCACCATTTTAAGCACTTTGCAAATAATTTTCCAGATGTGTAGATTGAAATACATAGTAGAATTACATACATATAAAAATTACTAGGTCATAGTAATTTTTGTAGTAACTGTAAGTTCTGAAATTTTAAATAAGCAAATAACAGTAGAAAATGAATTTGTAAAAGAGTTTTGGTGTCATGCTGGTGCTTTTTTTTTAAACATCAGTTTTAATGACTACTTTTTGTTGAGCTTACTTTTTGGGACCATTAATGAGATTAGAATGCAGTATTTCTAATGATCTCCTAAATCTAAATCTTTTTTAAAAAACATTGCACACAAATGTCCAACTACTCACTAGCATCTCAAATCCAAACTGTTAAATAGTGGCATTTAAAATTTCATTACTGCTTTCCTATTTTTGTGAAAAGCATTAAACTGTGACTAACTAATTAGGTTCCAATCTAATCTACTCCAATGTTACTGAGTAGATTCTACCTATAACCAACTGACTTAAGTGATTGTGATATATATCAGTGAAGAAAACAGACAAAGATTTCTACTTTTGTGGAGCTTACACTCTGGTCAGTAGAGACAGATAATACAAATAAACATAAATATATGTTGGAATCTGACAAGGCACTGTGGAAAAAGAAGAATTTTAAAGCAGGATAAGGGGGATAAAGGGTATCTGAGTAAGGATAAGAAAGTTAGGATTTTAATTTTGGTAAGGATAGGACTCACTCAAACTGTGAGAGTTAATGGATTCACTCAAACTAATAGAGTTAATGGATAAAAACTAGGAAATCCCTTTAAAACATAAGACAGATTACATTAACAGTATTGATGATCTCCTATCTTATTCAGATTAAAAAGCCAGATCTGGGCTTCCCTGGTGGCACAGTGGTTGAGAGTCTGCCTGCCGATGCAGGGGACGCGGGTTCGTGCCCCGGTCCGGGAGGATCCCACATGCCGCGGGGTGGCTGGACCCGTGGGCCATGGCCGCTGGGCCTGCGTGTCCGGAGCCCGTGCTCTGCAACGGGAGAGGCCGCGGCAGTGAGAGACCCGCGTACCGCAAAAAAAAAAAAAAAAAAAAAGCCACCTCTTTACAATGACCTAAATTTCCTACACAATCTGACTGCCTGTTAATCAGTAACCTCTTCTATATTAGCTATGATAGCAATAGCTGTTCTGACAGAAAAATCTCCAATTTCAGTGAATTAACACAATATGATTTATTCCTTATTCATATTTGAAAATGGATATCTTTGATGAATGAGAAATCCTCTTCCAAGTGGTGATTCATAACCAAGCTCCTGCCATCTTGTGCTCTAGCATTTTCAATCATGTGGCTTCTTAGCTTATTAGTTCCTCTGTATCAAGCCTGAAGGAGGATGTGGGTGCTACTGAGTGGGAGTATTTTAGGGCTACATCTGGGACTATACATATCACTTTCACTCACATTCCTTTGTTTCAAGCTCAATCACAAGATGAATTCTATAAAGGAGGCAGGGAAACTACACTGTATGATCAGAAAAGAAGAGGTGAAGAGTTGGGTGATCAGGTTGCACTCTTTAAGATAATTATCACCTGTTACACTTCCCTCTTTTTCATTTTGCTGTAGCCATAATAGCCTCTGTCATTTCTGGTACACTCAGTCTCAAGACCTTGGCACTGGCAATTTCGAATGCCATATGCATTTCTATAGATATGCACATGGCTCTGTCCCTTGCTTCACTCCTGCTCGATTGCTCAATGCTGTCTTTCTATACAGGCATTTCCTAACACTTTATTTCCTCTTTTTTTCTGCTTTCTTTTTCCGTTTTATTGTTCTCCATAACTATTATATATATATAATATATATACACATATATATTTATATATAACTATATAATAAAATGTATATATAAAATAAATATTTTATTTATATATACATAAAATTCTCTAATATATAATGTTGGTTTCACAAAAATACTATGTCTCTGTTTTTTATAACTACCTTTTAAATCCTACTCAAGAAAGTTCAATATTGGATTGAGATGTTATAAACTGCTTAAGTTCTTGAATACCTTTCTAACATACTATTTATTGTCTGTATTCTTCACTAAGACAAAAGCTGTATGAGTACAGATTCATTTTCTTTATCAGTGTATCTTCAGCACAAAGAAATATCTGTAGTACATAATAGGTGCTCAATAAATATGTTTTGGATGAATGAATAAATGTAGGAGTATGTAAATATCTCTACAATGGCATTTATGTTATTCTAATTATGTTTTCATATCAATCTCTCTCACTAAGCTTCCTAAAGGTAAGAAACAGCACATTTTATGGTAGGGAGAAGATTGATGATAAATATTGGTTGAAGGAATAAATGAAGAAAGAGATGAGGAAAGTGATGTTGAGAGAGCTGAGTAAATTTTCAATCATAGTATTATGTAGAAATCATGTCCTTACTCCTCAAGGTCTTACTCAAAAACTCATATTGTTTCCTTTATCCCATTGAACTCTTACAAATCCCTGTTTTCTTTGTGTTGTTTATTTCAATAAAGCTTTGTTCTTTATAGGTGCAATAACCACAGTTTGACATCCTTACTTTATTTAATATAAACCTAACCAAACAGTATATAATGCTATTAAGTATGGGTGTGGCATACTCAGCTAGATTTTACTACATTAAATAAGGATTTTAATGAAATGGAATATCATTATTTTTGAAAAGAACATACACCCATGCACACCAATGAGTCATTATTTCATAGAGAACACAATGGAATGTGCTAAATTTTATGTCATTCAAAGATATGCTAGCATTTTTTAATCTAGTCTCATTATTTCCTTTTGTGATGAGGTATTCCATCTTCACTTATTTTACTAGAGTATTTCAAGTTATTGATAATATAACTGTGCACACTTGTAATATAATTAGAATAGGTATATTTGATTATCACAGTCTTGGATTGAGTTTTCTGGAGAACTGGGATATCATCTGTGGCTTGATTTTTATCCCTAGTTTATGTCATTTTGCCCTTCACTTCACTTTCAATATCATCTTATTTCTCTAAGTTATAAGATGCTGTGACCTTTCATTAAAATAGAAAAAAAAATTAAATCTTTTGAAATGAAATAGAGAACCACACTTAGTATTAAATTCAATACCAAGAGGCATCTGTGACTCATTCAGGACATAACAACCCTAAATTGCCCTAAGAATAGGAGCCTTACACAGTATAATACATAATACTAATAGAGAGGGTATGACTGTGACTGGCTTATAGAATTAATTCGGAGTACATTCAGTACAGGTGCTTGGGAATGATATTTAGCTTTAAAAGTATTAGCCATTAAAGGTCCAGAATCATAATTTTTTAAAGAGAAATTAAAATTCCACCTGGAAAATAACCAAGGCAATAGACAGTACAAGTAGTACTAATTGTAATATGTTTGAATGAGAAGTTTCACAAAAATAAATGTCACTTTCTTTATACCTAACCTGTAAATCCTGCTTTGGTAAATTAAATATTTTGATTGAGGGGCTATACATATTTTAACTTGCTTAAATCCCTGACTTAAGTGTAGAACTGTGCAGTAATATATTTTAAATTTTATTTTGCTCTAAGTTAATTGGCTAGAGTTTCTTTATTGATATTTGTAGTTTTTATGTTTTTTTCATGCTATGCATAATTAAGTCTTCTGTGAAAAACAGCCAGACAAAAGCTAGCTAAAGCAGAAAAACACGCTCTTGGATCATTTTTGGCTCATGCTTTGGAAAAACAAAAGGTTTTGAGATTTCTCGTATATATTCTCAATAATAGACAGAAAAGAAATATCAATAGCAACAATAAAGTATACAAATCACACCTCCAGGATAAAAAAATTTTACTAAATTCAGTAAATACATGATGCTATATGTGTGTTTTTGCATTATATATCTTACAACAAGCTGCTAAGGATAATTATACTTAATAGTACTAGTTCTTTGCATTCAATTGAAGTAAATGTATATCTATCTCAATGGCAGCACAACATTATTATAGGTGTTTTATAAAGTTTGATTTAAACAAAGGCTGTGTGGGTACTTTATCTTTAGTTTCAATACTTAAATTTTATAATCCACACCTGTTGCAATAGTTGCGATAGCTCTCTATTTACATATGAATTTAGGATATTTTCTGAAGAATTCTAGACAACATTTAACTCCAGTCTGATTGATCATTTGCTTTATTGAGAGTCTAAACTAGTTATTAGCTAAATTGGTCTCTATGCTTTTTTTTTTGATAGCAATTTGACCCTCAGACATCAAATAGGCAATAAAGTAGAATAAAACATTCATTTTCCTAGGCTGTCAAAGTTTAAGAATCTTAAGTAGTCATCTGTTATTTATTTCCAATGTAATAAAGAACTTTTTAATAATAATACCTTAAAATGGAAATTCTGAGAAGTAGAATTGAAAAATCTGGAACAAAGTCTTATTTATTATGTCACTTTGGGTAAATCTCAACTTGTTTATTTCTCAAATGAGCACATTATACTCCTCTTACCTAAGTTATGGAGTAGTTTTGAGCCTTAAAATAAGAGATTATTTGGAAAATACCTTATATTCCTAAAATCGCAAACATGAACTTTTACTGGTTTCGTTAGAATATTTAAACTTGTATTTTCTTTGTATATAAACTATTTAATTTCCAGTTATATTCTGAATTAATCAATATTTGTTGAACTTATTTTTGTCATTATACTTTTTGTTAAATGACTATAAAAAGAAATATAATTATGATAACAATAATGGTAAAGAGAATAATAATAATGGTAATGACAGGTGACATCCATACAGAGTGCATCACTATTTCAAGTGAAACATCAAAAACATCTTCAAAAGTTTAGCCATAGCCTTCTGGAAAAGTATATTCTCAGTATGTAGTTTATTAATCATTTTTTCTTGGACTAAGACATTTACTTTCTCTTTTGTACACATATGGGTCAATGATATTAGATTATATGGCAGAAACTCATTTTTAAACAATGTTTTCTATCTGAACTCGAAAGATAAAACTACACTGGGACAATCACTAATGAAAAAACTCAGTAACATAGTTTAAACCTTATGTCAAATTCCATGTTTTCGAAGTTTAGTTTTTAAAAAGTTAAAAACATGATTCTCATAAATATATAAAGTGGACATATGGTAAAGATTTCATTCAACTCATTATTGATGGAACCAGTAAGATAGTAAGCCTGATCTAAAAAGAATTTGAAGAGGTGGGTATTTATAAGCAACTTTAAAGGTCAATGTTAATATAGGAATGTTAGTTTAGCCACAAAACTTGTTAATGTTCTACAAACCAATAACTGATAACTGTGGGGGTTATCATTACTACCAGACAGAAATCTACAGGACAATGGCTTACCCAAAGTTTATATAATCCAGAAGAATGCACTTGCTTTTGACTTTGCTATTTACTCTTTGATTAGAACCCAGATACTATAAATTTATACATTGCTAAGGACTAAATCGTGTCCCCTCAAAATTCGTATATTGAAACCCTAACCTCCAGTGTGATAGTATTTGGAGATGGGGCCATTGGGAGGTAATAAGGGTTAGATGAGGTCATAAGGGTGGGGTTTCATGATTCAGTTAGTGGCTTTATAAGAAGAGTAAGAAAAAGAAAGATCACTCTTTCTCCACCTTGTGAGAGTACAGCAAAAAGTTGGTCTACAAGCCAGGAAGAAGGCCCTCAGCAGCAACAGAATTGGCTGGCACCTTGAACATGGACCTTCTGGCTTCCAGAACTGTGAGAAATCAATGTTTGTTGTTTCAGCCACCCAGTCTATGGTATTTGTTATAGCAGCACAGCAGACTAATACATGTAATTATGTAGAATTCTAACATGTAGAATTGCTGACCGTAAATGTTGCAGCTGGATGTGTATCAGCTGTAACCAAACCTCATGAGGAGGGGAAACTAGGACACTTTGTAGGTGGAGTGGTGGAGCAGGCATCAGGATAAATATCCTTCCAACCATATCATTGAAATGGTCGACAAAACTCAGGCTGTTTAACCTAGAAAAGTAACTAGTCAAGGGGTACGTATTAACCGTCTTTAATTTTTTTTTTTTTTTTGCGGTACGCGGGCCTCTCACTATTGTGGCCTCCCCCGTTGCGGAGCACAGGCTCTGGACGTGCAGGCTCAGCGGCCATGGCTCACGGGCCCAGCTGCTCCGCGGCATGTGGGATCCTCCCGGACCGGGGCACGAACCTGTGTCCCCTGCATCGGCAGGCAGACTCTCAACCACTGCGCCACCAGGGAAGCCCCCATCTTTAATTTTTAAGTATTCATGTGTAAAAGGAACATTTGACTGCTTTGTATCATTTTTAAAGAACTAAGACTAGTAAACAATAGTTTTGGCTTATTACAAAGGGACATTTTGTGAAAGTGAGAGATGTACAGGGATGGAATGATCCATCCTGGCATTCTTTTCCATTCGTGAAAGCCAGTCTACAAGTTTCCTAAGCCTACCATATTAAGTAACAAGCAAGCAAACAAATTAAAATGGAGTTTCTTTACAAAAGCAAGAGGATTTCTTTTTTCTTTTTGAAATTCAAACTTTAATTCACAAACAATTCATTTGTTCATGTTCGTTACTGAAAGATTTATTTTCATGATAAATAATTCTCCCATTGCAGAGAGAGAGAGGTCTTTACATTCAAAGACATTTGGGTTTTATTTGACATTGGGAAGTCTCTTAAGCTTTATAGCTTGGTTTCCTTATGTGTACAATGAACATTATTATATCTACCTTAGGTGATTGTTCTGGGAATAATCTAATATAGCCATAGTGGATGATTAGTTTTATGGTGAGTGTGGTTGAACCATGGCACCCAAATATATGGTCAACTATTATTCTGGATGTCTGTTTTAGGGTATTTCTGGATAATGTTTACATTTAAATTAGTGGGCTTTGAGTAAAGCATATTGCCCTCCATAATGTGGGCAGATCTCACCCAGTCAGTTGAAAGACAATAAAACAAAAGGCTGACCTCCTCCTAAGGTGGAGGGGATTCTGTCAGCAAACTGCCTTTGAACTACATTTGCAACATCAGCTCTTCCTGGTTCTCCAGCAGACTGCCTGTCTTCAGCCTGTTAAATGCCCCCGCCCAGCATATTTTGAACCCATCATGCCTTCACGATCACATGAAACAATTCCTTAAAATAAGTCTCTTTTTCTCTATATATATGCATCCAATTGGTTCTGTTTGTCTGGAGAATCCTTACTAATATACCATGTAAAGTATCCATTTTGAATTCTGTTAATTACAATATTTTCTCAATACTGAAAGAACTGTTTGAAAGAAAAAATTAAAAAAAAATAAATCAAGTTGGGACTGCCCTGGTGGTGCAGTGGTTGAGAATCCGCCTGCCAATGCAGGGGACACGGGTTCCAGCCCTGGTCCGGGAGGATCCCACATGCCGCAGAGCAACTGGGCCTGTGCGCCACAGCTACTGAGCCTGTGCTATAGAGCCCACGAGCCACAACTACTGAGCCCACGTGCCACAGCTTCTGGGGCCTGCACGCCTAGAGCCCGTGCTCCACAATGAGAGAGGCCACTGCAATGAGAGGCCCGCACATCGCAACGAAGAGTGGCCCCTGCTCACTGCAACTGCAGAAAGCCCACGTGCAGCAACCAAGACCCAACACAGCCAAAAATAAATAAATAAATTTATTTAAAAAAAAATACATCAAGCTAATTCAATGGAATCATATAGGCACTACTTAGTAGATATAAATCATAGTGATATGAATTTATTCTCCATTATCCAGAAATTTAAAATGTCTCAAATTTTAAGTCTTTTTGACTTCAATATTAATAATAGGAAAGAGAGGAAATATATTGTTTATTGACACTGTGCTAGGCAAACTACAACCACATCAATTCTCAGTATTGTCTCAAAAATTTCATTTCCCCTCATAGGTAACCTCTTTAAAGGAAGCAGTTTCTTTTAGTGGTTTTCAAAGTTTTCATTGTGCTGTCACTAACAACATTTTGTAAATGTATATACCTCCCTTACATTTATAAATTGATAGCTAAAGCATGTATTATGTTTTCAATAGTGGCAAAGGATATAATTTCCATCCTATTGTAAATATTGGCATTTTAAAACAAAATTATTACATGTATCATTTTTATGGATTTTACGTATTTAGTTTTAATTAGTGCTTATATTCTCTTTGAGCTACTTTTTCTGTACTATTTCACTCACAGAATTTTACCATAGTGTAATATATTACTTTTCTTTTTTTGCGGTATGCGGGCCTCTCACTGTTGTAGCCTCTCCCGTTGCGGAGCACAGGCTCCGGACGCACAGGCTCAGTGGCCATGGCTCACAGGCCCAGCCGCTCCGTGGCATGTGGGATCTTCCCAGACCTGGGCGTGAACCCGCATCCCCTGCATCGGCAGGCGGACTCTCAACCACTGTGCCACCAGGGAAGCCCCCATATTTTTATGTTATACATTTTATCCAATACATTTCTTCCCATTATATCCTCTCCATATTAAAATTTACCCTTTTAGATTGCGTTAATATTATTATCAGTATGCAGCTGACATTACTACCCATACATTTAGTATATATTAATAATTTATGTAATCAATTTTAATTTAAATTAATAGTTAATTTAAATAAGCAATTATTATGAATGAAATTATTACTTTGGAATGTATTTTTACTTAAATGGATTAGTTCCATCTAATTAGTTCATACAGCATACTAGAATGGTAAGTTTTCATTGTTAATTATTTTACTATATTTTGTTTTAAATTTATAGATTTGAGTCCTGAGAAGTTTTATGTACATGACAAAAGTAGTTGGAATTTGAAGGAATTTTGTTATAGCAATGTAACTCAAATTATTTTGGTTACAATATGAATTATATGCGAAAAATCACAGTGTTCTATCATTAAAGATTATTTTTAATAATTTATTAGCTGACAATGTGATGTTCTCCTTCAATTTTCTTGAAAGCAAAGAGTTGGAAACCTCCTGTTTTACAAAGTGATTTGTTACTCACTCATTAAAGTCATTCACTTTCTCACTACTGAAACCAATATATCAAATTGTTATTTTTAGGCCTCCAGGGGTTTCATACCCCTGGGCAATGCACTCTGTTAATATTAGGGAATGTGTGAGGAATATACCTTCCTTTTAGAATGGGGGAGATGGAAATTTGTAAAGGTGAAATAGGAAAAGACAAAAAACACAGATGTTTTCTCAGGAGAATTAGTTTTGGAAGAGAGTACAGACAAAAGTGGGTATCTCAAAATCAACACCTTTAAGCTGTGTGTGCCTGAGTATCTCTTAAAAAATTATTACACATACCCAATGGGACACTTACCCTGTGTTGAAGATGGTGGGACCTTGTTCACTGAAGTACCCAAAGCATCTAAGATACTGCTTGTCAGTGCTCAATTTGAGGAAAATAGTACATGTGAATAATGAATAAATGAAATAAGTGAATAAAAAACTATGAGTTTTGGTAGTATGATTGTCCCCATACCATCACAGAGGAAAATTAGATCAATGTTGAGAATTCATCATATGTATTACTTTAGGGTGACTGCTCTGAAGTGTCTTGACATTGTTGTACAAAACATATTTGATTTAACATAAGTGATTGTTCCCCTGGGACCTCATGAAAGTGACTTATGTGTCCTGGAGGCTTTTCACATGGATTCAACTTCCAATTGGTTAGGATAATTAAGATTGCTAGAGGAAAATTTAAATTATGAAACTGTGGTTATTTATTTTGGCTGCACTGCGTGGCTTGAGGGATCTTATTTCCCCGACTAGGGATCAAACCCGTGCCCCCTGCAGTGGAAGCGTGGAGTTCTAACCAACAGTGGTTATTCGTATCTCCCAGCCTGCTTAGTATAAAGTTGTGGTATATACAGGATAAGTATATGCATAGAAATGTGTACATTTTATATATATATATATATATATATATATATATATATATTTAGATTCACATCCACTAATATTATAAAAAGTGTTATTTTCTTTTTTATAAAAACTCATACATATTTATATTATAGTTCACACATATATGACTACCAATGCTTATGTAACTCCAAATAATTTTATATACAGTATGAATATTATCTAATATATACATCAGGAAGTAGTGTATGAGCTATTCTTTATTCTTTTGTTTTGAAGATAAAGTTCTGAAAGTTAGCCACCAGTATTCTTAACACAAGCTTGCTTTGCAGTCATAGTAATTATGTAGTTTTTTCATGTTTCCTTGGAAGGGATATAAATGAAACCATGGTACAACCGTAGACTTCTACTTTTTAGAGTGACTTTTTTTCCCATTTGCATATGGAGCATCGATATAAGGATAAATACAGATATAGATATATATGTTTTCAGATAAATAGATATATACTTAGATACATCATCAAATTTTTCATCTTCTAGTGAAAGGTTTTTATACTGAAAGACAGACTAGTGGTTTATGCAATATCTCATAAATTAGTGAGATGGGAGATGGTGATGCAGTGATCAATGCTTTTAATACTGATTTTTATTTTGGATGGATGCAATTGTGTGTATAATCAACATGTTAACAAATAGTGACTATAGTTCTATATGGGTAAAACCATAGTAGAGGTTACATGAAATAGTAAATTTCAAAGGAGAACAGCAAAAAGATAATTTTCTTAATGTAAAGTTAAAGAGTAAAAAGATATATCTTAATCAATACTTCTCCATTCTATTTATTAGACTGTGAACTTCTTGAGATCCAAAATGAGGACTTTAAAATTTTTATTCCACACATATACTCAGTAGGTGGTTTTTGAGTGAATATATTCCAAATATAGTGTATACTTCTTTGTGTTATACAGTACTATGAAATATGATTTTATTAACCAAATATTGATTTTATTCACTTAATTTTTATTCAGTTAAATTTGGTACTCCTCACAAACCTGGATGTTTATTCAGAAGAGAAATATGATTTAAATATTCCATATTTATGCTTATATCAACTCAGATACACATGTAAACTGTCACGTCATTATTATGCCAATAATAAACACATAATAATAATCTATCCTAAATTACATCAATTCTTTGCTTTATAGAAAAATATTTTTTTCTCTTCCACTTGAACTATATCTCCATTTCTCCTGAAAAGGTGAGATTTCCTATCCTCACAATGGTAGGTGTACTTAAGAAGATATTAAGATTGACTCAGAATTCCAGTAATGACCTTACGGTAGTAAAGATTTAAGGCTCAGCTGGTGTGTGTGTGTGTGTGTGTGTGTGTGTGTGTGTGTGTGAGTGTGTGCATGTGTATAGCAATTAGTCATCTGGTAAATATCTTCTTAACAAATATTTACTACCTATAATCATAATCTGATGTCAGAAACCAAAATCCAAAAATGATAGGTATTTTTTTGCCTCTATATTAACAGTTAAAAGTAAACAGTCTAAGGTCAAGGACAGATATGGTAGCTCTATGATCAACCAGGATTTAGGCTTTCTCATATTGCCTTAGCATTTGAAACATAAGAGATCTATTTCATAGTCCTAGATGGCTCTCTAAGTTCTAGGTATGCCATCCCCATTCCAATATTAGGAGGGAGAAATATGTAAATAAGCATGTAGCTTCTCCCTGTAAGAATAATTCTTACACAAAACATATTTACTTATATCCCACTCAACAGAACATAGTTACACATGGTTGCAAGGGAGGTTAGGAGAATCGGTCTTTATTCCACATATCCCTGTTGCTTAGCAAAAATATGAAAATTTTATTAGAAGAAGAGTTTGGATCTTGGTAAAAAACTAGCAGTCAATGTTAACAGATACAAAATGATCAAGTGATCAAAATATGAAAAGTAAAAGAAAATTCATGATTGAAATGTATATCTATCACATATATATCCATCTGTATACTTATTGTCAGGTTGATATTAAGGAAGATAAAATAGTATTTATAAGAGAGTGAATACACATATTGAACCCACAGCGCCACCTGTCCTATTTCCACTGACATATATAACTCAAAAATAGTTTTTATAAATAGTGGAGAGTAGGCAAGTTTGATATAATATCCCTTGACTAAGTCAAGGTTCTCCCAAAAACGCAAGTTTAGGTACTTCTTGGAAACTATAAGATAATCCATCTCATTTATAAGTCATCGAAAGGGAAAATAATCTGATTATGTAGCTATCTACCTGTATAAATACATACCTATAACTGTATTTATACCTAATCTGTACTCCATATGAATATGGGAAAAGAAGATGCTCTAGAATAATTTTTTTAATATTTATTGTTTTTTCTTTTTCAATTTAAAAACATTTTAATGGTGGGTAGAATATACATAAAATTTACCATTTTAACCATTTTAAATTACAGTTCTGTGACACTGAGTCTATTCATATTGTTTGGCAATCATTGCCACCATCCATCTCCAGAACTTTATCTTTCTTGTGGTTGTTGTTGGTTATTTATTTAAAATATAGCAGTGTGTACATGTCGATCCCAAACTCCCTAACTATCCCTTTCCCCCACCCTTCCCCATGGTAACCATAAGTTAATTCTCTTAAGTCTGTGAGTCTGCTTATGTTTTTTAAATAAGTTAATTTTTATCATTTTTTTTTTTAGATTCCACATATAAGTGATATCATAGGACTGTCTGACTTACTTCACTCAGTGTAACAATCTCTAGGACCATCCATGTCGCTGCAAATGGCATTATTTCATTCTTTTTAATGGCTGAGTAATATTGCATTGTGTATATGTACCATATCTTCTTTATCCATTCGTCTGTCGATGGACATTTAGATTGCTTCCATATCTTGGCTATTGTAAACAGTGCTGCAATGAACATTGGGGTGCATATATCCTCTCAGACCATGTTTTTCTCCATATATATGCCCATGAGTGGGATTGCAGGATCATATGGTAGCTCTATTTGTAGTTTTTTAAGGAACCTCCATACTGTTCTTCACAGTGGCTGTACCAATTTACATTCCCACCAACATTGTAGGAGAGTTCCCTTCTCTCCACACCCTTTCCAGCACTTATTGTTTGTGGATTTTTTGATGATAGCCATTCTCACTGGGTGAGATGATATCTCATTGTAGTTTGATTTGCATTTCTCTAATAATTAGGATGTTGAACATCTTTTCATGTGCCTCTTGACCATCTGTATGTCTCCTTTAGAGCAGTCTATTTAGATCTTCAGCCCATTTTTTGATTGGGTTGTTTGTTTTGATGATATTAAGCCACATGAGCTGTTTGTAAATTTTAGAGACTAATCTCTTGTTGGTCACATCATTTGCAAATATTTTCTCCCATTCTATGGATTGTCTTTTCACTTTGTTTATGGTTTCCTTTGCTGTGCAAAACTTTTGAGTTTTTGCACAGCAAGACTCAAACAAATGGGACATCTGTTTATTTTTGTTTTTATTTCCATTACAAGGAAGAGGGAGGGAACCCAGCCCCACCCATCAACAGTCAAGAAGATTAAAGTTATCCGGAGCTTGCCCATGAGAGAAACAGTCAGCTGTACCCATCACCAGTCCCTCCAATCAGGAAACTTACACAAGAATCTTAGATAGCCTCATCCACCAGAGGGCAGACAGCAGAAGCAAGAAGAACTAAAATCCTGCAGCCTGTGGAATGAAACCACATTCACAGAAAGATAGACAAGATGAAAAGGCAGAGGGCTATGTACCAGATGAAGGAACAAGATAAAACCCCAGAAAAACAACTAAATGAAGGGGAGATAGGCAACCTTCCAGAAAAAGAATTCAGAATAATGACAGTGAAGGTGATCCAGGACCTTGGAAAAAGAATGGAGGCGAAGATCGAGAAGATGCAACAAATGTTTAACAAAGACCTAGAAGAATTAAAGAACAAACAAACAGAGATGAACAATACAATAACTGAAATGAAAACTACACTACAAGGAATCAATAGCAGAATAACTGAGGCAGAGGAACAGATAAGTGACCTGGAACACAGAATGGTGGAATTCACTGCTGCAGAACAGAATACAGAGAAAAGAATGAAAAGAAATGAAGACAGCTTAAGAGACCTCTGGGACAACATTAAATGCAACAACATTTGCATTATAGGGGTCCCAGAAGGCGAAGAGAGAGAGAAAGGACCTGAGAAAATATTTGAAGAGATTATAGTCGAAAACTTCCTTAACATGGGACAGGAAATAGCCACCCAAGTCCAGGAAGTGCAGCAAGACCCATACAGGATAAACCCAAGGAGAAACACACCGAGACACATAGTAATCAAATTGGCAAAATTTAAAGACAAAGAAAAAATATGGAAAGCAGCAAGGGAAAAAAGACAAATAACATACAAGGGAACTCCCATAAGGTTAACAGCTGATTACTCAGCAGAAACTCTATAAGCCAGAAGGGAGCAGCATGATATACTTAAAGTGATGAAAGGGAAGAACCAACAACCAAGATTACTCTGCCCGGCAAGGATCTCATTCAGATTCAATGGAGAAATCAAAAGCTTTACAGACAAGCAAAAGGTAAGAGAATTCAGCACCACCGAACCAGCTCTACAACAAATGCTAAAGGAACTTCTCTAAGTGGGAAACACAAGAGAAGAAAAGGACCTACAAAAAAAAAAAAAACCCAAAACAATTAAGAAAATGGTCATAGGAACATACATATCGATAATTACCTTAAATGTGAATGGATTAAATGCTCCAACCAAAAGACACAGGCTTGCTGAATGGATACAAAAACAAGACCCATATATAACAAGACCCAATATACCCATATATATTTCAGACCTAGGGACACATACAGACTGAAAGTGAGGGGACAGAAAAAGATACTCCATGCAAATGGAAATCAAAAGGAAGCTGGAGTAGCAATACTCATATCAGTTAAAATAGACTTTAATATAAAGAATGTTACAAGAGACTAGGAAGGACACTACATAATGAGCAAGGGATCAATCCAAGAAGAAGATACAACAATTATAAACATATATGCACCCAACATAGGAGCACCTCAATACATAAGGCAACTGCTAACAGCTATAAAAGAGGAAATCAACAGCCACACAATAATAGTGTAGGACTTTAACACCTCACTTACACCAATGGACAGATCATCCAAAATGAAAATACATAAGGAAACAGAAGCTTTAAATGACACAATAGAGCAGATAGATTTAATTGATATTTATAGGACATTCCATCCAAGAACAGCAGATTACACTTTCTTCTCAAGTGCACATGGAGCATTCTCCAGGATAGATCACATCTTGGGTCACAAATCAAGCCTCAGTAAATTTAGGAAAATTGAAATCATATCAAGCATTTTTTCTGACCAAAACGCTATGAGACTAGAAATGAATTACAGGGAAAAAAACGTAAAAAGCACAAACTCATGGAGGCTAAACAATACGTTACTAAATAACCAAGAGATCACTGAAGAAATCAAAGAGGAAATCAAAAAATGTCTAGAGACAAATGACAATGAAAACACGACGATCCAAAACCTATGGGATGCAGCAAAAGCAGTTCTAAGAAGGAAGTTTGTAGCTATACAAGCCTACCTCAAGAAACAAGAAAAATCTCAAATAAACAATCTAACCTTATACCTAAAGGAACTAGAGAAAGAAGAACAAACAAAACCCAAAGTTAGCAGAAGGAAAGAAATCATAAAGATCAGAGCAGAAATAAATGAAATAGAAACAAAGAAAATAATAGCAAAGATCAATAAAATTAAAATCTGGTTCTTTGAGAAGATAAACAAAATTGATAAACCTTTAGCCAGACTCATCAAGAAAAAGACATAGAGGACTCAAATCAATAAAATTAGAAATGAAAAAGGAGAAGTTACAACAAACACTGCAGACATACAAAGAATCCTAAGAGACTACTACAAGCAACTCTATGCCAGTAAATAGACAACCTGGAAGAATATACAGAATCCTCCTTATTCATTTTGTTCTTAAAATAAGATTTGTAAAATACATGGAAGGTGATATTACATATTGAATATTGTTTTAGCCCACTTCCAAGGTAATAACCAAATGCTTCTGATATTCACAGACTTGTGTAGTAGTTCCCTTCCACGTTGTATCAGGTTTGGTCTGTATGATCAATAAAATATAGCAGAAATGATGGTGTGTGGCTTCTGAGAGTAGGATACAAAGGGCATTGTAACTTTTTCTATGCTATCTTTCTCTTGGATTATTTGTTCTGGTGGAAACAAGCTGTCATGTCATAAGTACACTCAAGCATCCCTATGGAGAGATCCTTGTGGCAAGGAACTGGAGACTTTTGCCAGCAACCCTTGGAAGGGGATCTTTTAGCCTAAAATAAGGTTTCAGATGACTATAGTTGCAGCCAACATCTTGACAACCTCGTTAGAGTCTCTGAGACAAAACCACCCCATTAAGCTACTGCCAAATTTCAGACCCACAAAAATCAGTGTTTTAAGCTGCTAAGTTTTGTTACACAGCAATAGATAACTAATTAATTATCTTATTTCAAGTCTTCCCTAGATTCTGTTTCATCTAATTTAGGGTAGGAATTAGAGAGCAGGGCATTGGAGAGTTGGACTTCTGAAAAACTGGTTTTTAGTATTGCTTTTATTCTTAAACATTGGCTGAATGTAGCATATTTTGCTTTCAAAATAATATCAATTTTTCATTAACTCTTACTGGAATTAAAGATCATCCAAACAACTACGTAAAAGTGGGTAATATTCATTAATGTAAAAAATATTTAAATTTGAATTTACTAAATATTCAATTTAAATAAATATGTATAGCCTGCTCTCTCCCAAGCATTGTGTCACCATTAGGTCATGCATGCATACAGGCATTCTCCTCTTTTGTGGAATAGTCCTATTCCTGTTCTACCTTATGAGCAGGTTCTCAGTTGCATAATCAGAGGTGTTACACCAAAAATGTGGACAGTGAAATGCTGGGCTTGGAAATTTTCAGTAGTCTTTACAACAGTGTGGAAAAAAATGAATACACCTCTCATGGATTATCTGCTTCTAAGCAGCTTGGTTTCTTAGTGCACCTGCCAGGATTGATTATGAGCAAACTGTTCCTCTAAATAGCTGAATGAATTGACTCGCTATATGAAGGAATTTGATATAAACCTGCTGATTTTAGTAGACTACCTATCAAAACCAATGATTTTGGTTTAAGAATAATTACCATTGAGCCCCTATTTTTGGTTGTTCATTTATATAAAAATGTGAAAAGATGAGAAAGAAACAAAAATACTGGCTTGGAGAAGTTTTTGATGACTAAAAGTAGACATGTTTTCATTCCCAAAAAGAGTAGTTATTCAACAAAAGTATGTAGCAGTAGTTTCTGATGGTCCCTATTATTTGTAGGCAGAAAATAGGACATAATTGCCAGAAATAGATCATTATTTGTTTTAAAAAATCCATGTTGATCCTTGCAGAAACAGACTCTCAGATTTAGAGAATGAATTTATGGTTACCAGGGGAGATGGGTAGAGGGAAGGAATAGCTAAGGAGTTTGGGATTGACATGTACACACTGCGATATTTAAAATGGATAACTAATGAAGACCTATTGTATAGCACAGGGCACTCTGCTCAACATTATGTGGCACCCTGGATTGGAGGGGAGTTTGGGAGAGAATGGATACATGTTTATGTACGGCTGAGTCACTTTGCTGTGCACCTGAAACTATCACAACATTGTTAATCGGCTATATTCCAATATAAAATAAAAGGTTTAAGAAATGTAAGTAAAAAAAAAATCCATATCAACATGGTTAAATATGCAAAACATATTTTGCAAAGTCAACACTAAAATTTTAGATACAATCACTGTTCTATTAATGTGAACACGTGATTGTATTCACACATGCTTCTGTCCCAGCATCAGCTTGATCATCTCTGTTTCAAGCCCTGTTGTCCAGAGCTGACTAAAAACTATCCATAATTACTCTGTCAAACCTGCCATACTTCACTCAGGTAGAAGATAGCTCCTGAAAAAAAGAAGAGTATCAATGCTCAAAAGCACTTCAATAATTTGCCATTACTGAGGTGTCTGATGTTTCATGTAAGCAAAAATTATATGATTATGGAAAATTGGCTTGTTTTCACTAAAAGGACCACAACAAACATATATGTTTTTGGAGAGGAACAGGGCAAGAGTACAACTGGAAGCCCCGAACTGCTAAATAAAGGATGTTCTATCCTTTATCCTGACAGTAAACTTCCATAATAACAAAACTGAAAAATGTGTGTAATTTATAATTTTATATGACTGAGAGTGGACAGAATAACAAAGATTACTGAAGGTGGTTATAACTGAACAGATCTAGAGGGTTCTGTTAATATTTCAGTAATATTTGAATGAGTGTTGAAGGTACATATTTAACAAAAAACATATTCTATGAAATTTATTTTTCTTGGTTTTAGTCCAACAAAATTGCTAATAATGTTTTTATAATCACTTATAAAAGTCTTAAATAACTGAAGTCTTAAATAGCTTTTTATTAATTTCAAGTTGTAAAAATTTGAGGCAGTAACAATTGGAATTTTCTATAAAATCCCTAAAGTATTTCTCAATTCATGGAAATAAAGTATAAATTTTACATATCATATTAAGACATTATAATGCGGTTGCATAAATAACATGAAAAAATACTGTCAAGCTTCCCTGGTGGCGCAGTGGTTGAGAGTCCGTTTGCCGATGTAGGGGACACGGGTTCGTGCCCCGGTCCGGAAAGATCCCACATGCCGCAGAGCGGCTGGGCCCGTGAGCCATGGCCTCTGAGCCTGCGCGTCCGGAGCCTGTGCTCCGCAACGGGAGAGGCCACAACAGTGAGAGGCCCACGTACCGCAAACAAACAAACAAAAACTGTCAATAATGCTCTTAACCATGTATATTCCAAAAAAAAACACCATAGAAAAATCTGTTTATCTAGCAAAGCTTAGAATGTTAGACTACTGAGGGAGAATACCACCTTGAATGAATCTTTTCTGTGTTTCAGAAAGGAGAGTTCAAGGAAATAAATACATAAATATATCTCTATATAGTTTTATATATTTAATATTTGCTCATAAAGTATATGTTTATATACATTTATATGCATTTATATTTATTTATAAATGTGTTTATACATGTATGTATAGAAATGTACACACTATACATATATATAGAGAGAGAGACAGACAGACAGACAGAGGCAGAGACAGAGATAGAAGAGAAGGGGAAGGGAGACAATATTGAAGTCTGAGCTTGATAGTTTAGGAAGAGTCATTCAAGAAGCTGATTAAGAATTAACCTGCTTTGTGACATAATATCTTAATATTGGTAGACACTGTAATGTCTTCATAACAAACTACCTGGAAAAATATTTGCAGGCATTTTCTGAAGTAAAGGGTGAGGTTATATACTAATTTATAGTCTTATCCTGTGGAAGAATATACTGGAATAAACTGTTGTGTTGACACAGATGGTCATTGTTATCATTAGAAAACATTTTAATGTAATCATACAAGTTGCTATCATATGTACCATGATTTTCACCATCTTGTAAATAAATAACTAGGTCTGTATATTCTGTCTTAAGTACAAACTGGAAGGTTTCTTTCCTCCTTCAAAACCAGATAGAAAGGAGTTAACAATGCATTAAGTGTACACATGGTATGGATTTGATGTAGCATTTCTAGGATATACAGATAGGTTAAAAACTGAAAATCACTTCCATGTTTGCTTTCTGCTGTTCTGAAACTTAATATGGCTCTGTGTATGTGAGTGAGGAGTAGGGTATGTTAAAAGATAGACTTATGATTAAATACGAGGAATTTGATAAATTGCATATTAGTATAGGACAAGACAGATTGATTTGGGCGTTTTAATTTTTGAACATGATCACATGATCATCTATATAACTTATTGAATACCAGCATATATAATTAGATAATGACATGTTTATAAACTGTTCCATAGGTGTTTGGCAAATAAGTTGAAGACTACAGTGAGCTATTCAATTTATCATTCAGGATACTTGATCCATCCAGATCCATTTTAACTGTGGATTAACACTAATAACAACAGCAAAAATATTTTAACATATTTTTGTGATAGGTGATTTTATTTCTTCCACATTCTAGAAAAAAATTGTTTAGTTTACAGTGTTTTTCCTTTCAGCAATATGAGGAGCCAGATACTTGGAGTGTCAGGATACAGGATACTAGAAGTCATGTAGGTTGACATTCAGTCTTTCAAACTAACCCAATGTGAGTAACCTGTAGACACCTCCTCTGTATATTATCAAGGTTGTTAAGATATACTGGGGTAATTTGGGACATTGCTTTGTTTGATATAAAATTATCACTGCATTCATCTTATTTGATAACAGCACAGTGATATTGCTAACATATTTACTTCAGACAAAAATCAATGACTCGTCAAAGTTCTTTATATCATCACCTCACTTAATCTGTACTGCAAATATCCCTGCAAAATAGTTGTGGTTAGACTTAATTTTAATAATGAATAGCAAAGGGCTCAGAGAACATATGTGGCTTTCCTAGAGTCTCCTATCTAGTCGTCAGAGGATTTAGAATACAGTGTTGGACTCTAAAACACATTCCTCTTTCCGCTATATTAATAGTGAATACCTGGTAGATTAGAACAAAGACCAACAAATTAAAGTCTAAAAAATTTCTTTTCTTGTTACTCTTAGCGAATGGAATGTATTTCTTTTTTGTCACGTGGTCTTAAATTTATTTCCAACATTATTATGAATATTGGGACAGATAGTATTTTCCAAAAATATCTATAATAGTATCTCCTATTCCACTTTTTTCCAATGTGACTTTGAAACTTTGCCCACTGAGAGGTGGGGTCTGGTTTCCATCCCTTTGAGTCTGGCAAAAGGGATGCTATGTTGTTTCCTAACCTAAGTCCAAAAAGACAATACAGCTTCCACTTGGTTCTCATGGGGTGCTTGCTCTTGAAACCTGGCCACCATGCTCTGAGGAGGCCCAAGCACTCCTTAGAGAGGAACCAGGGTCCACAGCACTGGCCAAACTCCCAGCTGAAAGCCAGCACCAACTTGCCAGCCATGTCAGTGAGCCGTCTTAAAAGTGAATCCTCTAGCCCCTATTTTAGCCACACAAGCTGACACCGCATAGTACAGAGATATTGTCCCTGTTGAACCCTGCCTAAATTGAGTATTTGGGGCCAGAATAAATTATTGTTGTTATTTCAGACACTAAGCTTTGGGGTAGTTTGTTATGTAGCAAAAGATAACTCAAACTGTTACCTAAGGTACAATTTTCTCCAAAGACAGTTTCAAATTCTATATATTTAAGGTAAAACAACAAAATGATTTAATAGATATTTGTAAGGGTTTTTATTTGCTCACACTCATAACTACTCATCTAGGATGTGACTTTTGTCTAAACTACTGTAAAATAACATATGCTCTACCTAACCATAGATAATTACCTCGTTAACTCACTAAAATCTTTTCTCTTGTTGAGGGAGAATGCATTTTAAAAGAACACTTTCATAAGAGAAATGTTTTAAAACCTCTGGTTTGGCAGGAAAATCCAAAGCTTAAAAGCCTTGGTTGTATTCATGAAGCACTTTTCTTATTAAGTGTTAACGAATGCCAAGGTCCCTTGTGGAACACATGGCAAAACAAGCTGATTAAGAAGCTTAGTATTATTTTTAAATTACTTAATTGGCATTTAATGAAATAGGGAGCTCTGACTTCCACGCTACCTAATAAAATGGTTACTCTGCAAGGAATGAATTGCTGGTTGTACTGACCTTGCAGAGCAAGCTGGGTTTAAAGACGCCGCATAATACATTTCTACAATGATGGTACAGGGACTGAAAGCCATATTACTGGAAATGTGCGTGTTAGCATTTATATCCCTTTTATAATTTCTGAAATAATGGCCAACATACATTAAGAAATGTCTGGGTATTCCACTGGGTGCCCTGATTGAAGTCAAATCACATATATGAACACCTCTTAATTGCCAAAATAATTTCTAAGGAACTAAAAAACACAGTTCATTTGCTTTTCCACCCTGCCCTTGGGAACCTGCAATTTTGCTTCATTACAACCACTCAACCTTTAGCCCTCATCTACTTCAAAATGTTTTGCAGTGTTTTATATACAATAAAATAGCAACCATATGCAGCCATGCACAAATCTGCTATTTTTGTTAGCACCACTGTTTCCAATTTTGAAATTAGCTAACGTTAAAGCGAAAAATTTAGACATATTAATGCATGTTTATTATGTGTCTACTTTAAAAATATATATGTATATCTCCCTTTCCACTTAGTGATTATATCTTTCCTAGCAGTCTGAGAGAACAAATGCATATTTGAGAGGGGAGAATAAGCTACCTTCTATTTTATTTATTGCAGCATCCAATCAAGCCAACTAGCTTGGCAAGGAAACGGAATCTGAGGAGGGCATACTCTACTCAGATTTTCGATCATTACTAAACATTAATTGCTGTGGTAAATTTACCATTAGGTTAAAAAAATAAATCCATGTATCTATTTCATATATGTGTATATGTATATACACACATGCATACCTTATGTAAATATATATACATGACATTAGTATATATGTATCTTACATTTACATATATGTCATATATATAAGATATATATATATATACATGTATCTTCTGATTATGATCATATTTTAAAAATCTTTTTTAATGTCCATCTTATATTTACTTTCTTTCTTTACCCTACTCCCATTATTCTTATTTTTCACTTTTTGTTTTCCTTCCATAGCCTTGCCTATCTGTCACTGTATGTCACCTTCTTCCTGTATACTCCACCTTCTTCCTGTATACATTATTTGCTTGTTTGTTCAGAACAAGCCAGAATTAATTTCCTCTTTCTTGGATTACAGTACCCAGACTTGCCTTTTCCTCATACACTCTTAGTTCAGGTTGAGCTTACAATGTATATTTGGCCAATGAAGAGGATCCCCAAAAAGCTTACAGATCTACCAGGAAAGATATATTCTCTGTCTACTAATTCAGTTAAGCTGGTTGTAATAACTGGTTGTAATAACTGTGCCACATCTTCTTTATCCATTCATTTGTCGATGGACAATTAGGTTACTTCCATGTCCTGGCTATTGTAAATAGAGCTGCAATGAACATTGTGGTACATGATTCTTTTTGAATTACGGTTTTCTCAGGGTATATGCCCAGTAGTGGGATTGCTGGGTCATATGGTAGTTCTATTTTTAGTTTTTTAAGGCAACTCCATACTGTTCTCCATAGTGGCTCTATCAATTTACATTCCCACCAACAGTGCAAGAGAGTTTCCTTTTCTCCACACCCTCTCCAGCATTTATTGTTTCTAGATTTTTTTTTTTTTTTGCGGTAGGTACAAGGGCCTCTCACTATTGTGGCTTCTCGCGTTGCAGAGCACAGGCTCCGGACGCGCAGGCTCAGTGGCCATGGCTCACGGGCCCAGCCGCTCCATGGCATGTGGGATCCTCCCAGACCGGAGCACGAACCCGTGTCCCCTGCATCGGCAGGCGGACTCTCAACCACTGCGCCACAAGGGAAGCCCTGTTGGTAGATTTTTTGATGATGGCCATTCTGAATGGTGTGAGGTGATACCTCATTGTAGTTTTGATTTTCATTTCTCTAATGATTAGTGATGTTGCGCATCCTTTCAAGTGCTTGTTGGCAATGGTCTCTTTTTTTTATTGGCTTTGCTGCTCTTAGTTCCCCTGTTCCTAGACCAGGGATCTAACCTGAGCCCCCTGCAGTGGAGGTGTGACGTCTTAACCACTGGACTGCCAGGGAAGTCAGGGAATAGTCTTGAATAAAATCTTCTTTGTCATTTTAACATGTCAGAATAATTTTTTCTTTAACAATATGACACATCTGAAGATCTTTATTCAGTACGACTGGAAAATTGTGGGAATTCAAATTATTCCTATGCTTAAGGGAGCTTGCAGCGTGTTCAGGAGACTGATAGGTAAATATTAAGCATAATGCAGACAAAATACAATAAAGTGTAAAATAAAGTCACAGATAAATATTATTAGGCTCTGGGAAGCCATTTAATTCTAACTTGGTAGGAATTGGGAAGGCTTCAAGGAGAAAGAAACAGTTTAGCAAGCCATCAGGGAAGAATAACATGTCAATAAGAGGAGAAGGGAGTGACAGTGGGGAAATGCATTCCAGCCAGAGGGAAATGAGTATTTTAAGCCAATGGATCTTAAAAGCTTGAAGACTGTTGAAAACTGAATGCAATCAGTGCAGTAGATGAAGTAAGTTTTGAATTTGAAAAAGAGTGTGAGAAAATTCAGCTAAGAATTTGTTTAAAGATGACAGATTGGACACAAGTTTTCCCTTTCATTCCCTGCCAAAATCTCATATAAATGACACAAATGACATGAAATGGCATATATTGTAGGACAAAGAAGATTAATAAAGAGATAACAGTAAAATATTTTGAAAAATGGAAATGAATGAGTGATAATTGACTTCACAAAAAGAAAAAAAAACTTACACTAAAGGAACACAGGGATAAAAACAGAACACTTTAAAAACCTGAAACACTCAGGAAACATTGGTCCATACATCTTGCAATGAGGGCGCTCTCTAGAACAGAATTCAATAGCCTTTAAAGGGAGACAATATAATCAAAATCCCTATAGCATATCCACAAAGTCCAGCATAAAATGTTTTAAGTATATATGTATTACATATATTAGATATGAAAGAAGCAAAAAAAAAAAAAATGGAGCTGTAATTAAGAAAAAAAGGAGTGGCCAATAGAAACTGACCCCATAATAACTGAGATGTTAGGATAGCAGACAATGATTTTATAACCCTGTCATAAATATGTTCAAGGTAATAAAGAAAAAGATGGACATGGGGCTTCCCTGGTGGTGCAGTGGTTGAGAGTCCGCCTGCCGATGCGGGGGACGCAGGTTCGTGCCCCGGTCCGGGAGGATCCCACATGCCGCGGAGAGGCTAGGCCCATGAGCCATGACCGCTGAGCCTGCGCGTCCGGAGCCTGTGCTCCGCAGCGGGAGAGGCCACAGCAGTGTGAGGCCCACGTACCGCAAAAAAAAAAAAAAAAAAGACATGATGAGTAAAAAAGAAAGGAAATGAAATATACCCAGCTATCTGGAAAGGAAATGGAAATTCAAGAACTTAAAAGTCAATATGTGGAGTGACAAAGGAATGAGATTACCAAAAGATTGAAGCCTGAAAAAACATTAAATAAACAAATAAATAAGTGAACTTGAAGATATTTCAACAGAAATGATCCAACCTGAATTTAAAAAGAGATTTTAAAAATTGAAATAACACTAACAGATCCTCAAGATTATGTGGGACAATATTAAGAGTCTGATATAAATAAATTGGAATCCCTGAAGATAATGAATGATTCAGGAAAAAAAAGTTTTTGTACAAATACTTGGCAAAATTCCCAATATTTTAAAAAATATCCAGATCCAACAAGCTTAAACAAATTCAAGCAAGACAAATTTGAAAAGTCACATACTAGCCAAACATCAAAGATAAAGACAAATCTTAAAAATATCCAGAGAAATATGACACAACTTTAATTACCAAGGATATGCATATAAAGCCACAATGATATATAATCACACCTCACGAGAATGGGTCAAATTAAAAAGAATGTAAACACCAAATGTTTCTTAGGATGCAAATCCACATTTTATACATTGATGGGATTAAGCTCCAATTGCCCACAATGGAAAATTGTTTGCTGGGTCATCCCAGCTTCTCATGTGGATTAAAAACCATGTCAATTCCTTGCAAAATGAAAATCACTGTGATTTGTATATATACCCTAGGAAAATTTTACTGCTGTCTAATTTATCGAATAATACTATTGATTCCAGGTTTGTTTAATAAAACTTTGTATCTTTTAAGATAAAAAAAAGAAAATTCTTTGATAAAGTACTCTGTATTTCCTTCCTTCCTTTCTCTTTTTCACTTTTCTACTCTCTTAACAGTCTTTCCTTGGATCATCATCCAAATAAACTATTTGCACTTGAATCCTTAACCTGGAATCTGCTTTTATAGGAATATATATATAGATCAAGACAATTTCAGTGGATATTATTGCTCCTACTTTCAGACATTCTTGGGTTACTTTTAATGATTATCTGCCCTTTTCCTCTTACTATAGTGTGCTTTTGTTTCTATGTCTATACTGTTCTTTCCAGGCGACTTCCCTTAGGCTACTAAGCATCCTTGACTGGAAGTGCCTTAATAAATTGCTTGCACAGATCTTCTTTCTCACCGTTTGCTTCTAAGGAATCTTGCTTCCAACAACAATCTTCTCTACCTTTACTTTAGTTGACCATCACTTCCACTATTTAACATGCTTATTATTTGAGTGTTTTAAATGAAACATTCCAAGTTATTTGATTTATTTCATAGTATAGGGAAATACCTATCTGTACAATGTTTTTTTTTTAGGTAGTATCTTTCGATTGTTTATTATTTACCTTGATATAGACATTCATTCCTTTTGTTCTATTTTTGCTTATTATTTTTCTATTTAATATTTATTTTTAAACAGGAACAATTTTGAATCAATTTATCAAAAATAAGATAAAACTGTATCAAAGAAAATGAAATGGGCAGTAAACAACTGCAGTTCACAATTTGGATTTAGAAAACTGTCTTCCTGATTTGCTGGTCATCTTATAAATGTGTTGATGCAGCTTAAAACTAGGATGTAAATAGTCATCATATGGCTTGTAGAGATCTTCTGCAGGAAAGAGTTCTCCTTTTCCTATCTGTTTGGTGTCTATTATTAACACCTGAACAACTGATTTCTGCTTCTCCTCCTTCCTTCTGTGTTCCTTGTCTTTCAAAGAGTTTATAAGATTCTTTTTCTGAATTGAGAAAATTAATTTTTAAATAATTAAATAAAAGAGAGTAGGGCTTCCCTGGTGGTGCAGTGGTTGAGAGTCCACCTGCCGATGCAGGGGGCACGGGTTCATGCCCCGGTCCGGGAGGATCCCACGTGCCGCGGAGAGGCTAGGCCCGTGAGCCATGGCCACTGGGCCTGCGCGTCCGGAGCCTGTGCTCCGCAATGGGAGAGGCCACAGCAGTGAGAGGCCCGCGTACCGCAAAAAAAAAAAAAAAAAAAGAGCTACTACCCACATCACTGGATTGTTTTTTCAAGAGGGTAGACAATGGAATCCAGCAAGGAACCAGAACCCGTGCCATCAACGTCAGGTGTGAGTGAAATTGTAGTTTCCCCCCATCTTCTATTGCTGATGATCCTTCAGTTCTACCATCTCCCACCTCCTCTCCCTCCTCTAGTCAGTATCTTCTTGCCTGTTCACTTGATGCCAGCCCCTGTATGCCAGCTGTTGTACTTCACTACTGTACTTTTCAAGGTACTGTACTGTAAGATTAAAATATTTTCTTTATTTTTCGTGTTTGTTTTTTATGTAGTATTTGTGTGAAAAGTATTATAAACCTATTACTGTACAGTACTGTATAGCCGATTTTGTTAGTTGGGTACCTAGGTTAACTTTGTTGGACTTACAAACAAATTGGACTTATGAACTCACTCTCAGAATGGAACTCTTTGGATGTAGGTGACATACTATGGAGTTTCCTTAAAAAACGGAAAATAGAGCTACCATATGATCAATCCCAATCCTGGGCATATATCTGGAGAAAATCATAATTTGAAAACATACATACACCCCAATGTTAATTGCAGCACTATTTAAAATAGCTAAGACATGGAAGCAACCTTAATGTCCATTGACAGATGAATGGATAAAGAGGATGTGGTACATATATACATATGTATACATAAATACAATGGAATATTACTCAGCCATAAAAAAGAATGAAATGATGCCATTTGCAGCAACATGAATGGACCTAGAGATTATCATACTAAGTGAAGTATAATAAGTCAGAGAAAGACAATTATCATATGATATCACATATGTGGAATCTAAAAAATGATACAAATGAACTTATTTACAAAACAGAAACAGACTCACAGGCTTAGAAATCAATCTTATGGTTACCAAAGTGGAAATGTGGGGGGGAGGGATAAATTAGGAGATTGGTATTAACTTATGCACACTATATAAAATAGATAATCAACAAGGACCTACTGTATAGCACAGGGAACTCTATTCAATACTCTGTAATAACCTATATGGAAAAAGAATCTGAAAAATAATAGATACATGTATTTGTATAACTGAATCACTTTGTTGTACACCTGAAACTAACACAGCATTGTAAATCAACTATATTAAAATATAAAATAAAAATTTAAAAAAATATATATGTAGGTGTGTGTGTGATAAAGGTTTTTGAACATTATATGCATATGGCAGGGATTTCCTGATCTACTTTCAAATCAGTGTTAAATGCTTATGGAAATGTGATAATTTTTTTTGGAAAAAAAAGACTGCTCATAAATTTAAATCAGTTATCTCTTTGGACTACCTCTGTGACTTATGCCTGAAAATCTGACAGAAGGAAATAATAAATAAGGCACCTTAGCTTCAACTTGTAATTTATCAGATTTCAATCACTCTTTGATCATTATTTTAAGAGTAGACGCATAATCAGATTAAGAAAAAAAATCTGTAGCCTCCTCAATCATGTTAAACAACCAGTGCTCATTTTTAGATTATATGTTCAGATTCTGATGTTAAGGATGATAAATTGTATGCATCTGTCCTAACATCTGTTGTAAGCTTATTTGCCAAATTCCAAATTCTTTGCAATTAGGAAATAAGAAAATTCCAAATTATATAAATAATTATGTCTATGTTGATCCTGGAGTTATGAAGTAAGAATGTCAAAAAAGGTGTTAAAGTAATGAAGTGTTTGAAAGGAATTCTAATATATAAGACCCACTAGAATGTCATTGTTTCCTGAAAGATTTCAGGCATATGATATAGATGTGTTCATGACATATTACAAAAAAGCAATTTTGTAGCCTGGTAATTTTTCCTAAGAAGCAGGTTACATTAAATAACATTAAGAACAACCACACTGGGAATACATTTCCAAGCCTTCAGTATTTTTAGCATAAGCATTTGGAGGGAAGAAAAAAAAGAAAACAGTGTAGGATTTTCTTTCATGCCTATTGAGGGCTTGTCAAGCAAATGCAGTCCTCATAGAATCTTGGCATCAGCAATGACTTAGCATTTTATCCAATTACCATTGCCAAGGTCTGGATTCATTGACAGAGAAAGAGTGAGCTGAGCTGAGGCATAAATTCATTCAAAGTCTGTCCTCAATTTGAACCCCAAGAAATGTGACCTTATTTGGTATTGGGAAAGATAGACAATATTTTAAGAAAAAAGAGATATTTTATCAGTCATACACTTATAATGGTAGGGATCTGATCATGATCTTGCTATCAAATAATTGCAAGAATAAAAATGTATTATTAGTTTTTTAAGTTTATTACCTCTACTTGAGACATTTAAGAAAAAATAAAAGCAATTGTTTTCGTCAAATGGGGGGATGGCTACAGAAGCTAATCAGAAAAAAATCAAGAGAAAACTAAGTTGCTCTGACTACTAAAGGAAGAGCAGTAGCCAGAGAGGATATGTGAGTGCGGGGAGACAGATGATGAGGTTCAGATGACAAGTGACCAGAGAGAGGCAGAAAGGAGTTATTAGGAAGACTTGTTATGTGACAGGAAATGCAATTTCTAATCCATACCTCTAGGAAAGCTTCAGTGAAATCTGTCTTTTCTATCAGTGCATTCTGAGAGTTTTTAATGCAAAGGTATGTGAAATTATTCTTAACCTCCTTAAATAAGAATAATAATTTTCTCTCCTTGTTATACCCAAGTTGTTCAACTCAGCATCAGAGAGAAACTATAGAAGTCATCTAAAATCAGACTTGTCAATATGGGGACTTAGGGCTTCCCTGGTGGCGCAGTGGTTGAGAGTCCGCCTGCCGATGCAGGGGACACGGGCTCGTGCCCCGGTCTGGGAAGATCCCACATGCCGCAGAGCGGCTGGGCCCGTGAGCCATGGCCCCTGAGCCTGCGCGTCCGGACCCTGTGCTCCACAACGGGAGAGGCCGCAACAGTGAGAGGCCCGCGTACCGCAAAAAAAATAAAAAAAGAAGGGGGGTGGCTTACACTGTTGCAGACTTGGGTTTTCAGAAAGGTTACCAGAAGCATGATAGATTATTTCTGATTGTGAAAATCTAAGAAATTTCCGTAGAACATTGCAGGCTAGAAATTATGCTTAATTCTGCCTCTGAATGCTCACAATTTCTTAAGACATCTGAGTTTTTATTGGAAAAGGAGAAGAAGTGTGTAGCAGGTATATTTGGAAATAGGATCCACCAAAGACTTGGCTGCTGATAAAGGGTAAAATAAAAAGTAAGTTTGAAATCACTTGTATAGGCTACATATCACCAGGCACTAAAACAATTCCAGAGCCAGGGATGATCATGGAAGACATAGCAAGAAAATGCCACTGAACTCTTGCATGGTTGACAAGTGTGTGACAGATATTGAGAGAGTTAATAGAGCTTTCATTAGTATAAGTGGATCCAAAGCCCCCAAATCATTGCGTTCTCTAGAAGAATATCAAGTGTACTTGAAAGGATTTTGGGCAATGTGGTCATCTGCCAGGATTCTTGTGTAAAGTCTCCAAATATGTTTCAACAGAAAGGGGGAAAAAAGGATTCCTGAATATATTTGAATATATGGATATTAATAGCAAATGTTCAACACAACAAGCAACTTAAAGAGAAAGAATTGTTGCATCAGGTCAGTGTTAAAACTCTATTATAAAAAGCTATATTTCAACAGATGTCAAAATTCTTGAAGTCATTATAAGAATAAAACATATTTTAAGGCCCAGTTATAAATGCTGTAGAGAATTTTAGGGTTGCCTGATCTCAAGCTCCAGCATCCTTCTTCTCTCCAAAGGGATACTAAATCCTATATACAGCTCTCCTTCCTCCTTAAGATGGATTTTAACTATAGGCAGAGGGATTTTAAAAGCTGCTGCCTAACACACTAACACTTTGAGTCATGTTACACTTGACTGCAAGGCAACCTTCTTCGTGTGGCCCATTTCTTCAAACATGGTTTCTTTTTCCCTAAACACCATCTCTAATTTGCTGTGGTAAAGGGCTTACTGCTTCCTTATACCCAAGTCCCTGTGTTAGTAACCCATCTAAGATCCCATTTCTTTAGGACACAGTTCCTGCTTTGCTTGGTTTTTCAATACTTTTTCCTAGAACACATTTGTGTCTGTGGCTCTGCTGTTGTCTGGCAAATGCCATGACCCTCCTTCCTGCATCAATGGATAAGTCCTGGTCTGGAATTCATCACAAGCCATGATTTACCTGCATGCTAAGATTAAGGCACCTCAAATACGCATGTTGAGACACAGTACCGAAACTGCTTCTTCTGTTTACTGGGCTGTCTCCCATCACCTGCAAGTGTAATGCGTCTCTCTAATAATTGGATTACACAGTCTAGCCCTTTTACCAGTTCTGCTACAACTTTTCCTATGAGATCCAAACTTAAGGACTATTTGGTACAACTATTCCAGTGGTATTCCAGAGCATGTGATCTCATAGGGTGCCTTGGGAAACCCCAGGTGGAGAGTATGAAGAAGCTCAGAACTTCAGAATGCCCAGCCCTCTGTTCATTCATTAAAAACTTTTCTAACGCCATCTATATGACAGGCACTATATTAGGAAGTTTATTCAAAAGAGCTACACTTTTAAATCTTATAGTTCCTCTGGTTAAAAATATTTTCAAAGCAATTATGCTAGTACAAAATACTAATATTTCGTATTAGTAAGAAAAGGAACAGAGGTTTTTGTGCCTTATGCAGCCTTACAAAGCTAATAATGATTTCATTTATTGAGTAATTCCTATGTGTCAAACATTGCACTAGGTATTTTAGGTGTAATATTTCTTTTTATCTTTTCAACAAACTTGTTGGATAGGTACAGTTGTTATTTTCATTGTAAATATGAAAAAAGGCAACGTATCTAGTAAGAGATGAAGCCAAGCTCTGCACCCAGGCAGTCTGTCTCCAGGACCTTCCATGCTTATCACTATGTTGGAAAGTCTGACCTGCAATCCAGAGACTCTCAGAACAGAACCATGGTCAAAAGGGGTCTCTCCTTTCCCTAGTTATTTCTTTGCATGAGCAATTTTCCAAAAACTTATTTCTCAAAAAATATGATTTAAATTATTAATTGAATTACTTGCATTTCCTTGTTTTACAGTAAATATATATCTCTTAAATGTTACTATCATTGTTTCTCCTTAAATCATTCTGCAAATGATTGTACCACTCTCTGCAAGCTGAGAGACCTCAATTTTCATGTGTAATTTTCTTAGAGATGAACTATAGCTAGGTTTAATAAAATATTTTTGACATACCAGATTATTAAATCTTACTTGGAAATGACCAAATTGATTTTCACATGATCTCTATTTCATAGACAAGAGGTAGACTGAATGGCATAAAAGTATATTTATATTTATATATATGATAATTGATTTCTCTCTCTTTATTGGATTCCATCCAAATATATTTAACAGAATTTCTGTGAAGCAAATTCAGTTTCCCAATGAATTCCATCATAAAATTAGAGACATGGCCTTTCAGGGTAAAGTTTTTAAAAGACCTATGTAAAAATACTTATTAAACAATATTTTTATTAGAGATGGCTCATGGCATAACCACACTCACTGAGATTGTGCTAACATCCTTTTTTTTTTTTTTTTTTTTTTTCGCGTTAAGTGGGCCTCTCACTGTTGTGGCTTCTCCCGTTGCGGAACACAGGCTCCGGACGTGCAGGCTCAGCGGCCGTGGCTCATGGGCCCAGCCGCTCCGCGGCATGTGGGATCTTCCCAAACCGGGGCATGAGCCCGTGTCCCCTGCATCGGCAGACAGACTCTCAACCACTGCGCCACCAGGGAAGCCCCGTGCTAGCATCCTTTGACACTTGTGTAACCTAAGACTTTGCGCTCCTGGAACGTGCCTTTCTTTCTTTCCCTCTGGCTGGGTTCAATTCAGTAGAGCCTGGCACCAATAAATGCCAATGCATGTTCCACACAGGATATGCTTTACTGATAATACCACAAAGTTATACCTGACATAAAAAGTAAATATTAGTAGAAAAATGTAAGTAGAAGAGATAAAAATGTTTAGTGTCTAAGTATTTTGCTGAACATGGTAAAGGAACACTTTTAGTTTATATCTTCAAATATGCACACATATTTTAATAGTTCACTTATCTGTACTATTAAAGGGAAAGAAGTTATTAAAATGTATGTGGATTTTTCAGATATTTGAAATGTAACTTATAGGACTATATACTAAATCCTGATAAGAATTACAGTAACAGAATCAGGGAGTTAATATAGTTCCTGTGTATTAAACTAAGATTACATCAGCTTTATTTTGTTCATTCACAGGATTACATTTTATAGAGATATTTAGAGATAGGAGCCTATCAAAAGGATAATGTTCAGAGTGGGAAAATATCTAGAAACCATTCACATTTGAAGAAGAGCTAAAGAAGGAGAGGATACTTATTAGGTGTACTGTTTGCAAATAACTGAATACCTATTATGAAAACAAACACAAAAGAGGATTCGATATCAAAAAGTTGAACAAATACTGAAAATTTAAAGTAAGCAGATTTCTATTCAATATAAGAAGCAATTTTCTAATAATTATAATTTCTCCAAAATGAATCCTTGTGTCACATATCTGTTCAACCAAGGACAGAAAAATATCTCTTTCTTCCAGAAATTCTTATTTGGAGAAATTCTATACTACTTCAAAAAAGTGTATCTTGTTTTCAAGGCATAGGTAAATACTGAAGAAAATTTAGAAAGCACTGAACTTGAAATAATATTTGGTAACATTAGTTCCAGGACACAAATAATCACAAGAAATTTTTGATGTGTACCCAGGGTTAAGAACCATGACTGACCTAGCTCAAAATGCTAGAGGAAATCTAATTAGCAAGTAAAGGAGGATTACTGGTGAGGTTGGTATCTAAACTATGATTTGAAGTATGATGAAGGGATAAATATTACCAAAAATGGTCAAGGGAGTGGGCAAGGTAGAAGCAGCAGAATAAGTAGACATGGGAGCATAGCATAAAAGCATAGGTAATTGCAAGTGTCTATAGTACAAGGAAGATTGCAGTGAAAAGTGAATACAAAAGGTGAGGAGTCTGGTGCCTTACTAAAATATATACACCTATGTGTAATTTTTCAGGCCCAGCTAAAGGCATTTTAAAAGGACTTACCTGGCGGGTCTCACAGGGAAAAGCTGCCCTCCACACACCAGATTTGTGCACAGCCAGTTCATTGCAGTCTCTGAAAGGGGTTGCAGCCAAAGGCTCAGGCCCCCCTGTTGGGCCACCCCCTTACGCATTTCTACATTCCTAGCCTGAGCAGAGGCCTTCCTGAGGCCTTTATCAAGAGAGGAGAGGAGAAATCTTGAAGATATTCTTCTTCTCTCTGACTTAGAACTCAGTGCTTTTCTAATCCTTGCCTCCCCGCTTCCCCTCTCCCAGCCTACAGTTTCAGAAAGCCTCCAGAAGCACTTTGTTCTGGGCTCCGTCAGTACTCCACATCTGTACTGATCCACCTGACTTTGTACTGGTGCCACGCCCTGGGGAAAAATGGAACTGTGGGGGAATCAGTGCTTTCTCTCCTTTATCCTGTTGCTTATGCTATTACAGTAAGTGACTAAGGGTTTGATTGTTACTTTCATTTTAGTTTGTTATTTTAATTGACACCTGGCATCTCAGCTTCTCCAGCTCAGCTCTGTACCTGACAAAAGGAAGGATGTGATCATTTAGAGTCTAAGTACTGTGGAGTTTTTCCCAAAAGTAATCCACGTGAGTAATAATGGGTGTCAAAACTTTAGTCTTTGGCAGTGGTTATGGGAATGCTGGATGAATCTGGTAGCTGTCTAGGAGGTAGACTCTATAGAATTTGATGAATGAAGAGGTAAGATTATGGTAAGTCATGAAAAGTAATTGAGGTTGACTTTTAGATTTATTTCTGGGGCTTTGGTTAGCCTGAGTTGTTCACTCACATAATAAGTAATACCAGAGGTAAATCAAGTTTGGGTGGGGATAATTTCAGTTTGGGGTATGATGAGGTGGGATATGCAAATGAAAATGGCCAGGAGTCATTGGGACCAATCACACTTATGTTTAGGAGATAGAAAGGAAGGAAGGAAGGAAGGAAGGAAAGAAGGAAGGAAGAAAGAAAAACTAGCTTTTTAAGATATATTCAGGGAGTTTTTAAAAGTAAATACAATATATATGGTAGTTAATAACAGGTTAAAATCCTGAAGAAAAAATCTAGTATAGAGAAAAGAGAAATGTGAAAGAATTCTGGGGCATTCCAATATTTAAAGCATCAGCCTGGAGTGTAGAGCTGATGAAATACACTAAAACGTAGTGGTCAGGGGACTTCCCTGGTGGCGCAGTGGTTGGGAATCCACCTGACAATGCAGGGGGCACGGGTTCAAGCCCTGGTCTGGGAGGATCCCACATGCCACGGAGCGGCTGAGCCTGAGTGCCACAGCTACTGAGCCCACACGCTGCAACTACTGAAGTCCTCATGCTGTAAGGCCTGCGTGCTGCAACTACTGAGCCTACATGCTGCAACTACTGAGGCCCGTGTGCCTGGAGCCTGTGCTCCGCAGCAGCAGAGGCCACAGCAATAAGAAGCCCAAGCACCGCAACAAGGAAGGGCCCCCGCTCGCTACAACTAGAGAAGGGCCCGCATGCGGCAATGAAAACCCAACACAGCCAAAACAACAACAACAACAAACAAACAGAAAAACAAAAAACATAAAATAAGTTATTAGAATAAATAAATAAATTAATTAATTAAATTAAATGTAGTGGTCAAAAGAAGTTACCCCATTGATTTCTGCCACTTATAATTTTAAGACTCACCAGATAGGTCTTCTTCCAAATTCCCCAAAACCCAAGCTCCCCCTCACTTAAGGGTCTCTAAAACAAGTCATTTTCTCTACTTAGAAAATACCTACTGCCTGCCCAGCCATCTACTACGGACTTGCTGGCCTCAATTTAAAAATCCTTTACACCTTAAGGTGTGTAGGAAAAAATCAGGAGGGTGGAACTAGACAATCTGTTCTAATCCCAACACCCCTCACCTAAAAACTCTGTTACATTGGCAAGTCTCTTAACCTATCTGCCCTTCAGCTTTGCCATTTGTAAAATAGATAATGATAATTAAATACCTAAAGCATACAGAGCAGTGCTGGCCTAGGTAAGTGCTCAATCAACATTCACAATTACTGTGCTGCTCTCTCAGCACCTGACCTTCCCTATAGTAACCTTGAAAGCCTGGAAGAGGAGGGACCATGGCTGCCTCCTTACTACTCTCTTTCAGGGCTTGGGACAAAGGAGGTGCTCAGTAAATATTGGTGGAATATGTGACTCTTGGGATGTCTTTTCAGCCTAGCTGCATGTGAAAGTTTTCATTGTTTTTGAATATGTTGAATGCTCAAAGACTGTATCTATTAAACAGGTTTTATCTGGTTTCAAGGGTGAGAACCCCTGGTTTCCAAGCCCAGTTTATTTTTCAGCTCAGAAAATTTTCTTATGTTTATACTGCAACATTCCTTCTGATTTCCTTGCCTTGTTTTCTCTTTATATAATAACTAATTTATAGATGAATCTCCATGATGTATCCTACTGATCTATCTCTTTGACATATTTTACATCCTCTGGTTTGGGGAGTATTTTTCAATGGTGGCTTCTAATTCACAGTTTACTTTCTGCAGAGCAAATCTGATTTTATTTCTTCCAGGGTGCACTTAATTTGTGTTGCATTTATTTATTTCTTTGTTTATGTATTTATGTATGTGGTTAGTTTTTCATCCTATTCTCTAATGGTTATCAGGTTTATTATTATTATGATCCACTTTATCCCTGTCTTTTTTTCATACTTAACAGAGGCAGTGTTCTCTTGAATCTCCTTTAGGGCTATTATGCAGATATTGTATAATCTTTTGTTATTCCTTTTTTATGGCATAAGTCACTCATAATGTAAACATTTTCCTTATTCACCTAAGGCTATCACTCTTCCCTTCTCTTCCTTCCTTCCTCCCCTCCCTCCCTCTTCCTTTATCCCTTCCTTCCTTCCATAAACAAAAAGAAAATAGAATGTTGCTTATCATTCAGTTATACAAAAGGTTAAGTCTCAGCCAACTGCAGTCACTCCTGGACAGTGTGTCCTGAGGGGAATTCAGGATGGAAAAAACAGGATGAAGCATTCTGTGCTTTGGGGCCACTAGATAGTTATGATGCATATCTAAGGAAGAATTTCAGTGACCCCAGGTTCTTGTATCTTCCCTTACATAGCAAAGCACTAAAATGATTAACTTGAAGTATCTGTTCTTTGATTAGAAATAATATTTTTATGCTTGACTACATGTATGTCCCAGCCAAAAAATTTATATATATATATATATATATATATATATATATATATATATATATATATAACATCTTACAGAAAAAACTGAATGAACTTTTTGGCCAATCAAACACACACACACACACACACACACATATATATATATACACTGGCTCTTACCCTACCTCTTCAGAACAGTTTCTCAGAGTTATCTGAGAGGCTGTCTTCCAGACTATAGTCTTCAGTAAAACTGAAACTCGCGGCTCATATGTTGTATATTTTTTTCAGTTGATATTTCCTTCCATCCTTCCTTCCTACTGTAGGGGAGGAAAAATAATGTTCCCTTTACCTTTCTAGGTTCTTGGCTGAGACCACACTGTAATAAAAAACAGATTAAAAGAAGAAAAATAAACAGGAGTTTAATAACATAGATACCTCCTCTATACATGGGAGATACCCAGGAAAATTGAATTACTCTCAGAAATGACCCAAGCTTAAATACAATCTCCAGCTGAAGACAAAAGAAAGATGTTGAGGTGGGGGGAGGCCAGTTATGGGAGGTTACCAGGAAAAGCAGAGTAAACGAGGTATAATTGTTATGCAGATTTAAATCAGTAACTTCTCCATTGGTGAGGGTTTCTAGAGATTTGGTCATCCTACTCTTCCTGGAGGGAGACATCTTTACAAATGGGGATTTCTTTTAGAAATGTAAATATCTCTTACAAAAGGGTCACTTCTACCCTTTTTCACTGTGAAAAACTTTTCTCAGCTTTTCCTGTGTCTGCTGTTTCTTAAAAATAATCATCACCCTAAAAATAACCCTTATGCCAAAGAGGCATACTTTGGGGTGGCAAATTCTGCTCTCCTTCCCTCCTTCCCTTCCTTTCTTCCTTCCTTTCTTTTTGATGTGCCTACATTTTCTTGGTTGAAGATTGACTTATGTAGGCCTATAGGACAAATTATCAGATTTATCTTTTGTCTATGTGAAGTAGTCACATTTTCTGCCACTAAGGCTTAAATCCAGGAAACACTGTGAGAGACTTAGATAGTTCTTAGAGAAAGCTGGCACTCAGTGAATGCTGCTTACTTTAATTCAAAATATATTATTATTTCCCCAGTAGAGTAAGAGTAATCTCAGTTTGAGGCCAGGAGCACTTCTGTGGAGTCATGACTGAGAGAACAGAAATAAAGTTGAGAGGTGGGTGAAGCTATGAGTTAAGGAACAGTATTTTGGGGGTTTCAACACTGCCTGGACATACGGATGCAAACAGAGGCTTTGACCAAAGTGAATTTCTGCCCTCTGCCCCACACTCCAGAGACTTGTAGCTCTCTCACAGGTCATTTACCTTCTCAATAATTGTTTCCATTATATATATCTTGATGGCAGATGGAATCAAGTAAACTGATAAATTACAGGTAGCAGTATAGTCAATAAATGGTTCAGACCCCCAGATTTGTTTTACCATGTCCACCATGATAAAGTCATGTATGGAGGCCTGAAACTTTCTTATGACAAGGGGAGAAGTAATGATTGAGGGTCATCCTTTGCTTGATTAGAATCAAAACTATATGGTTGACAAGAAATATGACCACAAACTAGGGGGAAAAAGACAAATTAAATAAATATTTCTTTAATAAAACCACCATATTTTATATTTGCTTACATAATATGAGTATGTAACTTGACAACACACATGACTAAGCTAAAACATAAGGATGCACGACATAATGAACTAAAAAAGATGAAAATAAAACCTTCAATCAGATACATTAATTCTACAAAACAATAACACATAAAAGAAGAATTAGTAGCTAAAGGCCTAGGCAATTATAAATATAAGCTAAATGCAGATGTAGAAAATAAAGACCACAAAATCAAGAATTTATTTCAACTTATTTTTTTCCTGTGTGGCTCCCATCACTGTTCATTTTAATTCTTATGCTGCTCAGTGTTTGAGTTAGTATTTCACTTCACATGGACAGCCCCAATTTATTGCATATTTGGGACCTAAAAAGGAAGAATATTCCCTATTTTGCAAAATAATACCATTTCAGTGCATCTAATAACCACTACATAGCATCACTGAATAGAATAATCAGTTACAGACTCAGTCCACTTTTGTTCTCCCATCTCAATTTATGTTATTATTTGCCCTACTTATTGGTGCTAATTCTTTGTGTATCACCCATCTACCCTGGCTACGTTTAATGGCTTAGTTTGATCTATTGGACTAATCAGTTTGATCTGTCAGATAAATCAACTAAAGTTCAGAGTGGTTAGTTAATTTCATCAATATCACAAAGGTAGTAAAGGTGGAAAATTTAGTCCTCGAGTCCTTACTTAAAGCCGCCATACTATATTCCATCTTAGTGATCTTTGAATCCTCTGTATTATTTTATAAGATATCCCATATTTATCAAAAGAATGTCTCTAAGCAAAAGTCTTGAACATTCTACTGAATTTATCTTAAGTTCTCTGAATATTCTTCCAATGCAAGCTAGATCTCATGATTTTCAAAGTCATATCTACTTCTGTCACCATAATTTTTGTCACTGCTTCCTGCTCTGGAATTCTTTGGACTGAGAATTCTATTTTGAATTCTGTTTTCCAGAGTAGTTGTTCCTTTCCTCCCCTACCCCCACATTTATCCAGAAAAAAAGTTTTCCTCAAGAAAAATCTAAAGTTGGTATTCACAATTAGTTCTCTTCCTGTTTTGCTTCAGTGTTGGCAAATCCATTGCTTGGGTAATTTTCATATTTATATTTTTACTAGGAACATGAACCCTGATTCTATTTTATCTTTATTTACACTTAATATTTCATTTTGATGTCCCCTTTCCTTTTCTAGAAAGTTTTTAAACAGATGAGTTTCTAAAATTTCAAACTTCTTAAGTTGACTTATTTCACAATATGTATATTTGGAAGAAGAATGGAGGCATATATATATCAGAATGTTAATGATGGATATCTACTTTTGGAAATGAAAAAAATAGTTTGTTTGAGACTAAAGTTTCTTCAGATAATAAATACAAACTTTGGACAATTTTTAAAAATTCAACTATTTGAAGGCACTGGAGATCTATTAAAAGTAGACAGAAACCAGGGAGGAAAAGAGTCCTTCACTATTAAAATAAGAATAATGCATCAGGAAAGATTTTTATTTGTGTGACTTTTCATGGCAAAGCAGCTTGAACTCAAAGGAAAAGATAAGGGCTTGATTGAGAAGTCATTGGATTGAATATAGGATTGCCAAAGAACCCAAAGAGGCAGGGGGAAATCCTGGAAAGAAATCTTCTAGCAAAGAAGGCTCAGGGCTTTGGTGACCCCAGAAGTACGCGTGTAAATAGAAGACTCCAAAGATTCTGGTGGAAGGTGGCATCAGCTGGCAGGCTGAGGAAATGAATGGAGACTTCTGGTTGTGACCTACCACAGGGATGTATATTCGTTTTCTGTCACAGCATAACAAATTGCCAAAAACTTAGTTGCTTAAAACAACTCGTTTATTAACTCACAGTTTCTATAATTCAGAAGCCTCATCACAGCTTAGCTGGATCTTCTGCTTTGGGTCTCACAAGGCTACAAAGAGTCAGCTGGGGCCAGAGTGTCATATGAAGACTGAAGTCATCTTCTGAGCTCACCATTTGTTGGCAGAATTAATTTCTTTGCAGTTCCTCTCGGATCCTAGAGCCCTCCGGCAGTTTCCTGACACAAGACCCTCCCCACAATAAGGCAATTTTCTTCCACAGACCAGCAGGAGAGAGTCTCCCTAGGCTAAGACAGTGTCCTATATAATATAATATAATATAATATAATATAATATAATATAATAATGAGTGTGGCACCTTATCACCATATAATGTAACATAATGAAAGAAGTGATATCTTATCTCCTTTGCTATATTCTGTTGGTTAGTAGTAAGTCACAGGTCCCACTAAAATGGATTATCCATGCTTGAACATAGGGTCATTCTAGAGTGTGTCTACCACGGAAAGGCAGAGTTGAGTTGAGCCAAGTTAATGCCTGCAAGATTGGAAAATTAAAACTATTGTGTGGATTATAAGCCAAAACAAAGTCTCTATCATATACTGTCCAAGATGTCCAGTTTACAATAAATATTTCCTTGAGATATGCGTAATAGGAAAAAAATGAGAGTCATATTCAAAAGTAAATCAGTCCATTGACATAAACTTGAGATGAAACTTAATTGAAATTAACTGACTAAAGAGAAATAAAGGCCAAATGCAATGAGTAATCATGAATTTAATTCTAGACAGGGAAATAATGATAAAGGATATTAGTGATACAACCCATACAGTTTGAGTATATTTATAGCTTAGATAATAACATCCTATTAATAATAAATTTTCTGGGTTTAATAATTGTACTACAGCTATGCAATAAGTTGCAGTTGTTCTCAGGAATTAAACACTGAATTATTTAAGGTAAAGTTCTATGATAACACAACTTATTCTCACATGGTTCAACAAGAAAATTATGTATATATGTATATGCATATGTATATCTGTATCTATCTATCTACCTATCTATGAAGAGAGAGAGAGGGAAAGCAAGAGAGTGAGAAAATAAGACAGAGAGAGGAAAAGAAAGAGAAGAGGTAGTGATAAAGTGAATAGGCAGAATTATTACAATTGGTCAGTCTAAGTAAAGGATACATAGCATTTCTTCGCAATAGTCTTGTAACCCTTCTGTACATTTGAGGTCATATCATCATAAAATTTTACAAAAATGTTAATATTGGTTATATATAATTGACATTTATCTGTATTTAGCTTTCCTAAAAGTATAGATGTATATATTGATTTGAAAATAAAGAATTATACAATGGAAGAGATTAGATAGAAATATTCCAAAAGTAAACTCTGACACGAGGCATTGAGATTATAGTTTATTTTTTATGTGTTTTATTGTACTTTTATTTATACATTTTCTGACCTAAGCACATATAAGTATAATAAGTTAAAAGACATATTATATAGAAATGTTAACACAACCAGCTTAACATATTTGATATTTTGCCCCCCAACCTCCCATGATACACTTGGGTTTTTACTCATAGCAGATGTATACGTTAATAATATTGCTTTTTTAAAAAGTGAAAAATAATTTAGTAAAAGTAATCATCATTATTTTACTAGAAATATGTAAAATTCCCTTAGGTACCTTGAATACCTTCAAGAGCTTTACCTAGGGGAAGAAAAACTGTATTTAATAGTGGGATAAATGAGGAAAATTAATATACCAGAATTTGAGAATACATAAAATGCTAATTTAAATTATATTTATATATCACTTTTTCTTCTGGGTATTTTCTATTTCAATCAGAAATCAGTAATTTCACATGAGCTAAAACGATGACATCATGGAAGAGGAGTGCATGTGTATGTATTTACAAGGAAAGACAGACTAGAGGAAATGTTAGATGAAAATCTTTAAGTTATTTCTCAGCTGGATATATGAAAAAGTCATAACTATCATCATTTTCATATCAAATATCAAGATGACTTAGTGAATATATTTGTTAGTAAAATGTGAAATGTGGAAGCTTGATGTCAGACCCTTTCAAGTTTTCTGAAACATTGATAATCATGAATTATTTCCTTCAAGTAGCTGAATTTTAGGTTAGAGCCATTTCAGTTTGTATTCAACTAATTTCAGTGTAATATAACCTATTATAAGGGGGATGGGTACAGACTTTTTGAAATTGCATCTATGTCTAAAAGGAATGCCGTTTACACATAAAAGTTTTTAGTATCGCTCTTGAAATAAAAGCCATGGCATTATGTTGTTTACCAAGTAAACGCTTAATAACAGGTCTAATCATTACAACTAGATTGCAAAATCAGAAATCTTTTGAGTATTTGGCCCCATATAATGCAGTGAGAATCATCCTAAATGATTAATTTCAATCAGAATATTCCCTAACATGGATTCTATATAACATTACTTGATTGTGTCTGAAGTAAACTAGCACTGGAAAAATTAAACTAAGTTATTCAACTCACAGACATACCTGAAGAGGAAAACAAATAAAATCCTTAGGAATTCAGCTTTAACTCATTTGTTTATTCATTCATGAACAAATACTTGTTGATTTCTACTTGGTACTAGGCATTGTAATAGGGAAATGAAAATACTTGATGAATAAATCTATCCTAGAACAAATGTTAATCTACTACAATTTTAAATGTCCCAAATTTACAAATATACATATGGATGGTTAGATAATGAATGGATAGATACATCCTGATATTCTAAAATAATTTGCAAATTATAAAGCTAAGTTTAGTTCTCTCTCATGTCGGGGGCATATTATCCGTTAATACTGAATGAAACTGGCTTTTGACTTCTATATACTCGCTCTGAGTACAGTATAAGACAAAGGATACTCAATATTTGAGCCGAGTTTTGGATTTAGCAGATATATGCTAGCTTATGAATTTCAATAAGCCTTTAATGATCACATTACTTTTCAGAAATGAGTCTACTGTCTCACACCTTTAAGGTTTACTGACTGACAAATATGAATAAAATAATACTTTACCTAAAATAATGCATTTCTCATGTTAAATGTTCTCTGATGATTATTATGCTTTTATATTAGCTTTTATTCGCTGTTAGTTTATGATTTCAATGAATAATTATATTTCAGGGAAACTATATCACTATTGATTTCTAATGACAGAACTTCTATATCTAAATATTCATATCACCAAGAAATCCTTTATATTTACAGGGATATGTTTATAGATTCTATTCCATCTACTTCAGTGCTTTTCTTTTTGAATCCAAAAAGCACTGAACAATATCTTCTTGTGGCACCAAAGATATGTATACAGTGAAGTGAAATAAGTAAAAGAGTAAAATATACTCCCAAAGGGGCAAAAAGCATATATATTTTTTTTTACTAGTTTGATTAAATTAGTATAATCTTCTTAAACTAGAATGTTAATCTTTCCTAAACAGTAAAATCTGTGTTTTAAGTTTAAGCTGTTTAAGACAGTGGATATATAGTTCTTCAGAGTGAGACACAGAAATATGACAAAGCACCTAAAATTTGCTATCAAAACACATAAAATCATAAATGTGAATTTGCTATTATTTCTTAGCAAGGGGAATGTTTAATATCTATAGTTACTCTTTCTTCTTTTTCTGTCCTATCACTGACTCTTTCAAAGAAAACCTTCTTTTCTCATGTACTGAGTCCATATTTATCATGGATGTTAGCTGTATTTCATACTTTTATTCTGCTGATAGCGGTGCATGGGTGGAAACCTCTATTCATCTTCAGGCTAGTATTGCTGATCACACTTTATATGTAGTAATGATCAGTTTACTACCTCATAAGTCTGAAAATAATTAACTTCTAAGAGTATAGAACGGACAGATGACTCCAGGCAAAATTAAAATGATTTGTGCATATTTGGCATATTAAATTACTTCATAAAATATATGCCCCACAACTTATTAAAAAGCAAGAAGCATCCATGCCAATGTCTTAGCTTGTGTCCATCTAGAAAGCAGAGCCTGAGACCAGGGCTAGTAGGCAGAAGTAGTATGCTTGGATCATGTTGCACTAGCTGGAGACAAGTACAAGTGAGGTCTGAGAGACAGTCAGGTTATTGGGTTTTTTTTAAAACCATGGTAGGGGGGCTGGTGTGTTTTTAAAATAGATAGGAAGCTATTGGTGGAAGGATACAATCAGGTTTACTGTTTTAAAATATTACTGTAACTATTAGTTGAAGAATACATTAAAAGCAGAATAGTAGCAAGGAAACCAGTTGAGAAAATTTTGCGGTAATCCAGGTGATAGATGATGATTTCTTCAGCTAGTATGTAAACAAAATGAACAAGTTTAAGATTTGATTTGGAGAATGACAATTAAGAGCTTGCTAATATATTGGTTACTGGTGAGTGAAATGGAGGAATCATGGTTGATGCCTAGATATTTCACCTGAGTACTTCAGTGGCTGATGATTATCTGTACTAAGTTACAGAAGAAAGCTTTTGGAGGAACAGCTTGAGGGGGAAATCAAGAGTTCTACTCTAGCCATGCTAACTGTGAAAGATAACATATAGGCACTTAGTTTGTTATTTCTTTTTTTACTTAACAGCATGCAAAAGCCTTGCATAATTAATATATAAGGCTTGATGAGTTTGGAGATAACTATATATCCTTGAAAAGTGCTGCCAAAATCTATGCCATAAACCTATCCATCCCTTCCAAAGGTTTCCTCCCAACCTCTTACTGATGATGATGATGATAATGATGATGATGATGATGATGATGAAGATGATAAGAACACTTAGCATAGCATCCATAGCATCTTAGCAAACTTTGAAGTATACAATACTGTATTGTTAGGTATAGGCACTATGTTGTGCAGTAGGTCCTGGGACTTAAACGCATGTAGTATAACAGAAACTTTGTGCTTGACTAATATCTCCCAGTTTCCCCCTCCTCTCAGTGCCTGGGAACCACCATTACACTCTGCTTTTGAGTTTGACTATTTGATTCATCATGTAAGTGAGACAATATAGTATTTTTCTTTCTATGTCTGGCTTATTTCAGTTAGAAAAATGTCCTCCAGCCTCATCTACATTTTTATAAATGGTGTGATTTCCTTCTTTTTTAAGCTGAATAATACTTCATTATGTGTGCATGCCACATTTTCTTTACCCTTCTATCCATCAATGGACATTTAGGTTGCTTCTACCTATGGTATAATAACACAATGATCTAAAGCAAAACTAAATGAGTTGAAATTAAATGTATAAACTTTATCAATTCCACAAATATAACATTAAGTATAATAGGTAAATTGCAAGAGAATATGTAAGGCTAATAATATTTATGTTTACTTCTACTATCCAAAGTATTCTTATAAAGTAACACATTTGAGTATCAAAATATATTAAAGATACAAATCTATACCAACATTAAGATGTTTACTTCTAGGTTGGGAAGGAAAGGAATAACATAGGGGAATGAGGAACTTTTAGTGATATTTATAAATATTGTGATTACTGATATTTGATAAAAATAAAGAAATGAAGCAAATATGGCAAAATGTTACCATTTTAGAACTAATATCTAAGTTCAGGACAAGGTCTAGAAAAAGATTAGAACAGGACTTTCAGGGGGGCTTAAGTGCATACCACTGGTGAGAAGAAGAGTGACTATGAGATTGAGGGATCTGATAGGAAATAATAGACATTAATCATGGGACCCCTTTGACAATTTTCAAAATCCTTGAAGTCTTTGACATGTATAATTATGGTCTTCAATATTTTTTGGAACACTTACTTCAATTATATGTTCTGACCAACAAAATAGCCATCACTTTCAATGATTCCCAAACATAGAATTTAACAATAGCAAATTAGTGTGGTGCTGTGATGATAGAATTTTAAAGTAGGAATGATTTTTACTTGATTACTTTAAGAGGATTTTAATTATAAAGAAGTATCATAGATTGGAAACCAAATCATCATTTTGAATGTTTCTGCATTTAAGAAAACGTTATCATGAAGATCAGCAAGATACATCTTGGACATTACTGTTTAAATCATTCTCTGTAGAGAATGCTCTGAAATAGACTCAGGCTTCTCCACTGGCTCTGATATTTTCTAGCTGTGTGACATTAGACAAGAACCTCTCTAAACTTCTATCCTCACCTGTAGTGACAAAAAGAATGTTGTTATTTCAAAGAGTAATTTTTGTACATTAAAATAGATAATGCGCATATACCACTTAGCAAATTACACAATAAAGTTAGCAACTATATTACTATTATGTGTAGGAGTTCCTTTCATTTTAGGAACATTTTATCATTCTGAAATAGATTACTGTTACATTTGTAAATATAATCTACAAAATATAATCTACATATGAACACAAAACTGATAGAGTTCTACAATTTTTTCAAATACTACTTTCTTTCAAAAGTGAAAGAAAAAATAATACAATCATCCAAAAACATATTCTTTAGTTTTCTGAATTAATAGAGATTTCTGTAGATAGGTAGGTAGGCAAATAGGGGAAAGAAAAAGAGAGAAAGATAAAGGGAGAGAGTAAAGAGAGACCACCTTTCGAGCAATTTGTATCCTGAACACCCTTAACTCCATTTCCCCATCAGATAGGTCAGCATTTCTCATGAGTGTTAGGGGGAAAATTAGTTCATTTTGCAATTTGCTCTTGGGGAGTAAATGGTTCATATGGCTTCACTTGGGCAAAATAATCATAAGGGATTTTTATTTTTTATTTCTTTTAGTTTCTCTGTGTCTCTTCGTTTGAGTAATTTTGTTAGATAACTTTAACAAGGGCAGATTCTTAATCAGTAAATTGTATGTGCGCTCATGAGCATCTTTGTGTTAATTGGAAAAAAGAAAATAAATGATACAGAAAAATGCACTAACATGTATATAGCTATTCAAAAATGTTTAAGTATTTTTTGGATTGTGTTGGGAATATTCCACGAATTTCACTATTTTGTAAAAATGAACATGGATTTATACTTTTGAACAAGAAAATTATATGTTGTCAAACAAATACTCCAAATTTTGTAAATCAGGGGAATAATTTAACCTTTATTTTGACACGTAGAATTCCAAAATTGTTCAGAATATTCTGATTACATGGCTCAGTAAAAATGATGCAATTTTCCAGTTTTTCAAATGTAAATATATAAAACCTCTGCTGAGGAAAAGCTACCTCAGCAGCTTCACGATAGTTATTGTCTCATAACCTTCATTTGTGTCAACATAAATACATATTGAATTTCTTTATCAGTCAATAACCTCTTTAGGAAAATTCCCAAATCTCTTTCCATGAGTTGCTTTTGTCAAGTCATATCCATAAAGCAAAGGCTCTCCGAAAAGAAAGGTTGTGATGAGCTGTAAGGGCAAAAACATAACCAATCTTTGTCTTATGTCTCTTACGTTAATCTGATGTTACTGAGATTCTAGGTGGTGACCACGGAATTGAGCATGGGGGTAGAGAATGTCACCCAGCCTACTGAACTTCTTTAGACTTTATTGAGGAATACAGGAAAAGCCAGTTAAATAAGGCGTAGTAGGTGTCAGTGGGGATAAAGAGAATAGAAAACATTTATAAAGATTGATAGCATAGAAGAGAAAGAGAATCATTTTTATTAGTCCTGTACTATAGAAATTTAAAAAATAATAATTTGCTAATGGTATAATTTTGAGGTAAATTCTGAGTAACATAATCCAAGAACTTGTGTTACTAAATCTTATCATTTAGTTTCTCCCTAAAAAAAAGCATGTAACTTCCTGAGGCTTTCTTCCAAATTGATGATAAACTATCACCATAAGCTTGAGAGATGTTTTAGCATTGAAGTCAAAACAACAAGCTTCTTTCTTCACCTAAACAAGATTTGGTAAAGCTCTCTACCATTTCAACTAAGATACATTTTCTTTGCTGTAATCAACTTTGAAAATCAGTCTTCTTGGAATTATTTTTGTCTTTTTTAAAATACTTTTTATTATTTATTATATTTCTAATGAGAGGCCAGGGAGTTTGAATTTGACTGGGTTCCTTAGCAATGGCTTATGTGTGCGTACAGCACATGTGTGCCGTCTGTAAAATTGATAGAGGTAAGAAAAATTTATTTCTAGCACGCTGAGTGAAGGGAAGAAACTGAGTGGGAAGGATATGCTTTCCCTATAAAAATGCAACATTTTTTGGCAGTGCAGAAATCAAAAAAATCAACCACAAGACATGAGCTTATGCTGTGAATGGTACTGAGGCTCCCTACAAGCTTCTTGGCACAAGCACTTCACTGAAGTCCATAATGCAGTGTTAAGCCACAATAAAAACAAAAGAATTATTTAAAAAATACCTTTCAGTAGTTTGCTTAAAAGAGGGGTTATTGGAATAATTGGCAATAACACCACAATCAGAGCTCCTGCCTTACCAAGAAGTTTACAAATCACTAGACCTATGTGACCTACTATATGTCTGATGCATAGTAGTTACTGATATTTTTTGAATGAATGACTGAGTAAAACCAAAGATGTTATCAGAAACTTAAAATATACACCATTTCATTGGCATTTACATAGGTTATTTATATCATTTTTATATAAGAATAACTCCCTTATTACATTAAAATGATACATTTATATATGTTTATAAAATGAACTCATAGATGTCTAATATTGGAGGTATTTTTTGAAATGTCTTTTAAAGGATAAATATAAAATTATACCATGTTGTGACTGATATGGTTCCGGCTCTTCTTAATATATATTAATATTTTATGCACTCTCCTTATTTGGGTCGTATTTCTTAATGTTTATATATATATCACTTAAAATATATAATTTGCCCTATGGAGATCAGGAAAAGGAGGTGTCTCACGCTACCACTTCCATCTCAGTTAATAACAGCCCAGACTATAAACATTTTCATACCTTTTTTTCTTCTCTGTGTGTAGTTAGTGTATATTTTAAATGTCTTCATGATGAAGATCCATATAACCAAATGTCAAATTTAATGTCAAGAGCCAACCGTACATATATTACATACATTTAAATTTTATTTACTGGGATTGTCAATTTGGTCTTACTACTCTATTTCATTTTTGATCTTTAATGAAGTACCTGTGAGTTATGATGTGGAAAAATGTCAGGATGAGAAAATGATGATCCCCATTTTTTTCTAGCTATGACATTTCAGTATTATGAGCTATATCTCATAAGATCAGGACTGTGTGACCTATTTTGCTGTACTCATTATCTACTAATCCCAAACAGAGGCCAAGAGAAAGGAAGAGTACATTTTATTTTTTTTTTACATCTTTATTGGAGTATAATTGCTTTACAATGGTGTGTTAGTTTCTGCTTTATAACAAAGTGAATCAGTTATACATATGTTCCCATATCTCTTCCGTCTTGCCTCTCCCTCCCTCCCACCCCCCCAATCCCACCCCTCCAGGTGGTCACAAAGCACCGAGCTGATCTCCCTGTGCTATGCGGCTGCTTCCCACTAGCTACCTACCTTACGTTTGGTAGTGTATATATCTCCATGCCTCTCTCTCGCTTTGTCACAGCTTACCCTAACCCCTCCCCATATCCTCAAGTCCATTCTCTAGTAGGTCTGTGACTTTATTCCTGTCTTACCCCTAGGTTCTTCATGACATTTTTTTTTCTTAAATTCCATATATATGTGTTAGCATATGGTATTTGTCTTTCTCTTTCTGACTTACTTCACTCTGTATGACAGACTCTAGGTCTAACCACCTCATTACAAATAGTTCAATTTCGTTTCTTTTTATGGCTGTAAATAGCCTATGGCTATTTACAATAGCGCTGCAATGAACATTTTGGTACATGACTCTTTTTGAATTATGGTTTTCTCAGGGTATGTGCCCAGTAGTGGGATTGCTGGGTCATATGGTAGTTCTATTTGTAGTTTTTTAAGGAACCTCCATACTGTTCTCCACAGTGGCTGTATCAATTTACATTCGCACCAGCAGTGCAAGAGTGTCCCCTTTTCTCCACACCCTCTCCAGCATTTATTGTTTCTAGATTTTTTGATGATGGCCATTCTGACTGGTGTGAGATGATATCTCATTGTAGTTTTGATTTGCATTTCTCTAATGATTAGTGACGTTGAGCATTCTTTCATGTGTTTGTTGGCAGTCTGTATATCTTCCTTGGAGAAATGTCTATTTAGGTCTTCTGCCCATTTTTGGATTGGGTTATTTGTTTTTTTGTTATTGAACTGCATATAAATTTTGGAGATTAATCCTTTGTCAGTTGCTTCATTTGCAAATATTTTCTCCCATTCTGAGGGTTGTCTTTTGGTCTTGTTTATGGTTTCCTTTGCTGTGCAAAAGCTTTGAAGTTTCATTAGGTCCCATTTATTTATTTTTGTTTTTATTTCCATTTCTCTGGGAGGTGGGTCAGAAAAGATCTTGCTGTGATTTACGTCATAGAGTGTCCTGCCTATGTTTTCCTCTAAGAGTTTGACAGTTTCTGGCCTTACATTTAGGTCTTTAATCCGTTTTGAGCTTATTTTTGTGTATGGTGTTAGGGAGTGATCTAATCTCATACTTTTACATGTACCTGTCCAGTTTTCCCCACACCACTTATTGAAGAGGCTGTCCTTTCTTTACTGTTTGTTCCTGCCTCCTTTATCAAAGATAAGGTGACCATATGTGCGTGGGTTTATCTCTGGGCTTTCTATCCTGTTGCATTGATCTATATTTCTGTTTTTGTGCCAGTACCATACTGTCTTGATTACTGTAGCTATGTAGTATAGTCTGAAGTCAGGGAGCCTGATTCCTGCAGCTCCGTTTTTCGTTCTCAAGATTGCTTTGGCTATTCGGGGTCTTTTGTGTTTCCATACAAATTGTGAAATTTTTTGTTCTAGTTCTGTGAAAAATGCCAGTGGTAGTTTGATAGGGATTGCATTGAATCTGTAGGTTGCTTTGGGTAGTAGAGTCATTTTCACAATGTTGATTCTTCCAATCCAAGAACATGGTATATCTCTCCATCTATTTGTATCATCTTTAATTTCTTTCATCAGTGTCTTATAATTTTCTGCATACAGGTCTTTTGTCTCCTTAGGTAGGTTTTTTCCTAGATATTTCATTCTTTTTGCTGCAATGGTAAAAGGGACTGTTTGCTTGATTTCACTTTCAGATTTTTCATCATTAGTGTATAGGAATGCCAGAGATTTCTGTGCATTAATTTTGTATCCTGCTACTTTACCAAATTCATTGATAGCTCTAGTAGCTTTCTGGTAGCATCTTTAGGATTCTCTATGTATAGTATCATGTCATCTGCAAACAGTGACAGCTTTACTTCTTCTTTTCCGATTTGGATTCCTTTTCTTTCCTTTTCTTTTCTGATTGCTGTGGCTGAAACTTCCAAAACTATGTTGAATAAGAGTGGTGAGAGTGGGCAACCTTGTCTTGTTCCTGATCTTAGTGGAAATGCTTTCAGTTTTTCACCATTGAGGACGATGTTGGCTGTGGGTTTTTCATATATGGCCTTTATTATGTTGAGGAAAGTGCCCTCTATGCCTACTTTCTGCAGGGTTTTTATCATAAATGGGTGTTGGATTTTGTCAAAAGCTTTCTCTGCATCTATTGAGATGATTATATGGTTTTTCCCCTTCAATTTGTTAATATGGTGTATCACGTTGATTGATTTGTGCCTATTGAAGAATCCTTGCATTCCTGGAGTAAAACCTACTTGATCATGGTGTATGATCCGTTTAATGTGCTGTTGGATTCTGTTTGCTAGCATTTTGTTGAGGATTTTTGCATCTATGTTCATCAGTGATATTGGCCTATAGTTTTCTTTCTTTGTGACATCCTTGTCTGGTTTTGGTATCAGGGTGATGGTGGCCTCGTAGAATGAGTTTGGGAGTGTTCCTCCCTCTGCTATATTTTGGAAGAGTTTGAGAAGGATAGGTGTTATCTCTTCTCTAAATGTTTGATAGAATTCACCTGTGAAGCCATCTGGTCCTGGGCTTTTGTTTGTTGGAAGATTTTAAATCACAGTTTCAATTTCAGTGCTTGTGATTGGTCTGTTCATATTTTCTATTTCTTCTTGTTTCAGTCTTGGCGGGTTGTGCATTTCTAAGAATTTGTCCATTTCTTCCAGGTTGTCCATTTTATTGGCATGGAGTTGCTTATAGTAATGTCTCATGATCTTTTGTATTTCTGCAGTGTCAGTTGTTACTTCTCCTTGTTCCTTTCTAATTCTATTGATTTGAGTCTTCTCCCTTTTTTATTTGATGAGTCTGGCTAATGGTTTATCAATTTTGTTTATCTTCTCAAAGAACCAGCTTTTAGTTTTATTGATCTATGCTATCGTTTCCTTCATTTCTTTTTCATTTATTTCTGATCTGATCTTTATGATTTCTTTCCTTCTGCTAACTTTGGGGGTTTTTTGTTCTTCTTTCTCTAATTGCTTTAGGTGCAAGGTTAGGTTGCTTATTTTAGATGTTTCCTGTTTCTTAAGGTAGGATTGTATTGCTCTAAACTTCCCTCTTAGAACTGCTTTTGCTGCATCCCATAGATTTTGGGTCCTTGTGTCTCCATTGTCATTTGTTTCTAGGTATTTTTTTATTTCCTCTTTGATTTCTTCAGTGATCACTTCGTTATTAAGTAGTGTATTGTTTAGCCTCCATGTGTTTGTATTTTTTGCAGATCTTTTCCTGTAATTGATATCTAGTCTCATAGCGTTGTGGTCAGAAAAGATACTTGATACAGTTTCAATTTTCTTAAATTTACCAAGGCTTGATTTGTAACCCCAATATGATCTATCCTGGAGAATGTTCCATGAGCACTTGAGAAAAATGTGTATTCTGTTGTTTTTGGATGGAATGTCCTATAAATATCAATTAAGTCCATCTTGTTTAATGTATCATTAAAGCTTGTGTTTCCTTATTTATTTTCATTTTGGATAATCTGTTCATTGGTGAAACTGGGGTGTTAAAGTCCCCTACTATGAATGTGTTACTGTCGATCTCCCCTTTTATGGCTGTTAGTATTTGCCTTATGTATTGAGGTGCTCCTATGTTGGGTGCATAAATATTTACAATTGTTATATCTTCTTCATGGATTGATCCCTTGATCCTTATGTAGTGTCCTTCTTTGTCTCTTGTAATAGTCTTTATTTTAAAGTCTATTTTGTTCTATATGAGAATTGCTACTCCAGCTTTCTTTTGGTTTCCATTTGCGTGAAATATCTTTTTCCATCCCCTTACTTTCAGTCTGTATGTGTCTGTAGGTCTGAAGTGGGTCTCTTGTAGACAGCAAATATATGGGTCTTGTTTTTGTATCCATTCAGCCAATCTGTGTGTTTTGGTGGGAGCATTTAGTCCATTTACATTTAAGGTAATTATCAATATGTATGTTCCTATTCCCATTTTCTTAATTGTTTTGGGTTCGTTATTGTAGGTCTTTTCCTTCTCTCATGTTTCTTGCCTAGAGAAGTTCCTTTAGCATTTGTTGTAAAGCTGGTTTGGTGGTGCTGAACTCTCTCACCTCTTGCTTGTCTCTAAAGATTTTAATTTCTCCATCAAATCTGAATGACATCCTTGCTGGGTAGAGTAATCTTGGTTGCAGGTTTTTCTCCTTCATCACTTTAAATATGTCCTGCCAGTCCCTTCTGGTTTGCAGAGTTTCTGCTGAAAGATCAGCTGTAAACCTTATGGGGATTCCCTTGTGTGTTATTTGTTGTTTTTCCCTTGCTGCTTTTAATATGTTTTCTTTGTATTTAATTTTTGACAGTTTGATTAATATGTATCTTGGCGTATTTCTCCTTGGATTTATCCTGTATTGCACTCTCTGTGCTTCCTGGACTTGATTAACTATTTCCTTTCCCATATTAGGGAAGTTTTCAACTATAATCTCTTCAAATATTTTCTCAGTTCCTTTCTTTTTCTCTTCTTCTTCTGGAACCCCTATAATTTGGATGTTGGTGCATTTAATTTTGTCCCAGAGGTCTCTGAGACTGTCCTCAGTTCTTTTCATTCTTTTTTCTTTATTCTGCTCTGCAGTAGTTATTTCCACTATTTTATCTTCCAGGTCACTTATCCATTCTTCTGCCTCAGTTATTCTGCTGTTGATCCCATCTAGAGTAATTTTAATTTCATTTATTGTGTTGTTCATTGTTGCTTGTTTCATCTTTTGTTATTCTAGGTCCTTGTTAAATGTTTCTTGCATTTTCTCTATTCTATTTCCAAGATTTTGGATCATCTTTACTATCATTATTCTGAATTCTTTTTCAGGTAGACTGCCTATTTCCTCTTCATTGGTTAGGTCTGGTGGGTTTTTATCTTGGTCCTTCGTCTGCTGTGTGTTTCTCTGTCTTCTCATATTGCTTATCTAACTGTGTTTGGGGTCTCCTTTTTGCAGGCTGCAGGTTCGTAGTTCCCTTTGTTTTTGATGTCTGTCCCCAGTGGCTAAGGTCGGTTCAGTGGGTTGTGCAGGCGTCCTGGTGGAGGGGATTAGTGCCTGTGTTCTGGTGGATGAGGCTGGATCTTGTCTTTCTGGTGGGCAGGTCCATGTCTGGTAGTGTGTTTTTGGGGTGTCTGTGGACTTATGATTTTAGGCAGTCTTTCTGCTAATGGGTGGCGTTGTGTTCCTGTCTTGCTAGTTGTTTGGCATAGGATGTCCAGCACTGTAGTTTGCTGGTCGTTGAGTGACCTGGGTGCTGGTGTTGAGATGGAGATCTCTGGGAGATTTTTGCCATTTAATATTATGTGGAGCTGGGAGGTCTCTTGTGGACCAGTGTCCTGAAGTTGGCTCTCCCACCTCCGAGGCACAGCACTGATTCCTGGCTGCAGCACCAAGAGCCTTTCATCCACATGGCTCAGAATAAAAGGGAGAAAAAGTAGAAAGAAAGAAGTAGTAGAAGTATTAAGTAAGAAAGAAAGAAAGGAGGGAGGGAGGGAGGAAGGAAGGAAGGAGGGAAGGAAGGAAAAAAAGAAAGAAAGAAGATAAAGTAAAATAAAATTATTAAAACAAAAAATAATTATTAAAAAAAAAAGGACGGATAGAACCCTTGGACAAATGGTGGAAGCAAAGCTGTACAGACAAAATCTCACACAGAAGCATATGCATACACACTCACAAAAAGAGGAAAAGGGGGAAAAATCATAAATCTTGCTCTCAAAGTCCACATCCTTAATTTCGGATGATTCATTGTCTACTCATGTATTCCACAGATGCAGGGAACATCAAGTTTATTGTGGAGCTTTAATCCGCTGCTTCTGAGGCTGCTGGGAGAGATCTCCCTTTCTCTTCTTTGTTCTCACAGCTCCCAGGGGCTCAGCTTTGGATTTGGCCCCGCCTGTGCGTGTAGGTCGCCGGAGGGCGTCTGTTCTTCGCTCGGACAGGACAGGGTTAAAGGAGCCGCTGATTCGGAGGTTCCGGCTCACTCAGGCCTGGGGGGAGGGAGGGGCACGGAGTGCGGGGCGGGCCTGCAGCGGCAGAGGCCGTCGTGACGTTGCACGAGCCTGAGGTGCACCGTGCGTTCTCCTGGGGAAGTTGTCCCTGGATCCCGACACCCTCTCAGTGGCGGGCTTCACAGGCTACCTGAAAGAGGGGTGTGGAGAGTGACCTGTGGTCGCACATAGGCTTCTTGGTGGCGGCAGCAGCAGCCTGTAGCGTCTCGTGCCAGTCTCTGGGGTCCGCGCTTTTAGCCGGGGCTCGCGCCCGTCTCTGGAGCTCCTTTAAGCAGCGCTCTTAATCCCCTCTTCTCACGCACCAGGAAACAAAGAGGGAAGAAAAAGTCTCTTGCCTCTTCGGCAGCTGCAGACTGTTTCTTGGACTCCTTCCCGGCTAGCCGCGGCGCCCTAGCCCCCTTCAGGCTGTGTTCATGCCGCCAACCCCAGTCCTCTCCCGGCGCTCCTCCGAAGCCCGAGCTTCAGCTCCCAGCCCCGCCCGCCCCGGTGGGTGAGGAAACAAGCCTCTCGGGCTGGTGAGTGCCTGTCGGCCCTGATCCTCTGTGCGGGAATCTCGCCGCTTTACCCTCCGCACTCCTGTTGCTGTGCTCTCCTCCGCGGCTCCGAAGCTCCCACCTCCGCCACCCGCAGTCTCCGCCCGCGAAGGTGCTTCCTAGTGTGTGGATACCTTTCCTCCTTCACAGCTCCCTACCACTGGTGCAGGTACCGTCCCTATCCTTTTGTCTCTGTTTATTATTTTTTCTTTTGCCATACCCAGGTATGTGGGGGGTTTCTTGCCTTTTGGGAGGTCTGAGGTCTTCTGCCAGCGTTCAGTAGGTGTTCTGTCAAGAGTACATTTTAAAAGGATCGCTGGCCATGGCTTTATGTGATGTGTTGCCTGGAAAGATATGGGGGAGTATTACGTATTGGCCTTCCAGGGTGAAAAAACTCAAATTGTTGTAAAAAATTAACTCATGCCCCACCATAAAAAACTAGTAATCAAATTATCTCTCACCACCTTGTACCACCTTTGTGTATGACAGAAGGGAAAGGTGAAACTATCTTTTTATGAAATCACCTCTTTTGTTCCCATGATCAAACATTTGTGAAGATAGGGTTGAAGTACAATTATAAAATTATCACAAAAGACCTGTCATTGTTTTTTTCTTTTTGCAACTAGCCTATTGTGTCAATGTGAAACAGTAGTAACATAATGCTCAAAGCTGATAAAAAGTTAGCTATGTCAATAGAAAACGTCTAGGTTTAAGAATCACAATTTTGGCAATTCTACCCTGGGAACATTTTTTTTTTTTTTCCCCGTAATCAAAAAAAAAAATTGAAAATTCTTTTTATTTCTGAGATTTATCATCTAAAAAATGGCATTCACTCAACTTCTAAATAATATCTGTAATATCTGACACCTGAAAGAAAACCTAGGTTTTAGAACAAATGCAAATAGAATAAAACTGAATCAAACCAGCAGCCCACAAAGAAACCAATCACGAAGTAGAGCTGCCTAGCTAAGCCCATCCTAGACTGGCTTAAGTGGATCAAATCTAGATAGCCAGGAACATTAAAATAACTACCTACAAGCCACTGAATTCTGGGGCAATTTGTTATGCAGCATTATTGTGGTTGCTCCTGGCTAACACAAATATTAAAGTCACTGAACTTGAGTTAAATTCTGTTTACTGTGAGAAATTTAATTAACCTTTTTATGACTCACTTTTGTAACCATAAAGTAGAGATATTTGCTCAGATTTTCTTGGTAAAATAAGGAGTATGATCACACCTAAGAATGTGAATGGGGGAAGAGATGTTGAAGTGAGAGGAATGGGAGTGTGAATGTATTGGGAAATACAGAAAAAATTATGGGTGGTATTGTATGTCTTAGTGGTGTCAAAGGATTGTTGAAATTTAGACATCAAAAAAAGTGAACTAGAAAGATGGATGCTGTAAACTATTCACCTTAAGCTATTGAGTGGCCCAGGAAAAAAAAATGCACCGCCCTTCTTCCAAATAACCACTATTCTGACTTCGCACACTGTAGATAAATTCTTGAATTTCGTATAAAGGAGTTCTAAATTATGTACTCTTTTTCTCTGCCCTCTTTTACATAATAGTAAATCTTTAAAAGTTTTAGTCAACTTATAGTTACTTCATGTAGTTGCTTATAGTTTACAAAATATTTTATTATACATTTTTTCACTTAAGTCTCACATAAAATTAGGATGCTCTGCCCACCTATGATGAAGAAATAATGTGTCCCATGTCATAGAACATAGCCATTAAGTGACAAAGCTCTGATTTAAATGCATAATTTCCCAGTTTGAAATTCTACTCTTATTAGCTCTGAGTGTCTCTCTATTTGCGGGGAAGGGAGCTTATTTTACAGAAACTTATATCCATGCCTCATATATAGTATCTTAAATATACTAAACCAATTCAAGTATGTCTAAATAAGGAAGTGAAGTCTTGTTTAGATGAACTGTCTCTTCAAGGTTTCTTGTTTTTTATTTTTCTTTTGATTCACAAATATCCTTGATTGGTTTCTGTATCATATGCCACGGGAAACTCTAGAGAGAGCTGAAACATCTCACTGTATGTATCTATTCTGAAGTTAACAAGACTTGTCAGGGACAATAATTCTTGTTTTTCATTTAGGGTTCAGGTCTCAACAACCTAGAGGATGCTGCCTTTACAAATTCATTTTAATCAACACTTACAGTGTCATTCCTTACTAGGTTAGTTGCTAGGGGTGTATTGAAATAAGTCTATAAACTGTAGGTAAAGTGCTCAGTGTTGCAAATTTGTTTGAAAGGTAGATTTTTATTACTTCACTAGCATATTAGAATAATGGGTGGGTGGATTTTAAACAAATAATAAACCAGCTTTATTATTGGTGCATATTTTAGTTGAGTTTCCCTTACCTTTTAGCACCAGATTTATGTTATACATATTTATCGAGTTTTCTGTAGCCGATATTTATTTACTAAATTATGTAATCAACATAACTGTATCATTAATGTTACAATGGATCCATAGAGTACCATACTTCAGATCTATAATGATCTCTAATATACTACATACTGCCCTGACAAAATGTTCTTTTTCATTATCAGGGAGAAACTTTTTCTGCTTCCTGTTCTGATGTTTTCATCATGACATTTTATTGCCAATCCTCCTCATCTCAAAGGGGAAAGAAGAAAGGAAGAAACCATAGCAATAATTACCAACTGAGTAAGTCATTATCATTATAATAGAAATGAAATTGAAATGGTAAGAGCTTGGCATTATTCAAATTTTTACCCTGCTTGGTTAATGATCATATCATCTTTAAAATCCTCATAGGCTTCTTTTGAACTGTAGATGTTCAAAGCAATTTAGGATATGGAATCACACCATAATCCACTGATCAAATCTTCTAGGCCAAGTCTCCAGGTGTATCACACTTCTGATCCTATGACCTCTCAAAAATGTCTTTCTGAAGAGTTAATAGAGAACAGATGTTACCTAAGGCAGCAGCTGTTACCATTAGACAAATGGGAAAAACTGGCAAACTGGAAGAAACTCTTTAAACAGACAATCCAATTCCTTAAAAAATCAATGAGAAGTTTCGAAAAGGTCAGAAAAAGGTGCACAAGCATGGGTTTTTCACATGTATATTCATTGAAAGTCCTTTCAGAAAACAATTTTCACTGAAACAAAAATTCTCATGCTCATTTGAAATAGTCTAGTCTTTATAATTATGAAAACAGATTTTTCTATACTGCAAAATGCAAAGTTCAGTTTTATTGAGTCTTCAAATTTGTATTTCTATTTTATTTCCTCATGGTTTAATGTGTCCCTTACCTAATGATGCAAAACTCAGGGGAAAAAAATGCAGTCATGTTTTCTCAGTCTAGAACCTCATCTTTCGTCAATGGAAAGAAACATGTGAACATATAATGCAGTGACTGCTACTAGAATTGATGGATAAATTAATCTCCCTGACAAGGAAGGTCTTACAAAGAAGGGATATTTGACCTGGGTCCTGAAAAATGAAGAAAACAATTTTACACAGGGAACACTGAATAATACACAGAGCCTTGAAAGCACATCACATGTTAGAACTGAAGTAAAATGTCAGAACTGGACAGAAGAACAGAGGTTCTTAAATTGTAGTGTGTATCAGAACTGTTTGGAATTCTTGTTAAACATGCAGATATCTGGGTCCTATCCTGGATATTCTAATCTAGTAAATCTGGTGTGGTATCTGGGAATCTTCATCTTACTAAGTGATTCTCATTACTCTGATGAAGTCAGAGTGTAGAGTGTACCTTAAGACATGTTTCTTTCAACGAATGATTCTTGAAATGTGGTCCCCAGACCAGCATTACCACGATAATTAACTGAAAACTTGTTAGAAATGTCAATCCTCAGCCCTACTACAGACTGGCAGAAACTCTGGCGGTTGGGTCTAGATATGTTGTGTTGTTTATAAGCTCTTTGGTTGATTCTGATGCATGATCAAGTTTGGGAATCATTGCTTCAAATCATACAAATAGGTTAGGCCTCCACTGGCTAGAGAATCTCACATATTAACCAGTTTTCAGAAGTAGGCCACGCTTAACATTCCACACTTAACAGTAACTTTATCTGTGAAAAGCTTTAGGTGATACCAAAGCAGAAATAAACCCCTTGCAGTTCAAACCATTCACTATTGCTGGCTTCCTTCTAGTGATCTTAACGAACAAATTCTATTAATCAGATTTTCAGATTGCAGTTTAGTTTGTTGCAGTTGAACTTAACATGAAATCATCTGGCATAGATTAGTTGATGGGTGCTCTGTTGAAGTTATATAATCTCATTTTGAACATAAATAAGAAATCCTTTCACTGAGAATCAATGCAGTTGAGGTGACATTAAGATTCGTTTTTGCGATTATTCATATTCTACCAATGAGTGCATAGGCTCATCTACTTGTAAGGAATCTTATATTTGCTATGGTGTGTATAGGGTAAAATTTGCTCTTTGACTTTCCCTAACAATGCAGAATAGCTGCTAGCCCTGTATAAAATGACATTTTTGGCAACATCAAACTGTAATCCTCTTCTGTATTATTTGTCAGTAAATACAGTGCTTCATCTTGAACTTCAGATGCCAAAGTCAAGGTGTAGATGAGAAGCATTATTTCATGAATCTATCAGAAGGTTGTGGAAGAACAAATATGTCTAATTTTTGTCCTCTTCTACAATACGAATATAAGGATTCTTTTCTTTCTCAATGGACAGCATGACTGAAATCCTCAAATATGCATGGGAATAATAATATTTTTAGAAAGCTAGGCCTTAGTCTTTGTTCTTTTTCTCTTTCCCCCTATTTCTTCTCTCTAATCCTTCATGGCCACGTCCTTTGTGAGGAAGGAAAAGACCATGGTTAGCCTGTGCTTCTCAAAGAGCACTTCTGAGTCGTGTTTTGAAATAGCAAGCGGTCAGTTATCTTTAGAGCAGAAATAAAATATGTTATAGAACTATAGAAAACTCTATACTCGCCATATTTTCATTGTTCATTGATTGATTAGCAGCTATATTCCAGACATTGTATTCAGAAATAGGTGGCAGTAAAATAATAAATAAATCAAGTTTCCGGTAATCTGCAGCTCACAATCTTCTGGAAGACACAGCCACATACCAAAGTAGCTAAAAAGTACCTGGGCCTGAGAAGAGTGTAATTATTTAAATTATAGCTCTGATATATTAAATTTCACACTACTTATTTAACAAGTAGTAGTATCAGCATATGTATTATCATCTCTTTATGTTTTACAATATAACTATATTTATTGACTTTAATCAAAGGGAATAAGTGGTTTGCTTTGACTTTGTATAGGTCTGGTATTACATTATTTCTCCCCAGAATAAACATAGAATCAAGTTAGAACATGACTTAGAAATTATAATTGAAACTGCAGGAATGAACTTTTGGAGGCAGGTTGACTTCCTTAGAGATAGAAGAGACTTTGGATCCAAGCAGATTTAGGTTAAAATCTGAGTTATGTCACTGCAGGCTGATATTTTAACCTTTCTGAAACTCTGTTGCTTCATCTGTGCATCTGTGAAGTGGTGATAATAAACACCACAATATATTGCTACAGAATAATTAAGTGAGAAGACATTTGTAAAGACCCTGGCATTTGGTTGGTGCTCAATAAATTTTAGTTTTATTTGACATACATTCTCTTTAATGCCTTCCCCTTTCCTATAGAGCCATGTGTCAGCCATTAACTGCTTGCCGCCCCATTTCACATCATATCTCTTTGAGTTCTAAAAAGTCCACCTTAAAACACAAAAATTATTACACAGGATACTGTTTCCCTATTATTCAAACAGTACATGGATATTAGTGTGCATCTACTGTATACCATGCATTCTCACTGGTCCCAAGGGGCAGTTGGAGTGGGTGGTGAGATGCAGGATTACAAAGTGATAGATGGTTTGGACTGACTGACATTTAAGACAAGAATGGCTAGGACACTTAAATGGAAGCACATGAGGGGAGTTAAGGAGTTATAAGTCAAGCAACATTTATCTTTTAGTGTTGGCATTAGCTAGTTCTCTGAAGGTTTCTTGTTATATACAAAACTCCCTATATTTGCTGTTTCTATCTTCATCCTATTTTGACTTTTTCCATCATTACTAGTAAAAAATAAAATTCTGGGTTTGTTTGGTTTTTTTTAGACATGGGAGAAGTAGGGAGAGAAATTGAGAATCTGCTTCACATTTCAAATAGAGTCTGGAAAACAACCTACCAGTTATGAGTGCTTGTAGTTAGTGTCTGTTTACCAAAACTGAGAACCAGAATGAAAAGATATCTTTCTACTGGTTTTGATGACAATAGTAGTTCTTCCATATTTATTAAATTAGGAAACAGTTCATTGCATCATGCTGGACAGTGTTGTAGATTCTAGTGATGCAGAGGATGAGTAAGACACAGTCTTATTGTGAGGAGCTCAGGGTTTCTTGAGGGAGGACACCTGGTTCCCATTTCCAAAGAGCCTGTTCACAGTGAAGCCAAGTTGCCACTTAAATGACAATATCCTGTCTCTCAAAGGAAAGGGAGTAGAGATTCAGTGAGAGGGTGGGATTAAGGAGGAATAAAATTTTTCTTTTTTTATCTATTATGTAAATCATAATAGGATTTTAGTAAATCATTTAATTTATTAGAAAGGAAGAATGGTAAGGCAGAAGCAGAACAATGTTTGTCCCTTCTTTCCTCTATATGTTGTACAGGTTTATAAAAACATGTGAGCCATGCAGTCTTTAAAAGACTCATATGATGATGTTTTGTGCATCATTGACATAAATGAAGACATTATATATCATATGAATGCTTTGTAAAATACCATGATTCATGCAACTGTTTTAGTATTTCTGATAAAAAAAACACTAATACAACATACTATTTCCATATTTTCTCCAGTTTTAATTTACCAAAAATATGCTTCTGGGGCATTTCTGATGCAAAAAAAAAAAAAACCTCATGCAAAAATGAGTCATTTTTACATTAGTAGTTGGGGCTGCCAATTTTGAAAATAAACAAATGCTTCTTGGTAATTTAAAAATCTGAACTGTATTTCGGCAGTAATCATTCTGGTAAGTAGCATGGTTTGTATCTCTCTGTGACAGATGTCTACACCCAATATACATGTTTTGAGACAAAAAAAACATAACCACAAAGACTCACTTTTGGATTCACACTTAGGTTAAAATTATTTTATCTAAGAAAGTCTATACACACTTACAGAATGAGAAAACTCCAGGGATAAAGAAAAGAAGAAAAAATCCAGTAGGACTGTTCTTTAAGTAGCACAAAGCCTTTAAAAGATATCTTACTACTCTTTGAAACAAACCTCTCAGGTAAACTGCTATTATTTTTATCTCCATATAACAAGGAAAACTAGGTTTCACAGAGGTTAAATGCTAATTATTGACACACTCCAAGTAGATGGTAAAGCCGAAAATGAGTTTCTAAACTTAGAGCCTGATTCTGCTCTCCTTTCACTAGACAAAGGATTGCTTTGTTTTCTGCTCAGAATTTTATGTAGCTTTCAGATATTTGGATTTATTTGTTGTAATAATGTCTATATAAATAGTGATGATCATACCCAAAAAAAGTAGGTGATTTTGTTTGTTTATTTTATCTTTAGCCTAGATAACTAGCATGGTATCTGAGACTCACTGTTCTAACCTATCTGTACTCTGATTCTCCAGACAAAATATGAATGGTGATAGCCATTGCCTCTTTAGAGATTGTGATTTGAAAGCATCCCTGGATAGTGTGCAGACAATAACTTATTGGCTAACTCAACAACTGCTACTTTCTATTATCTGCCAGATACCCACTTTTCCAGTTTCACTCTTGATCTGCTTCTGGAGGATGGGATATAAGAGGTCTACTAGGGAATATCTGGGATAGAGAGCTCCAAGACCTATTGCAACCCTCTATTGTCCACCAGGCAGCACGCATGGAAAAAAAATGTGATATTGTAGCTAGAGTAAATTGTAGGTAAAGGTTAAGCCAAAATGTAGAAAGAGTTCAGGTTCTTACAACAGCATTAAGTCATTGCTCTAATTATGTAAACTAACTAAATGGCTTTTATGTTTGAATCATTTTGATGAGGTATTCAGTTACTGCAACCTAGCACATGTTTTAAAATTCTTGGTTTTAAAGCATTTAGGTATAAATCCTCTACGTAAGTGGATCCATTAGGATAGCTTGTTTTATTCACACTGTCCTTGTATATGAGTCAAATTTCTTCCTTCATTTGTAAGATCCACTGACTTTAAAAGCCACACAATAATTTTCATTCGTAGATACCCCTACCTGCATATTTATTTTTTCTTAGTCAGCCCAATCCAGCTATTTTACTAGATGACTTACTCTTTTTTATATTATTTTTTTCTAAACTTTTCCCATTGCCTTTCTTTAAAATACCTGTTATATTGCCAATAAATATTCCTACATTCTTTACTTTTAAAATTAATATTTACCCCATTTCTTTGTCTGAACTGAAAACTACCTTTCCCCAGATAAGGTAAGGTTTACTTTTATTCTCCGCACCTGCTATAGACTGAATGCTTGTGTCCCCTTGAAAATTTATATGTTGGAGCCCTGATCTCCAATGGGATGCTATTTGAAGGTGAGTGTTTTGGGGGCTCATTGGGCTTAGATGAGGCCATGAGGGTGGAGCCCCCAAGACAGGATTAACGTCACTATAAGAATTGGAAGAAACTTTAGCCCTCTATGCCATATGAGGACAGATCAAGAAAGAGGCCCTCTGTAAACCAGGAAGTAGGCTCTCCCCAGACACAGGGCCTGAGGACCCTCTAATCTCATGCTTTGCAACCTCCAGAACTGTAAGAAATAAATGTCTATTGTTTAAGCCACCCAGTCTGTGGTAACTTGTTATAGAAGCCTGAGTTGTCTAAGATAAAACTACTAAGGTTTTATCATTCTTCCAAAATCTGAGAGACTGGGTAGCATTCTTCTAGTTTTCCACTACTCCATTTTCTTACGTTACCTGCTAATTCTTTTTAAAAGCATGAATTTTTATTGAAACCCTCTCCAATACTCATCACTGCCAAGTACAAGTCTCTTGGGTTTTTCCTCACAACACAGACAGATAAAACACATGTAAACTCCATCCAATTTTGTGCAAACGATCTGTCCAATGTCCTCCCCTTTTAGGACTTGGGCCTCTTTTTGTTTCAGATCCTTCCCCTCTACTGCACTGAAGCTCAGTGGCCATTCTCTTGGTATTACATTGGGTACCATTCAGAATTCCTTCACCTTATATCTGAGATCACATTCCTTGAGATGTAGAATTTGAGACAGAGATTAGTGATCAGGAATTTATTAGAGACTGCTCTTAGGATCAATTCCTGTGGAAGAGAAAGCAGTAGGAATGGGTCAAGGGACAAGTTGGTCTGAGTTGCTGTCTCAAGTAAATGCTTCAGTCAATCCATAGGAAGTGTTAAAGCTAGAAGGTCACCTAAAGTTGTCTGTTTAGAGGCAAGGGGGCTAAGTCTTTAAACCCTCATTGTGTCCATCAGTCATTTAATGCACTTGCCCTGAGAAGGGACCTGGCCTTAGGCCGGTCTACTACCATCAGCCCAAGGAGTCAGAGAAGAGGGAAGATAGCTGAGAGTGTATTACCAGCAGCGCTCACAGGAGCTGAGAAAATAGTCCTTCAGTCCTGGAGTGACATCAGAGAATTATATGATGTTATCAATTACATTCTCCCATTACACTATTCAGATAAATACACTTCATATAAGTCCTGGAAGTAGCAACTTCCAGGAAAAAAGGGGATAAATAAATGCTGCACAAGGATAAACATGAGAACATTATTACTATACATTTTTATTTACTTAGGGACTACTTCAGTAATAAAAAGTTGAATGTGAGTTTTCCACATCACAATACTTTAGGATATTATGATCCTTTTGCCCTAATATCAGTGACATAAACATTCGTATATCTTTTCTCCTGAAGTTTCTTTTTCAGGAGATGATTTTGTATAATTTAGTGAATAGAGTGATTTTTAAATGAAAAAAAAGTACAAAATAATAATTGCTCACTTGTGAAAAACTTCACAATGTACCAAGAATTATTCTTTCTTACATGTATTAGAATTCACTTAATTCTATTATCATTCCCATCTTACAACTGAGGAGAATAAAGCTCAGAAAAAGGGTTAAGTTATTTGCCCAAAGTCACACAACTATGAATTTGACCTCAACAGTCTGACCCCAGTGGCTACACTATTAAACACCAAATGATGTTGACTTTCTAATTCCTTTCTTGTAATTCCAAGAATGGCAAAGCAATTTGTCTAAATATCCTGATTGGTGACTATTTCTAGAAACCGAATGTAAAGTTATATACATTTCCCCTTAGAGTTCTGTCTTTTACAGAGTGTGCCACAGAAAGATTGAAGGGAGTATAGTAAATTTGCTCTCACACTGTTTATTTATTTTTTAAATCCTGGCTTTAAGATATATTACTTTCAATTCATATAGAAAAATGAAAATGAGTAAAAACAATGTCCAGCATATTCACCCTTGAAAGACTATTAACGGTTTGAATAGACAAAGGAAGGAACAGAATAAAAAGATTTCTTTCTTCTTTTTATTTACTTTCTTTTTAAGTAATTACTAGCTGAATCTTATCCCTCTGGAGGAAAAATACAATTGTTGTTAAAATGAAAATGAAGTCTGTCAGCTGTTGCAAACCAACTTTGTTTGCTGCACAGTCAAACCTTGATGCTATATGATTCTCCAAAAAATTGTAGAAGTTCTTTCTTGTTAATTTTCTTCTAGTTTTTTTTTTTGCGGTACGCGGGCCTCTCACTGCTGTGGCTTCTCCCATTGCGGAGCACAGGCTCCGGATGCGCAGGCTCAGCGGCCATGGCTCACGGGCCCAGCCACTCCGCCGCATGTGGGATCTTCCCGGACCGGGGCACGAACCCGTGTCCCCTGCATCGGCAGGCGGACTCTCAACCACTGCGCCGCCAGGGAAGCTCTCTTCTAGTTTTTAGAATTCGGTTTTTAAAAAAACTCATGAACAAGGGTGTGTTACATAGGGACAAATACAAAAACAAACCAGAGGGTGTTCAGGGAAAATAGAATATAATGAAATTGTATGCAGTGACCCAGTAATGTTATGAGAACTCAAGACTTTTATGAATTTTTTTCTGGGTCCAATATATGGTATTTCATTTTCTGTGAAGTTCTACTATTAGTGTAAAATCATCTGTACCCTTATAAATAAAAATATATTTCAAAAATCCAGTTAAAAAAATGGGCAGAAGACCTAAATAGACGTTTCTCCAAAGAAGATATACAGATGGCCAACAGGCACATGAAAAGATGCCCAGCATTGCTAATTATTAGAGAAATGCAAATCAAGACTACAATAAGGTATTACCTCACTCCAGTCAGAATGGCCATCATTAAAAAGTCTATAAATAAATGCTGGAGAGGGTGTGGAGAAAAGAGAACCCTCCTACACTGTTGGTGGGAATGTAGATTGGTGCAGCCACTGAGGAGAATAGTATGGAGGGTCCTTAAAAAACTATAAATAGAGCTACCATATGATCCAGCAATCCCACTTCTGGGCATATATCCAGAGAAAACCATAATTTGTAAAGATACATGCACCCCAATGTTCATAGCAGCACTGTTTACAATAGCCAAGACATGGAAGCAACCTAAGTGTCCATCGACAGATGAATGTGTAGATGAATGGCTACACACGATGGAATGTTACTCAGCCGTAAAAAAGAGTGAAATAATGCCATTTGCAGCAACCTGAATGGACCTAGAGATGATCATACTAAGTGAAGTAAGTCAGACAAAGACAAATATCATATGATATCACTTATATGTGAAATCTAAAAAAAGAAAAAGATACAAATGAACTTATTTACAAAACAGGCATAGACTCACAGACATAGAAAACAAACTTATGGTTACGAAAGGGACAGTGGCGGGGGCGGGGGGAAGTGTGTGTGGAGATAAATTAAGAGTTTGAGATTAACATATACATACTAATAGATATAAAATAGGTAAATAACAAGGGCCCACTGTGTGGCACAGGGAACTATACTCAGTGTCTTATAATAACATACAGTGGAAAAGAATCTTAAAAAGAATATATATATATATATATTTATATCTATATATATCTAGAAAACTGAATCACTTTGCTGTATACTTGAAACTAACACAACATTGTAGTTTAACAATACTTCAATAAAAAATACCACATATGTAGTGTTATACCAAGAGGTATATATCTTGTCTATTGCAGATCAAGATTCTTTAGCTCAAAAGGACTATCTCATAAGTTCTACTTGTTGCATTCCAAGGGATTTCTGACACTTTTAAACTTCCTTATCTCTAAAACTCAGGAAAATTAGAACATGCAAGATGGAAAGAAAATTAACATCATTCTTTTTTCATGTTTTTGGTCACACCACGCAACATGCAGGATCTTAGTTCCCCAACCAGAGATCGAACCTGTACCCCCTGCAGTGGGGACGTGGAGTCTTAATCACTGGACCTCCAGAGAAGTCCCTTAAAATCATTCTTAAACCATGATCTAAAGATAACTACTGTTAACATTTGTATTTATCCTTCTGTTATTCTTCTATACTTATTTGATACAGTCTAAAAATATTAGACAGACTACCTAATTTGGGTGGCCCAGTGCAAAATGAAAATTCAGGGATCCTTCTTCAGAAATTATTAACAGTTTCAAGTTGGCAATAGCAGAGTATTAAACCAAGTGCAAGGCCCTTCTAAGCATGGGAACCTGTGTAACTGCACAGGTCTCATGCCCAGAAAGTTGCCCCTGGTTTGTTTAATGAGTGAGGGAAAGTGGAATAACAGGAGCTGTTGGAGAAGTCACACACAGATACCTGAAATCTATTGAGGCAAACTCAGATATACAGAATGCTGCACGCACTTTCCATTTCTTCATATCCAGAACAGGATGGAGAATGAAATTCACTTGGAATTAAGAATCCATACTTACATTATTATTGAGAGAAAATGAGGCTGAAACTAATAAGAAACTAATAGCTACCCCAGAAACACATGTGGTGAAGAATATATTAGTAAAATAAATGAAATGTTACTTAAATGAAGAGCCAAATAGTAGGTCAGAGGCAATCACTACAGGATATATCAGGAAATGTTTACTCTACTTTACTAAAATTAATTCTTACAAAAGAATGAAAGCATAGAAATATCTAGCCAAATTGGTCACTGAATGCTTACTAACACTTGCCTAAAATATACACTTTACTATTTATCATTTTATACTTGCAATTGTCTCATTAATGCAGGAGTACTGATAAATTTTGGGCTCCTTTTGCAAACTGGAAAAAAATGGGCTGATTGGAGATTACTGGTAATGCAGCTTTGATCCTGCCCTTGAGAGACTAGGGATTTATATCTCCTAAGATTGCTGTCACCTACTTTGTAAGTAAGCAGCAAACTTTGAACCATAAATATTGAAATATATTTGCAAGTTGTAGAAACAAAATTATAGGCATATTTATTCCTTGCATATTTCTGACAACAGTATAAATCACCACTAGAGATTACTTAGTGAATTTTGGTGGCTAATTCATAGTCAACTTCTGATTATTTGCAATAATGGAAAGAGCAATAATGTGAAGATTTCAGAGGAGTGGTTGATATAAACAATGACTTCTAGCAGGTTTTGCATAAAGATTTGTTTGGTTAAATTTATTATTAATAACATGGTATAATATTATTAATATTGCCATTTATAGTATTGGTGTTATATTGGTGAATGTTAGTGTAACTGACATGGTCTAATACTATTATTAATATTTAATATTAACCATTACACAGTTTATGTAAAATTTTAGCCCACTATTAGAGAACAGGGTTAATAGCCACAATATACTTCAGCACTCATATTACCCTATGTTAAACTCAATCTTTATTTATTGTACTTGTCTGAGTTTCTCTCTAGACTGTGAGCTCATTAAGCCATGGGACTTGTTACTTACCTTTTCTCCATGAATACCGGTACATTGATTTGAGCATGGTTAGGTCTCAATAAGTATTTGTTGAATGAACAAATGGAGAGATCCGTGAACAAATGGAGGGATCAGTGAATTTGTGTTGTGAAAGGACATTATCAGGGTGAGTCAGAATTGCCTGAGTAAGACTTCTGAAAGAGACAGAATATGAATGGAGACTTGGTCTTGGCTTAAACTGTGAGCAGGGTAGCCACAGACAAAGGCTAGGATGGAGAATCATATTTCTCACAAAGAGCTGGCTGAACCAAAAGCGAAGGTAAGAAGGGTGAGGCTTATGCAAGAGATGCAAGCAAATGGTTCTAGTATTTATTTATTAATTTTTTTTCTTTCTCCTATTATTTTATTAACACAAAAGTAAAGAGTAGAATCAAATATGTTCCTCATTTTAGGGCATACTGTATTTGTTCTTCCCTTCATCTCAGCCTGTACTCCATTTCCTCCACCTTAATAGGTACCCACACTAATAGGTTTAACATATGCTTAGGCAGTTACGTTTTTTTTAATGTGGTGTTTTTATACGTTTTAAATTTACATATTTTTTTCAATAAATCTGATTCTTTACTGTACTCTTCTGACACCACAGCATCATACAAAATGCATTCATGTTGCAGCATAGACCTCTAATTTGTTGCTTCTAATTGACGTATGCCTTGGAGGTCATTTACAAATCTCGAACTCTAGTCAGCCACACTTGGAGACCCAAGCAAGAGGGTCTTTGTGCTTTATAACATCCCACTCTGGTCCTCCTCTGGCTGTGCCCTCACTTCAGGTGCAAGGAGTCTGGGGGACTTAAGAGGACATCCTCATTAAGAGCATTTCCAGGTGCTCTCTGCTCAGCCCCCACTTACTTCTAGACAATATTTCAGGTACCAAGGGCCCCAGAGCTTTCTGCCCAAATGTCCTCAAGCTACTTGTCTTCCAGGGCTGCACTGGCTTTGTCCTCCAAAATCAAACTGCTTCCCCTTGCACACAGCTCTAGACTGGATGGGCGGCCAATGGGCAGTTATGTGCAGGGATTGTGAGTGGAGTTTGTATGTACAAGCTGGAGTGCCCATATTCCTACAGGTGAAATCACTTGCAATGTTACAGAGCAGGATGGAAGTGTAGGAGGAGGAGAATGTGAGGGTGACATAGAACAGAGCATAGAAGGTAAGAGTGTGCTGAGGTACTTGTCTCATTGAAGAAAGAGATTTGTATGAAAAATATAAATGTGCATGAGTTTAATAAGTTTGTGTAATCACCAGAAAATTCAACTCCTGTGTGTATATATATATATTTAAAAATCTGAGCAGAATTACCAGCTAATATGTATGAAGACATTCATCTTGACATTATTTGTGATATCACTGAGTTGAAGATATCCTACTATCTATCATTAGAGTCAAATTAGGTCAGGATTAGATTATTTATTCTTGTTAGCTAATCATCTATTTATCTATCTATCAGTATATCATCTATCTTACATACAGTCTACAAATAATGTAACTTTTGTTTGTTTTAAAATCTTTCTTTTAACTATTGCCTTTGACATATGTGTTCATAATGATATAGTTCTAAATACCTTGTTATTTATGACCTCTGCTTTAATCTTGCTGTTTTTCAAAATTAATATACTTGATATTTAGAGCAGTTCTAGAATTATAGAAAAAATAAACAGAAGTACAGAGAATTCCCATATGATCTCTCTCTCTGCCTTCAGTTTACCTCATTATTACTATCATGCATTGGGGTGGTGTATTTGTTATAATTGAAGAACTGATATTGAGACATTATTATTAACTGAAGTCATAGTTTACATTAGGGTTTACTCTTTGCACTGTACAGTTCTATATGGATTTAGCCGAATGCATAATATCATATGTCCACTATTACAGAATCATACAGAATAGTTTCACTGGCCTAAAAATCCTCTCTGCCGCACCTATTTCTTCCTACTGTCTTCCTGCCCCCCAGCTCTGAGCAACCACTGATCCTTGTACTGTCTTCATTGTTTTATCTTTTCTACAGCATCATATAGTTAAAATTATACAGTACGTAACCCTTTCAGCGTGTCTTCATTCACGCAGAAATACGCATTTAAGTTTCCTCCGTGTCTTTTTGTGGCTTGATAGCTAATTTCCTTTTATCACTGAATAATATTCCATTTTAAGGATGCAAAACAATTTTTAATCCATCCATCTATTGAGGGACATCTTGACTACTTCTAAGTTTTGGTAGTTATGAATAAAGCTACTATAAACATTCATGAGCAGGTCTCCGTGTGGACCTATGTTTTCAACTTATTTGGCTAAATACCTAGGACTACAATTGCTGGACTGTATAGTAAGATTATGTTTAACTTTGTAAGAAACCAGCAAACTGTCTTCTAAGGTGGCTGTACAATTCCATATTCCCACTAGCAATGAATGAGAGCTTCCACATCCTTATCAGCATTTTGTGTTGGCAGTGTTTTCGATTTTAGCCATTCTTTTAGGTATGTATTAGTATCTCATGGTTGTTTTAACTTGCAGTTCCCCAATGACATGATGTTCAGCATCTTTCCATATGCTGATTTGCCATCAGACCTTCTCTTGTGAGATGTCTGTTCTGATCTTTTGCTTATTTTTCAATTGTGTTGTTACTGTTGAATTTTGAGAGTTCTTTGCATATTTTTAAATCAAGTCCTTTTCAGATATGTCTTTTGCACATGTTTTCTTCCAGTCTGTGGCTTGTCTTTTTATTTTCTTAACAGTGTCTTTCACAGAGTAGTTTTTTATCTTTATAAAGTCCAACTATCTTTTTTCTTTTATGGATTGTGCTTTTTGTGTTGTATCTGGTTGCATCACCAGAGTCAAGGTAATTTAGATTTCTTTTCTTGTCTCATCTTCCAGAAGATTTAGAGTTTTGTGTTTTACATTTAGGTATATGATTTTAGTTTTGTGGGCTATTTGGTTGTTAATTTCTAAATATGAGAATATTTTAATCTTTCTTTCTACCATTGATTTCTAATTTCAGTGAGTTATGGTAAAAGAACATAGTCTATTTGATGCTTCAGCATGCATTATTTATTCTTAAAAATTAATTTTTATTTTGTATTTATTGGTTTTGCGATGTCCCCCCACACACACAACATATATATATATATATACACACACACATGTATAAGCACATATATCAATACTATAATGGTTTATATTTATACTATCACATATACTATTATATATAGTAATACATATGTTTGTGTACAAATTGTATTATAATATCATATTACTGTGTGCTTATTAATTAAATCATTGAAATCTTCTATACATATATTTATCTCTCTCTGCTTGGATATAATAGCTTCTGAAAATGATGTTGTAAATATAAACAAGGGGAAAAGGACATGAGATTTAGGCAGTGGAGGTGGGTGGAGGGTTGCACACTCAGAGCCAGCCCTCTCTGTGAAACTACAATCTTGCTTGAAAGTAAGAGGAGTCAGACAATTCTAAATTTAAAAAACCAGACCTGCTCCTTACAAGCTCAGGACTGGTGCAACGTTATAAATTGAGACCTACATACTGTAGTTTCAAATATTTAAAGATTATAATTCAAGATAATAAACATTTAAATCAATGTATTCGATGCATTACTTTTTCAAACTACTTCTTAGAAAACTTAAAGGCCATATATTTTTAAAAAATATTTATGTTTTTATTTATTTATTTATTTATTTGGCTGTGCTGGGTCTTAGTTGCGGCACGTAGGATCTCTTAGTTGCAGTATGCAGGCATCTTTAGCTGTGGCGTGTGGGATCTAGTTCCCTGACTAGGGATCGAACCTGGGCCCCCTGCATTAGGAGCATGGAGTCTTGGCCCCTGGACAACCAGGGAAGTCCCTATAGGACATATTTAATTGTCTGATTAAAGAAGATTTTTAAGTGACAGTCTAGAGTATTTTTAATAAAATGTTTCTTTCCTATAGCTTTATATATTTGTAGATTTATCTGTTCATTAGTGGATATTACCTTACTTTAATCTGTATTATACTAATGCTATTGTATCCTTTTTTGTGAAAAACTAAAGGTTTCTAAGACTGTTGTTTTAAATACAGGCCACTGTTATTTGTACACTCACTGAAAAGCTACAAATGCTTTCACGTATCCTCCTGAGCCCTATACTTCATATACATTGCTCTCGAGCTGGAGTGAACAGACATTTAATGTTAGTGTTGAATGACAGTAATGATTCTGGCTGTGACAAATTAGCTTAATCAAATATATCAATATAGGAGACAGCTGGATTTTTGTTGTTAGGGGATCTGATGCAGACATGCAAACTTTTCTTTGCTGTCAACAGTTATATTAACAATTCAAATTAACGGGAATGTCTCCCTTTTGACATTTTTCTTCTAGGTCACATAATCGCCATAATCAGACCAAATAGTGATAATGACAGTGCTTGGCCTTTGCCTTAGCCTTTTAGCTAAAAACCCTTAGGAGATATCGATTAATTAATCCTTTTCCATCTCTCTTATTTGATAGCATTAGCCATACCAAAAAGTGGCCTTGGTAGAAAGCATAGATATAAGGTATCTGAATATAAAACAAATTGAGAAATACTTTTCTCTCTGTTCAGAATGTACCTTCCCACCTTTCTCATGATTGCACTGCAGAGTGTATGGTTATGCAAAAAAAGGCAAGAACTCAATGCCACCAAAAATCAAATAGATGTGAGAACATTCAGGAGGCAATTAGTTATGATAGTTGAGATACTGCTGGCTAGGATCAGTCCTGGAACATTTTAAATCATGCCCATCTGTTTACTGCTCCTCTGGTTTTCTGAGAAGTCTCATCAACCAGAGTATACTCCAGGCAAGTGAGTACTTCAGGCAAGTGCACGCTGCTTAGGACTTTGACTGCAAATTCCTGTGTAATTTTCTTATCTGAAGATGGGGCTGAACCAATTGAGGACTATTAGGACTTCTTTCGTCCCTCAGAATTATGTCCTTTGCTAGAGTCAAGGTAAAGTAGCCTCTCTGAATCATGCCTCCATATCCTCTATTTCTTTCTTGGTTGGTTGGTTGGTTTGATATGTTTTGTTTTGTTTGCTTGTTCTAAAGGTATCTCAAGTATAGAGGTTATTATCACTCAAGCATAGAAGTCCTCGATTCATCTTTTTATAATTGCTTATGTGGAGATCTGGTAGAAAAAACACTTTATTGAAGGTAAATGAACAGTGGGAAAGAAACTCCAAAAACGTGAAAAGGAAACCTAATGTGAAAAATAATTTTTAATATATTTGTCTATTTCTGGCACAAAACTGTTTCTTTAATAGTCCCAAAATATTGATTATCATAATAAAAACAAAAAACTCACGGTAATAACATAATAACAAAGAGAAAGAACAAAATCCAATCAAATGTCAGAAGCTGAAAAGCTAAGAGGAAATTAGCTAATATTATAAGCTAGATAAATTGAATTTAATAATCTTTTATATCTAGCACATGGTATATCATTATTTTGCATCTCAAAAGGAAAAAGATTATAATACAATTGGAAAAAATGATCATCTATATACCATCTATGGCTGAAGTGAAATATTAAAATATGTACAATATAGAAAATTTGAAGAAATATTGATTTCTATATATTAGATACTACTTAGTAAGACTGGAAGAGTGTAATGCCTAAAGTGCATATTTAGCTAATTTTTATCCATCTAGGCAGAGACTTCAAATTGCAGATGATGATTAGACATTTTGTATTATAACAACCAATATAAATGGGTGAAGATTCCCTATTAAAAGGCAAAGCTTCTTAGATTATAACAAAAACTAAAATAAATTTTAAGCAGAGCCAAATAATATAAGCTGTTCATTTAATTATTATTAATGAACTAGCACATTATTATTATTAATAAGCTAGGACATATTTGGATACAAGAATTTAAAACCTGAATGTAAAATTAAGAATAGTTAATGCATTTGGATTCCAGAAGACCAAGAAAAAGATAGAAAAGTGATGTTAGGGAAGGTAGAACATTTGAATGTCAAAACTAGCTGTATGTAAACCTCTACTTTACTGACCACAATATCACACATGGAACGTTTTCCCTTATTTCTGTATCTCAATTTATTTTTTCGTAGATGAGATAACAGCTCATGGTACCTATTTTGTGGGTAAATTTTATCTCATGTGTACAGTCGGCTAGTTCAGAGAATTTGGGAAAGTAAGCAGATTCTAATAAACTAGACTGTGGACAAGACAGCTAATATCACCATCTTTTGTATATGAGAGTGATATACAAAACAAAATCACACAAAGTTTAAAAGAAAAAGCAGAGAACAGTATACTAAACAAATATACCCATGATATGCAGTAGTCAAAAAAAAATCATGGCCAAGAGAATTTAAGAAAAAATATTAGTATCAAGATTGTCATTTGTAAAATTCAGTACTCAATTTCTAGCAGTACTAACACATACAAAGACGACTGTGATGAATCACATAGTAAAGTCATGTATATTTGTAACCCTTACCCTGAATTGAGGCTTGGGGATTGGGGCTTTGTGAGGACCTAGCCAGTAGGGTATCAAGCCCTTCAACTTCAGCTGGAGCAATGTTATATTATCCGATGTAGTTTGAATAGTGTGTGCTTTCAACTATGACCATTTTTTAAAAAATAAATTTATTTTATTTATTTATTTTTGGCTGTGTTGGGTCTTCTTTGCTGTGCACAGGCTTTCTCTAGTTGTGGTGAGTGGGGGCTACTCTTCATTGCTGTGCGCAGGCTTCTCATTATGGTGGCCTCTCTTACTGCGGAGCACAGGCTCTAAGCACACAGGCTTCAGTAGTTGTGGCAGGCAGGCTCAGTAGTTGTGGCTCACGGCTCTAGCACTCAGGTTCGGTAGTTGTGGTGCACGGGCTTCATTGCTCCATGGCATGTGGGATCTTCCCAGACCAGGGCTCGAGCCCATGTGCCCTGCATTGGCAGGCAGATTCTTAACCACTGCGCCACCAGGGAAGCCCTCAACTGTGACTATTAATAGCATTGGTTGGTGAAAACCACTTTGATTATAGATACATAGTTTCAAAACTCTGCCCATAGAAATTCATTTTAGGAACTCAAATCACCAACAACATGGTTTCTACAAGAAAGCTTATTGTGGTCTAATGGAGCTCAGAGGGAAAAAGGAGACTAAAGAGGACTATGATTTTGAGTAAAATTTGGAAAGGAGAATGCTTTTTATAAGTGGGCCCTTAGACCAAGAGTTATTTTTTTAGTTCAAACTGTATCTTTTATATTTGTTCTCTGAAGAAGGAAAGGGCAAAAAGAATTCTGATTTTCTTTTTACTGTGACCAAAACCTAACCAGCAGCTTTCAAGCTTTTTGCTTGTCTCCTATGTCATTTATTTGAATCCCTAGGATTTATTTCTCTGCGTTGCAAGTACATTCGCCCCGATTCCTTACATTCCATCATTGTCAAGTGGGTACATTTTTTTCTTTGTAGTCAAAACAAAAAATCTTATAAATATTTGTCGATTCTAATGACTAATTTTTAACTCAACCAATTTCAAAAAATACACAATGTTTTCAGAGATTAGTAGAAACCCTCTGCATTTGTAATATGGAACTTCAAACATAAACAGAATATTTCATTTGGTTTCACAATTCTCCATCACAGTCATGCTGTGTACAAGGCACTGTATGGTATGCAAAGTGATTTTAGTTCTAAAGAGCAGCCTTGAAGTCATTTTTCCTGGAGGATGTGTATATTAACATAAGACTAAAACATCTTATGTTGGTGACTATGAATTAACTCTTTATTGTGCTATCTGGACTTTGACCTCCTTTCACTGATTGAAACCCTGTGAATACAATTTCAAGGCTGGAACTGAGATGCGGAAAAGTGTTTGAAATAGAAATGTCTTCAGAGAGACTTGAAAGAATGACATTGAATATTTATTTTCCAGACAGCTTTCATGCTTGAGGAAAGATATTTTCAAATTGATATAACAACATATCTAAATTTACAGATGAGCACAGGTTTTTAAAGTGAAGCTGATAATCTTGACAGATTGAGAGGGTCAAATTTGCTTGCAGATCAAGTTGCTGACTCAGAAATTCTATGAAGTGCGAGAATTTTCCTATGAGCAGGAACTAGCCTGTGCAAAAGTCTAGCTGTGTGGATAGTAGTTCAACATTTAAAGGACATCAAGGTACTTTTTTATTCAACCATTACTCTGGTTGGTATAAGTTAATACAATGCACAGAGATATAGCCATTGCATAAAAGTAGTCTATTTTGGGCTTCCCTGGTGGCGCAGTGGTTGAGGGTCCGCCTGCCGATTCAGGGGACACGGGTTCGTGTCCCGTTCCGGGAGGATCCCATGTGCTGTGGAGCAGCTGGGCCTGTGAGCCATGGCCGCTGGGCCTGTGCGTCCGGAGCCTGTGCTCCGCAGTGGGAGGCGCCACAGCAGTGAGAGGCCCGCGTACCAAAAAAAAAAAAAAAAAAAAAGTAGTTTATTTTTGGTTGTTAAATCAGACTTTTAGCACTTATTGTACATTTACTGTGCCCAGGGTCTTTTCAGGTGAGAGTGGTGGTGGGGGCAATAGGGTTGCCTGACAGAGACTTTAGAACCTGGGTGGTAACTTTTAGAACCAGGTGGTAACCTGGTTCATTGCTTTACTATTCATCTTTCAACACTTCAATAAATCTCCAAATTAAAGGATAATGCACTACCATAAGCTTTTGAAATTTGCTATGCCAGCCTTCCATTGCATTGTTCATCCTGTAATCACCATTCAGTACTGATGTATAAAGACTTCAAGTTTCTGCTGGAAATCTTGGAGCTTCTGATCTTGTTTTGTCTCTGTCATGCGTTCCATAGACATACACTCTCTCAGCATAATTCATTAGGTCATCTAAAATTTCTGCTTCCTCCACAATGTACTCAAGTTTCATTCACATCTTCCAAAGGCACAAATGGAAGTCCCAAGATGGATGCACACTTACTATGTATGACTCTCCATTGTCATATACTAGTGTGTTAGACGCAAAGAAGATATTTTTCACCAAAGTGATTGTGAAAAGTGAAAAAAGTATACTTTTACTTGTGCATTTGGTAGGAGTAACCAAACTATGTTCACATTTGCAATCTTGAAATGCATCAGGCACATCGAAGGGTTACTCTCAAGATTTCTTTCCCATGCAAATGCAAGGAATGCAAGTATTTTCAGTTCAAGTTTATTGAATGCAAGTATTTTCATATATCTTGTTGCCTTTTCATTGTTAGTGCATAAGTCAATGGCATAGTATAACCCAGTACTATGCTATGCACAGTAAATGAGTGAACTGTGTTGGTGCCATCTTGAAGGTGTCATCACTGAATAATGTGGTACTGACACTTAAATATTGAATATTATTAGAAGTTGGGTAAATAATTTTTTTTTTTGTCATCTTGAGCACTGGAATCTTGCATAAGAAATAGTTCTCTGAGTCTGGTCACTTTATACTCCTCTGGAATTTCAACTCGATGCAATGAAGCTGGGTTTGGAGGTCGATGTCTGTTTTGAATTCTATTTACTTTGCCTCTTTAATGACTTTCTTTCTGGTAGTATTAACAGGACCTCTTTATAAGTATCATGGAGTGTTCTTTGAAGTACCTGTGATACTGTTGCATTTGGTCCTGCTTCTGTATGACATTTTGACCTATTCAGGGTTTTCCTTACTTCCCCTTGAACACCAACATTGTGCTGATGTTTTCCTGTTTTATCTTGAATGATTGTAATGCTATCCAAACCCTGACTAGTTGTACATCAGGCATTGCAGATTCTCCTCTCATCACAGCACCAGTACCTTTCACACCTATCTCTGTTAAAGGAATGGAAATGGAAATGGTAACAAAAACCACTATCATTTTGCACTGGCATTTTTGCCTCTGTTAGTACACTATTTCTGCCACATTCTGCTGAGAATTTTCAAAAAGATGTCATAATTTTTTTCTTGTGTAGTTGAGTGACCAATGGTCACTGGTTTACCGGTAGGGGAAAACTTACTAATATCTTACGGTTTAAACACCTGGTTCAACATGGCTGGATCAAGCACTGGGCTGGTAGGCACCAGCCAAGGGTGTGGTGGTCCATGCTGACTGTCAAGGAAAAGTGGGAGTCACACCCACTAAAACCTCTCCAAATAGTGGCAGACACTTCATGCATCTACCACAAATGTACTTCTATAGGACATCGATTCAAGGGCAACATCACCATTAACCCTGGGTGATGAGATAGTTGTAGGGGGTTTGATTAGATGCACAATACCCACCTCATGGGGATTCTAACACCCAACTACTATGTGGTAAGAGAGCCACACCCATCTCACTCCTCCTGAACAAGGAAGGTGCTCTGTAAACTGTTTATGTCAAAGGGTTTGCAGCCCATTTTACACAGCACTTGACCAATCTCCTCCTTTCAAACTCTGCCTTTATTGAACTCAGCCATATCTAACAAAATGCCTAATGAAATATTAATGCACCATGTATGGCCAGATCTCATCCTTGACTTGTCGTCTGTGCATTTCTCTGTCTGTAGGCCTATTCCTCTGTGTGCATAGTTAATATAAATCCCACTCTTCTGCAGGGTTCAAATCCCGTTCCATCTACCTATGCCATTACCAGCTAGACTACCAATGCAAGAGAGCTATTTTGGCAATAGAGCCACAAAACAATTATTGGGCCAATAAACATGATAGTATATTTTGTGTGTTAATACTATAAACCAAAAGTACAAGTAAGCATTATGAGCTATTTGAACCCAGGAACATTTTCTAAGTGTGGAGGTTTTTGACAAGACTAAATATCAAGGACCATTTGGCATGGACCATTTGACATGCTCATGGATATTTTTGGTAAAATCAAATATCAAGACCTTTGGGAATAGACCAAATGTCTCAATGGATGTTTTAAACAGAACCAAATATCTAGTAATCAATTAACTGATTAAACAGAAGTTTGCACTGTGTTAAAAATGTCTCCAAAAACTACATCATTGTGAACGAATTAATGCAGATCATCATGCAGAACAATGCTTTCAAGTTGAAGTTCTGGAATGTCATTTCATCTGAAATAAAGCTTCAAAGTAAAAAGTCACTTTATTATAAAAGTATGAGAGCAGGTAACGTAATATTGAAAAATTATTTAAAGAACATACAAAAGATCCTTAAACCTACTTCCTTTTTTTCCCTAGCAAGTAACCTACCTCTGCTCTAGTTATAATGTTAGACTATTTTCTTCACTGGACCCTGAATGCAACACATTCAATCCTGCCAGTGCCATTTAATTCATATTTCAATATTGTAGAAAAATCAGTTAGCATATGGTACATTTGGAGTTAGGTTTAGAATTTATTAGTTACCTTTCCTCAGTCATCTGTCACCTCCTTCTCCCTTTGTCTGAGTAAACCATCTTTCTACACTAGGTCCTTAACTGCTGAGGAACTTTCATGATTAGTTCAGCCTTCCTTGAACCCTAGCTCTAAACTACTATTGGGTATATATAGCTTTAAATCATATTACATGTGTTCACTACTATTTTACGATGTATTGAACTCAACACTGATTTGTTGTATGTCTTACAGATGTAAAACAGTGTGCTTAGTATTGAATATGTTAGTTATTTTTCTAACTATTTTTCACTCTTTCTTGAAAAATCACGCGTTTCCAATTTTTCACTGTTTTTAGGACAAATTAGGCAGATAGATGCAAAATAAATGCTTTTTAATTAGTGCCATTTGCAATTGAGCCTCAGTTGCATTAGCTATGCTAAGTCAGAGAAGTTGTGACCTAGGAGAACAATCCACTTTATTTTTATAATTATTTTTGCTAGAAGTTGCATTGGTTGTTTGTGAATTTCAGAGCAAATAGGTAATTTGTTCTGTTAAGTCTGACTCATAAAGGAATGGAGAACTTCTTGGAGTCCCTACTGAGTCCCCAGTGCCACCCAACAGGAAGCAGCTCTTTTGCTCTTGATGCCTGAAATTTTCATGTCTACACTTTGGTTCTGTCTCATACGACTTCTTGAAATAGGAAAGATAATTAAGGGCTTGGGTGTCATATACCTTTCCTGAAAGTGAAAACTAAAAAATGAATCTCTGAATTATTTTTCTTTTTCAAATCTGCTTGACTTTCTACTATCTTCAGAAAAAAGATAATCTTTGCTTATGGAATGAAGTGTCATTTTCCAAGCATCATCTAAAAAGGAATAAGGATGAAGATGAGGAGAAAATTGATCTTCAGGAAGTGTTAATTAGGGTACAGACTAAAATATTCATAGCTACACTATCCATATTAGTTACAACTAGAAACTACTCAAATGTTCATCAAAAGTAAAATGGATAAATTGTGGAAATTCACCCAATGCAATATAATATAGCACAACACACACAATGTGCATGAATTGAACAAACATTATTGAACAAAAGAAGCCAGCCACAAAGCATATGGTATGATATACTTCCTAAAATCTCTACTGTGACCCCTGGAGTTGTACTGACCTGAAGGGAGTATGGAGAATATTCTTCAACATTCCTTATTCTGTTTCTTGATCTGGGTTTCAGTTACATGGATGTGTAAATTCTCAGCTAATAAATGTCTATTGAGTTGTATCCTTAGCACATGTGTTCTTTTCTTATGTACATTGTTTCCCAATTAAAAAAAAAAAGGTTTAAGGAAAGAGGAAATAAGTCTATCAACATAGAAGGTGAAAGTATAGCAAGGTGCCCTTTCTCCAATTGCAAGTGGATAACTTTTCTGTAGAAAAAATGTGAGTGAAATTTACCATGTTTCCCTTTATATATTTAATTTACTAATAAATTGATATCAGTTCATCAATTGCTTAATCTACATCAAAAAGAAGAATAGCATAGAGTTCAGCCTTTATGGGAAAAACATTAGCATACACAAACAGATTTTGTATTATGTGCTATTACTAACCTTGATAATTATCCAGAGAAACTGTTGAGTAATGAACAAAATGTGTGCAAATATACAGTATGTTACTGGATCTTGAAAAATGGGTAGGAATTTTTTTAATTCAAAATTTAAATTTTATCAAAAGTTTTAATTTTTTGATTGGAATTTTGAAACTTATTTCAGTAATTTTATTGAGATAATAGTAGATTGCAATTTTATGAAATAATACATAGAGGCCCTGTACCCTTTGCCCAATTTCCAAAATGGTAACATTTGGTAAAACTATAAAATAATATTATAGAACATTGACATTGATACAATCTGCTGATTTTATTCAGATTTCCAGTTTTACTTAGTTCTCTCTCTCTCTCTCTCTGTGTGTGTGTGTGTGTGTGTGTGTGTGTGTGTGTGAAGTGCTATACAATTTTATGACTTATATAGGCTGGTGTATCCACCACCAAAGTCAAGGTACTGAACAGCTGAAGCATCACGAGTCCTCTGTTTTACATTTTTATAACCATACCCCAACACCTCTCCTTTCCTTCTCCCCTCACCTTTCCCGCTTGTCTCCAACCACTGGAAACCACTAATTTGTCTTCCATTTCTAAGTTTTTGTCACATCAAATATATAAATGGAGTTTTATACTAGGTAACCTTTTGACTTTTTTCGCTCCTATAACTCCCCGATGATTCATCCAAATTGTTGCATGTATCTATAGGTTGTTCCTTTTCATTATTGAGTAGTAGTCAGTGGTATGGTTGTGCTACAGTTTGTTGAACCATTCATCTTTTGAAGGACATCTGAGCTGGTTTCAGTTTTTGGCTGCTACTGCACAAGCTGCCATGAACATTCATATACATAGATCTGGTTCAGGGAAAGCAAATGTGAGAGTTATACATGAAAATAAAATTAGGTCATTAGGCATGTGGTTTATAAAAGACAGACTTTAAAACACAGGTGAATGTATTTAAACCTGATACTGTAGCAAATAAAAGATTACCGTTGTTTCCTTAGCTGGTGAGAGTCCTGATGTGTTAACTCTGTTGACAATACTAAAGAGAAACTAGATGCAGTAATTCTCAGCCATGGCTGAACATTAACCTCATGTGGTGAGCTTTAAAAAAACCCAATGCCTGGGTTGCACCACAGACCAATTAAATCAGATGCTCTTGGAGTGAAACTCAGGTATCCATATTTTTCAAAATTTTCCAGGCTGAAACAAGGTGGGGCACTACTTGACTGAAGGCAAGTAATACAATCATGAGGTGGCCCCTATAATCCAGGGGTGAAATGAAAAGGAATTTAGTCACAAGAATAAAACAAATTAGATGGTTTGAAAGATTAAATGTCAGTGTTCAATGACAAAGAAGATGTGGGGAAGAAGGTGAATGGATTCTAGACTAAATTGTGAATTTGCAGAATATTTATAGGGAGATGTTTTGAAGGTCTTTGGTGGTGATGATTGATTTGATTTAATGGTAATGCACTCAGGTAGAGATTTCTTAGAGGCAACTAGAAATTTTCATACGCAAAATTATTCATCCAGTACCCCCATAGAAGTCAAAGTTCCATTTTTAAATTAAAAACAAAATTTTAGCCATCTTAGCAGACACTGATGTTTTGTTCAATGCTTCCCTTCGCAGTATATTGAGGTGATAATATTGTTTGTCTTCTGCAATGGACAAGTTTCAAACTTGGATACTTGCTGCCATAAACTGAAATGAAATCACATCTTCATAATATATGAAATTAGTTATAGTCTGCTGTGGGTCTGGCAATGAGGTATTCAAAACTTGGCAAGAGCACAGAAGAGCCCAGTGGCTTTCATAATGTATTTTTAAATGAAAGTCATAAAGAAACCTGCATTTCATTAAGTGCTTGAAGAGAGCTTCTTGAAAATGTATTCAGTTAGAGAAGCCTGTCTCCCAAGTGAGTCCTGTCACACCACAGTAGGTGAGTTTATTCTTCATGGTGACTGAGTTTGGTGCTATTGAGTTGTTTTCCTTGTCACCTTAGGCAAGCTTGATGGCTAATGGGATCGCTAATAGGATATATAGTCAGTTATAGCATTATAAACAAGCTTGGATTAGCTATGACTAAAATAAATTACCACAGACCACTGGTCCACAGAAATCAGGGGGTACTCTCATTTCTGTTCCTAGCAAACAGCTGTACTCAGTCCCTAAGAGGAGAAAAATATTACCAGCAAAATTGATGCTAATTAGCACCCATGTTGGCAGTCAGAACAGAGACACTGAGAAGAAAGTTTGCAAAATGAGACTGGTTAAGGGCAGTAAAAGTTTGTGTCACTAAAATTAGCCAAGTGTAATAAATGACTTTCCAGTGATTTTTTGAAATCCCATATTCTTCACTTAATCAACATATTAAAGGACAGTTTTGCGACAGATGTGATATAGGTTGTACACCCATTATTTATCCAATTATTTTTACTTTATAATATCTAATATCAGCAAACTTTGGTGCAATCACCAAATGTTACTGGTTTGCTGTATATGTTTGCTATAACAAACACTCTCTAGCAGATTAGCGTTGGCAAGCATTAGCCAGTCGATGAAGTTTGGTCTTTTGCTCAGCATAGTAGATGATAGTTCTATTGGTTGTCCCTTAAAATGCTACCTTTAGATATTCATTTATTTAGTTTAGTACTTTGAATTTAATAAATTCAATAGGAACAACATAGCTTTCAATTACTTACAACTTAATGTGAGTGAATTTTACATCATTACTGGAGTGGATATTGAGGGGAGAAAGGTTGGAAGAATATAAGAACCAAAAAACAGGTTCAGGGCTTCCCTGGTGGCGCAGTGGTTGAGAGTCCGCCTGCCGATGCAGGGAATATGGGTCCGTGCCCCGGTCCGGGAAGATCCCACATGCCACGGAGCGGCTGGGCCCGTGAGCCATGGCCGCTGAGCCTGCGCGTCCGGAGCCTGTGCTCCGCAACGGGAGAGGCCACAACAGTGAGAGGCCCGCGTACCGCAAAAAAATAAACAGGTTCAAAAATTAGGAAAATTTGTAAGAAGACATTTCCATGCTTACTGTATAATTTAGATATCAGCTGAATTTAATTAGTACTTTTATTTCTTATGGTGTCATTTTCTAAGATGACTATAACTTGCAGTAAAAAGATGGTGTTTTATCCCGACTAAATCAATACTGAAGGTGGACATCTTCATTGAAAACTGACTATTTTGGAAAAGTCATATAATTTAGCTTCTGCAATTTATAACCGACATACTAGGAAGGACTGATATCTAAATTCAATCAAATATTTTTGTTATCACATTTCTTTGAAGACGGAGTTGTCAGTGGAGTAATACTGGATTAGGTAGCCGGTGTGACAACAAGTATTTCATGGGAATTGTTGATTGTGATGATGCCCTTTACTGACAATCCTGTGCTTTCTTATTAAACAGTGGTGTAAAGGGTAAGATGTTGGAAGGGATTAAGAAATGGTTTAAACTGGCTGAGTAAACTTTCCTGGTAACTCTGCTAGCACACATTCAAACACAATTAATTTTTATACACAAGACGATATTCTTACTCCTACTCTGATCAACAGGATCCTAAGCAATTCTATTCCCTCTTCAAGAATGGGTTCTCTGTCCTTCATAAACATTTCTCATACTTATGCAGAAAGACAACAATAAAAACAAACAAACAAACAAAATCTGCTTCTGATAATATTACATTCATCATAGAAGAAAATGATAATACTTTTACAATTGTAGAGGATTTCAGAGTTTATAAGATGTTTTCATAAATACCTGTGATACAATCAAAACAGGTATCATCATCTTGAAACTAAATGAACTTAGACAAATTTGGACATCTAGCAAAAGTATAGGAGTGGAATCAGAACACTGGCTTTCTGACTTAATGGTGACCAAGGTCTAGTGCTTCTTTTGTATCTGAGTTTCATAAGTGCCTGTAGATTTACAATTCCAGTATAGTAGCATCATATGAGCATTTAACATAGGCAAATTTAATTTATCTCTTTGTATAAACTGATAAACAAATGTATAGAAAAAAGGAAAGAGCTGTAACAATGTATGCAATGCATGGTATGATGACTTATTCTATTTAATAAGCTTATCTCCAAATAAATCTAAGAGCATAGACATGAATTGCTCTGCCCTCAGTCAGTCTCAATTCCCATGTGCTTCTCATCGTATGAGAATCTCACTATACTGAGTAAAAAAATACATATTTTTCATACGTATGGAACCTCAGATTTAAGCCATTCTTCTGTTCAACTGAAGAGACAGTTAATTATAAAGAAAAAGCTTTCTGTGTAGACTTACTAGAGAATTCATATCATCTCTAAAATTATATCAATTATAAATTTTGAATTTGTTCATTTATTTGGTTCTGACCCCAGTTGTTGACTTTAGAACATAAAACTCCATTGGAAACCCAGTTCCAGCATGACCTTCTCATCTATTGATTTTCATCGGTTAAAGTATTTTTGGTTTGGTAATATTGAAGCGTGTGATTTTATTCATGTATGTTCACTACTTGCATACTGTAGATGCTAAATAAAATTACTTCTAAGATAAAGGCTAAATATCGTATAAGTCAGCTAGTGTGATAGCTAACACTGGAATCTAGGATATTAGCTTGGTCATAGTGATGGTAACAAATGAAGAAAACAGGGCAGTGTCAGCAGATAAAGAAATTGTGAGTTATTATCTTTGAAAGTTGTGTCAGGAAGTCTGCAGTGTGGTACATGGAGATTGATTTTCAAGGAAGGGCCTCTAAGGAAAGGAGGATAGAAGAAATAAACTAAAGGTTAGAAGGTCAGCAAGAAATTGATTCGGAAATGTCAGGTTATAACCGGGTCCTAGAAAGATTTTCAGATTGGGAAGGTGTTTACCCAGAGGGGATATAAATAAATTTCCTAAGATGTTTATGTAAATATGGATATATTCTCTAAATTATTCAGTAGTAATACTTGAAATTAATAAATGATTAATTGCAGTTGAATTACATCTCTACAAAGCAGGAAAGATATTTATAGGATTCAAAACACCAAAGAATTACTTTACAGTAAGTTTTAGGTGGCTCTAGACTAACTAAATGAAGAAAATCAGAGCCTTAATGGGTTTCTGAAAGAAGCTACTTGTAAAATATATTCTTCAAGAAGTTGTTGGGAAGTGACAGATTGTTACTGCATGGATTTAAATCTTAACAATGGTCTTACAAGTTTGAGTGTTAGGCAAGTTACTGACTTCCCCTAAATGTCAGTTTGCTAGTCTAAAAATAGATATTTATTATTGTTTTGCAATTTTATTGTGAAGGATAGGCGAAGTATTAAATCTAAAGCCTTGCTTAGCACTGACCTATATTCAGTGCTCTAAATATGACTAGCAGTAGCCACAGTTATATCACCAAATTAGTTCCTGAGTGTGTACCAAATTCTAATTGATTCCCATTCTGGCACTAAGGTCTCTCTTTAATTAGGGGATTTCTACCATATGAGGTCGATATTCCTGTAATGTCTTTTTTGAGAACTTCTTCATATAGGAAGAACATATAGGTTACAACTCTCCTTTTAATTTTATTACCATTAATTTGACTATGTTCTTAATTCTGCCTAGCAATAATAATACATTTCTCTCATCCATCAACTCTGTAGAGCTATTACATGCCTTCTCCTCTCTCAAACTTCAACATCTGTCCCTCATCCTTACTCTCAGCTGTTAAACTTGTTTTACTTGGTTAAAAAATTTAAAGCAAATCAAACAATGCCCACAATTTCCATATTCATATTTTTTCCTGATATCATCTGTGTCTATTAATTCAGCTTTTTCTCCTGATAATAGTAAATTAACTCCCCTTGCTTCAATCTCCAGCTAATCGTTCAATTGTGCAGTAATTTCTGTCTACTCTTGTCAACTCAAGGTCAATCCTCCAGCAATTCTCTCCTTTTTAGCATCATCATTTCTTTCCTCTCCTCTGGATCAGTGCTATCAGCAGACAAGCATGATGCTGTTTTTCCCATCTTAAAAACTTGTATCTTGATTCTGATTCCTCTTCCAGTTATTTCTTTGTATTTATGTTCATGTTTACAGCAAAATTCTTTGAAAGAGTTGCTTATACTTACTGTCCTATTTTTTCTTCTCCTAATCTGTTTTAAACCTGCCCAACTTAGTTATCTGTCCCCCTTTTAAACCAGTCTTGTCAATTTGACCAGTGACTTCCATGTCGAGAGATATAAAGTACTGTAATTTCTTGGTCCTCATCTTAATACAAAACCACAGCCTACGGCATGTTGGTTGATCACTCTCCCTTCTTCTCTTCTCCAGGATTTCAGGTTGTCTAATGTCTTCAGTTTGTTTTATCTCAGCCTCTTCTGGTTTTTTCTCCTGATCCTTTCACGACAGAGTGGTCCAGGATTCTCTGTTTTTTCTACTTCTGTACTGATTTATACTCACTTAATTGTTAATTTCATCCACTGTACTGGCTATACGTATTGTATACTTGTTCTCAAATGTTCATCTTGCAGGTATACCACTCTCTTAAAATGCAGGCAAATATCCATCTGCCTACTTTGACATTTCCACTTGGATGTCTAATAGACATCTCAAATGCAGCATGTCCAAGGCTGAACTAAATACTTCCTCCGCCCCTCAAAACTCTGCTTCTCCCACAAACTTTATAATCACTGTTGATGCAAGTTCCATCCTTCCAGAGGTTCAGACCAATAATCCCTCCAAGGCCTCTTCTTTTACACTTAGTAATAATCAAAGTTCATGTGATATTTTAAAAGGCACAATATGATCTGGCCTCTTCTATCCTACCTCCTCTTCTTCTGCTCTTGCTTACTGACTCCACTCCTATAAAACTGATTTCATTGGAATTACCTTCCACCATTCCACCTTTCTCACCTCCTTCAAACTCTTGACTCACATGTCATTTTTTTTTTCAGTGAGGCTTTCCTGCTTTGATCATACTATTTGTAACTGAGCCACCTCATCTGCAACATTCCCTATCCCTCTTATTCTGCATCAATTTCTTTTATGTTATAGAATCTATTTCTTTCTAACATACCACAGAACTCACCTATTCATTGCACTTAATTTTTATTTCTGTCTCTTTCAACTAGAACATAAGTTCTATAAGGACTTCTGTCTCTTTTATTCTCAGACACCTATAAGAGTGCTTGAAACATAGTAGGTGTTCAATAAAAAGTTGTAGAACAAGAAGACATACAGATGGCCAAGAGGCACATGAAAAGCTGCTCAAGATCACTAATTTTAGAGAAATGCAAATCAAAACTACAATGAGGTGTCACCTCACACCAGTTAGAATGGGCATCATCAGTAAATCTACAAACAACAAATGCTGGAGAGGGTGTGGAGAAAAGGGAACCCTCTTGCACTGTTGGTGGGAATGTAAATTGATACAGCCACTATGGAGAACAGTATGGAGCTTCCTTAAAAAACTAAAAATAGAATTACCATATGACCCAGCAATCCCACTATTGGCATATACCCAGAGAAAAACAAAATTCAAAAAGCTTCATGCACCCCAATGTTCATTGCAGCACTATTTACAATAGCCAGGTCATGGAAGCAACTTAAATGCCCATTGACAGACAAATGGATAAGGAAGATGCGGTGCATATATACAATGGAATATTACTCAGCCATAAAAATGTATGATATTGGGTCATTTGTAGAGACGTGGATGGACCTAGAGACTGTCATACAGAGTGAAGTAAGTCAGAAAGGGAAAAACAAATATCGTATATTAACGCATATATGTGGAATCTAGAAAAATGGTACAGATGAACCAGTTTGCAAGGCAGAAATAGAGACCCAGATGAAGAGAACAAATGTACGGAAACCAAGGAGGGAAAACAGGGTGGTGTGGTGATGGTGGGATGAATTGGGAGATTGGGATTGGCATATATACACTAATATATATAAAATAGAAAACTAATAAGAACATGCTGTATAAAAAATATAAAATAAAATTCAAAAAATAAAGTTGTAGAACAAATGAACTACTTGCTCAGAAAGATAATTCTTAATGTTATTAAAAAGTAAATATACTCTAAGTCAGGTAGCATGATTCCTCCAGATCTATTCTTCTTTCTCAAGATTGTTTTGGCTATTGAGGGTCTTTGTTTCCATACAAATTTTAGGATTATTTGTCTTAGTTCTGTGAAAAATGTCATTGGTATTTTGATAGGGACTGTATTGAAGTTTTAGCTTGCCTTGGGTAGTATGACCATTTTAACAATATTAATCTTTTGAATCTAAGAACTTGGTATATCTTTCCATCTGCTTGTGTCATCTTCAGTTTCTTTCGTCAGTGTCTTATAGCTTTCAGAGTACAGGTCTTTTACCTTCTTAGGTAGGTTTATTCCTAGGTATCTTATTCTTCTTGATGTGATGGTAAATGGGATTATTTCCTTAATTTCTCTTTCTGATACTTCATTGCTAGTGTATAGAAATGCAACAGATTTATGTGTATTAATTTTGTATCCTGCAACTTTACTGAATTCATTGATGAGCTCTAATAGCTTTCTGGTGGCATCTTTGAGATTTTCTATGTATAGTATTATGTAATCTGCAAACAATGGCATCTTTACTTTTTCCTTTCCAATTTGGATTCCTTTTATTTCCTTTTCTTGTTTGATTGCTGTGGCTAGGACTTCCAATACTATGTAGAATAAAAGTGACGAGAGTGGGTATCCTTGACTTAGATTCCTGATCTTAGAGAAAAAAACACTAATTTGAAAATATACATGCACCCCAATATTCATAGCAGCATTATTTACAATTGCTGAGATATGGAAGCAACCTAAGTGTCCATCAACAGATGAATGGATGAAGACGATGTGGTATATATATATATATATATATATATATATATATATATATATATATAATTGAATACTACTCAGCCATAAAAAAAGAATGAAAGTTTGCCGTTTGCAACAACATGGATGGACATGGAAGGTATTATGCTAAGTGAAATAAGTCAGAGAAGGACAAATACTGTATGATATCACTTATATGTGGAATCTAAAAAATACAACAAACTAGTTAATATAACAAAAAATAAACAGACTCACAGATATAGAGAACAAACTAGGAGTTACCAGTGGGGAAAGGGAAGGATGAGGGGCAATATAGGGGTAGGGGATTAAAAGGTGCAAACTATTAGGTATAAAATAAGCTACAAGAATATATTGTACAACACAGGGAATATAGCCAATATTTGATAATTAACTATAAATGGAGCATAACCTTTAAATATTGTGAATCACTATATTGTACTCCTATAATGTATATAATATTGTACATCAACTGTACTTCAATTAAAAAAAAGTAAATAATGGTGGAATACAAAGCAATTGTATACTGCCTATGAGTCTCTATGCACTGAAGAGCTGAAGGTGTTTTGAGATTGTGTAGAGAGGAATTAGTGCAAACTTCTATTTCATCATAACATCTAATATTTGTAAAATGTAACTTCTGGAAACATTATATATTTATTGACTTATAAATATATTGACATTATATGTTTACTGACTTATAAGGATTTTTATCTCATGATTTAAAATATGCTAACAAATATTTATTCTTGAAGCCCCTTTTTATCATGAAACTTAAAGAATTTCATTTGGATTAAGTTTTTAATGCCAAAGCTACTATGATCTTAAAAGGGCAAATTCTAATTTCTAATTCTACATGCAATCTAAGATTGAATATCAGCACACTGGAAACTAGTCCTAGAGAAATATTAAATACCATAAGCCATCAAATCCAGATCCTATAACATACCTATCCATTTAAACATTTAAAATATGTTAGTCCATATTTAATAAATTATTAAAACATATGCTAGCATGCCAGACAGACACCTGTTAGTTTGTTTTTAAGATAACAGATCACTTAGGCAGAGAAGTAAAAATTCCAAATCCTGCAATACTCTTCTGAGATAAAAAACTAGAAGTGGTGTAACTTAAAGTGAAAGAAGTATGTTCTCACTACCTCTAATAGAACATAAAGATTAGCATAAGCAGAGGCAAAGTCTGGGATTCAGCTAGCAGTTTTAATCCCCATTATTGAGTAGAGATGAAAAAATAATATATAGATTTTTGACTTTCAGAGTCTATTTGGTTATCAAACTTCTTAGCAACAGGAATTATTGCATTATTTTTACTAATGATTTTATATATTCCATTAGGTATTTTGATGCTTCCATTTGCCATTGATTCCAATATTTTCATTCATATCCAAAATAAATAAATAAACCAAATACTATTCATGTGTTTGTGAATAGTCCCTTTTCAGGTTACACATTTTATTTGTTTCTCTTTCCACTTTCCCTTATTATATATCTGATTCTTCTTAAAGGATTCTTTTCTTCCAATTTTCATGTTTTCTTCCATGGTTAGGAATCCTGGTTACTATTATGCTTCTGTTTTCTCTTTCCTTTATTTATTTTGCCCCAGAGGATGTAGAATAATTTATATGGTTGGTAAATTGGAAAAGAAACTTCAAGGCAGGCACGGTTCAGTCTTTTCCTTCTTTTTCTTGGGAAGCGAGAGTTTCCTTCTACTCCACCTCTGGTGGCTTTCTGCACTCATCCATAGTTACCTTTGACTAAGTACGTTTGCCTATTAGAGATGCTATACCAAGGTGGAGGGAGGTTTGGGGTGGTTCACTGAGTAAGAAAGGAATTCTTTATTACTAATATTGTTTTTTATTAAGATTTTTTTTTAATGTGGACCATTTTTAAAGTCTTTATTGAGTTTGTTACAATATTGCTTTTTTTTTTTTTTTTTTTTAATGTTTTGGTGGGTTTTTCTTTTGGCCGTGAGGCCTGTAGGATCTTAGCTCCCTGACCAGGGATCAAACTCACACCTCCTGCATTGGAATGCGAACTCTTAACCACTGGACCTCCAGGGAAGTCCCACTAATATTGTTTTGGATTGCTGATGAATGGTATGATAAAAATCAAACCAAAGTTTAGTCAGTTGTATTTTTGTTTTTAAGATCTCTACAGACATTTCACCCCCTCATTTCCTCCTCTTGAGTTGGGCCACTCCATCTGCCTTCATGCACTTCCATTTGCAGTCCTATCTGCTGGCTACTGAACTGTATTCCTCAGCCAGCCTTTGTCAGTAATAGCAATATTAGCAATTTAGCTTTCACCTTTAATGCCTTACTCCTATTTCTCATTTTGTTCAGAATCTAGTAAGACAAATGGATGCTGCTAATTAGGCTCCCTCAAAAACTAACCCTGCTCTCAACCCACAACTAGTTTTCCTTCAGATGTGTCATTCATATTTAGAAAAAGCATTGCTCAAACATATACACTTCCTTTCTCCCCAAGGTGGTCGTCGTTAAACATTGACTTAGGAAACAACACTGTGAGCGTGGAACTGAGTTTTCTTTGGAGAACATTAAGCATCTTATGTTGATATCATGTAACTAATAAAGTTATTATCCATAAACTACATATAAAGGTTATAAGTCAAATGGCAAAAGGACTTTTCAATAAATAGCAAAAATTTTTAAATAATTAAGAGTGTATCAGAATCATAATGCTTGAACCTATCAGAACAATGAGCTTTTTGCTGTATGAGAGAAATCTTGGCTAGAAATTTATAGGCTGCATATAGGTTTCCATGAATTCATGGAGGAAAAATTAATTTTCAGTGTTTTCTAAAATAAGAAGTCCTTTAAAGAATAAATGTTCCATCTATTGTTTTGGCCCTTTTATATTTTTCAGGGTAAACTAATAGAACCACTGGTATTGTAAAAAAAAGTACACAGTATATAGATTTACAAATTAGAATGATATAAGGATGAAAATAAAGAGTGTTACCTTCTTAGTATAAACACCTCTATTTAGTATATATGACAGCCATGGGAGACTATTTTATGTAAGAAATTATTTCTAAAATTTTTAATAGATGGAAATTATGCTTTTTAATGGCAAGTGATTGATCTCTGCTATCCAGGTATCATATAAACGTAAACTATTCAGGTAGTGATATACTTAATAATAGTATTTATTTGTAATGATATACTTAATATTACTATTATTTAACTTTTATTGAAACTATACTTCATTTTAGACACTTTCCTAGGAGCTTATATTAAAGCTTTTCAAATTGAAAATTAATTTCTTTACTCAGAACAATTTGTTCAGTACTCTCTCATTACATTTTTATGTCACCTTATGTCTTTTTTTCATCATACTGTAACTTCCACCAGTACATGTATAATTTATAAATCACGGTTGTATCCATTGTAGCTTGACATAATAAACAATCAACTAGTATTTTTGCATTTTAACTAAGCTCTTGACTTCTAACACTCTTCATTGGAAATAAGGTCAGGAGGAAGTTGGATGATCTATTTCGTTTTCTGCAAAGAAGATCTAGGAATTTACTTGGGGAAATGCCTAAGTATGAAACCAATATAGAAAGAGAGCTAGATATGAATTAATGGCCACATAATTATTGCAGTTGCCTCTTCTACCACATTTTTAGTCTCTCTCAAACCACAAGGCAGATTTATTATAAAATCTGGTTGTTTGGTAGCTACTGCAACTTGACAGCTAAATACATTATGTGGACCAGAGTATCACCTAATATAAGGTAAATCAATAAAGTTCAAATAAAGTCATTGACAATGCTGATCCATCTAACAATTATATGGCATCGCAGTACACTTCCCTGACAGGTTTATGCTTTTAGATCCCATTAAAGCATGGGAAATAACTCTAAAAGTACTTCCAAATAAACTGCAAAATAGAGTATGCCAGATATATTGAGCACTTTTTTTTTTAAAAGAGTATCAGTTTAATAGTCCACTTTCCACTTTTGACTGTGAGAATATAACATTATATGGATGACCCCTCAAACATGTAAGAGTGTTGCAGGTTTTTTTTTTTTTTGCAGGTTTTTGAATGTCATGTATTTCCAGTGGTATAACTCTTATCTTATTTTAGTACTTAATTTTCCTGCCTTAAAAAGCTAGAAAAAAAACCCATTCACACTCTCTATACAGAAAGTGTTGAATAAAAATACACCTTCCAGGCATGTGCTCGGGTTTTCTTTAGAAACAAGAGTGAGGAGATATCTTTACTTAGTTAATAGTATATACTGATGCATTCTGTACAGGTGAAACTGAGTAAATAAAAATGAGTTTACAAGTATAAAAAAGGTACATTTAATATTCAAATATAATCTTTTGTTGGTTAATGTTCAGAGATTTTTTTCTTTTTGATGATTCTAATATTTTACAAATGTCTCTGAGTGGCACTAAAATAAAGAAGCCAAATATTTTGGTTGTATCTTGCCAACAGAGTACTTGGGGAGGCATCCAATCTTTCCTTCGAAGTCCTTAATCCAATCCCTGGTGGGTTGTCAGATGTCTCAAATCAATAGGTGGCATAACCTTGTAACTTGAATGTGTCATGACACCAAATCCTAAGCCTGTATAATTCTGCGTTGATTTTATTATTTTTAGATGCACCGTGTATCTCTTCCAGTAACACAAATCATGCTCCTACAGGTGCCAGGTTTTGAGAATTTGCAACCTGAAGAACTAGACCTGTCATAACAATTCCTTAAATAAAGAAGATACCTTACACTCCATTTCCCCAAATATGCCGGAATGTCACAGGCTTAGGGTCACAGCTGGCTGCTGCTGCGTATCTGACTTGGTTAGATTAGAGGTATGGAGCTGGTGCTGCCTCACTCCAGGTGTGAAAAGAAAAAAAAAAATCACCTGGTTTCCATCAAAGCACCTTTGAATATTGTTCCTCCTGAGAAGGCTGCTAGCTACTGCCTTTCATGCTTACACTTTTTATACTGAACCACACTCAAAAGCCTTTAAAATTCATTGATGATCCAATGTGCTGCTCAGTCACAGTACTTTCTGTAGCAGGCATCCCAGCTTGAGACTAAGTTATATTCACCCTAAGATTTATTTGAGGGAACAAGGTGCCTCATGAGAAAGAACTGGCACTAAGGATATTGTGATACATAGTTTTGTTTCAAGGATGGTGAGTCAGGATCAGAGAAAAAGGGTCGTAGCTCTCTTTTAGTTAATCCCTCAACACAGCTGCCAAAGACACATACCTCAGACCTTAGGCAAGACCGTGGGAAGTGAAAGATGAGTTTCAAATAAAAAATTTCCTTTGTTCTCCAGTATTATCTACTCAAGAAATTGAACACATACATTTCAGGTATGTTATTACCAGCACCTTCTACAACATTGGGGAAGAACTCACTGATTTCGACAATAACACAAGACAAACATTAAGACCCTCAATACTGGGCATTGGCAGCTCCATTACAATAACTAGTGGAAACAACCCTTCAGCAGAAGCCTGGGATTGGTGCTTTGGCAACCATCACAGGCAGCAGGAGGGTCCCCTTTGATGGAGTCCAATAATAAAGCCCTGTCACCCTTGGTAGGCTCCATCAGATTAGTGACACCTTTGGCTCCTACTTTTGTCATTAAGAGTAACAAGCGACATCAGTATCACAGAGGCCTGAAGTTAGAGGGGTACAGTCTCAAAGAATTGGTTCATGAAACATATTTGCAACACACCCTGGGAGCTTTAGTAAATGACTGGCAGGAAGCTGAAGACATCTTATTTTTTGTAGTATGTAGAGAAGAAATACAATGTATGGTTTTAATTACTGTGATGCTATTCTCTCTTCTGCCAGAAAGTCTGGGATATATGAACAATATTCATGTGGTTATTTAAAATAATTAAGGCAAAAGCTAAATTGGATTTAGAACTATTGACCCAGTAGGACTATGAATTGAGTTTAGAGTACAGGATTGGGACGTAGCCTTATATAGAAAAAATTGACACCCTCAGAGTTTTCCTCTATAAGCATTCCTTAGATAAGAGTAAATGTATTGAGTAGCTGCTTGGGGCCAAGCATGGGAACAAAAAGGAAAAAAGCAAAGCCCCTACTCTCAGGAAGTTTGTATTCCAATGTAAGAAAGCTATCAAAGAGATAAGCAACTTGATAAGTAAATTAAAAATCATATCCTGATAAATATTATGAAGAATAATAAGAGTGAGTTGCCAGAAAATGACATGTAATGCTATTTTAGGTATGGGGGTAAGGGAAAAGTCTCTCTGAGCAAGTGATCACAGTAGGTTCTTGTGTGATTTAATATTTCTTGCTCTTCAAAAAGACTATAATTTTCCTGTAATTATTTTATTTGTCTCTTCCTAATTTCCAAGGCATATCATATTTTGAAAATTGAGTGCTGTTTCACAATGGAACACATAAAAGTATCGATTCATTTTCCTCTTGAATGCATGTGGTTGTTCCTCTTAGGTCTTTAGATAGATGGGGTTTTATTCTACTTAGAAACACAGGTCTGCATTCTTCATAACTGTACTTATGTATTGTCTCCTATCCTATTTTATAATTTCTTTCTTTGTTTACAACTGTCTATTCACATCTATACAGATATATATATTTTTTTCTGTTGATACACTTATAATCTATATAAGTTGATATAGAAACAAAGATATACTGTTTTAGATACGGATAAAGAGATAGACACAAACATAGATAGAGATCAACTGTTATAATTTTCTATTAAGGTCTTTGGCCTCCAATGTGGTCTGACACCATGACAATATGTCTTATGCTTGGACAAGTCCCAAAATGTAGTTGAACAGACACTAACTCTTAGGAGGTGTGTGGATCATACTGTCATTTCAAAAGTCCAGAGCAAATGCAGCTGGTGTTTATTCTGAAGCCAAGGTAAAAAAAGAGTGAGTATGCTTTACCAAGAGTAGTATTTCCTTTCTAATGGGTGTCTATAGACACAGATTTTGAAGTTTCTCTAAGACAGCATAATTCTTTATTTTAAAATTTGTCTTTACTACAATAGAATCGAATGTTATTTACTTAATTCTCCATACTTTAAACAAAAATATTTTAAGTGGACAGGGCTCAGAGCTATTTGTATACATGTTAAAGAAGCAAAACAAATGGGGGACATTTCCCCAGTTCTCTGGAGGCTTAATATCCACTTGTGGATACAAGACACACAGCAAGGAAAATAAGGAAAATTGGAAGAAATAAATGGAAATCCAAGAGCCATGTTGACAACATAGAATGAGATTATCGAGCAAGTGTTAAGTGAGTGTTACTGGTATAGACTGTGCCTACGATGACCACAGGTGTAGTTAAGAAAACTTTTGTGAAGACATGAGAACTTGAGCTAAAATCTTAGGGGAGTTTATTTTGGGAGAAATGGAAAATCTCTGATGGGTGTTGATTGGTGGAAGTGGGACAATAGGAATGTTTTAGGAAGTAATATTATGTTATAGAATGGAGAATAGATTAGAAGAGGAAGAGATGATCAGATAAACATTATACTTAAACATTATATTGACATTGAAATTAGTTTGGCAAGAAGGTATATATTTAGGCTTTACTAGGCAGAAATTGGTATTTATAATAATGCACTCATTTGCTAAGAACACCATGGTATTAGTGCAATACTTTTGGATTCTTAGTTGCATAAATTAATTTCTTTCAAAAATGAGAGTGCTTTGGAAATTAGATATATGGTACCAATGGGGAATAAAAGCAAATGTACAGATGAGGGCCACAGGGAGGGAAAATAGTTAGATAATGGAGTGAGGACAAGGTTGGCAATCTTAGCAAAAATGAAACAACAGATGGTGTATAATTTTTGTGAGTCCTCACACAGATGGTTCACCAGATGGATTCTGCTGGGTTCACACAGCTTATGTGTGTTTTTCAGCAGCTTATCATGATAGGCAAGGCCACTTCTGGGCAGGCAAAATCTCTGCTTGGTTCAGGTTATTGAAATATAACACTGAAATCAATTGGTAGTTGGTGCAATAATATAAAGTGTTTTTATTAACTGCCATTTCTAATTAGACAGAGACCTACAGATAATGTTATTTTAAAGTCACTGGAATTCAGAAAGAACTCATAGGTCATGGCTTACAAAATGTAATTCAGGGATTTTATGAAGTTCAGAAGATTTGCAGTCTTTGATTTGAATTTCAACTATTAATTGACTCTCATCTTTTGGAACTTCATTTTTAAAAATAACTTCCACTTAAATAACACAACAAAATTAGGATTTAATAAGGTTATAACAGAAGAATGATTTAAAGAAATCAAGAAAATATCTCTATATAAATTAAACCCACTCTGTAATTGACACCAATATAATATATCACATTTTGGTTGATACCTATACTAGTAAATATCTATTAAGTGAATATCTAGTGAGTATTATCTAGTAAATATTTGGTAAATATCTAGTAAGTATCATCTTAGTAAATGGTGAAAGTCATTACCTTTAACAAACTGCTCTCCTGTGTGTATGTGCATGGAATTTTGAAATGAAGATTCAATAGCATTCAGAACCACTTTCTTTCTTAGAAGGAACGTTCCTTAGATAAAATGGAGAATCAAATATAAAACATTCAAACATTACGTTTTCAACTAATTGTCTTTCATTAAAATATAGTTATGTAGTTTTACGGCACAAACAAGGGCTCTGTTTTATTTGGGGGCTGCCCTTTTCACTGTTATAAGATGAGATCTTAATTCGTGTCATTTTAAATTCTAGCAGGAGGATTTTTTCTTATTGCAGCTATTGTTAGGCATCCATTTGTAACGTAAAAGGAATCTGATCTGTCTGGAGACACCAAAAGCTCCAATATGTTTCAGATATACATTCTTAGGCTGTGAATGAGCAATTACTATTTATGTTTCTGAGAAACACCATATTGGTCATCTTAACCAGTGTTTTCATTGCTTTGATACAGCCTAAATCATAAATCCATCTGCCATTTCAACAAATTTTTGGTGGCTGAAGTTCTCATTCTCAAATAAATGTACAAATATTTTGTTAACTAAAAAAGTATCATTAAGGTCATTATTACAAGGTTTTCAACTTTATTTCTTGGAAATTCTATGCCTTAGTGGAAAAATTGTATGTGTATTATATATATATGTATATATTATATAAATATAATATTTATATTTATGTATTCTTTGTGAAATATTGGTTGTCTGGAAAATCTGCCAGTATTTACCATGCTCTCTTGTGTTTACATATACAGTTCTCATTCTAGACTGCAATCTCTTTCAAGAAAAAAAAGAGCAGTGTCTATTTTGTTCTGCACTTCTCTATGACTTCTTACACAATCTTAATCTGTATACTGCTTGTTGCCAAAGAAATTTTCTTATAAATATAATTCTTAGTTTTTTGAATCCCGCACTCGAAACTTCACTAGTATGTAAATAACTAAAGGATAAACCCCCTTAGTGTATCCTACAAGTTTCCCCATAATTTAGCTCCTGCCTGAGCTCTGGATTTATCTCTTGCTTCCTCCCAGGCTGTTTCTTGCCTCAGAGCCTTTGATCATGTTGATCCCAAGGCCTGCAATGTTCTTTCATCAGCTCATATTCTTCTTTCTCCCCGTGCTATTATTACCTCCTGGCTGTCAGTTTAAAAATACAGCTCTTGTCATTTTCTATGTAAAATATATCCTGTCTCCATTCACCCAGGGGGAAATGACAACGGTAGGATCTGCATTTTTGCCCTTACCATATCAGAGTCAAACTTCTATCACCCCACTTTTCACACCTGGTTTTGCATTGTTGTTATCATCTCAATCTTTACGTCTATTTCTATCTCTAATTTTATCTCTACCTCTACCTTTACCTTTATCCTTACACACACACAAAAACACATATATATATATACCTACACCTTTATCTACATACGGGTATCTATATCATTTATATCTACACCTACATTTGTCTATAGCATCCATATGTGATCTATAATGAGTATGTTAGAATGTTATTTAAAAATGAGGACAAAGTTTTACTATGGCAGAAACTAAGAATGTATTTGTCTCACAACAAGTATTTATAGACATTCCTAGTTGAATGAGTGAATAAATGAATACGAACACTATCATTTCAATGAAAAAAATAACAGAAGGGACATACAGGAAGATACCAATTCAGTAGTACGTAATGAAGAAGAACACGGGTACTGGGGTCAGGACATCTTGTCAGTTCTAACTTCAGAATATATCCAAAATCCCACCACCTTTCACCATTCACCACCACAGCTATGACCGTAGTCTGAGCTATCATCCTCCCTTGCCTTGATTCTTGTAAGAACATCCAAACTGGTTCTCCCTGCTTCTACCCTTGACCCCTACATTGTATTTTAACAGAGTAGCCAGAAAAAAATAATTAAAAAATGTAAATCAGATAATTTTACTCATTCGTCCTAACCTCCCAGAACCTTTGTCTAGAGTGAAAGCTGAAATCTTTACTATGGCTCACAAGGCCCTTTATGACCTGCCATCATATCGTCCAGCTCTCTCTCTCTTACTGACTTTTCTACAACCACACTGATATCCTTGTTGCTTATGGATCTTGCTGGGTACGGTTTACACCCAGAGATTTTAATCCAAGGATTCCTTTGTCTAAGAATGTTCTCTCTTGGGTATCTACTTGGCAAACACCATACCTCTTTCAAATCTTTGCTCAGACATCAGCTCTTTCAATGAACCCTATTCTGATCAACTTTTTTTTTTTTTTTTTTTTTGCGATACGCGGGCCTCTCACTGTTGTGGCCTCTCCCGTTGTGGAGCATAGGCTCCGGATGCGCAGGCTCAGTGGCCATGGCTCACGGGCCCAGCCGCTTCGCGGCATGTGGGATCCTCCCGGACTGGGGCATGAACCCGTGTCCCCTGCATCGGCAGGCGGACTCTCAACCACTGCACCACCAGGGAAGACCCTCTGATCAACTTTTTAACACTGAGATCAACCTACTCATCCTCACTCCACTTCCAGATCCTTTCACTGCCCCCTGTGTAGTTTTGGCCATGAAAATGCACTGCCCAGATCTCTGGCAGATCAGCGAGTAGTTGACTAACGTTTAGGTTGCTACCCTTCTCTATCAACCTCTGACAATATCCCTGACTTCCTGTTCTCTCCATGTGTCGCTTCAGCTCCCAGTCAATAAATGAGCATTACTGGAGTTTTAATAGAGGCCCATTTCTGCAAGGTATGGGGCTCCTTTAATGGAAGATTTTGCTTCAAAGCCCTCCCTTCAGACTAGCTAAAACTTTCCTAGAACTATGTTACAGTCAAGACTCTTCTTACTCAATATTCTGTCCTTCCATCTCTCCTTAACAGGAGTCAGATCTGCATTACAGTTTAAGGCTCTTCTTGCCTTCTCTGGCTTCCTCCACTTTCTTCTTCATAGACGTTTTCCCAGTCAATTTCTTGTGCATCTGTTCCTGACTTGGCATCTGCTTCTTGGAGGATTCAAACAAACATGTTTGCTATACATTTTCTTTTCTCCATGGAATTGATTATGCCTGGGTTTTTTTTTTTTTTTTTTTTTTTTGCGGTACACGGGCCTCTCACTGTTGTGGCCTCTCCCGTTGCAGAGCACAGGCTCCGGACACGCAGGCTCACCGGCCATGGCTCACGGGCCCAGCCGCTCCGCGGCATGTGGGATCTTCCCACACCAGGGCACAAACCCGTGCCCCCTGCATCGGCAGGCGGACTCTCAACCACTGTGCCACCAGGGAAGCCCTATGCCTGGGTTTTGATTTATATTGGTGACTGAGTGATGACACAGAGAGGTCAATGCCATTTAAAGATGATTTTTATTACTTATAGTTCCTGAGAGGAGGGATCATGCTACACTATGCAGGCCATAGGGGAAGCACCAGGTTCAGTTAGGAGACAGAAAGAGGAGTGAAAGGGAAACATGGCTCAGATTCTTCATTGTGTTTGCTGCAGGAAGCAGCATAGTGTTGGCTAATTTGAATAAGGCCATCAGGCTCTGGGATATAGGAATGGTCTCTAAATTATCTGGAACCTGCCCTGTTTTAGAGCAGGGAAAATATTGGCTTGGTGTGTGAGAGTTAGATAAAGGAAGTAGTTGGGGGTATGGACTCAGGATTGGTGAGAGGGTTTGTAATATGATTTTTACTTGCCCATGAAAGCTGGATTGCAGGGGAGATGTAAAGAACATTGGTTGTTAGTTTGGTCTTGTGATTAATGGATGTGATTAATAGATTAATAGACAAATATAGAATCTACACACACACATACACACACGCACACACACACGCACAAAGAAAAAAAAACACACGAAACAAACGTATTATCTTCTAGCACAAGGGCTGGGAAACTAAAGCCTATGGGACAGACCCAGCTCTTCACTTGTTTTGCAAATTAGGTTTTACTAGAACACAGCCATGCTCATCTATTTGCCTATTATCTATAGCTACTTTCACACCACAATGGTAGAGTTCAGTAGTTACAACAGAGACCTTATTCCCAGCAAACTGAAATATTTACTATCTGGCTTTTTAGGAAAAGTTTGCCAACACCTGTACTAGCCTACTGCCTAACTTCTTTAATGTTTATTGTGTGTAGTCTGATTTTCCCCATTAGAAAGTAAGCTGCAGAATGAAAGAGAGATTTCTTTGTTGTACTCATTAATATATTTCAGGAATTCACATTGGTCCCTAGCATATAATAGGGATGGAATCAATATTTATTGAATGAATGAATGAGTTCAAATTTGTATTCCTAACTCATATCCTTCATTTAGTAGTTATGTGAAATGAAAAAGTTCCCTGAGTTTTTCAACTCTCAATTTTGTCCTATAATAGAGTTCACCACACAGAGTTTGAGGATTAGATAATTAAATGCATAAAAATGTTTAATGTATGCCTGAATATAGTAAACATTTAATAAATGTTAGATAATTCATAGGTGGAGAACATAGTGCTTTTCACTTAACTATCTAGTGTTAGAAAAATTCAGCTTACTAAGGGTCAATCCATGTATATACACTATAGATTTGTTTGGAAAACAGTTTATGGGCTCTATCTAAACCAGGAATAATAATATTTACTTTCTGTCCCACAGGGTATTGGAAGGACAGATTAAATTATATTTATAACAGTATTGAAAACTGAACAATGAAAGATGCAATATGAACTTAGATGCTTTTTATTCTTCTAACTTCAAATAAAAGCAATCAATCAGTAAAATAATAGAACATTTTCTTTGTGTTTTGCTTTTCACATACATGGTGTTGTAGATATAAGAGTAATTGAATTTGACATATTTGTTGAAGTATTTGAGCCATGTATCAATTTACCATGATATTTGAATTAAAAAAAGCTCCTCAGTTATAAATGTTAGGGTCTTATTTATATTTCAAGGGAGTCTGAATCTCTTTTAGCAGAAACATCATAGATCTTCCATACCTAAAATCTTACCTTAAGCAGCATTGGGAAAAGCTTGTTTTCCCCACAATACCAGCATAAGTCTTGGTAAGCTACAAATTGTTTACGTGGTCTTTGTGTTCTGATTAGTACAGCTCCTTTCTCTTATTCATTTCCCAATCCTTGTCATTAAGTTCTCAATCACTTTCACTTCAGCCGTTCCTCTGATACAGTATTTGTCAAGGTCACTGATTACATTTTGGACCCCGTTTTGGATGATACTTCTCAATCTATGCCTTACTTCATCTCTCAAAAGCATTTAAAATAGATAACCATCCCCATCTTTGCCTTTTTCTTTGAAATCACATCCTTTTTGTTTTAGTCCTATTCATTTGGCCACTGGTTCTCAGTCTCCTTAAGTGCTTTCTTTTCTCTGCCGCCCTCACAAGGTTCTGGTTTACACCTTCTTCCTTCTTGTTCTAAACCCTCTACTTTTTATTTATTCCTGTGGCTTTAGTCACCATCAATGTTCTTCCAAAATCTGTTGCTCCTTTTGAGACTTGTTTCCTGGGCTCCAAGCACTTATTTCAATATTTATGTAGAAATAGATGAGCATTTCCACTTGAAATTCAACATTTCTAAACTGAGACTATCTTCCCACTCAAGGCAGTCCCTATTCCTATATTTTTATCTCAGTAAATGACACCAGGCCACTTGGATGACATCGTAAACAACTCTCTCTCACTCTATAACTACTTAGAATGAGTCATAAAGTACTGCTGAGTCATTTTATGTGGATCCTTCTTAAAGCCATCTACTTCTCTCCCTCTTCATCAGTATGATTCCAGGCCACACTGTCATCATTTCTCCTCTAGATTATTAAGATTCCTCTTTGTTATCACAACATCCAGGCTTGGTCTCTTCCATGTACAGAAATGTAGGATAATTTGGGAGAGATATTAGATGAATTCACCTTTGTAATTTCCCTGTTCTCTTTGTCTACAAATCCCCTTATTACTTTAATATCGATTCAGGTTAGGTTTTTATTTATATGCAGTTTATATGTAGTTAATTTCCCTTTAGATTTAGATTATATTTCAAGTTAGATATACACATTGGTTTAGATTAGATTTGGATTTAATACAGATTTTCCTAACAACCACTACCCAGAATATTGAAAATCTTTTCAAATATTTATTTGCCATCCAGGTGCCCACTTGTGTTCATATTTTTTCTCCAAATATCCATTGCAGAGGTTCTCAAGCTTCTCAAACCCTCCAAGCTTCTCATGAACACTTTATGCTTTTAAAATTTGAGAACTCTGAGCACTTTTGTTTATGTGAATTCTATATACCAATTAGATATTAAAAAGGAAATAGTTAAAATATTCATTTATTTATTTATTTTGCAGTACGCAGGCCTCTCACTGTTGTGGCCTCTCCTGCTGCGGAGCACAGGCTCCGGATGCGCAGGTTCAGCGGCCATGGCTCACGGGCCCAGCCGCTCAGCGGCATGTGGGATCTTCCCGGACCAGGACACGAACCCGTGTCCCCTGCATCGGCAGGCAGACTCTCAGCCACTGCGCCACCAGGGAAGCCCTAAAATATTTATTGACATTACAAAAGTAAACATTTTCATGAAAGATAACTATTTGTTTGAAACAAAAATGTGTGAGAAGAGTAGTGTTGATTTATATTTTTGCAAATCTCTTTGAAGTCAGGTTTAATAGGATACAGCTTGTGATAGAGTGATTTATAATAAGAAATATACATTTGGTCTTTGTCCTCTTTTTTCGCACAGAGCTTCTGAAACCCCTGGAATTTCCTAAGTATTAAGAGTGATAAAGGTGTCTTTTGTTGTGTTAATGAGGTGAATTTTGGAAAGCACCTAAGTGTAGGAACTTGTTGCCAGTTGAGTCAACCAGGTGATTAGAGGGTTGTAACTTTCAGTCCTACCCACCACCACCCCACTTTAGGTGAAGGGACAGGGGCTGGAGATTGAGTTTAATTACCAATGGTCAGTGAGTTAATCAATCATGCCTATGTAATAAAGCTCCATAAAACCCCAGAAGGATGGAATTTGGAGAGCTCCCAAGTTAGTAAACACGTAGAGGTCCTAGGAGAGTGGAACACCTGAAGAGGGCATATGGAACCTTTGTGCCCTTTCCCCATACCTTTCTCTATGTATCTCTTTCATTCAGCTGTTCTTAAGCTATATATCCTTTTATCTAGTAAGTAAAATGATTCTCTGAGCTCTTTGAGATACCCTAGCAAATTCACTGAACCCAAGGAGAAGGTTGTGTGGGAACCTCTAATTTATAGCCAGTTGGTCAGAAGCACAGGTAACAACCTGGACTTGCAACTGGCGTCTGAAGTTCAGTCAAGGAAGGGGTGGTGAGAAATTCCAATCTATAAGAGGTGGGTCAGAAACACAGGTGATAACCTGGGCTTGCAACTGGTAAATCTAAAGTGGTGGTGGGGAATTGGGGCAGACATAGAACAGACACATTAACCTGTGGGATCTGACACTATCTCTGGGTAGATAGTGCCAGAATTTAATTTAATTCTTTGCTGGTGTTCAAGAATTGCTTGGTTGTATGTGTGGGCACCCCCACCTCACACACTTTGGAACTGGTCTCAGAATAACAAAATGCAGCTGGATTCTCACGTTTACTCTGCATTCAGTCCTTTGCCATATACTGTTTTGGTTGAAGTGTTCATGAACAAAATCTGCCCCCACTCACACAGACTTACAGTTATAAAATAAATGCAAAGGTATTTTAATTACTTTTCATATAATTGTGGATGGATATTTCTTTTATATTACACCAAAACTTGACTATAGGCAGTTTCTTAAAGGTTACTTGCAATATAGAATCTAAAATCATATCAGTGAATTTTTTTTACTTAGATTCAATAGACTCCATTGGTCCATTTTGTACTTGGAATTGATCTTTAACCCACACATGGCTTTTTAAAAAATCATATTGGGTATTTACCATTTGGAAAATATTGGCTTACTGAATTATTCATATCTCCTAAATATGGACAAATTTCATTATACAACATCAAATAATCAGATCTGTTAGTATGACAACCAGTCTTACCAAGAACCTTTTTAAATACTGAAAAGTTTTTCAGCATATAATGACAGATAGAGGGTTTCCAGCACAGTCTTCCTTTGGTACCCTTAGTATCCATTGCAGGATTTGTTCCAGGACCGCCCCCCCCCACTGACCCAACCTCATCCTGCAGATACAAAACTCTGTATGCTCACGTCTCTTATATAAAATGGTCTCCTACAGTGGGCCCTCCATATCCATGGATTCTTCCATGGTAGATTCAACCAATTCCAGGTCTAAATCAATGGGGAATCCATGGATATAGAGGGCAAACTGCATTAGAACTTTTTTATTAAAAACTCATATTTTTAATTAACAATAATACTTTTGGCCACTTTCTTTGTAGGAGCACGTTTCCTTTATGCATTTTCAAGAAATTGTCTTCCAACTACCCAACTGTGAAAAAATATTGTTTGTATGTCAGTCCGTTTTACCATTTAAAATGTTGTTTGATGAAAAAGCCAGTTTGGTTCACAATTAAAACATTTACACAAGTGCTTTGCTGGAAGACAATCATTGTACTTTTGTAGGCAGCAGAAAATCTTTTTGATCTTATAATTTTTTCATACAGACTGTTTTATAAAGTTATATATTCAGGAATTGAGATTTAATTTAAAAAATGTTTTCAAGGAATTCCCTGGTGGTCTAGTGGTTAGGACGTGGTGCTTTCACTGCCGTGGGTCCAGGTTTGACCTCTGGGTAGAGAACTAAGATCCCGCTAGCCACGCAGTATGGACAAAAAAAATTTTTTTTCAAGAACATCCTGAAAAGAAAGTTATTTTATTTACTGTGAGTGTTTGGCAATGTCAACTACAATAAACACTCATGTTATGGGAAGCCACTGCACTAAGGCATCAACAGTTTTACCCATCATTGCTTTGTCACCATCAGTGCAAACATCACACAGTGAAAAGTAAAATGAGTTTTAGTATTATTGTGAAAATGATTTAGACCTTGTGGATAACACTTTGCAAACTACTGGACTATCCTTTTCTTGTAAGTAACTATTGATGTTTGGAATATTAAATTTTTATGAATTAATTTTTATGTCCATTGATAGATGAATAAAGAGGATATGGTATACATATACAATGGAATGTTACTCAGCCATAAAAAAGAATGAAATAATGCCATTTGAAGCAAGTTGGATAGACCTAAACATTATCATACTAAGTAAGTCAGGCAAAGACAAATATCCTATGATATAACTTATATGAGGAATCTTGAAAAAATGATACAAATGAACTTATCTACAAAACAGAAATAGACTCTCAGACATAGAAAATAAAGTTATGGTTACCAAAGGGGAAAGCAGGGGGAGGGCTAAATTTGGAAGTTGGGATTAACAGATATAGACTACTACATATAAAATAGAAAAACAAGGACCTACTGTGTAGCACAGGGAACTATATTCAATATCTTCTAATAACTATAATAGAAAAGAATCTGAAGAATAATATATATATGTATAACTGAATCACTTTGCTATATACCTGAAACATTGTAAATTAACTATAGTTCAATTTAAAAAATATATGAATTAGGGCTTCCCTGGTGGCGCAGTGGTTGGGAGTCCGCCTGTCAATGCAGGGGACACGGGTTCGTGCCCTGGTCTGGGAAGATGCCACATGCCGTGGACTGGCTGGGCCCGTGAGCCATGGCCGCTGAGCCTGCGCGTCCGGAGCCTGTGCTCCGCAACAGGAGAGGCCACAACAGTGAGAGGCCCGCGTACCGAAAACAAACAAACAAACATATATATATATATATATATATATATATATATATATATATATATATGTATATGTATATATGAATTAAAAAACATTTATTACTTCAGAAAATTTAAGCATCAACAAGAAAATAATGAAAATGGATGAAGAGATAAATAGAAGGACATCAGGAAATATTTCCCAAAACCACCTATACTACCTCCAATATTTGTATTTACATACGCTTATATTTTTCTTTCTTTAAGAAACCTTAATAAGTGATGTGTTTTTCTTCTTTTTATTCCTATAGAACCTCAGTCTTTCGATTTCTTATAATAGTGCATTAGGAATAGAAGCTACTTAAAAAAGAATGCTGAATATTTTAAAAGTTGCAGACCAAGGATATATTCAGTTATAATCAGGGACTGAAAAAACAGTTTCAATATATTCATTACATATTCTGACCTGTTCCCGGGGAGGAGGGAAGGGAGGCAGTGGGCGTGAGTAAAACTTTAACACATTGTTGAGAAACTGAAGGAAAAGAGTGCTAAATAGAATGGGAAAAATTACTTTTTAAGAACAATAAAGCAGCTTTACACATATAAATCTAAATCAAAATAACAAAAACAAAAATGAATTTAGAAAAATAATTAATAACACAGAAATCAAACAGTATGGTAATTATAGTAATATTCACATCAAGATAATTTGTATATGCAATTGTGTTTTTGGTATTTATTCTATTGCCTTGATCAGTCATTTCTTTAAAATCATTCTTGATGTTGAAACTGGTAGGATGGAAATGACCTTTTATAAACAAAGGAAAAAATCTCAGGTGAGTTTTTTTCTGAAGCTGAAAGAGACAATAATAAGAAGCATTCTTATATTTCTTAGGTTACTGACCAAAATTGAGGCATATGGTGCTTGTGTATGGACTCTATTTATGATATAGACTTATTTTTAAAAGGTCAGAAAATGTGTGTTTCTTAGCCATTTAATATTTTCTGTCCCTCTGTCTCCATAATAGAAAATCTAAAAATGTATGACAAAATTAGCAGTGAAAAAGTATTTTGTGGATCTAATTTTAAAAGAAAAAAAAAAATGGCTAAAACTCAATCAGTGACAAGCTTGTAGTGATAATCATATTTGCAAAAACCTCAAAGTGCTGCATGTCAGAATTATTTTGCCCTTTAACAACTGATTGCACAGAACCTAGCTTACAGATTTACTTAACTCACAATATTTTCATATTTATTGTTACATAGTCAGAACACTGGCTTTCTAGACAGAATATATTTTTTCAAATGGAAGTGATTTGGTGGCCTACAATTACAAACCTGCCTTAACAGATTCCACCTTTATAGTAGAGTGCTTCAGAACCATATCTTACTCTTCTGACTGGTTTCAGAAAAGGGGTAACTTCAAATTATTTAGAATTCTAATCTTCAAATTATGCTTTTTGTTTTGGTCAAGATTTGCCATCTTCATTTGCTTTATATCCATTTAGTGGACAAGTACTCATCTAGGACGGCCAACTGTCCTGTTTTGTCTGGGACTGTGGAGATTCCTGGATGTAGTCATTTTCAGGGCTAAAACTGCTTAAGGCCATGTGAACCTGGATGATTGATTACTCTATCCTTACCCCTTATGTACATATAGCATGAATGCCCATCACTTTTTAATTCTGATCTTATTTAGGTACTTCAGTTAGTTCCTTTGAGACTTAGTTCTTATCTGTAAAATGGAAATTAATAATCTCACCCTCACAGAGTTGTTGCAAGAAATAAAAATAATATCTGTAAATATTCTAGCACAGCTCTTGACCCATAATAGATAGTCAGTAAATGATAATTATTTGGATTGTCTGTATTATTCTTGGGAAATGGAAATAATTGTTTGATACATGTAATATATAAATATCCTCAAAAATTAAAAAAATCAATAGAAAAACACATGTGATAAAAATGAAGTGTCAGTTCTCAGTAGGACTATAAATCGTAGCCTAAGAAAATAAACTAGTGGTAGGACTTCAACAGTAATAATAATACATATGTTAGGAAAACAAATTTCATTTTTTATTGACTAAGAAAAATACGTCAATTGATCAATAAAAATAATGTTAATATCTCATCTGTAAGAGCATCAGAAATTAATATTTTCATACCCTCTGATGGAAGTATAAAGTATATAGCATTTATAAAGGCTAATAGACACTGTGTAACAAAATGTCAAACATATCCTTTGGCTGATAATTTTGCTACTAATGCTCTATACTACAGAAGTCTTTGACATGTAGCCAAAGATTTATGATCAGCAATGGCCACTGAAGCATACCTTTTATAAGGAAGATTGTAAACAATCCAAAAAGTAAATATATCATGATGAGTGTATCCACTATATTATGAAACATTATAAAACCATTAAAAACAGTAATATTATAAATTAATAAGTACTGACATAGAGATAACTGCATAATGAAGTGTTGCTAAATAAATCTGGGAAGAAAAATACTATACAGAGATAAGTATACAATAAGATATATAGATAGAAAAGTAATATTTCTTCTGAAAAATTGTGTGTTTGTGAGAGGACAGAGAGAGGGGAGGGAAGGGGGGGAGGGAGGAAGAGAGAGAGACACACACACACACACACCTAGGAATATACACCAAAGCATTTAAAGCTTGTTTCTACTGGAGAATGAATAAAATAGATTTATCATAATACTTAAATGCTTGTATATTTGAATTTTTACTTTATGCATGTATTACTATTGCATTTTAAAGCAATAAATAATATATTTTTAAAAGAAGAGCTTTAAATATGATGTGTCAGAAATTTGTCATGCTAGAATATAAAGTCCATGGTTTCAGGACATGTGACTATCTTGTTCCTCTCTGAGTCCGGAGTCTTTGCCGTAGCACTGGCCATGAGTTGGTCCTCAAAAATGGTTCAAGAAGCACCCATTCAGTGTTAGTTATTCTACATGGAGCTGAGTTATATAACTGCCTGGATAGATTGTCAAAGTATTCCTTAAAAATTGTACTCACTAGTCTCTCATGAAACCTTACCATGGTTTTGGGAAGAAATGAGACTTTTTAAATAAAAAAAAAGTAAAAACTAGAACACAGCTTTATAAAACAGTTAAGTTTGACAGTACTAGACTGAGCTTGGGAGGGTGAGTATAGTAATGAGACTAATTGAATAGCAAAGAGTGTTTGGGGACAAAGCCAGTGGAAGATCATCAAAAGCAGACAGGACCTTCAGCTACATGGGCATAAAGGAGGTGACATGAAAGGGGGCAAAAGTCAACATATCTTTCGTACTATTTTTCTTACAGAAAAGCCAATTTGTATCCATCCTTTTTCATCAATTCATTTAAAAATTTTTCATTTTAACTTCTTTGAAAACAGTATGTATCTTTCAGCCAGTGGTGTTTTCAATTTCTGTCAGTCATCCAGGTGACAGTTGTGTCAAAAACTGTCCTTGACCCTTTCTGCTAAGATCAAGAAAACTCCAGCTTCAAAAAATCTTAAAATTAATTTATGAATTAAATTCTTCCAACTTTATCAAAACAGTCATTCTAACAATAATCTTTGAGGAGTTCTCTTATTTTAAACATGTAAATGGGAAACAGTGCATTTTACGTTAAGGCTGTATAAAATATTAATGATAAGTGTTTCAGTAATAGCAGCAAGTAAGCTATTAAATTATTCAGCCAACATTAACTCAAACATCTGCTTTGAGGTGGGAATGGTGGTAGGCTGTGGACCTATAAGAAAGATGAAGGCAAAATGCTTGACCTACAGGTACTGATTGGGTCATTTCCATTCATACAAAATAGGCTTGTGGATGGCCTACAAAAGAAATGAACTGGCACTTATCTTTGTCAGTCATACACAGATGCATACACATTTTCTGATGTGTGCTTCTTATATGCTGAAGTGGAGTTACAGATGGGAATGAGTTCATTTTATCTACTAAATTGCAGTTAGCTACCATCCAGGAAAATATATGATTGATTTCAAATTGGTTGAGGAATTAATAAACTGCTCTGCACTCTCCTCAAGTAAGTGCAAGTGAGTTCACTTGGTAACTTCTTCCCAACACCCCTAAGTCTTTGTTTGAAAGACAGTTTTTGCATATGACAGACAATTACAATCACCCCCTAGTGATAATCTTTAATTAGAAAGGCACTTTCACATTATGTATGTTGTCTGAAATTTTTATATGCCTTTTCTTTGAGTCTAAATTAAAGAACATTTGCAACTCTGAGGTATAAAACCTAGCTCTGTATTTCCTGAGTGATTGTAGCAAATGCCTCATTCTACCAGGAAAGGGTAAGATGTGGCAAAACACATTTGCCTTAGAAATAGAATAGCTGGTGGACACTGTAGTTACTTGTAAATACCTGAGCAATGTTAAAGTGTCCCTTCTGATTTATACGCATATTGAAGAACTAAAGCTGTTGACTCTGTTGCAGTGTCACAGTAGCATAATGTATCATAGCTATTTTGGGGGTTTAGAGCTACTAGGAGAAATAAAATACAAATTGGCCTTAAATTTATAATATTCTATATTCAGTATATGTACCTAAAGCTCCCTGTATGTTATCAATCTATCAGAGGCATCAACTCATATTATATTATGTTCTTTCCAGAATCATTTAGCCAAACATGCTGTAGTCTTTCCTAAAAAATATAGAAAGGTTTTGATAACCCTAGAAATGTTCAGAACCCTGGAGTTGTTGAGAAATCAAATATTCTCAGATGTCCAAGATTCAGAAAAGTTGAGTATGTCTATACGCTAAAGAAAGCATCCAAATATACAAACACCTGCCTCTGAGTTCAATATATTATTAAATTATTGATGCAATTACTAATAAGCCTATCATGAAAAGAACTATATTAAGTTCACTACAGAAGAAAAATCATATGAAAAAGTCATAAGGTTTTCCATGTCCACCCCTTCAAATTGATATTATTCATTGACACTGTAATAATGGGAAGAAGACAAGCTATAATCATTATTGTCCTTAATATTTTGATTTAACCATTACATATTATTTAAATAAGTTTATACAGTCAATTATTTGTATGCCTGCCTAGCTTACTTAACTGAGGTTGAACAGTTTACAATTCTTACGTATATTTCTCTTAATTTTCTACTTAATTCTGTGGTATAAACATTAAGTAAATTATGTGGCAATATATAATTATTCTTTCAGAACTTTTCTTTGAAGTATAATGTACATCCAGGAAAGTTTACATATCCATAAATGAACAGCTCAGTGAATTTTCGTGAACTATCACAACTATAAAATCAACACCCAGATTAAGAAAGAGAATATTACCAGCACTACAAAGTCCAGGTTTCCAGACCCTATGCCCTACAAGAGAATCATTATCCTACATTCAAAGAATGGGATAGTTATTTCTGCTTCTTTATAATATATATAAATTACAACATGTGGTATGTACTCTTTTTTATATATAAATTATTTTACTCCAAAGTTCACATATATAAAATTTATTCACCCATTTTATTGCTGTTCATTTTTTAGTGTTATTAACATATGCACGTACACAAACACACAAAACCTCAAGCTAGAGATAGAGACAGAGAGAGAGAGAGGGAGACAAGGTAAATTTTTTTAGAAGTCTGCTTTCAGTTTTTTTTTTTTAATATATATATATATATATATATATATATATATAATATAACTATGCAAAGCATGAAAAAATGTTTCTTTAAAGCATATTACATGCAAGGAACATATACCAAGATCTAATATTACTCATTTCCTTCTTATACTAAATTTTGCCTTATTGTGTATGTATATATAATATACATTACAATATATAATATTATATATAAATTTATATATAAATTATAAATACTATAATATAAATTAATAAACTGAAAATTGGCACTCAGTTTCTGACAAAGCTATCTGTGTTCATTAGGATTTTTAAATTCAAATTTTATTGAGGAGATCGGTTCAAGATGGTAGAATAGAAGGACATGTGCTCACTCCCTCTTGCAAGAGCACTGGGATCACTACTAACTGCTGAACAATCATCGACAGGAAGACACTGAACTCGCCAAAAAAGATACCCCACATCCAAAGACAAAGGAGAAGTCACAGTGAGACAGTAGGAGGGGCATAATCACAATAAAATCAAATCCCATAACTGCTGGATGGGTGACTCACAAACTGGAGAACAATTATACCACAGAAGTCCACCCACTGAAGTGAAGGTTCTGAGCCCCATGTCAGCCTTGCCAACCCAGGGGTCCGGCAACTGGAGGAGGAATTCCCAGAGAATCAGACTTTGAAGGCTAGCAGAATTTGATTGGAGGTCTTTGACAGGATGGGGGAAACAGAGAATCCACTCTTGCGGGGGGCACACACAAAGTAGCATGCTCATGAGGATCCAGGGGGGAAGGAGCAATGACCCCATAGGAGACTGAACCAGACCTACCTGCTAGTGATGGAGGGTCTCCTGCAGAGGCGTTGGTGGGAGGGTGCTGTTGCTCACCACAGGGATAAAGACACTGGCAGCAGAATTTCTGAGAACTACTCCTTGGCATGAGCCCTCCCAGAGTCCACCATTAGCCCCACCAAAGAGCCTGTAGGCTCCAGTGCTGGGTCACCTCAGGCCAAACAACCAACCAGGAGGGCATGCAGCCCCACCCATCAGCGGACAAGGGGATTAAAGTTTTACTGAGCTCTGCCCACCAGAGCAACAGCCAGCTCTACCCACCACCCGTCCCTCCCATCAGGAAGCTTGCACAAGCCTCTTAGATAGAGGATTATCCACCAGAGGGCAGATAGCAGAAGCAAGAAGAACTACAATCTTGCAGCCTGTGGAACGAAAACCACATTCACAGAAATATACACAAAATGAAAAGGCAGAAGACTATGTACCAGATGAAGGGACAAGATAAAACCACAGAAAAACAACTAAATGAAGTGGAGATAGGCAACCTTCCAGAAAAAGAATTCAGAATAATGATAATGAAGATGATCCAGGACCTCAGAAAAAGAATGGAGGCAAAGATCGAGATGATGCAAGAAATGTCTAACAAAGACCTAGAAGAATTAAACAACAAACACTAGGAAGATTTAAAGAACAAACAAACAGAGATAATACAATAAGTGAAATGAAAACTATACCAGAAGGAATCAATAGCAGCATAACTAAGGCAGAAGAACGAATAAATAACCTGGAAGACAGAATGGTGTAAATCACTGCCACAGAACAGACTAAAGAAAAAAGAATGAAAAGAAATGAAGACAGCCTAAGAGACCTCTGGGACAACATTAAATGCAAAAACATTCATTTTATAGGGGTCCCAGAAGGAGAAGAGAGAAAGGAAGGACGTGAGAACCTATTTGAAGAGATTATGGTGGAAAACTTCCCTAACATGGGAAAGGAAATAGCCATCCAAGTCCAGGAATTGCAGAGAGTCCCAGGCAGGATAAACACACTGAGATGCATAGTAATCAAATTGACAAAAATTAAAGACAAAGAAAAATTATTGAAAGCAACAAGGGAAAAACAACAAATAACATACAAGGGAACTCCCGTAATGTTAACAGCTGATTTCTCAGCAGAAACTCTACAAGCCAGAAGGGTGTGGCACAACATATTTAAAGTGTTGAAAGGGAAGAACCTACAACCAAGATTACTCTACCGAGCAAGGAACTCATTCCAATTTGATGGAGAAATCAAAATCTTTACAGAGAAGCAAAAGCTAAGAGAATTTAGCACCATCAAACCAGCTCTACAACAAATGTTAAAGGAACTTCTCTAAGTGAGAAACACAAGAGAAGAAAAACACCTACAAAAACAAACCCAAAACAACTAAGAAAATGGTAATAGGATCATACATATCGATAATTTTCTTAAATGTGAATGGATTAAATGCTCCAAACAAAAGACACAGGCTTCCTGAATGGATACAAAAGCAAGACCCATATATATGCTGTCTACAAGAGACCGAGTTCAGACCTGGGGACACATACAGACTGAAAATGAGGGGATGTAAAAGATATTCCATGCAAGTGGAAATCAAAAGAAAGCTGGAGTAGCAATACTCATATCAGAAAAACTAGACTTTAAAATACATAGTGTTACAAGAGAAAAGGAAGAACACAACACAGTGATCATGTGATCAATCCAAGAAGAAGATATAACAATTATAAATATATATGCACCCAACATAGGAGCACTGCAATACATAAGGAAAATGCTAACAGCTATAAAAGAGGAAATTGACAGTAACAAAATAATAGTGGGGGGCTATAACACCTCACTTACACCATGGACAGATCATCCAGACCAAAAATTAATAGGAAACACAAACTTTAAATGACACAGTAGACCAGATAGATTTAATTGATATTAATAAGGTATTACATCTGTAAGCAGCAGATTACACTTTCTTCTCAAATGTATATGGAACATTCTCTACGATAGATCACATCCTGGGTCACAAGTCAAGCCTCAGTAAATTTAAGAAAATTGAAATCATACCAAGCATCTTTTCCGACCACAATGCTATGAGAGTAGCAGACAATTACAGGGAAAAAAAAACCATAAAAAACACAAAAACATGGAGGCTAAACAATACATTACTAAATAACCAAGAGATCACTGAAGAAATCAAAGAAGAAATCAAAAAATACCTAGAGACAAACAACAATGAAAACATGATGATCCAAACCCTATGGGAGGCAGCAAAAGCAGTTCTAAGAGGGAAGTTTATAGCAATACAATCCTACCTCAAGAAACAAGAAAAAACTCAAACAATCTAACCTTACACCTAAAGGAACTAGAGAAAGAAGAACAAACCTAACGCAGAGTTAGTAGAAAGAGAGAAATCATAAATATCTGAGCAGAAATAAATGAAATAGAAACAAAGAAAACAATAACAAAGATCAAGAAAACTAAAAGCTGGTTCCTTGAGAAGATAAACAAGATTGATAAACCTTTGGCCAGACTCATCAAGAAAAAGAAGACTTGAATCAATAAAATTAGCAATGAAGAAGGAGAAGTTACAACAGACACTGCAGAAATACAAAGCATCCTAAGAGACTAGTACAAGAAACTCTAGGCCAATAAAATGGACAACCTGGAAGAAATTAACAAATTCTTAAAAAAGTATAACCTTCCAAGACTGAACCAGGAAGAAATAGAAAATATGAACAGACCAATCACAAGTAATGAAATTAAAACTGTGATTAAAGATCTTCCCACAAACAGAAGTCCAGGACCAGATGGCGTCACAGGTAAATTCCATCAAACATTTAGAGAATAGCTAACACCCATCCTTCTCAAACTCTTTCAAAAAATTGCAGAGGAAGGAGCACTCCCAAACTCATTCTACGAGACCACCATCACTCCAATATGAAAACCAGGCAAAGATGTCACAAAAAAGAAAACTACAGGCCAATTTCACTGATGAATATAGATGCAAAAATCCTCAACAAAGTACTAGCAAACAGAATCCAGCAACACATTAAAAGGATCATAAACCATGATCAAATGGGATTTATCCCAGGGATGCAAGGATTCTTCAATATACACAAATCAATCAATGCGATACACCATATTAACAAACTGAAGAATAAAAACCATATGATCATCTCAATAGATGCAGAAAAAGCTTTTGACAAAATTCAACACCAATTTATGGTAAGTACTCTCCAGAAAGGGGTCATAGAGGGAACCTACCTCAACATAATAAAGGCCATATATGACAAACCCACAGCAAACATCATTCTCAATGGTGGAAACACTGAAAGCGTTTCCTCTAAGATCAGGAACAAGACAAGGATGTCCACTCTCACCACTTTCATTCAACTTAGTTTTGGAAGTCCTATCAATGGCAGTCAGAGAAGAAAAAGAAATAAAAGGAAAACAAATTGGAAAAGAAGGAGTAAAACCGTCACTGTTTGCAGATGACACGATACTGTACATAGATATTCCTAAAGATGCCACCAGAAAACTACTAGAGCTAATCAATGAATTTGGTAAAGTTGCATGATACACAATTAATGCACTGAAATCTTTGCATTCCTATACACTAACAATGAAAGATCAGAAAGAAATTAAGGAAACAATCCCATTCTCCATTGCAACAAAAATAAAATACCTAGAAATAAGCCTACCTAAGGAGGTAAAAGATCTGTACTCAGAAAACTATTGGCCACTGATGAAAGAAATCAAAGATGACACATACAGATGGAGAGATATACCATGTTCTTGGATTGGAAGAATCAATATTATGAAAATGACTATACTACCCAAAGCAATCTACAGATTCAATGCAATCCCTATCAAATCAACAATGGTATTTTTACAGAAGAGGGACAAAAAATCTTAAACTTTGTAGGGAAACACAAAAGACCCTGAATAGCCAAAACAATCTTAAGGGGAAAAAAATGAAGCTGGAGGAATCAGACTCTGACTTCAGACTGTACTACAAAGCTACAGTAATCAAGACAATATGGTACTGACACAAAAACAAATATAGATCAATGAAACAGGATAGAAAGCCTAGAGATAAAACCATGCACCTATGGTCAACTAATCTGTGACAAAGGAGGCAAGGATGTACAATGGATAAAAGACAGTCTCTTCAATAAGTGGTGCTGGGAAAACTGGACAGCTACATTTAAAAGAAGAAATTAGAACACTCCCTAACATCATACACAAAAATAAACTCAAAATGGAATAAAGTCTTACATGTAAGAATGGACACTATAAGACTCTCTGAGGAAAACATATGAAGAACACTCTGACATAAATCATGGCAAGATCTTTTTTGACGCACCTCCCAGAGTAATGGAAATAAAAACAAAAATAAACAAATGGGACCTAATGAAACTTAAAAGCTTTTGCACAGGAAAGGAAACTATAAACGAGACAAAAAGACAACCCTTAGAATGGGAGAAAATATTTACAAATGAATCAACTGACAGTGGATTAATTTCCAAAATATATAAACAGCTCATGCATCTCAATATTAAAAAACAAACAACCCAATCCAAAAATGGGCAGAAGACCTAAATAGACATTTCTCCAAAGAAGACATATAGATGGACAAGAGGAACATGAAAAGCTGTTCAACGTCATTAATTATTAGAGAACTGCAAATCAAAACTACAATGAGGTATTACCTCACACCAGTTAGAATGGGCATCATCAGAAAATCTACAAACAACAAATCCTGGAGAGGGTGTGGAGAAAAGGGAACACTCTTGCACTGTTGGTGAGAATGTAAATTGATACAGCCACTATGGAGAACAGTATGGAGGTTTCTTAAAAAACTGAAAATAGAAATACCATATTACCTACAAACCCACTATTGGGCTTATACCCAGAGAAAACCATAATTCATAAGCCACATGCACCCCAATGTTCATTGCAGCACTATTTTCAATAGCCAGGTCATGGAAGCAACCTAAATGCCCATCGATAGATGAATGGATACAGAAGAAGTGGTACATATATACAATGGAATATTACTCAGCCATAAAAAGAAATGAAATTGGGTCATTTGTAGAGACATGGATAGATCTAGAGACTGTCACACAGAGTGAAGTGTGTCAGAAAGTGAAAAACAAATATTGTATATTAACGCATATATGTTTAATCTAGAAAAATGGTACAGATGAACTGGTTTGCAAGGAAGAAATAGAAACCCAGATATAAAGAACAAACCTATGGACATCAAGGGGAAATCGGGGATGGGGTGGTGGTGGTGGGATGAACTGGGAGATTGGGATTGACGAATATACACTATTATGTATAAAACAGATCTAATAAGAACCTGCTGTATAAAAATAAATAAAATAAAGTTCAAAAAAATTATTGAAATAAATTCACAAAGCATAAAATTCTCCCCTAAAATGTATAATTCAGTGTTTTTAGTGTACACATAGAGATGTGTAGCCATCACACTATAATTCCAGAGTATATGCACTACTACAAAAAGAATCCTCATATCCATTTGCAAGTTAATTCTCACTCCCTTATCTCCCTAACTCCTGGCAACCATGAATCTACTTTCTATATGTATTTCCCTGCTCTGGAAATTTCATATAAATGGAATTGTACAATAGTGTTCTTTTTCATTGGCTTCTTTAATTTAGCATACTGCATTCATCCATGATTTAACATGTATTAGTACCTCAATTTAATGGCAAATAATATTTCATTGTTTGTATATACCACTTTGTTTATCCATTGATTAGCTGATGGACATTTGGGTTGTATCTTCTTTTGTACCATTATGAGTAGTGCTGCTATGAACTCCATGTAAAACTTGTGGTGTAGGCATATGCTCCAATTTCTCTTGGGTTTATACCGAAGGCATAGAGTTACTGGGTCATGTAATAATACTATACTTAACTTTTTGAGGAAATGACAAACTTTCCCAATGTAACTGTATCTTTTTACAATCCAATTAAAATTTTTGAAACTTCTGATTTCTCTACTTCCTCAATGATGCTTCTTTATTCTTTTCTTTTTCTGTTCCTCAGACTGGATATTACAATTGACCTATCTCGAAGTTTGCCAGTTCTTTGTTTTTGGCAGCTCAAATCAATTCAGTTATTGTAGTTTTCAACTCCAGAATTTTTTTAAAAAATAATTTTTATCTTACTGATATTTTTTTATTTGTGAGATATTGTTCTCATTCTTTCTGTTTTTAGTTCTTTGGACATATTTATAATAACTACTTTAAAGTTTTTATCTAGTTAATCCAAGTTATGGGCTTGTTCTGGGTCAGTGTTTATATAGTCTTAATATGTATTCCTTCTTGTTCCTTAGCATGCTTCATGTATTTTTTAAACTGGATATCTTAAATAAGATAATATTACAAAGCTGGAAATCATATCCTCTTCCTCCCCTCTAAGGCTTGTTTTCTTTGTTATTTATCGGTTTAGTGACTTTCCTATACTAGTCTGTATTGTCTTTAGAGACCACTGAAGTAACTTTTCTGTAAGTTTAGTGGTCAGCTGATAATTAGATAGACATTTCCTTAATACATTTTACTAATTAGTCTCTGACCCATTGCTGAGGGGCTCATTGAATTGGGTAAGACTTCAAAACTCCTACAGGTCACAGTTTTGCCTTAGCCTTCATTTCCTGCTTACTTGGAGACTCAGAGTCAGAGAGATATGAGAGATTAAAGCCTCAGGTCTTTCCTCAGCATACACACAGCCCTGTATATGCACATGGCCTCTAGATTTCCAGGAATATGTTAGAGGTTTTAAGAGCCATTATATCTCCAGCTTTGGTCAGCTTCTTCTTTGCCCCAACTGGTATCAATGCTTTGACAAAATTCTTAAGAATAGAGCTTTCCCACTGAGCAAAATCTTATCAAGTCAATTAAAGATAAATCCAATGAGGCTTGTCCACAGAGGTGCCAAAGCGATAATATAGAAAAATTCTATAAAGATGGGACTTTTTAGAGAGTTCCAAACCTGTTCTCCCTCCTCCAGTGTTCTCCCAGGCTACAAGTTTCAAATCTCCTGTGGAATCAGAGACAGGATGACAGAAATAGGGCAAGTGGAAACTCCACAAAATCACTGTTCTTACTACAATTCAGTCATTTTTCTGGAATAAGTGCCCTTCAGATTGTTGCAAAGCTTTGATTGATCTCCAGCGTTTCGAAAAATGTTGATTTTGGCCATTTTTGCCAATATCATCATTGCTTTTATGAAGGAACATCTATTTGAGGTCTTTATCATGTCATTCCAGGTGTTTCCACTTTCATTGGGAGTTTTACATTTTTGCTGTTCTCATTTATTACTATGAGTTTCTGGACACCTTAAAACTTGACCTCAGCCTGTTTTTCCAACCTTGTCTCCATCTTCTCTCTGGAAAATACTTTATAATACAATAACATTGAACCATCTTCTTCTCTTCTCTACATTTCACCTTTATTCTAGCTTTGCTTTTGCTGTTTCCTCTGCCTAGTTCAGGTTTGCTCACTTTGGTTTTGAATAACTCCATTCAGTACATTTAAAAATTAATAAATATGCTAAAAATTATACTGGTACAAGCTAACATTTCTTGACATTGTATCATCAGTCAGACTCTATTTTAAGTACTTTGCATTAATTACCTCAATTAATCCTCACAAAAATCTATGATACAGAAAGAATGTAAAAAAGGAATTTTAGTAGTCTGTTACTTAGATGAAACAAGACTTGGTTACAGTCTTAATGAACAGTTAGAGATAAGGAGGATCATAGGTCAGTAGCATTATTTTAAACTTGAGTTACTAGGTTGAAGTTACCTGATATAGAAGAGAGAAAAGGATGAGTTCTAAGGGCAGCTATGAAGAGCTATTTATTGAACATGCTGAGTTTGTGAGATACCCAAGTGAGGAAATTCAGCAAGCAATTTGATGTACTAACATGCAAGTCATGAGGGAGGTCAGTCGTAGAGATACAGGTTAGGAATTATGAACATGGTAGGTAGTATTACAAATTTAGCACTGGGAAAGCTTGCCAAAATAACCAATACAGTGAAGCATAAGTCTAATGATGGAAATGTGAGGATACACAAAATTCTAGGAAAAGCAAATCAGGGAGAGAAAGAGATCAGAGAGAGCATGTCATATGTGAAGAAGAGAGATAACTTGGATTAGCATTAGCATTTGAAGGTATAATCTTAATAGTTTCTTTCATGTACTGGAAGAGGAGAAAGAAATAATGAATACAAAGGTGAAAATGCTTATGGGTAGAGAAGAAGGAAGTTACAGTGAGTAGAAAGAAAGAAGTTGAGTGGAAGACCTAAAGAAAGTAATGAAGATTTGTAAACATTACCTAGAGGGGAAAGGAAAAGACTGTTGAAAAAGGGCCACCATTTTGTTTGTGGCCTATCTGAAGGGATTGCTCATAATTGGATATTGGCACTAGACTGTATGGTTATAGGATTAACTGCGCCAGGGTTCTGAGCTGTGGAGACAGAACAGAGACAGAACGAAGAGCAGATTGAAGCTCTGATTTCAAGATTAAAATGTTTTCCTTTCTCCACAGTTTCATATTCCACTGCAATAAGCTTAAAAAAAAAGAAATATGAATGTAAAAATCAAAACTATTTGGTGCAAAAATATCTCTTGGAGCTTTGTAAGTTTATACAGGTCTAAATATTTATTATGAAAAAAAGGAATCATATTTAGTCAGAAAGATGTTTTTTAAAATTACCATTTTTTTCATGTAATCCGAATTAAATTTTTATGAGGCCTAGAGTATGTCTATATGAATTTTAACTTAGATAAAAATCAAGATAGTCACATGTTAGTTAATTTGTTTTTATTATCTAAATCAAAGAAAAATATTAATTTATAATAAAATATAAAAATATTGACTGAATTTATATTGTCACTTAAACATAAGATTCTAAAATAATAATGTACTTTCTTTTTTATTCTACTATTCTATTAAGATTAAAAAAAATTTTGTATCTAGGATTTTATACGAAGATACACATGGCATAGAATTCTAAGGGCTACATAAACTAATATTCTCTAAATCTTCTTTCCTATGAAAGTCATCAATATTATGATCTGAAATTTGAACATGGGCTTAGCCAATATGGTGGCGGTTATGTTTAGTATAGAAAGATAACTATATTTTTACAGATATCAATATCTGTTTCTCGATAAATATTAGCTCAGTTATTTTGCCAATACACAAAGTGGCCAACAGAATGGGTTAATTAATGTTTCACAATCCTTGTTATTATTCAATTATTTCTCAATGCTGTAAATTTCACAAAGCCATACCAAAACTTGCATGTATATGTATCAATGCCTTTTCAAATTTTGAATTTAACTGTGTTTTAAAAAGGCAGAAGCTTATCCTTGAGAAATTAAATTTATATTAAATATCCATAATTCAATTTAAAATACTAAATCTCTTTGATTATGTATAAACACTAATGTAGTACTTTACACGCTGCATAAATAAATATTTTTAAAAATTTAAATCTGAAAACAGAAATGTTAGGATCTAGAACAAATATTTCTGAGAAAATATGTATTCATTTCCTAGAACTGCTGTGACAAATTCCTACAAACGTTGTGACTTAAAATAACAGAAATTAATTTTTTCATAGTTTTAGAGGCTAAAATTCTGAAATCAAGGTGTTGCTCTGGAGCCTCTAAGAGAGAATCTTTCCTTGATTTTTCCTAATTCTGGTGGCTGTTGACATTCCTTTTCCTTGGCCTGTGGCCATATCACTCCAGTTTCTAACCCTGTCTTCTTTTACCATAGAACACAATATTCACTTGATCCAGGGATTTGGAAATTAATATACTTTGGAGGAGGCATTTTTTCTGCCTACCACAGGAAAGAACACAAAACTGATTCTCATTTGATTCTTTTTTTTTTTTCTAAGTATTTTGCTTGAATCAACTATCATCTTTTGCCAGCCAAAATGTTATTGTAAACAGTAACAGCTATATTTACATTCCACTAATTGAATAATTTCATTAATTGAATAATTAAAAGATTACAAATCACTAATTTCCATCTTTATATTGCTTAAAGCTAAGTATCAACTGCTGCTATGCTTAGTCTAGCTTCAACTCTCCCAAAATAGAGTTCATTTGAATTTGTTCTTAATGCAGTTCACTCTTCATGCAAATTATTCATGTAGCTTACTCAGAAATGTAAAATTATGAGATAAATTACTGAGACTGTACTGTGTGTTTGTATGTCTCCAAGTCCAGAATACAAATTTTATATTAAAACTGAATGCCTAGATCTATCAAAATACTATCAAGATTAAAATCAAAATAATAATTAGGAACAAGTTTAAGAAAAGAAGTTCATGACTTATAGTCTGAAAACTATAAAACATTTATGACAAAAAATGGAAAAAAATTCCCTATTCATGGACTAGAAGATTTATATTATTAAGATAATATACTCCCAAAGTGATCTACAGATTCAAAAACTTCCTATTAATTTCCCAGATTCCTTTTTTGCAGAAATTGACAAGTTGATTTTCAAATTTATACGGAAATGCAAGGGATACAGAATAGCCAAAATAATTGTGAAAAAGAAGGAAAAAGTTGGAGGACTCATGTTTCCTGAGATCAAAATGTATTGCAAAACTACAATATTCATGTAAGTGTAATACTAGCATATGGGTAGATACATACATCAATGAAAAAAATTGAGAGTCCAAAAATAAACCTTTATTTTATTTTCAATTGATTTTTGAAGTAGTGTCAAGATAATTCATTGGAGCAAAGAATAGATTTTTTTCAACAAATGGTGCAAGGGCAACTAAGTTATCTATATGCAAAAGAAACAATTTTGACCCTGTTTTTAACATACCAAAAAATAAGTGCAACTAAATTATAGACCTAAACATAAGAGCTAAAACTGTAGTACTCTTAGAAGAAAACATAGAAGTAAATCTTCATGACCATGTATTAGTCAATAGTTTCTTAGATATGACACTAAAAGCACAAGTGACAAAACAAAAACACTGATAAATTGGGTTTCATCAAAATTAAAAACCTTTGGAATTTCAGACCCACAAACAAATTAAAAGTGAAAGGTGAAAGTAAAAAGAAAACCCACAGAAAGTAGGAAATACTTACAAGTCATGTATCTGATAAGGTAATTTAATCAGAATATAAAAAGAACACTTAAAACTCAATAATGAAAAGATAAATATCTCAATAAAAATGGGCAATGGATATGAATGGGTATTTATTCAAAGAAGACATACAAATATCCAATAAGCTATGAAGAGGTGCGCAAAATTATTAGCCATTAAGGAGATGCAAATCAAACCTCCAATGAGATGTCACTTCATACACACTAGGATGGCTACAATAAAAAAAGATAGAAAATAATAAGCATTGATGAGGATGCAGAGAAATTGGAATCATCATACATTTTGTGTATTTGGAAAACAGGATGGTAGTTCTTTAAACTGTTAAATACAGAGCTGCTATCCATGATCCAGTAATTCCATTCCTAAGTATATACTATCAGAAATGAAAACATATGTCCACATAAATATACATAAATGTTTATAACAAAATTATTCATAATAGCCAAAAAATGGAAATAACCCAAATGACCACCAAGTGATGAATGTCTCCAAAATGCAGTCTATTCATACAATGAAATATTATTTAGCAATCAAAAGAAATGGAGTACCAACACCTCCTATGGCATGGAAGAACCTTCAAAAGGGTATGCTAAGCAAAAGATACCAGTTACAAAAGAACACATATTGTATGATTCTATTTATATGAAATGTCCAGAATAGGCAAATCTATAGAGAGAATAAGTAGATTACTGGTTGCCTATGCCTGGGAGTGGGTAGTGACTACTAATGTCTAAAGGGTTTTTCGGGGAGGATGATAAAAATATTTTAAAATTATATTGCAATGACAGTTGCACAACTTTGTAAATGTACTAAAAGCCTTTGAATTACAGACTTTAAGTAGAATAATTGTCTGATGTATGAACCAAATCTTAAAGCTGTTAAAATAGGCCACTGTAACAATTTAAAAACTAAAAGAAAATTTCTTAGGAGATGATTTTAAATATAAAATCATTTACAAAGATGATGTAAAATTCAAACTAAAGATGGACTTTTGTTTCTTCAGCTGTGTGTCTCTCTCTCTGCCTCCATCATATATATATAATATATATTTATTTTATTTTATTTTATTTTTTTCCCTGTATTATTGACTGGAATGAGAGATAAGGAAAGGAGCAGGACAGAACTGATCTTGTAGGAGAAGATCTGGTAAGGGAGGCAATTTGAAATTTCCCTAAAAGCATAGTGATCAAAACTGAGTTATAAAACATTGTCAAGGTGTGAAAGCCAACAGTTGGTGTGAGAAAAATACCACAGAATCTTTTGATAATGTGTTTAAATCTGACACCAACAAGCCTTTGTCTCAGTCTGTATGAGAGATGGTCACCTGTCACAGACAAGCCATCTCATACCCTATGGAAGGCCTGGAGTACAGCACAGTGACAATTGCATTGTCACTCACTTGAAGCCTACTGCAATATATTCCAGATTATGTACATTTACATACCATATCACCTCCATGCCACAACTTAATGAAACTGACCCTCACAGAATACAAGTTTGCCTTTTAAAAATCCTTATAAAGACATAATTCATATAAGCACAAGTGAATAAAAAAATCATGGTGCTGATAAGACACCTTATTATAATTCTTCACTGGAAATATTATGAGGTTAAAACAAGAACAATTTAATCAAGGTTGCTAGAAATTTTACCAAGAAAATATGAGTTTAAAAATAAAACATGATATATTGATTTATCTGCCTTGGTTATAAAATAAAATTCATAAATTAAATTTATGAATATATGAAATGTATTCAGTTCATAATGTAAGGTAATCAAATGCCAACACATAATTTAAAATCAGAAGTTTTTATGATATTATTCATATGGTTAATTGAAAATGAACAATAATTATTACCATGCTTTATAATGCTTTATAATGAGATAAAGTGTTACCAGGAAGATTTTTAATCTTACACAAGGATGCTGGCTAACTGTTCATATAGAACTTTAGATGAGTTTACAAAACAGGACCATTCCACATTTGCTGACATGGTATGTGGTGACAAGTGACAAGGCAGGAGTATGCAACAGAGACTTTAAAAGAGAAAAAGGATATTAATCATTACCTTCAAAGCAAGGGAAACATTTTTTTACAAATAATAAGATACAGCAGTGCTTTTCTGAAGAAATTCGTTATGTAGAAAGTAATTTTTTAATGTATTTTTTAAATGTTTCCATTATTAGGGAATTTAATACTTAAAACTATGTTTAAGTTCAAAAATAAGAACTAACAGGTACGTCCCATGGGGGAAAAAAAGGCAGCAAACTTGGAATCAGATATTCTACCTTATGTAAAAATCTTCCAAATGAAGAGCTGCAGCTGGTTTTGTTAACTGTGGTAAATGTAAAAGTCAACATGTCTAAGAGAAACTTTTGCATAACAGGATATAAAACTGAAGAAGACCCATGATGTAGAGAACACAGCAAATGATATTGGTCTTCCATTTGGGTATATGTAACTTGTTATATATCTTTTCCATTTATGATCACCAGTAAAACCAGCTATGGACATAAGTAAAATGTGGATATTAGAACTTTAAATGTAATATCACAAACTTATTATATCAACATTTTAATAAAGTATGATACATAATATAGCATATTTGACGACAGAGTGAGAACATATGGATTTTATAGCATTAATAAACAACATTACATTTTTATATAATCTAGCCTTATCCATTAAATGTTTCTGTATGTCTGAGATATCCATAATATATTAGTATAGAAGTAAATGTTTATAATTAAATGTTTCTAATTATGTATATAAAAGTATAAAACTGAGTGTGATGGGCTACATTTATTATCACCAATTATTTACTGTCCCTCTCAGAGGGAATTATATATCTGTGCCCATTGGTATCAGCCATTTCCATGTGATTTAGTATGAGATATGAGTGGAGTTACACATAAATAAATTTTAAAAATTCAGTAAGACAAAGTGTATAAGTTTCCTAGGGTTGCCATAATAAATTACCACCAACTGGTAGCTTAAAACAAGAGGCATTTATTCTCTCATAACTCTAAAAAGTAGAAGTTTGAAATCAAGGTATCAGCAGGGTTGGTTCCTTCAGAAGGCCCTGAAGGAAAAACTGTCCCATGCCTCTCTCTTAAATTTTGGAAGTTGCTGACAGACAACCCTTTCTGATTTTGGAAGTTGCTTACAGACAACCCTATCACTCTAATTTCTGCCTCTATCTTCACGTAGGCTTCTGCTCTGTGTGTCACTGTCTTCTGCTCTTATCATAAGGACATGAGTCATTGGATTTAAGGCCATGTCTAAATCCAGATTAATTTCATCTTGAGATCCTAAAATAATTACATCTGCAAAGACTCTATTTCCAAATAAAGTTATATTCTGAGGTTCTGGGTGGACATTCATTTTGGAGAAGACCTTATTCAACCCAACAATAGCAAGTAACCTGTATTAGTTTGCTAAGGCTGCCATAATAAAATACTACAAACTGGTTGGCTTAAATAATAGAAGTTAACTGTCTCACAGTTCTGGAGGCTCAAAGTACAAGATCAAGGTGTTTACAGGTTTGGTTTCTTTAAAGGTCTCTTTGGCTTGCAGATAGCTTCCTTCTCACTGTGTTGTCACACGGTCATCCCTATGTCTGCATCCATGTCCTAATCTATTCTGGTAAGAATCAGTCATGTCAGGTTAGTTACGACCCTCATAACTTCACTTAACCTTAATTAAAGGTTTAAAAAATCCAAACAACAAATAGAGTAACATTCTGTGATACTAGGGGTTAAAACTCTAACATATGCATTTGGTTGGGGGGGGTGCACAATTCACCTCATAACATAACCCAAGAAAATGTACAAAGAAGTTGAACATTTGAGGGAACAAAGATATACCAGTAGCAAATAAACATGAAAAAAATGTCCAATGTCAGTAGTCATTAAGGAAGTGTCTATTAAATCCAAATAGCAGGGACTTAACTATTTTATAGCCAGCATATAAAGAGGTTGGAAAATGTCAGTCCCACCCTTGAAACAAAAGAAAACTGAACAAATGGAAAATCACCAACTCTTCTTGGACACATTGGAGAACTGAGGTTGTAGGGCACATCACTATTAAGAAATATTGAAAAATGGGTGAATCCAAATAGGCACATCTGAGATTGGCTTAAGTGAAGCAGAATTTGCTAGAGTCATGAATGATAGAAACACGCAAATGGTAATTTTGATGGATTGATGAGACTGAATGTAGACTAGCCTAAGCCTGGGAAATTCATAAAGGCCTCAGTCTTACAGGTGGCCCCCAACTTTTGTGGGTTTTACATCCAGCAGCCCCAGTAGGTTTGTACACTGAAGATCTTGAAAGAAAGATCCTCTCATTGAATGCTCTGGCATGGGGAGGGGAAGAGTAATCATCGTGAAAAGCCTGCTACCTTCTCCTCCATAAGTAGGGCTTACTCTCCAGGGGGAAAATACTTTACTAAGGCCTTAGATCAGTTGGGGGAAGGGATCTCCTCCATCTCAAGTCCCCTTAAGCCTTTTTGTCTCACCCAAGGATGAGGAAAAAAAAAAGACAAAGAGCACTGGAAAAATATGTGAGAATGCCAAAGCACAAAGAAACACTCACTAAGAGACCGAGATTTCATTTATAATTATGGAAAGCTTCCTTTTCCTCTCATCTTACCACGACACCAATAGGGCTCCAGTGTACTAGCAGTTGATTACAGTTGACAGGGCTGCAAAGATGCAAACTCTATTTGAAAAGTTCTTAGGGAAACCCAACATCAACAGGGAGACAAGCAAGGGCACTAGAAGAATTTGAAGCCTCTGGCACTGTCCATATCATAGTAACAATTAAGCATAGTCCATGTCCTAGTAAGATTAACATATATCCTCACACTAAAGGCTGATCTACCTTATTTCCTGTTACCTGATGCAACAGTATATCATTTCCAATTATACATTTAAGGGCCTTGAACATTATTCTTTGAGTATACAAAGAACCACAGCCTTGGAACCATGGAAAGGCCATGAATATTATCTGCACCATATTGAACTAAAATCCTGATTTTACTTCAATTTTCATGACCTCATACAGTCATATGATAAATGGTCCCTAGCTTTTCTATATATACGATACTTCGATAAGCTGTGTTAGCTTTCCAACATTCATGTTATTTTTAACTCAATGATGAAAGCATGTCTTGTTGGAATATCTTCATTATTTGTTGCTTTTTTGTTTGGTAATAGCAATTATAACATTTAATAGATATTTCCTAAAATTGCTGTTTTTGGCTTTCTAATCTGTCATTCTCCCCTCATTGTTACAGTCTACTATTTCAAATATGTGTTAAGCTGTGTTCATTTCCTTAACCAATAAATTCCTCCTCAAAGGATACAAATCTCTGCATATCTCAGGAAATGATGTGAGCCCGTTATGATTAAACCACTTGCAAAACTGAGGCCTCAACTTAGATGACAAACAATAGTCTACAGTTGAGTGTATTCCTAAAACCTTAGCCTTATCAAGAGAAACCAATGGAAGGTTATTTTCCCAGAGAGCTACAGAGCCTTCCCCTGACACACCCCTTCTCCTTACATGAACTTATGACTGGTTCAAATGTTGTCATCAAATCTTTTCAGACTCTGAATTTTTTAGATGGGAGTATCATTTGAATCTAGAAACTCTATTCCCACAAGTGCAGGATGACTCTATTCTACCAATGGGCAGAGAACTGGAGGCTTGGAGGGGGATGCTGTCAAAAGTCAAGCATATTTTATATTTGGAAGGATTTAAAATGTTGCAGCTTTTGGGTCTGGGAGGGATGGACTTGGGAATTTGGGGTTAGCAGGTACAAACTATTACATATAGAATGGATAAACAACAAGGTCCTACTGTACAGCACAGGGAAATACATTCTATATCCTGAGATAAACCAAAATGGAAAAGAATATTTTAAAATGTATTTATATGTATAACTGAATCACTTTGCTGTACAGCAGAAGTTAACACAAAATTGTAAATCAACTATACTTAAATAAAAAAAAAAACTTGCAGCTTTTGTCAGTGTTTTACCATATTTAGTTTTAAACCCCAAATTCCTGGATCTTAACACTAGGAATCCAGACCCAGAAACAGAATCAGCTCAAAGGGAAAGATCAATTTTAAAGCCACCCAAGGGATACTAATGTAGCCTGTTAGTGGACTGGTATTCAGAATCCCTGCTCCGTATCCACCGCAGCAGTCCCTCATTATCAGAAGGCACTTTCCCCAATTGTGGAACTGGAAATCTGTGATAGATTGACTTTCCTCTTAGGAGACAGTCAATTCCCTTACTCTCCTCTTCTGATCTTTTGTAAATTACATATCAGTGAGATATTCTATCATGTATGAATTTCTGATTGTTACTTACGTAGTTATGACAACTTTGTCCTGAATAAATGTGTATAGCACTCATAACATTTCTTTTTACTAGATAATTGGGCCGAATACAAATGTAACTGAATTTCAGGAAACCCTATAGGGAAATGCAATCTTTTTTGTATCTAGAATGGTACCAAAATATCACAGTGCAAATAAAAGGGGAAATTTAGAAGAAATAAAAAGCATTTAAACTTAACTAGATGCTTTGTTATGGCTTAGGGAAAAATAAATAATGTGTTTGAAATCAAACAGACTTTTAATCCTGTATTTTTTTTTTTTTTACTTTTACTCACCAGAGAGAATTTATTAGAGATATAATCCCTTACACTTATATAGCATATTACACTTTTCAGAGTGCTTCCCCATGAATTTTAATTTCCCATAGGTCAGGATACATCCCATCTATATTGAACTTTGTTGTCTAAATGTTCTTCAGAGGCTTTAGTGCTTGGGTCTTTGCCCCTGCTATTCCAATATTTGGAAAGCTTTTTACTTCTCCACACCTTTGTAGGTCTGGTTAGCTCTTACTTTTTCTTCAGTGCCTAACCTATAAGTTGTCTCTTCAAGAAACTCTTTTCCTACTCCTGCAACTGGTTAAGAACCTTCTGTATTTTGTCCTACAGAATGGTGAATTAGACTTTTAGTGCCCTGTTTTTATACAACATTGTAATTTTCCAATCCCTGGTAAGTCTTTACCAATGAACTATAATAAGTTCTTTGTAGGTTGAGAGTGAGATCTGTTCACCATCTATCCCAGCATTATATCAGGCATTTAAAAGGTATTCTATAAAAATCAGTTGAATAAATGAATATATATTAATATCCCATTTGAAGCTAAGTATAAACCAAGTCTGAGTAAAGTAAAGATGTTGGTATAAGGTAATATAGCAAACATACAGCTCAAACAGAAATTCCCTGAAGGAGTCTTTCAAAGCAGAGGAATGCTGCCTTACTTAAATTGTATTCTGAGTGCTCTGAGGGACAGGAAGAACACATGTTATCAGCTCAGTTTTGCAAGAAGAGGAAACAATGACAAGGGACATCAATTGACTGGTTGAAGTGTTTTGGTGTGGGTTTCCCAAAAGCCAAATCTGAGACAAAGATTTAGGTGTAGGTGATAACACATCCTAGGGATTATCTGCACAATTTTGTGTTTGGTCTCCTGAGAATCTGATGCAGACTGTTTAACGTTTTAATAATAAAAATGATAAATTATATAACATTAATCAAGCACTTTTTATGTGCCAGGCACTGTGTGAGGCCATTTTAGTGGATTATCTCACTTAATTTCACAATAACTTTATGGGATAACTATTATTATTACCCTCATTTTACAGAAGAAAAAAACTGAAGCTTAAAGAGTTGGTTTGTGGTGCACAGTTTGGGACACAATTCCTATTTTTAGATTTGCTATGTATGATTTAGTAATCCTCAGTTTTCAGATCTGTAAAAAGGCAGTAAACACCACATAGGTGTCCCTTAAGGCACTCCTGCGATATGCATTTTTTCTTTTCTTTCTTCTTTCCTTACTTCCACCCTCCCCTCAAACACATTAAATTTTCTTTTCCATCATCACTGTTGATGTCTCCTTTTCCTGACCCTTTATAGAACAGAACACAAGTTTACAGAGTTTTCCTTATTTTCCTCAATATGAGACATTTATGCTGCATCATTTTTAGTTCCCAGGTTTGGTTGGAAGAAGTGGTTGAAGTGGAGCAAGGGATTAATATATTACACAGGGAAAAATCTATGGCAATGAAAATCCTCCTCCTATGGCTATGTCTATATACACCAGGATAGAAAAAAGCAAAGCTGCATATGGATGCTAATGTAAGGACTTTGCATATAAAAGACAAAAAAAATAATAATGCAGCCGCGTTTCAAAGTAAAATCAGTTTCTAGACTCTACTGGGTAATTTATAACAGCAACAGGCTTCCATAGAAGCTCTGGAATGAAGAGGAGGATGGAGTTTGGAAGAGGATGAGTAGAATGAATACGAGGCAAAGCCTGGAACTGTGACAGTGACTTCTGCTGGTTAATCTCTCAGTTCTGCCAGGTCAAATCAACACTAAGCAAACGCAAAGACCTGGTGTCAGGTTTAGGCAATCCTTGCTAATCATGTGGCTAAAGGCAGAGGGATGGAAAATCTTACATGGCAAGAGCCAAAGAGAAGCAGAAGCCACATATCTATTGTATCTTTCCAGTGAAGTTGGTGGTGATAATGTATTTTGTGCAGTTGTATATGAGACAGGATCCATCAGTATGGATGTTGATGGAGGGAACATTTTTTCAAACTATTACAAGTTTTAGAGAGCTATAGTTATGAAAGCTCATCTTCTTAGCATTACCAACAAATCCTTTATGATCTACATAGTTGCTTCATGAACAAACTGGGTTTTGATTTGTGATCTTAAAAGTAATAAGGCAAATTTCCTATAATGTGTAATTGATATAATCTTGCCCCAATATCTTGCAGTTGGGTACAGTTTTAACACAAGTTACGGTATACTCCAACTACCTTTGAACCTCTTTTCCTTTATCTGTATAATTAACTGAATGATAATGAAGCTAAATAAAAGTATAGAGAGAAGAGATTTCCCCTTTTGTTTAGAAAATTCCCAGCAGGCTTGGCAATATAAACTTTGTAATTCAAGGCCTTAAGCAGGAAGAGTGAGAGAGACATAAGACACATATGTTGTGTCTTTTTACCAACAATCTAACAAATAATTTTAAGTGTAATTATTACAATCTAGCAATGGTTGGTTTAAAAAATTAAAAAAGATTTTTCCTAGTAGAACTGTGTCATTTTTTGTTATATCAAAGTAAAGAAAAATTGAAAAGCCAACTAACAATAATTTGCTAATGTATTAAAATCAAGATAAAAATATGTGTGCTGCAATGAAATACTGGTCTAATTGATCATTTGAGTAGCTGGTACTTTTGGCCGTAACCTTTATAAAGTACTCAGATCTTTTCTGTAAATTAATTTACCCACTAAGGTAGATATTCCTTTGAAGTGTTAAATATGACAATTAGATAAAAGGAAGTAGAGATGATTGGAATCTGGTTATTTGGATGTGTGATTCAGAGCATGATACATGATAAAAGCTGTTCATTATTCACAGGATATGTGATGCAGAACATTCAAAAAGCTCTTCATTGCTCAGGGAATACCTTCACCAGCCTTGCAGTTTGACTTTTCTATCTCTTAACCCAAATTGCACCAGAGGCCTGCATTCATCCAGAATAGTCAATTCCTATGTCATCCTTCAGTGATAGAAGGCCAACTGTGATCCAATTTCATGGGTCCCCATGGTGCTTCAGTGATACGTGTGCAAATAACCTTTTGTATTTCTGTGGCACCATTCCCCCAAGGAGCTCAAAGGGCTTAATAGAGCTCCTAAATCCTCCCAACATTACCTTTGAGGTGGGAGTAGAGATCCCTGATAACATAATTCACATGCAGTTAAATATACTGCAGGTTAGGTCCTAACTCTTATAAAGTAACTAGATATAATAAAAAGCCTTTTAAAATAGTATTGACCATTAATAGAGGTACTGTTAGATGGGCTCAATTTGTTCAATAACTATCTATTGAAAATCTCTGTGTGAAATACTGTTTGACATACTTAATTGCTATGCTTTGACACTATAACAATAACTGCCACTTACAGAGTGTCTATCCTGAGTGATACATTGGGCTAAAGACTTTGTACGCATTCATTGTAACTCCTTACAACAAACATCCAAGATAAATTTATGTATGAGAAACCATAGTTTTTCTTACAGTAGGCTGCCCAAATTCACATTACTAGAAAGTGGTGTTGGTGCTGGCAATCAAACTCAATTATATCTGATTCTAGAATTGTTCTTTTGTTATTATGGAAAAAAATCACCTACCACAATTAAGATTATCATTTCACCTGAAAAAAACTGATTTTCTCAAAGTCCTTTAGCAAATAATGATAAGCAAATCATAGAACTTTAAAGCTGGGAAATATACTAGAGTCACTTAATTCTTACAGAAATGAGATAAAGAAAACTTTAACAAAATAAATCAAAGTATTCTCTCCTGCATAAATGATATCATAGTTATAGACAGATCATTCAATAAATAGGTAGATCTTGCTTACCCCATCCTGCTTCTTAAGGTATTCAGCAACTGAAATAAAACTCAGGTTTACCTGTGTTTTTCATATATCTATATGAATATTAACTATTTATTAATCTACCTAGATTTATTAGAGGTGTTTATTATTTGTTCAGGGACTTTGAACGTAGGTTTAATCACTTTAAAATGTACAAAAGCAATCATAGCAGTTTGGTACCTTTTCATGACATTGGTATCAACGAATGGGAGTTTATAACTGTGACTTCAGTATCCCCAGTGAGGTACATAAGGACAATAGAAGTTACTAATTATGAATAAATATCTTGAAAATCTTTGACTATTTTCTCTAAATTTAGTTCACTTTCATACCATCCTAATGTAGGTAGAGTGAAGCCTGGATTTAACTAACATCAAATAAATGTAAATATCCCAGCCAAATAAGTATTTTTGAATCAACACTGGATACTTGGGTTTTGGAGTTTAATCTTCACAATTTTCATGTACATGCTACATATATACAATATCATATACACAATAAATATAAGTACAAAATTCTTTTAAACCACCTGGTTATAGTTAGTGGCTTAAGAAACTTCCAGAATCCAAATACTGTCTAAACCAAGTTTATGATAATTCAATGTGAGACCCATTTCTGAAATACATGAAGTCTTTCAGTAGGCTTACCAACTAAGTATTATTACCCTAATCTAAATGACAGGGTAAAATACAAAACTGGTGTTCTAACATTGCAAAATACCAATAACTGTACAATATAGTAACTATACAAATTTTAGTATGACTGTATCATTTTGCTTTTGAAATTACTTGACAATTGAAGTAAAACTCAGATTTACCTGTGTTTTTCATATATCAATCCTCTGTTTTAAAATGCTGCTAAATGTAAGATTTTTTTTTTTTGCATATGAATTTAACATTTATTTTCTAGGACTAAATTTTTTCCCTAGTGTTGGTTGTGTCTTTGCTATAATTGTATGGAGATTATAAACTCTATATTGAGATGTGAAAAATATAAAAGAAGCTTATTGTTCTTACATTAATTTAATCTCTATTTAAAATACCTAGGGATATGGGGATATATGTGTACAACAGTTGATTCACTTTGTACAACAGAAACTAACACAACATTGTAAAGCAATTATATTCCAATAAAGATACAAAAAAAATACCTAGGCAACTTGATGGCAGAAAATATAATCTTTGTCAATTTCATATAATCTCTCCAAATTCAGGATTTCACCCCCTCTTTTTTTTCCCTAAAGTGGTATCTAAGTTTCAGGAATTAGGGCATTAGTTGAGGAGTCATCTGTTATTGGGTGATGTAAGTCTCTGCTGGTGTTTGTTAAAAATTACTTTATCCATCTGGTTCATAGCTATCTTCATACTTTACCACTGGCGTTCATGAGGTATCCATGTCCCCAGCTGTATGGTTCACACTGCTTTCTACGGCAGCATATTCTTATCACAATCACTGGATTCTTTTGGCTCCCCTTTTCTTCTTAGTAATCTTGTAACTACTTATCAGAGAAACAGAAGAATTTATCTCCTTCTAGGACTAGGGGTTCCAGAAAATACTTGATTGGATGCCTCAGATTCAATTTATAACCATGCCTAATCTTCTGCCCATATACCATGTTGGGTGGTATGATATTTAATTTTATGTCAACTTGACTAGCCTAAGGAATGCCCAGATAGCTGGTAAAACATTATCTCTGAATGTATCTGTGAGGGTGTTTCTGGAAGAGATTAGTATTTGATTCAGTAGTCTATATAGAGATTCACTCTAACAAATGTGGGAAGCCATCAGCCAATCCTTTGGGGACCCAAATAGAACAAATAACCTAAGGAAGGGCAAAAATTTCTCTCTTTTTGAGCTGAGACATGTATCTTCTCTTGCTTTTGGACATCAGACTTCCTGGTTCTCAAGCCTTTGGGCTTTTGGGAATTGCACTAGTAACCCTCTGGTTCTCAGACCTTTGACCTCAGATGAAGAGTTATATCATTAGCTCCCTTTGGATTCAGATTGGACTCTGATTGAATTATACCATCAGCTTTCCTGGTTCTCCAGCTTCCCAGTGGCAGATTGTTGGACTTCTCATACTCCCTAACTACATGAGCCGATTCACATAGTAAATCTCTTATCTATATCTAATCTATCTATATCTATATCTACATGTATATCTTTATCTATATCATCTATATGTATCATATCTGTGCTGTTTCTCTGGAGAACTTTGACTATTACAGTGGGGATCTGAAATTCTATTGCTTGCCAGGTTCAAGATGAAAAATGAGGCACATGCTTGTTTAGTTTCTTGGTACCCAAAACTATCTGTGGTTTTGTTACCACTACCTTCAATATCTTGTCTGAGAGGAGTATGGTGTTGGGATTGTTTTGAGGATCACCTCAAAAATAAAGTCTTCAACTTTATTTCTCAGTGTATCCCTTTCTCAACCCACAGGAGAGAACAAGAAAATCAACAAGACAAGAAGTTAGTTAGTTTGTTACCCAAACTGCTATTTATGGGAGGCTCTTGAGTTTGGAAGCTAGAATATCACAAAATGATTTATTTGTTTGTATTTGGCTTGGCATTTGAGCTATGGTCTAACATCTCTGGAAAATGGAGGCCAAGTTATAGTTTGAATGGTTAAAGACTGAGAGGATAAATTAAGGGAAAATAAAAGATAACACAGCCAAGAAAATATATATATCTATATAGATCCACACTGGTTAATGCTGCAAAAGTGTATGTCATAACACATTCCACTCCCCACAATAACTCTCTGAGAAATACAAGATCAATCTGATCCATTTTACCTATAAGGAGATTTTTGCTCTTAAAGTTTGCATTATATGGGTATGTTCATTTAGCTAGAATTTGCCCTTGAGAACTAATGCTATCAACATTCTAAGTTTCAAGAGAAATAATAAAAGACATAACTATTGACAAGCAACTAAATAGCTTAAAATGTCCATGATCATAACTAATTATTTGTATTAATGTCACCAAATACCAATTATATGTTCACATCTCATTATATCTGGAAAAATTATATATTAAGTTTTTGAAAATAGAAACTTATGAAATTTGTCATTTTGGGCTTTATGATATTGTTTTCTGATCCAACTGAAAAGAATTTGAAATCCAATTTTTCTATTTTATTATTAGATTTCCAGTTGCCACAAAAAAATAACATTTAATTGTATTAATGATTATCTGTGTGATACTCTTTATGGCTTAATTTTTTGACTGTTATTTATATTTGTGTATATAAAATATATCCTAATGTTTAGAGAAATTATACAATATTTCACCTACTTAAAGTTTAAGTCTTGCCACAGACATTTAAGCAGGCAATTTATTTTACCAAAATTCAAATGCATTTCCTTCATATTATCCTCAATCAGTTTAGAGTTAGTGATTTAGAATTTAATAATCATAATATTTGAGTGAACCCTTTGGGAAGCCATCCAAATTGTCCTTGAAAAAACTCATGTCTCAGAGTTACTTTAGGTCATTATTTCAAGAGGTCTCTCTAAATTCATTCTATGCAAACTCATAGATTGACTAAACATGTAAGTGAATCATTAATGACCTCAGAGTACATTAGTGACTATAGAGAAAGAAATGTAACATATTTTGAGCACATGTACTTGGCTAAGTTTTAAGAGCACTGTGAATTAGTTGCACCATGCTATTATATTCAGAATTGTTACACTACACTGTCTTCTGATAGCACTGTATTTATTATTCTTTCTGAAGAAAGAAAAATAATGTCAGAGGACTCACATCGCCTGGTTTTAAGAATTACCATGAATCCACAGTATTCAAGGCAGGTATGGTGAAAGTATAGACATAGATGAATGGAATAGAATAGAGACCAGAAATAGATTCACACCAATACAGTTATTTTTTTTTTGACAAAGATGCAAAGTAATTTCAATGGAGAAATAATTGTCATTTCAAAAAATTCAAAAAATGATGCTGGAACAATTTTACATATATATATATATATATATATACACACACACACACCCACACACACACACACATATATGTATCCATATAAACCTAAAATAAACCTAAAATTCATTTTGCTGAGAGTAAGATGCCAGATGCAAAGGGCTACATGTTATAGGAATTCATTCATATGATATTCATGAAAAAGCAAAATTATATGGATGGGAAAGAAATCAGTGGTTACCAGGGGTTGGAGAATTGGGGAGTCGTTGATTAAAAGAGAACACATAGGCTAATTTTTAGGGTGTTGAAACTATTCTCTATGATTCTGAGGTGGCAGACCCATGACTATACATTTTGCAAAGCCTGCAGAACTGTACATCATGAACAGTTAACTTTATACAATTTTTAAAAAATCAGCCAGGAGTTCAGGGATCTCAGGATGGAATGCAGTCTATAACAAAAGACTCTAATTGTATTACAAATAGCCTAAACTCACTAAAGGGGGTGGGTAAAAATGATAACTGACTTTGGTAACTGAAAAATGGTGTTTTCACTGAAAGTCAAAATGTTTCTCACAGAGATATGGGTTAACAATTCTGAAACTCCTTTCTGCATATACTGGGGATGAATAAACAATTAAATGGATGGTAGATGGTGAATGGCTGGAGACAAGTTTTCTCACTGTTGGACATGGAAATTACAGATAAGCAAGAAGACTGGAATGAACCATGTTCTACTGAATTAGAGTTGGAGACATCAGTATGGGTTCTTTTTAGCTTAACATACAATGAAATATTTATAGATGTGTGTCTATACATGCGTTAGAATATGTATTTATATTTCCTAACTTTGTCCATAGAGAGGTCCCAGAAGTAGTGACACCCCAATAGCCACAAGCCCACCCAGCGCTTGGTTTCTAATACCATTCTCCAATAAAAGGAACAAAGACTTCTTGGAGGAATGGCTGATTTAGGAGTGAGACTGAGAAACTAAAAGATGAGTTCATAAGAATTATTCTTTAAATTATCTGAGTCTTTGAGTTTATACCTTAACAACATTTTCAAAGTAGTTAATTGAACATTTGAAGTCCATTAATTTTTCTCTAGATAATGGCACAGTTGATAAACCTGAATTGATTTGTGGTTCGATTCTTCATTTTTATTCTGATAATGAAGTTTTAGCATCAGGACCATAATGTTGCACACAGTAGCATTAACTATACAGATAATAGTTCATTTAGCTATTTTTTTCTTTTTTATTAGATATAACTTTAGATTGTGTCTTAGGGAATAAGACTTTGTAAAGTAGCAAAAATGTCTTTATTTGCTTTTATAACACCTTGTATTTCAGCTATATAACTAATCATTCCGTACTGTAATTGATATATCTACTTCAACAGAGTGCAAATTTTGCAACATGGAAAGGGTCTACATCTGTCAATTAATTCCTAATGACTGGCTCAGTTCTGAGCACATAGTTTACAACTCAAAAATGTTTTTTAATGAATTAATGTCTGGTACTTCAAAATATATGTGTGTTTATATCCAGAAGAAGGTGATACTGTTTATTTTGATTACCCTTAGATATCAAACTACTTAATTTCTCATGTGAACAAAATTAAAACTATATTAATGAAAAACATTTCAGTGCCACAAAATTGCTACTTTGAGATGTCCTTTAAAATATTTCTATAAGTATGGTCCTATATGGTATTCATTAGAAGGTCTCCTCTGAAAACACAAGCCATATTCCAGCAACAAGGTTCCTTTCTGTGCTACTAAGTCAGGGACCTGAACATGCTTCTTGTGAAGTATCAAGCTGCCTTACTCCTCCCATATTGTAGTAACCCAGAATTATTTTTTTCCCTTGGAAAATATGTTTCCCAGACACACTGGGGAAATACAATGTATTCCTCCAATTGAATACTTGTGGGTTTATTACCGAGAGTATTTAAATAATCAGAAGGAAAAAGGTAATGGTGGAAAACCATCTAAGTAGTGGAAATCTCAAAACTGATGAAGGCCTAACTGATAATATTTTAGACATAGCTGCTTTTAAGTTTGAATCACAAATTACTCTTTCAGGTATAGTCAGCAAAACATAGAAAATACATATTTGGAGTTTCAGAAAGGTAATGGAACTTTAGAAGTCATCACAATAATGATTACTATCAATAAATCCACAGCAATAATAGCCATGTAATATCTATTATGAATGCACTATGTATACCAGAAACTGTGCAGTGAATATTACCTACAATTTCCTTTAATAGATGTAACTTCTCTGAGTTATGGATGATTGCACTTATTTTATAGTTGAGATTGCTAAGGGACAGAACTCCTGGAAAGAAAACCTGAGGTTCTGGACAGAACTTTGGTAATCTCAGTGTTCCAGCACAGAAACAGGGTCATATGTTAGGAAATGATAATGAGAAAAGAAAATATAAAATGCTACAGAAAGTTCAGTTTCTCAGAAATTATGAGATTAGATTCATGAAGTTTTGCTTAAGAATCAAATGGTACCAAGAAGTAAAAGAGGAGGTGGTAGTTAAAGGCTGTGAATCGAACAGAAGAATGGCAGCAGCTTGTGGCAAATTCAGATGGCTGAAGGGGTTAATAACTGGGATGAGATGTTCTTTGAAGAAGTTATCTAACAGGAAGAGGAAGGAAGTTTTGTTATTAGGAAGTAGAAGTAAGAAGGGGAAGTGTTTTAGACTGTGACAGGAATTCATGAGTTTGATTTTTAAGTGTCACGGGAAAAAAAGTTTAATTTTGTGAAAGGAGTCTCCTTGTATTTGGATCTGACCCGTAGTGGATTGTCAGTAATTATTTGTAAAATAAAAACCTATATGAAAATTGATTTAGCAAGATCTCTGGAAAGAAACAAAAAGATAAGATCAAGAAAAGAGGAGGCTAAACTTGGGAAAATGTAGAAGCATTTTTTTCTATAACTCATGTTTAAAAATCTGCTAAGAGCTAGTGAAAACAGTCACTTGGAAAGGAAAAGGAGTTAGGGAAGTTGAGGAAGCTCATTACTGATAGGCCTTACATCTTGGGAAAGTAGAAAGCTAAAACATCGGAAGAAAGAGAGAGCCACGGCAGCGGGATAAGAACTTGAAAAGAATGAAAAATTGGCCACAGGTATACTAGCACCCAGGAAAACTGATCAGGCAAGCAATGAGAGATGAAATATTTATGAAAATTGTACGGCAATAAGGAATGTCTTAAGCAAATTAAACAACAGGAATTTGCAAGCACACTAAATACTACATGGAGAACTAGGAGGGGGTCAAGCTTGTGTGCAATGATCTATCTAGTCTAGGACATATTTTCCTAAAATATCATCAGTGTTAACTGGATTACAATCAACTGAGGGGCTTGTTAAAAATGCAAAGTTTGGGGTCATAAAGCGGTTCTTCTAAATCAGAAACTCTGCAGGCGGGCCCTGTAATCTGTAATTTAACACCTCCTAGGGTAAAGTTTATGCATATTAAAGTGATACATTACACAAGGAGAGAAGCGAAGGAGAGAGAGAAAGCCAGAGTATGAGAAACATTATAGAGGCACAGGTGGTTGCAGTTAGCTAGAAAGGCCACTACAGTGTGGAGGGCAGGAGACATTCTACCTTCCTTACCCATTGTGATGGTTGAGAGACACAGTTCTGATACCTGAAGACATGAAACATGATTACTTTCGGCTTAGGAACACAGGTCTAATTTTGTTATATCTAGGGGAATCCACAATTATCACAATGTCTGTGTAACAGGGGATTTTTAGGAAATTCTCCCTCCCTAGAGATTTGAAATTTCTTGCCAGTCTAGGCACACATTTTCCTTCTTATGGAAATAATTAATGAATTTGTAATTATTATTTCTAAACAAAGCATCACAGGTGTCACTTTTCCCTTGGCCTGTAAGCTACTCCCATGTCTTCATTTTTGTACTGAGGAAGTTTGAATGTACATATTCAATATTCCCTCCTTTTGTTCTTTTGTTTAGAATCCTATAGCTTTATTCTGTTAAATATACACTCCCTAGTCTATTTACGAAAAGACTGATATTTTTTTTTTGAATTTTATTTTATTTATTTTTTATGCACCAAAAAGATTGTTATTTTTGTTATCCCTCAGACTTTGCCCATTGCTCATGCTAACAGGATTAATACATGGGGCTGAGAAGAATTTATTATTAGGAAATGATCACTTTCTCCCTCAGCCTCAGGAGAGTTTATATATAGGGATGATAACATTACCTATAAATTTTGGGGAGTATGGTCTACCTGTAGGCTGCAGCTATTTTAGACTCCTTTACCCTCATCATTTTTCTGCCCACAATATTAACACAAAGGATGCTTTCCATTTGAAATCAGAGGGCTAAAAGCAACACAGGTGATTATTAATGTTGGAGATTGGTTTGAATATGGGAAAAATGGCATGGAGAACCCTTAAACTTATCTCTATCTTTTGATTTTCTAAAATTCTCCACTCGCTGAAATTAAAAGAGTTGAATTATTAGCTGGGTTGAATATTGGAATCACCCAGAATTTAGGTAGAACACAAAACAGAGTGACATTACATATTAAGTTGTCACAATAGTAATTCACTGTAGTTTAAATAATATATAAAAATCTCAAGGCTAATAGAAATAATCACAAATCAAACCATAAAACAATGGCACAAAATTTTTTTTTAAATGCGGTATCTTTAATTCTCAAATTCAGCCTAAAAGAGGTTTTCAGATTCTTTGCACCTAGAATCAGCCAGAAGAGACTGATGAGAAGAGACTGAGGATAAAGCAATAGCAGATGTATTCAATGAGTAGTACTGGAGTAGGAGAGGCTAGGAGAGAGAAGGGATGTCATTAGACCTACAATGTCTAATTCAAAGATGAAGGACTCTTCATAAATTAAAAATTTTAAGTCCCTAATAATTTTAGAGAAGTTATGTTTATGTCTATATATGCTATCATATAAATATTCAATTATAATTAGTATTTAATTTTTACTTTGGGAAGTTTTATTCAAAATTTAAAAGAAAAAGTTATAATTATGTCACTTAAATTCAGTCATTTGAAAGATTTTTTGTAATACTCTTTCGTTATTTGTGATATTAGGAAATAGTAAAAAAGTGGAGCCATGTGCTTGAAGCTATGTGTAACACTTGGTAGCTTTCATATCTATCACTCAATTATCTACTAAATAGGAGTCAGAGGAATAATTTGGTGGAAAGAAAACAAGACTAAAACAAACACAACAGCATGAATTATTTTCTTAAAACATTTTTCTGTTATTCTGATGAAATTAATTGTTTAAAAGCAGAATTGGTATTTTCTTCTGTCATTTTCCAAACATCTGTTTTATAATACACTATCTGCAGAGGTTCACATTGACAGTGTTTTTTGTTGTTGTTGTTGGGTTTTTTTTTTTACATCTTTATTAGAGTATAATTGCTTTACAATGGTTTGTTAGTTTCTGCTTTATAACAAAGTGAATCAGCTATACATATATCCCCATATCTCCTCCCTCTTGCGACAAGGTTTTCTCCAAAATATAAAAAGAATAGACTTTAGTTTCCAAACCATTTCATTGTATTTTCATACATCAAACTATTAATATGATTGCCTTTTCTGTAAATATATCTAGTATCTCTATGTAAACTAACTGAATGTCAATCTAAGTTGTCCATACTGGTACTCTTTATAAAGAAACATTTTTAAAGTATTAATTATATGCCAGTTCATGAGCTAGGTACTGCACATACATTTAACCCTCAACAACAGTCCCATGAGGTAAGTCATAAGCCTTTCTCCATTTCACATATGAGGCATCAGAGGCACAGATACATTAGTAATAATTGAGAATTAGGAAAGCTGGTTTGGAACCAGATTCATCTGGCTTTAGAGAATAGGTTCTTCACCATATACTACCATATATCATAACTCAGGATATGTGATAGAAATAGTAAATTGTACCTTTGATAAGAAAGCATGAAAAGGATAAGGAGTTGTAAACAGCTCACTTATCAAGTAATCTTGGCTTGAAAATGCATAAAAATTCACCATGGATACATTTCTGATAATCATGTGCACTGAGACTCAAAGAGGAAGGAAAACAATTAGATATTCATAATGATAATGAGGAAACACTGTTAGTTGTACGTATTGAATTAAATAAATCAACCACTGGAACATTACTGGAATTTATTTAATTATGTTATTTTTAAAATGCAGATTAATAATTCACTATTCAGTGATTATAACTCACTGATAACTATAATGCTCTATACACAAAGGAAATAAGGTGAAAATATTACTGACAATTTTGAGTCCAGCCCCAACAAGGGTCTTCCTGCTGGGTGTCCTTCGATACAACAGAATAAAATGAAGCTCAGTTCAGAAGAAAAGGAAATCTTTTATTCTTGGATCAGAGAATGACGAGGTCCTAGCTCCCGCCCTAGAGTATGGGCTCTCCCGACAGGCTGTGGGAGGGGCTGCTTTATAGGGTTCCAGTCTGCCAGGAGGGGGAAGGGTCAGATTTCTCCCTGGGCCGGTGCAGCTGTGCTGCTCGTGTGGTTCCGGATCGCAGTGCCGGCAAGGCAGCTCGGCATGGGGCCCGCCACCTCCAACATGAATTGCAATGTTGAGCGCAGCACTTCTGCACTCGGACAGCAGAGCTGAGTAGTTTCGCACAGGGGTCTCTGGTCTGAAACAATGTGTGCAAGGCCTCTGCACGCGGCACCCTGTGAGCAAGTAAAACTAGGCTAAAACAAAGGAAAAGAAGAAAAAGATGAGACTTTATTACCCAGTATCATTTTTATTTCTAGGGAATTATTAATGGGCTTTTTTGGTGACAAATCCGTCCTCTGTCTTTTATCCTCCTCCTCATTCTTGAGGAGCACAGGTCCAACTTCTGTAATTCATCATAACCCCGGGTAGAGAAGCAGAACTTCTCCCCAGCTGCCTTTAGATGTATTTGATTGTCACCAACTCTCTGCTCTAACTACTCATATCCCTGAGCAACCAAATTTGTCTAACCTTTTGGAGACAAAGGACACCAGACAATTTAAGATACATGGCCCCCATATTAGCAAGAGAATAATGGTCACATGTCAAATTTTTCCTAAAAATTAAGGTAACTAGGTCTTTTTTTTTTTTTTTTTTTTTTTTTTTTTTCCGCGGTACGCGGGCCTCTCACTGTTGCGGAGCACAGGCTCCGGACGCGCAGGCTCAGCCGCTCCGCGGTATGTGGGATCTTCCCAGACCGGGGCACGAACCCGTGTCCCCAGCATCGGCAGGCAGACTCTCAACCACTGTGCCACCAGGGAAGCCCAAGGTATCTCGGTCTTTTGCCTGTAGGCAAAAGTGTGCCCTGATGTTGAAGCTCATTGCCTCACTTGTTTTTTGAAAGAGAAACTTCAGGTCAGGGAGAGGTTTACATGAGTAGTCAAAGGGGTCTCTTGCCTCAGATTATCTCTCCAGAGTTTCAGGCTCAAGGCCCTCCTCACTCGAATGTAATGTACCCATGGAGTGATCCCATGCAACTTCAGGGTAGAATGTGTAGTTAGGATCACCAGTGGTATCCATTCCACTCCATCAGTTGGAGTGAGCTGATCTTTCGAGCTGCTTGTTTTCCAGGTTTTTAGTTTCACCCAGTCTCCTTGTCAGAAAGAATGGAGAGCCAGGTCCCTGGGTGTGGGCAGTACTTGGTTACTATATGCAATGGGGGATTTCCTGGTTTCTCCTACCAGGAGGGCATACTTGAGTTCTTCCATTTCTAGGGGGTTAAAGTGCCTCTTCTGGGGGTTGGGGAATGGATTTACCATACAAAAGTTCAAATGCACTTTCATTTATCCCTTGGGGCTAATTGCATGTGTAGCGGGGGCAATCAGAAGCAACTTAATCCAATATTCTTGAGTTTCCTGACATAACTTGGCTAAGGCCCCTTTCAAGGTCTGATTGGATCTCTCTACTTTCCCTGACAGTTGGGGTCTCCAGGCAGAGTGCATGGTCCATTTTATTCCCAGGACACTCGTTCTCCCTTTCATCAATTGAGACGCAAATGCTAAAACATTATCACTTCGTAGGGATCCTGGGATCCCAAACCTGGAGATTATTTATTTTAGAAATGCCTTAATCACTTCAGCTACCATTTCAGTTCTAGCAGGGATTGCTTCTCTCTACCCAGAAAATGAGTCTATTAGAACCAAGAGGTGCCTGAAATTGCCTGGTACTCTTGGCATGAACCTGAAATCAGTCTGTGACTCTTCCCCAGGTTTTGTCCTTCTGGTCTGAATGAGCCTTATCTAGTTCACTAACTAGCTACCCATGGCCTCCTAGGTCTCTACTGAAGCCCCATCTTGGGGCTTTGTCTAATTCTTCCTTTATGTAGATTGGGGAATAATTGATGGATCTGGCCTTCCAGGTATGAGGGGTAGTTACCAAGTTACTGGTACTAGGGCTGCCCTTTTGGCAATTGCATCCACCTTGTTGTTTCCCTTTATTACCTCTGTAACTCCCATTTGATAACCCCTACAATGAATCACTGCCACCTTTTTTGGAAGCTGTATTACTTCTAAGAGACCCAACATGCTTAAGCCATGTTTCACTTGCTTAGTCAGTGTCCTGGTTCTGTTTTGTCAGGAGGTCCTTATAACCAGGGCCCGTTCCCAGTCTTGCTTCTTGGCTCCCAGGACTGGCCACTTTCCTTTACCAAACCAAAAGTGACTATGGAGAAGGCTATTGTAGACCCTGGAGGTTGGCGAGGAGGGTAAAAGCCCTGATGTGGCCACTACTGCCTTGTACAGGGGCCATGAGGACAGTGGGAAAGACTGTCTCAGCTCCCTCTCATCCACAGGTCCCATTTGTCCCTGGGCATCCTATACCATGGGAAGGCCAGCCAGAGGCAGTGGGCAGACACTCGTGAGTTTCAGTGGCTGATCCCCGACAGTACCACAGTATAATCCCTTCAAGATAACTCGGGACTACACTGTGTGTACACCACATCTGGGTATTGGGTTTCTGATCAGAGTTGCTCTGAACTTGCTGAAGGCTGCTGCCATTTTACCCCAGAGTCAGTCATCCTCACATGAACCTCCTAAAGCTTTCACCATCCTCCCCCTGGAGCCAGGGTGAGCCTAGAGCCTAGTGGATAGGTTCAGGTGAAAAGGCCACAGTTTGTCCCACTTGAGGTGCTAAAATTTTGTTACCAACCCTCCCAAGTTGATCTCCAACAATGGTCCTTTGGCCCAGTGTCATTTGAACCAATAAAATGAAACTGAGTTTGGTTCAGAAGCATAGGAAAGCTTTACTCTGATCAGAGAATGAGGGGGGTGGGGTGTGTGTGTGGGGGGTGTGTGCACTCTTGTTCTAGAGCACATGCTCTCCCTGAAAGGCAGGGTCACTTTATAGGGTTGTCATCAGTGGGGAGAAGGCAGAGTCCCTGTGGGTCAGTGCAGCTGTGCTGCTCAGGGTTCCGCCACCAGCCGCCATCTTGAATTGAGGTGCAGCAATTCTACACATGGTCTGCCAAGCTAAAGTGTTGGGCACCCTATGAGTATAGGGTGAATATAAAAGAAAAGAAAAGTTAGATTTTATTTTATCACCCAGATTCTACTTTTATTTCCCATGAATTGTTAATTTTGCCAGTGACAAAAACTAGCTAATACATTCTAAAAAAAAAAGTAAATAAAAGTATGCAAATGTTAGAACATGTGATAGTTTTATTTTTTATTGAAGTATAGTTGATTTACAATGTTGTGTTAGTTTCAGGTGTACAGCAAAGTGATTCAATTATACACTGATATATATCTATTCTTTTTCAGATTAATTTCCCTTATAGGTTATTACAAAATATTGAGTATAGTTTCCTGTGCTATAAAGTAGGTCCTTGTTAGTTATCTATTTTATTTATAGTAGTGTGTATATGTTAATCCCAAACTCCTAATTTATCCGTCCTTTCCCCTTTGGTAACTATAAGCTTGTTTTCTACGCCTGTGGATCTATTTCTGTTTTGTAAATAAGTTCATTTGTACTATTATTATTTTATTTTTTAGATTCCACATATAAGTGATATCATATGGTATTTGTCTTCCTCTGTCTGGCTTACTTCACTTAGTGTAATAATCTCTAGGTCCATCCATGTTGCTGCAAATGGCATTATTTCATGGTTTTTTATGGCTGAGTAATATTCCATTGTACTTATACCACATCTTCTTTATCCATTCATCTGTTGATGGACTTTTAAGTTGCTACCATGTCTTTAAATTAATCATCTTTTAAAAATTTTATCTCAATTTATATTTAAATATTACATAGTTGAACTTTTAAAACTTTCTGGTATTTTCTATAACATGACTGTCTCATCTAAAAGTAGCCAAATATTTGTTTTCAATTGCAAATCAAGGTATAAATTCTCCTAAAGATCAAAATATTCTCTTCATATCAATACTATCACCATTACTCCGTTCCTCAGATAAAGACTAATCTGATTGGTTTATGAAGAAGGAAGCAAGTGAAGTAAAATTTGTCAATTGACTTCAGTGTTTGTAATTCTGAAGACAGTCAACATTTCACAACAAAGCGAAAAGAGACTGTTATACATTTAAAAAGCATGTTTTGGTCTGGGGAAAAAATCATCTGTATTATATTAGGTTTGATGACAGCAAAATTTCCTGGCCACTGAAATTCAAGCAAAGCATGCATTGGAAGATTCAACTTGCATCTGTTACTCAGCTACAATGACTTATACACTGTGGTCGATATTAGATATATATTTTGAACATGGCACCCATAGTCCCTAGCAATATGACTTTTGCAGGAGTAATTTCTATATAAACTTATAGTTCCCTTTTACTCATTTTGCATTCACTTGAAAAAATATTCTTACTTTGTATGAGTTCTTGTAAAGTTTGGATATTAACTCCTTACTGAAAGTATATTTACAAATATCTTCTCTTATTCAATAGGTTACCTTATTTTGTTGATGGTTTCCTTCACTGCAATAATTTTATTAGTTTGATGTAGTCCCATTTGTTTATTTTTGCTTTTGTTGTCCTTGCCTGAGGAGACAGATTAAAAAAGAAATTGATAAGACCAATGTCAAAGAGCATATTGCCTATGTTTTCTTCCAGAAGTTTAATAGTTTCAGGTCGTACATTTAGGTCTTTAATACATTTTGAGTTTATTTTTGTGTATGGTGTAAAAAAGTGCTCTAGTTTCATTCTTTTGCATGTAGTTGTCCAGTTTTCCCAACATCATTTATTGAAGAGACTCTCTTTTCCCCATTGTGTATTTTTGTCTCCTTTGTAATAGATTAATAGATCATGTAAATATGGCTTTATTTCTGAGCTCCCTGTTCTGTTCCTTTGATCTATGTGTCTGTTTCTGTGCTAGTACCATACTGTTTTGATTACTATAGCTTTGTAATATAGAAAATTGCTTTTGCTATTTAGGGTCTTTTGTAGTTGCATACAAAATTTAGCATTATTTGTTCTAGTTATATGAAAAATGCCATGAGTATTTTAATAGGGATTCCATTGAATCTATGGATTGCTTTGGATAGTATGGCCATTTTAACAATATTAATTATTCCAATCCATTAGCCTGGTATATCTTTCCATTTACTTTTGTCACTCAGCTTTTAGTGGAATCCCACTCATCTGTTTTTCATGCATATCTTTCTTATTGAAGTGTAGTTAGTTGATTAACAACATTGTTTTAGTTTCAGGTGTACAACATAGTGATTCAGTATTTTTGGAGATTATACTCCCTTATAGGTTATTATAAAATAATGGGTATAATTCCCTGTTCTCTACAGTATATCCTTGTTGCTTATCTATTTTATGTATAGTAGTTTGTATCTGTTAATCCCGTGTCCCTCAATTATCCCTCCCACCTTTCCTCGCCTGTTTGGTAACCACAAGTTTGTTTTCTATATCTATGTGTTTCTAATTTGTATACACATTCATTTGTATTTTTTTTTACATTCCACATATAATTGATGTCATGTAGTATTTGTCTTTCTCTTTCTGACTTATTTCAGTAAGCATAATATTCTCTAGGTCCACCTACATTGATGTAAATGTCATTATTTCATTTATTCTTATGGCTGAGTATTATTCCATTATATAAATAAATGTGTGTGTGTGTGTGTGTATATATATGTGTGTGTGTGTGTGTGTATGTATATATTTTGTCTTCTTAATCCAGTTGTCTGTTGATGGGCGCTTGGGTTGCATTGCTTCCATGTCTTGGCTATTTTAAATAGTGCTGCTATGAACATTGGGGTGTATGTATCTTTTTGAATTAATGTTTTCATTTTTTCTGGATATATATACTCTGAGTGGGATTGCTGGATCATATGATAGTTGTATTTTTAATTTCTTAAGGAATCTCTGTACCGTTTTCCATAGTGGCTGTAAAAATTTGCATGCCCACTGATATGCATGTCTTTTTGTACCACTCCATTAAATAGACTATTAATAATTTGAGGGCAAAGATAACACTTGTGTTATTCACTGTTGTATCCCTAATACTTAACAATTTTCTTGGAATAGAATACATATTAAATAACTATTTATAAATATAATTAATTAATTAATTAATATGTTAAAAGAAAATATTTATGTATCTAAACTCTTGAAGTGTCATGTTATGGCAATGACATATTGATTAATTCAGTTTGAAACTGAGTTTCTAAGATAAATGTAGTAAACTTCTAGGTTGTTGCATAAGGATAGTGATATGCCATTTGGAATAGTGTAGCCAAAGTTGGTGTTGAAACAACTCCTCCAAGAAGTCAGGGGTATATGTTGGGGTTAGGAATTATTCTTTCTGAGATACTATATGGCATGTAAGTTAACTTTAACCTTGAAGGATATAAAAGCTCCTCTTAAGTATCACTCCCCATATCATACCTTTAAGGGTTAAATCAGAAAACAAGAAGATGTTTTACTTTTAAAAAAGATGAGTATAGTAAATTGATCTAGGACCCTAATTACACCATAGGGCAAGAGAAATTGTCTGTATCTAACTGAATAAATTGCTTCTTCTTAGACTCCTTAACAAGTAAGAAATGACCCTTAGCTACCCCTAAGCAAGTGCTTGACCATCTCCCACTTTGGTACTCTTCTTTGCCTTCTCTGTCTCTACTATTTAAACCATTTAAATAAACTTTCACTGTCACACTGATAAGACAGGCTAGAGAGAACACTCTTTTTATTAGATCCTAAGCTTGTAATTTTTGTACTGATTTGGTGCAAAGAATAGGCAGAATAGGCAGATGAATAGCTTATGTATTGTTTAGATTTTTTATTTTGTACTGTTTTAGGGACAGGGATATTTAACATTCTTTTTCATGTTACTTGACATATTACAATAGAACTACACTTCGAAGAATCTTGGTACAGAGATTGGTTCAAGATGATGGAGGAGAAGGACATGTGCTAACTCCCTCTTGCGAGAGCACCAGAATCACAACTAACTGCTGAACAATCAACAGGAAGACTCTGGACTCACCAAAAAAGATACCCCACATCCAAAGACAAAGGACAAGCCAAAATGAGATGGTAGGAGGGACACAATCACAATAAAATCAAATCCCATAACTGCTGGATGGGTGACTCACAAACTGGAGAACAATTATACCACAGAAGTCCACCCACTGGACTGAAGGTTCTGAGTCCCACGTCAGGCTTCCCAACCTGGGAGTCTGACAATGGGAGGATTCCCGTAGAATCAAACTTTGAAGCCTAGAGGGATTTGATGGCAGGACTTCAACAGGACTGGGGGAAACAGAGACTCCACTCTTGTAGAGCACACACAAAGTAGTGTGCACACCAGGACCCAGGTGGAAGGAGCAGTGACCCCATAGGAGACTGAACCAGACCTAGCTGCTACTGTTGGAAGGTCTCCTGCAGAGGTGGGGGGCGGCTATGGCTCATGGTGAGGACAAGGACACTGGCAGCAGAAATTCTGAGAAGTACCCTCATGGAGTATACCAGTAGCCCCAAAAAAGAGCCTGTAGGCTCCAGTGCTGGGTCACCTCAGGCCAAACAACCAACAGGGAGGGAACTCAGCCCCACCCATTAGCAGAGAAGCATATTAAAGTTTTACTGAGCTCTGCCCACCAGAGCAACACCTAGCTCTACCCACTGCCAGTCTCTCCCATCAGGAAGGTTGCACAAGCCTCTTAGATAGCCTCATCCACCAGAGGGCAGACAGCAGAAGCAAAAAGAACTACAATCCTGCAGCCTGTGGAATGAAAACCACATTCACAGGACGATAGACAAAATGAAAAGGCAGAGGACTATGTACCAGATGAAGGAACAAGATAAAACCCCAGAAAAACAATTAAATGAAGTGGAGATAGGTAACCTTCCAGAAAAAGAATTCAGAATAATGATAGTGAAGATGATCCAGGACCCTGGAAAAAGAATGGAGGCAAGGATCGAGAAGATGCAACAAATGTTTAACAAAGACCTAGAAGAATTAAAGAACAAACAAACAGATGAACAATACAATAACTGAAATGAAAAATACACTAGAAAGAATCAATAAACAAATAACTGAGGCAGAAAAACGGATAAGTAACCTGGAAGACAGAATGGTGGAAATCACTGCTGTGGAACAGAATAGAGAAAAGAGAATGAAAAGAAATGACGACAGCCTAAGAGATCTCTGGGACAACATTAAATGCACCAACATTCGGATTATAGGGGTCCCAGTTGGAGAATAGAGAGAGAGAAAGGACCTGAGAACATATTTGAAGAGGTTAGAGTAGAAAACTTCACTAACATGGGAAAGGAAATAACCACCCAAGTCAAAGAAACACAGAGAGTTCCAGGCAGGATAAACCCAAGGATAAACCTGCCAAGTTGCATAGTGATCAAATTGACAAAAATTAAAGACAAAGAAAAATTATTAAAAACAACAAGGGAAAATGACAAATAACGTACAAGGGAACTCCCATAAGGTTAATAGCTGATTTCTCAGCAGAAGCTCTACAAGCCAGAAGGGAGTGGCATGATATATTTAAAGTGATGAAAGGGAAGAACCTACAACCAAGATTACTCTACCTGGCAAGGATCTCATTCTGATTCAATGGAGAAATCAAAAGCTTTACAGACAAGCAAAAGCTAAGAGAATTCCACACCACCAAAGCATCTCTACAACAAATACTAAAGGAACTTCTCTAAGTGGGAAGCACAAGGGAAGAAAAGGACCTACAAAAACACACCCAAAACAAGTAAGAAAATGGTAATAGGAACATATATATCGATAATTATCTTAAATGTGAATAGATTATATGCTCCAACCAAAAGACACAGGCTTGCTGAATGGATACAAAAACAAGAACCATATATATGCTGTCTACAAGAGACCCACTTCAGACCTAGGGACACATACAAACTGAAAGTGAGGGGATGGAAAAAGTTATTCAATGCAAGTGGAAATCAAAAGAAAGCTGGAGTAGCAATACTCATATCAGATAAACTAGACTTTAAAATAAAGAATGTTAAAAGAGACAAGGAAGGACACTACATAATGGTCAAGGGATTAAGGCAAGAAGAAGATATAACAATTATAAATATATATGCACCCAACACAGGAGAACCTCAATACATAAGGCAACTGCTAACACCTATAAAAGGGGAAATCGAAAGTAACACAATAATAGTGGGGGATATTAACACCTCACTCACACCAATGGACAGATCATCCAAACAGAAAATTAATAATGAAACACAAGCTTTAAATGACACAATAGACCAGATAGAGTTAATTGATAATTATAGGACATTCCATCCAAAAACCGCAGATTACACCTTCTTCTTAAGTGCGTACAGAACATTCTCCAGGATAGATCACATCCTGGTTCACAAATCAAGCCTTGGTAAATTTAAGAAAATTGAAATCATATCAAGCATCTTTTCCAACCACAATGCTACGAGATTAGAAATCAGTTACAGGGAAAAGAATGTAAAAAACACAAACACATGGAGGCTAAACAATACGTTACTAAATAACCAAGAGATCACTGAAGAAATCAAAGAGGAAACCAAAACTACCTAGAGACAAATGACTATGAAAACACAATGATCCAAAACCTATGGGATGCAGCAAAAGCAGTTCCAAGAGGGCAGTTTATAGCAATACAATCCTACCTCAAGAAACAAAAAAAAATCTGGAATAAACCTTCTAAACTTATATCTAAAGGAACTAGAGGAAAAACAACAAACAAAACCCAAAGTTAGTAGAAGAAAAGAAATCATAAAGATCAGAGCAGAAATAAATGAAATAGAAACAAAGAGAACAATAGCAAATATTAAGAAAACTAAAACCTGGTTCTTTGAGAAGATAAACAAAATTGATAAACCTTTAGCCAGACTTATCAAGGTAAAGAGGGATAGGACTCAAAACACTAAAATTAGAAATGAAAAAGGAGAAGTTACAGCGGACACCACAGAAATACAAAGCATCATAGGAGACTACTACAAGCAACCCTATGCAAATAATATGGAGAACCTGGAAGAAATGGACAAATTCTTAGAAAGGTATAACCTTCCAAGACCGAACCAGGAAGAAATAGAAAATATGAACAGACCAATCACAAGTAATGACATTGAAACTGTTATTAAAAATCTGCCAGCAAACAAAAGTCCAGGACCAGATGGCTTCACAGGTGAATTCTATCAAACATTTAGAGGAGAGCTAACACCCATCCTTCTCAAACTCTTCCAAAAAATTGCAGAGGAAGGAACACTCCCAAACTCATTCTACGAGGCCACCATCACCCTGGTACCAAAACCAGACAAATATACTACAAAGAAAAGAAAACTACTGGCCAATATCACTGATGAATATAGATGAAAAAATCCTCAACCAAATCCTCAGCAAACAGAAAACTTTAAAAGGATCATACACCATGATCAAGTGGGATTTATCCTAGGGATGCAAGGATTCTTCAATATACACAAATCAATCAATGTGATACACCATAGTAACAAATTGAAGAATAAAAACATATGATCATCTCAATAGATGCAGAAAAAGCTTTTGACAAAATTCAACACCCATTTATGATAAAAAAACTCTCCAGAAAGCAGACATAAAGGGAATCTACCTCATCATAATAATGGCCATATATGACAAACCCACAGCAAATATCATTCTCAATGGTGTAAAACTGAAAGCATTTCTTCTAAGATCAGGAATAAGACAAGGAGGTCCACTCTGACCACTCTTATTCAACATAGTTTTGGAATTCCTAGCCATGACAATCAGAGAAGAAAAAGAAATTAAAGGAATACAAATTGGATAAGAAGAGGTAAAACTGTCAGTGTTTGCAGATGACATGATACTATACATAGATAATCCTAAATATGTCACCAGAAAACTACTTGAGCTAATCAATGAATTTGGTAAAGTTGCAGTACACAAAATTAATGCAAAGAAATCTCTTGAATTCCTATACACTAACAATGAAAGATCAGAAAGAGAAATTAAGGAAACAGTCCCATTTACCATTGCAACAAAAAGAATAAAATACCTAGGAATAAACCTACCTAAGGAGGTAAAAGACCTGTACTCAGAAAAGTATATGGCACTGATGAAAGAAATCAAAAATGACACAAACAGATGGAGAGATATACCCGTTCTTGGACTGGAAGAATCAATATTGTGAAAATGACTATACTACCCATAGCAATCTACAGATTCAATGAAATACCTATCAAATTACCAATGGCATTTTTTACAGAAGTAGAACAAAAAATTGAAAAATTTGTATGGAGACACAGAAAACCCCTAATAGCCAAAGCAATCTTGAGGAGAAAAAACGGAGCTAGAGGAATCAGTCTCCCTGACTTCAGACTATACTACAAAGTTACAATAATGAAGACAATATGGAACTGGCACAAAAACAGAAATATAGATCAGTGGAACGGGATAGAACGCCCAGAGATAATCCCACACACCTATGGTCAACTAATCTATGACAAAGGAGGCAAGGGTATACAATGAAGAAAAGACAGTCTCTTCAATAAGTGGTGCTGGGAAAACTGGACAGCTACATGTAAAAGAATGAAATTAGAACACTCCCTAACACCATACACAAAAATAGACTCAAAATGGATTAAAGATCTAAATGTAAGACCAGACACTATAAAACGCTTAGAGGAAAACATAGGAGGACACTCTTTGACATAAATCACAGCAAGATCTTTTTTGACCCATCTCCTAGAGTAATGGAAATAAAATAAAAAATAAACAAATGGGCCCGAATGAAACTTAAAAGCTTTTGCACAGCTAAGGAAACTATAGACAATACGAAAAGACAACACTCAGAATGGGAGAGAATATTTGTGAACGAATCAACGGACAAAGGATTAATCTCCAAAATATATAAACAGCTCATGCATCTCAATAGTAAAAAAACAAACAACCCGAACAAAAAATGAGCAGAGGACCTAAATAGACATTTCTCCAAAGAAGAGATGCAGCTGGCCGCGTGGCATATGAAAAGCTGCTCAAGACCACTAATTATTAGAGAAATGCAAATCAAAACTACAATGAGGTATCACCTCACACCAGTTAGAATGGGCATCATCAGAAAATCTACAAAAAACAAATTATAGAGAGGGTGTGGAGTAAAGGGGACCCTCTTGCACTGTTGGTGGGAATGTAAATTGATACAGTCACGATGGTGAACAGTATGGAGGTTACTTAAAAACTAAAAATAGAATTACCATATGACCCAGCAATCCCACTACTGGGCCTATACCCAGAGAAAATCATAATTCAAAAAGACACATGCACCCCAGTGTTCATTGCAGCACTATTTACAATAACTAGGTCATGGAAGGAACTTAATTTCCCATCAACAGATGAATGGATAAAGAGGAAGTGGTACATATATATAATTGAATATTACTCAGACATAAAAATAAATGAAATTGGGTTATTTCTAGAAATGTAGATGGACCTAGAGACTGTCACACAGAGTGAAGTACGTCAGAAAGAGAAAAACAAATATCATATATTAACGCATACGTGTGGAATCTAGAAAAATGGTGTAGATGAACCAGTTTGCAAGGCAGAAATAGAAGCACAGATCTAGACAACAAATATATGGACACCAAGGAAGGAAAGCGGTGAGCGTGGAGGTGGTGTGATGAATTGGGAGATTGGGATTGACCTATATACACTAATATGTATAAAATAGATAATAAGAGTCTGCTGTATAAAAAATAAACAAAATAAAAACCAAATAAAAAAAGAATTTTGCTACAAATAAAGGTGCTGTGTGTGTGTCTGCTGGTATCAAGGTATAATAGAACTGAGAGTGCTTGAGTTTTGTATCTACATGTGCTCAGTGTAGAAAGGGACACGGTATCCAGGAGGAGGAGGAGATCCATGAAATGAACAAATTCAGTAGGTGCAGTGGCTCAGAGATAGAGACAACCAGGCAAATACAAGCCTCTCAGGATTATTTCAGCTTATAATTTGATGTGAGACATTGATTTTGTTTTTGTCAAACATATCTATATCTTCAGGTGTAGGCTAACTTTAATTTTCCTCAGCAACTTTAACCTTAGCCACTTTAATTTCATACACAAATCATCTTTCTAGCAACATTTCTTTGTGAGAAACTAATTTGTTCAAAAAACTCTGCCACACATGCTCATAAATCAGCTGTTTATTTCCTGCCAAAATGTAACGTACTTTGTTTTATATTGGGTAAACACATGCTTAAGGCACGAAAGCCAAGTTTTAAAATACCAAACAACAAAGCCCCAAATTTTACTCATAAGTATTATACAAGGTCCTGCCTATAAGAAAGCAAGCAATTAAAAACAAGCTCTTCCACTTGTAAGTCAGCTTTTCAGATCTGAGCAACCATTGGATAGTAAACTATATTGATGAGGAATCAAAAATTATTCTCTTGGTAGGAAATCTTCCCAGTGAAAGAAGGGGAATGCAGAATGTGTTTCTGTTGAGGATTTAACAGCATTAAATATAAATAGCTTTTCATTCCTCACTTGACAAGGTAGCAAGGAAATGTTTTAGGCAAGGACAGGTGTCATGCCATATGTTGCTAAGTGTTTAATCAAGGACCTATATTACCCTAGAACATCTTTTTAATGGATATGTTTCACTTACTGGGGAGAAACCTGAACCAGTGGAGAGGTACATTTTGCATTTCAATGATCAGTGAGGTAAAGACTGATGACAAAAACACTGGAGTAATGTGTGCAAGAAAAGGACTTAAGCCAAGATTTTAAATATGCCAAGACAAGTTAAATGCTCTGATACCAATTCAAAGCCCTTGAATGAATAAATGCATGAATTGACAGTTATAGGGATAGAGAGCATTTTTCTTTATACAATTAAGGGAAATGACACATGCTTCTTTTAAACTTAACCATCATTTTTTCAATAGCAATTTTTTTTTTTTTTTTTTTTTTTTTTTTTTGCGGTACGTGGGCCTCTCACCACTGTGGCCTCTCCCGTTGCGGAGCACAGGCTCCGGACGCGCAGGCTCAGCGGCCATGGCTCACGGGCCCAGCCGCTCCGCGGCATGTGGGATCCTTCCGGACTGGGGCATGAACCCGTGTCCCCTGCACCGGCAGGCGGACTCTCAACCACTGCGCCACCAGGGAAGCCCAATAGCAATTTTTTTATGAAAATTGGTAAGTGATGACATGATGAAGGGTGGCGATTACACCTTTTGGGTCAAAAGGCAAATAATTTCTAAATATTTCCTTTCTGAATAGTAAGCCTTTGCACTTCATTTTTCTTGATTTGAGAAGTATTTAATTAGTACAAATTCAACCATAAATTATATAGTTCCTAATCACCACAGCAAGTTTTTCATTTTTCCAATATGATCCTTGGTAAACTGACAGATTTCTGTGATTGAACAAAATAATAGTGTTGTTTATTTTTTAACATGACAACTGAATAGTATTCTATATACTACACACATTTTCAGAGAGAGGTGCTGCCAAAGTGCCCTAATTCAGGTGTTAATACTGCTGCTTACTTATGTTACTGGAGGAAAAAGCTGAATTTTTGCTTTTTGATGAGTGAAAGTGGAATGAATACTTAGGATTCATCTATGAAGCTGTTCAGTGTAGCAACAAATAGCTATAAAAAGTTATCTATGTAGAAGCTAATCATGACATTCTTTGGCAAAAATAAGCATGTCTGGTTTATTTAAAATATTCAGTTTTCTTGGGGTAAAGTGCAGAAAGCTTTTTATTAGAACCCATGGTAGGATGTGCATTACAAGATAATATTCATGTCTTAAACTCTTGAAAGTACAGTATTTTCATCCATTAGGAGTGTATGCTGTCCTAAAGTTTCTGAATTAATGTAAATTTTAATGTTAATAGACAAATTTTAGTGTAGTATATCATAGCCCATAGATTTGATAAGTAAATAGAAAAAACTCATAGGAGTGTACTCACATGAAGCCTAAAAATGGTATTAATTCAGACAGTCTTTCCCCCATATGATATGAGACAATCACTTCACCCAGTTCTCCAAATGAAGGATAATACAGTCATTCCAATTGAATTAGAAATGGTGTAAACTTGAAGCTAAATGAATCATAAATCAATAAATACATCAGCTTGCCTCCTCCTGGTTTATTGGTTCGCAAGCTGTTTATCCCACACTTGTGCTTCAGTGCAATTATCATTTAATTATATTTTCTGTATGTATCAAACTGTATTTTAGATGTTGTCCTAGACCAAACAATTTCAAGCTCTATATCTACTCACTAACCATGGGGTTTATTTATCTTTTCTACTTCAGTATGTTAGTCTTCATTTCTGCTTGTGTACTAGACACATCTCACAATAGGACCTATTAAATCACATTTAACAAATACTCCTCAATTACAATCATGTTTATTGTTCTCATTTTTTACATCAAGATTGATTTGAAATATAACAGATGATGTGCTAGAGAAAATACAGCATAGTGTAAACCACAAAAAGCTATTGAATTTTATGAATCTAAACCATTAAACCTGTACTTTTGTTTAACTTAACAATGAAATGCTCTAGAAAGAAAATATAATTATTAATTGACTTGATCATTTAAGTTTTTTAAAAATATAACTGAGTGTAGAATATTCTTCCTAATTTTACATTATCTAATGTTAAAAATCTAATCTTCAATGAACAACCCAGAGATAGCAGGTAGTTTTCTACTTATATAATCTGAGGCATAAAGTACATTAAACATTTTTTTTTTCTAATCAAAAAGAAAACTAAGAACCCATGAAATAATGTTCGGGATGAAGTTGTCTAAAACATATTTCAGAAGCAATAGCACATATCATGTGATAGCTTAAAAAGAGATTCCCCTTAAAGAAAAGACAAATTACACTTGATCTTGCCAAATGGGAGCCGATTTTAAAGTTATACCTGGAATGTAACGTCATTTATATCATTCTTCAAAATTAAAGAATCCATCTGTTGCTTTCATACTTATTAGGAGACTGAGGTCAACTTTGAGATCTGTCATCAGAGGTTAGATCTGATTTACATGTTATGAGACAAGTAACACCCAGCTTTCTATAAACTCAATAAAACAACTTAATTGACAAAGAAGGGCATTTGGAAGAATTTGTTCTTCCATGGTCTTAAACCCTAAAATTAGAGTGTATACTTAGATTTCAAAACTTCATCAATTTCAAAAACTCTTGGGAAATATTCAGTTGCCAATATCTTACCCAGTTCAGGTGCTATCACTCAAATCATGTACTAAGAAAGGAATGTCCTGTTCACACCTCATGATACACAAATTAAGAATTTGGCTATGGATACTCCTGCCGTATTCAATCCACACTTATTTTATAAAGTAATTAATAAATGGATAAACGGACCAGTATTTAGGAGTCTGTAAATGAAAATTTAAAAATAGTTTTATCTGGTATTTCATTGACTCTAACTTAATTATAAGGCAAGCAATTATAAGAATTGAATAAAAAACTGTTTGCCTCTTTTCTTATGATTTTCCTTAGATGCAAATATTGGATGTGTGTGTGTGTGTGTGTGTGTCTTAAACTAACACTGAGTAATATGTTGGTCTCATTATTTGGGCGGCGTTATAGGAACATTTTCTTCTTTCTATAACTTTGCACACAAGTTCAATACAGTCAATGAAATTTTAAAAATATATACTTTAAAATTCTAATTCATAATTAATTTCTGCAGATGAAGCTCTTTTTAAACTTGGAAATCAAATTGATTCACACTTCAGGAACCAGGCATCTAGGAGAGCTGTCATTTTCCGTTCAGCACAAACCACATCACACGTATTTCTAGATATATATAACTACAAAGCTATTGTGCATCCTACTGGATTTCCAAACTATAGATTATGTTGCAAAAATTAACTTTAAACACATAGTTTGGGAACAAATCTAAGACATAGACTTGCCTATAAAATAAATCTTCACCGCTAATTGAAATATCAACAGAGAAAATTTCTATCTCCATTTCAGATATATCCAAAATTAGAGACCAGAATATTAGGTATCAACTTTTCTACAATTCCAAAGTGATGCACTATACTTCTAAGCAAGAATTGCAAAAAGATTTGTCAAATCTGTCATTGTTTTTGGAGGTGGTAGTGTCTCTAACTTCTAATATATTCTCTGCACCACCATGTAGGTGGTGTCTAAATTCCAAAAGTATTGTCCTGGTTATGTCATCCTATTCATAAACATTTTTATTTCGATAGCTTTTTATTGAACACTATGTGAAAAAGGCTTTGGGAAGACGGATGGCAGTGTGGATTAGAGAAGAAGGAGAAATTTGTTCTATCAAATAAATTTGGAGATTTTGCCAATTATGATGCTTTCTTGGAAATTTCCCCAATATATAAGCATATAGATTACTTTTACAAATTCTAAAATCAGGAAACTGATTTTACTATTAATTATTATAATTGTTTGCAAATGCATTTGATGAAGAAAAAATTTTAATGAAATCTATTTATATGCAAGCTTATAACATAAATAAATAAAAATTCTTCTCAAAGAATTTTTTAAGAGATTTTATTTCTAGGATACAAAATACTGAGTTTAAATAGCAAACTTTAGATTTGAAGTTCTTAATTACATAGAGGTAATTAGATGTTAAAATCAATACAATAATTCACCAATGAGATTCATTTCTCTTTTTCATAAAACACATTACTATTAAGCTTTCTGAATTAGAAAAATTGAAATGTACTGAGGAAAAATAATGCTATTTTAAATTTAACATTTCTGAGCTATTACTTTCTTCTCGATTTTTGACTTGAAATCTTCTAAATGGAGTCTAAAATTATGCTTTAAAATTTATGGATTGGTAATACAGAATATTCTAAATGTGGCCTGTATATTTTAACAGTTCTTTCATAACTGCACTGCTATTTTGTAGTAAGACAGAAGAGAGGTTCTCTTTTCAACAATAGATTTTTGTTTTACATGAACATTCTGAATTTACTGCCATTTGTCTTTTTGTCTTACTCTAGAAATACTGTTTTAGAGCAGTTGATCCTGAAATAAAAATACTTTATAGAAGATAGCCTCACTTGGTCAACGTTTGGGTTTTTCTTTCTCCTCTAAAACCTTGGGAATCACTAGTCTTTGAATGTTTTTCCAGATTAAGAACACTGTCCCTAAAAACATTATGCTATAATTTATTTCTCACTAAGCTAAATTGATGCAGTAGTGTTTGCTAATTCTCTCTCTCTCTTTTTTTTCGTTCAATTGATAAATGTAAGATTAACCAGTTTTCTATGTAGAAAGTTTCAGTGTGGAACTTCAAAAGAAGTAGAAGAAAAAAAAACTTACCTAACTCAAATTTGATTTACCCATGTACTAGTATATTCCTTCTGAAATTAATATTTTAAAAAACACTTATTTGATACATATATATCAGTTTATTTCTTATCAGAAAAAAGCACTTGGGGTTGTGATGATCATAAGTCAAATAATTAAAAACAAAACCTTCTTTATGTACCTCCCATTAACAATTAATATGCCTAATAATTAGTCAATTTATTATGTTAGAATTAAAAAAACTGGCAAATAAATATGTGAGAACTTATGGTAAAATGAAATAAGAAAGGAAATATGGTTATGTTTTAAGATGGTTAGCTACATGTGGAAATGTAGAATTGACATAAAGTGACTTCAGTGAGGTTTAAAGGATTAATTACAATGGAAATATGTTAAGACTTTAAAGTTCATATTTACTCCATGGAGCTTATTGGCCTATATTCATACCACTTGATGATATAATGAAGCTGAATTTCACAAATGAGGTAGCAAGGGTCAGCACAAGAGGAGAAACCCTTAAAGGGACTTACCTGCTGTGTTCTTATTAGCTAGACTGCTAATTTCTTTAGCACTCATTCCCTCTCTACCACAATTAAACTGGTGTTTGCAAAGGATATTTGTGGCATGCACTCATTTGTGTACAGATGATCACCCCATTTAATAAGATACAGTTATTAACATTAAAATAGAGTAACTAAAGATCATCAATGAAAATTCTAGCTGATAATCTTAACACTATTGGACTTGTTCTGTTATGTTCATAATATATTTAGATTTTTAGATTTCTCCAAAAGACTCAATGTGTCTGACTTTATGTATACTCAATAGCAAATACAAATGTAAGAGTATCAGAGAGTAAATAGTTTGTTTAGGAATTGATTACAAGACACCCATATGGCAGTTAGAAAGGAAGGTAATAAAGGGAAGACAGCCAATATGTTGGGTGGTCAGATAAGTGACTACCGTGTACAATTAGAACTTAACCTTACTGGGAATCTCTAAGAGTCAAAAGTGTCCTAGAGTTATTCCACCTAAGGGACAAAATATTTGGGGCATTCATACATCAACTTCCAATAGTGATTAGTTGAGGACTACTAGTAGGTGGTATTAATTCTTCAAGACTTGTGCATGAGCAGAACACGTTCCAGCAACCAGAAAAAAAAAAAAACCCTCAAGCAAAAAGATTCACATATAGCAACTGGAAGTTTTCTAAGTGTCCTGAAATGGTAAAGCACAAGGAGATATGGGTAGGACACAAACACACAAATGAACACACTAATTGTGTGGCTGTAATTAGACATCATTTTAGCCAGAAACTCATTTAAAGATTTTTGTTGCTACTGTTGCCTTTTCACCTCTCAGAATGATCATTTTTAGAATGTTTTAGAAGTCATGACACCAGGTTGGTTTAAGGATTTTGCATTGGTCTTTCTCAGTGTTGAAAAAGTACTTCTTTTTCTGTTCTGTTTTTTTTTTTCTTTTTTTTTTTTTTTTGCGGTACGCGGGCCTCTCACTGTTGTGACCTCTCCTGTTGCAGAGCAGCACAGGCTCCGGACGCACAGGCTCAGCGGCCATGGCTCATGGGCCCAGCCGCTCCGCGGCATGCGGGATCTTCCCGGACCACAGCACGAACCCGTGCCCCCTGCATCGGCAGGCGGACTCTCAACCACTGTGCCACCAGGGAAGCCCTGTTCTGTTTTGTTTTTAATAAAAAAGTAAGAAATTCTTAAAGCTCTCTAGTGGGGAGATTCCTGTCCTATCAGATGGGACAAGAATAATTTTGTAAAGTGATTTTTTACTATTCTCCACTACAAGTCACCTGTTCCAGATAGGTAATTATAGTAACTCTTTCTGCACATTCCTGGCATATTGCTGCCTTTGCTTACTGTTTTCCTCATATGTACAATGCCCTTATTTGAGCTCTAAATCTAGTACCATTTTATCTATATAGACATCCTTATAACCCCTGGTGCCCTCTCATCTGAACTCCTAAATTTCTGCTGTCAGTATTAATAATTTGACATTTAATATTCAATCATTTAACAATTATATTTTAAGCTCCTATCTTGAGGCAGACATTGTTTTAGGGTCTAGGAATACAACAGTTAAAAACAAAAAGATAAAATATCCCTGCCTTCAAGGAGTTTATGTTTAAATAGTGGGATATACATAATAAACAGAAAAAAGGAGTAAAGTATGTAGTGTGTTAATGGTGTAAGTGTTTTGGAGAAAAAAAAAAGAAAGAGGGTTGTGGGAAGTAAGGAACTTGCAAATTTAAATTGGATAGCTAATAAAAGGAGTTCTCTTTAGGTGAGTAATAGTTGGGTAATGTTCTGAAGGTGATGTTGATAACTGGGCAAAGTTATGCTGATGAGTGGGGGGAATAGTATTCCAGGCAGCTGAAGCAGCAATTGGAAAGATCCTGAGATGACACATGTACCTGTTCAAGGAAAAGTAGAGAAAACAGTGTGTGGAGTGAGTAGAAGGAAACAAGGCCAAAGTGCCTATAAGGGATTATGTTGGGCCTTGTAGATTATTATCAACACTGGTTTTTACTCTGAGTGAGATAGGAAGGCATTGGAGGATTCTGTGAAGAGGAGTGACATGATATGATGAATCTTCAATAGGATTACTTTGCTGCCTTGACAACAGAGTATGCAGACAGGTTAGGGAAACTATTACAATTATCTGGATGAATGGAAATTGTGGTTTAAACAGGGCAGTAGCAGTAGAGATGTTGAAAAATGTTTAGACTCTGGACATATTTTGAATATGGAAATGACAGGACATGCTGACAGATTGAATGAAAGGCATGAGCAGACAAGAGGAATCCAGGGTGACACCAAGTTATTTGACCTGAATAACTAGAAGGACAGAATTGTCACTGTCTGAGATGGAGGCACATATTAGCATAGTAAATTTGGAGGGGAAGATTGGGAACTCTCTTTTGGACATGTTAATTTTGAGCTTCCTATCAAATATCCAAGTTGAAATATTATATAGCAAGATATATATTTATTTCTGAATTTCAGGAGAGTAGATTGCTTTAGCAGTATATGAATTTAGGAGGCATAGACTGGATAAGATCATCAAGAGAGTAATTAGATTGAAAAACACAAGACATCCAAGGGGTGAATCTCAGAACATTTCCACATTAATGAAATGAGATCAGAGAAATGAGGAAGAACCAGCAAGAGGACTGATAAAGAGTGACCAGTGAGGAAAAGTTAAACCAGATTTGTGTAATACCATCAAAGTTAAGTAAATAAATTACTTTATGGGTGGAAGAATAATAAATTTTGTTAAATGATGCTGAAAAGTTAAGTAAGATGTCAACTGAAATTTAGTTGTGGGATTGAGCAAAATAGAGGTCATTGCTAACTTTGACAAAAAAACTCTTTGAAGTAGAAAGGTGAGGACAAAAGCCTAATAAGAATAGGTTCATGAGATGATGGGAAGAGAGAAAGTGGAGACAATATGTCAAGATAATTCTTTACCTCTGGAGGAGAGGAAGAACAGGGGAAGTGAGTACACAGGAAATTAGGGGCATGCACATACACACACACAAACACACACACACACACACACACACACACGAAGAACTAACCAACAGCTGTGAATGGGGCACTACTGTGTCCCAGGCATTGTGCTTAATACTCGGGAAGCAGTGGTGAACAAAACAGAAACAGGGGACTGACTTACCCTCATCTTTTTATCAGCATTTTATCCCAGAATATGGGAGTCTGTTTTCACTATCATACATCCACCACCTTAATCTTAGATAATTGCTGTTACCTTTCCATATCTTTCTAAAGAAAGACCATACCTCTTATACTATCCTTCTTAATTTAGACAGAGCTTTTCTCTATTACCACCTCAGAATTCCCAGATATAGGGAATGATCTGTGGCACCTTTGAATATTTATTTTATAAATTGCTTCCTATCAACTGATGCAGAATTGGCAGGCAACATTTTGTAACAAATTATACCCCTGGCTTTCTGGACCAGGTTGAGGGGTAAATTAGTCAGGAAAAGGGAGAAACCGTTACATGAAGTGCCACAAAATCTGCTGCTGAGGTTCCAAGAGTTTCCTCTAATCCAGATCCAGCCATGAGCTCAGCTTTATCATGGATCTTCTTGAATTTCTGTGAGATTTGACTTATCTTTCTTTACAAAACAATTTTTTTTAAAAAAGCTAACAAAACACAAGAAAAGTAAATACCCTTGAACTAGCCCAAACTCAATTCTTTGAATCAAACCAGCTAAAGCTAACAGCGCTATTGTATTTGATTTCTTCTCTTTACCCTTTCTCTTTTTGCACACCTATTATTATATTGTATCTATTACTTACCATTTTACTTCTAAAATAATTATATCGATACACATCCTTTGATGCTGATCATTAGTCGACTTATTATGGAATCATAAATTGATAGTTTTTCACTCTTCAAAACCTAAAGACATTTGCATTTGAAGAAAGCATAAAAGATATATGTGACTGCAAGTTCAAGTCAGTAAAAAATTATTTATGGGCCATCACACTTTTGTAGCCTGACCTGTTGACCCTCAATGTTCATTAGAAATTCATCAGTATCCTCTCTTCTTTGCTTCTTCCTTTTTTTTTCTGATCGATTGGCTTTAGGCCAAGGAGAGATTTTTTTACAGAAAACCTTTTTGATTAGCTCTTCACTCTCCTGATAGTTTCAGAATAATTCATTTAAAATGAAAACTTCAGATCATAGCTTATTTTCTGAAAAATTTCATGGAAAACTGGGTCTATCCAACAGTGCTATTCTCCGAAGAAAAGTTCCAGCCCCCATCTCTGTTTTTGTGTGTGTGCGTGTGGAGGCCATAGGCAAAGATAATTTTTATTTTATTACATCTGATACATTTTTTAAAAATCCCGACAACTTCAAAACTTGATTTCTTCATGCAATTAAAAAAATAGCAATTTTTAAAATGTTCACTATGTGCTAGACATCAAGCTATTTCCATAAAATTGGTTATTTTATTTAATCTTTTGAACTACATTTGGCTGGTAATATTCTTGTGCTCACTTTATAGATAAGAACACTGAAGACATACATGGTTAAGTGACTTATTCAAAGTCACAAACCCATAATTATTTTGATATTCTCCCTTTTTCATTGCTATGTTGTATTCCATTCCATTTTGTTGATGTACAAAAATGTCTTTATTCATTTACTTATTAATGGACTTTTGAGTTATTTCTAGTGTTTTTTTTTTTTTTTGGCTGTGGTACATGGCATTAATTATTTCTAGTTTTTGTCCAATGATAATAAAACTGCTTTGAATATTTATGTACAAATATCTTTATTTTCAGTTTTAAATGACACATTTTACTATCTGTGGTTAATGAGCAGTTTCTTCTTCGAAATCTATAGTCCCTGAATTTAGGGACTTTGTCTGTTTTCATTCATTACTGCCAGTTGTTTTCTGGCTCATTTCTCTCTATTAATATTGTACTTTGCCAAATTCAGCCAATAACGGTGAACATACATTATTAACATTCTGTATTCCAACAATCTGTATTCCAACAATTATAACCCCAGGGTTATAAGTTTATTAGACATTATCTGAATCCCAAATTATCAAACACAAATTTTGCTAAAAGTTATACTATCGTAGGGCTTCCCTGGTGGCGCAGTGGTTGGGAGTCCACTTGCTGATGCAGGGGACACGGGTTCGTGCCCCGGTCTGGGAACATCCCACATGCCGCGGAGCGGCTGGGCCCGTGAGCCATGGCCGCTGAGACTGCGCGTCCAGAGCCTGTGCTCTGCAACGGGAGAGGCCACAACAGTGAGAGGCCTGCGTACGGCAAAAAAAAAAAAAAAAAAATTATACTATCATAGAATCTGAATCAGTATAATGGTATGGGTTCAAGTTTTCAGAGAAGAAGCTTAGTAGCCCTCATTTGAAAAATAACTATAAATTATAAACACAAAATTGAATATTTGTAATGAGAAGATAAATCACAAATTAATCACAAATATAAAACATAACAAGTGCCAGAGGCAACACAAGTTAAATAAAAACATATTTCTCTGAAGTATCTATAAATCTTTCTGCTTTTTTGACCGTATTATCTTTTATTGCACATTAATATTATATTAAATTTTGTAATATGTTTTTCTCTCAGAGAATAGAACTGTAAATCTGTCTTTCCTTTAGCATGGTAGAACTTTTTAAAAATTATTGACAATTGGGACACATAACATAAGACTTCATGCATAGAAACACTACTGTTAGTAGTAATGGTGCATCTTTTTGCCCCATTACTACTTTTTTGCCCCATTAATACTAAAATAATTCTCATAAATTCTACAACTCCTATAAAAAAGAAAAAATGCATTGTGTGTTTATAGTTATATTCATCACATTATATCCCATATTACAGAGAACTTCAGTTTTGACTAGGCTTCTGTAAAAAACCAATCTTCCACTTATAATTTTACAATTTGATAATTGGAAAAAATATTCCATCTACTAGTTTATAACTTTAAACATTCCAGTCTTGTGACTCCTCCACAACTCACCTTCTTCTGGTTCCAGGTGCTACAGGACATGTTCCTATTGCATAATTCCAAGTAAAGTGGCACAGAGGGTTGCAGAAATATTCTGGAAAGCATTTCTGCACTGACATGGCTAACAGCAGTTTAGCTATAAATAGTGAGTCACATTCTTATAATTCATTAAGCTCAAACTAAATATATCTCCAACTCAATTATCCCTTAGATAAATGGAAGAAATGATTGTGGCAATTCTAAATCCACTCAATATGAAGAAAAATGTGATGGGGAGGAAGTTATAGTAAAAAGAGACAGTGGTCTTTACAAAATGAGATTACAGTACCTGATGTTTGCACATTTTGTAAATATGTTTACTTGTAAAATAAATGTGAGTACCTTACTAAGTTCCATCCTAAGGCTATTAAGTGGACTGTGTAAGTGGGGGGACCTGAGGCCTAAGATTTATTTGACTTCTTTTTTTTTTTTGCGGTATGGGGGCCTCACTGTCGTGGCCTCTCCCGTTGCGGAGCACAGGCTCCGGACGCACAGGCTCAGCGGCCATGGCTCACGGGCCTAGCCGCTCCATGGCATGTGGGATCTTCCTGGACTGGGACACGAGCCCGCATCCCCTGTATCGGCAGGCGGACTCTCAACCACTGCGCCACCAGGGAAGCCCCTTGACTTCTTTTTTTAAAATTTTTATTGGAGTGTAGTTGATTTACAATGTTGTGTTAGTTTCAGGTGTACAGTAAAGTGATTCAGTTATACATATACATATATCCACTTTTTTATTCTTTTCCCATATAGGCCATTATAAAGTATTGAGTAGAGTTCCCTGTGCTATACAGCAGGTTCTTATTAGTTAGCTATTTTATATATAGTACTGTGTATATGTTAATCCCAATCTCCCAGTTTATCCCTCCCTCTCTTATCCCCTGGTAACCATAAGTTAGCTTTCTACATCTGTGACTCTACTTCTGTTTTGTAAATAAGTTCTTAGTAGATCTGTCCCTGATCTCCATCTTTTTAGCCTTTGATAGCATTTACCTTATTACCTGCCTCTGAACACCTAATCAGATACCACATATTTTAAACTTTATTTATGTCGGAATCTCACATGTATGAACTAAAATCTCGAACAGTCAGGATAGGCTAGGTTATGATGTGGAATTAGACACCTCCAAAATTTCACAATCATCCTAACATGGCAAAGAGAACTCTATAGTTTATCATACTGGAAATTAAAAGTTACAGCTTAGAAATAATATGACACTTACCTCCCTTACCTCAATAGCTAGTACTAGAAACACCCAAACTCAGGACCCTGAGCAAGTTCAGTCTTCCATATGTCTAGAAATAATGGAAATTAGGAAATTAGTGAGCGACACAAAAGACTACCCATAGTATAATAGACATGTCAAACTTACCATGTCAAAAGCTGCTCTCCTAGGCTACTCCCAGCACCTCTTGCTACCTGTGCTATTGTTTCAACATAAAGTGTTGTCTACCATATCTTATTACTGAAGTATAGCACATGTAAGAAATAACAATGGAAACATTTCAAATTTTTACTTTATTAACTGCATTATTATTTATGAAACTTGTTGCTACTTACGATAGAGCAAAAATCAATAGTAATCTTAACTAAAATATTATGTGAAAGCACATATATTGAAGAAAGGCATGTAGAATTTTGTTTTGTTTTTATTTTTTCCATGCTGGTTAGATGATACATTATTTCCCTCATCAGAGAACTGGTTAACAATAGATATGAGACTTCCCCGGTATCTTGACACCCAATTCAGTGCCTCTTCTCTTTAGATGCTTTTATCCTAATTTTTGCCTAGAAAGGTAACTAAATAAGCAATAGTAATTCAGCAAAAATTCCCTCTTTTAGCTTGTAACGCATAATTTTTTAAATTGAAATAATCTTGTGTTTTGTATCTATTAAAATAATTTTCATCTTTCTGATACCTTTTACTTTTCTCATTCATTTATTCTAATAGGACACTCTTATTTTTGTTAGTTAATTTATTTAGACCTTACAATGTATCCTGATCTGGAAATACAAAAAGTATAAAGCACAGCTCCTGCCATCAAGAACTTCACAAGTAAAATTTAGACAAGGAGATAACAAAATAGAGAAGAAAAAGAATGGCATTAAAGGCAGAGAAAATTAATGTATAATAGCATGATAGTTTGAAACTATATTATTAGAGGACTATTGCCAGTATACTGCATTTCAGTAAAATTGGAATTTGGGGTGTGTATACTTTGTCATGGAGATGGGTCACACAGCAGGATGAGGGAACTGGTGAAAGATAAAATAGAAGAGGTGAGCAGTGGCCAGACCATGAATGAGACTTTGGCTACAGAGAAGTAATCACCATTTTCCTGTATATGATGGGAGCATTGAAAGGAATACCACTATTGGATTGTCTCTCTCTTGTTCTATTATAGTGCTTTTATTCTGTTTTTAATACTCAATGAATGTCTAGACCATTTTGATAATTTTTGTACAAATACTACCTTCCTGTAATGATCATTCTTTGCTTTCTTCTGTCAAAGCCTATGATTCAAAGTCTTTTTTAAAATCATTTTTCTTGAACTGTTTTCCTGCAGTATAACATTTCAATAAGCATTTTCCCTTTATGATTATTTTACATTAACCTGCTTTTGCTTTAATTTTTTACAATCTATAATTCAGCAAGCAATAATTTTGCACTTTGTTCTTAGAATGGATTATTATGGTAGTAATGTAGGAACTACTATATTAATAATTTATAGACATTACATAAAAATAGAACCTTAATAAATATATATACTGCAGAAGTTAGGTTAAAAATCCTAGAAGAGAAATTTGTGGTAACCATGTTAACGTTCATTACATTCAAATGGAGTGACTACTATGTGCAACATGGATAGCTAGTCTCTGGAATTCAGGAAAAAATATAAGTAAGAGAGTCTCTAATTTCAAGGCATATTCAGAAACACATCTTTTCTTATGAAATCAGTTGGATAATTTTAAGGTGGTGTATCCTTATTTATAGCAACTATTTTTATTTATCATAGTTACCATTCTATTTTTATGGTTTCTTATTATAAAAACATGGAGGCTTATTGTAAAGCTATAATAAACACACTTTCACTTAGCTGTGCTAATGTTAGGCTCACTATAGATGCTATAAGAACTGAACATTTGCCAAAGTTAATAGCGTCTCTGTTCTCTTTGTCTATTTGCACAGAAAAAAAGTCATCTTTTGTATGACAATGTATTATCTCGTTTCTAGTACACATGATCCCAGGACTTTTCTGATTTCTGAAAGGCACCCAGTTTGTGAAAGAACAAACACCCTACATACCAGCAAGGATGTTCTTTTAAGGACTCATTAAAGTGTCTCCTTGAGAGATGTACAATTCCCTGCTTCTTTGTGTTGTAATTTCTCCACATCATCTGATGTATCAGTCTGGTGCTTTTTTCAGGTATATGCATTTTATAGTAAAGTTTCATAGTACATAAGTGATTCCAGACTGATCACTAGCACTCTTCATAAGCTACTCTGTGAGCTGAATATCCTGTTAAACTCTATGATATCAGATTATCTCCACACCAAGCATAATTTTAGCCTGTGTGGGTGTCATAAAGTGCATGAAGTTCCTTAAAGAAACTTGTTATCTAGCAATTGTAGCACCAACACTTTAATTTGGTATAACTCCAAGACTTTGACTTTTCCTGTACTGACCAATGCCTCCTCTTAAGTCTCCTAATTGTTAGACTTCCCCAATCCATAGTGGATCCATAGATAACCATCCCATGCTCAACACCATGGAGTTAATCAATACCTGTATTTTAACTGATATGATATTTATAAATAAACATCCAAGCAATTACAACTTATCCCGAGATATGTGGGAGAAGAAAAAAGCCTCAAGAATTTTTGAAGCCAAGTTTTCTAAAATATCAGGCTATTTCTTTTTCAAGTAGGGCTAAGCAGATAGTAGTAAAGAATGAAATTGTTGAAGTTTCTATCTTGAGTTCTATATTCTTATATTTTCTCATTAGAATTTTATATAGGACACAAACAGAAAATCACCCAATTAAGCAGAAAACAAAGACGTAACATTTGTAGGACATAATTTTTCACATAACAATTTTAGTTATCAAATGAACACTTGTGTAATGCCTTCTATGTATCATGCAGCATTCTAAACGCTTACATGTATAAACTCATTAATCCTCATTAAACTATGGCTGAATTACTGTGCACTTTAGAGCTTTCATGTGAAGTAACTACACATGTTTCGAAAGTACTTGTTAGTAGTGATGGAGGGATTGTGGAGATAATGGGGCTTCTCATAATCAGTGGACAATTGATAGTGATCCAATTGCAGGAGGCAAGTGCAGAGAATATTTAATGATCATTCTGTCTTCCAGGACTAGAAACTCATTGTTCTTGGAGAAGTCTTGTGGGATAAAATGACTTCCTTACTGGGCAGTAAATGAAAGAATACATGCTTTAAAAATCATTATCTTATATAGACAGTTTTCTGGATCACAATGTATTTTTCATATATATTATTTCATTTGATGTGAGGACATTGTGAGATAACAGTTTCTACTGTTTACTGATTGATAAGCCAGACAGTGTGTCCATTACCTTAATTCACTTCACTGAATCTTCACAACTTCCAATCACACCCAAGTAATAGAAGGGGAAACTGAGGCTCAGGTATTAAGTACTAGCAAATCACTGTACCATGATAAGTGTAGATACCTATGTTTTGATTGAATTGATAGATATGCTCACAGAAACAAAGTAAGTATGGTGTTAGAGAAGGGCTGATAACCAACTTTTGCCTAAATTATGTTTTAACCACATTGTTATTGCTATTATTTAATCATTATTTTCGCAGCCCCTGCTTTAGAGATGAGGAAACAAATGAGAGTTATGCCTCTTCCACAACTCCATTGATAGTGACTGGAATTCAAGCTAATTATACAGGCAATGTAATAGAGCAAAATGATATGCCATAAAGAAATAGGTTCCCCAAAAATGAACAAAACCCTTTTAGAATTAGTAAACAAATTTAGCAAATTTGCAATATACCAAATCAACACTCAAAAATCAGTTGTGTTTCTGCATGCTAACAGTGAACAATCTGAAATGAAATTAAGAAACAATTTCATTTACAGTAGCATCAAAAAGAATAAAATACTTAGGAATAAACTTAACGAAAGTGGCAAAAGACCTGTATGGTGAAAACTAAAAATGCTGCTGAAATAAGTTAAAGAAGAAAAAAATAAATGGAAAGTTAACCTGTGTTCATTGACTGGGAAAATTATTATTGTTAAGATGGCAATGATACCTAAAAGCAATCTACAGATTCAACACAATACGTATAAAAATCTCAATTATTTATTTTTTTGCAGAAATAGAAAAGAAAATCCTAAAGTTCACATGGAATCTCAAAAAAACTTGGATAGACAAAACAACCTGAAAAGAACAAAATTGGAGTTCTCACACTTCCTGATTTCAAACATACTACAAAGGCTACAGTAATCAAAATTGTGTGGTACTGACATAAAGACAGACATAGACAGATGGAATAGTGAGCCCAGAAACTTTCTCACACATGATTAAGTAATTTCTACAAGGGTGCCAAAACCATTCAATGGGGAAAAGACAGTATTTTCAAAAATTGGTTTAGGGAAAACAGAATATCCATATGCAAATGAATGAACTTGGATCTGTACCTCATACAGTATACAAAAATTAACTCAAAATTTACCAAAGACCTAAGAGCTAAAACACAAACTTTATGAAAGAAAAAAAAAAAGGAATAGATTTATGATATTGAATTTGCAATGATTGCTTGAATATAACACTAAAAGCACTGGCAACAACAACAAAAATATAGATTGGATTACATCAAAATTAAAAGCTTTTGTGTATCAAAGGTCACTATCAAAAGAGTGAAAAGGTAACCTAGAATGAGAAAAAGTATTTGCAAATCACATATCTGATAAGGGGCTAATATCCAGAACACATAAAGAACTACAATTCAACACAGAAAACAGGCAATCTAATTCAGAAATGGGCAAAGGACTTGAATAGACATTTCTCCAAAGAAGACATACAATTAGCTAATAAGTACATGAAAAGATGCTTAACATCACTAATCATTAGGGAAATGCAAATCAAAATAAAAATGAGATTCCACCTCAAACATTAGGAAGGCTATTATTAAAAAAATAAAACTGGAAAAAATAAGTTTCAGTGAAGATGTGAAGAAATTGGAGTTTTTGAACACTTCTAGTGGGAATGTAAAATAGAGGAGGCTCTGTGGAAAACAGTATGGCATTTCCATAACAAATTAATGATAGAATATGGTCCAGGAATTCCACTTCTAGGTATATATCCAAAATAATTGAAAGCAGGGATTCAAACAGTTATTTGTGAACCAATGTTCATAGCAACATTATTTACAATAGCCAAAAGGTGGAAATAACCCAAGTATCTATCAACAGATGAAAGGATAAACATAGTGGTGTGTATATATATATATACTTTGAAATGTTATTCAGCCTTAAAAAGGAGGGAAATTCTTACACATGCTGCAACTTGGATGAATCTTGAAGACATTATACTAAATGAAATAGGCCAGTCAACAAAGGACAAGTACCATATGATTCCACTTATGTGAGGTCCATAGAGTAGTCAAATTCATAGAAACAGAAAGTATAATGGTTGCTGTCAAGGGCTGAGGGGAGGAGAAAATGAGGAATTATTGTTTAATGGTACAAAGTTTTAATTTGGAAAGATGAAAAAAAGTTCTAGAAATGAATGGTAGTGATGTTTGCACAACAAGGGGACTGTACATAATGCTATGAAGCTGAACACTTAAAAATGGTTACAGTGGTAAATTTTTTTTATGTATAATTTACCACAACGTTTAAAAGTTTTTTAGAAAAGAAATAACATTAGAGAAAGAGAAACGTAAATTCCCAATTGACTTTTTAATTTAAAAGCTGTAACTTTGAGCAGTTGGTCAAAATCTTTTCATTTTTTGTTCCATTGAAAAAGAAAATGTAGATAATCCATATTCTCTAAGGTTGTTGGGAGGCTTTATCACAATAATGTATGTAAAATCCTTGTACAGTGCTTGACACAAGGCAGGTGTGCAAAAATATCTTCAATGTTCATCATACAACTGTGTGCTAAACATCAGTGTTTGGATGGGTGATTATTTGGAAAAAAAGCTCCATTTAAGGATTTAAATAATAAGTAGGTATTAATCACACAAGCATCTTGTAATGATTAAGCTATTAAACTAGCATTTATAATAGAGCAATGCCTTGAGATACAAAATAAGCCCTGATTTAATGACATATCTATCAAGTTCCTTTTTTTTATGGCTTAAACTGTTTCTTACACTTGTGTTACTCATCATAAAGTATATAATGCAAATGTTTGAAAGTTGGAGCTAAAGTTTCTATTATAAATTTCTATTATATCTATTGCTCAGTTATGGCTTTTGATCTGTGAGAGACAGCAAGTAAAGATATGAAAAGGAAACCACAAACAAGATGAAAAGACAACCCTCAGAATGAGATAAAATATTTACAAATGAAGCAACTGACAAGGGATTAATCTCCAAAATATACAAACAGCTCATGCAACTCAATATCAAAGAAACAAACACCACAATCCAAAAATGGGTGGAAGACCTAAAGAGACATTTCTCTAAGGAAGACAACAGGCACATGAAAAGATGCTTAACATCACTAACTATTAGAGAAAGGCAGATCAAAACTACAATGAGGTATCACCTCACACCAGTCAGAATGGCCATCATCAAAAAATCTACAAACAATAAATCCTGGAGAGGGTGTGGAGAAAAGGGAAGCCTCTTGCACTGTTGGTGGGAATGTAAATTGATACAGCCACTATGGAGAACAGTATGGAGGTTCCTTAAAAAACTAAAAACAGAAGTATCATATGACCCAGCAATCCCACTACTGGGCATATACCCTGAGAAAACCATAGTTCAAAAAGACTTATGTACCCCAATGTTCATTGCAGTACTATATACAATAGCCAGGACATGGAAGCAACCTAATTGTCCATTGACAGAGGAATGGATAAAGAAGATGTGGTACACATATACAATGGAATATTACTCAGCAATAAAAAGGAGCAAAATTGTGTCATTTGCAGAGACATGGATGGACCTAGAGACTGTCATACAGAGTTAAATAAGTCAGGAAGAGAAAATCAAATATTGTATATTAATGCATATATGCAGAATCTAGAAAAATGGTACAGATGAACCTATTTGCAATGCAGAAATAGAGACACAGACATAAAGAACAAACGCATGGACACCAAGGGGGGAAAAGAGGGGTGGGATGAATTGGGAGATTGGGATTGACATATATACACCACTATGTATAAAATAGGTAACTAACGAGAACCTGCTGTATGGCACAGGGAACTCTACTGAATGCTCTGTGGTGACCCAAATGGGAAGGAAATCCAAAATAGAGGGGATATATTTATACATATAGCTGATTTACTTCACTGTACCACAGAAACTAACACAACATTATAAAGCAACTATACCCCAATTAAAAAAAAAAAAAAAGAAAAGGTCAAATTTATAGTCATCAGTCTTGGGAATCTTGGTATAGTCTGAATAAAAAGTAATATTTTAGGGTGCAAAGGTTATGACTAAAAAGCATTTAACCATTAACATTGAACAAAGATTTTTTTCCCCAAGAGACAAGAATTCTTTAGTTTGGAAGAATTTAAGAGATATCATAGTATAGTGTTTAAAAGCCTGGCTTTTGTGGTCAATTGTCCTGGGAATAAATTGCTACTCTTCCTTTTCCTAGTCATATGCCCTTGGGCATGTTACTTCACTACTCTAAGTCTCAATGTGATGATAAACAGAGCTAGTTCATAGAGATGAGACACCAAATAAAGCATTGGCATCATGGCACTTAGTAAGTCTTTCATAATTTTTTGTTGTGATGATAATTATCATGATTCATGAAATTTTATTATCTCAGAAAATGGCTGGATACAGCCCACTTAATTATAGTGAAATAAAGCAAACTGATCATTGCTGGGGCTTGAATGTAGGCTGTTGAAACTAAGAGATGTTCTGACACAGAGGAGCATTTAGATCCAAAGGAGATGCATGGAGGAGGCCTAACCCAGCCGGTGTGTCATAACTTTCAAAAGTAAGTTATGAGGGTTTCCCTGGTGGCGCAGTGGTTGAGAGTCCACCTGCCGATGTAGGGGACACGGGTTCGTGCCCCGGTCTGGGAACATCCCACATGGAGCCGAGAGGCTGGGCCCGTGAGCCATGGCCGCTGAGCCTGCGCGTCTGGAGCCTGTGCTCCGCAACGGGAGAGGCCACAACAGTGAGAGGCCCGCATACCGCAAAAAAAAAAAAAAAAAAGTAGGTTATGAAACTAGATAACAGGTTTAAACAATCAAGCAGCTTGAAGGGAAGAGTATTGGTTTAACCTGATACTGCAAAATCATAAACTGACTGACAGAAAATTATAATGAGCAATGTAAAAGCAAATTGTTAGAAAGCCAGGCAGGAAGTCAGGCAGCACTAGAGATACATAAGTAGCAGAAGCTCTGGCATCACTATGGGATTCAATCAAAGGACTTCTACCCTTGGCTAAGACTGGAAGCATTAAAAGTCCTTGTTTTAATTTAGGTTCCCCAAGGTCAGCCCAGAGACAAGGAAGCAAGGGCACACAGTTTATTTGTAAAGGGGCAGTAAACATAAGTAGAGAAATGCAGAACTAAAAAGAGGAAAGTGAAGGCAGCCAACAGAGTATGTTGTTAAGCCAGCTGTACTGTGGGCGAGACTTAACCTCATGGGAAAATTAAAACCAGTCTTCAAGAGGCAAAGGAATCAGAGGATTTATACACCAGGCATTACTGGTCATTTTTTGAACACTGCTGGTGAAAGGAGGGGAACAACCTACCTTGGCTTCAGAGGAAGCCCCAAGGCAAAAGATGTAGACACTGCCAGTTAGAAGATGCTCAGGCCTGAGGGATGAAGGGTAAAGGATCATAGCATCTAGGAAATCAGCTCTAAAGTTCATCCCACACACTGAGGTTATCACATCTAACCTACTTTTAACCACAAACCCACTGTTCACAGAAATCATCTCCTACTTTTCCTATTCCATACCTCAATCTTTGTTACGATATCTCAAGTGCCCTGGCACAACTTTGCATTTTCTACATGTTTGTAATTGTTTTTCTGAAACCCTTGGGTCCAGATAATTTCTGAAATTCAGAATTTTTTGAATTTTAGAAAGGTAATGTGTTTAATATTCTGTGTATTTAATAACACCTCCAATGAGGTTTGGGGCAGTACTCTGTAAGCAAAAATATGAATATTTCTAGTGTCATACAAATGAATATTTACATTAAGTGGTATAAGTAAAGTCAGTAAAAACCTCACATCAATTCATGTCAGGTTTGTGCTTAGTCTGGATGTAACTGGGCTGGACACATGTGCAACTAACTCTAGAAGAAGACCCCTGTCCCCCAAATGTTCACTCACTTATAGGATGAAAAATGCAGGTGGGGCAGGGAACATCTAGGTGACTGTGAAGCTATGGAACTTTAAGAGGTCAAGGAAGTGTCCTCCCTAGAAAGGGGGAGAGTAGGCTCTGGAATTAGCTATTTGTTCTGTTGACTCAACTCAGATTTGCTGAAGCAGCTCTTTGATAAGCTAACAAAAAGAAGATAGGAAATGAGATTTCAGGGATATCCAGATTTGTTTTTATTCAGATGCCAACTTATGGAAATTTTTTGGGCTTCAAAGCAAAGTTTGGGATTTTGGAATAGTGGATAAGTGGTAACTATACAGTGGACCTGTATATTAAACCTGCTTTTTTTTCTACTTCATAAAAATTTAACAACTAAAGTCTCTCTCTCTCTCTGTCTCTTTCTCTCTTAGAATACAGAATTCTGGGATTCACTGAGATAGAATCTTTAAAACTGTATATCTCGACTCTTTTTTATCTTTGTCCCCTTCTCCTACTAGCCTTTTTAGACTTTTTTTCCCTAACTGCCTACCGCCATGATATTTAATACCAAAGATATACTATATATCTGTTGATGTACTGTTGTGACTTTTTGGAGGACCATGCATCATTATAATATCTAACATTTGTGTCCCCTCAAGGACCAGTTTTTGTCCCTTTGGGGGCTACTACTTTATTCACATTGGAAATGCATGCCCAAGTTAGAGAGTACAAATTTTTACCAATGTGACAAGGTGAAGGCAAACCCACTTGGTGTCCTTTAATATGTTTTTGTAACAACTTTAATCAGTTTAACTATGTTTTGTATTAGATCTCTCTTTAAAGAATCTTTTAAAAAATCAAATGTTTTTTAGTACTCAATATAAATTGAAAGATGGGGGTATGATGAATGGTCAGGAACATACATTTTTAAAGTAATGAGTACACAGTTCTGTTGAAAGAAAACTGTACAAGAAATTAATGCAAATACCTTTTGGGGGGGATATTAAGTGCTTTAGAAGTTTTATTTCTTTTAGGTTTTATGTATTGAAATCTTTACCACAACTAATAATTTTGAAAAGTCTGATGTCAAGATGAGAAAGACTGGATAGATTTGTCTACAGAAAGCCTCTAGATTATAAGGTAAAAATGAGTCAGAAATTAAAGACACAAATCTGGAACCAAGATGTTGCCAGAAGCCGAAATGTGAAAAAAATTGCTGAACTTGAAATTAGATGTGATTCAAGATGTGACTTGGCCAGCTTGCTATTTTTTATCTTCTCCAATCTCTCTTCCTCTTATTTATAAAACTGGAATTATGATTATTCCAAAGTGTATTTATGGGACTGAAATGAGGTAGCCTGCGCTAAATTGTTCTATAAATCATAACGTGTAAAGATATAAACGTTCATTGAATTATATCAAGAATTAATTATAGAACTATGTCCAGTGTAATTTGAAATTAAGAACAAATTCTGGAGGCTAAAGTGACATTCATGACCCCTCTCCATCTTGTCTCTGCCAAACGCTCCTGCTTTAATAGTTTATGCTTCTAAAATTTTGTGTTTGAGTTTAGTTAACATTATGGTTATCCATTTTAAGAGTTACCTGGAAAATGAGTAAACTCCTGTATTTTTATTAATAGAATTTTTCTGATTGAAGACATTTTGGGAGAATTGAGGCTATCTTAAAGATTAAAGTCTTTGAGACTATCTCTTCCTGAGTTTGTACTTTTTAATAGCATCAACTTTTAGAGAGAGAACTTGTCAACATATGTATCATTTTCTGGATTCAGCCAAATGTCTAATGCAACTTTTCTCATAGAGGATCTTTAGACACTTCTTCTATTATTCTAAAGTCTTAAATTAACTTTAAAAAATCCTTGATTTACAGCGGAGTGGTGTGTGGGAACTGCACTTTCTTTCTTTTGAACTATTATAACATTCCCCTATTATATTACTTTTCTCAGTGTATCATAATTGTTTGTTTACTTTCCTGTCTCTCTCATTAGACAGAAAGCTGCTAAGAAAACATCATTTTCCAACCAGTCTGCAGCACAGTTCTTGTTAATACACTCAGTATTCCTTGAATTAAATTGAATAACACTTTGTACCTTTCTGGCCCACATCTTACATGGCATTTTGTTTTAGTGATATGTACATGTATTTATTCCACTAGTGTATTGCAAATTCCTTGAAGTATGGAGCTATAACTTTATTCCCTTATTGGCATGAAGTGAATAAATATTTGGGAGGTTGATTGCTGAATGGTGCCAGAGGCAATCGGCACGGTACCATTGTTTCTTTCTGCACAGTATTTAGTTTTATTATGATCAGGTTCCTAATAGCTCAGATCTAACAGCCACCAGAAATTCTAAGCCAAATGAAGAAAAAAGGGGAAAAATTAGGTAAGAAAAGAAACAAATGGGCTAAAGCTTTTGGAGAGCAATAGATTCTAAGATATATAAGCCTGTGGTGTGGAGGGCTAAGGAGACATTTATTCTGAACACATTTTCATATAATTATAGTTAACAAGACAGAAGCCATCAATTGCAACATCCATCTATCTAACAGCAGAAAGAAAGTAAAAAATGTGTGTAACAAGGCACAGAAATCCATGCAAGTGTCAGTATGACAAAGAATAGTCTGAGGGTGGACACATAGCACTCTAATCAGATTATAGAGGCAAAGATGGAATGTCATTAATTGCGTTTTGAAAAAAAATCATATCTGGGTTTTGGTTCAGTATGTAAGTAGCTTGGAAGTCACCACTCTATCCTAACAGCAAGTAGAGATCTTAACAGACTGAAAAATCAACAATTCTTCTTGGATCCATAAGCAATGGAGAGACACATGGCAAATTGCTTCACCGAAGATTGGAGAGTCAGACAAGCCAATAAATGGAGGCACAGATTAACAAAACAGAGGCTCAAGAGTAGACACTGCCATGGGAAAGAGTGCCAGAATAGGAAAACTTTAACTGTAATTGCCAGAGGTTCAGTGTAGACAATTCTGGAAGTCAAAAACTCCAGTGAGACCCAATCACAGGAGCTCCCCCATAATTCTGTCAACTTTACCTCTAGGAGCTCAACCAGATTTTCCAAGTAAATATTACAGAAAATTCTCCTCTTGCTTCTCTCAGGGAATGGACAAAAGGAAATATTTTGAAATATACAAGAGAACTCTGTTTTAACAGGCATGCTCTCAAGAAAAACTAGTTAACCAGAGCCTAACCAGCTCGGGGATTATCAGAGCCTAACTGACCTAGGGGAATGGAAATACCCAACTCCAGTTAGTTCTAGCCTTCCTAGTGGAAGAAGGGAAATACCCAACTCTAGCCCCCTCTAGCTATCCTGTACCACCTGAGGGATTAGAAAAACCTGACAGAGTTGTGAAGTTCACAGTCTAGAGACATAAGCTCACTAAGAGTGACACCTACTCATAGGACTATAGGACACTTCCCCTCCTCCTACACCTTGCTACTACATTATTAAAGGCCAATTTCATGCAGTTCCTTTCACCCAGCACATCATGTCTGGCTATCAAGAAAAAAAAATTCAAAGCTTACTAAAAGACAAAAAACCACAAAGCAAGCAAAGAATCAGACATGGCAGGGATGCTAGAATTATCAGACCAGAAACTTAAAACTACTATGATTAATATGCTAAAATTTCTAATGAATAAAATGAACAGCATGCAAGAACTAATAGGTAGTGTAAGTAGATAGATGGAAATCCTAAGAAAGAACCAAACAGAAATGCTAGAGGTCAAAAACAGTATAACAGAAATGAAGAATGCCTTTGATGGGTGTATTAGCCAGTATTCTCGAAAGCATAACCAATAGGATATGTAGATGATAGGTAGATAGATGGAGAGATAGATAGATAGGTATAAGGGGAGATTTATTATAGAAACTGGCTCATGTGGTCATGGAGGCTGCAAAATCATACAATCTGCCTTCTGCAAGCTGAGAACCAAAAAGGCCATTGATATATTTTAGTTCAAGTCCATAGGCCTGACAACCAGGGGAACTGAACTGGAGAGCCGTTGGTTTAAGTCCTGGAGTCTGAAGGCCCAAGAACCAGAAGCACTGATGTCCAAGGGCAGGAAAATATAGACTTCCTAGCTCAAGAAGAGAGAGTAAGAATTTGTCCTTCCTCCCCCTTCCCTGCCCTTTTCTTTGTTCTATTTAGGCCCTGAACATATTGTATGATTCCAACCCACAATAGTGAGGACAAATCTTCTTTACTCAATCAGTCTACTGATTCAAATGCTAATCTATTACAGAAATGTTCTCACAAACACACTCAAAAAAACTGTTTTACCAGCTATTTGGACATCCTGTAGCCCAGTCAAGTTAATACATAAAACTAACCATCACAATGGGGTTACTAGTAGACTAAATACTGGTGAGAAAAGAGCCTCTAAACTTGAGGGTGTATCAAAGGAAACTTTAAAAACTGTAAAACAAAGAGAACAAAGACAAACGACTAACAATAAAAACCGAAATAGAATATCCGGGGACTGTGGGACAACTACAACAGGTATAACATACAAGTAATGGGAATACCAGATGGAAAAGAAAAGAAGGAACAGAAGAAATGTTTGAAAAAATAGTGACTGAAAATTTCTCCAAATGTCAAACAACAAACCACAGATCCAGGAAGCTTAGAGAACACCAAGCAGAATAAATGCCTAAAACACTACCCCATCCATGTCATTTTCAAAGTACAGAAAGTCAAAGATCAAGAAAAAATTCTGAAGGAAACCACAGGGAAAAAATAACTTACCTACAGAGGAGCAAAGATAAGAATTACATCCAGCTTCTCCTCAGAAACCATGCAAGCAAGAAGATAGGAGAATGAAATATTTAAAGTGTTAAGAGAAAAAACAAAAAAACAAAAAAAAGCCAACCTAGAATTCTGTACCCTGTGAAATAATTTCTCCTGTGAAGAGAAATAAGGAATTATTCAGAAAAAAAAAAATTGAGGGAATTGGTTGTCAGTGGACCATTCTATGAGGCCAGCATTTCCCTAACACCAAAACTAGAAAAGACATTATAAAAAATGAAAATGATGGAGCAATATCTCTCATAAACATAGATACAAAAATCCTCAACAGAGTATCAACAAGTCAAGTACAACTATGTATAAAAAGAATTATACATTATGGCCAAGTGATATTTATCTCAGGTATGCAAGGGTGTTTCAACGTTCAAAAATCAATTAATGTAATTCATCATGTTAACAAACTAAAAAGAATATTACTTAGCACTAAAAGGAAGTGACCTATCAAGTGATGAAAAGAGATGAAGGAAACTGAAATGCTTATTTCTAAATGAAAGAAGCCAATCTGAAAAGGCTAAATACTGTATGACTCAAACTATGTGATATTCTAGAAAACACAAATTTATGGAGACAGTAAAAAGATCAATCAGTGGCTGCCAGGGATTTGGGAGAGGTGGGGAAAGGCTTTGTAGGTTGAAGCACAGGGAATTTTTAGAGCTGTAAAAATGCTCTGTATGATGGTATAATGATGGATACATGTCATTATACAACTGCCTAAACCTGTACGTAGAATGTACAACACCAGATATGAACTCTAATGTAAACTATGGGCTTTGGGCGATTATGATGTCAATGTAAGTTCATCAGTTGTAACAAATGTACCACTCTGATGGGGGATGTTGATAATAGGGGAAGTTAGGTATGTGTAGGGTCAGGATATATATGGGAAATGTCTGTAGCTTCTTAATTTTTTTCTGAATCTAAAACTGCTCTAAAAACATAAAGTCTTTAGAATTAAAAAAAAAAGACCACAGTTTTAGTCTATTTTTTTCTATCTTGATATGCATATTTAAGGTCATAGATACATATAGCCATGATAATTTTGAAATATACAGATAGCTTATTACATGTTCTATTAATAAATCTACAGTATTTTAGATAATCAGTTTTGGGGTTTTATTTAGAAATCTTTTACCCTCTGGTAAGTAGTGAGTGGTGTGCCCTCTTTTCTCACATTCACTAACTCACTGAACCCAGTATTCAAAAAGAAGCCTATGCATTCATTACTGAACTACATAATTAGCCTTGCATTTTTCTCTAACATATTTTTCTCCTCCTTTAGAATTTTAAACTGGTCACCCTGCCATTACTTGATGTAAACTGAAGAAGGGTTAGATATTTGTCTAAGAAAAAAATTGGACCTGAATTTTTAAATTAGCTATCTAGCTTTCAGTGCTATTCTGCAAATAGTGGCATATTAGTGACTGGGATATGAGCTTTCTTTCTTAACTATTTGGGTTAAGGTGAGGATTAATCTTTTAAACCTGTGTCACATCTGTGAGATAAAGTGAGTAGTCTTCTGGGGGTTGTCCTAGCTCAAGAATTATATAAATATAGTAGAAATGGGGGTAGTGAAAATGTCTAATAAGAGCTAAAGATATTGATGATTAAATATCATCAGGACATAGGTTTTACATTCATATTAGTAGATTTATATTAGTAGTATCAATGTATAGCAAACTGAAAAACTGATTTCAGTTTTAAAATAAAAAAGAGAATGGAGACTCAACAGCTCACAATGTAGATAAGTAATTATTCAGTGAAAAAGCAATGCAAACTTTTTTCAGCAAGGTCACAAGAAGAGATAGTTAATGGTTAGGAGCAGCTAGTATACTTAAAGAAAATAAGGCCGTGTGATTTGAGTCAAATTTATATAATTTTTATTTTACTGTTAGACTTTTCTTTAACAAACCATAGAATCAAGGGCTTATTGAATCACACATTTGGTCAGAACTGTAAAAGGCATCTACCATCAGGTTTACTATCTGTGGAGCCTTTTGCTTTATTTTTTCCTCTCTATTCCCTTTTGCAACCAGGACTTTTATTTTACATGTATTGAGTTACTTTGCTATTTTGTATTGGGTATCACTTTTAAACTCAAATTAACAATTATCACTTTGGGCTTCATTTTTCTTTCTCCTTGTCTTGCTTAAGAAAAAATCCTTTTTAATAAATGTCTGACCTTAAACCTGCCATTTGATTCTGAACATAGATATCTTTGTAAGTGTGGCTGAAAACATTGCCCTATTGTGATTATTGCAATAAACTCTGCACATTAATGTGCTTTGTAAAGCATAGAAGCTATGTATTATTGTATTATTATTACTGAATTTAGGTGCAGCAATTTTTCATGTTTCATGTCCATTTCTTTCCACATGGCCAATTTAGAATTTAGGACTAGACTGGCTACCCTCCAGGACATCATTAGTGGTGACCTTGTCACTTAATGTTAACTATATACCTCATTCATAGCATGGTTGAAAATGGCTGAAAGCCAGGGCGAGTGAAGCATTGCAAACCAGAGCTGAGAGAGGCAGATGCAGCCCTTATTTCCCATGTCTATTAAAATAATGCTCAGCTCTCCAGCTTACTGGATCTATTTCATTATTTTTGCCAGATACAAAACTGTCCTCCAAATTCTTTCTCAGAAATTTTCTGGCCCAGAAATACCAAATTTTTTTACTTTAAATACATAAAATTTTAGAGATCAATTAATTTTGACATAATTAGAAAGTTCTGCTTCAATAACACAAATTAGATTTTTTCACCATCTAAAGAAAAAAGAAAAGGGATAAAGAAATGAATTAATATTAATCAGTAAGTTAGAATATCTTTAAAACCACTCATCAAATTGATGCATTTAATCCTGTAATCCAAGTATTATTGAATCAAATTTTTCTGTAATTATCATTTTACTTTATTTATTTACTTTAATTATAGGAACATGTGTTTTCTCTTGTGCTTATCCATATTTCCTACCACTGTCAAAATATAAATGTTTTTATTATATCTCATTTAATGTATTTAAAAGAGGAATATCATATCAAGAAAATCACTGATATTCTGTTTATTCCAGTAGTTATTATTAAAGCCAGAAATAAATGGAAATATCATTTTTTACCCATGTACTATATATATCAATAAATTGAATCATTCTCAGATCATTAGAAAAAAAAATTAATTATTAAGGGATTTTTAAAGGAAAAATACAAGAAACTCCAACACTTCTAACAAGTTAGTTTCCAGTGTTAATTAGTAGGAGACCTAAAGTTTATAACAATTTTTTCAAATGCCTGGGAAAGAGAATTTTTGAGACAACAGCTGAATTCCAATTTAAATTGCACTTAACTGAGAAGTTATATAAAGTACATAAACGTTTTGGCCTCTAGAGAGTACCACATTTTCTTCATGCAGTTTCAACAATTTCAAACTGATATCTCATAAAGAGTTTCTCAGTAACGTCCATAAAGAACATCATTAAAACAACAATATAATATATGAACATAAAAATTGACCTACATTAAATGAGATGATTGCAAAAAAAAAAAACATTGTGAGAAATATATTCTAGGAAGAAATGGAGAGATAAGAACAATTAATATTCATTCTTTCCAAATGGCTTCTTTACTCATTCCAGTTGGGTAGGATGCTATTAAATAAATATCTCATAAAATTTTCTTGTTGCTGGGTACAAACTAGCCTTACATCCAAATTTTTTTGCTACACAGTGGTTTTTGGTTTGTTTTGTTATTGCCAATTTCAAAGTTTATATGGAATGCGGAAACAAAAAATATCACCTACATGTCTGACTTAAACTGATAGTGAAGATATTATACACATATGCATACACATATATGTTCATGTGTAGTGTGGGCACACACGTGTGTGCATGTGTGTATGTTTAAAACAAGGATTAATCAATTCTGTGAAACTTACAATGAATGATGGTTTTTACTAAACATATAGAATTCTCTTTAGTTCTTTAGAGAACTAAAGGTTGAGAACTATTAGAACTGACTCTGGATTCAGCCAGTAAACAGGTTTTGTTTGAGCAAAATTAATTATATAAAATGAAGTTGGCCACCATTGGCACCACACCTTATTATGTTACCTTTTTTTTTTTTGGACACTAAAACTACCTGTCTGTCCCCTGAAGATATTTGATTTATGACTTCTGTTTTAAGCCTTAAAATAAAACAGAAGCAAAATCATTTCTAAAAGTTTGAAGAAAGTAACTTTTTCAGCAGTACAATGAAATATACAAATATTCTGTGTCAAGTAGCTAATTTTTTAAATAAAATTATGAGTGGAGGATCCAGAGCTGAATTATAGCTTATGACATTACAATTATATAATACCTACTCTATGAAGACCATGCATATCAATAATAAACCACATTTCATGGTGTAATTTGCAGTCAGTCATTCAAAGCATGATGGTAACTATACCCAGAAAAATCAGAGGTTAACAGATATGTACAGAGTTGTGGCATGTTTAATTCTTATCTTAACCAGGTGAAAATATGTATATGTGTATACATAAGACTGGAAATGGAAAAATACAGAGATAATATGGAGAAAAATACAGAAAAAATAAAGAATATCAACAATTTATAAATATCAAAAATTACTATTATCGTATGAAATATATTTTATTCTCACTAGTAGTCAAAGAAATATACATTTTAAAAGTTTCCTTTATTTTGGCTTGTAGGATTAGCAACATTTAATGTCTTTCATTACAAAATATATATGAGACTGTGACTTAGTAGACAGTTTTATGTAGTACTGACAGGGATGCAAAGTGTTATAATCTTTCTAATGGCAGTTTTGTCACATGCCTAAAAATGTGATATGTATATACATATGTCTTTAGACCCAGAGTTTCACTTCTGAGAATTTAACTTAAGAATTAAGTACCAAGATGTGCAAGAAGGTTCACCACAATGTTATGTAAAGGGTCTCCAGTTGTCTTTTAAAAAGGCATAAATTGTATGTTCAAGAGCATTGAAATAATGATTTCCAGTCACTCAGATAACACATTGTACTGAACACTTACTGTATTCTCGGTACTTTTCTAAGAACTAGGGTTCTAATGTTTGGAAGAAAGTTATTAAAGTAGGTGGTATGCTTATTTTCTCTCCTTATTAAGAAAGGGATGCACCTGGGGAAGAAAGAAATAAGTGGCCTGATCTCATGAATATGTTGCCAGAAAGATTCCCTAACAAATAGACTAATAGTATTTGCAGTGAATAGAATACTTACATGGAATAATTTTAGCAGGATGTCCTCGGATAGGATCACTCATGGTAAACCCAGAATCTATAAATTTTTCAGGCACTGATCCCTAGAAAATGTCAGGTCAGCTATAGAATGCTTTGGTGTATAAAGTGATGTCATAAACAAGGTGCTCTCTGTGAGAAGTAACCCATGTACTTCGCTTAGAAAACTCATTGCTCTGGGTTAGAGGAAGTGTGTCTCAGGTGGAAAAGAAGGACGAGAGTCACCATCAAAGTCTCACAACTGTCTTTGATTTGTCCATGACAGTTGATTTCTTGTACCCTTTATGTGAGGTGTTATCTTTGATTTATAATATCTGATTTAAAAATCTGTCCCTTTGTGCTAGCTCAGTGGTGAGCTTCTATTTCACTCTATCACTGGAGGGACTTCTCCGAAGAGTTGACTTCTGAGTAGTGACATGAATGTTGAGAAAGAGGCCATGGAAAGCATATGATGGAAGAGTCATGTGAAATTTTTGGGAAAGAATAAACAGAAGTAAAGCTAACTCAAAAGTCTGGTGCAGTGGTGTCTAACTTTTGGGGTAAGCTCTCCTTTCACTCTTAGAAATCATTGAGGAATCAAAGAACTTGTGATTTTTGGGTTGTATCTACCATTTTTCGCCATATTAGAAATTAAAACTGAGAATTTAAAAATATATTAAATGATTTATTTAAAGTCAATAAACATACATGTTAACATAAATAATGTTTTTTAAAATTAATTTTTATTGGAGTATAGTTGCTTTACAACGTTGTGTTAGTTCCTACTGTACAGCAAAGTGAATCAGCTATACATATACATATAGCCCCTCTTTTTTGGATTTCTTTCCCATTTAGGTTTCCACAGAACACTGAGTAGAGTTCCCTGAGCTATACAGTAGGTTCTCATTAGTTATCTCTTTTATACATAGTATCAATAGTGTATATATGTCATAATTCATAAAATAGAAATAGAGACACAGACGTAAATAATGTTTTAATTGAAGTATATCTTCCGAAACAAAATAAGCATGGAGAAAAATGTCAGTGTAGTATATTTTTTTTCAAAATTCTTTAATATCTGCCTTAATACATGTGTCTAGGTTCTTATATCTGCTTTTGCCTTTAACCTGTGGGATATCATAGTTTATGTAGACTCTTGAAAACTCCACTGTGGGAAATTCTCACAAGTGATGAGAGAATAAAACCTACGAGGCATATAAAATCTTAGTATTATGATAAAAATCGGTTTGAACTTCTGGAGCTCTTGAAATTGTCTCAGTGACTCCAGGGGTACATAGACCATGATTTAAGAATTCATAATCCTGAAAATGAGTTTAATGTATTTGAGGGATGGAAGATGATTTAGCTGACGTAACATGAGAGAGGGTGAGGTCTGGTATGGAGGAAAGGAGGCCAGTGATGTAGGTAGGAACAGATAATTTATGACCATGTGGACTATAGTAAGGAATTCAGGTTTATTCTTGTTTCAGTGGAAAACTACTGGAAGATTTTAAGAGGAGTAATTTTATCTGATTTATATTTCAGAAAGTCAACACTGGTAGGTTATGAGGAATTTAGGCTGGTGGGGGGGTAGAATAGAAAAAGCTAGGAGACTTTTTCAGTTGTAGGCAAAGGTAATGTGGTGGAAGATAACAGGTAACAATTGTTAGACTGATCACACTACCATCATATGGAAGCAGCACAGCCTTCCTATGGGAGACATCTCTTCTGCTTAAATCACACTTACCTGATGGAAGATGCCAGTCATAACAAGGCTGTGAAATTGCTATGGGAATGGTAACCTCTTCATACATGAAGTACAGTAAAAATATGTATGTAAAAATGCAGCATAAAACAGAGAAGACTCGGAAGGAAAATCCTGGAAGGCAGTCACACATGAAGGTTTTATCTCATTATCCCTGAGAAACAGCTATGCACACTGACATTTTTTAGGATATGGTTGAATGAGTACGTTCCTCTTTTTTCCCTTAGCATCATTCAGGTGAGTGGTTGTCATATTCAAACAAAAGAATCTTGATTAATACCTGGACTTGTTCTATAATTATTAATAATACAATATTATATCAAAATAATCTGGATTGCAGAGTTGGATACATTATTTCATGGTTATTATTAAAGAAAGAAGAGACACACACAGTATGTCAATGTTTTTATAAAAAGTGGTATCAGTGATTAACTTTGAATGGTAAGATTATTCTCATTTTCCTCTTATAATTTTCTGAAACTTCAAAGCAATTAGAGTAGTATTTTTACAATTAAAAAAGCCTGTGACTCAGGCTGGTGCAACGTCACGCCGGCCTCTACCGCAACGTCACGCCGCCTCTGCCGCCTCAGGCCCGCCCCGCACGCAGTGCCCCTCCTTCCCCCCCCCCACCCCCGGCCTGAGTGAGCCGGAGCCCCCGAATCAGCGGCTCCTTTAACCCCGTCCTGTCTGAGCAAAAAACAGACGCCCTCCAGCGACCTACACGCAGAGGCAGGGCCAAATCCAAAGCTGAGCTCCTGTGAGCTGTGAGAACAAAGAAGAGAAAGGGAAATCTCTCCCAGCAGCCTCAGAAGCAGTGGATTAAAGCTCCACAATCAACTTGGTATACCCTGCATCTGTGGAATACCTGAATAGACAAGGAATGATCCCAAATTGAAGAGGTGGAATTTAGGAGCGAGATCTATGATTTTTTTCCCTTTTCCTCTTTTTGTGAATGTGTACGTGTATGCTTCTGTGTGAGATCTTGTCTGTATACTCTTGCTTCCACCATTTGTCCTAGGGCTCTATCCGTCCATGTTTTTTAAAAAAATTTTTTTTTCTTAATAATTAATTTTAATTGTAATAACTTTATTATACTTTACCTTCGTTCTTTCTTTCTTTCCTTCCTTCCTTCCCTCCTTTAGACAACGAATCACCCCAAATTGAGGAGGTGGTCTCTGAGAGCAAGATTTATGATTTTTCCCCCTTTACCTCTTTTTGTGAAGGTTTATGTGTATGCTTCTGTGTAAGATTTTCTCTGTATAGCTTTGCTTCCAACATTTGTCCTAAGGTTCTATCCGTCCCTTTTTTTTTCCTAAATATTTTTTAATTCAATAACTATATTATACTTTATTTTATTTTTACTGTATCTTCTTTCTGTCTTTTTTCCTTCTTTCCCTCCTTCCTTCCTTCCTTCCTCCCTCCCTCCCTCCCTCCTTTATTTCCTTCTTTGCTTCTTTCTTCCTTCCTTCCTTTCCTCCTTTCCTTCTTTCTTTCCTCATACTTCTACTAATTCTCTCTACTTTTTCTCCCTTTTATTCTGAGCCGTGTGAATGAAAGGCTCTTGGTGCTCCAGCCCAGGAGTCAGGGCTCTGCCTCTGAGGTAGGAGAGCCAACTTCAGGACACTGGTCAACAAGAGACCTCCCAGCTCCACATAATATTAAATGGCGGAAATCTCCCAGAGACCTCCATCTTAACACCAGCACCCAGCTTCAGTCAACGACCAGCAAGCCACAGTGCTGGACAACCTATGCCAAACAACTAGCAAAACAGGAACACAACCCCACGCATTAGCAGAGAGGCTGCCTAAAATCATAATAAGACCACAGACACCCCAAAACACACCACCACACGTGAACCTGCCCACTAGACAGACAAGAACCAGCATCATGCACCACAACACAGGCACTAGTCCCCTCCACCAGGAAGCCTACACAACCCACTGAAACAACCTTAGCCACTGGAGACAGACATCAAAAACAACGGGAAGTACGAACGTGCAGCCTGCAAAAAGGAAACCCCAAACACAGTAAGATAAGCAAAATGAGAAGACAGAAAAACACACAGCAGATGAAGGAGCAAGATAAAAATGCACCAGACCTAACAAATGAAGAGGAAATAGGCAGTCTACCTGAAAAAGAATTCAGAATAATGATAGTAAGGATGATCAGAAATCTTGGAAATAGAATGGACAAAATGCAAGAAACAGTTAACAAGGACCTAGAAGAAATAAAGATGAAACAAACAACGATGAACAACGCAGTAAATGAAATTAAAAGTACCCTAGATGGTATCAATAGCAGAATAACTGAGGCAGAAGAACGGATAAGTGACCTGGAAGATAAAATAGTGGAAATAACTACGGCAGAGCAGAATAAAGAAAAAAGAATGAAAAGAACTGAGGACAGTCTCAGAGACCTCTGGGACAACATTAAATGCACCAACATTCGGATTATAGGGGTTCCAGAAGAAGAAGAAAAAAAGAAAGGGACTGAGAAAATATTAGAAGAGATTATAGTTGAAAACTTCCCTAATATGGGAAAGGAAATAGTTAATCAAGTCCAGGAAGCACAGAGAGTCCCATACAGGATAAATACAAGGAGAAATATGCCAAGACACATATTAATCAAATTGTCAAAAATTAAATACAAAGAAAGCATATTAAAAGCAGCAAGGGAAAAACAACAAATAACACACAAGGGAATCCCCATAAGGTTAACAGCTGATCTCTCAGCAGAAACCCTACAAGCCAGAAGGGAGTGGCAGGACATACTGAAAGTGATGAAGGAGAAAAACCTACAACCAAGACTACTCTACCCAGCAAGGATCTCATTCAGATTTGATGGAGAAATTAAAACCTTTACAGACAAGCAAAAGCTGAGAGAGTTCAGCACCACCAAACCAGCTTTACAACAAATACTAAAGGAACTTCTCTAGACAAGAAACACAAGAGAAGGAAACGACCTATAATAACGAACCCAAAACAATATAGAAAATGGGAATAGTAACATACATATCGATAATTACCTTAAATGTAAATGGACTAAATGCTCCCACCAAAAGACACAGATTGGCTGAATGGATACAAAAACAAGACCCTTATATACGCTGTCTACAAGAGACCCACTTCAGACCTAGAGACACATACATACTGAAAGTAAGGGGATGGAAAAAGATATTCCATGCAAATGGAAACCAAAAGAAAGCTGGAGTAGCAATTCTCATATCAGACAAAATAGACTTTAAAATAAGGACTATTAAAAGGGATAAAGAAGGACCCTACATAATGATCAAGGGATCGATCCAAGAAGAAGATATAACAATTGTAAATATTTATGCACCCAACATAGGAGCACCTCAATACATAAGGCAAATACTAACAGCCATAAAAGGGGAGATCGACAGTAACACATTCATAGTAGGGGACTTTAACACCCCACTTTCACCCATGGACAGATCATCCAAAATGAAAATAAATAAGGAAACACAAGCTTTAAATGATACATTAAACAAGATGGACTTAATTGATATTTATAGGACACTCCATCCAAAAACAACAGAATACACATTTTTCTCAAGTGCTCATGGAACATTCTCCAGGATAGATCATATCTTGGGTCACAAATCAAGCCATGGTAAATTTAAGAAAATTGAAATTGTATCAAGTATCTTTTCTGACCACAATGCCATGAGACTAGATATCAATGACAGGAAAAGATCTGTAAAAAATACAAACACATGGAGGCTAAACAATACACTACTTAATAATGAAGTGATCACTGAAGAAATCAAAGAGGAAATAAAAAAATACCTAGAAACAAATGACAATGGAGACACAACGACCCAAAACCTATGGGATGCAGCAAAAGCAGTTCTAAGGGGGAAGTTTATAGCAATACAAGCCCACCTTAAGAAGCAGGAAACATCTCGAATAAACAACCTAACCTTGCACCTCAAGCAATTAGAGAAAGAAGAACAAAAAAGCCCCAAAGCTAGCAGAAGGAAAGAAATCATAAAAATCAGATCAGAAATAAATGAAAAAGAAATGAAGGAAACGATAGCAAAGCTCAATAAAACTAAAAGCTGGTTCTTTGAGAAGATAAACAAAATAGATAAACCACTAGCCAGACTCATCAAGAAAAAAAGGGAGAAGACTCAAATCAATAGAATTAGAAATGAGAAAGGAGAAGTAACAACCGACACTGCAGAAATAAAACAAAATCATGAGAGATTACTACAAGCAACTCTATGCCAATAAAATGGACAATCTGGAAGAAATGGACAAATTCTTAGAAATGCACAACCTGCCAAGACTGAATCAGGAAGAAATAGAAAATATGAACAGACCAATCACAAGCACTGAAATTGAAACTGTGATTAAAAATCTTCCAACAAACAAAAGCCCAGGACCAGATGGCTTCACAGGTGAATTCTATCAAACATTTAGAGAAGAGCTAACACCTATCCTTCTCGAACTCTTCCAAAGTATAGCAGAGGGAGGAACACTCCCAAATTCCTTCTACGAGGCCACCATCACCTTGATACCAAAATCAGACAAGGATGTCACAAAGAAAGAAAACTACAGGCCAATATCACTGATGAACATAGATGCAAAAATCCTCAACAAAATACTAGCAAACAGAATCCAACAGCACATTAAAAGGATCATACACCATGATCAAGTGGGGTTTATTCCAGGAATGCAAGGATTCTTCAATATACGCAAATCTATCAATGTGATAAACCATATTAACCAATTGAAGGAGAAAAACCATATGATCATCTCAATAGATGCAGAGAAAGCTTTTGACAAAATTCAACACCAATTTATGATAAAAACCCTCCAGAAAGTAGGCATAGAGGGAACTTTCCTCAACATAATAAAGGCCATATATGACAAGCCCACAGCAAACATCATCCACAATGGTGAAAAACTGAAAGCATTTCCACTAAGATCAGGAACAAGACAAGGTTGCACACTCTCACCACTCTTATTCAACATAGTTTTGGAAGTCTTAGCCACAGCAATCAGAGAAGAAAAGGAAATAAAAGGAATCCAAATCGGAAAAGAAGAAGTAAAGCTGTCACTGTTTGCAGATGACATGATACTATACATAGAGAATCCTAAAGATGCTACCAGAAAACTACTAGAGCTAATCAATGAATTTGGTAAAGTAGCAGGATACAAAATTAATGCACAGAAATCTCTGGCATTCCTATATACTAATGATGAAAAATCTGAAAGTGAAATCAATAAAACACTCCCATTTACCATTGCAACAAAAAGAATAAAATATCTAGGAATAAACCTACCTAAGGAGACCAAAGACCTGTATGCAGAAAAGTATAAGACACTGATGAAAGAAATTAAAGATGATACAAATAGATGGAGAGATATACCATGTTCTTGGATGGGAAGAATCAACATTGTGAAAATGACTCTACTACCCAAAGCAATCTATAGATTCAATGCAATCCCTATCAAACTACCACTGGCATTTTTCACAGAACTAGAACAAAGAATTTCGCAATTTGTATGGAAACACAAAAGACCCCGAATAGCCAAAGCAATCTTGAGAACGAAAAAAGGAGCTGGAGGAATCAGGCTCCCTGACTTCAGACTATATTACAAAGCTACAGTAATCAAGACAGTATGGTACTGGCAGAGAAACAGAAATATAGATCAATGGAACAGGATAGAAACCCCTGAGATAAACCCACACACATATGGACACCTTATCTTTGATAAAGGTGGCAGGAATGTACCGTGGAGAAAGGACAGCCTCTTCAATAAATGGTGCTGGGAAAACTGGACAGGTACATGTAAAAGTATGAGATTAGATCACTCCCTAACACCATACACAAAAATAAGCTCAAAATGGATTAAAGACCTAAAAGTAAGGCCAGAAACTATCAAACTCTTAGAGGAAAACATAGGAAGAACACTCTATGACATAAATCACGGCAAGATCCTTTCTGACCCCCCTCGTAGAGTAATGGAAATAAAAACAAAAATAAACAAATGAGACCTAATGAAACTTCAAAGCTTTTGCACAGCAAAGGAAACCATAAACAAGACCAAAAGACAACCCTCAGAATGGGAGAAAATATTTGCAAATGAAGCAACTGACAAAGGATTAATCTCCAAAATTTACAAGCAGCTCATGCAGCTCAATAACAAAAAAACAAACAACCCAATCCAAAAATGGGCAGAAGACCTAAATAGACATTTCTCCAAAGAAGATATACAGAATGCCAGCAAACACATGAAAGAATGCTCAACATCATTAATCATTAGAGAAATGCAAATCAAAACTACAATGAGATATCATCTCACACCAGTCAGAATGGCCATCATCAAAAACTCTAGAAACAATAAATGCTGGAGAGGGTGTGGAGAAAAGGGAACACTCTTGCACTGCTGGTGGGAATGTGAATTGGTTCAGCCACTATGGAGAGCAGTATGGAAGTTCCTTAAAAAACTACAAATAGAATTACCATATGACCCAGCAATCCCACTAGTGGGCATATACCCTGAGAAAAGCAAAATTCAAAAAGAGTCATGTACCAAAATGTTCATTGCAGCTCTATTTACAATAGCCCGGAGATGGAAACAACCTAAGCGCCCATCATCGGATGAATGGATAAAGAAGATGTGGCACATATACACAATGGAATATTACTCAGCCTTAAAAAGAAACGAAATTGAGCTATTTGTAATGAGATGGATAGACCTAGAGTCTGTCATACAGAGTGAAGTAAGTCAGAAAGAAAAAGACAAATACCGTATGCTAACACATATATATGGAATTTACGGGAAAAAAATGTCATGAAGAACCTAGGGGTAAGACAGGAATAAAGACGCAGACCTACTGGAGAACGGACTTGAGGATATGGGGAGGGGGAAGGGTGAGCTTTGACAGGGTGAGAGAGAGTCATGGACATATACACACTAACAAACGTAGTAAGGTAGATAGCTAGGGGGAAGCAGCCGCAAGGCCCAGGGATATTAGCTCGGTGCTTTGTGACAGCCTGGAGGGGTGGGATAGGGAGAGTGGGAGGGAGGGAGACGCAAGAGGGAAGACATATGGGAACATATGTATATGTATAACTGATTCACTTTGTTATAAAGCAGAAACTAACACACCATTGTAAAGCAATTATACCCCAATAAAGATGTTTTTTAAAAAAAAAACCTGTGAAAAAAATCAAACATTGGGGCTTCCTTGGTGGCGCAGCCATGGCCGTGAGCCATACCTCAAAAAAAAAAAAAAAACATCAAACATTGTTAATATTAATTATAACATAACTTGGTCTTGAAAATAAATAAGAAGCTTCTTATAAAATGGTATATCTCTGCCAAAACTTTCAGGTTTTAGGGCTTCCCTGGTGGCGCAGTGGTTGAGAGTCCGCCTGCCGATGCAGGGGACACGGGTTCGTGCCCCGGTCCGAGAGGATCCCACATGCCATGGAGCGGCTGGGCCCGTGAGCCGTAGCCGCTGAGCCTGCGTGTCTGGAGCCTGTGTTCCGCAACAGGAGAGGCCACAACAGTGAGAGGCCCGCGTACCGCACACACACAAAAATAAATTTCAGGTTTTATACATTAATAATACCTAATTTAAAATAAATGCCTAAATAAATGTCCACACTTCAGAAACACCAGATACATCCTAGAAGATAACCTTATTGTCAATGTAGAAAACAGTTAAAATATTTTTAGAGTCTGTCATGTTTTTATTTTTAAAATCCTTTAGAAGGAGTCTAAATATATTTAACAACTATAAAATAGCTATTAGGCTTCTTTTTTTTAACATGAATCTCAAATCTGTGAAGCATTGTGCTGAAAAGTTAAGAAATTTACATTGAGTTGCTGACAAACTGAAATACACTTGATTATTCATAACTACTAGATTCACCATCAGTCCACAGTCCAGTAAGATTTTTGAGTCATTGTGCCTACAGTTTAATCTGATCTGGGTGCGTTAACAGCTTCAGCCAAATTATGAATGCTCCATTACAGTATATAACAAACACTGGAATAAAGATAAGTAAGCTTTGTTAAATAGAAATGACTTGTTACATAAAGTGCCCTTGAAGTTCAATTTTATATATAACTTCTTGTATCTGCAATGTTTCTGAGCACTTCCATTTAGGTCTAAACCAAGTGAAACATATGCTTTTCCACTATTATATTCAGAATATTACAACTTTTTCAGTTCTTTTACTTGCTACTTGTTTCATCTGGAAATGTACTTTTGTTTATTTTTATTTTTTTGCGGTACGCGGGCCTCTCACTGTGTGGCCTCTCCTGTTGCGGAGCACAGGCTCTGGATGCGTAGGGTCAGCGGCCATGGCTCACGGGCCAGCCGCTCCATGGCATGTGGGATCTTCCCGGACCGGGGCACGAACCCGCGTCCCCTCCATTGGCAGGCGGACTCTCAACCACGGCACCACCAGCGAAGCCCCTGGAAATGTACTTTTTAATTTTAATAAGGTGCAATTCTGACAATGTGATATGTTATACAATCAAGTGCCACTTTGCTTTTAAATATCTATCATTATAGTTAGTAGTACATTTCTGGTTGAATCTTCAAAATATGAAAAACCACATTGTGTACATTATAAACATGGACTTTTCTGAAGCTTCCTAGGACAAATTGAAAACCCACGAACACAAAATGCATCCATCCAAGCTCTCTGTGGAAAGCCAGTAGGTGGAGACATGTCAGTTTCTTATATGTCTCTAGTCATGAGCTTGAATTTCTTTTCTTCCTTGGCTGCTTTTGAATGGGCATAGGCATTTTGGTTGTATTTTTCAGTCAGACAAAATTACCACCTGGCTTTGAATCTAGAATCTGTAGCTGTGGCTTATGTCTCATTGTTATCTTTGTTATTTTGTTTAACTCTGGTAAAGAAACATTTTGACCTCAAACAAGCAAGGTGTTTTCACAAGGAACCATCCATAAAAGGTTTCTGTCAGAAACCTGTTAAATATTCTCTTCTTTAATTGACTTTCAAGCTTCTTTTTACAGAAACAGTGTTGCATTATGAGGGCAAGTTTATATTCAAATAATATTCTGTTTTGATTCAGTACTACTATCCGAGTGCCTTTATCCAAATTTTCATAATCTCCTAAATTATAAAGCATGATAACCAATGGTTTTATATTTGCCTGCCCCTTCAACATCAAGGCTTCAGAGAAAAGGCATATGATGAGAATCATTTTGTATGTTAGGGGATATTGAAAAACTATGCATGTATTAAGATGCAGATGTAGAGAATGGACTTGAGGACAAGGGGAGGGGGAAGGATAAATTGAGACGAAGTGAGAGAGTGGCATGGACATATATACACTACCAAATGTAAAATAGATAGCTAGTGGGAAGCAGCCGCATAGCACAGGGAGATCAGCTCGGTGCTTTGTGACCACCTAGAGGAGTGGGATAGGGAGGGTGGGAGGGAGACACAAGAGGGGGGGGATATGGGGATATATGTGTAGGTATAGCTGATTCACTTTGTTGTACAGCAGCAACTAACACAACAATGTAAAGCAATTATACTTCAATAAAGATGTTAAAAAAAAAGTTACCAACAAGAAGTCTGTTAGTGGGATTATTATGAATGTGCTTACCTTTTGACCTAGTAAATCCACTTCTAAAAGGCAATTATAGTTTTACCATGGTATTTGTTACACCATTGTTTGTGATAAAACTGTTGGAATGATCCAATTGTATATCAGTAAAGGTGGTATATACGATCTAACTATACATCAATAAAAGGTTGTATAAACATATAATAGCATAAAATGAAGGCTTAAGAAGAGAAAGCTATCTCTAGTATGTGGCAAGCACTATACTATACGGTTATTAATGCTGTGTGCATAGATCATACCATCAAGTGTGGGAGACAGACATTAATTCAAATAATCACCCACCCACCTATGTAATTATACCCTATGAAATGTGTATCAAGGGGAAGTCCAGAGAGATATACACATAAAATCTAAGTTGCAAAGTTGTATACATAGCATTACCAATAAAACACCTATAAATGATAATTGTTGATATGTACGTAAAGTCTAAAGCAACAATTACTTGGGAGAGAAGTTATGGGAAGATGTTTAGTTTTGAATGGTCTGTACTTTTTTCCACTGTATCAGCACAGTTCAATTGTAGATTTTTAATTGAAGAAAAATTTTTAATTGTAGAAGAATATTAAATTACACTAGTAGGAATGAGTTCATAAAACTTTTAAAAAATTTCAACATGTAATTAAGAAAACACTTTAAATTATTTAAAGTAAATATGTGTAAACCTATTGTTTTCCTTATTTTAAAGAAATTATTTGCAAGTTCAATAACAGTTGAGCAGATATCTTACTCATTGATTTGCCACTGCACTCTCAGTGGAAATTAGACTGATCTGCTTGTTTTCCTCAACATGATAAGCTTCCATAAATAGAGAAAACATAGGAGTTGGTAACTTGCTTGAGGACAAAAGCTCATTTCCAGAAAAGTAGAAATGTTTTGTCTCTAGACCAAGGGATCAGCAAAGTAGAGCCTACAGGCCAAATCCAGCCTACAGGGCAAATCCAGCTCACAGCCTGATTTTTAGGGGCTTCAGATTAAGAATGAATGTTACGTTTTAAATGTTTGAAAAATGATAAAAATTAAACTATTTTACACATAAATATTCTATGAACTTTAAATTTTAGTGTTTCAATGAGGTGGCATTTAGTACATTCACATTGTTGTGGAATCACTACCTCTCTAATTTCAAGATTTTTTTAATCACTCCAAAGAACACCCTATCTCCCTTCTCTCCTCCTCTTATACTCTAGCAATCACTAATCTATTTCGTCTCTCTAATAATCATAAATATTAACTTATTCATATAAATTAAACTCAGGAATATTAACAAGAATTAGTCAATTTATCTATAATGATATTTCCATTGGTATAGATATACACACATATCAAACACACATGTGCACTTACAGTTTTAAAAAGTCTGGCATTGCTTTAAGTTTAAAATCTACTACTCTTACTGCGTTAGAAAATCCTTTACTACTCGTTCCTCAAACTTCTCATTAACATTTTTTCTTTAGGGATTAGGTCATTTTGTTATGCTCTTCAATATGTATTTAATAAGCAAGTCATATCTTTGTAATTTTTCAGTTACTGTGAAAAAGATATTGTATTCGTCATAGCTGCTTACTGAGTTTAAATTCTAATGGGATTGGAACTAAGTAGAGGCTGTAATTTCACATATATTTTCCAGAGAAAATATGAATTGATGATCTAGCCCATTCCATTTCCCTCCAGGATAGCATAGAAGAATTACATGCAATAATAAACTATTACTTGGTCAATGAAGATTGCTCGAGATGACTATATCACAACAGAGAACTATGTACCAGAAATGGTAACTGAGACCCATGAGGAAATTTGTATATAGACTTCAAAACATATTGTCCAAAAAAAGACATGGATGCAAGTTTATGAGCCCAAAATAATAATTGTGCCAAGGATGAATTATATTCCAGAATGTTCCCATTTGAGCACAAATGTTGCTAGAAATTCATAGCTGTCAATACTAAGGTTTAATATCCATTCTTGATGAAGCCAGTTAGGTAGTGTACCCATGATACAAGTGCTATTAAAGTAAATATACATTTATTTGATTATAGAGTTCAAAGTAGACCACCAAATACAGTCCACCCTCACCTCTTATTACATACAGAACTTAGCAAACCTGTGATGTATAGATAGCAGTTAATACAGAATATACTCTTAGAGTTTTATTTTATATATGTGACCTATTGCATGACCCCCATAGTTTTTTCTTGTTCTTGTTGTCAGTGAAGATATTGGAATTTAGGTCAAGTCTTTCACCATATTCTTGGAATCAATAGCAAAAAGGACTAGCTTGACACAAGGATACTGCTCTGATCTTTTGCTTCCTGATATTGAGAGGGTAACATTCCAAACAGGTCAGTTTCTTGGTCTGTTGTTGAGAAAGCCCAATTAAAGCTCTATTTCTAGCACCGAGAATATTTAAGATGTACTCTCTTAGCAACTTTCAAGTATATAATACAGTACTGTTAACTATTATCACCATACTATACATTAGATCCCCAGAACTTCTTCTTATAACTGGAAGTTTGTACATTTTGATCAACATCTCCTGATTTCCCCCACCCCTTTAGCCCCTGGCAACCACCATTCTACTCTCTGTTTCTATGGGTTTGGCTTTTTGAGATGTCATATATAAATAAGATTATACAGTATTTGTCTTTCTCTGTCTGACTTATTTCACTTAGCATAATGCCTTCATGGTCCACCATGTAATAAATGACAGGATGACATTCTTTCTCATGACCGAAAAACTCTTCTCTCTCTCTCTCTCTCTCTCTCTCTCTCTCTCTATATATATATATATATATATATATGTGTGTGTGTGTGTGTGTATATATATATATGTGTATATATATATATATATATATATATATTTCACATCTTCTTTATCCATCCATTCAGCTGTAGATGAACACTTATGTTATTTTGATATCTTAGGTATTATGAATAATGCTGCAATGAATATGTAAGTGCAGATATCTCATCGAGGTAATGATTTTATTTCTTTTGGACAAACAGTAAGGCATGGGATTGCTGTATCAAATGGCAGTTCTATTTTTAATTTTTTGAGGAATCTTCATACTGTTTTCCATAGTGGCTGTACCCCACAAACAGTGCATAAGATTTTCTTTTCTCCACATTCTCACCAACACTTATTATATGTTGTCTTTTTGATGATAGCCATTTTTGCAGGTGTGATGTGATACATGAATGTGATTTTGGTTTGCATTTCCCGGATGATTAGTGAGGCTGAGCACCTTTTCATATATTTGTTGCTTATTTCTTTATCTTCTTTGGGAAAATGTCAATTTAGGTCCTCTACCTATTTTTCAATTGGGTTATTTGGGGTTTGGGTGTTTTTGTTTGTTTGTTTGCTATTGAATTCTATGAGTTCCTTATATATTTTCAATAGTGAGCCTTATCAGATACATGGTTTGCAAATATTTTCTCCCATTCCATAGGTTTCCTTTTAAATTTGTTGGTTCGTTCCTTTTTTGATTTGATGTAGTCTCACTTGTCTAGTTTTCTTTTTGTTGGTGGTGCTTTTGGTGTCATATCAAAAAAAATATTGCCAAGACAAATGTCAATTTTCTTTTGTATTCATGTTCACTTTGCTTAAGACCTCTATGCCTTTATTATACTTCTCTCTGGATTCTCTCAAGATTTCTTCCTTGTCTTGGTTTAATTTATATTGAATACAATATATTTAGTTATAGATTTTTTGGGGGGGGTATTTATTCGCTTGGTTTCTCTGAACATCCTGAAGCTGAAGTTCAGTATTTGTCTTTAATTTTTTTTTTTTTTTTTTGCGGTACGTGGGCCTCTCACTGCTGTGGCCTCTCCCGTTGCGGAACACAGGCTCCGGACGCGCAGGCTCAGCGGCCATGGCTCACAGGCCCAGCCGCTCTGCGGCATGTGGGATCTTCCCAGACCGGGACACGAACCCGCGTCCCCTGCATCGGCAGGTGGACTCTCAACCACTGTGCCATCAAGGAAGCCCTGTCATTAATTTTGAAAAATTCCTAGCCATATTACTTCAAATATTTCTTCTGCTCTATTCCCTCTTTCTTATCCTTCTAGTACTATAAATATATATACGTTATACCTGCTGAAATTCTCAGAATTCTTGCATATTCTGGTCTCTTTTTTTTGCCTTTGGTGTCTGGCTTCTTTTATTTAGCATGTTTTCAAAGTTATATCCATGTTGTAGCATGTAGCAGTATTTTATTCCTTTTAATTGCTAAATAAATTCTACCGTATGTATATTTCATACTTCATTTATCCATTCATCAATTGATGAACATTTGGGTTGTTTTCACTTTTCACTGTGGATAATGTTGCTTTGAACATTCATGTACAAGTTTTTGTGTGGACATATATTTTCAGTCTCGAGTATATATCTAGGATTGGAATTGCTGGGTCATATGGTAACTCTATGTTTAACTTTTTGAGAAACTACAAAATTGTTTTCCATAATAACAGTTATCATTTTACTTCCCAATAGCAATTTATGAGAGGTTTTTTTGTTGATTGTAGCCATCCTAGTGAGGTGTGAAGTGATATCTTGTATTGTGGTTTTTACCTTCCTAATGACTAATGTTGTTGAGCATCTTTTCATGTGCTTATTGGCCATTTTTGTATCTACTTTGGAGAAATATCTATTCAAATCCTTTGCCCATACTGGTCTTTTTATTATTTTTTTTTATCTTTGCATTTTAATTAAAATTTCTGTTGACCAATCTTCAAGTTCACTGATTATTCCCTTGGTCATGTCCAGCCTACTAACGTGCCCATCAAAAGCGTTTTTTAGTTTTGTTACAGTTTTTTTTTTTTAAATGTCTAGCATCTTCTTTTAATTCTTTTCAGAGTTTCCAGATCTCTCTATTTTATCCATCTGTTACTGCATGTTGTTATATGTCTTTAACATATAAATGATAGTTATTTTAAATTCCCTGTCAGATAATTCCAAGATTAAATCTCAGTCATTTAGTGGGCCCCTGTCCCTGGGCTGTGACGTTCACAGATGTTTCTTACCTCTTTTTCCTTTTTTAGGTGATATAGGACTAGAGGAGTCTGGATTTGGAGAAATTCTCTTCTCTCAACTGATAGAAGGCTCTGTTAAAATCTTTTCCCCTTGGAGAGTAGGTTTTTGTTATGAAGAACATTCTAGACATATTTCACAACATTTACTCTTTCCCTTGCCCTCTCATACTCATGAGGACATCTTTCTTGGCTCTTATTCATGAGAATGTGTTAGGGTTCTTAGAGGTAAAACCTGTGAAAGTGTGGTCCCCCCCTGCAAATACTGTCATCTGGGATTTTTGCACTCTTAAGCTAGTCCGCACCGAGCCTCCAACAATTAATCTAAATTACCATTTAAAGGTTCTTACAGTTTATGGCTCCAGGGAAGTCTGCTCAAGGTCAGCAGATCATGGCTGTGACTCTGGATTAATTTGTCTCTCCAGACTGAAGAATGAGATCCCCCATGCAAACTCTATTCTCTGATGAATCCAAAGAAAGTTATCAATGTTCAGTTTGTTCAGCTTTTTTCTTATGGTAAGGATGGTGGTAACTACTTAAAGTTCTTTTCAAATTATGAATAGGAAGTCTGTCTATTATACTTTTTATGACATGTCTTTGTAATAAATGTTCTGATAAAGGAAATTCTAGAATACTGAGTGCCTAAGATAGAATTTTAGGTATGCACAAAAATAATAATAAACCCCAAGTAATGCTAGTTTTATTGCTAAAGTGGTTTATCAGTGTCTTACAATAATATGCAAACATTTTTCCTTGATTTACTGATTACAGTTTTCATGCATGGCATATGCTAGAATCACCAATAATGTGCACAGATGCATTACATTATAATTAATATCATTGCACCATGTGGGTTATATATTCTACAGCAGTTATTGGTGCCTTGTGTCATGTTTTTATTTCGCCATACAAATATATTTTGAGCTATTATAATTTTAATAGCAATGTAAACAAGAAATAAGATCACCTGATAACTAAAATAACAAAAATAATAAAACAAAATATCACTGTAAGAAACATTGCAAGTTTCTACAATAAGACTAGCAGAGGCAATGGGGGCTATAATCCCAGAGAAAGGTTAAGGAATTATTGAGGTTTAATAGAAAAGATAAGAATTAATAAAAATCTTATAGAACTGCATAGATGGAAAAGGCAGGTGATAGAATTACATTCTCTCAAATTTTGATGGCAGAGGAGATATCCCAACAGCTTTGGTACGAAACACAAATAGGATACTCCTACTTGTTAAATCTCATGCTACTTATTTCTTTTTATACTACAATATCTTTTTTAAACAAAATTAGCAGGGTATATATGAAGCAGTGAATGTGAGGATGAGGAATGTTTTGAGAAATGCACCTCTTACTTTTTCTCTTTATAAAGATGCAATTCTGCAAATATTCCACACACTGATTCACATACATCCTGCTGAACTTTGTTAAAAAAAAAAAAGATTATTGTTCTCAATAAGATTTGGCATCACAAAGAGAGCAGAGATAATAATTTGAGAGATGTATAAATGGTAGAAGCTATACGACATAAACAATTATTTAAGAGTATTAAATATGCATAGGGACAAAATGCATAGATAACTAGAATGCACTAAAACTGGATATTCTTTTAGTGTTAAAAATCTCCTTACAATTAGATTAGATAAAAATAAGGATTGACACAGTTTTGCATCATACACATATTAACCTGGAATTGTGTGTCCATTAAGTAGTTTAGACAAGAGAGTTTTCGTTAACAGATTTTATAACGACTCTCTTTCTACTTAATGAATTTTTCCATTATCTGAACATATTTTTGTGATATCCCTTTAGGTTTGCTTTACATGTAATGAAATCGTCTGGTTACATTTGACTAACCAGGAAGATTGTGGTTATATAATCAAAATATTTATTTAATATAAATAACAAATAGCATATATAATATAATCAGAATATTTATTTCCAACTATAATCCATTTAAATTTGCATCTTTTGCTCATGTGACAATCCTTTCAAACTTCTACCTCCTTAGAATACAGCTAACTCTCCTTTTAGACTTTAATGTTTTCTAATAATGGCAATAGGCTTTGATTTGCACTTTCTTAAATGCTATTATGAGTATTAAATTTAAAGAAACAAGAAGCATTTTCAATTCAAAATGAATTTTTATATTTTATAAACATCAGCCATTAGAAGAGAAACATGGAAATAAAGTATATGTTTATAGAATATAGGAAACTTTCAGAATTATATTATTTTGAACTTTATTTTACATTTTTGTATCCAAATTTATTTTTTAATACCTCTTTAAGCTCTTATTTTGGAACTGTTTTAGATTAACAAAGATAATAGTTGCAAAGATAGTACAGAAAGATCTCTTACACCATTCAGCTCCCCAAATGTTATTATTTTACATAAACATTGTATATTTATAATCAAGAAAGTAACAGTAGTACAATGCTATTAGCTAAGTTGTAGATTTTATTCAAAATTTTCTAGCCTTTTTCAGTAATGTCATTTTACTGTGCCAAGATTCAGTCCTGAATATCATATTCCATTTAGTTATCATGTCCCAGTAACACCCCAATATCTGTGAGTTTTTAAATCTTTCCTTATTCTTCTTAAACTTGTCACTTTTGAAGAATTAGTAGTTCAGCATTTTATAGAATGTCCCTTGATTTGGCTTTGTCTAATGATTTCTCATCATGAGACCGGGGTTATTGATTTGGGGGAGAATACAAGGGAGGTGAAGTGCCCTTCTCACTGTATCGTGTTCGGTAATACCTGATATTAACGACATTATTGGAGTCTGACACTAAGTTTGGAAATTTCTTGGCTCTTATTTCGTTCAATAGTTCTTTCTCCCCATTCTTTCTGTCTTCTCATTCTAAGATTCCAATAACATGTATATTAATCTTTTTATATCATGTCCTAGGTCTTGAATAGTATGGGGGTTTTGTTTTTATTTGTTTGCTTTTCTTTTTTTAACTTTTTTCCTGTTTGCATTGCTTTTGGGGTAATTTTTATTGACCAACCTTCAAATTCACAGATTTTTTTTCTTCAACAATGTTGTCTATTGATAATTACATTAAGTAATTTTTCATTTGTGTTAGTGTTTTGTGGTTATTTCTAGCATTCCAAGTTTATTCTTTCTTACTGTTTCCACGCCTCTGCTGAAATTACTCATCTGGTATTGCACTGCTTATCTGATATTGCCTCTGCCATCTTTCTTGGATCCCGTAGGGCAGAGTAACATTTGGACTCTTACAGCATTTTAAACACAATTCTGTCAATGTAATTATCACGTTGCAGTGGGTAACATTAGTACTAGAGCTACCCAAGAGCAAGGAATTTTTCTCGTCTTTATTTTTATTACTAGAAGTTATCACAATAACTAGTGTAAATGACTAGTGAATGGTGAATTAATGAAGGTGTAACCAACATTTTTATATACCCCTTAAAATATTACTGTTATTGACACCCAATATTAGTACACTATAATATAAGAAGTGGCTAGTATACTTAACTGGAAATTAATAGGGACTCAGTGTATAAATTAATCAATGAATGACTGTTTATGTTTATTACTAAATATCTTTCCCACTTTATTTCTCAAACTGTGAAATTACTAATGAGTAACTTTGGAAGATATCACATAATTCTAACTTCTTTAGATTCATTTATCACCTCTGAGTCATATGTTTTTATTTTAATGCCTGTATTTACTTTCTTTTTCTAAATTAGAAATTTATTGTAAGCATAAAATTTTACAATAATCCTGCATCTTTTTCTTTATTAAAATAGAAATCTTACCACTTTATCACCAAAAGATTATAATAATAATGAAATCAAATATCCAATTGCTCTGGCAAATACCATGCCCTGTGCAGAGTACATAATTTGAGAGGACACATCAAAAGTAAAATATTATATGAGCTACTATTTAATATGACCAAACATATCCAATCTGCGAAGCATATTTTGCAAATTTCAGCATAATTTTGTTAGATGCATGAAATACACCTTTATCCCTGTGTCTTTAATAATGTAAAATTAGAGTTTGTTTGGGTACAAAAATGTGCTTATGCTCTTGAGAATCCTCTGAGATACTTATTTTATGACGGTGTGGTAATTGCTGTCAGGACATTTCTTGATGATGATTGATAATGAGGGTCTCATCTACTACTTCTCTTTCTAAAAGACCTTTATCAACATTAGCACTTTAGACCTTTTTAATTGCATGGATTAAAACTAGAAACAGGTGTTTATTAAAGTTCTGTACTTTCATTCCTAGTGCTTGAAATAATGTTTACTTTCTCAATAGCATCCAGCAAATTTACATTTCCCTCAGTAAATGTGACTTTAAAGGTGGCTCTGTAGTGGGTATTAATTTGGTATTCATAAAATTTTCAATTATAGTTAGCAGTTTCTTGGTGTTTGCTGAATCCTTCTTGATGCATCCATGTCGTTATAATTATAGATTTTAACTGGGCTGCACAAATTCATGCACCCCATTTATTATAGAAAGCAAGAAAACCTATTTACAAAACTGTCTGCTTTTTCCTCTCTTTACACAAAATTTAAAATGCCAGCTTTTGGACTTGTCATTCAAATCTGCCAGGATATGACAGTGATGTGAAACAAATATTGAGAATGCAGAGCTGTACTGTAGAGTTAAAGGTACCTTTGATATGCAACCTCCCAGTTAGGGAGGTCGATTATTGTTTATTTCCAAGAAGAATGAAAAATACCATGACTTGAGAAAAAATGTTATTGACATATATGCAAGAAGTAGAGCGTACTACTTAGTAAAAATGGGTTTTGCATAGTAATATAGCTATGAATAAAGAACATAACAACTTGTAGTTTCCACTTACGAATATGTGCTTGCTTGTATTATGTAGAAATAAATAATAGGCATATTTAAATATGCACACGTATAGTCATAAATATGATTCATCATATATATATATATACATATACTAATTAAAATATATCAGCTCTTTATTAAAATATTTAACATAGTGTCATGTACCTAGATGTACTACAAATCAGAGAGCAGATTAAAATGTCTTTCATATTTTTTTCTAATTATTATGTATGGACTAACAGCAGGACATTAAACCCATAGTTTTACCTTTTATGGTTTTATCTGGACATGCTTCAAATAAAATGAGGATAGATTAGTGAGAAAGTTGGCAGAGATGAGAGAATAAAACTCTTATTTTTCACACATGTGAAGCCCATTTGAAGATAATCATTTTAGTGCTGACATGAACAGCTGTGCTGATGCTCATGATTTGATAATGAGAGTGTGTGTCTATAAGGCAATTTCTAGGAAACTAATGTTTTGTAGACTGAAGGTAATTGTGTGTGGATGTGCACCTGTACACACATAGGACCAGAAAACATTTTTATAATCTGATTTCCACTTTCTCCGTTATGTTTTTTGTTGAAACAGTACTTTATAAATAATAAAGGGATATGAAGCATTTTTTTATATGTTACTATAAAATATGTCCATAGTAAAAATCATTTAATTTGGTGATTTTCAATTGTTTTATAGTCTTCCAATGTTAGAACGTATCATAGATATATTCATTTGTTTTTGCTTTACAACCCTATGAAATAAAAAAAATAAGATATTGCCTTTTTCTTTGAGAAACCTGAAGTATATAGATTTTATGTCACCCAAGATGACATAAATTAGTGGAAGAATTAGTGACAGGTTCCTCTTAATACTTACATAGATTTTGTTAATCTCTGAACATTACAACATAAATGAATCACTAACACGCATATTATTTTTCATATTGCTCATGATTTTTTTGACAAATACAGGAATAAGCACAATCTATGAGATGTAAAAGGTACTCAGTAGCTAGCTGCCAAAAAGAGTGAATATAAAAGTTTAGAACTTTTGGTTTCATAACATCATAAAATTAGATATAAAAGCAATTTTCAAAATAAGATAAATACTAAATATTACTAAAACAAAACAGAAAAAAATTCATTTTCCAGTGAACTGTCTTGACTATTCTAGCTTCAATTTGATTATCAGTTCTGAGAAAATTGTTATCTTTATCCCTATGTATTAATGGGGAAGTTTATTCAAATATATTTGTGATGATCTGGAGTATAGAAGAGAAAATATTAATATAGGAAGCTGAAAGCATGTTAAGTTCCTAGGTATATTAGTTGAGGCAGTGTAAATTACAAGGAAAAATAATATAATACAAATGAGTAGAAACATCTGAAAAATTTTCTAACTCTCATTTTAATCGCAGCAGATATATTCTAAAAGACCTTCATGGAATCATAGAGAATACCAGTAGCCAGATTCCTCTAACTGGAACAGTTTTGAAGATTAGCCAAATTTTCATTACTCACCATAAGAATCAAATTTTGTGAAATGAAACAAATATTTATAAAGCAAGAAGGAAATATTGGAATAAATAATGGCCAAGAGATTTCCAAAATTAGTGTCAGATACCAAAAATAAGTATCATATAAGAATTGTAAGTAGTATGAATATATTAGCTTTTTCTAGTTATGCTGTAGTGATAACTCCTAAAACATAGCAATACCAAAAGTTTATTTTCTTGCTCATATTGTATGTTGCTATGGGTCATATTTGGCTCTGCTTATGGAGTCTTCATTCAGGATCCAGACTGAAAGAAAAATCCTAATCTTGTTTCTTAGAACTTTTACTCGGAGGTGGATTATGTCACTTCTGTGTATATTTCCTTTTCTAAAGAAAGTCAGGTGTCCAACCCTAAAATCATTGTGAGAAGTGTACAAGTACAGAACTGAAGAGCTATATGGATATTTTGAACAAATGTGACAAGATATTGCAGAAAATTTTGTGGAAATATTTTCAAAAATTCTTAAATCCAGAAATAGATACTTGGTTCTACATGTGACATTGCCAAATAGTACATTTCATTGTGGATTCTTTAGGGATCTTATATCTATAAGATTCTAAGGAAGCCAGTTTGGAAAAGAAAAATGATTATGTTCCCATTAATATCGTGTATATATATGGACTATAGAAAAATCAGTGATACTTGGATTTCAGACAGTTTAGGAAGCTTAGTATTAGGAAATACATTTGGGGTGGGGGAGATTATGTGTCATTGTCAAGGATGCTGGGTATTAAATTTGTTGGGCCGCTTCTGAAAACATATAGGGGATGATTAACTCTGGAATTAAGCAGATGGAACCCATAAATCAAGAACACATGTTGAAAGACTCTACACAGAAAAGCCAGTGAAATGAGAGTTTATATTTTTCTAGTAGATCTTAGTAAAGCGCTATGTAACCGCTACATATAGGGGAGTATCACCTGAGGAAACATGTCCAATTACAACCTCCGTATTAATTATTTGATTTGAATATTAAAGGAATCCCTGGATATTCTACTTCTTTATTCCATATTTCAGTGATTTTCATTGATACTACAAAGTATGAGAGCTTCACTCCTACTGTTAAAAATTGGGCCGGTCTAGCAAATGGTGAGAAAAGTTGAAGGGTAACTCCTCTCAGAAACCTTCCAACAAAATTCCACCCATCCATTGCACCACAGTATATCTGTGACATTAATGTTTTCAGATGGCCTTAATAACTAAATAATTTTAGAGGAACGGGGAAAGTATTTATGTTAAGTGATCAATTAATTGTCTTTTCCACAGTTGTAGTTAGTTCATTTGTGTATTTGTTTATTTATTTATTTACAAGTTTGTTTTAATGAAAGGATATTAGATTGTGAAATATAGATGCCTAGCATGGTGTCTGTTATATAATATTTGTTTTGCAATTTTGGAGGGAATAAGAATGTTTCAAACAAGCAAGTACATAAAAAGATCAATAAATGTGTGCATGCATGCACATGTGGGCATGACACTGACAGAGTTACTTAAATTCTCAATCTTAGTTTCATCTTATGTAAAATTGAGATAATACCTCTGTGTTAACTGAGAATTTTTCAAGTGCAGGTGAAAGAGATTCAGCTGAATTAATTAGGAAACCCATAGCTTAAAATACAAGTGGATACTGGGAGTTTGCAATGTGGTCAAGTTTCTGTTACTCTTTTCATCTGTATTCTACCTTTCATATGTAGATTTCATTCTCAGATTATTCTCTTTAGGTGAAGTAATGAAGTTGGTTCAAGATTAAATAAACCACTTCAGATGGTTCAAGATTAAATCCAACCTATACTGTGTTGTATGGGTAGGACAGGGTCTATACTTCCAATCCTAAGAGTAAAACTACATAGCTCACTTGGCTTCAGTGAAATGTTCTTCCTTGAATCAATTATGTGACCAGGATGTACTGTATTCTTTTTGAGAAGGATTGAGATGGTCGTTGACACATTGTCTTAGACCATATGGAATTCAAGAAGGCTGATTCCCTTAAAGAATTGGTAGTTGCCAAGAAACATGTGTTCACTAAAATTATGTATGGTAGTGACATGAAAATGCAACTTAAATGATTAAAAGTCACCCAGAGTTTTACAACCAGAAGTTTTACAGAGTTTTACAACCAAAAGAAAGCATGGTAGTTTTTAACAGGTATGGTGGCATCATTATTTCTATATAATTAGAAATCTATTTCAGCTCTGAACTATTTCAAGTTTATTGTCCTCACTGAAAGACAATCTAGAAAAATACTACTTATTACTTCAACAGAGGGAACATAATCACAGATTAACAAGAAACACACAGACGAGAAAATTACTAGAGCACAGTGCAAATAGAAAAGGGAAACGACTGTCTGGTGGGTAGTAAAACACACTAATGTATATTTGTTCCAGAGAAAGGAAATAAAGCTATCTTAAAAGTCAATTAATGGAGATTTTTTAAAACTTAGCATATAATCTTTACTCAATTATAGAGTCTATTTTTGTTTAATTAATGTGTTATTATTTGAGGAATTAAAGATCTGTCATAGAGCTGTGTGGATGAAAAAGTAATTTGAGAGACATGGAAGCAGATAATATTCATCATCAGAAGTGGAAAAAAGAAAGATAAGAGATTAAGATCATACCAATAATAAGAAAATTGTTTTAGTCAAACCTGATGAAATATTTTTACCTGTCCTTAGGAAAAGACATATTGATAAATAAAACCAGATGCCACATTACATGCATTCATCATATCTTTCTTTTTCCATTGAGTCTGTTTCTATTATCCTCAGCTAGTGTTTGCCAAGTTGTGACAACACTCAGATTCTTGTTCCTCTGTAGTATACTTTGTCTTTGGGAATATTTAGTTTTAAATCTTGAATCTTAGTGTTCTTACATTTCACATCAACGAAATTAGGTATGGAAGTTTTTTCACTGATTTAAAGAGGTACTTATTGGTTCTTTCTATCTGAAAACTCTTTTAGTTTGGCTAAAACCATTTTTCTTCTATTGTTTCTTTCATTATCTTGTATACCCTATCATTTGTTTAGTGCTTTGCTTTTAGTAATTCTATTAATGGATACTGGAATATTTTAATGTATAGTGCTGAGAAAAAAATCTTCTCAAGACAAGGGTTCTCCAGAAAAACAAAATCAATAGGAGATATAGATATAGACACAGATAGAAGTGGATTTATTATGAGGGATTGGGTCACATGATTATGAAGGGAAAGAACTCCCAGGATATGCTATCAGCAAGCTGGCGGTCCAGGAAAATTAGTGTAGATAGTACAGAAGATGAAGTATATTTCACAGTTATTTCTTTTGATTTCAATTTATTTTTTTAAAAAATAAAGAGCTGTAAATGTTTGATATACAAGAATAACTTTTAAAACCTTCTAAACTAGATAGACTTTTTGCTACAGGTTGAAAGTTTGTTTAGGACCCTACTATTAAAAAAACAAAAGAAAAAGTAAAGTCTTAAATTCCAGGGTAATACACTTGATTTTTAATTATAATGAAATGAGCAGTCATTGAAGGATTCTGCATGAATGCTGTTATCACAGCAGTGTTTAGGATAATGAATATGACAGTAGAGAGTAAGATATTTGGAAAAATGAGGGATGGAAAAAAGAGTTTCCAATTAGAAAGGAATTGCAATCAGAGTGAGATAACTGAAATTCAAACAGGAGTGTGGGAATTTAGTACTAGAAGGAATCACAAATGGCATTAAATTCAAATACCTTGGTCTGCAGATGATGAAAATTAAATTTAGAGATGCAAAGTGACTTCCACAAGGAATATAGTTTATTTAAAGACTGGGAGTAGAGTACAGTCCTTTTTACTCATAATTCAGAATTCTTTCTATTTTTAAGATTTTAATATCAAATGTTTATCAGTCTTAAAGTTTGTCATAGATATGTTCAATTAGAAGTTCAATACAATTCTGATATATGACATTTAAAAATACTAATAGTCTGAGTTTTAAATTAATATTACAAAAGCAAATTTATAACTTATAATGTACATTTTTATTTTGCAAGGAACTTTAATTGGAAGAATGGAATTCATGAGTCAGTTTAGCCCAATTATAATCTCTAGCTTTTACAAAATACCTAGAGTATTCTTCCAATGAAATTTTAATCTGAGAGGTGGGAGAGTGTAGAATCCATAACCTGAGTTGGGAAATCTGAATTAATGTAACCTTGACCACCAACTAGGTCCTTGACTTGAGCAGGCAGTTAAATTCTCCAGCTTTCGGTTTCTTTATCTATAAATTTAGAAAGAAGTACAAGGACTCTCTGGGTTCCTTCCATCTTCAATAGTCATTAATTCAATCTTCTTTAAACTCTATAGAACCCAAGGTTTCTTACGATGAGTTCATAAAATTTGCATCCCAACCACTGTACAATTTTGTTCAAAAAAGCCTTGAGGCCATTAGGAAGTTTGGAATAGGTTCCAAGCTGTTTTACTTTGAGTGATTAATTTACTCAAAAAACCTTACTTTGAGTTTATTACAGATACTGTGGTCATCAGGCATTCATTTCGGCTTTAATATTCCAGATATTTTGCCCTATGTATGTGTTTTGATTTCTATAAAATTAGGATAATAATAGCACCTACTTCAAAAGTTGTAGTGAGGATGAAATGTCATAAAACACACCGGGTGATTAAAACATTACCTTGCACATCAAGCTTTAAAATGTTAGCTGTTATCATTAACCTCCCCAATGTGGTCACCTTGTTCTCTCTTCATATAGAAATATTTATGATATATTAATAGTGTATTTGACAATTGGTAAATAGTTCCAACTCTGTAGCATGCCAAATCGTAGATTAAAAACATCTATTAATGTTCTAAAGCTAGAACGGGGATGAATGTTTATCTTTATTGAGAAAATGATATATTGATGACATTTCTTCCCAATGTGGAAAATTTCAAGCCAGACCACAATAAAATTTTCTCCCTCTCTGTCTCCCTCACCCACCCCTGCCATCTTTTGACATTTACCCAGTACCATAAACTGAGTAAAACCAGGAAGCCTATCCTCATTAAATTAGAAATGTAAAACAAATAAACTACAAAAATAAATAAGCGAGTTACAAAACATGTCCTGGACTTTTCTTTCTGCTTTCTCTTTTTCATCTTTCAGCTCTCTAATTCTTATTTTCATATTCCTTTTTCTCAAATCCCTTCACTTTGGCAACTTCTTGATCTTGTCGTTAGGTTGCTAAATCTATGCGACTCTTACCTTTCTCAGGAGGGAGAAACTGCTTTTGAATCAGATATAAGATAAAACTCTCAACCCTTCCCACTCATATCTGTGTTATAGAGGTAAACTGTAAAAACTAAAAAAAAAAGTCAAACATTGAAAAGTAAATGTAGCTGCGAACTTGATTTTGGAGGCAGTAAGCTTCCACATATAGCAATAGATATGAACCTTGTTCAGAGATAACTTGATAAATTAAGCTATAGAAAATTGAGGATAAGGCCTTAATAAAAGAAAGTAACATCCAAGCAGAGACTGAGATGGAAATTTACAATGGCATGTGAGAAAGAGTCACCTGAATTTGGATAATGGAAATAAAACAGTCATCGTGTTTTCCTTTTAGGGTTTTCAATAGTTTTATGAAAAGGAACTAGAAATGTTATCAGAAATCCACCGAATAGTCTTTACTTTTTGGTATGTAAAGTGTATGTAGTGTGAATTTAATACTTCTAAACTTTTGCTTTTGCTGTCATTAAGTACCACATTAATGTATTTTGAGTAAGTTGAATATTTCTTGAAGTTTTAACATGTGCAGTCTTTACCATCTATAGGTGACCCCATAGACACATTAACACCTAATGAGAAACTAGATGACACTGTAGATCATTCAGCTCATTCCCATAATAATTATTCTGTATTTATCCACTATACAAGGATAATTACACTTTGGAGTTTTCTTTGCCAATTCGGTAAAAGGATTTTTGTACATGAGAAGGCTCTACTTTCATACCTTCAATAGTAATATTTGCAATTACGATGTTGTTATAATCACCTTCTACCATCTATTGTGGTTAAAGCAAGTTATGAAATACATTTTATAGAATGTCTCCCCCAATAGATTTTTCTACCTGTATTTTATGTTTAAGTTATAAATCCTTGTTATTAACTTTCTTTTTCTCATTTCTGTTGATGGTTTCCTCAAATTTTATTTAAAATTGTAGCTAATTAACTGGAAGATTGTGGAATAATTATGAAGCCACATTAGAATCAGAAGACCAGGTTTCATTTCATAACCCTGTCAATAAAACTTTAGGAAAACCATTTAACCTATAGGTGAGTTTATCTGTAATCACTAAAGTCTTTTCTAACTTAAAATTTGTTGCCATCTAAAAAACTCTCCTCTAAGTCAATATTGTGAAACATGTTTAAAAGGTGTTTCTTATCACTGAAACATGAAAAACATGTAATCATATTATAAATCATATCATTTTCTCCATATTAGTCTAGAAAAAGATATGAAAGGAATAGAATTGGTAGATATTCTTAAAAATTGTTATTGAAGTTTACAGGGGGATGATCAGATAACAATCCTGTGCTTTCTTAACTAAAAGCTCAATCTTTTCTCACTCACTGATTCTAAACTAAAGTGAAGTATTACTTTGCCAAAGAGACAGGAAAACTGTAACAACAATAGAATCACCATCACCCTGCTACCATTCCTACTGTCATGCTTATGTCAGTGACAAATTTTGAAAAGATCTGTGCAACTAATATCTGTCAAGCACCTCTACTCTCCAGAGAATTCTAAAGCAAAGAAAAATAGAGGCAGTGATTTTTGTTCGGCAGTGGGTAAAAATGTGATGGTACCAAGACAGTACTACAAAGGAAAAGAGCTAATAGGTACTTGTAAAGCATCTGGAGATTATGTGTAAAATTAGTTGTTTGCTATATGAGGTAAACAGAATATTTGAGGGACTTATGGACTTTATGTATCTGGCACAATCACGGTATATGGATTATTCTCATATTAAGGTAATACTGCATTACAGTGTCCAAAAAACATCATATATTGTAGTAATACAATTTTAACAATGACTAAGGTAATCTAGATACTGAATTCTGGAGTCACAGCTCTATTGTCAATTACTTCACTTAATATACTGTGTGTGATGATGGGAACAACCTCTGGGAACATGTTTATCTCCTAAACAACACCTATCTTTAAAAATGAGGGAATGAAATATGCTTACAGAAATTATATAACATTGGAGATTATTGTGTGACTTTTAAATTCACATCTTAATATACGTCTTTTACTTTGTCAGTGGTAATGAGTTTTTATCAAATGCTATTTTTGGGGATAAAGTTGGAAAAAAACTTACAATTCCTGACTTTATTAGGTTATTGATGTTTATCTTATTTATATAAATTGATTTATTAAAAGCACAAATAAAGCTGAAATGAAAGGTAAAAAGAATATGCAATCTCTCCTAAACTCCAAGCAAACTGAGTGGTCTGGAAGAAAGGAACTAGCCCTGTTAACAAGACTGAAGTTTAAACAGTTCCTAGACTTATAAGCACATGAAAGGACATCATGGATGAGCAAAAAGTGGTCTTTGGAGTTTTAAATTTAGAATAGCTGGATTCTTCTTCTCCTCTTAACTAGATCTAGGCATCTGCAACATCAGATGGATTTCAATATTATTCACCTATTCTTAGGCCTGCTGTCATATCTCCTCTAACCTCCACCCCTACACTGACAAATAGTTTTTGCATAGTATTACAAATAACTTTCCTAGACATTTTCTTAGTCCTAACTTATATTTAGATGGTGACAACTTTCGTCTCATCAAATTATGCGTTTTACAGAATTTAATTTATGCTATCACTAATTCAAGTAGATTTCTTCTATATATTTTGTACACATCAAAACAATATTAATTTGTAAATAGTATATTTATTGCTTTCTGAATGAGCAGTGAAGTTATTTAAAATATTGTGGGTAAAAAAAACCCATCTAATGTTGAGGGTTATCTGCAGACAGAATCCTTACTATTAAAATTATATAGGGCTTCCCTGGTGGCACAGTGGTGGTTGAGAGTCCGCCTGCCGATGCAGGGGACACGGGTTCGTGCCCCGGTCCGGGAAGATCCCACATGCCGCGGAGCGGCTGGGCCCGTGAGCCATGGCCGCTGAGCCTGCGCGTCCGGAGCCTGTGCTCCGCAACGGGAGAAGCCACAACAGTGAGAGGCCCGCGTACCGCAAAAAAAAAAAAAAAACTATATAGCACAAAGTCAGCATGAAGTACTATGATTATTTTCCTTCATGGTTATATTATATATTATATATAGTTACATTATATATAATACTTAGTGTTTTATATATAATATGCATACATATAATATTTAGTTCTAGTGTTACCAATAATGTTTAATTGCCTACAACTTGAGATAATATGGATTTTAACCCAGTTCTTTTCCAAAAAATTGAGCTGAAGAATTTTCAAGCTATGCATTGTGATAATAATTGCTTAGACCAGGCAAAAGTAATTATGCTTACACAATTTATTTGTATTTATGTCTACGTCTGTCATTTAACTTTCCAGCAAATAACTTCAAAGACAGCAGATTTTGATATTGATATCCGGAGGTAATTATTGGAGTTGATAAGTGAAGCTACGTTAATTAGAGTAGTAGTATGAGAGAGAGAGAGACAGATGAGAGACAGATAATAATTTGGGTTGATAATATAAGTTACATTAATTGGCATAGAAGTAGGAGAAAGACAGAAAGAGAGAAAGAGACAAAGAGAAAGTGAGAGTTATTTTAAGTTTGAAAGGCATCTCCAGCAAATTCTTGAGTAATACTAAAAGAATTTGGGAACAGGTTTATAGAATTAAAATGTTTACTGTGAGTCAGAAATTATTAAACAATCACAAGTGCCCTAAATCCCAATATTTAATGCATAACTATATTTCCCTCTTTACTATGTATATTCCAATTTTCATTCCAAAAGTACAAATTTTAACTGAGTGTTTCATTTTGGGTGTTAGTAATATTATAAAATGAGCCAGGTAAAATCTGTTCTTTTCAACAAAATTTAATATTTTCTTGCATGCATGGACACATGCACTGTAATAGATTGTTGAGAATAATTAAGACCTATTTTTAATGGCCTTTGGTTTCAATTTTTTCTAAACCATTGCACTGTAAAGGATATATCAAATTTTTGTCTAAATAATAAATAGAAATAAGTAGAAATCACATGAAAGTATATAGCAAAAATTAAACACATATACAGAAAATTTTAAGGGAGAAGTGTTCACTTTTGGTAAGGGCAAGCAAAAATTTAGTATTAATTCTTTCACTTCTTATTCAGAAAACTAACCAAAGCATCAAGGATAATAAAAAGGATAAAAAGCTACATTCTCAGCTAAGTTAGGACACAGAAAATCCTCCAAATTTCATATCTGGTGAAAATGTGGCCAAAAGAATAAGCCAGTGAAAAGCCCACATAGGAAGTCAAGGAAATACCTTGGTGAGGAACAGCTTCTTTTGGTTGCATTTTTCAGAAATCTCTAGCACATATCCATTTCCAAAAGAAAAAAACTTCATCCTGATAGGAATCTGTGGTAAGTGTAATATTGTCACTGTGGATTGAGAAGAAAGAGGCACAAAAATGTGTAGGAGTGCCCAGAGGTGCCTGATCTCATAAAGTCCCTGCCAAATACATCTTCTAAAAGTGACTGCTTTAGGGCTTCCCTGGTGGTGCAGTGGTTGGGAGTCGGCCTGCCGATGCGGGGGGCGCGGGTTCGTGCCCCGGTCCGGGAGGATCCCGCGTGCCGCGGAGCGGCTCGACCCGTGAGCCACGGACGCTTAGCCTGCGCGTCTGGAGCCTGTGCTCTGCGGCGGGAGGGGCCGCAGCAGTGAGAGGCCCGCGTACCGCAAAAAAAAATAAATAAAAAAAATAAATAAAAAAAATAAAAGTGACTGCTTTATATTTGAAGAAAGGACTTTGTCTATTGGTGACAGCTAACTGTAAAGAAATCAAAGAAAACCCACATTATCAGTTGAAGTCCCCATGAAATAGATTCGGTTTCTAAGTGTCATAAGAGGGATGGCTGCAGAGAGATGGCATGAATTAAGGAGATAGTTCACCATTGCAATAACAGAGGAGGGAGACCTTAAACTGTAAAGCCTGAAAAACTCCCCTTTTTATGCACTTCACTGAAACCTCATGTCATTAGTGCAAGAAAATTAATTTAGTCCAATGAAAGTGCCAGAAAAGGAATACTCAAAGATCCGTAGAAGTAAATATGGACAAAATATTAAAAGACTCTGGGGCTTCCCTGGTGGCGCAGTGGTTGAGAGTCTGCCTGCCAATGCAGGGGATGCGGGTTCGTGCCCCAGTCCGGGAGGATCCCACATGCCGTGGAGCGGCTAGGCCCGTGAGCCATGGCCTCTGGGCCTGTGCGTCTGGAGCCTGTGCTCTGCAACGGGAGAGGCCACAACAGTGAGAGGCCCACATACTGCAAAAAAAAAAAAAAGACTCTGAAGAACAATCCTAGTAATTATAAAATCTCACCAGAAAAAAATGTTTCAACAACAAAATCATTATAACAAATTCCAACATATTTTTTAAAACTAAGCAGATTTATGAAATTACACTAAAGATAGACATGCAAAAACTTAAATAAAAGCCGAACAGAAATTAGAACCTGATGACTAGACAACATTGGAATGTGAAATAAGTTCTGACAAAATGAAAGGAAAACATAAAAATTCATAAGTAAAGAATAAATAAAAAGAAACACAGAAGAAAGTAGAAATGGCAGAAAGCATCGTGAGAACACGAAAGATAGAAAATAATAATACAATGATGCAGGTAAATAAAGAGAAAGAATACAGTAAATTAGAATGAAAAAATGTAGATATAGAATCTAGGAAAAAGTAATCTAAAGTAAACATAATTAGAGTTGACAATGAAAAAAAAGAAAGAAAAACGCTTCAAAATATAATTCTAGATAGGTTTCCTGAAATTAATCTAAATTTTGGGATTCTATGTCTACAACACAAACTCCAACATGTATAGGATGACATCCAGCTCTCATCAGATTCCCACAGGGAGAAAGAATTGGGACAAAGGGAGAAAAAATCAATTATTTCTGAAAATAAGTAATAATAATTTATCTCTTCCCCAGAAATTACTTGTCTATTTTCAAGATAATATGAATATGGAAATAAATACACATTTAAATCTTAGGTATAAGATTGAATATTATAAATAATAATATTCAGATTATTCATAATGAATATGTATATCAAAAGAAATATGTATTTATTCATTTATTTATTTAAATCTTATCAACTAGTGTTGCAATCACCTCCTAGTCACCCTGTTGTTGGAGAGACTTCTAGGGTCAAGAGGGTGGCTAGACACACGGCACCAGTCACTGGACATATGAGACCAACAGCAGCTTATTAGTCACATGTACTCCAAGTTAAGGATTTAGAGCAATGTAGCACCTTATAAAACAAATATTAAAAAATAAAGGTTTCTGGATTCTGGTCCAACATGTAAAGAACTTGGAAGTCTTCATTCTGTCTTAACAACAACTATAAAAGAAACACAAAGAAGTCGAAAATTCAACAATGTTTCTTGGTGCTGTCAGAGAAGTGAGGTTATAGGGCAAACTGCAGCCTTCATAATTAGAAAGACAGGTGAATATAGAGAATCACAAATTACTGGAGGAGAAACCCACCAGCAGAAATCTCTGTGGGAACAGTGTCAGTGCAGGAAAAGCAAATTGTAATCGACAAATTACTGGAGGCTCATTGTAGGCAACTCTGATAATTAAAAACTACAGGGAAACCCAGTCATAGGGTACACCCATACTTTTCTGGGTTTTACCTCCAGTAACTTGACCAAGTTCCCACAGTGAATATCAAAGAAAAATTCCCTCCTGCTTCTGGTAGAGGGAGGGAAAAACTAACCATTTGGAAATATGCCAGAAAATATTTGTATAACTCTTGCCCTCAAGAGAAGCTATATTACTAGAGCTTAAACCACTGGAGCTATTTCAGAGCTTAACTGACCTGGGGGAAGACATATACTCAACTATGTACAGCTCTAGCCATCCTGTCCTAAAGGAGGAAAAAAACTAAGCACTGTGAAGTTCAGAGTTAAGAGATACTATCTAAGGACTTAGATCGAGACTTCATCATAGGACTACAGAATATGTCTAATGTAGTCACACCATACTACTATAGTACTAAAGGCTTATCAACCATAGTTCTTTTTAAATGGCACATTATGTTTGGTTATCAAGAAAAAAATTACTAGGCACATCGAAAGACAAAATAAGTAAATATATAATAAACAAGGCAGAGCAAGCATTAGAACAAGACATGGCAGAGCTGTTGGAATTGTCATTATCAGAGTGGGAATTTAAAAAAAATAATGATTATGCTAAGTGTTCTGATGGATAAAATTGACAACATGCAAGAACAGATGAGTATTATAAGCAGAGAAATGGAAATTCCAAGAAAGAATTAAAATGAAATGCTAGGGTTGAGGAAAGTCTCTGAGCCTGAGAATATGTCAATAAAAATTTGCAAAACTAAAAAGAAAACAGGAAAAAATTGTAAAAAAAAAAAAAAGAGAGACTATCCCAAAACTATGGGACAACTACAAAATGTATAACTTATGTGTAATAGGAATACCCAAAACAGAAAAAAGAGAGAAAGGAATAGAAGAAATACTTGAATCAATAATGACTTAGAATTTATGCAGATTAATTCGGACATCAAACCACAGATTGAGGAAAGTCAGAGAACACTAAACAGAATAAAAGCACAAAACAAAGAAATAAAAAAGTAAAAACCAAAATCTGTCCCTCTATCCCTAGATACATCACATTCAAATTGCAGAAAATCAAAGATAAAGAAAATTTTTTAAAAAACCAGAGGAAAAAAATATGTTATTTACAGAGGAACAAAGATAAGAATTATATCTTATTTCCCCTTAGAAACTATTCAAGCAAGAAGAGACTGAAGTGAAATATTTAAAGTATTGAAAGAAAACAATGACCAACTTAGAAATTTTGTACACTGCAAAAAAAATCCTTCAAAAGTAAAGGAGAAATAAAAAGTTTTTCAGACAAACAAAAATTGAGGAACTTTGTTGCTAGTAGACTTGCCTTGACAGAAATATTAAAGAAATTCTTCAGAGAGAAAGAAAATAATATAGGTCAGGAACTCATATCTATATAAAGAAAGGAGCAGCGTGAGAGATGGTATAAGTGAAGGTAAAATAAAAAATTGTATTACTTTTATTCTTAATTGATATAACAGATAAAAGTATGTTCAAGATAATAAAAATAAAGTATTTGAATATGTTTACATATATATAACTAAGTAAAAATAAATATATATAAACATGTTTTATATATGTATATATGTATGTTTATGTATAAGTGAAATGGATGACAGCAATAACACAAGGAATGGAAGGGAGAAATCAATATTATTTTTATTTTAAAGTACTCTACTACATGTTATGTAGTGCTATTTGAAAGGGGACTTGGATTACTTGTATTGTAAATTCTATAGCCAACACTAGAAACACTAAAAATATATATATATGATATGCTAAGAAATGAGAGAAAATAGAATCAAAAAGAATACTCAATAAATACCACAAAAAGCAGACAACCAGTGGAAAAAAAGTTAGGAACAAAGAGAAAGAGAAATAAATAGAGAACAGTAACAAATATGGTAGATATTAATCCAACTGAACTAATAATCACTTTGAACATCAATAATCTAAATGCACCAGTTAAAAAAGATTGTCAGAATGAATCAAAAAGCAAAACCCAACTATGTGTTGTCTAAAAGAGACACACTTTAAATAAAACGATGCATGTAGATTGAAAGTAAATAGATGGAGGTAGATATATTGGGCTAACAGTAATCAAAAGAAAGTGAGAGAAGCTATATTAATTTCAGACAAGCAGACTTTAGAGCAAGGGAAATTATCAAGGATAAAGAGGGGCATTGTACAATGATGAAGGAGCCAATTCTTCAAGAAGGCATAAAAATCCTTAGTATGTATGCACCTAACAACAAAGTGTCAAAATATGTAAGACAAAAACTGATAGAACTGCAAGGAGAAATAAATAAATCCATGTATATAGTTGGAGACTAAAACACTCTTTTATAAGAAAATGACAAGTCCAGTAGGCAGAAAATCAGTAAGGACATAGTTGACCTCAAAAGCACCATCAACCAATTGGATATAATTGATACCTATCAGCTATTTCATCCGGCAGAATACATGGAATATTCACAAAGACAAACCACAGCTAGTGCCACAAAACATACCTTAACAAATTTTTAAAAATGGAAATCATACAGTGTCTAATTTTAGATCATAATGAAATTAAACTAGAAATAAATAACAGAAAGATAGGAAATTTCAAAATACTTACAGATTGTAAGTATTTTGTAAGAAATTACAAAATACTTACATAGTTCTCCAGAGAAACAGAGCAGTAGGAGAAATTTATTTACTATGAGGACTTGGCTCATGTGATTATGGAGGCTGTGAAGTCCCATGATATAACATCTGGGAGCCGGAATACCAGAAACGCTGGTGGTATAGTTCAGCCCAAGTCTGAAATCCTGTGAATCAGGGGTAATTCTCAGCCTAAGGGCTGGAGAAGATGAGAAGAGATGTCCCAGCACAATCACTTACGCAGAAAAAAGGGTGGACATTTTACCTTCCCTCACATTTTGTTTTATTCAGGCCCTCAATGGATTGGATGATGCTTACCCACATTTGGGAGGGTAATCTACTTTAGTGACTCCACTATTTCAAATGCTGACCTCATTTGGAAATACCCCAGAAGTAATATTTAATCTGGGCATGTTGTGGCCAGTCAAGTTGATACATAGTATTAACAGTCACAGAGATTAAACAACATATTTCTAAATAATACCTGGGTCAAATAAGAAATCTTAAGAGAAACTTAAATATACCTTGAACCAAATGAAGATAAAAATAAAATCATTCAATACAGCAAAAGTAGTGCTTCAAGGGAAATTTATAGCATTGAATGCATATATTAAAAAAGAAGATACAGTAGAAACTAACACAGTATTGTAAAGCAACTATACTCCAATAAAAATTTTTAAAAAATAAAAAAGAAGAAAAACCTAAAATCAATAATCTAAGCTCCTACCTTAGGAAACAAACAAACAAGCAAACAAGAAAAGGTGATAAAATTAAATCAAAATTAAGCAGAGGAAAAAATAATAATAGAGGAGAAATCAATGAAAATAAAACAGGAAATCAATAGAGAAAATTGAAAGCAGAAGCTGTTTTTTTTTTTTTAAAGATCAATAAAATCAATAAATCTCTAGCCAGGCTAATTAAGAAATAAAAGAGAAGGTACAAATTACCAATGTCAAATGAATGAGGGACTATCACTATGGATCCCATGTATATTAAAATGATAGTAAGTGAATCTATTTAATTATATCCATTAAAAAGATAATAAATGAACTACTCTATGTTCCCATATTTAGTAACCTAAGTGAAATGAGCCAGTTCCTTAAAAGATACAATGTGCTAAAACCCATTGAAGAAGAAATAAACTATCAGAATATACCTATATTTTTTAAAGTAATTGAATCAATAGTAATTGACCTTCCAAAACAGAAAGCACCAGGCCTGGATGGGTTCACTGGTGAATTCTACTGAACATTTAAGGAAAACATTTTACCCAGTTCTCTATAATGTCAAGAAGATAGAGGCTGCAGGAGTACTTTCTAACTCATTCTAGGAGGCTAGCATTATTCTAATTCCAAAACCAAACAAAGACCTTACAACAATAGAAAACTAGAGATAAATACCTCTTTTGAACATAGATGCAAAAATTCTTGAAATAAAAGCAAGTTGAATGCAACAATATATAATAAGAATTATACATCATGACCAAGTGGGATTTATTTTAGGTATGCAAGGCTGGTTCAACATTCAAAAATCAACTGATGTAATCCATTATATCAACAGACTGAAAACAAATCACATGATCATAACAATTGATGCAGAAAAAGCATTTGAAAAACTCCAACACCTATCTATGATTTAAACAAAACAAAACAGAACATAAACCTCTCAGTCAGCAAGGAATCAAGAAGAATTTCCTCAACTTGATAAAGAATATCCACAAAAACCCACAGCTAACATCATACGTAATGCTGTGAAACTGGAAGCTTTCTCACTAAGATCAGAAACAAAGCAAGGGTGTCCCCTCTTACTATTGATTTTCAACATCATACTGGAAGTCCTAGGTAATGCAATAAGACAAGCAAAGAAAATAAAATGTTCAGTGACTGGGAATGAAGAAATAAAACTGTCTTTGTACACAGATGACATGATTTTCTATGCAGAAAATCCAAAAGAAACAACAAAGAAACTCTGGGAACTAATAAGCAAGTATAACAAGTTTTCAGGATACAAGGTTAATATATAAAAGCCAATTTCTCTCTTATATACCAACAATGAACAAGTGAAATTTGAATTTAAAAATACAACACTATTTATCTTACCAGCCCCCCCACCCCAAAATGAAATACTTTGGTATAAATCTAATAAAATAAGTATAAGATCTATATGAGAAAAACTAAAAAACTCTGATGAAAGATAACAAAGAACTAAATAAATAGAGAGATACTCTATGTTCATTGATAAGAAGACTCAATTTTAAGATGTCATTTCTTCCCAACTTGATCTATAGATTCATAACAGTTCCAGTAAAAATCTCAACACGTTATTTTGTGGATATTGACAAACTGATTTAAAGTTTATGTAGATAGTCAAAAGATTCAGAATAGCCAATACAATATTAGAGGAAAAGATCAAAGTTTCAGGAGGACACTACATGACTTCAAGACAAAATAAAGCTATAATAATCAAGAGAGTTCTGGTATTTGTGAAAGAATAGACAAGTAGATCAACAGAACAGAATATAGAATCTAGAAATAGACCTCCATATATATATACATACTCAACTGACATTTGGCAAAAGTAGAAAGGCAATACCATGGAGCAAAGATAGAAAGATAAATGGTTTTGGAACAATTAGACATCCACATGCAAAAAAAAGAAAAAAAGAATCTAGACACAGCCCATTACCCTCCACAGTATTAATTTAAAGTGGAACAGAGACTTAAATGAAATGCAAAACATAAAATTCATAGACGCTAACATAGAAAAAAATCTAGATCATCCTGGGTAGGGTGATTACTTTTTAGATACAACACCAAAGGCATGGTCCATGAAAGAAATAATTGATAAACTATACTACACTAAAATTAAAACTTCTTCTATGCAAGAGAAATTGACAAGAGAATAAGAAGACCACTCATAGACTGGGTGAAAATATTTGTAAAAGATTTATCTGCAAAATGTTCTAAAAATTTATTTCATATGCTTTTCACATAATTCTCATTTTTAATTGGCCTGCATATCTTGACTTGAAACATTTTTTTAAATTAAGTATATTTTAAAACACCTTGCAACTCACAAAAATAGACTTTAACAAATGGAAATAAATACCATGTTCTTGGATAGAGAGATTCAACATGAGAAATATATGTTTACTCCACCTATATATTATATATATTTACCATGTTCCCTTGAGTCCCTTAGTGGTTAGGTCAGTGTAGATGTATTCATTGATTTAAATTTTTAATTTTAACATTCAAGAGACTGTATGCTTATTAGAAAAAAATTAATAAATTTGAGGCATAGAAAATAAAAAAGGGAAAGTCTTTATCCGTCACTCCTACCCAACTTTGTCCTATTTGTAAATTTGGTGTGTATCATTACATATATTTCTCCCTCCCTTTTTTTCAGTATTTTCTCTATTACGTGGAGACTAAAGTAATTCATGTTTATTTTATATGAAATTATATCATTTTATAAAATTGTCAGAGCAATTGAGTTAATTTCTGCATCTTTTTTGTTTGTTTTATTGAAGTGTAATTGATTTATAATGTGTTAGTTTCTGGTGTATAGCAAAGTGATTCAGTTCATATATATACATATATATATTCTTTTTCAGATTCTTTTCCATTTTAGGTTATTACAAGGTGTTGAATATATTTCCCTGTGCCATACAGTAGGACCTTGTTGTTTATCTATTTTATATATAGTAGTTGTGCATCTGTTAATCCCAAGCTCCTTATTTATCCTTCATCCCCCCTTTCCCCTTTGGTAACCATAAGTTTGTTTTCCATGTCTGTGAGTCTGTTTCCATTTTGTAAATAAGTTCGTTTGTATCATTTTTTTTTTTTTTAGATTCCACATATAAGTGATATCATACAGTATTTGTCATTCTCTTTGACTTACTTCACTTAGTATGATAATCTCTGTGTCCATTCATGTTGGTGCAAATGGGATTATTTCATTCTTTCTTTATGGCCTTCAGTCTTGAAGTTCATATCATATGAATTCCCTTTAAAGGCAGTGATTGCTTCTAGGCAGTTTAAACATAGAATGTGTTACTTGTCTTTACTGAGTGATCCAGTGTTTCACTAATACAACATAACTCTTAATCCAAAGATATGACTGGATTTGTTTATTTCCATTTTAAAAGTCTACTGATTATAAAGAATAATGGTACATGTTTTTCAATAACAAAGTGATTAAGAGCATAGGCTCTGGAGCCTGTGCACATTGATTTCAAACCTGGTTCTGCCATTTAATAGATGTATGCCCTTTTGCATATTGAATAACTTTACAATGCTTCAGTTTTTCCACTTGTTAAATAGAAATGACTATAGTCCCTACATCTAGGGGTTGTTATAACTAATGACAGTGTACAGTAAACATTGAAAACACTGCTTGGCACTTTTGGAGGAATGGCCTCCTTTTTTAAAAGAAAAGTTTACATTTTCAGTTGTGAAATATTTATACACATTCAGTTTGTCTGTAGATAATGAGTACTTAGGTGGAGGTCAAATAGCAATTAAGCTATAGATAATAAAATATTGAATTAAGCCAAGTAAAAATATGTATAGGATGATGGAATTTAGAATAAATTATCAAAATTACTATACTTCAAACATAGCTGATTTCATTCTTGAGATTTAGTAAAGGCTTAATTTTTGTTAATTTTTAAAGGAACATATTTAAGAGGGCTAAGGACAGAAGATGATCTGAAAACATTGGCTGTGAATAGAGTGGATGGAAGCCCACATGCTGGGTATGTTTGCCAACACTGGGATGTGTTCGCTATATACTTCTGTTTATTTTGTCTTTTTTGTGGACTAATTCTTTTAAAAACCTATAATTTTATTGCATATAAAATAGAGAATTGTTAAGTATGCATTATTTTGCTTTAATTCAGTGTTTGGATGAGCTTCCTTATATCCATTCTACTAAACTATTCAAGACTCAGACTGAGAGCAACAAAGTGGGAAGATTTATATGATTAACAATTCGTTTGATAGTACAAAAACATTTCTTCATGCTATCTGCAAACTACTATTATACATATTTCTAGAAACAAGCAGATTGACTTAGTCTTACTTGTAATCTATATGCTGAAAAGAGTTAAGGCTCTTTCCAAGCAGCTAATGTTATAATAGACTATGTTAACAGCAGTATAAATTCCATAAAAATGGAGTTGAATCTTCTGCTTAACTTTACTGACAAAAACATCTCCTCGATTACTGTATTTCCTTTTGGAAATATTTTGACAGAGTATCAGAATGGACTTTCTAATGGATTTCATGTAAGCAATCAGACTGATTTCACTAAGAGTTAGTCTTCTGCTACCAGAATTATTTACTCATAGGCCAAATACCTAATCTCTGGAGATTTCCCCAAATCTTTATTTACAAAAATAAAGTAAAATTAATATTATTCAACAAATAAGAGGATAAATGTATTTCTAAACTATATCTGTACTCACAAGTAAATGTTTATTAAATTATGGATTTTATACATAAAACCACCCTAATAAAGTATATGATTGGTATGTTAAAATAGTTTATTCCATTGTAAGACAAAATTCTCAATTTTAGAAATGTTGGAAAAATTGAGCATTAACTTTTCCAATTTCAAGGAAAAATAATGATTTCCCACTTAAATCCTTTTATGATTAGCTTGTTATGAAGCATAGCCCATATATCTATCCACATCTTTATTGTAAACATCCTTCAAAGTACTGTAAAAGGTATGAATCCTAGTAGACATTTAGAGTGGCAGGTGAAAAAAATCAGTGAACTTGAATTTTGATAAATATAAATTATCAAATGTGAACAATGAAAAGAAAAGTACATTTGGAGGACTTCCCTGGTGGTGCAGTGGTTAAGAATCTGCCTGCTAATGCAGGGAACACGGGTTCGATCCCTGGTCCGGGAAGATCCCACATGCCGCAGAGCAACTAAGCCCATGTACCACAACTATTGAGCCTGCGTTCTAGAGCCTGCAAGCCACAACTACTGAGCCCGTCTGCCACAACTACTGAGGCTTGCCTGTCTTAGAGCCCATGCTCCACAACAAGAGAAGCCACTGCAATGAGAAACCCATGCACCACAAAGAAGTGTAGCTCCCACTCGCCACAACTAGAGAAAGCCCGTGTACAGCAAGTTAGATCCAATGCAGCCAAAAAATAAATGAATAAATAAATAAATTAAATATATATATATATTACCAAAAAAAAGAGAAAAGTACATTTGAAGACAAATAAACAAGGCTTCAGATCTGTGGGAGAACATAAAATGCATACAAGTATATGTGAAATGAGAATCCCAGAGGAGAAGAGAGAAAGGAAAGAAAAAATATATTAAAAGACATGACTGAAATAACAAATGTAAGTTAAAAACAGCCCTAAAGGGCTTCCCTGGTGGCACAGTGGTTGAGAGTCCGCCTGCCGATGCAGGGGACACGGATTCATGCCCTGGTCTGGGAAGATCCCATATGCCGCGGAGCGGCTAGGCCCGTGAGCCATGGCCGCTGAGCCTGCGCGTCCGGAGCCTATGCTCCGCAACGGGAGAGGCCACAACAGTGAGAGGCCCATGTACCGCAAACAAAAAACAAAAAACAACAGCTCTAAAGATCTAATAAGCTTACTAAATTCCAAGTAGGATGGACACAAACAAATTCATGCTAAACACATCATTGTCAAAGTGCCAAAAGACAGAGAAAATCTTGATAGTAACAGAAGAAGATGTCATCATATTCAAAGGAACAGCTATACAATTTACAGCTGAATTCTCATCTTAAATGATTCCAGAAGGAAAGAGAAATTACAAATGTTATGTTTTTAAAGAAAATAATTGTTATCCAAAAGTTCTATACCATTCAAAAAACCTTTTAGAAATGAAAGTGAAATAAATACATCCCCATAATTAGAAAACGTTGAGAGAATTTGTTGCTAAGGGATCTGTTGTACAATTGACAACAAAATAATTCCTTCAGGCTAAAAGGAAATGTCACCATAGAGTAACTCAAATTCATAAGAAAAAATAAAGAGCAAAAGAAAAAATATATATATTGGAAAATACAAAAGACTTCATGAAATATTAACTTTAGTTACTTAATTTTTAAAACTAACATAAGATTATATAAAGCAATACTTGTAGCACTGTTTTATTGGGTTTATAAAAAATAGACAATGTATATGATTATAATAAAATAAACAGGGAAGGGGCAAAAGTATTAGTACATTTGAACAAGTTTGTTATATTAAAAAAAAATTTTTAACCTGAAGGAGATAATGATAAATTAAGATGTATATTGTAATTTCTTGATCAACCACTAAAAAAAGATTTTAAAATTTAGGTAAAATATTAACAGAAGAATTAGGATAGTGTACCAGTAATATTTGTTTAACACAGTGAATGTAGTATCAATGGAGAAAACAAAAGTATAAAAAATAAATAGCAAAAGATCAGGCATAAATGCAACCATATGAATGATTATGTTAAGTGAGAATAGACTAAACATTCTCATAAACATATAGATATTTTCAGAGAGTGTAAAATTTGGGATTCAACTATATTTCCAAATATGTTTAAAATTTTTTTAAATGGAAAAAATCATATCATGAAATAATGATGGTAACTGAGCAGGAGTGGTTATATTAATTGATCATTTAGAATAGACTTTAAGACAAGAAGTATTTCTGCAGATATAAAGGTATGTTTTACAATAAGGAAAGGGCCAATATATCTGGGAAGATATAACAAGCATAAAAATATATGCACCTAAGAATAACCCTTAACATTACATGAAACAAAAAGAGACACATTAGCAAGGAAAAATAGAGAAGTTTGGAAATATTAATATCCCACTCTTGATTTTTTGTAGAAAAACTAGACAGAATATATATATTTAAGATTAAGGTAACATTATCAACTAACTTGACTCAACTGAAGTTTAAGAACGCTTATTCCAGCAAGACAAAATAAAAATTCTCTTCAAATACACATGGAACATTCCCAATGAAAGGCCACGATGGAGGCCATAAAACAGTCTCAAAAATTTTTTTAAAAATTGAAGTTACTCAAAATATATTTTCTGACCACAGTAGAGTCAATTTAGAAATCATTATAACAAATAAATTGGAAGAAAGTCCCAAATATTTGGAAATTAAACCATGTAATAATTAATAATTTATGAGTCAAAGTGTTCACAAAGGAACTTAAAAAATACTTTAAACTGAATAGAAATTAGCACACAACTATCAAAATGTATGGGGTGAAACCAAAGCAACATTTAATATGAAATCATCGATTTTAAACATCTATATTAGAAAAAAAATGATAATCTAAGCTTCACCTTAAACACTAGAAAAAGAGAAAATTAAGCATAAGAAACAAATAAATTCAGAAAATATAAATAGAAGCAACTAGGAAAAATCATTGAAACCAAAGTTTATTCTTAGAACAGGTAAAAAAAATTCATAATCCTTTACTTTTATTGGTAAATAATAAAAGGAGAAGAGAAACAAATACAAAAATCAGGAATCAAAGAGGAGATATAATAAGAGAATATTATGAATAGATGTATTCAAATAATTATACTACTTACATTGAGTAGACTTATTCCTAGCAATGCACTTCTTACTAAAATTGATCCACAAAGAAATAGAAAACCCAAGACTCATAACAAGTAAATAAATTGACTTTAAAAGTCTCTCCACAAAAAGAAACTCAGGCCCAGATGATTTTATTGCTGAATTCTAGCAAATACTTAAAAAGAAATATTACTAATCATACACAATTTTTACAGAAAATATGGGGGAAGAAAACATTTATCAATTCATATTTGAGGTTAATGTTAATATTTTATTAAAGCCAGACAAACACATAACAAGAGATGAAAAAGTGTAAACAATTATCTCTCATGAGCGTATATGCAAAAGTTCTTAAATTTATGCAACAAATATCTAGAAAACTAGATAATATTATACACTATATATCTGGGCCTTCTAACCATGTGTCTCTTCACATACCAGTACTACAATGTCTTAGTTGCTGTACCTTTATATTAAATTTTGAAATCAGGTAACATAAGTCCTCAAATTTTTTCTAAATTTTTAAGATTGTTATGGGTATTATAATTCTTTAATATTTCCATATAAATTTTAGGACTAGTTTATAAATTTCTACAGTTTTTAAATGTCTTAAATATTGATAGTAATTGTGTTTAATCCATATACACATTTGGAGTAAATTGCCATTTTAATAATATTGAGTAATCCAAGTCATGAAATGTCAATGACTATTCATTATTTAGATGTTCTTCAATTTCTCTCTGAAATGCTTTTTGTTTTTAAGTATTCAGGTCCTGCATTTCTTTTGTTAAATTTATTCTAAAAATTTTTGATGCCATTTTGAAAGTGTCCTATTAATTTTTTTCAGGAAGGCTCATTAATAACACGTAGACTAAAATTTATACTTGTATATTGATCTTACATCCAGTCAATTGGCAAAACATTAATTTTATGGTAGTATTTTTTCTAGATTCCTTAGTTTTTTACAGGGATTACTCTTTCAAAAATATCCCTTGTCAATCTTACCTTATACTTATCTTCAGTTTATTGGTCTATTATTTTCATCTATACATTTACAGCAAGTAAAAAAGTATCAGTAACACCTAATTTTAGGGGTATTAATTTTCACATATTATTTATAACATATAACCACATAGCAACTGTTTTTAAGCTATTTTATAAAAGAACTTGCACAGAATATTATGGTAATTTAAGTTTCTCTGTTTTGTAATCATATTCACTACTTGAAATTATTTCCTTGAAGAAGAAATAATTCATTGATGTCAAGACTGATGGAGATGGGAGATATAGAAGAGAATCTCCCTTAAGAGTTATGGATAAAGTCAAGTAACTGATTTTAGGTCACAGATTCACTAGTAGATGGATCTGTGAATCCTTATTTGCTTGTCTTTGACAATTGTCTGTACTCTGAGATTGAAAACAGTAATTGAATTCTTAAAACATGTCACTATCCTATATCCATTATTAAAGATGAGAAAACTGAGGCTCAGAGAGGAGAGATCAGCAGCCCAGGGTGACAGGAAAGCAAGTAGCAGAGTTAAAGTCATTTCTGAATTCTAGAAACGTTAACAGGATGTCTTCTACATGACACTGTGTCAAACAAAACAGAAATGATCCTGGCATTCATAAAGATGGGTTTAGTGAAAATTGATATTAAATTCAACTATATTATTTCAATGAAGTATAATCTCATAAATTATTTTAAATGGTTTAAGGAAAATGAATAAAGGCAGGAACTCATTGTCCTTAGTCATATGTTTTCATCACTTTCATTTTTATAAATAGCTATTTCAGATGGTTGTTATTATTGAATGACTAAATATAGTATAGCCTAAAAGAACAATGACAAATTTAATTACAGAAAGGCTGTTTTTGATTAGTAACCTTTTCATATTTATTGAATACTGATATAGTCCTGGATATGTTTCTGGTAACAAACATAGTATCTTAAAAGCTAAAAATGTTGGAGTTGAAGGTTAACTGCATTATTCAGGAGTCTTTCAGTTGCAAGTGATAGAAACCTAATTCAACACAGCCTAATAAAGAATGATTTAAACAAACACACACAATTTATTTGATGGGCATTGAGTAGCTCAAAGAATTCAGGGCAGCATTTCTGGAAATGGGACAGCCCTAGGTCTCTCAGGAACTGGTCACCTAGGGTATTGTCTGCATCTTTTCTCTGCTTTATACTCTTTAAACTTTAAACTCTTGATGTTTGCACTTTTTTTGTGTTTTTCAGCATGCTTTCAGATATTTCAGATAATATTGAGTTATTATCTTAAAAGCTTGATACCAGAGAGAAAGGAGAATATTTCCCCAGGATGTCAGGAAGGAAAATTCCGTGGATGAATTCCAGTGGTCATGGCTCAAGGTACAGGCAGTTCTTTGATCAATCTGTCCTGGGCCTTGGGCACTATGATTTCTCAACTTTGGTTACATCACCAACCCAAAGTGGTCAGGCGAGTAAGTTCTATTAATAGAAACTGGAGCATAGAGATGCGACCAGAAAAGATAATAGTCACAGGTTACCCCTTGGGTTGCCCAGCACACATGACCATACACATAAACATATTTTCCCTTACTATAATTTTTTAAAGAATGTCCTCACCCCAGTTCTTTTTTTTAATAGTAATCTTTTATTTATTTATTTATTTTTATGTTTATTTTTGGCTGTGTTGGGTCTTCGTTTCTGTGCGAGGGCTCTCTCTAGTTGCAGCAAGCAGGAGCCACTCTTCATCGCGGTGCGCGGGCCTCTTCACTATCGCAGCCTCTCTTGTTGCAGAGCACAGGCTCCAGACGCGCAGGCTCAGTAGTTCAGGCTCACGGGCCCAGTTGCTCCACGGCATGTGGGATCCTCCCAGACCAGTGCTTGAATCCGTGTCCCCTGCATTAACAGGCAGATTCTCAACCACTGCACCACCAGGGAAGCCCCCTCACCCCAGTTCTCATGTAATTATCCAATAAGAGTCATGAATGAACCCTTTCACAGTAACATCTAATGACTGCACTGGAAACTGAATCAACAGTATATCTGCTCAGTGTGAATTTCTCCCAGTTATATCTCAAAGTGGTCAATCCTGCTACCACAGCCTAATAGAAATTTATGTATACATATACACCACAGAAACTGTAACAATTCTAAAATCTATTTAGAGAAAACAAAAAGGAATCCTATCTTATAGTCTTTATGGATCAAAGCAAATATAACGTGAACAGAATTTTGCAAGTGCATTTATTTATTGAGTGATTCCCTTGGTCAAGCTTTATAACTGAGGAGATTCCCTTTCCCTAGAGTTCTCCATGGACACATAAAAGTTGGGTACTGGGGAACAAGTGCAAGAAGCAGTCAAGTATTCGTCTCCTGTCCTTTTCCATCAGGTCTCTAGTGCAGCAAAACTCTCCAACAGTGTTCTCAGCTATTCTGAGTGTGTGCTAAGGTGTTTATTCCCTCAGTCCTCAGGAGGCATGGAAGAAACAAGAACTGTGGAAACTCTGGGCCAATATCTGGCCTTCTATAGCATTTAAATTTAGTTATATAAGCAAATACAGTTTTCTAGGTGTGTGATGAAATGAAAAAATATAAATATATATTTTACTATTATATATCTGTATATGTACATGTAAGTGTATTACCCTAAAGCTACAAGTTGTTTGAAAACAGATTTTGAAACTGAAAATTCAAGTAACAATCGTTTGACCAGTTGCATTGTCAAAACATAACAAGCACGGTTGTCATCCTAGACCAACATGGAGAAATCCTCATTATTTACCCATCTCCCATTAGTTTCACATTTAAGAGTCCTTTATAACATTCCATATCTTTTTATGGAGGGCAAAGATGCAGAAATTTGAGAAGTTTTGATGAATATAGGGTCTAAAACCTGGTACTAGATCATCAGATAGAAGTCTGGCTCATTTGAGGAACACAAATAAGGACAGAATATGAAAAAAGAGGGTTTAGTAAAAGAATAAATTCAAAGGATAAGTAAAGGCTAGATTATGGTAAACATTTTGGTTGTTATGCTAAGTAAAATTTGATGATTTTCCTATGTTTGAGAGAAAGCAGTTGTTACACCTAGCTTGCAGTTACTTTTTCATAATCTGCCCCTGGACGAATTATGTCCCAGGCCTTCACAAATGTCCCCCTATATCCAAAGTGTGCCACACATTGAATGGCAGCTTGTTAGCAATGTGACCAACAATGACAACAAAATTAAGGGCTTTTGAAACTTTTCCACTTCAACATTGAGATAAAATTGAAAATGGAGCTGCTGGGTAAAGTTATAACCAGACAGTGCCAAAGGAGAATAAAAAATGATCTTAAATCTCCTGATTCCCACACTCTATTCTTTACACTAGTTCATAAACAGACATTTTGTTAATAAGTTGTTTAGCTGTAACTTGAAAACTGAACATATAAACTCAAAATTGAGTAGCTGTTACCTTTAGTCTGATTTTCTGTTGAATTTTTCCTTAGAAATTTTATGATGAAAATTTATATTTATCTTCTTCAAAATCCTTTTGGAGTGGAACTAAATAGCACTTCAGATATCACAGGCTGTGAGCTAACATAGAGGCCCTGTGCAACGCAGTTAAAGCCTATGGTGTACATACTTAACGTAATAGAAATTCCCAAAGATTACATCTATAAGACCAAAAATGTTTTGTCTCTCCAATCTCTGCACATATCAGAAATGGAAAATTCTGTCTTCATAGCTATATGAAAGCTACAAATTTCTTAAATATCCCGGATTAAAGCCACAAAGTGCTTTAAGTTTGAGATGTGGTTCTGAATTGAGTGCTTTGTTGCACGAGCAACCGACAGAGTGCAAAGACTTCCAAGCAGACAGAAAAAATGGGTAAAAAAGAATTATCTTCTTTTACAAAAAGAATTTTTAAAAAGCTTTATTTACTTCCCAGATATCAATCTATATTCTTCATTCAAGATATCCTGACAAGAATAACAACCCTGGACCCAAAGTACTGAGAACATATATCCTGGTTTACCCAAAATAGTTTGATTCACTTGTTACACTTTGTAATTACTAAAAGGAATTCTTCAATCCAAAAGTACTCTGGTTTGGGCAGTAATGTACACAATCATCTCATCCTCCAGTGTGGAAAATCTTTTCAAATTATACCCCATCATGATTAGGGTCATTTGCCTGGTATTGTAGAATATCTCATAAGAGATACATTCCTTGGACCATTAGACCAGGCTGATGTAATATCTGTAACTTGTACATAGCCAAAAGGTGTATCTATCATATGGTATTATTATTGTTCAATTTGGTTTACTGTGATAGATCCTGTTAGATAGATATGTTAGAAATTCTTCAGGCTGTATGTATAAAATTTAACAGTGGGATTAACACTAAAATATATATTTAATTAGCTCATATTGCAGAATGTATGGAGGTAGACAGTTTCTGATTTGGCAGCAGCTTTATGATATCATCAATAATCCAAGTTCTTTCTATCTTTCTATTCCACTATACACTGCTTGTTACCTCATGTTTGAAAGATGGGTGTCACAGCTTAGGTTTCATATCCATGTTCAAGGCAGAAAGAGTGATACCAGCAACTACTCTCCTCTTTTCTTTTGTCAATGAAGGAAACTCATTGGCAAGTTTGTAGTCAGTCTTCCTCTTAGGTCTCATCACACTGAATTAGAACATTGGAGCACCCTTGTACTGTACAGGTAGATGTAATTGCAAATTTCTGACATTTAACATATATAATAGGAGGTAGTAAAGTTAAATTGGGGTACAAATGTCTGTTGGTGCACTATGTCTAACATAGTACTTTATATATTGCATTGCTTCTGTAAAAAATAATCTAGTACTATTTGATTTTAAGTTGTAAAATTATTTGTAGTATAAATTGTCCCAATCCCTTTAATCCATCAACTATTGTTGGACATTAACATTGTTACCAATATTATTACAACAATTCTGTATAGCCTTGCTTATATCTTAGAATAAATTTTGATAAGGAGATTTATAAAGGCAAAGGGTATAACTAAATTTATGGCACTATATACTTGTTGAAAAATTACCTCCCAGAAACAGTCCATTATAACCTATACTCATATGATCAGCAAAAAGAATATCAATAATCCAAGTAGAAAATATTATATAATACTACTTGTCATACAATGTCGAAGTACTTTTTATGTAGTAATTCATTTAATCCTTACAAAGCCCTATTTTCTCAAATAACTTATAGAAAAAATGCACAATTTCTTTTTATCGCTCTACATAACATACTAAATAGTTACTTGTATTTAGAGTGGTTTTATGCTTTCTATAGTGCTGCACTGATGCATAGCTATATTTTAGAAGCACTACTGTATTGTGCTAATATAGTAGCTTTATGCTTTAATATGTAGAAGTTAAATTCACTCCTTTTTCCTTCTGTTTTTAAATCTGAGGGTAAAGTGATTTCATTACTCAATCTTTTAGGTATTACTACATTTCAGTTATATAATTCGTATTTGATTTTATAATAGTTTCCACATCTCTGCTGAGATTTTTCTCTTTTCCTGCATTGTTAGCATGTTTACTTTTATAATCATTAAATATAGTTATAATTACTGCTTTAATATTCTTGTCTGCTAATTCCAATGAGTGGTCATCTCAGGACCTATCTCCATGGACTATTTTTTTCTCTGAACATGTCACTTGTTTCTGACTATCATTATGTCAGGTAGTTTTGGGTTTTATACTGGATATCATGATGCTATGTGGTGGAAACTCTGGATTTCCTTTTATTTTGTCAAGTACTATTGGCTTCCTTAACAGTTGGATTCAAAATGCACAAAATCTTTCTCTTAGGTGGTAGTTCATGTTTCAGTTAATTTATTTTGTCTTTATCTGGATTACTTTGTGTCTTCCCCACATAGGTATTTGTCAGGATAATCTAGTGATTTGCATAGAATTTATTCACATAATATTGTGTTTCCCTACCTGCTAATTATCTTTTAGAGATTCTACTCTCATTTTTTTTTTCTTTCAGTAGATATGTTTGCCTTGATTTCTTACTCTGGTCTTTTAGCCCATATACACTGTGAGTTTTCTATCAGAAGTTTTGTCTCCTTGTATTAATATCATGGCCTACACTCAAGCTAAAGTAATAAAAATGGGAAACTTACTCTGTGCTGTTCCCTTCCTCCAAATTTCCACTCACTTTTAGAATCTGTGTGTGTGTTTTCACTCTCTGATACCTTTAGGTCATTGTTTTTTATATTTTATCTAGAGTTTATAGTTCTTATCCTATGCAAATATTGATATAGTCAGTGCTTACTTGGAATTACTATATATAGACCTTTTCTTGTATCCAATAATTTGTTTCCAAAAACTAGTAAGTGCATTTCCTCTAAAGTTTTCTAAGAGACTAAATAGCCATAGCTGTCTCTGCTGCCATCATTTAAAAATATCCTCTCCTCTCTGTCTCTCTCTGTCTCTCTTTATGCATACACACACACACACACACACGAACAATTGTACTGTCTAAATTGTACTGTTTTTGATGGGATGTTACTCCCTCTATCCTTTATTTTATACAGATGGGATGCTCCAACAGTATCAAACAGCATCATTTTTAGAAATTAGATATGTTTACTGGATGTGGATCTGAATTTCATTTTCCATCTGGATTCTAATTAGGTAACAGACTTGCTGATCTCCCTATGTGTATTTAAATCTAGAAGAATAAGATTGAGAAAAGAGTTAGTAGGAGGGGAATACGGACAACAGTATAGCTGACTATACTATACAAATATGAGTGAGTTATCCATGGACGGAGTGGACACAAAGGAAAAGTGGGCTGGAACTGTCTTGCTGCTCTGCATCATATCCCTAGGAATGGAACTGTGAGGTTGGACAAAGTCAAGCGATAGTTAAACTTTCATTTCAGGGAACTGTGCACAGAGGCCGTCCCATAGGACCTACAAAGAATTCACAAATGGGTCCCATGAGGGACCCAATTATTTGAGTTTCTGTCAGATACAGAGTATTGAGAGCCAGTAAGAAATAATCAAAGAAACAGGATTGAAATCTTCACAAGATTTCTTAAAGGACAAACAAACAAAGATTTAGTAGAGCATAGATGAAACAATTTACTGAAGGAAACTAAGTTTTAGTTTTAACTTGTAATTACTGATTGCTTAAAAATTGTATTTATAAGCATACTTTCATTATGCATATTTGACAACCTGATATAGTTATTAATACAGCCATTTTATCAGCAAGAAAGATAGGATTTAACCTGGTTTTCTGAAACTCAAAGAACTAATTTTACTTTTAATTCCTTAGATTTCTTCTTTTTCCAGTTAAAATAACAGTAACAAGTCTCATAAGTAAAAAAGGATTGTAGAAGCTTAGAAGTAAGAGCTCCCATATGCTCCAGGAAATTTAAGGGAAGCTCCAGAGAAGGTGGTATTGAAATGCACACTGAATGAAAGACAGGGGTTTCAGCTAAGAACAGTGTGGGAGGGAAAAGTCATTATCAGAATCTACGTGCAAAGGAGAAAAGGTTGTGAATTTACAGGCACAAAGAGATGATAAATCAGGCTGGAAGTGTATCATGGTGAAAGGAAAAATGGTGAAAAAAAATAGAAGGCTTTGTGTGCTAAATAGAAGGCATCTTGTAATGCTTTATTGGTTTTTGTGACTTTAAGGCATTTAGCTTAATAGTAATGATATTATTATATTGTTTTGCGATGAAAAATCTTTGTTATAATTCATAATATTAGGAGTGAAGGAAAGTAAGCTCATTCATGCAGGCCATATGATAAGCTCAATTCTTTCTGCAGACAGCGTGACAGAGAACTAGTATGCAGGTGCCGAAAGTGTTGAGTGACCCTCTCAAAGGAAAAATAAACTTATTGCAAAAGAAAAGTGTGTATCAATGTTTTCAAACAATTCTGAGAAAATACAAAAGACAATAATAAAATAGATTAGAGAGAACTGACCCATAGTGTACACAACATAGAATATACAATACTGTAAATCGAGTAGACCTAACAGGCATCTAAAGAACACTCCCTCCCTCCAAGAACAGCAGAATATGTATTCTTTTCAAGTGCACATGAAGCACTCTCCAGGGTAGACCTTATTTTAGGCTATGAGACGTATCTTAGCAATTTTGAAAGGATAGAAATTATACAAACTATGTTCTATCTCAATGCAATAAAATTAATAACAGTAGAATATTTGGCAAATTTACAATAATGTGGCAAGTAAATGACAACAACCTAAATAACCAGTTTGTCCAAGAAGAAATCACAAAATAAATTACAAAATACTTTGAGATGAATTTAAATGAAAACACAACATTCCTAAATTGTTGGGTTACAGCTAAAGTAATACTTAAATGGATATTTATACTGTAAACCTCTATAGTAAGAAAGAAGAAATATCTCAAATTGTAATATGTTACCTCCATGAGAATAGGATTATATCTGATTGTTCTTCTTCCACAGTAATTGCACCTAGAATCAGTTATTTTCTTCTCTATCTTCCGATAGTATGCCAACTCAGTTGCCTCTCACACTGTAGTTATATAACTTGTTAGCCTGACATTAATAAAGAATGGATGGAATTTTGCTCATTTTATTAAGCCTAATTTAAATGACCATTCATAATGTCTCTCAACTTCTCTGACTGATTATTTTGGTCCACTTGTCAGTATTATGTGATATGTTTTTGTACTTGGGTTTTACCTAAAGTGTATTTTAAAGGTGGGAATGCATGATAAACATCAATAACAACATGATAAACAACATAAAGCTCTTATGTAATATGTCTTGCTTTTTTATTAATTTGCTTTTTTCTTTTTTTATTGAAATATATTTGATGTTCAGTATTATATGCTACAGGTGTGCAATATAGTAAGTCACAATTTTTAAACGTTATACTCCACTTACAGTTATTCTAATGTTTATTTGCTTTTTAATAGACTTCATCTTTTAGTGCTGTGCCTTGCACTTTAATAGCATTGTATTCCACACTGGTATGGTGATTACCTTGACTTTCACTGAGAATAGCTAGTATTGAGCAAAACTTTCCATAATTTTATGTGGTTATTTTAATGTTCTTTTGTCTTCAAAAGTTTGTCAAAAATGCAAGCTAAGTAATATTTAAAAGCGTGCCTTTCTATTTTATGGATATAATTGAAATACAGCTGCATATCATACAAATGGTGGAAACGTTGGGTAACTATAAATCAATATTTTACATTATAAATTAGGTGTTTATTTTTTAAAATAAATGACCAATGTGTTGTAGATACTCATGCATGCAATTTGGAATTTAGTTTTGTTTCTATGTGGAGAGGATTTTAGAAAATATGGGCATTGGATAAGTTCTTGAAGGCTTACGTTCTCTTTTGACAGAGATATTTTAAAGGATTACTCTAAACAATTTTTAAATCAATAAGTAATTATCATGGTTCTTTCCAATCAAATAAATATTGACTTTGGAGAAGACATATGCTTTTTCTCTATTTCTGGGAAAGAATGCTGTGATTGCCATTTACCATCATTTCACATTAAATAAATTCAGATATTTGTTAAATGAAGTGATACACACATTTAAAAGTGATACACACTGACATTATATTGTTTTGCTGTGAGTTACAACAACATATTCTGGCTTTTTAAAAATCTGGTCTTTGTGTATCAGTTTGTAAGAGATATTTTTAGACACTATGTTTGTGTGTTTATTTGAGGCATTAATACCAAAACCTGACAGCATTATCTCTGCTGTTTATATCACTATAAAACTGGTTTATAGGGATAACAGTTAGTAATGTTAAGACTAGTTATATAAGAAGTAGTACTGATTGTTCCACAGTAAAATTCACCTTATAGTGACATTACTGAACAATATTTGTGCCATCATGCTTTATGGTATCAAGTAATTTCACTGTAAGAGAATAACAGTTATCTGAATCTTCTAATCTCATAGCTAAAATTCATTCATGGTACATTTAAAAAGAATTTTATTTTATATTGGAGCATAGTTGATTAACAATGTTGTGTTAGTTTCAGGTGTACAGCAAAGTGATTCGGTTAGACATATACATATATCTATTCTTTTTCAAATTCTTTCCCATATAGGTTATTTCAGAATATTGAGCAGAGTTCCCTGTGCTATACAGTAGGTCCTTGTTTGTTATATATTTAAATTACACTAGTGTGTACATGTCAATCCCAAACTCCCAATCTATCCCTCCCCCGCATCCCTTCCCCCCCAGCAACCATAAGTTCATTCTCTGAGACTGTGAGTCTGTTTATGTTTTGTAAATAAGTTCATTTGTATCATTTTTTTAGATTCTGCATATAAGCGATATAATATGATATTTGTCTCTCTGTGTCTGACTTACTTCACTTAGTATGATAATCTCCAGGTCCATCCATGTTGCTGCAAATAGCATTTTTTCATCCTTTTCAATGGCTGAGTAATATTCCATTATATATATGTACCACATCGTTAACCATTCATCTGTCAGTGCACATTTAGGTTGCTTCCATGCCTTGGCTATTGTAAACAGTGCTCAATGTCACAATGATTCACAGGCTTTTCTGACCTCCTAAAGTTGTGAATAATTTCTTTTTAAGCAAATATATTACAAGTTATAAACTTTAAAAAATTTTGCATAATTGGAGTTCGTTTTTTAAGAATTTTTTTTCTTCTGAATGTTTTTTGGATATTTTATATACTCATAGGATATGAAAGCACAACTTTTGCATTTTACATATAGACAATTTTGTGTAAGTCATTTTGTGATGATATTATAACCTTTTCATTTACTTTAAATGAATGTAATTCAAATATGAGTTCACTTATAACAAATGGTGTTTGTCCATGCTATAACATTCTAAGTCATGGATGTTTAATTACATTGTTGTAAATTGATTTGCAGTTACCATATCATAATATTGACCAAGTAACAGATAAGTTGAATTATTATTTGTCTATTACGTTTACCAAGATAGATTAGGATATACTTTGCTATTCACTAATCCAAAAATCTCAGATACAGCACACCAAAGATTATTTCTTGCTCATGAAATTCTAGGCAAACCTCTGGACACTTGTCTTCCATGAGTAATGATGGAGCCTAGGAAAGCCTTCATTTTCCTATAACTGCATCATGTTAAATAGGTGTCCTTACCATTTAATGTGACAGGTTACAGAATTCTGGAGGGTCTCAAACTGGCAATTAAATACTTTGACTAAGAGGCGATATATATGATCTCTGATCAAAACCCATTGTCCAACACTAGTCACATTCCTACTTCCAACTGCATGGAACTGGGAACTGCAATCTTCCATGTACTCCAAAGATGTGGAAAGATGATATTATATTAGAAATAGTGACTGCCCATCAAAGCATTCGTCTATGTTTAGCTAAAGGGAACATATATTCCTCCATATTTACCTGTTACAAAACAAGAATCTATAAGCTAGTAAGTAAATAAAATTTCCCTTATAAATTGGACACTTTCAAGTATTTTTTAATTCTTTCTAGAAGTAAAGATATCATTATATTTAGAGCATTATTTGTTAGTAAATAGAACAAACATTCTTATAAAGAATGCACTGTAAAAGAACCCAGAATATTCATGAGCATTTCATATACCTGGCAGCATGTGGTTTACTACATTAAATGATGTTAAAGAGATTTTTAATAATGAAAAGAAATCGTACATCTAAAATTTTATTATTGGTTAATTTACCTCAGTATTATACTTAGGAAAAATAGTTATAATTGAATCATGTATTAGTTACACTAATTTTTTATTGCTAATTCAACTCTTTTCTCATTTTTTTCCTTTATATTAAATGGTGTTGCTCTGGCCAAATGGGGAGAAAGATATCCACCTGGCATTGAATAGAATTGCATGAGCATCAGTAGAGCTCCTTATTATACAAGTATTAAAGAAAATTTAAGACTAAAATACACAGTATTATGTTGGATGATAGACCTGGGCAAAACAAAAGATACCAAAAGAAATTATATACGTCCTTCCTATAAATGACCTGACAGAGATGAGAAAATAACTGTGGGCAGCCCATGAAGAGCAGAATTGCTTAGATGTTCATAAGAAGCCTCAGAAACATTTGCTTCTATTTTGTAAACTGTGCTTCTAGGCTGATATGGATGGGGGAATAAATATATGTTTTCAAATTTTTCATTTTATACCTGCTACTTGGAGAATGCCTCTCAGTTCTACGGGAAATCTATGAAGAATAAAAAATTTCAAGTTTAGAATTTTTTAATTTCTCATTAACTAAAGCAATGTCTGGTAGTTCTGTATGTCTTTTCATTTATTTCATCTGATTTGTGATTGATCAAAGAAGCAACTTGTCCATGTAGTATAACACTTCTGCTTGTTCATTAAGATTCCTATGTGATTAAATGGTTTTCTTACTGAGTTTTTCTTATGCTAATCTTATTTTTCTAAAGTTATTTAAAAAATTTTTTTTTCTGGCTCTGTTTACTTAAATTTCTACAGAGGACTGAGCTGTTCTGAGGAGCAAAATGTATTCATGAGTATAACATAACATGGTTTGCTAACATTGATGCTAACTCTAAGTTGCTTCATGGATATAAAGGTGATTGAGAATTATGTAGTATTCTTAAAAAATTGTTTCTGTTTAAAAATTTTTGAAAGCTAAAAGACAATTTCCCATAATATTTTCAATACAGTTCAAAAGTCAGGACCTCATTTATTTCATGATATATTTATATTGCTATTTAGGTATTAATCTGAATATTAATGATTATATTAACTTTTTTGAAATTTTACTTTTTAAAAAATTTTTTCATAAAAATATATATGTTTAAGGTGTACAGCATGATCATTTGATATACATATACATAGTGAAATGATTGCTCCAGTGAGGTTAATTAACATCTCCTGACATACTTATTAATTTTGTAATGAGATCACTTGAAATCTAACTCTTTTAGCAAATTTCCAGTATTCAATTATAGTCATCATAGTCTTCATTAGATGTCTAGACTTATTCAACATACACAATTGCAAATTTGTATCCTTTTACCAACAATACCCCATTTCCCCCATCTCCCAACCCTTAGTAACTAGACTTCTACTCTCTGCTTCTATGTATTTGACTTTTTAGATTTCACGTATAAGTGAGCTCATGCAGTGTTTTTGCTTTCTGTGTCTGGCTTATTTCATTCAGTATAATGTCTTCCAAATTCATGCACGTTTTTGTGAATGGCAGGATCTCTTTCATTTTAAAAGCTGAATAAATAGCAGTTTCTTTAGCCATTCATCTGTTGATGGACACTTAGGTTGTTTCTACATCTTGGCTATTGTAAATAATGCAACAATGAACATGGGAGCACAGATATCTCTTTGTGGTACTGATTTCATTTCTTTTGGATATGTACCAGAAGAGGGACTGCTGGATCGTATGGTAGTTATATTTTTCGTTTTTGAGGAAACTCTATACTGTTTTCCATCATGACTATACCAATTCACATTCTCACCAACAATGCACAGTGTTCCTTTTCTCCACTTTCTAGTCAACTCTTGTTATGTCTTGTCTTTTTGATAACAGCCATTTTTCCAGGTGTGAGGCAATATCTCACTGTGGCTTTGATTTACATTTCCCTAATTAATGATGTTCAGCACCTTTAAATATACCTGATGGCCATTTATATGTCTTCTTTGGAAAAATGTCTATTTAGATCTTTTGCCTATTTTTCAATTGGATTGTTTTTATTTTTATATCTTATTGGTTTTTATTTTTGCTGTTGAGGTGTATGATTTCCTTATAAACTTTGGATATTAACCCCTTATCAGATATATGGTTTACCAATATTTTCTCCCATTCTGTAGGTTGATTTTTCATCTTGTTGACTGTTTGCTATATAGAAGCTTTGTTGCTTGATATATTCACACCTGTTTATTTTTGCTTTTGCTGCCTGAGCTTTTGGCGTCACATCTGAAAAATCATTGCCAAGGCCAATGTCAGAAGCTTTTTCCCTATGTTTTCTTGTAAAATTTTTACAATTTTAAGTCTTACATTTGTCTTTAATCCATTTTGAGTTGATTTTTGTGTATGATGTGAGATAAAGTTCCAATTTTATTCTTAATTCCTTTTTTCCCCTTTTAGATGATGTTAGGGAGAAATTCTGCTCTCTCTGACTTGCTCACAGTTATTTTCTGATCTCTGTCATGTCATTTACAAAAAGGATGTATATAATTTCTCCTGTTCCTTATTTTTAAAGAATATTCTTCTATTAGTTGACTTAGATATGAAACTGAGTTGTTTATAAATACACCGGATCTTTATCAGGTTATGTATAGGCTGCAAATAAAACTGATGTTTAGTGAGCAAACATAGCTAGAAGGCAAGGTTCCATGAAGTATGACAATAACTAGCTATGTGTCACATATGCTCAGTGAAATTCACTATGTTTACCTGAAAATGAAAAATTGCTAATCTCCAAGAGTTCTTATAATTCCATTATTTAATTCAGAGTCCAGGGACTGGACATTTGTCATCAAGATGTCTCTAAATAAAATTTTAGCATTTCATTACACCTGATTAGAGGAACGTCACAGGGATAAGTCACCACAGATTATCGGCTACACATCACTGAAATAAGTAATCATAGAGTTTAAATTGTCCATCATAGATAATGCTAGGAAGAAATATTCATACATTCTATAAAGGGAAAATAAAACAGAATGTAAAATAAAGCTTAAATACAATACTCAGAGCAGGTAGAATTTTTAAAAATATATCACTTTGTTTCTTATGCTGTTGAATTATTATTTATTGTTAATTTTCCTATGACTAACACTTGTATATATTATGAAAGTTGTAAAGGCTGTTTAACTCTACCTTGTAAGTGTATGCTTGGTCATAAAGTAACCTTAAACTGATTGGAAAGTGTTGAAATCTTAGCATGAACTCTGACCAGAATGTGATGATGGAAATAGATTGTTCTAGAGGGTTTTTTCTTTTTCCTGGGAGTGACTCAAATGTCATATTCAGGTAGAGACATATAATTCTCTTGATCCTCAGTACACTTCTTAGATTATTGCATATATATTCTATATATATGCATATATATTCTATATATATGCATATATATATGCACACAGAGAGAGAGAGAGAGAGAGAGAAATAGACTTAAAAGCAGTCACTAGAGGAGCAATTTGAGCATTCTTTTCCATTTAAATTCATTTCCTTGTGTGAGAAGGTCACTGAGTGGATGAAAGTGAGGCTGTAAACATTTTATATAAATTATTATGCATTTTTACAGGGAAGTCTGCAATATCCATCATTACTTACCCCACTGAGGATATGCTCACCTGTGGGAAAGCTGTGAAGATCCTACAAATACATGGACATAAGAGGTCGGTAAAGTGCTTTCTTCCGTTGAGATTTTACAACACACAGATTTTTCTGCCAGTGGCTGCTTGAGACTGAGGTACAAACTTGGCTGGTAATGTTCACTTATTTAAAAATCTTATAGGAAAGCTAAATTCTCCCAGAGCACAATATATCGCCATAAATTAAGGGGCCTGGTTCCAAATCTCTGTTTCTGGAATTTTACTCTGGACATAACTTTTTTGAGCATCTCTGCTTTCAGGGACCCCACAAAAGGACCCAAGATTTTCAACCTGCACTTTCAGCCTCAGCCCAAAGCATAACATTTGTGTTTATATTTAAGCTTTGAATTTTGCATTTTGTATTTAACAGCTATAATTTACTGTTTTTTGTTTTTTTTTTTTTTTTGCGGTACGCGGGCCTCTCACTGTTGTGGCCTCTCCCGTTGTGGAGCACAGGCTCTGGACGCACAGGCTCCGGATGCACAGGCTCAGCGGCCATGGCTCACGGGCCCAGCCGCTCCGCGGCATGTGGGATGTTCCCGGACCGGGGCACAAACCCGTGTCCCCTGCATTGGCAGGCGGACTCTCAACCACTGCGCCACCAGGGAAGCCCTATAATTTACTTTTTATTCCTTATTTGGATGAGATTATTTTGGTTTTGAATCAATATTATTTTTCAAATTCAATCATTTTTGAAAAATCATTGTCGTATTTTACCTTTAGGTCTGTTTTGTTTAATCTCACTGTATGATATTATCATTTGCTTTGAGATTTTACATTATTCTCTTACAATATTCAACTTATTAGACTGAGGTTTTTAAGGACAGTTTTGGATTTATGGAAAATGTATGAAACAAGTACAGAGCTCCCAGCTCCCTTGAAGTTTCTTCTATTATTAACATCTTACACCAGTATGGTATATTTGTTACAATCAATGTACCAATGTGGATATATTATTATTAACTAAAGTCTATATTTTATTCATATTTCCTTATTTTGAACCTGATATCCTTTTTGTGTTCTGGGTTCCAATCCAAGATAACACAATGAATTTATTTGTTATATCATCTCCTAAGGTTCCTCTTGGCTATGCCAGTTTCTCAGACTTTTTTTTTTTTGAATGACGTTGACAATTTTGCGGTGTACTGGTCAGGTATTTTATAGACTACCTCTTTACTGATATTTGTCTGATGATTTTCTTATGGTTAGATTGGTGTTATGGTTTGCCACAGGAAGGCCACAAATGTAAATTTCCATTTTCATCACATCATATAAAGGGTACATTAAAAATATGACATCACTGTTGAAGTTGACCTTGATCATCTGGCTGAAGTAGTGTTTGTCAGGTTTCTCCACTGTCAAGTTACTTTTTTAACCCCCTTAGATTGACTTTTTATTGCTGTATTTCACTTTTCCTTTTAGTTGTCTATTTATATATTTTAAATTGTTACCTTTGATGCATTATTACTTATTTTATATCTATTTTCCTTTCTGAAGAAATACTGGTTAAATATTTAACCAAATACATTTTAATCTGAATCATGTATTTTCTACTTAGATACTTAAACTGATAATATTATCCAAGACAATGTGGAATGGAATAAATAATAAAAATTGGATCAGTACTTAATTTTGCTCAAGTTCTTTTTTATGAAGTTTTTCCTTTATAGTTATTGCTTTCTGTGACCTGTCTGCAAAAGGGTTACCTAATCCCAACTGATGGAAATATTTTACTAAATTTCTGTTTAATATTTTATTGCTTCAACTCTGCGTTGTTTTGACAACTTCAAGAAATATCAAATGGATATATAAGCCCATTTCCAGGTGTCTATTCTGGGTTCTCATTGATCCAATTTTTATTATTTATTTCATTCCACATTGTCTTGATTAATGTATGTTTTTTTTACATTTCTTAGTAAGGCAGTGGAAGTCTTAGTAACTTTTTTTCTTTTCCAAGATGGACTTAGGTATTCTAAAGCCCTTTCCTTTTTCATAAAAATTTTATAATCAACTTGGAAATTTCAACAACAAGAAAAGAACAGAAAGGATGTTGGGATGATGTTTGGGACTGTATTGGATTTTTAGGTCAATTGAAGACATCTTAGCAATTTTGAATCATCTAATCCAACATATACTTCTCCATTCTCTTAAATCTTTTTAAATTCTTTTCAATAATAAGTTTTGATAAACATTTCAGAATTTTAGTCAAAACCTCTGAAACCAGGCCTTAGGAGGTAGGGCCACCTAAGTATAAGGTCCTTACCCTCCAAGTAAGTCTTCACTTGAGTAAAGCTATGTCAAGGAGTAACTGGAAACTGAAGTAGACCAGGCATATAAAACCAAAACCTAACATTAGAAAAAAGCATTTGTTTCAAGCTTAAATTAGATTGACCAAGTACTGGCAAGTAGATGAAACTCCTGAAACTCTTGTGCATTGCTTTAGAGATATAAATTGCTACAGCTACTTTAGAAAACTCCTTAGCAGAATCTAATAAGATGTTTATTTACACTATGACCCACAATATCAATCCTAGATACATACCCCTAAGACATTGAAACTATATATCCACCAATTAACAAGCTAAGTGCAAATAATGTTTACAACAGTTTCATTCATAGAGGTCTCAACATGGAAACAACCTAAATGTCTACCATCAGATAAATGGGTAAAGGTTTTGGTGCATTCACACAATGTCATACTACACATCAGTGAAAAAGAATGAACTAGGGATAACATAACAACACAGGTGAATTTCACAGAAATAATATTGAAAGAAGCCAGGCATAAAATACTATACACTGTATGACTGTATTTATATTACATTCAAATACAGAAATAACTGACCTATGGTCAAGGAGGTCAGAGAAGTGGTTAATATGAGAAACATATTGTCTGGAAGGTGATGTGAGGGAGCCTTCTTAGGTACTGAAAATGTTTGCTATCCTAATCTAGCTAATGACTATTTAGGTATATAAAATATACAAAATTAATTGAGCTAGGGTTAAGATTCATGAAATTTACTGTGTGAAAATTATACATCAGTTTAAAAGAAAAGAAAAACACATAAAATGATTAGATTCCAAGTCTTATTCTCCACCATATTCAGAACATAAGTAGTAAGACAGCTCTTTTGGAAGCAGGAGATCAGATGATTCTTACGGGGAGAAAGCAAAGAGTCCTAGAGAAAAGACTTCCATCTACTGAAATCTGGGAAGCACTCCATTAAAAGAGTTGGCGCTGCAGCAACCCCTGTGAAATGAACCCAAACAGTTGACTAGCCCCATGCACAGACCAAAATACCTGTCATTGTTTTGTACTTTCCTTTTTTTAATTTAAAGAGATAATCAAGGATCAGAAGTTATTAGAGAAAATATAAAAACATCCAAAATATGGAATAAAGGAATTCAGAAGAAACAATGCTATTTGAAAAAAACAGGAGAACTTAAAAAAAAAAACAAGATGACAAGTAGGATGACAAAGGAAAGTCTGGCATCAATGAAGTAAGTCAGAAAGAGAAAAACAAATGCCACATGCTAACACATATATATGGAATCTAAAAAAAAAAAAAAAAAAGAGGTTCTGAAGAACCTAGGGGCAGGACAGGAATAAAGATGCAGATGTAGAGAATAGGCTTGAGGACACAGGGTGGGGGACATATATACACTACCAAATGTAAAATAGATAGCTAGTGGGAAGCAGCCGCATAGCACAGGGAGATCAGCTAAGTGCTTTTTGTCCACCTAGAGGGGTGGGAGAGGGAGGGTGGGAGAGGGAGGGTGGGAGGGAGATGCAAGAGGGAGGGGATATGGGGATATATGTATATGTATAGCTGATTCACTTTGTTATACGGCAGAAACTAACACACCATTGTAAAGTAATTATACTCCAATAAAGATGTTAAAAAAAATAACAAATGCAGGTTTTTGTGAAAATAAATGAAAAGATGCTCTTAGGAAAAAAGAAAGGTAATAGCCAAAGTAAACAATATATTTCAATAGAATAATTGAAAGACAATGCCAAATAAACTCCCAAAAGGTAGTGGAAAATAAAAGACAAATAGATAACATAACAAGATAATTAGAAAATGATTAGAAGACTTCTGATGTCAGAATGATATATCTTCTAAGACAGAACAGTACATAAGAGAGAGGAGAGGGACTTCCCTGGTGGTCCAGTGGTTAAGACTTCACTTTCCAATGCAAGGGGTGCAGGTTTGATCCCTGGTCAGGGAGCACCCACATGCCTCCCAGCCAAAAAACCAAAACATAAAACAGAAGCAATATTGTAAAAAATTCAATAAAGACTTTAGAAATGATCCACATCAAACAAATCTTAAAAAGGAGAGAGAGAGAGAGACAGAGACAGAGACAGAGAGAAGAGTAATATACCAAAGTAGTTGTGGATTCTAAGAAAAGGGGAAGATCCTGAGGAAGAAAAGTTTTGAAGATTTGCATTTCCCTAGTGGAAACCCTTACATTACTGTATCTGCCTTTATTTTCTTATAGTATTTTCATTTGCTTTATGTTTGTGTTCTATGGAGTAATTTAATAGCTTATTTTGCTTCCTTAACAACATCCAATTTTATACTAAAAAATTAGGGAGATTAAGGAAAGATACTGTTGCATATACAATTAAAGAAAACAGAGTGCAATTTTACTAAAATGAAACCAGTTTTATTCACATTTTATCATGAAGCATTTTCTGTTAACTGACATTGCTATACTACTATATTGTAGAGAAAGTTGAACTTCATGAAAATGATTCTAATGTTCTGTAAATTTTGGATGTACCTTTACAGTCACTATATTCTCTTAAAAATATACTTTGGTAGCTTCCTTTTATTTATAGCAAGAGAGGACATATTGAAAGATAAAAGCAAACAAACATAAATGGTATTTCTTTAGTTTAGGTATCATCATCTTGAAACTATTGAGTGACTTCTTAAGAGACATGTGGATTGGTGAGGTAGAGAGGTCACATTTACAAATAAATAGTAGTCAATAGTTTACTGGAAGTAATATCCAGCTTGCCTCAAAAAACTCCAAGTGATTTATCAAACTAAATTGTGATTATGATTATATTATTATCATTTATTATGTTCTATTTGGTAAAAATTCATATACAATAATATGATAATTTCATATGTCTGAAATACTTAATGTCCTAGAATATTTATCTCTTCAATCTGATAGCAAACTCTTTATAAAATATTGGGTTGGAAATCATGGATATTAAAATAAAATCATAACGAAATTTTGATACATGACAATGCTCTCCATGCCCTTCATGCCTGTCCAGAGAATCTCTTGACTAACTTATGGAGAGCTGCTCCACAAATTCCCTTGAACAGTATGTCATAGAGTTAAATCACCATTAACTCTAAAAGTAGAGTAAAGCCATTTCTCAATTTTTTACAGTCTCTAAAATTCATTTTTTCTGAAGGAAGTTTGGAAACTAAATCAGTACATAATATAGGAGCTTTCAATACTAGCAGACCAATGCAATAAGAAATATAACTTAGAGGATCTTTTTACACTGCTCATACTAAGCCTTAATCTTCATGTATGTCACTTAGAATTTCATATTACTTGTTATAGTACATTTAAAGTTCTTACAATGAATATTTGTTGTTATAGGAAGCCTAGTACCTACTTAATATGTCTGCAAATGATATCGGATATTCTCCTTGAGAGCCATCGTTTTTTAAATTAGCCCATTCGTGTGGTTCATGAAGTATTAACACCTTCCTGCCACAAATATACACATATTTATGTTGGGCACATGACATAGCTCTATCATTAAGATTTTTTCATCTCCAATGTGTGGCAATTAGGTCCAATAGGACCAATGCCCTAAGGTGTCAGGATGAATTTCTATGTGGAGAATCATGTGGGAATCATGAGAAAGAGATGCTCTCATTCTCTTATAATATGTTTGTTAACCGTAAAAATGATATAAGTCCAGAGTTGCCAGAAGTCCTCAAATACCTGTGAATCAAACCAACACAGATGGAAGTAGAAAGCTAGAAATGTATTTCTGATAAACATTGAACTTCTAGACCTCAAGTAATGCCTGAGTCAGCCATCTTGATCTTCTATATCATCAGCCAAAATATCCTAATATAGGCTTACTTAAAGTGGATGATGCCATTGACCACTTTTGATATGTGAGCTTGGCTAAATTAGATAGGTAGAAGGCAGTGTAAGTCTACAGATTCCAACCTGTGAGAGTGACAGTACATTTTACATGGAAGCAAAATGGCAGAGTAAGCTTTCTCACCCATTGTACCCAGGAGCTTATAGTTTAAGGCATTTGTTAGGTAAGTATTAGATCGTTGGAGTCTTTACTAATTGTTGTGTCTTTAAATAAAGCCTTACAAAAAAAAAATAGACAAACTTTGATTGAACTTGGCCCATGTGGAAGCACAGAGGAAGAAAATTACAGCTTTACTAGTGATATAGAGATAGTCTCAGTGGCATTCACTAGCATAGTCTTCTAATGATGAATTTTGCAGTATCTCAAACTTTAAGGATTGAGGATTCAATCCATAGAGATTAAGAATTCTCCATCCATTCAATAAGGATGGATGCAATAACATTGGAAACTGGGAGAAGCCTAGCCATACCACCCATAAATATGTATTTTTCCCTTTCCTTCTAGCATGACAAAAAATAACTCTTAAGCTCATTAAAATGGCCATCAACCTGGAAGAGATTCCCTGACCTAAGCTATTGTTTCCCATTGTTCTGAGTTAGAGGCCAAGAAAGAGGACATCTGGCTGTCAACACTCCAAGGTGAACCCTTAGGCTTGAGTTATGCAGTCAAGAGCCTGTGCCTTGGCTCTTTCCCATCTGTGTTCTGATTGCACTCTTGCCTCCATTTTATGGCTGCCAAAAGCAGCAGTGGTAGTGGAAGGCCTTGTTGGCTCTGTTTGTCCTTTATTGTTGATAACATGGCAATTACCCCAACCTGTCCACAGGCTCAATACTCATTCAGATCATCTGCTGGGGAGTGGTCACATCTCTCTCCTAAGAAAACTTCTAAGCTTTGCAAAACCAGTGAGCCCTTTGATTGATATTCACTTTTGCTTCCTATTCATGTGGTAATGCTGTACTATCCTAGGAGAATCTTCAGCTGTGCTGGCTGAGAGGTGGAAATTTTTGACTGAATGGGACTGTTCTGTTGCATGACCACCTCACCTATTCTTCCAAGTGGTGGCAGAAGCATGATGTCATCAGTATTGAAAGAGATTATATTCTCTGTATATAATGCAGTGACTGCAGTCTAAGGATTTCAAGAGAAAAAATTGTTGGAAGATGTGCTACATTGGTGCTAAAATAATTCCAAATTACAAATATAACATGAACAGAAAATAAGTGATCATCTACATTTTTCTGTGTATTCTGGGTAAGACTTGCATTTGTGTTTAACATCAAAAGAACAATAACAATCCTTGAGAGAGTCAATGGAAGGCAGAATCCATGGGTGGCCCAGTGAATGATGCAGCATACAGGCAGTTATATAACCAGTGTTAAATGGCATTAGGGACAAGAAGATCTATATTCTTTCAATGCAAATGAGTACAAAAGAGCCATGGCATTGTTAGTATTAATTATATTGCTTCCTTTTTATCATAGTGGGATACATGAAGTTAGGCAGGAACCTACTGTAATTTTTATTCTCCAATAGATAACAGAAAGAGATGATACCTAAATACAATGAAGACTCTTCACCTGCATTGAGTGGACAATAATTAAATACATAAAAACCTCTTCTCTACCAATTCTTCTAAATTTTCACTGATTAATCACTTTATCTCATATGGACCAATGGATATAGAAAGGTGCCTTGGAAAAAAATATTTGCCCTAAGTTCTCACATCCTAAAGTCAGGAGAATAAGAACAAGAGACAACTGAGGAACACAATTAATGAAATTAGTTTATTTCATAATAATTCACAATTAATGAAATATTTTTGCACTTTGTTAAAAGAGACTGATGTGGTAAAGGTGTCCTAAATTCTAAGTACCATATAAGATATACTCTCTGAAAGCCACAGATACACCAAGGATTATTTTGTCCTTTGAGTCCTCGTTATATTGCTTACCCTGGGCAATAAAACTGTATTGTCAAAATTTGTTTGTAAATAGTTGTAAAATCTCCAGTTACCTGAGAGTGTCTCTCTTCCTTGATCTGAAAGAATTAGAGAAACATAGGGACTACCCATCTGACCAATATAATTTGCAGTACTTAACTCCGTGTGGTAGTAGTTTTATGGGGATACTGCCTTGATCCCAGGATGGGGACATTGTGACTCTAGCTTAAATATAAAATCCTTGCTTCTCAGAGAAATACAACCTGGATGAATATGTTTCCAATAGGCTGATATGGATATGATATATGTGAATATGATATATGATACTGTTGATTTAATATTTCCTTTGAATGTGTGTTCACTTTTATCATGGCAAACAGATCCCTTTCACAAGAGTGTTCATATTTTGGTTGCATTTCAAAAGTGAGCAGGAGATCATGAATGTTCAATCCACCACACATCTTTTTTTAAACTCCTCCTGAGCTAAATGCGAGTTTTGTACTTTAGCAAGCAGTGAATTAGGTTTCCAATGATGTGAAGAGAAGAGAGCAGACAGTTCCAGATGGCTAGTGCCACAGAAGCTAAGGGTCAATGTTTGAGAAAGGAGTGGGTACAGTATACAATCTCAATTATTAAAAGTCAGTAGACAGGAAAACAGCCAAAACGGTAACAGATGAATGAAATGACTCTGTTGGCATGAGCAAGTACTGTAAGCTTTTTCAGAGCTCCCAAGGGCAAATACATTATTAGTAGATTTGTATCTATTAGGAGCATGCCATGGGATTAAGCTGCTGTGAGTTTATTCTACGCTATTTTTTTTCATCTGCTATTTTTAAAATGTCGAAAGAGCAGAGCTTCATAGTTAAATCACCTCTTTCATTACTTGAAAATAGTGTTTCTATAAGAACACATTAGTTTTCAGTTCACCTGAATGTAATTACTTACCTTTATATTTTTTCCTAATTATTCTGTACTGCATTAATATAGTTAGAATAGAAACAATACCGTTTTTCTTTCCAGGGGAACTGAAATTATCATACATTGCTTGCAGCCTAACTTTTTTTCCCCTTTGACTAGTTATAGTGCAATAGATATCAGCTTTGTTTCCAGCATTCTATTGTTAATGCCTCATGCAGGGTTCATGCATGATTATCTCAATTTAGTGTTTTTAATTTAACACAAACATTAGCAAGAAGAACCAATTCACCAAACCTAATGACTGGTCATAATGCAGTACAATAAAATGTTACTTTTTACACCATTTTTTTATGAAAAATGTATCTTAAAACACATTTTAAAGTTAAATGGCATCGTTATAGAGTTAAATATCATCTTGCCATATCAGCTAATAAATTAACAGCTGAGAGAGAAATTAACTTATCTACAAATAGTCTAAAGAAAGGTTTATGGGATATGTATTTCAATTGGGTGAGAAATTCTAGAGGAGAGAGAAGCATTGAAATCACTGAAATGTCTGGGAGCTATGGCTGGAGCTTTATGAGAAAGGTTTTAGTTCATGTTTTTTTGCTTCATGCACTCTGAATTGCTTTGTGAACTTGGGTAAGATACTTAATTGTCTATAACCTAGGTTTGCCTACCAGTAAATTAGGACAGAGCACAGGTTTAGAAAGGGTGTCTGATTCTATTAAAGGAAGTGAGCTGTTGTGTTATGTGAAGACTATTTTTCACCTTTTCCTGAGCACTAAAGCTCAAATAAAAAATAATTATATTAAAAACTTTAAAAAGTAAGACGAATATCTAAAAAGAGAGTAGAATAATCCCTCATCAGCAAAACTAAACAATACAAAATCTACATTCTACACCTTATTGATATACTCATGGGCATGAATTGTACCTTTAAAAAGAAGATTTCATTGATCATTAAATACTGAAACAATTTACTCCTTCTCATCATATATATGAGTGAATTTCAGAAACTTCAGAATGTTATTTTATTGCTCATTAAAGCATTTGAATAAAATTGGCATGTGTCCTCAAGCCAAAGCACTTCATGATAATAACGTGAATGACAATGTTGGGAAGGCTTAAATTTCTATTTTAAAATATGGTTTATGTGTTAGAATAATTTTTTTAAAGTGCTTATATTTTTTGAGCTGTCAGAATGGGGAAAATTATCATGGCTGGTGCAAAAATAAATCAAACCAGAAGACTTCTAGTTTAGACAGCCTCCATTGCCATCATCTTCTGTGAACCCACCTGTCCCTAATTGCAATTAAACTTTACTTTCTCACCTGTGAAATTAAAGGAATGGTCTGAATACGAGTCACAGATTCAAATACCCACAGGGATCTAACTGGTAATTTAAATTAATTAAATGTATCAGGTGACTATTTCAGCAAACTGAAGAGTGACTACCTCTTCTAAAAATAATCTCCTGCAATTATTTCCAAGCAGGAATTTGGGCCAGTATGACAACTTCTCCTTTATACATTTATCTCAGGTTTTTTTTTTTTCTTCAAACATCTAATTTTTAAATGTTAGTTCAAACAGTTTCAAGCAGGCAATATAAAGTATTTATGATGTGCAAAGTGAGACTAAACACCACCAGTTCTTAAACACTAAAATAGATCAATTATTAGATTTCTCCTGATTAACAATCCATGATTTCATATTTCTGTAATGTTGGAATGATACAACTGAATAGAAATTTTTATCATAGATGAGGATATGTGGAGTGTAGTACTCTCATATACAGACAAATTAATTGAGAAATTTTGCATAAAAATAACATGATAAATAAAAACATAGTTTTATCCTCTCTTATTCTCTCCATTTTTTTCCCATGCTAATACCTCTTTTTTTGCTCAGGTGTAAATTAGCTCCTATAGTGTTAGTTAACGTTAATTCTAATAATCACTGTTTTTTTTAAATTAATAAAATTCTATTAATGTTTAAACTCTTTATTACCCCCACCTCACCCTCACAACCATAGGGGAGAATGTGCCCTACATGGAATAGAAATGTTATAATGGAGGCGGTTATCTCATCTGGGAAAAAACAGCTTTTCCCAGTGGATGGCAATATCTTGGTGTTGTTCCCAAATTCCAGTGTCTGTTCTTTACCATTGCAGGCCTAGAAGATCAATGATTATTTCACCCAAAGGGAAATAGGCTCCTCAGGCCCTATCATGGTAGAGACACTCAATAAGGAACAGATGTACTTAAAATATGGATGATGTATTTCTTAATTTTTAAAAAATGTAATAAAGGCATTTGTGCTCATTTATTAGCAACTATTTATTATTTCTTGTCCTTGTATTCTAACTAGTCTAACTGCTTAGCCAATTATAACCAGAATTTCACTTGATGATCTTTGAGTAGCTTGAAAGTAGCTTGATGGCTTGTGTCATATGGCTAACACGGACTGATGATCATCTTCACTGTCGTGATCTTTCTACCAAAATGACCAAACACCCAAGAAGGACAAGCTCTCACCTAAATTATTTTAGAGGTATGCTATCAATATGAGCTTCTCTCTCTTTGCCTTGGATAAACTCTCTTTAAAAATGTAAGACCACAGATACAAAAAGTTGAATTCGTCTAAACTGTAATTTATTCATTATTTGTCCATGCAAAGGCTTCATTTATTCATTTTAAAATTTATTCTTCTTTCACCTCTAGACCCAATTCCCTTCCCCATCCAAATTCAGACACCTACATTGATCTATTGAAAGTATTGCCTTAGATAACAGTCTTCTACAGGTGTAGTATTGAATTACATTTTAATTCCATAGCCAGAATTGTGTTATGAATTATATTTTCTCTTATATTTAAACTCAGTACTAAGTTTTATTATCTTTCCTGCTCTTTAGTTTCTTTTCTACTGCTGCAAGGTATTCCATTTCATATATCTAGTGCTTTGTTTTTATCCTTACTCATTGATAGACACATATGTTGTCTTCAAATTCTTGCTACATTTCTTAATATTGTCATAAGGATCTGTTACTAAGTTTTTTGAGAGAATAATTACAATTTTGACATAGCTAGAATGTAGAAAATTCATTTTAATCTTAATAGATACTACCACATTTATTTCTAAGTGATTCTACTCACACTAGAAAAGAAAAGATACTTGGCATTATCAAACTTTCTTATTTCTTCTAATCTTATGAGACTCAAATTCTATGTTAATGTTGCTTAAATTTGTGTAGCTCATAATTTAAGACTATTGTTAAATATGTTTTTTTATACCTGTTTGTCTTCTGTGTGGTGGCCACTTATATCCTTTGAGCACTTTTCCTAATATATTTGCCATCTTAGTGGGTTTTCAGGAGTAAATTATATTAATTTATTATTAGTTTTAGATATTGCAAATATCTCGCAGACTACTACCAATTATTATTTTATTATTTTAAACTTATTAACAATGTTTTCTTTTCAGGTCATTTCTTTTTATGTTTTTTCTTTTTCTATATAATCAATCTTTTTCTCTGTGGTTTCACTAGTTTGTACATCATTAATTTATTCATTGACTCTACACATAACTGTTTGAGTGCTACCATGACCAGGCCGAATTTTAGGCATTTACATAGATATAATAAATAATAAATAAATAAATGAATGAGTGAGTGAAAATCCCTGTTCTCAATGGACCTTACATATTTGTATGGATATAGACAAGCATCAAACACATAACCTTAAAATATGTAAGGTGGTTATAAGAGCTATGAGAAAAAAAAATATGCCCAGTAAAATGTATAGAGAGTGACAGTGGAGTGTGTGAATTTATAAAGAGAGATCAAAGAAGGTGATATTTAAGTAGAAAACTAAAAGAAAGAAAAGACAGACTTCATGTGGCTATACAGGGGCAAAAATTCCAAACTAAAGGAAAAGTAGAAGCAGACCTCATAGTTTGGAATTTTTTTAAAAACTAGAAATTCCCTTATCTCACAAATATCCCTGTTTTATTCTATATTCAATAAATTTAAAACTCTACATTTATTTTTTTTAACATCTTCATTGGAGTATAATTGCTTTACAATGGTGTATTAATTTCTGCTTTACAACAAAATGAATCAGTTATATGTATATATGTTCCCATATCTCTTCCCTCTTGCGTCTCCCTCCCTCCAACCCTCCCTATCCCCCCCCGCCAGGTGATCACAAAGCACTGAGCTGATCTACCTGTGCTATGCAGCTGCTTCCCACTACCTATCTACCTTACGTTTGGTAGTGTATATATGTCCATGCCTCTCTCTCGCTTTGTCACGTCTTACCCTTCCCCCTCCCCATATCCTCAAGTCCATTCTCTAGTAGCTCTGTGTCTTTATTCCTGTCTTACCCCTAGGTTCTTCATGACATTTTTTCCCCTTTAATTCCATATATATGTGTTAGCATTCGGTATTTCTCTCTCTCTTTCTGACTTACTACACTCTGTATGACAGACTCTAGGTCTGTCCACCTCATTACAAATAGCTCAATTTTGTTTCTTTTTATGGGTGAGTAATATTCCATTGTATATATGTGCCATATCTTCTTTATCCATTCATCCGATGATGGACATTTAGGTTGTTTCCATCTCCGGGCTATTGTAAATAGAGCTGCAATGAACATTGTGGTACATGACTCTTTTCGAATTATGGTTTTCTCAGGGTATATGCCCAGTAGTGGGATGGCTGGGTCATATGGTAGTTCCATCTGTAAATTTTTAAGGAACCTCCATACTGTTCTCCACAATGGCTGTATCAATTTACATTCCCACCAACAGTGCAAGAGTGTTCCCTTTTCTCCACACCCTCTCCAGCATTTATTGTTTCTAGATTTTTAATGATGGCCATTCTACCTGGTGTAAGATGATATCTCATTGTAGTTTTGATTTGCATTTCTCTAATGATTAGTGATGTTGAGCATTCTTTCATGTGTTTGTTGGCAGTCTGTATATCTTCTTTGGAGAAATGTCTATTTAGGTCTTCTGCCCATTTTTGGATTGGGTTGTTTCTTTTTTTTTTATTAAGTTGCATGAGCTGCTTATTAATTTTGGAGATTAATCCTTTGCAAGTTGCTTCATTTGCAAATATTTTCTCCCATTCTGAGGGTTGTCTTTTGGTCTTGTTTATGGTTTCCTTTGCTGTGCAAAAGCTTTGAAGTTTCATTAGGTCCTATTTGTTTATTTTTGTTTTTATTTCCATTTCTCTAGGACGTGGGTCAAGAAGGATCTTGCTGTGATTTATGTCATAGAGTGTTCTGCCTATGTTTTCCTCTAAGAGTTTGATAGTTTTTGGCCTTACATTTAGGTCTTTAATTCATTTTGAGCTTATTTTTGTGTATGGTGTTAGGGAGTGATCTAATCTCATACTTTTACATGTACCTGTCCAGTTTTCCCAGCACCACTTATTGAAGAGGCTGTCCTTTCTCCACTGTACATTCCTGCCTCCTTTATCAAAGCTAAGGTGACCATATGTGTGTGAGTTTATCTCTGGGCTTTCTATACTGTTCCATTGATCTATCTTTCTGTTTTTGTGCCAGTACCATACTGTCTTGATTACTGTAGCTTTGTAGTATAATCTGAAGTCCCAGAGACTGATTCTTCCAGCTCTGTTTTTCGTTCTCAAGACTGCTTTGGCTATTCGGGGTCTTTTGTGTTTCCATACAAATTGTGAAATTTTTTGCTCTAGTTCTGTGAAAAATGCCAGTGGTAGTTTGATAGGGATTGCATTGAATCTGTAGATTGCTTTGGATAGTAGAGTCATTTTCACACTGTTGATTCTTCCAATCCAAGAACATGGCATATCTCTCCATCTATTTGTATCATCTTTAATTTCTTTCATCAGTGTCTTATAATTTTCTGCATACAGGTCTTTTGTCTCCTTAAGTAGGTTTATTCCTAGATATTTTATTCTTTTTGTTGCAGTGGTAAATGGGAGTGCTGTCTTGATTTCACTTTCAGATTTTTCATCATTAGTGTATAGGAATGCCAGACATTTCTGTGCATTAATTTTGTATCCTGCAACTTTACCAAATTCAGTCATTAGCTCTAGTAGTTTTCTGGTAGCATCTTTAGGATTCTCTATGTATAGTATCATGTCATCTGCAAACAGTGACAGCTTTACTTCTTCTTTTCTGATTTGTATTCCTTTTATTTCCCTTTTTTCTCTGATTGCTATGGTTAAAAATTCCAAAATTTTGTTGAATAAGAGTGGTGAGAGTGGGCAACCTTGTCTTGTTCCTGATCTTAGTGGAAATGCTTTCAGTTTTTCACCATTGAGGACGATGTTGGCTGTGGGTTTGTCATATATGGCCTTTATTATGTTAAGGAAAGTTCCCTCTATGCCTACTTTCTGGAGGGTTATTATCATAAATGGGTGTGGAATTTTGTTGAAAGCTTTCTCTGCATCTATTGAGATGATTATATGGTTTTTCTCCTTCAGTTTGTTAATATGGTGTATCACGTTGATTGATTTGCATATATTGAAGAATCCTTGCATTCCTGGAATAAATCTCACTTGATCATGGTGTATGATCCTTTTAATGTGCTGTTGCATTCTGTTTGCTAGTATTTTATTGAGGATATTTGCGTCTATGTTCATCAGTGATATTGGCCTGTAGTTTTCTTTCTTTGTGACATCCTTGTCTGCTTTTGGTATCAGGGTGATGGTGGCCTGGTAGAATGAGTTTGGGAGTGTTCCTCCCTCTGCTATATTTTGGAAGAGTTTGAGAAGGATAGGTGTTAGCTCTTCTCTAAATGTTTGATAGAATTTGCCTGTGAAGCCATCTGGTCCTGGGCTTTTGTTTGTTGGAAGATTTTTAATCACAGTTTCAATTTCAGTGCTTGTGATTGGTCTGTTCATATTTTCTATTTCTTCCTGGTTCAGTCTTGGCAGGCTGTGCATTTCTAAGAATTTGTCCATTTCTTCCAGGTTGTCCATTTTATTGGCATAGAGTTGCTTGTAGTAATCTCTCATGATCTTTTGTATTTCTGCAGTGTCAGTTGTTACTTCTCCTTTTTCATTTCTAATTCTATTGATTTGAGTCTTCTCCCTTTTTTCTTGATGTGCTTGCTAATGGTTTATCAACTTTGTTTATCTTCTCAAAGAACCAGCTTTTAGTTTTATTGATCTTTGCTATCATTTCCTTCATTTCATTTTCATATATTTCTTATCTGATTTTTATGATTTCTTTCCTTCTGCTAACTTTGGGGTATTATTGTTCTTCTTTCTCTAATTGTTTTAGGTGCAAGGTTAGGTTGTTTATTTGAGATGTTTCCTTTTTCTTAAGGTGGGCTTGTATTGCTATAAACTTCCCTCTTAGAACTGCTTTTGCTGCATCCCATAGGTTTTGGGTCATCGTGTCTCCATTGTCATTTGTTTCTAGGTATTTTTTGATATTCTCTTTGATTTTTTCAGTGATCACTTCGTTATTAAGTAGTGTATTGTTTAGCCTCCATGTTTTTGTATTTTTTACAGACCTTTTCCTGTCATTGATATGTAGTCTCATAGCGTTGTGGTCGGAAAAGATACTTGATACAATTTCAATTTTCTTAAATTTACCAAGGCTTGATTTGTGACGCAAGATATGATCTATCCTGGAGAATGTTCCATGAGCACTTGAGAAAAATGTGTATTCTGTTGTTTTTGGATGGAATGTCCTATAAATATCAATTAAGTGCCTCTTGGTTAATGTATCATTTAAAGCTTGTTCTTCCTTATTTATTTTCATTTTAGATGATCTGTCCATTGGTGAAAATGGGGTGTTAAAGTCCCCTACTATGAATGTGTTACTGTCGAGGTCCCTTTTTATGGCTGTTATCATTTGCCTTATGTATTGAGGTGCTCCTATGTTGGGTGCATAAATATTTACAATTATTAGATCTTCTTCTTGGATTGATCCCTTGACCATTATGTAGTGTTCTTCTTTGTCTCTTCTAATAATCTTTATTTTTAAGTCTATTTTGTCTGATATAAGAATTGCTACTCCAGCTTTATTTTGGTTTCCATTTGCATGGAATATCTTTTTCCATCCCCTTACTTTCAGTCTGTGTGTGTCTCTAGGTCTGAAGTGGGTCTCTTGTAGACAGCAAATATATGGGTCTCGTTTTTCTATCCATTCAGCTAATCAGCGTCTTTTGGTGGGAGCATTTAGTCCATTTACGTTTAAGGTAATCATTGATATGTATGTTCCTATTCCCATTTTCTTAATTGTTTTGGGTTCGTTATTGTAGGTCTTTTCCTTCTCTTGTGTTTCTTGCCTAGAGAAGTTCCTTTAGCAGTTGTTGTAGAGCTGGTTTTGTGGTGCTGAACTCTCTCAGCTTTTGCTTATCTGTAAAGGTTTTAATTTCTCCATCATATCTGAATGAGGTCCTTGCTGGGTAGAGTAATCATGGTTGCAGGTTTTTCTCCTTCATCACTTTAAATATGTCCTGCCAGTTCCTTCTGGCTTGTAGAGTTTCTGCTGAAAGATCAGCTGTAAACCTTATGGGGTTTCCCTTGTGTGTTATTTGTTGTTTTTTCCTTGCTGCTTTTAATATGTTTTCTTTGTATTTAATTTTTGACTGTTTGATTAATATGTGTCTTGACATATTTCTCCTTCTATTTATCCTGTATTGCACTCTCTGTGCTTCCTGGACTTGATTAACTATTTCCTTTCCCATATTAGGGAAGTTTTCAACTATAATCTCTTCAAATATTTTCTCAGTTCCTTTATTTTTCTCTTCTTCTTCTGGAACCCCTATAATTTGAATGTTGGTGTATTTGATGTTGTCCCAGAGGTCTCTGAGACTGTCCTCAGTTCTTTTCATTCTTTTTACTTTATTCTGCTCTGCAGTAGTTATTTCCACTATTTTATCTTCCAGGTCACTTATCTGTTCTTCTACCTCAGTTATTCGGCTATTGATCCCATCTAGAGTATTTTTAATTTCATTTATTGTGTTGTTCATCGTTGTTTGTTTCATGTTTAGTTCTTCTAGGTCCATGTTAAACGTTTCTTGCATTTTATCTATTCTATTTCCAAGATTTTGGATCATCTTTACTATCATTATTCTGAATTCTTTTTCAGGTAGACTGCCTATTTCCTCTTCATTTGGTGGTCTGATGGGTTTTTATCTTGCTCCTTCATCTGCTGTGTGTTTTTCTGTCTTCTCATTTTGCTTATCTTACTGTGTTTGCGGTCTCCTTTTTGCAGGTTGCAGGTTCGTAGTTCCCGTTGTTTTTGGTGTCTGTCTCCAGTGGCTAAGGTTGTTTCAGTGGGTTGTGTAGGCTTCCTGGTGGAGGGGACTAGTGCCTGTGTTCTGGTGGATGAGGCTGGATCTTGTCTTTCTGGTGGGCAGGTCCACGTCTGGTGGTGTGTTTTGGGGTGTCTGTAGACTTATTATGATTTTAGGCAGCCTCTCTGCTAATGGGTGGCGTTGTGTTCCTGTCTTGCTAGTTGTTTGGCATAGGATGTTCAGCACTGTAGCTTGCTGGTCGTTGAGTGAATTGGGTGCTGGTGTTGAGATGGAGATCTCTGGGAGATTTTCGCCATTTGATAGTATGTGGAGCTGGGAGGTCTCTTGTGCACCAGTGTCCTGAAGTTGGCTCTCCCACCTCCAAGGCACAGCACTGACTCCTGGCTGCAGCACCAAGAGCCTTTCATCCACACGGCTCAGAATAAGAGGGAGAAAAAGTATAAAGAAAGAATTAGTAGAAGTAGAAAGAAAGAAAAGAGGGAGGGTGGGATGGAGGGAGGGAGGAAGGAAGGAAGGAGAGAAGGAAGGAAAAAAGAAAGAAAGGAGGGAGGGAGGGATGGAGGGAGGGAGGAAGGAAGGAAGAAGAGAAGGAAGGAAAAAAGAAAGAAAGAAGATAAAGTAAAATAAAATAAAGTAAGATAAAATATAATAATGTTATTAAAATAAAATAGTTATTAAGAGAATAAAAACAAAAAATAAAAACGGACGGATAGAGCCCTAGGACAAAGGGCGGAAGCAAATGTATACAGACAAAATCTCACATAGAATCATACACATACACACTCACAAAAAGGAAAAGGGGAAAAAATCATAAATCTTGCTCTCAAAGTCCACCTCCTCAATTTGTTATGATTCATTGTCGAAAGGAGGGAAGGAAGGAAAGAAAGAACGATGATAAAGTAAAATAAAATTATTAAAATAAAAAGTAATTATTAAGAAAAAAATTAAAAAAAAAAAAAAACGGATGGATAGAACCCTCAGACAAATGGTGGAAGCAAAGCTATACAGACAAAATCTCACACAGAAGCTATACATACACACTCTCAAAAAAAGGAAAAGTGGAAAAAATCATAAATCTCGCTCTCAAAGTCCACCTCTTTGGGATGATTCGTTGTCTATTCATGTATTCCACAGATGTAGCGTACATCAAATTGATTGTGGAGCTTTAATCCGCCGCTTCTGAGGCTGCTGGGAGAGATTTTCCATTCTCTTCTTTGTTCTCACAGCTCCCAGGGGCTCAGCTTTGGATTTGGCCCTGCCTCTGCCTGTAGGTTGCCGGAGGGCGTCTGTTCTAAGCTCAGAGAGGACGGGGTTAAAGGAGCCGCTGATTCCGAGGCTCTGGCTCATTCAGGCCTGGGGGGAGGGAGGGGCACGGAGTGCGGGTCGAGCCTGCGCGGCAGAGGCCTGTGTGACGTTGCAACAGCCTGAGAGACGCTGTGCGTTCTCCTGGGGGAGTTGTTCTTGGATCTCGGGACCCTGGCAGTAGCGGGCTGCACAGGCTCCCCGGAAGGGGGGTGTGGATAGTGACCTGTTCTTGCACACAGGCTTCTGGGTGGCGGCAGCAGCAGCAGCCTTAGCGTCTCCTGCCCGTCTCTGGGGTCCGCGCTTTTAGCCGGGGCTCGCGCCCGTCTCTGGAGCTCCTTTAAGCAGCGCTCTGAATCCCCTCCAGGTACGTGGGGGGTTTCTTGCCTTTTGGGAGGTCTGAGGTCTTCTGCCAGCGTTCAGTATGTGTTCTGTAGGAGTTGTTCCACGTGTAGATGTATTTCTGGTGTTTCTGTGGGGAGGAAGGTGATCTTCGCGTCTTACTCTTCCGCCATCTTCCCGGAAGCCTCTACATTTATTTTTACTTCATTGGATTTTATGTGTTTATTTAGTGTAAGTAAACATTACAGATGTATTCTCACATCATAGTGAGCCACTTTTCCCACATAATATATTAGAATTTTTCTTCCTTTCTTTAATAATCTATAATGTAATCTCTATTATAAATCAAGATCTCATATATATATAAGTGTATTTCTGGATCCTCTATGCTATAACATTGATTTACTTGGATGTTTCTGCTTTAATAGCACATTGATTTATTCCTAAAGTTTGTAACGTGTGTCTTAATGTCTGGTTTTGTTAAGATCTCCAGTTTGCTCCTTTATTTAAAAATAATTATATGAGCTATTTAGTTTCATGGGTTTCACATAAGTTTAGCACAAAGTCTTACTGTAGATTGTGAAATTATAGATACCATCGAATTGATAGTTTCAAACTAAATGAAATTAGAGAAAATATAAAGTCAATTTTAAAAACTTAAAAATTTTTTAAATTGATAAATAGTAATAAAAGTGACCATGGGAAAAAGAACGTAGACATAAATTATCAATTCAAAAATGAAACAAAGGACATCACTACAAATTCTACAGACATTATCAGGATAATAAAAAAAAATTAATGCTTATAAATTTAAGACAGGTGAAATGGACACATTCCTTGGAAGACATAATCTATCAATGCTCACTCAAGAATAGTTAGATTATATGAATAGTCCTATATGTATTTTAAAGATGAATTTGTATTTAGATATCTTCCAAATAAGAAATTTTAGGTCCAGATGGTTTCAACTTCCAAATACTCAAAAAATAATGCCAATTGTATACAAACCCTTCTAGAAAAAAGAAAATGAGATACACTTTTTATATCAGCATTTAGCTGGTATCAAGAACTTTTAAAATACATTTCAAGGAAAGAAAATGACAGATCAATATCTCTTATGGATATGAATGTAAATATCCTCAACAAAATAATTGCAAATAATTCCAACAATTTATTAAAAGGATAAGACATCACAACTAAGTGGGTGTTAACCCTGAAATTGCAAGGTTGGTTTAACATTGCAAACCCAATCAGTGTAATTTACCTTATCAACGCACCAATATTGTTAATAAATCAGTTCTTCCCCAATTGACCTATAGATTCAACACAACCCCACTGAACTCCCAAAAGGCATAATTAGAAATTAGGAAGCTGACTCTAAAATTTATATTAGAAAGTGAAAGAACAAGAATCCTTAAAAAATTTTTTCAAAAGGAAGAACAAAGTTGGAAGACTTTATTTAAAACTTACTATAAATCTGAAATAATCACAATGTGATATAAGGAAAAGGATAGACATATAACAATTGAACAGAATAGAGTTTAGAAATCCAACTACACATACTCGGCCAACTGATGTTCAACAAAGATGCATAGGCAACTCAGTGAAGAAAGGATAACTTTTTCAATAAGTGATGCTGGGACCTTCAGGCACCCACATAAAAATTAAATCTTGACTTAATTTTCACTTATTTTGTTTAACAATGTCCTACTTATATAAAAAAATTAAGTCACAGTATATCATAGATCTAAATGTCAATCTAAAAGTAAAGGAGGAGGTGGAAGTGTTGGAGGAGGGCAGGGTTTGGATTTCATACCTGAATATCTAAGGATATTTACACCTAAAAGAAATTGACAATTGGCTGTTAGGTTGTGAATGTGGAGTAGGCTATGAGTCTGGAAACAGGTTTTGGGTAGAAAGACTAGACTGAAGTTTCAGCTCTGAATTAATTTATATAACCTCATCATGTATGGCTATTAATAGAATTAAATAAGAAATTGAATTCAAGGACACTTTATCAACTATCAAATTATTAATGGTGTTATTGATGGGGACTTTCCCAACATTACCTACCTAAAGAATACATTTAAATTTGCCTTTCAACTTCAATTTATCTTTCAACTTTTACCTTCCTACTACCATGAAAAAATAATTTTGTTAATGCCTACATCCAGAAAACATATTTTATGCAACAGATTCTTAGCATCCAAACTAAAGACTGAAACAATATGTGTTTAATATGTGGATAATATGCCATCTTTGTTCTTTGAAAGGAGATATAGAGAATATATCAAGACCCACTATTTAGAAATCCATGAGATTTTAAACCTCATTGATTTTATTTTACTGCAGTTTGTGGAAAATGTTGTGATGATCCTTCTGGTAAACAGGAGGTTGGCAACAAATAGAAACACCTCTCCTCACACTCTACCAGATCATAGGCAGGTTAGATGAACCTGCCAGCCTATTGGTATTTGTGTACTAAGAGAATGTAGTACCTTGGAGGGCTCTGGTTTGGTACAAGGGAGATTCCCTATTGCCAGGATAAGCACTTGCCACACGAAATTCAGCCTCACAAAAACCCTCCTGTGCTATCTCTGACCCAGATGTTAGCACCAGTTTTTTTCATTTCACTTTCTAGGATTGAAACCAAAAAGAACTAGTGTCTAGAGGCAAGTGACACAGGCCTTAAGCTTGCTGACATCCTCAATTTCCTCATGGATAAACTTTCCTTAAAAGACCCAAATCCCCATTCCTCTTTTTAAATAGATTCCTGCCTTCAGCCCCGATGGTCAATAGCAGACACTTATTTCCCAACGGATGAGAGAGACTCCTTCATCTTCTTGGTCATGGCTGGGATGAGGTTCATGTAGTCATACACACACTTGGTCATGCAATTCTCCAGCTGCCGCTTCACATGAAGCTCTTTACTCCCCTCATCTCTTGAGTCTTTGGCTTTGTAGTTGCAATGCATTGTGCACTGGGCCAGGTGGTGCTGGAATTTCTCCAACTCACTGAACAGTTTGATATCATTATTCACTAATTTTGTCTGTATAATGAAGTTCTATAGTATGTACTCTTAATCTGGTTTATTTTGCAATGCAGAATGTTCTTGAGAAATGTCCATATTGTAAGTAACAGTAGCTCATCAATGAAGCTATTAAAAAAATTAGAGATTTTCTTATGCCATCAAAGTAGGCGTAGGCACTAGATCATTCTCATTCACCCTCTCTCATTCTAAAAACAATTTCCAAGATACTAAAAGCAATTATCTGGTGTATTAGAGAATATATAATATTACTACTTTTCCTCATTCTTTTTGCTAGATTTGTTCCAAGATTAGGTAAAAGATTGAAAAAGCATATCCAACATATTCTATTGTTTAATTAACCTGAGTATGATTCATATATATCAAAGGCATATATCTGAATATGTGTAAAATATATCTTTTCATCACTGTGAATTCATTATCATATACTGACTCAATATTGAAAATTCTGAAATATATAATACTCTGCACCTGATAAAAAGATTTTGGTAAGAAATCTACTTCCACCAGATTTCAAAATGCAAATCTTGGTTGTGATAAAGTTTCTTTCATCAGTGGCTGAGAAAACAGTGGGTTAATTTTACATTGGGCAGTATTTTAGTGGGACATTAATGGAGTCACTGTTTTAGAAGTGTGAGGTATCTACCAGGTTTTGTGTGCACTGGCCTAGCAAATAGGTGACCTGGATTCTAGACCCAGTTCTTCTAATATCTACTAACTAGGTGAAATTGAGAAAGCCAGTTAAACTCTCTAATTTAAAACAGATAGTAAGATGTACGGGCCATTAGTTTTGGTCCTCTAGAATTTTATTTTGATTTTTCAGATTTTGATCAAATTTATGGTTCAAGAGAGATTTATACAGAGAAGAAACTAAAGATATTTTCTTGACAGAAAAACGGTGGTGGGTGAGAAGGAGGAGAGGGCATATGGAAGATGGGAATAATTTATAAAAATGTTACAATTTTAAATATGAATAACAACAAAATAACATAGAATATGGAAATGATAGGATTTCTTTTGTAACTTGGCAGAGTTTCTAGGAAACAATTTAAAGAATAAAGTGAAATTATTTAAATCGCACTACAAATGAACACATAACTTTTACAGTTTAATGAGGTTTTAAACTGACTGTGCATTTCTTTTTACCATTAAAGTAGTTCTTAACTTTAATAATGAAGGCCAATTTGTTTGAAAATATAGGGAGCTGTATTTGATATTCTTTATTTAGCTTCAGCTTTGTAGTATGTTATTCAAATAACAGACTACAACAGTAGGTAAAATTTAGATTGATGTTAGTTAAAAGAAAGACTATCTACCGCTAAGATCAAGTTTTCTGAAATTCGATATTTTTATGATTATAGCATGCCTAATAATTGAGTGTGAGTTAACAGTGAAGTAAGAAAATGATTCTGCAAATTCATTTTATTTTGAAGAAAATTTATTTTGGTTGGAAGCAGTGAATATTTCCCAAATAAAATTATTTTCCCTAACAGATAAGAAGAGGGTATCTTACTCTGCTTAAATTGCCGTAAGACCACTTATTTATGTATTGACTTTTACATTTTTGTTACATTACTTTATTTTTTTAATTGTTAGTATATTATGAATAAGTAATGAAATTCAGCTGATTAACCTTACATATAAAGTTACACTCTTAAGTGTGTAACTTTTTTTCTTAAATTTGCATTTTTTTAATTATTCAGCTTGCTTATAAATGTAAATGACATTTTAAGTATTAATGATATTGATATGACTACAGTGCAATTTTTCTCCCAAAGAAAACATCCCATTTATTTACAGGATAAGAAATGAGGGCTCTCAAAGCGTTTGTGTTTAAAATGTAAAAATCTCAAATGTAAAAGATTCATCAAGTATATCTTATAAGAGATGGATGCGTAAACACTTCACAAGGAATTATTTACTTGAATAATTATTGCATTTCTTGATTTCAATAAATTAAAATTATTTTCGCTCTTAATGACAGTTCCTTAGAAAGGCAGTTTGGCCATTGAAGAATATTTGCGTAACAAAGAAATAACTCTATTAAAGTAAATTAAAGTACTCCCAAATGTGATTTCCTCATATCAGATTTGTAATTTAACGTTTCACTCTAGCTGCAATGTGTCAAGAAGAAACTACGCAAGTCAAGATTATCTGAGTGGGTACCAGTTAAGGGACTATTACAGTGGTCCAGTTAAACGACGATCAATTGAAATACTATTGTGTCAATAGAAATGGCCAGATGTGTGTAGATTAAAGAGATGGCCAGGAAATAAATTCACACTACTTGCCATATAAGAGTAAAAAGGAAGATTTAAAAGAATACATCCAAATTTCTGACTTGGACAGTAAAGTGATATCACTCCCTGAGATAGTAAACATGGAGAAATACTAGATTTGGCGGGCACAATCATGTTTTGATTTAAGATTTGTTGAATTTGAAGTACTTTTGAAACTTCAAGGAAACGTATCTAGTTTCCAAAAAAGACTTTGGACCTATTGATATACATTTGAGAAACGTGTATGGGTTAAATTACCTAGGAAAAGTGTATAAAGAGTTAAAAATAGGATTTTGAAGAACTAACTGCAATATTTATCAAAAGCCAAGTGGATAAAGGTAACAGGTAAAGGAGGTTGAGGACAAATAACCAGAGAGGGAAGAGAACTTCAAGAATTCAAAACCATATGTGGTAGGAATAAAGATAGATTAAGGTAAAATGTAAATCTTCTAATAAAGGCATGGTCGAAGCACCGATCACTAAATCATCTACTAATCACTGAATCAGTAGAAATAATTGTGCCACTGGAAGCAGAGAAACCTATGATGAGAAGGTTACATTTGACACTGGGTGTTAAAGATGAGCAGAAGATTGCCTGCATGGCAAGGTGAGAAAGAAGTTTAGGAGGAAAGAACAACATGTACAAGGGCACAGGCTGGAAAAGGACAAGATCAAGACACACATTAATGACAAGAGATGTGGTCTGGGCTTAGGCTGTGAAGAATTAGGTTGTAGAAGTACCTGTCAACAAAAAATTAATCAGTTGGTCTAAGAAAGAAAAATGGAAAAATTTATTTGAGCCAAATTTGAGGATTATAACCTAGGAATAGCATCTCAGAAAGCTCTGAGAACTGTTCCGTCCATTAGAAGTCTAGACACAGTTATATAAACTTTTTTGAGACGGGGGCTATACATCAGATGACATGTTATTGACAATTTACATAATCCTTTGAGCCTCTTCATAGTGGGTCATGTGACCCCTTACAAGGTTAAGAAGGAATGATATCTTATAAGGAGTTGTCTTGTTAACACAAGGAGAATGTTGCTTTTATGGCTGAACAGGTATTTCTTCCAATGGGGAGGGTTTGGTAGACGCATAATGCAGATACACAAAGCAGAGTGTGGGGAGAGAAGAGGCCAAAGGGCAGGAAAAAAAATTTATTTAAATTTCTCTTGTCTTGCCATAAACATATGACTTTCATTTCACAGACCTTAACACCATCTACCATCAAAGTGACTAAAATTTTAGCACGTAAATCCATTATTTCCTTCTTTGTCTTCTGCTACAATACATGCAGTTAACAAAGTGATGACCTCCACTTTATTGCATGATTTTAAATAAGAGCTCCACATTTCAACCAAAATACAGTATCTTGAAAATATCAATCAGGCATTACATATTAACCAGCTAGATTGCTGTCCATGATCAACTACCAAAATTTGGTGTCTTCATATATATTTAAAGGTAGCTAGATAAAGGCCTTTCAAATCCTCATTCTCACTGCATTATATAAAAGACTATTATTTATCTTCTAGCTTGCAGAGTAAATTAAGTCTTCAATCCATTTTTTCCTACTTAGTATGAAACCCAGCAGTTTAAATGTGCTTCTGCAAATTATTTTCAAATACACTGACAAGAAGTAAAGATCAAATCCGTAGTTTATGGATATTAAAAATACATACAAAATATATGTAATAATTAGTTACCAACATATGAAGAAATAGCTCATTAAAGAGCTGCTGGAAAATAACCTGCTCAGAAATAATTCACTTTAATGTATTACTGATTTTTAAAATATTTCCCTTCTCATTCTTTATTAATGGGGATATTTGCATTCAAATAGAGATCATTTATTTTTAGAAATTCATCTGCTCCTGCTGTTTATTCTCCACCTACTATTTAATCTGTGGTTTATAGCACAAGCATCTATTGCAGGGAAAATGATTAGGATGTCACTAAAGTTTATGCCTTCAGGTGAGAAATGTGTAGACATCTGGAGTGCTGCATAACTGAGAAACTAATGTTGTATTCATTCAAATTGTTTCAAATTAAAATAAGGACTGAGAGATTTAAAGAAAATGATACATTGTTTTATCCTAACTGAAATATCTCTGTATGGTCTATAACTTTTCACAACATGCCACCTGTTCTCCAGAAATATAATCACAATATGATAGACATGTTAAAATAATTGCCTTAAAAAACTCTCAAATTTTGGAGCTAGGAGATCAGCATGCCAACGATACCTTTCTATGGCTCTGTTGTACATATAAGTCCCTGTTTATGGGATTGGGAGTTACTATTTGCTAGAGGTGAGTGTAAATTAAAGTAATTCTGCATAGCATTGATATATATAGACTTTACATATTACATATTTGTCAGACATATTTGTAGACGATACACTTCTTGTGTCTGTAATTGGTGGAGATTTAAGTTCATAGAGAGAAAATGTGACTAGAACTCCATGTTGTATTGCCTTATGACAAAGCCAAATGTTACAGTGTGTTCCATTTCAAGTGCAAAACTATTAATCTAATGAAAACATTCCTGTTCTCAGCAATATGTTCTTAGTGTTATTGTAGAACACAATGGAAATGTCTGCATTAATATTATTTGGCAAGAGAAATGAAAGCTAACAGCTATAAAATTCTGATCAAGTGTGGTTGTCAGGAAGAAAATCAACAAAACAAAATATGTTTTTCTTAAGATAAATAGAAAGAAAGTGCTGGTGGGTGGAGAGCATCTGAAATAAGAGAGGTTAGAGAGTAGATTCAGTAAGTCTCCAGGTTTAATTAAGGGTATTTAGGTAGGGTAGTTTCAAGGGCAGGGAAAAAAATTCTGTTTGTAATCAGTTCTCAAATTTTTGTAAAATTTGTTTAAAGTAATAAAAGTTCAAAGTTTACTTCAGCTCATTCAGAAAGTGAACAGTAGTCCCATTCTGTTTGGTTGTATAGGTCACATATTTAACATTAAGTCCTCTCTGTCTGTCTCTCTCAATAGCTGGGTCCCTTTTGGTAATAAAATTCCTTACCTCTTGAGAGATTGGAATTGACATATATACACTAATATGTATAAAATAGATAACTAATAAGAACCTGCTGTATAAAAAATAAATAAATAAAATAAAATTTGAAAATACAAAAAAAAATTCCTTACCTTACCTTACATTGGGAGAATTTGTCTGTAAGTAGATTATTTTTATTTTGATGTGCACTCAAAAAACAGACAATTTCTTTCCGAAGTTTATTCTTAGTGTTTTTCAAACTGTGACTTAAGGCCTCAAATCAAATTAATGGGTCATGACCAGCATTTTAGGCAATTAAACTGAATGAAATAAAATACAAAAGAAATATCAGGCTATATCACAATCAATCAGGATAGTTATTATACCATGAATATTAGGAGTTACTATTTCAGTTTTTGCATGTAAGAGTCATAATATAGTATATATTATTTTTATTATAGGTTATGGTCGATGTTTGGAGGCCATTGGTACAGAAAATTATATATATATATATATATGTACAACATGGAGTATTATTTGAAATGGCAATAATTATAAATAACCTAAATATTTATTAACAAAATGATGGATAAATATATTTTTGTATATTCATATAATTGAGTACTACACAACACTTAAGATAGAAAAACTAGACTTACAGGTTTCAAAGAAAATAACACTCCATAATATTAAGTGAGAAAATGAAGATAAAAGAAAAAAATAACACCATTTATGTAAAATTTAACACATTTATATTATATATATTTAGCTATAAATATAAATGTAGAATTGGGAGAGTTAAATACTTAATTCATAATGGCAGTGGCTTAAAGGAAAATGGGCCCCAAGGGGATTGGAAAGGCTGCAGAGAAGACTTCCACTGATTCTGTTATCTACTGTGTTTTAAAAAATAAAGGCATCTAAAATATAAAACATTAATATTTGACAGAGCTACCTGCTATGTACAGTTTTTATATTATATTATCTGGTATATATATAATTTTTACTTGAAATAGTTTATATGAAAAAATGTTAGAGAATAGGAATGCAGCAAAGGCACACGGAAGACTATTTGTTGGCAAAGTTATGTGGCATTCACCACCTAAGTTATGCCCTTCAATACACAATTCTTAACTCCTGTTGACTTCAAGAGAAAGCATATACTCATACTTCAAGGAAAGTTTTATTTCTAGGGAGTAAGATACTTGTGCCAAATAATAGAAAATTATTCTCTTAGAGAATAGCATAGAAGTCAGGGTGACAGCTGAATAGCCTATTTTTTGTTTTCTAACAGTTTTTGAGATTACACTAGGCATCTATATTTTTAGAGACAGAAAATTTAGTGACACTGTGTGCTAATGCCTAGGGAATAATCAGCAGTAGAAGTGATGTATAAAGCACATTTAAGGAGGTGGGCTGTGACTGCAATTAGGTTGAAATCGTTTCACTTCAGGCCAAGTGTGAAGGTATCAGAGAATCTATACTCTTATACGTTTCACTTCACACACTTTTACATTTATAATTTACAATTTGAGTGGTGAGCATACTTGGCAAAAAAATTATTAATTTAATTTTTTAATTTTCTCTACCAAACTCCAGAAGTGATATGCACATATGGCAAAAACAAAAATGAACATTATTTGGACAAATGTAAAACGTTAGGAAAGAAAGATTAGAACAAGGTCCCAGTGGATTTAATCTAATATTCAGTGGATTTATAAACTAAATATGTGTACATGCATACACACACACACACACACACACACACACATAAAAGATCTCTTTTACAAAAGTGTTTTAACATTATCTCTTCAAAATGGCCATCTCTAGTTTTAGTAAAATAAAAGGGTAAATGGAATGTCTCCAACAATTTCTCTAAGATCTTTTATATAATTTTAATAATCTTTATTAGAAATTTCTATTTTTCCTATATCTGTATTCCCACTCAATGCCAGGAAAATTTGTATCAAACAAATTTTCAGAATATGTTGGAACTGGGATATGGATTCTTTAATCAATAAATGTTCTACCATATCAGATGGGCCCTAACCCTTTGGTAGTTTATATATCGAAAACATTAGAAATGAGATAGCCCTATAATAGGAGAAATTTCTTTTTGTTAAGCTTAAAACCTGTATGGTATGTGAAAGTGAAAATACATGAGATATTTTTGATCTTGGTAGGAGACACTGATCTGATATCTGAAATCACTCTTTTTAAACTGTTTATCATATGAATTCCATGATCAGGAAAGTTTGAGAACTAGATCCACACCTTCATTTTTAAAATAAGAAGAGATTTGTCTAGTAGAAAAATTTTTAATTCTTAAATACTTTATACAGATTTACTTGTAGAAAACTATTACAAATCATTTTTAAATATAAAATGCCCTTAACAGAAAAATTTAAGAATTGAAGTCCATTATGAACATTAAATACCTTACAAGATATTTTAAAATATATCAACATATGTGAAATGTAAATCCATAATATCTGAATTAGTGGTAAACTAATACATAAATTTTTACCTGTGTTTTTCTTTGATTAAATTGAGAAAACATACCAGAAACACACCAGACACCAGTTCTAGTGATCATTTGTACTACATAAAATCCATTTTTATTTTGTCTTTGAAAGATTTTCAGTTTCATATGGACAAAAGATATATTTAGAAGTTTGGTAGGGGAGAAATTTCTGGGCCATAACTTAGGATATATATTTAGTATGTAGTATTTGTACCCTTAATCTTTGCCCTAAATCAGAAGTAAGGGTTTTAGGAAGCATCAAAACTTGTATATTCTGGGAAAGGATGGAGAAGGTGTTTAAATCAATAAATGGTCATTGTATGTGGAACACTTGATAAGCCATTGCCTTTTACGTCTTTGAGCAGTGATTAATTTTTATCTTTGACAAAAAGTAATTGAAAATTTATCATTTATTCTTTTTTCCACCACCTCCATAGGTGATCTCATCCACACTCATAATACCATCTTGAAAGTGACTATTTCAAAATATGTATGTCCTGCCCAGACTTATCTTAATGCCAGAAGCTCACATTCAGCTGTCTACTTGATATCTCTACTTACAGATCTTGTAAAAGTCAAAACGTATGTCCAAAATAAAACTCTTCAATTTTTCAAGTAAACACACATGGATAAAGATGTACCTGTTAACACCTAAGCCTTCACCATCTCAGTAAATGACAGCATTTCCAGTGCTAAAGCTGGAAACATAGAAGGTCTTTTTACCTCATTCTGTACGTCCAACACATCAGTAGTTTAAACAGATTCTAACTCTGAAAACAATTTCAACTTCACAACTGCCACGTCCACTGTCATGTGCAAGAACCAGAGTCATTATGTCTCTCCAGAATAAAGCAATAACTTCCTATTTAAATTTTTTGCCCCCTTTAAAATCATTCTTACCACGGAAGCTAGAATTATTTCATTAAAGTATACATCTGATTGAGTCACTCCATGGGTAAAATCCTTAAATGTCTGCCATTGCACTTGAATCTAGTCTTTGACTCTCCTACCTGGTATTGGGCAAAATTTTTACCTATTTCTCTATGCTCCGACTCACTGGTATTTTTTTTTAAGGTTTTAGAAATGTAAGGCACTTTAAATCCTCAGAGCTTCTGAATATGATTTTCTCCTTTTTCTGATCTTTTATGGCTCCATCTCACCCTTTTGTTCTCAGCAGCAATGAAACTTTCTTAGAAAGTCTTTCCCTAATCAGTCTATCCAAAGAAAGTTCTTAATTTTTCTCAAACTCATTTCCAGCATATCTCCCATAATGTACTTATTACAATTTGTATGCATCTGTTTACATAGTTTGTTGATATGTCATCTTTCAGTACAATTAATCTATACAAGACTGGGACCATATTTATTTTATTTATTCCTATGTCTCCAGCTTGTAACATAGATCCCTGCAGTAGAGTAGAGGTGTGATAATTATTTGTTGAATAGATTAACATATGACTTCTTTGATGCATGATTTAATGACCTAACAATTTGTTAAAAGTTTTAATAAAAAAATACATAAAACTTTCTTTTTGGGATTTCCCTGGTGACGCAGTGGTTAGGAATCCACCTCCCAATGCAGGGGACACAGGTTTGAGCCCTGGTCCAGGAGGATCCCACGTGCCGTGGAGCAACTAAGCCCATGCGCCACAACTACTGAGCCCACGTGCCACAACTACTGAAGCCCACACACGTAGAGCCCGTGCTCCACAACGAAAGAAACCACCGCAAGAAGCCCGTGCACTGCCACAAAGAGTAGCCCCCGCTTGCCACATCTAGAGAAAGCCCGTGCGCAGCAATGAAGACCCAATGCAACCAAATATAAATAAATAAATTTTAAAAAATAACTTTCTTTTTGGCTAGGAAGGAGCCTTATATATTATACATTATTTAAAATTACCTGTTATGTATTAATCTAGCAAACATGATGTACAAAAAGGGAATTTAAGATGAATTACTTTAGAGTCTATACTTACTACCGGAGTCTATATAGAGAAAGTAGAATACATCCACGTGTGAGTACCTGGAAATTTAGAAGACTAGAATTTACCATGTGTTTTACATCAATAATTCAATATTTTGCATTCTTATACAGGTTAAACTCTCTGTCCACAGAGTGCCTAAGAAACGCAAACTAGCTATACTAATGCACAGAGAATTCAACAATGAGGCAGCAACTGATTAGTGCTGATTATAACCTGCTTATTCTTCATTTTCAATTACCTCCTACTTCCCCTCCTCTACTCTCATCAGATAACAAATGTGGATCAGCCCAAAGTTGTTGGACCACATGGCTTGTAAACAGCAGTAATCAATAGAAACCTCATTATTGTTTAGAATCAGCTAATCTTTCCCCCAATAATCAAGAGATTAGTAGTTTTTCTTTATCCATGATTTGAGTTTATATTTGTCCTTTCCCCACACCCTCTCATTACTCCCACTTATCAAGAGCTGGTTGTATGTAACTAATGTTTCACTAAATTTCACTTACACAGACTCCCCAGCCCTGCCTCTTTTTCTGATAAACTTTTTAACAGTAGTGAAATTTTACAATGCTATCAACATGTAGCAACTTTGACACCTGTCCAGTTGAATAACACAAACTAATTCATCCTTATTTCCCTTTACTTCTACACCTAAACCTGGATGTAAGTGATTCAGAACCTTTAGAAATGCATCAAGTATTGCTCTGAGCAAAGGAGAAATCATAATTCAATATACGTTAGGTAAACTCATAAGCATAAATTAATTTTCTTATATCTAGACCAGTGTTTTTCAGATATCATCTCTAGATTATCTTTATCCTAAGAATTATTTAATGCTGGGAACTAAAATTAGCAGTTGAAAAATCAACTTTAGTGTTTCGTATTTGTATAAAACTTTGTGAATCAACACTTTGTGAATCAATTGAAGGAAATGTTGGGAGGAGTCTGATTTCATTTGTATTCTAGATCTGGACTCAAAGCGATTACCTATTAAATGAAGTCTTCCATAATAAAAGAAAAGTCGTAAGAGTTAAAACTTCAGAGTCTTATAAATTCAAGTCTTATTTGAAGAATCTTTGAGATTTTTTTTATTTTGGTAGTCATAAAATGCCCATGCAATGCCAAACAAAGAATAAGAGGGAAAATTTCCTCTTATGTGTCCCCACTCATGGATACTTGGAATTATATTAAAGCAAGCATAAAGCAACAACCACCACAAACACTTTCTTAATAATAGGTAATATTTTTGGAACACTTAATATGTACTATATATGCTTTAAAAGTTTTACATATATTAACTTAGAATACAGCTTTAAGTGGCTAAGGTGGGTTTTAGACTTACTCAGACCTATTCCAGAGCCACTAGGCTTCACCCTTTTGTACTATAATTAGTAGTTCTTAAGCATTAGGTTTTCTCTGTCATATAAGTGCTGTTATATATTACTGTGAATTTCCCATTCCATGGTTAGATAGTAATTCTTAATAAAATATCTTGTTGGGTTAAGTATTTGAATGGTATGTAATAGAAGAATGGTTAATAACCAAAAATTACATATCAGAGAGACCTGCATTAGAACTCCAGCTCTGCTGGAACTGCAGTGTAATTTTTAGCAAGTTATTAAACCTTTCTAATCCTCTTTTTTTATTAGTAAAATGGAAAGAATAATATATCTTTTCAGGATTGTGACAAAATTAAATACCACAATATGTGTAAAGTATACTTTGTGGTATTTGAAAAGAGCTTAAGAAATTAGAATTACTTATATATCATTTATAGTAATGGTAATTTAACTAAGTCTGAATTCAGAGTTTTAGCCCCAGAAAATTATTGAAATATAATATTTCATAAAAACTCAATTTAAAAAAAAAGGATAAAGTGTAGCTATTCTGACTGATGTGGGAGTAAAAGAAAACAGAGCCCTGCCACTTTACTTTATACCCATCACCCTTTACCCTCAGTCCTGGTGACGCCCAGTGTCCATAAGATATCTAATTAGGGTTACCCCGAAGTACAACTGGAAAAGGACTGAACCGAATAATCTCTCTTCTCTAAAGATGGCATATCATATTGAAATAATTATTCCACCCTCATATTAAGTCATGATCATACTTTTATTATCTGTGGCTGTAATTGTCCTGAAGTAGCACAATTTTTAAAAAAGCACATATTGATATGAGTCTTCTTATTTAATATGTCATATTTAAAAGTAAATACCCAGAGACCAAGGACTCAGACATTACCAGTGTACCATGAAGCATTGAGATATCAGTGATATGGTTAAGTAAATAAATACCTTACATTTCAATTTTAAAAAAGAAAGAAATATTGCATTATCTCACTACCTGACAAAAGATAAGATGACTCCCTCTCAACTTTGTCTTTATTGCCAGAAAATTGTTAAATTTTGAAGAAAAACTCATAGAAGTGTTAGAATCTGGCAGAAGTGCATCTCTAAAGACATACAACCCAATTCAATTCCTACATATTAATAACAATATTAATTGGGGTATATTTTTTCATTATTATCAGAAAACAATCACATTAGACAAGTGTAACTTCATTATAATTCACAGTATATTTAAATTTAACACTTGAAAATGCAGCTCCATATTTTTCTAATTTTCAAAATCATTATGATGGAATGCTTTTGTGCAGTTTGTCTGTTTTTCATTTCTGTTCTGAGCCATATTTTTAGAACACTAAGGATAAAGTCGTAACAGTGAAATGTTTATAGTTAACTATAACTAATAATAGTTAACTATAACAATCTACAGTTTCCCATGTAGATTATTTTCCTAGTAAGGGCATGAGACATTTGATTGAATTTATTCAATCAGTTTGCAATAGTTAAGCATGATTTTGCCACTGGCTGAAAACTTTCATTGATAACTAGTGATAGAAATTGGTATTTCACTGAACTCAATGAGTTGTCAAGCATACAGTACATCGGCGACAATATAGGTGGTATAGATTTGTGCCATCTATTTCCTTGAGAATGTATACAGCTATTATTCTTTACTCTTTTCTCACTGATATAAATGTAAGGCTTATATAATAAATCAATGGCATTTGGTGTCTGTACAACTCAATAATAGTAGTTTGATAGTACTATTTGTAATCCTCAGTTTGCTCCTTTTCTGTTATATCCAATTTACATTCTTTAAGAAGCAGTTAATGCTTTCTTATATTCCAATATGATTACTATGTGTACAGGTTGATGAAGATGACTAGTTATGTTTAAGCAACTCTAATGTGTAAAATCTAAGTTGTATTTTATTGAGTATCGACGATGTGCCAGTGAATGCAAATACCATTTTTGGTGACTTAAATGATTTTGAGCATTCTGATTGCATCTTACAGCTGAATAAGTTTATAGTAAACAGTTAAGAAATTTAAGAGTTTTAAAATTAGACAAGCTGGTATATCAGATTCCATGTACAAAACAACCATTAGAATGGAAGTGTTATCTCCCAATGAACAATGACTGCAATATAGAATACAGTTTACCTGTTAATATCATTTTATGTCCACAAAAAGTCACCTATTAAAGGGTAGATTGATGTAGAAAGGGAAAAAAGGAAAGCAAGGAGGGAAGGAGGAAGAGAGAGAGGAGAAGAGAGGAAAGAAGAAGGAAGGAAAGGAAGAGAGGAAGGAGGAAAGAAATTATCTTCTATTTCTATTTATGTTTCATTGGATAAAGTGCTGACCGTAGATACAGAAGACTTGGATTCAAGTTCAACTCTTTATATATTAATTACACTGGACCAAGGACAATGTATAGCCTCTTAGCCTCAGGTTTCTCATCTGTTAAAATGAATACAATGAAACAATTATGTCACAGAGATTTGGCAAGAATCAGAGAATACATATGAAATACATTTATAATTATTTACCAAGTCTGATGGTTTCTTTTTTAAAGCCATCAACTTTCTTATAAGTTCGATCACTATGAGCTAAAATAATCTGATAGAAACTATTTCAGAAAATTCCTACAACTTATAACTGAGCCCTATAAAAATGTATATGTATGGTCATGTGAATGTGTCCATTGCTAAGGACTACTTGGATTACTATTTTGTCATTTGCTTCACCTCCTTTAAGAATTATTTATATAATGTTTGCTGCGTAATGAGACTACAAACATTGTCAGGTCTCCAGGAAATACAGACTTTTATGGACAAAAGTACATAATCTGGGATAGACTGCATGCTACTTCATCTCTTAAAGTAAAACAAAACAGCAACAACAAAAAACAATTATGGATATCATAGGTGACCTATATTCATTAATCCAGTAAAGTATTAAACTATGAGGCTAAGCTTCTAGAATCATTATATAGTGAATTAAAATATAAATTCCAATGGAGACAGACAACAGAAGTTGTAAGTGCCTGCTGTATCATCCTGCTGGCTTTTCAATTTGGGGCATTCCCAAGCAAAGCCCATTATATCAGTCTTTGTAAGAAGAACAAAGCGCTCCTTCATGTAACTGATATGTGTTGAGAGAACAAGATATAACTGAGAAGTAATATATCAGAAGCTTCTGACTATTGAGGAACAGGAATAAATATCATTAAAAATATTGTCATTGATTAAGTAATTAAATGGATATGGATTTGATTTTCAAGATTAATTTATTCCAATGAGAGCCTTCATAGGTTTTTGGTATAAATTATACTATCACTTAAAGGGGTAATTCTAGTTTTAATGGTTTATTGGAAAAATAGAGTGTTTTGGGTTTTTTTTAACCTCCCTAATCTCACTAGAATGCCAACACATTCAGTAGTATCCAATTCCAGGTCACCATTTGGCCTTTTTATCATGGTTTCTGGCAATGGTGCATTTCATTTTTATTAATGAATGTTTAGATGTATTAAGCATCCTGACTAAACATCTCTGGCCCTGATATCTCAGAAGTGAAAAGAAGTGTCATGATGATTACTATTGTTGGAAATTGTAAAAACTAAACATTTGGCTTGGCTGACAAGCCTATTTAACCAATATGCTGTACTTTCTTTGTACTTGCACAGCATAGAATTTATACAAGCCTACCAGCATAATTGTGAAGGCTTCTAATTTGCTTATTAACTATTTTATAATTCTCAGTTTCTTTAGTTGAAAAATGAACATTCTTTTATTACCTAATTCCCAGTGTTGTTAAGAGCATTAAATGAGACAACTTATATATATATCAAATGCATCAGGCATTAATGGACCCTGTGAAACATACATTATATGGAATAGAATATATAGCACAGGTAAACAGATAAGTGCAATACATATCCCTTGATACTTTTAACATAGAAGGATTTCAGCACACATATATTGTTTTTTGTCTTTCTGCTCAGTGGTTTATGCTACCAAACAATAAAACCTAAAACAGTTAACTGGGAATCCTAATTTCCTTAAATACTAAAAGTTGCATCCCAGGATTTCTTAAATTCTGCTAGGAAGTAGCTTTAAAGATGAAAAGCCTGAAGCTGCTCTATCTTCCAAGCACATGGTATTTTCCAAAAGAATGTCAGCCTCACTGAGAACACTTCCCAATGTATTAGATAATCGGCTTGCAATCAGTTTGTTCATCCTGACCAATCGATTGTTTACAAAGGATGTAGCTAATATTTTATATTATTTTCATAAAAGTTGCATTTGCTTTGGAACGTCAGAACTTTTTACTCATGATAACATTAATCAAATATATATTAATCTGTTCCCCACAAGAATGATTTCATTGAAGACTAAGTATAAACTAATCTAGAATGTGTGGTAACCTGGTGGCACCTACAGCCCAGCTTGTCTCAGCAATCATTCTGATATATTTTGCAATTATTTTCAGTCATAGATATTCAACCGTTCTTGTAAATGCCAGGCTAAAAACCTGAGACATCACTCTGATTTAAGAATCATATTCTTGAGAAGTTCAATCTAGAAAGGAACACTGCTGAGCTGAAAGTGTCTGCGGGTGAGTGAATAAAGATCTCTTTTAAACACATGTGTGGCACTCTGCACATGGTGTTTCCTTCTTATTCTGATAGCTGTTTTGAAAATTAGTGTTACTGATCACAGTGAGAGGTGGGGACAGAGTATATCTTCTCATGCTATTAAAGAGAACTGCTCAGTTTTTTTACTTTACCAGTGTTCTCTCATAAACTCCATGCATAAATGGCAGTAAATAAACATATTCATAATTCTCTGGATGTATGTATAGCTATATAAAAAATAGAACTCCAAATTCTTAAGACAACTTTGATTCTCTTTGATTATTTTACATCATTTGAGGCAATATTTCCATTTTAAACTATGAGACAGAATTTTCTTTAGCTCAGAGAATTGTGCTTGTTTAGCAAAACACCTTGATGTGCCATTTGGGTTGTTTGGCCATTGCTTGGTGGGCAATGAAATGAATTATGTTATTAAAAAGAAACAAAGAAAGGGGATCTGATGTTTCTACCAACTATCTGGTGATAGAAGAAAAAGTGCCAATAGATGAGAGAAAGAAATGAGCTCAATAAAAGCTCAAGAGTATGGAGATTTAAGTCAATAGCTCTCAACCTTGTCAGAATCAACCTGTACTTTTATTTGTTCTATAATAAATGTTTTAATACATTTTATTGAGATATAATTTACTTAAAATGGAAATAATTTAAGCATATTATTTAATGAGTTTTGATAAATGTGTACATATATCTATTCAATCTCCACAACAATCATGATATAGAACATTGGCAGCATCTGGGAAAGTAGCCTTATAATTCACTGCAGTCACTCCTGACATGACTTTCCCCAAACTATCTTTGATCTACTTTTTTCACTGTATTAATTTTATCTTTTCTTGAATTTTATATAAATGCAATCACATAGTGTTTCTTTTTTTAAATCTAGCTTCTTTCACTTAATGTGTTTTTAAGTTCATCCATGTTGTTGCACCAACACCAATATTTAATAGCAAATACTTTATAATGCTCCATTTCTACAATAAAATAAAATCCATAGATTAATCCTTAATTTAAATGGAAAAAATTAAAATAATTTATATAAATAGATATCATATGTAACATGTAAATGTAGAGACATGTCTAGTGCTATGAAATAGCCAGATAATTTTTGCCTATGATAGAAATGATGAATTGACTCCTTAATCATTATAATATCTCTCTTTATTCCTGATAATATTATTTGTTTTAAAATCTAGTTTTTTAAATTAATTATAGCTAGTTCAGTTTTATTTTGATTAAAGTTAACATCGTATATATTTTTTATCATTTTAAACTACCTTTGCCTTTATATTTAAAGTGTGTTTCTTGTATGCAGCATATAGTTGGGCATTTCATTTTTATCCAATCTGACTTTTAGTTGGGCTGTTTAGACCAGTTACATTTAGTGTGATTATTGATAGATTTCAGTCTATCATCTTTCTATGAGTTTTCTTTTTTGCCCCATCTGTTCTTTGTCCCCTTTTTCCTCTATTTCTGCCTTCTTTTGTACTGTGTTTTCAGCGATTCCAATTCTCTCCATTTTTGGCTTGTAAAAAATTCTTTTTTTTAAATTGGTTGCTTTCAGGTTTATTGTATACCTGCTAACATATCATTTCAAGGGCTATACTTACCTGCGTTGAACTTCTTAGATCTGAAATCATAGTTCTCATCTAATTTGGATAATCATAGGGCATTACTTCTTCAATGAATGGTTTATTGTCTGCTTCTTCTATTCTATCTTTTGGGGAATCCAATTACCCATGTGTCAAGCCAACTGAAATTGCCTTACAGCTCACTAATACTCTTCATTGTTAATTTTTTTCTCTGTGTGATAATTTGGATAGTTTCTATTCCTATATCATCAAGTTCACTACTTTTTTCTTCTGAAATATCCTATCTGAGTTTAATTCATTCAGTGTATTTTTCTTCTCAGTCATTAAAGTTTTCATCTCCAGAAATTTTATTTCAGGTCTTTTAAAACATGATTTCAGTTTCTACTTTACTTTTTAACATGTAGAATATGGTTGTAATAACTATTTTAATATCCTTATCTATTAAATCTAACATCTGTGTTAGTTCTTGATCAAACGTTGATTGATTGACCTTTAGAGTTTTACTTTGCTGCTTCTTCCCATGCCTAATAATCTTTGATTTGGTTGTGAACTCTACCTAGGTGGATGCTAGAGTACTAGACACTCTTGTATCTTTCTAAATATTTGGGTTTTTTCTCTGGGACGCAGTTATTTGATTTGGAATCAGTGTGATCCTTTCAGGTATTGCTTTTAAGATTTATTTGGCAGGAGTCAATCAGTGTTTAATCTTGACCTAAATATTTCCCACTACTGAGGCAAGACTTCTCTGTGTACTCTACCCAATGCTCAATGAATTATGAGATTTTTCCACCTGGCTGGGGAAAATAGGCACCTACCATGTGTTAGTGCCAAATATGTTTCTTCTAATACTTTTGGATATTTTCTTTTTTTGATATCAAGTAGTTTTTTCACATGCATGAACTAGTAATTTTCTGTTGAATATTTGAGAAGGACCCTCTGTGGATCATTGGTATTATTTTTGTGAGCTTTCACCTGTCTGTACTCTGTCCAGTAACCTCTAATTACCTTCCCCCCTCCAGAATCCTCAGCTCTGTCTTCTAAAATCCAGGAGTCTGCTTAGATCTGCATGTGGGAGATCAGCATCTCCCTATGCTGCAGCCTGGAAATTGTCTCAAATAGTAAGGTGGGACAATCATAAAACTTACCTTGTTTCCTGTTTCTCTGGGGTGTCTCTCCTTTGTTGCCTGATGTTCAGTATCACAAAAATTGTTTTTTGATAAATTTGGTTTAGTTTTTCTGGTTGTTTCAGATGGGAGAGAAATTTCAGTCCAATTTAATTCATTTTTGCTGTAAGCCTAAGTCAGCGTTTTTGGTTTTTGTATTTTTTAAGAATACTTTTTACTGGGCATAGAGTTCTGGGTTGACAGTCTCTTTCAGCTTTTAAAAATATTTAATTTTTAGCTCCTGAAATCACATTATTTCTTGAAAAGTTAGATATTAGTCTTATTTTTTAACCCTGCAGATAATATGCTTTTTTTCCTTTGACTGCTTTTGAGATTTTCTATGTTTTTACATTTTAGTAGCTTTACTATAACATGTCTAAATATGTTTGAGTTTACAATAGTTCTTGACTTTATAATTTGCCAGCATTTGTGTTTTTGAAAACTCTGAGCCATTACCTTTTGAAACATTGTTTCTTTTTTATTTTCTCTCTCTTATTTTTGAGGAGTCGGATTATCAGTATGTTATACCATGAATTGTATTTCCTTCATCTCTCTCACTTTTCTAACTCTTGCCTTTCAGTGCTTGCTTTGCATATTTCTTTCTTATCTATTTTTCAGTTTTCAGATTATCATTTTGTTGTGTCTAATCTGTGTTAAATCCATCTACTATGTGTATAAATTCACCTGTAAAATTTTCAAATCTAGAATTTTTATTAAATATTTAAATAGTTTCCATTTGACTGTGGGAATTCTCTAACTAGTCTTTTCTTCTAACATACCTAACATACTATATTTTAGAATCCACATTTTCTAACTCTATCTTCTGCTTATTTGCCATCTTGGTATCAATTACATCTTGTCTCTTTGTATATTTGTTTATTTTGGGTTGTGTTCTGACTGTCTTATAGAGGTAAATTGAGGTCTAGCATATTGTTATCTTCTTCTAGAACGTATTTCTGTGATTGCAAAGAAGTTGAGTTACTTGCAAACCAAAATTACCTTTATCCACTCAGGACTTAAAATATTTTGAGGCTAGGCATCAAGCCTTATGATGTATTACCTGTGAACTGGCACAAATCTGTCTTTTTAACTCTCAAATCCTTTATTGCATGGCTGCACATAATTTTTAGTACTCCTGAATAATGTTCTTGGCCACACAATTTCACATCTCTCTACTTTGGCATCTATCTTTCCACTTAAGTGAAATGTCATTCTCCCACTCCTGGTTACATCATGCTCAATTTTTACATTCCAGACTAAATGTCACCTACTCTTTAATATGTTCCCTCCACACCACTGCCTGAGCAAATAGCTTAGTTCCCTAGATTCTCATAGGCTTTTTAGCAAAATTGCTTGGCTAGTACTTTCACATTCTATTATTAGGTATCTCTTATACCTTTATAAATGTGAGCTGTTTGAGGAAAGAACTAGGTCAAAGTTGTAATTGTAATAGGGGACCAAAACCTCAAAATCTTTATGTCCCCAATGTGTAATACATTACCTGAAATATAGTAGTTTGCCTAATAATCGTTGCTGAATTGTGTTCCTGGGGTTTCATTGCTATATTCTTTAGTACATTTTATGCCTTGTAGCATTCTCTGGAAATGTGCTTCTGTGATCTCTGACCAAATCTAACTGGAACACTTTTGTATTAAAGGACTGTGAATCCCTAGGTAGTGATTTCAGCATGCTTCCACTCTTATGCCAAATCTAAACCATATGCTGTCAAAAGCATTGCCCTAGGGTTAAAATCAGATCCAGAAAAATTAAGTGTTTCCATGAATTTAGGCTAATTCCCAGTAGTTATTCTTGTTCCAATTCCTGCTTTCAAATGATTAAAAAAGATACAGCAAAGTAGGTTAAAATGTCTGTTTTCATATATACATTGGAAAAATCCTTTATAGCAGGAGAATATGTACTTAAAATTTGAGCACAGATTACACTCGTTCTTCAAGGTGCCAAAATGTATCTAAGAAGTTAAATGGGTTTGTGGGAGAGCTGGATTAAAAGAAGAAATATGAATATCAAAATCAAACCAATCCACTTGGGCCAGGACCCAAACCAAGTGATGAGAGGAAATGTAAGAAATCAGATAGAGACTGGTGTCTAGAATGAATGATAACAAACACAAAGTGATGTGTTTTTGAAGATATCATGGATGGCCAGTATGAGAAGGCATATCTTCCAGGTGGAAACTGGCAAAACACTTAGTAATTGTAAGCATTCTAGTCAGTCAGAGGAGTAAAGAATGCAAAGAGAAATATCAGTAGATTAAAGTTCTTTATTGCTCCTGGAAATACCTGACAAGAAAAATGGAGGGATTGAAATTTTGTACAAATTGTATACTGAGCTTTTGAAAACTCAAATTTAATTTTATCATCCATTCCACCCCAGATACACAGACACACACACACACACACACACACACACACACACACACACACACCATTTCAGTGATTTCCCAGGACTCTTAGAATTTTTTTAAAAACAAACAAAAAATAATAATAAAATCTAAAGATCTCAACACGCCTGCATGACATGAAATTGGCCAACTTCTTCAACCCATCTCAAGATATGCTGCTCCTAGTTTGCTCACTGCAGTCACAATGACTATCATTCAAATTCTTAACCTCTTCATACTCCCTCTCCCCTTTCCCTTATAAACTCTAAATTATATTTCAGTTCTCATCCTAAGCTTCCTGACAGAACGTCCCCTGAAATCACAAAGTCATATCTACCTATTGTAGACCGTGATAATATTATTCTAATTTCTTTGTAATATTACTAAAGTGTAAGTATATCATTAACTAGATGCTAAGTTCCATGAGTAGAAAGACACTATATCTTTTTGCTTACCATGGTGTTCTCAGAACCTAGTATAATGCACAGCATATCTGGGTTCAGTATGGCAAGGACTCAAGAAAAAAGAATAATTAGTGAAAGACTTACTAGAACAGAGTACAAGTTAAATTCTTAGATGTAAAATCAGAATAGTATTCCTGATACTAAAAAAAGGGATACATGCATGGATACAACAAAACTAACAGAAAGATGGTTGAACGGCCTATATAAGGCTTTCCAAAGTCTGAAAAAATATCTGAACTGAGATATTTGCAACCTTTAGCAAAATGGCAGCTTTTGCATTTAGTTACAACGAAATAATAATAACAATAATAATAATGAAGCAGTTAACATTTCATGTGCCAGGGACTTGTCTATACATGGTAACTCCTTATATGAGATAGGAATTATTATTATCCCTATTTTTGATACAATAATATTGAAAAACACAGATTTTCTTGTCTGGTAACATACCTGAGTTACATCTAAGAGGTAGCTGTGCTTAAGTATGAGCCCAGGTATTAGTATATAGCATATATTCTTTGTTTGGAATTGTACCCTATTTTCAGGAAGACCTACTCACACTATATAAATAACATAAACACAATTCTTGCTGAAGGATTGTCCAAGCTAGAGTCAATCTCGTAAGAGGCTCCCAGGGTCATTATAACATAGCTACAGTATAACAGTATAGCATTAGAGCCTATTGTAATCACTTATCAACATATTTGTCTTCTCTATTAGACTTTCCTTTCCTTAAGAGCAGGGATTACATATTATTCACATTTACATTCCAAGAGACATTACACTGCGCACAAAGTATATGCTTAATAATGATAGTTTAGTAAACATTTGAGAGCACATTCAAATTCAGAGCTATTTAAATCAACTTTGTTCACTTTCAAAGTCATATAAGATGATTTCACTTAAGAAAAAGAGAAGTGCATACACGCACCTGTGTTTGTTTGTACAGGAACAAAGGTCATCAAATATCATTCCTAATCATGATCATTTATATTTTAAATGTGCATGCAGTAAGTATTTTTTTAACATCTTTATTGGGGTATAATTGCTTTACAATGGTGTGTTAGTTTCTGCTTTATAACAAAGTGAATCAGCTATATATATACATATATCCCCATATCTCCTCCCTCTTGCATCTCCCTCCCTCCCACCCTCCCTATCCCACCCCTCTACGTGGTCACAAAGCACTGAGCTGATCTCCCTGTGCTATGTGGCTGCTTCCCACTAGCTATCTATTTTACATTTGGCAGTGTATATACGTCCATGCCACTCTCTCACTTCGTCCCAGCTTACCCGTAGTTGTTCACTTAAAATACTGTGAAAACCTCATTCAGAAGAGGTAGAGAACCTGGCCAATTTCCTTCTTCTGAGTCCCGCTTAGCAAATGAACAACCAAAGCATGAATGCACAAATAGGAAATCAGCAGATGTTGGGCAGCGAAAAGGAAATTAACAGTGAATTGTGTATTAAATCATCTTAAAGGTAATAATTTAACAATAACATTAGAAACCTTATGTTCTTGTGCTTTGAAATGAGACAATTGCAATTTAATTTTTGAATACCAGAAGAATGTAAAAGGATCATCTCCAGCAACTGAGACAACTAATTAAAACTGTTTCACCTGTTTTTCACATGCCCATGATTTCTAGTTGGAGCATACTGAATAAAGAGAAAATTATCTAACGCAATTCATCATTTTGCATTTTATGTATTAACTGAGTATATCAATGCATTTTAATTTTTAAATTCTATACATCTATAGATTATTCTTTCCTTATTTTTATACTCCATATAACATCAAATATTTGATATTTATGAAATTCCAGACCCTTGATTGATATTTATTGTCAACATTTGTCTAGACATTTTGTACTGTAAATAATATGTGTAACAGATTTGAAGGTCAGAACTGTGAAGAAAGCACACTTACATCCACCCACACATAAATAATATCATGTTGTTCTGAGGATACACTGAGATCAGTTAGTTGAAATGAGAAATATAAAGCCTAGAGCTTCAGAAACCTACTCAAATCTCAATCTGTAAAATGAAAAATAAGGGGGAAATATGCTCAGTTAGTTCTCTAACATTTTTCCCATGACAGTAGGAAAAAGTTCTGAGGAAATTACAGGAGTCAAGGACCTGGGTTATTTGGTAGAAGACTTTGAACAAAAATAAGTATTCAAAATGGAAACTCAGATCCATCCCATGTTGTGAATCAAGCAGATAAACCATTTTTTTCGGTATGCGAGCCTCTGACTGTTGTGGCCTCTCCCGTTGCGGAGCACAGGCTCCGGATGCGCAGGCTCAGGGGCCATGGCTCACGGGCCCAGACGCTCTGCGGCATGTGGGATCTTCCCGGACCGGGGCACGAACCCGTGTCCCCTGCATCAGCAGGCAGACTCTCAACCACTGCGCCACCAGGGCAGCCCAAACTATTTTTTTATAGACATCATAATAAAGTAAGTCCCTTACTGTAGGTTATGGTCTAGTATATATATATTGAGTACATACTCTTATGGGTATCAAAACCTTCAGTTTTGGAATTTTATCCACTAGAGCCTTTTATTAGATCTGTCTTTTGGAAATATTTACCCCAGATCTGTGGCTTGCCTTTTCATTGTCTTAATGGTGTCTCTTGAAAAAGCAAAAGTATTTAATTTAAACGAAGTCCAACTTATCAATTTTCCTTTTATACACTGCACTTTGGTGTTGTAGTAAAATGTCATTCCCAAAACTGAGGTTACCTAGATTTCCTCCAATGTTGTTGTCTAGAAATTTTATAATTTGCATTTTACAGCTAGGTTTATGATCCATTTTGAGTTGATTTTTGTGAAAGGTATAAGGTCTGTGTCTAGATTTATTTAATTGCATGTGAAGTTCAGTTCCCATCACCAAATTAAAGCATGCACATTATATCATCATTTATGGCATTATAGTTATATCATCATATCATTTAGCTTGGGAAAAGTTTAAAAAAGGCTCATGACTGACTCAACTGAAACCTGTAATAAGGCTTAGATCATCTAACAGAAATATTTATTCAAATACCATCTTAATTGGCCTTGACTATTTCTTTCCCAAAGTGGGACATTATTATCTATCTCATGACAAAGAAATACATACACACATATATGCCTATGCAACAGAAAAAAATAGCTGGCTGTCATGATTTTGAGTTTCTGTTTATCACAGAGAGCCCACATAGATATCTAATGGACATAGTGTAATGGACTCTAGTCTAATATCACATAATCTAATGGACTCTAGTGTAATATCACATAATCAAAATAAGACCTAAAATTTGGACTGTTGTGTGTAACATGGAAATGCCTGCTGAAAGCGTACCCTTTCTCCAGGTAAAAAATGTTACTTTATGTCAGGGGACATTTTATTAATCACTTGAAAAAGGAAGGTGGGATCAAGGAAGAAATAGCTTACCTGGTAGCTTTTCTTATGAAAGTTAAAATGGAAATTAATAGGACCTTTTAAATGAAAGTTTTCACTTTTACTAGTTGATATGTATCCCACAAATAAGTTGGCTTTTTAATCTTACTGTGTTTCATCTGAAACATATTGAAAAATTATCTACATGGTCTTACTTACTGAGTAGAATAATCAGCTGCTTTAAGAAGCAAGGAGAATGGTTTATAGTTCTTTGCTCAGTTACCATCATTTTCAAAATCCTTTTAATTGACGTATAATACACAGATAAATGCACAAATCCTAAGTGTACAAGCTCAATGAATTATCAGAAAGTAAACACTCCTGGGTAACTGGTACAAAGGTTAAGAAATAAAATGTTAGCCACACACCAGAAACCTCTCCTCAAGGCCTCAATTACCTCCTTCCCAAAGGTAGCCACTACCCTGTTTCTGAATTTGATGTAAATAGAATTATACATTACATATTCTTCTGTGTATGGCTTACTCTGTTCAGCATCACATCTGTGAGATTCTTCCCTATAGCTTTTATGTAGTTTTATTGTGTTCACTTGTATAAAGTATTCCACTATAAAAATATATCATTATGAAATTTCTTTATCTCTAATTAAAAAAAAGAAAAATTAAAAAAAAAAGAAAGAAAAATTATCTAGAGTTTTATGTATAATATAGAGGTATTTTATATGTATACATATTTTGGAATATAACACGTATGTGCATTGGTGTTCAGTTATCATATATCTGTAAAATTATGAACATGATTTTTATTTAGTTTTTTTTTTTCCGAAAAAGAGGCTTGATCTATCCTGATTTTGAAACCAAAAAATGGGAAAAAATAAAGTAAAATAATAATTAAAACCCCACATTCTTTATTAAACATGGGGGCTGTTTTCAGGTAACGTGATTTTTCTCCTTCTATCACATTGCATTAAACATATATTCCATAGAAGTGTTAAGCAAACAAAAGCCATTTTGTAAATGAGGTATTATTTAGTATAAGAAATGCAATTTAGAAAAAAATTCAGATCTGACAATAATTTTGATCTAGGGGTTCATAGTCATTACTTATTAGAGATTGTGGCTGTAAAATATTTGCACTGTTCTGTTTCTTGAGATTTACAATATGCTGGTGTTACTTACATTTAAACATAGTTACATTTAAAGGATCAGCATCCTCTAAAATGCCAAAGAACAAAAAATGTCTTGGTTAGCTGTTAATCCCAGATTGAATTCGTTTCTCTTTTACATTGCTTTGAAAGCCACATTTCATGAGCCAACTTCCATAACATTGCTTTTACCCTTTATCTTTTCTTCACTGATTCTACTAATCACATTAAAGAGAGCAGGAAATGTAGCCAGCAAGAGTCCTCATAAATTGTATAATAAATTTCTTATTCTGCACAATCTGTGATTTTGCTGCCTGAGTCGGTTATTTTGCCATACATATAAATTTTAGAGACAGATGGTCAAATTCCATGCAAAGTCCTCTTGATCAATTGGGGGGGAACCAAACTATCCATGAACATTATCTCTTCATTCAATTAGGCCTTCCAAAAAAGTTTCAAAATTTTAAAATAAGGATTTTTGTACATATTTTGTTGTTATTTTTCTTACATGAACATTATGTATAATTTGCTTAGAATATTATTATATAGATATTGTGTAGTATAATATCTGTGTGTGTGTATTCCTTAAAAATATTATACTTTTCGTCATATTTCCTGTTTGCAACTGAAGTAAAATAATTTTTTGATGTTATATCTACCTGCTTATCTGAATTTAACCATCAATTTTAATGATCTGTTTGGAGATTCTCTACATTTTCTGCAAAGATATTGATATCTGAAAATAACGACACCATTTGTATCCATGTTCAATTCTGCATCTATTACTTGTTTTTTCTCTCTTAGTGAAGAGCTTAAATATGATATTCAGTAAATGTGTGATAAGATAGTGGACATCTTTGTCTTGTTGCTGGTTGTAAGGGGTGTTACTCTAATACTTTATCATCATAAGATTTCTTTGTACATGCAATTGATCAGGTTTAATAAGTTTTCTTGTCTTAGTTTGTAAGATTTTGTTTCTAATAATGAACACGTGTTGATGTTCTTTAATGCAGTGTTTTAGTTAGCACATTATTTTTATCTCTTAATCTATAGTAAATTATATTAATAGATTTTTACATATTAGAATAACTCTGAGTTCTTAGAATGAATCTAACTTGGGCATAATGTATAAAGTTTGATATATTGTAGCATTTGGTTTCTAACACTTTGTTTAGGATTAGTGCAATTATATTATAGTGGGCTTACCTTAAAAAAGAGGGTACATCTTCCTTCTTTCTGTTTCCTAGAATTTTGTATAAATCTTGGAATAATAAATTCTTGAAAGTTTAATATAATTTGATTTTAAAATGTTTTGACCTATTTTTTGTTTTTAATATTTTTTGCTTTGAAGTTTTTAATTATTGGTATTTTATTTTTTTAAAGGACTGAGAGTATTGACATTTATTTCTTCTCATATAAATCTTAGTGAGTCATATTTCTTTAGAACTTTTATATTTCTTTTAAATTTCCAAATGCATGTCCATAACAGTCTTGGATTCAATTCTAAATGTCTTTTAAATTATATTTCCTTTTTAATTTCTAATCATTTGTATTTACACCTGTTTTATTTTCTGTTTTTTAGCATTTTAAAGAACCAACTGCTGTTTCTGCTGATAATCTGTATCAATTTTATCTTTTTTTCCCTAGCACATTAATTTATGTACTTTTTTGTTATTTTTCTCTTTCTAATTTTCTCTCATTTATTCAGTTGTTTCTTTTTCTTATTTTTAAATATACCTTTGTCATTTATTTCTAAATTAATGGTTTTCAGTGCATGGGGTCTGTATGATGCGAATTTTGAAAATCACTTTCAAAGATTTGCTTAATGGCCAACTTTTGTAAATATTCTATTTTATTAGAAAAGACTATTTACTCTTTTATCATGGGATGCGAGCATCCCTATATTGTGTGTTAAATCAAGTTTATTTGATATACTCTATACTTTTATAGTATTTTTGTCTGTTGGGTCCATCAATAATTTATTTATTTAGCTGATATTATTGAGGTCCTTCTTGATATTAAATGATGCCATAGTCAGAATGTGTCCTCCCAAAATTCATACACTGAAATCCTAAACTTCAAAGATGAGGGTACTAGTTGGTGGGGGGTTTGGGAGGTGATTAGGTCATGAGCGTGGAGCCCTCATGAATGAGATTAATGCTGTTATAAGCGAAATCCCCCAAACGGAATCACTTTGCTCTACCCCTGAAGCTATCATAACATTATTAATCAACTATACTCCAATATAAAATCAAAAGTTAAAAAAAAAAGGAAACCCCACAGAGATCCATCTTCCCTTCCACAACCTGAAGACACAGGGATGAGGAAGTAGACCTTCACCAGAATCTTCATGCTGGCCTCTTGTTTTTGGGCTTAGTCTCCAGAGCTGTGAGAAATAAATTTCTGCTGTTTATAAGCTACCTAGTCTGTGGTATTTGTTTAGAGCAGCCTGAACAGACTAAGACAAATGAGGATTTGTGAGCAGAGAGACAAAACCCCTGCCTTCATCAAGTGAGTTTACATTATTTACATTAAGTGAGAAAGGTAGGTTACAATCTCAAAATATGGTTAGGAATTGTCAATCCCCACTTGCCTTTTCATAAAGTGTTACCTAATTTATTTTAAGGTTGTATTATTAGAAAATAACAGTTTAGAATGTTAAAATTTCCTGGAAAACTGAGGCTTTTATCATTATATACTGGCTTCCCTCATCTTTAATGACAGTTAAAAATTATATATTTTGTCTGATGTTAATAGAGCTAATCAATATTATTATTATTAGCCTGGTGGTGGATATAATCAAGATTTTTAAAACTTATTTTAATTTCTTGTTCTCTTAATTTTCCCATGTTTTTATGTTTGTAGTATATAATTTTTGAAAAGGATTTAGCTAGTTTTATTTATTTGTTTATGTGCAGTATAAAAATCTGTGCTTCTGAGATGGTGAATTTAGATCATTTACTTCTATTTTGATTAATGATATTCTTGGTCTTATTTCTGCCATCTTATTTTATGGTATTTACCTTCATTACCATAAACCACTGGGTTTATTGCTATTGTTAATAGAGTATAGTGTAAATATTCTTAACAATATATGAGTATATAAAGGAACAAGTGACAGTGCAGATATGGGAGTGGCATGAGAATCTAAATTCTGTTTAGGGAACTTACTTTTATCTTCAGTATTTATTCAAACTCAATCACTCATGTATGAAATATGATAAATTATTCCTCAGTCAGGAAGTGCTGTTGTGTAGCTTGATGTCTCAGCTACCACTCAGTTCATGGAAGACAACTCATTCAGCATGGTCATTTTGGGTTCCATGGTCAGGTGTTAAGTTTTCACAAGAGCATATTAACAACTCTGGCCTGCTTTCCAAAAGAACAGCTGTCTCAAGGAGAATGTCATAAGGTTCTGTGCTGTGATTCTCTTATTGACATTAGCAAAGGTTGTATATTAAATTCACTGTCTGCTACAGACATTTGTATCTTCCAGGTCATGTGTCTGAATGTTAGAACTTCTTGCACTGTGTTTTGGATCCATTTCAGAACTGTCTTTTATTCTGAGCCCCACCCCAAACTGGTAGCCTGTGGGCTACTTTGCAAGTGATTCAACACAGCATATTGAAATGACATTGTATATGTTGCTTGCAAATTCCATAAAGACCCATTAAGTCTAATGACTCTTTCTTAATGATAGGTGTCATCACAATGTTCATCTTTTGCTCTGAGGGGATAATTTTTTACAACTTTATTGTGGTCAAATTTATGTATCATAAAATTCATCCTTTTGAAGAGTACATTTAATGATTTTAAGTAAGTTTAGTTAGTTCGGCAACCACAACCATAATTGTCATTATGAGGGAATATCTTTATATGACTTAGACCACTGTATCCATAGAAACTCTACTGAGATGGAAGTCTCTAAATTTGGTGAAATGTGTTTCACTTTCTGTCATGCATGTGGTATAGGAAGGCTTTTTGCTGCTTCCTCCTCTGTAGATTCATTTAGCATGAGGCCATCCATGAAGCCAAGATGTCCTGTGAGATAGTAAAACAATCAGACTCACTCCAGTCTGGATGGTGACAGAGGAAGAATTGGCATGGCCCTAAGTAAGACAGTGACATGTTTCTGCTGTCCACCCAAACTGCTTCTGGTGGTCTATGCTTAATGACATAGAGAAAAAACCATTGCCAGCTCATTAGTTGCATACCATGTGCTAGAGCTATGTTGATTTGCTCCATAAAAGAGACAAAATCTGGAAGAGCAGCTGTAATTGGAGTCACCACCTGTTTTGATAATTGACTGCTGTTCACCAAAGCTGTCCAATTTCTGCAGAGGCCAAATGAGTGAGTTCAATAACTGTGAGGGAGGAATGAACACCCCTGCTTCTTTCACATCCTTGCTACTGCCCTTGGATATATGTGTTACTTTAGTTTCCTAGTTTTATATGGAAGGCCAGTTCCAGGCCACTCTTCAGAGTATTAACTTTGAAGCTCTATTTATGGATTTCAGCATTTGTACCAGGGTACAATCCCAAAATGGGTGTTTGTTTATTGCTCACTCCATTCAAATTTTGACTTAGTATTTCTCCTCTTCATCTCTCTCCTGCACTCCTCCTCTGTATTTCTGTGCCTCCTTTCTTCTCACCTGCCTCTTTCTTTTTCTTGACATTTTCTTCTTTCCTATGTCACAACAATACATTTAAAAGTATCTCGTAGAATATCAATATTCTAATTGCATTGTTGCAGAAAGTCCTTTTATGATATCCAGTCCAGCGTCCTGCCAGAAGTGTAATTGAAAACATGCAGTCATTACTCATTAGAGTAGGATACATGATTTTAAAAATATAGGACATAGCTCAAGTTGTGGTGATATCCTCTGAAACTTTAGAATTTTTACTTTTGTATTGAAGCAACTTCATAGCAACAGTCTCTTAGGTTAAAATTTTCCGTCTCCATCATTTTATGAACATCATTTATTTAGACATCAAATTAAACAAATATTTTTAAAACCTCTCTTTATACTTAAAATAGTTTGTATTTGTCTGACTTTGTATGTAGAGACTTTATATATAAAAATAATTATGTCAGTCACTGATTCACAAAAGAGAAGCTTTTGGGGGGTTTTGTTCCTTGTCTCCAGGACTTGGACCTTCTAGAAAATTCAAATTTCTATAGGAAGTTGAACTTATCTTAACCAAACTCTCATAACAGTGGTTTTAATTAGCTATGAACAATAATCATCCTCACCCTATTTGTTTTAATCAGGAATATAAAGGCATAGTTTTACATACAGTAAAATTTACTACTTTCAAGTATATAATTCAATGTGTTTTGACAAATGAATACAGTTGTATAAACGCCATGACATTCATGATGAAGAACATTTTCTTTACCCCATGAAGTTTCCTCATGCTCATTTACAATCAGTTTTCTCTCTACATATTTAGCTCCTGAAAGCTACAGTTCTGCTTTCTTTCACTCTAGTTTTATAATTTTTTAAATCATAAAATGGAATTGTAAAGTATGTAATTTCATACACTCAGCATCTGAGATTATTTCAAGACAATACATGTATTAGTAGTTTGTTCCTTTTTATTAAGTTATATTGTATCAAATGCAATTATCTGGTCATGAGTTGATAGACATTTGGTTGATTCCAGTTTTTGGTTTTTATGAATAATGCTACTATGCACAATAAAGTACACATTTTTGTATGATCATGTTTTCCTTTCTATTAAAAAGACTTTTGAGATTGCTGGATGGAAATATTTTTAGCTCTATAACAAATTGCCACACTGTTCTCCAAAGTGGCTGTACCATTTTGAATTCCAGTTAGAAATATATAAGAAATGAGAAGTAAATAAGCAATAGAGATCTAATGTACAGTATAATGAATATAAACAATAATAATTGTGATAAATATTGTTACATCAGCAATCTTTTTACAATATATTAATAACACACTGTACATCTTAAGCTTACACAACATCACATGTCAAAGTTATTCAATTTTTTAAAAATAAGAAATATATAAGAGTTCCAATAGCTCCAAATCATGGCTGATACTTGGTGTTGTCGAGTTTTTGTTTTGTTTTGTTTTGTTTTATAGTCACTAATAGTAGGTACGAAGTAGGAACGCAGTGGTTTTAATTTGCGTGTTCCTTACAGCAAATGATGTTAGGCATCTTTGCATATGCTTATTGGCTTTGTGTTTATCTTGGGTAAAGTGTGCATAAAATTACTTTGTCCAATATATACATGTCACCTTATATGTGATATCACATATAAGGTGATTTGTCCACTATTAGTGTTTTATACTTCTTTATACACCTACAAAGAGTAATTTATCATCTATATGTTTTAAAACATTTTCTCTCAATTTATGGTTTTTCATTTTCATTTTCTTAAGATTGTCTCCTAAGAAAGAATTTTTTTTTTAATTTTGATGAGGTTTGATTTACCATTTTTATGTTTCATAATTTCTACACATACAGTCTAAGAGATTTTCTCCTAAATCCGAGATACCAAAGAATTTCTCCTACATTTTCTTTCAGAAGTTTTATAATTTCAGGTCTTAAATCGGATCTCTGATCAACTTTAGTATAATTTTTATGGTGCTGGTTAAAGAATCATTTTATCGCTTATGGATATCCAATTTTTTTCAGCATCATTTGCTGTAAAGACAATCCTCTCCTCTTGAGTTGACATTTCTTTTCATCAGTTGGTCATGTATGTGAACCTATTTCTGAACTCTCTTTTCTGGTGCATTGATCTAAATGCCTGTCTTAGGCCAATGTACTGCTGTCTAACTTTATTCCAATACTTTAACATGAATGAGTTTTAGCATAGTGGAGGCTTAGTGTGGGAAGTTAGCATGCATATTGGGGAAAATTTGAAATTTGTAGTCAGAGAATGGCTTAACAAACACCTCAGCTTTATCAGTTCCCAGATGCATGATGTTCAGATTGTAACTCTTTTCTTCTGAACATCAGTTTCTCATTGTAAGATTGTTATGCGGAATAAATAATATTTAATTATATGAAGTATATCCTGGTGCCTGATAAATATAAAACACTTCATAAATGCTAGGTCTCTTTATCCTTTGCTCAGGATGTTTTAATAGAAAAGAGATTAACTACTGTGTTTCTGGCAGATAGTAATAACCACTCATTAAAGAGCAAACAAACAAACAATAAACACCAGATAACTTCTTCCACTAAATATGTACTTATACCTTGCTACAATAATTTCTAACCTATTTTGAGCAAATCAGAGATTTTTTGCCATGCTTAATTGCAATATATATTAAAAAATAGAAACATAATTTACTATCTTTCAGATGGCATCCCTAAGAAGTTATTTTTGAGTTATAACAAGTTGTATACAAAATATAGTAACAATGTCCTTTTCGTTACATTGCATAAAATGGATGTTTTTCAGCATTTTAATATGTTTACATTGGAGACTAGTGGCCTAATTTAGAAAACATTTGGTATTTTGTACTTCACATAAATCACAAATTAATTTATGCATTTGAGTTTATGTTGCTCAAGCTCATTTCATGAATATTCGGAAGATATTTAACTTACAAAAAACGCACTGAGTATTTGAATGGATGTTTTTGAAACCTGGTAAAGAAGGAAAATTGGAAGGAAGTCTGGTTTTAGAATTCAGTAAAAACATTGTTTATGTTTGCTCTTTAACTTTACCACACAGAATGCAATATGGTTAGAAAAGTCATCCTAAGTACTGTCTCCCCTTACTTCCCAAGACCTCACAGAGTAAATGGGTTCATAGATATTGTATGAAATATCTAATATTACTGTTTACCTACTTAATACTTGGGTATTTTGTAAGTGGAAATGGTAAAAAACAATTCCCTTGAATTATCAAATGTTATGTGCTGCTATCTAAAGATAATTCAATGTAGTTATAGTCTAATTTGAGGAATTTAAAATATTTGATTCTTCCAATATGCAGGAAATCTTGATCTTACCATTATTTGAAAGACTATAGAACATTAGAGTATTTACAAAAATCCTTCAATCATATCTAAATTTATGGTGCACAAATATCCAATGCTTATATGGGACAAGAATATTATAAACTAACTTTTATAAACTAATATTTTTATAATTATTAAACTTTGGGGGGGAAGCTGATCTTGAATGTATTTGTATACTGTCAAATCTCTTGCTTTTTTTTCTCTTTGGACTTTATCTGTTGCTTGATTAGCAATCTTTCTATATCTTAAGATTGAATAGTCACATGAATTTTCATCTAGATTTTATTCTTTGCTCTTCTTCCTCCTCCTTTTGTTATTATTATTTTACTCCTTAATAATCCTCCTGGGTTGGGACACATAGTTTTTGAGGGCAGGAGCCTGCTGTGTCCCCCTTTGTCTGGCGAAGCAATAAAGCTATTCTTTTTTTACTTCAACCAAAACTCTTTTTCTGAGATTCTATTCAACACTGGTGCAGAGAGGCCGAGCTTTTGGCAGGATTTCCATGGTTTGTAGAGGGGTTTATTCACCCTGTGTTTTTTCGGTGTCTTCCCTCTGCAAGTTTCTGTTCCAAATTTCCTCTTCTTATATTAAGGCAAGTCATATTAGATTAAAGACCACCCCAATTACCTCATTTTAAATTAATTAGCCCTGTAAAAACCCTATCTCCAAATATGGAGAATGTAAATACCTTACGTTCTGGGGCTCTAAGGGTTAGGACTTCAATATGAGTTTGTTTTTGTAGTTGCTGTATTTTTAGGAAGAGGAAGGTGAAAAGTGCAGTCAAGGTATAGCCATTGAATATTTGAAGAATTGGTAGACTACACAAAATAAAGCATGCAGTATAAAAATTGGGACAGGAAATTGTATGTACAGCATGACCCCAATATTTGGATAAAATTGTGTATTTTCTTGAAGAAAGTATACCAAATATTAAGAGCTCTTTCCTCTATATTAAGTTTAAGAATTTTTTTCATTCCACATTTCCATTTTTAACACACATTGTGCCTTATGAGTTTGAAAAAGTACACACTAAATCATGCCTTTCCTGAAAATGTGGCTCTTTTATTTTGCATATGCTTGAGATAACTTGGGGCTCAAGTTCCCACTCTCAGTGGAGTTAGGAAGGAAAGCCAACCTGTCAATTACTCCTTTCCATTCGAAAAGGTACATGCACCCCTATATTCATAGCAGCACTATTTACAATAGCCAAGACATGGAAACAACCTAACTGTCCATTGACAGATGAATGGATAAAGAAGATGTGGTATATATACACAATGGAATACTACTCAGCCATAAAAAAATGAAATAACGCCATTTGCAGCCACATGGATGCAACTAGAGATTATCATATTAAGTGAAGTAAGTCAGAAAGAGACATATATCATATGATATCATTTATATGTAGAATCTAAATTGTGACACAATTGAACTTATCTATGAAGCAGAAACAGACTCACAGACACAGAGAATAGACTTGTGGTTGCCAAGAGGGAAGTGGAGTGGGGGAGGGATGGATTTGGAGTTTGGGATTAGCATATGCAAACTGTTATATATAGAATGGATAAACAACAAGGTCCTACTGTGTAGCACAGGAAACTATATTCATTATCCTGTAATAAACCATAATGGAAAAGAATATGAAAAAGAACATATTTATATATAGCTGAATCACTTTGCTGTACACCAGAAACTAACACAACATTGTAAATCAACTGTATTTCAATTAAAAAAATGGTAACTCCTTTTCTTCCCCTTTAAGACACATACCTCCTGGTTGAAATAGTAACTTCCTGGTATTAGTGACCGCTTTGCGGTAATGGGTAATGACTGATAAAGATTTTTCTCCCCTCTCACTCTCTAGGATAGAGACTGTGGAGTTTAGCAGGTGGGACCCTCCCCCTCCCCCCCCACCTTGCTTCTAGCCTCACTGAAAGGACAAAGCTCCCTCCATGCCTTGCCTTGGTCCCTGACTTCAGGAAATCAACAAAGCCCCACCCCAATCGCTGATCGCTGAGATTCAATCTCCGCCTTCCCTGGGTGTTTTCTATTTGGTTTGGTCAGTCAGTTCCTTATATATTTTGGATATTAACCCCTTATTACATGTGATTTGCAAATATTTTCTCCTATTTCATAGGTTGTTTTCATTTTGTTTGATAGTTTCTTTTGCTGTGCAGAAGCTTTTTAATTTGATATAGTCCTACTTTAAAATTTTTTACTTTGTTGCTTGTGCTTTAGGATTACATACAAAAATCAAGATCAAGATTACCAAGATCCCATACCAAGGAGTTTTTCACCTATATTTTCTTCTAGAGAGTTTTATTGTTTCAGGTCTTATATTTAAATCTTAAATTCATTTCAAGTTAATTTTTGTACGTGGTATAAGATAGAGGTATAGTTTCATTCTTTTGCATGTGAATATCCAATATTCTCAGCACCATTTATTTTAGAGACTATCTTTTCACCATTGAGTATTCTTGGCTCACTTGTCAAATACTAGTTGACCATATAAGCATGGCTTTATTTCTGGGCTCTTGATTCTGTTCCATTGATCCCTGTGTCTGTTTTTATGCCAGTACCATACTGTTTTGATTATCAGCTTTATAGTGTAGCTTGAAATCAGAAAGTGTGTTACCTCCTGCTTTGTTCTTCCTTCTGAAGATTGTTTTGGCTATTTGGAGTCTTTTGTGTTTCTATATAAAATTTAGGATTTTTTTTCCCTCATCCTGTAAAAAAATAACATTGGACTCTTTCTAGGGATTGCACTGAATCTATAGATGGTTGTAGGTAATATGGACGTTTTAACAATATTTATTCTTCCAATCCATGAACTCATGTTCTTGCATTTTCATCTGTGGCATCAGTTTCTTTCCTCAATGTCTTGTAGTTTTCAATGTAAAGATCTTTGCCTCCTTGGTTAATTTTATCCCTTAGTATTTTATCATTTTTGATGCTATTGTTAATTGGATTGTTTTCTTTATTTCTTTTTCAGATAATTTGTTTTTAGTGTATAGAAACACAACTGATTTTTGTTTGTTTATTTTGTATACAGCAAATTTACTGAATATGTTGGTTAAACCTAACAATTTTTTGGTGGAGTTTTTGGGGTTTTCTATATATAAAAACATGTCATCTACAAATAAAGATAATTTTACTTCTTCCTTTCCAATTCTGATACCTGTTATTTCTTTTTCTTGCCTGATAGCTATAGCTTTGACTAGGACTTGTACTATGTAGAAGTGGTGAGAGTGGGCACTCTTGTCTTGTTCTTGATATTAGTGAAAAAGCTTTCAACCTCTCACCATTGAGTATGTGGTTTAGCTGTGGGCTTGTAATATATGACCTCTAGTATGTTTAAGTATATTTCTTCTATAACTAATTTGTAAGAGTTTTTTAAATATCATGAATCAATGTTGAATTTTGTCACATGCTTTTTCTGCATCTATTTAGATGATCATATGATTTTTATCTTTCATTCTATTTATGTGATGTATCACATTTGTTGATTTGCATATGTTGAACCATTCTTACATCCAAGGGCGAATCCCGCTTCATTATGGTATATGATCCTTTTAATGTGCTGCTGAATTTGGTTTGCAAGTATTTTATTGAGAATTTTTGCATGTATATTAATCAGGAATATTAGTTTGTGGTTTTCTTTTCTTGTAGTGTCCCAATCTTGCTCTGGTATCAGCATAATAGTGGTTTTGTAAAATGAGTTTGGGAGTGTTCCCTCCTCTTTGGTGTTTTTAGATGAGTTTGATAAAAATTGGTGTTAATTTTTCTTTAAATATTTGGTAAAATTCACCAGTGAATCCATCTGGTTCTGGCTTTTTCTTTGTTGGGAGTTTTTTCATTACTGATTCAATCTGCTTACTAGTAATTTGTTTGTTCAGATTTCTCTATTTCTTCCTGATTCAGTGTTTGTCTTCTTAAAACACGGACTCAATTCAGCCCATAGCAATGTCCTTTGTTAATTTAAGGAAGTTGATGAGACTATTTTTACAAATGGGTGTTGAATTTTGTCAAATCTTTTTGTGTATCTTTTGAAATGATTGTATGATTTTTCTTTTAATAGTTCATCAATATACTGAATTACATTAATTGATTTTCTGATGTTTATCCAAACCTAACTTTATCATGATTTATTATTTGTTTGTAATATTGCTGAATATGACTTAATAGGATTTTGCTGAAAAATTTTGCTTCTATGTTGTTTAGGGAAACTACCCTTTAGTGTTCTTTCCTTGTTTAGCTTTGTTTGGTTCTGGTATCAGGGTATAACACTGGTACTATAAAATGAGTTGTAAAGCATTCCCTCCTATTTTGTGTAGAATTGATATTATTTATTTCCTATATGCTTGGTAGTTTATACCAGTGTCACTACCTTGCCTTGGAATTCTTAAGAAAATTATTTCAACTGTAAACTAATTTCCTTGATCCATAATGGAATCTTTAAGTTGCCTATATAATTTTTAAATGAGCAATACATTTTTATTCTGTATTGAAGATGGAAAAATAAATGAGGAGATGTTGTAGGGGAAAAGAAGGGTCTTCCCCTTCAGCCCTGAAGGCATTTTGAAAGAAGGAGATGAAAGTTGAGGAAGCAGATGTACAGACATTTTTGTCCTCTTCTCTCCAGGCCAAATCTCAGATATCAAAGAATGTTAAAAGGAAGCCAGAGAACTGAGATAATTTTGCCTCACTTTTTATTGAGGTTGTGCAAGAGACCCACCGCAAAGTTATCTTTGAAATAATCTAGTCATGTCCAATATGTAAGCAAAAATAGAGCCCACATTAGTTTTTATAGGCATCCTCCTACTAAAGAGATTTTTTTTTTTGACTTCAAGACATATGAGAGACATCTAGTCACTTGCTCTCTTTTTTTAATCAGTACACTAATAGCCACAAGTTCACATTTTTCCTCAAGAAAATATTGGAAAAGCCAAAGCTTTTCTTTTAGCATGGACAGTGTTTAATTAATTTCTGATCTTACCATCTGTGATCCCATAAAAAAAAACAGATAATTTAGTCCACAAGTTTATTATTACTATTTTGCTGTGATAATTATACTTTGTCTTTAGTGAGGGATATATATGTAACTGAGTAGAGTGAAATAAATTTCAATGTGATGGGCCAATGAGAAATAGCAGTTAATTTTTCCCTGCAAAATCTAATATTGGGTCACTAAAATCACAATTTTTGTAAACTTTTCCAAAAGAGTCATATGTTCTCATAATATTTTTATGTAAAGCCTACTATTTTAATTTTGGAAATCAGTATTTGAGTCTTAAAGAAGGTTAAGTTATAGTAATCAATAACTATACTTCGAAAAGATAAATTTAAGGAGCTCTCTCTGTATGTGTTTAACAGAATATAAAAGAAAATATCACCTTTGCATCCATACGTCTTCGAATAGAATATGATAATGCTGTATAAATATATAAGCAGCTTAGTTCTAGAATCATATAAACAAGCCATTCTTTGAAGCTTAAAAAAATCATTACTTTGTTAGCTTTTGGTCTTCCATTTTCAAGTAGTAACTTTCAAAATAGTTTTAACACTAAACCCAAAGTCTCTGTGTAAACTAGTATAGAGTTGATCCTAGATACTGTAAGTAACAATATTAGGGAACACTCCAGCAAATGCAGCAAGCAGACTATCTTTATTAATGATATTTATACTTATATGTATCCTTTGCCTGATTCTCAACACACATTTTTACTCTTTCCAAATTTTTGGACATATTCTGATAATCATTCATCAAGCAATTGCTTATAATTATTTCTTCAAATGTGTTTAATACCCAGTCTAGTGGGGTATTTTTTGTTATTCCTTTCAGGTGTCTTATGTTTATATTTTTGTACTTTCATATCAAAGTTCATTTTACTTACTTTAATTTCCTATCCTGAATTTTTATATTATCTTTTTTTTTTTAAGATGTTGGGGGTAGGAGGTTATTAATTAATTAATTTATTTTTGCTGTGTTGGGTCTTAGTTTCTGTGTGAGGGCTTTCTCTAGTTGTGGCAAGCAGGGGCCACTCTTCATTGCGGTGTGCGGGCCTCTCACTGTCGCGGCCTCTCTTGTTGTGGAGCACGGGCTCCAGACGCACAGGCTCAGTAGTTGTGGCTCACGGGCCTAGTTGCTCCGCGGCATGTGGGATCCTCCCAGACCAGGGCTTGAACCCGTGTCCCCTGCATTAGCAGGCAGATTCTCAACCACTGCGCCACCAGGGAAGCCCCATATTATCTTTTTTATATGTCATTTATTTAATGATTGATAATATTAATTGCGTTTAAGATAATCTGGGAATTATATGTTATTACTTTAACTATTCAATAATATTTAATGTACAGTATTTATTTTTTAGCTCCCAAATAATATTCCCAAATAATATCTATTCTGATATTAAATTCATTTTTTAAAATATTTTACCCATCACATTTTATTTAACTCAAACTTATTTTATGTAATAGTACTGACATAAAGATGTAAAAATTATTGAATAACACCTGTCACTTTTGATAAACAAAAAAATTCCTATATACATATCACCTATAATTTTTATCTGTCCATTAAAAGGTAACCAGATATTTATTTTTATTTTAATGCTTCTAAGAATAGGACCCATCTTACAATCAATATGTATAATAATGTTTGTTATCTGAAGATACGTTATTATACAAAGCCATGTTTTTGATTAATATTATTTTAGAATTAAGATACTGTGGTCCTAAGAAATCAATATCTTTAGCAGAGTCTTTATCAAGTCTTTAGCCTCCATCAGTGCACATTAAGCACTGCACTCTCATCTAGCTGTAGGGTGGCCATATGGTCATATTTCTCAGAATATGGACACAGGAGATGATATCACATTGATCTAGGGTGGTGGCTGTGGAGTCAAATGGAAATCAAAATCAAGCTCAAGCACTTGCTGTGAGATCTTAGACAAGTATTTCATTCCTCCGATTTGCTTCTTTACCTGTAAAATATTGATGGCAACTATACTGTAAGGTTCTTGTGAGGATGAAATGACTCAATTCATGTAGAGTTTTTGAAACAGTACTTGAAACATAGGAAACCCACCATTATCATTGTAAATATGTGTCCTTTGTCAAACATAAGATGTGGTTATTTCTGATAACTTCCATTATTACTTTGAAGTCTCCAATGGCATTCTTTGGAGGCATAAAATTTCTTAGAAGCTCTGTAAATGTGCTCAGTTTAAACATCCATACTGATTCTCTTAACCCTAAAAGCATTATCAAAGAAGTTCTGCTTTGATTGGCTAAACCTTAAGAACAGCTTCATCTAAATTAAAGTGAACATAATAAGTTAAACAAATTAACAACAGGAATAACAATAACAAAAAATCAAAGTTATTGAATAGGACAATCAGATATACAAAAAATGTGGCAGAAAATCAAACTTTATCCCCCTCTGCTGCTTACACTTGAGTCTGAGGAAAAGCAGCAAATGATCATCTCCACATTTGCATATATATATGTATATATACATATAATATCTTTGCATATAAATATATACATAATTAAATACTTTTTAAACTATATTTTATAACTGTCTCTCTCTCTATAAAACTATGTAATATATATGACTAAATAATTATGTAACTATATATATGTACCTTTCTGTCTCTCTCTACACACACATACACACAAACACACATGAACACATAATTGTTGTCAGCAGATAAATACAATTTATTCTTCAGATTAAGAATATTTCCTGAAAAGTTTTAGTACTTCCTACTTCTTTTACAAATAGACACTATCTTCCAAGTTTGTCTCCTTTGCTGAAGGAACAGAACAAAATGAGCCACCCAGATGAATAAACATTCCTCAAATTCCCTAATTAATGTAAGTCAAATAATATTGACAATCCATATCATGAAAGATAAGTGACTTGCTATGACTTGTCCTTTCCTTATGCCAATCTAAAATAATCTCAGCAGGCAGACCATATATTTATGGAGAGTTTTGAAATAATAGGTTATCATTTATATTTTTACCCCAAAAGCAGACATCACTTGGTTACCTTAAAGGAAAATGAATAGAATGAATATTTAATTCTGGAAGACTGAGAATTAGTCTTCTGAAGCCACATTTTTTGAGCTAATATATGTTAAGCCATATTAAATTTTCCAATTCATTGTAATGATGGGAATAGCAAAAGCATTAAGTCACCAAAAGAGAACTTATAAGCAAATATTGGGTACTTAATATTTAAACCATGTAACTCAGATTGAGACTTGAACCCACGTACAGGGACTTGAAACCAGCCAAAACCCAGATTGGGACTTGAACCCATGGTCTTTTAACTGAGATCACACATCTGGTCTCAGGACTTAATGAAGCTCAGGTTCTTGATGTCTCATTGCAGAAAGAATTCAGTGAGAGAAAAAGTGATAGGTAAGAAGTAGATTTATTTAGAGAGAAACACACTTCACAGACAGAGTGTGGACCATCTCAGAAGGTGAGAGGAGTCCCACGGTATGGGGTTGTCAGTTTTTATAGGAGTGTTAATTTCACGGGCTATTGAGTGGGAGGAGTTTCCAGCTATTTTGGGTAAGGGGTGGGGATTTCCAGAAATTGGGCCACCACCCACTTTTTGGTCTTTATGGTCGGCCTTGGAACTGTCATGGAACCTGTGGGTGTGTCATTTAGCTTGTTGATGTGTTACAGTGAACATATACTGAGGCTCAAGTTCTACTGGAAGTCAAATCATCCACCATTTTGGATCTAGTTAGTTCTAACCAGTTTTTGTCATGTCCTACAGCTATGCCATTCTTTTAAATGTTGTGCCCTGCCCCCTTCCCTCCTGTTTCAATATTATATATATCAGATATTGTCTCTGTACTAAAAGAAATGCAATAGTCTTGAAGGAGACAAATAATGTACAAGTTATACCTTCATAGAAAAATATGTGTGACTATGTATAATGAAGTGATGAGTTGCAGTTCTGGTTATCGATTACATTTTAAAAATTAGTAACTATAAATGAAATATTTTCTCAGTTTCTTCATGACAATATTACCTATTAATGCATATAATATTTATGAGTATAAAGATGATACAGCTTAGTAAAATCAACCAAATTTCCCTGAATAACACGGAATAGTGTTGCAAGTTTTTTTTTTTTAATACACTAATATCTAGATTGATGAGTAAGGTTTATTTCTAGAATAAGCAAGGAGTTTTGGCTATTTATGAGAGGTGTTATCTAACATCTCTCAAAAATAAAGTAAAATAATACTTTCATGTATACTTTCTGATTTACTTTCAAATGGAGAAATGCATTCTGTTTGCTTTTAGTGGAAAGCAAAATAAACTAGATGTCAGCAGATTATAGATTTCTTTCACTCTGCTTCTGTTTTCTTTAGAAAATCATTGTTTTCCGAGAATGCATTTGAATTATTTGTATAATAAGTTTTCAGATTAGATGATCTCAAAAAAATATGTTTTTAAACTGCAGATAAACTATCAAAAGTGTGAAGTGGATTTTCAAAATTACGTGTTGAAAAGCCTAGACATACATTCAAACTATAGAAAATCACAGAAAAGAAAAGAATTGGAAAGCATAAAAATGGAAAAAATATATTTTATTTAATGTATAAAATATCATATATTCTAATGAATAGAGAAGCAAAGATAAGAATTATATCTGACTTTTCCTCAGAAATCATGCAAGCAGGAAGAGTTGAGTGAAATACTTAAAGGGTTGAGATATCACCAGCCTAGAATTCTGTACCCTGTGAAATTATCCTTCAAAACTGATGAAGAAATTGACTTTCTCAGAAAAAATAAATTGGAGGAATTTGTTGCCAATACACCTGCCTTGAAGGAAATATGGATTTGAATTGGTTGTAAATGTATAGTTCAAACTCTAGGGCAAACACTAAAAAAGGTTAAAAAAAAAAGTGTAGTTGATATGCTAAAGAAGTGAGAAAATAGAATCATAAAATGATCAATTAAAAATCACAAAAAGCAGAAAAATTGTGGAAGACACAACATGAACAAAGAAAAAGGACACAAATAGAAAACAGTAACAAATATGGTAGTTATTAATGTATCTATATCAATAATCACCTGAAAATATCAATGATGTAAATACACCAATTAAAAGACAGAGTCAATTAAAAAATAAGAACCAACAATATCTTTTCTACAATGAACACACTTTAAACATAAAGACACATACCAATAAGATAAAGGAGTGCAAAGAGATATACAATGCTAATAGTAATCAAAAGTAGCTATATTCATTGCAGACAGAGCAGACTTCAGAATAAGGAAAGTGTGGATGCAACTAAAAACAGGCTGTCAAAATACATGAAACAAAATTTGATAGAACCACAAGGAGAAATAGATGAGTCCACTGTTATAGTTGGAAACTTTAATACCCATCTATCAGAAATGGATAAATATATCAGACAGAAAATCAGTAAAGATATAATTAATCTCAACATCACCATCAGTCAGCAGGATATACTTGACATATGTAGATTACATCATCCAACAACAGCAGAAAACACATTCCTCTGAAGCTCTTGTGGAACATGCACCAAGGTGAAAAACACTCTGAGTCATAAAACATATCTAAAAATTTAAAAGGATAGATATTACACAATCTCTGCTCTCAGACCACAGTAGAATTGAACTAGATATCAATAACAGAAAGATAGCTGGAAAATCCTAAAATACTTGGAGACCAAAAACCAGAGTTCTAGAAAACGCATGGATCAGTGAAGAAATGTCAAGAGAAATTTCAAAATATTTTGAAACATATGAAAATAAAAGTACAACTTATCAAAAATGGTGTGATGCAGTAAAAGAGTGTTTAGAGCAAAATTTATGGCATTGAATGCATATATTAAAGAAAAGTAAGATCAGATATCAATCTAATTTAATGCTTTAGGAAACTAGTAAAAGATGGGCATATTAAATCTAAAGTAAGCAGAAGAATATAAGAATTAAAGCAGAAATCAATGAAATTGAAAAATGGAAATCAATAGAGAAAAATCAACAAAACCAAAAGTTGGTTATTTGAAAGACCAGTAAAATTGATAAGCCTCTAGTCAGTTTAACACAAAAAGAGAGAAAAAACAAATCAGAATAAGCCTATATCTATTAACGAAACGGAATCAATAATTAATAGCTTTCCAAAATAGAAAGTATCAGGCCCAGATGGGTTTACTGGTGAATTCTGCCAACATTTATGGAAGAAATTATACTGATTCTCTACAGTGTCTGTTAGAGGACATAAGAGGAGGGAATACTTCCCAACTCATTCTATGAGTTCAGCAATACCCTAATAATAAATTCAGAGAAAGTCATTATAGGAAAAGAAAACTGCAGACCAATATCTCTCATTAACATAGATGCAAAAATCCTCAGTAAAATGTTAGCAAATTGAATCCAAAAAAATAAAAAAGAATTATACACCAAAACCAAGTAGATTTATCCTAGCACAGAAGTCTGCTCGAAATGTGAAAATCAATTAATGTAATCCTTCACATCAGCAGGCTGAAGAAGAAAAATCATATGATCTTATCAATAGATGCAGAAAAAGTATTTGACACAATCCAACATTTATTCATAATAAAACTCTCCATAGACTAGAAATAGAGGGGAACTGTGTCATCTTGATAAAGACTATGTAATTACCCAAAGGAGCTGAAAACTTAAGTCCACTCAAATATCTTCACACAGATGTTTACAGCAGCTTTATTCATCATTGCCAAACATGGAAGCAGTCAAGATGTCCTTTAGTAGATGAATGGATAAATAAACCGTGGAACATACATACAATGAAATATTATTCAGCACTAAAAGGAAATGAGCTATTAGGCCATGAAAAGATATGAAGGAAACTTAAATGCATATTACTAAATGAAAGAAGCCAATTCAAAAAGGCTACATACTGTATGATTCAAACTATATGACATTTTTTAAAAGACAAAACTATAGAGACAGTAAAAAGATTAGTAGTTGCCAAGGTTGAGGGATGGGGGAGAGTTGAATAGGCAGAGGATAGAGGATTTTTAGGGCAGTGAAAATACTCTATATGATATATATTTTAATTTTTTAATTTTTTTGAAGTATAGTTGATTTACAATATTATATTATTTTCAGGTATACAACATAGTGATTCAAAATTTTTAGATTATACTCCATTTAAAGTTATTATAAAATGTTGACTATATTCCCTATGCTGTACAATATATCCTTATAGCTTATTTATTTTATACATAGTGGTTTGTATCTCTTAATGCCCTACCCTGTCTTATCCTTTCCCCCTTCCGTCTCCTCACTGGTAACCACTAGTTTGTTTGTGTTTTGTTATATTAATTCATTTGTTTTATTTTTTAGATTCCACATATAAGTAATGAGATACAGTATTTGTCTTTCTCTGACTTAATTCACTAAGCATAAGACTCCCTAGTTCCATCCATGTTGTTGCAAGTGGCAAAATTTCATCCTTTATTATGGCTGATTAGTATTCCGTTGTGTGTGTGTGCGTGTATATATATATATATATATATATATATATATATATATCACATTTTCCTTATCCAGTCATCTGTTGATGGACACTTGGTTACTTCCATATCTTGGCTATTATAAATAATGCTGTTATGAACAGTGGGTGCATGTATCTTTTTGAATTAGTGTTTTCATTTTCTTCAGATATATACCCAGGAATGGAATGGCTGGATCGTATGGTAATTCTATTTTTAGTATTTTGAGGAATCTCCATAACTGTTTTCAATAGTGACTGAACCAGTTTACACTCCCAGAAACAATGAATGAAAACAATCCTTTTCTCCACATCCTCATCAACACTTGCTATTTGTTGTCTTTTTGATGACAGTCATTCTGATTTGTGTGAGATGATACCTCACTGTGTTTTTGATTTGTGTTTCCCTGATGATTAATTATGTTGAGCATCTTTTCATGTGCCTGATAGCCATCTGTATGCCTTTCTTGGAAAAATACCTATTCATCCTCCTCTTGCAATATTTTAATCAGGTTGTTTGTTTGTTTGATGTTGAGTTGTATGAGTTCTTTGTATATTTTGGGTATTGACTCATTATCAGATATATCATTTGCAAATAGCTTCTACCATTCACTAAGGACATTTTTCATTTTATTGCTAGTTTCTCTCACTGTGCACAAGCTTTTTAGTTTGATGATATCCCATTTGTTTATTTTTGCTTTTGTTTCCCTGCCTGAGGAGACATATACAAAAAAATATTGCATGTTTTTTGCAACAGAAATTTGACCGATGTCAAAGACTGCACTGCTTCTGATTTCTTCTAGGAGTTTTATGATTTCACATCTTACATAGATTCACATCTTATGTAAGATTCACATCTTACATCTTACATGTCATAGATTAATTGACCACAAGTGTGTAGCTTTATTTCTGGGCTCTCTATTCTATTCCATTGATCGATGTGTTTTTGTGCCAGTACCATACTGTTTTGATTATTGTAGCTTTGTAGTGTCGTTTGAAATCAGAGACATTTATTCTTCTTTCTTGAGATTCTTTTGGCTATTTGAAGTGTTTTGTGTTTCTATACAAAGTTCTGAATTATTAATTGTTCTAGTTCTGTGAAAAATGCCATCAGTATTTTGATAGAGATTGCACTGAATCTGTGGATTGCCTTGGAAAATATGGTCTTTTAAACAATATTAATTCTTCCAATCCAAGAGCATGGTATATTTTTCCATTTATTTGTGTCACTCAAGTAAAAACAAAGTATGAGGTACTTAAATATAAGTAGGTATATATAAATATATACATGTATCTGTGGAAAAATCAGAACCCAGAATTCTACATTTATAGTGATCAAAATCATATGTGTATGTATACAGAACAGAAGAATACTAATGCTTAGATGGTAGAATTAAAGATGATCTTCATTTTTCCTTTATTTTTACCTCCAAATATTCTTAATTATTATGTATTTATTTAACATTCTTAAATAATATTATTAAACTATCATAAGCTAATATAGTTTGACATATAGTAGCTTATAAAGATAATGTATTTCTACATTAGATATTTAAGGAATTATATAGAGAGGCAGACACAGTACAGGGATGAAAGGAAACACATGTGAGGTAAAACAAGATGCTATAACACATTACTGTACAGTGAAGATTCTGGACTTTAAAAAAAGAACACACAGATACAGAATTCATAAGGCTACTGCTTTCCCCAAGTTATCAGCATCCCTTGGCTGGAGTATTTATACAGTGGTTCCCAAATGGTTTCCCTGTTTGCCCATTTACCCCAATAGTCTATTCTTCACACTGTAGCTAGAGGGCTTTTACAAACTATGCCATTTTTCTTTTGAAACTCTTGATGACTTCCTATATTACTCAGGACAAAAAACAAAGTACTTAACATTGTACACATGGTTCTCCTATCATATCTGAAACATCTTCCACCCAATTCTGTGATCAAATCAGATCATAACAAAAAGACTTATCTGACTCTTCTATGTAAAATAGCAAACCCCAACCCACTATCCCTTTACCCTGCTCTATTTTTCTTCACTAGAATTGCTACTACCTGATACACATCATGATATAGATATATATGCTATGTACATATAAATTACATATGCATGCATATATAGGCACATCACACATATATCACATATATATATACACACATACCTAATACAACTATGTATTTCACACCCAGAGTGTACATTTTCATATCATATAATTCATATCTGTATTTCACCACATGATGTGTATTTTCACACATGCCTGTGTGCCATTTGTATCTGTCAGCAACAGTCACAGGCAATGTTTGCTGAGTCCTTGGCAAGTATCATGCTTTCTTAGAAAGCTAAGGAAAGAAATTTGATAACTTTAAGGGAATATTCTAGAGATTATTTTTCACTTATATGAGTTTTAAAAACCTGTTCAGAATATCTTTACATCAGGAGTTGTCTCTTAAAAAGTTAAGTAGAACTCTCATGATATCAGATTTAGCTTAAGCTAATGGTCACTCATAATTTAAAACATCATCTATGTCTATGAAAATAACAAATATCTGAATGAGTACTACAAAATGAAGTAAAATATCTGAATTCTCCAAAGATTGGCTCTTTTACATCCAAGCAAATAATTGTGGTCCTGGGTGAAATGAAATTAAGAAATACATTATTTTTGTTTATCTTATTATTATTATTATTTTTTAATTCTTTCAAGTGGATATTGGTTTGGGGGAGCTGGCAACGGGAACTAAGTTACTTCTGTTAATCAAGTAGATTCATCAGCAACCCTCACCTATAACTTTTTCTTTTATAAACAGCTTCACTTTTGGAGAATTTATTCCTGTCTGAGTTGAAAATTAGAGGGAATGTTGGTCAAGTGAAGGACAATGAGGCAGAGGGTAAATAAACATATTCCTCTTTTACAAATGGAACCACTGTATTTATTAGGCATCAAGTAAAACCAGAGTATACCAAAAAAGTTCCAGTATATTGTGTTTCAGAATATTTAAACAAGCTTTTCTTTATCTTAATTATTTGGCAAACATATAAGTAGCAGTATTGCATCAAGTATTAACATTTTCTGTAGTTATTTATTGTCATTCATAAGATTGAGAAGTTGGATGCAGTAACTGATAGTGAGATAATGAGAGTTGCCAACCCAGAGAACTTATTGACATAGTTGCAGAGATTGAGGAGATATTTCAAGGGGAAAAAAAAGGTAAACTAATCCTGGTAAAGATAGAATTATAGGAACATCTGTAGGGGACAGGTGAATTAGATGATAGAATAACGCAAGAGAGGCAGTAAATATATGATTATTACATTTATGGATAATCCAGTAAACTGAGTACCCCAAAAGGTTTTCTGGAAAGTGCAGATCAGGAAAATATATTCTCAAGTTAATAGAAAGGTATATTACCCCAATACAGTCAAATTATATATTCCATTCTTGAATTTTGAATCACTACTAAATGGACAGAGAAATTTAGAAAAGAAAAAATCCATGTAATGGTATCTGAGTGGTATGCTTCTGACCATGAGGCCATTTTTTTTCTTTTAATTTTTATTTTATATTGGCGTATACTTGAGTAACAATGTTGTGTTAGTTTCAGTTGTACAGCAAAGTGGTTCAATTATGCATATACATATATCTATTGTTTTTCAACTTTTTTTTTTTCTATTTAAGTTGTTTGTCCTGAATCTTATCTGTTTCCAAATTTGAGTTCTTATCTTCTTGTCAATTGTGTGACACATCATTCTCCCCACCCATCATTTATCTTCCAGTATATTTCCTTCAGCTTAATTTCAATTTCACAATGTTAAGATATATACCCAGTTAAGAAGTCAGGATTTTTTTAAGTTACAACTATAGATAAGGTATTTTACACTAGGTAATGATCACACCATGTCTTTTGACAAAGAAATTTTAAAGCTAATAGTGAGGATATATATATATTTAAAGCAATTATAACTTACTTTATTTTAAAAATTCCTGCAATAGCTGATATATCTATCTCAATGTAGATTTCATAGCTATGTTTTTAAAATGACAGAGTTAAAAATGAAAGTTTATATTCTGTTTCTTTTATTTTTTTGTTAACTTCTGTCTTTCTCTTTTGTTGATAATAGTTTTATAATAATTTTTTTTATCAGAACTACTTTAGGGAAAAATTTCTCTGTTAGTGTAAAAATTTGGTAGATTACTTGGATTTTTGAGTGGTAGGTTTTCCTAGGTTTTAAGCCTCCAAACACTGAGTACCTGTATGTTTTAGTTACCAAAGTATTCTACATGACCCAGCGCATGTGAAGAACAAATGAATAAATGAATGGGTATATGAAGAAATGGTACTTCCACATGGTTACTTCCAATGGTTACTTGGTTGATATTTAAAATTTCTGGAAAAAGAGTAAAGGCCAGTAAACTATCAGAATGCTGTATATTCTCTGGTCTATGAAATTAGTTATACCAAATTAAAGCAGATCTTTGGCTTAGAGAATAAAAATTGTGTTTTGCAGATACTGTTTAGTTGGCAGTATGCATTACTCCATCTTATTTAGACATTTAAAATATAAATAATAATTGTCTTTATTATGACAATTATGACAATAAATAACAAGAAACTTTTATATATATAAAGAAAAAATGGTTTCCCCATATCTGTGGAGAGAAATATGCTGCCATTTATTGTTTTGATAAATAAAAGTAATAAATGGTCTAAACTGAAGAATTTGAAAGGAAAATATGATTAATAGCTTTTGCTGATTCTGTTATTACTTCTCATAATCCTAGGGGCTTCCTTTAACTTAAAGTATCAGATATGTTCCTAAATGTTTGTATTTTCTGGGAACCTACAAATTCAGACTTCCTCTCTCTCTTTTCTTCCCTCCCTTCCTTCCTTTTTTCCCCTTCCTGTTTCTTTCTGTTTATCTACATTCCTTCTCTCATTCTTCCATGTCTGAAAATTAAGTGCATTTAGTTCACTTTCTCAGTTTACGTAACTCCAGATATGTTTTAAAATTTCTTTTTTGTCTTCAGATTTTTACATCAAATAACGACAGATTAATTTTGCCAGTATTATTTATTTTGCTATTATTTACTAACTAAAATAAAAGCTGAATTTGTGGTAATATTAACATTTTTACTTTGGAAATATTATGAGGATATTTTGGTCTTACACATCCCAAATTAGAAATATCTCAATAATTGAAAACTAGAAAGTTAAGATCAAGTAAAATGACTTCCAATATATATACATGAAGATAGAAAAATAAAATATGTTAAACATTGAACAACAAAGTGGATATATTGTATACAGTAAGACAACAGTTTTTATTTTGGAAGGTCACTCTAAAAATATGGGAGGTCCTATAATATCTAACACAACTGATAATTAATCATGGTATATATGTCCACCCAGAAAAATATATTCAGTTCAGAAAATGAGTGATGCAGATTTATTTGTGCTAATATAGATGTATCTGGAAGACACAAATGAAAACACTACAGAGCAAGTGCATAGAGTACAGATGACCCTTGAACAATGAGGGAGTTAACCTCTGTATAATCTGGGCCTGCCTATTCGCGGTTCTTCTGCATCCGTGATTCCTCCGTCTCCGTGGTTGGTTCCTCACCTCCGGGGTTCCTTCACATCGTGCAAGTGCAAATTCAACCAACCAGTACCATAGTATTGACTACTGAAAAGTATCCAGGTATAAGTGAACCCAAGCAGTTCAAACCTGCACTGTTCAAGGGTTAATCTGTACTATAATTTGTGTGTGTAAAAGAAAGGCTAAAAATGTATATTTTGTCAACATATAGACTATCTCTGTTAAGAGCTTTAATAAATTGGCCACAGTTATTGCTCTAGAAAGGCCGGGTCCTGAGTGGGTATAGAAAGGGTCAGCAGATAGACTTTCTTACTGTTAATCCCTTTGCACGTTTTGAATTTTAGATGATTTTGCTATGGCCTGTTACAAAAGAAGATCTTGAAAAATATTTAGGTATTTGCCTAAGTAGTTAATGAATTGAAGAGCTCATTATCAATTTTATTTACTGGTATAATCAAATAATTGGAAGATAATATAAAACTTAGAAACAGTAAAAATATAATGAAAGGATATGTTTACAAATGATATTTACATAATTAGGTACAAATTAGAAATAATCCCTTTATGCAGCTGGTTTCTCAGGACAGAACTACACAAAGATGAGGTAGTTTACTGGTTGCTATCAGTTTCTGATGGTCAGAAAACAAAGAGCTGCTTTTTAAATAGTTAATAAAAGGAGAGTTCTTTTATAATGTATTGATAGTACCTAATTATATGCACAATCCTGATAGAACCATCACACAGCTTGGTATGAATATCATTTTTATGAATTTATAGGCAATTCACTTAAGAAGATGGACAGAGAGAGAAATAAGTTTGGCCATTTCATTTTTAGAATTTAATTTTCTTGGAAAACAGCATATGTTTCTATACCAAATATTAATATGTATTTTATAAATTTTATAAATGGAAGTGTATGTTAGAACAGAGCTGAGGGACTGTGAAGAATATTTGCTTTCTTTATATTTTTCTTAAATTTATACAGGTGGTAAAAATAAAATAAATACATATTTGATATATTTATTTGAGCATATAAAACCAGTGAATATTGTTTACTGAAAGAGCTGGCTATCTCATAACAATGCCATTTATATTGTTTTAGCTTTACTCATTAAATATTTTACTTTATAAAGTAGTAATTTTACCCCAACACTTTTCAAACTAAATTAACAAAATAATTCACATACCACATGTATCTTGGAATATGACAGTGGTATTTCCCCGTCATTGTTTTTTATTTTTTGAGATCATATGTAAGTGATATTGTTATATCTGTTCTTTTTTATTAAACAATATAAAATAAACATAGTACAAAATTCAGAAAATGTTCAGTTGATGTTAAAAAAGTCAATTTAAAAAATCAACCATGTTTTGGCTGAGATTATTGAAAAGTATTGTATTTCTATTGACTACATTTTTGCAGATGTGTAAGTTAAGTGTTGCAGAACTATTGGAACTCTTTCTTCATGTTCAACACTGACTGGGGCTTCATTATCAATACTGACATTCATAAATAATGCCAAGGAATGGTTAGTATTACTCCAAATCATTGAGTTCCTGCCTAACCAGTGGCTCACAAATGAGGCAGTATTTATCTTAATATTTAGCATTTTTCATTTTTCATAGTGACATATTAAAGCAGTTAGATTTGTAAGAAATTTCTAAATTGAGAAAATCATATCTTTACTTCAAAGATAATTTTTCTTAATATTTTGTTTTTAGGAAATTGACCAGTGTATTAAATTTTACACAGTACACTCATACCTAGACTAAAATTCTAATTCAGATTTTTTTTGACTTTTTAAAAATAAACTTTTAATTTTAGAATAACTTTAGATTTACAAAAAATTTGTGAATATAGTACAGAAAGTTTCCATATACCCTACACCCAATTTGCCCTCTTATTAACATCTTACATTAGTATGGTTTGTGTGCTACAATTAACCAATATTGATACATTATTATTAACTAAAGTCCATACTTTATTTAAATTTCCTTAGCTTTTACCTCAAGTCCTTTTTATATTCCAGGATCCCATCCAGGATAACACATTGCGTTTTGTTGTCGTGTCTCCTTAAACTCCTCTTGGCTGTGACAGTTTCTCAGACTTCCTTGTTTTTGATGACCTTGACAGTTTTATAGAGTACTGATCAGGTGTTTTGTAGAATGTCTTTTAGTTGGAATTTGTCTGATGTTTTTCTCATGATTAGCCTGGGGTTATGGGTTTCAGGGAGGAAGATCCCAGAGATAAAGTGCCAGTTTCATCACTTAGTATCTATATATGAATATGTATGTATGGTATGTTTACATATACAATATTGGCATTATATTGTATTTTCCTATTACAGTCTTTTTTTTTTAAACCAGTGGCTCCTAAACATTCTCTGAATCTTTATTCTTTTACAAGATTTTAAAAACTTCTTTTTGAAATATTTTAGGCATTCAGAAAGTTGTAAAGAATACTATAACAAACCCACATTCTTTTAACACAGCCTTATCAAATCTTAATATTTTACCACCACATTTGCTTCAAATTCTCTTTTAAGGAAATTAATATTTCAGATAAAGTTGAGCTTATATATACTTCCTACCTAATCTCATTCCTGTTTCTCCCTTGTTCTTCATTTTAAAAATATTTTTAAAATAAATAGAACATTTATCAGAATAAAATACAATCTAATTGCATTCTACCTTGATACTATTATGCTATTTCAAAAATTTTCTTTGGAAATCAATTTGCCTCCATTCAACAGCTCTCAGTTTAAGATATACATCAAATTATGACTATTTGATTATTTTTGTAACCACACGTATCCCTTTCTAGTTTCTGCTTACTTTCAGACAAATAGCACAAGACAATTATCCTCAATCTTAACTCTTGAGCTCCCTCACACATCTCCAAATAATATTTACATTTCGTTCTTTATGGTGAATTAGCTTTCTGTTTTGCTAAATATATACTCAATGTTTGCTACCATTTTCCTCTTTATTTATTTATTACTAACATCAGTAATGTATACCATCATTCTCCAAGACATCGAAAGTCAGATACTCCTAGCTTCATTTCTTTCAGATTTACCAGCTTCTCTGTAAGCCACGAAATTTTTTTGAGCCTTTCCTCACACTCTCTCTCTAATCCATCTGTCTTTATTTCCCAGTAGTAACAATTTAGTTCAGGCCCTTACCACTCTGATTGTGTGATGGCAGTAGTCATATAATTTGGCTTCCAGGCCCCAAGGAGAAATATATTACTATTGTTCATTTCTGAATATTGTAGCTTAGAAAATATAAAACAAGACGATGAAGAAAAATGGACTCAGGAGAATATATCTTCTAGCAGGTTGTTTTTCTGTTCATTTTAATATATGGAAATTGCATTATAGAATTTGATTCTCGTATTCCTAGTAACACATAAAAAAGAAGACATAATTTTGATGGATGATATCAGCTGGAGTCTAGAACTCTGACCTGTTGCCCAAAAAATCCTAATTACTCGTATGGGAGGTATTGACCTAACCTACAAACTCAATTTTAATTTAAAGGAAGATCTAATGAGGAATACAGTAGAGACTATGCAACATTTTCAATTACACATGTGGTTTAGCTTTTTAAATAGAAATTCCTATAGCTCATTTCTCAAACATCAATGGCAAAATCTATACTAAGTTTGAAGTGTAGCACACACACACAATGCACACCTATGCATGTATAAAACTTAAGAATTTAAAGGCTAGTTTATTCTACACCATCTCAGCTGCAATTAAAAACTCAACACAGCAAAAACACTTGAACTGATCAGCCAAAACCATCTATATGTTTGTTGATAAGAACATAGAAAGAAAATAATACATTTGCATACAGTAAGTCTCTTACCTTAATTTATAGTCTCTTAACTCTTCAACAACTTTTATTTAAAATATTTATAAATTACTTATTGTATGGGTCACAGTATGGTAGTTGTTTGATGTAATGTTGATGAGAGTCCCTGAAAAGAGGGAGCTAAATATGTATTAATAATAATGTACTTGGGGCTTCCCTGGTGGCGCAGTGGTTGAGAGTCTGCCTGCCGTTGCAGGGGACACGGGTTCGTGCCCCAGTCCGGGAAGATCCCACATGCCGCGGAGCGGCTGGGCCCGTGAGCCATGGCCGCTGAGCCTGCGCGTTTGGAGCCTGTGCTCTGCAACGGTAGAGGCCACAACAGTGAGAGGCCCGCGTACCACAAAAAAAAAAAAAAATGTATTGATAATAATGTACAAATTTGGTTGCTTTCTTCTTATCATGTAAAACTTTATATTTCTTCTTCAAAAATGACATTTAATGTATGGCAAGTAATATATATTTTTTCATTAGTCTGTAAGCTCCATGGCAACCTGGGATGTGTCTGCTTTGCTTATTCTTTATCCCCATAGTCTACTTTATTCTTGTCAGGTGTCAACGTTTTATAAATAATTCTTGAATGAATGGATGATTCAAGTTTGCAATACAGAGCTGAGTAAGGTTAAGTATTTTAAAGAGATACAATTAATTCAAAGGGCTAGTGTTTAACATCAAGTTGACAGGATGAGGAATAGAGTATTTGAGAATGGATTTAAAAAATGGATAAAACTGAGACCTACTGTCATGGATAGAGATATTTAAGGAGAAAGACATGTAGGAATAAAAAGCATGCAATTGAAGAATTGTAATTCTGGTACCCAGGTACTATTTAGTTTATGGATATATATGTCATTTTTATGTGGTTTTCAGTATGAGTCAGGAGAGAATGAATGACTTCTGAGCTTGTCTTCCCTAAGCTTTTTGTTGTCTACACACACTAATTTATTTTCTTGTGTGTATATGTGGAGGGCAGAGAGAGAGAGTATGTTGTGTGGGAGTACTCTTCTGGAAGTTGATATCGGGGAGCACAAATGAGTGAGTTGAGAGAGTGAGTCAGGGAGGGGAAGGAAAGCTGTAAAAAGTGTGTTAATAAGCTGTTTACTCAATAGGCAACTAGGACACAATTCCACTGGGGACTCTGTGGAATACACTTCTGGAATGTTGAGGGATTATATCCACTTTCTTACCTCTACTCACTTAAAAAAATTCCATGAACGCCATTCTGACTTTTGATCACTTTCTTTTCAGTTTTCTTTCCTTTAAATTCTTTTTGTTTTCTTTCATTTCATATTATCTAAGTTATTATCAGGGCAGTTATTTAAGATTCTAGTAGCTACTCTGTGGAGCATGAGTTTATAAATCAAAGTGAGTCTTTTATTATGCTAAGAAAATGAAAACAGTTCAGATTTCAATACATGTATAATGGTCAGTACTTTTGGGTACACGTACACTTAATCTGCTTTGAAATTATAACCTTCAAATCCATCACAAATATTTTTCTTTTGTTTACCAGATTGATTTTAAGTTTGTGTACTTTTACTGAAAAGGAACAAATGGCTTTGGATTTTTGTTTGTTTTTAATGTGCTTGGGCTTAGAACATCATCATACAGCAGGCAAAGGTCTTGTCTTTCTTTGAATTTTATTGTGTGGTTATCTAACACATTTGTGGTTAGCCAATAAGAATTTAGGAAATACCTGGTGATTATTTGGTCATCCAAGTCAGATATTAATTTTTCTACCTTTTTAGAAAATCAGGGATGTGGAAAACACTATTTTTGACTTTTCTTTAAAATATGGATGCTCCTTATTTGCTGTAGTACATTCATTTTATTAATAATGTACTTATCAGAAAAAAAGACATAGCTTTACTTTACAATCTAGTGTGATATACTTATTTTTATATATGCAAAATATCCAGTTTTTTGGCACATATGGCATGCAGTATTGAAAAACAGACAGTGATCATAGTTGTCCAAATATGTGAAAATACTTCCTGGCACTTATTTGTGCAATAAATACTGAATGGTAAATTTCTAGATTCAAAGGATAGAAATTATACACAAATTTGTTGAAAATGTCAGGATTACTATGCAATATATTACATGATTAGTATGAAAAAGGGTAATACAAAGTAGCAATTGGTTTGGTTATGGAGTGTGCTATATTACTAGAATCTGGGCAAGTTTACAATCTTCATTCCACAGATTTGAAAGAATTTCTACTGGTAATGCGTAAGTAGCACAGGCTCAAAGGAAAAAATATACCAACTGAGAAAAAGCAGTAGCACTTGAGAGTAACTGGAAAAGTTTCTAGCAGAATATCACTCTCGATGTATACTGTAGAAAGGTGTGGTGTAGAACCAAGGGCCAGGCATGGAACAGCAAGGCACAAAGTATAAAGTAATATGGGGCACAGATCAGTAAATTTTTAGGCATACCCTGGAACCCCCTTTTTAAGAGATACCTTATTCTGGCAGTGAGTTAAAATGATTTATATAAATTATCTTTAAGCCTCTAAACCATTCTATATTGGTCAGTTATATATTATTACCCCAATTTACAAATAAGAAAGTTCAGTAGTCAATTATCTTGCAAAAATGAAAAACAACGACTCTGAGGCCATTCTTGAAAACCAGTATGGTGCTGCCTCATCATGCACTCCTCCTGGGGTGAGTTTCCACTGATACAAACTTCCTGGACAGCTATTTGATGAAATAAAACAAGATCTTTTAAAATTGTTGTCTCTTTTGATAGAATAATTCTCAATCTAAGAATTCATTGCAAAGGAATGATAAAAATATACACAAGGAGTTAATTATACACAAGGGGATCATCACAGTATTATTTATAATAGAAAACTGCTAAATAAAACTAAATTTCAGTACTAGACGATTAGCTAAATAAATTATATTCAAAGAATGAAACACTATGCTTCCATTTCAAAATCATGTTGGGACTTCCATGGTGGTCCAGTGGTTAAGACTCTGTGCTTCCACTGCAGGGGAAATGGGTTTGATCTCTAGTTGGGGAAGTAAGATCCCACATGTCGTGTGCCATAGCCAAAATAGTTTTCAAAAAATTAAAAAAAATAAAAATCATGTTTTGTAGATTGCTAAGTTGTATGACAAAATGTTCATAGTTAAATTTAAAAGGAGAATACTAAAAGTTTATGTTCACTATTACCTTATTATTGAGTTTACGGTACAACGTTTGTAAGAGAATATATCAAAATGATTATCTCTCTAGGGTTAGATTATGGAAAACTAAAACATAATAATTTCAATGTGTTTAATTTTCAATTTTATATGATATCATGTTTAATTATTAAATACATACATATATAGGAAACTATTCCTGTGTACCCAGACTTCATAATTTACTGAGTTAGATATTTACAGAACAATTTTTATGTAATGTGAACACAAGCCAAACAATTTCCCACCTTCAATATCTAAAGAGATGAGTAAATAATAAAAATCAAGAAAAATAATGAAGACTAACATTAACATTTCCAGCATGCTCCTTGTATTAGTTTCCTAGGGCTGCTATAAAAAATTACCACAAGCTTTGTGGCTTAGAACAAAAACAATTCTCTCACAGGCTAGAGGGCCAAACTGAAGGTGTCAGACTGCTTCATTCATTCCAAAGACTCTAGGGAAAAAATCCTTTCTTGCCTCTTCCAGCTTCTGGTGATTTCAGGCATACTTCGGTTTAGGGCTACCTAACTCCAATATCTGCCTCTAGCTTCACATGGCCTTCTTCCTGTGTGTCTCTATGCCCCATATCTCCCTTTCCTTTCTCTTACAAAAACACCAGTCATTGGATTTAGGGCTCACTCTAAATCCAGGATAATCTCATTTTGAGAGTCTTAATTTAATTGCTACTGTAAAGAGTCTATTTCTAAATACTTTCACATTCATAGGTACTGGAGGTTAGGACTTGAACATATTGTTGGGAGGCCACTATTCTGTTCACTGTATTAGTGTCTTTACACTGGCTATAGACACCACATGGCTACCTCCCTCACTTCCTTCAAGTATTTGATCAAATATTACCCACTCGATAAGGCTTTCCCTGATTATCCCATTTCAAACTGCAACTCCCATCTTGTATTTACTCCCAATCGTCCTATCTTGAATCTTGTAACAAACCATATAGTTTATATATACATTATATTAGGGTCACTCGTGCACACACATGTGTAAATACCATTAGAGAAGGTATTCTGATGGTTTTCTCTTTGGACTTTTAACAAGAAGCTAGAACATTATAGTCAATAAATAAGTATTGCTTAATTTAATTGAAAGTCATATTACTTCTCTCCTCATAGCCATCTAAAGGCACCCTGTTTTATTCAGCACGAGAGGTTTACTTTCAGTCTGTAATATTTTATTGTGGAAAACAACATAAAATCCATTAAGCATAAATGTACACCTTAAATAATTTATAAAACTAGCACTCATGTAACTATTTATTTAGATAAGGAAATAGAATATTGCCAGCACCCCTAGAAAGCCTCCATATGTGTTTTCCTGGTCACTATTTCTTTCCTCTTTCCTAGAGCTTACCACAGCTCTGACATCTGTGACATCACCTCCATGTTTTTTGTTATACTTTTTACGCTTATGTAATTATGCCCCAATAAACAATAAAGTTTCATGCTTTTTAAAAATATATATGTAAATAGATTCATACCACATGCAGCTTTGTTTTGTTTTTTTCTGGATTTTGGTGGCAAAATTATATTTTTAAGTTCCATCAACATTATTGAGGGCAGGTATGCATATTTTTTTCATTTTCCTCACTGTAATCATAACATTGTATACATATATCACAACCTATTGATCCAAACTTCTACCAAACACTTGGTTTGTTTCCAGTTGGAGTTATGAATAATGCTGTTATAAACATTCTGAACATTTAACCTGCCACACATAAACATACAGTACTGTAGATTATATAACATAGAGTTAAATTAGTAAAATACAGAGTATTCAACTTGAGGAAATGAGCCAAACCGTTTTACAAATAAATATTATCAATTTCTACTCCAACAGCATTGTATTATTCCACATTTTCTCCCATACTTGGTTTTGTCAGACATTAAATGTTTGTTGAGTGTGGAGTAATGTTTAACATTCTGATTTTAATTTTCATTTCCCCAATTACTAGTGAAGTTAAGCACTTTCATGTGCTATTTGGTATCTGGATTTTCTGTATTGAGGAATGCCCATTGAAGTAATTTTCCCATTTTTCTAATGGGTAATTGTTGTTTTCTAATTGATTTGTAATAATATTTATATATTCTGAAAATGCACCTTTGTTGTTTTATGAATCACAATTATTAGACTCAACATTTGCTTCTCTATTATTTGATGGTCTCTTTTAATAAATAGAGACCTTAATTTTAATGTAGTCAAATTTATCAATTACCGACTATAATTAGTGCTTTTTATAACTTGTTTAAGAAATTGTGTGCTATATTAACATCATGAAGACAATTGCCTATATTTTCTTTTAAGTATGGCCTCACAGATTTAGCTGTAAATATTTGAAATTGATTTGGAAATATGGGGTATAATATGGGCTCACTTTCATTTTGTTTTTCCATATAGAACCCCAAAAGACCCTTTTCTAAGTATTGTAATGATTATAATTGCCCACTGTTCTTCATTTTTATTATTATAATTAATCAAAAAGACATTTTACTAGTTGTACCTATAGTAAGAATTGTCATTCTTTCCTTAGAAACTGAAATGAATACATCCTATCTTTGCTGAGTCATAATTTCCTTGTGCAGTTCATTTCTAACCACTTTATCTAATATGGCAATCCTCTATGAGTCTTAATTCCTTTACACATTTTATTTTTCCTCATAATATTAATTTGTACATAAAATTATAGTATATTTAAATTTATTAAACAGTTCATTGTTTATCACTTCACATGTAAATTCAATGCGGAAAAGAATTTTGCTTTGTACTTTACTATAACCTACTTATCTAGCACAGTGCAAGATACATTTAAACATGCAATAAACATTTGTTGAATGAATGAATAAATTAATGAGTAAATTAATTAATTTAATGAAGAAGATATTATCTTGTTACAATATCCAAATAATATTCTGTTACAAGACCAGTGCATGCTTATAAATAAAACTAAAATTACAAGCAAGGGAATAAAATATTCAGAAATGTGAGTGGGAAAAAATTCAGGCCACAGTTGAGAGAAAAGAATTGGAGCAGAAGGGGATGATAGGGAGGCAAGGTGAGAGAGAGGGAGTGAGAGAGAGCGAGAGAGAGGTTATAAGATTTCGGCTCACATATTAGAGAGGCTGAGAACACCCAATATATGCGGTTGCCAAGCTGAGTTCCAGTCCAAGACTGAAGGCCAGAGAGCCAGGAGAGCCAACGGTATAAGTTTCAGTCCAAAGGCCAGCAGGCTTGAGACCCGAGGAGAGCTGATGCTTCATTTGAGGATGACAGCAGGAAAATAATTGATGTTCCAATTCAGTCCAGTCATGCAGGAGGAGTTCCCTTTTACTTTAGAGAAAGTCAGTCTTTTTGTTCAATTCAGACCTTCAGCTGATTGGATGAGAGCCACCCAATTTGGGAAGGCAGTCTGCTTTACTTAATCCACCTATTCAAATGGTAATCTCATGCTAAAACATCATCAGTTTTACCCAGAGTAATATTTAATCAAATATCTGGGCACCTCATGACTCAGTCAAGTTGACCATAAAATTAACCATTACACTAGCAATGACTAGTAAGGGACTCATGACAATAGAGGTACACTGAGAAAAATACATTCAATATTTTCCAGAGGGCATCAATGGAATTTTCTGATCAGTTAAATGAAGATTCTTGGGGACAATAATTCCATTAGTTGAAAATTTAGGAAAAGAGTGAAAGCTCAGGATACCTCATCCACCAGAGGGCAGACAGCAGAAGCAAGAACTACAATTCTGCAGCCTGTGGCAGGAAAACCACATTCACAGAAAGATAGACAAAATTAAAAGGCAGAGGACTTTGTACCAGATAAAGGAGCAAGATAAAACCCAAGAAAAACAACTAAATGAAGTGATGATAGGCAGCCTTCCAGTAAAAGAATTCAGAATAATGATAGTGAAGATGATCCAGGACTTTGGAAAAAGAAGGGAGGCAAAGATCGAGAAGATGCAACAATGTTTAACAAAGACCTAGAAGAATTAAAGAACAAACATCTAGAAGAATTAAAGAACAAACAAACAGAGATGATCAATACAATAACTGAAATGAAAAATACACAAGAAGGAATCAATAGCAGAATAACTGAGGCAGAAGAACAGATAAGTGACCTGGAAGACAGAATGTTGGAATTGACTGCTGCAGAACAGAATAAAGAAAAAAGAATGAAAAGAAATAAAGACAGCCTAAGAGACCTCTGGGACAACATTAAATGCAGCAACATTCACATTATAGGGGTCCCAGAAGGAGAAGAGAGAGAGAAAGGATCCGAGAAAATAGTTGAAGAGATTATAGTCAAAAAATTCCCTAACATGGGAAAGGAAATGGCCACCCAAGTCCAGGAAGTGCAGAGAGTCCCAGGAAGGATAAACCCAAGGAGAAACAAGCTGAGACACATGGAAATTATATTGACAAAAATTACATACAAAGAAAAATCATTGAAAGCAATAAGGGAAAAATGACAAATGACATACAAGGGGACTCACATAAGATTAACAGGTGATTTCTCAGCAGAAACTCTACAAGCCAGAAGGGAGTGGCATGATATATTTAAAGTGATGAAAGGGAAGAACCTAAAAACAATATTAGTCTAGCCAGCAAGGATCTCATTCTGATTCAGTGGAGAAATCAAAAGCTTTATAGACAAGCAAAAGCTAAGAGAATTCCGCACCACCAAAGCATCTCTACAACAAATACTAAAGGAACTTCTCTAAGTGGGAAACACAAGAGAAGGAAAGGACCTACAAAAACAGACCCATAACAATTAAGAAAATGGTAATAGGAACATGCGTATCGATAATTATCTTAAACACAAATGGATTAAATGTTTCAACCAAAAGACACAGGCTCGCTGATTGGATACAAAAATACACCCCATATATATGCTGTCTACAAGAGACACACTTCAGACCCAGGGACATATACAGACTGAAAGTGAGGGGATGAAAAAAGATATTCCATGCAAATGGAGATCAAAAGAAAGCTGGAGTAGCAATACTCATATCAGATAAACTAGACTTTAAAATAAAGAATGTTACAAGAGACAAGGAAGGACACTACATAATGATCAAGGGATCAATCCAAGAAGAAGATATAACAGTGGTAAATATTTATGCACCCAACATAGGAGCACCTCAATACATAAGGCAACTGCTAACAGCTATAAAAGAGGAAAACGACAGTAACACAATAATAGTGGGGGACGTTAAGACCTCACTTAAACCAATGGACAGATCATCCAGACAGAAAATTAATAAGGAGACACAAGCTTTAAATGACACAATAGAATAGATAGATTTAACTGATATTTATAGGACATTCCATCCAAAAACCACAGATTACACTTTCCCTCAAGTGTGCATGGAAAATTCTTCAGGATAGATCACACCTAGGGTCACAAATCAAGCCTCAGTAAATTTAAGCAAATTGAAATCATATCAAGCATCTTTTCCAACCACAACACTATGAGAGGAGAAATCAATTGCAGGGAAAAAATTTTAAAAACACAAACACATGGAGGCTAAGCAATACGTTACTAAATAACCAAGAGATCACTAAAGAAATCAATGAGGAAGTCAGGAAGTACCTAGAGACAAATGACAATGAAATCAAGATGATCCAAAACCTATGGGATGTAGCAAAAGCAGTTCTTAGAGGGAAGTTTATAGCAATACAAGCCTACCTCAGGACACAAGAAAAATCTCAAATAAACAATCTAAGCTTACACCTAAACGAATTAGAGAAAGAAGAGCAAACAAAACCCAAAGTTAGTAGAAGGAAAGAAATCATACAGATCAGAGAAGAAATAAATGAAATAGAAACAAAGAAAACAATAGCAAAGATCAATAAAAGCCTTTAGCTGCTTCTTTGATAAGATAAGCAAAATTGATAAACCTTTAACCTGACTCATCAAGAAAAATTGGGAGAGAAATCAATAAAATTAGAAATGAAAAAGGAGAAGTTACAATGGACAATGCAGAAATACAAAGCATATTAAGAGACTACTAGAAGCAACTCTATGCCAATAAAATGGAGCACCTGTAAGAAATGGACAAATTCTTATAAAGGTATAAGCTTCCATGCCTGAACCAGAAAGAAATAGAAAATATGAACAGACCAATCACAAGTAATGAAATTGAAACTGTGATTAAAAATCTTCCAACAAACAAAAGCCCAGGACCAGATGGCTTCACAGGTGAATTCTATCAAATATTTAGAGAAGAGCTAACACCCATGGTTCTCAAATTCTTCCAAAAAATTGCAGAGGAAGGAACACTCCCAAACTCATTCTATGAAACCACCATCACCCTGATACCGAAACCAGAGAAAGATACTACCAAATAGAAAATAACAGACCATTATCACTGATGAATATAGATGCAAATATACTCAACAAAATACTAGCACACAGAATCCAACAACACATTGAAAGGATCATACACCATGATCAAGTGGGATTTATCCCAGGGGCGCAAGGATTCTTCAATATACGCAAATCAATCAATGTGATACACCATATTAACAAATTGAAGTATAAAAACTATATGATCATCTTATAGATGAAGAAAAAACGTTTGACAAAATTCAACACCCATTTATGATAAAAACTCTCCAGAAAGTGGGCATAGAGGGAACCTACCTCAACATAATAAAGGCTATATACGACAAACCCACAGCAAACATCATTCTCAATGGTGAAGAACTGACAGCATTTCCTGTAAGATCAGGAACGGGACAAGGATACCCACTCTCACCACTGTTATTCAACATAGTTTTGGAAGTCCTTGCCAAAGCAATCAGAGAAGAGAAAAAATAAAAGGAATACAAATTGGAAAAGAAGAAGTGAAACTGTCACTGTTTGCAGATGACATGATACAATACATAGATAATCCTAAAGATGCCACCAGGAAACTACTAGAGCTAATCAATGAATTCGGTAAATTTGCAGGATACAAAATTAATGCACAGAAATCTCTTGCATTCCTATACACTAACAACGAAAGATCAGAAAGAGAAATTAAGGAAACAATCTCATTCACCATTGCAACAAAAAGAATAAAATACCTAGGAACAAACCTACCTAAGGAGGTAAAAGACCTGTACTCAGAAAACTATAAAACAATGATGAAAGAAATCAAAGATGACACAAACAGATGGAGAGATATACCATGTTCTTGGACTGGAAGAATCAATATTGTGAAAATGACTATACTACCCAAAGCAATCTACAGATTCAGTGCAATCCCTATCAAATTACCAGTAGCATTTTTTACAGAATTAGAACAAAAAAAATCTTAAAATTTGTATAGAGACACAAAAGACCCTGAATAAGCAAAGCAGTCTTGAGGGAAAAAAACGGATCTGGAAGAATCAGACTCCCTGACTTCAGACTATACTACAAAGCTACAGTAATCAAGACAGTATGATATTGGCACAAAAACAGAAATAGAGATCAGTGGAACAGGATAGAAAGCCCAGAGATAAACCCATGCACCTAAGGTCAACTATTCTATGACTAAGGGGGAAGGATATATGATGGAGAAAAGACAGTCTCTTCAATAAGTGGTGCTGGGAAAACTGAACAGCTACATGTAAAAGAATGAAATTAGAACACTCCCTAACACCATACACAAAAATAAGCTCAAAATGGATTAGGGACCTAAATGTAAGACTGGACACTATAAAATTCTTAGAGGAAGACATAGGAAGAACACTCTTTGACATAAATCACAGCAAGATCTTTTTTGATCCACCTCCTAGAGGAATGGAAATAAAAACAAAAATAAACGCATTAGACCTAATGAAACTTATAAGCTTTTGCAAAGCAAAGGAAACTACAATCTAGATGAAAAGACAACCCTCAGAATGGGGGAAAATATTTGCAAATGAATCAATGGACAAAGAATTAATCTCCAAAATATATAAACAGCTCATGCAGTTCAATATTAAAAAAACAAAAACCCAATCAAAAAATGGGCAGAAGACCTAAATAGACATTTCTCCAAAGAAGACATACAGATGGCCAAGAAGCACATGAAAAGCTGCTCAAGATCACTAATTATTAGAGAAATGCAAATCAAAACTACAATGAGGTATCACCTCACACCAGTTACAATGGGCATCATCAGAAAATCTACAAACAACAAGTGTGGAGAAAAGCGAACCCTCTTGCACTGTTGGTAGGAATGTAATTTTTATAGCCACTATGGAGAACAGTGTGGAGGTTCCTTAAAAAACTAAAAATAGAATTACCATATGACCCACCAATCCCACTACTGGGCATATACCCAGAGAAAACCATAATTCAAAAAGACACATGCACCCTAATGTTCATTGGAGCACTGTTTACATTAGCCAAGTCATGGAAGCAACCTAAATGCCCATTGACAGATGAATTGATAAAGAAGATGTGGTACATATATACAGTGGAATATTACTCAGCCATAAAAAGGACCGAAATTGGCTCATTTGTAGAGACATGAAGAATCTAGAGACAGTATTCAGAGTGAAGTCAGAAATAGAGAAACAGATATTGTATATAAACACATATATGTGGAATCTAGAAAAATGTTGCAGATGAGCTGGTTTGAAGGGCAGAAACAGAGACACAGATATAGAGAAGAAATATATCGACACCAAGGTGGGAAAGTGGCAGGGGCTGGTGGTCATCTTGGGATGAATTGGGAAATTGGGATTTACATATATTCACTAATATGTATAAAATAGATAACTAATAAGACCCTGCTTATAAAAAGTAAATAAAATAAAATTCGAAAATTCAAAAAAAAAAAGAAAAAGCAGTGAAGGCTCAGGCGATGATTGTAGAATTTTTTTTTTAACAAATGAAAAATTGTTTAAATGATTTGAAATACAATATTGTAGCAACTCAATAAAAGGATCTATATCAGAGGAGTAAGGTTGGACTAGTGATAGAAGTGAACACATAACAATTGATAGGAGGGGTCAGGGAAATAAATCTGATTAAAAACTTTAGCATTAGATTGATAAGAGAGTAAACTTGAAGCCATTGATTATTTATGTCATGTATGACCTTGAGTAAGCAGTTTCTTGCCTTTGAAAAAGCTGTTGTGAAATTGGGTTATTTGCATAGCAATTTTACAATAAAGTCTCCCTCATGTTGTTATTCATTATTTTTGTGTAATATATCCATAAAACAAATTAAAGGTAAATGTATTATAAGAGATATAAATATCTGTGGGTGTGGTTATGTTTAGAAATTTTAGTTTGTTTTTTTTTTAAGGCAGAAGGGAGTTATTCTCCTCTCATAAATAAAATGGCATTAATGCTCAATCTACAAAAAAGTCATTCATTTTATACAACAAATATTTTTCCTTGGTTGACTTGAAAAGCTTACTTAGTGGCTGGTCGAATACAAATACTGCTAGGTTATCTTCAGTATACATCTTAAAGCAAATCCAACAGACACATCCAGTTCCATATTTGTAAAGATATCATAGGAGATTAAAACCATCAAAATTAATAGAAATCTTTGAAGGAATTGAATACCTTCTTCTGTGTCCATTTCTCTTATAGAACTGAAGTTATGCTACCCTTGGAATAGTAGCTCCATGTAGAATGGAAACATCCGAGCACACACATTCATGTGAGTGAGAGGCATCTAATATCAAATGGTAATGTAATTGTTTACCAAAATGCTGCTGGATGCCTTTGAAAGACCACTTAAATTCCCTTTTCCTAAGGAACATGAATAGAGCTCTATATTTTCCATATTAATCTGATTTATAAATTGTAGACTACACCAACATAAATGTCAAAACATAAGTAGGAACGTGACTGTTTTGAATACGAAAGTGTGGTACTCCATGTGCAGTAAATATGGAGGCATAAACATTTAAAATTTTGATTAAATATGGAAGCAGTATGATGCCAGTTTAGTTAACACTGATGTTCAGACCATTGAAGATACTTTAACTTTAAAATCAGCCAATCTTACAAGTGACAAATATGAATTATAAAATATTTAGAACCTAGTTTACTGTTTTAGAGATTCACATGTATATTCACATATATATTTTAGAAATTCTCATATGTTTATTTAAATCTGTAAAAAATATTGTCAATTGTTTTCATGGGTTTAAAGTAATCAATACACACTTCACTTTTAAAATGCTTACAATTATGGAGACTTAGCTGGCAAAGGATGTTGGAAACCCTCCCCTATTTCTTTCTGTCTCAAATGTAGTAAATTGTTTCATGTGGATGATAATATCTCTTAAATTCTTTATCCAGGTCTCACCAGCGATATATTTTTTGCAAAAATGGCCGAAGGTTTTCCTCTCTGGGTAGTAGAAATTTTAATTAATAGTTATTTCTCAGCACAAAGAGCTTTTAAAATTCAGGAGAGTAATGGAACTGCTGATAATTTGTTTCTTCCAATAGGTTAGATAGATGGGATTTAGAAGGAAAGTACACCCTTTTTCTTGCTTATCACGGTAAACTAATTTACTAATTCTCACAATAGATTAAATTTTGTGCCATAAATCCTTTTTTCACATCAGTTTTTATCATCCATCTTATTTTTATCTCTGGTTGCATTCTGAGAAAAAAAGTGAAATATAAACTTTTTGATAAATCTTGATTAACTACAAATCCTATTTAAATATAGTTTTGGTATAGTTATAAATGAAAAAAATAATTTTTACACGTGTACATGTTTATTCTAAATAGATATTTTTGCTAATTTCTGAAAACTTATGTCTGCATTTTTATATTTCAAAATGAGTATATTTTTAGATATACTTGATAAAATAAATGATTTTCTGAGGGCTTTAAAAATAAGGATTCATCAAATGGAGTTTTGATTTTAAAAAGAGTACATATATATTTTATTCTAAAAGTCTTCTTACTGAGTCCCCTTGGAACATTAATGCCCATATCTCAGTATGTTTCTTGTCAATCCCAATGTACCAGAGGCAAAAATAAGTCCATTATATTTTGAAATGTATGTGTGTGTGTGCATGTATGTGAACAAGATAGCAGTCCTTTAAGAGAAAAACATAAAATGTAAGTCGATAAAGCTATATTTTTCAGAATTCAGATTTTTATTGCTTTTCTGTGAAAGTTAACACAGTAATATAAGAAAACTTCTACTTTAAACAAATCACTTCTTTCAGGCTTTCGAATGTTACTAAATATTCTTCTAAAATTGTGTTTTGCTTGGTTGCAGTTAAGCTTGAATCCAATACTTATTGAAAAAAAGATTTAGTTTTAAAATAACATGGACCAAGACTAATCATTCATATTTTATATGAGAGAAATATGACCCCTAAGCAATTTGAGATGTTAAATAAATATTCCTCTACATTCTAGATTATATCCTAAAGAAGTTTTAACACAATATAGACATTTAGAAAAAACTTGCAGACTTTACTTGTATAACAAATATTCATTGAAGCTCACTGAAATTTCTTCTTTTAACAGATTTGACAAAATACATGATTCATTATGATTAATTGTCATTCATATAAAAATTCTGAATTACCATTTTTGTTCTAGATCATTATGATCATTTTCAAACATCATGATTTCTAGAACATAGACATAGAACTCTTCCTCAATCTCTCATTTCTAAATGAAAAGACATAAATAATATAAACTGCAAAAACATGTACATCAACAATGGAAACCTAAGAGTTTTTCAAATGTGTGAAAACAAGAGACTTTTGCTTGAGAAAGAACATTCGTTGCTGAAATGCAGAGTAGTAAGTTGGGAAATAAATCTATTTGCAAAATTAAAATCAAGACATCCACTCATTTCCAAATTTTAAAAAGACTGAACAGGGAAATTAAATTCAATGCACAGTCCTGATTGGGTCCTGGATCAAAGGGGAAAAAAATGCTATAAAGGACATTATTGGAGCAATTGGCAAAAAATAAAAACAAAAAAAAAAAGCATAGACTATATTAGATAATAGTATCGTATCAATGTTAAATTGCACGTGTATTATTGTAGTGTGGTCACTTAAGAGAATGTTCTTGTAAGGAAGCATGATGTCTAAAATGTACTCTCAAGTGGCTCAGAAAAATAATAATATGGATTATGTCTCTATCTACATTCAAATCTATATCACTACATTTCTTTAAATCTGTATATAATCAATACCTATACATATACCATATCTATACTCATATCTATATTTACCTCTATATGTGGAGAGGGAGAGAGAAAAAATAAGAGATGCTAAGAATATCCTTCTCAGGGAGTTCTCTGGTAGCCTGGTTGTTAGGATTCCCAGCTTCCACTGCTGTGGCCTGGCTCAATCCCTGGTTGGGGAACTGAGATCCTGTAGGCTGTGTGGCGCAGCCAAAAAAAAAAAATATCCTTCTCTTCACCTCTCTCCTAATAGACAAATATCCTTTGCTACCTACTTTCCAATTGCTTCTCCAGAAACACTCTTCTTCCTTCTCCACATTACTCCCTGCCCCAGGGGACTGACACAAAGGGACCCTATCATAAGGGCTCCCATAATCTTTGGATTCCATTTGAGTTCCACCATTGGGAAACTCTGGCAAGGAATCTGAAGGAAGAAAGAACTTGAGGTCAACATATTTATTCCCCTGCTGAAGATATTGACCCCTTTTAGGTTTTAGTAACCTCTGCCTTTCTTCATGACTTAATGGCTGAGTATGGTAACAGATTTGGACTACTAGACCCATTTTCCCCTGTGATTTCTCTTATACTTTACTAACACCTTTGCAATTATTCCTTTGTAAATAAAACCTTGAATTAAACTTGAATGTGTCCTGTTCCCTTTTGTAATATTGACTTATATAGATGCTAATACTCATTAAGCACTAAGCCACGGTCCCAATGTGAAAAGCAGTACATAATTTTTAAAAATTCTTACATATACCATGCAGTTTGTATGATATAATCTGTCTTGCTACTATGTAACTTGCTACTATGGACTGAACTGTTTTTCCCCAAAATTCATGTCTTAACCTCCCATATCACCAAATGGACTTCATTTGGAGATAAGACCTTTAAAGAATGATTAAGTTAGCATTGAGCTATATATACACTACCGAATTTGAAATAGATAGCTAGTGGGAAGGAGCTGCATAGCACAGGGAGACAAGCTTGGTGCTTTGTGAGCACTTAGAGGGGTGGGATAGGGAGGGTGAGAGGTAGGCTCAAGCGAGAGGGGATATGAGGATGTATGTATACATTTGGCTGATTCATTTTGTTGTGCAGCAGGAACTAGCACAGCATTGTGAAGCAATTATACTCCAATAAAGATGTAAAAAAAAAAAAAGAATTATTGAGTTAAAATGAGCCATTAGGGTGGGCCCTAATTCAATCTGCCCAATATCCCTATAAAAAGAAGTAATTAGATCAGTTGTGTTATTTATCATGATCCATAGCCCAGAGCACAGAACAATGATTTAGCATGATGCAGGGCACATATAGTAAATGCTTGAAAAAAAAATTAAAGTAATAATAATCAACTTTAATACAAAGTATTCAAAAACAAGATTCAATTTAATATTACATTTAAAAATTGAGACACTTTATAAAATTGTGAAATACAGTCACACTGTTTTTCTTCTCAAATTATAATCCTTAGGATCTTGTGAATCTTTTCAGCTCAAATAGTAAAATATACTAGGATAAAGAAGAACTTTTGATGCATGTACCTTTTAGAGCTGAAAAGGCATTCCATCATCATTAAGTGGTGGCATTTTCCATCAGGTTTTAAGAGTTATTGGAAGATAACTCTGCTTTCCATCATAGTCCTTATCACTGTCTGGCATACTGTGTAATTATCAAATTATATGTTAATTTCCTGTGTCTTATAACTAAACTGTAAGCTCCATGAGAGCAAAAGCTTCTCTTGTTTTACTTAATGCTGTTTATCCAGAGCCTACAATCGTTATTTTAGGTACCAATAAGTACCTACAGAATGTAGGTACCAGTAGAGGTTAGTGGAATAAATGTGTGAATCATGAATGAATAAATTAGATCCAAGGATAGCTGCTATCATTGAAGTAAGGGAGAAGACGGATAAAGAGCTCTGGAGGTACATTTAGTCCTCTTACAAAATACAGCTGGTAAGCAGCCTTCTGAGAACCAGAGAAAATAGAAAATAGCAAGAGGAGTTTTACAATACCTCTGTTGACATTTCCTCACATTAACATAAACACTATTCTTAGTTTAAAGTTAAACGCCTTCATCACTGTCCTTCAGAACAATAGTTTCCAGACATTAGAAATTCCATGTATAATTATTTAATTATTTTAAATAGAAGAGGTAGCAAGAGTTAGTGATTTAGAAGAATGAAAGAACTCTACATAATGAAAATGTAAAAATATTGGTTAGAAAGAAATATCAGTAAATAGAGTCATATCTCCAATGTGAGAGTTATTAAAGCCACCTTGAATCTATACTCTAACTTTCATTATCAGAAGGTTTAAAAATCATTTGAAATAGAAGGGACCCAACTGTTCCATTCTAAAGATGATAAAAATCTCTCTCCCAGGACTGTGAATGGTCAGTAAGCTCATCTGGAAAAATTACACTACAATAATGCAGTAACTTTATAAATTTCTGGAAAATTTAAGTGATTGTCATAAATTATGGATGAACTATCTCATCACAAGCCCACTTTGTGAAAGAAATGTTAGTGTATTCTTCTTAAAGATTAAAAGGGAGGGTTTGGGTTCTCTCAGATAATGATTATTGGACTACAGAGCTGATGATGAATTCTAATACATGTAAAAATTTTATTCAATCCATAGGACTCATTCATGTATGAGTCAAAATCATAATTTGTGAGTTCAGATAACATTTCTAAGTGACATGTTCCAGTTTTTCTTCCAAAATAATATTATTGGTATGACTAACAATGTTTTTTACGGTATGACTAGCACTGTTTTTCTACTGACTTAAGTTGATTTTGGCTGATGAGTAACAGTAAGAAGTATCATTGGAATTGGGTTATTCATTCAACAATTAGCACGTGAAATTTTGTCCTTCAACTTAATGGTATTTGAAAGGAACCTAGGCAATAGGAATAGAGACAGGAAGTGAGGAGTTGTGAGGAAATATAGTACAGCTTTAATTTATACACTTTAAAATCGAATGAAATTTGCATCCATCTTGTCCTCACTATTCTTTATAATTATTTCTACCAAAAAGACATTTTCCAAAGGCTAAAATGATTGTATACACTTTTGTCCACCTGCATGTTTCAATCCTCCTCACAATCATTTGTATGCTTAGAAAGTCACCAAATTTTGCTTAACCAAGGTACAAGTTAATAAATATATTTTAAAAAATAAATATTTTGTGTGAAAATTTGGAAAACATCTATGTGCTTACATGATCACAGAGACAATTTGTGCTGTTACAACCTTGAAATTTCAGAGAAACTCATTAAACCATTAAACTATGTTTCTATAAGTTTGTGTATATTTAATAGCCAGGTTATATTATAATCTAATACACATAGAAAAATAAATTGGTAATTCCATAAACTGTTTTCCTATTTGTACGTATTTGCATGTAATTTCAACTTTAAGACCACACTAATATTTTCAGTTTAAAGATCCAAATGAAGTTCTGGACATCTTGATGATTTTGCAAATCCAACCTCCGTGTTGTTCGCATCAAAATGTTTCTGGTTACCCTTCCCAGAGTCTTTCAAACCATACTTGGCCAATCAACAGTTTCAGAAATATCCAGGAGGTGACTTTTTCTCACCACCTTCCAGCTTGGTGCATGAAACCATCATCTCTCTTTGGGATTACTGTAATAGCTTCCACCCTTGTCCTTCTTCCTTACACTTCATTCTCTCAACAGAGTAGCCAGAGTGATAAAATTTAACAATCCCAATTGTGTAACTCCTCTGCTCAAAGGACAAAAGAAGTCCTTTTACTGCTCAGAATGATCTTCACTTTCCAGAAAGCCTGATGACCTCTCTGACCTTGACTATCAGAGTTCACTGTCCTTTATTCCACTCCACTCTTGCCCAAAGACTTTCTTTTCGTTCTGTGAACACATCAAGCATTTTTTTTTTCTACAAATTTTTGTAGTTACTCTATTGAAACACTTTCATTCATGACCTGCTCTCTCCTTTCAGGTATTTGCTCAAATGTCCTATTTTGAATGAGGCCTTCCTTGACTATCCTACTTAAAATTACTTCCCTTTTCCTATCCCAACATCAGCTTTCCTTTCTTTTAGCTTCTTTTTTTAATCACCTATCAACTGTATGTTTACTTTTTTGTTTAATATCAGCCTGTCCATTAGAATTTAAAGATCACAAAATTATGGATTATTATTGTCTGTTTTCTTGAGTGCTCTATTTCCAATTTCTTGGAATAATTTTTGCCTTATAATCTTATGCTCATGAATTGATGAATTATTATAAATGAAATAGCACATTTTATGGCTGGTGTTTTCTTCCAAGAAAACTAGACACATTTTATGGATATTTTCTCATAGAAAAAGCATCTCAAGAGAAGGCATATATCAGTAGGTCTATTCTTGCTGTTATTATGATGTGTAAAAGAGATTATTACCAGTAGAAATACCATCCCTAGAAAAAAATTGCCTCCATATTATGCATAACTTTGATCTAGATAAAGGACAAAGTGCTCATTTCTTTTAAGCGTATAGTATTAAAGTTCACATTATTTGTTGAATAACGAAGAATAGATCTTTTTGCAGGGTTCAGAAAAATTGAGACGTTGCATTCATTAAACAAAACACCCTAAATAAAAATGATATATGACAGTTCTATCGGTTTCCTACTAAATTTTAGAAGTTGACATAAAAGCAAGAAATTAAATTATATAATCATTCCAAATTGTTTAAAACCACATGCATATCAAGTATTGTATATGCCTAATAATGGTGAATAGTTCCATTCACAGTCTCCATAAAAGTTTCTTCATTAGCCTCACTCCCTATGCATAGGATTTGTTAAAAAATACAGTTTTATATCATGATATTATAGAATATATATAGAAAAATCAACTATTTGGGGTATAGAGATTTCCAAGGTAATTTTTTTCTGTTGAACACATCCGTTTATTAAATATTAATGAAATGTAGTGTACAAGGTCAAATCACCTATGTAATATGTTACCAAAATTCCTTCAGTGAAGAACCTCTATTCACTTTAAGATTGGTCATTCACATGCTCAGCATTAATTAAATATCAAATATTGTCACAACTTTGTAAGCACACGCACAAACTCACTTGCCAATTGATAAATGAGGCATTAATCACGGAGAATGGACTGTCTAAATCTTTTTTGTTTACTTGTTTTAAAAATCTTTTAACTTTCAGTATAATATCTTTATCTTCAGGAAAAAAAAATTTTTTATAAAGTATATATTATTTTTTAATGAAATTTGTCTCTCAGTTTTTAAGTTTTTCTCCAAACTTATATATATATATTCACATATATATTTTCCTGTCTAACTCTTTATACACCTGGTATTTAGTTTTTGAATGGTGTTAAGTTAAACAATATATTTTTTCCAAATAGTCATTTTCTTACACTTTGGTTTAAATAATTTTTTCAAGGTCCTTTGTGTTTTAAATTAAATGCATACATTTTCTTAGGAATTGTTTTTGCAATCAGTTACTATTGTAGTAATATAGTATTTTCATAACTGTAGGTAACAATTTATTTTAATATACAACAAGATGAGTTATGAAGTTGGGGTGATATTTGGGTCAAAGTTGCTTTGGTCATGTTTATAAACTGAAAAACAATGTGTAAGAGGAAAAGAGAAACTTTAAGATACATGAGAAAGGTTAAATTATAGGTAAAAGTCTTAAGTGAGGTGTCAAAAATTATGTTAGACCTGAAAAGGAAAACATTTGGCACTTCCATTTGAGATATGATGTAAGGAGATAGATATGGTTTTAAGAATACATCTATTTATGTATATATAAGAAACAAAAAATTGAACTTCAAATTTTATGATCTCACTTTCTCTCTAAAGCAAAGGTCATCTGTTAGTTGTAAACAATAAAAAAAACCCACAAGATTTAAAGAAATATTAGATTGCTGTTTTAAAGTGATTTGGGTTTTCAAGAAGTACTATGGTGTTTAGAGGAAAACATAATCAATCCAGTGTATCAATTCTTGTCCTCTCTTGGTCTGAACAAAGTTCAAATTTGATTACATATCAGGTGACAAATTCAAAATTGTGCTATGTTGTAGTTAACTCTCTTTGTAATTAGCAAAAGGACTAAAAATCAATATTACTTGAAACTAACACTTATGGCACAACAGTGGAATAGACTCTACAAACAGTGTGATAAGCCATCAAGGAATACTTTTCTCTGGTTTTTTGTGTTCACTGGATAAGTAGGAACTTCAGTTTTATAATCAATGGAGTTGGAGAAGAAAACAACCCAAACATTATGCAGCTTAGTTGGAAAAGCATAGAAGGCTATTTGTGTCATATTCTGTGCAGAAGGAAGAATCATTTGTTATCTATATTTCTTGAGAAGGAACTTACAGATTAAGAAGTTGGCTGTATACTCTTTGAGGCAGAGACAGAATCTGTATTTGTCATTGGGAATTGCTTTACATGATGATGATGATGATGATTTTAGTCCTTCATATCAATGTGATTTTGGTTAGTTTAAGTTTATTCGGTACTTTGCCAGTTGACAAAACTAAGGTTAGAAACCTATATTTAAATACATGATAATTCAATTAATCCACCTGCAAATATTTGCTGACTTCTTTTGTCCTTGCAGTAACTTTAAGCAGTTAAAATGGCAGGCTTGTATGTTATGCCCAAAGTTTAGTGAAAAAAATAGTGTAACTAGTTGAGAGTTGTTTATTGATAAATGGGGGAAAATCAAGAGGGTTCAGATCCTCAGGGTCATGTAGATTTACTGACATCTTGATTTATTGCAGATATATTTTTTAAATGTCTTTACTGGAGTATAATTGCTTTACAATGTTGTGTTAGTTTCTGCTGTATAACAAAGTGAATCAGCTATACATATACATATATCCCCATATCCCCTCCCTCTTGTGCCTCCCTCCCACCCTCCCTATCCCACCCCTCTAGGTGGTCACAAAGATATTTAACAGGGAACAGGAGTGGGGTGTTTGAAGCATTATTCACTGAGTACAAGTGAGGATGTAATACAGGTGTTGTGCAGTGACTCTTCCACTGGTATGCTCTGACTTTCTTTGCCTCTGTTATTGGAAAATCCCAGACAGTAATTCTTTACCCACAGCCTGTCTCTAATATCTTGCTGCTGCCCCAGTAGAGCTTAGCAATCTGTGTGTTCTTCACTGGCACTGCTCTCAGCAGGCTGGCTCTACTATACTCTCTGGCTGGCTCTGTTTTTTCCTAATTACATGATTCTCCATCTGCTTCCATTTGTGGTGGCAAAGTGGCCCTGCCTATCTCTTACTTTGCATTCTGCCATGTTTCTAGTTTTGCTATTGCTTTAACTATATTTTAAACATGTAGCATAGTTGATTGAAAACTGAAGAAATGCCTAGTACTTATTTAGATTCTTTGCAGAGAACAGTTAGTCTTTGCCACTGACTCAACTGCACTTTAAACCAAGGTTCAGAAACTTCTTGCAATATGTTTCAAGTAACCAAAATGGAAAATCCAAGCAAACTGTTGCCTGTGTTTAGCCTTGTGATTTAAAGACAGCTGGTGGAGATAAGCACTAACATAAATCTTGTCTGAATTTCCCAGACCCAGCATATGAATCATGAATTTTTTATTGCTTTTGCTAGACGTTTAACTATAGGTGATGGTAGTATATCAGAACAGAAAGAACAATGAATTTGTTTAGAAAATCTAGGTTCAGTTTCTTACTCACTTGCTAGTTATTTGACCTTGGGGAAATAACCTCTATGTCCTCCCCTTCAGCTTGGAGATGAGGAAACTGAGCCTAAGAGAAAATATGAAATTATCAGAAGTTTTCAAAGCTAAAAAGTACCAGAGATAGATATTAAAAGTCTTATTGACCTCAAAACCTATGCTCAATCACTGCACAGAGTGCCTGCTTTGTTGCTGTTGTTTTATTTACTAATAATGTGTTGACATTTTTAAAATTGACGCTCAGTGTTAAAGTCATCTATATTTGAAAATGTATATGGCTTGTGATCAATTGCTACCTACAACGTGTGACCAAGTTTCTCTTTAGGCTGTAGATGAAGTCTTTGGGTCTTGAATATTCTGTCCCTTTCTAGGCATATTTTGTAACTGAATCCACAAGGACCATTTTTCTCCAGTCAAAACCGAATGTCTTCTCTTATCACATAATATTTTCATACAGATAGTCCTCTTATTTTTTCTCCTCTTAGCCAGTCCTTATTCTTTACTTTTTTCAAAAGAAACCTGATCCATAGTTAATAAAATGTCTTTCATTTCAGTCTTTTAACTAAATATTTCCTTTGCCTTCTTGGCTTATCTGAAACCTGATCCTCAAATGAAGATCCTACTTGGATTGCACCTCCCTCCAGCTGAAAATGTAAATTCTCTCACAATCATGCATCATCTGATATTTATGTGTGTTTGAAATCCTCCTCCTGACCTACCCCAAATTTAAAACATTACAATTCTACTCTCTTGTAAAAACCCCTCTTCTTTGTGAGTTGTGAAACTTGCCTAAATCACCCTCACTTTCACCTTATCCATATAACTCCTTTATGTATTTTTTATTCTTCAGTGAATTTGGAATACCATTTATAGTCTTTCTTTCCATAGAAACCGCAACCATAACAAGGGACTTCAAAATCTATATGAAGGTATTGTGAAAAACCCAGCATCTCAGTTTTCTGAACATCTGAAATAGCATGACTTTTCTTATCTCTACACTTTAGCCCGACTATTGATGATTACATTGTGACTGAACCCTATTGTTATACTGTTCTACCTTAAAAAAAAAAATCATGAATTTAGACGTTTTGCTTTAGGACCGAAGTTTTCTATTGTTTTCTCAATTTCTTGCTGATCCTATGCCCATTACAACTGTACCCCAAATTCATGTGGATCACTAGTTTTTGACTTCTATTGTGTTCACAATTCTGATACAGACTCTGTCATATCACTCACTCTCTTGTCAAAATTCTAAACCCACTTTCCTTTTTGTCCTTTCACATCATCACATAGCAAATCTCTAATCCTAGATAACTTAACTATCTGCACTGTTCTGCTGAGCTGAGAGCATTTCAATTGAGCATATTTACAACTACAAATTATCAATAATCTCAACTATGTCTTCAATCCTGCTAAGATATTCTGTTTCTCTGGATGTTTCATTTTCTACTTTCCACAAGTATTTCAATCTCTTTCAACTGTCATCAAACCTCCAATAATTTATATTCTTATCCTTTCATTCTCAACAAATGATTTCACGTACCAATTCACAGAAAACAAAACAAAACAAAACTGAGCAAATAGATGGTAACCACTTCAGTGTTCAGGAAACATAAAACAAATCTGTCAATATTTGTAACTATTTTTTTCTTTCCTTCTCTTTCTGTTAAAAAGTAGGAGGATGAAAAGAAATTATGTAATTATATAACTTGCCAAAATTCACACAATTGTGAATGAACAGGAATTTGAACCTGATCTTCCTGAATTCAAAGCCCATTTTCTTACCACTGAAACATTCTAAATTCGATAGAGAGAATTCTGTGAGTAGATACAGTATCTTTAATTGATTTTAAGATGGTCAATTTTGCTGTATTCCCCCACTTCTTACTCTTATAGAAACCATGCCATTTATAGTGATTATGATACCTCTAATAATATAATTTATACAAATGAGATCATTTTATAAATGATATTACTATTTGTATAAATGTCATTTGTATAAAAGAATAAGGGAAAACCCATAATTCATAACAACATAGAGAATAATACTCAACATAACTTTGCTGTGGTCAGTAATCTACTTAAAAAGGCCAGTTTTGTTCCTTTGACACGCCTAAGGATCTAGTACAATGTGATTTATTCCTGAAATACTGTGAAATTAATGAAAATATTATTTGTGGGGAAAAATGAGTTTACTTGTGTTTGTAATTGGTTTCTCCTGCAACAGCAGCTGTGCTTATATCAAAAATATGCCATGCTGAAAATGGAAGGTTGATTTCTGTTGTTTTTTCATTTCTTTCCCCTTACATTTATTGTTTATCATTTTGAAGGAAATTAGAATCATGTTTAATTATTTTATTATACTACAGAGGGAAGAATAATAGTGTGCCTGGAAATGCAGCTATGCCCAACTCAGTACCATTTCAGTGATTTTCCCAGTTGCTTGAGTTTGCTCAAATACTGTTAATTGCAAGAAATCAATCAATCCTAACTATCAAAATCACATGAAAATCAGTTTCAGCTCTTTCCAGAAGGAAGTGAGTCAGGATTTTATCATCCAAATCATTTATTTCAGCACTGGGATACATTCCTCCTCTGGTACACTTGAGACTTACAGAGTGCGTTCAAGGATGGATCCTTGAGGTACATTCTAAGAGTGCTTCCTGCAGACTGTCCTCACTCCGTTATATAATATTCCCTAAGAATGATTGTTTAATCAGCTTCATATTATCCACAAAGGTATATTGAGAGAAATGATTAAATGTCTTTTTCACATTCGTTATACTTATGACATTTCCCCACCCCAAGCAGAAAAAAAATGAATATAAATATTCAATAATAGAGAATAATACTGAGTGTTTATATTTTTAATAAACCAGTATTAGGTAATTTTATTCTAAAATTGTATTCTCATACCCTCAAAGCAACTGTTTACCAATGCTATTTTAATCCTACTGGGGTTTGGCATCAAAATTGCCAGTTTTAATTCTTCAGTTTTCATTATCTATCTCTTTGTCCTTTTTGAACATTAGTATATAGACCGACTCTAGAATATTTGTGTCTCTCTCATTTTTCATTATTTCTCAAACAGTTATTCTTTCTCAAATGCATTTCTGAGCATACATTTTCAGGTTCTCCTACCTCATAGAAAGGGTTCTGAATTTGGATTCAGAAGACCTGGCTTTGAGTGTTAGATCTGCTCCTTAGCTTATGCAGGACTTATAGCAAGTCAGCTGTGGCTGCTGCTCTCATCTGTAGAATAGAAATAAGAATACATTCCTCAGACAACTATTTTAACAAGTAGATAGAATACAGTCCAGGTAATGGCATAATATTTTGAAGACAAGAGTACAGCATATGGATAACAGTAAATCACTATATACATAAATGATTTTGTTAATGAGCATCTATTAGTATCCTTGAACACCAAATGCCTAGACTAAGTGTGCTGGCTTATTTATTAGTCACTGCCTACATATTGTGTCTCCATTTATCTTGAGCTTAACTTGCCTTTAGTTAACACTTGGCTTAATTTTTCAGTTTAAAGGTGATTCTCTCCTCCATCTCCATTCTCTCTGTTGTTTTCAAAGACAGAAGACACACAGGAACAGGTCTTTCCCATTAACCTTGCATTAAGCTTTAGGATGAGCTATTATTTGTTCTACTTCTGGACTGAAAAGAATCCTAGAGCCTGTTTGTGACTCTTTTCTAGTTAGCTCTCCTTTTCTAACATTTATGCTTGTTAATTTGAATGTTACCTAAATAGATTCTTATGTAGCTATAGTAGTTTCGTTGAAAATCCAAGTATGTCCTTTTAAATTAAAATTACTAAGAATGATTTTTCTTCCATTCAAAAAGTGGCCTATTATGTGCCTGGTATTGGTGAGGTAGAGATAAAGCATAGTTTTCAAGTGTGTTCAGTAGATAACCATCTAATGGGGAAGACAGAGAAATAAAAGGCTACTATGATTTATGATATAGAAACAGAGAAAGATGACACAGTTCAGACTGGGCAAGTCTGGATTGGTTGAAGGAAGTATTCCTAGAGGAATTGACACTTAAGCTGGGTTTAGGAGGATGAACAGAAGGAAAATATTTTAAAAATGGAGTAGAGACAGCTACAAGAAAGCATGTAAAAGGAAAAATGTTTATGAGTATAGACAAGAGAGATGGGGGCATCAGAAAGCCCTATGCTTTTGACTCCCACCCCCAACCTCTAGCCTGTCTGTCCGTATTGGCAAGAATAAAGAGGAAGCTGTAGGCCTTCTTTCATGATTGCCTTTTATCCTTTTGTATCCATCATTCAAAGAAACTTTGATTCTCATATACATCACTTATTCTTATTTGTCTTCTAGACCTTTTCTTCTTTCTTTAGAATACATGGTCGATTTATCAAAATGCTCTGTACTTGGTACTTTCTCAGAGCACTACTTTTACCATCTTGTTCTTACTGAAATCTGCCTCTCCCTTGAGGACGCTGCTGTCCTACATCTTATATAAGTGATGACTGTTTTATCTTAATATGTGTAAGAAGTACCTATCACAGAAATTAACTATCATATCTCGCTCTGGAATGTTAGACATGTATTATCAATCATTCCTCACTGAAACACTTTCTTTGCTTTCCCTTAGTTCACTGACTCTATGTCTCAGCCTTCTAAGCTAGTTCCTTTTCATCTACCCAACCTTTTATTTGAGTGTCTATGTGGCATGTTGAAATCAGTATGTCCAAATCCAAGATCCTTATATTTTCTCCCCAACTCTCTCTCCCTATTTCAGTTAATGACAGCATTAACTGTTGGTCAGGTACTTATGTCTAGATTCATTCTTGACTACTGTTTTACTTTCACACCTCAAATACAGTGTGTCAGCAAATACTATTTTTCAACTTTACCTTCAAAATACATTCAGAATTTGACCATTTTTACCTCCTCCACTGCAATCTTTTTCTTTTTGGTCTAATCCATCATTATCTTTTCTGGACTATTTTAATATCTTTGTAATGGTTCCCAAGTCCTCATGCTTTTGCACTTGCCTTTTCTATATTTGAGTCAAATCTCAGGGAAGCAGCCAAAGTGATATTTTTTAATGAAAGACAGATTTCATTGGTCTTTTGTGAAAAAACCCTTAAATGGCTTTCCAAGTTATCTGTAGTAAAACCCAAGGCTTTAAATGTACTTGCAAGTACTGGCTGTCATCACTCCACTCAAGTCATCATCTGTTACTCTCTCCCTTGCTCTCTCTGCTTCAGCTACAGTGGCTTCCGTGACTTTCCTTAATCTTTCAGAGTCTGGAGGTTCTCAGCCTAGGGCTTTGCCCTTGATATTCCATTTGTCTAGACTGTCTTCACTCCAGACATCTGAGAGCTCACTCCCTTGCTTCCGTCAGACCTAGACGTCTTCTCCTCAGTCAGGTGTAGGACCATCCTATTAAAACTACAACATACCTGACACACATGTACTTTCTCTACATCCCTCCTGTGCTTTATTTCTATTGTATTTATCACTATGATACATAATTTATTAATTTTATTTAGTTTTTATATTTTGACTAGTGTGTGAGCTCATGGGGTTTTGTTTTTGTCTGTTGTTTAATTATGTCTGTAGTTTTGGAGTCTAGAAAGATGCATGACAATAGAAGAGATTAAATGAATAAGTATTTCTTAAGACAATAAAGAGCAAAACTATTAAAAATGACAAGGAATAATAAAAGTATATAATTTACAGAAATCTAAGAAAAACACTTATTGGTGTTAAAATGCAATGAGAAGTAAAAAAAATTGCCAGCATTCTTGAAGACCCTTCTTATCTCCTCTTCCAATCGCTCTCCCTTGTATATTTCCCAAGGGTGACTCTTATTCTGACATTTAACACTAAAGGTTACTTTTGCCAATTTTTCTCAACTTCATAGAAATGGAATCATACAGTCTGTATTTTTACACTGCTAACGTTTTTAGCTCAAGATTATGTTATGGGGTGTGTCCTATTTTTGTATGTAGTTTGTATGTAGTTTATATCTTTTTATTGTCATAATAATTCATTCAATGAGTATACAACCTATCAGTTCTAATGACGATGAACATCTGTATGGTTTCCAGCTATTTAAGTATCATTAATATTAATGTTATGGACATTTCTGTACATATCTTTGGTGCCCATGTAGTATGTAGTATCTGTGAAGGAAACTGAGAAAGGTTTCCAGTATACAGTCATCTACATGTTTATAATCTGTGTGGTAGTTAAATTAGTGTCCTCTCTAAATTCTTATTCTACTCAGCCTCAACCACACCGTTCTTTCAACAACTATATCCTGGTCTATCTATATGCATTGTAAAGAGGCTAGTTCCTTTTTATCCTTCAAATCTGAATTAATTCAAGCCTAAGTCTTTTACGGTTGTCACTATATACAAAGTCCAAAGAGCTAACAAAGCATACAATGTTATCACTAAACTAATCCCACATACTCAAAATTAAAGTAGAAAACCAGCCAAACCCCAACACAAGAGCAGCCATCTATGCAAAATCATGTTCTCATAACCAAGAATATTGTATTGTCAAGGATCATTGCAGAAATGAAAACTGAGGATAAGAGTGACAGAAAACATCTTCCTGGAATACCCTTGCCAATCTTCAGATAATTTATGGCAACTGCTCTGAGTTTATAACATGTGGCATTAAACTCACCTGAAAAAAATATCCCATCAAGGGGTTAATACTGGCAATATACGTTTTTATATATGTAAGAAAATTTCAACAATGCAAACTACTATCTCTCTCAGAATATCAGTAATTAAAATAGTTTATATTTGTATTGTGGCTTCCCATATATTTGACAACATGATATGTTAAATAAACAATGCTTTCACCCATATAGTACCCTATGTAAATCTTAATACCATTCTTGGAAGAAAGTGTTCTTATTTTCATTCAACAGAAGAGAGCAGCTCCCATCTGTAGCACACTCCCCATCCTTACCCCATCCTGTATGGTAAGAGAAGGAGGAATCTCAGAAAATTAACAAAGAGTCTATGCTGCTTGTGAAAATCCACATGATTTTCTCTGGGAAATTACGTAATTAAGAACAAAAAATTTAGGAACAATAATACATATTAAGCACATGAATATAGATCTCCCTGTGCTAGATGAAAATCTTAAGACTACAAAATAATAATTAGTGTTTCTCAGCCTTTGGCTAAGATCAAGTGCAGAATAATATTAATTCATTCTTTCATTCACTATTCATTCACCCAATATATATATTTCAAATATATATATTTGAAAATCTATGGTGTGTTAGGCGCTGTTGTGGGTACTGGAGATATTTTTAAAAATAAGATAGATAAAGTTCCTGCCTAATAAAATTTGTGATCAATTGGTGAATACGGATAATGTTTCAGATAGCACAGGTTGCAATAAGAAACCACTCCAATATGTAGTGGTTGAAACATACACACACACACAGACTCACACACTATGTAGTTAGCTTACATCTCTACAAGTCACAATTTGGGTCAGGCCCAGCTGGTTGGAACTTCTGATCTGGAACGTGTTCAGTTAATTTCAGCTGGGTCTGTTCATCTATCTGTGATGAGCAGGTGGGTTGGGTGGGGCTATGGTTTATGATGGCCTTGATTTCCCAAATGGGAATCACTTTACCTGGTCTCTTATCCTATAGGAGGCTAGCCTGTGATTATGTACATGGCAGCAATGTTCCAAGAGCAGTGACAGAGCAAAGACCAGCGTTAAAGTACCCTCCAAGTGACGGTTTGTTTCATGTTTGGTACTCTACCATTGGCCAAGCAAGCCAAATTGTCAGTATATAAGAATCAGTGTATTAGGGGCTACCCAAGTGCTTTAATACAGGGAGGTGTGAATAAATGGAAGAATCATTATTGCAACAATTACCATAGATAATACATATATATATATATATATATATATATACACACACATACCTTTAGCTGAGAAATATCAAACTCTCTAAAATAATGGCGATTTGGACCATCTAAAATGGCCAAATATGAACTTGAATTTATCAAGGATTTAACTCAATTTTGCAAGGCATTTTGTTTTGCGAACACCTATGTGTATACCCAGAGTTTTGAGGGGGAAAAATCATATTACTAAAATATTTTATATGTATAAGAAATTGGTTATACAAAGAACATTAAGAATTATCTCTGTTTTCAAGTAATTAAAATTATATTGGTAGAGATGTAAACAAATATATTATTACAAAACAATAGTATAAGATTATTATAGTAATAGTATAGTAAATAATAGTATATTATTATTATAAGTAAATAATTACAGTTGCCAAGTTCACTGGAATGAGTCTTTCCTGCTCTGTAGCAGTCCCACCCTTGGTAAAATATAGAAGCTCCTACTTTCTTTCATAATGAAATACTTACATAAAGATGCTATGGGAAATCTGTTTCTTAGCTTGTCATTAACATGAAGGAGATAGTGCAGTTTATAGAAGCACAGCCTATTACAAATGTCATAGACATTTTTCTTACAAATTTTCTTACCAATTTAAAAATCCCCCAAACATAAATTATATATGTAATAGGTGCCAACAGCAGAGCAACTGGGTTAACCTCCATCTAATTATACACATCAAAGTAAATAGTATGTTTTAAGTCAACTCATAGTAACTTCCTAATATAGATTAATAGCTCCCTTCTTTTTGCCCTTTGATTTTGTTCCATGTTATGTTTCCACAGTTCTTCATGGTATAGTTTTAATCAACTTTACTGAAAGCTCATTTGCATACGATAAGTACACTCATTTTAAGTATAAAGCTCAATTGCTTTTGACAATTATAATTACCCACATAACCACAATCATAATCAAGGTATAGACTATTGTATCACCACATATGTCTCTGACTGTTTTCTATCTATCCAACCTGACTCTGGCCCGTAGCAACCACAGATTTGCTGTCACTATAAATTAGTTTAGCATGTCCTATAATTTGATATAGGTGAAATTATACAGTTTAATGTATCCAGCTTCTTTCACTTAATATAATGTTTTTGAGGTGCACTCATGTTCATCTTCATTGGTAGTTTTGTTATTTTTTGTTATCGAGCAGTATCCCATTCTTTAGCTGTATCAGAAATTGTTTAACCATTCATTTATTGATGGATATTTGAGCTGTTTCCAGTTCTGAACTAAAAATAAAGCTGCTAGAAAAACTCATGTTAAAGTCTTTGTGTAGACCTATATTTTCAGTTCTCTAGGATAAATAACTTGGAGTAGACTGGCTGGGTTGTATAGCAAGTATATTTTTAAATAATAAGAAAATACCAAACTGTTTCCTAAAGTAGTTGTTTCACTTTATATTCCCATGAGCAATGAGAGTTCCAGTTGCTCCACATTCTTGTCAATATTGATATTGTAATTATTTTTCATTTTTGCCATTTGAATATGTTTAGTTGTTTAAATTTTCATTCTACCAATGAATAATAATGTTGAACATTCTTCATATGTGTATGGGTACTTTTGTATTTTGTTTAGTAAAGTAGCTATACAGGGCTTTCCCCATTTGAGGTTGTTTGTGTTCTCATTACTTATTTGTATCTTTATATGTTATATATATCTTCATATATGTTGGATATAAACCCCTTGCCATATATAATTTATAAACAATAGCAATTATTATTGCTTTCTTTTTAGTCTGTGTTTTGTATTTTTCTTGAATATGTCTTACAACAAACATAAGTTTTTAATGTTGATGAATTCCAACATTACTTATTATAATTATTGTTTAGAACTTCCAAATTATTAACTTTCTTCCCTCATTGTTAGGGATTACTGGATCTTTTTTTTTTTTAACATCTTTATTGGAGTATAATTGCTTTACAATGGTGTGTTAGTTTCTGCTTTATAACAAAATGAATCAGTTATACATATACATATGTTCCCATATCTCTTCCCTCTTGTGTCTCCCTCCCTCCCTCCCACCCTCCCGATTCCACCCCTCTAGGTGGTCACAAAGCACCAAGCTGATCTTCCTGTGCTATGCGGCTGCTTCCCACTAGCTATCTATTTTACGTTTGGTAGTGTATATATGTCCATGCCACTCTCTCGCTTTGTCACAGCTTACGCATCCCCCTCCCCATATCCTCAAGTCCATTCTCTAGTAGGTCTGTGTCTTTATTCCCGTCTTACCCCTAGGTTCTTCATGACCTTTTTTTTTTTTTAGATTCCATATATATGTGTTAGCATACGGTATTTGTTTTTCTCTTTCTGACTTACTTCACTCTGTATGACAGACTCTGGGTTCATCCACCTCACTACAAATAACTCAATTTTGTTTCTTTTTATAGCTGAGTAATATTCCATTGTATATATGTGCCACATCTTCTTTATCCATTCATCTGATGGTGGACACTTAGGTTGCTTCCATGTCTTGGCTATTGTAAATAGAGCTGCAATGAACATATTGGTACATGACTCTTTTTGAATTATGGTTTGCTCAGGGTATATGCCCAGTAGTGGGATTGCTGGGTTGTATGGTAGTTCTATTTGTAGTTTTTTAAGGAACCTCCATACTGTTCTCCATAGTGGCTATATCAACTTACATTCCCACCAACAGTGCAAGAGTGTTCCCTTTTCTCCACACCCTCTCCTTACTGGATCTTAATAGGAAATCTTTGCCTGCTCTAAGGCCATGAAGATGTTTCATAAATTAAGCTTTTCACTTAGGTTCATGATCAATTTCAAGTTAATGTATTGTATGGTGTGAGGTAAGGGATAGGGTAATTTTTCTTCATACAGATGCCCATTTTCTTCAAACATCATTTGTTGAATAAACTATATTTTCTACAGTATATCACTTTGCATATTTGTTGAAAATCAGTTGACAATGAATGTGTGCATTTATTTATGAGTTCTCTAGTTTATTTCATTGATCTACATGTCTATCCTCACAAATACCAGACAGTCTTGATTATAGTGGCATTATAGTAAACTTTGAAGTAAGGCATTATAGGTCCTTCAACTTTGGTTTTCTTTACAAAATTATCTCAGCTACTCTTTTTCTTTTGTAGACCCAGATGAATTTTTTGTTTGTTTGTTTGTTTTTTGAGGTACGCGGGCCTCTCACTGCTGTGTCCTCTCCCATTGTGGAGCACAGGCTCCGGATGCACAGGTCCAGCAGCCACAGCCCACGGGCCCAGCCACTCCGTGGCATGTGGGATCCTCCCGGACCGGGGCATGGACCCGCATCCCCTGCATCGGCAGGCAGACCCCCAACCACTGTGCCACCAGGGAAGCCCGATCCAGATGAATTTTGAAATCAACTTGCCAATTTCTTAAACAAAACCTGTTATGATTTTTATTGAGATAGAATTGAATCTGTAGAGTAAAATCAGAAAGACAGTGCTAGGTCCTATTATAAAGTGCCTCTTCAGATCTCTAGAAACTTGTCCAGTTTGGAGCTTGCTAAATCCTAAATAAATGTATTTGCCATTTAGAGTGTGGTATCATGGTTTAGAGTACAGCCCTGAGAGAGATTTCCTGAGTTTGATCTCATTGCACTGCTTATTATTTAGATGAGCTTGAGAAAGTTATTCATCTTTTCTGTCCCTTAGGTTCCTGTTTATCCAGTGGGAATAATAATAGTGACTATCTTGAAGGGATATTGTAAGAATTAAATTAGTCATTATTTGGAAAGCATTTACAACAGAACCTGGCAAATATTATGCGCCATATAGATGTGTGGGGTGTTTTTATTTTTGCTATTTAAGTAATTGCTGTACTCATTGCCATTCTTCCATGAAGGCCAAGAAAAAATAATATATTAATTAACAATAGGCTGCAGGCCAAGGTAAAGTTTTTATGTTTTTTCAGTGTTAAGTAAACACAGTGTGGGCTCTACAGTTTACTGGTAAATCTCCAGGTAATTATAAAGCATAGGAGAAGATGTTACACATAGGAATACAAAATGGAATTAATAATGCTCAAATGTGTAGAACAGTAGAAAAAGCAGAGTCAGATTAGAAATAATAAAAATAGGGACTTCCCTCGTGGTCCAGTGGTTAAGACTCCACACTTTCACTGCAGGGGACACGGGTTCGATCCCCGGTCAGGGAACCAAGATCCTACATGCTGCACAGCAGGCCAAAATAAAAAAGAAAGAAAGACTAAAGTAATATCCTTTTGAGAAGTAGTGAGGAAATCAACTACATGTTCTTGAAATACATACCCTTTCTTTCTTTAGATCCATATATTGTATGATAAGAGTGGCATCTTAGGTGGGGAAGGATTTAATGAAATTTAAAAATCTGACGAAGTAGCTTTTATTCTTTAGTAAGAAGGATCTTTGGTGCTGTGGACCCATCAGATGGGGAGTATTTTTTGGTCTCATGGGCAGGCAGGCTAGGAGGCAGTTTAGGAAGTGTAAAACTTGTTCTAGGATTGAGAAATAAGATAAAAAGGACCTTCAGTTTTCTTTTCTCTTTATTTTCTATTCTAGTTGCTGGAGGAAAAAATCATGTAGGTAACCCAAGTTGTTCTGTGTTTCTCAGATTCAAGGATGACATGTTCAGGAAAAACCTCTAACTATACATAATTCTGATTCATCAGAGGTAAAATGACCCTGTGATTTACCACTAATGTTTAGTATCAAAAAGTTAAATAGTTTATTAAAAGCAGCAACTTAAGGTAATACATCAAAAAATTCAGAATTTGTTTTCAAGGCAAAGTAGCTGTTCTTTTGTGGCATTATGATTATTCTAATATCACAGGTCAACAAAGAAGAGAGTTATCTATTATAATCTGAAAGAGCAAGGACAGTACCAAATACAGTTGTCACACTCAGATACTAGAATGTTTTTCATAGCTTCTTTGCATTAGATGTTCTTATTACGTATCTGTTTATCTGTGGTTGCCCCATAAAAAAGATCGATGACAGAAGAACTGCAAATATAGTGGAGATTTCATATATAACAGTAGGAAATTTGTGACATAATTTCTGAGATCATCTAACAAAATTGTCTATCATACTTGAGGGTAAATGTAGCTCTTTGCCTGAGGACCAATCAAGTCCATCCAAAATAATGGACTCTGCTGATAATAGCAATAGTTAGTAATTAAGCATCTGACTATACATATTCTTATAGAAAGGAAAGATGACTGGTCATATTGTAATGTTCTTTGGCACCCTTATACCTCTGCCAATGGAGATCTGTGAACCCAGAATGAAAGTATGTAAGTTACTTGGAATTTCAAATGGGCCAAAAGCTATGCATGTATCCATGATGTCAGTTTGCATTCAGTGAAACTAGTTAACAATATTGGTTCATCATTAATAATCTAGACATAGCTTAATTATCCACGGCCCTTGGTTCATTATTTTTCCATTTATGATACAGAAGATTATTAATAGTCTCATACTAAATATTTTGACTGTTACCAATGCTCAGTTGCTAGTTTGCAAGCAGGAAACATTTCCTTGGGACTATATAAAGCAGTACTGTGTATTTGTGCCTGTATATTTTTCTTCCAAATTAAATTTGTTAGATTACATATGCTTGCATTTCATTATGAGATCATAAAATGCAATATACTCCATAAATATCGGCATGATGCAGTACCTAAATTACATTTAGACTGTGCTGAAGACAACCACAAAGCAATGAAAAATTAAGTCTTTTATGATATCAGAGGCATTCAGAGCGAAAAACCCGACTTGTTTTGAATGTACCACAAGTAAGATATTTGCCTGTCAATAACAGTAAACGTAATAAGAATATTCAACTTAAAAGTATACTGAAATATATTTAAATTAAAATAGAATTAAGAAAACAATTATGCTAAAACTAAAATAACACTAAATTCTTTTCAATAAGTAGAATGTATTCAAATACTATAATTCCTAAATGAAACACTCTTACCACAGTCTACCATTTATTGAGGTTTCCATATACTAGCCATTTCATATGTGAAATGGTTTGCACAGATTATTTTATTTAATGCCCACAACTAATTCATGATGCAAGTCTTAGCCTTCTTATTTCATACTGAAGCCACAAAAGATGAGTGAGAGTAAAATAACTTGACTTGAGGTCAAGAGCAGGAAGTGGAATCTAAACTCTACCCAGGTCAAAGGTAACACTATGTTGATGCATTACAGTACTCTACGCTGTAACCATTGCCTTCCTGGTGAAGTTTCTCATCGACTTAGCTTATCAGAGAGGATCCTTCCACATATCTCCCATCGGATGTGGCTCCTAATGCTGACTTTAGGTTGTGCAAAGACCTGGAAGTAAGCCTCCCTTTTCTGTTTTAAATAATTTCACTTTGTTCCTATCAGCAGCCCTATTACTGCTTTAGCTATAAGGAGTACAGAACTTGTCTACATATTTCTGAACCTCAGTTAATTTCATTAGAATTCATGTTGTTCATAGAACATTTGTTTTACTCTTTTGTTCATGAGACTAGAATACAGTCTTTTCTAAATGTGGTTTTTTCTTTGTAAACATGGAATTGGAATTGGAATTGTGTTGCTCAGAATTTAGGAATTAAACTTTAAAAATTGAAATATTTTAAGTATCAAGAAAAATTTAATTCTTTTTATGGATTTGGTAATCTAGCTGGTTTTTCAATACTTGAGAAGTTCACAAATATTTGCAGGCAAGGAGGCCAGTTACTCTGTGGTAATCTGTAATCTGCCACAATATGTAAAATGATATAAAACTGGAAAAAAAATGATATTCAGTAAAAATATAACTTCTCTTTCTGATGACAGTTTGACCTAAGTGTGCATATGATTCACACTTGCTATAGAAGATAGAAAACTAATTATCCTGAAAATTTTAGCAATAGTCTCCAAGTAAAAAACATTTAACAGTTCTTCCAAATTGTTTTACTTTTTGGGCTTCGCTGGTGGCACAGTGGTTTAGAATCTGCCCGCCAATGCAGGGGACACGGGTTCAAGCCCTGGTCTGGGAAGATCCCACATGCCACGGAGCAACTAAGCCCGTGAGCCACAACTACTGAGCCTGCGCTCTAGAGCCTGCGCTCTAGAGCCTGCGAGCCACAACTACTGACCCACGTGCCACAATTACTGAAGCCCACGCACCTAGAGCCCATGCTCTGCAGCAAGAGAAGCCACCACAATGAGAAGCCCGCTCACAGCAACGACGACCCAACACAGCCAAAAATAAATAAATAAATATTTTTTTAAAAAAGAAAAGTCAGAGTAAGTCAAACTACTGCAAGAAGTACCTGTTTTTATTGTTATTTGAAGTCTGATATTTAGAAAGTAGTCTCGCTAAATGTATAGAAGTCTATAGAGTGCAGCTAACATAGAATTCTTAACGTTTAATTTTATTTTATGTAGAACTATGCAAGATCAGAATATATACTTTCATTCATTTATGCCAAATTTTTTTGAAAAAAAATTCTGTGTCTCAAATAGAAAGTTTGTCTGTCCACATATAATTATAAATATTCTTTATCTCCACTGATGCTGTAGACATTTGGTAATATGTGGATTTATTTGCTTTTCATGTTGACATGTGTTTTGTTTTTTTTTTTTAACATCTTTATTGGGGTATAATTGCTTTACAATGGTGTGTTAGTTTCTGCTTTATAACAAAGTGAATCAGTTATACATATACATATGTTCCCATATCTCTTCCCTCTTGCGTTTCCCTCCCTTCCACCCTCCCTATCCCATCCCTCCAGGCGGTCACAAAGCACCGAGCTGATCTCCCTGTGCTATGCAGCTGCTTCCCACTAGCTATCTACCTTACGTTTGGTAGTGTATATATGTCCATGCCTCTCTGTCGCTTTGTCACAGCTCACCCTTCCCCCTCCCCATATCCTCAAGTCCGTTCTCTAGTCGGTCTGTGTCTTTATTCCTGTCTTACCCCTAGGTTCTTCATGACATTTTTTTCCTTAAATTCCATATGTATGTGTTAGCATACGGTATTTGTCTTTCTCTGTCTGACTTACTTCACTCTGTATGACAGACTCTAGGTCTATCCACCTCATTACAAATAGCTCAATTTCGTTTCTTTTTATGGCTGAGTAATATTCCATTGTATATATGTGCCACATCTTCTTTATCCATTCATCCAATGATGGGCACTTAGGTTGTTTCCATGTCCTGGCTATTGTAAATAGAGCTGCAATGAACATATTGGTAAATGACTCTTTTTGAATTATGGTTTGCTTAGGGTATATGCCCAGTAGTGGGATTGCTGGGTCATATGGTAGTTCTATTTGTAGTTTTTTAAGGAAGCTCCATACTGTTCTCCATAGTGGCTGTACCAATTCACATTCCCACCAGCAGTGCAAGAGTGTTCCCTTTTCTCCACACCCTCTCCAGCATTTATTGTTTCTAGATTTTTTGATGATGGCCATTCTGACTGGTATGAGATGATATCTCATTGTAGTTTTGATTTGCATTTCTCTAATGATTAATGATGTTGAGCATTCTTTCATGTGTTTGTTGGCAGTCTGTATATCTTCTTTGGAGAAATGTCTATTTAGGTCTTCTGCCCGTTTTTGGATTGGGTTGTTTGTTTTTTTGTTATTGAGCTGCATGAGCTGCTTGTAAATTTTGGAGATTAATCCTCTGTCAGTTGCTTCATTTGCAAACATGTTCTCCCATTCTGAGGGCTGTCTTTTGGTCTTGTTTATGGTTTCCTTTGCTGTGCAAAAGCTTTGAAGTTTCATTAGGTCCCATTTGTTTATTTTTGTTTTTATTTCCATTTCTCTAGGAGGTGGGTCAAATGACATGTGGTTTTGAAGAGGGTGTAGAGAGATTTGGATTTGAGTATCCATCATTGTTCTATGGAAGGTGAGGACATTTTTCTTTTAAATTTTGATTTCTGTACCCTATACTATTTCAGTATACAAGAACACAAAATATATTCCAATATTCTGTTACTCTTAGTGTCTAAGTTGTGGTTCAATTTATAGGGAATCATTTTTGAAAAACATAAAGAATATTAGAGAGTGTTATAAGCTTTTATGGTCACATAGAAAAAATACTCAAGCTTAACTCTCCAGCAAAATCAGGTCCATATCCATAAAGTAAATCAGCATATAGCAATTAGCACATGGTGTAATAAGGAAATCTTTTCAGAAAGTCAATTAGATTTCCAAAATATTTTAGACATTTTCATATTCGTTGAAATAAGCAGAAGTAAGTCAGTGTTTTGAAAGGGGTATATTCTCCCTCAAAACAGATAGAGTGACTACAGTGATAATATTTTGAAAATAGAAAAAGAAACTAATACACACCATAAAACATTTATGTGATTTAAACTATAGATGGCAAAGAGAAAAATCTACCATAGCAAAAATAAGCCATCATCATTACTATGTTCTAGACAATGTACTAAGAGAGTGCTTTATATGGATCATTACTCTAATTCTGTACAGCTACCATTTTTTGAGAATTGATGGTATGCAGTTAATTATGGCATAGCTTCAGTAGCAGCTCTCGGATTGTAGCTTATTTGTTGGATCACTTCTGTATTTCTAGAAGTAGTTTCTTATGACCCAGCCTAAAACCTACTCCCTAGAGCTCTTCTAACCATTTAAAGCATCTAATTTCTGTATTCAGTATTTCTTGCTTTTACTACTATAGTTGTTTCTCTTTCCTGACTGAACTGGACTGATAATTAATTGCTAAGCTTTGCTTGGTCTTAGAAGGACCTAAGAGAAAGAAGGGACCAGTTATATGGTCTAACTGAGAGCCAGTAATGACATGGATCGTCCATCCTCTTAGTGATATTGAGAAATGGTTTGACTCAGGAGACGATATATTTTGTTGTCGTGCTGAACTAGTTTGTAATGAGTTAAATATGTTGAAGTTGGAATAGGAAAAAGAAAATAGAGCAAAAGGAACTAAAGTTAGCTGAGAATAACAATGTGTCTAACTCCATTTTTCATTTTTGACTACTGACAGATTTCAAGCTCAACCACTCCCCTTCTTTTTCCTGTCTCCCCCAAATCTGGCAAGCTGATAAGAAAGCCCAGGTTCTCCCTCCTTTGGTGCCAACAGAAGTTTAATCTGTGTAAGCTCCAGCCAGAGCAGGAACTCTCACTCCTGCCACATTCCCTAACCACCATTAAAAACCAAGCCATTCTCCTTTCCTAGCTGTCTCAAGCCTTTTTAGACCAGCTTGAGAGACAGCCCTATCCTCCCCAGAAAACCTCATTGTGTGAATAACAAAGTTTTCTCATATTTTCTTGGTACAAATGTGACATCATCAGTCTTGACATCCAAATCAAATTTAAGGTAGAGCTCATCTACAATATTGTGGTCACAACAATCAGCATAGTGAACATAGTAGCATCTAGATGATGGCCACCACCACTGGGAGTCTTGCTGCTGCCTGTTAACAACTTGCACTTTCAACTGTGTTTCTCTGTGCTACAGTAACTAAGTCCTACTGGACCTCTGTTATAAATTTAACCTACTCAAGTCAGAAGTTTTGATAATTGGTGAAGAGGGACAGGAGTATAAGAATGGAGCCCTGTAAAAAGTGGCTTTGACTGTGAGTCTTAACCCAGACATATATGTGCATCTCAGATTGAATTATATGTCTCAATTCTAGTGTAAATTGTGAAAAGCACTAATCTCAGGAAAAATACTCTTACCCTGTGATGATTGGTAGTCTCAAACAGAAATTGATCCCCATTTTATAGAGTGCTCAGAGGGAAAGACCTATGCCCTGCAATATATATCCCCACCCTCCTAGATGATGTTTTTTTTTTACCCCAGGCAGGGCATAAACTTTCTCTCCCCCCTCTGTTCTACTGCACTATCTTTCCTCCAGAGGGATTATAGTGTTGAACAAAGTATTCTCTCTTGATAATGACCCAAAATAAATACGTATGAAGCTTGGCAAACATTCCTAATTTCTCATTTTATTTAATTTTCTCTAGCCTTCCCTCCCATCAGTATTCACCATGGTTGACAGTACAATCATACCAGTCAAGTTCTGGGAAAGGCTTTGGCTCTCCCATAATCCTTCAAGGCTAATAAACATTCCAATTCCAGCATTATAATCACAAAGATATTCCAATGAAAACCTTTTTTTCCAGTGAGACTAAGAAGTTGGGTGGTTAACGGTAGTGTTCAGTGAGGGACTGTTCTTCACTACAACAGCGAGATAATTATAATCTGGTAGTTAGTAGTCACTGAGTGTTTAATTTATTCATTTGGCAAACTTTTTTTTTTTTGAAAAGTTACTATACGCAAGATACCCTTATAGTTGCTAAGGATGCAACAATGAGCAAAACAGACAAAAATCCCTGACCACATAGACCTAGATAATGCCGCTCTATTAAATAACTCCCAGCTCTTAGAAGTTTAAAGCAATAAAGGTTTATCCGACATAAGCTGAATCTTTATTACAGGTTGGCTGGGGGTTCTGCTCTATATGTCCTCACTCAGCAGCCAAGACTCATGATGTAGCTACTGTTATTTCTGCCAGTCACAGAGGGAAAAGGAAAGAGTACTATGAAGGGTCTCATACCAATGAGCAAATGCTCCAAAACAGAAATTATACATAGCAGTATTGCTAACACTTCATTAGACCTAGTCACAAGATGCCACTCAGAAACAAAAGGGCCAGAAAGTGTAATCCTCCCATGTACCCAGGAGTTGGAGAGCTGGTTGTATTTTGTGAGCAGCACAAAATATTACTGCATGGACATTGGCATATGATAAGAAATCAAATAAATAAAATATAGATTATGTAGGTATTATAAAGTCAAATAAAACAGGAAAGTTAAATAGAAAGTTTAGGTTTAGGGGGTACAATTTAAAATAGTAAATCAGGGAAGGTATAACAGATGTCGACACTAAATGAAGACGTGAAGTAAGTAGAAGGTTGAGGCAGAGAGAGTCACCTGTGAGGAAGAGAATTCTAGAGGGGGAGTAGAGAAAACACGAAGGTCTGAAGGTAGAGATCTGTGTTGTGTGTTCCTGAAACAGCAAGGGAGCTAGTGTTACTGGAGGGAAGTATGCTGGGGGAGTGTAGAAGGAATTAAATTGAAGATGTAACTATGAACCAGATCAGGTAAAGCCACTTCAGAGGTTTGAATAGAAAAGTAAAATGATCTTTCCTACAGAATAGCAGTATACTGCTTTTTCTGTGTTGACAGTAGACAATATAAGGGCAAGATATAAATGTGATGACCAGTGAGGAGGCCTTCATCTGGGCAGGAGACACTACAGGCTTGATCCATGTTGGTAGCAATGAAGCAAGTGAGACAGCTGGACTCTGATTATATTTTAAAGATTGAACAAACATAGTTCGCGGATGAATAGTTTGTGGGGAGAGAGAGAAAGGAAGAATTCAATGATTAGGGTGTTATCCCATGAAACTAAAGAGCTAGCATGTCCTATAAGCTCTTACCTTAAATATGTGTATAATTACTTGCCCCTCTATTGCTGCCATGCCCACTGCTACCACCCTTATGCATGTAATCACCATCTTCCAGAGCCATTGCAACAGTTTCAGACTGGTATAACTCTTTCCACTCTTTCACTGACAAGTCAAGTCTCCAGATACTAGCTCAAGTGATCTCTTTGAAAACAAAATATTGTCTATAACAGAGACCAAATTTCAAAGTCTTTGCTTTGAATTTTGAAGGTCCCACATGATGCAGCATTTGACAACCCCCTGACCTCATTTATAATCATTCTCCTTCTTTGCTCACTCAGCTCCAATCAGCCAGCATTTTTGAACTTTGAACACAGCAAATGCTTACCCTTTCAGGGTCTCTTCCTGCTATTTTCTGTGAGTGGAACAGTCTTTTCCCCAACTATTTGCTAAGATCCTCACTCACCTTATTCACGTTTCTCCTAGCCAGTCAGATCATCATAAAGGATGATTCTGGACACTCCATCTATAATGCTTTCCCTCCCCCCACACATGCCTCTTTTCTGCTTTACTCCTCTTTATTTTCCTTGTAGCACTTGTGGCTGACATCATGAAATATATTTATTCAAGTATATATTCATTTTTGCATTGCTTCCTCCCACTAAATTTAAGAATTTATGAAGGCAGAGAATTATCTGACAGGTTAATACCTCTATCCCCAGTGCCTGAATTAGTGACTGGTACAGAGTGGACACTCAAGGTATATTGATGTTGAGCAAAAGAATAAGTAAGTAAATAAAATACAGGGGGGTGAAATTAGAGTCTTCTACAGGTACCTCACTTTTTGAAGTTTAAATAAGTTAAGCAGTAATATGGTGAACTGCCAGGAACTACAGATGTCATAATGTAGCCAGGACCATGAATGAAAGGGGAGATTCAATTATTGATACTGTTAATATCTTGACAAAAGCAATTGAGTTCCACTGACATTCTGAAACAATTTACCAAGTTCAAATATTGTCGTATAGAAAATAGAATAAGGGTAAAGATAAATCCACAGCATAAAGCTTGAAAATATTTATTTTCTGCATGGAAATATGTGCCTGGGCCATACTGTTAATTTCTAAAACAATGAATGTGGGAGTAAAATTTCTTCCAGAACATAATCCTAGGAGAAATTTTAATGAATAGTTCGGGAAGGAAAATTGAAACTTGTAGGCTCACTAATTGCAAACAGTATTTAAAACAGCATTTAAATTAAAAAATGGCACTTATAATTGAGTAGAATCCAAACCTGTACATGTAGTAGAATACTCAAAACTCTGGCCTGGTATGCCAAAAATTCCCCCAAGGGCTCTGGTAGTTGCAGCCTTATCAGCTATGTACGTGTAGCCAGAAGGTTGAAAATATGGAACCTCGGTGACTTGATCCTTTGTCCTATGATAAGGAGAGAATTGAATTTTTAAGTGATTTTTTTTTTGGTGTGGGGGCGGTACGCAGGCCTCTCACTGTTGTGGCCTCTCCCGTTGCGGAGCACAGACTCCGGACGTGCAGGCTCAGTGGCCATGGCTCACGGGCCCAGCCGTTCCGCGGCATGTGGGATCTTCCCGGACCGGGGCACGAACCCGTGTCCCCTGCATCGGCAGGCGGACTCTCAACCACTGCACCAGCAGGGAAGCCCCCATTAAGTGACTTTTTAAAAGTATATAAATTACTAAATAGATTTTATCATATGCTGAAGAATGCTATAAGCTGTTAAATGTATTTATATTTTCATAAGTGCATTCCAAATTTTAATAAATTAGCTGAAATAAAAGTTGTAAAAGCTAGAGTAATCATTAGAACATCTTGGAAATGAGTATCTCGATAGTGATATGAGGAATAATTCCAGATGACAATTAAGAGTAAATAATATAGTTGACAAAAAGAGCAAATTTGATGTGATGTGCTTTAAAAAGTTCAGCATTGACCAGTGACTACCAAAATCAGAGCCATATGAATAATCTTTAAGTTGGCTTCCTAATTTTATTACATCAAGTGTGATATTAAAATTCAACTTAGAAAATGGAACCTGATTTACCTTTGTTTTAGAAACAATAGCACAAGAAGTCAAGGTAAGAACAAACAGTAGAACAAAGAATATATTTCTAGTTGGTGATTTAATACACTTTAAAGGGATACTTTCAAGGATGACAGGGCTCAAAATGAACCTACCCTGTAGGGCTTCCCTGGTGGCTCAGTGGTTGAGAGTCTGCCTGCCGAGGCGGAGGACGCGGGTTCATGCCCCGGTCCGGGAGGATCCCACGTGCCGTGGAGCGGCTGGGCCCGTGGGCCATGGCCGCTGAGCCTGTGCGTCCGGAGCCTGTGCTCCGCAACGGGAGAGGCCACAACAGTGAGAGGCCCGCGTACCGGAAAAAAAAAAAAAAGAACCTACCCTGTATATAAATGATTGTGTTTGGCTCCTTCAGTACTCAGGGCCCTAGGATTTGTAACTTAACAAACTCAGCTCAAAATATATTATCATTAGAGAGGCTTAGGTATCGAGCAGTTATGAGAAAAGTGGTGCCTCTTTTTCCTGTGTTCAAGTAATGCATGTCTGTAATCACTATGGAACTCAATGCACAGGGATGTTGAATGTCTGAGGAAGTTATGTGTTCTGTGTTCAAAGATGTTATAATCTAAAGTTATCTATATTCTATATCTATATCTATATATCTATGCCTGAGATATTTTATACTCTCAGTTTTCAATTTCAGAGTGGGATTAAATGTTTTGCTTGGGGACACCAATTTGGTCACTGGTTAATCTTGTTTGAACCCAGGCTTGTCTGATTCAAATGTCCATACTCTTTTCACTGTAAACACAGACTCTCAAAGCAGAGATTCAAATAACAAGCATTTTGGAGATAAGCTGACTAGGGAAACCATTTTTTTTTTAAACTGGTTGTCATTCACAATCCACCCATCCCAAACACACACACACACACACACACACACACACACACACACACACACACCACACCACAAAATACACATATGAAATATATAATTTCAAGGTTTTATTGAATGTTTCTATTTAGTGTTTTATTAAATGCTAAAAATGAAATGTTAAGAATGCTATAATACATAAGTTTTATAGGTATTTTGCAGATATACAATCTTAAATTACTAGTATTATTAATTTAATTTGTATTCATAAATCCTAAGGACTTTCAAATATATATTTTATATGCAGTCTTTATATTTGTGCCCATGTTATTAATAAACAATCCTATAGAAAATGTTAGTTCTAACATTTATACTAAGTTAAACCCATGATTGTTTGCATTTCATTCAATAAGAATAGACAAGAACTAAATACATTTGTGTTTCTTGTTTGTCCCTTGACATTGGAATTAGCTTGTATCATTTGGCATGTGTCTCCTTTCAAAATGAGGGCAGCATTTCAATTGCTATTTATATGTGCCAAATCCTGGCTAAACTGTTTAATTCACATGGACCTGAAGAGATTGTAGCTGTGGGCTTTGTTTGTTTTTTATTCCTGTAAATCACAGGATAAGACAGGTTTTAGGGCACTGTTTGAATCAGTCCCTCTGGTCTCCCTTAACAAATGGGTGTCACTCACAAATGCTGGTAATGATGACTTCCTGATTTCAGTTGCACTTTTAGAGGGCTGGTAAAGTGACCTATGGCTTTTCTTACAGTCAGTCCCAGGAAGATGGGAAATAGTAATTATAGTGTAATAAAGCCCATGAGGACTCTGTTTAAATGGCAGAATTTGCATTTAAATGGAAAATTTTAAATGAAAACATGTAAAAGCTTGATAGGTACAATATTTAGTATACAGCTCATGCCAGCAGTTAGAAGGACGCTTAATCGCATGTCATGTGTGGATGTGCAGAGGTGGGCTTCTGTGCATGCCCGAAGGGCAGGGGTAGAGAATTTGAGTGAGATTGAAAAGGAAAAGGTAAAATTAGCCATAGATATGACACATTTCATCAAATTGAATTATAAGACTATTTTGATTTTTTTAAAAGATTAAGGAATTAATTATTTGGGGACACTCCAATGTTATGACCTATAGCTAATGAAAATGCCTAATTGATTAACACTTAGGGACTATAATGGAATTTAACTTTCTGACCTGCCCACAATAATTCTGCATTAATCCATTTACTGAAAGTGTTTATTTATATTCTGCATAGGAAATTAAAGTATACATAAGTTTGCATGCATTTGACAATTAGGAGGTATTTTGAAATTGACATGAAAATCTATCATGAAAGTGATTTCCTTTTTTTAAATGACAGAGATGCCCATGAAGATACCTTTGCAGGTTGTGAGAAGGCAAATAAAGTCACTTCAGTTAATGCAGCAAATAATGTGATGAGGAAAAAATAATGTTTGAAAACTGTATGTTAATTCAAATGTTTTCTCTTTTACTTAGGTAGTAATTTTATTGAATAATTCAACCAATATAGCCTATCTGAAAGGAATGATAAAAGATATGTTTTCAAAGATTCCCAATTTATAAAAATTTCTGTCAGAATGATGGTTACTGCCCAACTATTCAATGAATAGCTATAGATTAATTAATTTTCTAATCACAAGATAAGGTAAAAATGTATACTCTAGTGTTTCAAATCTTGCCATATTAAAATAATACCTTTTGGCAGCTGAATGAGTAAAATATACAGGTAGCTTGTTTCTTAGGTTTTACCTATTTAAAGGCAGACATCAACTAGCAAAAAAAGTTTGAGTTCATCTATGTGAAAACAATTTCTAAAATGTAGAGTATTTTCTACTGAAGGCAGTTAAATCGGTATAGTAATCAATGCATACGAGTATTTCTTACCCTTTCATGTTTGCTCTCTGTATTTAATAATGAAAGTGCAAGTGCCAATGTTATCACAGACTCACCTTATTATTTGTTTTTTTCTTTAGTATACCTATTTCCAGCATATAAAGCTGTTGGGAAGAAAAGAGATCAAATATACAGATACATTTCTGCTGTCTAAATGTGCTAGTGGACTCATACTTTTAATGCTTACATGTTATAAAACAGAAAAGGGCTATACCTGTGGTCCACTAGTCTCACCAGGTTTAGGATATACCTAATTATAGAGTAGGAGCTTTTGTAAATACAACAGTATCCATGTCAAAAAGTAACAAGGATTCTGATGAACTTTAGTTTGACACAAAATTTCATGGATGAAGCTGTGTTTCTCTCAGAGTGATAAGCACATTTCTTCTTAGGATTTGAATCCCATTTATGAAAGAGCGGTATGGGTTCTCAGATACCTGAAGATACTGCTCCCACACCTCAGTGACCTTCGGCATATTCCCTTCCATCTGCAATTATGTCTTTAAGTTTTAATTTCATTTTTATTAACTCCCAAACGGGGCTTAGTATATTTTTCTTGCCCTAATAGTGACGGAGGTTAATGAAAAATAGACGAGGGCTCTGAAAACTTTCATTCATTCAACAAGTATTTAGTGAACATTTACTATATTCCAGGTGCTTTTTGGTTAATGGACATAGAGCAGTATATAAAATAGTAAAATTCTTGCACTCAAATTATATTATATGATGCATATAACATAACAGTAGGTAACAAAAGCATGTTAAACATATGTTAAGACACAAAAAGATGATACAGTGTGAGAGAAGTGCTATTTTATATAAGGATGTAGGGGACCTGAATAATTTTAAAGAGTTAATTATGCTGGGGGCTTCCTGGGCAACATTTGTGTGGTTGGTACTAAGTGTTCAGAGTCTAGACTACTTAACTTGGTATTTTATGGAATATCACACCAAGGTCAAGCTTCAGTTTTTTTCTTAATATGTTTCTCACTTTCTTTTGAGTTTTTTTTCATCTCTCATGCGTACTGTCCCTGGTTATTTTAGGTTCCTTGAGTCATACTGAAGTATCCTCATCTAATATATGCTGTAACATCCACCTGGCTTTTTGTTCAGTTGCCTGAAACCTCTGGTGGTGATAATGGACAATAATGAATTAATTTTTGCCCAGATAAACTGAGCTTGTTAATATTACATTAGCTGGTAAATGTGTTATCACTCTCATGGAATGTAATTACATTAACCAATTAAAATGTCAGTCCTTGAAGAGATAGCCTAAAACATATCTTTGGAGGGAGATATCTCTGTAATGTGTGCCAACTTTAATGAGCTATCTGTATTTAATTCTTTTTCACATTTCTGCCTTCTTACGTATACCTGAAACACTTGCTTTGATATACTCCCTATGACCTATAAGTATTGTAATTATTTTCCTAATTTTTCTTTTTTTTTTTTTTTTTTTGCTGTACGCGGGCCTCTCACTGTTGTGGCCTCTCCCGTTGCGGAGCACAGGCTCCGGATGCGCAGGCTCAGCGGCCATGGCTCACGGGCCCAGCCGCTCCACGGCATGTGGGATCTTCCCAGACCGGGGCACGAATCCGTGTCCCCTGCATCGGCAGGCGGACTCTCAACCACTACACCACCAGGGAAGCCCTATTTTCCTAATTTTTAAGCCCTGTCACTGATCAAACTGTTGCTTCATCATCCTTATTCACCATATGCCTACCTGGATGTCTGAAAATTTCTTGAGACTTATTTATTCACTAAATGTTGATGAGGTACAAACTGCATGCCACATTCCATTTCTATAAGGTCCTGTGCTTGGCTCAATAATCTCCTATTCCATTTGCCTTCTGCAGTAATAATAATCCCGCTGTTGCTCTTCACTAAAGCAATCTGTTAAAAATACTACAAAGAAAATTCCTCATTCGTTAAATATCCAACCATTAAATATATGTAAACCATTAAATATATGGGACAGTCACTATTCCAAAATTTTCAAATATAAAAATGAATATGTTAATTTATTTTTTCATCCATTTACTTGTGATCCAGTTTTTGATGAGTCTTTTAGATCATCTTAGGAAGTTTGGCTTTTATTTTACAGATGATGAGGCCTCAGTGAGGGTTCTTTGGCAGTGAGGGTTATTTGGTTATTTTTGCTTTGCATTTCAGAAAAATATTACTCTACAGTGAAGTGCAGAATAAATTGAATTAGTGAAGAAATGGAGCCAGGGAACATAGTTAGCAAGCCATCCAATGATACAGGAAGAGATGAGGATGCTATGAACTAAGATGATGGCAGTTGGGCAACAGAGAAGTGAAAGTATTTGAAATATATTAAAGAGATAAATAATAAATGTGGTCTTATTTCTTCCACTTGATTTTCTAAATTAAAACACAATTCTTTCCATCTGTTTTTGTGCATATCTATATTAAGTGCAGAAATGAACTCCTCCAGCTGTTTGAGAATAATAATTGATTCTCTCATTGCTACAAGGAATCTAATAGAGTAAAGGGAAGTAGTTGCAGGAAAATATTGTCATCAAAATGTTTATGGTGGTTGGGACTTCCCTGGTGGTGCAATGGTTAAGAATCCACCTGCCAATGCAGGAGACATGGGTTCGATCCCTGCTCCGGAAAGATCCCACATGCTGCAGAGCAACTAAACCCATATTCCACAACTACTGAGCCTGTGCTCTAGAGCACATGTGCCACAACTACTGAAGCCTACGCACCTAGAGCCCGTGCACCGCAATGAAGCGTAGTCCCCACTCGCCGCAAGTAGAGAAAGCCCATGCACAGCAACAAAGATCCAACACAGCCAAAACATTAATTAATTTTAAAAAAAGAAAAAAGAAATTAATTCCTTTAAAAATACTTGTGGTTATCTTAGGTACATAAAGTAATGTTTAAAATCTTATTAATAGCTTTTTCTATGGAATGAGGGAAAATGTTTTTTCTATTGTAGATAAAGACTATCACTTCCTCAACAAGGCCTTCACTAACTCCACCAGAGAAGGTTAGGCACCCTAATGTATATTCCAGTGGTATCTTGTATAATCCTAAATTAATGTTTTCATACTTCATTGAATAAGTTGTCTAATACCTTCTTTTTTTAAATCATTTTTTATTGGAGTGTAGTTGATTTACAATGTTGTGTTAGTTTCTGCTGTACAGCAAAGTGAATAATTATACATATATCCACTCTTTTTTAGATTCTTTTCCCACATAGGTCATTACAGAGAACAGATTAGAGTTCCCTGTGCTATTCAGCAGGTTCTTATTAGTTATCTACTTTATATACAGTAGTGTGTATATGTCAATCCTAATCTCCCAATTGATCCCTCCCCCCAGCCAATGACTTTCTTCTTCGCTGGAAATAAGATCCGTGAATTCAAAAACTGCTCAAAGATATTTTTGGGACTCTAGAACCTATGATATTCCTTGTAAAATAGATACTCAAAAGATATTTATGGAATAACTGAATGAATAAAAAGGAGGGAATATTATACATGTAATTTTCTCAAGACTGATAAAACATTTACCAAAATCAGAGGTACTTTTTGGATTAAATTTAATTATTTAAAGTCAAGTAATATGGTGCTATGAGTATGAGTGATAGATATGTGGAGGGCTGATGGGATATCTGGTAAGTATTTAGTAATAAAAATCTATGGAGTTAGCAATTCTTAGGATCTAATGTGGCTTAGCTTCATTCTTTTAGGACTCAGAACTGAAATCAGAGGTTGTGATGACAGCTTGGAGTAAATATTAGTAAAAATGAAATAAGATTGGATTTGACATAACAAATAAGTCTGAGCTCTTTTCCCAGTTTAATATTAAACCCTTTACTGTGGTCCTCATTTCACATTATTGGACATTATGCAAGTGGTATTGCTGGAAAGGTGTAGATTAGAAGAAAGACAAGTTAAGAAAGGAAATGCTGAAAATACTTTAATGGTTTAAACTCTATCACTTTTAGGGGAAAAAAACTAAATAAATTCAAAGCATAAGTAACACTGGTAGTAAAGGTCTTCATACTTATAATTCTAAAATATCTTGATAAAAAAGGCATATGCATATTAAATGTAATTAGGCTTCCTCTTTTGCCTTTATATCAATAATGTGTAAAGTATATATAATAACATCTATCTTTTATAAAACCAGTCTCAGTTGTTAGTTGTTTAAAATTGATTGCATAAATATTCCTGATCTTAAATCACTTTAAAACAAGATTTCAATGAATTTTTTGACCATTTATGCAGAAATGGTAGTCCTATAGAGCTGTGCATCTTAATAAATAAACCATATTTTCACCTTTACCCTTTTGATTGTGTAAAGGCACAAAAAAGTCCAGAAATATCTCTTTCAGAATTACAAGAAAAGTATCTTCTATCCCAGCTCTGTTCTACTTTCCAGTGATTAATGGTTTTAGTTTCATAAACCATTGGTTTTGTTCAATCCGTAATTACACTTGTTTGTTGACTAGTATATTCTTTATCAAGGTACTATATTTGTTTTTATATGTATTATGCTTAAATTATATCTTAATTTCCTTGGCTTTTGATACCTTCTTCATATGTATGGGCTGATCAGTACTTACTTGAATGTTCTAGGAGTGTTAATATACTTTTAATGGAATGCATATGAATATCATATGTAAATTTGCAAATAAAGTAGTATTTTTCATGGCTATACTAATAACACACTGTAAACTAAGCGCAAAATGGAATACCAGGGAATTCCATGTCCAATCAAGATGAAATAATTGACACTGGACTAATAGTCAGAAACAACTAAAAAACAGGGGAAAAAAAGCAAAAAAATAAAATAGTTCTCAAGACATTGGAATCAGGCAATGAAGGACAATGATACCTGGGATATGGGAAACATTAAATAAGGTGAATGTAATAATTGCTTCAGCCTACTTGCAGAGTGGAGATACCCAGTTGTAGCCCAAGAAGCTCTCTCACAGGAGGAGATGAATCTGGGAGTCTGGAGAGGTCGGTGAAGCTACAGTTAGCAGACCCAAGTATCAGAGAAGAGAGTTGCTCAGAGAAATAGCTCTGGAGATCTTCAGAGGATATTCTTTGAGTAATTGTCTGAGTACTAGTCAGCCCATGGGTGTGAGGAAATGATCCAAGATTGAGTGAAAAATCATCCAAGAGGATAAACAGGAACAATATCTGAAGCTCCCATAGATTGAGCATATTTCCTTTTCCTACCAGACAGAGGCTAAACCCATATAATTTACAGAGCATCAGGTATCTTACTCAGAAGGGTCTTGCCTCAGTAGTAGAGGAGAATTAGACATAGAGTAAATCTTGCTCTTGTCTCAGCTAACAAAGATATAAACAAACAAGTTACAAAAGAATCAACTGTTTCTAAGTAACTTAAATGCATCCCAGAACAAAACTGAAGAATTTCTGTACAAATACAAAAATCCTGCAACCAACAAGGTAAATTTCACAATGCTTATCATCCAATCAAAAATGGCCAGGCATGGAAATAAGCAGAAAAATACAACCTATTATGAGGATAAAATCAATTAATCAAAACTGACGCAAATGACCAATATGGTAGAATTAGCATAAAAGAACATTAAAAAACAGATACAGTTGTTTCCCATAGGTTCACAATGCTAGAGGGAAAATTAAGCACATAAATTAGACTTGGAAAATATAAAAAGGATCCAAGTCAAACTTCTAAAGATGAAAACCACAGTGACTGAGATGAAAACTACACTAGATAAGACTAATAATGGATGATTAGTTATTACAGCAGAAAATATTAGTGAACAGGAACACATGGTAATAAAAAGCATCCAAAAATGAAAGAGAGACAGAAAATAATGACTGGAAACAAACATACATGAAAAGTACAGAGTATAGCTGAGATGTAGGACATGTATATTAGCAACTATATATATATATACATAAAGAAAAATGAAGTCCTTCAAGGAGAAGAAAAATAATACCAAATGGAAATCTGGATCTTTCCAAAGGAGTAAGGAGAAACAGAAAGAGTGACTACATGGGTGTATATATAAAAGACACAAAAAAGTTAAATCTGTTTAAAAGTTAATTTATTGTTTAAACATCACAACTATACACTGTGATGCTTCTGTAAAGGGGCAGAGAATAAATAGTTTAGTCTTTGAGGAATACATTTAGTCTTTATTGCATATTTTTTGTTTTGTTTTATTTGTAATTTTTTAAAAGGGCAAAAACAATTTTTTTATTGCTCTGAGACTATACAAAAACAGTCTGTTGGTACATAGGATCTGGCAGAAAAAGAGGAAAATGTATATGAAGAAGAGATGGGTTGAATAGAAAACAAAGAGCAAGACTATTTATTTAAAATAAACTAATAATTTAACTGGTTTAAACATCCCAATTAAAAGATGGGAATTGTCAGGTGGGATAAAAATGCAAGACCCCTCTCACCATGTGTCGCCTGTAAGATACCCACTTTATATATACAGATACAAATAAATTAAAATAATGGAAATAAATATACCATGCTTATACTACTCAAAAGAAAACTGAATAGTTAATTGATTCTAGAGAAAAGAATATTACAAGAGGTAAAGAGGATCATTTCATACCAATATGGAGTCAATCCACCAAGAAGTCCTAATAATTTTGAACATGTATGCATCTAATATTAGAGCTTAAACATACATGTACCAAAATTTTGCTAAAACTACAAAGAAAAAGAGAGAAAATTACAATTATAGTCAGTAATTTAGTGGAATTCTAGTGGAATGTACAGAATAAAATGTCAACTCAGAACTATTATGTGATTAATAAATGAGAAGGGCAACTATGTATTAGTTTCCTAGGGCTGCCGTAATAGAATGCCACAAATGGATGGCTTAAAGTAAGAGAAATTTATTGCTTCAAGGTCTGGAGGCTAGAAGTGCAGATTTAAGGTATTGTCAGGGTCATGCTCTTTCTGAAGCCTCTAGGGGAGAATCCTTCTTTGTCTCTTCCTGGCTTCTGATGGTGGCCCTCAATCCCTGGCATTCCTGGGCTTGCAGCTTCATCATTTCAATCTCTGCCTCTGTCATCACATGACATTATCCCTGTGTGTTTATCTTTCTTCTACTTATAAGGACACTAGTCATAATGGAATAGGGCTCATCCTACTCAAGTATGACCTCATCTTAATTAACTATATCTACAGTGACTCAATTTCCAAAGAAGGTCACATTCTAAAGTACTAGAGGTTAGGACCTTAACATATTTATGGGGACACAATTCAACCCATAATAGCAATAATTAAAATTTATCTAATGGAGGCTATAAATTTAGAGTAAACTGAATTTTCAGTTGCATAGATAATTGTTGACTATGACAGAAAAAGAGAAGACCTAAAAGTGACTGCAAGCTTAAAGATACAGAACCAATAGCAGGAGAGAATAAGGTAGATAATGTATTCTAATTTGAATTTGAATACAAATACAATAATAGGTCATTATTTACCATTTTTGTTGATTGATTTTCCTCCTGCAGGAAAAGAAAGAAGGGGGGAAGAAGATGATATAGACAAAGACTTTGAAAGTCATTCACATCTGCAACTTACTTTCTTAAGGGCAGCAAAGCACCAGTCTTTTCTACACTAAATCACTCTGTGACACTATTTACTGGACTCTAATCCTTTGCATAGATGTGACAGATGAAGTTATTGGATGCTATACAATACACAAGAGAAAGAACTTGTTAAACAAAATATAGAGTACTATGTCTATACCTTGTTGGATGTTGCACAGACTTAGGGATGCAGAGGAGGAAAAAATAGTGATATAGTGAGAGATAAGGATAATCATAGCTACAGGGGGAGAGATAGACTTAAACAATCACATAGATAACAACATTGGGAATACAGATTATCAAGATGAGCTGTTGCTTAGCACGATGACAAGAAAACACACACACAACTCAAAAATGTTTCATGTGATTTTGGGGACATAATTGATGACCTTGAAGAAAGTAGTTTTAATAAATTGTTAAGATTGAAACAAGGTTATTAGGAAGTAAAAAAGAAAATTAGATGTTAATCTTAATATTAAATCATTTTGTATTCAAAGCAAAGAGATGATGGTAACATGAAGACGTATAGGCAGTGGGAGGTTTTGTTTTGCTCTTAACAAGGCAAAAGTTCTTACAAAACATATCATATGAGAAGATGGGGCTACATGAATAAAGAGGCTGACAGTACAAGAAAGAGAGAAGATCACATACTAGATTATAGGATATTTGCAAAAATCACATGCCCCTGGCCACTATATTGGCTTTTCCTTCTGTCATGAATCCTTTCCACTCCCTCCATTGCAATTAATGCAGTCATTTATTAAATGAAAGATATGCAAATATCCTATAATACAGTATGTTTGGGGGTTCTATAATCTGTGTAGTAATACAATATTAACAGATTAAAATGTGTTAATATAATTTTAAGAAGTATATTTACTTTAGAATGGTCTCAAAAATCTTGTCTTTTGGTGTCTGTCCTTTTTACTTTTTAATCATTTTATATTTGATACTTATTATCCATTATTAACAAGTTACATTAATATTATCATTTACAAAAGTTTTGGTAATCCATGCTTAAATATAGTTACAGCAAATATCGACTCATTTAGTCATTATTATAACTATATTGGTCAGATTCATTCCCATTTATATTAGAGGAAACAGATGCATAGAAAAGCTAAGTTATATTCCCAAGTCCACATGTTTTATAAAAAGTGAAGCTGGGATGGGAACTAAGCAATCTGGTGTCTAGAGTCCTTATTCATATTTGCTATAGTATGCAGCCTAATATTAGGGCTCGTTCAGTTTACACATCTTCTTGTGATTTCCAAGGAATAATTTTGGAGTAGTATTTCCTTCCTCTTTATTTTCTTTCTATGAACTTTAAGCATAGACAATATAACAAGAACATAACATAAGGGAACTAAATATATCGTGTGTGTGAGAGAGAGGGTTTGCTTGTGCTCTTCTTTGCCCCTCCAATGAATCTCAATTTCAGGCATTAATTCCAGAAATAAAAATTGTCTTACAGTTTAACGTTCTCAGTTAACTGAACTATGAACTCTCTGAAATAGTCGAGATATTACAAGAGAGGCATAAAAGGACATGCCAGCCAATTCTTGACATATATAATGTTAGAGACCTTAGTACAACCATGTCTCAGCAGTTGCTGAAAGGTTAATGGAATTGGAATTTGAGTAGACATGACTGATTTTCCTCCTGCAGAAAGGAAAGGAGGGGGAGGAAAGAAGCTGATTTGGACAAAGACCTTTAAGGTCATTCACATCTGCATCTTCCTTTCTTAAGGGTAGCAAAGCACCAGTCTCTTCTACACTACATCACTCTAATCTCTTAGAAGAATCGAAAGCTTGTCAGAGAAAACATTGTTCATCTAAGAATAAGCTGAGAGACTAGACAAAATAGTCAGTGTGCGAAGAGCAAAAACCAACACTGTGAATCAAGCAAGTCTGAGTAGCATTTCCATTGTTAAGTCAGTGTCTTCCTGGTGGAAAACTTAATATTTGAGGGTATGGCTTCTGACTTTTGAAAATTACATTAGGATGATGTTTAGAGTATGCCTCTGCCATCATTTCCCTCTAAAAGGCAGTTAAAACTTTGTTTTGAAATAGTATCAAGATGACACCCTAAGTCATCTTGGAGGACGTTACTTCAACGTCCACCCTGAAGGACGTTACTTCTTTTGCCCTTATACACTCAAGAAAGAATATATATATATATTTTAAATTTTGCTTTAAGAAAACTTTGTTTTGCCTTTTGGCTCTTTGTTGGGGTGTAGCTGTTACCTCATGGTATGACAGCCTTACAGGGCAATGTGACCTCAGCTGTCAGATCTAATCAAGAAGGATTTCAGACCATTCATTCACCACAACACTTTTTTAAAAACAGTTTTAGGATCATATGTATAATGTAAAGTTTGGGGAAATTATATTAATATGTTCCCCTACATAATTTAAGATGTTACCAGAGATTCGGTTCTCGTCTCGTCACAGAAAGAATTCAGAAGGAGACAAGGAGGTCAAGAAAGCAAAGCAAGGATTTATTAAGTGATAGTACACTCTCAAGGGGAAAGTGGGCAGGCAGACTCAGGTGAATAGCTGCCCTGAGTTTCTTTGGCAGGCTGGTTATATTTGGCATGAAAATGAATGGGTAGAATATTCTTTGAGGTGCCTTTTCCCACCTTTATTTGTCTGCCTCCAGGACCTTTGTCACCCCAAAATTGTGTGGTTTTCTGTCAGTCTGGAGGTTCCTGCTTTTCTTTATCTGCCCAAGGACCCCTGTTGTTTACACCAGGTTTCCTGCCATTTAGCCTTGTTCCCCCATTTCTCTGCTCATATCTAGCTATCTGCCTGCTCAAGCAAGTTTATGAGTGATTTTATTGCCTTTTGAAGTTGAAAGCCAGATGTGCAAAGGAGGGAAAAGGTTGAAAAACAATAGTTTGGTTCCATATTTTCATTCTCATGAACTTCAAGATTCCTTTATTTACCAATATTTTATGTAGAATTCTTCTAAGTGTTCCTTCCATTTTTCACTGGTCAACTTCATTAGTTGGTATTTAGTGTATACAACACCTCACCTCTTAGAAACAGGCTTGCCAAAAATAATTTATAAAATATTATAATTTCTTAAAAAGCTAAAATATATTACATATGATGAACAAGGATAATTTCTTTAAAGATTGAAATAAAATAAGCAGATATTGAGTTCCATCTTAATTGCAGTATGTTTTGCCAAAGATGTTTAAATAAATAAACAAACAAAAAAACCGAAAACCAAAACAAACAAAAAACCTGTAGTTCTGCTAATATGTCCCAAATTTTGACTTCTTGTCATCACCTGAGAGCTCTTCCTTACCTTTCTATGAAGAATGAAAAATAAAACTAGAGACAGAAAATATTGATTCTTCATTCTGTTGCAATTAATAATTGCCTCTTGAGGATACCATATTTATTTAATGTGTTCAAACTAGAAAAGAGAAAAGCAGAAAAATAAATTTATACTATTGACATGAATGCTAATGCAGTCTGGATCTGTAGAGTCAGACGCAGCTAAACTAATGAACATGAGATGGCAGAGACTTTAGAGTTCACGTAGTGCAACCCCTTCAGGCACTCATTAAGTGAGGGGCCTGGGCCAGTGTCTTAAATCAGGGATCAGCAAAGATTTTCTGCAAAGGGCCAGATAGTATTTTGATGATACAATTTCTGTTGCAACTACTCAGCTCTGCTGTTGTAGCTCAGAAACAGTCATAGAGAATATGAAAACAAATAAAGGTGGATGTTTTTCTAATAAAACTTTATTTATGGGCAGTGAACCAAATTTGACCCATCGGCCATAGTTTTCTTCTGCCCCAAACTATTAAAGTATTAAGCTATTAAAGCAAGGGACAAGTACTCAGAAGTTGGCTCCAAGAGTTGTACATTGTCTATTCTGAGACATTACTCTTTTAAATTGAATTTGCAGTAGACATTGAATACATGGGAAAACAATCCTTTCAGAGAATGGTCCTAAAGATGATGAAATGTTTATTGATGTGTAGAAAAGAATGAAACTCCTTAGGTATGCAGAGACTGGATATCAGGATTATTAGATAATCTTGGAAGATTATTAGATTTGCTGATCAATAAGCAATCTGTAGGTTGCATTCCAACTTGATGGGTGTGATTCAAGCTGATGCCTCAAAACAAATGTAAATGTTCTTTACATTTTCAGAGTCATTAATGAATGATGACAATTGCAAGAGTTAAATCTATGAACTTCACTGAAGTTTTCTTGGAGAAAGGAAACAATGATGACTTGTTGCCTCTGGAGATACAATGCAATGACATAATACACTTGGGTATGCTAGGCTAAGTTTTCTGAGATATTTGTTTGTTTGTTTTCCTTTCTAGACACAATATATACAATTATAAATTTGTCCTTAAATACTGTTGGTGTCCAGTTATGGCTACTTGAATGAATAAAAAGTTTAAAACAAGCACAGAATACTGAAAGCTCAATAATACATAACATGCAATATCATAAAAAATTATGACTTTCCTCTATTAAACACTATTTAATAAGGAGTAGTATTATGAATAAATAATTATTACAATCACATGAATCTACTTTTCAATGACTAGAATACAAAATATGATATTATGAAATGTCACATCCATTTATGACAAAACAGTGCTATTATTCATTAAATTGACTAATATTTTATGAGAACATACTATGAGTTAGGCAGTAGGCTAATTGCTGAAAAATCAGTGAGATATTAGGCAGACAATGTTTCTTCGCCCATAAACCTTTAACTGGAAAAAAACTCCTTTAATTGTCATATTTATAAAAGATTATAAATTGTGATAAATGCTATGAAGGTTAAAAACAAATAGTGTTTGAGAATAATTTTTCTGATCAAGAGAACTTAATATTGAAAGATATAATGATTATAGCCATTCCAAGAGTTGAGGAAAAAATAATTAGAGACAAAGAAAGTAGAATATACAGAATCCTTGAGAAAACATTTGTCACATTTAAGAGACAAAATGAAGATAGCTCTGCCTGAAGAACTGAGGAAAGAAAATGAATTTGGAGAGCTAGCTAGTGATTAGATAAATCATTCTGAGTCTTATAAGTCATGTTAAGGGACACTTTAGGTTCGTATGTGCTATGATAGAAGAAATGAACTGTGGGTATGGGGTATGGGGGCAAGAAGGAATCATAAGAAATATTTAATAGCAGCTTGCAAGAGATGCATAGACAGGAGTTATGTATTTGGAGACAGAATCAACAGGACTTGCTGATGAATTGAATGTGGGAGTTAATGTAGAGAGGAATCAGGATTGTCAGGTTTTAGATTTGAGAGGTGAACCCCATTGACTGGGTTAAAGGTGAATGGAAGATAAAAGAGTCTTGTCAAGCACTTCAAGAGATGTAATTTGGAGATATCAAGCAAGTTCAGAGCTCAGAAAAGAGGTAGGATGCTGGAGATTTGAGAATCATCAGTGTTGTGCTTGATGTGAATTGATGTGAAAGAAGAAGAGAATAGGGAGTAGAGTATTTCTTAAAGAACATTTAGACATTATTTAGAGTACAAGGAGTCAGCAAGGAAATTGAAAAATAGTCACATAAGTCAAGTATATATTTTAAGAGAGAAAAAGTAGTCAATTGCGCTAAATATTGCCAGAAGTTTGAGGAAACTGGTGTAAAGAAGTGTCCAGTGGATTTGGCAACAAATAGTTTATTGGTGATGAAAAAAATCATTGTTAGTAGTGTTAACAAAAACCAGAATAAAGTAAATAGAAGAGAAATTGGACATTCTATGTTAAACATAACAAACTGAATACACACATTATTTTGACCCTTCCTGGAAACATCACTCTATGGGAGTAATGGATTTAAAAAGCCATCGACCTCAAATGACAAAATGAATAAGAGATTAAAAAGCAATAGAATAAAATGTGATAAATAAAAACAGATAAACAAGTGATAATTGTGTTAACATACTGGATACTACTGAAACTTATTAGATGAAAACTTTAGATTCTTTTTTAAAAATATGTTTCTTTTACTCTTTAGTACTTGATTAAGCTTCATTTCCATAATTTAAATTCCCAGATTTCAAGATTAATACAGCACATATGAATTCCCATGAAAATGTCTAATTGTCAGATTATGAATGAGAACATTTTATTAGCTGATTTGTCTTCTGAGTTTAGGCCATGTAAACTATAGAACTTGGGGTTGTAAACTGAAACAGTATGTAGGATCCAAGCAGGTCGTAGGGTTTTGGTGAATTGGGTCACCCTCCTCTTCTATTTAGAGCTGCCAGGCACATTTGTATGCCCAATGTTGCCAAGTCTTCCTACTTTTAGGAGAAACATGTTTATTTAGCACATGTTATTGATGAATGAGTCAAGTTCCCGATATATGTCTTTGCTATTTTACTTTTACTTATTAAAGTAAATGAATATATCAAACAATATTCATATCAGAACAATGTTTTGTGAATCACAACCATAAGTTTGATACAGAAAAAAGAATTTTGCAAAAATCAATTGAATACTCCAAAAAAGATGTTTAAAAAAATCAATTGAAAGCATCCTATGAGAATCAATTGCTATGTAGGATTCAAAATTAAGAATATTTTATATTTTATTATTTGTAAGTTTCATACTACACATCCTCTATATCAGTAAAAGCTATATCAAACATGCATGCTCATCTACATGCATACATTTTGCCACAGAGCTGGTTATTGAATATTTACCAGCATGAAACTATTTGTAATGAAAAGATTTCTTAAAAATTCTACAAAACAGAGAGTAAGGGGAAGGTGGAAGAAAAAGATATGAAAATGTCTCAGAAAATATAAGAAAAATCAGTGCTCAGTCCTGGAGATCAAATATCTATTCGTGGGACTTCTGGAAAGAGAGAAAGGCAAGGAGCAGATTATTAAAAACTAACAGAAAACTATTTTTCAGAATTGAATGAACCTACTTAGAACCCAATAAAATGAAATTTAAAAGATACATACCAAAGTGCATAACTAAGAAACATCACAGCACCAGGATAAAAAGTAATTTCTGAGAACTTCCATAGAGAATAAAGAATAACTAAAAGATCACAATATGAAGGAATAAAGATCAAAATCATATTAACTTCTTAAGAGAAATACTGGAAATGAGAATTAAAATATAATGCCTTTAAAATTCTGATGAAATTTAGAATTGTACACTAGCTAAATTACCTATTAAATGTAAAGAAAAAGTAAAGATATACTAGATGTATATAGCATTTTAAAAGTTTCCTCCTATGTACCCTTTCCCCAGAAGTTCCCAAAAATATGCTCCATGAAACTGAAGCACAATTGAGAAATAGGAAGGTAATACATACAGGAGACAGTGAATCCAATAGAAAAGAGGGCAAAGGGATTTGCTTGAATAACAGAAAAACAAAACCCCAGACAGACATCTGTGGCACGGACCTGCAGCCCACTAATATTGTTTAGAGCAGGAGGATGGATAACTTTAGAATGCCTATCACTAAAAAACCAAACAACCAAAAAAAAAAAAAAAACAAAAAAAGAATCAGACTGATGTGTTTGACTGTGTTGAGAAAAATTTTATGACTATTGGAGAGGAGGGTGGGAAAAAACCTACTTGGCACACATACAACACTAACTGAAAATAAATTATGTCTTTATGAATACTAGAAAAAAATACAAAGGAATACAAGAAAGGAAATGTAATCAAAATATACTGTGTGGTTGAAGTTAAAATTAAAATTTATAGTAATGATATGATTTAACCAAAGCAGGATATATCCATGCCCACACTGAAGAGTACAGTGTGGACATGTACTATTTTCCTCTGACATTTTCCCATTTTAATTTTAGAGCCTCACTTTTCATTGTGTCTCATCTATAATCACATTTCTTTTTATTAATCAATCCCTTCCTCTGTTTTTCAAATCAGGCAAGAGTGTGTGCAAGCATGCACAAATGAAACACTTTAGCATGAATGTGTTTAAATTTTTCAGAGACAAATTATCCTTGCTGGCCCTTCTAGAAACTGCTTACAATGTAGTATAATTGTTCTTGATTACCTTAGCAAGTTTCCAAAATCACTGTAAGCTAGCCTTTGCTACAGGACATATTTTTAAATTTAATGTGACGAGCCTATCATTTCTCTAAATAGTTTGAGCAGAAAAATTTTAAATATCTAATGTACAGAGTTTATCTGCAAGAATCATCCTGCCTATTACTTAATGAAATGTATGTAGAAATGAAAAGTAAACGTTGGCATTGTGGTTCACTGTGACCTAACATGAAGATAGTAGACACATAGCTATTTTTGTTTCAGGATGATTTATTCAAAAGCTATATTGTCAAATATAAATCTGTATAACTACTTAAGAAAAAAGTGTCTATTATGCTCACAAAAACATGCCTACATAACTTTTGGCTAATATATTTCTAAAATAGTCTCAGGTTGCTAATTTACATGCATTTGTTACATTATTTCATTTGTCCTACATTTATCTACATGAAATAATCAAATTGTTTCCCTCCTATACACAGAAAGAAAAAATGGAAACCAAAACACTTGTCATTTTGTTCCAGTTTGTTAGGTTTTCCTTCAAATGTAAATTCCTGAAAGTGTTTGTGAAGCATAAAGCCTTTAAATACAGATTCCAAAAGGAAACCTTTTTTGTTTTTAAAATCAGAGCAAGGAGTCCTTGGTGTATCTTTTGTTTATCAGTACATGGTAACTTATTTGTTTCTAAATTATCTAATAAAAAACCATTTTCCCAATCAGAATTAGTCATAATTAGTTCAGCTGCTTTGGTGCTTGTTTCATTACGCCTTTTGATTACTAATGATGTTGCATTTGGAAGAAAATAATCTCTTCACATGCGTTCATGCTTTAAATTGTTCACTTTTGTTAAAGGCAGCTATCAATCTCTGGTAGTGTTTCCTATTGACTTTGATTATTTTTTATTGAAAGGTTCTTCTTTTCCTTCAATACTTAGAATGCTTTTTTATATCTCTCCTATTGTTTTCTTTTCCCCAGACCCATTATTTTCTCAGTCTTATTCCTCTGATCACTTAATTAATTTGAGGTTTTACATGGCAAATCTCTTTCCCAGAACCTTTTAAAATGTTGATCTTTGATATATAAAGATTTTACTTCCTTTTTTCATAATTTAACACAGAAACACTGTTAAAAAGAGTTGAAATTGTTTGGAAAACATGTGTTTGGGATAGTGGTAATACTCAAATTTAGAATCTATACAAGAGTGGAAGTGACTTTCTTACACTGCATACTAAAAAGAGAGCCCAGGGGCTTCCCTGGTGGCGCAGTGGTTGAGAGTCCGCCTGCCGATGCAGGGGACACGGGTTCGTGCCCCGGTCTGGGAAGATCCCACATGCTGCGGAGCGGCTGGGCCCGTGAGCCATGGCCGCTGAGCCTGCGCGTCCGGAGCCTGTCCTCCGCAACGGGAGAGGCCACAACAGTGAGAGGCCCGCGTAACGCATAAAAAAAAAAAAAAAAAAAAAAAAAAAAAAAAAAAAAAAAAAAAAAAAAAAAAGAGAGCCCAGATGGTGGGTCTAGATCAAGGGTCTTATCAGTGAAGTGGACCTGATTGACTACCAAGAATCTGGCTAAGAATTATACAGTTTCCATGAGGCCGAGTCATTTGCAAGAAAATGTCCTGGTATATCAGTCAGGGTATATCAGTATGACCAGAAACAGATGGTACATCCAAGATGGGTAATTTGAAGATATATTTTTTAAGGGGCTGTGTACAAAAGCTGTGGACAAATTGTGAGAAAACCTCAAAGGATAGTGCAGTGATATTGGGCCTGGAACAGCAGCTCAAGATTAAAACTCTTCAGCCTCAAGGTAAGAAGAGGAAGAGGGAGATGTGTGGAGAAGGCTGTTTGGAGAGGAGCTGTGGCTTTTCAACCAGGGATGCAGCCTGCAGAGGAAACACTGAAGGGTGCCTTCAACTCCATTCTCCTCCTTTTACTGATCTCCACTGGGTTGTTCCCATTGGACAGACATGTCAGCATCTCAGAACGCAGGACAGGGTGGATCTAGATCTGAAGGGCAAGGAAGGTACTCAGCACACCAGGCATACTTTTTTTTTTTTTTTCGGTACGCGGGCCTCTCACTGTTGTGGCCTCTCCCGTTGCGGAGCACAGGCTCCGGACGCGCAGGCTCAGCGGCCATGGCATGTGGGATCTTCCCGGACCGGGGCACGAACCCGCGTCCCCTGCATCGGCAGGCGGACTCTCAACCACTGCGCCACCAGGGAAGCCCCAAGGCATACTTATTATTAATCTGTTCTACTCTGTCCTCCTTTGTTACAAGTTGCATTAAGCAAATTATTATACTTTAATAATGGACATACCGTTTAATAAATATTCCTTAAGAAACAGGTTTGGTTAAATTTACAAAGTAAACAATTTATGAAAAGTTTAAAAATAAAAAACCTTTGTACAAATGATAAAAGCACATATCAATATGTTAAAAAAATTAAAAATTGACGGAAATCAAGGAGAAAGTGAAAAAGGAACAGTAGAGGTGAGATTCAGTATTCAAAATTTCAATAACAAAATGAGTGAAGGCAATTATAAAGCAGCAATAACAATAATAATACATCATTTAAAATTCATACTTTATGTAGTATGCAGCTTGCTCTAGAACTTTTATAAAAAGGCATCACATACTTGGTTATGAAACAATTCAATATATTATAAAAAGTAGAAATCATACAACATAATTTCTAAATTGCAGTAAAACTTTAATCACAGTCAATAAAATATTCATTTGGAAAAATTTTGAAACAATAATAGTGAACCTGATGGAAAAAGAAAAATCAAAATTATAATTATATTTCTTAGAGAATAATGATCATTGCATCAAAATAACATATTTTTCTTCACTTACTAACAGGAGTGTATTAAGGTGAAAAATTATGTTTCCCTCAAGAGATTAAAATATGAACATTAAAGCAAACTTGAGCTATATGGAAAAAGGTAATAATGAAATGAAGGTAAAAATAATGAATTTGAAAAGAAAAAATTGGTAGAATTATTGTTTTCCAAGAGATAATGTGAAAAATGTAATAGAATCAATCGAGCTAGAATATATGTATGATTATATAAATATCTGTATATAAATATGTATATCTGTATATGTATATACAGATATTTATGTATCATATAGCTTTGCTATAAGAAAAATATGTTATGCAGTTGTCCCTTGGTATCCACAGGAGATTGGTTCCAGGATCCCCCACAGATACCAAAATGCACAGATGCTCAAGTCCCTATATAAAATGGCATACTACAATACATACAGTAGGTTCTCTCTATCCCTAGGTGTGAAATCCACGGATACGGAGGGCCAACTGTAGGCACATACAATGATTAAAATCCTGAAAGAACGTATGTACTACTTTTTGTTAGTACTTTTAAAATCTTGATAAAAATGTAATTATGATCAAAAAATATAAAGCATAGAAAATAATTGCATAAGTAGAAAACCTCATAAAGGGCCCTTACAAAAAAAAAAAGAAAGTTGAGAAAGGGCATCTCAAAAAAATACATAATTTCCATCTAGATTAATGTATAATTTAAAGTAAATGTTACCAAAAATGGATATCTCTCATGATAAGTAAATTTTGTATGTATGAAAGGATGGAAATTTAAATTTTGGATCAACTATGCTAAATATGATTTCAAACTTCCAAAATTTTTTATGATATGATCAATACTTATCATTAATGTATATAGCATTAGTGTTTGAAAACATTGTTTAAACTTGAATAACCTTCTGTTTTTTCTATCAATTACCAAGAGAGGTGTGTAAATATTTGGCTCTATTGTTATGTATTTATCTGTTTCTTTTTGTATTATTAATTTTTTCCTTATATATTGTATGTCCCCCCAAAATTCAAATCTACCTGCAACCTCAGAATATGATTTTATTTGGAAATAGTCTTTGCAGATGTAGTTAGTTAAATTAAGATGGGATCATAATGGATTAGGGTAGGTCCTAACGCAATGACCAGTGTCTTTATAAACAGAGAAAACAGAGATAGAAACACATACAAAGGGATGATAGCAACCACAATAAGCTTGGAGAGAGGTATGGGATGGGTTGTCCTTCAGAACCTCCAGAAGAAACCAACCTTGCCAACACCTTAATTTTGGACTTCAGGCCTCCAGAAATTTTAGAACTTAAAACTGTTGTGTTAAGCCACACAGTTTGTGGTACTTTGTTATAGCAACCCTAGGAAACTAATATGTGTATATTGAGGCTATGCCTGTAGACATATACAAATTTAAAATTATTATATCCGCTTGGTGTATGGAATGCTTATCATTATGAATTGATATCTTTATTGCTAATAATGCAATGACTTAAATTTCTTTTTTTTCCTGCTATTAATATGGTAACATCAATTTTTTTCTTCTTAGTTTTTCAATGGCTTGTATTTTTTCAGCATTTTACTTTCAGCCTTTCATTATCTTTATGTTTTACATATTTCTCTTTTCTACAACATATTGATAGATTTTTCCCAAGTAGCTACTCTTCATATTTTCACTAACATTTAGTCGACTTCATTTTTATTATTATCGATATGCTTGTTTAAATGGAAAATTTCATTTTATGCTTTCTCTTAGTCCCACTTATCTATAGTTTGCTTCTTTTTCCCTACCTTCTTACCTTACCTTTCAATCTTATTATTTTTTTTGTGATTCCATTGCTTTCTCTTTACTTGTTCTGAAGTTATGAACGCTATTTATATTATTTTAGTAATTACTCTAGAAATCACAACATGCTTTTTAAATGATCAAAGTTGTAGTTAAACGGCACTTTTATCTTCCACCTGAACAAGAAAAGATATTAAGGAATTTTATCCTATTGCTTTCCTCTCAATTTGTACATAAGTTCTCTAATGCATTTTAACGTACAACACTATTTTAAACTCCAAAAATATATCTCCATTGATAAATTTACTTTCATGTTTACCAGATTTTTGTTCTTCATTCCTTTTTGCATCCCATGACTTCCATCTGAGATCACTTTAATTCTTTCCTAAGTTTCATCACTCTGTGATTATCTTCCTTCTATCTAAATATTCACTATAAGTTTTCATAGTAATTATTTGTTCATAATAAGCTCAGTTTCTGGTCTGAAAATGTCATCGTTTATTTTTATTGTATCCTCAAACATTTCCTCTGTCCTATTCTCTCTCCCTCAACATTTACAATATTAAAAATAAAAACATATATAGATTTTATGTTCCATATTTGTTAACATTTTTTCCATGTTTTACTTCTAATTATCTCTCTCTGATATCTGGATAATTGCTTCTGACGTGTCTTGCACTTTTCCAATTTTTTCCTTAGCTAAGTCTATACTGTTATTAAAACCTGGACATTTTGTTTTAACTTCCATTAGTCTTTTAAATGTCCTAAAAAATCAGTTTGATTCTTTTCCTCATTTATGAGCTAAACTTTAATAATATCCAATTTCTTGAAAGTCAGCTTTTATTTCTTTAAGTACAGTGTTCAATTTTTAAAAATTAATCTGTGACTAATAATCTACATCTCTGAATAATATATCACACTGCTTCTGTTACCTGTGGTTACTGCTGATCTTTGTTATGGTGTCATGTTTACATACATTCATGGATTTTTTTTTTTTTTTAATCATAGGCTGCTAAAAATATTTGTAGGGATTTCAGGGGGTCCAGAATAAAGGTATTTGTTTTGCCAGAGAGAATGCACTCTCTGTGCCAAGTAAATAGGGGCACCATCCAGTCCCATATCAATTTAACTTCAGCATATGACTTGAAGGTTTAATTGGAGGCTCTAAGTATAATACATTGGAACTGCAAAGGCCAGGTTTTGGTTCCAGTTTCTCTGGAACATATTTTCCTTTGCTCTGTTCAACAATAAAAAATTGTCTTTCCAGTCTCTTGGGGTGAATATTTTGAAAGAATAGTGGATAGTCAAGAGTTCAAGGCTGTTTCTTCTGTACCTCACAAGATTTATCAAAACTGATATTGTTGTTTTATCTTTAATCTCACTTTATCTTAGTTTATATCATTATAACTATTTCTTACCTTTGCACCTGTTCTATGCATTTAAGAATTTTTTTTAATCCTGCATTTTAAGTTGCTATCAGCAGGAGGATTGCTTCCAATAGCCTGCTATATTTCCTGAACCATATTACACCTTCCACAATATTTATCTGGATTGGAAATTTCCTAGAATTTCTTCTACCTCCAGTCTTGTTTTCATCTCTATTTGTTGGGCTATAAGTTGCTGAGACTTTGTTTCTCGACTGCTGTACAATTTATAAATATAATTATTCATAGCACCTTTTAATACTATATTGTTGTCCTCTGCATGCTTTAGTACACATTTCCCTGATTCTGCTTCCCTCCAAACCAAACCAAATAAAGTCATACTTTCAATTTTATTCTTAACCTCATATATGTAAAGATTTCACTCAATATTCACAATCACTTTCACTTCACTCTGCATAGCCTTGAAAGAAAATCACATAAACTTTTATAAATAGGAGCATTCCCAGTAAAGAACACTGAGACCTACTTTCCAACTTCAGCCTTCTTATATCCAAAGATCTCATATTGTTTGATAATATTTTGTCACCCAATGTTGAAAATATTATGAATTTTTGCATTAATAATTTTTGAGTATTTTTAAATAGGATTACAGAGAAGCAACAGCTGAAGAGACATTGATTCTATGTGGTATCATCTAATAACTTGAATTATTATTTATGAATGTATAAATATATCAGAATTTTAAATTATCAAGGCATGCATTATTTAATAGATAATGATTCTCTTTCAAAAAAAGTTGTTTTACTAAATAAATTATATTTACTTGGTGCTCATTAGAAATAAGAGTGCATACTACAGGTTGTAGAATATTGACATTTTGTGAACACTTTTTTAATAACATGGTCAAGTATGGATACATATTTCTTCTGTCCTGGAAATGTTAGATTGTATGGGTGAATTTTGGTGCTCTGTTACTTACTTATGGACACTGAACAGCTAAAACTGAATGCTTTATTTTGGTCATGATGATTATTATTAAAGGGTGTGACATGGTTTGAATATATCTAACAACTAAGTCATTTAGTTAGATGTTTTTAGAAATTAAAATTAATGTATAATGATTCTCAGTTCTAAATGACAGTACAAATCATACACATTTACCTTGCTTCTCTCCTAGATTGTCAGTGAACTGAGAAAAATCCCCCATTAGCCAAATGTTGGACAACAGGAATATCAGAAAAGTTAAGCGCAAAAATGAATCATAAACAACTGTAAAGAAAAAATAAATCAATGCAACTATACAAATACTAATATACATTAATGAATAATAAAAAAATTAAAGATGAGAGCAAAATAGGTAGACAGATGGTGGAGAAGGAAGGGCTCTAGCTGGGGAAATATTTCAGGAAAGACTGTGTATTTGCATGGTTTTATAAACTAAATATAAGCAAATATCCAGTGAAGAAATCACATGAGACTGTGCCTATATGAACAGAATCAATACCACCAATGAGGGGTAAATGAATATCATGTGCGAAAGATGACATCCTGAGAACACAATATCACTTATGTAGAATTTTGCCCAGGAATATGTAACCTGAATCTAATAATAGAAAACATCAAACAAACCCCAAATAATGAAATTTCTATTTAAAAAAAAAAAAAGGTTTTCCTTAAAACTGCCATTGGAAAAATACAAAAAGCTCTTGCTATGTTCCAGTTTAAATGATGCTGAAGAGCGTGGCAACTGATGGAAAATCAGATCCCCTGCACCAGAATAAAAAAAATGAGAATGAACACATGATTGGTTCAATTGGGAAAAAATCAGAATATGGACACTAGATTAGATAAAAGTATAATATCAAAATCTTCTTTGATAACTGTATCTTGATTATGTAATAATCTATCCCTATTCTTAGGAAATGCATGGTGATCTATCATTTAGGGTTAAAGTACCATGATATATAAAACTCAATCTTAAATTATTAAAAAGAAAATTAAATGCATGTGTGCATACACACACACAAAGTAAAAAAGCAAATGTAGTAAAATAAGGTAAAATATTGACTATAGGTAAATCTGTGTAAATGATATATGGGAGTTCTTTAATATATCCTTTTTCATGCTATCTTTTCTATAAATTTGATTCTTTTTTTTTCAAAAAACATATGTATGCATAGATACATCATTTTAATAGGTATATAATTATGTATCAGAAAAGAAAAGAAGTGTATTTTGGTCAGAAGTCCTTTGTATATTTGCAAAGCTTGGCCTTTCATTAACATATGTATACATACCTTTATGCGAATTAAGTAACTAAACGATAAATATCATATATATGGAAGAATTGAAAAAAAACCCAGATACATATACACACATATACACATAAATTTTCCCCAAATCAAAACAAAATAATATTAGAGCAATGGAGGAATTAAATTATAAAAATAGCATGAATACAAATTATAAAACAATATAATATAGAAGTGTTTTAATCTGAATCTAAATAAAATGAATGATTTTCTATAAAAAAAAATTTCAAGTATAATCTCAGAAAAATTAGAGGTAGAATATAGCAATGATGTAAAAGTAAATTTAAATATAGTCACAGGAAGGAGCTTGAAGATGGTGGAAGAGTAAGAAGTGGAGAGCACATTCCTCCCCCAAAATACATCAGAAATGCATCTACATGTGGAACGACTGCTACAGAATACCTACTGAATGCTGGCTGAAGACCTCAGACCTCCCAAAGGGCAAGAAACTCCCCAAGTACCTGGGTAGGGCTAAAGAAAAAAGAAAAAACAGACAAAAGAATAGGGATGGGACCTGCACCAGTGAGAGGGAGCTGTGAAGGAGGAAACGTTTCCACACACTAGGAAGCCCCTTAGTGTGTGGAGACTTCGGGTGGCAGAGGGAGGAAGCTTCAGAGCCATGGAGGAGAGCGCAGCAACAGGGGTGCGGAGGGCAAAGTGGAGAGATTCCTGCACAGAGGATCGGTGCCGACCGGCACTCACCAGCCCGAGAGGCTTGTCTGCTCACCCGCCGGGACAGGCGAGGGCTGGGAGCTGAGGCTACCGCTTCGGAGGTCGGATCCCAGGGAGGGACTGGGGTTGGCTGCGTGAACACGGCCTGAAGGGGACTAGTGCACCACAGCTAGCAGGGAAGAAGTCTGGGAAAGGTCTGGAACTGCAGAAGAGGTAAGAGACTTTTCCTTGCCTCTTTGTTTCGCAGTGGAGGGGATTCAGAGAGCCACCTAAAAGAGCTCCAGAGACAGGCATGAGCCATGGCTATCAACACAGACTCCAGAGATGGGCATGACACGCTAAGGCTGCTGCTGTAGCCACCAAGAAGCCTGAGTGCAAGCACAGGCCACTATCCACACCTCCCCTCCCAGGGACCTGTGCAGCCCGCCACTGCCAGGGTCCCGTGATCCAGGGACAACTTCCCCGGGAGAACACACGGCGCGCCTCAGGCTGGTGCACCATCACGCCGGCTTCTGCCACCTCAGGCTCACCCCGCATTCCGTCCCCTCCCTCCCCCTGGCCTGAGTGAGCCAGATCCCCCAAATCAGCTGCTCCTTTAACCTTGTCCTGTCTCAGTGAAGAACAGATGCTCTCAGGTGACATACACGTACAGTAGTCTCATAGCGTTGTGGTCGGAAAAGATACTTGATACAATTTCAATTTTCTTAAATTTACCAAGGCTTGATTTGTGACTCAAGATATGATCTATCCTGGAGAATGTTCCATGAGCACTTGAGAAAAATATGTATTCTGTTGTTTTTGGATGGAATGTCCTATAAATATCAATTAAGTCCAGCTTCTTTAACGTATCATTTAAAGCTTGTGTTTCCTTATTTATTTTCATTTTGGATGATCTGTCCATGGGTGAAAGTGGGGTGTTAAAGTCCCCTACTATGAATGTGTTACTGTCGATTTCCCCTTTTATGGCTGTTAGTATTTGCCTTATGTATTGAGGTGCTCCTATGTTGGGTGCATAAATATTTACAACTGTTATATCTTCTTCTTGGATCGATCCCTTGATCGTTATATAGTGTCCTTCTTTGTCTCTTCTAATAGTCTTTATTTTAAAGTCTATTTTGTCTGATATGAGAATTGCTACTCCAGCTTTCTTTTGGTTTCCATTTGCATGGAATATTTTTTCCATCCCCTTACTTTCAGTCTGTATGTGTCTCTAGGTCTGAAGTGGGTCTCCTGTAGACAGCATATATATGGGTCTTGTTTTTGTATCCATTCAGCTAATCGGTGTCTTTTGGTGGGAGCATTTAGTCCATTTACATTTAAGGTAATTATCGATATGTATGTTCCTATTCCCGTTTTCTTAATTGTTTTAGGTTCGTTATGATAGGTCTTTTCCTTCTCTTGTGTTTCTTGCCTAAAGAATATCCTTTAGCATTTGTTGTAAAGCTGGTTTGGTGGTGCTGAACTCTCTCGGCTTTTGCTTGTCTGTAAAGGTTTTAATTTCTCCATCAAATCTGAATGAGATCCTTGCTGGGTAGAGTAGTCTTGGTTGCAGGTTTTTCTCCTTCATCACTTTAAATATGTCCTGCCAGTCCCTTCTGGCTTGCAGAGGTTCTGCTGAAAGATTAGCTGTTAACCTTATGGGGATTCCCTTGTGTGTTGTTTTTCCCTTGCTGCTTTTAATATGCTTTCTTTGTATTTAATTTTTGACAGTTTGATTAATATGTGTCTTGGCGTGTTTCTCCTTGGATTTATCCTGTATGGGACTCTCTGTGCTTCCTGGACTTGATTAACTATTTCCTTTCCCATATTAGGGAAATTTTCAACTATAATCTCTTCAAATATTTTCTCAGTCCCCTTCTTTTTCTCTTCTTCTTCTGGAACCCCTATAATTCGAATGTTGGTGCATTTAATGTTGTCCCAGAGGTCTCTGAGACTGTCCTCAGTTCTTTCCATTCTTTTTTCTTTATTCTGCTCTGCAGTAGTTATTTCCACTATTTTATCTTCCAGGTCATTTATCCATTCTTCTGCCTCAGTTATTCTGCCATTGATCCCATCTAGAGTATTTTTCATTTCATCTATTGTGTTGTTCATCGTTGTTTGTTTCATCTTTATTTCTTCTAGGTCCTTGTTAACTGTTTCTTGCATTTTGTCTATTCTATTTCCACGATTTTGGATCATCTTTACTATCATTATTCTGAATTCTTTTTCAGGTAGACTGCCTATTTCCTCTTCATTTGTTAGGTCTGGTGGGTTTTTATCTTTTATCCTTCATCTGCTGTGTGTTTTTCTGTCTTCTCATTTTGCTTATCTTACGGTGTTTGGGGTCTCCTTTTTGCAAGCTGCAGGTTCGTAGTTCCCGTTGTTTATGGTGTCTGTCCCCAGTGGCTAAGGTTGGTTCAGTGGTTTGTGTAGGCTTCCTGGTGGAGGGGACTAGTGCCTGTGTTCTGGTGGATGAGGCTGGATCTTGTCTTTCTGGTGGGCAGGTCCACGTCTGGTGGTGTGTTTTGGGGTGTCTGTGGCCTTATTATGATTTTAGGCAGCCTCTCTACTAATGGGTGGGTTTGTGTTCCTGTCTTGCTAGTTGTTTGGCATAGAGTGTCCAGCACTGTAGCTTGCTGGTCGTCGAGTGAAGCTGGGTGCTGGTGTTGAGATGGAGATCTCTTGGAGATTTTTGCCATTTGATATTACATGGAGCTGGGAGTTCTCTTGTGGACCAGTGTCCTGAAGTTGGCTCTCCCACCTCAGAGGCACAGCAGTGACTCCTGGCTGCAGCACCAAGAGCCTTTCTTCCACACAGCTCAGAATAAACAGGAGAAAAAGTAGAAAGCAAGAATTAGTAGAAAGAAAGAAAGGAGGGAGGGAGGAAGGAAGGAAGGAGGGAAGGAAGGTAAAAAGAAAGAAAGAAGATAAAGTAAAATAAAATAAAGTATGATAAAGTATAGTAAAGTTATTAAAATAATTATTAAGAAAAAAGTTTTTAAAGAAACGGACAGATAGAACCCTAGAACAAATAGTGGAAGCAAAGCTATACAGACAAAATCTCACACAGAAGCATACACATACACACTCACAAAAAGAGGAAAAGGGGAAAAAATAAGAAATCTTGGTCTCAAAGTCCACCTCCTAAATTTGGGATGATTCGTTGTCTATTCATATATTCCACAGATGCAGGGTACATCAAGTTGATCGTGGAGCTTTAATCCGCTGCTTCTGAGGCAGCTGGGAGAGATTTCCCTTTCTCTTCTTTGTTCTCACAGCTCCCAGGGGCTCAGCTTTGGATTTGGCCCCGCCTCGGCGTGTCGGTCGCTGGAGGGCGTCTGTTCTCCGCTCAGACAGAACGGGGTTAAAGGAGCCGCTGATTCGGAGGCTCTGGCTCACTCAGGCCGAGGGGGAGGGAGGGGCACGGAGTGCGGGGCGGGTCTGCGGCGGCAGAGGCCGGCGTGACGTTGCACCAGCCTGAGGCGCGCAGTGCGTTCTACCGGGGGGTTGTCCCTGGATCCCGGGACTCTGGCAGAGGCAGGCTGCACAGGCTCCCCGGAACGGGGGTGTGGATAGTGACCTGTGCTCACACACAGGCTTCTTGGTGGCAGCAGCAGCAGCCTTAGCGTCTCCTGCCCGTCTCTGGGGTGCGCGCTTTTAGCCGCGGCTCGCACCCGCCTCTGGAGCTCCTTTAAGCAGAGCTCTGAATCCCCTCCAGGTACGTGGGGGTTTTCTTGCCTTTGGGGAGTTCTGAGGTCTTCTGCCAGCGTTCAGTAGGTGTTCTGTAGGAGTTGCTCCACGTGTAGATGTATTTCTGGTGTATCTGTGGGGAGGAAAGTGATCTCCGTGTCTTACTCTTCCGCCATCTTACCCTCGTTCCCCTCAGGTGAGCATTTTTACCAACCTTCAAGAAATACATTGTTTGCTGTTTTAAGTGCTCTAAAGAATAAAACAGGTAGAACTTCCAGTAAAAATGCTACGATGAGTTCGTACTTCTATAATCCTCTCTAAACACATAACCATGGCAGACAAAATATAAAATGGAGAAAAACAAAACAGACAAGGTCAAATAGTTAACATTTCTTCATGTAAAAACTGGAACAGGAAGTCAAGGTAAGCTCTGTGTGTGGAATTATGCTTGGGAGGCAAGCAATTCTATTTTTTAGAAGATGGAAAAGGTTAAAAATTGCCAAACAAGAAACAAAGAGCTGGATCCGTCTTTCCTCTTTAAAGACAGAGCTTGTGTACCCCTGTCCCCAACCTTTCTGACCTCCGTGTACCCCCATGCTACCTGATAATGTGGTGTCAAGTCACAGTACTTAATACAGACAGTAACATTATTGTGATAACCCCAAATCACCTCAAAGCAGTAATTCTAAAAGGTGGTTTTTTTTTTTTTTTTTCAGTACGCAGGCCTCTCACTGTTGCAGCGCACAGGCTCCGGACGCGCAGGCTCAGCGGCCATGGCTCACGGGCCCAGCCGCTCCGCGGCATGTGGGATCTTTCTGGACCGGGGCACGAATCCGTGTCCCCTGCATCGGCAGGCGGACTCTCAACCACTGCGCCACCAGGTATGCCCCCCTAGTGTTGTTTTGAAACCTTTACAAGAATGGTACATATTGTTTTCTTGTCATAGTTGTAGAGCCTCTCTAAGCTGTTGTGTAATTTTGTTAGAAGATTTGTTTCTTTTTACTTACTAAGGATACTTCTATAATATCAAATTTTGATTTTGTCCATTATCCTAAAAATGGTTGGGGATAGAAAACCTAGTCCAGCAACATATAAAACAATAATATGTGGGGTGGTTCAAATAATTGAGAGGTAGACAACCTACAATGCCTCATCTACCCAAAAGTCAAATATTGGGTTTCCACCAACAAAGTTAGCTCAATGATTACATAAAACCACTTTTAAAACACTAAGTTACATACTTTAAATATATTCCAATAGTTGTTTTTCTTTTCTTTTTTGATAGTAGATGTTACTGTACACACCTTTTCATTAGCTTGATATTCTTCATTAAATCCATCTAACTTGCATTGCATAATTCCCTTTAGACTAGCTATAACTAATATTCAATGATATTATTTTAGAGAGTTTTAGTTCATTGTTCTATGACAGTGATTGTCTTATAGTATGTTGAGACTCTTGTAATCACAATTGGCTTTGGAACCTTGAAGAATTGTGTTTTTCAGTTGAGGTTTTCATGCTCTCTTGACTAACTTCTTTGTCCTATGATTAGCATGCCTAACACAACTCTTTTCTCCATTCAGAACTGAGCTAGGCTCATAATCCACATGACAGAGTTTTAGGATTCTAAAGAAAATAAACTATAAAAAATGAAGGCGAATGCATTGTAAGAGAGGTTTAGAATTCTGTGCAAAATAGACTTAAAGGGAAAAGTATTTGAAACAGCAAGAGCAAGATATCAAAAGCAAGAAAGAGGTAAAAGAGGGGAGGGAGAGGGAGAGGGAGAGGGAGAGAGAGAGAGAGATTGGGACCAGATACCTCTGGTAGGGGGGTGAAGATTTGGTTTCTGTGTTAGTAACACCCTAATGCTAATTTAAGAGAGTTAGTTGTTTGTACCAGTAAATATGACTTATAACCGAATAGTTTTTTTTTTTTTTCTTTACCTGTTCTTGCCTCATTTCTGCAGAAAGCCTGATCTTTTTCTTGTCATTTTTTACCTCAAGTTCTTCCAGGCAGTCTCAAGTAATGCTTATATGTTCTACCATTATCTATCTTGCACTACTCTGTTTACTCTGGATACTATAAATATTGTTTATTCAAGAATTTTATAGATTCGTCTTTACGATCTCATATCTTCAAGTTGATTACTAGCTTAATATCATTTTTCTTTAAGCACAAATGCAGTTGATCCTTAACTGTCCAAAATTCCTCAGAAACTAAGCTAGTGTTTCACAAAGTTAAGATACTTTAGAAATATAGCATGGAAAGGAAATTAGAGAATCATTTCCAGTGATTATGTTTGTATTCATAAATTTAAAAATCTATCTCCAGGGTGCCTTACTTTCCTAATGAAGAAATTCCAGAGCCTTCATATTGCACTAAAGAGCCTTTCAGTACCAGAAAGCAAGTCCTTCCTATCATTCACCTAAATCCAAGACCCAACGATATGGATAAAGGTAATTTTTTTTAAGATAAATACTCCAGCAACAAGGGGAAAACTCCACCTTCCTTGTCACACAGGGAGATTTTTTTTATGTTTGGGTTATTTATTCTTAAATAACACTTTGTGGATAACAGTGTTTTTAACATTCTTCATTAGCACAAACTGATATGTGTCTCACTGTCTATCTTGCTATAATTTATACTTATAAGTAATAAGCCAATATCCAACATTTAGATTCAGAGCTGCATTTACTTAACCAGGAACAAAAGAAAGCATTTGCTTTATTTTTGTAAAATTGAAGTGCCCTTTCTGGCAAATTTCTTAAATAAAGGCTTTTTTTTTTTTTTTGGTAATGGTTATGGACTCTCTAATTCCAGAAACTAAAGTTCCAAGACTCTCAAAAAAAATAGTTACCTAGCTATTGTCTCTTGTATTAGTTAGATACAGGTTTCATCGTTGCAACAAAGACCCAACAGAAACAATGGTAGACAAGATAGAAGATTATTTCTCTCTTTTATAATGAAGTGTGAACAGTTCATGGTAGACATGGCATCTCCAGGGTGTTAGGGAAAGGTACTGTCTTGTTTTTTTTTTTGCTTGCGGAATCTTAACACCTGGCATGCCTCTTTCTTTTTGAAAGTATAACCTGAAAATTGCACGCATCATTTTATATCATTGATCAGAACTAAATCACATGGCTAAATCTTGCTGCAAAAAAGGCGAGCAGTGTAGATTTTACTAAAAATAAAAAATGTACAGTGTATGTTGGGAGTAATCAGAATCTCTGCTATCCTAGACAGAGCTTATATTGTATTAATGTCTGGACATCAGGTTACTGAGAAAGGACAAATACTAGTTTCAGAGGTGCTTTGAAATAAATGATTTGGTAAAATAACAAATTTAAAATTATTTCTGTCTATATTGAAAATTTTTATAATCCTCAAGTTGTCATGCAAAAATATGTTATGTGGTTCATACATTTTGAGTTAATTTTTGCATATGGAGTGAGGTAAGGGTCCAGCTTCATTCTTTTGTATGTGGTTATCCAGTTGTCTCAGTACCATTTGTTGAAGATTTGTAATTTTTGACTGAATAGACTTTTTTTCAATTTATGGTTATTATTTAGAATTATAATGAAGTAGGGAGTTAAAATGAATAAGAATATTTTGATTTAGGAGGTTTCACAGCTTCTAGCATAATACAAAACCTGCTTATAAAGATAGCTATGACAAGAATATAAGTAAAATTATTTCATCAGTGAATTGATAATCAATTAATAAAAAGACTAAAAATAGCCACTGGGACCAAAATCAACACTGCAATTACTGACAAGTCAATTTAATCAAATGAGATGCTAGCCACTTACTATGAATGTTCTTATTCTCATTAACTACTATTTCTAACATATACTAGTAGGCAGGTGTCTGAAAAGATGATTGAATAAATATGTAAAACTTTGAAACAGCCAGAACTCTGACAGATGACAAGCCCTTCTAATCCAAATTTATGCCCAATGGCTTATTGTTTCGCTTCCCAGTCTTATTATTTTAAAGATTTTACATTTAATATTTTTACATTATAATATTTAAAAATATGTATGTGTGTGTGTTTAGAAAGTAAAGGACATGATTTCAGACAAGATTTCTTTAAAAAAAATTTTAGAGTGACCCAAAGGATTTTATTATTATTTTAAAATTCAAGTGTCAAAATATTTTAATAAGACAGTTCAATCTCAACTCCCAAATAAAAATATAACACCTAAAAAAATGATTTGATGTATATATTCTATTAAAGACTGAACTGAATAAAACGGAAAGCAATGGTGTGAAAAAAATGATCACTTTCTTTAAGTTCATAACTTTATGAGGAGTCACCATTTTCATTATGCCACTTTATTAACAATGAACAGTTCAAATGCATAAAACTCCAGAAACTCTCTCCTCCAGGCCTTAGCTTTGCTGTTCTACGTGCCTGGTTGGCAGATAGCTGAATATAGGTGAATTGTTCTTTCTCTTCTTTTGTCATCGTCATCATTGTTAACTTCTTGCGGAGGGCTTTTGTGGCTAAGCATTCCATTCCCTGGCACTCTCTTCAGTTTTACTTAACTCTACAACAATTGCCGTATATATATGGCATATATATGTATATGTATATATATATACATATATACACACATATATATGAATGATACATAATCCACTTAAAAATAAGCAAAAACTTCTTATTTTGGAATAATTTAATATGTACAGAAAAGTTGCAAAAATAGTAGAAATTTTACCCAGCTTCCTCTAATGCTAGCATCATTCATAACGAAGTTTCATTTGTCAAAATTACAAGTCTAACTTTGGTACAATACTATTAACTAAACAACAGATTTATTCAGATTTCTCTAGTTTTTCCACTAATATCTTTCTTTCTGTTCCAGGATCCAATCCAGGATCCCATGACCCTTTTAAATACCATGTCTCCTTAGTCCTTCTCATCTCTAATTGTTATCTTAGTCTTCCCTTGTTTTTTATGACCTTCACTCCTTGGAAGAGATTTGGTCAGGTATTTTTTAGAATGCCCTTCAGTTTGAGTTTGTCTGATGCTTTCTCATAATCAGACTAGGGTTATGGATTTGGGGAAAGAATACGACAGAGTGACAGGCATCATATCAGAGATACATGATATCAGTGTGACTCACCACTGATGATGTTAACCTTGAACACTTGGTTTCTCACATATGTCTTCATTGTAATGGCACTACTTTTCCCTTTTTATACTCTATCCAAGTTTCTACATTCTGCTCACACTCAAGGGGAGGGAAATTAAACTCCAGCTCCTGAAAGGGAGATTATCTATATGTAGATTTTCAAATTCTTTTGAAAGGAAAATGTGTCTTTTCTCCTCCATTTATTTATTTATTCACTCATTTATTTACATTGTTAAGGCCTATTTATTTTATTCTTTGGGTAAGATACTATCATTATTTATCTTATTGCTCAAATTTTTCCACCTTTGGAGCTGACCCGTGTCCTTTTGACATACACACTCCCATCAATTTGTGGGTTTATTTTTGTTTCTTTGCCTGTTGGTTTGTTTAGCACTTGCTTACATTCTGATAATATAAGACACTACAAGCTCATCTTGAATTTTCCCTGTCCCAGGTCTGGAATCAACTATTTATCTAAAGACCCTAGCTCCTTATGTATCTGTTTTACTTGTTCTTTACATTGAAGTGTAAATTCAGTATGAGTAAAATTTTTGCTTGTTTTGTTACCTGCTATATCCTCAGTGCTGAATATAATACCTGGTGCACAGTTAGCATTCAGTCATAATGTCAAATAAGTGAATAAACAAAAAGAAAATTAAGTTCACCTATACTTACTTATCATAATCACAATTTAAAAATGCTTTTTATCATTTACCCACAGAAAATTCCCTCACAAAATTCTGAACATAATGAAAATTACCTTCCTTACAGGATTTTTATTAAAACTATTTTTGAAAAATGTGGCTAATGCTGCTAGGGTGACCCCTGGCATTTGCGGAATGTGTGATCTTCCCAGACCGGGGCATGAATCCGTGTCCCCTGCATCGGCAGGTGGACTCTCAACCACTGTGCCACCAGGGAAGCCCAACCCCTGGCATTTTAAAAAATAGGTGTTCTTCCTCTTCCTCCTCCTCCTTCTTCTCCCCATCATCATCATCTAATTGAGCTTTGAGCATGGCCACAGCAACAGAGGAATTCTACTCTACTATTTTTTATGAAATAAACAGACTTTTTTTTTTTAAGGGGTTCAAATGCTTGGCTTTTTAAATTATTTATTTATTTATTTATTTATTTATTTTTGGCTTTGTTGAGTCTTCGTTTCTGTATGAGGGCTTTCTCTAGTTGTGGCAAGTGGGGGCCACTCTTCATCGCGGTGCGTGGGCCTCTCACCATCGTGGCCTCTCTTGTGGCGGAGCACAGGCTCCAGACACGCAGGCTCAGTAGTTGTGGCTCACGGGCCTAGTTGTTCCACGGCATGTGGGATCCTCCCAGACCAGGCCTTGAACCTGTGTCCCCTGAATTACCAGGTAGATTCTCAACCACTGGGCCACCAGGGAAGCCCTAAACAGACTTTTTTAATATTTCTCTATGACTGATATGATATTTTCTTGATCTATCTTAATTTTTATTGGTTTGATGAAACAAAAGAGAGCATAATGGAATGCATTACTGCATATCTGTTTAAGTCAAATGTCTGAGCTCATTTTTCAACATCAGAAGAAATCAGGAAGAAAACAAAAGGAGAGAGAGAGGAAAAGGGAGGCAGGCAAAACCACTTGACCTTAAATCCAGTGAAAGTTTACTTTGTAACTTGCCAGTGTTGACAATGGTTCTAGGCTATTAACCTTGAACATTCTGACCATTTTTCTTCAAATGTTTGGGAACCACACACATTGAAAATATGTCACAGTATCACAGTTTTTTTCTTTCCTCGGAAACTCTAAAGTTCTAATTCAATGTCTTTCAAAGTCATATCAGCCAATGCAGTTTAATCTTTCTAAATTATGCAACAGTAAGTTTACCGTCAGAAACAGAGATAAAAAATAACTGTAAAAATGGAGAAGTCACTAAAATGGAAAACTTATTTTTCAATGCAATTTTGTTATTCCAGCACAAATTTCTTGATTGTATCAGGTACTGTCATGCCTCAGAGAGGTTTGTTTTCAATGGTGGAGATGATATATATGGCAGAAATTGATACAAAGAGATGTACTACCATACCAGAGTATGCTGATTCCGAAACTGCTTTTCAATCACAATTTTCACACTATAAATAATCTCAGTATGTAATAGTGCCTTAGTCATTTGTGGTTTGATTTCTTCCGATAAATGCTTGCATTGCTCATAAAGCACAAGAATTTTGTCAATATTTTAGACTCAGGTTATGATGTATGGGGATACATAATTGACTAACATTAAGAGAATTGTAAACAACTCTAAAGGGTAATCTGAATTTTTAAAATTTCAAAATTTACCCTAAAAAAGGATTCATTTTTCATATCCTGACTTACAAATGGCATAACCTCTGGTTAGAAAATGCACTAGAAGAATCAGAACTGAAAAGAGACTCATTAAATGTATAAAGCTTCTCTCTTCTAAGTAAAGTATTGATGTTGTTTGCTAAGAAAACTGCTTTTTCTCCTTCTTCCTGTATTAACTTTAACAAGATATGGGATTAATTGATTCCAAATCTCAAATGCAAAGTCAGTCACTGATAGAGTTTGTGAGAAGAATTCACCAGTGTTGTGTATCAAATGAATCACTCACTGTGTGTAGTGGACAGTTTATCTATATAAGACTTAAATTATTACATATGTAAATAGACATTCTTTCTTTTTTTCTTTCTGAAAATGTGGATATTCTTGTTTGTGCCCCTGCCACACTCTACACAGAATATAGCTGTATTTCTTGTCTACTTTCTTGAAGGGTGCTACACTGAAAATATCTCTATAACCCAAATTAAAATTCTTGAAGTAAAGGTAAATATTCATTTGTATTTGAAATAATAAGCTGGTTTTACTTTGGTTTCTGATTCATTCCTGAACAGTAGAGTGACATTTATATTTGCTATGAGATTTGTTGCCATTATTTCTTCAGTATAGTCTTTGCTCAGTATAATTTTGGTTGTTTTTGTTGATGTATCTATGTGTGGGAGTGTTTATAAGAGTGTTTAATGAGATTCATTTTCTTACCCCATATGATTTTTTGGTAACATCATTGCTGACTTTGGGAAAAAAAAAGATAAGGATTTCTTAGCTGTAAATATTTAGAACTCATTAAATACTTGTCATGTAATGTTATTAAAGCTAAATTAGATTACGAGAAGTTTTAAGTTTTATCTAAAAAGAAAGATTATAACATATGAAGCCTCTTAAACATAACTATGCAATAAGATGGAAGAAAAAGTCACAGAGAATCTTATATATAATATTCTTGTTAAGAAAATTTTAAAATGTTAATTTTATGGCCAAGATTTTAAAATTTTAAAGTTAAAAGGAAATTTACTGTACAATGTAAAACAAGGTGATATGAAAGGGAAGTGTCAGTATTATTATTGATACATATCTGAAAATTTAACACAAATATGGAAAACAAATTTTTGCATTTAAATACAGTAATAACATAGCCTAGAGAGTCTAAATATTATGAAGTAGTTAGAAGAAACTAAAAATACTTAAAAGAAGAAAAGTCTTTCTATATATTTTTCCATACAGAGTAAAGATACTTTTGAGGGATACATTTAAAGATTAATAACTTTCTCTATCACACGTACTGCCCTTCTTCTCTATAAAGCGAAAAGGCCAAGGTAGTGACTATATACCAATAATATGGTGAGTGAATACTTGCCTAAACACAAATGTTAATAGATTGGCTTCTTCGTACATTATTTTCTCACCAATTGATTCATGTCAGTCTTTTATAATTCTTTCAGAATTCAATGTAATGTTATTGATTCATATCTTGGTATAGTTTGCTCTGTTTGTCTCTCTACTATATTCTAAACTTGTGAAAGAAGGAAAAAAGATTATATTTACATTAAATAAAGGCTACCTACTGTCTTACTTGGTATAGAGAAGTTCTCAAATATTTGTTCAGTATTTCCATTCATGGCGATACTTTTGATAAAGGCACAGGACTTTAATCTGGACATGATTATTCCCTGAAAAATAAGTTAAAATTAATCAAAGCAAAATAACATAAAGAGATAGAAGTAGGGAAGTAGGAAAAGGAGGAGGAAGAAATGTAGGAAGAGGATTATCGCAGAGAGGAGTCAATATAATTTTTCAACACCTTCTTAGTGTGATTTTATTTTTTTCCAGATTTTTAAATTTAACTAGTAGATACTGTATGACTAATTTTTTACCAAGGTGAAGTAGGTAGATATTTTTGTTGATATATCTGGAAAAGTCCTTTAAAAGAAAGAAAGTCACCAAGTAAGGGTCCTTTTGCACTTTCCCATTCTTCTTGCTTGTCTGACTTGATCTTTCATCCTATAATTATTTTCTAAGTGTGAGATATGAGCTGTTAAATGTTCTAAGTCTAAATTCCTTTGACTATTCAAAATTTATTTTTGTTTCTGCCAATCACATAAATTTTTTAAGACTCAGTTTCCACATATAAAAAATGAGAGGGTTCAAACATAATTTTTAGGATGTATTTTTGTATTTTAGTTGTAACTCAGGGATGTTATCAATGCAAGGAAACTTTTTTTTTAGCAGAGTCCTTCAGATGAAGTCTAGCTTGCGTGTACTATTATATTCAAACAACGTTGCAATGATATCAGATCATTTCAATCAATAAGTAGTAATTCTTATGGATGACCATATCAATTAGTGTTCAGTTACAGATAACGGAAACCATTCTATGTATTTAAATCAGAGTGGATATTACCATTGCAAATGAGATGCTTTACAAAATTGTTTAAAAGGTTGGAAGAACAAATTCTGCGTGGGCTTTCTGTCATATCATGACAGAACTGGCCAAATGAGAGAACTGTAATGAGGAAGCTCTTCCAACCACAGCTGTCCAAGCACAACTGTTCGCTCTACAAATACATCTTAGGTAAGATGTGAAGATTAGGAATTAGTCCTCAGAACTGTCAGTCCTAAAGTCGTTCCTTGTCTGCTAGAGTCACAAAAGTAAAATGGATGCCCCTTTGCTGCTATCCTCCCCAGTGAATTCTGGTCTGAATTCAAGTCTTAGGTAAATATCTTGTAAATGAATTCCAGAGATTTAGCTGAAAAAAAGACTAGGAAGTGCAATTTTTGGTTCTCTTAGGAATGCAGTCCAGCAAGGTACTAGAAGAAGTTTCAACAAATATTAAGCAAGCTAATTTACCATATCTACCACAGCCACTTAAGTCTTTGACTTAATAGAGCATTTAATAAAATAATGTTAATGTTATTAATTTTAAAATAAAGAGATCTGATTTTATCTTCTTCTATCCGCACCAAAACTAAAAATCCCATCTATCAAAAATAATTTTCTCTCTGTTTGCCCCAATTTCCTATGCTAAAATATTGTACCTTTGCATGATATAAATATATATGAATATTATTTATCTCCCAGTCATGACTAGAAGTCTCTCTGGGTGATCTTTTGTAAAAATAAAAAAAAGTTTCTAAAAAACTACACACCAGTTAGAAGAGGTTTTCATGTCAGTCTACTCTTTTTAAGGCATTTAGGGTACGCTCGAACCCTGTTAGGTAAAAGAAAAACAGAAGAATCAATAAAATAAAGACATTAAAATCATAATAAAATAAAATACAAGAAATTATAATTCAGAAATAGAATTTTTTAAAAAAATAAGAGGAAATTATTAACCCAAGATGAAAGAAAAAAATAGCTGAATGATGAAGTCAAAAAGAATTTTAAAAAGATTAGATGGTCATATTCAAGTATAAGAAAGTAATAAATTAGGAGAGAATCTGTAGTGATGTAAGAAAGTCATTTTCCTGGTCACTGGTATGAAAAATGAAGGACAAAGCTGTCCACAATATCCAATGTATTCTGGAGAAACGTGCTTTTTTTTTTTTTTTTTTTTTTTTTTTTTTTGCGGTACACAGGCCTCTCACTGCTGTGGCCTCTCCCGTTGCGGAGCACAGGCTCCGGACGCGCAGGCTCAGCGGCCATGGCTCACAGGCCCAGCCGCTCCGCGGCACGTGGGATCTTCCTGGACTGGGGCACGAACCCGTGTCCCCTGCATCGGCAGGCGGACTCTCAACCACTGCACCACCAGGGAAACCCAAATACGCATTTTTAACAGTATGACAGTCTACAGAAGGAAGGTCTCTGCTGTGATTTATGCATTTGAAAAAAATGTGCTTTTAAGTTCTTATTGAAATACTTAAGCTAAACAGGTGACAGAGTACCCTGTTGACAGCATTCCTACAATATTGCTTTTATTCTCATGCACCTCAGCATGAAATGTTTAAATCAAAGAATGTGATTCACTTACTTGAAATAGAGATGTGTAGTAAGCTTTTGTGAGGGATGAGGTAGGCAAGAATTGTATTCAGTTTGGCTTTGCTTAGTGAGGAAACTGTTGCCTTCTATGTTAACGTGAAATAATGAATGGAAAACTGTAAGGAACCAGGGCTTCTATTAGAAAGGAGTCTTAAAATAATAGTCCCAGGCCTCAAAGCTTAGTATCTTTTGCCCCTTGATGTACAGAGACAACCAAACCCACAAAATGTTTTTCAGTAAAATTTTATCTCCACTTGTGTAACAAAACCCTTTCTCACATATTAGGGAGAACATATTTAAAACACGTGAAAGAAAGGAGAAACTTGTGGACCATTTATTTATGTATTTAACCACAGAAAATGTTTATAAGTTAAAGTTGGCAGACAGACTTATGTGGGAGAGTGAAAAGCCTCCTGACAAAGCTAGGGTTGATTAACCTGTTTGGTTGTTCCCTTCTACGGAGGGTATATACTCTTTGAAATCAGGAAAGAGGATAAACATGCTAAAGGGAATAGGAAGAGCCTTCAGATACTCAAAAATTCTTCTTTCATATGAAATAATTTAAAATATACAAACTAAGTTATTTGAAGTCTTTTTTTTTTTTTTTGGCCTATCAGACACTAATACTTTATATATTAAAATAGGCAGCATAACTTATGCTTACATTATGCCAGGCACATCACACTTACAAATTCATTTAATGCCTCTGAGAACCCTATGAGAAAATTGGATGAGTTTTCTCCAGTCTATGGATGCAAAGTTGAGGGAAATGGAGATCAAATGCTCAGGGAAACATCCATAGTAAGTGACAGAGCCCGGATTTGGGATCCTTGCCTTCTGATCACTTGGGCAGTGCTCTTCTTAGCCTTTGTACCATATTGCCTCTGGAATATTGATCTCTAGTGATCTTTCGTGTTACTACCCACAGTGGGTAGAAAAGACTGAAATTGAAATTTATTTTTGACTTCTTGGGAACATATGTATCACTGGCTTTAAATTATGCCTAAACCATTCTTTTGAACTTCTATTCTAACTTAATTCTCTTAATTTGCAATATGATTCTTTACAGAGATGTGGAGGTCTTTTCTTTCCCTTCATACATTTTGCCATCTTCAAAGAGGCAAAATGTTAAAAGATATTAGGAATTAAAATAAATGATTTGGAGAGGTCTCAAAACTGTTATTTGAGAGTGATAAACATGAGATAAAATTTGCAAGGACATTACTAATGAACCATAAACAACAATAATATATATATATTTGTATATTATATGGTAATATTTAAGATTCTCTTCATTGAAATCATAAAGAGTTTTTTTTCTTTAATTATAGAATTAGAATCTCTGAAGGGGAAGTAGATAATCTTCATTTTTAAAAATGAGTACCTGGGCTTCCCTGGTGGCGCAGTGGTTGAGAGTCCACCTGCCGATGCAGGGGACATGGGTTCGTGCCCCGGTCCGGGAAGGTCCCACATGCCGCGGAGCGGCTGGGCCCGTGAGCCATGGCCTCTGAGCCTGTGCGTCCAGAGCCTGTGCTCTGCAACGGGAGAGGCCACAACAGTGAGAGGCCCGCGTACCGTGAAAAAAAAAAAAAAAAAAAAAATATATATATATATATATCCTCCTTATTGAAACATACTGTGCTGATGTTTAGAGTGTAGCTATGAATAAAGTAGACAGGTCCCTACTCTCTTGGAGTTTACAAAGTAGCAGATAAGACATGCTTAAAAATAGCAAATAATTAATGTAAAAGTTATGAGTAACAATTGGCATAAAGGAGAAATTGATGGTGCTATGAGATTATAATATGAGGCCATCCAACCTAATCTGGTAGGGAGGGTCAGGAATAATGTCCTTTATAACTGAAATTTCAGCTGATGTTTAAATGGTGAAGAGGTAAAGAGCAGAATCCCCAGTGTGGGATTCTACCAGTTGCTGAGTATGTCTATTCCAGTTATGCATTCTATAACTGGGAAAATAATTGTGTGATGGGTTCAGGGAACCACTGTACCCACTGTGAGATGGATCTGAGCGAAAACTCCATTGATCACCTGACTTTCATATGACTTTGACTGGTGGACCACAGTGATGTTTTGGGTCTCCTGGAATTAGTGCTAGTTCAGAGCCGATGTTCAGCAATAATAAAAAGGTCTGATTATTTTCTTTTCCCCATTGTACAGTCACTCCAGTTAAAGGTCTTAAGTCCCTCTGGGGAAGGCTGGGAGAAAGATTAACAATGTACATCTTTGACAATATAGTGGGGTCCTTCCTCAAGGGAGCTCCATTCCCTCTTCTTTCAAGGGATTCTGAGTCTGTTACCTGGTTCAAGTTTGGGAACTGTTTGAGGGGTTTTGAAAGTCAGTTTTTTTTTGTTTGTTTGTTTGTTTTGTGGTATGCGGGCCTCTCACTGCTGTGGCCTCTCCCCGCTGCGGAGCACAGGCTCTGGACGCGCAGGCTCAGCGGCCATGACTCACGGGCCCAGCCGCTATGCGGCATGTGGGATCCTCCCGGACCGGGGCATGAACCCACGTCCCCTGCATTGGCAGGCAGACTCTCAACCACTGCGCCACCAGGGAAGCCCCTGAAAGTCAGTTTTTATGATTCAAGTTAGAATTTTGTTCCGTTTTTCTTTGCCTCTTGTTTCCTTCTTATCTGACTTGACATTATTTCCTATTTCCACAACTCTTTTCAAAGTTCCAAACTCTTTTCAAATGACCTCTGTTAGATTTAATTTTAGTCATCTTACCTGATCCCTTAGCAGCACCCTACACAGTGGACCTCACTTTGCTTCTTAAAACATCCCATTGTATTTCACTGAAAACAAAGTGGGTTTTAATAAAGTATACATTTGATTGTGAAATTCCATTATTGAAGGCCCTTTGATAACTTCCTATGCCCTTAGGATAATATTCTAAATTCTTAGAAGTATCTTCACATGGTCATCTTTTATCATTCTAATTACATTTTCTTTAGCTGTTGAAAAATGTTTGTGCATAAAATATGACCTATTTCAATATAACAACCTATAAAAATAACAAAGTTTTAATCTCCAAAATAAAGTTGAAATATATGAAATTTTATTTTACATTAAAGTGAAAATGTAGAAACGTTAATCAAAATCTGACATGGCTCATTGACAGTACTTAATGAATAAGAAAAACAGTTTAGAATAAAACAAGGGCAGCAAAACCAGAAGATAATTGATGAATGGAGGAGATCATAAAGCCATAGATTCTTGAAGAGAAGGCTTTAGATTTCTGAATTAGAGTCAGAAACCCCCAGATCTATGGGAAAGGGGAAAATAATGCCTGGAGGGAAAAAATATTGGGAATCAATTCTGTCACAAGATTATGCTGAATCAGCCCCACTTGAGGCTTCACTAAGAAATAAAGTCTTCTCCCCATTAAAACCATCACTACCCCTCAATTAAGAATTCCTATGAAAAATTTCAAATATCCAGCAACAGTATTCAGATATCACAACCACAGTCAAGAAATAGTTCATTAGTGGCTCCTTATTGTGAAAAAGAAAATATCAAAAGAAGGAAGGAAATGAACAGTGTTGGGGGAGAAGGATTATTTTTTATGTTATGGAAATTACTGCATAATTGAATGAAGAAGATATGGATCCAGTAGACAATAGATATTGATGATGATAGAAATAGAAAAAAAATAAAAGTGAAAACAAGAGACAGGAAAGCTTTACTAACATCACCTGGCCAAGTCATTTTGTCCATGTGGTTTTTCAGTGCCTCATTATGGTGTATGCTTTCTAATAGGCTTTAACATGTACTCAAAAATCTTCCTACTATGCACCCACTCTTAAATATATATGTACATACTTGTAGCTATACATCTTGCCTCTAGTTGTATTGATTTTCTGTTGCTGCTATAACAAATTACTGCAAACTCAGTGGTGTAAAACAACACAAATTTATTTTCCTATAGTTTTGTAGGTTGGAAGCCCAACACTGGTCTCACTGGGCTAAAATCAAGGTCTTGGAAAGGCTGCATTCCTCTCTGGAAGCTCTAGGGGAGTGTCTGTTTCCTTGTCTTTTCCAGTTTCTAGAGGTCTCCACATTCCCTGACCTGTAACCCTCTTCTTCCATCTTCAAAGCCAGCAAAGTTACATCCCTCTAACTAGTAATCCCTTGTAACTAGTCTTCCTTCATTACAACTCCCGCTCAACACACCCAGGGAAGGTTCTTTCCTTTTAAGAATTTATGTGCTTAGATAGGGCCCACCCAAATAATACAGGGTAATCTTCCCATCTCAAGGTCCTTAAACTTAATCACATCTGCAATGTCCTTTTTGACATGTATGGTAACATATTTTCAGGTTCCAGGAATTAGGACAAGGACATCTTTGAGGGAAAGGAGGTATTATTCTTCAGGTCACAATCAGAAAGGAATAGATATCAGGGTTCAGGAAAAAGGACAAAATATCACTCACTTAACACAAAGTAGTATTTTACCTTTATGAAAATAAATTGCAAGGGATGAATTTTAGTTTTTTCTATTGTCAGTCAGTGGGGAAATGCATTCCTGTGATTTCTTTGTAAGTATGATGTCTTTGTAATACTGAAATTATGTAGTCTTACTATTGCAGTAGTAGCTGTTATATAAAATAGCTGGTGTGTTTATATGTGTATAAGCAGAATGGTGCCCTGCTCAGGAGGAAGGTTTCTCCTCTTGACATCTTCAGTCCATTTCATCTAACACCTGCCAGCACCACTATTGGCAGTCACATTGTCACTTGCTTTCTCTAGGCATTTAGGGATGTCATTAGGCCTTAGGCTTTTTGTAGCAAGAAAGGATATATGCTTTGTACTTTTTCTCTTGTCATATTTGGCAGCCTTTCTGTGAAATTACTGCATGTTCCATCTGCCAGATGTCAATAAAATTTGAAGGAAAGAGACAAGCACTATAGATACTTCAGTGGAATATGGTTTTAAGGCTGATGAAGGAGATACAAACCTACAGATGTAACAATTGCTTTTAAAGTGCTTTCCTTCTTGCCATTAAAATATGGAAATATGGAAAGGGAAAAGCTAGTATCAAAGATACGTTCATATATATATATATATATATATATATATATATATATGCATATGGACAGAAGTAAAATGAAGTAAAAGAAGAATGCACAATACAAATAAAACTTTGAAGAAGGAGAAAACAAATAGAAATCTATAAAAAGGAAGGAGAAAAAGTAGTGAATCATGAGTAAACAGGAAAGGTGTATCACGCAGTCTTGAGGGCCTCTTGATTTTCTACCTGAGAAAAATTAATCCACCTGTTTAATCATTTTATTTTGATTTTATTTTAATATATATGTATCTATATAAAATTAGTTCAGGCAATATCAGAATTTGTAGAAATGAATTATTAACTAGTTAATATATTAGAACAAATTTTTGATGGTACAAAACAGAGCCCTGAAGTAATAAAATTAATTCCCTTGATTTATAAAGTTATTTATAAATTGTGTTAGCATACATCATTTTATCTAATTATACTGTCAATCCTGGAAAATACAGAGGGCAAGTGCTGTATATTACAGATGAGAAAACTGAGACATAAGACAAAGCACATATAAGCAATGGAAATGGGACTAGAAAACTGGTTTTCTTCCTCCCATCTAGCTCTTTTACTATTTTCTCAATACAACTCCAACTACATTAGGAAAGGCAGATTTGGGTGTGAGGAAGAATGGAATAAACAAACAAACAAAGAAGCAAACAAAACTAAAGTATGAGATTTAAAACATATGGATATAATCCAGAACCATCACAGTGACACTTCTGAATATTTAAAACAAAGAAGATGTAAACAATGGAAAGGGTATGTGAAACATGAAAAAGGGAGAGTGGGCAATAGGTGTGATACTACAGCTCAATTATGCATCACAATTCGGCTTGGTAAGGTAAGCTATAGAATATTCCTTTACAAAGTCTATTTTAAGGGTGTGTAACTCAGAGTTCTCCAGAGAAACAGAAATATATATATATATATATATATATATATATATATTTATATTTGAGAGGTTGATTTATTATATTATCATAAAGAATTGGCTCACATGATTATGGAGCCTGGCTAGTCTAAAATCTGCAGTGTGAGCTGTCAGGCCAGAGACTCAGGAGAGCCAATGGCCAAAGTCCTAACCCAAAGGCTGCCATATTAGAGACGCAGGATAGAAGATAGAGTATGATAGTATAGAAGATGAAGTCTGAAGGCAGTTTGCTGGAGAATTCTCTCTTGCTTAGGGGAGGCCTGTCTTTCCATTCTAATCAGGCTTTCAACTGATTGGGTAAGGCCCACCCACATTATGGTGGGCATTCTGCTTTATCCCAAGTTCATCATTTAAATGTTAATCTCATCCAAAATTACCCTCCAAGTTGGCACATAAAATTAACCATCACAAAAAATATATCCTCAATAGGAAGCTAAACATCCAGAGTTAAAAATTATAACTTATCTATAATTTTCACCTTGCTTTTAAAAAAATAATAATTTAATAAATATTTACTGAGTCTCATGCCATCTTCTAGGCTTTAATGATGAAGTGGTGATATTTATAGACACGCCCCTGACCCTCATGCTTTTTATATGACCATTATCACCAATAATTTAATTCTGTGGAAGTGACATTGGAATCACTTAGGTAGTTAAAGCAAAAGGCCTCTTTCTCCAATGTACACATAAGACCTTCTTCCTCATGGGCAGATTCTTCCTTTGACATCCTAAGTAATATAAATTCTTTGGCTATTAGTGGCAGATAGAAGCATTTAACAATGATTAGTGAAACATGTATCTCTAACCACCTACTCTGGGAGAAAACAGAATTAAATATTTTAAAGAGCTTTCTATACTTTCTGTTAAGTTGTATTAAGATCATGTTTACCAAAGGACCTTACAGGGAGCTATAATTTCTTTGTAAAGTGTTACCTATAGTATATTAAGCCTGCCAGTATTGGAAACAGCTTAAAGAGAGAATATTACATGTATATGTACGTTGTACTTTGTAACATATGTTTACTCCAAAAGTAAACAAAACGCTTACTATAAACCAAAAATTTTGGTTTGATTGTTTTGTGGGGTTTTGTACCTATTAAATTATTTAGTATTAATAATTTTTTTCTTTTTTTTTTTTTTGCGGTATGCGGGCCTCTCACTGTTGTGGCGTCTCCCGTTGCGGAGCACAGGCTGTGGACACGCAGGCTCAGCAGCCATGGCTCACGGGCCCAGCCGCTCCGCGGCACATAGGATCCTCCCAGACAGGGGCTTGATCCCGTGTCCCCTGCACTGGCAGGCGTACTCTCAACCACTGTGCCACCAGGGAAGCCCTAGTATTAATAAATTGTAAATGAGATTGATGATACTCCTGAAGAATAATTTATATTTATATATATATATATATATATATATATATACCTACACACATACATATATATTTATATACAGGAATGCTTACTTATTGAAATATATATCCTCTGCATTAATTTCCTTAAGCTGCTGTAACAAATTATCACAAACTTGATGGCTTAAAACAACAGAAATAATTCATCCACATTTCTGGAGGCCAGAAATCTTAACTCAGTAGCACTGGGCTAAAATCAAAGTGTCAGCAGAGTCATATTCACAGAAGTTCTAGGGGAGAATCCATTCTTTGCCTTTTTTTGGTTTCTGTTGGTTGCTGGGATTCCTTGGATTGTGGTCACATTATTCCAATTGTTCAGGCCTTCAAATCTTTCTTTGTTCCACTTTCATATTGATTTCTTCTCTGTGTAAAATCATCTTCTGCCTTTATCTTATAAAACTTCTTCTGTTTGTATTTAGAGCCCACGTGGATAATCAAGGATAGTCTTATCTCTCAATAACCTGAATTTAATCACATTAGAAAAGATGTTTTTCACTCATGAGATAACACTTTTAGGTTCTGGGTCTTAGGACCTGATATATTTGGGAGTCCATTAGCCAGGGTACAACACCCTCCTTGCATCACATGATTCATTTTCATTTTCACTGGATCTGCCAAGATACATTCAGTTATGGTACTGTAAAAAACAACCCCAATTGGGCTTCCCTGGTGGCGCAGTGGTTGAGAGTATGCCGGGAAGATCCCACATGCCGTGGAGCTCCTAGGCCCGTGAGCCATGGCCGCTGAGCCTACGTGTCTGGAGCCTGTGCTCTGCAATGAGAGAGGCCACAACAGTGAGAGGCCCACGTACCGCAAAAAGAAAAAAAAAAAACCCAAATATTGGTGTCTTAAAACAACAGATGTTTATCTTTCTCTCATGTTACATATCCATCACAGTGTCCTTAAACAGGGACTACGCTGAATGAGCCTTTACTCTTGAGAATATGGCCTATCACAAAAGGAAGGGACTGTGTGAATTGTGCATCACCAACTTTTTTAAAAACTCCAATATGACATAGAGAAAATTGATTTTGGGTAAAAGCTAAGTATAAACTGAACTTACTTAGAATGACATGGTTTACCAAGAGCATCAAGATTTTAACTGGAGATTCTGCTTTAAGATTTTAAATAGAAATTTAGAAAATACCATATTATTTTAATATATTATCTATTAAATAATAGGATACCTTAAAATATATTGGTTACTACTCAGAACACCGGGACTATTTTCTCTCAGTGGTATTGATTCAGATTTTGAAGAATAACTGAACTAGATACTGCTATGTGGATGGGCCTAAACATATTTCCTTGGGGTGATAGGGGAAGAGGTGATATTGTCTCATACAACAGTATGAATAACAGGAGCTTTGGAAAGACTTTGATGTTTGTCTTTTGAGTTGCTTTTTCAGCAGAAAGCGGATAGAGAATATAGTTTATTTTTTTATGTAGGGTCAAACAAAGGGCAGTGGCCAATGAAAGTGAAGATGAATTATTGAAGTGTTCTGAAGCTAAGAAGAACTTGAAATCAGTTTTAGATATTTGCAGCAAGGCCAAGTTCCTAAGGGAAAGCTTGAAAAGCTGCTTTTGGTTGGATAGCATTTGCCGAAAATGTATCCTCAGCATTGGGCGAAGACACACACACACACTTATTTGATCATCTTGACAGAGTGGCTGTAGGAAATGAATCTTTGTCATATAAAGGAAAATGGTGACATGATTTATATGAAAGCATGTTATAAACTGGAAAAGATGACACAAACATAGATTTCTTTATCCCTGAATTTTCATGTATTAATTCATTGGAATGTCTCAGAATTTACAGCTCAAATACATACAAAGGATATACGTTTTATGGGTGATTTGATATTACCTTAAATTTTCCCAACATTAGAACCCTGAATTACAATGTAGGACAGCAAATTGCAGAGAAATGAAATTAAGAGGCTCTCTCTAAATCATCAGCCAGGACAAACATGTTTAGAGCAGGTAGAATGAAATAAGCAAAAGAAGTGGTGACCTCTGGAGAGCTTGGAAGTGAAGAGGAAACCAGGAAGTGAAGAGGAAGCCAATAAGTGAATAGATGCAGGTAATGGGGAAGGATAAACATCATCATAAATTTTAGGGAATTTGTTTTGTGATCTACCATGTGACCTATTCTAAACAGCATTCCATGTGCACTTGAAAAAATGTGTATTCTGTATTTTTTAATCGATGTCTGTGGATATCTATTAAGTCCAACTGATCTAATGTGTCTTTTAATAGCACTGTTTCCTTATTAATTGTTTGTCTGGATAATCTGTCCATTGATGTAAGTGGGGTGTTAAAATCCCCTACTATTATTGTATTATTGTCATTTTCTCCATTTATGTCTGTTTCTATTTGCTTTATATATTTATATGCACCCATATTGGGTGTGTATATGTTAATAAGTATAATATCCACTTCTTTTATTGATCAATTTATCATTATATAATGGCCTGCATTATCTTTTGTTACTGACTTTGCTTTAAAGTCTACTTTATCTGATATGAGTAATGCTATCCCAGCTTTCTTGTAGTTTCCGTTTGCATACAATATCTTTTTCTATCCCCTCACTTTTACTCTGTTTGACTCAGCTCTAAGGTGAATCTATGGAAGTAGCATATATATATATGGATCTTGTTTTCTTATCCAATCAATCACCCTATGTCTTTCAATTGGAACATTTAATCCATTGACATTTAAAGTGCGTATTGATAAGTATGTACTTATTACCATCTTGTTACTTATTTTCTGGTTGTTTTTGTAGTTCTCTGTTCTTTTCTTCTTTTAGTTTCTTTTTTCATTTTCTTCCCTGTAATTTGATGATTTTCTTTAGTAGTAAGCTTGTGTTCCTTCCTTTCTAGTTTTTGTGTATGCTGATAGCCTTATAGGGGTTCCCTTTTATGTGACTTTCTGTTGACTATATCTTTAATTTTGCCATTTTTATTGTGATATGTCTACATGTGGGTTTCTTTGGGTTCATCTTTTTTGGGCCTCTCTATGATTCCTGTAACTAGATATCTGTTTCCTTCTTCCGGTTCAGAAAGTTTTTCCTTTTTTTTTTTTTTTCCTTTTGCGGTACACGGCCCTCTCACTGTTGTGGCCTCTCCCGTTGCGGAGCACAGGCCCCGGATGCACAGGCTCAGTGGCCATGGCTCATGGGCCCAGCCACTCCGCAGCATGTGGGATCTTCCCGGACTGGGACATGAACCCGTGTCCCCTGCATCGGCGGGCGGACTGTCAACCACTGCGTCACTAGGGAAGCCCAGAAAATTTTCAGCCATAATTTCATCAAATGCTTTTCAACCGCCCTTTCTCCCTCTTCTCTCTCTGGGATCCCTATAACACAAATGTTAGTACACTTGATATTATTCCAGAGGTCCCTTAAACTGTCCTGTTTTTTTAAAATTTGTTTTTCTTTTTGCTGTTCTGATTTCTATTATTCTGTCTTCCAGATCACTTATTCATTCTTCTGTATCACCTAGTTTGCTGTTAATTCCTTAATTGTGTTTTTCATTTTAGTTATTTTATTCTTCAACTCTAAGTGATTCTTTTCTATATTTTCTAGTTCCTTGTTATAATTCTCACTGTGTTTGTGTATTCTTTGCTCAAGTTCAGTTAGTATTCTTATTAGTAATGCTCTGAAGTCTTTATCTGTTAAATAATCTATTTCTATTTCATTAGTTATTTTTCAGGGTTTTTTTCTTGTTCTTGGGTTTGAAACAAATTCCTCTGTTTTCTCATTTAATTTCTCTGGCTCTACAAAATTAGGTGAAGCAGTTACCTATCCCAGTCTTGAATTGGTGTCCTTGTATAGGAGCATCCCTTTGTAGTCTGAGTGTGCCGGTTGGCATTCGTCGGGGAGCTGGATCTGAAATGAGCATGGTTTACATCTTTCCCCATGTGTGTTGGCAGCTACACCTTGGTAGGAAGTGTGGCTGGATAAAGAGGGGTTAGAGTCAGAGCCGGTTGTGATCCAGGGCTGCTTCTATGTTCAGTGGCTGTCACTACCCTAGTAGGGGCAGGGTCTGGTCCCAACGTGCTTGAGCAGAAGCCCTGAATGTCAGAGCTGAGCTGGTTTTGAGTCCTCTAAGTGTGTACTCACCCCCTCCCAGCAACAGCAACTTTGCCCCAGAGGGGAGCAGTGCTGGAACAAGAGGGGCCCTAGCAGGTACTCAGTACAAGCCAGGACACATGCTGGGATAGTTTTGGCACAGGAGTCCAAGCTCCAGGCAGCTCCTTATTTTTCTAGTTCTTTTCATTCCAGACCACTGACTGCATAGACAGGCCATTCTTGGTCACTGTCTAGGACTTTATTCTTTATCTCTTTAGGACACCTTTTCTGCACCTAATATGGATGACTAGGTACAGTACTGTAGTTAAGTCCACTGGGAAGATTTTTCATCTCCACTGTCTTCTAAGACCACCCTTGGATGTGGCTGTAAGGCAGCTGCCATTCATTTTTTGTTTCCACTCTAAGAATCTATCTGTAAATCAGCCTCAGATTATTTTTTTCCCTCCTTCAGCTGGTAATAAGGGCCCATCCTTACAATATGGCCGCAAGCACACTGTAGGTACCTGATCATGTAGTTTATTCATACATTCTTATCCTGTTTAGGGTCAAAGCAGGACAAAATATTTTTATCTTAAAATGACCTGCAGCTACACTCATCTGAATTTTTACATATAGTGCTTACAACATAACACAGCTCTAATAGTCCAGACTTCTTGGAACTATATTGTGACGGAGAGTGGGAGAGTTAATATAAATCTGAAGCAAAACTGTAAGTGAATATTATCGTTCATCTCACGTGAATGCAAACTATTTATCATCATCTTATCTAATGGGATTTGAAAAAATAGTACTTGCCAAGTCAATGACCACATTAAATCCACACGAGACTTTAATAATGTGCTCTATCAGAAATACAATGACCAGCAAAGCAGCTGTGATTGGGACTACTTGGCTAAGCCTGCCGTATTCCACAGACATCTCTAGTAATCATCTGATTTCTGCAGGAATCAGACTGGCAAATGAGATAGAGATATGATAGAGACAACCAGTCATGCATCTTTTAGTTCTTTATTGATGGCACTAATCTATTTTTATCTTATCTTGTAGTCTGAGGACTCAGTGTGGGAGTTACTCTAATGCTAAACACATCCATTCCAATTACATACTTGAAGTTTGAGAAAATGATTACTTGGTGGGGTCATGGGCCTTGTGGGGCCCACCAGGAGCCAGTATCTTAGCTAGAACTTCATTTATTACTTGGTCCCTGTAAGTTCCCACTTATTACAGGGGAGCCATCATAGCTTTTTTGGTCTCTTAATTCCAATGTCAATTCAGATATTGAGTGCAATAGTCCCGAAACTCAGTATTCCCCTTTCCCCAAGACTGGGACAATCACCACAGTATATACTTTTTTTGGTGTTGAAAAGTCTCTCCTCATCATGGCATAGCCACTTCTTAAGCTGACTCCGGATCTACATTCTGGCTGACATTTGGGACTGAACAGGGCATTTTGCCTTTGGGCTGCAGTGAATGCCTTCAACCTCCTGAAGGTTTGTATACAAATGGCTACACCCTAAAGTTAATAAAGTTATTTTCCATGGACCAACACTGAGAATCTGTGGCAAAGTCACAGACTGTATTACTTAACTACAGGTTAGGTAGAGAAATATATAAAATGTATACAGTGATTTACTTCTCACTAGGGTAGGAGCCAACCATTTTCTTTTAATGGAATCCAACCAGCTCAATTTGTCTATGTAATTGTTTCTATGGTAACCATTAGACTGTAAAGTGCAGACTTTTTTGTGCAAATATAGTATGGGGGGTGAACAGTGTGGTGTGAAAGGAAGATTACAGATAGGTCAATGTTTCTGTAGTGTACATTAACAGGAAGGAAATAGAAATTGTAGATGTCAGAGCATGTCTTTAGGAAAGTGACCAGAGCCTAAAGACCTGAAATCTAGGGCACATTAAGCACTGATGAAAGGGCATTGAGCACTTTGCATGAAAAAGAGAAGATTTCGAAAGTACATGACAGTTGTCTTCCATTGTCTGCAGGTTTGCTGTGTGTGATGTTTGCACAGGGATTTTCAGCTTACTTTGAAGTGATCCACAAGAATTTGCAGGTTACTAAATACCTTTATTGCAGTAGAATTATATACAAAAAAAGCCTTTCAGGTGCTTCTATAACTCTTCAGTTGTGAAAAGTAACATCTATGAAATTAAATTCAAATTTATGAAAAGCCTTGGGATTTTTAGAGAAAAGCCATGGCATAAATGCCAGGAAATTAATATGTACATATATGTATATGTTTTGGTAAAATCTGAAACTATTATAAAACTTGTTTTCATATTCAGTTTCATCCAAGAATCACAAAATACTTTATGAATTAATGAGCTCAATTGCTTTCAATATATGAATAAATGTAAGTCCCAGAGAGTCAAATAATTCACTTTCAGTACTATAGGGAAAAGATTGCCATCTTGATTCAAAGTGTATCTGAACTTCCAAATTTGTCTCATGTTACATTAAGTCCATTTGTAGAATTATGTTAATAACTAAATAATTTTTATTAGTAGTAAAATCATTTACATTTACCTTTTATCCTGCAAAATATAATTACAATGTAAAAGAATATCTGTAAAAATAAAAGGGCATGTGTTATTATACATAGTTTATACTGAGGAAACAGAGGCAGAGAAATGGTAGGTGAATTCCTTAAAGTTTCCTGGCTAGTAAGTAATGGGGCCAAGCATAGAAAGATCATCTACCTTGTAGTGGAGATCTCTTTATACAATTTTAGCATTTGCATAACTCAATTCATGTGGTATTTCAAAGATTAAAGATAGCTTTTGGTCATTATATCTCCCATAGCAATCTATAAGTAGTTAGAAATCAATTAATGTTTGTTGAATTGAAATAATGTGATAATAAGATATAAAATTAAAAACATGTCTTTTTTAAATGAAGTTATATAAAATGGCTCTGAAGTCAGATTGTTCCTCCCTTTATTAATTGTGTGAACTCAGGCATGTTTCCTAAACTCTAGATATCAATTTTCTCATCTGTAAACTGGAAGTAATAGTAACACCTACTTCATAGAGTTGCCATGTGAATTAATCAAATTAATATATGTAAGAGTACCTAAAACATTGCCTGGCACCAATAAGATCTCAGTAAATATTACTATTATTCTGGGATATTTCCACTACAGAAATACAGCTTTTGTCTTCTTTCAAGAAAATGAAACTTCCCAAAACTTCTCTGGAGGTCATTTAAATCACATATAAGTTTAGAGACACAAAAATTACTCATGGAAGCCATTGTAATTTACATATGAAGAAAATAAGACCCAGGAAAATTACAGGCCTTTGCAAAGATAGCTCTTGGTGATGGCATGTAGTCCGGTAATCTTGTATTCTTATAAAGTGTTATTTGGAATTAATTGTACTTGGATTAAGACAATATAGAAGTTTTTGCATTTATACATTTTTTATGAAAGTATTTAACTTAAAAAATTTTTGTTGCTTAAAATTGTAAGATTTTACTTCTTTAAAATTTTTCCAGGTGATTTTGTATAAATGAGGTGCAATTGTACTTTTCAGTTTCAAACATAATCATAGGTAATTATCTTAATTCAGTAAGCACCAATAGTATACTTCATGGGAAAGTGTGTATAATGTTTAATACAGATCTTCTGATCATTTTAGTGACTCCCTATTAATATATTAAGCACTCTTGAAAAGATGCATACTCTCTAAAGTATAAGAAAACTTAGAATTAGGCATGATTTAAGGAACCATAGGAGACAGAGAACCATTATTATATTTATTATCGATTTAATAATAATTGAAGATAGTTTCAGAGATTTAAGTGTGTCTTTTTTTAACTGACTCCTTGATTTACAATGAAATTTGATTTGGTTAATAAGGGTATAAAAATGATTTTATTACCCAATACTGGTAATGTGAATAATGGTGAATTGAATATGTGAATTTAGTTTTAAATGTATATTATCTGCACATTATGTGAATATAGAAAACGATTAGATTTATCTTTGAAATGAAATGGGTGTAGAATTATGGAATTACACAAATGAATGTACATATTATCCATTTAAAAATTTAATTACTCTTTATAATATGCTTAAATGGCTAAATATATATCTTTTCTTCAGGCTTCCATACATTTATACAGTTTAAAATATTTTTTCGATTCTTTAAAAATGAACCATGAAAATTAATTATGTCAATTTACAATATATACAAAAGTTTATTTCTATCACATATAGAATCATTTGATTTGTGCATTCTTAAAAATATAATATGCAAGAATTCATCCTAACAGATAGGGCTAAAAGAGTGAATGCTTAAATCACAACTTCATGTTATTCAACAATGGGAAATTTCAATTCAAATATAAGAACAATCACCTTGACTTATATTTCAGATATCAATGTCTGCTTGCCAATGAAAATAATTGCATGTACTTAGATTTGCTTATCTTTTAAGTTCTTCTCTTTAGATGGTCACAGCCATTTGGTTGAATGCAAATTAGGCTTTCAGGATCAGAAAACTTATAAGTAAACAGCATATTTCATGATAAATTTAAACAGTTTCCACATTCTTTCACAGTACTGGACAAAGGAAATTGCCATAAATAAGCAAGCTTTTATATGAAAGGGCACACCTACTGCAGCTCTGCTATATCAGAAACAGTTCTTTCAACTTCCTTGAATTACAAATATTAGAATATCTTATATGTAAAGCTTGATGTTGTGATTGCCAGTAAAGATTTTAAAATGTGCAGTTCCTGTGGGTCAAGAGATATAACCTCTGAAAGTTAGAGGAAAAGACTTGCTCTTGATTTTCCTATTTTTTGTCCATTGTTAGTGAGCTGGATGCTGGTTTGATATAATTCTGACAGGTGCTCTAGCCTGTGAACTATTCTCAGTTGTAACTAGATTGTTATTTGGACTAGTGGGAAAATGTTTTGTTAGCAGGACATTGCAAGTAAAAAGAAAGTGTGGAGGTTGTCAAATATTTTTGCTTAAATTGAAAATGGAAACAAAGCTCCAAAATACATTATAGAAAGCTAGAACTTACCAGCTTCTCATACAACAGATGTAATAGTGTTGTTCTGTATCTACAATACCTGGCACTATTAAATGGAATTGGTTTTCTTTTAAACAATAAACCTAATGAGTTTTTAAGCAATCCCTGTTTACAGATTCTACCCTTAACTCTCAATAGAAATTTTTTAACAGATTACAATGTATATGAATTTTGCAGACTATCTTTCCCCAACCAGTTCACGTCCCCCAAAAGAAATACATGAAAACTAGACTCTGGTACTGGGACTATAATTGTTTATATTTATCTGGCACAGGTGCTACGGAAACCCACAGCATTTTCGGGGGGCTTCGCTTAGCATATATTTCATTCTGACTTTCACCATTACATATTCCTAATAATAGATATTTCCTCAACTAGATTTTAAGTCTTTCACCTACTCCTAGCTTCACTTCCATTGAAACAAAAGAAAATGATTTTTCCCCCAAAATACACACTTAGTAATTACCAAAGTTTGTTTATTTTCCTAATTTTTGTATTGTAATTTCATGCTAATTTAAATACACACATGAACACATATACATCACATACTGGGATATGTGTGTGTGTGTGTGTGTGTGTTAGATTCTCTGCATCAGCATTTTATAGTCAATTAAAATCATGCTATTGTAGTATCTTCTTTGCCTTTTATTTATTGTTACCTTGGCTATGATGATAGTTTAACTCCAAAAGTTATTGTCAAAATAAGAGACAGACTCAATATTTTATGACTCAATATTTGTGTCAACTAAAGGTCATATGATGCCATGACTACAGTGACAAGTGCACTCCAGTAGTCTGGGTTAGGAAATGAAAGATGTGAGTTATTTTGAGGCACGTAGTTCTAGAGATGTGCTGAATTTTTTTAAATACTATGGCATACCATATAATATTTATTTCATAAGTGATTCCATTTATGAGCATCATATCTTAATTTAAGTATTATTGTTTAAGTGCTTTTTCATGTTTCATTATAAAAATTTGTACTTATTTTTTATCTCTACATGAGCTATGGATTGATACCTAATTTTGTTATTTTACACATGTAATTAGAATTATATTAAAAGTAATCTAAGCACTCAGGAATTCATGAAAATCATTTTCCCCATTTCAAACCCCATGGGGTTTTTCTATTATTCAAGTTTGAACAATATTGTTCTGTGGATTAATACGTTTACTGGGAAAGTAAAGATATTGTAACTTCCCCTGAACAATAAGATTTCTCATTGTCATTTGAGATAATCTCTCTGTTCAACTCACTTTTAAAATATTTCTTTGCTTCTGAGCAGCTAAATTGTACTTTTCGTACAACAACTTCAGTTTTGTGGAAGTAACAGGAAGAAAACATATTTCAGTGTGAGTTGCCGAGGTTTCCTTTGCCTAATACTGAATATTCATACTATTCATATAAGCCTCTGGCACAGGTGACAGAATGGTTAATGTTATCAGAAGACTTTGTGTTTCTTTAAGTCAGTTGGATAACCTCTTTGGGAGGTTTTTATTTCTCATATGAAGTAAGTTGTTTTGGTGTGCTCATTACTGGCATAATAAATTCAGTAGTAAAGGCAATATCCCCAGATAGTCTTCTTTATTGTCTGTCCCAGTTTTCATTTTAGCACATGGAGAACATCGTCATCCTGTACATTCTGAATCCTCAATGCTACTTAAAGCATAGGAGCTTCCTATTACTTTATATGCTTTGGTATTGCTTGTTCAAATGTTTCTGTGCCTTGCTTGATGCCAAGGCATCAAACCAAGTGGTTTGTAATTTCTCTTTAGCCAGTTTGTTAAGGGGAAACATCTATATATTGCTCTATGCCACAAACTATATAGTGCAAATTTCTCCTAGTATTTACTTTGGAATACATGTAGTAACCAGCCTCTGAGTTAGCCAACCATGTTCCTTTCTTCTTGGTATTCATATGCTTATGTAGTTCCCTCTCACAGTGAATTGGGCTGATTTAGATGACTGTCTTAGTCAGTTTAGGATGTTATAATAAAATAGCATAGACTGAGTAGCTTAGACAACAAACATTTATTTTCTCACAATTTTGGAGGCTTGAACAGTCCAAGATCAAAGTGCTGACAGAGTTCTGGTGAGAGTTTCTTCTCCTGCTTTGCAGATTGCCAACTTCTTGCTGTATATTCACATGTCAGAGAGAAAAGGGTCTTGTTTTTTCCTTTTCTCATAAGAGCACTAATCTTATCATGAGGACTCCAGCCTCATGATTTCAGCTGAACCTAATTACCTCCCAAAGGTCCCACCTTCAAATACCATCACATTGGGATCAGAACTTCAGCGTATGAAGTTTTGAGAGACATAAACATTTAGTCCATAGCAATAACCAATAAGACATTTCAGAAATTACGTGCATGACTTCTGAAGGTAGGTCCTAAAAGATATGGCAACTTCCATCTTGTACTTTGAGACCATTTTCTCTGGGAAAAGCAAACTGCCATGTTATGGGATACCCGAGCAGTCTTCTGGCAGGCCCATATGGTGACAAACTGAGACAGTCTGTCAACAGCATGTATGTGAGTCATTTTGGAAGCAGATCTTCTAACCCTAGTCAAGCCTTCCCATTACTGTGGCCTCAACCCACATCTTGACTGCAATGTCATAAAAGACCCCGAGCCTTAATCACCTACCTATCACATTTCCAAATTCCCAACCCACAGAAACTGAGATAAAGAATGTTTGTTGTTTTAAGATGCTAAATTCCAGGGTTTCTTGTTACACAGCAATAGGTAACTAACATACGTGGACCACTGAGATATATTCTGTTATTTTTTTGTTTGGGTTTGAGAAAGAAACGAGGCTTCCTCTGATACCAGGAAAATGGTGTGACATAAATATCTAGGCCTTGGTTTTGTTAGTTTACCTGGCACCCACAGCTAGGCTGTAGTGTTCTCCGTTTGAACATGAGCAAGTTCATAGAGCAAGAAAATAAAAAAAGACACTGTGTCTTTTTTGAAAAGTGATGAAATCAATGAGAAAACAAGGCCACTCTGTAGTCTTGTCTTAGCACAAACAAAAACAAGTTCACCATATAAAGTGCAAAATTAGCAAACTTTCCCTCTTCTTGGGTAGTAGGAGTGACTGCTGCTTCTTTACTAATTGTAGACTTAGCTTTATAATATTTCTCCTGTCTTATAGAAGATATATATTAAGATACCAAATCATGGAATTTCCTCTACTTCCTGACAGCATCTCATTCAGAGTAAAGACCACATACTCAAATGGCCTATCAGAATCACCTGTCATAGTGCTAAAACCTGTAACAGTCTTCCTAATGCCCTTAAATTGAGATAATCCACGGTCCACAAAATTTATGGTCTCCCTCACTGAAGCAAGTAATAAACCCAACTTTGTTTGATTACAGGTGTATACCTAGTGATCTTTTTCCTGGAGACCATTGACAAGATCTTAAAAACAGCCATATATTCAATAATAATTAGCATTTGTCTTTACTAATTACATTGATGGATAATATGGACTCTTAAGTCCAGAAGTGAATATTCTCTTAATAAATCATTAGTGATACTTTTTTGAACAATGTGTATAGGGTTTTCCTTTTCCTTTTTTAAAATACGTTTTTTTGAGAACCAGGGAAAAGACATCTTGGTATAAAAAGTACAACAAAATTTATATAAAGAACTATTAAATATCCAAGTTAGAGAGGAGATTGAGAGACCTACTTACCTGCTGTCAATTAAATACGTTACTACTTCTAACTTTCTTCAAAAATATTTTCTTATAAAGAAATCTTCAACAAAATATTGTCATTTTAGCCTTTTAAAAATCCTTAGCCATTGACTAATCCATCCTTTTCACTACTATTTAGTATTCAACATTAATCCTCTCGCCTTTTTTGTTAATAAAACTACTTTGCTAATAATTATTTTTAATATTCATTGATCATGTCTGTGTGCTATGCACCATTTTAAATGCTAACTTAATCATCTCAGAAATCTTATGAAGTATTATTATTTCTGTTTCACAGTTGATTAAACTGAGGCATAGGATATTTGAGCACATTGTCCAAGTACATGCAGGTATAAGAGTCAGAGTTTAAACCCATGCAAGCTGATGTTAGGGTGCACACTTTAATCATTGTACCCTACACAGCTTCTTTCTGGCTCTTAGGTTTCCTAAGAATTAAGCATTGCACCTCTGCCTTGTAATTCATTTTGATTTGTTGACTATTCTTTCTTTAGATAGCTCTAAACTACTTTTATTTTAAACTTTTTATTTTAAATTGGAACATAGCTGATTAACAATTAAGCTACTTTTTAAAGATTTACATATAATGTGTTTTTATCTATCTACAATTATTCATAACTCATTCATACATTCAATGTCTAGCTAAAGGATTAGTAAATTTTACAAGCTTCTATCAACGGAAAAGTAGGTCATCACTTATTTCTGATGTTTTAAATGTATCAAGTAGACCAAAATACAGGTTATGAAAGTTAGAAGATTGTCTTATATAGGAAATACTTTAATAAAAATCATATACAAAATTTTTAAAATTATAACCTGTTCAAAAGTCACCCATTTAGTCTATAAATTAGAAAGGATATCTCTACCTCTAAAAATGTTTTTAGCATATTTTTGTTTTATTATTTTTACTATGGAAAGTCTGCCTGAAACATGTTTACCTTGGGTAGATTAGTGCTTTAGTACTCTTTCAAACTATTAAACTTGTAAATATTTTTAGAGGGTGTGTGTGTGTGTGTGTGTGTGTGATACTGACATTGAAAACAGGAAGTGACCTCAGAAAACTGTTGGTGTCATCATCCAGAAACATTTCAATACTTTGAATATTTCAGGAATGGCCTCAAAATTTTGTAGTCCATTCAACACAGATGTTTTGCATTTAACTACAATTTAATTTAGATACTAGTGAGGGGAGAGTCCACCCCTTGTTACCAAAATTTACTAGAGAGCTCCACAGAATACAATATCAAATCACTATTTGGGAGAAAAAAACAAACAGAATTAGAAACTTTCTTGCACTCATTCTTATCTTTCTTATCCAAGAACTTATACTCGCTGAAGGTTTAACATTTGTAAGAATGGACATGGATTTCTTTTTTATAGATTTTTTCTTCCCTCACCTTCCTGTTCATTTTTTTGCTTATTTGTTTTTCTCACTGTCTTTCAACCACTTGACTGCAGAAGTTAAAAGGATGGGTTTGGGGGCTTCCCTGGTGGCGCGGTGGTTGGGAGTCCGCCTGCCGATGCCGGGGACGCGGGTTCATGCCCCGGTCCGGGAGGATCCCGTGTGCCACAGAGCGGCTAGGCGCGTGGGCCGTGGCTGCTGGGCCTGCGCGTCCGGAGCCTGTGCTCCGCGGTGGGAGAGGCCACGGCAGTGAGAGCCCAGTGTACCGCCAAAAAAAAAAAAGATGGGTTTGGGAGTTAGACACACCTTCCTTGACTCCTGCTTATACTCCACCAACTAGTTTGTGGCCTTGGGCCAATTATTTTACCTCTCCACATCTCTGATTCCTCATTTTTAAAATTGTGACAGAGTAAGTCTTTACTTAAATAATTACTATGTGCATTAAACATAATAATTCATATGAAACCCTTATCATAAGCATTTGGTAAATACTTAATGAAAACTCTTACATAATTTGTCGTCTTTCCCGTTTTATTGTGATGGCCTAAAGAATGCACCTCACAGCCCTCCAACTATAGGAAAGATTATGGACCAAGGGCCCCAGCTGCTGTGTTCTGAAATCCACAGCCATGCTAGCTCTGAAGGCACGTGTCCCCCTAGGCTGCGCCCAGCCAAGGACTGAGTGTAGGCAGGTTACTAAGGTAAGGCATTCCTGGGAGGCATAGGACTCTCTTGAAAGCTGACCTTGGTTTGAAGGCTTCTGAAGGCCTTACCAGACCTTCCTTACGCTGCATGGCAGTCTAGCATATACTTCTACCAGCTTTCCCTCCCTCTCTTCTTCCCTCAGAGTCAGACTTGCAGTGTGGTCTGGTTTCTCTCTCAGATTCCTCATATTTTTCACACAGTTACCCAATTAAAATTTTTGCAGCTCTAGTCTCAACTTGGTGTCTGATTCTCAGAGGACCCAGACTTTACCCAACAATTATATTTATTTATATTTATTTATTTATTTAGAGTTAGTGTTGGCTGTGTTGCGTCTTCATTGCTGTGCGCAAGCTTTCTCTTGTTGCGATGAGCGGGGATTGCTCTTCATTGCAGTGTGCGGGCTTCTCATTGTGGTGGCTTCTCTTGTTGTGGAGCATGGGCTCTAGGAGCACGGGCTCTAGGCGCACAAGTTTCAGTAGTTGTGGTGCACTTGCTTAGTTGCTCCGCGGCATGTGGGATCTTCCTGGACCAGGCATCGATCCTGTGTCCCCTGCATTGGTAGGGGGATTCTTAACCACTGCACCACCAGGGAAGTCCTGCCAACAGTTATCTTTAGAAGACTGAGCTCTTTGCATCAACTTTCCTTGGACTGCCAGCATATATGCAACCTATACTTACCCCTACTTAGATTTTGCTGCCTCATTTCCATCACCTGCTGTATCTTGCGAGTAGAGCCCTGGAATCAATAAATAGGATGGGGCTTCCCTGGTGGCGCAGTGGTTGAGAGTCCGCCTGCCGATGCAGGGGACGCGGGTTCGTGCCCCGGTCTGGGAGGATCCCACATGCCGCGGAGCGGCTGGGCCCGTGAGCCATGGCCGCTGAGCCTGCGCGTCCGGAGCCTGTCCTCCGCAACGGGAGAGGCCACGACAGTGAGAGGCCCGCGTAACGCATAAAAAAAAAAAAAAAAAAAAAAAAAAAAAATAAATAAATAAATAAATAAATAGGATGGACCAAGGGCAAATCTATGCAATTTCAGGTATGCATTTCAAGAACTAAATCAGACTGTCCAACTTTGCCCTTAGGGGTACATCCTGAAAATATCAAACTCATAATAAATGGATAGCTTAGCCTAGTTTAATCTTTATTAGAGAATGAATAAAATTCCTCTTGATCATTTTTGCAGAGAAATGGAATGAAATATGTACCAAATCCACTGGTTGTCAGTCAGTTAAGAAGCTGTAAGTGCATTTCACCAAAATGTAATTCAGATTATAGCAATTATCACAAATTTCCTTGTACTGTCTTTACACGTCTATGGGTGTAAGAATATTTGCCTCAGTTTTTGTAACAAGGCTTAGCATTTTGTGCCTTAAACATAGAGGATGAATCTCTAGGTGGGAAGGAACATATCATTAATTAATCTAGTACTTCTCAGGGTGAATCATCTCTCTTTGGAGTTCTCATACCTCGATACCGTGTACTCCAACATTAAGGTACCCCACTTTCACTCAATAGTTTTATAATTTTACTTTATAAATTTGTACCCTAATTCTACTCTTAGTTCAATTTTAGCTCAGCAAGAGTAGCCTATAAATGTAAATAAACAAACAAACAAATACATACTTCAATAAATATTAAGAAAGCGGGAAAGGAATCAAAGAAGGTGCAAGAATATAAATATAGACTGACTTTAAAAACACAAAGTGTACTGTATCACCACAGAAAGATTCTTCTCAAGGCTGAAAGGCTCTGCTCCATTTCTTATTGAGACACAGTAAGTTTGTTGGTGCTTCAAAGAGCTGACACAAACTTGTAGGTGTCTTTTAAGATTTCTTTTGCCTCGGCTCTGTCCCATCTCTTTGCCGTCTTCTTCCTTGATGCTTTTGTGATAGAAATCCAAAGAGTGAGATTACCTGAATGCAGCCCAACTAGACACTCCCAGTAAAAGACACTCAGTTTCTTTTCCAGGTAACTGATGCACGATGAATGTTCTCACCACTTCAGGTGCGACCCTGTTGTTACACCAAGTGGTATAACTTGAACTCCATTTTAAGTCAGAACTTTAATGTCTAATATAATACATCAATGCGTTCATTTAATGGATATCAAGAAATAAAGAAACACTAGATTGTGGATCCCTGAAGAAAGCAGAGCATTACACCCCTCACAGTGCCTTCAATTTATTTGAAGCTCAATGTAATATTGAGAATGAAATGTTTAAACTGTTTCTAACTTTCCGGACACTGGATGCCCAAAAGTTTCAATAGTGTCCTGTGTCTTCTCTGAACTGCTGGCCCTGGTGTTAATTGGCAAAGTTACTCAGTACCAGCCTCAGTTCTGTATCTAAACATGCAGTGCAGGGACCTTTTCAAGTCTTCATCTCTGCATGCCCTAATATGAAAGAACCATCCAGTAAGAGAAACCAGTATATCAAATTAGAAATACAAAAGACATACAGGGGTCTCAGCTCTCAGTCTGAAACCAGCTTCTCAATGTGACTCCAGCTCAAATGTAAAAGTAGTAAGAACTAAGACAAACATTGCAAGAAATAAATCATCTAAGAAAAACACACAAAAAGGAAATTCACAAATGAGTAAACGTACAAGATGTATTCCATTAAAGTAGTAAGCAAAACATAAAAATAAAATGAAATGCCCATTTCCTCCTAAACAAATGACACTTTTTGAAGACTGAAACTATCTACTGTAGTCCAAGGATTAGGAAACGAGGCATTCTCCTCTGTAGCCAATGGGATTATAAATAGGTGTATATTTTTCTGGAGGCAATTTACTAATATAAAAGCCCTATCCCTGAGCCCTTTCTTCTGTCTTCCCATATCCCTTAGATGATGCCAGTGGAGGTGGCAGCTAGCTGTTATCTAGCCTCATCTTGTCCTCAGACACCTCATAAAGTCTCAAATCATAAATAGAACTAAAAAGTCTGTTCACCATAAATCACAATGATATGAGAAAACAAAGAAAACTAACCAGAAAAAAATTATGTGCAGGTAATACGTAGAGGAGATTTAAGAGATTACACAACCCAATCAAATAATTTGACGAGTCAAGTCTTATTGTAGAGAAATTGCACAGATATTTCTCCTAAAAACCAAAAAGTAGTTATAAAAAGACCAACCCATCTCTCTCTTAAGATTTGGTTATGGCCTCCTGCCATCTCACTGGGGTTCTTCTTTATGTCTTTGGATGTAGAATATCTTTTTTGGTAAGTTCCAGTCTTTTTTATCGATGGTTGTTCAGCAGTTAGTTGTGATTTTGGTGTTCTTGTGAGAGGAGGTGAGCTCCAAGGCCCTTCTACTCTACCATTTTGTCTCCTTTCTCCCCACCCCTCTCTCAGAATCACCAATTCAAATACCAGTCTGTAGAGACAAGAAAATAAATAGATAACTCCCTTGTGCTTCTAAATTGTTAAAAAAAGAAAAACTAGAAAAATTCAAAAGCCATTCATTCTGTTCAATGAATAAGTCATAGTCATCACATATGAGTTTTTAATATTATGAAATTGAAAACAGCCAAAATCTCCAAATATAAAAACTTGGTTGAATTTATTCATTCATACCACAATTATTAATTAAGTGCCTCTAATGTTGTGGGGACTTTTGATACTCACATCAGGGAACATGACAAACAAAAATTCCTTAATTTGTGTTAAATTTTATTGGGGATAGTCCATAGGGAATACTGGACATGGAGATATTAAATTGTATTTTAAAAGAAAATTTTAATGAAATAGAATTCACAATTTAAAAAATAATATGTTTATACATGTATAAAATAAAATTACATTTATGATTGATTCACAGGTGATATTTTAAAATTGACTATTTTCTGTCTTGCTCAGAGTAAGTTCTATTACTTTAAATGAGATTTTGCTTTCTCCCTATACATTGAATTTCTCACAATAAATAAATTATCTTTTTTTTTTTTTTTTTTTTTTTTGCGGTACGTGGGCCTCTCACTGTTGTGGCCTGTCCCGTTGTGGAGCACAGGCTCCGGGCACGCAGGCTCAGCGGCCACGGCTCACGGACCCAGCCTCTCCACGGCATGTGGGATCTTCCCAGACCAGGGCACGAACCCGTGTCCCCTGCATCGGCAGGTGGACTCTCAACCACTGCGCCACCAGGGAAGCCCTAAATTATCTATTTTTAATATTTTCAACAGTGTAGGATAGAAAGGAAACACTGTGTTTGAATAAAAGAAACATGCAAACACACACACAAACAATTATACCCTCACATTTAACTGTAGATTCAAATGTGATTTTTTTTTTCTTTTTGCTTTCATTTTACACAAAAAAATGTAGAGCAATCCAAAAAGGAACAATCAAATATCCATGGTACTCCTGTGTTTAAAGTTTATAAAATGTTCAAGTGTGAGAAATTGACATAGCTGAAATAGGAATCAGAATGCGTGGTTAATTGATTGTTTGCAAGGAATGTCTTTGTATCCTGATTCTACCATTTCTTGGTTGTGAAACATTGTACAGTCTTAATCATTCTATGCTCACCTGTGTCCCATAGATGCAGGGATCATAAGACAAGCCACTGAAATATTTTTAGGTACTAAATAAGATATTTTAATGTTTAACAATGTATTTGGCACATATTGTGTTCAATAAGTGATAGCTATTATTATTACTAAATTAGAGGTATATAACATTACAAAAAGAGTGAATTGAATTTTTATTAGAACAAGAATAAAAGGTAATCGAAAGCATTGCATAATAAGTTGAGCAGAAATTGCAATAATGTATATGAATTGGAACTTCAGTAACTTAATGCACCAATTACTTGTATCAGACCCTGTGTAGAGTGTTGAAGAATGATATTTATGGGGAGATACTGGTATATATTTGCTTTCCATCTATTCAGCTTCACAATTAAGTTGGACAGGGAAAAAGTGATATGTTTTTTTCCTACTCTTTTCCAGTCTTTCTTGTTCTAATGACATAAGAAAACTTAAAACTTAGTTCAGTAAACACATATGTATGAATAATTTGTAATTCTTAAATTAAACATTAGTATTAAATCAGTACAAAAATTGTACTCTTGTGGCCCTTATGATTTTTCATGTTACCTCCTCTTATTAGAATTCTCACATTTTATTTAAATAGTTTTATTCTAGTGGATTTTACACTTGTATGTAATGTTCATGAAAGTCCGATAAATTGTTTGTGAGGGCCAACAATTTATTTGAGTACATGCCTAAAGACCAAACCTCCAACTACCTATGTATCTCTGCCTTGCACATTACCTTTCTCTTGCTGTTATGGTAAAAACAAATAGGGAGGATAATATTATATGCTAATCGTTTTGTGGTTTCTCAGGAGACAAAGCAGCAGCAATAGAATTCAAATTTTTAGAGAAATATTTTGTTGATCATGCCAGCCCCCCTCCCAATAAATCTCATATCTAGAAGGATCAATTGGATCTGCAGTAATAAGGTTAATACAAGAAGGGTATTTAATTCACGTTCTCAAATTGTTCTTAGTGCTACAATGTATTCCTGCCACGTCTTAAACTCTCTGTTGTGTCTTTCATAGTGAATGACTATCAGTGTGTGAGAATAGAGAACATCTCAGTTTTCTAGACAAGGCTGACCTGGGTTCAAGTGACTTGAATTCTGGAGGCTAGTTAGTGTTCCAAGCCTAGCTGCAGGTGTGAGTGGCTTCATGGATAGTAGAGAAAAAGGAAACCAGAGTCACAGTAGAATGTGTTTCCCCTAACAGTGTTCCAGCCTACATTATGTAGAGCTCAAACAGTTCAAATGCTCAGATTCGTGGATTCAAAATGAATTTTTGAGCTTGGGAATGGAGGAAGGTGAGAACCATTCAATATCATATATTTCCTTCTCCAAACTCAGTTTATTTATTTATTTTTTATAAGGATTGGGGAATGTTGAAAATTTGAATGCTGGGTATGTTTTGATCGGAATATTTGAAGTAAAAAAATTACATTTTAAGGATTTTGCTAATTGATGACAGGACATTGGGAATTGATAAAAGTTTAATGATTTAGCTCATGTTTTTTGCTGTTAATAAGGTTACAGAAGGTAATTGAGCAATGGGTCCTAAATCTAACTAATTATACGAATTACCTGGAGATCTTTTTTTTACAATATTTACCAAACCCACTCCTGGCCTGTATCAGGATCCCCGATGTCTCTTTTAACAATAGTCCATGGGGGATTCTAATTAACAGTCAGGAAACCACTCCTCTAGAAGAAGACTTTATTGGGCTGTCCATTGATTTCTAAGGATATGTAGTATAATGTTGAAGCTATGAATTCTGATTGTTTTTGATAATTCTGTTTTTAACTAATCAATTTTATCCTTCATTAACTTAGTTTTTAAAAAAATTACCTCTATACATTTATTTATTTTTATTTATTTATCTATTTATTTAATTTTTGGCTGCATTGGGTCTTTGCTGCTGTGCGCAGGCTTTTCTCTAGAGCGGGGGCTACTCTTTGTTACGGTGCACAAGCTTCTCATTGCAGTGGCTTCTCTTGTTGCAGAGCATGGGCTCTAGGCATGTGGGCTTCAGTAGCTGTGGCACGCAGGCTCAGTAGTTGTGACTCGCAGGCTCTAGAACACAGGCTCAGTAGTTGTAGTACACGGGCTTAGTTGCTCTGTGGCATGTGGAATCTTCCTGGACCAGGGCTCGAACCCATGTCCCCTGCATTGGCAGGTGGATTCTTAACCACTGCACCAGGGATGTCCAACCTCAATACATTTAAATGTGTTAAATCATGGCCTTAAGAGTTTAGAATCTATATGGTATACCTCACCAGAAATAGGGGTCTCTTTTAAAGAAAACTTGTCTAATGATTTATGTATTAGAGACACCTTACTCATTTATTTTTATTGGAATTAATTTCTAAGGAAATTTAAAGTTGTATATTACTTAGATCCATTTGGACTAACACTGGCTCTTTTCTGTAAACTCTTTGTTCTTCAACGAATATGTTAGGAAATCCTAAACATAAACAAGCCTTCTATAAATTTATTGAGTGAACAAATGCAAAAGTCTATTAACTTCCCACAGTTAATGATGGAAAATGTACTGAATCCTAACTGATGTGCCTAGCACTGCTAATGCCTCTTATAATGTAGGCCAAAAGAAAGATACATCACATTTGTTTTAGGAAGTTAACACATGGAATGGACAGGTTTTTTGTTTGCTTTATTTTTGTTTATTTAGTTTTTTAGATTTCTTTCTTTTCTTCTTTCTCACCTTCATTCCTTTCTTCCTTCATTCCTCTTCTTTTGCTTTGTTCATTTTGTTTGTTCTCTTGTAATTTCTTATTTGGCCCTCATAAATTTATAACCCCTATTCCAGACTTGGAAGTATTGAGGTATGATAACCTAGTAGGGAATTACAATTTAATCATATTCCAGAACTTCTATTTATTACTCATGTTTTTGCATGCCTGGGCATATTTGGTCTATAACTGACTAAATGTTATCTTTTGGAGGACTCAGGACACCTAAGAGAAAAGAAAAACCTCAAGCACACAAACACACACAAATAAGTGAATAAAGACATTCAGTTTTTTTTACATTGCTAGAGTTTAGACATATCTTGAAATCTAGACAACTGTTGGGGTAAAAGGACAAATGTCTGTTTTCCAAGGGGATTGGTCTCCTGAGAAATAACTCATTATAAGAGACATAATGAGCCTGACTTAGTAACAAAGCCTTGTTTATTGATGAGGAATCAAGATTTTGAATACAAGGATTGACTGCTATTCAAATCTTAATCTTACCTCTTGGCCTTAGCTCTGGGATGAAATGAGAGAGGGGACTAAAATTACCAAAAAAAGGGCAATAACTAATAAGAATGAATGAAAAATGTTAGCATACTCGGACTGACACATGAAAATAGCCCAATGACAATGATTGTCATGATGATGCTGATAAACATTGTTTTTATATAGTTACTTAATTTTATAGAATGCCCAAAGTTAGGTGATATGCCCTGCTATTTCACTGTAATGAATTGTGATTGAAATATTCTCTCCAGATTTGGTCATTCACGTATTCAACAGATATTTTCAGAGTTATGCAATGCACCAGGCTCTGAGATGGTACGGTACTAAAGTTACAATATAAAGGATGTAATGAAGAGTTAAACAATCAACAGAATTTCCATTCAACACAGCAAACACTGAGACACCCAAGATACAATTATGGGGCCAGAAGAGGCCCTTCTCACAACAATGAAATTACTTCTATGTCAGACCCTGAGGTCAAATTAATATCCAGTTGTGAAAAAGAATGTGGAGGCACAGAGTGGGTACTGAAGAGGTATATTTCTGGCAAAAATTATATAAATATCTACTAAGACCCTAAAGAAGAGAAAGAATGTGACCAAGAACAAATTTAAAGCTGTAATTGTGATTGCAAAGGGATGAGGGTCACACACACACACACACACACAACAGTGTTACATGTTTATGAATGTATGAGCTAAACATTGATGTAACTGCACATGAAGCAGAACCTGATGTAACTAAGTGAGCAATAGATTTTCAGGAGTTCAGTTTTCTATTTACTGCTGTTAAATTTAGTGATAGATCTTTGTGCTCAATATTATGGATGCACTTTCCCTAAGAAGAGACTTCTTAGATTTATAAAACTAGTGGAAGGAAGGAAGTGAGGGAGGGAAGGAGGGAGGAAGAAAAGGGAGGAAGAGAGGAAGGAAGGAAAGAAGGAAAGAAGGAAGGGAGGAACCTACTGCATTTTTCCTTTTTCTTCCCATTGAATATTTTCTACTTTAGCATGGCTCATGGGTACTGATGGAGTATATAGACAGAAGGTCTCAAACATTCTACAGTAAACATCTCTTTAAGTTTCAGCTCAGAGCAGATCCATTTCTCATTGCTTTGTATGCCTATGTATATACTTCTTGATTCTGCCCCCTAAGCACAGTATATTTAACCAGGTGTGGACATGGGACTCATTCTAGGCCAGTCAGATTCTTTATCCTGAGAATTTGGATTCAGAGATATCAGTCAGGTTACTATCTTTTCATCTCTCAAAATGAAACTTGCGGGCTTCCCTGGTGGTGCAGTGGTTGAGAGTCCGCCTGCCAATGCAGGGGACACGGGTTCGTGCCCCGGTCTGGGAGGATCCCGCAAAAAAAAAAGAAAAGAAACTTGTATTTTGTGAATCCTTATGCACTAAAGAGTTATATTTAAGAAATATTTATTTTTATTTTAGCAAACACTTATATTGTGCTTATTATATGCCAGACAATATTCTAAATAAGCATGTGGAGAATGAAGAGATAGGAAACCATACCAGTTCAGAGAAAAAGAGATAAATGACATGGATTGCTCTTTGGGTTCATAAAATGTTTCAATTTCAGCGTCTAATTTCTCCTGGGCCCTGAATTCACCAAATACATTTTCTGCCATTGTTTTCAGTGAGATATCCTTTATGATTATAATAAACCTCCCTGATACACATCTTATTTAATTATTTATTTACTTTACTTTAGCAGTTTACTTTACCAGAACAATGTCTAAAATTGACCCTAAAATGGGGTGGGCAGATGGTACAGCTCTCTCCTTAGAAGCTGTTCATTATTTTTTGGAATTAAAAAATATGTGAACAGTTACTATATAAGTAGTGAGATGTACTTCTTTAATAACTCAGTTGTTTCACAAAATTATTAAAGCAGAATTTGCTCATAATTCAATATTTACTTAGCAAGCTGAATTTCCTCAACCTAATTTAAAAAAATAATTTTAAGAAAGTGCTACTTTGGGCTTCCCTGGTGGCGCAGTGGTTGAGAGTCCGCCTGCCGATGCAGGGGACGCGGGTTCGTGCCCCGGTCTGGGAAGATCCCACATGCCGCAGAGCGGCTGGGCCCGTGAGCCGTGGCCGCTGAGCCTGCACGTCCGGAGCCTGTGCTCCGCAACGGGAGAGGCCACAACAGTGAGAGGCCCGCGTACCGCAAAAAAAAAAAAAAAAAAAAAAAAGTTCTACTTTAAGAAAGCGCTAGTGAACTAGCATTTAGTAATTGTAAGTATTAGTGTTAATAACATTTCAGGTGACCTTACTTATGCCTCGACATCCATAAAAGTGCCACTTTTCTGTCTAGGAAAAGTAATCTATAATTACTACTTTACCACATGGTCATTTTATAGTAACAAAAAGTTGAATTTAAATGAATTTATATTTTGGAAATTTGGAAACTTTCTTTAGGAAAGTTGGTGAAAGATGTAATGACTAAATGACTAAATGTCATACTTACGTATGGGAACTTTTTAAATTTAGTTTCCACTTGACAATTTTTCTCTTATATACTGGAAGTTTTTCACGTATTGTTTGAAATCTTCAAAATTTTCTTCACTGTACAGGAGAGGAAACTAAAGTTAATAAAGACTCAGTAATTTACTCAAATCCATATAGAACCAAATTCAAGTCATTCTGATTTCATAGTACAAACTTTCTTCATGATGTCTTCCTGGCTTATATGGAATCATAGCTGTATTCCAGAGAAAAAAATATTTAATAAGAAAAAAAACTTTCATTTATATAACTACTTATAGTTTAAAGAAATATCATTACAACATTTTCTTGTTTAAAATAATTTCAATAAACTTGTTGCTTGAATATGAGTTTTTCTGCTCTGCTGGAACATGTAATTTCTAAAGATCAGTAGAATTTAAGCACATATATTACTTCCTAACCACAGCCCCAGATCCCGAAAACCTAGCAAGCAAGCCTACTATAGGCAAGCAAAATCTCCTGAAAGGCAGACCTTGAAGAAAGGGCCATGAAAAACTAAGTTGACCACTTGACAGATACTGGTTTGCTATTAAGAAAGGAGGTAGAAGGAAGCTCTTGTGAATATGTTGTTTGTTTTTTTACAGATTGGAAATATTTTGGAGGTAGTGGAAGAAAAACACTCAATGTAAGATTACAGAGATTTAATAGAGCATTATTAATTTTTAGTAACCAAACACCAAGAAAACCATGACAACAACACAGACAAGTATTTTAAGTTGTACTGACTTTAGCTGGAGATATGCCTTCAACAATTAAAAATCGTAGACCAAAAAGTTACATTTCATACTTCTATATGAAGTTCTCTGTGACATTCTCTTTGGCAGTCTACATACACTCTGATACACTCACTACATAGGCACAGCTTCTATGTCACAAACCACACAGAAAGTTGGAAGTCCTGAATATTGTGATCAACACACATGATTGAACTCATCCTAAACTGTTTGATCAGATTCATTATTCCCATATGCTGTTTGATGGATTTATCTTTATCCCACCTGGTTAGAATTTACCAGTACCTCCATTTAAAACACTCTTAAGTGTTTTAAGTTTTTACTTTATTACAGGCTTTTCTATTTTTAATCACTACATGTTTTCAACATTTCACTTTTCTGCTCCATTGTATTCCATTTATATTTCATTATGATTCCCATCTGTCTACCATATCTAAGTCATGTATACTGTTTTCTATAATAGTTTCCTTCTGCCCTTTATTGAAGTGTCAATAAATGGCTTTGGTATATAAAAATGTTGTCATTTATTACAACAAACTCTGATTGCGCATAACTATTTTTCTAGATGTCAGCCCTCTATCAATGTTCCAGAATGCGTCTTATTTTACATCTGTTCAGACAATTTTAAATGTAATAATATGTCTGTCTTCCTACAAGATACCAACAATCAGCATATTTTAAATGTTTTTTCCCCAAAGTTAAAAAGTTTGAATAAATTTCTGAAGTATCTCTAGAATAGAAAATGCATGTTACAAAATAATCTGGTTTAAGAAAGTATTTTCAAGGAAATATATTTCTTTATGAAAAAAATATTACATTGAGTCAAATAATGCAATCATTTATAGCACTTGGGGGAATTACTGTATTAGTAATGAGTTAAAATATTAGCTATACATTAATTATATAGAGTATTTTATTCCTTGTCTGAAACATTTTAAAGTGTTTGGATGAATTCAGTATTTTCTAATGCTATAATTGATTATGTTTTTATGGAGTTCAGTACAAAAGTGGCAATCAAAAATTTTAAACTATGTGTCATTCTCTTCTTTCATTTTCTTTCTTATTACTATCCCTTTCAATGTTAAACTGTATCTACCATTAGTTATTCATAAAATATAATACCTAAATAAACTACATAAACTAAAATGGATCCCTTGGGGTCTACCATGTCACTCTTTGAGAATTTATGATATTGACATTGATAACCTTCACAATGCTGACAAAAATCTATAATCCTTCCAAATAAAGGTTTTTCTCCCCTCAATTTCTGATAAAACTAATACTCATACAAGGAATCTGGGAATAATAGAGAGCATGTTCACTGAGTACCAGAGGGACCTGAATATGAAGTATGGAGCATTCTCAACTAGCCATGTGACCTGGGTCATGTTACATGATTTTTATGAACATCCGTTTTTTCATCTACAAACTAGTTTTATCTACAAACTAATATCCTGCCTCACAGGATATTTGTGAATTAATTTCACACATAATTCACAAATAATGAAGGAGATAACATTTGCACATGCTTAACATAGAACTTAGAACATGGTAAGCTCTCATTAAATCATTCTTGCTTTTGTTGTTCTTACAATTAACAAAAGGGAAGGAGAACAAGGGTGGTAGTGGGGAGAACAGAGCAATGAAATGCTTTCCTTCCAAAGCCCAGCTTCGTCACCAGCTGGAAAAATCACAGAAAGAATAGAAAAGAATCTTGAATGCTGCTCCAGTCACTAGCAGGCGTTAAAAGGAAAGAAGATGAATTTTAGTCATTCTCTCCTCTATTCAAGTGCACATAGAGTGACTTTAATAATAGAAACATGAGGTGATGATGTAGGATATTTTTGATGTTTCTATGAGGTGATAATGTAGGATAGTTTTGATGCTCCCATGTTCAACTGATTATGAAATTTAAAATTATCTCTACTGTAGACAACTAAAAATGAAATAATGTTAAAAATGACATTGCACTTTGTTGAAATGTAGGATCTCTCTCATAATCAAATCAAACTTGAATCAAAATGTAATTTTTTGAGAATAAACTTGAGACAATAGCCTAGTTAGGTACAGATAGGTGTTATTGAATGTGAGGTTATTTCTTATCCTCTCAGAAGGTTACGTGTTGAATCTACATTACTCAAATGTCGATCAATGCTCCATACTACTCAAATAAAACTAAGTCAAGGGTACACAAGTCTATTTTTATAGTTCAGTTGTCTGGATTGCTCTACATGGATTCAGCACATTTGGGAAAACTGAAGGCTTTATGATTTAAGGTATTTTGGAGTATTTATACAATCCACTTTTATTCATGCAAAAAAGTTAGATTTAAAAAGTTTAGATCTAAGGGAAAGGAGGAAAGAAAATATTTTCATCTGAATTTTGTTGCTCTTTTTCAGTGTGGTTAGCAATTTGGATAAAGATTAAACTTTAGTTTAAAAACAAATTATTGTTACAATGGCATTAAATTTTTGAAAATTTGGAAAATACTTATTGAAACAAAATTATGAATTAGATGTCAAGTATATCTCAGTAAAGCTAAACTTTTAAAATTATGAATTAGATAATACTTAAAAGATAATCACAATATTGTAGAGAAATATTAAAACTTTTTACCACCTAATTTTTCAAGTCAGAAACTTTGGAAGGCACTTAACTGTCCTCTTCCTGTATCTGATAAATCACCAAGTCCTAGATTCTACTTCAAAATATCTTCTCAATCCAGTTTTCCACTAAGCTGACTCTCGTGTGTACAGCTTCCAGGTAAATATTTATTGTGGGGTCCCTATTTATGCAAGCAATTTGATTTAAAAATTATCAGGTGATGACAAGTATATTGATTTATCAGTGAAGATATAGAATAATTGGTAGAGAAGATGTATTTACATATTTACTAATTTTCTTATCAGCTCATGGAAAAATTTTTCATAGTGAGGTGCTATATCTTCCTGTTCTGGTTCAGGAACCATCTCTTCATGTTCTTTCTCTATTGGCAAATGTGTCATTCCTGGCTAATGTCTTATCTCTCCCTGTGAGGAATAACTAGCAAGCCCATGGCTACAATGGCTCTTTAGAGTATGTTTGTACTAAAACAAGATGGATCTTCTTGTCTTTCCAGTTTCCTCATACCAATTACAGTTGACCTTTAACAACAGAGGTTTGAACTGCATGGATCCACTTGTAGGTGGATTTTTTTTTTTCAATCAATATACAGTTGGTCCTCTGTATTCAGGAGTTTCACATCTGTGGAGATGGAGGGCTGACTCTATTCATTGTACTATCCCTTTTTGCATAAGGGACTTGACCACTGTATTTGATGCTGGTTACATTATTACTCATGATGCTGCGTGATCCATTGAACCCTGCCCCCCTCCCAATCCTGGCTTTCAGTGATTTTCTTAAAGGTTAGTACTCTGTTGGTGATGACCATGAACACAAACCTTACCCAGAGTATGCAGGAGAATGTGAGCTCTTATTCATTTTCTGGATATGTTAATTTACCACTTAACATTTTAAGATAAATATAAAACAACGTATCTTTCAACTATGTCTTTTCTTCAGTGCGTTAGGCTGTAATCATTGCATTCCTAGAAGGTGATGTCTTTCAATATTAATTGTACCACTCTTCACACACAGTAGGCAAGAGGTCTGTAGGAAGAATGAGAATAGTAGTCCCATTTGCACAGGAACATCTGCCCTTTACCTGACATGGCTTAAGACTGACAATGTCACCACATTGACTGGAAGAATCCATTAGCATTGCAGAGCAATGGTACTGAAAGCTCTCAGATGAGATAAATGTAGCTATAACCAAGTACCAACTGGCATGGTGCATGGAACCTGTAGAGCAGGTAGGGTAACTGGATGCCATGGGCAAGTGAGTGCCAAGGTAAAGGATTCTTGTCACTATCTCAGCTGAGATGCTGTAGTATAGTGGTTTCCAGCTAGGGCTGATTTTCTTGGCCAAGTGATATTTGTAATGTCTGAACACATCATTTAAGGTTATCACAACTGGGGAAAAGGAGCCAGATTAATGCTGATGTCTAGTGGGAAGAGGCCATGATGCTACTTAACATCCCACAATGCACAGACTGTCCTGCTGCCTCCCCCAAACAAGGAATTATTCAACTTGAAACGTCAATCGTGCCAAGGTTAAGAGACTGCTGTAGACCCATGGCTGCATTGAGCTAGAAACTTAGATGGGTGAAGACTGAGGAAATTGTTCACATACACTTATTAAACAAAAAATCAGTGGTCTGTTAGTGTCTGAGACTCTTGAACTTTCTCTGTGTCCCATGTGAGTGTCATCCCAAATCAGTATGTCTGTATCATACTTGGGCCCAATCTAATATGATCCTGAAGGAAAAATTGGTCAGTGGTAGCAATCCAGTCACCAGACTGTTCCCCTTAAACAGGAGACTAGCCTCTGGACCCTTGGACACCATCGTAGTACAAGTTCTAGAGCTTCTTGAAAAATCTGGTCCACCCTATTCATGTAGAGAATTAAGAATTGAAGGAAGGGACTTCCCTGGTGGCGCAGTGGTTAAAAATCCACCTGCCAATGGAGAGGACATAGGTTCAATCCCTGGTCCAAAAGATTCCACATGCTGCGAAGCAGCTAAGCCCACGCACATCAACTCCTGAGCCTGTGCTCTATAGTGCACAAGCCACAACTACTGAGCCTGCATGCCACAACTACTGAAACCACATGCCCTAGAGCCCGTGCTCCACAACAAGAGAAGCAACCGCAAAGAGAAGCCCATGCACCACAATGAAGCGTAGTCCCTGCTCACTGCAACTAGAGAAAGCCTGCACACGGCAACAAAGACCCAATGCAGCCAAAAATAAATAAAAAATTAAAGGGCTTCCCTGGTGGCGTAGTGGTTGAGAGTCTGCCTGCCGATGCAGGGGACACAGGTTCGTGCCCCAGTCCGGGAAGATCCCACATGCCGCGGAGCAGCTGGGCCAGTGAGCCATGGCCGCTGAGCCTGCGCTCTGCAATGGGAGAGGCCACAACAGTGAGAGGCCCGCATACCGGAAAAAAAAAGCAAAAAAAACAAAAGAAAACAACCTAACTAAAAATAGGAAATGAAAATCAAACCACTATGAAGTATTACCTTGACACCCACTTAGAAAGCTGTGATCAAAAAGACAGACAATAGCAAGTGTTGGTGAGGATGTGGGAAATTGAAACCCTCATTCATTGCTGGTTGGAATGTAAAATGGTGCAGCCACTTGGAAAAAAGTTTGACAGTTCCTAAAAATGTTAAACATACAGTTAGCAAGTAACCCAGGAATTCTACACCTTGGTGTATACCCAAGAAAAATGAAAACATATATCTGCACAAAAGCTTGTAGATGAGTTTTCCTGGCAGCATTTTTCCTAATAGCCCAAATGTAGAACTACCCAAGGGTCCATCACTGGATGAATGGATAAACAAAAGTGCTATAACCATGCAATGAAATATTATTCAGCCATGAAAAGTAATGAAGTGCTGATAACATTCTACAGTATGGATGGACCTTGAAAACATTATTCTATGTGAAAGAAACCAATCACAAAAGATCACATATTATATGATTTCATTTATGTGAAGCATCCAGAAAAGGCAGATCTACAGAGACAAAAGGAAGTTAGTATTGTTTGGGAGAGGGGTAATAGGGAGTAACCAGTAATGATTATCAGGGTTACTTGTGGGGGTGAAAAAATTGTTCTAAAATTAAATAGCAGTGATGATTGCTAGGTTTTGTGAATATACTAAAAATATTATTTAATTGTACATTAAAATGTACAATTAAATAATAATAATAATAATAGGTGAATTTTCTGACATCTGAATTATATCTTAATAAAGCTGTTTAAAAAAGGAAAAATGTAAGGATGGGAGGAGGAAGAAAAGAAAGTAAGAAAAGAAAATTGTTTCTTGAGCACATGCTGTGGACCAGATATTATGCTGGACTTTTCACACTCATTGATTTTTGTAATGCTCATGATGAACAAGATAGGTTTTGCTATCTTTCAGTTTGTACAAAAGTAAATTGAATCTTAGAGAACTTAAATAACTTTCTAAAGTCTATCAGATAGAATATGATAAAACTGTGATTCACACCAAAGTCCAATTGACAACAAAACCCATGATCTTTCAACACACAGCTACATGAATTATGCTACCAAGATAAACAGAATATAAAGAAACTCATTTTTCTTCCAAATCATTAGAATTATTATTTTTTAGCTCTTACATGTTAGAACGTGTTTGATTCACTGAAAAGTTTTAATAAGATAAAAATTTGGGGAGATGAGAGGAACTATTGGATCAGCCCATTAAGGTAGGCATATATATTTAAGCAGTACTTTGATTTTCAGAATGCACAATGATCATTTTGTCTGGGTTATCATGCCTGAAAAACAGCCAGATGGTTTTCTGGGACTGCTTGAACTCTTGTTGATTCTAAGAACTATAGTTATCAAGAACATCCATTTCAAGTTCAGAAACATGCTGATGTTTGAACCAGGCAAGCTTTTGCAAATATTATTCTAATTTTATTTTTGTAAGAAGATTAAAAAAATACAGAATATTGGTCATTTAAAATTTTCTGTCTCAAAATTAATTCCTAATTTATTCTGTGAAAATTAATATACTGTTAAAAAGCTTAGTAAGGCTTACAAAACATATGAATGAAAATTGATACTATCATTAACATACCAGGTGTTAAATAATTATACACTGAATTCAATTTATGTTATCTTAAGATAAATTTTGAGTATATCTTTCATTGACTCTGTCTTCAAAATTACTTTTCTTAATTCACTTTTTATGCTACTATATCCTCTATTACTTATTGAAGATAAAGTTAAAAAGAAATATTTAAATCACTTTGTCAGCATAATTTATAACTTAACTGTAGTATTTCTCCTTTATTAAAACATAGAAATCTTTGAAATACAGGTGCTGTGACTTGACTAGATTAACAAGGAGTTAGTTTAAGGGAACATTTGGTCGTAACTGCCTAGGGTGGGAAAAAAGGGATCCAGATGCTTACATAATTGATCCCTCCATTTCTCTCTAGTTTAAAATAAAAAATATCTTTGCAGTTGATATAGTAAGCAAAAATTCAGTGCTGTTTGGGTTCACATATGCCTAACAAATGTATGCATACATTACAGCTACTTTGACCACTACAGTTAAGACACATGTGGTAGGCAGAATTCCAAGATGGGACCCAAGGTCTCCACACTCTGGTGTGGCTTCTCCAGTTGATCCTCTGACAACACTGGGTTTGAACTGTGTGGGTCCACCTATATACAGATGTTTTTCAATAAATATGTAGCTGGCTCTCCATATCTGCAAGTTCTGCATCTGAGGATTTAAGCAACCACAGATGGCAAACTTAATACATGATCCAAGGTTGGTTGAATTGGACAATGTGTAATTTGAGGATGGGGAAGGCCAACTATGGGACTTGAACATATATGGAATTTGACATCCTTGGTGAGTCCTGGAACCAATTCCCCACGGGTACCAAAGGATGATTGTAATCCCCTCCCCTTGAGTGTGGATGTGAACTGCGAATATGATAGATGCCACTCCTATGATAAGTTACGTTATATGGCAGATGTGAAGGAATTTGGTAGATATATGGTTAATCGGCTAATTTTAATTTAATCAAAGGAAATTATCCCTAGTGGGCCTGACCTAATCAGCTGATCCCTTTATAAAAACTCAAAACAGGAGAGGAAGCTATCCTACTAGCCTTAAAGAAGAAAGGTGTCAGAAGATATACAGCTCCAAGAAAATTGATTCTGCTTATAATGATTAAAGCTGGGTAAAGGACCCTGGGCAGCAGATGAGACCTGGTGACACCTTGGTTGCAGCCATGTTAGATCCTAAGCAGAAGACACAACTAAGCTGTGCTCTGACTCCTGTTCCATGGTAACTGCAGAATAATACATGTGTGCTGTTTCAAGCTGCTAAGCCTGTAGAAGTTTGTTGCATAGCAGTGGAAAAATAATCCAGTACATATATCACAAGGCCTTGAATTTGATAGTGCATTCATTAATGCTCCTATCATGAATGTTAGCATAAAAAAACTAGAGTTAATTTCAAAAAAATCCTTCCATAATATCAAGAATTTTCTTCTGTCCTGACATTAGCAAGAAGTTCATTAGTAGAAATTTTTTTTTTTTTTTCCCGGTACGCGGGTCTCTCACTGTTGTGGCCTCTCCCATTGCGGAGCACAGGCTCCAGACGCGCAGGCTCAGCGGCCATGGCTCACAGGCGCAGCCGCTCCGCGGCATGTGGGATCTTCCCAGACCGGGGCACGAACCCGTGTCCCCTGCATCGGCAGGCGGACTCTCAACCACTGCACCACCAGGGAAGCCCAGTAGAAAATTTTTTTAAGTGTGGCAGCACAGGTAAATCTCAAGCATACATGTTCCCAGCTAAAATTGATTAAAGGTATATTCTTGAATATAAAAGATGCTCTTCTATAAACAGACTAAGAAAGAGGATTGTAATACATTGAAAAATAAAAGAGATTTACGGCATAACCAATTGAAGTTTAGCTGTTAATTCTAGGAATATTTTCCAAGTTGACTGGGTTTGTGAGGCTGGGGTGAGAACTGACTTACAAAATAAAAAGGATTTCTTTTTCAAGACACAACTGCAGAGGGAAATCTAGCAGGAGGCACTGTGAAAGGATGTATTCTTTCATAAGCATTATCTAGTTTTGCAATAATACTTGAGAAATTCAGAAACTGTTTTCTAAAGGAAGAATAGAAGAAGCAAAAGAAGCTTTATTTCAATTTTTTCCTTGTTTTTTCTTTTTAGAAATAGAATAGTGAGCAAGAATTATTTTTGATCATTAATAGAAAACTTGCCATAGTGCATTTAATCAAGTTAGAAACATAGGAATGTATCTAACAACATTTAGCATCTTTGCACACAAAGAATCATGGTCACAGAAATGTCAAGTACTCAGAAGACCAATTACAGGAGAAATGAGGTACAGAATATGTTATCTGAGAGCAGCTTAGAAGCGTCCATGGCCAGTGGTGAAATAAAGGGCAAGATATAGGCAAGGCAGTCATCACTTTTATATCATTTGAAAACAAATAGAGGAGTCATGTTATTGTGAATACCCATTAGCTATTACAAATTGTATCAGAACATTTAAGAAGTGCAATGAATAACCAATGAGTTTATTATATTCATCATTGCCAGAGTGAGTTCTTTAATAATACAAATTTTATGAAATAGAGTTTTCATTTTATTTACCAAAGTCTCAGTATTTGTGATTTTGTCTGAACCTTGATGAAGAGTTGGACTTTATCTATGCCCTTGCTTGTAATTACCAACATTTCATTTTTTCTATCCCTCTTCCTCATTAATATATTTTCTAGTATCCAAAGTGATGAACTTCAAATGTTATATTATTAATTTACTTAATCAAAATCACTGATTAGACAAAAGATAAACTCACAGGAAACTATAAAATTTAACATCACAGTCTGTTAATTTGTTTGTTAGATTTTCTTACTAGGAGTTAACAATGTAAAATCCTGTGTTTTGTGACATTTTTTTGTTAGGGATTTCAAGTCAGCCTTAAGACTCTAAGTGCAGAAATTATACATTTTCAGAAAAGCCCTTCTTGGTTCGCTGCTAATTTTTCTTTATTCTTATGCCTTCCCTTAGTCTTAGTTCTACAAATTTTGTGTGCGATTCCCTGAGGATAAAGGCAATACTTACATGCTACCCTTCAATAATATTCCTCCTTGAAACTCACCCAGTTACTCTTTGACTATTTTACATCAATCTTTCTGAATTGTTCTTCTCAAATATGTCCAACTTTTGGGACTATTTGTTCTATCTGTCTTGATCCCTAAGGGTTAGTTCCCACCTGTTATAACCTGGACACCTGATCTGCCGTTTTAAGAAAATACTGTTTCCTCCCACCAAGATACTGGTTCCCTTTGATGTTAGTTTATAAGCCAGCTCTCTGACATCTTAGTCATATTTTATTAGGTGTTTTTGCATTCTGTTTTCCCTTTCTGTTCCAGTAACAACAAAAATATCTCTCCTTTCCTAATAGGTTAAGATCAGTTAGAAACCAGAGACTTTACTCATTTCTTGCATTTTAATTCCATTTTATCTTAAAGAAATAGTTCTTTCCCTCATGTTTTATCAGCGTACATTTCTTCAGTTTCTTTTAATTCTTCTAGTGTTTCTGTGCTTGAAATAATTTTGAAGTGTTTATGTTTTTAAAGTATTTTTAAAATAAGGCATACAGACCAAATGTTCTGCCCAAGGCCCTGAAAATTTTCTTCAACTTTAGTTGTGCTCATTTTATTTGCTAGTTTTTCTACATCCACCTATGTTTATGATTTATTCCCTTTTAAGACAATGGCCCCGTTTCTCTATTTGTTTGTTTGTTTTTGATAAAATATATCACACGCTTTGTGTAAAGCCACAACTTGAGTTTCTCATATCAGAAATAGTAATCAGAACTCATGTGATTAATGAAGCCAGGTCCTGACATTGTTCAGTGCAAGGAATGAGAGTTGGGAATTTGAATATGGTGTAGCCCATCTAGTCTGCCTACTTTACCATTGGAATACAGCTATCTCTGTAGTCTCAAGTCCTGGTCCATAATCTAAGTAGCTAAACATACCAAAGATGACCAAAAAAGGAAAAAAATGTTTTTCTTCACCTAGTGCAAACAATGGTTTTTCTCTGTTCAAGTTTTTACCTTAGTTGGCCTAACAACCCATCTAGCATGGTGGCCTGCATGTCTTTGTTAAGGCCTAGCATGGTTCGCCCATTATTTGTACAGCATGGTCTGCCTCTTGTTTGCTAAGACCCAGTCCTATAGTCTGCCTATGTAAGTTGCAAAAGGCTCCACACACAGAAGTTTCTGGTGCTTAGTATAATTCTCTTCTGTCACTATCTAGAAAGTTTTAATACTTCTTAACAAAGGGCTCATATTTTAATTTTGTACTGGGTGCCACAATTCATGTAGTTGGTTTGGGTGGCCAAGGATGCCTTTTGCTTCAGTTAACTTCCAAAGTCACAATTCCATGTGACTGATTTTGAAGTCATCCAGAACACATCACTTAAAAATAAATGTTTAACTATAAAAATAAACAAATAAAAACAACAAAAAGAAGTTATTATAACCTGATAAGCTGACATGTTCAAGAAATCCTAATACTCATGTTTACTATAGTACCATGAAATCTTACAGCCACTACTTCTGGATGCTCTAGGTGTATCTGTCACTCCTGTATATTGCCTCATTTAATATTAACCCCTGTCTGTTCTCCATGTTCTAAGCCAAATGGACTTGGAGATTAGAGGGACACAATAAACCGGACTCTTCTATTTTATTGAGATTCAGAAACACTTAAAAGATAGATAGACAAGAATCAAATTTTCAGAGATCAAAGTATCAGTTGTTTTTTTTTTTTAACATTTTATTTATTTATTTAGTTTTTGGCTGCTCTGTGTGTTAGTTGCGGCACGTGGGATCTTCACTGGGGCATGCAGGATCTTTCACTGCAGCTTGCAGTCTCTTCGTTGCAGTGTGTGGGCTTCTCTCTAGTTGTGGAGTGTGAGTTTTCTCCCTCTAGTTGTGGCGTGGGGGCTCCAGAGCACGTGGCTCTGTAGTTTGCAGCATGTGTGCTTTCTAGTTGAGACACGCAAGCTCAGTAGTTGTGGCCCAAGGGCTTAGTTGCCCCGAGGCATGTGGGATCTTAGTTCCCCGACCAGGGATTGAACCCACGTCCCCTGCATTGGAAGGCAGATTCTTTATCATTGGACCACCAGGGAAGTCCCAAATTATCAGTTTTATTTCTGATAAAGTGACATGGGAAAGTTTGGCCAATTTTGCTCAAATGTCCTGTTAACGCTCTCCTAGCTGAAATATTCCCGCAAGCTACAGGCTTCCCACATAGATCTTGCCCCACTAAGCCTAGTACAAAACTGAAAAAAGGTTGGATTGCCAAACCAAGAGTTGATAGGATTGCCAGCTTCTTCCCCTTTTCCCCACTAAAAAGAGGAGAGCAGAGCTACACATGCCCCATTACTTCTCCCAAATTTATCAATCAAATAACTCAACTCTCCTCCCTTAAGGAAGAGTGAATGAAGAGATATGTCTATAAATCTTGAACTGAATTCATACGGATTACTGAAAGCAGGGAGAAAGGAGGTTCTTTTAATGGGGGGGTGTTTTAAGGCAAGGTAATATAACTTACTAAGATACACCTCTGGTCCATCTAAGGGAAGGATTTAGGGTTGAAAATTGTTGAAGAAATCCAAAGGCCCTTCTCTACAAGAATTTATCCAAAGGACAAATAAGCAACACAAATTTTAGAGTAAAACCTAAATATTTTAACGTACATGCAAGAAAATTGAGAATAAAAGTAAATCAGTGATTCTATTTGTGAAGTAATAGGAATTTAAGGCTAAACACCCTTTTTTTCAGATTCACCATTTTTAAAGAATGACTTTTAATTTGCTACTATAGTATAATTTATACTATGGACTATAAATTCAAGTTTCTTCCTGATATTTCATTTGATTTTGAACAGTGACATCCAGATGCACAGTGTAATGTCCACTATGGCACACTGTACACAGTTATATTCTCATATTCCCCATTTCCTCTATTAAGAAAATAGAAATATATTCTACTGGGTACCTAGGAGTATGTATTCCTCTTTCCTCCATAATATCCCAAGACTGCACTGGGCTGACTGAAGAGGAGTCATTAAGCTCACCTGGTGTCTGATGCCACAAAAACAATCCAAGGACCAATTATGTAGGGATTTAATTTAAGGATGTTACAGTGTTCCATTTTGCCTGCATTTGTTACCATATGTTCCAGATATTTTCCATATCCACTGTCCACTCTGCTCTCTGCCCTGGGACAATGACCCACAAGGATTACATAAACAAGTACCATGCCTTCTGGCTTCAGGTTAGGGTAAGCCAATGGTGAGCCCAGGCAGAACTGCAAGGAGAGAGAATGGTAAGATCAGGTAATTAATTGTTGCCCAAGTTCCCACACTGAGGCGATGTCTGGGTATCTCTCCTCTGAAAGTCACTGCTCCTCTCAAGTCTCTTTTCTCCACAGGACCCTCTCCTTCCAGTTTCTAGGAACCACCAGTCTGGTTTTCCCTGCATCAGATTGCTGTACTATTTCTTGTGGGTCCGTCATACCCAGCCATACTTTCCTAAATAGTTCCTTTTTAAACATGCCAAGGATTATTCTAATTTTAACGTGCCGTCTATTTTATACAGACACCCAGAAATACCCTACAGTGGGAAGGTCTATCTAAAAACATGTAAATCACTTGGTGTATACTAAAACCAGAGTATTTTCTGGTTTTAGGAAATGAAACAAATTTAGTGGCATGTTGGTAGGGAAAAGTCCTTAGCTATTTTGTTTAGATCAACTGCATTTATATAAAAGTGGCTTTTAGCATGGGCATACAATCTTACTGGTCCCTAAGTTACTGAAGCTCTCCTCATGGATAAATATTTAACGAACTCCAAGAGGGGATGTTTCCTTATCCATTTCCATACCTGCCAAGGAAAGGCCTGTTCCTGAGAGCATTATGATTATGTACGAGATGTTGTCTGATTAATATATTTCTACTTAAGGATGCCAGATACTTAAAGTGATGATCTTCCAGACTATACAATATTAGAATCTATTCCAGAGTCCTTGTGCCATTTAAATAAAGAAAATCATTTACAAAACAACTTAAAGTGTAGGTTTAAAAAAAAGAAGAAATAAGAAGATGCTGAATTAGTCAACCAGTATACGGCAGTCACACTGCTCTCCTGAAAAGTAAAATCTAATTGTACTTCTCAACCCTGATACTCACCCACTACACATAGTCTATGCCATTTTAAAATTTTGTAGCTTTCCACGGATGAATACCAAATCACACACCAGGAAAACATTGAAAAAAAATAATGTCTTAAAAGTGAAATAACTAAATTCAACATAATTTTTTTTAATATCTACTGGCAGTTTCCCCCCCTTTTTTTTTCTTCCTTTTTTGTAAAACCAAATAAATTCTCTTCAGGGAGCATTTGTAGAAGCCCTGCATTTTGAAATACAAGTGAAATAATATGCCCTTTATACGAAGATCTCCCCATAATGTGCACATGCATGCAACCTGTTTGTCTTCTTGCTCTTCTTAATTTGTTCTGTCTTCCTTAAGAATTCTGATAATAACCATTGGAGGCAGTCACACTACTCCCTTAAATCTCACTATCTCTAGATTACTAAAAGTAGATTAAGCTGTGAACAATCATAGTATTTCCTGAGCTTCTCTTCAGAGCAAAATATTGCTCTAGATTACTAAGAAAATAAAAAGGAATGCTGGTATGTTTTTGTCCCTCTAGGAATCTGGTTTCAACCCATAGCCCTTGATTAATAAGCCACTAGGAAAAACCATCCTAAGAAAAGAAACTTACAGGCTTAGGTTTAAAGACACAATCTTTGGCCTCGTTTTTTCCTTGTTGGGCAACAAAACTTATCAAAGGACATAAAGAAGGCTTTTTGTGAAAATCGGTTTGAAAATAACTGATAGATTCTTTATCCTCCTGAAAATTCATTAAATAAATACATGTGTCTAATTATAAAAATAACTAGAATAAAAATGGGAAATGTCATGTACATGAGTCAACAGTTTGAAATGGATTATTAATTAAATAAATTTCAAACCATCTGGTTTTCCAGTCTTGATTAAATTGGAGTGTAATCCATATGAATGGATCAGCTGTGGAACACACAGCACTGTTCCATATAAATGAGTCATGTATAATAATTTTCTATATATTTAAAATGAGAACTGAACTGAACCACTAGAAAATATACAGATAATCAGATCTCTTTTCCCTCAGTTCTTCAATGCAAGTTATCATTAGGAATATCTCATCACTTTACATTTGTAGGAATCTGTTTGCTTTTATTTTTTTGTGATTAAATACTTGTTAATGCATTTTTAATTTCTACTGTTTACTCAGTGAGAGACAAAGACAAAAGAATGAGTTAGAGACCTCTAGCTCTCAAATAACTTGTAAACCTACTGGGGAAGAATATAACTGGACATGGAACACCAATAAACACTGCAAAGCAATTCCAAACACATACTAGGAATTTGGTAATGATTAATGCCCTATATAATTTACAGGGTTAAATGACCATTCATGCACAACATTTGTAAAAGGTGTGTGCAGAATTGCCATTTTCTGTGAATCCTTGAAGCTACACAGGTATGGCTCTAGACAAAAGTCAGGTTTACTTATTTTTAATCTTAATGTCAGCATCTAGAAAGTGTGTGGCAAGTTATACGTGTTCAATCAATACTTATTAAATGAAAAAATAAGGGAGTGTGAATCCCTCCTAACTAAGAAGACATTCTCCCATCCATCAAAGCTCTCTGAGTTCTGTAGGCATCTGGAGTTATGTTTCCTAGTTGCCATGGTTGCTTATCGCTTAAATTGCAGTATTGTTAACACTTTAAGCATTAATAGCAATAGTGTTTTTTTACAGTTGCTATCGATCTCCCCTGTCAGAAGCCACGAGCATCTCACTGGTAGAGTGGCCATGAGAGGGCTACCCAGAGAAACAGTCCGGGAAATGGTGTTCTACCCAACATTCTGCTTCTGTCTGTGCTCCAGGAAATGTGTTTCTGCCTTATCTTTCCTGGAGCACCTCTCCATCTACTCTGCCTCTTGTTTATTAGCTTGTCTTCCTTACTGGACCAGCGCCTAGGGTTGCTCTGGCTATCTGAACCCTGTTCAGGTCCTGGAATCCTACCTTTGGAATACTCTCTCTTGTCCTCTGCTTGGTGCTGTGCCTTGAACTATTTTTTGACTCTTCTTTTTCTTTACTTAACCTTAATAATTGGCTGTGGAGTTTTTTTTGTTGGTTTTTTTTTTTTTTTTTTGCAGTACGCGGGCCTCTCACCGCTGTGTGTGGCCTCTCCCGGTGCCGAGCACAGGCTCCGGATGCGCTGGGCCATGGCTCACAGGCCCAGCCGCTCTGCAGCATGTGGGATCTTCCCGGACCAGGGCACGAACCCGTGTCCCCTGCATCGGCAGGCAGACTCTCAACCACTGCGCCATCAGGGAAGCCCTTGGCTGTGTTTTTAACTGACTTTACATGAACTGTTTTTAATCTGGGCCGCCTCCTCAATATATATCTGTGGACTCCAAACATGCCTCAAGCAAGTCCTTAGCTGGACTAAAACTCCCCATAATCGTAACAAACAGATAAGTATGAAGGCAAAGAAACAGACAGAAGATCTCTAACTTAATTTAAATGTAGGAACCTAGGTGTTCTTCATGGAGCAGAGCATTCCTTAAGGAATGACAAGTCACAAGGATTAAGATTAAAGGAGTTCTCTGCAATTAATACAAGAAGTTAGCAGATAATAACCCAGTTTCCTAGGATCAAACTGGGACCAGGAAAATGCAAACCTTCTAATTTTTTTCTCTTGCAATCACTATCATCTATTCAATAGCAAAGTGATTCCCTATAAATACTCATGACGTAAAACTATAGGTATAAATATGTACCTGCTAATGACCTACAATATAAATGTTTTACTTTTTAAAATTTTAGGACTTTCATATGCCACCTACTTTCACTAAACATCTCTTTCCTCAGATGTGAAATGGGCTGTAGATGGAAAAACACCAGCATCAAAACCTGCATCATGAGTGTCAGTGGCTTATAAAGGAATCCCAGAGAGAGCAGCGGGACACTCTTTGAGAAATGCTAGGCTGGTGATAGAATGGAATTAAATACTATGCAAGAAAACATGAGCACTGATGACTGTACCAAACATTGAATCAGAAGTCAGATGAAAATAGATTTTAGGTATGGCTTAATCAATTATACATATATTTCCTTTTAAATGTATATTCAATAATGATATCTGATTAAAATATAGATCTAAATAAGTCTAAAAGAGTTCATAAAAGTAAAGTGAAAATTAGGTAATTACCATTGATTGATTTATAATATATATTTGTATATATGTAACAAATAATATATATTTATATGGGATATAATACATATACTACTATACATATTATAATTAATTTATAAATACATATATAACTTATAAAGACAAAGATTTATAAAAATGTATAAATGTCTCTTCCCCCCTTGCCTCTCAGCTTTGCAGAATATCATCTAAACTGGAGCTTTGGTTGCACCTTAACGAGGCCATCCCACATCCCATCACTCTGTAAGGCCTGAAGCTTCTGAAGGGTAAGTTATACAGTAGGATCGTTGGATCTCATGTCATACCTCTGTGTCTTTTAGGTGGGTTCCTTAGTTCAATCAGATGTTATGCAAGATCCCATGTTGGTGCATGATACACCAACATGGATAGTGGTTCTGACTGAGGCTCAAAGATAGATAAAAACCTACTTTCAAAATATATGTCAATCCTATTTATGATAAATTGCTTTCCTTTCAAGGATGGAAGGTGTCCAATTTAATCTACTTGCCACCCAGTGGCTTACTGATCTACTTGAGGTTTAGTGTCACATGAAGTTCTCAGCTTTTGTATCTGTTGGTGGCAAGTTAGACAGTATACACTTGCTGTAAAGATACAGGGTCCCTCCTCCTGAGAATCTAGGCTCTTCTTGCTTTAGTGGGTCTCAAGTCGAAAAACTGGCTTAAATCCAGAATTTGGGTTAGGGATTATGACTTTTTACTGGGGTCATTTTATCAGTTTTCTGATTATACAATCCTTGTTATTTTGATTTTATGGATTGAATAATATCCTTATTTTCTGCTCATTTCTCTTGCCCCTATTGATGACTGTTCTCTTTATCATTCTCACCATTATCTCCAGATCAAGCTCTCCTAGCTGCCAGGCCATCTTTCTTGCCCTTTATAACCATTCCTGCCTTTTTCTGACACTTAGGCTCTGCTATTTGACTTCTATTATATCAGGATTCTGTTATCGCCACTTTAGCCTGACCTACAAGAGTGCAACCATCATTGAGCTTCACAAAGATACCCACAATGTAACTTCCACCAACATGTGCTTTATAAACAGTTTATGAAATGGGATGTCTTCTGGGCTCCTCTGTGGAGCTTAATCAGTTGATGCGTTTTCTAGTCTCACAAAGTATAGCTACTCTAACATGCCTGCCTCTCTAAGCCTTCTGGCCCCCTTTTCTCCACTGTCTGTCGAAGTAATCAGTGGCATATCTGCTGCACTTACTATGGTACATTGCTTTCTTCAAGATTCCAACAGGTCTTTTGGCAGTGTTAGCATCACTAGGTCTTTTCCAGTGTGTTAAATCCTGTATACTGGAAGAACACTCCCAAATCAATCAGCTTTCCCTTTTCCATCCTTATTTTCCACCTCCCTTACTATAGCTTTTTGGAATCTGGTATTATATATACTTTTAGAGCTTCTTCCAAAATATGTGGACTAGTTCCTGCAGCTTCTTTGGAATATAGATCCTTTCCTCCCTCAGGAGGCCCAGCACTTCCCTATCTTAATTGCATTGTAATGTGACCATAGTGATGAGTCTGGTGATCAGAAAAGAAAATGGGGTTAGATCCTGAAGTCTTTGCATCATCTCCAAGCAAAGGAGGAATGCTAGTCTCTAAAAGAAAAGAGGGAACTACCTCTGCATGTTTAGTAGGTTAAGGGAGATATGGAGTTTCAAGGTTTCCAGGAAGACTAAGTCAGATGTCCATATCTCAGTCCAAGTATCAGTGTCCCACTTCTCAACCTGACCGTGGCAGAGCAGACTGGCCGGAGTGGAGAACTCATCTTTCTCTGGAGCTCTGCTACCCCTATGATCTTCCTCTGACTGTGGGAGATAAGTCTCTCTTTGCATGCTGCCAAGGAGTCACTTTGATTCTAGCCACTATAGCTAAAGCAGCTATAATTGATGATTAATCACCCTCAGCCTTTCATTTTCTTCCTCCAAGGCATCAGTGGCACTCAACATAGCTGTCTGATTCCATTGTTCTTATAATTAGAATATCCTAAACCTCTTAAAGTCTTGAGATATTGCAACAACCAGTACAATATATTTTGCTGGTGTCCTATATCCATTTTCCATGTTTATTAATGTTGTAATAATCTTACTGCTACGGCATGCCAGGGGTTACTAGGGCTCCACCTACTACCAGTGATGAAGCCCTGATTGCCAGCCGGTCTTGAAAATATTCTGAGACTGATTCATCAGATAATTCTTGGCCCCAAATATATTAGTTCAAGTTCCTTGGAAAACAGATGGAGATATGCATGCAGGACTATTATAGGGAGAAGTAGTATTGGGGGTTGCCCTTAGCCTCAATCCTTAGTAGATGAGTAAAGAAATAGATTTGGGCAGAGGGAGGAGTTGAACTGTGATACAGTCACAAAGACCTTAGCCAACCCCGTGGGGAGTTGAGATGTCCTTTTAGAGTGACCTACCTTGAGGCAAGGTTGTCACTGTCTTCTCACCGGCATTTTGCTTCCAAGAACCATCCTACTTTCCTAGCGGTCTTAAGATGTGGGTTCCCCTTGAGGAGGGGGCATGATCTGAATGACTGGATCCTCTAAGCCTGAGAGTTATGCCTCTAGAGGCGCTCAGCTGAGGGCCATCAGCCACTAAACATGGGGCAGGTAGGTGATGCAGGGCTCAATCCACTAAACTCCCTAAGACTTTCTATTTCCATTTTCCTTTTCCTTGGTGTTTGCCTGGTTTGGTATCGCAATGCTGTCCTTAGTGCTACTCACTTTCTCCCAAGTGACTTTCCATTTTGTCCACAGCAATAATCACCACTCACATACCCACCCCCTCTCCTCTTGCTCGTGGATGGCAGAGTACTGTTGCAGCAGATGTAAAACTATGCAGACCTGTCCCAGTACAAATTCATGCTGTGCAGCTGCAGTTACATTTTCACAATTATAAGCACAAACATAGGAAATCACCTCAGGCAATGCTTTGACAGCTCCCTAGGGTATTGCTCAATTCTGAAGAACACTATGAAATAGCTTAAAAAAATATGCTTGACTACCCAGTAGCAGAATACACAGACAGAAATAAGCCAGGCCTCAAGCAAAGTAAATTCCTTCTCCAACCACTTGACAACGTTATGAAATGATAATGAAAGTTATGCATAACGAACAAGTTAAAATTCATACCTATTGAAATTTCCCAGTGTGAAAACTCGTGTTAAATTCATCGTGTAAAACTGTAATACATGAACAAAGAAAAGCCACCCTTTATATTTTTGTCTCGCAAATACTTAGCTTTGCAAATACTTCAGAAGAGAAGAATATGAGAAGATATTTTAGTCACGAAATACTACTAAACAACTACTCTGTGCCAGGCACTATTATAGGAATTGGAAGCATAGGAGTGAAAAGTAGCAACAGTAAGAAAACTCCTGAATCTTGTTGAAGTTGCAGCATTTTCCACTTACTGCTCCTCAGTTGTTCCCTTTTCTCTTCCATCTCCTCGCCCCTGCACATGCCACTCTGTCATTGCCGCATTGTCCTCCTTCTATAGAAATTACACCTTTTTCATATTTCTTCTTTTTCTTCTCCTCTGGCTTTTTCTCCACCTCTACTTCAGACTGGTTTTTGAGTTCCTCGATGACGGGAACAACCATATTATTCTTTGTATCTCAACAATGTGACACAGTACATTTTGACATATATATCTTGAATATGTGAAAGAATTCATACATGTTGATAGCCTATAAGGAGGAGAATATAATATGCTAATAATTATAGTTGTGTATCAGTTTTTGTTTGATAATTTCTCAAGAGGAAAGAAAATTGATCCATCTACAATAAGAATATAAAATACATTTTATCGCACTTGCCTTTCAATAAATTCGTAATGATTTTCTGGAGTACTGACTTGAGAAAATATCAGAGCTGTGCTCAGGCCCAGAGGCAAGGGTTATCATGACCCATTATCTAAGCCTGCTATGAGCTCTTGAGAAGGGAGATTGCCATTTCTACTCTCTCTCTGTCTCTCTCTTTCTCTTCCTTTCTCTCTTTCATGCTCATTTACTTTCCAGCATTTTTCTGTGGATTATAGTAGTAAAAGAGAAAAAAGAACGCAACGTTTTTATGGTGTAGTTTTCCTTCACTCAACTGAGACAAAAGCAAAACGAACATTGTGGTACAAAGTTTTAAAAGAAATTTATCTTGCACAACTTTATATAATGGACATAAAGTCATGAAGTCACAATTAACCATGATTTTGTAGAAAGCATAGGCATTTTCATCAGTTGACTCTCCTTGGTCTTCTTTTCTATGACATATTTCCCCTTCACTTTATTTCAGAATCCCCTACACACAGCCATGCTCTATCACTAAGAAGAGCTTTATCCACCAATTCAGAACTTGGATGACCTCAGGCCACAGCCTCCTATCCATCCAATGCGCTCACTCTTAGATTCTTTCTAAAACTGCTGGTTTTAGTTCTACCCTTTTCTGACTTTATTTTCCTTCTTATTCCACATGGAAACCATAACTTCATAGACGCACTGGTCCCTGTCCTACATTTAATAGAGTCACATAACTTTGCAAATCCTCTACGTTAGAAATGTATGGACACCCAGGAAATATGGTCCAGTTGGTTGAAAGCAATTTCATTCATAGCCTTTCTTTCTCATTTCACATGTAACATGATAGTAAATAAACAATCTATGGCAGGAGAAAAGTATATAGAAAATTTTTGTGGAATAAAGAAAGAAAAATCATGTAGAGTTTTTTTTTTTTTTTTTTTTTTTTTTTTTGTGGTATGCGGGCCTCTCGCTGTTGTGGCCTCTCCCGTTGTGGAGCACAGGCTCCGGACGCGCAGGCTCAGCGGCCATGGCTCACGGGCCCAGCCGCTCCGCAGCATGTGGGATCTTCCCAGACCGGGGCACGAACCCGTGTCCCCTGCATCGGCAGGCGGACTCTCAACCACTGCGCCACCAGGGAAGCCCCATGTAGAGTTTTAATCAAGTATCACATAGATTTAATTAACATGACTCACTATATTTTTATTTTAATATTTCAGGTCTTCTTAAATATGGAGTGTTTTTCATACTCAACAATATGCCATATTTAGCTTTTTTATCTTAATATTTAACCACCAATACCCCTCACTCTGTTTTCAACAAGGTGAAAGATGTAGCATAGATGAGTGACTCAGTGCAGCTGATAACTTCCATTTTCACTGTAAAAATGATAGTTTAGGAGCAGACATGATATTCATTCTACAAATTCAGGTACTAAAAATTTAACCTAGTTTTTCTAAAATTGAACTTAATCTCACTATCAAACCCTCATTTTGTCATAAAAACTTGAGTTCGGGCAAGAATTTCTCCCAACCCTCACCTTTTATTTTAGGCCGCATCTAAAAATGAGGGCCTAACATCATGTAGCAGTCAGTGGTAGAGGGCGTCTGAGAATCCTATTGTTGGACCTTCTGTGCTGTCAATTGTTGAGCAGCATTTCACCTGATTCTGAAGTGCTGTTTTATACAACAGGGTGTCACATTCTCCCTTGTTCAAAAACACATCTTCCCAGGCTTGTATCTTACTCAGTGTTTTCTTACCTTCTTAGATACAAAAGAGAACCTGTATTGCTCCTAATCTACTTGGGAACTGAAGGAAAGAGTGAAGTTATATAAAGCTCTTCATTAACTTTATGTTCATCTTACCAGCAATGCTATACATTTCACTGCTATTTATTAATGCATCACACAGGGATATGAATGAGCTCTGTGACAAGATTTTTTAACCCTGGCACTATTGACACTCTGGGCTAGCTAATTCTTTGTGGTCCCGTGCACTATAGGGAGATTAGCAGTATCCCTGGCCTGTACCCACTAGAGTCCATCCTCTCCCCTACACAGGTCTTTACAGTTAAAAAGTCTCCAGATATTGGTAGTCATACCCAGTTGAGAACCACTGCACTCTGAGGATGCATTTGACTCTCCTGCCTCCATTAATTCTCTATGGCTCCCCACCGGTTCAGTGACAGAATTCTCTGGAACCTTGTCAACAACCTGAATTCTTCTCTGGGAATTGGGAGTATAAATCTTCTCTTATCCTTGACCCTCAGATCTCTCCTTTACCCCACTCTGTATTTGGCTTGGTGTAGGGCCTGAGGTTCACAGAAATTAGTCCCTAAGGCCCAATAGATATGCCAGGATCTAACTTTTCAATTCAACTCCCTCTTTTTCCTCCCTTTCCCTTTTTTTTTCTTTCTTTCTTTCTTTCTTTCTTTCTTTCTTTCTTTCTTTCTTTCCTTCTTTCTTTCCTTCTTTCCTTCTTTCCTTCTTTCCTCTCTTCTATTCTTATATATCATATATTCTCAATGATTTACCTTATGCGTATAACTTGGGGTTTGAATACTAGAGATCAAGAATTTGACTCTTCTGTTTCCCAAGAAAAATGAATACTGTGGCTCAAACTGCCCAATGATGGAAAGAGTTAAAGAAACACAGAATACCAGTGAAGGAAGTATCCATTATTGTCTCATAATGTAATACCACTACTGCCTCTGCAGCTTAATCACCAGCAGGTCTGACATATATTTTCAGTTCTGATTTTATTTAAAAACTAAAAAACATGTGAGTGCACAGAGGTCAATTTCAGCACATGCACATAGTGTGGTATTAACTGCCAATTGAAAGGGGAGATATTGGCCTGAAAATCACTTTTTAGCATGCTGAGAGTAATCATACTGCCTTCACATGGGCTCTTGTCAGTATTCCTTAGTTATGTTGCCAGCAAGAGACCCAAAATGAACATTAAAAAAATGTTAATCCAAAATTGGTATATGTGTGTACATACATATAATGGTATTAATCCTTTATTTCTCTGTTTTGAGAAACACAAATACGTATATTAATTTGGTTATCTATTGCTGAATAACAAACTACCTCAAAACTTTATAGCTTAGACTCACAGATATAGAGAATAAACTAGTGGTTGCCAGTGGTGTGAGGAAGGCAATGTAGGGGTGGGGAAGTAAGAGGTACAAATATTGGGCTGTAAGATAGGCTCAAGGCTGTATTGTACAACACGGGGAATATAGCCAATATTTTGTGGAATAACGATAAATGGAAAGTAACCTTTAAATTGTATATATGTATGTGTGTGTGTGTATATATATATACATATATATATGTATATATAAAACTACAGCTAAAAAAAAAGTAATAGCTTAAAGCAAGAATCAATTCTTATCCTCCATGATTCTGTAGGCCTACTGGCTTTGGCTCAGTGATTTTTATGACGTAAGTGAAGTCAGCCGAGCTTCACTTATCTGGGTGCTCAACTGGACTAGGCGGTCCAAAATGGCTCATTCATATGGCTCATATGGCTGTTGGCTGGGAGCTTACCTAGAGCTGTTGAATATATAGTGCTTTGGTTATACTCCATGTGGCCTCTTCATTTGGCTTGGCTTCTTAGAGCATGCAGGCTGGATCTGAAGAGACAAGAAGCAGAAGTTCCTAGTCCTCTTAAGGCCTGGGCTTGGGAGTTCCAAAATGTTACTTTCACTGCATCCTATTAATCGAATCCATTTGCAGATTCTAAAAGAGTTATGAATTTCCGGGGCCATCTTTGGAGAATTAACAACCACATATTTTAATAACACAAGCATTGAAGAGTGGCTATATTCATAAAAATTAAGCTCTATAACATTTTATTTTTAAAATAATTTTTTATTTTCCCAAAAGTCATATAATATTGCTTGAATGCATCATTTTATGCATTTATGCCTATTCTATAATGGTGTAAATGTTTTAAGTTAGATATGAAGACAGGATTTCTGATTACAAGGTAAGATTTGTAATGTTTCGTACACTCTGGGAGATGTTGATTCATTTATAATGGAAATATGGCCTCCCTCTGCTTCCCTCCAATTCAAAAGATATTTCAATTGTTTCCAGTTTTAAGGTATCATACATAAATTCTCATACATTGCTATTGGGTGTGTGATTTTATAAAGCCGTCCAGGAAAAATGGTTGGCAATATCTATCATAGCTAAACATAAGCCTGTCCTATGACCCAGAATTCCACTCCTGGATATACTCAACAGAAGTAGGATGATTTTTTTTTTTTCTTCAAATTTTAAACAGTGAAAAACAAGTCAAAGTTTCATCTTTGGCCTATGAGCTATCAATTTAAGGAAATCTTAGTAAAATACTAAAAAGGCTTTTATAAAGGGCACATTAAATGCTTCCATCATTTTACATTCTGTTCTTCTCTTTGGGAGATTAATACCTTTTTTGTCACAAACATAGTATATCTCTGCTTTATATTAAAAGAAAGAATAGAGATTTAGTCATGACAATGTAAATAACTATGACGTTAATTATACCTGTACACTACTTGCAAGGTCACAATTTAGCCTTCTACAGTTTCATGGATGCTGGCAGAGGTCAAAGACTCCTGGATCAAAGACAAAAAGAGTTGATTACTAGTGGCGCATTGAGCATTCTGAACTTTATGATTGCATTTGTCCCCCTTGACCTCCAAGTCTAGTGGACTGAGATGAAGAGGCCCAGGTGGGTGCATACAGTAGATTTGTATCACAGCTGAAGAGCCCTGAACTGAGGAAACCCAAATCTTTTATAATGGACTTGAAGAAAAACTGCCCAATCTTTGTTCCAGGGGAGACATCATCTTTAGTATACAGGATAATCAATAAACTTGCCATCTGCTCCAGTCTGAGACTATGCAAATAACCCTAAAAGAAAAGCCCCAAGACTATCAGTGCTTTTGCTTGCAAAGTATTCAGAAAGAAAGGGATTCATGGAAAATTATGTACCAACAGATAGATCATTATTTTCCTTCTCCCATTGTTCTATAGTTATTGAATTTTTGATTAATAACTGTCTTTATTTAGTTATAGGTCCAAATAGTTTATAAGAGCCTATGGAAGAATTTGTTGTCAATTCTTTTTTTACTAAGTTTAATGGGATTATTTTATTTACTGAATAAGCTCACTGATTAATACCCTCTAGAGTCATATGCAGAATTGACAAGGTATTCTTGCAGTGTATGGCAAGTAGTACCCTGACAAAAGAACTGTGTTAGTCACAGCAAAAATATTGAATATACTTTCAGGCTTATAAACAAGAGCATAAATATTTTTATTAGTTTGACTTAGAGTGTTCTAGAAAGTATTTAAAACAAAGGTAGATAGCTGCTAAATAAGAAGTCAGACAATATGTTTTTGGAAAAATGTTTCTACCACTAAAAAAGTGATTTTGCCTTAGGTATATGACTATTCTTATACTTATTTTGCAAAATAGAGGGGGCGTAACAATAAGAACCCCAGGGTGTAGGCTCTGGAGTAAGTTGCTAAGCATAGAATTTGATTCAGTCACAACTGTTAATGATTTGGCTTAGATAAGATTCTTAGTCTCATTTTGTATTATTTTTCACCTTGTTAAAATGGCACAATGTCTGCTATAAGGGTTATAAGGGTTTATAAATAAACCCTTAATAAGTGTCAGTTTACTGATATTTGAAATGATAATTACAGACCTACAAGACTTATTTTAAACGAATTAAATTAGGGGAAAGGTGGAGAATATTTTGTTTTGCTTTTAAATTTATTGAAGTATAGTTGATTTTCAATGTGTTAATTTCTGCTGTACAGCTAAGTGATTCAGTTATAAATATATTTTTCATATTTGTTTTCATTATGGTTTATCACAGGATATTGAATAAGTTCCATGTGCTATACAATAGGGCCTTGTTGTTTATCCATCCTATATATAATATATATATAATTGCATCCGCTAATCCCAAACTCCCAATCCTTCCCTCCCCTATCCCACCTCTCCCTTAGCAACCGCAAGTCTGTTCTCTATGCCTGTGAATCTGTTTCTGTTTCATACATATGTTCTCCTGTGTCGTATTTTAGATTCCACATATAAGTGATATCATATGATATTTGTCTTTCTCTCTCTGACTTACTTTGCTCAGTATGAAAACCTCTAGGTCCACTCATGTTGCTGCAAATGGCATTATATCATTCTTTTTTTTTTTTAACATCATTAGTGGAGTATAATTGCTTTACAATGTTGTGTAGTTTCTGCTGTGTAACAAAGTGAATCGGCTATATGTATACATATATCCCCATATCCCCTCCCTCTTGTGTCTCCCTCACACCCTCCCAGTCCCACCCCTCTAGGTGGTCACAGAGCACTGGGCTGATCTCCCCATGTGATGCAGCTGCTTCCCGCTAGCTAGCTGTTTTACATTTAGTAGTGTATATATGTCAATGCTACTCTCTCACTTCGTCCAGGCTTACAATTCCCCCCTCCCCTTGTCCTCAACTCCATTCTCTATGTCTGTGCCTTATTCCTGTCCTGCCCCTAGGATGACCAGAACCATGTTTTCTTTTCTCTTTTTTTTTATATTCCATATATATGTGTTGGCATACGGTATCTCTTTTTCTCCTTCTGACTTACTTCACTCTATATGGCAGACTCTAGGTCCATCCACCTCGTTACAAGTAACTCAATTTCGTTTCTTTTTGTGGCTAAGTAATATTCCATTGTATATATGTGCCACATCTTCTTTATCCATTCATCTGTTGATGGATGCTTAGGTTGCTTCCATGTCCTGGTGACTGTAAATAGTGCTGCAAAGAACATTGTGGTATATGACTCTTTTTGAATTCTGGTTTTCTCATGGTACATGCCCAGTAGTGGGATTGCTGGGTCATATGGTAGTTCCATTTTTAGTTTTTAAGGAACTCCATACTGTTCTCCATAGTGGCTATATCGATTTAAATTCCCACCAACAGTGCAAGAGGGTTCCCTTTTCTCCACACCCTCTCCAGCATTTATTGTTTGTAGATTTTTTGATGATGGCCATTCTGACCAGTGTGAGGTGATACCACATTGTAGTTTTGACTTGCATTTCTCTAATGATGAGTGATGTTGGGCATCCTTTCATGTGTTTGTTGGCAATCTGTATATCATATTTGGAGAAATGTCTATTAAGGTCTTCCACCCATTTTTGGATTGGTTTGTTTGGTTTTTTTGATATTGAGCTGCATGAGCTGCTTGTATATTTTGGAGATTAATCCTTTATCAGTTCCTTTGTTTGCAAATATTTTCTCCCATTCTGAGGGTTGAATTTCGTCTTGTTTATGGTGTCCTTTGCTGTGCAAAAGCTTTTAATTTTCATTAGGTCCCATTTGTTTATTTTTGTTTTTCTTTCCATTTCTCTAAGAGGTGGGTCATAAAGGATCTTGCTGTGATTTATGTCAAAGAGTGTTCTTCCTGTTTTCCTCTAAGAGTTTTATAGTGTCTGCCCTTACATTTAGGTCATTAATCCCATTTTGAATTTATTTTTGTGTATGGTGTTAGGGAGTGTCCTAATTTCATTCTTTTACATGTACCTGTCCAGTTTTCCCAGCACCACTTATTCAAGAGGCTGTCTTTTCTCCATTGTATATTCTTGCCTCCTTTATCAAAAATAAGGTGGCCATATGTGCATGGGTTTATCCCTGGTCTTTCTATCCTGTTCCATTGATCTGTATTTCTGTTTTTGTGCCAGTACCATATTGTCTTGATTACTGTAGCTTTGTAGTATACTCTGAAGTCAGGGAGCCTGATTCCTCCAGCTCCATTTTTCTTTTCTTTTCTTTTCTTTTTTTTGCTGTACACGGGCCTCTCACTGTTGTGACCTCCCCCGTTGCGGAGCACAGGCTCTGGATGCGCAGGCTCAGCAGCCATGGCTCACAGGTGCAGCTGTTCCGCAGCATGTGGGATCCTCCCGGACCATGGCACAAACCCGTGTCCCCTGTCATTGGCAGGTGGACTCTAAACCACTGTGCCACCAGGGAAGCCCCAGCTTCATTTTTCTTACTCAAGATTGCTTTGGCTATTCGGGATCTCTTGTGTTTCTATACAAATTGTGAAATTTTTTTGTTCTAGTTCTGTGAAAAATGCCATTGGTAGTTTGATATGGATTGCATTGCATCTATAGATAGCTTTGGGTACTATAGCCATTTTCATAATATTGATTCTTCCAGTCCAAGAATATGGTATATCGCTCCATCTGTTTGTATCCTCTTTAATTTCTTTCATCCTTGTCTTACAATTTTGTGCATACAGGTCTTTTGTCTAGTTAAGTAGGTTTATTCCTAGGTATTTTATTCTTTTTGTTGCAATGATAAATGGCAGTGTGTCCTTAATTTCTCTTCCAGATTTTTCATCATTAGAGTATAGGAATGCAAGAGATTTCTGTGCATTAATTTTGTATCCTGCTACTTTACCAACATTCATTGATTAACTCTAGTAGCTTTCTGGTAACATTTTTAGGATTCTCTATGTATAGTATCATGTCATCTGAAAACAGTGACAGCTTTACTTCTTCTTTTCTGATTGGATTCACTTTATTTCTTTTTCTTTTCTGACTGCTGTGGCTAAAGCTTCCAAAACTATATTGAATAATAGTGGTGAGAGTGGGCAACCTTGTCTTTTTCCTGATCTTACTGGAAATGATTTCAGTTTTTCACTATTGAGAATGATGTTGGCTCTGGGTTTGTCATATATGGCCTTTATTATGTTAAGTTCCCTCTACGCCTACTTTCTGGAAAGTTTTTATCATAAATGGGTGTTGAATTTTGTCAAAAGCTTTTTCTGCATCTGTTGAGATTATCATATGTTTTTTATCCTTCAGTTTGTTAATATGGTGTATCACGTTGATTGATTTGCATATATGGAAGAATCCTCGCATTCCTGCAATAAACCCCACTTGATCATGGTGTATGATCCTTTTAATGTGCTGTGGATTCTGTTTACTATTATTTTGTTGAGGATTTTTGCATCTATATTCATCAGTGATATTGGTCTATAGTTTTCTTTTTTGTGACATCTTTTTCTGGTTTTGGTACCAGGGTGATGGTGGCTTCATAGAATGAGTTTGGGAGTGTTCCTCCCTCTGCTATATTTTGGAAGAACTTGTCAAGGATGGGTGTTATCTCTTCTCTAAATGTTGAATAGAATTCATCTGTGAAGCCATCTGGTCCTGGGCTTTTGTGTGTTGGAAGATTTTTTATCACAGCCTGAATTTCAGTGCTTGTGATTGGTCTGTTCATATTTTCTATTTCTTCCTGGTTCAGTCATGGAAGGGTGTGCTTTTCTTAAGAATTTGTCCATTTCTTCCAGGGTGTCCATTTTATTGGCATATAGTTTCTTGGAGTAATCCCTCATGAGTCTTTGTATTTCTGCAATGTCAGTTGCTACTTTTCCTTTTTCATTTCTAATTCTGTCGATTTGAGTATTCTCACTTTTTTTCTTGATGAGTCTGGCTAGTAGTTTATCAATTTTGTTTATCTTCTCAAAGAACCAGCTTTTAGTTTTATTGATCTTTGCTATTGTTTCCTTCATTTCTTTCTCATTTATTTCTGTTCTGATCTTTACGATTTCTTTACTTCTGCTAAATTTGGGGTTTTTTTGTCCTTCTTTCTCTAATTGATTTAGGTTTAAAGTTTGGTTGTTTATTTGAGATGTTTCTTGTTTCTTGAGGTAGAATTCTATTGCTATAAACTTCTCTCTTAGAACTGCTTTTACTGCATCCCATAGGTTTTGGGTCATTGTGTTTTCATTGCCATTTGTGTCTAGGAAATTTCTGACTTCCTCTTTGATTTCCTCAGTGATCTCTTGTTTATTTAGTAGTGTATTGTTTAGCCTGCCTGTGTTTGTATTTTTTACAGTTTTTTTTCCTGTAATCGATATCTAGTCTCCTAGAGTTGTGGTCAGAAAAGATACTTGATACGATTTCAATTTTCTTAAATTTACCAAGGCTTGATTTGTGACCCAAGGTATGATCTATCCTGCAGAATGTGCCATAAGCCCTTGAGAATTAAGTGTATTCTGTTGTTTTTGGATGGAATGTCCTATAAATATCAATTAAGTCCATCTTGTTTAATGTGTCATTTAAAGCTTGTGTTTCCTTATTTATTTTCATTTTGAATGATCTGTCCATTGGTGAAAATGAGGTGTTAATGTCCCCTAGTATTATTGTGTTACCATCGATTTCCCCTTTTATGGTTGTTAGCATTTGCCTTATGTATTGAGGTGCTCCTGTGTTGGGTGCATAAGTATTTACAATTGTTATATCTTCTTGGATTTTTCCCTTAATCATTATGTAGTGTCCTTCTTTGTCTCTTCTAATAGTCTTTATTTTAAAGTCCATTTTGTCTGATATGAGAATTGCTACTCCAGCTTTCCTTTGATTTTCATTTGGATGCATATCTTTTTCCATCCCCTCACTTTCAGTCTGTATGTGTCCCTAGTTCTGAAGTGGGTCTCTTGTAGACAGCATATATATGGGTCTTATTTTTGTGTCCATTTAGCCAGTTTATGTCTTTAGGTTGGAGCATTTAATCCATTTACATTTAAGTTTATTATCGATATGTATGTCCCTATTACCATTTTCTTAATTGTTTGTGTTTGTTATTGTAGGTCTTTTCCTTCTCTTGTGTGTCCTGCCTAGAGAAGTTCCTTTAGCATTTGTTGTAAAGCTGGTTTGATGTGATAAATTCTCTTAACTTTTGCTTGTCTGTAATTGTTTTAATATCTCTGTCAAGTCCTTATGAGATCCTTGCTGGGTAGAGCAATCTTGGCTGTAGGTTTTTCCCTTCCATCACTTTAAATATGTCCTGCCACTCCCTTCTGGCTTGCAGAGTTTCTCCTGAAAGATCAGCTCTTAACCTTTTGGGGATTCCCTTGCATGTTATTTGCTGTTTTTCCCTTACTGCTTTTAATATTTTTTCTTTGTATTGAATTTTTGATAGTTTGATTAATATGTGTCTTGGCATGTTTCTCCTTGGATTTATCCTGTGTGGGACTCTGTGCACTTCCTGGACTTGATTGACTACATCCTCTCCCATATTAGGGAAGTTTTCATGATAATCTCTTCAAATATTTTTTCAGTCCATTTCTTTCTCTCTTCTTTTTCTGGGACCCCTATAATTCGAATATTGGTGCATTTAATGTTGTCCCAGAGGTCTCTGTGACTGTCCTCAATTCTTTTCATTCTTTTCTCTTTATTTTGCTCTGCATTAGTTATTTTCACTATTTTATCTTCCAGGTTACTTATCCATTCTTCTGCATCAGTTATTCTGCTATTGATTTCTTGTAGAGAATTTTTAATTTCATTTATTGTGTTCTTCATCATTGTTTGTTTGCTTTTTAGTTCTTCTAGGTCCTTGTTAAATGTTTCTTGTATTTTCTCCTTTCTGTTTCCAAGATTTTGGATCATCTTTACTGTCATTATTCTGAATTCTTTTTCAGGTAGACTGCCTATTTCCTCTTCATTTTTTTGGTCAGGTTGGTTTTTACCTTGCTCCTTCATCTGCTGCATATATCTCTGTCTTCTCATTTTACCTAATTTACTGTGTTTGGCGTACTCTTTTCACGGGCTGCAGGTTTGTATTTCCCGTTGTTTTTGGTGTCTGTCCCCAGTGGGTAAGGTTGGTTCAGTAGCTTGTGTAGGCTTCCTGGTGGCGGGGACTGGTGCCTGTGTTCTGGTGGGTAGGGCTGGATCTTGTCCTTCTGGTGTGCAGGGCTGCATCTGGTGGTGTGTTTTGGGCTGTCTGTGAACTTACTATGATTTTAGGCAGCCTCTCTGCTAATGGATGGGGTTGTGTTCCTTTCTTGCTAGTTGTTTGGCATGTGGCGTCCAGCAGTGGAGCTTGCTGGCTGTTGAGTGGAGCTGGATCTTAGCATTGAGATGGAGATCTTGGGAGAGCTCTTGCCAATTGATATTACATGGGGCTGGGAGGTCTCTGTTGGTCCAGTGTCCTGAACTCGGCTCTCCCACCTCAGAGGCTCAGGCCTGACACCAGGCCAGAGCACCAAGACTCTGTTAACCACACGGCTGCCTTGAATCACATGTACTGTGTTCGGATGGTCTCAACACCACAGTGCTCTCTAAGGACTGCTTCCTTGAAGTAGCTCCCACTGTGTAAACTCTATTTCATTTTTTTTGTGGCTGAGTAATATTCCATTGTATATCTGTATCACATCTGTTTCTATCCATCTGTTGATGGACAATTAGGTTTTTTCCATGTCTTGGCTATTGTAAGTAGTGCTTCTATGAACATAGGGTTTCATGTATCTTTTTGGATTATAATTTTGTCTGGGTATATGCCCAGGAATGGCATAGCTCCATCATATGGCAACTTTATTTTCATTTTTTTAAGGAACCTGTATACTGTTCTCCATAGTGGCTGCACAAATTTTCATTCCCACCAACAGTGTAGAGGGTTTCCTTTTCTCCACACCCACTCCAGCATTTATTATTTGTAGAGTTTTTAGTGATGGCCATTCTGACAGCTGTGAGGTGGTAACTCATTGTAGTTTTGATTCACATTTTTCTAATAATAGAAATGATGAGCATCTTTTCATGTGCCTGTTGGCCATCTGTATGTCTTCTTTGGAGAAATGTCTATTTAGGTCCTCTGCCCATTTTTCAATTGGGTTTTTTGTTGTTGTTGTTTTGTTATTGAGTTGTATGAGCTGTTTGTATACTTTTTAAATTAATCCCTTGTTGGTTGCATCATTTGCAAACATTTTTTCACCATCCTTAGATTATCTTTTCATTTTGTTTATGGTTTCATTTGCTGTGCCAAAATTTATAAGTTTGGTTAGATCCCGTTTGTTTATTTTTGCTTTTATTTCTATTGCCTTGGGAGACTGGCCTAAGAAAATATTGGTGCAATTTATGTCTGATCATGTGTTGCCTGTGTTTTCTTCTAGGAACTTTATGTTGTCATGTCTTATATTTAAGTCTTTAAGCCATTTTGAGTTTATTTTTGTGTATGGTGTTAAGGAGTGTTCTAACTTCATTGATTTACATGCAGCTGTCCAGTTTTCCCAACACCACTTGCTGAAGAGACTGTGTTGTCTCCATTGTATATTCTTGCCTCCTTTCTTGAAGATTAGTCAACCATAGGTATGTGGATTTATTTCTGGGCTCTCTATTCTGTTCCATTGATCCATATGTCTGTTTTTGAGAATATTTTAGATTACACAGCAAGTACATAATAAAATTTGATCAATTCATCTTTCTGGATTAACAGCCTCTCAGAATTATATATATAATGAAATAAAAGTATATAATCAAGTATAATCTATTTTGGTAATCTTCTTATGCTGTCTTTTATATTTGTGCAATCTTAAAACTAGAAGAGCAAGTTTTATGAATTTACACTAGCAATCTCCATTCTAAAATATCTGAACCAATTCATAAAGCTATTTGAGATGTTTTCAAGAAACTGTCATACATCATTAATGTATTATATTATGCATTTAAAACTGAAAGTGACATGTATAATGACAGTGCTATGTTGCCTTAATTTACTTTGAAATGCTTCAGTATACAGAATTCAACATAAATTTGTACATGCTGACTTTAATCTACACTTCTCAGAGAGCTTTTTCAATAGATGCAGAAATGCATACTCCAAAAATGGTTACTTGTTATTTGAGCAATTCTTATTTGGACTCCATGTCATTTATTCAATGCTGGAAGGTTGGTGAGAAGTAAGAGGGAGTGAAGGAAGAGTAGTGGAGGCTGGGGCTGCAGAGAGGACCACCTTTACCTTTTCTCTTTTGCTTTGTTCTAACACTCTAAGAGGCTAGGAATTGTGGTAATAGCAACAGCCCAGAACAAAGAAGCAGAATGGAATGGGGAGTAAAATTAGAGAGGAAGAATCACAATGACAGCCAAAAAGATTTTAAGAGAGGGAAACTGAAGCTTCTGCTGTACAGTATCCAAGGTCCAAATGCCTAAGTTTGAAGATCCTAGTTTATCAATAACAGTTGAAGCACTTCCCACAAGTTTGGGAGAGTGATTTGCAGAGAAGGAAATTTGCCTTTTTCCCACCCATCCTTACTTTTATAAACTACATTTTTCTGCTGATGAAGTAAAAAACAAAATGGAAAGAATGAAAAACTGTAAAGATGTCGTCACAGTATCTGTTAGTGAAATTGAAGATGATGATGGCACGGACCTTCGGTGAGACCCTCCTTCTTCACCAGTCTGGGACAAGAGCAAGAGAAGGGGAAACCTTAGCAAGAAACCCCTTTAGTCACCTAGGGTTGGTTGCAGGAGCACTAATAAAGAGTTTATCCCTAAAAGCAAGAAAAAATTTACTGTATCAGCACATCTACCTATGTTAGAGGGTGGTAATTTGTTTATCAATGGTTCATTGTGTTCTACCCTGACATGCTAAATAAGGAGAGCAAAGATCCAAATCAGTTCACAATCTTCTGCCTAGGAGCTGACAATGATGAAACTAGCCCTGTGGACTCAGCAATGGTATCAACAACTTCATGCTTGCTCTAGATCATTGCATTCTTACCCAGCTTGACATAGCTGGCACTATTTCCTAAACTGTTTGCCTTTGGGCTCATCCATCAGTGATCTGCCACCTCTTTGTGACTGGTGAAAGTGACTGCCTTGTGAGATGTGCCTTTCCCACTTTGTCAGTCCACTGATGTGAAACAAAACACAGAAATGCAATGGATACTGGCTATCAACATTGCAGTCACTTCCCTCTCATGTCCCCACAGGTCACATGTGAATTTGGACAGAGTGTTAATACACTGAGTGGGCTTTTAAGACTGTACCCTCCCACACTGAATCTCAACCATGATTTTATTGGATTTCAGCGTCTTAATGGACGTTGTGTACAAAAAGGCTACAAATGATTTAGGCAAAACTTAACCTTTTCTCAAGCAAAATGATTATCAATAATATTGTCATGATTGCTGGGTTAATGGCAAGAGACTAATTGTAGCAGCATAAAAAATGTTGGAAATATTTTGCTTTTTCTTTTCTAGATATGTGATTTGGCTCTAAATATTGTTCAAAAACATTTGCCCTTGTATGAACAAAAATGTAGCAATCTTGCGTTGGTGCTCAATGCATAGGACATTCATCTGATTCTTTTTTCTTGCCACATAATGGAGACTTCTGTAATAAGATTCTAACTAAAGGTTAGCTGGCTTCTGCTGCTAAAATATAATTGCATGAGCCTTGAATCAATCACACAAAGTGCTTAGGAGTGTCTGCAACTTTGCTGAGCTCACAAGAATAAGTTGTGTGCCTTAATTTTTGCCTGCTTGTTGGTACAGAATTCATTCACAGACTTGCTCTCATCTGGTAACAAGATTGTGAGAGAGTTGACTTAGAGCCCTCATGTCGGATTTCTGAAGCCTATGAATAGGTACCAAAATAGCCTAATATTGTAAATGGCCAAATTGACTTAGTTTAGTTCACAAAAGCTTAGTGTCATGAAGGAATATGACTGACTGACAGACTTAATAGATTGTCAGTCTGGCAGTGCACCTATCAACATGGATAATTTCTTATGAAATTAACCATATTCCAGGAATTTGACTTGAACCTTCTAAGCACAAAAACATTATTTTTTCCTCTCTTTCTTTCCAAAAATTAAAATTGTAAAATATTCCCAGGGGGAGAAATCATATTACCCAGTTTCACATAGAATGGTATTATAATCCAGACTGAATTATAATCCAATAAATTGCAATGAGAAAAATCAACTGCCCAGGACACTAAAAATATTTGAATAATGAGATCAGTACATTGTCTACCCAAAGGAAATCTTCATGATAAGGCACAATATAATCAGAAGTTGAAAATAGAAATAGAGCAACAGAAGTTACTAGGCTAAGCCTATGTAGACACTACTAATACCATAACCCACATAAGGACCAACGCATTCATATTTTCAGTCTAGGTCACTTGTCTTTTGAAAATACATGAATGAGCACAAGGAAATCTCTGGGTGGTTGGATTATCCTTTTCTATGAGACCATGTAACCAACTCCTGGCATAGTATTTCCCTAAACAGGGTCAATATTAATGATTACATTTTTGATAATTACAATCACTCTGAAGTACAATAATTACTTTAAATTATAATTCCAGGTAATAGTTCCATATAGCCTGGCTCTTGTGCCTGGTATTTATTTATAAATGTCTCAGGGAGAGACTTAGGCTAAATTGTTTTATTCCCACTGGTTGCTTGTAACTGAATGAATAAATAAATTCGACCAGATTCAGTCTTAAAAACTACTTTAGTTCCTGCATTTTTCACATTCTTAGGGTACTCCACACTATCCTATACAGCTAATGACACTGGTTTATTGTGCACAAGTAGATGATCAATTTTATATTCTGATTCAGTTCTTCTCTAGGGCTCAGTTTCTTCATTCTCATGTTTGAATCTTCTTCTATCCATTTTCTTTTCTTCTTCTTATGGTTTCTCCAGAAAGCTTTTGAAGGTAAGACAGGAGTGTACTAACTGGCATAAAAAAATCATATAATTTATAGAATACAAAAAGAAGAATAACAGTAGACTCAGTTTTTATCTATGTCTAATTTTAAATACATTACCCATTTTGGTCATTATATATTTTCACAAATCATTTATACAATGATATGACCATATCTGGAGCTACAAAATCAGTGGACGGTTCTCATCTTGATCCTCTCGGAATGCCACAGACAGCTCAGAGTTTACCACAGTATTGCTTTCAGTCCTCATGCTGCCAAGAATGTTTTTAATGTTTTATTAAAATGTAGGAGCCTTCTGATTAATCAATCTGCATTAGGGTAGAGTCTGATAGCACTATGGAGTATGTCACAAATGATGGCAGACCCAGTAATATTCACAGCAATATGGCAGCTGCCAGAGGGAAGCAAATAATAAGCTCTAAAAATGCCAATTTTATCTTAGTAATTCTCACAAGGTAAGAACCCTGTCTCACCACAGAATTTTCCTAACAAAATGCTGAGGAGTATGGATTCCTGTGCCCTTGAAACTGACTCTGAATAAGTCTGCTTTAGAAACAAAGATTATTTAAAACCCTCTTTTGTTTTGGCCTCTAAGCTCTAATCAGACAGAAAGCGACACATTTTGAAGAAGTTGTTTGCTTTTGAACCAATTACCAATATCAAGCCTGTAGGGAACTGACCTTTGCAAAGAAATTTTCAAACAACACATAAAGGTGTCTCGTGGTAATCCCTTGCCAGACAGAACCTTAGTACAGTACAGGATGTTTAGAATTTTCATGTCTCACATAAAAGAATATCATAATGCTATGGATGACTCTGCAAACTGGAGCTTATTAATTCTGATCATAACTATATTTCAAAATCCTTAAAGCTCAAAGTGACTACAAAAAATGTAACCAGTTTCATAGACAAATCTCCCATGTTGCACAGAGTATTAACTATTTTGCCAAATGTTTCAAATCGTATATGTTTTCTATGTGCCTATCATTTTAATAAATGTTTCATTTTTATTCAGTTTTCCAAAGAGACTATACAAATCCATTTTTAAAGTATATATATGGGCATTTCCTTTAGACAATGTTCCTAGTTCTAATTAGATTTGCTAATGAATCTGTAACAGTCAATGTTAACAAACTGCAGCAAAATATTCCTTTTATACTTAGATACTGTTGTTATTTCTGCTGTTCCTCTTCAGTAAGATCTCTTCTTCTTCCCGGTTTCATTTTTAGATAATAGTACAATGCAGCTGTGCTTAAGAATATAGTCCCTGGAGTCCAGTTGTCTGGCTTTGAACCCTGTTTCATCACTTACATTTTAGGCAACTTTGAGAAAGTTACATATTCAGATCCACAGTTTTCTCAGCTGTAAGCTGAAGGTAATAACGATTTGCATCTTCATGTGCTAATTATGAAAATTAAATGAGGTTGTATGTAAAGCACCCAGGTGAATGTCTGGCATATAGTAGAAGTTCATTATTTTCAGGGTCTGGAAATTAAATTTTTGGCAATACTGAAATATATTTTGTAACTTTAATGTGAAAAAAATTTAGATTTATCATATCTCTATATAGTCATTTTTTCCTTAGCATTAATCTCTGTGAGTATAGAGTGAGCTTTATTACTAATGTATATTGACCACCCATGCTCACAACACCATAGACATTGCAAACACCAAGAATTGCACTGTTTCATAATAATAAATTCAGCCACTCCACTTTCTGACTTCAACTTAAGTTCTTTCCAGCCACTTCCTCCTTAATTCCACTGAAATTGCTCCTCAGATTCATAGGAGAAACAGTCCCTTGACTTCTGTCAAGTCTTGAGTCTTGGTTTCCTCTTTTTTTGGCATTCTGGCTGCCAACTTTATTGCCCTTCTGTTATACATGTGTGCATAAACCATAAGCAGCTTTCATTGGACTTTCTACATACTGCTATAGGAAAAAAAAAAAGAATACAAATACAAAAAAAAAGGATATAAGATTAACATACAGAAATCTGTTGCATTTCTTTACACTAATAATGAAATATCTGAAAGAGAAAGTAAAAAAAAAATCCCTTTTAAAATTGTGTTAAAAAGAATAAATAATAAAATACCTAGGAATAAATCTGACAAAGGAGGTGAAAGACTTATATCCTGAGAACTATAAAACATTGATAAAGGAAACTGAAGTTGATTCAAAGAAAGGGAAAGATATCCCATGCTCTTGGAGGAAGAATTAATATTGTTAAAATGGACATACTACCCAAAGCAATCTACAGGTTTAATCTACATATCAAATTACCCATGACATTTTTCACAGAACTAGAAAATATCCTAAAATTTATATGGAAACACACAAAAGACCCAGGATTTCCAAAACAATTCCGAGGAAAAAGAACAAAGCTAGAGGCATAACCCTCCCAAACTTCAGACAATACTACAAAGCTACAGTAATCAAAACAATGTGGTATTGGCACAAAAACACACATATGGCTCAATGGAACAGAATAGAGAGCTCAGAAATAAACTGACACACCTATGGTCAATTAATCTTTGACAAAGGAGGGAAGCTTATACAATGAAGAAAAGACAGTCACTTCAGCAAGTGGTATTGGGAAAGCTGGGCAGCCACATGTAAACCAAAGAAGTTAGAACACTCCCTTACCACACATAAAAATAAACTCAAAATGACTTAAAGACTTAAATATAAGATATGACACCATAAAACTCCTAGAAGAGAACATAGGCCAAACATTCACTGAATAAATTATAGCAAAGTTTTCTTAGATCAGTCTCTCAAGTCAAAAGAAATAAAAGCAAAAATAAGTGGGATAGAATCAAACTTATAAACCTTTGCAGAGCAAAGGAAACTATAAACAAAATGAAAAGACAACCTACAGAATGGGAGAAAATCTTTGCAAGTGATGTGACTGACAAGGGATTAATTTCAAAAATATACAAACAGCTCATACAACTCAATAACAAAAAAAACCAAGCAACCCAATTGAAAAATGGGCAGAAGGCCTAAATAGACATTTTTCCAAAGAAGACATACAGATGGCCAACAGGCACATGAAAAGATGCTCAGCACCCCTAATTATTAGAGAAATGCAAATCAAAACTACAATGAGGTATCACCTCACACCAGTCAGAATGGCCATCATTAAACAGTCTACAAATAATAAATGCTGGACAGGGTGTGGAGAAAAAGGAACCCTCCTACATTGTTGGTGTGAATATAAATTGGTGCAGCCACTATGGAGAACAGTATGGAGGTTCCTTAAAAAACTGAAAATAGGGCTTCCCTGGTGGCGCAGTGGTTGAGAGTCCGCCTGCTGATGCAGGGGACCCGGGTTCGTGCCCCGGTCTGGGAAGATCCCACATGCTGCGGAGCGGCTGGGCCCGTGAGCCATGGCCGCTGAGCCTGCACGTCCGGAGCCTGTGCTCCACAACGGGAGAGGCCACAACAGTGAGAGGCCCGTGTACCGCCCAAAAAAAAAAAAAAAAAAAACTGAAAATAGAGTTACCATATGATCCTGCAGTCCTTGCAATCCCACTCCTGGGCATATATCTGGAAAAGATGAAAACTCTAATTTGAAAAGATGCATGCACCCCAGTATTTACAGCCACACTATTTATAATAGCCAAGACATGGAAGCACCCTAAATGTCCATCAATAGATAAATGGATAAAGATGATGTGGTATATATATATACAATGGAATATTACTGAGCCATAAAAAGAATGAAATAATGCCATTTGCAGCAACATGGATGGACCTAGAGATCATCACACTAAGAGAAGTAAGACAGAGAAAGACAAATATCATGATATCACTTATATTGGAATCTAAAAAAAATGATACAAATGAATTTATTTACAAAACAGAAACAGAGTCACAGACATAGGAAACAAACTTATGGTTACCAAAGGGGAAGGTGGAGGAGGGATAAATTAGGAGTTTGGGATTAATAGATACAAACTACTTATATATAAAATAGATAAACAACAAGGACCTACTGTATAGCACAGCATACTACATTCAGTATCTTGTAATAATATATAATGGAAAAGAATCAGTTATATATGAGTATAACTGAATCACTTTGCTGTATACCTGAAACTAACACAACATTGTAAATGAACTATACTTTAATAAAAAATAATAAAAATATATATACCATTGAAAATAAATAAATATATATATTTATATATACCAGTTTGTAAATGGGCCAACAAAGTTAATAAAAGCTGCCAAAAAGAACATTTTACTTAAACACTGTTTAAAATCTTTTTAATATTAGAAAGCTCTCACAACTTCATTTATTCCTTTTTTTGTTGTTATTTAAATAAGACATTGTATTTTAACTTATTCTTTTTTTCTTTAGTCCAGTTTCATTTTAAAATGATTATTGGCTGAATGGAATAATTAATGCAGGCATGAATGCATTTTGGGTCAAGTCATAGTCATCTGGGCCACTTGAAAGATGATCTAGTTCTATAGAAACCAGGTAATTTTCATTTTATGTCACGTTCAAGAAAATATTCTAGTATATCCGAGCTTTAATATTTAAAACAAAGACAACTTGGATGAAGATAGATATAGATAGATAGATTTTCTATTTTGGAGTATATTTAACAGTGTACTCATAAAGTAGTCTAGGATTGACTCAGTATATAATTTTGATGTAGGTAAAATTAAATTCTTTTAAACAACTTCTTTATTATAGGAAAAGATCTAATTTCAGTAATTCTGTGAATTTGAGTCTATATGTTACCTCTATTTGATAATTATTTGCACTGATTATCTCATAACATTTGTCTGCTTCATCTTAAAAAAAAATTCAAGCATTAACAGTGAAAATAATTCTCCAAAATCCTTACAGTCCTCTAGTATAGTGTGTTAAGGGAAAATGGACTGTGGAATCAATACAACTGAACAGTAAGCATGTTAGATAACCATTTGGATAATTTGTACATCTGATACATACCTAACGTGTAAGTTGTTGAGAGCTATACTTGGTGGCACTGTATTCTGATTTTTTTGGCATTGGTAAGATGAAGGGTGCTTATTTACATTAGATTCCAAATACCTTTTGTTTCATCTTTCCATTCCTGGAAACATTTCTTCTCTGTGTCTAAGCTGCTTTATTTCTATAAGTATTTCTCACTTCTTAATTATTAATTACTAATTGCTACTTATTAATTACTGACTGCAAACTTATTTCTTCAATGTTTGAGATTTTCAGAATTATTAAATTTTTTATATTAACTGTGGAAAACTATGAAGACATGTGCCTTAGTGAGAATTAATGATTTTTTGAACAATTCATGTAGAAGTAAGAGCTTCAGTATTCTGTTTTTAAAATAATTCTACTTGACATTCATTGTTCAAGACAAAACAGATAAACAATAACAGTTTTCCATCAGTCAGATAACTATGGAATAAAACTGAGAGGATGGATATTGGCATGTTGGTACTGTGCTCAATTTGAATTTGAATTCAACTCAAAATTTTACTCTACTACTCATTTAAGATGTCTCATGACTCTCCTTTATGTACTGGTTTAAAACAAAAAGCAACACAAAAAATAGTGTTGATTTTTTGCTCTCATCATAACATAAGATTGATCCTTAATTTTTTAAGTTCTACAGGTTACAGTTTTAAAAATTAATATTAGCACTTCATATAGACTCATGTAAATAAAATGTGTTTCTTCATTCCAACCCACCACACCCACCTGTAGACTGATCTCTAAATAATTGGTTTCTCTCCTTGCCAGTATTTTCTTTTCAATCAATGTCTTAAAATTGTCATGTAGAGTATGCTTTTGCTTTTCTTGTTGGAATTCAACATTTCTCCTTTTCTTTCTCCAGAAATCAACTGAATGTTAAGACTTTTCCTTTGGAATTGGTAATTTTTGGAAAATGTGTCTGAGATGAGTATAAAGAAAAGAAGAAAAGAGTTTTGATGTAGCAAAATTTTGAAGGAATAACAAAGTATATAGTCAAAGCTAGACAGCAACCATAATTTAGTGCTGCTATTTATAAAATTTTCCTATCATGATCATTAAAACGTAGACACATGACATCTCTTTTTTTTTTTTTTTTTTTTTTTGCCATACGCGGGCCTCTCACTGGTGTGGCCTCTCCCGTTGTGGAGCGCAGGCTCAGCGGCCATGGCTCACAGGCCCAGCTGCTCCGCAGCATGTGGGATCTTCCTGGACTGGGGCACGAACCCGTGTCCCCTGCATCGGCAGGCGGACTCTCAACCACTGTGCCACCAGGGAAGCCTGACATCTCTTATTTTTAATCCTCCATTACTTTCCTTGTTCTGACTAATCTTAGAATCTCTAGTATAAGCATATTGATATTATACTTCCTGAACAAATAAAACATGCGAGGGTCTTTGCTCATTTTACCTTCTCTACCTGGAATCCTCTTTCATCTTTTTATTAATCTTGAAGTGGTTTGGTTTTAAGCAACAAAATTCTAATTAGAACCAGCCAAGAAAAATGTAGATTCAAAAAACTAAACCAGTGAAAGTTCAGGAATTAAACTAGATTTTAGGGATGAACAGAATCTTGTAAAAATATCATTCTGTCTCTCTCTGCTGAATATCTGTTTCTTCATGTCCCTTTTATTTTTTCAGAATGGCTTCCTGCCTGCATTTGTAAATAAATCTCTCAACTTTTGATGAATTCCTGTCAGCCTTGTAATTAAAGGAAACTCAGTATTGTTATCATTAATTCCAAATTTAGGGTTCCTATGAAAGAGGTTCACATTTGGTTAGGTGTCCAGCCTAAAACTAATCCATTGTGACAAAAGGGTATGGGATATAAGCCAATCTGCAGGCCTTAGAGTGAGGCTAGGAAAGCATAGTTTAAAAAAAAAATTGCAAAAGGCTTTGAGGTTGTCATAAGCATTAAGTTGTTGGAATGAGAGCATGCCCATTAACTGTAAAGGAGAGAAGAGTGTTGAGCATTAAATTCTTTAAGGTCTAGCATGTAAACCATTTTGTTCATCAGACTTTTCAAAACTCCACTAATTACTACTTGCTTCATGTTCCAAATAGAACTTCATTCATACTCATTTTATGCCATTATCGAAATTGCCATATAGCATTATACGATCTTGCATACCTGTCTTCTCGCAACATGAGCTATGAGAGTTTTTGCCATGTTTTATTCATCTAGTGTATCTACTCAGTACACATTTTTGAATAAGTAAATTAGCTATTATACACATTGTTTGATATAAGTACAATTTATGCATCCTTTCTTTCTTCTTTTTTTCTCCCCTTCTTCTTTCCTTCTATCATATTATCGTGTTAAGCCAACTTTTTCCATAACAAATCCCTACACATATTCCCTATTAATCTGCATTATTTTCTTCAGAATGCTGCTCACTCTCCTAAATTATCTTATTTTTATTCACACCATTTTCACAATATTTTTATTCACATTCTTGTTTAATAATCTCCTCCTATTAAAGAATGAAGGATTTATGATATCAGGGGTCTTGTCATATTTATCTCTTTATTCTTTTTTTTTTTTTTTTTTTGCGGTACGCGGGCCTCTCACTTTTGTGGCCTCTCCCGTTGCGGAGCACAGGCTCCAGACGCGCAGGCTCAGCGGCCATGGCTCACGGGCCCAGCTGCTCCACGGCATGTGGGATCCTCCCAGACTGGGGCACGAACCCGTGTCCCCTGCATCGGCAGGCGGACTCTCAACCACTGCGCCACCAGGGAAGCCCATCTCTTTATTCTTAATACCAAGAAGAGTATCAGATATTTAGCAGGGGTTTTGTATATAAATAAATAATACATGGAAAATCCAGTATAAATCCTGGTCTTCAGAGATTATTTTTTTACACTGGGTAATAGGATAGGCACACAAAATTACTGTGAGAACTAAAATGTGCATAAAAATATTTCTTGGTGTTGAACTTGAAAAATTTTGTTGCAGTTGACATCAGAATGCATCTGGGAAGATATACTGAATTTGTCTAGGTGGAGCTAAGGGTGAAAGAGAATACCAAACAGAAATATCAACATGAATATATGGTCGAAGTGTGTCAAGCAGGCATAAGTATTTAAAGCATTTACAGCAAAACAGGATGCTGGCAGGTGAGCAATGAATGAGACTGAGTATAAGTTGAGGTAAGGCCTTGGAGAATTTGAATTGCAACCAAGGGAACAGTACTTATTCTTTAAATGCTGAAGAAGTGTTGGTAATTTTTGATCAGATAATAATGAAGTCATTGGAGACTTGGTAGAAGGCAACTGTAAAAATCAAAATGAAAAGTAATGTGTGAACTATGAGAGAGGGAATAGGAATAATATGAGGGAGTGTGTGAAAATATTGTTGAGGAAAGATAAAATATAATTGGCAACACACTGTAGTGTCAAACAAGGAAGACACTGAGGTTTTGAGTCTTTGTGACTGGGCAAATGCTGAAATAGGAAAATATGAAACTAAGGAAGTTTGAGATGAAAAAAGCTTCATATTTTATAAAATCATAGGATATCTGAAGCTATCTAGAAGCAGGGACTGAAAATTTAGGACTGGAAAATGGATAAAGGAAGGCTAAGAACAAAGATTTGGCAGTCATGCACACAGAGGTAAAAATTAAATTCAGATCTGTTGTGATGGTTCAGATTAAACGTGTAGAGAGGGAAAAGAAAGAGGGTCTAGAAAAGAACAATGAGGAATTTCTATTTACTACTATTCTTTGTAGAATAATATCTAGTAAGTTAAGGCAAATATATTTGAAGAAAATAAATATATTTGGTTTTTAATTGCGATATAGTTGACATAAAATATTATGTTTTAGGTTTACTGCATAATGAATAGATATTTGCATACATTATGAAATGATCACAATAAGTTTATTAAAATGTATCCCATACAAGATTATAATATTATTGATAATTTTCCTCATACTGTATATTATATCCATGTGACTTATTTATGTAAATGGAGGTTTGAACCTATTAATCCTCTTTACCTATTTGCCCATCTCTCCAACACCCCCTTTTAGTAATCATCTGCTTGTTCTCTGTATCTATGAATCTGTTTATGTTTTATTTGTTTTGTTTTTTAGATTGCACGTATAAGCGAAATCATGTGGTATTTGTCTTTCTCTGTCTGACTTAGTTAGCATAATACCATCTAGATCTACCCATGTTGTCACAAAATGGCAAGATGTGTGTGTGTGTGGCTGAGTAATATTCCATTGGATATAACTATGCCACATCTTTATATATTTTTCTTTCGATGGATACTTAGGTTGTTTCCATATCTCTGCTATTGTAAATAATACTGCAATTAACGTTAGAGTACATATATCTTTTAGAATTAATATTTTTATTTCCTTCAAGTAAATACCCAGAAGTAAAATTTCTGGATCATACAGCAATTCTATTTTTAATTTTTTGAGGGACTTCCATACTGTTTTCCAGAGTAGCTGTCCCAATTACAATCCTACCAGCAGTGTACAAGGGTTCCTTTTGCAATACATCTTATCTAACACTTGCTATTTATTGTCTTTTTGATGATAGCCATTCTGACAAGTATGAAGTGGTATCTGATTGTGGTTTTGATTTGCATTTGGTTTTGATTTGCATTTCCCTGATGATTAACGATGTTGCGCTTTTCTTTCACATTCTGTTGGCCATAGGTATGTCTTCTTTGGGAAAATGTCTGTTCAGGTCATCTGTCCATTTTTTCAATCAGATTGTTCATTATTTTGATGTTGAGTTGTATGAGTTCTTTGTATATTTTGGATATTAACCCCTTATAGGATATATCATTTGCAAATATCTTCTCCCACTTAGTAAGCTGCCTTTTCATTTCGCTGATAGTAATCTGCCTTTTCATTTCGTTGATAGTGTCCTTTGCTGTGCAGAAGCTTTTTAGTTGGATATAGTCCCATTTGTTTATTTTTGTTTTTGTTTTCCTTGCCTGAGGAGAGAGCCCAAAATAATATTGCTAAGAATGATGTCAAAGAGCATACTGTTTATGTATTCTAGAGTTTTTGTGGGTTCAAGTCTTGCATTTAAGTCTTTAACCTATTTTGGATTAATTTTTGGTTTTTTGTTAATTTTTGTTTTTTTGTTAATTTTGTTTAATTTTTTGTTTAAATTTTGATTTTTTGTTACAATATTGCTTCCGTTTTATGTTTTGGTTTTTTGGCTGCGAGTCACATGGGATCTTAGCTCCCCAACCAGGGATCAAACCCACACCCCCTACACTGGAAGGTGAAGTCTTAACCACTGGACCCCCAGGGAAGTCCCTGGGTTAATTTTTATATGTAGTGTGAGAAACTAGTCTGGTTTGATTCTTTTGAATGCAGCTGTCAAGGTTTCCTGACACCATTTTTGGAAAAGGCTGCCTCTTCTCCATTGTATATTCTTGTATCCGTTATCATAATTAATTGACCATATAAGTGTGCGTTTATTCTGGGCTGCCTATTCTATTCCACTGATCTAAATGTCTGTTTTCATGCCAGTACCATACTGTTTTGATTACTATTGCTTTGTAGTATAGTTCAAAATCAGGGAACATGAAAACTCCAGCTTTATTCTTTCTCAAGATTATTTGGCTATTCAGGGTTTTGCATTTCTATGCAAATTTTAGAATTATTTGTTCTATTCTGTGAAAATGCCTTTGGTATTTTGATAAGGATTGCATTGAATCTGTAGATTGCCTTGGGTTGTATGGTCATTTTGATAATATTAATTCTTCCAATTTGTGAGCATTGTGTATCCTCCCATCTGTTTGTGTCATGTTCAGTTTCTTTCAATGGTGTCATAGTTTTCCAAGTGCAGGTCTTTTATTTCCTCGATTAGATTTGTTCCTAGGTATTTTATTCCTTTTGATGCAATCATTAATAGGATTGTTTTCTAAATTTCTCTTTCTGATAATTTGTTGTTATTATATAGAAGTGCAACAGATTTTTCTATATTAATGTTGTATCTTGAAACTTTTCTGAACTCAATGATGAGTTCTAATAGATTTTTGGATCATCTTTAGGATTTCCTGTATAAAATATCATGTCATCTTCAAAGAATGATGTGGGCATTCTTGTCTTATTGTTAACCTTAGGGGAAACGCTTTCAGCTTTTCACTGTTGAGTATGATATTGGCTATGGGCTTGGCATGTATGGCCTTTATTATGTTGAGTTATGTTCCCTCTAGACTCACTTTGTTGAGAGTATTTATCATATCATAAATGGATTTTGAATTTTGTCAAAAGATTTTTTTTCTGCATCTTTTGAGATGATAATATGATTTCTATTTTTCAATTTCTTAATGTGGTGTATCACATTGATTGCTTTGCTGATACTGAAACTTCCTTGCATCCCTGAGATAAATCCTACTTGATCATGGTGTATGATCTTGTTAATATATTACTGAATTTTGTTTGTAATACTTTGTTGAGGATTTTCACATCTATGCTCAACAGGGATATTGGCTGGTTATTTTAATTTTTTGTGGTATCTTTGTGTAGTTTTGGTATCAGGATGATGCTAGCCTTGTAGAATGTATTTAGAAAAGATTACTCTCTCAAATTTTTGGAATAGTTTGAAAAGTTTAAATGTTTGGTAGAATTCCCATTTGAATCTATCTTGTCTTGGACTTCTGTTTGTTGAGGGTTTTTTTAAATTACTGATCCAATTTTATTACTGGCAATTGGTCTGTTCATATTCTCTATTTCTTCCTGACTCAATCTTAGGAGATTTTACATTGCTAGGAATTTATCCATGTCTTCTAGGTTACCCTTTTTATTGGCATATAACTGTCTGTAGTAATCTCTTATGATCCTTTGTATCTCTGTAGTATCAGTTGCTCATCTCTAAAAATTTTTATCTCTTTCAAATCTGAATGATAGCCTTGCCAATGAGTATTCCTTTTTTTCTTAATGTTTATTTATTTTCTTATTAGTCATCCATTTTATACACATCAGTGTATACCTGTCAATCCCAATGTCCCAATTCATCACACCCCCACCCCCTGCTGCTTTCCCCCTTGGTGTCCATACATTTGTTCTATACCTCTGTGTCCCAATCTCTGCTCTGCAAACCAGTTCATCTCTACCATTTTCTAGGTTCCACATATATATGTTATTATATGATATTTGTTTTTCTCTTTCTGACTTACTTCACTCTGTATGACAGTCACTAGATGCATCCACCTTTCTACAAATAACCCAGTTTCATTCCTTTTTATGTCTGAGTAATATTCAATTGTATATATGTACCACATCTTCTTTATCCATTCATCTGTCAATGGACATTTAGGTTGCTTCCATGACCTGGCTATTGTAAATAGTGCTGCAGTGAACATTGGGGTGCATGTGTCTTTTTGAATTATGGTTTTCTCTGCATATATACCCAGTAGTGGGATTGCTGGGTCATATGGTAATTCTATTTTTAGTTCTTAAAGGAACTTCCATACTGTTCTCCATAGTAGCTGTATCAATTTACATTCCCACCAACAGTGCAAGAGGGTTCCCTTTTCTCCACACCCTGTCCAGCATTTGTTGTTTGTAGATTTTCTGATGATGCCCATTCTAACTGGTGAGAGGTGGTACCTCATTGTAGTTTTGATTTGCATTTCTCTAATAATTAGTGATGTTGAGCAGCTTTTCATGTGCTTCTTGGCCATCTGTATGTCTCCTTTGGAGAAATGTCTATTTAGGTCTTCTGCCCATTTTTGGATTGGGTTGTTTGTTTTTTAATACTGAGCTGTTTATATATTTTGGAGATTAATCCTTTGTCTGAAGATTCCTTTACAAATATGTTCTCCCATTCTGATGGTTATCTTTTCGTCTTCTTTATGTTTTCCTTTGCGGTGCAAAAGCTTTTAAGTTTCATTAGGCCCCATTTGTTTATTTTTATCTCCACTACTCTAGGAGATGGCTCAAAAAAGATATTGCTGTGATTTATGTCAAAGAGTTGTATAGTGCCAGGTCTTACATTTAGGTCTCTAATCCATTTTGAGTTTATTTTTGTGTATGGTGTTAGGGAGTGTTCTAATTTCATTCTTTTACATGTAGCTGTCCAGTTTTCCCAAAACCACTTATTGAAGAGACTGTCTTTTCTCCATTGTATATCCTTGCCTCCTTTGTCATAGATTACTTGACCATAGGTGCGTCGGTTTATCTCTGGGCTTTCTATCCTGTTTCATCGATCTATATTTCTGTTTCTGTGCCAGTACCAGCTCTGTAGTGTAGTCTGAAGTCAGGGAGTGTGATTCCTCCAACTCTGTTTTTTTTCCCTCAAGACTGCTCTGGCTATTCGGGGTCTTTTGTGTATCCAAACAAATTTTAAGATTTTTTGTTCCAGTTCTGTAAAAAATACCATTGGTAATTTGATAGGGATGGCATTGCATCTGTAGATTGCTTTGGGTAGTATAGTCATTTTCACAATATTGATTCTTCCAATCCAAGAACATGGTATATCTCTCCATCTGTTGGTATCATCTCTAATTTCTTTCATCAGTGTCTTATAGTTTTCTGCATACAAGTCTTTTGTCTCCCTAGGTCAGTTTATTCCTAGGTGCTTTATTCTTTTTGTTGCAGTGGTAAATGGGAGTGTTTCCTTAATTTCTCTTTCAGATCTTTCATCATTAGTGTACAGGAATGCAAGAGATTTCTGTGCATTAATTTTGTATCCTGCTACTTTACGAAATTCATTGATTAGCTCTAGTAGTTTCTGGTGGCATCTTTAGGATTCTCTATGTATAGTATCATGTTATCTGCAAACAGTGACAGCTTTACTTCCTCTTTTCCGATTTGTATTCTTTTACTTCTTTTTCTTCTCTGATTGCCGTGGCTAGGACTTCCAAAACTATGTTGAATAATAGTGGTGAGAGTGAACATCCATGTCTTGTTCCTGATCTTACAGGAAATGCTTTCAGTTTTTCACCATTGAAAATGATGTTGGCTCTGGGTTTGTCATATATGGCCTTTATTATGTTGAAGTAGGTTCCCTCTATGCCCACTTTCTGGAGAGTTTTTATCATAAATGGGTGTTGAATTTTGTCACGCTTTTTCTGTATCTGTTGAGATGATCATATGGTTTTTATTCTTCAGTTTGTTAGTAAGGTGTATCACATTGATTGATTTGCGTATATTGGAGAATCCTTGCATCTCTGGGATGAAACCCACTTGATCATGGTGTATGATCCTTTTAATGTGTTGTTGGATTCTGCTTGCTAGTATTTTGTTGAGGATTTTTGCATCTATATTCATCAGTGATATTGGTCTGTAATTTTCTTTTTTTGTAGTATCTTTGTATGGTTTTGGTATCAGGTTGATGGTGGCCTCATAGAATGAGTTTGGAAGTTTTCCTTCCTCTGCAAGTTTTTGGAACAGTTTAAGAAGTATGGGTGTTAGCTCTTCTCTAAATGTTTGATAGAATTCACTTGTGAAGCCTTCTGGTCTTGGACTTTTGTTTGTTGGAAGATTTTTAATTTCAATTTCATTTTCATTCACAGTTTCAATTTCATTACTTGTGATTGGTCTGTTCATATTTTCTATTTCTTCCTGGTTCAGTCTTGGAAGATTATACCTTTCTAATAAGTTGTCCATTTCTTCCAGGTTGTCCCTATTATTGGCATAGTGTTTCTTGTAGTAGTCTCTTAGGATGCTTTGTATTTCTGTGGTGTCTGTTGTAACTTCTCCCTTTTCATTTCTAATATTATTGATTTGAGTCCTCTCTCACTTTTTCTTGATGAGTCTGGCTAATGGTTTATCAGGTTTTTTTTATCTTTTCAAAGAACCAGCTTTTAGTTTTATTGATCTTTGCTATTGTTTTCTTTGTTTCTATTTCATTTTTTTCTGCTTTGTTCTTTATGATTTCTTTCTTCTAACTTTGGGTTTTGTTTGTTCTTCTTTTTCTAGTTCTTTCAGGTGTAACATTACATTCTTTATTTGAGAATTTTCTTGTTTCTTGAGGTAGGCTTGTATAGCTATAAACTTCCCTCTTAGAACTGCTTTTGCTGCATCCCATTGGTTTTGGATCGTCGTGTTTTCATTGTCATTTGTCTCTAGGTATTTTTTGATTTTCTTTTTGATTTCCTTAGTGATCTCTTGGTTATTTAGTAACATATTGTTTAGCCTCCATGTGTTTGTGTTTTTTACATTTTTTTCCCTGTAACTGATTTCTAATCTCATAGCGTTGTGGTCAGAAAAGATGCTTGATGTGATTTCAATTTTCTTATATTTACTGAGGCTTGATTTGTGACCCAAGATGTGATCTATCCTGAAGAACGTTCTGTGCACACTTGAGAAGTAAGTGTAATCTGCTGTTTTTGGATGGAATCTCTTACAAATATCAATTAAATCTATCTTGTCTATTTTGTCATTTAAAGCTTCTGTTTCCTTATTTATTTTCATTTTGGATGATCTGTCCATTGGTGTAAGTGAGGTGTTACAGTCTCCCACTATTATTCTGTTACTGTCAGTTTCCTCTTTTATAGCTGTTAGCAGTTGCCTTATATATTGAGGTGCTTCTACGTTGGGTGCATATATATTTATAATTGTTATATCTCCTTCTTGGATTGATCCCTTGATCATTACATAGTGTCCTTCCTTGTCTCTTGTAATATTCTTTATTTTAAAATCTATTTTGTCTTATGTGAGAATTGCTATCCAGGTTTCTTATGATTTCCATTTGCATGGAATATTGTATGGAATCTTTTCCATCCCCTCACTGTCAGTCTGTATGTGTCCCTAGGTCTCAAGTGGGTCTCTTGTAGGCAGCATATATATGGGTCTTATTTTTGTATCCATTCAGCAAGCCTGTGTCTTTTGGTTTGAGCATTTAATCCATTCACATTTAAGGTATTTATCAATATGTATGTTCCTATTACCATTTTCTTAATTTTAGGGAGTTTGTTTTTGTAGGTCCTTTTCTTCTCTTGTGTTTCCCACTTAGAGAATTTCTTTTAGCATTTGTTGTAGAGCTTGTTTGGTGGTGCTGAATTCTCTTAGCTTTTGCTTGTCTGTAAAGCTTTTGATTTCTCCATCGAATCGGAATGAGATCCTTGCTGGGTAGAGTTATCTTGGTTGTAGGTTCTTCCCTTTCATCACTTTAAGTATATCATGCCACTCCGTTCTGGCTTGTAGAGTTTCTGTTGAGAAATCAGCTGTTAACCTTATGGGAGTTCCCTTGTATGTTATTTGTCGTTTTTCCCTTGCTGCTTTCAATAATTTTTCTTTGTCTTTAATTTTTGCCAATTTGATTACTATGTGTCTTGGCTTGTTTCTCCTTGTGTTTATCCTGTATGGGACTCTCTGCGCTTCCTGGACTTGAGTGGCTGTTTCCTTTCCCATGTTAGGGAAGTTTTCGACTATAATCTCTTCAAATATTTTCTCAGGTCCTTTCTCTCTCTCTTCTCCTTCTGGGACCCCTATAATGCTAATGTTGTTGCATTTAATGTTGTCCCAGAAGTCTCTTGGGCTGTCTTCATTTCTTTAAATTCTTTTTTCTTTGTTCTGTTCCACAGCAGTGAATTCTACCATTCTGTCTTCCAGGTCACTTATCCTTTCTTGTGCCTCAGTTATTCTGCTATTGATTCCTTCTAGTGTATTTTTCATTTCATTTATTGTATTGTTCATCTCTGTTTGTTTGTTCTTTAATTTTTCTAGATCTTTGTTAAACATTTCTTGCATGGTATTGATCTTTGCCTCCATTCTTTTTCCAAGGTCCTGGATCATCTTCACTATCATTATTCTGAATTCTTTTTCTGGAAGATTCCCTATCTCCATTTCATTTAGTTGTTTTTCTGAGGTTTTATCTTGTTCCTTCATCTCGTACGTAGCCCTCTGCCTTTTCATCTTGCCTATCTTTCTGTGAAATCAATTAGAGTATTCTTTTTTTTTTTTTTTTTTTTTTTTGTGGTACGTGGGCCTCTCACTTTTGTTGCCTCTCCCGTTGTGGAGGACAGGCTCCGTATGTGCAGGCTCAGCAGCCATGGCTCACAGGCCCCAGCCACTCTGCAGCATGTGGGATCTTCCCAGACCCCATGTCCCCTGCATCAGCAGGCAGACTCTCAACCACTGAGCCACCAGGGAAGCCCTCAATTAGAGTGTTCTTGTTTGTACTTTTACTTTTATCCATTCATCACTTTGACTATATCGTGGCACTCCTTTCTGGCCTACAAAGTTTCTGCTGAAAGGTCAGCTCAGAATCTTATAGATATTCCCTTGTATGTAACTGTTTGCTTTTCTCTTGTTGCTTTTAAGATTTTTTATCTTTATTTTTTGCCATTTTAATTATAGTGTGTCTTGCTGTGAACCCCTTTGTGTTCATCTTGTTTGGAATTCTCTGTAGTCATGAATCTGAATTTCTGTTTTCTTTCCTGGGTTAGGGAAGTTTGTAGTTATTATATTTTCAAATAAATTATCTGCCCCATTTTTCTCTCTCTTCCCCTTCTGGGACCTCTATAATGCAAATGTTAGTACACTTGATGTTGTCCCAGAGGTCTCTTATACTCTCATTTCTTTAAATCTTTTTTTGTTTTGTTTTGTTTAGCTTGGGTGATTTCCGGTACTATGCCTTCAAGTTTGCTGTTCGATTCCTCCGTATCATCTAATCTACAGTTTATTACTTGACTTGTAGTTTTTTTTTCATTTTCTTTGTTTTGTTTTGTTTTGTTTTTTTAATTTCAGTTAATGTGTTCCTCTGCTCTGTTTGGTTCTTCTTTATGTTTTTTCTTCATTAAATTTCTCACAGTGTTGATCCATCCTTCTCCTGAGTCCATTAAGTATCTTTGTAAACATTACCTTGAACTCTTTATTAGGTAGATTGCTTCTCTCCATTTTGCTTAGTTCTTCTTTTGGAGTTTTGTCTTGTTTCTTCATTTAGAACGTATTCAACTGTATCCTTGTTTTGCCTAGTTCTCTGACTTTTGTTTTGCTTTGGTTTAATTTTATTTTGGTTTTCCTCTATGCATTAGGTAGGTCAAATACATTTCTTGGAGAAGTGGCCTTATGGAGGGATCCAGCACACTCCCCTCTGGCCACCAGAGCTATATGCTGTATAGTAGCCCCCTAAATGGGCTGCATGGGCCCTCTGTTATGGCAGGGCTGACTACTGTGGGCACACTTGTAGGCGAGGCTGGCTCCAACCTGGTTGGTTGCCAGCCCCTGCCTTGTGTAGTGGCTGCAGCCTGCTCTTGGTTTGATTTTCAACCTGTGGTGACTGGCTGTGTGGTTCTGGGGATCCTGGGGCTTGTGCCTGTCCCTGGTGAGCACATCAGCCCCTGATGCTGATATGCTAAAGGAGGACTCCAAAATCGTATTTGTTACCATCATTTTCCTCATGATGAAATGAACTCCCTAAAACAGCTGCTACCAGTGTCTATAACCCTAGGGGGAGTCCCAGTTGTCCTGTCTCCCCAAGATGCTCTCCAAGATCAGCAAGTCCATCTGACCCAGGTTCCTTTCAAATTATTGCCACTCTGCTGGGATTTGGAACATGTAGATTTTGTGTCCTGCCCTGTAAGAGCAGCATCTCTGTTTCCTACAGCTCTCTAGCTCTCCCATGTGCAAGTCCTGCTGCCCTTCAAAGCTAGATGTTCTGGGGCTCATCTTTCTGGCACAGGATCCCTATATTGGAGAGTCTGATGTGAGGCTCAGACCTCTCACTTGTGGACAACTTCTGAATTATGATTATCCTCTTATTTTCAGATCACTGACCTGGGAGTATGTCTTGACTGCATAGCACCCCCCCACCCCCCGACATCCATCTCATTGTGGTTTCCTCCTTATATCTTTAGTTGTGGGAAGTCTTTTCTGCTAGTCTTCAGGTCATTCTCATCAATAATTGCTCTGTAATAGTTGTAATTTTGGTGTACCCCTGGGTGGAGATGACCTCAGGGTCATTCTACTCTGCCATCTTTGTCACACGATAAAAAAGGTAATATAATCAGAAAATGATTGTATTATTTAATAACCCAATATAACATAGTGGTAGATAAAAGATTTGATTTTATATTCTTTCTTCCAGAGTAACTTGCCTTCTGAAAAGTTGGCAGAAATTTCTTTGTTATCATAAATTCTTTATTTAGCCAGAGAAAACCAGATGGCCCCCTTCTGGGTGCACTCTACTAGGTTTGGCAATTATCTCCCCCCACAACCACGCTCCATGATTAAGACAACTTGCTGAACTGATTACCAGGCTTCCAAAGGAAGATGCTGGAATTGGATCTTAGAATGCAATGCAATTCACACTTTGAGCTTTCCTTAATTTGCTATGGAAAATGCATTTATTTGTTCATTTAGCAAACAAGTAATGATTACTTATTGTGTGCTTTACTCATTGATTGTAGTTTATTTGCTTACTAGACTAGACTCTTGCCAATTAGATGACATATACACAGTTTATTCTAAGGCACTAAGATTTTTTCAAGGTTAATAAAGTAATTTTTAAAGAAAACTAGCCACTGTAATTTGTGGGAAATTGTAAAAGTTTTTTAGAAGGTACTAATGCTGAGTAATTTAGCATAAGATTGTGACACTAATATGAAAAATTTGTAAAGAAGCTTTAGAGGAAGAAATTTCTATTTTCTACTTACTCAAAATATTGCTACCAAAAAATGTGAATGCTTACAGAAATATAAATTGAAATGTTTATGGCAGGGTGTAAAGATAATACTCAGCTTCATTCATATGCAATCATTTTTATATTTAAAAACATTTTATGCCTGTCTTTCCCCACTTTCCTCCCTTCTGTCTTCTGACAATCAAAAGCCTTTGACTTCTGGTTTCAAAGTTTTCATTTAAAATATTCATTTTATTTCAGTGAGCTGCTTTCAGGATAATACAGTTCATTGTTTTATTATACATAGCCCTTTAAGTCGTATTGTGTTAAAGAAATGCAAGCATTGGTAAAAAAAAATTAAATTAAAAACTGTTTATGAGGTACAACAAAGTCTACAGTGAAACTAGCAGTACTTTGCATTACCCTTCTCTAGCCCCTACTCCCACAAACCAGAGCTAACCATTTTCAAATATTAACATTATTCATGGTATTTACTTTCATATTTATCAACAGTACCCTATATTAGTAATTTGATGTAACAACATTTTACACTAGTTATCAACTTCCTGTTAAGGAGGGTGCATTTTTATTACACCACTACTCCCTCAACTTCTAGTCCCTACATATTACAATGTACAGTTATATTAGTATTTTTGTTTAAATATACAGCTATGTTTTTTATTATATTGACCATATATTTAACTTTTTATTTCTGCACCAATATTAAAGCATATTTGGGTTTCTTTGATATAAAACTTACTGTGTTTTCTGGAATTAGTGACTAGCTTGTGTTTGACTTGTTCTTTTCTTTGTACTTTAATCTAATTTCTTCTACATGCTCCGTCAGATATGATAGATACTTAACAATGTCATTTTAAAGATGTCTAAACATGTGAGATAATGAATCAGACGTTTTTTGTTTTTTCCTTCTGGAAACTCCCTTATTCCTGCTACAATAAGTTCTGGCTGTTCTTATAGCTGATAGCACAGCTATTATGTTAATATTTTCCTTACCTAATTCTAGATCATCCTTTGCTTCTTTTTGGCATTGAATTTCCTATTTTCTGGACTTTACATTTTAGAGTAGCTCCATATCAAAGAAAGTATGGAAAGTAAATGTATATCAGGAATATTACTTTAGAGAAAATGTCTTCTTTTCTACCCTTACTTTTGACTGATAATTGGTTTGGCATATAGTTTTGAGCTAAAAATTATTTTTCCTCAGAAATTTTAGCCATGTTGCTAATGAGAAACCTGATGTAATTTGAATTTCTCTTTATTTGCAATATGACTTTTCTCTCTGGTGGTTTCTTTATTCCTTGTATTGTTACACTTCATGGTCAGGTTCCTTAGGTAGAGTATGTCCCATGTATCATTTTATGCAGTGTGTTGGGCAGTTAGGTACACGGTAGAATATACCTTTGTATGTGGGGATTTGTTTGACTGGCAAATTGAAAATATTATCTCTTTATCTGTTTAAACAAACAATTTTAATTGTTTTAAACAAACAATTTATCTGTTTGTTATTTGTTCTTACTTTGTTAAACTTCTCTGTCATGAATTAAAATTTCTAAGTTGATTCTTTAAATTTCTTAGTTTGTCTTTTTTTTTTCATTTTGTTTGATTTTAGTTTATATTCTCTCAGATTCTTTATACATTATTTTCTGATTCTATTGTTGAATAGTTTTTATGCTATTAAAATTTTAATCCCCAAATTGTCATTATTCTTTAGTGATTGGTCATTTTCATGTATTCCTAATATTGCTTTATAAATATGATATTTTGTTTCACTTTTCCCTAGATATAATTTGTAGATTTTTCGTTTATACATTACCTTTATTTCATTTGGGGTAGAGCCCATCCCCTATTTTTGATCACTGTATTTTGAGTTGGAGACTTTACTTTTATGACTGGCATTTATTGATGGTCCATTCATCACTAAGAGTGAGATACTAATGATGGATTGACAGCTCTTCATGTCTAAGTAGAGAAAATTGACATTATAGTGGACTACACTATAATATGAGAAAATGGTAATCCACCTTTTTATTATGGACTCTAAATGTCAGTGTTCTAAAGATTTTACTCTGAGACTTAATTTCTTTCAACAAAGAGTTCTCCAGTCCTGCCTAGGAGACATAGCCCTGGCTGCAGGCATTTCTGAGACAAGACAAGGAAATAGGGTTAAAGTTGGTCTAGTCTTAAAACTGTGGGCTTCTACCTTGTCCTCTGGTTTTCAGTGTGCTCATCACTTCCTCTCTTATGAGCAGTATTAGTTGTTTGGAGTCCCTCATAATCCTGTTTGATTATGAAGTACAGAGCTGAGGGCAGTCATCTGACTGAGAATAGGAAATAGAATTTGGGGACTCCCACTGATTTATATATAAAGCTTATTCTCACCTCAGTACCTTTACAAGTTCTAGTCCCACTGTATGGGAAGCTCCTCCTTCAAATATGTATACTGTTTTCTCCTTTCCCTTTTTCATCTCCATGTTCAAATATCACCCTCTCAATGAGAACTTCACTTCACCACCATATTTAGAATTGCCTCTGCCCTCCAATTATCTGCCTATGCATATTCTCCAACTTATTTTCCTTAAAAAATACTTATATTCTTGATATTTGTTTTTGTGCTTTCCTTTTGGATACAATTTCCATGGGCATGGGGATTAACTGCTAAAACTCCAGGTGAACAGGGTGTTAAACATAGAAGCTAGTCCACAAATAATTGTTGAATAAAAATGTTTTTATTTTAATAATCTTTGTGGTTTCTATATGGACAATCACATTGTCTGTGATTAAAGACACTTTAATTTCCTCCTTTCCAAACTGTATGACTTTTATTTATTTATTTCCTTGCCTTATTGCACTGCCTAGAACTTCCAGTACTATGCTGATTAAGAGTGGTTAGAGTGGATACTGTTATTCTTGCAATTAGGGGGAAACCATTCAATCTTTAGCATAAAAGTGTCATGTTAGCTGTAGACTGTTTTTTTCAGAAGCTCTGTTTTTTTGTTTGTTTATTTGTTTTGTTTTGTTTTGTCTTTTTCTAGAAGCTCAACCTGAGGAAACTCTTACTCATTTCTGATTTACTTAGGCTTTTGGTTATACATGGATAAATATTAACAAAATATATGGCTTTATGTAGTGAAATTACTCTAAGATTTTTTCTTTATCTGTTGATATTTTGATTGATTTTTTTGTATTGATCAAGTGTTTATTCTTTAGATAAACACCACTTTCTAATGTTGAGTTATCTTTTTATATATTGCTGGATTGTATTTGCTCATATTTTCTTGAGAATTTTGTTCATTATAGATAACTGTTTATACATCTTTTTAAAAAAGTGTATTTTTAAAAATAAATTTATTTGTTTATTTATTTTTGGCTGCATTGGGTCTTCATTGCTGCGCACAGGTTTTCTCTAGTTGCGGTGAGCAGGGGCTACTCTTTGTTGCAGTGCACGGGCATCTCATTGTGGTGGCTTCTCTTGTTGCACAGCACGGGTTCTAGGCATGTGGGCTTCAGTAGTTGTAGCATGTGGGATCAGTAGTTGTGGCTCATGGGCTCTAGAGTGCAGACTCAGTAGCTGTGGTACATGGGCTTAGTTGCTCTGCTACATGTGGGATCTTCCTGGGCCAGAGATTGAACCCGTGTCCCCTGCATTGGCAGGCAGTCTCTTAACCACTGCACTACCAGGGAAGTCCCTAAAAAATAGTCTTTGTTTGGTTTTAGAATCAAAATAATGAGGCCTTATAAAATGAATCAATGATTACTTCCTTCTACGATATTTCCTGGAAGAATATGTAATGAATTGGTATTACTTCTTTCCTAAAGTAATTGAATTTACCAGTGAAGCCATCTTGGCTCAAATAAATGCACTAAACTTACATCTTTAAAGCAAACAAACAAACAACAAAAAAAAACTAGAGAAAAGAGCAAGTTAAAACCAAAACAAATAGAAAAAAAAATGCTTAAGAGCAAAAATCAATGGCATTATAAACAGAAAATAAAAGATTAATAAAATGAATAAACTCCTAGCAGTACTTATCAAGAAAAGAAGACATACATTACCAATATAAGAAATGGAAAGGAGGACATTACAATAGACCCTACAGACATTAAAATGATAATTATATATTAAAAACTTATATCCACAAATTCAATAAAATAAATTAAATGGGACAATTACTTGAAAAACTCAAACCAAGTTTACCCAGTAAGACATAGATAACCAGAATAGTCTTACATTTATTAAATAAATTGAATTTGTAATTAAAACCATTCCAAAAGAATTTCATTCTGAATGCATAATATCTACACTGTATCTTTAAAGACACTAAAAAAAAGAAAGAAAAAAAAGAAATGATATGCCAGGTAGAGGGAACAGAAAGTTGGTATGATCCTTAAGACAGACAAGAGCATTGTGCTTTTGAGGATACAGGAAAAGGTCACTGTAGCTGAAAACAAGGGAACAATGAAGGTAGAGTCAGATGTTGGGGTTGCAAAGACAGGCAGGCCAGGCCATATCCTTGGGGTTTTGGAGGCCATGGTGAAAATGTAGCCTTTATTCCACCTGCAATGTGAAGCTGTCTTCTCACTTCAGTAAATGGATGTTCTGTTTTCCAGTTGCAGGGATCTTTTTTGTGTTTTGTTCACTTGTATATCCTGAATGCCAAAAGTAGTACACAGGGTGTTTAATAAAAAATTGTAGCTAAATAAATGAATTTGAAATTTTGCTTTGTGCAGGAACTTCTGTCCAAATCCATTCATATTTATCTTTCTTTTGAACTAGCATTGTATTCCTTTATCTGTACTTTACTTAATGCAATCTGACAGTTGTCCAGTTGTTGGTTTGTTTTACCATTCTATTCAGATTTTATTTTAAAGACTGCATAGAGCTCTTTGGTTGAGGGGATTAAATTTTGAGATGTACATAGGTTTGAGTTGCAAACTTATCATGTAACTTTGGTCAATTTGCTTAACATTTCTGAGTCTTAGTTTTTATTTTAGCTATAAAATAGGAAATTATTTTTATCAGATAATTTTGTGATGAATGAATAAGAAAATATGTGCCAAGTTACTAATATCAAGTATATTCAATAAATTGAATGTATTATTATAATTAACAGTAGAATTATTATACTTTTTATTGAAATATAGTTGATGTACAATACTATATGTTACAGGTATACAGTATAGTGGTTCACAATTTTTAAAGTTTATACTTCATTTATAGCTATTATAAAATATTGGCCATATTCCCTATATTATACAATATATCCTTGTAGCTTATTTTATACATAATAGTTTGTACCTCTGAATCCTATATCCCTATATTGTCCCTCCTCCCTTTTCTCTCCCCATTAGTTTGTTATCTATATCTGTGTGTTTCTTTTTTGTTATATTCACTAGTTTGTTGTATTTTTTAAGGTCCATGTATAAGTGATATCACACGGTATTTGTCTTTCTCTGTCTGACTTATTTCACTTAGCATAATACTCTCCAAGTTTATCCATGTCATCAAATTCACATCTTTAATTAAAAACATAATATTGATACTTTAGAAATCTCATCAAAATCTTAAGAGTGTTGCATAAATTATGTAGAATACATCTGGAATTATTTAGGAGTGCTCTTAAAGACCAGGGGTTGTGACTGCAAAATTAAGAAAAAAAATCTAGTATAACATGTTAACAGCATTTTGATATTATTCATTCTGCTAAAAAATTTCAGGGAATTTACTATTAAAATTTTTCATTGTTGATATTTGATTTGTTTTACACTACAGGGGTATTTTCTTAATTAAAATAATGTAATCCAAATTACTGTAGAAATTACATCATAGCTCATTTATATCTTCTTGCCAAATCCGTCACTTAGTTGTCTTTCACATCACATGACTTTATAACTATTATCTAACCACAATTCAAATGGGGAAATTTTAAAAGTTGCTCTGTTGGATCTCAGTTTTAATTGTCAATTGTGAATTATTGTCTCAGGGCATTTTTTTTTTTTTTTTACTTTCAGCTGATTGAGCTCACTTACTGTTGACAAAAGACTGGCAGTCTTGATACTTGATTGTTTGTGAAATCTCAGAAACTCCTCTAGCCTGAAAGTACTTTTTTCATTGATAAGCTGTTTTCATTCAAAGAGGCCATTCTGATTAAATATAACCTGTCTGCAGGGAAGAATTCATTCACTATCTATCCCACTGGCAGAAGAGTTCTGCTGTCAGTATGAAAAAATGAGTTGCAGAAATGTGGATAGAAGGTTAAAAACTTTTGAAGGAGACAGAGGTGAATTAATAAATTGAGGGAATTACACCTTAAAGAAAAACACTTAAATCAAGGTACCATCATTGCATCCCTAACTAGATAGACCGACCATCAAATTCTTCTCTACTCTATTAGGAATAAGAAATCTGAGCTTCTTGACCTTTACTAGCTAAGGGAACTTAAATTGCAGTTTTTCCAAATTTAATTTTCTTAGTTATGCTATACTCTTTTCAACTCATAGAGCTAATTGTAAGTTATGATTATTAATCACTTAGTTAAGGACTTTTTGTTAATCCAGTATTCCATTACTCTGTTCTACTTTAAAGGGCTAAAATATCACTGTTTGTTGTTGTAACATCAATTTAGGTACTGCAGAGATTTCTTCAATCTCCCTTGCTCTCTCACCAATCCTTCCCCTCTTCCAATTCTGTCCTTCCTCTGCCCATCATTGAGACTCTCATGACTAACCTCTCATTTGCATATTACTACTAAACCTTACCATTTTCCTGCCCCATTTTACGGTCCTTCCTTCACTGAAGAGGAGGATTTTTGCTGTTCTTATTTTAGAAGGGGAATCTTTGAGTAGATCTGCTGGTCAGAGCAGAGAAACACCCCTGAAAAGATCATCCTAAAATCACCATACAGCAGAGCTAAATTTGGCAGAATAAGTGCTTAAGTCAAATGGGTCCAGTTGTTCAGAGGACCAAAGGGCAAAGTGGCTTGAAGCCAAAAGAAGTAGCAGAGTCATCAGTGGTTAATCATTTACATTAAAATTTTACAGTATGCTAAATATATATCATAAATCAATTTTAAGTTCTGCATAATGTAAGTAATGAGTTTATATTTTTGTTTCAAATATATTAAACATTAACTTCATTGTTTTCCTATTAATTGTGAACTCTTTTAAAATGAAATATTGGTATTTATAATAATGTTTAATATTACATGTGATATTGATATATACCAAAGCATCCACATTGTCATTTGATCACACAGTAGTTTCTTGATTAGATATGTGTAATTTTGTCTTATTACTTTTTAAATTATAACATCTTATATAGATGCAATATTTACTTTCTACTCAGTAGTCTGATTTCAGATATGTTTTATGAATACAAATATTTAGATTAATTCAGACTGAAGTGCAAAAGTTTGCTTCTTTTATGAATATTTGAACTTTAAATAAGGTTATTTCCAAATGTCAAGGTTAATTGTCTGTACTAATGACATCTTACAAATTGTATTATATGTGATTGGTCAAGCATTTTTAATGAATGAAAAACTCCTCATTTTTCATTAAGTTAAATTTTGTAGGAAATAGCTGCTGATGTGTTTGTACTTAAAGATGATCTTACATTTTGTTCAATAAGTGAAATATTTTATCAAAGATCACTTTTGATACTCAGTAAATTAGGATTAAATTTACTTCATTAGACACATCCTGATTACTTCTGTAGAGCCCTTTTCACATTATACCCCTAAAGTGAGAAGCACAAGGTCTTAGGATTCTTTTCATGATAATCAAATAGTATGCATTCTATAAGTATAATTTTCAAATAAGGAGAATTTATTCTTTGTTTTAGTTTTCAAGTAGCTATAATGCTACCTCCTCCACCCTTTCTAATCCCTCTTATCCAGATAGACAATTGCCTCAAATTCATGAAAAGCTATTTCACATTAAAGAGACTAATGGAAAGATCTACATGTACTTTACAAACATACAACTTCTGTTGGCTGATACTGTAGAAAGTGTACACCTGCGATTAAAAAATGAACTTGAAACCTGCAGAAGTTTATAAACAGATAGCTGGTGAATTGGCCTCAGGATAAAGGACTCTGAAATTGTTTTTAGGGAATTCTTTCCCAGAATAGTTAGACTTTTACTTTCATCTGAGATGCAGTTGGTCATAACAAAGGTAATTGCAGCCAAGCCTCTGGGGTTCCCTTTTTCTGTCGTCACAATTGGCACCCTGCTGAATGAAATATCAAGGCACTGAACCATGTCAGGGCAATGAGCATAATGATAGTGACTCAGTGGTATAAATGAGGTTAATAACTTGTGAGAAAGCAGAGCTTTGTTCCCAGATCCTTTGCATTTTTTTCTCTGTGCACTGTAGCTTTTTAGAAATATTGCCTATCAGTAGAGAGCTAATGGCTCTCGTCATAAAGCTAATCCACTGTGCTTCAGTAGTCTTGGAACTCATTTCTGAAGTCACACTAATCTGACTTTCTTCTGCTATGGTTTGCTTTTGCTCCTGAAAGGTTTTCTTATTCCCCAAGACTTCAAGCTGAGCATAAAGCTTTTCTGTTTCTTCTTATGTCATTGCTAATCAGGGGTGACACTTCTGTTTTCAGACTTTTTTTTTTTGTAATTTCAGTTTTTTAATACACAAGGAAGCATTTTGTGAAGGAAATAAAAGAGAATTTTGAAAATGTCACGGCCCCCCTTTAACACCGCCTCTGTGTCATCCACATGCACCCTTCCTTGTCTTCTTTTCTCTCCCCATTTCCCTGCATTCCACATCTCAGAGGGAAGCTTGCCACTGCTCTTGCTTACTCCCTGCATTCTGTCTATCTCACAAGCTATTTTGGGGATACCGAGTATCATAATAGACTAAGAAAACCATATAAATCCACACATTTCTTTTTAGTTGCCAGGGACTACCTAAGGCAATTGGATCCATTTGATTGTTTTCTGTACCAATATGTCCCTTGTAATAGGATTTGATTATTATGTTTTTTTCGTGCCCATTCTTTGGCTTTCCTCCCCTACTCTTACATGCTGCCGCAAGCATTTGCATAATGAAACTAAGGAATTGTGAAAGGAAATCAAATCACAGAAGATGAGAAAAAAATGTACTTCTAACATTCATTACATTAACTGAAACAGGATCAGCCATGTGTTTGTACTCTTCCCTTTTCCTTTTCAGTACTTTTGCTTCTTAAAATACTTGTAGTAATACTAAAATAATAGTTTAAAAGGTTATATAGTGCTACCTATGTGCCAGGCACTGCTTTTACATATAATATTAACTCCTGAAAAGTATATAGTACTGTTAGCCTCTGTCTACAAAAGAGAGCAGTCAGATAATCTGCTCTGTGTAAATTGTTGAAGTGGTTCAACAATTTACACAGATCAAGTAATTTGCTCAAGGTTGCACAGCTAACAAGTGGCAGACCTGGGGTTGTTCACCAAGAGAATCTAGCTCTAGAGATCACCTTCCCAGGCACCACACCATCTACAGTGAAACATTCTTATGTAGAATTTGGGAACAGAAGTAAGAGCGTCAATTATGGTCAGTTAAATCTGATTGGAAGCACAGTTCTCCTACTTAATAGAACTTAAGATGGTGGGCATAGTAATTCCCTTTTTGAATCTCAGCTTAATTCTTGGTAAAATGAAACTACTAACCTTCTTTCTTTTTTTTTTTTTTTTGCGGTACGTGGTCCTCTCACTGTTGTGGCCTCTCCTGTTGCGGAGCACAGGCTCTGGACGCGCAGGCTTAGTGGCCATGGCTCACGGGTCCAGCTGTTCCGCGGCATGTGGGATCTTCCCGGACTGGGGCACGAACCCATGTCCCCTGCATCGGCAGGCAGACTCTCAACCACTGCGCCACCAGGGAAGCCCCCTAATCTTATTCTTATTGTGATTTGTTGACGATTAAATATAAAAATATATAGATACCATCCCTAATTTTCTGATGAGAAAAACAGTACACGCAGAGATAAAATGGCATGTATGGATATAGAGTATGGAAAGAGTGAAACTAGTGCTTGAATGGTATTTTTCCTATGTCCATGCCTTCCATGCCTTTGACCAATAAAATTATCCTCTCTAGGTATCCTCATTCCTTGCCCCTCCACCTAGTGTCTGCTCTGCTCTTGTGATCCATTGATTTGAGATCCAATGATTCTATCATTCCCATCAGTATTGAAACTTGATACTGTATTCCATAGGGACTGCACCATTTTATATTCCCATCAATGGTTTATACGTGTTCCCAAAGTACACTGGTATTACTCTGTATCCTTGCCAACCCCATGTTATCTTTATTTTTTCTTGATAAGAGCCACCCTAAGAAGTATGAAGTGATATGTCATTGTGGCTTTGAATTTCCCAATTAGTGATATTGAGCATCTTTTCATATACCTGTTGATAATTTATGTATCTTTGTTGGAGAAATGTCTATGTCCTTAGACCATTTATAGTCAAGTTATTTAGTTGTTTCTTTGCCATTGAGTTGTAGGAGTTACTTTTATATATTAAATATTAATCCCCTATCAGATATATGGTTTGCAAATATTTCCTCCCATTCCATAGATTGCATTTTTACTCTGTTGATTGTTTGCTGTGCAGAAGCTTTTTAGTTTGATGTAGTCCCACCTGTCTGTTTTTGCTTTTGTTGCTTGTGACTTTTGAGTCACTATCCAAGAAAGTATTGCCAGGACCAACGTCGTGCAGTTTTTCCTCTGTTTTATTCTGAGTTTTATAGTTTCAGTTCTTATTTTTAAGTTTTAGACCATTTTGAGGTTTTTCTTGGTGTGCTGTAAGAGTCCAGTCTCATTCTTTTCCATGTGTATATCCAGTTTTCCCAACGCCATTTATTGAAGAGACTATCCTTTTCCCATAGTGTATTCTTGGCATCCTTGTCAAAAATCAGCTGGCCATATATGTGTTGATTTGTTTCTGACCTCTCTAATGTGTTCATTGATTTATATGACTGTTTTTATGCCAGTACCATACTGTTTTGATCACTATAGCTTTGTAATATAGCTTGAAATCAGGAAGTGTGATGCCTCCCACTTTGTTCTTTCTCAAGATTGCTTTGGCTATGTGAGGTCTATTGTAGTTCCATATGAATTTTAGGATTTTTGTTTCTTTTCAGTAAAAATGCTATTGGGATTTTGATAGGGGGTTTAATTGAATTTGTAATTGCTTTAGATAGTAGAGACATTTTAACAATATCAATTATTCCAGCCTGTTAATATTGGAGCCTTTATTTTTTGTGTGTCTTTAATTTATTTCATTGGTGTTTTGCAGATTTCGGTTTACAAGTTTTTCTTCTTCTTGGTTAAGATTTTTTGAGTATTTTATTATCTTTGATGCTATTATAAATGAGACTTTTATTAATTTTATTTTCAGATAGTTCATTATTAATATATGGAAACTCAGCTGAATTGAATGCTGATTTGGTTCTATTAAAAATAGAACTACCATATTATCCAGAAATCCTACTTCTGGGTATATAGGTAAAAGAATTGAAGTTAGGATCTCAAATATCTGTACTTCCATGTTCATTGAAGCACTATTTATTAACCCAATATGTGGAAACAACAAAAGTGTCCATCAATGAATGATGGATAAAGAAAATGTGGTATATACATACAATGGAATTATTATTCAGTCTTAAAAAGGAAGGAAATCCTGTCATATGAGATAACATTTATCAACCTGGATGACATTATGCTTAGTGAAATAAGCCAGCCACAAAAGGACAAATACTGCATGATTCAACCTATGTGAGGTATCTAAAATAGTCAAATTCATAGATATAGAGAGTAGAATGATGGTTACCAGGGGCTGGAGGAAGGTGACAATCGGGAGGTGCTGTTCAATGGGTACATACGTTGAGTTATGCAAGAAGAATGATTTCTATGGATCTGCTGTACAACAGTAAGTTTATAGTTAACAGTAAATTTATAGTTAACAATATTGTATTGTGTTCTTAAAAATTTGTTGAGGATAGATCTCATGTAAAGTTTTTTCATCACAATGAAAAAAGAGAATAAAGAAACTTGCTACTGTATATCTAGTACCCTAAGGATCAGCTTGCTTGTTTTCATACCCAAGTTAATCTAAGCATTAAAGATTTGCTGAAAGTGAGGAATGTAAAGGACTACAGGACTTCCTAGATAATTATGAATTTTAATAGCATTTAATGACAATGTCATTGATACCTGGTCCCATGATGTAGAAGTAATAAGAACCTTGACCTGGCAAGGACAACACGTGCCAGAAAAAACTTACTACACTTGTCAGTGCACAGTGTATTAATTGCCTCTTGCCTTGCCTACGTGAAGTGCCCAGTACTGACCTCCAACAATAGTTTGAAAATGAGCATTAAAGAAATGAATTGGTCAGCCTGTTATGTTCCTTTCACAAAGAACTTTAAGAGATTTGGCTCAATTTATAAGCCTGATGACCAGACATTCAGGAAATAACTACTTTCTTAAGTTCTCCTGATACAGGGCCACTTTCATGTTCTCTTTAAGTTTTATAATTCAGAATCATCAACATGTTTGTCATTCCTCTTTATTGTTTCCCATTCATGTCCCATATAGAGCTTTAAAAATGAAAAAAAAAAAAAAAAGAAAGAAAAAACCAACAACAAAGAATGTTCTGGATCTACTTGCTAGTTACCAGACCAACTGCACATTTTCCTGCTTCTTTCTAATCTGTAGAGCATCATTGTGTAAATTCAGTATATCCCTGGTTATACTTTGAGATTCACTTTCAAGCAAGAAGTCCTGTAAATAGATTTATTTCATCCTTATCTTTGTTCCACTTGCACTTTTTAAGTCCCTGAATTACACAGAGTTTTTTTATGTCATATTGTGACTTTGTTTTTAATTAATTTATTTGAGATTATATGACAATACAATATTTAATAAGAACTTACTTGGCCCCCACACACAATATTCAGTTTGGTGGGCAATATGCAGTCTGAAATAGCCCAAATCCCAAACATGGGGCAAGAGGTTATCATAAGATAGTATACTAAACTAAATATAACTGACTAGTACCAGCTACCAAACCCAACATGCTGTCAGTAATTTCTTTGGGAACTTCTCTATCATTTCAGAAATGATGAAGAGCAGGAAAATGTATGAGTTTCTGAAATATTGGGAGATTTTTAAAAATTTTCTTCATAAGATGCCATGCCAGGCATGGATTATCTGGAGAGAAGTCAAGATTCCTGGTTTGATGGAGTTTACTGTGAAGCAAGGATGGCAGACTGACAAACAGAAAGCACTTTCTCATGGTAAGTGCAATAGTAAATATATACAAAGTAGTCTGGGAACAGAAAGGAAGGAAATCTGGTCTTCCTGGTGTTAGTAGTTCAGAAAGAACATCCTCACAAAGATAATTGCATGGTAGACACAGACAGCAGCTTGAGCAAAGGCACATAGGTGAAATATCATGAAGTTTCCTTTGAGCTGTGAGAAAATTCCCATAACTGGAGTATAAAGGGCAAGACTAGCATGACAAGAGATAAAGCTGGGAATGTATAATGGGAGAAATTTCTGCACAGAATAAATATGAGGTTAGTCCTGCATTCTGTCAAACTGGACCTTGCACATAAGGGCAGGTCAAGTAGGAGACTCTCTAAATCACTGACACTCACAGAAAGAAATATTGTTGGTAATTTTGTGATCACTTTTAAGCTACGGAAATAACCCATATATTTACCCAATATGATCTATCAGAAAGCCTTGTGTCTTTTCCTCCTAAGTACATTAAAATCTTCACTTTCCTACCTACTTCCCCTGATTAATGTGAGAAGAAGAATGGCAGAAGAAGGAAATGGAAGCACCCTTAAAATCTGGACATTTTCCTTTGTGCTTTCATCAGCATGATTTTTCCTTGAGTGTTGAGACTAACTTTTGGTGAATAATGAACTTTTAGGAGAAATCTCTTACATTAGAGCTGCAAATTAGAATGCTATGGCTTCAGCTGATGCTCAAATATTTATTAATTGCTAAAAAACTGTGGACAGAATATCAGAAAATTTATTTTTCATATTCTGGGTTACTACATAATTGTCCTTTTGCTATAAACCAAAATATTTCATTTTGCAGTTTTTCATAATTCTTATTTCTCAGTTTTGGTTATATTTGTAAATTAATATCTTTATATCCATGACTTGTTACTAAATACAAGTTTCATAATACACATTACAAAGTGTACAGTGTTATTGGTTACACATTTAAAGAAACAATAGCAAAACTCATATCAATTTTATTTAGTCAGCAGATGGCAGTGTTTCTGAGTTGGTGAGTACAACTTCCTGTTATCTATCAAATTTGAAGTTTTGGCTTTGAAATATAGGTTTCTTATATTCAGAATTTGAATACTGTAGAGTTGTATTGAGAAATGTATTAATATTTTTGGAAAGATTAGAAGCAATGAATCTGGGAAATATTTTCCTCTTGATTCTGATCTATACTTGTTCCTTCCAGTTTTCTTTCCCTTCCTCTTCCTTCCCTTCCTTTATTCTTCTTTCCCTACCTCCATCCTTCCTTCCTTTCTTCCTGTTTTCCTTTATCCCTTCTTCACTTTCTCATTCCCTGACTCTTCCTATATTTTTCCCACCATTTTTCATTATTTCTCCTTTCCTGTTTTAAACCATTTTTATTTTTTAAAAAAATCTTATTTGCCAAGTTAAAAATGGATATAAGTAAAAAGCATTTAATTTAAAAATCAATCTTGCAAAAGAGAAGTTTTAGTAGAAGCCACAGGCCGGGAGTGTGTATGGAAAAATATTTTTACACTGAGAAAAATGCTTTTAAATGTCAGACTGATAAGTTGTTCGCTGATTTATTTAAGCAGACCAAATTATCTCATTTTTAGTGTGTGAAAAATAGAGTATTTTTGAAATTCACATGACAATTTTAACTATTTTGATGCATAAAGTGTTATTTAAGCTTTGAAGATGCTTGGAATTATCTGTATTTTGGGGAGTTGGTGAGTGGACTTAAAGAGGATGAGAAGTAATTTTGAGTTGTTTGGAAGGTATTTGTTTTTTCTGATGTCAGACTATTTTATTTGCATGTCTAAAAGAAAACCGATTTAAAAGATTTTTTTTTTTACTTTAGATTCTGCAGGACTTGCTTTTAAAGCAAAATCCTCTTGTACTATTGAGCAGTTGAAGTTTGTCATGGGTATTTTAGAGCTAATGATTGAATGATGGATCATGTTTGAAGCAAGAAAAAATGTGAATTATGTAATGAATAAATGCTCTATTTTCATTCTGAAAGCTTACTGCTTTATGTGAGGAAAGGGGCATCTCTTAATTAAGGCCATCAATAGCTATCGAACAATGAACTTCTGGCATGTGTGTGCATCTTTTTAGGAACCTAAACTCAATGAACATGTTTCCTTATACAGATGTAGCAGGTTATAAATCCTCAGTCTATTGTTCATACAAAAGTTGATGCTAGGAGTGGGGATTTTCTATCACCTGCAAACAAGGCATCCATCCATGAAAGCTTCGGTTATGTTTGAGGGAAAGTAACATCCAGTCTGGGTCAAGTCTTTGCCTACTGTATATTCAACATTTTTCTGAGTAATACCTCTTCTCTGAAGTGCCCAAGGAGGCCCCTGAAAATATGTCTGGATGTGTTCCAAGGTTGTAGGGAATTCTAATTCTAGTACCTTAGAGAGAGCCTGAGCAAACCACAAATACCTGGGCAGAAAAATATAGAGGAGCCCAACAAAATTTACAATTTAAGACAAAGCTCATTATCATTGTTCTTGTCCAAATTTAAACTCTAACATAAAATATATGTTGCTATTTTAAATGTACATAATTACCATACCTCACCCTTGTTGAATACTTACTATAGCTCAGGAACTCTAAGCACTAAATGTTCTGATGCTCTCATTATTATTATGACATAGCTGAGGAAATTGAGACTTAGAAAGCGCACTCAGCCAGATATTTGTTTACTCTCTAGGGAACAGGGACACATTGAAAGTCTTTAAAAAGCAACCAACCAACAAAAACACGGACACACAAGGGATAGTATGATTAAAGATGGATTGTAGATAAGTACCTCTGAGGGTATTGTAGATGAATCTTGGTGGAAAGAAAGCACAGTCTCTTGGGTTTGCCAAACAGGAGGAGGTAATTAAGATCAGAACAGTGGTAGTAGTATGGAAAATTGAGAAAAAAGTGCAAATACTAAATCTGAGCTTGACATAATTCATTTCTTTTGTTTTGAGAGCAAAAGAAAATGGAGTCCACTTACCTCTATAATAAACTCTCTGAAGTTCTTTTCTGTTTACTCTGACTTCTACTCAAAGGGTCAGGGAACTCAATACATAAATATATTGACATGCAGGTGCTTTTTACATTTTGAAATTTTAATGGATTTTTTTCCCCTAAGTTAGAGCTAAAATTAACAAATGTGGGTTAATTTAATTTGAAATGGATAACATTATTTGCCTCCTTCATACCTCCCTAGAGGAACAAAATCAAAATTCATGAAAGCAGGCATTGGAGGAATGAAGTAAGCGCTATTTTTCTTCTTTGGCTCTGAGGCAAAAAATTGAGAAGGGTAATGTTAGTGGTTTGGTAATAAAAGGTAACTCACATTGGAGTAATCAAAAATTAATATGATTTTTAAAAATAATGCTCTGAATAAAATAAGGAAAAAAAGTGAAAAAGTATACCATGGACACAAACCATTTATCAACCTCAAAGTAAACCAAAAAAAATTGTATGATTTTCTTTTTTTTAATAATGAAAAGACGAATTGAAAACTTTCTTAGTATGGTCTATTACCTATAAAAGCTCTTTCTTCTCTTCAGCTTGGTGTGCACTTTTGGACAGCTTCAGTCATGTCAGAGAGTTCACTCAAATGGCAAATTTTGGACAAGAGGCCTGGGGAGAGAAAAAAGATTTCTTTCTGTGTCAAATAAGAAATCTTTTCTAAGAAAATTAGGCCTTATTAGAAGATGGAAAGTTAGTCCTATTGGAATAGATATTTTCCATAGTTTACTAGAATTTTGTACATTAAAAAAAGAGAAACACAGGCAGGTGAAACAAAAGATGATACACTAAATTCTTACTGTGTACCACATACTTTATATTTTCTCCTCTCTGTGGCCTTATTATTATCCTCATGTTACAGATGAGAAAATTGAGAATGAAAGAAGTTAAATAACATGCACAAGAACGAACTCCAAACACTCTGCCTTCATACCCTACATTTATAATTACTTTACTGTCACCTTGGATATTTCCTAATAAATGCTAAATTAAAATACTAATATTTCATTTTTAATGTTTAGCGTATATTCTCTGAGGGCAATATTTTTCTTGATTAAAAAACTGTTATGACATTATTAAAATATCTAAAAGTATGTTCATACACTTCAGAGTGATTACAAAGGGGAAAAATTGAAACATTAGCATTATAGAAGACAGATTATTCTCTACCTGCATCTGTGTTTTGCTTGTGTATAGTGTTTTAAATAGTGTTGCTTGTTAATGAAAAAATTAAAATGCAAATAAATTCCCAGAACATCATTGATATTTGCAAGTCTCTAGACATTCATTATACTTTAAATGGTAGTAAGATAATTAGTTTTGAAAATATAAATGGCAGGCTGAAAATTAGTGTAATATATATATTATAGGCCAAGTGAGAATACCTGCCCTACTGCTTTATGACCGATCTGACTCTATTTTGGTGGATAGATAAAGCCACATATATGCAGGTTAAATAATAATTTAAGATTTAAATAAAATTTCAAAGACTTTTCTGTTGTTAAAAAATACATTTTATTTTACTTTAAAAATTCATATAAATTTTTATATAATTTATATTTTGGAATACTTTGGAATAATTTTAAAATGGCATCAAGATTGCAGAAAATTTGTACTTACAAAAATGTTGCAATGGAACTTTCACATAGCCTTTACCCAGATTCCCCAGTTGGTGATATCTTACTAAATTTGCTCAATCACCACTTTTTTACTAACTGCATATAAATGTCAAGAATTATGAAGGGCCTGAGATTTTATCCTGCTTGTAAGCTAACAAGTTACCTTGACAAAGTACCATAGATGCTGGCAGAAGTCAAGAGACTTTTGGGTCAGAGACTTTATTATTCCTCATTAAGACTTTATTACTCTAGACACAGCAGGGAGCATTAGCTCCATTTTCCCATTGGTTCCTTTTGCCCAATACTATGGGGATGAAGGTACGGATAATGAGAAGGCAGATGGATGATGCACACACAGTGGGTCTTTATTACAACTAATTGTAAACTTAAAAAAGCCTTCATCTTATATGGGGGCTGCTCTATACCTGTCCAACCTTTACCTCAGAGGGAAACATTAAGTTTATTATCCTGATCATAAAATAAACCTTCTCTCTGCCTAGTGAAAGGAGACATTACCTCTGTCTTTCACAGCTATTTGCTATATAAGCATCCTGACAAAGATGGTAGAGGATAAAACCTTTCTCAAGATATGTAGAAAGGCAAAGTGCCATGGAGAATTAGCCCCTACAAGGAATACCTATTATATCATTTTTCCCGTTTGAACTGTTAAAAATAGTATCAGACATGATGCCCCACCAGTCTTTATACTACAGTGCATATTCTACAAAAACAAGACATTCTCCTAAAAAACATAGCACAACCATGCAAATCTGAAAATCAATATTAATACAATATTACCATGCAATCCACAGATTCTATTCAAACTTTGCTAACAGTCCAACAATGTCTCTTTTCTTTTTCCTTTTTTGTCAAATATCTAAACTAGGGTCATGTAATTCATTTTTATGTCTCTATTTTTCTTCAATCTGGAACATTTCCCCAGTCTTACACTATCTTTCATGACCTAGACTTTTTTAAGGAATGTAAGGTTTTCTATCCAGAGGATTTCCCTCAATTTATTTCTGTTGAATATTTCCTTATATATAGAATCAGCTTGTGACTTTCCAAGAACCATACCACAAAATGATGCTATGGCTTTTGGTGCATCACATCATGAGAACAGGACATTATCCCACCCCTAATAGAAGCTTTAACTTTGATCAGCTGGCTAAGTTGCAAAATTGTCTGCATATTTTCTTTACTGAAAAGTCTTGGTTTTTCCTTGTGTAACTTTTAAACATTTGGGGAGAAATTACTGTAAATCTACCTTAATATTCTGTCATCAAACTTCCACATGCCTATTTTACAATTGATGTTCCCTGCCTAAATCAACATCAACTATAATGGTTTATTTTCTATTCCTCTTATTCTTCCTATATGTATTATACTTCTAACATAAGAAAGATTTCCCTTTAGCACCATACAATTATCCATTGGCTTATTTATTTATATCTGTGTGGAGTCATTAATTATGATATTATCTAATGTAATATAAGCCATTACTATTGGTAGTTTTGATGCATAAATTTTCCTAAATTTAGTAAGTAGGAGCCCCTTCAAACTTTTGTCTGCTTTTGACATGTCTCTATACTTCTATGAGAACTTTAATTTCTGTCACAAAAGATGTGCACCTGTTTTATCTGGTACTTTCCTTGTTTGAAATCAGCCATTAAGTCATTTCTTGAAGGACACTTTATTTCTTTCAGTAGAGGATGGTATTTACATATCAAGATCTATGCACTTGGTGCCCTCATTACTACAGAGGTATCATAGAATCCAGGCCCTCTAAATGAAAAAGCTAAAAATATGACTAATATTATATATACCTACATACATTTATTTCTATTTGTGAATTGTGGAGATCTATTCACAATAATGATACCACATCCAATTTAACACCTTCTCCCTTTTCATATTTGTAAATTCCTTCTCTGATAGTAAGAATCCTAGTTCCTAATATCTCAATATATTTACTTACTTTCTCAGTCTCCCTAGATACACATCCACTCTCCTGACTGCCAGTCACTTCCTCAACTGCTGGCCTCACTGCTATCTCCCTGGCTTTGCTGCCAGTCCCAACCTCAACCTCTTGGCCCTCCACTTTTTCAGCCTCTCTATTTCCTTGGCTTTATTGCAATCTACTCTTCCATACTGACTGCTTGGCCCCTTCAAGGGAATAGAAGTAGAAGAAAAGGAGGAAATTACTTTCAATTGTTATTTTTAAAATAACGTTTAATTTTTACATTTCACTGGGTACATTTTTTGTAGTTAGAAAATTTGGCACTTATAGGCTAGAATCAATAAAATTTGGGGAATATATCATGCCACCCTACCATGCCTAAAATTGTCTTAATGTGATTGTATGAAGATTTTACTATTAAGATATCATTTTTTGAACTGTGGCTAATGCCCAACTATTTTAGTCTTCTAGTTTTGTTACATTAGAATGACATTCTACTAAATCAATGAAGTGTTGTTCAATATACTCCCAGTGGTATGGAGTTTCTGAGAAAAGGCAGAAACCAGTGACTTATCAGAAATAGTGTCTTTGAAACATGACAAGGCCATCATATACCTTCAGCAGAACTGGGACAGTTGGGTCCCAAGAGTTGTAGATAAAACTCTGAGTAACTTAGATGCTATAAAAAGGAAATGTTGGAAGTGTCTTGCTATCTCATCAGGATTCCAATATAATTTTCTAAAGATATGTGCACTAAAACGGAAGGCTGTGTCACTTCTGAAATAAATGTGAAACTTTTATCAAACCTAATGCAATGTGAATTGAAGCCTTATAAAAAGAGGGTATTCATAGAACACTGTGTTATTTAAAAGTATTAATAGAGTACTAGTGAAATGCTTTGTGATTCAAATAACCTTTCAAGGAATGAGCCATGTTCATGCTATATTTTGAGTAAAAGTATGTCAAAGTAAAATTTAAACTCAATGAAAAAAATCAGAGGAAATTTGTAAATTGTTTGAACTGTCACCCTAAGGCTTCTGGGATGAGTGTGGCTAGTTAGTACAGCTGGAGTGAAGTTCTAAACTTCGGTAGGTGGAGAACGTTTCTGAACCAACAAATGTTTAGGGACATATACCAATCTTATACTAAAATGACACTGATAAATATCAGGTGCTCCAAAAATGTTAGCTATTATCAGTTCATGATATGGACATTGAAAAATGTGTTTTTGAGAGAAGAGGTGTTCATTTTCTCTACTACAGTACATACTAGATCTAGATTATGCACTAATCTGACAAGGTGACCAGCATGAAACTTCTTTTAATCAGTCAAAGCCATATTAGAAACCAAGATTCTGGCATATACGTCAAGGTTAAAGTTCAAATAAGAAGTTCGTGTAGGAGGAGGATTTAGGATGGCAGCATAGGAAGACCCTGAACTCACTTCCTCCTTGGGACAAAACAAATATAAAACTATATATGGAATAATTCCCTCTGAAAGGGACCTGAACACTAGATGAACAGAGTTTCCACAACAAAGGATAAAAGAACAGCACTGAGATGGGTAGGAGGAACAGAGATACAGTCACGCCGAAGTGAAAAACCACACCTGAGGAGCAAGGGACTTGAGCTCCATGTCAGGCACTCCAACCCTTAAACCCTGCAAGGGAGAGAGGAGCCTAAAAAACACGTGTCTTTGAAAACCAATAGGGAATATTTCCAGGAAAGCTATAGAGTTACAGGGAATGGAAAAGCCTCTCTTAAAGGGCTCACATGCAGACTGGCTCAACTAGCTCAAAAACATCAGGTTGAAAAGCACATGGACCATAGGTGAAGGGGACTGATTTATCAAACTTGGAGCATCTGCCAGAGAGTCAAAAACCATTTGGGATCCTCTTCAGGGACTGAGACACTTGTGTGAGCCATTTTTGCAATCTTAGTCTATCTTACTAATATCAACACTGGTGGGAACCATTTGGGAAATCTCCATTTATCCTGATAGTCCCAGTGGGTGTGCCCTGCCTAGAGCCTCACCAATCCCTGAGCATCAGCCAGGTCTCACAATAGGCCAAGTGATAATCCCTCCCATCAGTGCCCGGCAGTTGATATGGCCAGGCTCTGCAGCCATATCAGGGGAGCCCAACATGCAAGAGACCAGGACCCACTGCAGGTGGGCTCAACAACCATTCCAGAGGCTAGCCCCACCCTCCAGCATGCCACAGCTGCTGCGCCTAGCCCTGAAGCCATTCCAGGAGCCATCCCTGCCCACCATCCCTGCAGCAAAGGCTGCAGCCCTGCTACAACAGGAGAGTGTATTCAGCCCACATAGAAGACACCCCTTGAGCACCTGGTTCTGGTGGCCAAGTGGAATTGCACTTATGAGCCCCAGGAAATCTTCCACACAAGGCCACTCCCTCAAGAATGGGAGAAGCATCTGATTTACATAACACATAGAGACAAACACAGAGAAGTAGGCAAAATGAGGAAACAAGAGTATGTTCCAATTGAGAGAACAAGACAAAACCTCAGAGAGACGCAATCTACCTGATAAAGAGTTCAAAATAACGGTTATGAAGATGCTCACTGAACTCTGAAGAAGAATGGACAAACACAATGATAACTTAAACAAAGACATAAAATATAAGAAAATACCCAACAGAAATTATAACTGAACTGAAAAATACATTGAAGGGGTCCAACAGCAGATAGGATGAGGCAGAAGAACAAATCAACAAGTTAAAAGACAAAGCAATAGAACTCACCCAGACAGAGCAATAAAATGAAAAACGATTTTTAAAAAGTGAAGATAACTTAAGGGACCTTTGGGACCACATCAAGTGGAATAACATTCACATTATGTGGGTCCCAGAAGAAGATTGAGAGAGACACGGCCAGAAAACTTACTTGAAGAAATAGTGGCTGAAATCTTACTTATTCTGAGGAAGAAAACAGACATCCAAGTCCAGGAAGCCTAGAGATTTCCAAATGAGATGAACCCAAAGAAAGACACACCAAGACACATCATACTGATATACCTGACAGATATCGTTGGTTCCATTCCAGACCACTACAATAAAGCAAATATTGCAGTGAAGTGAGTCACGGAATTTCTTTTTGGTTTCCCAGTGCATATAAAAGTTATGTTTACACCATACTGTAGTCTATTAAGTGTAAAATAGCATTATGTCTAAAAAAGCAATGTATATAACTTAATTAAAAAATACTCCATTGATAAAAAATGCTAACCATCATCTGAGTTTTCACAAATCATAATCTTTTTGTTGGTGAAGTGTCTTGCCTCAGTGTTAACGGTTGCTGACTGATTAAGATGGTGGTTCCTGAATGTTTGGGTGGCTTCCTTAAAGTAAGACAATAATGAGGTTTGCCATATTGATTGACTCTTCCTTTCAATTGAAATCTTAGAGGCCATTGTAGGTTTCTTAAATGGACTAATTTCACTATTGTTGTGTCTTTACATAGGCTTGAGGAGAGAGAAATATGGGGGAACAGCCAGTCCATGGAGCATCCAAAACACATACAACATTTATTCATTAAGTTTGCTGTCATATATGGGTGCAATTCATGGTGCCCCCCCAAATTACAATAGTAACATCAAAGATCACTGATCATAGATCACTAAAACAAATATAATAATGAAAAAGTTTCAAATATTTCAGCAATTACCAATATGTGAGACAGAGACATGAAAAGAGCAAATGCTGTTAAAAAATGGCCCTGGATAGCCTTGCCCAAGGCAGGGTTGCCACAAACCTTCAATTTTTAAAAACACAATGTCTGCAAAGCACAATAAACCAAGGTATGCCTGTAATTTAAATGGTAAAAGTAAAGGATAAAGAGAGAATCCTAAAAGCAGCAAGAGAAAAGCAGCTTGTTATGTACAAGGAAAATCCCATAAAGCTATCAGCAGATTTTTCAGCAGAAACTTTATAAGTCAGAATGGAGTGGCATGACATATTCAAAGTGCTGGAAGAAAAATAATTTCCAACCAAGAGTTTTCTAACTGACCATTTTCTTCAAATTTGAAGGGGAGATTAAGAGTTTCCCAGATAAGAAAAAGCTGACAAAGTTCCTCACCATTAAACCAACCCTACTAGAAATAATAAAGGGGCCTCTTTAAGCTGAAAAGAAAGGCAGTAATGAATAATAAGAAAACATACAAAAGTAAAAAATCTCCCTGGAAAAGGTAAACATATAATAAAGGTAGTAGATCAATCACTTATAAAGCAAGCATGAAATTAAAAGACAAAAGTAATAAAATAACTAAAATTATAATAATTAGTTAAGGGAATAAAATAAAAGATGTAAAATATGTCATCAAAATAAAAGTATACAATGGTGGGGGAGGGGAAGATAAAGCTTTGAAATGTGTTCAAATTTTAAGTTGCTACCAACTTAATATAAGCTACTACTTACATAAGAATCTCATAGTAAGCACAAAGGAAAAGCTTATAGTAAATACAGAAAAGAAAGTGAGAAAAGAATCTAACATAATGCTAAAGAAAACCACCAAAACACAAGGGGAGAGAGAAACAGAAGAAAGGAACACAGAGGAACTACAAAAACAGGCAGAAAACAATTAACAAAATGGAATAAATACATAATGATAATTAATTTAAATATAAACACTCTGAATTCACCAATCGAAAGACATAGAGTAGCTCAATGGATTAAAAGAAAGAGACAACCATATGCTGCCTAGAAGAGACTTTAAAAGAAAGGACACACAGAGACTGAAAGTGAGGGGATAGAAAAAGATATTCCATGGAAATGGAAATGAGGAGAAAGATGGAATAGCTATAATCATATCAGACAAAATAGACTTTGAAACAAAGACTGTAATAAAAGACAAAGGAGGGCATTATATAATGATAAAGGGGTCAGTCCAGCAAGAAGATATATTTATAAATGTATATGCACCCAACATAGGAGCATCAACATATATAAAGCAAATATTATTGGGCATAAAGGGAGAAACTGAAAGCAATACAAAAATAGTAGGGGAAATTAATACCCCACTTACATCAATAAATAGAGCATCCAGACAAAAAATTAATAAGAGGAAATACTGGCCTTAAATGACACATTAGGCAGAATGACTTAATAGATATGTACAGAACACTGCACCCAAAAGTAGCAGAATACACATTCTTCTCAAGAGCACTTGGAATATTCTCCAGGATATATCACATGTTAGGTTATAAAGCAAGATTCAATAAATTCAAGGAGATTGAAATCATATCAAGCATCTTCTCCACCACAATGGTATGAAACTAGAAATCAGTCACAGGAATAAAATGAAAAAAAACCCATAGAGTAAACAACACAGTACTGAATAACCAATGGGTCATCAAAAACATCAAAGGATAAATTAAAAACTACCTAGAGACATATGAGAACAGAATTACAACATACCAAAATCAATGGGATGCAGCAAAAATGGTTCTGAGAGGAAAGTTTATAGGAATGCAGGCTTAACTAAAGAAATAAGAAAAATCCCAAATAAACAATTTAACTTTACATCTAAAAGAACTACAAAAAGAACAAATGCCCAAAATTAATAAAAGGAAGGAAACAATAAAGATCAGAACAGAAATAAATGAGAATAAAAAAATAATAGGAAAGAACAATGATCTTTTGATTTCTAAGATCTGGTTCTTTGAAAAGATAAACAAAATTGACAAGCCAATAGCTAGAATAACCAAGAACAAAAGAGAGAGGGTCCAAATCAATAAAATCAGAAATGGAAGAAGAGAAGTTACAACTGGTACCACAGAAATACAAAAGATAATAAAAGACTAATCTAAACAACAAATTAGACAATCTAGAAGAAATAAATTTCTAGAAAAATACAATCTTCCAAGACTAGATAGTGAAGACAGGGAAAATCTGAATAAACCAATTACTAATAAGGAGATTTAAACAGTAATCATAAAGCTCCCAAACACCAAAAGCCCAGGATTAGACAGCTTCAAAAGTGAATTCTACAAAACATTCAAAGAAGATTTAAAACCTATATTTCTCAAACTCTTCCAAAAAATTAAAGAGGAGGGAAACCTTCCAAACACATTTTACAAAACCAGTATTACCCTATACCAAAACCATGCAAGGATACCACAAAGAAAGAAAACTCTAAAGACTCCATCAAAAAAATTGTTAGAGCTAATAAATTAATTTAGTAAAGTGTCAGGATACAAAATTGATATACAGAAATCAGTGACATTTCTATACACTAATAACAAACTAGCAGAAAGAGAAATAAAGCAAACAGTCTGATTTATAATTGCATCAAAAATAACAAAATACTTAGGAATAAATTCTACCAAGGAGGTGAAAGATTTGTACACTGATGAAAGAAACTGAAGAGGATACCAAAAAATGGAAAAATATTCCACGTTCATGGATTGGAAGAATTAATATTGTTAAAATGTCCATACTACCCAAAGCAGTCTACATGTTCAATGCAACCACTATCAAAATTCCAATAGCATTTTTTTACAGAAATAGAACAAGTAATTCTAAAATTTGTACTGAGCCACAAAAGACCCCAAATAGCCAAAACAATCTTGAGAGAGAAGAACAAAGCTGGAGGTATCATGCTCCCTGATTTCAAACTATCCTACAAAGCTACACTAATTAAAGCAGCATAATACTGGCAAAAAGCAGCACACAGATCAGGATTGAGATCCCAGAAACAAACCCACACATATATGGACAATTAATAACAAGGGAGCAAATAACAAATAGAGAAAGGACAGTCTCTTAATAAATGGTGTTGGGAAAACTGGACAGTCACATGAAAAAGAATAAAACTAGACCACTGTCTTACACTAAATACAAATTAACTCAAAATGGATTAAGGACTTGAATGTAAGATCTGAAACCATAAAATTTTTAGAGCAAAATTTAAGTGGTAACATTATTGATATTGGTCGTAGTGATGTATTTGTGGATCTGACTCCAAAGGCAAGGGAAGCAAAAGCAAAAATAAACAAATGGGACTGCATCAATCTAAAAAGTTCCACACAGTAAAGGAAGCCATCATCAAAACAAAAAGACAAACTACTGAATGGGATAAGATATTTGTAAATCATACATTGGACAAGGGGTTAATATCCAAGACATATAAAGATCTCATAAAACTCAACAACAACAAAAACAAAAACCAACCCAACTAAAAATGGGCAGAGGACCTAAATAGATATTTTTCCAAAGAAAACATACAGATAGCCAACAGGTACATAAAAAGATGTTCAACATCACTATTTATAGGGAAATGCAAATCAAAACCACAATGAGGGCTTCCCTGGTGGCGCAGTAGTTGAGAGTCCACCTGCTGATGCAGGGGACATGGGTTCGTGCCCCGGTCCAGGAGGATCCCACATGCCACGGAGCAGCTGGGCCTGTGAGCCATGGCCGCTGAGTCTGCGTGTCCGGAGCCTGTGCTCCGCAACAGGAGAGGCCACAACAGTGAGAGGCCTGCGTACCACCAAAAAAAAAAAAAAAAAAAAAAAAAACCCACGATGAGCTATTATCTCACACCTGTTAGAATGGCTATTATCAAAAAGACAACAAATAAGTGTTGGAGAAGATGTACAGAAAATGGAACTCTTGAATAGTGTTGGTGGGAATGTAATTTGCTGTAGCCACTACAGAAAACAGTACAGAGATTCCTAAAAAAATGAAGAATAGAACTGTTGTATGACCCACCTACTCCACTTCTGGGTATTTATCTGAAGAAAATGAAAACTCTAATTCAAAAAGATATATGCATCCATATATTTATTGCAGCATTATGTAAAATAGCCAAGATAGAGAAGCAACCTGAGTGTCCATCCATGGATGAATGTATGAAGAATATTTGAGATATATATCCATACATATACACACAGAATAGGATTCTACTCAACCACAAAACAGAATTTGTGACATGAATGGACCTGGAAGGTATTATGCTAAGTGGGATAAGTCAGACAGAGAAAGACAAATACTGTGATTTCAATCATATGTAGAATCTAAACCAAACAAACCCCAAACCAGCACACAAACAAAATAAAACAAAAACAAGTTCATGGATACAGGGACCAGATTAATGGTTACCAGAAGGGAAGCAGTTTAGGGGGTTAAAATATGTGAAGTGGGTCAACTGTATGTTGATGGATGGTAACTAGACTTGCAGTGGTGATCACTCTGTAGTTTATACAGATGTCGAACTATAATGCTGTAGGCGTGAAACATATAATTTAAAAAAACCATCAAAAATGTATAGCAGTTCCTTTTTATATAATTAGGTAAATATTTTAACTTCTTTATTCCTTTAGGGAGCTGTCATTTAAATTAAAATGATAATATAAATAAGTCAACATTTTAGATTTTAATCCTGGGACTTCGGCTAGCTCATGTCATAACTCTCTTCTAAACTCGCTGGTTGTCATTTTCCTTTATCTCTTTTTCACTGAATATTTTGGCCATGTGGCTCATTCCACCTTCATCTTCACTTTTTTTCCCCCAACATAACCTGCTTTGCCATTGTCTCTTGTTCATTTATTTTTTTCTCATATACCTAAGGAACTTGTCATTTTTTCAAATGATTTACATGAGGAAATGTTTCATTGATTTATACACATCTGATTTAGTTCTCTTGTATCCACGCTCTTGTCCTGTATATGTGGTTTTTGATCAGAGGGACTCAATCCTCACGGGAAGGAATCGCTGGTTGATATATTGGAATAAAGTAAGACCAAGAAATGAATGGTAAACAACAATAGTTAGTTGACATAATTTTATTACACAGAATGAATCAAGGCTTGGTAGATGAAGAAAATTCTCTTAAAATATTGTCATTTTATGCAGAATAATAGCTTGTATCTTTGACTCTTGATTATGTGTTAATATATAGACAAGTACTAGAGAACATAAAGTAGACTATGCAAGAATGGCATTAAATATAGGAAATGTATTCTGAGAAATTATGAAATTAAGTACAAGGCAAACATTCTTCTGAATGGAAAATTGAGAACTGGCTAAGGAATAAACGGGAAAGTTAGGGGTCTGGTCCATCTCTAGATTATGCAGTAGTATAAAATAGTTGCTGGTAAAGTTGGCCTAGCATGCCAAAACTTTCCTTCAAACATACAGCCACCATCAGTATAGAATTGAAGTGGGTTATTGCAGTCAAATTGACCTTGTAGCAGTATGTCCTGGGTGGAAACAAACTGTACTGAACACGATTTCTTGGTACATACTATAATTTAGATTTTCTTCATCATTATCTCTGGCACTTTTTATTGCTCTCCCTGAGAAAAACAGTTTTTACTTTGTGTGTGGTTTAGAAAGATTGGTCTACTATCAACACAGAATGAGAGATAAAACAAGACAATAGTGGCTTACTAATAATAAAAAACTTCATATCATATTAATTAATCATATGTGATTATTATTAGAACTCAGGCTTAAGTGACAGATTATAATGGACTTAAGAAATTGTTCTTTGTTTACTGAGGAATTTAGACATATAAAAATAAAAAATTAGAAATTCTCTGAGATGAAGAAATGCCTAAATAATAAGCTCCTCTTCTTTTTGCCTTTATCTAGTTGTTCAAAAAACTATCCAGGTTAAAATAAAGCAGTATTCAAGAACTCTTTGGATGTTATTTCTAGTAAATTAATATTTTCAAATGTACTTAAGTTTAGTTATACAGTGATTCTTATTCCTCTGATCTATTAGTATTCCCATACACTAGTTTGTCTCTAAATTCTGAAAGGTACTAAGTTGGTTTGGTTCATAGCACTCCAAATGTTTAAAAACGGCATCTCTGAAGTCATACAGAGTAGGCTTGTATTCTCTCTCTCACTTACTAGACATTGAAAGTAAGTAATTTAAACTTTTGTCCAAATAACTGCATGTTTTTGAGCCCCAATTTTGCTCTCTGTTAAAATTTATAAGATTAAATGAGCTAAGTTCTGCAATATATTAAGCTAATTTAAAATGATCAATAATTGGGAGTTCTTTTAAATGTCATCATCATATATAAATATCCTTCATAAGTATTCATTGAGAGGCACATGACATCTTGCTTAAAAAAATCTTTACAAACCTGTTTCTACCAGAATTAGATTCTAATGTTAGGATTTTATATTAATCTAAATCCATTCTGTATTGTCAAATATGTGTGTAATTGACCTTCATTTCCTGACCTAAGAAGCTCTGAGTAACCACGTTCATCAATAAAAAGTCATTATACAGGACAAGAATGGTGGGTGGAAAGTCTCAAAATAGTTTGTATATTATGTTTGCATCCATCAAGATGAAAATGGAAAACTGAAAAACACATTTTATTACCTGACAAGCACCATGAAGTGTCTACCTTTACTGTATATAAAAATCACATTTTATTAACACAGGTTAACAGAAGGGAGTAACATTTGCAGTATGGTTTGAATTTGTAAGTGTGTAGTCTCTCTTTGTGCATATATCCATAATCTCAATTTAAAACTCTGAGACTATGGAAAAATCTGTTGTATTTACTTATAAATGGTTTATACATATCCATTAGTGCAGAAAATGCTTATTGAGAATCAATTATATATCAAGCAAGTAATTAGATCCTGGGTATCCACAAGAAAGTATACATTTGATTGATCTCCAAAAACCCACAAGCTAAGGAGAAAGATCACTATCAAAATAACTATATCAGCTCTAGCTAGATCCCATTCATAGCCTACTTAATGCAATTATACTCATGGGCCAAAAACCCCCTGTGCCTTTGTTTATGTGTCTGTGTGTCTGTTGGGGGATGGTGTGGTGGTGGTAGCAGGGTTTAGGAGAAGGAAATACAGAAAACTTCAATGAAGTATATGTCATAGTGAAAAATATATTCACAAATACATTAATAGGTGTGTTTTATAAAGGACTTTTATATTTCATTATTCTGCAGAGATTTAATATGAAGAAATAACCAGCAAGGAATGTGGAAAATTCTTTAATTTCAACCTCAGCTGTTTGAGCTTTATTTTTCAGTTGTGTAAAGTGATAGAAGGATTTCTGAATATTCATTCATTCATTCACTCATTTATCCATAGTTATTCATTAAAAAGGTACTTCCTGTATACCTAATAAGTTCCAAGCACTCTCTAAATGCTGGGAATACAATGCTAAACAAACATACACACATTTGTTGTACTTGTAGAGTTTATAATCTAACAGAGGAATTAGATATGAATTAAATATTCATGTTGATGTATACATGTATATATATATACATATATATATATACATAAATATATAATTTAAAAAGAAGCTAGTACTCTGAAGGAAAGGAATAAAGTTCTGTGACAACATATATCAGAACAAATAAATGGTAGAAGAAATCAGGGAAGGTTTCTTGAAGAAGTGAGCATTAAACTTAGATTTTAAGATAATTAAAATTTACCTAGAGAAAGGGGGTGAGGGTGAGTAGAAACATTGTTTCAGGCAGAATAATGTGTTTATGTAGTCAGATTGTGCATAACAGGTTTGAGAAATTATAGGAGGCCCAGTATGGCTGGAGCAAAGGCCAAGAGGAACAGAGGCAGTTTGGCGCACAAATGTTAAGGCTGCATAACTAATATCAAGTGTATGTTTTTCTCTTAAGACAAATTAATATCAAATAACCTGATAAAGATTTACATAGGTTGTGAGGGAAAGAACAATGCCCAGGTTTACTTTGTAGTTTCTGGCTAATGGCAAAGACTTCATGGTGTCATCATTCCCTGAGAAACGCACTAGAAAATGACCAAATTTGGAAGGAAATGGAATGATATTTTAGAATAATAATTCTAATAATAGTGTAGACAATGATCAGATATGGGAAAACAGGGGTTTGGGAAAGGATGATATATCCAATAATAAGATTGTTTCAATTTTCTTTACTATGTAACAAATTCTATCCTCATTTAGTGACTTAAATTTGAAGTTCTTCAGGAAGAAGTAATATGTTATAGGTCAAAACTTGTATCTAAAAAAGAAATGAAGAGTGTTGAAAATGGGATAAAGGAAGGTACAGTATAATTTGTTGTATTTAATTGCTTTAAAAATTGCTGATGGCTTAAAGCTATAAAAGTAAAATCATATTGTGTGTTTATAGTGTATGTCAAAGTGAAATATTTAACAATAGCGGTAAAATGGATGGAGGGTGGGATTAGAAATACACTGTTCTAAGATTCTACAACTATTTGAGAAACAATGTAGTTTTTAAAGACAGACTCAAGCTATTTTAAACGTGTATTATAATCAGCTCCAGGGTACCACCAAGAAAGAATACCTATATAATAAAGCTAAAATTGCTGTTCTCACTGTAATTAGAGTTCTGTACCTTTTGGATTAATAATCTAATTTAGTAAATGATTGTATCTTTCTCTTCCTTTTCTCTTTTCAACTTAAACATGAGGGAGCTTTTTTTTAAAAGTCTTTCAAGTAGGAACTGATCAGAAAATCTGTTGTTTCCCTGGTAACCTTCTATGTAGAGTCCTGGGCTTGGAGAGCCTTTATTTTCTGCTAAGGCCACAGATTTTTGGAGAAACAATCTGAGGGACACATGCGAAAGCAGATTGTTTAGGTATTTCTTTTATTTAATCAAAAATAAAATGCTCAGGGCTTCCCTGGTGGCGCAGTGGTTGAGAGTCCGCCTGCCGATGCAGGGGACGCGGGTTCGTGCCCCAGTCCGGGAGGATCCCACATGCCGCGGAGCGGCTGGGCCCGTGAGCCATGGCCGCTGAGCCTGCGCATCCGGAGCCTGTGCTTAAACAACAGTAAGAGGCCCGTGTACTGCAAAAAAAAAAAAAAAAAATGCTCAAATCACCTGCTATTAAAGACAATAGAACACAAAATGCAATAAGCACAATAAACTCTAATTAATATATATATAAAATAAAGGTATATTGTAAACTCCATGGAAGTCATTTTAAAAGTTAATAACATAGAAGAGTAAGTAATAAGTCAAAAGAAAACATAAAATGGAAACATAAAAATGCTCAATTAACCCTCAGAAGGCAGAAAAATGTTTAAAAAGAAACAACTAATTGTTGATATCAACCTAGTTATGTTAACAATACATTAAAAGTAAAGCAGCCATATGGAAAAAATTTTGGTGGTACTTCAAAAAATTAAACATAAAATTACCATATGACCCAGCAATTCCACTTGAAGGCATATATTCCCAATTTTTGAAAATAGGAATTGAAACAGATATTTGTCGCCAATGTAAGCATTATTTCCCTTAACCCAATGGTGGAAACAACCCAAGGGTTCATCGACAGATTAATGAATAAAGAAAATGTGATATATTCATACAATGGAATATTATTAAGTTATAAAAAGAATGAAGTTTTGATAGATGCTACAACATGGATAAGCATTGAAAATGTTAAACTAAATAAGCCATACACAAGAAGATGAATATTGTGTGATTCCACTTGTGCAAAATATCTAGAATTGGCAATCTTATAGGGACAGAAAGTAGATTAGAGGTTACAAAGGACAGGGAAGGCAAGCAATGGGAAGCTGTTACTTAATGAACAGGTACAGAGTTTCTATTTGTGTGATGAAAAAGCTTTGGAAATAGTGGTAATGGTTGTACAATGTAATTATGGTTTTGACACCAATTACAATGTGTGGGGTTTTTCACCACAGCAAGCAATTCTCTTATACCAGCTGGGTGTCTTTTGATTCAACTCAGTTCTGACACTATCTACTTAGATAGTGTCAGATCTCTTAGTTTAAAGGCTTAGTCCTACAAGGTTACACCTTCCCCCACTTCCACCAATTGCAGGTTCAGGTGGTTGCTTGTGTTTTTAGCCAACTAGTTGTAGATCAGGGGTTCCAATGACCCCCTTCTTGGGTTCAATTTATTTGCTAGAGAGGCTCACAAAACTCAGAGAAACGTGTTACTTACTAGATTACCATTTTATTACAAAAGGTTTATATAAATCAGGAACAACCAGATGGAAGAGAAGCATAGAGTAAGGTAGAGAGAAAGGGCAAGGAGTTTTCATGCCCTCTGCACGTGTGCCACTCTCCCAGCACCTCCACATGTTCACCAACTTGGAAGCCTCTCTGAATGCCATCTTCCTGGGGTTTCATGGAGGCTTCATTACATAGGCATGATTGATTAAAATCATTGGCTATTGGTGATTGAACTCAATCTCTAGTCCCTCTTCTGTCCCTGGAGGTTAGGGGGTAGGAATGAAAATTCCAAACCTCTAACAAAAATTGGTTCCCCTGGCAACAGCCAGGTAACCTAGGAGCTTTCCTAAAGTCACCTTATTAACATGATAAAAGACACTCTTATTGCTCTCACCAGGAAAGAAATCCAAGGGTTTTAGGAGCTCTGCGCCAGAGAAAGGACAAAGACCAAATATATGTTTCTTATTATAAATCACAACATTGTAGTTATTAATGCAACTGAATTATATACTTAAAATGGTTAAAATGTTATATTTTATATTACATATATTTTCTGACAAAATGAGTCTGGAGCATCTTACAGTGCCTGAAACTAAAGATGCTAAAGAACAAGGGCGTGTCAAAGGGACACAGGAGCCAAGCTAAAGGAATTCCCAATAGTCAAATCTAGAATAATCTGAGGAAATAATAATGATGATGATAAAGATATTAGTAATAGATTATAACCCAAGTATTAAAATAACTATCCATGCATCCATACTGACACATAAATTATTTAAAAAATTGAAAATGAGAAAAAAGGGATAAATCGTTCCTATCAAGTATTTCAAATAATAGGTAGGTAGATAGATAAATAACCCCTCTTCTAGGTAGAGCTTAATTCTCCTCCCCTTGAGTGTAGGCTGAACTTAGTGACTCTCTTCCCAGAAATAGACTATGGACTGAGAAAATGGTAACTTTAAAGTGGAGAAAATTGTCAGACACCACCTTAGCCAAGCAATCGACATTAATATCACCAGTAATAAACAATGTTGATATATATCCTTTATAATAGTCTTTCCCCAAATTCATAACCCCAGTATGATCATGAATGACTTTCTAAAAAAATACCTGACCAAATCTCTTCTAAAATGTCAAGACCATGAAAAACAAGGAAAGACTAAGAAACTGTCACAGACAGGAGTAGACTAATTGGAGATAATTATTGAATACCATGTTGTATCCTGGATTGTATCTCTAAAAAGAAAAAAAAATGACCATAATAGAAAAACTGCTGAAATAAGAAAAATCCGTAGCTTTATTACCAGTATAATACTAATATTAATTTATACTTTTGATTAAATATACCATGATTATACAAGATGTTAATATTAGTGTAATCAAGTTGAAGCTTATGTGATAGCTCTCTGTTACGTCTTTGCAACTTTTCTACAAATCTAAATTTCTCCAAAAAGTGCGGTAAAAAAAACTTAGCATGCTTATGGTATAATAAGTTTACCTTATATTCCTCCTGTCGGCTTAAAAAAATTGCACAATGTGAGAGTTGTGAGTTAAGTTTTATTTGGAGCAAAATGAGGACTGTAGCCCGGGAGACAGCATTTCAGATTGCTCTGAAAAACTGCTCCAAAGAGGTAGTGGGGAACGTCAGTATATATGTGATTTTGGTGAAGGGGGAGTACATGCAATCAAGCACATATTTGCAGAAGATTTCTGCTGGTCTCGTGAAGGTTACTGCTAGTCACAAGGAGCAGACGTCACCATGATGGATTTTAGTGCTTTTCTAGATATGAGGAGATACAAGAATTGGGTTCATAAAATAGGCTCCTGAAAATATCTTATCTGAAGACCCTTTCTGCCAGTTTTTTCCCAGAGCACAGAGTGCTTCATCTCTGCTCTCCACCCTGAACTCCTTTCAGGGGGTGTTGAAAATGCAGCAGCACATGATTTAATCCTTGCAGAGATAGATGGTAAGTGCCAATGGCAAGTGCCAATTTGTAGTTGACACTCCTGTTGTGATGAAATAAAACACAGCATAATCTGTACAATATTCTTACCAAATAGTCTCATCTCAATTATAAGAGAATAACAGTAATCACCTCAAATCATGAGAAAACAATAGAGTAAAAGTAGACTTGACACATTCTACTAGACAACAGTTATGGGTTTGAAAAAAAAAGTCAATACCATGCAATATGTCATAAAAATTTTAAAAGATTGGGGAGTATGTTAGTGTCCCAGGGCTGCCCCAACAAATTACCATAAATTTGGTGGTTTAAAACATCATAATTTTTTTCTTTCACAGTTCTGTAAGCCAGAAGTCAAAAATAAAAGTGTCATCAGAGCCATGCTGCCTTTGTAAGCCCTGGGGAGAATCCTTCCTTGCTGCCTCCAGCATCTGGTGTCTCCAACTATTCTTTTGCTTGTGGCTGCATCACTCACATCTTTTGACTCTCCCTTCACAGAGCCTTTCCCTTCACATGTCTTCTCCTCTACTTGTGTCCTCTAGGGACACTTGTTACTGGATTTATGACACACTGGAATAATTCAAAATAATCTCTAAATCCTCAATTTAATTACATCTGAACACACCTTTTTTTTTTCCAAATAAGGTCACATTCACATTTACATGATTTATGTGTTCTGGGACACCAACATATCTTTTAGGAGTCAACATTTATCCCACTATAGGTAGAAACTAAGGACAATGGGTATTCAGTAGATATGAAAATTACATGCAGTGAGTTACACTTGTTTCGATTATGGGTGAAAACACCCAAAGAGACATTAATGGAACAGTTGGGAAATTTTTATATGGACTGTACCTTTTTGATATTATTTATTATATTATTATGATGTTTATTAACTATGATGATGACACTTTTGTTATATAGATGAATCTATGGGTTCTTAGTGGTTACATGCACATATATATGAAATTGAATTGTTTGCAACTTACGTTCAAATAGCAAAGAAATATTGTAGGAGTGTCTGTGTATAAAATAGAGGTATAAGTAATGAGAGAGAATAATGAGAGAATATGTTAAAATGTTAACGATTTAGTAAATCTAATTAAAGAACGCACTGGTTTTCATTATATTCCTGTTACAGTATTTTGTAGGTTGAAATTATTTTTAAAGAAACACTTTAAAAAAACAAAACTATGATCCATTGGTGATTTTCTGTTGCTTTAGGTCTTAGGGATTAGAACTGTGTGACTCAAGATTTAGAGGTCAAATACTTCATCCTCTACTACTAAAACTTATGGCTCTAACAATCTTAGGAATTAAGACTACCTGTAAAAGCTGACTTTTACCCACTACTAGATATTGTTAAAATTTATGTAAAACGTAACATATTCCTTTATCAAGCAAATCACATTTTGATGGTGACTGAACAATTATGTGGGAAGATTTACATATCTAAGCAAATAACAATTTTAAATGCAAAATACTTAGGTTTAGGTGTTAACAGATAATCATGCACAAGATATTGAATTTGTCAATAAATGTTCATCTCCTTTTGCCTTTGCTAATAATGTATCAGACTTATTTATAATAATAATTGAGAATCTAGAAAATTACAAAATAAGGCTCATTTTTCAAAATAGAAAGGCTCCAGGGAACCCCTGGATAGGTAGATCAATGTTTTTCACACCCTGGATGTTTATAACTGTCTCCTCTCTTGGATACTAGGCTGCCTATCCAGTGAACAGTTAGAGGATTGTTATTATGTCACTTGACTGTGTCATTTTTTCATATTCAAGGAATTTGCTGAATATTATTTCAGTGCATGTCTGCAGGTAATACACTGACATGGGACTGTAAGGCAATGATAGATGAAGTGTTGTATGTAGGGTTTGCAGGGGTGTGTGTGTGTGTGTGTGTGTGTATGTGTGTGTAAAGTATAGTTAGAATTTCTGGAACAGTTTGTTTTTGATTTATGAAGGTCACTAGTGAGTATATAGATCAAAATTTGACTTGTTTTCGATAAGGGTCTCGATTAGTCAGTCAATAGCAAAGTGCTTTTCAGAGTGCAATTCTAAAGGTCCTTCTAGGCACTCTCTTTGGTGGTATGAGTCAGAAACATACTACCCTAACCACAGAACAATTTTTGTAAAGAATGCCAAGGTCTGCTTTCTAAAAGAGTACAGAGAATAATGGAATGTTTTTTTTCAAAAAGTGCCTGAATTATTAAACGAAAGTAATATTTACTTCTGTCAAAAGAGCTTACTATTATTGTCTTTGGTATTCTATACCTTTTTATTCGGTCTAATAAAAATAAATAAATTGGAATTATTTGATTTTATTCTACTTAACAAATATACTAGAGCATATATACCCAAATTAATGTTATCTAAGATACTAGGAAATTTATACATGTCCCTCATTCATTTATTCCTCTATTGTTTAAATCACTGTGATGGAGCACGGTGATCCAGAGCACAGATCCCCTTTCAGGGAAGGACTTTTTGCCCCTACTTCTGGGAGGGTCATCTGTAGACTTTCTTCAGTTATTTCCCAAATAGAAATTGCCTCTGTCATTTCACCACAAAGCAGAACAACTGTAATGGACTGGTTAGCTCTTTTTTTTGTTTTGTTTTAACAACTTTATTGGGGTATAATTGCTTTACAATGGTGTGTTAGTTTCTGCTTTATAACAAAGTGAATCAGTTATACATATACATATGTTCCCATATCGCTTCCCTCTTGCGTCTCCCTCCCTCCCACCCTCCCTATCCCACACCTCCAGGCAGTCACAAAGCACCGAGCTGATATCCCAGTACCATGCGGCCACTTCCCACCATTTATCGACTGCACGTTTGTTAGTGTATATATGCCCATGCCTCTCTCTCGCCCTGTCACAGCTCACCCCTCCCTCTCCGCATATCCTCAAGTCCGTTCTCCAGTAGGTCTGTATCTTTATTCCTGTCTTACCCCTTGGTTCTTCATGACATTTTTTCCCCCTTAAATTCCATATATATATGTGCTAGCATACGGTATTTGTCCTTCTCTTTCTGACTTACTTAACTCTGTATGACAGACTCTAGGTCTATCCACCTCATTACAAATAGCTCAATTTCGTGTCTTTTTATGGCTGAGTAATATTCCATTGTATATATGTGCCACATCTTCTTTATCCATTCATCTGATGATGGGCACTTAGGTTGTTTCCACCTCCGAGCTATTGTATATAGAGCTGCAATGAACATTTTGGTACATGACTCTTTTTGAATTTTGATTTTCTAGGGTATATGCCCAGTAGTGGGATTGCTGGGTCATATGGTAATTCTATTTGTAGTTTTTTAAGGAACCTCCATACTGTTCTCCATAGTGGCTGAACCAATTCACATTCCCACCAGCAGTGCAAGAGTGTTCCCTTTTCTCCACACCCTCTCCAGCATTTATTGTTTCTAGATTTTTTCATGATGGCCATTCTGACTGGTGTGAGATGATATCTCATTGTAGTTTTGATTTGCATTACTCTAATGACTAATGATGTTGAGCATTTTTTCATGTGTTTGTTGGCAGTCTGTAATCTTCTTTGGAGAAATGTCTATTTAGGCCTTCTGCCCATTTTTGGATTGGGTTGTTTGTTTTTTTGTTATTGAGCTGCTTGTAAATTTTGGAAATTAATCCTTTGTCGTTGCTTCATTTGCAATTATTTTCTCCCATTCTGAGGGTTGTCTTTTGGTTTTCTTTATGGTTTCCTTTGCTGTGCAAAAGCTTTGAAGTTTCATTAGGTCCCATTTGTTTATTTTTGTTTTTATTTCCATTTCTCTAGGAAGTGGGTCAAAAAGGATCTTGCTGTGATTTATGTCCTAGAGTGTTCTGCCTGTGTTTTCCTATAAGACTTTGATAGGTTCTGGCCTTACATTTAGATCTTTAATCCATTTTGAGCTTATTTTTGTGTATGGTGTTAGGGAGTGATCTAATCTCATACTTTTACATGTACCTGTCCAGTTTTCCCAGCACCACTTATTGAAGAGACTGTCCTTCCTCCACTGTACATTCCTGCCTCCTTTATCAAAGATAACGTGACCATATGTGCATGGGTTTATCTCTGGGCTTTCTATCCTGTTCCATTGATCTATCTGCTTTTGTGCCAGTACCATACTGTCTTGATTACTGTAGCTTTGTAGTATAGTCTGAAGTCAGGGAGCCTGATTCCTCCAGCTCCATTTTTCATTCTCAAGATTGCTTTCGCTATTTGGGGTCTTTTGTGTTTCCCTACAAATTGTGAAATTTTTTGTTCTAGTTCTGTGAAAAATGCCAGTTTGATAGGGATTGCAATGAATCTATAGATTGCTTTGGATAGTAGAGTCATTTTCACAATGTTGATTCTTCCAATCCAAGAACATGGTATATCTCTCCATCTATTTGTATCATCTTTCATTTCTTTCATCAGCATCTTATAATTTTCTGCATACAGGTCTTTTGTCTCCTTAGGTAGGTTTATTCCTAGATATTTTATTCTTTTTGTTGCAGTGGTAAATGGGAGTGTTTTCTTGATTTCACTTTCAGATTTTTCATCACTAGTGTATAGGAATGCCAGAGATTTCTGTGCATTAATTTTGTATCCTGCGACTTTACTGATTTCATTGATTTGCTCTAGTAGTTTTCTGGTAGCATCTTTAGGATTCTCTATGTATAGTATCAGGTCATCTGAACACCGTGACAGCTTTACTTCTTCTTTTCCGATTTGGATTCCTTATATATCCTTTTCTTCTCTGATTGCTGTGGCTGAAACGTCCAAAACTATGTTGAATAAGAGTGGTGAGAGTAGGCAACCTTGTCTTGTTCCTGATCTTAGTGGAAATGCTTTCAGTTTTTCACCATTGAGGATGAATTTGGCTGTGGGCTTGTCATATATGGCCTTTATTATGTTAAGGAAAGTTCTCTCTATGCCTACTTTCTGCAGGGTTTTTATCATAAATGGGTGTTTAATTTTGTCAAAAGCTTTCTCTGGATTTATTGAGATGATCATATGGTTTTTCTCCTTCAATTTGTTAATATGGTTTTTCACATTGATGATTTGCATATATTGAAGAATTCTTGCATTCCTGGAATAAACCCCACTTCATCATGGTGTATGATCCTTTTAATGTGCTATTGGATTCTGTTTGCAAGTATTTTGTTGAGGATTTTTGCATCTATGTTCATCAGTGATATTGGCCTGTAGTTTTCTTTCTTTGTGACATCCTTGTCTGGGTTTGGTATCAAGGTGATGGTGGCCTCGTAGAAGGAATTTGGGAGTGTTCCTCCCTCTGCTATATTTTGGAAGAGTTCGAGAAGGATAGGTGTTAGCTCTTCTCTAAATGTTTGATAGAATTCGCCTGTGAAGCCCTCTGGTCCTGGGCTTTTATTTGTGGGAAGATTTTTAATCACAGTTTCAATTTCAGTGCTTGTGATTGGTCTGCTCATATTTTCTCTTTATTCCTGTTTCAGTCTTGGCAGGTTGTGCATTTCTAAGAATTTGTCCGTTTCTTCTAGGTTGTCTATTTTATTGACATAGTGTTGCTTGTAGTAATCTCTCATGATCTTTTTTATTTCTGCAGTGTCAGTTGTTACTTCTCCTTTTTCATTTCTAATTCTATTGATTTGAGTCTTCTCCCTTTTTGTCTTGATGAGTCTGGCTAATGGTTTATTTTGTTTATCTTCTCAAAGACCCAGCTTTTAGTTTTATTAATCTTTGCTATTATTTCCTTCATTTCTTTTTCATTTATTTCTGATCTGATCTTTATGATTTCTTTCCTTCTGCTACTTTGGGGTTTTTTTGTTCTTCTTTCTCTAATTGCTTGAGGTGCAAGGTTAGGTTGTTTATATGAGATGTTTCCTTTTTCTTAAGGTGGGCTTGTATTGCTATAAACTTCCCTCTTAGAACTGCTTTTGCTGCATCCCATAGGTTTTGGGTCGTCGTGTCTCCATTGTCATTTGTTTCTAGGTATTTTTTTATTTCCTCTTTGATTTCTTCAGTGATCACTTCGTTATTAAGTAGTGTATTGTTTAGCCTCCATGTGTTTGTATATTTTACAGATCTTTTCCTGTCATTGATATCTAGTCTCATGGCGTTGTGGTCAGAAAAGATAATTGATACAATTTCAATTTTCTTAAATTTACCAAGGCTTGATTTGTGACCCAAGATATGATCTATGCTGGAGAATGTTCCATGAGCACTTGAGAAAAATGTGTATACTGTTGTTTTTGGATGGAGTGTCCTATAAATATCAATTAAGTCCATCTTGTTTAATGTATCATTTAAAGCTTGTGTTTCCTTATTGATTTTCATTTTGGATGATCTGTCCATGGGTGAAAGTGGGGTGTTAAAGTCCCCTACTATGAATGTGTTACTGTCGATTTCCCCTTTTATGGCTGTTAGTATTTGCCTTATGTATTGAGGTGCTCCTATGTTGGGTGCATAAATATTTACAATTGTTATATCTTCTTCTTGGATCAGTCCCTTGATTATTATGTAGTGTCCTTCTTTGTCTCTTCTAATAGTCTTTATTTTTAAGTCTATTTTGTCTGACATGAGAATTGCTACTCCAGCTTTCTTTTGGTTTCCATTTGCATGGAATATCTTTTTCAATCCCCTTACTTTCAGTCTGTATGTGTCTCTAGGTCTGAAGTGGGTCTTTTGTAGACAGCATATATATGGGTCTTGTTTTTGTATCCATTCAGCCAATCTGTGTCTTTTGGTGGGAGCATTTAGTCCATTTACATTTAAGGTAATTATTGATATGTATGTTCCTATTTCCATTTTCTAAATTGTTTTGGGTTCGTTATTATAGGTCTTTTCCTTCTCTTGTGTTTCTTGTCTAGAGAAGGTAAAGCTGGTTTGGTGGTGCTGAACTCTCTCAGCTTTTGCTTGTCTGTAAAGGTTTTAATTTCTCCATCAAATCTGAATGAGATCCTTGCTGGGTAGAGTAATCTTGGTTGCAGGTTTTTCTCCTTCATCACTTTCAGTATGTCCTGCCACTCCCTTCTGACTTGCAGAGTTTCTGCTGAGAGATCAGCTGTTAACCTTATGGGGACTCCCTTGTGTGTTATTTGTTGTTTTTCCCTTGCTGCTTTTAGTATGTTTTCTTTGTATTTAATTTTTGACAGTTTGATTAATATGTGTCTTGGCATATTTCTCCTTGGATTTATCCTGTATGGGACTCTCTGTGCTTCCTGGACTTGTTTAACTATTTCCTTTCCCATATTAGGGAAGTTTTCAACCATAATCTCTTCACAATTTTTCTCAGTCCCTTTCTTTTTCTCTTCTTCTTCTGGGGCCCCTATAATTCGAATGTTGGTGCATTTAATGTTGTCCCAGAGGTCTCTGAGATTGTCCTCAGTTCTTCTCATTCTTTTTTGTTTATTCTGCTCTGCAGTAGTTATTTCCACTATTTTATCTTCCAGATCACTTATCCGTTCTTCTGCCTCAGTTACTCTGCTATTGATCCCATGTAGAGTCTTTTTCATTTCATTTATTGTGTTGTTCATCATTCTTTGTTTCATCTTTAGTCCTTCTAGGTCCTTACTAAATGTTACTTGCATTTTGTCCATTCTATTTCCAAGATTTTGGATCTTCTTTACTGTCATTATTCTCAATTCTTTTTCAGGTAAACTGCCTATTTCCTCTTCATTTGTTAGGTCTGGTGGGTTTTTGTCTTGCTCCTTCATCTGCTGTTTGTTTTTCTGTCTTCTTATTTTGCTTATCTTACTGTGTTTGGGGTCTCCTTTTTGCAGGCTGCAGGTTCGTAGTTCCCGTTGTTTTTGATGTCTGTCCCCAGTGGCTAAGGTTCGTTCAGTGGGTTTTGTAGGCTTCCTGGTGGAGGAGACTAGTGCCTGTGTTCTGGTGGATGAAGCTGGATCTTGTCTCTCTAGTAGGCAGGTCCACGTCTGGGGGTGTATTTTGCGGTGTCTGTGGACTTATTATGATTTTAGGCAGCCTCTCTGCTAATGGGTGGGGTTGTGTTCCTGTTTTGCTAGTTGTTTGGCATAGGTTGTCCAGCACTGTAGCTTGCTGGTCGTTGAGTGAAGCTGGCTGCTGGTGTTGAGATGGAGATCTCTGGTAGATTTTTGCCATTTGATATTATGTGGAGCTGGGAGGTCTCTTGTTGACCAGTGTCCTGAAGTTGGCTCTCCCACCTCAGAGGCACAGCACTGACTCCTGGCTGCAGCACCAAGAGCCTTTCATTCACACGGTTCAGAGTAAAAGGGAGAAAAAGTAGAGAGAAAGAATTAGTAGAAGTAGGAAGAAAGAAAGAAAGAAGGGAAGGAAGGAAGGAAGAAAGCAAGAAAAGGAAGGAAGGAAGGAAGGAAAGGAGGGAGGGAGGGAGGAAGGAAGGAAGGAGAGAAGGAAGGAAAAAAGAAAGATACAGTAGAATAAAATAAAGTATAATAAAGTTATTAAATTAAAAAATAATTATTTAGAAAAACAAAAAGGGACGGATAGAACCTTAGGACAAATGGTGGAAGCAAACTATACAGACAAAATCTTACACAGAATCATACACATACACCCTCATAAAAAGAAGTAAAGGGGAAAAAATCATAAATCTTGCTCTCAAAGTCCACCTCCTCAATTTGGGATGATTCGTTGTCTAAAGGAGGGAGGGAGGGAAGGAAGGGAGGTAGAAAGGGAAGAAAGAAAGAAGGTAAAGTGTAATAAAGTTATTAAACTTAATTATTAAGAAAAAAAATTAAAACAAAAAAACGGACAGATAGAACCCTAGAACAAATGGTGAAAGCAAAGCTATACAGACAAAATCTCACACAGAAGCATACACATACACTCTCACAAAAAGAGGAAAAGGGGGAAAAAATCTTAGATCTTGCTCTCAAAGTCTACCTCCTCAATTTGGGAAGATTCGTTGTCTATTCATGTATTCTACAGATGTAGCGTACATCAAGTTGATTGTGGAGCTTTAATTCCCTGCTTCTGAGGCTGCTGGGAGAGATCTCCCTTTCTCTTCTTTGTTCTCACACTTCACAGGGTCTCAGCTTTGGATTTGGCCCCGCCTCTGCGTGTAGGTCACTCGAGGGCGTCTGTTTTTTGCTTAGACAGGACGGGGTTAAAGGAGCAGCTGACTCGGGGACTCTGGCGCACTCAGGCCGGGGGGGGGGGGGGGGGGCGCTGGGGAGGGGGGGGGCATGGCGTGCGGGGCGGGCCTGCGGTGGCAGAGGCCGGCGTGACGTTGCACCAGCCTGTGGCTCGCCGTGCGTTCTGCCGCGGAAATTGTCCTTGGATCCGGGGAACCTGGCAGTGGCAGGCTGCACAGGCTTCCCGGAAGAGGGGTGTGGATAGTGACCTGTGCTCGCACACAGGCCTCTTGGTGGCGGCAGCAGCAGCCTTAGCGTCTCCAGCCAGTCTCCGGCGTCCGTGCTTTTAGCCGTGGCTCGCGCCCGTCTCTGGAGTCCGTGCTTTTAGCCGCGGCTCGCGCCCGTCTCTGGGGTCCACGCTTTTAGCCGCGGCTCGCGCCCGTCTCGGGTCCGTGTTTTTAGCTGCGGCTCGCGCCCGTCTCTGGGGTTCTTTTAAGCAGCGCTCTTAATCCCCTCTCCTCGCGTGGACTGGTTAGCTCTTGAGCTCTCCGTAGAGCTAGCCAAGGATTTAATGGGGCTTCTTTTGCCTCTCAACTTTTCCCTCTGCTCAACCCTGCTCCCCAACATCTCCAAACACACAGGTATTGATTTCATGGGCACTCTTAATAAACATCTTATGTGCTGAACTGTGTTCCTGAGTGTACTTGTTGGAGAACTCAATGTGTGACAGTCAGAAATGTTTAAAACATGTGTAAAAATTTTGAAATGACTGAGTTTCAATACTCAAGAAAAGTTATTCTGGTGTTTTATAATACACTTGAGTTTTAATTTTAAAATTGCCTTTAACCCTAAATCATATTATTTTAAACTATTTCACGTGTGGTAATTTTTAGTCCTCTCAGGATATGAGCTCTTATTGCTGAATCAGGCTTTGCAATGCCAGATCTGGTATAACGTCATAGTGTTATCTCAACACATCTATGGACTTGTACATGCCACCAAAATGGGATAACAAGACCTGGACTTAACTTCCTGACTAAAACAACCATAAAACAAAAGAAAACAAAACAAACATATAAAATTGGAGTCAGTGGTTCTTGAGACATTGGACATCAGGCACTGAAGGAAAATGATTCCTGAAAAATGGGGAACAACAGAGCTATCCTTACCATTGCTTAAATTTACTGCCTTGAGGGAGTTCCCAGGCTATAGTGCAAGAAGGAAGAATCCAGGTTAACCAAACAGACACTTAAAAAAAAGAAAACAGACAAAAAGAAACTCCATATGCATATCTCAGTAGACTTAAAGTCATTGTTTTACAAAATCCAACATCATTTTCTGTAAAAATTTTCAGCCAACTAGGGATAGAGGGGAGATTCCTCAGCCTGGTAAGTGCATGGAGGAAAAATGTATGGCTCACATTACACCTAATGATGTAATTCTAAACCATACCCCCCAAGATCAGGAATAATACAAGAATGTCTATTTACCACTTCTATTTGACATTGTACTGGAGGTTCTATTCAGTGAAATAAAAAATAAAATTCATCCAGATTGGAAAGGAAGAAGTAAAACTATCATTATTTGCAGACCACATGGTCACTACATAGAAAATCAAATGGGGTCTACAAAAGCTACTAGAATTAGTAAATTTAATGAGTAAATTTAGGAAGCTTCCTGGGTGCAAAACTAATCTTTTAAAAATTGTGTTTCTATATACTAGCAGTGAACAATCAGAAACTGAAAGGTTAAAAAATTCCTTTTACAATATCATCAAGAAACATGGAGCACTTAGGAATAAATTTGATAAAACATATGAAAGATCTTTACACTGACAAATTACTTAATTATTTTGTAAAAAAGTATCAAACTGATTCTAAAATTTATGTGGCCATTCAAAGGAGCTAGAATATCCAAAACAGCTTTGAAAAAGGAGTAAGTTTAGAGGATTTATACTCTCTGATTTCTAAACTTACTCTAAACCTACTCTAATCAAGACAATATGGAAGTGGTATAAAAATAGGCAAATAGATCAATGGAATAGAATTGCAAGCCAAAATATACCCATATAGATCTGCATAGCTTATTTTTATCCAAAGTACAAAGGCAATTTCAACAAATGGTGCTAAAACAATTGGATACCCATATGAAAAAAACAAAGAAACCCCAAACCATACCTCACATTTGATACTGAAATTAGCTAAAAATGGGTTGTCACCTAAAGGTAAGAGCTATACTATAAAATTTCTAGAAGAAAATATTGGAGAAAACCTTTATTACCTTTGTGTAGGCAAATATTTCTCAGACACAACACTAGAAGTATCATCCATAAAAGAGCACAGTGATAAATTGAACTTTATCAAAACTAAAACTTTCTGCTATTCCAAAAACTCTGGTAAGCGTTTGAAAACACAAGTCCTAGACTGGGAGGAAATATGCAAACTAAATATTTGATAAAGAACATTCAGAACATTCAAAGAACAATAGAAACTCAATAATAAGAAAATAAAATAACCCAATAAGAAATAGTCAATAAATTTGAAAAGATTCATTTATTGTGAAGTGAGAGTTACTAGATTCCACATAATGCTGTATGGAATACCATGACAGTGGATAAGGCATTTTGAAAGTCCACAGATCGTAGTTTTGGCAGAGGCATTGTGTGCAGAGATGGGAAATGCATATCCAGAGTAAGTGTTTTAGTAAGGACAAAATGCTGACCTTTTCATGATGGAAGCTATCCAATGTTCTCAACTCACCACCAGATTTGTGGCTGATAGCTTTAGAGTATAGGGCCATATCAGGGTGTCAGGGTTGATTAGGCACTTGTCAGCAACCATGGTAAGGTCAGTCTTGCTGAGTAGAGGTCCATGTTGTGGAGACCGTGTAAAACCTCCGTTTGTACCACCATGGCCACTTTGTTCATGAGCCTTTTGGGTGATGACAGACATGGCTGGGGAGAGAGGCTGACTGGTATTTAGAGAATGCATCATGCTACCCACTTGATTATAAAAATCCTCTTCAGCTGAGGACACCCTTTGGCGAGCACTCACATAGGACACAAGTATCTTTATGTTTTCTGCCCATTCAGAGAGGTCTATCCACATACTTTTCCACATTTCTGAGTCACCAGATTTCCAGTTATGTTCCATCCATGCACCTGATCATCCAACCAAACCATGGGCCATAGCCCTTGAAGCAGTATGTAATTGAACATCTAGCCAGTTACGTTTGAAGGAAAGTGCACAATCAGGTGAACTGTTCAAAATATTCCCACTGGGAATATTTTCCTTCACCACTATCAAGAATGTCCCAGAAAAGGAGTTGTAGTATTGCAGGCATTCACTTTTGGGTGGTGCATGCATATTGTGCAGGAGCTACTGTAAAGCAGGCCCAAGTCTTATATTCCTCTGACAAATGATCACAGGGAATTCTTCATGAGACCACAGGTGCAGGCTTAGAGAGAGAACGTAGTGGAGCAGGCACGGGGACTTTGTTCATTTGGGCAACTTCTTCACGTAACTTACTTGTGCCTTCAGTCTGCTTAGGCCTGATCATGTACTTACCACTTCCATTTGATGATGGAGTGCTACTGTGCATGACCAAGTATATGGATTGATGAGACAGATAACACAGAGCTTATGATGGACAGGTTCAGGTCCTGTAATAAGTTGGTGGTCCATGGTTATGTACTCAGTCTGTACTAAAGTCCAGTAGAAGGTCAAGGGCTGTTTCTCAAAAGGAGGTTAGTAATCTGCAGAGGATGGAAGGACTCTGGCCAAAATCCTAAGGGTCTGTGCTGCAAGTAGCCTATACAGGCCTGTCATAGGCTCTTTAGGCTGCTCTAAAGCTTGAGAATTAAAAACAGTAGAACAAAGAAAGAAAGGGAAAAAAACTAAACACAAGTCAATGTGTCTATGTCTCTTCTAGCTTTTTAGTCTTTCGTACTTTGATCTGTTTTCATTGTTATTCCTGTTTTCAGCTTTATTGAGATATAATTAACAAATTAAATTGTACATATAAGTGTGTGTATATATATATGCACACACACACACACACACACAAAACATGATGATGATTTGATCTATGTATACTGTGTGAAAGTATTACCAGTCAGGTTAGTTTATGTATTCATCACTGTGACTTCAGATAGTCACATTGTGTGTGTGTGTGTGTGTGAGTGTGAGTGTGTGGTGAAAATTCTTAGGGTTTACTCTTAAAAAAGTTCAAGTACACAGCAAGTTATTATTAACTACAGTCACCATGCTGTTCGTTATTAGATCCCAAGAACTTATTCATCTAATAACTAGAGGCTTTTAACATTTAACTAGCATCTCCCAATCTCCCCCAGCCCCTCATAACCACTATTTGTCTGTTTCTATGAGTTCAAGATATTTTTAGAGTTTACATATAAGTAATATTATACAGCATCTGTCTCTGTCTGGCTAATTTAAATTAGCATAATGTCTTTTAGATTTATCCATGTTATTGTAAATAACAGGATTTCCTTTTTTCTAATGGCTGAATAATATTCCATTGAGGGGATATATAAATATAAATAAATCACATCTTTATCCTCTCATCCATTAACAAACACTTAAGTTGTTCTATATCTTGGCTATTGTGAATATTACTGCAATGAATATTGGAGTGCAGATATCTCTTAGATACTGATTGTGTTTCCTTCAGGTATATAGCCAGAAGTGGGATTACAGGTTCATATGGTAGTTCAATTTTTAATTCCTTGAAGAACCTTCATATTGTCTTCCTAATGGCTGTTTCAACTTACATTCCCACCAGCCTTGAGCAAGGATTTCTTTTCTCCACATCCTTGGCACTACTTGTTATTAGTTGTTTTTTTGGTAAGAATAATACTAACAGGTGTGAGGTGATATCTCACTGTGGTTTTGATTTGCATTTCTCTGATGATTAGCGATCTTGAGTTCATGTACCTGTTGACCATTTGAACGTCTTCTTTGGAAAAATGCCTGTTCAGGTCCTCTGCTTCCTTTTTAATTTGATTATTTAGATTTTTGCTATTGAGTTGTATAATTATCTCTTGGATATTAACACCTTATCTGATAAATGCTTTGCAAATATTTTCTGTTCCACAGGTTGCCTTTACTCTCTTTGCTGTGCATATGTTTTTACTTTGATGTAGTTCCATTTGTTAATTTTTAAAATTTTCTTGCCTTTGCTTTGGGTGTCATGCCCAAAAAATCATTGTCAAGATCAATGTCAAGGAGCTTTATCTCTATGTTTTCTTCTAGGAGTTTTATGGTTACAGGGTTTACATTTAAGACTTTAGTCCATTTTGAATTAAATTTTAGAATGATGTAAGATAGAGGTCCACTTTCAGTCTTTTACATGTGAATATCCAGTTTTCCCAACTCTATTTATTGAAGAGACTATCCTTTCCCCCCGTGTGTTCTTTGCTCCCCTGTCAAATATTAGTTGCATGAGTTTATATCTGGGCTCTCTGTTCTGTTCCATTGAGCTATATGTCTTTTTTTTATGCCAGTACTACATTGTTATGATTACTGTATCTGTGTAATATAGTTTGAAATCAGGAAGTGTAATGCCTACAGCTTTGTTTTTCTTTCTTGAGATTGCTTCACTATTCGAGGTTGTTTGTGGTGCCATGAATTTTAGGATTGTATTTTCTATTTTATATTTCTGTGAAAATACCAAGGAAATTTTGATAGGAATTGCATTGAATCTGTAGACCTCTTTAGGTAGTATTCACATTTAAAAATATTAATTTTCCAATCCATTAACACAAGATCTTTTTCATTTATTTGTTTCTTCCTTAATTTCTTTTATTAATGTCTTATAGTTTCCAATGTACAGGTCACTCACTTCCCTGGTTAAATTTGCTATTGTAAATAAATGGGATTGTTATCTTTATTTCTCTTTCAGATTGTTCATTGTTAGTGTATAGAGATTCAATTGATTTTTGTTTATTGATTTTGTATCCTGTGACTTTACTGAATTTATTTATTAATTCTAACAGATTTTTGATGGCATCTTTTTTTTTTTTGTGGTACGCGGGCCTCTCACTGCTGTGGCCTCTCCCGTTGCGGAGCACAGGCTCCGGACGCACAGCCTCAGCGGCCATGGCTCATGGGCCCAGCTGCTCCGCGGCATGTGGGATCTTCCCGGACCAAGGCATGAACCCATGTCCCCTGCATTGGCAGGCGGACTCTCAACCACTGTGCCACCAGGGAAGCCCTAAGGTTTTTTTTAATGTATGGTATCATGTCATCTGCAAACAGTAACAGGTTTACTCTTTCCTTTCTCATTTGTATGACTTTTATTTCTTTTTCTTGCCTAATTGCTCTGAGACTCCCTGTACTATGCTGAACAGAAATAGCAAGAGTGGGCAACCTTCTCTTGTTCCTGATCTTCCTGAGAGACCTTTCAAATTTTCATCATTGATTATGATGCTAGCTTTGGGCTTGTTATATATGGCCTTATGTTATTTTGAAGTATGTTCCCTCTATATCCACCTTGTTGAGAGTTTGTATCATAAATTAATGTTGAATTTGTGAAATGCTTTTTCTGCGTCTATTGAGCTGATTATATGATTTTTATCCTTTGTTTTGTTAATGTGTATCACATTGATTTGCAAATGTTGAACCATCCTTGCATCCTCGGAATAAAACCCACTTGATCATGACGTATGATCCTTTATTTTTGTTGAATTTGTTTGCTAATATTTTGTTGAGGGTTTTTTGCATCTGTGCTCATCAGGGATATTGGCCTGTTATTTTTTGTAGTGTCTCTTGTTTTGGTATCAAGGTAATGCTGGCTTCTTAAGACTAGTTTGGAATTTTCCCTTCCCCTCTATTTTCTGTAAGAATTTGAGAAGGGCTGGTATAGATTCTTCTTTCTTGTTTATTTCTGAGGGACTGTTTTGCCAGGTAAAGTATTTTGGGGGGAAATTCTCTCAATTCTGCCAGAGCCCCACCAGTTACTGACAGCCTCCTGTTTGCTTTCCATAGGGTAGTGCCGAATGCTCAACTTTGTGTGCTTTTTCCCAGTTCCACACAGTCAGGCCAGCTGTCTGTTCACGCTCATTAGCCATCTGCAAAGGCTCACACCTACTGCCCTTAGGAGTGCGCACAGGGAGACAGGCATATTGTGGGAGTGTGTGTGGGTAAGATGCAAAAAGCATTAGGGGTGCCCATGCTACAGTTGAGGGGCTACCAGCAGGTGTCCCAGTGTGCTTTCTAATGGAGTCCATCAAACAATTAGTGTGAACTGAGTCCATTTGATGCCGTTAGAGAGTCATGGCTGCTGTTCTATCAGCTCCTCCGCACCACCAGTTACACAGCACACTTTAGTATTCTGGATGGGGTGTAAAAGAATTGGATCTCTTAGACAGCATGCCACATGTGTAGCTTGGGAATCTCGGGCTCTTACTCTCAACTGTAGCAGAAATTGCCAGCTGAAAAGGTTTTTCTTGGCACTGAGCTGTGCTGCCTTGAAGGAGGGGTGACAGAGGTACAGTGAAACAATTTCTTTTACCCAGTGTGTGCATCTCAGATTTTTCTTTGCTCAAGAGTGTGTTAGAACTTCTCCACCAGACTCCTGGCCTTCCCCAAAGGGATTCTCATCCATTGGTGGTTGTCAAAATCGATGTTCTTTGTGGGGAAGATAATGGAAAATTCCTATTTCACTACTTTTCTGATGTTACTCTTGTTTACATATTTAAATTTTGGTATTTATGAGTTATTGCAAATTCCTTTTCATTTAGTTTTAAATTATTTCAATGTTTAATAAATATTTTAATAGTAGCATATTTTTCTTCTGTAAATTAATCTATATATCCTTAGATATTCACTCATTTTTGCCATCTAGATTGTTGCTATTTATTGTTCTCTAAATTGCATCCCTATAAAAGATGCTTTAAAGGACAATATTAGCATATTAGGAACAGTTGATCAGAAAATATACTCTGTCTTGTCATATGAGTGCTATGAAATTAAAAACAAACAAAAGTCATGAATTTGAAATGATCAGGAGCAGATTATGTCCTCCTCAGAAGAGAAACACTTAGATGAAGAAATAATAACTAATAGGTCCATTAGTACAATCTGAAAGAAAAACTTATAACTCACCTTAAATTATTTATATAGATATATTTTTTTCTCATGTCTAAGTCAATATGCACTAAATCTTAGCAGTGTTTTCCAGTATGCGTTTCCCCCCATTACATTATTAAGTTGAGAGAAAAATTGCAATTAATCAATGATTACATGAATGATTCAAAGTATAAGAAATGATAGGTGAATCAAACAATAAGATTTCTAATAGATTTGACATTTCACTTATCCATAACAGTTCTTTCAGGGATATACAACCATCATTCTAATGGAATAGAATAGAATGGAACACTTCTCACTTAGAATCCACTGTATAGTAAGCCAGGAGCCAATTCTACTTCCCTAGAAGCATCACAGGACCTTCTCTGAGTCAAAAATGTACTTCTTTAGAAAATCCTCCGCTACAGTCATAACCAACAAATTTTCTTTCAAATTATTATGCTTCCCTTCTCAGTGAACAAGTAGTTGCTAATAAAGTTTAAGCATGTTCTCTTGTAAACTTTTCTGAGAGTATTGGTTATTTGGCAACATACTCAGAATAATCACAATAAAGGTCATCCTAGGTTAATAAATATGACTTGTGTTTCCATTGATATTCATTTAAATGATTTTTGAAGCTTTAGCCTATCACCTTAATTCTAGCCTCACTGTGATATTGTGCTTGGGACCTGAGACAGCATACATAGTGATATGATAACTACTGTCAAAATCATACAGTCATTAAAAAATGCTGAGTAGGAGATCTTATAATTCAAACATTTAGGGCCGTATAAACATATATTTTAAACTAATCACCCACTGAATAAAAGACTTAATTTTGCATTTCTAATGAAAATGATATAAATTGCTATACTATTTGATGTGACATTATTTAGCTTTACTGCCTTTTTCTAAAAAAACTTGCATTTCAATCAGTTGCTTAAAAGGTCATGTTTAATGTCACATTAGCACTTTCCCAGAAAGATTTATTTTTTTTTAGATTTAGTATGATAAGATAAAATTTTTCTGAGTGTTTATTCCAAATGGAACTTTCCAAAAGTTCCATTCAGGATTTTAGCATAGCTTCATTAAGGTGTCCATATTTAGTCCATGATATCCAACTGCTATAAAACTTTGTAACATAAATAATGCAGTGATATTTATTCAATGCGTCTTTCTCTTTTTGCTCTTTACATTTAATACCTAAATAGAAAAATAGATAATAGTATAGATATCTATATCATAATTATGCAATGATTCTAAGTGCAAATCATTATTCATACATTTTTCCTAAATAAGATTAAAATTAAGAAAACCACATGAATCAATGAATCTTTAAAAAATTTTTGACCATCTATGTAACTCATCCCTTGACCCACTTTCTCCTTACACTGGCCAATAATGTCTTCAAGCATAACAGAAAGCATTATTACCCAACAGCTTGAGTCTTATTGAGCATGCCTGTATATAATAACCACTTCTCTTGTGTGCTGTGCCATCCAGGACTTTGGTGAATCAGACAAACATGTATCGTTGCAATGTTCCCTGCTGTTTTTGACAGTCTGGTGTCATTTCTTCTTTATTATTGTTCAGAAATTTTCAATTTGGCACTGCTGAATGGCTTATCATTTACTAAGCAATTCATGTAATTCAAGCCCAGTAGAAAGTAAAACTTGGTGTATGAAAATCTGTACTTCCTATCTCCTTGACCATGCTAATTAGTTCAGGGTGCAAGAGACCTAAGGAGCATTTTCTGATGGTTTCAGCGGGAAAAATATTCCCTGATCTTTTAAGATGGGAGAAATATCTCCTCTTACTGATTGACATAAAAAATGGAAACACATGGATCCCAAAGCTACCGGAGTACTTTTGGAGGTGTTAGCTTTAAGTTGAAGTAAATACAATGGAAGACATAGAAGAGGGAAGGAATAAAACTTCTCTTTTTATTGAGTTTCTGTATGCTACTAGATGAATTTTCAATTATAGGTGCAAAAAAATCTCTTTTTTTTTTTTTTTTTCGGTACGCGGGCCTCTCACTGTTGTGGCCTCTCCCGTTGCGGAGCACAGGCTCCGGACGCGCAGGCTCAGCAGCCATGGCTCACGGGCCTAGCCGCTGCGCGGCATGTGGGATCCTCCCTGACTGGGGCACGAACCCGTGTCCTCTGCATCGGCAGGTGGACTCTCAACCACTGTGCCACCAGGGAAGCCCCATCTCTTTATTTTTTAGGCCAAATATTCCTTGCCTATAAATCACCGACCTCATAACCAATAAAGCCTCCATTCTCAAAATCAAAATAAAAGTACAATTATGAAATTCTGCATTTGTCCCTACATTTTTACAGATCTTTTAGCTCTGCATCCATGATGTATAATTTGGTGATGGAATATAAATAACTGTTTTCTGAACTGATAATACTTTGTAAATTATTTCATATCTAATAGTAAACTACATAATATTGGTACTTAATATTTTTACATAAATCTATAAGATATGAAGAATGGATGTTTCTTATCTTTTGTATCCTCCACAGTACATGGAAAAGCACTATATATCTTGATAGGAAAAGAGGAAAAATTATTGAATGCTTTAGTTGATGACTGTCACTATATTTTTTCATGTATAAAGTTAAGAGCATATTAATTATATTATACATGCTGCTTTATAATAAAAGTGATGGAACTGTTAAAATAGTGTGCTTTAATTTGTTATTTAATATAGAAGAAAACTGGTGAGATGAAAAGAATTGCTTACTTTATATGCATATTTCACCACCCAAGAGATATTAATTCCTATCATTTCAAAGGTTAAAGAATCAATTTTTAAAACATTAAGAATTTAGAGACTGCATTTTAAAAATATTTTAGACAGTTAACAATTTTTTTCTACGCTACGAATACAAGTTATTAGCATCCACGAATCACAAACTGCCATCTATCTCTTCTTTTTTTCGTGATGTTAAGCAAAATATTATTACTACCTAGCGCTAGTAACTTTTTCTGAAACCATGGTCTTCTACCAGTCTTTTTACTGCAAGCTCTCTACCATATGTTTATATTTTTATCTATCTTTTACCAATCAAATTGTTCTGTTCATTTTCCAAAGGAAGGGTCATAGATCAAAATGTGTGTTAGCTTTTCATTAAAATGACATAATGGCTGGATATAACTAATAATCAAAGGTAACACTCCATTATTTTCTGATTGACTATTACCATGTTGAATTCTGAGGCTGTATGAATATTTTCCTCATGTTTGTAATTTTTTTTCTATTTATATCCCTGGGAAACTGGGAGACTCAATGACTAAGCAAGATATGTCTTTATCACTATCATTATGTTTCAAAGTTCCTTATCATGACATATGTCTGTTCCACTTGTACATCTTGTTCATTCATCTTCATCTGAGTCACTGTACTCCAACTTCTCTTTTCATATGCTTATATAGCTCAGTTTTTCACTTCTTATCCTCTCCACATCTTTTTACTATGGCCTCTAAAAACTGTCACTTAGTTCCAATATCCACAAATTTATCTCTTAAAATTTCCTTTTCTCTCTCCCCCTTACTCTCTCTTTTTTTAAAACTAAACTTAAACCTGCCTATCCACTTAGGATACTATCTGTCTCAAAGTTTTCTGAAGTGGTGAATCTTTTCCCCTCAAATCCTGGGCTCTTCTTGGCTTGGAAGAGAGCTAAGTGTTCTACTTGTTTGTAATTGTATTTTTTTCCTCCTTTTTCCTTCAAAACATCCACATCCTTGAAGTTTGTGTCATTAGACACAAAATCCTCAAAACTGAAAAGTGAAGAGAACAAAGACTAAAAAACAAAATATCCAAGTGCTGTGGCACAACTACAAAAGGTATAATGTGTGTAATGGAATACCAAAGGAGAAGAAAGAAAGGAACAGAAGAAATATTTAAAACAGTAATGACTGAGGATCTCTACAAGTAAAAAAAAAAATGGAGAAATGTTCCATGCTCATGAATGTGGATATAAAGACTCAGTATTGTCAAGATGTCAGTTATTCCCAACTTGATCTTTAGATTCAATGAAAACCCAATAAAAATCACAAAAAGTTATTTTATGGATATTGACAAACTGATTCTAAAGTGTTAGAGGCAAAAGATCCAGAATAGCCAAAACAATGTTGAAGGAGAAGAAAACTCAACAATAAGAAAACAAACAACCCAATTAAAAAATGAGCAAAGACCTTAACAGATCTCACCAAAGAAGATACACAGATGGCAAATGAGCATATGAAAAGTGGTCCATATCATATGTCATCAGGGAAATGCAAACTAAATAAAAATGAGATACTTCTACATGCCTATCAGAATAGCCAAAATCCAAAACACTGACAACACAAAATGCTGCTGAGATGTGGAGCAAAAGGAATTCTCATTCATGGCTGGTGGGAATTCAAAATGCTACAGGCATTTTGGTGGCTACAGTCAATTTCGTGGTCTCTTATAAAACTAAACACATCATCACCATATGATCCAGCATTTGCATTCCTTGATGTTTACCCAAAGGAGCTGAAAACGTATGTCCACACAGAAAACAGCACATGGATGTTTACAGCAGCTTTATTTATAATTACCAAAACTTGGAAGCAACCAAAATGTCTTTCAGTAGGTGAATAGATAAATAAACTGTGGTACTTCCAAACAATGGAATATTATTCAGTGCTGAAAAGAAATGAGCTATCAAAATATAAAAGACACAGAGGAATCTTAAATGCATATTACTAAGCGAAAGAAACCAATCTGAAAAGGCTACATATCGTATGATTCTAACTGGCATTCTGGGAAGGACAAGACTATGGAAACCAATATAAAAAATCAGTGAATTCCCAGGGTGTGGGAGATGGGAGAGATGAATAGACAGAGCACAGAGGATTTTTAGTAATGAAAATACTCTGTATGATACTGTGATGATCTATGCATGTCATTATACCTTTGTCCAAACCCATAGACTGTACAACACCAAGAGTGAATCATGATGTAAACTATTAACTTTGGGTGATTATGATGGGTCACTGTAGGTTCATCAATTGTTACAAATGCACCATTCTGGTGGAAGATGTTGATAAGAGGAGAGGTTAGGCATGTGTGGGGGTGGGGGTATATGGGAAATCTCTGTACCTTCCTCTCAATTTTACTATTAACCTTAGACTGCTCTAAAAATGTCTTAATAAAAAAAATACCATAGCTTATTAATTTCTGAGCTTGCTTGCAAACCCAGGTCTATACCTCTTAAAAGCCATTCTCTTTTTATCACCACATGATATTTTCAGTTTAAAAAGTGTTGTTTGTTCATGTTTTTAAGAAAATGAAGTGAAAGAAAAAAAATTTTTTCCTCATTCATTTTTTACTATTTCATCTATTTTTATTATTTCTTAGGTTTAACCTCCCAGTTTATTTTTATTTACTTCCACCTTTTGAAGATTATTAATATATTATTACTTCTCCTAGTTATTTCCCTTAACATTTGTATTTCTTTTGTAACTTAGCTAATATTTCCTTTCTCTGTGCATTAGACTACAGTCTACCATCTTAACCCTTAAAATGCAAGTTACAGTTTGCTACATAGATTTCACTCACATTTTACTATTCCTGTTCTAAATACACATTCAGTTTATGTATTTTATTCTTAGAGTGCCTATTTATAAGTTAAAGTGCCATCTCTTTGAAGATAGCTTGCCAACAGTTCAGATCATTCATGAGAAAATAATTAGCTAATTTCAGGGTAATTATTTTTGATATAATTTCTCTTTAATATTCAAATGCAATTATTCTAAATGTCATAGATCGAGTTTTCCAAACTCATAAAATATAAAAATATTAGAAAAAATAGAACATATTACAGAAAATATATATTGCTATAAGTATCAGAGCCTGCCTCAAATTGATGCTGCATTTCTGTATTTATAACATTGTCTAATACTGAAAAGAATTTTTAAAGTATAATCAATAAGCATTTATTGAAGAGTAAAATACCAAAAAAAGTAAGACTGTGTTGGAAATGATATCATGCAGAAAGTGTTAATTTTTGAGATTTATTTTTCAGGAAATTCTTAAATATCTTGTAACAATAACTATTTCTTATACAGATCTATGACATTTCAAATTAAAGATAGAAGTTAAACTTATTCATTCTTTCAGATATATCCAGAACTTAAATGAAATCCCCAGATGACTGACTAATTTTTTGGTTTTTCAACCAGATGGTTTATGTCATGAGGATACAAGCATAGAGATGAAATGCCTTATAAAGCCCATCAAATTTATTTAAATATTATGCAATGGTTATTAGATTTTGGCACCATTTTCTGTCTGAATATTTTGAGAAGACACTTTTAAAACAATGTTTAAATTCTATATTATGCTTAAATTGGGGAACCAAGGAATTGAATTTTCATGTGAAACTACAACATTTGTATAAACGTACATAAAAAACGATTGTTAAAACATGAGCTCAGTAAGGCATCAAGAAGAAGTCTGATTATATTTCAATATAGACAAGTTAAAAATAACTAAATAGTAAAATGTTTCTGAAAACACAGCTCACTTCCTGACATATATGCTGTGTAAAAATATAAATTTATAGTTAATTTATGAAAATAGAATTTCTAAATTTTCTCTCCATTTTTAGACTGGAAATATTCTTAAGAGAAAAACTGTTACAGAGTACTGAGGAAAATAGTTTTCAAAAGCTATTGGTTAAGATTATGGCCTGATTTTGGCACATACATATTAAGTGTACAATTTATCTTATTTATAAGATGATATTATTTGAAAATGCACCATTGATTTAATATCTGGAGACAGGATTAACCATAATATTCTTCATGACAGTATCATTTTGTTCTAGGAATCCTACCCACATAATATGTTAATATTTTATTTTTTAAATTGTGCCTTGCCTTTAAAATATTATTACATTTATAATGTATATAATGCATTTATGTAATTACTTAATCTTGCTGTTGGAATTAATGAGGGAAGTAACCCATATTGTAGGGATATCTCACCGAATGCTTCTATTTTTCCTTGCTTATTTAAAACAAAATTTCCCTGTATGTTCACAAATAATCAGGGTTTTCAACTTACATGTTTTGACTGAAAAACATATTATAAATAAAAGATAACTGTGGTAGTTGAAATGTTTCAGAGAGAAACAAGGGACAAGGCAGAGAAAGTTTAGTATTAGGTACATATCTCAAAGAAAAATAAACTAATTGAACTAATAATAGTTGGACAGTCTGCCCTTCCCTGCTCCATCTTCCAGTCTTAGAGTGAAATGCAACAATGAGAAGTAAGATGTGATTGGGAAGGAGTGGAGACACAAAAATCTGGGTTCTATTATAAGGTTTTCTTGCTGGGATTGCCCTATAATCATTCTGTTTTGAAAACACCCTGATACCATAATCTATTCTTTCATTTCCTTTTGGGGCAATAACTTTCAGAGGAGATCCCTTGTCTAAGAACAGTCATTAACATGGAAAGCCAGATATACTCAAAGAGAAGGAATGGTTGAGCCCATGATAACCTTCTATCTTGGGACAAGAGACATAAAATCATCAAGAGGTGATGGGAAAATTTACGTTTTTTTCTACCTTTTTTGTTAATACACTGAATACATACAGGGTTCTTTTCATTTTGTTTTTTAAAAATATATTGCTGATACAGTGCTTAATTTAAAATATTGAGGAGTAACATCAGCAAAAAGGCGGACTACAAATCTCCAAGCTCTCATTTTCCCACAGAAACATAAAAAAGTCAGCCATAACCTATAGGAGCTCTAGAAAGAAATCAAAGGTTGTAGCAATGAAGCAAGGCTCAATCAAGAGAAAGTTATCTTCAAAATGGTAGGATGTTTTTGGTGTTTTTACTCACCTTTGCACCCTGCCTGCTGCAGTGATGGTCTTTATTCTTAAATGGTGGCAACCTGGTTCCACTTCCCCTCTTCAAACTAGAGGAAGCATAGCAGACCTTATTTGCAAGTTATCATGTATATCTCTTCCAACCTGTTTGGAGGGTATCTGAAAGACTCACTTGCTCATCTATTTCTCACATAACTAGAAGCACACTTGTAAAAAGCAGCAGGCACTGTCACAAATTACCCAAAAGTCATGAACAGATGAATGGATAAACAATATATGGTGTGTGTGTGTGTGTGTGTGTGTGTGTGTGTATATATATATATATATATATATATATATATATATATATATGAAATTCTGACACATGCTGCAACATGGATAAACCATGGAAACATTATGCTAAGTTAAATAAGCCAGACCCAAAAGGACAAATATTATGATTCCTCTTATATGCAGTACCATGAATAAGCAAATTCATAGATACAGAAAGTCTAGAGGAAGATAACAGAAACTAGGAGAGTTAATTTTTAACTAAGAATTAAAAGCATCAGGTGCTTTTTTGAAGATTACATTTTTGTTTTAAAGAAATAACTCTCAGTTGAAGGATTCACTGTCCACACGTCTACATGAAGAACTCCAGAGATCTCTTCCCTAGTGAAATGATAAAAATTACTTTTTTAAAAACTTTATAAAATATCTGAAAATGTTTCTAAGGACATACAATAAAAGAAGAAATATTTACTAAACAAAATCTACTAAAACTTGGTTAGAATAGTAAGAGTCTGTGACATCTGAACCACAACCCAGTTCTTCCTACATCAACATGACAGAAACTCTATTCCAGATGTGTGTAGCCAAGAACCCCAAATTGTGCTCCAATTATCAATCAACTGTTTTAAAATTTTCTTTTTGAGCTCTTTCTAAGCCAAACCAACTGAAGTCCAGAGAGGTACTCAATTTAATCAGCCTATATACCTATATGTAATGTTTTGTTTATTGGCTCTGTCTATTCAACCAGCTCCAGGTTATAATTTGGGCCACTTAACTTCCAAATCTGGTATGCAAGTAAAACATGATTTACCTCCCTATGGTCTCATACTTAAGTTTCCTAAATGCCTAAATAATAACTTATCAAGGTATGAGGCTCTTCTTAACTTATCAGCTTATCATCTTATCATTATCATCTCGTTTTTCACTTTGATTTTCTCAAGTCATTGTATTTATGGTTCTCTATTCAATGCTTTCATTTTTGTAAATATTTTTCCTAAATACAAATTATTTGAGAAGTTCATATAGTTGACACTCTTCTTAGAGGCTCATGTTATACTATTATGTTGGCTTTTCTGTGTATGACTTCCCTTCAAATTATTAATGTACATTTAAAATATAAGAAAATATTACTGGAGAGCTTCATGAATAGACACATTGCTTTTTTAAGACACATACATTCCATTGTAGCTGAGGATAATTTGTAGTAATTTCATTTGATAATTTATATTGTAATAAAAAACCCAGAGTTTTATATCATTTCTACAAAGGCTTTCAAAATCTTCCTTGCTGAATTTATGGTGCCCAACGTATGATACTCATCTTCCTCCTCCATAGCCAGTGTTAGATACAGAAGTAATGGTTATTTGCTTCTCATGATTCCATCACTACCTCCTTTTCTGTGCAGTACAGCTTAGGACATTTAAGGAGCTCTGCTTAGGCCCATAGGATGTATTTGATAATCAAGCTGCATAACAGGTACACTCTTCCAAATTAACTGTGAATTTTCTTAATCCATTCCGACTTTACTTCCTCATTCTTTTTTGTTTTGAGTCTACTGGTTTCACATCCTCTCAGTTTTTCTTCTATGTCCATTCTTCCATCATTTTGTCCATTCCTAAGCAATATCCAGTTTTCTTGACTGGTCATTATTCAATTAGTAATAATAATAACAAAAGTTACTGGCCTTATATTGTGTCAGATCTTGTGAGAAAAAATTTATATATATTATCACTCTTTTTACGACATGATTATTAAATACATTGGTTAATATACTCCTGAGTTTCTCAGATTCTGAGGGCCTTCCACCATTAAAATGCCTGTGTAACTCTGTCTCACTTGAAAATAAACATTTATGTAATCAGGGCCATGACATCATCAATTAAGACATTCTCGGTACTAAGAATCAGATCCAGAAAAGGGAACAGCTGTCTTCATCATTTTTTATTCCCTAAGAGACAAGATTAGTCTTTTAGAATTCATTTTTCACATGCCCACATCAAATTTCTACCAAATATTCTGAAACAGTCTTTTATTCATGGAAAAAAATGAGTTTGTTTAAAACGTAATGATAGTTGTTATATTTTAGTTACTTTAGTCCCTCAAATGAACCCAGTGAAGAAAGTTTAGGTGTAATATTATAAAAATAGATTTTCGGTTGGCCTTTCAGAATTAAAAACAGATGCAGTGAAGCAATTGGTTCTTCTGCTGGAGGTTTCTGAATTAGACGCCAGTGCCGAAATTAACATTTTACCTGCTTCTGTCTCCTGTTCACAAAGTTTTTATACCCTTCCAGATAGTGATGCACATACTCTATTATGTTGCTGAAATTTCTTTTGTCCCAAGGGTGAATGAACAGAAGTGATTTTGCATGTGGTATCATTAAATCTTGCTCAAAATTGTTTTGTTTCTCACATCTTCTAGAAGAATCAAAAAAAAAACTTCAAAAGTATTTTTATGAACCCAGGCAATGTTAAATCATTTCACTGTTCTTCTATTTATCCTTATCAGAATTCAGTAATAATCATGTTCCCTAGTTGTTTTGGTTATGAAAATTTTATTTAACCACCCTAAGACTTAGTTTCCTTGTCTTTAAAATGGGAATAATGATAATAGTCTTATTGGACAGCTATGAGGATAAAATTAGGTATTGCAAACTATTTGACAAGTCTCATGTTCTAGTTTAAGGTAATTACTCAACCTAGGCCATGATAATTATTAATTGATGTCGTTACTGTTCAAAACTATATATCAATTAGCTATTTCCAATAACATGTCCTTTATAGTTATAAGTAAAAACATTAGAGAAGAAGCTCAAGATCTATTTAAATCTTCATGTCACACTAGGAGCATAGCAAAATAGCATATTGCAAGGAAGCCCTAATATTTTCCTTCTTTTTTAGTTCCCCATTGAACCGATAATAAATGTTTGAATTGCTCACCTAGAAAGATTTTCTTTGAGGAGAAAGTGCTGGGGTCATTTGAAAAGTTACTTGGTACTATGCTAGAAAGAGAATAGCTTTACTCTTGGGTTGGCTCTCAATAGATGAAATAGCTTTTTCTCTCTCCTTAGCTCATCCCCACCCCCATCAGTCATGCCCTTTATAATATTCGACAAAAGCATTTTTCAACTGCATCTTGTCTGACAGTGAAGGTACATAAAATGCCCATTTTGTTTAAATGGATGGCAGTAACCTTTTTGCTACACTACCACTGCACCGCAGGAAACAGCATGGGCTCTGCTTGCATCACTTTTCTTCAGCTCATGGTGTCTTACAGGTGATATAAATCACAATCCCCTTTAATCTGATAATCATTTAACATGAGATCCCTGTGCTGTATTCAAGTAGGTTCTTTACTTGTTTGATATACCTGTTTCAAAAGTTGTACACTCACTAACATTGATAAAAAACACATTTTCTTAAAGAAACAAAAATGGCCAATAGCATAGTCTCAAATCCTGCAATGCTCTCCCTGTCTTTAGAAACAGTCTCAATGACTATTCTTTGACCTTATGGCATTCATTTATAAAATATTTATTAATTTTTATTAAGTACTAGTCTCATGTTAAGAGCTGGGGATTGAGCAGTGAGCAAAAAATTATCACCTGCATTAACTGACCTATCACTTTTGTTCTTCATTTCCTCTAGGTTATAAATAACTCATATCTATGTAGGCATTTTATATAATATACAGTAAAATATATTTTACTATTTTTGAACTAGTAGAAAAATTAATCAACAAATCATATAAATGCTTCTTCCTAGAAAATTCACTATTTCACTGTTAAATGACATACACACTCAATACGTACAAAGTGGCCAGGGGCAATATTTAAATATCAAAACTAACAGTACAAGAAAATGTGAGATGATTTAGACAAATTAACCAATTCATGACATGAAGGATCATACCGAAAATGATCAAATCTCATGAAATCATACAATCACCGGTTTAAAGCCTATTTTATTTTGGATTTACCCAGAAGCATATCCTGAGACAAGTATTACAGTGCAAAGTTTATTTGGGAGGGTCCCAGGAAATACATGTAGGGGGATGTGGAGATGAGACAGGAAGGAGAAGACAGACAATAAAGCGTTAACAGTTAAGCAAATGGCTACTTGGATTAAAAAAAAAAAAAAAAGCTCAGTCTAATGGGGAACTCAACTCTCCATCTACATCTAATGTAGAACATCTGACTCAGAATTATCTCACCTGAGGGCCGAGGGAGCCGAGGGTATAAAAACATCCACTTGTTAGTTGTTGAGAGCTGCTTTACAGGGATGTTAACTCCTTGGTACTTCCAGTTTACTGTCGTGGTGGGAAAGATGCCTCCAAAATCCAGAGGAACTCTTCACCCAGAGAAATGTAGCTACTGGCAATTGGAGGTCTGCCCAGCATGTACCGAGAAGGTAAGGTGGAAGAGACATAGGTAAGGTACCTAAAATCTCTGATACCAAATCATTATTCAGTAATCGGTTAAATAGATAAAATACTGTGGAACAGCAGCAACAAATATTAAAGAAAGCAATTTACATGGGTGACATTACTGGATTACTGTCCCACAAATACTGAGAGGTTATCGTTATTCCTACCCTCCCTTAATCCCCAGATTAATTTGGTGCTCATTCTGTGAACTCCCATAGCACTTTATACTTTCTCAATCATAATTTATTAACCTTTATTTTTATTATCTTTACGTACCTAATTGTCTACATCCTTTTGCAAAAAATAAGCTCTATGGACATAGGGATGATATGCATCTTTCTTAAGGTCATATCCAAGTAATTAACAGAATACTTACCTCATAGGAGGTTCTTTGTAAATACCTGATGAATAATGGGTCAGTAATACTAAATATATTTTGCAATGCCATTCTAAAAAAAAAGAAACTATTTTTTAATAATAAAATATAAATGAAGGAACTACATTTAAAATGATTTAAATAATATTCATATCTTGTAATGAACCAACAGAATGGTATTTGTTGTACTTTTTTCCCATATGTAGCCCATTAGTCACTTGGTGGAAATAATTGTAGGGCTTTATAATTTGTTAAATTATTTTCAGTTTAATCAATTCACTGGTAGTTTCAGAAAGTTACTAATAGTTTATCAGGGTGAGTTTGGTATTTAATTGGTATTATGATGTGATAACATTTTCTTTTGATCTAAATTTCTTTTCAAACTCAGATAACAATGTTTCTGAACTGGCAATAACAAAAGTATTGTACTAAATAGCAAATGTATTATGATGTTCAGGTGATGCTACTTTGAAGAAAGAAACCCTCAGGAAAAATAAAGGGAATCGGCAGAGCACTTAATTAACACTTAGCCAAACCTTTCTAAAAGAACGTTCAATAGCTCATATAATATGTAACCGATTCTTTTCTAACATTTTTGAAAATGCTTTGATTTGGTAAAATATCTAAATAAATGCTTTCAGGTTTAGGAAGAAAAGAAGTGTCCTCTCTGGGTGATTCTGTATACAGAAATTTTTTACATGCTAGCATTTTGGAGTTGTGAAAAGCAGTGAATTCATTTTCTTAGAGGGAAGAGGGAATATATATATGGAAGGGAGAAGAAAATTCATGGATAGATTGATAGATATAGAACATTTCTATTGAAAAGCTTTACAATTTACCTTCTTGGAGAAAGTTAAGTTTCATAGAGGTTTCTTAACTAAATTTGACCAAGAGATAGCTAATGAAAGTGATAGGAAGGAAGTTTCTTATTGTATACTCTAAAAAGCTGACATTTTAGAAAGCATTTTTGTTTTTCCATGGTTCTAGAGATTTTTATCTGTTTCTTAAATGGAGAATTATGATGTAAGGTAATGTTTAATGTCATAAGACAATATAGTTAATGGCAGGGCAGATTCAAAATGTGATTACCATTCTTTCCCATGGCCTTGTAATATGAATAATTTGTGCCTTTATATGAGCTAAAATCTATACTAAACTTTGCTAAAATTTAAACTTGGAAGATCTATTACATGAATTTGAAAAATTTACCCTATACTTGTTTGTTCAACGTTTTCATTTTAATGTCTCAGTGGCAGCTGAACATATCCAATAATGAACTCACGATTCTGTTAAAACCTAATTTTCTTGTTATGTTTACTGTCTTACTTAAAGGTACCACCATCTAGACAGTTGTGCCAAAACTAAGATGAGGGGATACCATGACATTTCTCTCCTCATCCCATGTTCAATCCGGTACTCATTTCTATTGCTTGTCTGTCTTATATTTCTCCTGAATATGACCACTTTCTCCATCCTAATGGCTATCCACCAAAATAAGCCAAATAACTTAGAGAACTGTGCCTCAGGAAGAGCTGCATATGAAGGAAAACTGGATATTTTGTGGATTTTGGTGATTTTCCCATTTTGTGGATTTTGGTGATTTTCCCATATTGTCCCACAATCATTTTTATTATCACCAAATCATCTTAAAAATCTAACGTTATAGTTTTATAAAAGCTATATATATATATATATATAGTATATTTAGATACATTTCTATTTATATGTAATATATAGTTTTACATACATATATATTTACAAATAAGTATAGTGTTATTCAACTCTTTACTTTTTTAATGAAAATACACTACTCCAATAATAATTCAGAATTGAGAAATTACACAATTTATGGAATTCCCATAGCACCCCAAATAAAACTTGTCAGTATTATGAGATCATTGTGTAAAATGTACCTTTGGATGGACAGCAAATAAACGACAGGTTAAACCCCTTTGGCTCCCTCATTGGCCATTTAATTGCTCACCTCTGTAGCTGCCGTACAGCAATGATTAGGAAGGAATAAACTCATTGCTAACTCTGGAATATCAAACTCTACAAACACACAAAGATTGTCAGAAGACCAGTGCCTTTTCCTGGACTATTAGGGATGGACTTACTTCGAATGAATTAAATTGGTGACTTTAGGGAAAAGAAGTAGGGTGTGATTAAATACATTCAGCATGGTGTTACTAAAACCTCAATAAGAATCAACAGCTCTGTCAAAGCTGAAACATTTTAGCTTTCAAATATCTAAGTCAGCTGACTCATGACCATCCTTACTTATCATAGATCGGTTACTTCAGTAGCCACTCAATTAGCACTGACGATTATGGCAGAGTAAAGCCTGTAATTATAGATTAGTGTCATACACTACTGCAGCAAAGGGAAATTACAATTTACACTTTGCTTAAAAAATAAAATAATAAAAATTAAATGGTTTTTATGTTACATTTCAAAAGTTTTACTTTCACTTTTTCATAAAAAATACTGACGAATTTAATGGTTAAGTTTAGGACTTGGATCAGCATCAGTATTATTCAGATGCACACGTCTGTTTGTAGCTTTTACATGAGCACATGCTTTTTATTTCTGTAAATGTACTAATAGCTTATAATGTTATTTTTAACAAAAATACTTTATAAATATTGATAAATATGCATTCTCACATGTATTACATAAACACCTGTATTTAGGAGAAACATGTCTGTATATACATATGGTGGATAATATTTTTTGTTTCGAATGTATGAGTATAACTTAGTCATTAGTATTTTTAATAACTCAATAAAAATTCTTAGCTTATTTTCCTATAGCACAAAAAAAAGCTTTTTATATTTTTCTTGAATTAAAAGTTCATTCCTGGGCTTCCCTGGTGGCGCAGTGGTTGAGAGTCCGCCTGCCGATGCAAGGGACACGGGTTCGTGCCCCGGTCAGGGAAGATCGCGCATGCTGCGGAGCGGCTGGGCCTGTGAGCCATGGCCGCTGAGCCTGCGCGTCCGGAGCCTGTGCTCCGCAACGGGAGAGGCCACAACAGTGAGAGGCCTGCGTACTGCAAAAAAAAAAAAAAAAATTCATTCCTTTATTTTAGAAGCTAAGGTTCTTTTCTTTACCTGTTTATATTAGAATTTGTTTATTCTTTTCTAAAGTTATTAGAAATTCTTGTCTCAGATACCACTTTTTATACCCTGATTTAAAAAAAATCAAAGATGGAGCATAATTTCACCTGGCAAGGGACACATCCTTATTATATACTTGCATTTTCTTCCATATGTTACTTTCCTCTAAGATTCTTGTAAAGAAATCCTAATGGAAAATGGAAGAGAAATGTCAAACGGAATATCTTTTTTTTTTTTTTTTTACTTTTAAATTGACTTTATTTGATTTTTGAACAGGAAACAATTCACATGCCATAAAATTCAATAGGTATATAAGAATATATTAGTGAAAGTCTTCCTCCATACCCTGTCCTCAGTCTCAGTTCTCTCTCTCCCTGAGATCTATGCATGCACAAGCCAATATGCATATATTCTCCCCCTCTGTTTTATAATGGGAACATGATATGCACACAGTTCTGACCTTCCTTTCTTCACCTACAATACATCCTGGAACTGTGCTGTCCAATTTGGTAACCACTAGCCACATGTAGGTATTTAAATTTCAATTAAATTAAAAATTCAGTTCCAGACTATAGCTAACAATACTGTACAGTAAGTCCCCCACATACACGAATGAATTCCGTTCCGAGAGCACATTTGTAAGTCCAATTTGACAAACGGAATATCTTGATTTCATCTGGCTTTGGCAAACTTTAAAAAAAATCATAGGTCAAAGTATGTTTTGCTCCCACTTTAGCTTTATGCTTGAGTCATTTTACTCCATGTGTATACAACCTTTTGCTTAACAAATGCTCCATCACACCCACAGGCAGTTCTTTATGATAACAACATGTAGACTTAGTTGTGAGAAGAATTTAAGTGGATAATGAGGTTACAGATGTAACACTACTATAATCCAGGCATTTAAAAAAATTGTCAAATCATTTGAGGGAGGACCTAAATATAAGAAGTAAAATACAACTAGTCAATTTTAAGATCATAGGCTCTCATGCAGTAATAGAAAATTACCATCAGAAATATAAATTTATCATACCTGCAGAAAGTTTTGAATTTCTTAACCCATTCATTCCCTATATAGTTACTATTTATTAGACCCTGTTCTAAGCTTGGGGGGTGTAATGGTGACTTTACAAGACTGTTCTCTTTCTGGTAAAGTTTATAGTGTATTCAATGTAGAAAAATAGGTGAGAATAATACAGTTTTAGAAAGGCCATAGTCTTAACTTATAATAACAATAATAATAGTAGTCACTGAACAACTATATGGATAGTTATATGACAAGTTGAAGCAATCAGGTTTCTTCCCTGAGATATTTCTAATTGAAGTTATTTTGGGGAAAATTCTTTTTTGCCTTGCTGGTCATGCAGCTTAAATATTTGTCCCAGATCTGTCACTGGTCATGTTCTTCACATGAAAGAATAAAGAAGGCATCCAGAGAGATCCACAAGGTTGCTAGAGCATCTGATTCTTTTTAACTCTTTTTGATTTGAAGCTTTAAATAAATAATTGCTCACCATCAAGCTTATTTACATTTTTCCAGGGTCAATATGACTAATGGCTATGACTATGATTATTAGTCAATAATGACTAATTTGCTTACATAGTTACTCTTACAGGAGTGTCAATATTATAAAATGGGTGACTTTTCTCCAGAAGTGCTTACATAGATGTTTAGATGGCAGTCATTTGGATTAATCTCATATTGGAATTTTGGCAGGTGGGGATGGGAGTGAAAGAAAATAATGAAATCAAGTTAAAGGTATTAGCAAAAGAATGAGAGACTATAGTAGACCACATATTTATGTGTGATTCTTTGGTACTAAAATATATACCTAATGCTCCCATATCTCCAATTGAACCATTAGGCTATCCAGCACTTCTACAATAGGGTTAACAATTTTCCAATTTTCCAATCTCCTTAATTTTCCAATATTTCCTTGTCCCAACAAAACCTAGGTCTGTCTGCTGAATACAACTTCCCCTAAAGCGTTTTCATGTGGGTATTGATCATTGTCTACAAAGAAAGGAGGAGATGTCATCTATTACTTTCATCACCATGTATAAAATTACCACAACCAGAACCAAAAATACATAATTTTGATGGAGTGCTTTATTAATGCTAGGCACTGTTCTAAATTCATTTCATGTATTATCTCATTTAAAACTAAAAGCAATCCTTGAGATAGGGTCTATTTTATTTTTATTTTATAAATGATAAAAAGTGGGCCCTATGTAGTTATTTAACTTAAAGTGACACAAATAGAACAGCTTTTCACAAATCATTGATTTTTTGCATCCAGAATTCCTGTGAATATAGTTTAAAATGTTGATTTATGAGAGATCCCATCCCTGATCTGCTTTCTAAGACTCTCTGGGGTTGTGGGACTTGTCGACCTAAATAAAAAAGTTAAACTCAGGCAAGATCAAATTACCAGACGTTGAGGTTATTCCAGAACAGCAGAGGAATTGCATTTGGGAAACATGCTGTAGCAAGCTACTGGTGAGTTCATTGAGGGTGTGGGGTGGTCTGCATTCATGGGCGAGGAGGCAAAGCAGAGGAAGTCTAGCCAGCAGCCAAGCAGTAAGTTTATTACAATGGCTTGAGGATGGGGAGAGATTCTTGGCAGACATTCACTGGCCAGTAGATAAGTCTTTGAGGTATAATTGACATACAACACCATATAAAGTTTAAGGTGTACAACATAGTGATTTGACTTACATCATGAAATGATTATCACAATAAGTTTAGTGAACATCCATCTCATAAAATTTTTTCTTGTGATGAGAACTCTTAGAATTTACTATCTTAAAAACAGTTATGTATCACATACCACATTGTTAATTATGTTTATCATGTTGTACATTACATCCCTTGTACTTACTTATCTTATAAGCAGAAGTTTGTACCTCTTGACTGCCTTCATCCAATTACCCCTCCCCAGAACCTCTCCTCTGATAACCACAAATCTGATCTATTTTCCTATGAGTTTATTTTTGAAGTATAATTGACCTATAACACTATGTTAGTTCCTATTACACAACATAATGATTCGATATTTCTGTACATTTCAAGGTGATCACCATATAACTCTAGTTATTGTACATTATGTGACCATACACAGATATTACATAGTTACTGATTATATTTGCCACACTGTGTATCTCATAAACTTGACTCGTTTATTTTGCAGCTTGAGGTTTGTACCTCTTAATCTCCCTCACCTATTTCTTTTCTCCACCCTCCTCCCCTTCCTCTGATAATCACCTGTTTGTTCTCTGTATCTATAACAATTTCTGTTTTGATATATTTTTTCTTTTTTTTAGATATAAGTGAAATCACACAGTATTCATCTTCCTCTGTTTGACTTATTTTACTTAGCATAATACCCTTTCAATCAATTCCATGTTGTTGTACATAGTAAGATTTCATTCTTTTATTTATGTCTGAGTTAGATTCCATTATATGTGTCTGTATGTATATACAAAATATACAGTATATAATGTACCACATCTTATCCATTCATCTGTTGATAGGCACTTAGGTTGCTTCCATATCTTGGCTACTGTAAATAATACTTCAGTGAACATAAGATTGCATATATCTTTTTGAATAAGTGCTTTTGTTTTCTTTGGATAAATACCCTGGAGTAGAAGTGCTAGATCGTATGGTCAATACATTTTTAATATTTTGAGGAATCTCTGTTCTGTATTTCATAGTAGCCACACCATTTGCATTCTTACCAACACTGCACAAGTGTTCCCTTTTCTACACATCCTCACCAACACTTGTTTTTGTCTTGATGATAGTTATTCTGACAGGTATGAGGTGGCATCTCATTGTGGTTTCGATTTGCATTTCCCTGATGAGCTCCTCTTCATGTACCTATTGGCCATCTGAATGTCATCTTTGGAAAAATGTCTATTCAGATCCTTTGCCCATTTTTAAATTTTTTTTTTGATGTTGAGCTGTGTAAGTTCTCTGTGTGTCTTGGATATTAACCTCTTATTGGATACATGGTTTGCAAATATTTTCTCCCATTCAGTAGGTGTACTTTTCATTTTGTTGATAATTTCCTTCACTGTGCAGAAGCTCTTTAGTTTGATGTAGCCCCATTTGTTTATTTTTCTTTTGTTTCCCTTGCCTAAGGAGATATATCCAAAAAAGTATTAGCAAGACCAGTTTCAAAGAACACACTGCCTATGTTTTCTTCAAGAAGTTTTATGGTTGCAGGACTTCCATTTAAGTCTTTAATATATTATGAGTTTATTTTCACGCATGGTGTGAAGAAGTAGTCCAATTTTATTTTCCATGTATTTGTCCAGTTTTTCCAATACCATTTGTTGAAGAGGCTACTTTTCCCCATTGTATATTCTTGTCTCTTTGTCATAGATTAATTGCACCTAAAAGTGTGTGTTCATTTCTGGGCTCTCTGTTCACTGATCTATGGTTCTATCTTTGTGTCAGTACCATACTGTTTGATGACTATAGCTTTGTAGTATAGTTTGAAATTGGAGCACATGATACCTCCAGCTTTTTCTTCTTAAGATTGTTTTGGCTGTTCTGGGTCTTTTCTGTTTCCATACACACTAGAATTATTTCTTTTAGTTCTGTGAAAAATGACATTCATATTTTGATAGGGATTGCATTCAATCTGTTGATTTCTTTGGGTAGTATGATCATTTTAAAAATACTGATTCTTCCAATCTATGAGCAGGTATACTTTTCTATCTGTTTAAGTCCTCTTCAATTCTTTCATGAGCATCATAGAGTTTTCAGAGTACAGGTCTTTTATCTCCTTAATTTTATTCCTAGGTACTTTATTCTTTTTGATGTGATTATAAATGGAGTTCCTTTCTTGATTTCTCTTACAGTTTGTGTATAGAAATGCAACAGATTTCTGCATTTTATTTTTTTAATTAATTTATTTTTGGGTTTTCGTTGCTGCTTGCAGGCTTTCTCTAGTTGCAGTGAGCAGAGGCTACTCTTCCTTGCAGTGCATGGGCTTCTCATTGTGATGGCTTCTCTTTGTTGCAGAGCGTGGGCTCTAGGCATGTGGGCTTCAGTAGTTGTGGCACACGGGCTTAGTTGCTCCGCAGCATGTGGGATCTTCCCGGACCAGGGATCAAACCCGTGTCCCCTGCATTGGCAGATGGATTCTTAACCACTGCATCACCAGGGAAGTCCCTCTGCATATTAATTTTGTATCCTGCAACTTTACCGAATTCATTCATGAGTTTTAGTAGTCTTTTGGTGGCATCTTTAGATTTTTCCATGTATAGTAGCATGTCATTTGGAAACAGTGACAGTTTTATTTTCCTTGCCAATTTCAATTCCTTTTATTTTTCTTGTCCGATTGTTGTGGTTAGAACTTTCACTATTATGTTGAGTAAAAGTGGTAAGTGTGGGCACGTCATATATGGTCTTTATTATGTTGAGGTATGTTCCCTCCATACCCACTTTGTTGATAGTTTTTATCATAAATGGATGTTGAATTTTGTTATGTTTCCTCTGCATCTATTGAGATGATCCTCTGATTTATATCCAGTTTATTAATGGATTGTATCACATCAGTTTTTGTGGATATTAACTCATCCTTGCATCCCTAGACTATATCCCACTTGATTATGGTATATGGTCTTTATAATACATTGTTGAACTCAGTTTGCTAAAATTTTTGTCACCCACCCAATGTTCAGTGATATTGGCCTGTAATTTTCTTCTTCTGTGGTATATATTTCTGGTTTTGGTATTAGGGTGATTCTAGCCTCACAGAATGCAGTCAGAAGTATTCCTTCCTCTGAAATATTTTGGACTAGTTTGAGAAGGATGGATGTTAACTCTTTAAATGTTTAGTAGAATTTACCTCTGACACCATCTGCTCCTGGACTTTTGTTTGTTGAGAGGTTTCTTATTTTTTTTTTTTTCAATTTCATTATTGGCAATTGGTCTATTCATATTTTCTATTTCTTCCTGGTTTAGTCTTGGGAGGTTATACATTTCTAGGCACTTGTCCATTCCTCCTAGGTTGACAATTTTATTGGCATACATTTGTTTATAGTAATCTCTTAGTATCTCCCTTGTATTTCTGTTATCTCAGTTGTAACTTCTGTTTTATTGCTGATTTTATTGATTTGGGCCTTCTCTCTGTTTTTCGTCATGAATCTGGCTAAAGTTTTATCAATCTTGTTTATCTTGTCAGAGAACCAGCCCTTAGTTTCACTACTCTTTCCTATTTTTTAGTCTCTATTTCATTTATTTCTGCTCTGATCTATAGTTCTTTCCTTCTATTAACTTTGGGTTTTGTTTGTTCTTCTAGTTACTTTACATGTAAGGTTAGGTTGTTTATTTAAGACTTCTGTGGTAGGCTTGTAAGAGCTATAAACTTCCCACTTAGAATTGCTCTTGCTCTGTCATGTAAGTTTTGGATTATTGTGTTTTCATTTTCATTTGTCTCCAGGTATATTTTTATTTCTTCTTTGATGTATTTAGTGATTCATTCATTGTTTAGTAGCATATTGTTTATCCTGCACATGTTTGTAGGGGTTTTTTGTAGTATTTTTTCTTATAGTTGATTTCTAGTTTCATAGTTTTATCATTAGAAAAGATGTTTGATATGATTTCATTGTTCTTCAATGCACTGAGGTTGTTTTGTGGCCTAGTATGTGATCTATCCTGGTAAATGTTCCATGTGTACATGAAAAGAATGTGTATTATGCTGTTTTTGTTGGAATGTTCTACATATATCTATTAAGGTGATTTTGTCTAATGTGTTGTTAAGGCCTGTGTTTCTGTATTGATTTTTCTGTCTGGATGATCTGTCCATTGATGCAAGTGGGTATTAATGTCCCCTAGTATTATTGTGTTACTGTCAATTTCTCCCTTATTTTCTCTTAATATTTTCTTTATGTATTTAGATGCTACAATATTGGGTGCATATATGCTTAAATCATATTATCTTCTTGTTGAATTGATCCCTTGACCATTATGTAATGTCCTTCTTTGTCTCTTATTACAATCTTTGTTTTAAAGTCTATTTTTTCTGATATAAGTATTGCTACACCTTTTAAAAAATTTGTTTGTATGGAATAACTTTTCATCCCCTCACTTTCAGTCTGTGTATGACTTTAAACCTGTGTCTTTAAACCTGAAGGGAGGCTCTTATAGGCAACATATATATGTCTTGTTTTTGTATACATTTAGCCACTCTCTTTTCATATTAAACATTTAGTCCATTTAAAGTAATTATTGGTAGGTATGTACTTCTTGCCATTTTAATTGTTTTTTGATTGTTTTGCAGTTCTTTTTTTTAAATCCATCTTTCTTCTTTTGCTTCCTTGTGATTTGATGACTATCCTGTGTTACGTTTTGATTCTTTGTGTCTATTTCTGTTATAGATTATATAAATAATTTTTAAGTTGCTGATCTCTTAATTTCAAATATATTATAACAGCATGCTTTTTACTCTGCCCCCAAATGTTTACTATTTCTGACATCAAACTTTACATTTTCTTGTTTTTTGTATCCCTTAACTACTTATTGTGAATATAGATGATTTTACTACTCTTGCCTTCTCACGTTTCTACTAGTTTTATACATGTTTGACTTATTACCTTTACTCTATATTTGCCTTTACTAATGAGATTTTTCTTTTCATAATCTTCATATTTCTAGTTGAGACTTTCTGCTTAGTAGGTCCATTTAACATGTCTTGTAAACCTGGTTTGGTAGTGCTGAACTCTTTTAGCTTTTTCTTGTCTGTAAAACTTTTGATGTCTCCATCAAATCTGGATGAAAGCCTTGATGGGTAGAGAATTGTCACTTGTAGTTTTTCCCTTTCATCACTTTAAATATATCATGGCACTCCCTTCTGGCCTGCAGAGTTTCTGCTGATAGGTCAGTTTATAGCCTATGGGAGTTCCCTTGCTGCTTTTAATATTCTCTTTATCTTTTATTTTTTGCCATCTTAATTACAGTGTGTCTTGGAGTGGTCTTCTTGGGGTTTCTCCTGTTTGGGAATCCTTGTGCTTCCTGGACCTGGATATCAATTTCCTGTCCCTAATTAGGGAAGTTTTCAGCTATTGCATCTTCAAATATGTTCTCTGCCCCTTCCTCTCTTCTATTCTGGGACTTCTATCAAGCAAATGTTAGTATGCATGATATTGTCCCAGAGGTCTCTTAAACTATCTTCATTTCTCTTCCTTCTTTTTTGTTTTTGATTTTCAGCTTCAGCAATTTCCACTATTCTGTCTTCCAGCTTGCTGATCCATTCCTTTTTATCATCTAATCTACTGTTGATTCCTTGTAATGTATTTTTCATTTCATTTGTGTATTCTTCATCTCTGGCTGTTCTTTATATTTTCTAACTCTTGGTAAAAACTTCTAACTTATCACTCTGTTCATTCAATCTCTTCCTGAGTTATTTGAGCATCTTTTTATGATCATTACCTTGAACTCCTTATTGGGTAAATTGCTCATCTCCACTTCACTTAGTTCTTCTTCTGGGGTTTTATCTTGTTTCTTTATCTGTAACATATTCCTCTGTCACCTCATTTTGCCTAATTTGCTGGTTTTATTTCCATGTATTTGGTAGGTATGTTATGTTTCCTGACCTTGGAGAAATGGCCTTTTGTAGGAGACCTATGAGTCCCAGCAGTGTACTCCCCTCTGGTCACCAGAGCTGTATGCTCTAGGGGCACCCCCTATGTGGGCTGTATGAGTCCTTCTGTTGTGGCAGGCTGACTACTGTGCGTGGTCTGATATACATGGCTAGCCCCTGGTCTCATTGGTTGCTGGACCCTGCCTTTTTGGGAGGCTGTGGGCTGCTGGTGGTTGGGGAAAAGCATGAGGAGGCTGGCTGCAGGGTCCCAGGGCTAGCACTGGCCTACTGGTGGGTGGAGCCAATGTTTATGTTGGGTATTTCCTGGGTCTGTGGTCCCAGATCTAGTGTCTGTTTGCTAGTGTGTGGGGCTGTTTTCTCACACAGTTGGTTGTGGTGTCTGAGGTGTACCAAAGCTTGAGTTAGTCTGCAGGTAGGAAGATCTGTGGTCTGTGTTCCAGGGTCTCTGGTTGCAGGGCTCCAGGGTGAGCTCTAGTTGCCTCCTGCCTCTCCAGAAGGCTCTCCAATATCAGCAAGGAGATCTGACCCAGGCTTCTTTCAAATGATGTGAGATTTTGTGTGTGTCCTTTAAGAGTAGAGTCTCTATTTCCCAAAGCTCTCTGGCTCTCCTGAAAGTAAGCCCCACTGGCCTTCAAAGCCTAACATTCTGGGGGCTTGTCTTCTTGGTGCAGGACCCCCAAGCTGTGGAGCCCGATGTGGGTCTCATATCCCTTGCTCCTTGCAGAAAACCTCTATAATTGTAATTATCTTCCCATTTGTAGCTCACCCACCCAGGAGTATGGATCTTGACTATACCATGTCTCTATAACTCCTACATGTCTCATTGTAGCTTCTTCCTTATATCTTTAGTTGTAGAAAATACTTTCTTCTAGTCTTACAGACTTTCTCATCATTAGTTACTCTGTAAATAATTTTAATTTTGGTGTGCTTGTGGGAGGAGATGAGCTCAGGCTCTTCCTACTCTGCCATCTTAGCCACTCCCTGAGGAGATAAGTCTTAATGTTTTGTAAGTCAGACACTTACAGGAAATCACTCTCTCAGTTCCTAAGTTGAAGTCTTGAGGGAGCATGCATGAGAGTCTCAATTTCCTATCCTTGGGTTCCATTTTAGATTGAAATCTCTTCACAGAGTTAAGAGTATGAATTTCCAAAAAATTCTCCAAGTGATACTAATGCATCCTAAAGTTTGAGACCCAGGGAGCTTAGTATGTACAAAAGATAGGATTTTAACCCAAGTACTCAAATCTGAAATCAGGCATCCTTACCACTACTGTAGTACAAAATAATATAATTTAATTTGAGAGTCATGTGGTTGGGGTGACTGGGTCTCAAGGCACTTAATTCAGGTATTTTTTAATATATCGTTTTAATGTTAAAGATATTTGAACGAACCAAAAACATACATTATGGCATGTGTAATGTTTTTTTAATTTGTTTTACTTCCAAAGTTACCTTTAGATTCCTGGTCTATTTGATATATATTCTTTCTTAACAATATTTAATGGCAAACTTTCTTAAACATTATTATTAAAATTAAATAAAAATCTGAAAATATGTTATAAATTGAACATATTGATTTTATGCATAGAGATGACTTATTGAAGTATTTAAATTGTATATTTTCAATAGTGTCCTGAAATGTCTCATTTGCTCCCACAATAGATGAATTTTGAATGTTCACATTATTTAAGTGTTAATGCTTAATAGCTAGATATTGAATATTTTTGCAATTATATATGGTTCAATTTAGGTTGTAGAAATTTTATTTGACTATACTTAGTTTTGTCCCAAAACTCATTTTGTGAATTTTTCATATAACATGAGCTTATATATTTAAGCATCATTTCTGTTTTCACACCATGCTGATAAAAATGTATTTTAAAATGAAGAACTGTTTTTTTGTTTTTCTGATTCACAGTCATTTTGATGAGCATAAATAATTACTTTGAGCTATGTGACTTCATAATTTCCTAGAGCTATTGCAGTGACCAGGACAAGAGCAATGCCCCATCTAATTTGTTCCTTTTAAACTCATAGAAAGAGTAACCAGAAAACCAATTTTCTTATAACTGTGTCTAAAATAACAAAAAAGATCAGAGCCAGGACCTCTCCTGTAAATTATGTTAATGAATCCAGGACAAACAGTTGGTTAGAGACCTCTAATTTTCTTTTTGATATATTAGTTTGCTTCTTTGTTATTTCTCAATTCTTGTTTATATTTAGTAGATGAGATAGTAAATCAGTTAAGTGTTAGAATAATAACAAAATATTAACAAGCTTAAAAAAGGAAGCCCCCGCTTTTAAAGATGAGAGCTTTCTTATGGAGCATAATTTGTTATAAATTTACGATTCACTCTATTTCATCTTAGCCTCCAACCAGCACAGGCATCTGTTTCACCCTTTCTCTTATGCCAAAACAAGAGAATTGAAACATCATACCAACCATTCCTCACAGGCTTAAAGTCTTTTCTTATTCTCTAGTGAGTGCTGATGCCAAACTATCAGGAGCTCTAGAGAAATTATCCCAGGTGGTAGCTCTGACAAGAACAAGGAACATTGCTCCTAAATAGTGGATTGATTCTGAATGAATTCCTTGTATTAGATGATCCCCAGTCTCAGCAGGATTTTCAAAACAGATTATTGACTTGCTGCCCCAATGTCTTAGGCCAAAAACCTGTAAATCATATGACAGAGACCACGATGAAAAGTTTATTTCTTTGCACAGAAAGAAGAATTCAGATTCCCTTAAAGAAGATTGAAACTCCAATTATTGATTTTTGGAGAGACAAAATTAATAGAGGTTTCTTGCCTTCTACCCAGGCAAATCTCAACTTCAGCTGGCTAAAAATTTTCCTACCTTTAACTCTTTTTACGCGGGCCTCTCACTGTTGTGGCCTTTCCTGTTGCGGAGCACAGGCTCCGGACGCGCAGGCTCAGCGGCCATGGCTCACGGGCCCAGCTGCTCCATGGCATGTGGGATCTTCCCGGACCGGAGCACAAACCCGTGTCCCCTGCATCGGCAGGCAGACTCTCAACCACTGCACCACCAGGGAAGCCCCTTTCCTACCTTTAAAATACATAATGTAGCACAAAATCTGCTGTTAGTTTTCACTTCCCCAAAATTAAACCTGGATATGTTTTTATCAATTTGATTTTGATCATTATTACTTGTTATTTTAAGATACTGAAATTTTTACTTGTGGATACATTCAGAGACATTTTAGTTGTATTTTCCTGAAATCCAAATCTGTTTTATTTAAACTTATTTTTACTGGGCTCAGTACTCCAGTTGACTTCTGAGATGCCATTCATAACTGAAAGAGATTTGTACATATTATGCTATGTTATTGGGTGATTTGAGAGTCTATTGGCTAATTTTGAATTGTTTGTGGTAGGTAAATACAATTATAAATATGACAAGTACTCATTTATATCATGGCTGCCTGCCTCTCCCAATTTGAGACTATACCCCTCAAAATCCTCTTATTATTCTATGTACCTTGACGCCCATTTTCTAGCATTTAATGCCTAAGTATCAATAACCTAAGAGTTACTAACAAATAAGTCTCCTGATGTCACAGATTGTAAAGAGATCAGTGATGAACCTAGAAAAGTCTCACTGTAAATCCTTTTGCCATTTGCACCTGTGAAAATGAAAAGGAAATTCAGAAGTAGAATTTGTAGTTAGGTTGCATGTACTCAACAAAGCATGTGACTCTGTGCTTCCACAGTGTGCATGCCCTGCCTTTTCAATATCCAGTGACTTCATCAAAAATTTTTTCTATTTCCTCTTCTTCTTCCTCCTCTCCCATTTCTTAAATCTTTAATCCTTTACCTTAGCTATCAAAATATGGTTTATATATGCTATTTAAATCAATACTACTTAATATCATCTGATATATGAAATTGAATTTTATAAATGCCACATTAAACATGTATTATTTGAGTGGTCTTCTACTTGCTTATTTTGACAAAATATAAACAAAATAACAAGCAACCTTTTCCCTAAACTTTATTATTTTATATATTATTACTCCTATTTTTCACCTTCCTAAAGAAAAAAAGTAGTAATGAAACATTGCTAATAAAAGCAGTTAAATTCATGATCTACTAGACTGAAAATGCCTGATGCATTCTATTTTAGAACGTTTACCAAAGAACCCTATTCATTTTTTCTGTTGCTTTATAGAATCCAAAGTATTGTATAATCACAAATCAGACTATATTTTTTCTATACATACACACTTAATATTCAAATATGTAGTTCAGTTGTACAAAATCCTTTTATCAGAACTCCCAGTACAATGTTAAACTAAATTAATTGCTAACGTTTAAAACTTAGCTGACTTTTATGTAAAACTTATATTTCACTTTGTCTCAAAATGTGAGAAAATCTAAGTAATCTAGGCTCGCATTTTGGCATGGTATTAGTTTCCTTGTGCTGAATGTTGACTGCTCTCTTTGATTCACTGTTATCACTTTCTGATGAAACACCTTCATTTCTATTGCCTTCCTGATCTGTAAGCATTTCCATTTTAGACCCAGGTTTATTCATCTTATCTCTTTCAGAATTCCTTCCTAGAGTATACAAAAATTTTAGTGAAAATATTTCATTTCTTTATAATGTCATTTCTTTCATTGTTTGACGATTTTAATTAGAGGTATGACTTTCATTAAACCCGTGCCCTCTCTGAATAAGAAAAACTTAGTTGTACAATGGTAATGTCAAACATGTGAAAGAGTATCATATGAAATAAAGACTAATTATATCTTTTGGAGTTCCAGAACTGAGAACACAGATGAATGGGTACAGAGGCTTTCTAAATGTAGGAAGGCTTTTATTTGTATGCTTTAGTTACTTTTAGCAATGTAACAAATTACCCCAAACTTTAGTGGCTTAAAACAATAACCTTTCAATGGGTTGGCTGTGTAATTCTGATCCAAGCCTACTCAGCATACTTCTATTGGGATCATTCATACAGCCTTGGTCACTTATCAGGTGGTTAGTAGGCTCTTGGCCAGAATACCAGGGGTGACTTTCTTACCTGTTTTTCTTCATCCAGCAATCCTCTCCACATGCTGGTTGAAAAATTCCAAAATAAGATGGGAAGCTGCAACATCTCTTGAAACTTGTTACAATGTCACAAAACAATTTCTAAGACCAGATTCAAGAGAGAAAAATGGATTTGTCCCTTGATGGGAAGCAAGTTAAAAATTATTGTGGTTATTTTGGAATCTACCAAATAGCCATGAATAGTTCTTTATTTACCAAAAGAAGTGGTTCTCAACAGCAGAACTGGGAATTTTTTTCCTCAGATAAATTCACCTGCATGTATGGTTAGCAACTTCTACTTGGCTTAGTAGCATAAACTTCTTTCCATTTTCATAACTATCTCCCAGAATTTTAACCAACTCTCCAGATCATTGCTTTTACTTTGAAAAATCCTATCAAGTCTACTATTCCTACTAATACAATATAATTATGGAAATAATATAAACACATAGGTTCTATCCACCATTATTGAGTACCACCAGCCTTTTCTATCTGCTCTTCTGAGTCTCTTTCCTATTTAACTCAAGTTTTTATAACAAAAGATTTGTTTTAAGCTTTGCCACTGATGCTTTTACCCTTTCCACGCACCATTTCAAGTTGCATACAAGTTGACAGGAAAACACCACACACAGGCCACACATCCCTCATTTATTTTGCCAAGAACACATAAACTTAACAGAAGCTAAGTGTGTACATAGAATAGGAACAGATGAAGAAAGTTGTGACGTGTTTTTCTTGGCCCCTTAATATTAAAAATATGTACAGCTACTGGTTATATAGTCTCTGCATAGGAATAATTCTGGCAAATTTGAGAAAATATACTATTGCAAGCTATTGTCTTTATGCTCAGTTTTATATCAAATTCCCAGAAACTTTTAAATCTATGCCCTTTGTTTAAAGGAAACGATTCTGAAGATCCTGTGCTCCCGATTCTGATCCAATATATTTTTTTCTTAATTATAACAAAGATTGGTTTAATTTAAGAATATGATCTCAAATCTATTCCCCTATATTCCCCTTTGACAAATTTAAGACTTGCAAATTAATAGCTTAGTTTTGAGCACCTTTATTAGTAGTAGCAGGTGCCCAAGTCATTGCACAGCATTTCCACTTTGGCATAACTACCTTATACAACCAGTATTAACTAATTTATCTTCCCTACAACTTCTTTTTTGTATTATTTTCCATAAGTTTCTTTTATCACCATCTTCCTAACCACATAGGTCCAAAACTTAATTTTACTTCTTTCTTGTTATAGTTTCACATCCAAGTAATTTCTGAATCCTGTTTTTCCAATACTTAAATCTGCCTCTCCATCCTGTTTTCTATTTCCTCTGCCCAACAGGTGACCCACCTGGTCTCCAAACTCATCTTCGGTCAAATTCCACCAAGTCCAAATAAAATATGTATACCTGTAATTCTGATTTTATTAAAGCAAAATTCTGATATGTCTATTCTCATGCTTTAAAGAAGGGAAAATAATGCCCAGATTCATTAGACAAATAGAAAAGATTCTTGCAGCCAAAATTCAATTTGACTTGCCTAATATTTCCCATTGTGCTCTTCAACACATGCACAGTGCATCCCATAATTTCTTTTGTTTACTTTTTGTTTCCTTTCCTAGAATTTATTTCCCTCCCTTTCATCATAGCAAAGTCATAGGCATTGTTCATGGTCTACTTGCAAATGCCGTCTTCTACATGAACTCTTTATTTCTCCAACGCACTCATCTACTTCATCTATGATTCACCATTACTGATCACTTTTAATGTGCTTATAACCCTTTTGTGCTAAATGACTCATTTCCCGCGTTAGCTGTCTGGTTCAACTTAACTTCTTCACAATAGAAAGTGTATATAGTGGCAGTCAGGTATAGATTTATTCAGTGAGTAAGCGATAGAATTAACTGAATCAAGATCCTACAGTAGCCAACTTACTTTTCCCTGTATCCAGTCTATGGTATACTCTCTTTAAAGACAAAAACTATGTTTTTAAATTTTGTGTGTATGACATCCACTGCATAGCATGTTGTCTGCTTTCTAGTAGATGCTCAGTGCATGTCTGTGTAATTACTAAAATACTCCAATCTCTCAACTATCTTATAATGAAATATAACAAGCTGAACCCTCCATTATTGATATGTTTTTACTAGGATTAGATCATGTGAGATGAGTACTTCTCTATACTGAGAAATTAGGAAATTATTCCTGTCAATTAGGATAAGATTTCATTAGAATTTTGGTTGTCACATACTTTAATTTATATTTAAATTATAAACAGCTAAAATAGATGTGTGTGTGTGTGTGTGTAAATAGCTATTAAAGAAGATGGTCCCATCCTTTTTCAAAGCATTACTGCTTTCAAACTAAGAGTGGGATTCCACAGGTAACCCAATTTATTCTAATTTTTATTCCATCCTATTGAAAACTTTGTGATTCTGATGTTTTTCACAACTGTTTGTTTCAGTTTATCATAATTAGATTTGAAAATCATACATTTTAAACTCATAATGCAAGAGAAATAGAACGGACATGTTCTATGACAGTTACTAGACAGAATAAGCCAGGCTGACATAGAAGTATGATTACTATTTGAGAGTCATAACTCACTATACCCAGTTTGCTTAACTATACTAACAACTAAAAATGATCACTTGCTTGACTTACCCAATGTTATAATGCTCACCAGAAAAATCAGGCAAACCAAACATCAGGCAGTTGTTTTTGAAAATTCCTAACATGTACAGTTTTATGCTAATATGTCTGCAAATTGATCAATTAATTACTATAGAAACTAGATTAGACATTTTAGATATATGGTACATATAACCAAATATTTTCAGTGGTATTATTTTTATATGAGAATACTTTCTCCTTTGTTAACACACACACACACACACACACACACACACACACACAGTGTATTACAAGATGACCAAGAAGAGAATAGAAAAAAATTAACAGAAAATATCTCTCAAACAACTATGCACGCCTTATAAAATTTATTTAGGTGAGTATCTGAAAGGGAAAAATTGAGTTTAGCTTTCCTATCTTGACATAATAACCATATCTAGATGCTATATTCTACTTAGCATCACTGACATGCAAAGCAATATGGATTTTTTTGGAATTAAATCATCGAATGTTATTTCAAAACGGAGCACAAAAATATAGATGAAATTACTTTTTAAATGAAATGTATTTTCCATTTAAAGTGATTGCAAAATTCACTTGCCATCTCAGCCCTAAGGGAAGATTATGCTTTTTAGATGTTCATTTGTTATTGCATGGAAATGAAACAGTAAAAGTAGTTAAAAAGATATATCTGTCTTAAACAATCTTACACTTTATTTTTCTTTGCATGACAAATGAAACACTTTTATCATCTTTAATAGCATTATCTAAACTGCTGAATTAGGGGAAATTCCAAGTCTTGCTTTCTCAATTTGTATGCCCCATTAATGTGCTCAGATGTTTTTGTTCTTCATATGAAACTCTGCAAAAGGAAGACTGAGCAAAAAGGAAGTTCACCATATACATACAACTAAAGTAATGGAAAAAATTCTAGAGTCTTTTAACAAAACATCATCTGTATCGTCAATAATTGAGTTTCTTTTAGGAAGTGATTTGTTCACAAGAAATGAGGATAGACTGTACTTTGAAAATAGAGTTTTCTGAAGTTTCTAAAAAGCTATCCAATGTTCCACATATAATCTGAATTTGAGAGAGAGGGAAGAAGAGGGGAAAACAAACACATTCTAGGACCATGATTTGCATTTTTTTAATATAAATGCCTAGAAACCTTTGCATACTTGAACACTCACTCCAGTTTTTGGAATTAACTGTCTTAACTCTGAAACTGCATATAAAACTGCTCTTGTAGGGTCGGCAAAAGTGATCTTTAAACAAAATCACTTTTTCTTAGAGAAAATAATATTCCAAAGAAACCATGTGATTTCTTCCAGTGTCCAGTACATTTGATTTTTGAAGCACTGACATAATTTAGGTTTCATTTGTCTCTATTTCTGCTTTATTATTCTTCAAAGACTTTCTGTTTACCTCTTAATTCACTATCTATAATTATGTTTTGATTTTTGTATTTGCAGCATTTTGGCTGCCATTTTAATTTTATGTTTTCTTATTCAGATACAGGCACATGATCTTTCTTTTTCTGATATGTTTGGAAATACTGGATGACACGTAGAACTTAATGGTATTCACATAATATTGAAAACATCAGATTTCCAAATAACAAAAGTATTGCCTATGTTTACTAAGCAAACATATGCTTATGTTTTCCCTTTCATGTTTTGAAAGGGAAAATAGCATGGTAAATCTACTAAAAAATGAAATATACATGTACACTAAAGACAAATAATTCAAATATGAGATTTGAACATAAGTTCGGAGAAAAGGAATAAAGAAAAAACTCAGAATGTTTTGAATAGAACTTGTTCTAGGTAGAGTGAAAAACATTTAGAGTAAACTTTTAAAAACCACGTTAGGTTCCATTGTTCTTTCACAATTCTCACTTTTCAATTATGATTTCCTCTCTGAAATCTGTATTTTGAAGTTTGTATTTTAATGTTCAAATGTGTGGATCTTTCCTAAGTATCTTTTATAATTGTATATAAACTTTATTGAATTGATCAGATAATGTGTTCTGAATATTATCAATTTTAAAAATTTTAATCTAGTTTTATGTCCTACAATGTATTTAATTTTCCTAACTGTTCAATAAATGCTTTGGAAAAATTGTTTCCACATTTATTTGATATTCTGTGCCCAGTAATCAAGCTTATTTATACCCTTTTACTTTCTTCTACTTTTATAAGTTTCGTGTCTATCTGCTTGATCTATCAATTACCAAAATAGTAGTTTTAAAAGCTCACTCAATTGTAGTCAGTTTAAAAAAATGTTAACAAATTAATGTTACTTTATATATTTTGAGACTATGTGTTGCAATAAATGTGATTATTCTGTTTTCCCAGGGAAGTAAACATTTTATCTTTAAGCAATGATGAATATATTTTATACAATTAGGAGATGAGAGATATTTTCTCTTGAAATATTAAGAATATAATTCCATTCATTTTTTATGGCTGAGTAATATTCCATTATATATATGTGCCACATCTTCTTTATGCATTCATCCGATGATGGACACTTAGGTTGCTTCCATGTCCTGGCTATTGTAAATAGAGCTGCAATGAACATTGTGGTACATGACTCTTTTTGAATTATGGTTTTTTCACGGTATATGCCCAGTAGTGGGATTGCTGGGTCGTATGGTAGTTCTATTTTTAGTTTTTTAAGGAACCTCCATACTGTTCTCCATAGTGGCTGTATCAATTTACATTCCTACCAACAGTGAAAGAGGGTTCCCTTTTCTCCACACCCTCTCCAGCATTTATTGTTTGTAGATTTTTTGATGATGGCCATTCTGACTGGTGTGAGGAGGTACCTCATTGTAGTTTTGATTTGCATTTCTCTAATGATTAGTGATGTTGAGCATTCTTTCATGTATTTGTTGGCAATCTGTATATCTTCTTTGGAGAAATGTCTATTTAGGTCTTCTGCCCATTTTTGGATTGGGTTGTTTGTTTTTTTGATATTGAGCTTTGTGCTATATTGTTGCCATTCTCTTGTAGGTGATCTGTTGGGGTTGTTTTGGTTTTGTTTTGTTTCATTTTGTTTTTCTCTTGGTTTGGCTCTATTATGTTTTTCTATGTTTGGTCATATATATTTCCTCTAGATACACTTAGGTGATTCTTAAAATCACTCTTGGGACTTGTTAGAATTCTTGGATCTTATGACTGAGGTCCTGAAGAATTGTCAGTCGTAATTTCTTTGATTATTGACACTCTTCTCACTCATCTTCTTGGTCCCTTACTTGAGTAGTTAATAGTCTCACTCCATCTTTCACATCTCTTATCTTGTTTTTGCCTTCATTTTGCCTCTCTAGGCTGCATTCTGGTTGTTGAAGACAGCAACACCCACTCAATATCTGCAACCAGATAACTAAATTTATTATTTAAGTTAGAGCAAGCTACAATGGAAAAGCGAAGTCTCATTGAGGAAAGCAAAGTGTTGAGATTTTGGAAAGCATTTGGGGGAAAGCTATGTTGGTTATAGGATGGTAGTAGGTTGGTTGTCATCAGCTTGGAAACATGCTCACTGGACTAAATCCCTTGTAGACTTGCTGACCCTTATGTGGCTGTCATTGATTTGTTAACTTTCAGAAGCATGATCACTGAAACAAATTGACACTGATTGATTTTTGACTGGTTTAAAATCAATTCTGGAATTTACCTGATACTATGACTATAAACAGTCTTTTCCTGGGAGTATGAGGACATGAAAACAATCACAGATAATTACTTCTGACATATCTCCTATGGTTCACTAATCCTCTCTTTAACTCTATCTAATTGACTGATTGATTTGTACATTGACTTTGTAATTATTACAACTATATTTTTCATATCCATAAATTATATTTGCTTCTTTTTCACATTTGCTTTTTACCTGCTCATCTTTAAGATTTAATTTTATTCTTTGCATATATTATATGCAGATATTTTTATTTTATGTGAAATAATTCCATTAGCTGAATCTTTCACAAGTCTGTTTACTTTCTGATTTTTGACAAGCTTCTTGTTTTCCTTGAAATTTTGTCTGAGATAATACTTTGAAGCATGTTTTAAAGTAAAGTTTCTGCCAGGGGGTCTTATTTAACTTCTGAAAAGTAGCCTGAAGATGACCCTGATTCAAATCATTTTAAATCCAATTCCTTATCTGAGATATTTTAATTACAGGAGAAACATCAATTAAGAATGCAAATGTTACAGTGAAAAGTTGGGGTTATAAATTCTCAGGAGACATTTGTCCTTTTTCTTAACACAGTTACAGATTTCAGATAAATTTACTTGTTTTCCTTCTGGGAACAGTGGGGTTTATTTCTTATACTCCCATGAGTAGCCATGTAAACTTCTCAATTCCCTTCATTACTTGGGGGTTCTATAACATTTCCCAGCTTTAATAGACGTTGGCTTTATTTAGTACTTTCCTAGCCTAATGCAGCTGCCCAGAGTTCAGTTGAAACTCAGTGTTTATGTTGGTTTTGATACTTTACCATCCAGGAATCACAGTTTTACTTATTTTAGATTTCTTGGCAGATTCTTTTCATTTACCACAGCCTGACAATGGGTATAATTGTATCTATACCTTTTTCTATATAACCTATGTATAGACATATCAATATAGATATAGATAGATATGTATATGTACATAGAAGAAAATATATAGCAATATCTATTTTAAAATATATTTATATTTAAAATTGTCTTCATTTTCAGTGTTGTATTTCTTCCTTGTCTTTTAATATTTACTAATACTACAGCACCTAAAATTAGTGACTGCCTAATATATTCTTGCTTGATGCTAAGCCTTTAAATGCAGTATCTCATTCAATACTCAAAGCAATTCTTTGCAGAGGATGCTATTATGATTTCTATTTTTATATGAAGGAACTAAAGTTTTAGTACGTTGAAAAACCTGCAAGATCCCATATCATATAATTTTCAGAGCTGAAAGTTTAACTCAGTGTATCATCCACTAAAGCTCTATTAACCAAGCATGGTATGTATAAATTTTTAATAATCTGCTATTTTAATAATTAGATCAATAAAGGATTTTCAAATAGCTGGATAAGAAACAAGGACCTTGTGTCCTGTTGACAGAATTCCTTATGTTTTAGGATATGATTTGGAATGAATCTCCCTACCACAGTGGTTTTAACTGTAAATGAGGAAGCAAATATGTGTACATTCTTCATAGGAAAATTGGGGATTTATTTGTTAATTGGCTTTGAGATCCTAGGATTAAAGGTTTAAGTTCTGTCTTTATTAAAGATAAAAACTAATTAAAGTTTTAATCTCAAATAATCTTAGGCTTAAAGGATACATCTTAAATTTATATAATGGTTAATTGAGATAAACTGCTCCTTTACAGTCATATGCCTCTCTTCTTCCACCTTTCCCCTTCTATGGTTTTCATTCTAATTTCTGTCGTTGGTCAGTGGCAGTAATCTTTTTCTTATTCTTTTGATGAAAAATTAATGTTTCCAATATTTAGATCAAGAATGACTGCAGTTTACTTTCAATGGGGACAATTTCCCTATGTCATAAGTATTCCCCAAGTAAGACTCAAATCATAGTCTAATGAGTAGTCAAATTTTGAGGGGAAAAGCATTTGAACACTCTCATTAAAATAATTTCTAAACACACCTAGGACGTTATCACTGATATAGGGAAATCAAAACAATTTGCAACATGGTTCCAGATATTATCTGGTCTCTCATTATACTGCTGTTTATTCTATGTGAGTTTGGATGATGACACAGATTTAGGACTAGTCTTGGTTTACATGCAGAAATTAAAAATTTCTACATACTAGGCTTTTCCCTTTTCCCAAAGTAATTCAACTGACAATGGAAAAACACCTGTTTTCTACACAGGGAATATTTTAGTTTGGGTTTTACACAGTTGCAGAAGTCTAAATTAAGTCATGTCTTCTTGGTGTACTTTTATTAAATAAGATAATTAGTAAAGCATGCATTATAGATATTACTAAAAGGGAATACCCACTCTATATACATATATGCACATTTATCCCAGTTTCATTGTAGCAAAAAAGAGCTATTAAGTAATCAATTTTGTTTCCATGCTTCTGAATAAAAATGGAATTCTAAAATCAAAACATGTAACAAACATTTTTGAAAGACTAACTATGACCAGGTACCTATATTTTATAATATTATAGAAACAAAATAATGACCCCCGCTTCCAGTGTTTTATCATTTAATTTGGGAAAGTGTGAAATAAATAAACTCTTAAACAAAAGAGTTTTTTTTTTGAAGTAAAGACTGTGATAATGTAACCGGAGCTTTGGAACTTGGAGAACAGAAACATTTCCGTCTGCAGATACACTATCTGTAGAAAAAGGGAATTTGAGCTTGAGATTTGAAGAATGGTTAGGATGTTGGATACTACTCCATTCTACTCCTGAATGAAAGCCTCCTCTTAGAAATTAGTTTTTCCAATGGATTCCTAATACTTCATCAGTGTGTCCTGTATCGTAGGCCGCTTCAGTTCTAGTAGGTGTTCTACCTCCTATGTTGTGCCTTTAATATGTATGTTTTTTGAATGTTTGGTTTTTACCAGTCTTTTCATATTTATTTGCACACTTTCTCTGAATTAGACTTTGTGGTGTTTATGTCCTATCTCTGGAAGCCAATGCCTTCAAATTCTCATTTATACTCAGAATACAGATGTATGGGTCTAACTGGCTATTGGATCTTTTTACTGGATTATTTCACACACATCAAATTCAGCATATTAAAAGAAAACCTGAAAATTTTTTGGAAGAACTAAAGTCCTTCAGTGTTTTTCCTTATTTTTCATTGGCATTACTGTCATCCACCTTCTTTCCCATGTGAGAAACTGAGTCTACTCTGTCCTCAGCACTCCACCTCCATTCTCCATGTCCAGTTGATCTCCAAGTTTTATTAAATACCTTTTATAGTTCTAAATACATACCACATTCATTCCTGCATCTACTGTCATACCTCAGAACCTTGATATTTTTGCCTGTACTGTTGCAGCTTATTGCCTTTGTTTTTTGTTGGAGTCTCTTTCCCAGCCCAACATATAACTCTCCTCAGTGCTTTTGCTCATGTGATGCTTCTAATACAAAGGTTGGTTTATATTATCCCCCTGTGTAAAATTCTTCAATAACACTCCAACACCTATGGGCTTTGCATGATTTATTTCCAACTGTTATAGTTTACCCTATGATTTTTACTTTATGGTAACACTTTAGTTTCTTGATTGCATCCATTTACACTATAGCACTATCTGTGCCTTTCCTTATAGTTTTTACTTCTGCCTTACATATATTCCCCATAACCCCAACCCTTGAAAAATCATAATTTATTCTTTATTTCTCAGGTTAAGCATGCATCCCACTATGAGTTCCTCTCAACCTTTTTGGTTAGACTTCAGTTTCCAACTGAACCTTAGATATGATGGGATTATAGAATTTATCTATATGCATGTCCTTCAGTACTGTACTTGGGGCACTAAGAATACGCCCTTTTTTTAATGCCAAACGTGTAGCAAAAGTGTCTGGAACAATGTTGGTATTATCTACTTACTGAATTAATTCATTAATTGATGATACAGCAAGTTGACTGCATTAAATAGTGCATAGATTAGAGGCCAATACAGGTAAATGTTAGAGGTAAAAGAGAAAGTTTGGTTGGGGGTGAGACAAACCCCAGATGTTAGAGAAGCTGAACCAGTTGCTAAAGGTGCTCTGAAAATGCTTTAGACATTATGCAAAGTTATTAGGAATAATAAGATAAAACAATTTTATGGAAGTTATATCTTGTTTAATAATCCATGTTTATCATGCCCAACCTCTAGCTGGGTGTTGAATAATGTAGCTAGGGCTGATCGCAGTAAGCTATTACCACATAGCCACACAAGTAGATGGAATTTAGGAAGGCTGTGTTGGCACTGGACTGGGAAAACTTATGGTGTGTATGTGGGTGCTGGTTGTGGGGGCAGAGGGAGCAGTGTATATTTTAGGAGATTAGAATTTTGAAATGGGCTAAAAAAGAATAAAGGTGACCTCAACTTACAGATTTCAAACACACACACACACATACACACACAGGTCTCACTCCTGGGTGTTCCAATTACGAAGAGACTCTATTAGGCACTGGATAGTAAATAGGAAAAGACTAGGTATATTCTTTTAGCCATATACCTTCTGTCATGTTGGAAAAGATAGTCAATAATACATTAACATACGTTGGTATAGTTTTGATTCCAAATGATTATAATTAAAGATTGGAAAAATACCATTCTATTATGAGAAATAATAACAAAGTTGTCTAATTAATATGGAAGATCAAGAAGGTCTCTAAGAAAGGAACATTTATGCTGAAATCTAATGATAAATTACCCAGATGAAAGATGTTTGGGAGAGAGGGGTGGCAGTGAATAGAACAGATGGTGTCCTGAGGTGTGTTTTTTTAAAAAAACCTTGGAACGTCTAAGGAATTGCCAGAAATTTGGTGCAAATGGAGCGTTGAAAGATATGGAGTGGGTGGCATTAGGTGTGGCTAGAAGGGTAGGCAGGTGTCAGTGATGCATGGCCCCATATTATAAGCCATGCCACAAGCTACGCAACTTTCTTCCTTACATACTTTTTTCTCAAAACCTCAAATCAATGAAAGATTTTCTGTTTACAAATTCTTTGACTAAATATGTTACACAGAAGGTATGAACTGCTGGGACTTCTAGCCAACATGGTAGTAGATGGAGAAAGGGCCAGGGGTCAGGGAATAAAGTAAAAAAGTGTGAACTAAGTTCCGTAATGGATGAGGTCATTGTAACACACAAAAACACAGGGAGAAGTAGGGGAAGGTATCTTGTGCCTCTCAGTTTTCTTATGCCTTATCCCCAATCAGGTATTTAGAAATATGAATATGTAAACACCTGCATGTATGTTTTTAATCTTCTTTTATTTGAAATGAATTTAATGGAACTGTAGTCTTCCCTTTAAGCCTAAGCATTAAAACTAAGGATTCCTTAAACTTATCTTTTTCTAAATCTTGGACAAATCCTCCTCAATTGGAATAATGCCTAGACCTTGTCCACACCCCTTAAACAATAAAATTAATGAAAAATTCTTACAGGGTTTCTAGTCTAATTCACAGAAAAAGAAACTGAAACCTCAAACTAATATTTGCAAGTGCCTTGGAAAGCAAATATCAGGCTAAACACAGATTTCCAATTTTTAAAATGAATAAAATTTTCTGGGAGTACAAGAAATAAAAATAAAAGCAAAGATACACTATGATAAAAACTCTAAAGTCACAAAATTTTTTCTTCTCATTGTACCATACATTGTGGGAGAAAGTCTTGTTTTCTGTTGGGCCAGGTTGAAGTTTATCTTGAGTTTGGAGAATTATCTTAGATTTTATTATATATACCTTGATTGAGCTTCTAAATCATAATCTTTTTTCTTACTACCAATAAACTTGAGTTTTTCTTTTCATCTGGATTACAGGGGCCTTGATTAATAGCTGCATTTATTATGTAGCTGGAATTTACCTAGTGAGTTAAATAGGATGATAACTTGACCACTAATTTATAGAAACTTTGTTAACAAACAATGAAATTTTTACTCTTAATTGCTAGAAACAATTGCTAGAAACTATCAAAATTTTCTTACACCTCTGTGATGAATTTTTCTGCATGCAGTTATGACAATTTACAGTCAAATGCTGAACATCTCAAACTAATGGTGCCATTTATTACAGAAAGTTATTTAATGAGTATATGTTAACTATATGCCTGACACAAAGCACAAGAAACTGAAGCAATTTTTGCCCAAGTAAATAACATGGCCCTATCCAAATTAAGGTGCCTGCTTGAATTATTATTTTGCTGATGAGTAAAATTTCTACATTATCTAATATGTAAAACACTATACATGCATTGTCTTATAGCGAAGTCTAGAAATATTCTATTTCTCTCACGTATCACAATGTGTTTATTAAAGTGGCTTTTGAGTGAATACACAGAAGCATTTTGCACATGGTGTACCAAAGCAGGAGTAGTCATTATTTAAAGCACTATGACAATGAACATTATAATTCTAGAAGTTCTGGATTTGTTTTAAAGTGTACTATGACAGATACACATGCACATTAAAATATGGTTTTCTTAAGTAAGTTGCAATGAAGTGTCATTAAGAAATTAAACATCATCATACAGCAAAAGATTGTATATAAACCCAGCTTCAACGTATGCACTCTTGACTCTGTTTAGCCCATATGGATACCTGTTATTAGAAGTTGCTGTAATAATATTGGTGTTACTGAAATATAATAAATAGAGCATATTATATGAATTAAATACTGTTTTCCAAAAACAAAACAACAACACTAATGTTTTGGGGTACATGGTAAAATGAAAAGATAGGTAGATAGACAGATAGTCTCCTAATACAACCCACAAAAGATTGCTTTGTTCAGCTATCCAAAAGTTAAAATAAAATCGTCTTCTGCATTCCATATGTGAATAGTTATTATGGTATTTCTCTGTTATCTGCTGACTCTTGCAAGGGAACCCCATTGTCCCATATTCCTTGCCCACCTGAATTGTAAGGGACCACTTTATTAACCCAGTTTTTATAATTAGAGAATATATTGTGCTCTAACTTCTTAAAGTCCAGGCTTTAAGTACAAACAGTTGCTACATAATCTATAGCTACATTTTTTCTCTGCGGTACCAAAAACTGGTGTCAGGTTGTGATTATAGGAAGTTCACCACTCTTTGAGCAAGTTCTTTCATAGTCCGTTACACCAAGTCTTGCTTCCTTTCTTCTTCTTTGGGCTGAAATCTGTATTGTGATGTTAATGGAGTATTTACGTCAAGGAACAACTATAATATTCAATATGTATAATGTGGAATAGATTTCCTGATAGGCAGAAGTGACTTGTGGTTTCATATTATCCAACATTCTTCTTTAAGGTTACAGACTGAGATTTTTTTTGTTTAATATTGTAGGTGGAGATGAACTAAAAATATAACATCTGCATCTTTAGTAGATTGAACCAGACCCCTCAAAGCACTATTTTGTATGCTGCCACTGTTTTTGTTTTTGTTTTTTGGCTTCTATGCCAGTTAAGCATAGAATGGAATATTCGGTCCTCTCTTGCCTTCTCTCCAACAGATTTATTGTTCCTATAAATATAGCTCAGTGAATATTTATTCTCTAAGATTTAGGGTCCTGACATTCCAGAATCTTGAACTACTAGGATAGCTAATGACATCTTCTCTAGAAGATATAAGCAGAAAAATATTGCTTTCTATACCTAGACTATAATAAAAGAGGTGATAATAATTTCTGAGCTATTACAGCAGATGCCAAATTGATTTCCTTGAGTATTATAACACCTCTACTATCAGTTTCAAACATTAATGTACATATGAAAAAGTTATTGCTTCTATCACAGCTTAATCCTGCTCAGAAGCATTACTGATTCTCATTGCTTGCCAAGGACATTTAGAAGTCCTTAGTTTAGAAGTCCCAGTTTACCTCCAGCAGTGCAATCTTAGTGAATATCATATAGCATCATATTTATACAATCTTCACAGAAGCATGTTTATGTCCAGTGATATGAACCAATTGGGTACTACCTGATGGAACACTGAAAAAGTGTGTTTAATGAGCTCTGTGAAGGTCAAGATTTCTAGAAAGGAAATAATTAAAAAGTAGACTAGAATGGCAAAAGAAGTCAGGAGGAAGAGATTGACTTAAGAATTAGAATAAAGTCCACGGACTGAAGCTTAAATTGAGAAATACTCAATATTTCAATAGAAGAGAGATGCATAAAGATAAAAACAAGATTCTGTGGTTAGAGAAGGCAAATCAGAAGCTAATGATTTCAACATGTCATTTCCTAATCGAGACTTAATACATGGTACAACTTTCTTCGTGGCTAAATGGAAATGGAGATAAATTTGAGTTCGAATTGTCAAGTAACTGTGAAGTAAGGATGTTGTAATGATCCTCAAAGAAAATATAGACATTACTAATTTGAAGAGATGTGGTTCAGATTTAATGTGTTAAATATGAATAACGGGAATGAAACCCTAGGTGCTAAGTTCATAGAAGCAGTGAGGTAGAGATGAGAAATAAGAGCTCTGTGCAATCTCATTTTGACTTCGCATCTGAATGTCCAGTTTTCTTGACCTGAGGTCACATCTCAGTCAACACTTAAGTTCTACTTAATCAACTATGAAAACATTAGAAATCATACACCTTAATTCATCCTTTTACAAAAAGCAAATTGCAGCTTGACTTTAATTTCTCCATGGAACCTTTTTGAAAGAAATTACTATAGTTGTGACTATTCTCTGGGAAATTACTGAATATATACTAATCTTCAGTTTCCTATCTGAAGAGTGACGAGCATTACTATAATCTCTGAAATTGAAGAGATAACAAAGGATGTGGTGTGTGCATATATGTCTTAGAAGAGTAAACAACCGAAATGAATTGAAGTAGAAAATTAGAGTGAGAAAATAACAATTTAATAACCTATGCTATGCATTTGCACACAACTTATAAAGTATTTTTGAAGAAAATTATATTTATAAATTCCAAAACAAGAACAATAGTATTCATACTAAAAATTATGGATGGTTTTAGGTGAATATTCCTCTATTTTGCCACAAAAAACTAAAAAGAAAATAAATTGGCCTAAAGAAGTAAAATAAGAAAAAGTCAAGCATAGGTTTTTGCAGCATTTCTATAGACAGTAGTTTTTGGCTAACAATTCAGGTAAAAGAAGCTTGATGTACGACTGACCATTACTTCTTACCAATATTCTAAGACCCTTGCTTAATGGAGAGTTTCTTTTTCTAGAGTCCTTGAACATACCTGGATGATACTCAGCATACCAATAAAGTCAGATGAGAAAAATAGATCTATATTTTTACTGTCCTTGTACTAAATTTTCAGCATTTCCATCAACTATGCATGTGTACAATAATATAATATACCTGGAATGTAACATAGCACTACTTGACATTTTGCCAACAATAAAATTTACAGACCTTTTTCTGAGCATATTATAGTTGATGAAACTTGGAAATAAATTTCGGCTCATAATTATTTAAAAAACTCTAGTAGTTACTAAATACTTTCCTAGATTATTTTGTTAAATGCATTAATAGCATAACAGGTTAGTTATTAATAATGAGTTAATCTATGTGTCAGATTGGATTCTGCTGGAGGCAGATATCAAAAGAGAATTAAAAGTACAGAAAATTATTGAGAGAAATGCCTGTAAAGGGTAAGAAGCAGAGGGAGAAAGAATAGTCAGTGTTAGACTGTGATGCTGATCCAAACCCTGTGAAAGGAGACAGGGAAGGAAGAAGGGATGGTAGAAAGATCCTCAGACTGCCAGGCACCTCTGAAAAAGTCTTCACCATGAGAAGATCCATGAGAAGCCACAGTGTAAGGATTGTTTTTGGAGGAATCCAGTGCTGGGTGGGATTGTCCCAAACTGTCAACTCTGCTGTGCTCAGTCATTGCATGGGAGGAGCCTGTAGATCCTGAAGGTGAGACAAATGGAGACTGTAAGCCCATTGTGCTTCTCACAGCAGGTTTTCTCCTGAATGATGAGATCTAAGTGGTGTACTATGATGGCTTCCACAATAAATATATCACTGATTTCCCCCATATTTTGATAACTATTTATATACATTTGTTTCCCTTATAGTCCCTTTGTAACACGATTAGTACATTTAAAAACAGTATTCTGAGATTTCAATAGGCTTTCTCTGATAGTTGCCATCGGGTCCATGATTGGAAAAACGTTATGAACCTTTGACCTAGAAAAGACATAAATGGATAGGATATTGAGCCAACTTTCATATTGGAATGTCAAGTTTTCCTAAACATTTACTCATGTACCAATCTGCTGGACAACTCATTAGGCTGAATTGAATAATCTGCCTGAATTGTTTGACTTGAAGAGTTTCCACAAACTTCTGTCTGCTTGTAACTGTGGCCTGGATACGTTACAAAATGCTTTCTGTGAAATTTCAAGAAAATCTGTATTAAGGCTCCAGAGAAAATTATTTCAAATAAGACTATTTCTACTCTTTCAACTCTTAGTTGGTTAGCAGAAAGAAAAGAGGAAAAAAAATTTCAAAACCTTAGGAAGATGAAATCTTTTTGATTTATAACTAAATCAGATTATTGACTGTATGAGGGAAATATATATGAAATATATATATATTTTTGCTTGCTCTCTTAAGTTTCAGTTCAGCATTTAATCCAATGCATGCTTTGCTGAGAAGATTAAGATTTTAGTCTCTAAACAGGAAAACTAGAAAACCTGTTAAATCTGATACAAAAACCTTCCTTTCTGTGGCTAGTGGAAAATAAAAACTCCTTCCAGAGTCAGCCATAGTTTTTATTATCTAAAAGTCTTTATACTTTCCCTCCTGTATTTGTATGTTCTAATTCCAATATCCTTATGTTTATATTCCAAATAATTTACACCAGGATATGCTTTTCTAGAGAACCACATCTTTGTTGCTTATCTCTATAAATTGTCTATTAACATAGGTTATGGCTTATCATATTCAGTAGGTCACTCGGTATAAACCCATTTTTCGAATCCTTTTTGTGATGTTTAGTTCTATGTGTTAACTTGGCTGGGCCACAGTTACCCAGGTATTTGATTAAACATTATTTTGTGTATGTCTGTGAGGTTTTTTCTGGATGAGATTAACATTTGAATTAGTAGACTGCATATATCAAATTGCTCTCCCCAATGTGGGTGGACCTCAACCAATTTGTTGAAGGCCCAAATAGCATAAAAAGGTAGAAGAAATGAGAATTTTCTCTCTGGCTGTCTTTGAGCTGGGACATTTGTCTTCTCGTACTTTATAGATGTGGAACTTACACCATCAGCTCTCCTGCTTCTCAGCCTTTCACACTGAGACTAGAACTATACCATTGGGTCTCCTGGGTCTCCTGCTTGCAGATCTAGGGACTACTCAGCCTCCCTAATCATGTGAACCAATTTCCTGTAATAAATTTCTCCCTCTATCCATATGTAAATGGTTGTAAGTGAATATATATAGCCTTTCTCTCTCTCTCATCTATATCATATATATATATATATATATACACACACACACACACACACACACTATACACTATATATAGAGAGAGATCTATATCTGTCTATATCTATATCTATCTATCTGGGGATGTTAGCACAAGTTTGTGTGCCTGACACACAGTGGGGTCAAACAAACTGAAATGTCAGAGTTTGGAGCAGAGAAATGTTTATTGCAGGGCCATGCAAGGAGGCTCAGGCCCCCCAAAATCCCTGAACTCCCCCAAAGACTTTCAACAAAGCAGTTTTAAAAAGCCAGGTGAGGGAGGAGAGGTCACAGGGTCTGTGATCAGCTCATGCACAATTCTCTGACTGGCTGATAACCTTATCAGTCCTTAGGCTCATGGTCATCAATAGTTAACATCTTCCATTTGGTGGGGTGGTTTTTCACATTTGTAAAACAACTCAGGAAATGTTCATCAGATACTGTTATCTAGGTACTTCAGAGAGGAGCTAAAGCAGAGAATATGGGGGAAGGGTCTATCCTGGGAAGGCCCCATAGGGTCCTGCTCAGTTACAGAGAGACAGATTGAGACAGAGAGAGTGTGAGAGTCTCCTGGTTCTGTTTCTCTGCAGAGCCCTGACTAATACACTTTTCTTTCAGTCACTGAGTAATAACGTTTGGTGGAATGTTCTCTTTTTAGACTTAGTAAAGAGTTCATTAAATGATAGACTTGATATAAAGCTAGGAGGGCATAATGCTATCAAAAGTGAGGAAAGAAGTCAGATTTCTCATCAACCATGATTCATGCATTTTGGCCTGAGGAGTTAAAAGGACTAAAAGGACTCAAAACTTGATCTTTGTTTAAAACAGATCAGTGTTTTCTGATTTACTGACCCAATTTTCAGTGTATTCCAGCAACATTTATTTTGTCACTGTGGAAGAAAAAAGGCTCCAGTGCTGAGAAGTTTTCCACTAAGGAAGTGATGAATGGAATACTCAAAGTCTAGTTCTGTCACCAACAAAACAGATTTCTTTACAAACTGTGATATTAGGGATTTGGGTTTTTATAGGGTAAAATTTGTTGATGAGTAGAAATTCTCATTTTCAACATTGATTTCTCAGCTGGTTTTTTTTCTGGGAGAATGTACAAAACATTTCACAGAAGTTGGAGAGTAATCATTTAACATACTATGAGGTTAAAGACTGAACTAAAGAAAACATAAAGATAAAAACATAACCTGAAAATTCTGCTTGTGTGAGTATCTTTGAGATCTTTTCTTATGATGTTTAAAGGCATGTAAGAAGGAAGGATATTGAATAAGTAAGATTTTGTAAGTGATGCTTGGAAATGCCTAGGCAATTGATAGTCATTAGAATAAGACCTAGACCCTTAACTTGAGCCACTGGGCTATGGAAGCCAGCATGCTTGTTACCACATGCTTGTTATCACAACCTTGAAATGGAATGAATGAGTATTCTGTCTTAGTTTGGCAAAGTCTCTATGAAAGTACTTCTGGGGAGATTTGGAAAGAACAGTATTGAACATGGGTATAATCTATCATTTTATTATCTACTTATTAATTTATTCATCACTTTTCTAGTATCTGGAGATATCAAGAAACAAGTACTCTTCCACTGTAGAACTTGCTTCAGGGACACAAGCTAAAAGTAAATAGTTGTATAAATAAGGAAAACAATTAGAGGTATAGATAAGTGCTATGAAGAAAATGTATGGGTAATGAAATACACAATAAATTAGATTAGAAATTTCTAGTTTGGGTAGTCAAGAATAGCTTCAATGATACAATCTTGGAAGAAATATGAGGGATAAAAAAGTGATAGCTATAAAAAAAGTGGAAGAAATTATTTCAGGTAAATAAATATTGGCCTGTTTTGAGAAACAGAAAATAAGGCAGTATTACTAGAGTATATTGAGTGACGAGAAGAATATTAAGAATAGTAACATATTGGAGAGATTTGCAGACTTCAGAACATTCAGGATTATACAAGATTGTAAATATTTTGGATGTTTTTCTAAAAGCAATGCGAAGTCACTGAGGGATTTTAGGTAGTGAAGTAACTAGAGCAAGTTAATTTTAAAAGATTATTCTGATTCTGCATGAAATCAAGGAGATTAGCAAAATTTTATGGTATTTAATACTAACAAGTTCAATATATATTTATTGAACGAATAAATTTGTTTATGAATAAATTAAATGACATAATATTAAAGGATTGGGATAGAACATTGAGCTTTCTTAGGAACAATGTCATAGTTACATTTTGATCATATTATTTTGTCAATATGCCTCAAGCACTTTCTACATACCCTACATTGAGAATTCCATGGTACCTTAAAGACAGACACAGGGGAAGAAGTGAAACAGTCAGCTGGCCAAGAAATACTTCCAATAAGTTTTATTATTCTGCTTCATTGCCTTGAAAACCATTCCAAAACTGGACAAATAGGAACACCTCTAACTTTTGAAGCAGTAAGAGGAACAGTCTCTGTGTTTGTGCCGAACCTGATGTTTATTTTCATCTCCCATCACAATCTGGTAGTGTGTGGATACAAGAAGCACATGTGCATACAGAGGCATCAAGAATAAGTTGGAACAAACACAAGTGAAGCAGAGGATTTGGAAAATAAAAGCAGAACAAAAATGTGAGCTGAGAAGAATAAAATCAGTTCTCTTTGCAGAAACTAAGAGTTTTTATCATTTTCCCTGTAAGAAAGAATAAAAAAAAATATCAGAATTCCACTCCTTAATCTTATGTGAATGTCAACTGTATAATAAAATTGAGTAGTATTTTTTCTTTTTTTGTGTGTCCTTATCAAATATATATATATATATATATATATATATATATTAACAGATCTTTAATGGAGTATAATTGCTTCACAATACTGTGTTGGTTTCTGTTGTAGTGTACAACAAAGTGAATCAACCATATGCATACATATGTCCCCATATCCCCTCCCTCTTGAGAGGATATCATCCTCCCTATCCCACCCCTCTAGATCATCGCAAAGCACTGAGCTGATCTCCCTGTGCTATGCTGCTGCTTCCCACTAGCTAACTATTTTACATTCAGTAGTGTATATATGTCGATGCTACTCTCACTTCGCTCCAGCTTCCCCCTCCCACCCCGTGTCCTCCAGTCCATTCTCTATGTCTACATCTTTATTCCTGCCCTGCAACTAGGTTAATCAGAACCATTTTTTTTTTTAGATTCTATATATATATGTTAGCATATGGTATTTGTTTTTCTCTTTCTGACTTACTTCACTCTGTATGACAGACTCTAGGTCCATCCGCCTCAGTACAAATAACTCAATTTCATTTCTTTTTATGACTGAGTAATATTCCATTGTATATATGTGGAACATCTTTATCCATTCATCTATCGATGGTCATTTAGGTTGGTTTCATGTCCTGGCTATTGTAAAAAGTGCTGCAGTGAACATTATGGTACATGTCTCTTTTTGAATTATGGTTTTCTCAGGGTATATTCCCAGTAGAGGGATTGCTGGGTCATATGGTAGTTCTATTTTTAGTTTATTAAGGAACCTCCATACTGTTTTCCATAGTGGTTGTATCAATTTACATTCCCACCACAGTGCAGGAGGGTTCCCTTTTCACCACACCCTTTCCAGCATTTATTGTTTCTAGATATTTTGATAATGGCCATTCTGACTGGCATGAGGTTATACCTCATTGTAGTTTTGATTTGCATTTCTCTAATAATTAGGGATGTGGAGTACCTTTTCATGTGCCTCTTGGCCATCTGTATGTCTTCCTTGGTGAAATGTCTATTTAGGTCTTCTGCCCATTTTTTAACTGGATTGTTTATTTTTTTGATACTGAGCTCCATGAACTGTTTGTGTATGTTGGAGATTAATGCTTTGTCTGTTGTTTCATTTGCAAATATTTTCTCCCATTCTGAGGGTTGTTTTTTGGTCTTGTTTGTGGTTTCCTTTGCTGTGCAAAAGCTTTTAAGTTTAATTAAGTCCCATTTGTTTATTTTTGGTTTTATTTCCATTACTCTAGGAGGTGGGTCAAAAAAGATCTTGCTGTGGTTTATGTCAAAGAGTGTTTTTCCCATGTCTTCCTCTAAGAGTTTCATAGTGTCTGGTCTTACATTTAGGTCTTTAATCCATTTGTACTACATGTAGCTGTCCAGTTTTCCCAGCACCACTTATTGAAGAGGTTGTGTTTTCTCCACTGTATGTTCTTGCCTCCTTTGTCAAAAATTAGGTGCCCGTATGTGCATGGGTTTATATCTGAGCATTGTATCCTGTACCATTGATTTGTATTTCTGTTTTTGTGCCAGTACCATACTGTCTTTTTTTTTTTTTTTTTTTTTTTTTTTTTTGCGTTACGCGGGCCTCTCCCGCCGCGGAGCACAGGCTCCGGACGCGCAGGCCCAGCGGCCATGGCTCACGGGCCCAGCCGCTCCGCGGCATGTGGGATCTTCCCGGACCGGGGCACGAACCCGCGTCCCCTGCATTGGCAGGCGGACTCTCAACCACTGCGCCACCAGGGAAGCCCCATACTGTCTTGATTACTGTATCTTTGTGGTATAATTTGAAGTCAGGGAGCCCGATTCCTGCAACTCCATTTTTCTTTCTCAAGACTGCTTTGGCTATTCAGGGTCTTCTGTGTTTCCACACGAATTGTAAAATTTTTTGTTCTAATTCTGTGAAGAATACCACTGGTAGTTTGATAGGGATTGCATTGCATCTGTAGATTGCTTTGGGTAGTATAGTCATTTTTACAATATTGATTCTTCCAATCTAAGAACATGGTATATCTCTCCAACTGTTTATGTCATCTTTGATTTCTTTCATCAGTGTTTTATAGTTTTCTGAGTGGAATTCTTTTGCCTCCTCAGGCAGGTTTATTCCTAGGTATTTTATTCTTTTTGTTGCAATGGTAAATGGGATTGTTTCCTTAATTTCACTTTCTGATTTTTCATTGTTGGTGTATAAGAATGCCAGAGATTTCTGTGCATTAACTTTGTATCCTGCAACCTTACCAAATTCATTCATTAGTTCTAGTAGTTTTCTGGTGGTATGTTTAGGATTTTCTATGTATAGTATCCTGTTATCTGCAAACAGTGACAGTTTTACTACTTCTTTTCCAATTTGGTTTCCTTTTCCTCTCTGATTGCTATGGCTAGGACTTCCAAAACTATGCTGAATAACAGTGGTGACAGTGGACATCCTTGTCTTTTTCCTGATCTTAGTGGAAATGCTTTCAGTTTTTCACCATTGAGAATGATGATTGCTGTGGGTTTGTTATTTATAGCCTTTATTATGTTGAGGTAAGTTCCTCGTATGCCATTTTCTGGAGAGTTTTTATCATAAATTGGTGTTGAAATTTGTCAAAAGCTTTTTCTGCATCTATTGAGATGATCATATGGTTTTTATTCCTTAATTTGTTAATGTGGTGTATCACATTGATTTGCATATACTGAAGAATCCTTGCATCCCTGGAATAAATCCCACTTGATCATGGTGTATGATCCTTTTAATGTCAGTATTTTTTCTCATGTCATAATTTGAATTTGCCAATCTCAACAATTTATTCTTCTAAATTTCAAAGCTAAAAACCCCAAATGTTCATGCTCTCATTGCTTCATTTGTCCATTACATAAACACTTGTAGAGTGTAACATATGCCAAACAGTGTTGGTAGATGAGGTAAACTAGTGAATAATTGTAGATGTTACCTCTGCCATAAACAGACTTCACAATCTAAGGGTTTATACACTATGCAATTTCAATATAGTGCGGTTGACATATGATGGAATAAATATAGACTTATGCCTTTGTAGGGAAGTGTTTTATGTCAAACATGTAGAATCAAATTCTTCTTCCCAGTGGAAATGACATCTAAGCTAAACCCCAAAAGTTTAGGATTTAGCCAATTGAAGATAAAGAGGTGAGCACTATTGACATAAATAACTTGCAGAAAAGTACATTATAAACGAAATACTTAGGAAAACAAGAAAATCAGTGTCTCATAAGAATGGATAATTATGTCTGGATGGAAAACAGTATATAATATGTGGTATGTCATTGTGGTAGATGGGGTTGTGTGGGTAGGCCTAAAGGATAATTGAAGTAAAGAGAAAAGAAGCTTGGATAATAGGAAAAGTCCTGGTTTTCTCAGGACTGTAAACCATACTAGCATCCTTGTCCTTTTCTTAAGTGTGTTGTAAAGCCACAGAAAGGTTTTAATCAGAAGCACTGCATAATCAAATACAGTTTTAAAAATATTACTCTGGTTGCAATGTGGAGAATTTATTGAAGAATGATAATGTGAGGAAAAAGGGTATAGATGTTTGGATTCAGTGATCTCTTTTGACTATTCCAGGTGAAAGTATCCAATTGAGAGGACACATTCAAATAAATGGTACAGCACCCGATAAAAACATCACTTGAACAAAACGTAGGACTCCATTTTATGTATACAAAATACAAAAAGGTTGCATCAGTTTTAAATCACTAAATGCTATTCAAGACTGGATAATACACATATTTAAATGGAGGGCAATTTGAATATTCATAAAGCACATTTCATGGTGTATTTGTAAGTTTACCATATATAATTGTCATACACAGATATTCTCTTTCCAAAATGTAGCTCCCTATTGAATTCTTTTCAACAAGTGAAATTATTCTTCTATACCATTCAGAAAGGAATTCCCATTACAATAGCAATTTACCGAGGAGCAAAAGAAAACTTCAAAATAATTCGCTGAGAAAAAAAAAAGAAGAAATCACAGGCACTCTAATCACTGTAAGGAGCCAAGAAATGACTCAGTGCATATTTGTAATGATGTGTGTAAATGTCAAGGAAAGTTTTATGAAGAAGGCTCAAGACCTCAAAATTGTGTAAAATGGAAAGAAATATTCTCCTGTCTTTGCTATCCACATGGTAGGTTCTGTGATTTTCTTGCACTTATGCACATGTGAGGTGAACTGAAAAGAACCACTGACTTTCCCTTTATGACATTACCTTTATCTGGTCCCTGCATCAACTATTTTAAAAAACATTGTATTATACATTTTCTTTGGAGCTCATGTTAATTTGGTTTCAGAGTACCATAAATAATTCATTTAGAAAGCAACTTTTCATTATATTTTGTGGGTCTTTATAGTAGCTGTACACTTGACCCAGTATTTCCATTTCTAGGAGATTTTCCTAAATGGAAAAAAAAAGTTTTATCAGTATATGCAATGATGTTTGTTGCAAAATTATCAATAAAAGACAAGGGAAAGTGAAATAAATATTCTACAGTAAGGAATCATTAAATATATTACCATGGATCTATATGACTGACTACAGGGAAGTTTTCAAAAGTGAAGATTTAAAACAATTTTAATGAAATCAAATATTATGGTATTAAGTAAAAAAGCAAAACAAAAGCTGTGTATGCATTTAATCTCAATTTATAAATGTATATTCTGTTTTAAAAGTCCAATGAATATTTAAACACATTTGTATATAAAAATATCACACACACCTACACACCCACATTCACTGAATTTGGATCCTAATCTGCTAAACATCCTAATGATTTCTGAGCTCTACAGATTAATCCAAACACTGTTTTCAGCCTGCTTTGTTAGTGTTCCCACATATAGTTTAAGATATAATACCTAGAAAGTTATTGTAGATATATCATGCTTTACTCGTGTATTGATTTATTTTGAAAAAGTATAAGAACATCTTCATTCTACTTTCCATGCCTACATAGGTCAATGATTATTAAAACTTTCCATTACCCAATTTTAATTTTTTCTTTTCTGCTCTATGCATTCCTCTTGTCTCCCTTATGAATACCTATTGCTTTTTCAATTGTCTCAAATAAGCCATTTTTTCTATGTCTACTATTACTTATACTCCCCCAGTGTATTCATTTTTTTTAAATATTTTAGCATTTTTATTTATGATATATGGAAGAGGTAATAGTTTTTTTTAGTTTTTATTTTACATTAGACAATAGTTGATTAACAATATTGTTAGTTTCACGTGTACAGCAAAGTGATTCAGTTATACATATACATGTATTTGTCTTTTTCGAATTCTTTTCCCATGTAGGTAATTACAGAATATTGAGTAGAGCTGCTTGTGCTATACAGAGGTCCTTGTTAGTTACCTATTTTAAATATAGCAGTGTGTACATGTCAATCCCAAACTCCCAATCTGTCCCTCACCTCCATCCTTCCCCCTGGTAACCATAAGTTCATTCTCTAAATCTATGAGTCAGTTTCTATTTTGTAAATAAGTTCATTTGTATAATTTTTTTTAGATTCTGCATATAAGTGATGTCATATAACATGTGTCTTTCTCTGTCTGACTTATGTCACTTACTATGATAATCTCCAGGTCCAACCGTGGTGCTGAAAATGGCATTATTTCATTCTTTTTAATGGCTGAGTATATTTCATTGTATATATGTACCACATTTTCTTTATTCATCTGTTGATGGACATTTAGGTTGCTTCCACATCTTAGCTGTTGTAAACAGTGCTGTAATGAACATTGGGGTGCATGTATCCTTTTGAACTAAGCTATTCTCTGGATATATGCCCAGGAGTGGGATTGCTGGATCATATGGTATCTATTTTTAGTTTTTTAAGAAACCTCCATACTGTTCTCCATAGTGACTGTACCAATTTACATTCCCACCAAGAGTGTAGAAGAGTTCCCTTTTCTTCACACCATCTCCAGCATTTATAGTTTGCAGATTTTTTGATGATAGCCATTCTGACTGGTGTATGTAGTATCGCGTTGTAGTTTTGATTTGCATTTCTCTAATAATTAGCGATATTGAACATTTTTTCATGTGCCTCTTGGCCATCTATATGTCTTCTTTGGAGAAATGTGTATTTAGTTCTTCTGCCTATTTTTTGATTGCACTGTTTGTTTTTATGGTATTGAGCCATTTGTACATTTTGGAGACTAATCCCTTGTCAGTCATATCATTTGCAAATATTTTCTCCCATTCTCTTGGTTGTCTTTTCGTTTTGTTTATGGTTTCCTTTGCTGTGCAAAAAGCTTTTGAGTTTAATTAGGTACCATTTGTTTACATTTGTTTTTATTTCCTCTGTTTTTATTTACTCTGGGAGATGGATTGAAAAAGATATTGCTGCGATTTATGTCAGAGAGTGTTCTGCCTATGTTTTCCTCTAAGAGTTTTATAGTATCCAGTCTTACATTTAGGCCTTTAATCCACTTTGAGTTTATATTTGTGAGTGGTGTTAAAGAGTGTTCTGATTTCATTTTTTACATGTAGCTGTAACTGTCCAGTTTTCCCGGCAAGAATTATTGAAGAGACTGTCTTTTCTCCACTGCATAGTCTTGTCTCCTTTGTCATAAATTAATTGACCATAGGTGTGTGGGCTCATTTCTGGGCTTTCTGTCCTGTTCCATTGATCTATATTTCTCTTTTTGTGCCAGCACCATACTGGTTTTCTTTGTTGATAACTCTTTGATGTTTATTAAATCTGGTCTAAACAACATTAAGGTAGTTGTTATTCAAGTCATTTAACATTGAAGATATACAAAAAAAGGATTCTAGTATAAGGTGAAATCTGATTCCACTAAATAGAAATCTATAAAAATTTATGTAAGACTTATTCTCAAAGTTACCTTAATACTACATGAGATGAAAGGGTTTACTAAGTAAATTAAAAACATAAATAAGATAATAGAAATATTTTAACGTTTGAGGAAAACATTGGTTCAGTCGTGAACAGTGTATCATGTATGGGGAACTAAATGATGCTCTCAAAAAACTCTTATGTCTTATTAAAACCAGCTGGTTACAAACCTCTAATCAAAAATGTTTTTTTAATAGTACCGTACTGTTTTGATGACTGTAGATTTATAGTATAGTTGGAAGCCAGGGAGCCTGATTCCTACAGCTCCGTTTTTCTTTCTCAAGATTGCTTTGGCTATTCAGGGTCTCTTTGTGTCTCCAAACAAATTTTAAGAGTTTTCTAGTTCTGTGGGAAATGCCACTGGTAATTTGATAGGGATTGGATTGAATCTGTAGATTGCCCTGGATAGTATAGTCATTTTGACAATATTGATTCTGCCACTCCAAGAACCTGGTATATCTTTCCATCTGTTTGTGTCATCTTTATTTCTTTCATCAGTGTCTTACAGTTTTTGGAGTATAGGTCTTTTGTCTCCTTAGATAGGATTATACCTAGGTATTTTATTCTTTTTTGATGTGATGGTAAATGGGATTGTTTCTGTAAATTCCCTTTCTGATCTTCTGCTGTTAGAGTACAGAAATACAAAAGATTTCTGTGTATTAATTTTGTATCCTGCCACTTTACCAAATTCATTGATGAGCTCTAGTAGTTTTCCAGTAGCATCTTTAGGATTTTCTGTGTATAGTATTATGGTGTCTGCAAATAGTGACAGTTTTACTTCTTGTTTTCCAATTTGTATTCCTTTTATTTCATTTTCTTCTCTGATTACCATGGATAGGACTTCCAAAACAATGTTGAATAAAAGTGGCAAGAGCAGACATCCTTGTCTTGTTGCTGATCTTAGAGGAAATGCTTTCAGTTTTTCCCTATTGAGTATGATGTTAGCTGTATGTTTGTCATGTATGGCCTTTATTATGTTGAGGTATATTCTTTTTATGCCCATTTTCTGGACAGTTTTTATCATAAATGGTTGTTGAATTTTGTCAAAACTTTTTCTGCATCTTTGGAAATGACTGTATCGTTTTTATTCAATTTGTTGATGTGGTGTATCACACTGATTTGTGGATATTGAAAAATCCTTGCATCCCTGGAATAAATCCCACTTGATCATGGTGTATGATCCTTTTAATGTACTGTTAGATATGCTAGTATTTTGTTGAGGATTTTTGCATCTATGTTCATCAGTGATATTGGCCTGTAATTTTCTTTTTTTGTGGTATCTTTCTCTGGTTTTGGTATCAGGGTGATGATAGAATGAGTTTGGGAGTATTCTTTCCTCTGCAATTTTCTGAAATAGTTTAAGAAATTTAGGTGTTAACTCTTCTCTAAATGTTTGATAGAATTCTCATGTGAAGCCATCTGGTCCTGGACTTTTATTTGTTGGGGTCTTTTAAATCATACTTTCAATACAGGACTTGTGATTGATATGTTCATATTTTCTGTTTCTTCCTGGTTCAACTTGGGTGATTGTACCTTTAACAATTTGTCCATTTCTTCCAGATTGTTCATTTTATTGGCATATAGTTGCTTGTAGTAGTCTCTTATGAATCTGTACTATTTGTGGAGTCTGTTATAACTTCCCCTTTTTCATTTCTAATTTTATTGATTTGAGCCTGCTCCCTTTTTTTCTTGATGAGTCTAGCTAAAGGTTTATCAATTTTGTTCATCTTTTCAAAGAACCAGGTTTTAGTTTCATTGATCTTTGCTATTTTTTCTATTTCTATTTCATTTATTTCCACTCTGATCTTTATGATATCTTCAGTTCTGCTAACTTTGGCTTTTGTTAGTTCTTCTTTCCCTAGTTGCTTTAGATGTAAGTTTAGGTTGTTTATTTGAGCTTTTTTTTTTCTTTCATTTCTTGAGGTAAGATTGTATTGCTATAAACTTCCCTCTTAGAACTGCTTTTGCTGCATCCCATAGGTTTTGGATCATAGTGTTTTTGTTTTCATTTTTTTCTAGGTATTTTTTGATTTGCTCTTTGATTTCTTCAGTGATCCATTGGTTGTTTAGTGGCATATTTTCAAGCCTCCATGTGTTTGTTTTTTTTAGAGTTTTTCTCTTGTAGTTGATTGCTAATCTCATAGTGTTGTGGTCAGAAATAATGCTTAATATGATTTCAATTTTCTTAAATTTACCAGGCTCACTTTGTGGCCCAGCATGTGGCCAATCCTGGAGAATGCTCCGTGTGCACTTGAGAAGAATGTGTATTCTGCTGCTTTTGGATGGAATGCTCTATACTATCAGTTATATCCATCTGGTATAATGTGTTATTTAAGGCCTGTGTTTCCTTATTGATTTTCTGTCTGGTTCCTTATTGATTTTCATCTACTGATGAAAGTGGGGTGTTAAAGTCCTGCACTATTATTTTGTTAATGTTGATTTTCCCTTTATGGCTGTTAGGAGCACCTCAATATATAAGGAAAATACTATGTTGGGTGCATATATATTTACAATTGTTATATCTTCTTCTTGGATTGATACCTTGATCATTATGAAGTGTCCTTCTTTGTCTCTTGTAACATTCTTTATTTTAAAGTCTATTTTGTCTGATATGAGTATTGCTACTCCAGCTTTCTATCGATTTCCATTTGCATGGTATACCTTTTTCCACCTCCTCACTTTCATTCGTTATGCATCCCTAGATCTGAAGTGGGTCTTTTGTAGACAGCATATATATGGGTCTAGTTTTTGTATCCATTCATCCAGTCTGTGTCTTGTGGTCAGAGCATTTAATCCATTTACATTTAAGGTAATTATTGACATGTATATTCTTATTGCCGTTTTGTTAATTATTTGGGGTTTGTTTTTGCAGGTCTTTCTTTCCTTACTCTTTTGTCCTCTTGTGCTTTGCTCACTAACTTTAGTCTTGTGTTTTGATTCCTTTTTCTTTTGTGCTTGTGTATCTATTGTAGATTTTCAGTTTGTGGTTACCATGAGGTTTTGATACAGCATTCTATATATAAACAAGATTGTTTTAAGTTGCTGGTCTTTTAATTTTGAATGCATTTCCAATATCCTGCATTTGTGTCCTCCCCTTCTCATGATCGCTGATTTTTATAGCGTATTTGTATGTGGATGGTTTCTTAACTTTACTGTGTGTTTGCCTTTACCTCAGGGGTCCCCAACCCCTGGGCCATGGGCTGGTACCACTCTGTGGCCTGTTAGGAATCAGACCGCACCGCAGGAGGTGAGCAGTGGGTGAACAAGCGAAGCTTCATCTGTATTTACAGATGCTCCCTATCACTCATGTTACCACCTGAGCTCTGTCTCCTGTCAGATCAGAGGTGGCATTAGATTCTCATAGGAGCGTGAACCCTACTGTGAACCATGCATACGAGGGATCTAGGTTGCACTCTCCTTATGAGAATCTAATGCCTGATGATCTGAGGTGGGGCTGAGGCGGTGATGCTAGCACTGGGAAGCAGCTGCAAATACAGATTATCATTAGCAGAGAGGTTTGACTGCACAGAGATCATAATAAATCAATTGCTTACAGACTCATATCAAAACCCTATCAGTGAGTGGCAATTGACAATTAAGCAGCATCTGGTGGCAGGGTTTATAGTGGCAAGTGAGTTGATGTACTTCAGTTGTAAAGCTGCATCTGGAGAAACTGACACTTATTTTAGTATGCGCATGGCCCTTCCATTATTTTATTTACCACTTCTATCCAACCCTCTTTCCCACACTGCACAATTTTCTCAGTCACAGTTTTGGTAAGCCCACAAGCTAACCCTAGCCAAAATGAGTAAAAAACAAACATTGCTGAAGAGCTTCTTTGAAAAGGGAGAAAGACCCAATGATGAGACAGCAGAAGACTCTTAAGACTGCCAACAAAAAGAAAGATACATTGAAAAGAAAATAAAAAGAGCCCTACTTATGTTATGGGTTCATTGCAACAGGTGATTCACATTCTCCAAGCCTGCTTTGTATAATATGTGGCGACCGACTATCCAGTGAAGCCATAAAACCTTCAAAACTGCTTTTCCATGTGGAGACCAAGCACTCTGCATAAAAAGACAAGCCTCTGGAGTTTTTCAAAAGAAAAAAAAGAAAAGTGAACACAAAGAACAGAAGCAATTATTGAAGGCCACACTTCATCAAATGTGTCTGCACTGAGAACCTCATTCTTAGTGGCTAACCACATTGCTAAAACTAAGAAGCCCTTTACTATTGGTGAAGAGTTGATCCTGCCCGCTGCTAAGGACATTTGTCATGAACTTTTAGGAGAAGCTGCAGTTCAAAAGGCGGCAAGTGTTCGTCTTTTGGCTAGCACCATAACTAGATGAATTGATGAAGTAGCAGAGGATATTGAGGCACAATTGTTAGAGAGGATTAATGAGTCACAGTGGTATGCAATCCAGGTTGACGAGTCTACTGATGTTGACAACAAGGCAACAGTGCTTGTTTTTGTGTGATATATTTTTCAGGAGGTTGTGCATGAGGATATGCTATGTGCACTTTTGTTGCCAACCAACACCACAGCTGCAGAACTATTCAAGTCTTTGAATGATTACATATCAGGAAAACTGAATTGGTCATTTTGTGTCTGTATATGCATGGATGGAGCAGCTGCTACTACTGGACAACTTTCTGGTTTCACTGTTCGGGTCAAAGAGGTCACTTCTGGATGTGAGCCTACACACTGTGTTATCCATAGAGAAATGCTGGCTAGTCAAAAATGTCACCTGAACTTAACAATGTTTTTCAGGTTGCGATTAAAATTATCAACCACATTCATAAGAGTTTGAGCATTACTTCCCAACCACAAAAGATCCCCAAACTGGGAAGGAATGGATCTGCAACCCATCTGTAAATAAGCCAGGTGAATCGACTTTGTGCTAGAAGAGGATCAACTGCTTGAGACTGCAAATGACGGTGGCCTTAAAAGTATGTTTGAGACAAATTCAAATCTCCATACATTCTGAATTAAAGTCAAGGTGGAATACCCTGAGACTGCCACAAAAGTATTGAAAAGCCTGCTTCCATTTCCAACATCCTATCATTGTGAATCAGGGTTTTCTACAGTGACAGCAACCAAAATGAGATTATGGAGTAGACTGGACATAAGCAACACACTTCGGGTGTCACTGTCTCCCATCACCCCCAGATGGGACCATCTAGTTGCAGGAAAACAAGCTCAGGGCTCCCACTGATTCTGCATTATGCTGAGTTGTATAATTATTTCATTACATATTACAATGTAATAATAATAGAAATAAAGTGCACAGTAAATGTAATGCTCTTGAGTCATTCTGAAACCATCCCCCACCCCGGTCTGTGGAAAAGTTTTCTTCCACGAAACTAGTCCCTGGTGCCAAAAAGGTTGGGAACTGCTGTGTTACCTGTGAGCTTTTCCATTTGTAATTTTCTTTTTTCTAGTTGTGGCCTTTTCTTTTCCACTTAGAGAAGTTCCTTTAGCATTTGTTTTGGTGGTGCTGTTTTGGTGGTGCTGAATTCTCTTAGCTATTGCCTGTCTGTAAAGCTTTTGATCTGAATGATCCCTTGAATCTGAATGAGATCCTTGCTGGGTAGAGTAATCTTGGTTTTAGGTTCTTCCCTTAATCATTTTAAATATATCATGCCACTCCCTTCTTACCTGCAGAGCTTCTGCTGAGAAATCAGCTGATAACCTTAGGGAGTTCCCTTGTATGTTGTCATTTTTCCCTTGCTGCTTTTAATATTTTATCTTTGTCTCTAATTTTTGTTAATTTGATTACTATGTGTCTCAATGTGTTCCTCTGCGTTTGTCCTGCCTGAGACTCTGCACTTCCTGGGCTTCGGTGACTGTTTCCTTTCCCATGTTAGGGAAGTTTTCAGCTATTATCTCTTCAAATATTTTCTCAGGTCCTTTCTCTCTTCTCCTTCTGGAATCTCTATAATGTGAATGTTGTTGCATTTAATGTTGTCCCAGAGGTCTTTGAGACTGTCTTCATTTCTTTTCATTCTCTTTATTCTCTTCCATGGCAGTGATTTCCACCATTCTGTCTTCCAGGTCACTTATCCATTCTTCTGCCTCAGTTATTCTGCTATTGATTCTTCTAGTGTATTTTTCACTTCAGATATTGTATTGTTCATCTGTTTGTTTGTTCTTTAGTTCTTCTAGGTCTTTGTTAAACATTTCTCCTTCTTCTTGATCCTTACCTCCATTCTTTTTCTGATATCCTGGATCATCTTCACTATCATTATTCTGAGTTCTTTTTCCAGATGGTTGCTTATCTCTACTTCACTTAGTTGTTCTTCTGGGGTTTTATCTTGTTCCTTCATCTGGGATATTTTCCTCTGCTGTTTCATTTTGTTTAACTTTCTCTGATTGCGGTTTCCATTCTGTAGGCTGGAGGATTGTAGTTCTTCTTGCTTCTGCAGTCTGCATTCTGGTTGATGAGGTTATCTAAGAAGTTTGTGCAGGTTTCCTGATGGGAACAACTGGTGGTGGGTGGAGCTGGGTCTTGTCCCTCTGGTGGGCAGGGCTGTGCTCTGTAAGACTTTAAGCTGCTTGTCTGTTGATGGGTGAGGCTTTGTTGGTTATTTGGCCTAAAGCTTCCCAGCCTTGGAGTCTACAGACTGTATGTTGGGGCTCATGGCGGCTTCCTGGAGGTCTCATGCCAGTGTGTACTCCCCAGCACCACTGCTGCCAGTGTCTTTGTCCCTACAGTGAGCGACTGCCACCCACCCACCTCCATGCAAGACCCTCCAATACCAGCAGGTAGGTCTGGCCCAGTCTCTTATGGGAGTCACTGTTTTTTTGCCCTGGGTCCTGGTGTGCACGGGTCCTTGTATGCGTCCTCCAAGGGTGAAGTTTCTGTTTCTCCCAGTCCTGTGTAATTCCTTCAATCAAACCCTGCTGACCTTCAAAGTCAGATTTTCTGTGTGCTCTTCCTCCCATTGTTGGACTCCCAGGCTGGGAGTGGGGCTCAGAGCTATCACTCCAGTGGGAAAACTTCTGTGGTATAATTGTTTCCCAGTTTTTGGGTTCCCAACCCAGCAGGTATAGGATTTGATTTTATCATGATTGCACCCCCTCCTACCATCTTGTTGTGGCTTCTTCTTTGTCTTTGGCTGTAGGATATATTTTTTGGTAGGTTCCTGTGTTTTTTGTTGATGGTTGTTCAGCAGTTAGTTTTGATTTTGGTGTTCTTATAAGAAGTGGTGAACGCACATCCTTCTGCTCTGCTGTCTTGAGTCCCTGCCTCAAAATCCAGGTCAGTTACACACAGTACACTGGGCAGTTGCCCATTGTTGGGCATGTACAGCCTTCCAAGTGTTCAAGTTAAGTCATTAGAAATTCGGGGGCACCAACAGCTGGACAGTCACAGACCTCCCCCACAGGGCCCTGTTCTTATACAACTAGCTGCTCAAAGGGGAAAGCAGAATGCCTTCACTCTGCCCACAGGTGGATTCCAAAAAGAGATGCCCAGCTTCACCTCTCAAAGCCTCTAGATAGTCATTCCCTCATCTTGGAGAGGAATGATTGAAGGAGAAGTATAATCATTCTTAAAATAAATTTTACAATGGTTTAGAATTACAGTCAGATCCAGAAATCACATTTATCCAAGCAATATGAAACCAAAGTTTAAGAAGAATCATTATATTACATGATTGTGACATATAAATTGATAACATTTAGATCTAAATGATTCTACTGACACTGTAGGAATGTTATCTAACCCCACGGCTGTGTTGCTCTTCTTGACTTCTGAGTTCTATTGAGCTAATATACAGAGAAACATTACTTGAGAAGATAATTTTTTTTTTGAAGCAGACTGCCAACATCTAATCAAATTTTGGCTGTCACTAAATTCTCATCATGTGAAGCAATTCAGTCACAACATTCAGGCATACTGACACCTAAAGTTTATCTTCACATTTATTGGTACAATAAATACTTAAAAATTAGATGAACTGGAAGCATGCTCCTGAAACTTAAAGCTTGTATTTCCTCTGAACTCTTTGACTTAAAAAGACATTTCACTATCTATCTTCCCTAATACATTTGAAATTCTAAATCACTCTGTGAACTTTGTACCAAGCACTTAAAATATAAAAATGTAAGTTACACATCTTAAGAAACGAATGTCTAGTTGGGACAACTTAGTCTCTGTTTTTGTTGTGTACTCCCAGATATAGTCCATGTCCTAATTTTAATATGAGCTAAATTTGTTAGGTTTTCAAATTGTAGTATAATTTGCAAAAATAGGTATGAATGAGTACATGTGAGAAAGCCTCCATGCATTTTTAAAAAGAACATTGAAGTTAATTTCATATATGCAAACACACTTATAAAGTAGCCATACCCAATCATTTGCATGTCCCTCACACATCTCTAGAAGTGAAGGCATTAATACTGTATTATTGCCTTTTTTAAAAAGAATTCTAAACTGTAAGAAACTTGGAGACATTTCATGTCTGTTCCATCTTTGAAAACTTAATTGTACCCTGTGTAGTTATTTCTTCAAACATTTCTCTTTTTTTCTCCTGGTATTCTGATAATGCAAAATTACAACTTTTATATTCTCCCAAATTTCTTGGATATGTTATTCCATATTTAATTTTTGTTTGTTTGTGTGTTTTAACTTGGAACATTGGTATTGCGCTGTCTTAAAGTTCACTGATTTTTTTTTTCTCATGTCTACTGATGAAACTGTCGAAGATATTCTTCATTTCTGTTACTTTAGTTTTTACTTCTGGTCATTCTTTTTGATTCTTTCTTGCAAGTTTTCATCTCTAGGCTGACATTACCCATCTGATTTTGCATGTTGTCTACTTTTTTCCATTAAAGCCTGTGGCCAGATCCCTAAGATCTTCTCATATTTGATGATTTACTAGAAGGGCTCACAGAACCTAGAAAAAGTCATGTACGTGTAGTTATTATTTATTACAGTGAAAGAATACAGGTTAATATTGGCAAAGGGAAAGGGAACATGGGGAAAAGTCCAGGAAAAAGAAACCAGGCACAAGATTCCTGGTGGAGTTGCACAGACATGCTTAATTCTTCTGTAATGTTATGTAATACATACATAGTATTGCTAATCACAGAGCTCGCCCAATCATTGGTGCCCAGGGTTATTTATTAGGGATCAGTCACATAGACATGTAGCACCTGTGTGACTGACCTTGGTTATTCAGACTCTAGCCTTTGTGAACAAAAACAGGCATTTACCCTATTACCTATTTGATCAAACTGATACCACTTGGTCTAAGGCCTCAGGCATCCCAAAATGCTCTAATCAGGCAGAATAGTCCACAGACACAAGGCTCATCAGGGAGCCAGTCAAGGGCCATTTCTAAACAGGCCTTTCTTGGGAATATGCAATGTGAGCAACCAGGCCTGATGAGTTAATACTTTCCTACACAGAGTGTTTAACATATTATTTATAGTTGTTTTAAATGAATGTCTAATAATTCCAACATCTGGGTCATATCTAAATCTGGTTCTATGGATTGCTTTGTCTTTTTAGTCTGTGTTTTCTCTTACCTTTTGCTATGCTTTGTAATTTTTGTATCTCTTTGGATATGCCTGTCTCACCACATTTTGGGGATATCAGTTTGCCCCAAGTCTTCAGTTCTCTGATGGGTTCAAAACTGTCATTGATATTCAGTTACTACATATTTTTCTTGCTTTACGGACAGGAATATCAACTTCCAAGATCTTACATTTCATAAATAAAACCAGAAGTCTCTTCATTTATTTCTCATAGACTAAATAACAGTGTCAGTCCCCAAAACACACAAGGTAGTTTACTTAGAATTGTAAGTGGAAAGTAGTGATAAAAGGAGAATTATAAATGCCAATAATGTTAGCATTTATAGAAGTAGACGTGAAATATTGAAAATGGAATAATTCTTTTTTGGGGGGGTTAATAATTTTTATTGGAGTATAGTTGTTTTACAATGTTGTGTTAGTTTCTACTGTACAGCAAAATGACTCAGCTATACATATACATATATCCCCTCTTTTATGGATTTCCTTCCCATTTAGGTCACCAGGGAGCACTAATTCTTCTATTATAGTAATATTTAAAGATTGGATGATTTGGTTGAAACAGAAAATTCAAGTTAGAAAATAGCAGGCTTCATAATTTCAATGTTTAGAGCAGATTTAGGATTGTTACTATTTGGCTGTTGAGTCCTTCAGGAACCAACTAACTGCAGTGATATTTGTATAAAGTGTAAATGTATGAAAATCTGTTTTTATAAGTTAAGTTTTGACCCATTGTATTTTTATTCTTATTGTTTTTTATTGAGGTGTAGTTGAGTTACAATATTGTGTTAATTACTGCTGTACAGCAAAGTGATTAAGTTATACATATATTCTTTTTTTAATATTCTTTTCCATTATGGTTATCATGGGATATTGAATATAGTTCTCTGTGCTATACAGTAGGACCTTGTTGTTTGTCTGTTCTATATATAAAACCTTACATCTGCTAACCCCAACCTCCCACTCCATCCCTCCCCTAATCCCCTTCCCCTTGGCAACCATAAGTCTGTGCTCTATGTCCATGATTCTGTTTCATAGATAGGTTCCTTTGTGTCATATTTTAGATGACACATATAAGAGATATCATATGGTATTTGTCTTTCTCTTTCTGACTTACTAAGATAATCTTTAGTTGCTTCCATGTTGCTGCAAATGGCATTATTTCATTCTTTTTTTATGGCTGGGTAGTATTCCATTGTATATATGTGCCACATCTACTTTATCCATTCAGCTGTCGATGGACATTTAGGTTTTTTTCCATGTCTTGGCTATTGTGAATAGTGCTGCTATGAACATAGGGGTGCATGTATCTTTTCTTTTTTAATTTTTATTGGAATATAGTTGATTTACAATGTTCTGTTGGTTTCAGGTGTACGGCAAAGTTGTTCAATTATACATATGCATATATCCACTCTTCTTTTTCAATTATTTTCCCATATAGGCTGTTATAGACTACTGAGTAGAGTTTCCCACGCTATACAGTAGTTTCTTACTAGTTATCTGCTTTATATATGGTAGTGTGTATATGTCAATACCAATGACCCACTTTTCACTTCTACGCACTCTAAATTTTAACATCGTGTTAAATCTACTTAAAAGTATGACTTAAGGAGAAAGGGAAGAATCAGTTATTCATCTGTACCCACCAGTGTTGAGTAGCAAAGATGACAGTATTGTGGTGAGGGTTGGAAAAGGGCTCTGCCATTTTTTAAAACTCTTCACTGGATTAGACAGATGTCTTTTTACATTTTATTTTGTGGTTCTAGAAACATCTATGTTTGCATGGGGAAGTACACTGAGGTTTCTTGCATATGTGGCTTCCTAGACAAGATTAAGAATTGTTACTATGCTTTCTCCTCAAGCAACTTTGTTTTGAGCACTCCTGAGAATGGTTAAGGACTGGCTTTTTCATAAAAGAATCAGTATTTATTCACATGAAATAAAATGTTAGAGTTGAAATTATCAATAGTTGAGAGATAAGAAATATGTCTTTTAAATTTATCCAGATCACTTATGTTATTGATTGAAGTGTTTACCATATTGACTGGTTTGGGATGAGTATAATCATGAATATACTCAGTCTCCTAAATATTTACAATATAGTAATGTTTATTACATATGAATAATAATTTTATCTATATAAAAAGATTATTAGGAACTTAAATGCAGTTAATAAGCATCTAATATGCATATGTGAGCAAGAAAGACAAAACAAGAAAAGATATCTTTATTACTTTGCTGACTGATGAAGGTCTGGTAAAGACAGTTGTCATATATTTGATCTTTCCTTAGGTGAGAGTGAGCATCTTCCAGAAAATGTAGAATGTACTGTAGAAATGTAGCTGAAGAGACTCAAGGAAACTTTTTGACGTGTGTGTACGAGTGTGTATGCACGTGCATGCAGATACAGAAATGGCCTATGGGGAATTATAATTCCTTCTGTTAATAAATAATGTTTAAAATAAAATAAAATTTAATTAATGTGTGCATTTTAAGGAATGTTGACAATGTGTGAGCCCTTATTTAGTGGTGTGCTAAAACTGATTTTTACTGGCTCACAATATCTGATTATAAATTTTCAAGAATTTTCAAGCAGTTCTTAAACTGTTGATAGCTTGAAATTGGCCATGGTGGGAGGACTTACATCACAGAAATCAGCAAATATTGTAAATTAGAACTCTTCTTCTTCCCCTCTCGAAAGACATGGCTTAGCAGTACACCACTACCCATTCTCTTCCTTTGCTTCTTTGGTTGACGACTCAGGTAGCTACTGAGAAAGCCTCTGTACCCCTTATTAAAGGTGAAGACAAGAGCTCAGTTCAATGATCATAATGCAACTTCCACATAGACCCAAATGCACCCTTCAAGTCTCATGGGCAGCACTGGAATACAACTCAAGCAAGTGAATCATGCAAAGAATCCAGACTTTTCGTGCTCTTTTAAGCATAATTTGTATCCTCCTACCCATGTACAGAATTGACATTTTAAATATGTCAGATAACTGGAAAGGTTTATATTCATAAGTCACAATGGTCACTATTATAATGTATAAAAGGTAATATGAAGGTTATTAGCTTAAAAAATAAAATATATGTGTAGTTAAGCAGATGAATCTCAAAGAACCAGTTTATAAAACATCATTAGAAATGAGACAGGAGTAAAACAAACCAATCAATAGCATGCCCTTCCTATGTGTATACAAGGCATTAGGAATAAGTTGTCGTTTTACACATAGTAATATCAAGTCAAAACTAAAGGTAAAGCTTAGGGTCCTAGACAATAGCTAGAATTTTAAAATTCTGACATTTTCTTGTCAGAATCTATAAGCTTCAGCTTATAAAAAATTTTTTCTATAGTTGTAATTTTGAATATGTGGGGTGTCCAAATACATTTTTATAATGTTCCATGTTGTTAAATGCACAGGAAATTATTTAAATGTCTCCAGAAGGCATTTGTTCTGGAATTGTCAAATTGTTTCAATTCATGGAATCAAAGATTTAAAACTCTGTTAATTACACCCATTTGGAAACCGTAGTGGTGAAGCCTTTTTTCTTCTTTTTTCCCTTTTTTTTTTTTTTTTTGTTAGGTTGGACTACAGAATGATCCATTTTTCAGAAATGAGTGCTATGTGTCAAAACTTGATTGGGTCCTGCAGTTGAGGAAAAGGAAAAAATTAGTGATAAGCTTCTAAAGTTATTACCTTAGAAAATCAATTATCTACTGTGAGGTAACAACAGTGAACAGCTTTCTGGAAAGATGAGAGAGAAAAGCAGTGAGAGGATTAATGGAGCAGTTAGCACAGTATTGATTAGACCTCAAACTAACAAATTTAAGTCTGGGTCTTGCTAAGAAGGAGTAAAAGTCAATTTGCCCAAATAATAGTTTAATAACTATAGATGAGAAAAACTTTGAGACATTGCATCATATTATGTGGTACCGAACCACATAAGCTGGATAAATCAGACACATAAGGACATACACATATACACTGACAAAGAATATAAATGAGAGACCTCCCAATGGCTTCATAACTTTTAATTTTCAGTTTTTTAATCTTTTTTATAATATGCAAAATATCAGGTGAAATATTAACAAGTCATAATATTCAGTTTTAGGAGCTTAATCAGGGAAACCAGGGACAAATTGATTGTTGTACAGACTTTAAAATAGTGAGATTTTGAGACCTATGCTAGAAAGTTTACTTAAGCTTAAAAAACAGAGAAAATTTGATTTAACTGAACATTTTACTTTACTTTAAAAATTTGACAGTCCTCCTACATTTGGGGAGTTATATGTACTTAGGGTTTAAATTGATTCTCATTAGTCAAAACATTAAGAATGATACTATTAACTAAACAAAGCCCTGTTATTCTGATACTTCTATAAGTCCCTAAAATGCTAAAATTAAAAGCAAATGATTTAGGGGCTTCCCTGGTGGCGCAGTGGTTGGGAGTCCGCCTGCCGATGCAGGGGACACAGGTTCGTGTCCCGGTCTGGGAATATCCCACATGCCGCGGGGCGGCTGGGCCCATGAGCCATGGCCGCTGAGCCTGGGCGTCCAGAGCCTGTGCTCCGCAACGGGAGAGGCCACAACAGTGAGAGGCCCACGGACGGCAAAAAAAAAAAAAAATGATTCAAAGAAATTGTTGTGCATGTGTCTGTCAGTGTGTGTTTGTGGGGATGCTATTTGCAATATATGTGATAGATGAGAATCATATAGTGAACATCATAAAATCATTTGAAAAAATAAAATATATACACACAAGTCTCGAGAAACTGTCACAGTAAAATTTATGGAGAGGGCCTAGGGTTTATGTTTTGCTATTTTACTTTTAGGTACAACTTGAAACTTTTCAATCTTATGTTTTCCATTTTAGTTTTTAAATGTTAATAAGGATAAAATGTGAATTAGGATTTTAGTCCATTTTGGTTTTCATATGTGCATACATAATGGTTTTCAAAGTTTTAAAAAATTTGTTTGAATCCATGGAATAAAACAATCTACATATTCCTTTTCTTTTTAACCTTAAGGTTCTTTCCCTCGAGCTTCACTTACAAAATAATAATCCTATGATTTGAAGGTAGAAACAAACAAAAATAATTGTCAAGTTTGACTGGAAGAAAACAGTTACATTTCACATTACACTAATGTAGTGGCCGGCTACATATAGTATTTATTTTAAAATAATATACCTATAGTTTTGTGTCAGTGTGATCAATGAGTTGTATAGGGTATCTCATGCCTTCCAGCATTCTACTTTGACTTGTTTTAGTTTGGGATTTCTTTCCCAATCAATTTTCACTCTAGCATTTTAGTTTACACATTATTAAATAAAAAACTAAAGGCTTATGGATAAATATACTGCAAGGAATTAGTATTACAGTCACATTTATGTTTGTACAACTTAGAGGCAAATTCCTGTGTAACAAGTGAACTGTGACCTCTTCACTGATAAAATGGTAAAGCTAGGACTATGATAAATAGTCACACCACAAATATTAGCTGTTTAGCAGTTGTTTTTCAAATAAACCATCTGGCTACATGCTCTACAAGTGTCCTGAGAGAAGAATAGTCACACAATAACATCAAGAAATGAATAAAGAGTTATAAGGAGTATACTTCGTGTGCTTATAAATACATATCTACAAAATTTCAGTTTTACCTTGAAACTTTCCATTTTGTCTAAGCATTAAATTGATATGACCAAAGGCATGCTATTTAAAAATTCTTAAATGATTACTGAGTAGGATAAAAATCAAAATTTATTGGCAGTATTTATGCTAAGTAGCTACAAGTGTTCAAATGAATAAATGAATCAGCTTGTCCACACTTAATTCAACTGCTTAATAAAAATGGATTTGTACTGCTCCTTGGTCATGTGTGACCACTAATTACAGTAGAATTTCCTGTGCTTGGATTATTTAACTTAAAAGTTTACCTAGTGTCAAGATGGATTGAATAGATAAGTGAAATACAGAATGTAAGAAAAAATAATAATAAAATAATTTTCAGTATAAGGTGTTGGCCACTCTAGTTTTCTGAAAGGAATAAAATCAAGAATGCCTAATGAAATTACAAAGTAACTCAAGGGTTGTATCATACTATCGGAATAAGACAATTCAGGCTATTTTTATATGTCCCTGATTATATCTTTTCAATGTGATTGCTGAGAAATCTCAAGATTTATTTTCAGTAATGCTCAGGTCTCAATGACAAGCCAAATTCTCTTTTGTTTTATTTTGTTTTCCTCTTTTATGTTTGTTCATTTTTCAACAACTATGTATTGGGCAGAACCTGCATTGAGATATTGTCTTAAGGTTTTATTATATGTATATTTTTTTCAAGAAAAAGAAATGCCACCTGATCACCAAAGTTTATAATCTCAATATGAATTTTATTCACCAGAAATGAAACAATGTTCCTTTAGTAGTGTTCATTTAGGAGGTAACCAAAAAAGGATACAATGATTTTAAATCATATCGCCCAGTCTTCAAACTTTGATGTTTTAAATAGAAGAATGAATAGAAAGATAGTACATTTGGATGGAGAGGGCCTGATATAAAATAAAAACATAATGACCTCAAGGTGATGGTAAAACAATCAAATAGAAATAGTACAAAAGAAATGGAACTTTTTTTTAAAAAAAGTATTTCCTTTTTGAAGATTGAATGCTATATGTTATATAAGCAAATATTTGTTTTTTAGTATTGGGATGGACTGGAAATTTATAAGTTTAGAACTGGAAAGATCCTTTTCATTTGAATATATCTGTGTTATTATGTCTCTATCAAACAAATAATAAACAAAACTATTCTTGTTAATGGACATTTGGGCCTGTATTCCCATGTACTTAATTTCATCACTCCTTCATGCAGTTGCATCTGGGTATCTGTAAAATAGGGCTAAATGTATCCTATTAAGACAGACAGCTGGCCAAGATAATCTAATGAGTTTCCTATATTTGCAGCGATTTCTTCTTGTCAGCAACAAAATGAGTGTATAGAAAAGATTTATTTCCTATTAGGACTTCACTAGTTTTTTTTTTTTTTTTTTTTTTTTTTTTTTTTTTTTTTGCTGTATGCGGGCCTCTCACTGCTGTGGCCTCTCCTGCTGCGGAGCACAAGCTCCAGACGTGCAGGCTCAGCGGCCATGGCTCACGGGCCCAGCCACTCCGCGGCATGTGGGATCTTCCCAGACCGGAGCAAGAACCCATGTCCCCTGCATTGGCAGGCGGAGGACTTCACTAGTTTTTACTAAGTACAACATTTAAGGAAAGAATAAGAGTTAAACCTGACATACTTAAGTGGAAAATTACATCCCCTTCTCAATGCAAATAATCTAGAGTAACAGTCGAATTTGACAAATAATTCATGTGTTAACTTATAATTGGACCATCACAGAAGCTATATCAGTGGACCATCTACTAACAACAGGCTTTTCAAATTTTGAGAGCATGAAATAAAATATACACATAATATGCAATTCACTGTCTCAAAGTGTCAAAACAAAGTTTCATATTTATGTCATCTGAGAGTACCACAAACTGCTAACTTTCAGGATTTTAATTAGAGATGCAAAGCAGACATATCTTTTATTATTTCATAGCAACCATTAGTATATTTAGAATTGGGAAATATCTTAGAGAGGCTATAAATTAAGTTGAATGACAGACAAATATATGTTTACGAAGGTAAGAATAGATGTCAAATAATGCATTTCTATAGCATATTTACAGCTCAAACCTCATCACACAAATGAGTCCCAAGAATAATAGTCCCACAAATTAAAAACTAACAATTTTAGCAACCAAGTGCTGATTAGTGCTTATAAAAATGTTGAGCAATTTTGATAAATATTAGTTAAATAAAATTGAATTCTTCTCTTTCTGAAATGTTAACACTTTGTATTCAAAAGCATAAAAAGTAATATTTTAAAATTATTTTTTATTAAGTATCTTTGATTTGATTTCAGCCAAAATAAAGGGGTTATTAATTGTTCATATTAAAACTTTCTAATACTAATGCTTATGATTCACTTTCATATGGAAGCTCAACGTGTCCTCTTAGAAGATTCCAGGAATTATCTGTTTGAACACATTCAAAGTTTTATTATTACTTGAGTTTAGACATTTTGTAAACAGTTGCTTAATCACAACATGCATGTGATTTTAGTGGTACTCTGCTGTATTGAGAAGGTAAATGTGTGTTATTCAATATTTAACAGCTAAGAAATGAACTATTCTTTCTATGATAATTTTTAAATTTGTAAAAATAAAACAAAACAATGTCTGGCATTGTTGAAAGGAAGTAAGCATTTACCAGTAGGGCTTTGACTCAAATGAATTGATACTTGGAATATTTAAGTAGGACAAAAGGTCTACTTGGGAATATTCATAAGAGCTATGTGAAATATTTTGCCATGCAAAGTATTCAGAGGAGAATGCTTATATTCATAGGAAAGGAAATGCCAAGAGAGGCAAACAGAATTATAGTCATGAGGGAATTGGAATTGCAAAGGGCAAAATGTGAACAAAGGGAAAAAAACAAGCTGCTATCAGGGATGAGGTGAAGCAGGCATCAAGAAGGTATAAAGCCAATAATTTCAGGAGACAATAGAGCAAAACTACATTTTAAGGACAGTGAATCAATACTGTGAACCACCTCTCTTTTATTAAAGTGATTGTATATCTCCTGGTTTTGCCTCAGCAGTCATTTGGCACAATGTCCTTTCATTGTTTGGCTGAATGATTCAATGGAAACTTCTCACCCTCTTGCTTATGTACACATTAATTATATGTCACACATGTATCTTATGGTAGGACTGTGGCCATCAAAGTCTGAGATTTTAGGCAGGCCTGTAATGTGACCAGAGAGTCTCAACATTAGGAAATAGAAACATATTACTTGGTAATAGATTTTTAAGTGGTGAATATTCATAAATGAGTAGAGGGGTAGTTTTATTATCTCAGTGGAAGGAATCAGTGGCTTATATAATAACGACCATGTAGACTGTTGGAGTCGATTGGAAATTGCTGAGTAAGGGGGTTGGATCCAATTTATAGTGGGGTTTATTTTAGGGTTATTGTTTACGTGCTTTGGAAGGAGGGATTTTGGTGAGTTTGGAAACTTGTGCTTCTAAGACAGAACTTCACCCTGCTTGTTTTGAAGTCCAGGGTGCATAAATAATAATAGAAAGAAAAAACAAAGACCGTCATACCTACATTTTCCTAAATGTGTATGCCATTATATATACTCCAGATAGATCTCTCAGGAAGTGGAGTTCAGTACCTAGAAAATATTTTGTTACTGGTAATAAAGTTGAAATCAATTGTAATCAATTTCTATAAGAAGAAATACAAAAGCGTAGATGAATAGATTTAGGCCAAGGGGAAACAAGATTCCCTGTGTTATAATGAGGTGTGTTGGTTGTATGTACAAGACACTGGGGTAGGCTACACACAGTTTGGGTTCATGAAATATTTTTTCCCCTGAGGGTTGCATGTGAAGAATGGATTTTATTTAATAATGTAAGAAGAGAATAAGCAAGACCTATCAGAAATATAAACCCCTATTGAAAAATCAAGTGTCTGGAAACTTTTAGGTTTACCGGTTACATTTCTCTTTAAATTTGAGATAACTTGAAATATCACAACACATATAGAGAAGGAGAGAATCAAAGAATTTCTGGCTATATTTACATTTTGGTGGGATTTAAACATAAAGTTTTCAGGAGTATGGTAAGAATAAGTGCATTTGACTTTATACACTGACCATGTTCTTGTTATAGATGAAGTTATCTGCTGTGGTCTTAGATTTTCACTCCTAAATTTTATGGGTAATAAAAAAAATCAGATCCCTACACCTTTGAAACATGATGGGCTACTGTGAGTCTAAAGGAATATGAAAAAATACATTTAGTTACTATAAGCTCCAATAATACGCAATTTTTCCCTTACCTTCTTAACAGCTCAAAAATCAACACAGTGACCATTATTCTCTTATAAGCTCTAATTTATTAATAGAGAATTCCCTGGAAGAGGTAGTACAGTTATCAAATATTAGAGTAATGGAATAGTTGAGAGGCCTCTTGGTCACTAAAGGCCTGGCATATTCCATTTACCTATTTATTTATTTTGTGTGTATATGAATACGAGTACACATTTATTTGTGGTATATAACTATTCACTTAAAACCAAACTTTATTTTTCAGTTTCACAAGGGCTTCTTTCTTCTTTCTTCCTTTTTATTTTTTGACATTTAATTGGCATTCAATATTACATTACATGTATACATTACATTACATGTATACAGTTTCAGTTATACAACATAATGATTTGGTATTTGTATATAATATGAAATGATCACTAGAGTAAGTCTAATGTTCATCACAATGTACAGTTACAGAGTTTTTTCTTGTGATAATTTTAAAGATCTACTTTCTTAGCAACTTTCAAATATGGAATACAGTAGTATTAACTATAGTTGCCATGTTATATATTATATCCACATGACTTATTTTATAACTGGAAGTTTATATCTGTTGACTCCACTTATCCATTTCACCACAGCCCTCTCCCCTGCTCTGGCAACCACCAATGTGTTCTCTGTAACTATGAGCTTGGTTTATTTTTTTATATTCTATGTATAAATGAGATCATGTAGTATTTCTCTTTCTCTGTCTGACTTATTGCACTTACCATAATGCCCTCAAGGTTCATCTGTGTTGTTGCAAGTGGCAAGATTTCATTCTTTTTCACAGCTGAGTAATACTCTTGTGTGTGCGTGTGTGTGTGTGTGTGTGTGCGTGCGTGTATGTGTACACACTACATTTCTTTTTTCATACCTTGGCTATTGTAAATAATGCTGCAATGAACATGAGCGCGTATATATATTCTTTCAAGTTACCAGTGTTGTTTTTTTTAGATATATACCCAGAAGTGGAATTGCTGGATCATATGGTAGTTCTATTTTTTCTAACATCTTTACTAGAGTATAATTGCTTTACAATGGTGTGTTAGTTTCTGCTTTTTGATTTACAAAGTGAATCAGATATATATATATATATCTCCCCATATCTCCTCACTCTTGCATCTCCCTCCCACCCTCCCTATGCCACCCCTCTAGGTGGTCGCAAAGCACCGAGCTGATCTCTCTGTGCTATGTGGCTGCTTCCCACTAGCTATCTGTTTTACATTTGGTAGTGTATATACGTGCATGCCACTCTCTCACTTCATCCCAGGTTACCCTTCCCACCCTGTGTCCTCAAGAACATTCTCTATGTCTGCGTCTTTATTCCTGTCCTGCCCCTAGGTTCTTCAGAACCAATTTTTTTTTTTTTTTTAGATTCCATATATGTGTGTTAGCATGCGGTATTTGTTTTTCTCTTTCTGACTTACCTCACTCTGTATGACAGACTTTAGGTCCATCCACCTCACTACAAATAACTCAGTTTTGTTTCTTTTTATGGCTGAGTAATATTCCATTGTATATTTGTGCCACATCTTCTTTATCCATTCGTCTGTCGATGGACACCTAGGTTGCTTCCATATCCTGGCTATTGTAAATAGTTCTGCAATGAACATTGTGGTGCATGTATCCTTTTGAAATATGGTTTTCTCAGGGTATATGCCCAATAGTGGGATTGCTGGGTCATGCAATAGTTCTATTTTTAGTTTTTTAAGGAACCTCCATACTGTTCTCCATAGTGGCTGTATCAATTTACATTCCCACCAACAGTGCAAGAGGGTTCCTTTTTCTCCTCAACCTCTTCAGAATTTATTGTTTATAGATTTTTTTGATGATGGCTATTCTTACTGGTGTGAGGTGATACCTCATTGTAGTTTTGATTTGCATTTCTCTAATGATTAGTGATGTTGAGAATCCTTTCATATGTTTGCTGGCAATCTGTATATCTTCTTTGGAGAAATGTCTATTTAGGTCTTTTGCCCATTTTGGGATTGGGTTGTTTTTGTGATATTGAGCTGCTTGTAAGTTTTGGAGATTAATCCTTTGTCAGTTTGCAAATATTTCCTCCCATTCTGAGGGTTGTCTTTTCGTCTTGTTTATCATTTCCTTTGCTGTGCAAACTTTTAAGTTTCATTAGGCCCCATTTGTTTATTACTTTTTTATTTCCATTTCTCTAGGAGGTGGGTCAAAAAGAATCTTGCTGTGATTTATGTCATAGCGTGTTCTGCCTATGTTTTTCTCTAAGATTTTCTCTAAGAGTTTTATAGTGTCTGGCCTTATATTTAGGTCTTTAATCCATTTTGAGTTTATTTTTGTGTATGGTGTTAGGGAGTGTTCTAATTTCATTCTTTTACATGTAGCTGTCCAGTTTTCCCAGCACCACTTATTGAAAAGGCTGTCTTTTCTCCATTGTATATTCTTGCCTCCTATATCAAAGATAAGGTGACCATATGTACTTGGGTTTATCTCTGGGCTTTCTATCCTGTTCCACTGATCTATATATCTGTTTTTGTGTCAGTACCATACTGTCTTGATTACTATAGGTTTGTAGTATAGTCTGAAGTCAGGAAGCCTGAGTCCTCCAGCTCTGTATTTCTTTCTCAAGATTGCTTTGGCTATTTGGGGTCTTTTGTGTTTCCATAAAATTGTGAAATTTTTTGTTCTAGTTCTGTGGAAAGTGCTTTTGGTAGTTTGATAGGGATTGCATTGAATCTGTAGATTGCTTTGGGTAGTATAGTCATTTTCATAATGTTGATTCTTCCAATCCAAGAACATGGTATATCTCTCCATCTGTTGGTATCATCTTTAATTTCTTTCATCAGTGTCTTATAGTTTTCTGCATACAGGTATTTTGTCTCCTTAGGTAGGTTTATTCCTAGGTATTTTATTCTTTTTGTTGCAGTGGTAAATGGGAGTGTTTCCTTAATTTCTCTTTCAGATTTTTCATCATTAGAGTATAGGAATGCAAGAGATTTCTGTGCATTAATTTTGTATCCTGCTACTTAACCAAATTCATTGATTAGCTTTAGTAGCTTTCTGGTAGCATCTTTAAGATTCTCTACATATAGTATCAGTCATCTGCAAACAGTAACAATTTTAGTTCTTCTTTTCCAATTTTGATTCCTTTTATTTCCTTTCCTTCTCTGATTGCTGTGCTAAAACTTCCAAAACTGTGTTGAATAATAGTGGTGAGAATGGGCAACCTTGTTTTGTTCCTGATCTTAGTGGAAATGGTTTCAGTTTTTCACTGTATAGATTATGTTGGCTGTGAGTTTGTCATATATGGCCTTTATTATGTTGTGGTAAGCTCCCTCTATGCCTACTTTCTGGGGTGGTTTTATCATAAATGGGTGTTGAATTTTGTTGAAAGCTTTTTCTGCATCTATTGGGATGATCATATGTTTTTTCTCCTTCAGTTTGCTAATACAGTTCATCACATTGATTGATTTGTGTATATTGAAAAATCCTTGCATTCCTGGGATAAACGCCACTTGAACATGGTGTATGATCCTTTTAATGTGCTGTTGGATTCTGTTTGCTTGTATTTTGTTGAAGAGTTTTGTATCTGTGTTCCTTAGTGGTATTGGCCTGTAGTTTTCTTTTTTTGTCAGGGTGATGGTGACCTCATAGAATGAGTTTGGGAGTGTTCCTCCCTCTGCTATATTTTGGAAGAGTTTGAGAAGACTAGGTATTAGCTCTTCTCTAAAGGTTTGATAGAATTCGCCTGTGAATCTATCTCCTCCTGGGCATTTGTTTGTTGGAAGATTTTTAATAACAGTTTCAATTTTAGGACTTGTGATTGGTGTGTTTTAATTTTCTATTTCTTCCTGGTGCAGTCTCAGATGGTTGCTCTTTTCTAAGATTTTTTCCATTTTTCCAGGTTTTCCATTTTATTGGCATATAATTGCTTGTAGTAATCTCTCATGATCCTTTGTATTTCTGCTGTGTCAGTTGTTACTTCTCCTTTTTCTTTAACACTGACTTTCACCAACGGACATATCATCCATAATGAAAATAAATAAGGAAATACAAGCTTCAAATGACATTAAACAAGATGGACTTAATTGATATTTATAGGACATTCCATCACAAAACAACAGAATACACTTTCTTCTCAAGTGCTTTGGCACATTCTCCAGGATAGATCATATCTTGGTTCACAAATCAAGCCTTGGTTAATTTAAGAAAATTGATATTGTATCAGGTATCTTTTCCGACCACAACACTATGAGACTAGATATCAATTATAGGAAAATATCTGCACAAAATACAAACACATGGAGGCTAAACAATACATTATTAAATAACCAAGAGATCACTGAAGAAATCAAAGAGGAAATAAAAAAAATACCTAGAAACAAATGACAGTGAAAACACGATGAACCAAAATCTATGGGATTCAGCAAAACTAGTTCCAAGGGGGAAGTTTATAGTAATATAATCCTACCTCAAGAAACAAGAAAATTCTCAAATAAACAACCTAACCTTACACCTAAAGCAATTAGAGAAAGAAGAACAAAAAAACCCCAAAGTTAGCAGAAGGTAAGAAATCATGAAGATCAGATCAGAAGTAAATGAAGAAGAAATGAAGGAAACAATAGCAAAGATCAAGAAATCTAAAAGCTTATTCTTTGAGAAGATAAAAAACACTGATAAACCATTAGCCAGACTCATCAAGAAAAAAAGAGAGAAAACTAAAATTAATAGAATTAGAAATGAAAAAGGTAGTTTTATTTTTAAGATTTTAAGGAACCTGCATACTGTTTTCCATAGTGGCTGTGCCAATTTACATTCCCACCAACAGCACAGTAGGGTTCCCTTTTCGTCACATCTTGGACAACACTTGTTATTTCTTGTCTTTTTTGATAATAGCCGTTCTGATGAGTATGAGGTGATATCTCATTGTAGTTTTGATTTGCATTTCCCTGATGATTAGTGTTTTTGAGCATCTTTTTATGTACCTGTTGGCTATCTGCAAGTCTTCTTTAGAAATATGTCTATTGAGATCTTCTGCCCACTTTTCTTTTTTTAATACATTTAGTTATTTTTATTTTTGGCTGCATTGGGTTTTTGTTGCTGTGTGCAGGCTGTCTCTAGTTGAGGTGAGCAGGGGTTTCTCTTCGCTGCGGTGTACAGGCTTCTCATTGAGGTGGCTTCTCCCGTTGCAGAGCACGAGCTCTAAGTGTGTGGGCTTCAGTAGTAGTGGCTTGCGGGCTCTAGAGTGCAGGCTCAGTGGTTGTGGCACATGGGCTTAATTGTTCTGTGGCCTGTGGGGTCTTCCCAGATCAGGGATCAAACCTGTGTCCCCTGCATTGGCAGGTGGATTGTTAACCACTGCGCCACTAGGTAAGTCCCTCTGCCCATTTTTCAATCAGATTGTTTTTCTGTTATTGAGTTATATGTGTTTATTATACATTTTGCATGTTAACTTGTTAATAGATATGTGATTTGCAAATATTTTCTCCAATACAGTAGGTTGCCTTTTCACTTTGTTGATAGATTCCTTTGCTGTGCAGAAGGTTTTTATTTTGATGCAGTTCCACTTGTATTTTTTTGTTTTTCTTGCCTTTGCTTTTAGTGTCAAATCCAAAAAATCATCACCCAGACCTATGTCAATAAGCTTACCACCTATGTTTTCTTCTAGGGATTTTATGTTTTTAGGTCTTAAATTCAATTCTTTAATCCATTTTGAGTTATTTTTTGTGTATTGTGTAAGTGATCCAGTTTCATTCCTTTGCATGGCTCTCCAATTATCCCAATACCACTTATTGAAGAGACTGTAAATTCCCCATTGCATATTCTTGACTCCTTTGTTATGAATTAATTGACCATATATGTGTGACTTTATCTTGGTGCTCTCTATTCTGTTCCATACATCTGTGTGTTTGTTTTTATGCCAGTACCATACTGTTTTGATTACTATAGCTCTGTAATATAGTCTGAAATCAGGACACATGATGCCTCCAGCTTTGTTCTTCTTTCTCAAGATTGTTTTGGCTATTCAGGGTTTTTTTTGGTTCCATACAAGTTTTAGAATTATTCATTCTATTTATATTTTATGTAGTTGTAAAGGTAATTGTTTTCTTAATTGTTCTTTGTGATAGTTCATTATTAATGTATAGAAACACAATAGAATTCTATACCTTGTTTTTGTATCCTGCAACTTCACTGAATTCATGTGTTAGTTCTAATTAATTAGTTCTTTGGTGGAGTATTTAGGGTTTTCTATACAATACCATGTCATCTGCCAAGAATGACAGTTTTACTTCTTTTCCAATTTGGATTTTTATTTCCTTTTCTTGCCTAATTGCTCTGGCTTGGACTTTCAGTACTGTGTTGAATAAAATAGTAAGAGTGGGAATTCTTATCTTACTCCTGATCTCAGAGGAAAAGTGTAAGCTTTTCACCATTGAGTATGATGTTATATCTGGGTTTGCCACATATGGCCTTTATTAGGTACAGTTCTTTTATTATAAGATTTTATCATAAATCACTGTTGAGTTTTGTCAAATGCTTTTTTTTCTATATCTGTTGAGATGATCATGTAACTTTTATTCATTTTGTTAATGTGGTGTATCACATTTTTGTGGATTTCTGAACCATCCTTGAATCCCTGGAATAAATCCCATTTAATCATGATGTGTGATCCTTTTAATGTTTGTTGAATTTTGTTTGCTAATATTTTGAGGAAGATTTTTGCATCTATGTTTTTCAGGGATATTGGTCTGTAATTTTCTTTACTTGTGGCATCATTGTCTGCTTTTAGTATCGGGGTAATACTGTTTTTGTGAAATGTGTTTGGAAGTATATATTTGTTTGTTGGGAGGTTTTTCAATCTCCTTACTATTGATCAGTCAAGATATTCAATTTCTTTGTGATTCCATCTTGTAGATTATGTTTCTAGGATTTCATCCATTTCTTCCAGATTGTCGAAGTTATTAGTGTATAATTGTTCATAGTAGTCTCTTATGTCCTTTGTAAATCTGTGGTAATCAGTTGTAATTATCTATATCTGATTTCAAATATCTGAATCCTCTTTCTTTTTCTTGGTTGGTCTAGTTAAAGTTTTATAAATTTTGTTTATCTTGTCAAAGACCCTTCTCTTAGTTTCATTGATATTTCTATTGTCTTTTTAGCCTCTGTATTGCATTTATGTTCACTCTGATCATTATTTCCTACCTTCTACTCACCTGGGGCTTTGCTGTTCTTTTTCTAGTTCCTTGAGACATAAGTCAGTTTGTTTATTTTCAAATATTTCTATTTCTTGATGGAGGCATTTTCCACTATGACCTTCCTTCCTAGAACTGCTTTTGCTGCATCTCCCAAGTTTTGTTATGTTGTATTTCCATTTTCATTTCTCTCAAGGTATTTTTTTAAATTTGTCTTTTGATTTCTTCATTGACTTATTGGTTGTTCAATAACATGTTGTTTAATCTCAACATATTTGTGAATTTTCCAGTTTTCTTCTTGTAATTGATCTCTAGTTGCATACCACTGTGGTTGGAAAAGATACTTGATATGTTTTCAATCTTCTTCAGTTTATCAAGACTTGTTTTGTGGCCTAACAAATGACCTATCTTCCTGAATGTTCCATGTACACTTGAAAACAATGAGTATTCTTTTACTTTTGGATGGAATGTTCTATTCTACAGTTGGCCCTTGGATGACACAAGTTTGAACTTGGCAGGTATACTTATACATAGGGTTTTTTCAACAAATACTTCAGTACTACATGATCTACAGTTGGTTGAATCCACAGATATGGAGGGATGGCTGTAAATTTTATAACAGATTTTCAACTGTGTGTGTGGGGTCAGCATCCCTAATCCTCACATTGTTCAATTGTCAACTTTATATCTGTTAAGTGTTGTTTAAAGCTGATGTTTCCTTATTAATTTTCTGTCTGAATAATCTATCCAATGATGTACATGGGTTATTAAAGTCCCCTATTATTATTGTATTGCTATTTCTCACTTTATGTCCATTAATATTTGCTTCATGTGTGTTGGTACTCTTATGTTGGGTGCATATACATTTATAAATATATCTTCTTGCTGGATTGACCCCTTTATTATTATATAATGCCTTCTTTGTTCTTTATTACAGTCTTTGTTTTAAAGTCTCTTTGGCCTGATGTAAGTATAGCTACTCCAGCTTTCTTCTGGTTTCCATTTACATAGAACATCTTTTACCATTCCTCACTTTCAGCCTGTGTGTGTCCTTATAAATGGAGTGAATCTCTTGTAGGCAGTATATAGATGTTTCTAGTTTTTTAATCCATTCTATATCTTTTAATTGGAGAATTTAATCCATTTATATTTAAAGTAATTATTGATATGTACTTATGGCCATTGAAAAAAAATTGTTTTCTGGCTGTTTTGTAGTTCCTCTCAGTTCCTTTCTTCTTCACTTATTCTATTCCTTTGAGGTTTGATGACTTTATTTAGTGGTGTGCTTTCATTTTCTTTTGTACATAGATACTAACATATCTACTACAAACATATATACTACATGTTTTTCTCTTCGGTTACCACAAGGTGTATATATAAAAACTTATATTTATTAATTTTTTTTAACATCTTTATTGGGGTATAATTGCTTTACAATGGTGTGTTAGTTTCTGCTTTATAACAAAGTGAATCAGTTATACATATACATATGTTTCCATATCTCTTCCCTCTTGCATCTCCCTCCCTCCCACCCTCCCTATCCCACCCCTCCAGGAGGTCACAAAGCACGGAGCCGATATCCCTGTGCCATGCGGCTGCTTCCCAGTAGCTATCTACCTTACCTTTGTTAGTGTATATATGTCCATGCCTCTCTCTTGCCCTGTCACAGCTCACCCTTCCCCCTCCCCATATCCTCAAGTCCGTTCTCCAGTAAGTCTGTGTCTTTATTCCTGTCTTACCCCTAGGTTCTTCATGACATTTTTTTTCTTAAATTCCATATATATGTGTTAGCATATGGTATTTGTCTTTTTCTTTCTGACTTCACTCTGTATGACAGATTCTAGGTCTATCCACCTCATTACAAATAGCTCAATTTCGTTTCTTTTTATGGCTGAGTAATATTCCCTTGTATATATGTGCCACATCTTCTTTATCCATTCAACCGATGATGGGCACTTAGGTTGTTTCCATCTCTGGGCTATTGTAAATAGAGCTGCAATGAACATTTTGGTACATAACTCTTTTTGAATTTTGGTTTTCTCAGGGTATATGCCCAGTAGTGGGATTGCTGGGTCATATGGTAGTTCTATTTGTAGTTTTTTAAGGAACCTCCATACTGTTCTCCATAGTGGCTGAACCAATTCACATTCCCACCAGCAGTGCAAGAGTGTTCCCTTTTCTCCACACCCTCTCCAGCATTTATTGTTTCTAGATTTTTTGATGATGGCCATTCTGCCTGGTGTGAGATGATATCTCATTGTAGCTTTGATTTGCATTTCTCTAATGATTAATGATGTTGAGCATTCTTTCATGTGTTTGTTGGCAGTCTATATATCTTCTTTGTAGAAATGTCTATTTAGGCTTTCTGCCCATTTTTGGATTGGGTAGTTTGTTTTTTTGTTATTGAGCTGCGTGAGCTGCTTGTAAATTTTGGACAGTAATCCTTTCTCAGTTGCTTCCTTTGCAAATATTTTCTCCCATTCTGAGGGTTTTCTTTTGGTCTTGTTTATGGTTTCCTTTGCTCTGCAAAAGCTTTGAAGTTTCATTAGGTCCCATTTGTTTATTTTTGTTTTTATTTCCATTTCTCTAGGAGGTGGGTCAGAAAGGATCTTGCTGTGATTTATGTCATAGAGTGTTCTGCCCATGTTTTCCTCTAAGAGTTTGATAGTTTCTGGCCTTACATTTAGGTCTTTAATCCAGTTAGAGCTTATTTTTGTGTATGGTGTTAGGGAGTGATCTAATCTCATACTTCTACATGTACCTGTCCAGTTTTCCCAGCACCACTTATTGAAGAGGCTGTCCTTTCTCCACTGTACATTCCTGCCGCCTTTATCAAAGATAAGGTGTCCATATGTGCGTGGGTTTATCTCTGGGCTTTCTATCCTGTTCCATTGATCTTTCTAAAACTTATAATAGTCTATTTTAAATTGATAACAACTAAAGTTTGAATGCATTCTAATGCTCTATATTTTTAACCTCTCCTCTACATTTTATGTTTTGATGTCACATTTTACATTTTACATCTTTTTATCTTGTGCATCCCTTAAGTAATTATTGTAGTCAATTACTTTTACTACTTTTGTGTTTTAATATTCATTACTAGCTTTATACGTGAATTTAGCCACTACTTTTACTATATATTAACCTTTAGTAGTGAGATTTCATGTTTTATTGTTCCCAGTTAGTGCTCTTTATTTCAACTTAAAGAAGTCCCTTTAACATTTCTTAAGAGGCTTGTTTAGTTGTGATGAACACCTTTATTTTTTGCTTGTCCATAAAACTCTTTATAACTCATTCAATTCTGAATGATAACTTTGCCAGGTGGATAGAGTATTCTTGGTTAGAAGTTTGTTTTTTTCCCTAGTATACTGTGTTTTTTTGTTTGTTTGTTTTTGTTGTTTTTGTGCTACTCTCTTTTGGCCTGCAAAGTTTGTGTTGAAAAAAAAATCTGAGAGTCTTTTTGGGGTCCCCTTGTATATAACAAGTTGTCTCTTGCTGCTTTTAAGATTTTCTTCTTACGTTTAAATTTTGATAATTTAATTATAATGTGTCTTGTTTGGGCCTCTTTGAGTTCATCTTGTTTGGAACTCTCTGAACTTCCTGGATCTGGATGTCTATTTCTTGCCCCAAATTTGGGAAGTTTTTAGCCATTATTTCTTCAAATAAGATTTCTGTCTCTTCCTCTCTCTTTTCTTCTTCTGGGGGCCCTGTGATGCAAATGTTCATCTGCTTGATGTCTTCCCATTGTCCCTTAAGCTATCTTCACTTTTTTCATTCCTTTTTTTCTTTTCGTTGCTCTGGTTTGGTGAGTTCCAGTGCCCTGTTTTTGAGTTCATTTATCTTTTAGTCTACTTCAACTAGTCTGCTGTTGAACTCCTGTAGTGTGTTTTTTCAGTTGTTATTGTATTCTTCAGCTTGATGATTTCTATTTAGTACTTTCTTATATTTTTAATCTCTCTGTTGAAGTTCTACTGTGTTCATCTATTCTCCCCAATTCGGGGAGCATCTTTATGACCATTACTTTGAACTCTTTATCAGTTGAATTACTCTTCTCCATTACATTAAGGTTTTTTTTTTTCCCTTACATTTTATCTTGGAGACTTATTTGGAACATATTTCTCTGTTTATTCATTTTGCTTGACTCTCTGTGTTGGTTTCTATACATTAGATAGAACAGTCAACTCTCCCAGTCTTGAAGTAGGAGATGAAATTTATTGTTCAACCCTGTCCTGGCTCTTGGTTGTCTCAAACTTCTGTGATTTTCAAAGCAGCCCATTTTATTTTTAATGGCCCCCAATGGTTGAGGGTGTGCTAAGACCCATCAGTGTCCCAAAGGAAGGATCTCACTTAACACTAGATTCAGGATGACTGGAAACCACGTCATCAAGCAGCTACTTTTATAGCATATAAATACATATAGTCCTATGAGACTGTAAGGATAAAACTTGCTGGCTACCAGTGCCAGGCAATCTAGGTGTATCCTCTGTATGAAGTAGCAAAAATTGGGGCTCCAGATGAGTATAGAAGCTCCTTTCTAGGAGATACCAGTGAGTGCTAATGAGGCAGAGGGAGAGTGCAAATATGGTGTGTATGGCTTACCTTCCTTCAGAGCACATTTGTAGGCTACTAGATGTGTGCCAGTCCTGAAGTCTGCCCCTCAGACCGAAGTACTAGGATGAACAAAATCCTCTTTCACAGAAAGAGGTGAGAGTTTGTTTCAGTCTTCTTTCTGTCTTAAGGATATAACCTGCCAAAAATTCTCTCTAATTGCTACAGTTCTCTGCAACCCAGGAAATCAAACTCTCCTGACCACAGCCAGGCAATCATGGGACACTCTCTGGGCAGCAGGCACAGAGACCAGGATATTAGAAGTAAAAACCAGGGCACCAGATGTGTGTAAAAGCTCCCCTCCAAGAGATACTGGTGCTATGAAGTGTGGCATAGGGAGAATGCAATGATAGCCTCTGATGAGGAAAAAGAAAGAGTAAAACAGAAAAGACGGTGCTCACCAGCTTTAGCAATGTATAAGGAGAGTGCAAAAATGGTGCCTGCCAGCACTTCTGTCCCTCGAGAGTGTCCCAACAGGCCACTGTCCCTCCAACTGATGCTTTATGATTAGCAAATGAATCTCTTTCACATAAAGTCTTAGTGCTTTTTAAATAGCTGCTTCTGCCTTGGGCCTTGGGTTTGGTGTGTCTGCATGCCCTTTAAGAGGCATTTCTTAGTTTGCTACAACTCTTTGGGTCTTGGTAATGTGGGTTTCATTGGTTTTAAAAGCCAGATGTTTTGAGGGCTCATCTCTGGACCCTATATAGTGAATTTTAAGGGATACAACTCTTGTCCCTTGATGAATAACAGTATACGAGTAACCAATAGAAACCAAACTGGTTTATAGTCACATGTGTACACAAATACTGAATAGATACAAAATCTATTTCATATTCCTGAGCCCATAGGAAATGAGAGTGAAAAGGGAGAGTTTAGAAGTTTTTGTGCTTCATAAAATGGATGAGCATGTCATTGAGAGATTAACTGTCCTTAGAAATTAGATGAAATGTTAGCATGAGGTAGAATGGCAAGTACTTTCACTATCTTTTTTATTATCATGGTTCCACACTCTTTTCTCATAGTTAGGGCTGGGAAGTTAATTATTTAATGGTTGAATGAATAAGGGAAGACCCATATACTAATTTAAGGAGAAATTCCATCTGTAGTAAAAGAGCCAAGTATTCACAGCACAGGACTGGGAAGATAAGAATTGGGGTTCTTGCCAAGCAATTGATATCAATGAGATCTGAATGGGTAAAAATCTAGCAGATTTCCAGAGTGTAATGATGGAGTGCTGGGAACAGGTTATATATAGAGATCTGGATAGCTCTGCAGACATCATAAATGTCTTACAAGGTTTAGATCACTCAGCAAATGGCAATTTATAATAAAGTTAGAATCAGAATTTAAATTTGCTAGAGGCTTTGTGAGTATAGTTGATGGAGTAAGAAAGTGCCAGCTTTGCCACTTTCTGTCAGTGCAACTCTGTATGAGTTGTTACTCTTTTTATTATTATTCTACAAAATAACATTAATAAAATACTTCACAGTAACATGAAAGTTAAATAAAATATCAAAACAATGCTAGAAAATATAAGATGTTTATTAGAGACTTATTAGAAGAAAGAAGAGGAAGAGAAGCAAGAGAATAAGACCAAGCTGGGAGTCAGTGATGTTGGAATTGAATACTGGACAGATTATCACTACAATAATTTAGATTCAGAACCAACAAAAGGATCCAAATAATTAAGGTAGCAGGTGTAATCTTGTTCACAAGAGTAGGACAGAAGCTCATATATTAGAGTGGGGTCAAGATATCAGAGCTGGAAATACCACCAATTTTGACTTGGTTCTGAGTCACCTAAACATTAAGGTATATATATAAATGCCTCTGGATTTTTCTAAATTGGAAAAAAAAGCTCTAGCAAACACCAGCTGTGGGTACTGAGGATCCCAACAGTACAGATCCTGGCAAATTATATGATCAAAGATAAGAACTACTGTGAAAGACATGTCTATTTTAGTTTCTCTAGGTAATCCCCTTGTGAAAATTATGTTGGGCATGCTAATAACTAAGGTGGCAGCAGAGCTTTTAACAGAACTCAAGGCAGATTTTATAAACAAAAGCTGATTCCAAACACAAGTTCATGGCCCATTGTCATAGTCAGAATATCATGAGTATAATCTGTGCTATCCAAGGAACTCCCCTGATCTTTATAGCATGGGCTTTTGTGAGTGTTTATTATAGTCTGTAAAGTTTGCCTTCAGTGATGGATTTGCAAATTTATTTGTATTTGATATCTATATTTAAAATTGTCATACATTTTCTATTTTTAATGCTTTGTTTAGATATGTCTCCTCTCAAATCTTCTGTTACACACACAAGGCTATTTGCAAGCACATAAAGTGATTCAGTAATTGACCATTCATTAACAGGAGATTGGTCATATTTATTATGCTGGATGCTGTTTCTACTTAAGTGGGATGCAGTTTTGGCCACTCGTGGAAAAGGAATTACATGTGTTCTTCGATTCGTCTGTTTCTTCAAGCTTCTCTGCATTAGTGATCACATTTAGATCACTAATGCAGAAAGTATTCCTTTTGTGAATTTACCATATAAATATATTTAAATACTCATATAATTATTAACTGTATATATTATAATATAGACATTATAAAGTAAGAGATAATAACATGGATATTGAAGCCATGTTGATTTGTGTAACGATCTTGGCTTGGCTGCCTATTAGTCCAGAGATCAATTTTTTTCATGTTTAAAATTAACAATGCTCAATTTAAGACTGATATGAAAAGTGAATATAATAAAGCCTATACAATTTTTAGTTTAGTGCCTATTCAATAAAATGCAGTAAATAAATAGTATATGTATGTATATTTATCTTCATTAGAATTGGGGTAGTAAAATGGACTTCTGAGTTAAGCATCAGACAACTACTATAGGATTAAGTAAAATAAGACTTTTCATACTACACTTGATTATCTATTGGTACACCAGAGTTGAGCTTCATCCCTGATATTTAGACAACATCTGTCACTCAATGTCAGATTAATTTTGCCCTTTGGAATTCTAAATAGACAAATGTGTATGTCAGTCACATTTATGGAAATATTGTGTGTGGTCAGTTCTAAAATGGTCACACAGGTAAGCCCTATTAATTAGTGTAATCTCAGTACTATGAAGAAGATATTTTATTTGGATTATAGAAAATATTTTAATATTAAATTTAAAACATTTTCATATTCTATAATTTGTATTGAAAAATCTTTATATGCTTTACATATTCAACTTTGATCCTCAGTTTGTATATACATGTATAAATAAACATACATGTATATATTGCATATAAATAATGTTAATTGTTAAAATTCATTTTATGTGTATTCCAATATAGAAATATCAAATATTTTTAAAATAGAGAAATTGATTGATAAAATTATTATTCAAAGAGCGTTATTAACCACATATGTCTATAAGAAAAATATCATGGAGTCCATAAATCTCTTTGCTTTTTAACTATTAATATCAAGCTTGATAACATTAATTACAATATAGTATAACTAATTTTGTATAATTGTTTGGGACATCAGCATTCATAACATCAAAATAACTCTTCAACACAATTCTTTAAATTAGATATTTCCATGTCAGTTATAAGTATTTCAGGAAATACCTTATTTGGAAATTCTTCACATCATATAATAATATTAACTCTTCAATATATTCATGAGTTGAAAAATCTCCAGTATCATCTACAATATCAATCACACAGATATAAAAATAACAATAATAAGAAAAAAGTTTTAGAAGAAAATGTCCCCCAATACACATTTAATTCTCACTAATTAAACTTTAAAAAAACTTTTGAAATGCTTAAAATGTTTCTTTATAATTTTGAGATCTTGGAAGCTCAAAATTCAAATAAAAATTATTAAGTAATTTACTAGAAGCTGTCAACCATTTTCAACAGTTAAAGAAGAAAAACTTTCATTATTTGTGGATGATATAGCCCCTAGGAAAGTTCCTTTTAAAAAACAGGTTACTAGAACATTTCCTTTAATTACCTGTTGCTATGCCCAAAGGGTTACCGAAATCATTAAACATCTTATTTTTTGCTTTATTCATAAGACATCTAGATATAGAGAAACCACCAGAATTCTATTTTAGGTCTGACTGCATGTTGAGTCATTTCTCTCATTTTAGTTGCTTGCCACAAGATATCTGGGAATAATACAGCAAAATCATGATGAATCTCTTTGAATAAATATTTATGAGAAGAGAAATCGGTGAAGATAATGTTCATGCAAGTGTCAATAGCAATGGAACATACATGGTGGTAGTTTAAAATTTATTAAGTAATCATAAGGATACATTTTCCCTTAATACACTTCAATTGAATATTAGGATTGGAATTATAGCAGAGTATAATGTAACAAAATTATTGGCTGTATGCGAAAACAGTGGATCACTTTCATCATTTTTCTTCACTAATTTTGAAGTTCTTTATCAAGTACATTTACAGGTTATTTTAAAAAGATGGAGAAACAACTAATAAATGTATAAAAGAATGCTTGAATCAGTCTATATTTATAGCATAATGTGAGGCAATCAGTACTAAATAGCAATATTTTACCAATAATTAATCCTCTAAATTATTGTTAATGACTACCAAGTTTTTCAGTAGTTAGAGGGACTCTTAAGATAACCCAAATAGTTTATTTGTGAGAAGCTCTGGAAGAGACGGTTGAAGTGCTGGGCCTTGAAAATAAAAATGATTCTTACTTGCTAATTGCTATAAAAATCCCCTCTCGTTCTCCTATTGGAAGTTGATGCAGATAAAGCTTCAGAGATTATTTTATTGTTTTGAATATTAATTACATTGTTCCACTGCCACATTTCTAGATCCAAAGTTTAACAGCATATCTTTGTTTTGAAGTGATTATGTAAAGAAATGAGTGTATGTAAAAATATGATAAAAATTTTTTGGTCAGCTTCAGAAATAGTCAAATTTGTATTCTTCTATCATTGCATAAATCTTCAGTTTGTATTAAAGGAACTTGAATATCATCATCATCATCATCCTTATCAAATTTTCAAGTCCAGGGATTGAAAAATAGTCTTTATCTTAGCTTTTACTAGGGAAGATAAACATACTAACTTGTTACCAGAATTCTTTCAACAAAATCTTTTACATGATAAAATAAGCCAAACTATGCCTTGCTCTTTTACCAACAGAAAATGAACATTAACAACTGTTTATAGCACAGATGTACAATGAAATGACCACTGACAGAATCAAGCAGATTGCTGCACTGAAAGACTATTCATGAACAACAGGTTCAAATTTTAAAAAATCTGTCTACCAAAGCTTTAGTAATAAAATTGTAATATTATTATCTCAAATTAAATTTTAGATGTATGTTTGTATCTCACTAATTTAATCTACTCTGTTGATATAAAGACAATGATAGATAATTGACTTTAACCCTTAAACACATAAAATCCGGCCAAAATATATATTTGGTATCCTTCTACAAGTGCAGCATCTTAGTAAAACCTCCACTATTTTTTTCCTAAAGTACTACATCTCTCCTCTCCTGATACACAAAATCTGTATAATTTTGGCTATTAGGCTGACTTATTCATAATGGGAAAGTGGAAATGACCAAGTATGAAAATATCTAGAAAAGTCAGGATCCTGCTGTGCTTAAAGGAAAAATACCACAACATATTCAGAACTCACAAAAGACAGATATATGTTCTTTCAGATCTTAAGCCAAAGGTGAAGCAAAGCATATACTGGCAACCTGATCGCTTTCAAAGGTGCTAAAGGCTTAAGAACATGTATAATTATTTTCCCACTTAGCTACAAATTATGAGGTCTATACCAGGTGACCTTGAAAATCATCTTGGATTGTTTTGATCAAAGTAATTGTTCATGTATAAAACTGAGAACAATTTAAGTTGGATTTGTTTATTTTATGTTTTAACTTTCTCACTAGTATTCAGAAAGAATAATTATAAAATGTATTAATAATTAACATTGCTGATCTGCTCTATATACAAATGGCTGTATTCAATTTTGGACTGAAAGTTACCTTGAATTTGATAAGCGCAAAGAATATACAATAGAGGAATTATTCATACTTTTCATCCATCTGTAAACTGAATGGTACTTATTGGATGTCCTAGCATGGAAAAGGCTACGTGGCTTATTATATAATTCACAATGGTGAATTAAATTATAATATCTCAATATTTACTAAGAATGAAGGGTGTTCTTTCTGGGAAAGAAAAATTTAGTATTAAAATACTTTTATCAGTCAAAACAACTAATAAAAATTACCAAATATTTTTATTTACATATAGATTTTACTCAAGCTTATTTCATGTTCAATATGAGTCTAGTCAAGTTCTTTTCTGACCTATCGTCATCTGTTTAGACAACCTTTGCTTCTTTGCCATGTGTTGTTTGCATTGTCTGTAGTGATTTAGTGATTACACACACACATGATAACTCTCATGTTCAGAGGATTTTTTAAAAAGCAAGCCATCCCTACTTTAAGACATTCCTCTTTATTATTATAGTAGCAGTAGATTCATTATTCCAAGTAAAATTAAGTAGGATAAATCAGAAATAAGTAAGAAGGAACTGAAAAGAGAAGATAGAGCTAAAACTAAGTTTATGATAGGAGTGGGATATAGTTTTCAGTTACTTTTTATACTTTTAATAATGCAACTTTGAATAATTATAGAAGCATATATAAAGCACACTAAGCTCTTGGAATCTTTATCTTGAGATAAAGATTTGTCTCCTTTATCCAAGGAGACAAATCTTGAAAGATGTATAAGATCAAAGAAAGGATCTATGTATTTGATATATATGGATTTTGCTTATACTGTCCATTGTGTTCTAAAATAGAGTTAACTGGATAATTCAGGTGATGGAGCTAAACTTCTCTAATCTTAATTATCAGGAGAAATGTTAATTCTTGTGCATATGTGAAAGTAGAAGGAGTAATTATACCAGTATCCTAATAATGGAAGTAAGTTATTTATGGTTATATCTTTAATATCCAAGTTATTTTGCATCTGTGGGAACAGAACTATATGGATTGGAGATGATAATACTAAAAAACTCCACAATAGGTTTCCACAGATTATAAGACATATAGAATACATACCCATACTTCAGGACCTTAGGGATTTTTTTCCTTGCAAAGGAGAGTAAATAGTATTTAGAGTTTGATAGTGACATTCTTAATTACAAATTGTCTTCTGTTGTCCATCATAGGATATCTCATCTTTAAATATATTATTCAATTTTATACTCCTTAGATGAAAAACTTTCAATCCGCAATCTACATACTAACCTTTTCTCTAATTTACTCATCTCAGAAATTGGTACCACTATCTAACCAGTTGCTCAAATAAAACGTTGAGTCATTTTTTGATTTACAGATTAGTGTCTCCAAATCTGACCTTTTTTCTGAACTCTAAACCAGTGCTGTCCAATTGAAACTTCTGTAGTGGCAGACTTATTCTATATTTGTACTATCCAATATGGTAGCTAACTACCCATATTCCTATTTAGCTCTTTAAAATGCAGCTAGTGTAAATGAGTGAATTTTTAATTTTATTTAATTAAAATTAATCTAAATTTAAATATCCATATGTGGCTAGTAGTGACCATATTGGATAGTGTAGCTCTAGACATTTAAACCAGCTACCTAATTTATGTCTTCTTTTGGATATGCTATAAGAATCTCAAATTTAATATCCACAGGATTCAGGGCTCTGATTTTTTAGGCCTACACACCGACTTGATCTCTCTCACTTTTCCATGTAAAATTTGTCATTGTCACTCTTTATCTTTTCATTTACATTACTAAAATTTGATGGCACTATCACTCCATTATTTTATACTCTATTATTTAGTAGGTTATGTATCTTTGCTCTGTTTCCTTGATTATAATGTAAGAAACATGAAGAAGGGATTTTACCCATCTTTATCACCACTCTATCCACAGAGTCTAGAATAGTGTTATATAGTAATCCTTCAATATCTCATGAATAAATGAATGAAAAACATGCATTTTAAAAGGAAGAATCACAATACTAGAGTCATAGACCAACAATGCTGAGATTAAAAAGCAAGATCTTTGTAGCTAGACATTAATTATTATTGGATCTGCCTTTTATCAGTAATCTATCCTCAAGAAAGTGACTGATTTAGCCTCAGTTCCTTCTTATGTATACATAGATTATAAGAATACCTACTTTAGAAAGTTATTACAGTGCCAGAATGATACAAAACTTGTGTATGGCATATAGTCAATGTGTTGGCTATAATAAGAATAGAAATAATAATTGTTATTTCAGTGTTAACTTTGATGTGATAGATATACTTAGCCAAGTTTCTTACATTTTCTGGGATCTGTTTAGGCATCTGCTCCATGAGCAGTTGAATATTTTGATATCCATTTTTAGAACAAGCAAATCTCCACAATTCTGAAGATGAATTCATACTCTAGTATTTCAAATGAACTAAAAGTGTGCTAAATATGAACATAAAATAAAACACATGCTTTTCTTCCCCCTGTTCAGTATCTTTATTATATATCAGTATTATAGGAAATCGACATCTCTCTACCTCCTCAGTTCAAAATGCCTCAAGGAATCACAATACTGACCACTTAAAGTAACTTATTACTGTTTAAGTGAACACTTCACTGTGTTCAAATTTCAGACTATTGGCATTATCCAGTTTTCCTTAAGATTTTATCATATTTTGCCTTTTGAAAATTTTGTCTTCTTGAGAGATTTAACTTACAAAAGAAAAAGACAGGAAGACATAATGGTGTATAAGTTCAATCTGGAAGAAACTTTAATGTTATTTAATGATTTTAATCGGCATTTTTATAAGCAGCACAACAGTACCAATAGATCATGAAATTCTGATGCACAATACGTGTTACATTCAGAAAACAGTGAAAGGAAAGTACACTTGGAGGAAAAAAGATAGTGGCTTCACTTCAGACTGAGCAGTAGAAACCGTAACCACTGCACATGTCCATTAATCATCAAGTTACAGGAGCAGGACCTGGCAGTTGGGTAGAATGGACAATTTGAATTAAAAACCTGTCAATTTAAAATGCAATAAAACCAAAGAAAATCAATAATAATACATTTAAATTCAAACAGTCATCACAGCCCTGCAATAGCAATCAGTCATATTTACCAAAAGGCCTCGTATATAATAATCCTCCTGATCCCTATATAATTACTAGCTTTGCCCCTTGAATTATCAACAGCTCTCATGGCTTATTGCTTCATACTTGCTTAATAAGCACCTGCAATCAATAATCTTGCCACAGAGTAAGAGGCAACCAGCCAGCCAGGCCCAGGGTGTAAATGCTGCAGAGGTGATCATTACATCGGTGTGAATGTCAAGGAGGTGGCTGTGCTAATGGGAGAGGCATGCAGTACAGAGGTAATTTAGAAAATCTGCTTTGTGGTTCTTACCAGGCTGGTGTTGTCTTAGCTATGGGGAACAGTCACCCTTGAAAACATATCTTCAAATGCCTCCCAAGATGTGCTTTCACAGTGATCATCATCTCCAGCAGCTGCTTCTGTATCTTGCTATCAACATAACACATTCAATTTGCCTGAAATGCTTTTAATATGACTGAAAAAGCAAACAGTTATGTTCTTTATTCACATGGTATATGATGGAGAACAGGAATTTATATGCAGATTTGAGTATTAGGGACACTTTGATGAGAAGAGTTTAAGGACCAAGTGTAGCTGTCAAAAATGTTTGAAAACCCCTATTAATGTCATTCACATGAAAAGTAAAATTGAAGATACCAATGGAGAAAGTGTGTTGTATGGATAACAACGTTATATTGCTTGTTTTATTGTCTGTTGAGTTCTAAAGATGCCCATGTTTTTGCAAAAGGAACAATTAGAAACACCATCATCAGGACAACATCATTTAAGGTTTAACCTTGTAAATATTAGCTATGCTCATTGTTGCTATTATTTAAAATTCATCATTTATCCATTACTTAGGAGACTTTACAAAATACATAAAAAAAATAGTGCTTTTGCTCCCACAGTATTTGTATAATATTAAATGGATAATACAGAAAAGTGATCACTTAAAAAATATGGCTCGGAAGTGCTTATTTATCTACATATTTAGAAGTGAAATTATAGATCAACTGAGTTATATTTTAAATGAGTTTTAGCATAGTTCAATACTGTAAAATGTGTTGCCTAGTATGTTATGAGAAAGTACCCCAGGTATTAGCTGGGGTTTCTTTCAGGGCTCATTATCCATCAGAGAGGAGTGATATCTTACAGGCCTGCTCCAAAGATCTCCTCAAGCCCCTATTGGAGCCTTTACCAAAGAAGGACTGAGTGTGATAACCTTTACAGGGGGCAGAGAATTGAAGAGTGGGGGAGGGTTACCATTAGAACATTCTGTGAGAACTCTGACTCATCCAGATCCATTGTTTTTCTAACACATCAGGTATATTTCCTGCTTTTACTTCTCTACTCACTGCTTACTCCCTTGACCGGAATTTTCCTGTTTCCATCCTCACTGATTTTACCTGACTATGTATCTCAACTAATGGAACCTCTCTCCACCCCTGACTTATTGTAATATGCATTCTTTTGAAAATCTTGACACATTTTAATTTACTTATTCATATATAAATATACATATATCACGTAGCACTCATATATAGATAATATATCGTGTGTATATATATCCCATATCATTATGTATATTTCTTACAGATTCCCCCCAAATCTATAAGCTCCTCAAAGATGACTGCAGAGCACAATACCTTGTAAATAGAGGGTATAACATAAATATTTTTTAATGCACATAGAATAAGAAATCTAATTAGTGGGTTAGTACATGTCAAATCTCTATTATAGAAGTATATGTATAACCATATAAAGGAGGGAGACATATTTTTTGGGCTGTGAGGAGAAAACTTCAAAGCAAAGCTTATTCACTTCATCTCCTTACATAACATAGTATTCGCTCCCTATGCAGTGAAGGATCTATTCTTTACAAAGGATTAATATATACACATGGCTTTTTTTGTCTGCTTTCACGTAGCATAATGCTTTCAAAGTTCATCCATGTTGTGGCATGTATTGGTATTTGATTCCCTTTTTAGGGCTGAATAATGAATAATATCTCACTGTATGGATAGACCAAATTTCATTTACCCAGTTATCATTTGATGGGCATTTGAGTTATCTCCACTTTGGGGTATTATGCATAATGCTTTTATGAACATTTATGGAGAAGTTTTTTCTGTTTGTTTGTTTGTGGGTTTTTTTTTGCGGTACGCGGGCCTCTCCCACTGCGGAGCACAGGCTCCGGACGTGCAGGCTCAGCGGCCCAGCCGCTCCGTGGCATGTGGGATCTTCCCAGACCGGGGCACGAACCCATGTCCCCTGCATCGGCAGGCGGACTCTCAACCACTGCGCCACCAGGGAAGCCCCTGGAGAAGTTTTTTGAATGCACATATGTTTTAAATCTTTTGGACACACAATTAAGAGCAGAATTGTTGGGTCACATAGAACTCTATTTAAATTTTTGAGGAAAGGCCAGAGAGTTTTCCCAGTTGCTGCTCCATTTGACATTTCAATAAGCAATGTGTGAGAGTTCCATTCACTCTGCATCCCAGCCAACATTTGTTATTGCCCTTGTTTTTTATTATAGCCATTCTAGTGGGTATAAAGTGGTATCTCTTTATGGGATCTCTTTTAGAGACTTACATTTCTCTAATAACTAATGATGTTCAACATCTTTTCATCTGCTTTTTGGTCATCTTCCTTGGATAAATGTAGAAATACATTAGTTTTGATTAGGTTGTCTTTTAATTGCTGAGTTATAAGAATTCTTTAAGTGGTCCTGGATACTAAACCTTTATTAGATATATACTTTACAAAATTATATGGAATTCTGTGTATTGTCTTTTTACTTTCTTGATAGTGTCATTTGAAAGACAAAATCACATTTATCTCTTTTTCTTTGTGCTTTTTCTGTCATGTCTGAGAAACCATGCTTAATCAAAAGTTACAAAGATTTACACTTAATTTTTTCTTTTAAGAGCTTTATAATTTTAGCCCTTTACATTTATGGCTTTCATCCACATTGAGTTAAAATTTGTATATGGTGTAAAGCAGGCACTCAGATTGCTTCTTTTGAATGTGGATATCCAGTTCTCTCTCCAGCACCATGTTTTGAAGAAGACTATTCTTATTGAATTGTCTTAGCAATTTTGTTGAAAATCGATTGACCATAGATGCATGACTTTATTTTTAAGTTCTCAATTCAATTTAATTGAACTATGTTTATCTTTATCCCAGTAGAATAAAGTCATCATTACTATGGCTTGGTAGTAAGTTTTGAAATAAAGAAGGCTTAATCCTCAAGCTTTGTTCTTTTCCAAGTTTGTTTAGCTACTGGGTGTTTCTTGCATTTTCACATGAATTTTTGAATCACCTTGTCAATTTTTACAAAAAGGCCACCTGAAATTCTGATAGAGTGCAATGAATTTGTAGATCAATTTAGGAGTATGATCCTCTTAACAATAGTAACTCTTCCAATCAGTGAACATGGGATGTCTTTGCATTCATTTAGATCTTTAATTTTTTTCAGTGTCGTTTTATAGTTTTCAGTATACAAATCTTATACATTTTGGTTAAATTTATCCTAAGTAATTTATTGCTTTTGATGCTAATGTAAAATGGGTTGTTTTTCTAATTTCATTTTATGATTGTTCATTGCTAATGTATAAAAATACAATTAACTTTTAAATTTTGATCTTGTATCCTTCAAACCTAAAGAACTCATTTACTAGCTCTAAGTTTGTATGTGTGTGTTTGTATGTGTGTGTAGGTTTGCATGCTTGTGTTGTATATGAATTTCTTAGGAATTTCAATACATAATATCACATAATCTGCAAAAAAATAATTTTACTTCTTTCTTTTTAATCTAGATGCCTTTTTTTTTCCCTTCCCAATTTTCCTGGCAAGAATCTTAGTAGAATGTTGAATACAATTAGTGACAGCAGATATTTTTGTCTCATCCTTAATTTTATAAGGAAAGCTTTCAGTTGTTCATCATTAATTATGTTGTTAACTGTGGTGTTTTTTGGTAGATGACCTCTGTCAGGTTGAGGATGTTGCCTTGTATATGTAGTTTGATGAGTGTGTGTTTTAATCATCAAAGAGTGCTAGATTTTGTCAATTGCTTTTTCTTTAACAATACAGATGGTCATGTTGTCTTTTATTATATTAATATGTATAGTACCTTTTTAAAAGAATTTTTACTGGAGTATAGATGATTTACAATGTTGTGTTAGTTTCAGGTGTACAGCAGAGTGAATCAGTTATACATATACATATAATCACTTCTTTAGATTCTTTTTTTTCTTTATTTTTTTGGCTGCATTTGTCTTAGTTGCAGCATGCAGGATCTTTCGTTGTGGTGCAGTCTCTTTGTTGCAGTGCTTGGGCTTCTCTCTACTTGTGGCATACAGGTTTTCTCTAGTTGTGGTGTGTGGGCTCCAGGGTGTGCACGCTCTGTGGTTGTGGAACACAGGCTCCAGAGCGTGTGGGCTCTCTAGTTTGTAGCAAGTGGGCTCTCTTGTTGAGGCATGTGAGCTCAGTAGTTGGGGCACAAGGGCTTAGTTGCCCTGTGGCTTGTGGGATCTTAGTTCCCCGATCAGGGATCGAACTTGCATCCCCTGCATTGGAAGGTGGATTCTTTACCACTGGACCACCAGGGAAGTCACCTAGATTCTATAGGCCATTACAGAGTATTGAGTAGAGTTCCCTGTGCTATACGGTAGTTTCTTAGTTATCTATTTTGTATATAGTAGTGTGTTTATGTCAATCCCAATCTCCCAATTTATTCCTCCACCTCCTTATCCCCTGGTAATCATAAGTTTGTTTTCTATATCTGTGACTCTACTTCTGTTTTGTTACCAAGTTCACTTGTACCCTTTTTATAGATTTCACATATAAGTGATATCATATGATATTGGTCTTTCTGTGTCTGACTTACTTCACTTAGTATGACCATCTCTAGGTCCATCCATGTTGCTGCAAATGGCATTATTTCATTCTTTTTTTATGGCTGAATAATATTGTATATATGTACGACATCTTCTTTATCCATTCCTCTGTTGAAGAAGATTTAGGTTGCTTCCATATCTCGTAAATAGTGCTGTAGCAAACGTTGGGGTGCATGTATCTTTTCAAATTTTGTTTTTCTCCTAATATATGCCCAGAAGTGGGATTACTGGGTCATATATTCATTCTAATTTTAGTGTTTTAAGGAACCTCCATACTGTTCTCCATAGTGCCTGTACCAATTTACATTCCTACCAACAGTGTGGGAGGGTTCCCTTTTCTCCACACTTTCTCCAGCATTTATTGTTTGTAGATTTTTTGATGACGGCCATTCTGAGTGGTGTGAGGTGATATCTCATTGTAATTTTGATTTGCATTTCTCTAATAATTAGTGATGTTGAGCACCTTTTCATGTGCTATTTGGCCACCTGTATGACTTCTCTGGAGAAATGTCTATTTAGATCTTCTGCCCAGTTTTTGATTGGATTGTTTGTTTTTGTTGTTGAACTGCATGAGCTGCTTGTGTATTTTGGAGATTAATCCCTTGCTGGTTGCTTCATTTTCAAATATTTTCTCCCATTCTGAGGATATTTGTTTTGTTTTGTTTATGGTTTCCTTTGCTGTGCAAAAGCTTTTAAGTTTAATTAGATCCCATCTGTTTATTTTTGTTTTTATTTTCATTATTCTAGTAGGTGGAACAAAAAATATATTTCTGCTATTTATGTCAAATAGTGTTCTGAATGTTTTCCTCTAAGAGTTTTATAGTGTCTGGCGTTACATTTAAGTCTTTAGTCCATTTTGAGTCTATTTTTGTGTATGGTGTTAAAAATCTTCTAATTTCATTCTTTTACATATAGCTGTCCAGTTTTCCCAGCACCATTTATTGAAGAAGCTATCTTTTCTCCACTGTATAGTCTTGCCTCCTTTGTCATACATTAAGTGATCATAGATGCATATATTTATTTCTGGGCTTTCTATCTTGTTCCATTGATCTATATTTCTGTTTTTGTGCCAGTACCATACCATTTTGATTACTGTAGTTTTGTAGTACAGTCTGAAGTCATAGAGCCTGATTCCTCCAGTTCCATTTTTCTTTTTCAAGATTGCTTTGTCTATTGGGGGTCTTTTTTTTCTCCATACAAATTGTAAAATTTTTGTTCTAATTCTGTGAAAAATTCCATTGGTAATTTGATAGAGATTGCACTGAATCTGTAGATTGCTTTCTGTAGTATAGTCATTTTCACAATACTGATTCTTCCAACCCAAGAACATGGTATATCTCTTGATCAGTTTGTGTCATCTTTTATTTTTCTCATCAGTATCTTATAGTTTTCAGAGTACAGGTCTTTTACCTCCTTAGGCAGGTTTATTCTCAGGTATTTTATTTGTTTTGTTGCTATGGTAAATGGGATTGTTTTTTAATTTCTCTCTCTGATTTTTGTTGTTAATATATAGGAATGCAAGAGATTTCTGTGTATTAATTTTGTATTCTGCAACTTTACCATGTTCATTGATGAGCTCTAGTAGTTTTCTGGTAACATCTTTAATACTTTCTATGTATAGTATCGTGTCATCTGCATACAGTGACAGTTGTACTTCTTCTTTTCCAGTTTGCATTCTTTTATTTCTTTTTCTTCTCTGATAGCCATGGCTAGGACTTCCAAAACAATGTTGAATAATAGTGGTGAGAATGGACATTTATGTCTTGTTCCTGATCTTAGAGGAAATGTTTTCAGTTTTTCACCATTGAGAATTATGTTTGCTGCAGGTTTGTCATATATGGCCTTTATTATGTTGCATTAGGTTCCCTCTGTGCCTACTTTCTGGAGACCTATTATCATATGTTGGTGTTGAATTTTGTCAAGAACTTTTTCTGCATCTATTGAGATGATCATGTAGTTTTTATCTTTCAGTTTGTTAATATGGTGTATCACATCGTTTGATTTGTGTATATTGAAAAACCCTTGCATCCCTGGGATAAATCCCACTTGTGGTGTATGATCCTTTTAACGTATTGTTGGATTCAGTTTGGTAATATTTTGTTGAGGAATTTTGTGTCTATGTTCATCAGTGATATTGGCCTTTCATTTTCTTTTTTGTGACATCTTTGTCTGGTTTTGATATTAGGGTGACAGTGGCCTCATAGAATGAGCTTGGGCATGTTCCTTCCTCTGCAATTTTTGGAAGAGTTTCAGAAGGATAAGTGTTAGTTCTTCTCTAAATGTGTGATAGACTTTGCCTGTGAAACCATATGGTCTTGGTCTTTAGTTTGTTGGAAGATTTTTAAGCACAGTTTCAATTTCATTACTTGTGATTGGTCTGTTCATATTTTCTATTTCTTCCTTGTTCAGACTTGGGAGACTGTACCTTTCTAAGAATTTGTCCATGTCTTCTAGGTTGTCCGTTTTATTGGCATGTAGTTGCTTGTAGTAGTCTCTTATTATCCTTTGTATTTCTGTGGTGTTAGTTGTAATTTCTCCGTTTTCATTTCTAATTTTATTGATTTGAGTCCTCTCCCTTTTTTTCTTGATGAGTCTGGCTAAAAGTTTATCAGTTTTATTTATCTTTTCAAAGAACTAGCTTTTAGTTTCATTGATATTTGCTATTCTTAGTTCTATTTCATTTATTTCTGTTCTGATCTTTATGATTACTTCTATGAACTTGGGGTTTGTTAGTTCTTCTTTCTCTTGTTGCTTTATGTATAAGGTTAGGTTGTTTATTAGAGGTTTTTCTTGTTTCCTGAGGTAAGATAGTATTGCTATAAACTTTCCTGTTAGAACTGCTTTTGCTGCACATTGATTATTTTTGTGTGTTGCATTCTGGGATAAATCCCACTAAGACATGTTGCATACCATTTATACATAGCTGGATTTGCTTTGCTACTTTGAGGATTTTTGTGTTTATATTCATAAGAGATATTGGTCTGCAATTTTCTTTTCTTGTGTTATTTTTAACTGATTTTAGTACCAGGGTAATAATTACATCATGGAATGAATTCTCTTTATTTTATAAAAGATTTTGTGAAGGATTGGTATTAATTATTCTTAAATATTTGGTAGAATTTACTAGAGTAGAAATCTGGTCATGAGATTTTCTTTGTAGGAAGTATTTTGATTATTAATTCAATTTCTGTACTTCCCATAGTTGTATTTAAAGTTTGTTTCTTCTTAGTATATTTTAGTAGTTTCTGTCTTTATAAGAATTCATCCATTTCATCTAGGTAATATAATGTGTTATATATAATTGTTCATAACATTTTCTAATAATACTTTTTATTTCTCTAATGTCCTCTATTTCATTCCTAACATTAGGAAATTGTGTCTTCTCATTTTTTTGCTTGGTTTGTCAATTTGTTGATTTTTTTAGAGAACCAGCTTTGGGATGTTTTGCTATTCTTTATTGTTATTTCTATTCTTTGATTCATTTATTTCTGCTCCAATATTCATTATTTTATTCTTTCTACTCTCTTGGGTTTAGTTTTCTCTTTTTATTTTTCTAGTTTTTTATATGGAAGGTAGGGTATTAATTTGAAATATTTCTTACTAATATATGTGTTTACAACTATATTTTTTCTATAAGCACTAGCTTAGCTGTATCCCATAAGGTTTAGTATACTTGGTACTCATTCACCCAGAACTATTTTCTAATTTTTCTTATCACTTATTCTTTGACCCACTGGTTATTTAGGAGTGTGTTGCTTAAATTCCACATTATTTTGAATTTTCCAAATTTTCTTCCAATATCATTTTATTGTGGTCAGAGAACTTATTCTGTATGATTTACATCCTTATAAATTTATTGAGTTTTTTTACGGATTAATATAATGTCTATCCTGGAGAATGTTCAATGTGCACTTGAAAAGATTGTGCCAATCTGTCTTTTTTGTTTGTTTAGTTTTTCTTTATTTTTATTAAGGTTTTCTAAAATTAATCTTTTACCATAGATCCTTGTTGATTATCTATTTTCAATATAGCAGTGTGTACATGTCAATCTGAAACTCCCAATCTATCCCCCCACCCCACCCCCTTGGTAACCATATGTTAATTCTTGAAGTCTGTGAATCCGTTTGCTTGTAAATAAGTTCATTTGTATCATTTATTTTAGATTCTGCATATAAGCAACATATATTTGCCTTTGTCAGAATTACTCCATGTAGTATGATAAACTCCAGGTACACACATTTTGCTGCAAAAGGCAATATTTCATTCTTTTGATAGCTGAGTAATATTCCATTGTATATGTACCACATTTTCTTTATCCATTCATTTGTCAATGGACATTTAGGTTGCTTCCATGTCTTGGCTACTGTAAACAGCACTGCAATGAACACTGAGGTGCATGTATCCTTTCAAACCATGTTTTTCTCTGGATATATTCCCAGGAGTAGGATTGCTAGATTATATGGTAGCTCTATTTTTAGTTTTTTAAGGAACCCCTGCACTGTTCTCCAAAATGGTTGTTCCAACTTGCATTCCCACCAACAGTGTAGGAAGGTTTCCTTTCCTCCATGCCCTCGCCAGCATTTATTGTTTGTAGATTTTCTGATGATGCCCATTGTAACTGGTGTGAGTTGATACCTCATTGTAGTTTTCATTTGCATTTCTCTAATAATTAGTGATGTTGAGCATCTTTTCATGGGCTTCTTGGCCATCTGTATGTCTTCTTTGGAGAAATGTTTATTAGGTCTTCTGCCCACTTTAGGAATGGGTTGTTTGTTTTTTTAACATTTTTTATTGGAGTATGTTTTTTTGATATTGAGCTACATGATCTGTTTGTAAATTTTGGAGTTTAATCCCTTGTCAGTCACATTGTTTGCAAATATATTCTCCTATTCTGTGAGTTGTCTTTTCATTTTGTTTATGGTTTCCTTTCCTGTGCAAAAGTTTTTGAGTTTAATTAGGTCCCATTGGTTTATTTTTGTCTTTATTTCCATTACTCTATGTGTCAGATTGGAAAAGATATTGCTGCAATTTATATCAGAGTGTTCTGCCTATGTTTTCTTCTAAGAGTTTTATAGTATCAGGTCTTACATTTAGGTCTTTAATCCATTTTGAGTCTATTTTTGTGTATGGTGTTAAAAATGTGCTAATTTTATTCTTTTACATGTAGCTGCCCAGTTGTCCCAGCACCATTTATTGAAGAGAATGTCTTTTCTCCACTGTACAGTCTTGCCTCCTTTGTCATACATTAATTGATCATAGGTGCATTGGTTTATTTCTGGGCTTTCTATCTTGTTCCATTGATCTATATTTCCGTTTGTGTGCTAGTACCATACTGTTTTAATTACTGTAGCTTTGTAGTACAGTCTGAAGTCAGGGAGCCTGATTCCTCCAGCTCCATTTTTCTTTCTCAAGATTGCTTTGTCTATTTATGGTCTTTTATGTCTCCATACAAATTTTAAGATTTTTTTGTTTTAGTTGTGTGAAAAATGCCTTTGCTTATATGATAGGCATTGCATTGTATCAGTAGATTGCCTTGGGTTGTAGAGTCCTTTTGATAATATTAATTATTCCAATCCAAGAACATGGTACATCTTTCCATGTGTCTGTGTCATCTTCTATTTCTTTCATCAGGTTCTTATAGTTTTCAGAGTACAGGTCTTTGCCACCTTAGGTAGGTATATTTCTAGTTTTTTTCTTCTTCTTAATGCAATGGTAAATGGAATTGTCTCTTTAATTTCTCTTTCTGATCTTTTGTTGTTAGTGTATTGAAATGCTACAGATTCCTGTGTATTAATTTTGTATCCTGCTACTTTACCAAATTATTTGATGAGCTCTAGTAGTTTTCTGGTAGCATCTTTAGGATTTTCTATGTATAGTATCATGTCATCTGCAAACAGAGGCAGTTTTTTTTTTTTTTTCTTTTCCAATTTGTATTCCTTTTGTTTCTTTTTCTTCTCTGATTGTCGTGGCTAGGTCTTCCAAAACTATGTTGAATAAAAGTGGTGAGAATGGACATCCTTGTATTATTCCTGATCTGAGAGGGAATGATTTCAGCTTTTCACCATTGATTATGATGTTAGCTGTAGGTTTGTCATATATGGCCTTTGTTATGTTGAGGTATGTTCCCCCTATGCCCACTTTCTGGAGAGTTTTTTAATCATAAATGGGTGTTGAAATTTGTCAAAGCATTTGTGCATCTACTAAGACAATCGTATGGTTTTTGTTCTTCAATTTGTTGATGCAGTGTATCACAATGGTTGACTTGTGGATATTGAAAAATCCTTGCATCCCTTGGATAAATCACAGTCGATCATGGTGCGTGATCCTTTTAATGTATTGTTGGATTCAGTTTGGTAGTATCTCTTTGAGGAATTTTGTGTCTATGTTCATCAGTGATATTGGCCTGTCATTTTCTTTTTATGTGATATCTTTGTCTGGTTTTGGTATTAGGGTGACAGTGGCCTCATAGATTTAGCTTGGGAGCGTTCCTTCCTCTGTAAATTTTGGGAATAGTTGGAGAAGGATAGGTGTGTTAACTCTTCTCGAAATGTTTGTTAACATTTGCTTGTGAAGCCAGCTGGTCATGGACGTTTGTTTTTTTGGGAATTGTAAAATCATAATTTCAATTTCAGTACTTGTGATCAGTCTGCTCATATTTTCTATTTCTTCCTGGTTCAATCTTGGGAGATTGTACCTTTCTAAGAATTTCTTCCAGGTTGTCCATTTTATTGGCATATAGTTGCTTGTAGTAGTCTCTTATGATCCTTTATATTTCTGTGGTATTCATTGTAGCTTATCCCTTTTAATTTGAAATACAGAAAATTCTTGATTTGAGCCCTCTCTATTTTTTTCTTGAAGGGTCTGGGCTAAAAGTTTATCAGTTTTGTTTATCTTTTCAAAGAGCCAGATTTTAGTTTTATTGATCTTTTCTATTGTTTTCTTCATTGCTATTTCATTTATTTCTGCTCTTATTTTTATGAGTTTTTCCTTCTGCTACCTTTCATTTTTGTTTGTTCTTCTTTCTCTAGTTGCTTTAGGTGTAAGTTTTGGTTGTTTTAGATTTTTCTTGTTTCCTGAGGTAAGATTGTATTGCTATAAATTTCCTTCTTAGAATTGCTTTTGCTGCATCCCATAGGTTTGGGTCACCATACTTTTGTTTTCATTTGTCTCTAGATATTTTTTATGTACTCTTTGATTTCTTCAGTGATCCACTTGTTGTTTAGTAGCATATTGTTTAGCCTCCACATGTTTTTTTTTTTTTTTTTTTTTTTTTTTTTCTTGTAGTAGGTCTCTAATTTCATAGTGTTGTGGTCAGAAAAGATGCTTGATGTGATTTCAATTTTCTAAAATATACCAAGGCTTGTTTTGTGGCCCAGGATATGATCAATCCTAGAGAACATTCCATGTGCACTTGAGAAGAATGTTTATTCTGCTGCTTTTGGTTGGAATGCTCTATAAATATCAATGAAGTCTATCTGGTCTAACATGTCAGTTAGACCTGTGTTTCCTTATTGATTTTCTGTCTGAATCATCTGTCCATTGATGAAAGTTGGTTGTTAAAGTCCTCCACTATTATTACATTACTATCCATTTCTCTTTTTATAGCTGTTTGTATTTGCCTTATATTTTGATGTGCTCCTATGTTGGGTGCATAAATATTTACAATTGTTATATCTTCTTCTTTGATTGATCCTTTGATCATTATGTAGGGTCTGTCCTTGTCTCTTGTAAGAGTCTGTATTTTAAAGTCTATTTGGTCTATTATGAGTATTGCTACTCTAGCTTTATTTTGATTTCCCTTTGAATCACATACCTTTTTCCACCTCCTCACTTTCAGTCTGTATGTGTCCCTAGGTCTGAAGTGGGTCTCTTGTAGACAGCATACATATGGGTCTTGTTTTTGTATCCATCCAGCCAGTCTGTGCCTTTTGGTTGGAGGATTTAATTCGTGTACATTTAAGGTAATTATCAATATATATATTCTTATTGCCATTTTGTTAATTGTTTGGCTTTGTTTTTGTAGGTCCTCTTTCTTTGCTTCCTTTTTTGTTCTCGTGATTTGCTCACTAACCTTAGTGTTGTGTTCTGATTCCTTTTTCTGTGTGTCTTTGTGTTTCTATTGCAGATTTTCAGTTTGTAGTTACCATGAGGTTTTGATATAGTGTCCTATATATAAACAAGATTGTTTTGAGTTGCTGGTTTTTTAATTTCAAATGCATTCCCAGTATCCTGCATTTGTACTCTCCTCTTCTCAAGATTGCTGGTTTTGATATCATATTTGTGTGTGAATGATTTCCTCCCTTTATTGTATGTTTACCTTTACTAGTGAGCTTTTCCAGTCATAATTTTCTTGTTTCTAGTTGTGGACTTTTCTTTTCTGCCTAGAGAAATTCCTTTAGCATTTTGTGCAAAGCTGGTCTGGTTGTGCTGAATTCTTTTAGATTTTGCTTGTCTGTAAGCCTTTTGATTTCTCCATTTAATCTGAATGAGAGCCTTGCTGGGTAGAGTATTCTTGGTTGTAGGTTCTTCCTTTAGTCACTTTAAAATATCATGCCATTCCCTTCTGGCTTGCAGATTTTGTGCTGAAACATCAGCTGATAACCTTATGGGAATTCCCTTGTATGTTATTTGTTGCTTTTCCCTTGTTGCTTTTAACACTTCTTCTTTGTCTTTAAATTTTTTCAATTTTATTACTATATGTATTGGTGTGTTCTTCCTTGGGTTTTTCCTGCCTCGGACTCTCTGTGCTTCCTGGACTTGGGTGATTGTGTCCTTTCCCATGTTAGGGAAGTTTTCAGCTATTATCTCTTCAAATATTTTCTCATGTCCTATCTCTCTCTCTTCTACTTCAGGGACCTCTATTATGTGAATGTTGGTGCATTTAATGTTGTCCCAGAGGTCTCCGAGAATGTCTTCATTTCTTTTCTTTTTTCTTTATTCTGTTCTGTGGCAGTGATTTCCACCCTTCTGTCATCCAGGTCACTTATCCATTCTTCTGCCTCATTTATTCTGCTATTGATTACTTCTTGTGTATTTTTCATTTCAGTTATTGTATTGTTAATCTCTGGTTTTTTTTGTTCTGTAGTACTTCTAGGTGTTTGTTAAACATTTCTTGAATCTTCTTGATCTGTGCCTCCACTATTTTTCTGAGATCTTGAACATCTTTACTATTATTTCTCTGAATTCTTTTTTGGGATGATTGGCTATTTCCATTTCACTTATTCGTTCCTCTGGGATTTTATCTTATTCCTTCATTTGAGACATATCCCTCTGCATCTCATTTTGTCTAACTTGCTCTGAAGGCATTTCCATTCCACAGGCTGCAGGTTTGTAGTTCTCACTTCTGCTGTCTGTGCCTTGGTAGCTGGGGCTGTTTAAGAGGCTTGTGCAGGCTTTCTGGTTGGAGGGCCTGGTTCTGGCCCACTGGTGGGTGGAGCTGGGTCTCGTTCCTCTGGTGGGCAGGGCCATGTCAAGTGGTGTGTTTAGTGGGCAGCTGTGTTCTCAGGAAGACTTTAAGCAGCCTGTCTGCTGATGGGTGGATCTGTGTTCCCACTCTGTTGGTTGTTTGGCCTGAGGCATCCCAGCACCGGAGCCTACAGGCTGTTGGGTTGGGCTGGGTCTCAGTGAGAAAATGTCAACCTCCAGGAGGGCTCACACCAATGAGTACTCACTAGAACTACTGTTACCAGTGTCTCTGTCCCTGCAGTGAGCCACAGGTGACCCATCTCCTCAGGATACTTTCCAATACCAACAGGTACGTCTGGCCCATGTTCTTATGAGGTCACTGCCTTTTTCCCTGGGTCCTGATGTACATGAGACACTGTGTGCACCCTCCAAGAGTGGAATTTCTTTTTCCCAAAGTCCTGTGAAATTCCTGTGATCAAACCCCTCTGGCCTTCAAGCCAGATTCTCTGGGTGCTACTCTTCCCATTGCCAGCCCCCCAGGCTGGGATGCCTGACCTAGTGCTCAGAACTTTCACTCCTGTGGAAGAAATTCTGTGATATATTTATTTTCCAGTTTGTGGGTAGCCAGCTGGTGGGTATGGGATTTGATTTTATCACAATTGTGCCCTTCCTAACATCTAATTGTGGCTTCTTTGTCTTTGGATGTAGGATTATCTTTTTTGGTAGGTTCCATTCTTTTTTTTTTTTTTGATGGTTGTTCAGCAGTTAGTTGTGATTTGGTGTTTTTGTAAGAAGTGGTGAGCTCACGTCTTTCTCCTCCACCAGCTTGTCCTGTCCTCACTGTCATTTCTTTTTCTATATATTTTGTGTTCTTCCTTGTGATTGCTTGAATTATTATAATCTAATTCAGATTACTAACAAACAGCTAAATTTCAAGTGTACAAAACCTATTCCAATACAGCTGCATTCCCTCTCTCTGTGCTTTTATGTTCATACACATTATATATCTATACATTGTTTCCATAGCACGTTTGATAATTAATTGCTTTATGCAGTTTTCTTTTAAATCAGATGAGAAAAAAGCAGTTAGAAACCAAAAAAAAAAAAAAAATCAGTGATACTGTCATTTATATTTACCTACTTAGCTACCATTACCCATGTCTTTATTTCTTCAGATGGATTTGAGATACTGTGTAGTGTCCTCTTGTTTCAGCCTAACAGGAACCCTATCCTATATCTTATACAGAAGCTTTGATAGGAACTATTTTTCCCAGTTTTTGTTTTTCTTTACATGTCAATTTCTCTCTAATTTTAAAATATATATATATTTGAATATAGAATTCTTAGTTGACAGTCTTATTTGATTTATTTTAACATTGTGAATGTCATCTCTGCCTTTGGCTTCCATAATTTCTGCTGAGAAATCAGTTATTAATCTTATTGAGCACCTGAATGTCATGAATCATTTTTCTCTTTATGCTTTCAAGATTCTCGCCATGTCATACATTTTGACAGTTTATGATGTACCTGGGTGTGGAGCTCTTTGAATTTATCCAATCTGTAGGTCATTGAGCTACATCAATGTGTAGATTAACATTTTTCACCAGATTTTGGAAATTTTTAACTATTTTTTTTTCTGTTCTTTTCTATTTTTTTCCTTTTGGGACTCCCATTGCATACCTATCTATCTGTAGACTTAATTTTCACATTTCTCTAGGAATCTGGTTTTTTTAAAATTGTTTCTTCAGACCAGTTAATCTCACTTGACCTCTCTCTTCAAATTTGCTAATTCATTCTTCTACCTACTCAAAACTGCTGCTGTGCCTTCTAGTGAATTTTAAAATTTCAGTTATTGTAGCTTTCAACTTCAGAATTTCTGTTTCTTTTTTATAGTTTCTATTTCTTATGACATTGTCTATTTGCTGAAACCTCATTCTCATATCTTCCTTTAGGTCTTAAGACAGTTTCCTTCTGTTCTTTGGATATAATTAAAATAACTGATTTAAATCTTTGTCTAGTAATTCCAGTGTTTGAGCTTCCTGGAAGACAGATTTTATTGACTGCTTTTTTATTTTCTGTGTGTGGGACATAATTTCCTGTTTCTTTGAATAACTTGTAATTTTCTGTTGAAAATGAGATTCAGTAGTTTCCTTTGAACAAGTAAGCCTCAGACTGATGCAAGCCTTTGGTTAACGTCTAGAGTTCTGAAAAAGTTAATTCTGACAAATTTCTTTCCAATATTCTTGTTACTTTTACAGATGACAAGAATTTTTGTGGTTCTTACTCTTCTCTATTCACTGACATCATTCCCAAAATAGTATAATTGAATTCAAATTCTTTTAGTCAGGTTTTACAAGTGAAATTTCCACTATTCCTAATTGCCTCATGACTGGCATTTGCTATCTGCCCAGCCTATGAGGACTTTGACTGTGTAGCCCTTTGTGTCAATTCATGAATGTTAAATTTCTAGGTAAAATGTGAAAGTATTATTCAGGTAATTTATAATCCAAAGAATTATTAATATGTCCACCTAACTATACATGTCCTAAAGTTCACTATTATTTTTACATCTTTGTTAATTTGAGACTTTAAGAATGCTCTCATGCTTGCTTAAATTTGCATTTGTTACAAGAAAATTTGACTTTAACATGTTGATTTGTAATCTGTTTCTGCTTCTGTTAATTGCTTGATCATATAGTTTGCTTCATTTTTCAGTCTTTTAATTTTTTAGTTTTATTCTATTGAATTATGAGGTTCAAATTACACACTATGTTAGTTAAATGGGATTTATTGAATGATTACTCAGAGAAATGTTTGAGAAGCTTCAAACTAAACTTCTTGGAAACTTGAATTTATACAATATTTGGCACATTATGGAAGACATTTAGAGATGAAAGCAGGTCTAATGCTCCAGCAATACATCTAGTAGATTGCTCTGTTCATGACCTAGTTCTTCCACTACTTAACACTACATCCATATTTTTTCTTTTTCCTATTCTGTTTTTCATTGACTCTCTCTCTAGCACTCTTTTCTACTTCAAGGCTTCTGCTTCCTCATGGATTCTAGTGCTCTGTTTCTGTTTGATATCCTTTCATTTTGTGTCATTCTCAGCAGCTGTTCGTGAATTCCATTTAGTTGATATTCAAACTCACTGAGAGACATTTTAACTGGATAAGACTATAACAACCCATTATGGATCCTGTCTGTTGCATAAAGTTTTCATACTTTTGCAGCTCATAAGTTAGTGGCCATTATAGACAGCTGGATTTGTTTATGTGTCCAAACCAGCTAGTTTTTGTTAAGTCCCTATGGTAAAGTTAGTTTGCAAAAGCAAAATGAAATTGTCAAATGCAGGTAATAAGCAAACTGATAAAATAAGAATTTTTTTCATAAGATTGCATCTTTCATAGCACATCTAGTGTAATAATTATTTGCTTGAGAATGTACACATGCACACACTCAAATCGATACTCCTATTTATTGTATTCATATTATTTTGGTGAATAACAAATTACCACAGTGGCATAAAACAGCTACCATTTTTATCTCACAGTGTCTGTAGGTCAAGAGTCTGGGAACGAATTAGCTGTGTCCTCTGCTAAGGATCTCACCAGTCTGTGATCAAAATGTTGGTTGAGGCTATAATGTCATCTCACATTTGAGATCTTCTTCCAAGCTCACTAAATGTTGGTAGAATTTTTTTTATGTAGTTTTGCTATTGAAGTCCCTATATTCTCGTGAGATGCTGGCAAAGGACCACCCTCTCTTTGCCACATGCCCCCTCCCCATAGGTCCTCTAATAACATCTTAGCTTACAGCTGCAAGCCCAGCAAGATAACTTTTTCTAACTCTGCTATGATTGATAGTCTTATATATCATAACATAATTATAAAAGTGTCTGTCCCATCACCTTTGTCAAATAATGTAACTTAATTAAGGGAGTGAATATACCTATAAATTCACAGGGCCACCCAAACTCCAGGAGAAGGGGTAATACAGAGCATATACACCAGAAGACAGGAATTTTGAGGGAGTACTTTAGACTTCCACCTACCAAATCTATATTTTTATTTTTCAAAACTTGTAATTTTATATACAAGTTTAGGGCATTCCTATCACTACAGTCGTCATTATGTCTCTCACAATATGGGTGATCCCCATACTACTCTTCTTGCTTGAGCTATAAAGTTGTTCTTTATTCCTTTATTTGTCCAAAGTTTCTTTATCCTGTTTAGAATGCCAAACACAACTAGACCTACATGCTATATGTCATCTAAACTGGTACAAACTCCAAAAAATGCTTTCAATCTGATCTTAACTGCAGCACTTCAAGTACTATTTCAAATAGGTACATTTACTGTCAGGTTCTCCCAGGGTTAAAAAAAAAAATTGTGGGAGAGTTATAAAGAGTGAGATATTTAATATCATTACTTTCTATCCTCTTCCTGATAATATAAAGGTTTTTAAATTGTTATAAAGTAAGACAAATATGTGTGAGTACATAAGCCACATGTATGGGACTAAGTCAGTCTTCACAAAGCGAACACATATATAACCACCAACAACGTCAAGAATATAATCCAGAAATAGGTACCTTGGAAACTTCTTTTGAGACCCATCCTATTACTATATTATCCAGTGGTAGACATTATTCTGAATTCAAAATGCTCAGTTTATTTATCTTTATACTTCATGAAAATGAAATGATTATATACTCCTTCGTGCCTGGTTTCTTATGGTCAACATTATGTTTGTGAGATTCTTCCACGAAGTTGTGTGCTCTTCTATTTCTCATTGTTATAAAAGAAAGTGTTTCTTTGAATGAATACATTACAATTTGTTTACTAGTAAACATTTTTTTCTCTGGCTGCTTTTGAAGATTTTCTTTTTGTTTATGATTTTTGGCAGTTTTACTGACAAATGACTTTCTTTCCTCCTTTATTCTTTTTTACTCTTTTTCTTGATTTCCTTCTCTCTCTCTCCCTCCGTCTCTCTATTTGGAGTTTTCATAATTTGAACCTCTGGGCCAATACCACCCTTTATTACTTTTTGAAAGTCATTAACTCTATTTCTTCATGTATTGTTTCCCTTCCACCCTCTCTCCTCTCCATATAAGACTCCAGCTATACATATGATAAACTTTTACATTGTGTTCTGCTTACATTCTTTCCTATGTTTGTAATCATTCTTTTCTTTCTGGAGAAGTTGAGCCTGTCTATCTTCTACTGGAAAAATTTTCTTGCATATTTGTGTTCCTCTTCTGTCACAGAAGTATTCTTCCTGTATTTGTTATTCAAACTATATTAGTTAGCTTGGCAATTGGGATTGTGGGGAGAAGTCTCTGTTGTTTTGATTATGCCTCAAACTTAGGCATTTATCTTGTCCTTGGTTCTCTTTGAACTTACTTAAATCAGGCTTTTGCAGCCACAACCATGCCCCAAAACAGCTCTTAGCAAATAGGTCCATTTATTAACTCTAGTCAATTGCCAGTTCTAATCTTGCTTGAAATATAAGCTACACTGAACATAGTTTAATGTTCCCTTAATGCTCTCTTATCAAAACATATTCTGTACATGGCTTCCAGGATGTTACTTTTGCATCATTTCTTCTGTCTTTTAAATACAAAGATTATGTTAAATGGAACAAAGAACATTTTATTACTAATTAAAATTCACCTCCAAAAATTTCTGGGATTGGTATATAAAGTTTCTAGGGAGTAATGAAATAGAACTTTTATTTGTTTACATTTTATTCTTTAGTTCCATATCTCCAGTCTCGATTTTAGCCTACAGAGCATTCTGTTGTGTGTTTTGTGCCAGGCAGAAGTAAGCAGTATTAGGACAACTGTTTTCTACATGATATCTTATCTCCAGTCTCCATTTTAGCCTACAGAGCATTCTGTTGTGTGTTTTGTGCCAGTCAGAAGTAAGCAGTATTAAGACAACTGTTTTCTACATGATATCTTAATATATAATCTGGGAGGAAATGGTGGCAGAATAAATTAAGGACTTATGTGTTTGTCCTTAACCCACTAAACCCTACTCGTGACCATTACTATATCAGAGAGATACAAGGTGGCTTCCCACATAGAAAAGCCATTAACTTTATTAATTAAAATGAATGATGTATCATTTTCTAAAGAGAATGTTCTCTTGTTAAGGGTAAAGATTGAAAAAAATATACAAATTATTTCAACCCTCAAATTTATGTCAAGCCCTTCAATGCTGTTTTCTTAGAAATAGATTTTGCCCAGAAAATCAATTACACTGGTTTTAAAAAATATATTTCTCCCTTAGTATCAAAACAGGAATAGTTAATATCTTGTTACTTTTTCTCAAAAAGGAATTTTACTTATTACCCCTTGTAAATTTCATCACTGGTAAATACACCTTCTCTGGAGCCTTAGAGATGGATAGTTGCTATGTATGTTAACGGAAAGACATGTTACATATAATCTATTATTTCTGCACTTCCCTAGCGAGTTGAACATTCCCTAGCTTGACTGTAATATAAACAAATCCAAAGGATCCAGAATAGTTAGATTTCTCTTCAGAGGACATTATCTTTTTCTGATACTTTCAAAGATGTAAGTCATTAGCAAACCTAGTCAGCCCTGACATGCTATTCAGTGTTTAGAAAAGCAAACACAATGCAGTAGTGAAGAAGTTTGGTGGCTGAGAGATACTGGCTTACTAGAATGTCAGTATCCAGTTTTACAGAAGTTTAAAACTGTTTCTGAAAAAAAGCTTCACCAAGTTTGGAAAATAGATCATGTTTTCCAACAAACAGAGACTTGGTTTAAGATCTTTATCAGGTTGTTCTCTGGGAGATTGGATGAATCAGAACTCATGAGTTACTATGCAGTAGGGGCAGATAAGGAAAGTATGGAAAAAATCCAAGATAACCAACAAAAAAGCCCTTGAATAATTACATCAGAATTCCTGCTCTTGTTCTCCAATGTAGTTGCTAAAGCTAATAAATATTCTCATTTTAGGTACAATAAAACAAGGAGGCTGCTTTCTTTTCAAGAAATCCCAATAGTCAAATTCTATTAACCCAAGGGATACATCAACATCTTAAGTAGAAAGTTTTCAAGTGACTATCCTATTGTAAAAATGTCCCAGAAGTATTTTTCATATAACCCTTTTAAATGTAGACTATATTACTTCACATTTCTTTCAGATTTTAAAACTTCTATTCCAACCATAACCGTTATTATCATTAATGTACAACTTTTATGAGACCACTGTGTGTAAAGTATTATAGTCTACAGAGTCATTTGACTTCAGAGACAAAAAAGTTACATTTTAAAACAAGTTATGTGTCTTCAACTTTCATTTCACTTTCCAGGCAGTTCCACATCACACTGTCTCTACTTAGAACTTGCAATGCCTTCCCTATTACCTCTTCATTGTATAACAGTTTCTCATGTATTATAGCTCCATGGAAATGTTTCATATTTTATTCTAGCCTCTGTCATGTGCTTGATACAGCATTTATAAATCAAAAGTATACTGCATATTAGTATTTTTCTGAGTTTTGGCCTTTTGGTTGAGACAATTCTTCTTTATATAGGAATGCCCCTTTTATTATAAAAGAATTACTGCTCCTGACCCTACCCACAAAATTTTATTATAAACCTACATGCACAACATCCAAAAAGGGCTTCCATTTTCCCAAAAGCCCTTTAGAAGAGTGATGGCATCCATGCTTAACAAACACTGCATCTAAACATAAACTAAATCATAAGCCAAGTTGTAATCTTACACTGAAGCAATACACATTGCAAAATTCATATTTTTTCCTGGGCCTGTTAACTAGATATATACTTCTACCTAACATATAAAAATGCCTGTTTGCAATAATCAGACATATTGTCTGATTGGATTCTGACTCAGTTGACTTCCCCAAATTGAAAAATGTTGCTTCACATTTGCAACTTGAAATAGCTAAACACTATGATTGCTTTCCCTTGAGAATACTGGTTTAATGAAATAATGTCACCAAAATTGAGAAGGTATATTAACAAGTAAATTTGACAAATTTAACTTTTAGATAAATTATCAACTTTTTAATCTAAAAAAAAAAATCATAAAAGTTGAAGATGGAAAGGCTATGCTGAAATGCATAATTTGGTTGGTTTTATTTATTTAGAAAAAAAATCTGGTTTGGATTTCTTCTGCCTCTTCTCTTTTACAATATCTGGGTAATTTGAAAGATTTCTATTTTTAAAGTATATTCTCTTTTCACTTTATGCTGTTCAAGTTTTTGCAAGTCAGCATTGGGCACTAACAAATTGAAGGGGAAATAGAATTATTGATCAGTTTCTTCAAAATGCCAAACAATTTTTAATTATTACTTGTTCTTATTTTTAAATAATAAATGGAATACATAGTAGTAGAGGAACATACATACAGATTGTACCATAAGCACAGCATTGGCTTGCATCCAAATGCATTTTCGAGTAAGGAGAATGCCAGGTTTGTATTTTGCTAGTTATTTGGGGTTACAGTTTTATATCTACAAGAGAATAGCCTTATTATTCTAGAAGTATTTACATAGACATTTATGGGGTTAAAATGCTTTAGAAGACCTCTAAATTATCAATCAAGAAGAATATAAAGAGCAACTTCATAATTAATCTACAATTTATTGAACACTACTATGTCCTAGGCATTATCTACTATATCTTAATTTCCATTTCTATCACGTTTTAAAATTTCTAATTTAATCCTTCTTACCAAATTGAAGGTATCTCTTATGTCTCCATGAACAAAAAAATAAGGCTTAGAAAATTAATTTTCTAAATGTCACCCATATTATAAGCTACAAATATTTGTATGTAGAGCTATACATTTCTAAGTAATTTCTTTTAAACTATTATTAAGGTTATGTATACAATTAAACAAAATAAATACATAATTGTACCAAATTGGGGTTCTAAAAAACACAGATTGGCACCACTTGCCTGGCATAGTTATTTCATGTTGATAATTATGAAAAATTTTGCTTCTATGCTTGCTTTCTTCTTTGTGGTCTCCCTGTTTAAACAACCTCAGAATTTCCTGTGTCACTGAAACTGAAGAAAGGACTATTCTTACATAAGAAATTTTAATGATTTTTATTATAATGTATATATGTTTTTTTGTGGTTAACTTAGAAAAGATAGGTTTTTTTAAAAGCATAAGGTCAAAATCACCTACTGTCATTTAGCCATAATACCTGTGTATATGTTGCTTATACATTTACAGAAAAGAGCTGGGTTACAGAATGAATCTAGGGCCTTTGACAGGGTACGGAGAACTGCCTTTTTTGTTTGTTTTTTTTTTTTTTTTTTTAAACATCTTTATTGGGGTATAATTGCTTTACAATGGTGTGTTAGTTTCTGCTTTATAACAAAGTGAATCAGCTATACATATACATATGTTCCCATATGTCTTCCCTCTTGCGTCTCCCTCCCTCCCACTCTCCCCATCCCACCCTTCCAGGCTGTCACAAAGCACCGAGCTAATATCCCTGTGCCTTGCGGCTGCTTCCCCTCAGCTATCTACCTTACTACGTTTGTTAGTGTGTATATGTCCATGACTCTCTCTCGCCCTGTCAAAACTCACCCTTCCCCCACCCCATATCCTCAAGTCCGTTCTCCAGTAGGTCTGCGTCTTTTTGTTTGTTTTTGATAAAACGTTTTCACAACATCAAAGAATTAAGGTGTTTGATATATTCACATCATAGTGAACTATACTAAACATGGTGTGGTTCTAAGGCAGGTGAGTAAAAAGTATTGAGGTTGACCTTTTGTAAAACCTATACAGTCTTGGATCATTTCAAAGACTATGTTGGAACTCATGCTAGGATCTCATTCAACTAATTTCCTGACCTTACCAAACATGGTAAATTAAAGATTATCTCAATAGCCAACTACAGAGAATTTGAATTAAAGAGTGCCTGTATCAGTGTCATGAAAACCATTTTTAAGCACTTTGAAATTTTTGCTGATATTATAGAGAATCTTGACATTTCAAAAGTCAAAAATACTGTACAAAAATATCTCAGTAATCATTTATTCCAGCTTTTAATTAATTATGCATAGCTCCTTAAGCCAGAAGAAAATTATTTTTTCCTATTTTCTTTACAAATGTTTCATGTAACAACTTTTGTAATAACCTTGTGGTAGGCTTAGAGTGTATTTCATATTTTAGTTTGTTCTCACTTAATTGAAGAAACATGAATTTAAGAATAAGGAACGTATAATTATGAAAATACTCACCAACTATACTTTTCTAATACTTCTTAATGTACTGAAACGATTATTAAACTGTAAATTATTTTATATGGTATTTTGTGATGTTCATTAACATTTATATTTTCTTTTGTAGTAAATTTGTACTTTATTTGATATTAAAGGAGCTTTATAACTACAAATATGCATAACTGAACTACTTTACATCTTTAATGATTTTGCCTGTGTCTTATCCTCCCAATTAATTATATACATGAAATAGCTCTATGCTCTTTGTCATCCAAGTTAAATTTTCATTCTACAAAAGACATTTTGGCCTAGACAAATGTTGTTGAATATAAAGGCTACATGAGAAAAATAAATGTCCATATTGTATTGAAAATGGATTCATTAAAGCCTCCATGATGCAATGATAATATGATAGATCATAATATATATGTTTCTATATATTGTATAACACATAGTAATATTAGTATAAAATTATTTATAAAATATAATAATTGATCTTTACTATCTGATTTTCAGGGTTTTTATATTGATGACATATGCGTATGCATCCAAATATATATTTTTCAGATTATCTGTATATACATGGTTGTAAGATTGGTTCCTTATTAATAATCTTTATAAGAATTTGCCTAGATATAAAATTTGAAATAAAAATATGGTAGCATTTAGAAACTTTTCTTTATAAAAGCTTTTTAAATAATGTCACTTATCCTAGTTAGTAGGGCTTAAATATTAGAAACTAAAATTCTCATCAAAAATAAAATGTTTGCTGTCTTCAATAAGATTAATTTTAACATCATGTTAGTTTTTTTAACTCTTAGTAGAATAAATTGAACCAGAGAATTCAAAATGAAAGAATATGACAAGAGATATAACACTAATTATGAAATAGTTTAAAATTAATTGTTAGTATCTATATGAATTAATATTCAAAGTCCTGGTACAGTGTTATTTTTTCCCTGAGGCTTAGAATATTATTTATCAAGCATAAAGGGTGGAGCCAGGGCAGCAGCAGGCAGAAATGTATCCTCCATAGAGGCCAGAGAGGAACTGTTGCTGCCAGCCAAACTCCAGCCCAGGTGACCCCAAAAATTTAAAAACAAAAAAGTCAAAGAAACAAAACATATAAAACAGCATTCCCTTTAATCAATTCCTCAAAAACAGATACTTTGGGAATATAGATTAAATTTGAAGGGAGACCAGAAATTTGAAAATTATGTCACTGATAAATTCTGATTTTGATGATTTTACTTTCATCATAAAAGAGGATGTCTTTGTAAAAAAAAAAAAATGCTCAATGAAATATTTTGGGATAAACACAGTATTCTTACTCTCAAATTGTTTAAAAGAATTTGATAAACAGTCAAGTGGGATAAAATGTAAACAATTTTTGAATCTGGAAAAAGGAGATAATGATAAACAGTCAAGTGGGATAAAATGTAAACAATTTTGGAATCTGGAAAAAGGAGATAAAGAAGTTCCTTTTAGCATTACATTAAAAAAATTTTTTTCTTGAAGTACAGTTGATTTACAATGTTGTGTTAGTTTCAGGTGTATATAGCAAAGTGATTCAGTTATGCATATATATATATTCATATATATATTCTTTTTCAGATTCTTTTATTTTATTAATTTTTATTGGAGTATGGTTGCTTTACAAAGTTGTGTTAGTGTCCACTGCACAACAAAATGAATCAGGCATACACATACAGATATCCTCTCCCTTTTGGACTTCCTTCCCATTTAGGCTATCACAATGCATTAGGTAGAGTTCCCTGTGCCATACAGTATGTTTTCATCAGTTCTCTATTTTATACATAGTATCAATAATGTATGTGTCAATCCTAGTCTCCTAATTCCTCCCACGCCACCCTTTTCCCCCTTGGTATCCATAAATTTGTTCTCTATATCTGTGTCTCTATTTCTCTTTGCAAATAAGATCATCTATACCATTTTTCTAGATTCCACATATATGTGTTATTATTCGATATTTGCTTTTCTCTTTCTGACTTACTTCACTCTGTATGACACAATCTAGGTCCATCCACATCTCCACAAATGACCCAATTTCATTCCTTTTTATGGCTGAGTAATATTCCACAGATTCTTTTCCCTTATAGATTATTAAAAGATATTGAGTATAGTTCCCTGTGCTATGCAGTAGGTCCTTATTGTTTATTTTATACATAGTAGTGTGTATCTGTTAATCTCAAACTCCTAATTTATCCCTCCCCCCCTTTCCCCTTTGGTAACCATAAGTAATTTTTTCTATGTCTATTACTGTTTTGTAAATAGGTTCATTTGTATCATTTTTTAAGATTCCACATATAAGTGATATCATGATATTTGCATTTCCTCTAAGATCAGGAATAAGACAAGGATGCCCACTCTCACCAAAGAAATATAAATAAAAGGAACACAGATTGGAAAAGAAGCAGTAAAGCTGTCACTGTTTGCAGATGACATGATACTATACATAGAAAATCCTAAAGATGCTACCAGAAAATTACTAGATCTCCTCAATGGATTGGGTAGTTTCAGAATACAAAATTAATACACAGAAATCTGTTGCATTTCTATACACTAACAATGAAATATCAGAAAGAGAAATTAAGGAAATGATTACATTTTGCATCACATCAAAAAGAATAAAATACCTAGAAATAAACCTACCTAAGGAGGCAAAAGACCTGTACTCTGTAAAATATAAGATGCTGATGAAAGAAATTGAAGATGACATAATCAGATGGAAAGATATACCATGTTCTTGGGTTGGATCAATATTGTTAAAATGACTGTACTACCCAAGGCAAGCTACAGATTTGATGTAATCCATATCAAATTACAAGAGCATTTTTCACAGAATTAGAACAAAAAGTTTTACAATTTGTATGGAAACACAAAGACCCTGAATAGCCAAAGCAATCTTGAGAAAAAAGAAATATGGAGCTGGAGGAATCAGGCTCCCTGGCTTCAGACTATACTACAAAGGTACAGTAAGCAAACAGTATGGTACTGGCACAAAAACAGACATATATATCCATGGAACAGGATAGAAAGCCCAGAGATAAACCCACACACATATGGTCACCTTATCTTTGATAAAGGAGGCAGGAATATACAACGGAGAAAGACAGCCTCTTCAATAAATGGTGCTGGGAAAACTGGACAACTACGTGTAAAAGAATGAAATTAGAACACTCCCTAACACTATACACAAAAATAAACTCAAAATGGATTAGAGACCTAAATGTAAGATCAGATACTATAAAACTCCTGGAAGAAAACCTAGGCAGAGCACTCTTTGACATAAATCACTGTAATATTTTTTGAAACCGTCTCCAGAGTATTGGAAATAAAAACAGAAGTAAACAAATGGGACCTATTTAAACTTAAAAGCTTTTGCACAGTAAAGGAAACCATAAAAAAAAAAATCCTACAAAATCGGAGGAAATATTCACAAATGATGTGATCAAAAAGGGATTAATTTCCAAAATATACAAACAGCTCATATAGGTCAATATCCAAAAACAACCCAATAAAAAAAATGACCCAGCCAACCCACTACTGGGAATACACCCTGGGAAAACCATAATTCAAGAAGAGTCATGTACCACAATGTTCATTGCAGCTCTATTTACCATAGCCTGGACATGGAAGCAACCTAAGTGTCCATTGACAGATGAATGGATAAAGAAGATGTGGCACATATATACAATGGAATATTACTCAGCCATAAAAAGAAACGAAATTGAGTTATTTGCAGTGAGGTGGATGGGCCTAGAGTCTGTCATACGGAGTGAAGTTAAGTCAGAAAGAGAAAAACAAATACCGTATGCTAACACATATATATAGAATCTAAAAAAAAAAAGGGGGGGTTACTGATGAACCTAGTGGCAGGACAGGAATAAAGATGTAGACATAGAGAATGGACTTGAAGACATGGTGGGGAGAGGAGGAAGGTGGGGAGAAGTGAGAGTAGCATTGACATATATACACTACCAAATGTAAAATAGCCAGTGGGAAGCAGCAGCATAGCACAGGGAGATCATCTCCAGGCTTTGCAATGACTTAAAGGAGTGGGATAGGGAGGGTAGGAGGGAGCCTCAAGAGGGAGGGGTTATGGGTATATATGTATGCATATGTCTGATTCACTTTGTTGTACAACAGAAACTAACACAGTATTGTGAAGCAATTATACTCCAATAAAGATCTATTTAAAAAAAAAAAAGAGTTAAATAGACATTTCTCCAAAAAGACAAACAGATTGCCAACAGGCACATCAAAAAAATGCTCAACACTGCTAATTATTAGAGAAATGCAAATCAAAACTACAATGAGATATCACCTCACTCTGGTCAGAATGACCATCATCAAAATGTCTACTAATAATAAATGCTGGAGAGGATATGTGTTAAAAGGAACCCTTCTACATTGTTGGACGGAATGTAAATTTTTGCAGTCACTATGGAGAACAATATGGAGGTTCATTAAAAAACTAAAAACAGAGTTGCTATTTGATTCAGCGATCCCACTCCTGGGCATATATCTGGAGAAAACTAATTTTGATAGATACATGCACCCCAATGTTCATGGTTCAATGCAGCACTATTTATAATAGCCAAGACATGGAAGCAACTTATATGTCCATTGACAAATGGATTAGGAACATGTGGTGTTTCATGTGTGTGTTTACATATACACAATGGAATATTACTCAGCCATAAAAAAAGAATGAAATAATGCCATTTGCAGCATGGGTGGACCTAGAGATTATCTTACTAAGTGAAGTAAGCCAGATAGTATTGTACTCTTTTGGCAATTATTCTTTATGTTTGAAAGAATAGCGTCCCCTCAAAAAAAAGTTTAAGTCTAGTTAGAGATGAAGAAAAACAAATAGTTTAGTAACCTAGGAACAATGCCTTTTTCAATAGGGGATTGTCCCTGCAGTTTCAGGTACTCCTTTAGCCATTAAACAGATTTTTATTGTATTTTTTAACAGTAACAAGCTCTCTATGCAATTTATTGTAGATACAGCAATAACATATTTATTAGCAAGGAGCAGTTGAAGGCTTTTGAAGAAGAGTTAACCAAATAATATTTTACAGGCTTATTATAATAGATGATACTATACAGATAGGAAAATACCTCCAACTTTTGTGTACAGTGAGATGTGCTAAACCATTTTATTAGAGATTGGTGTCTAAAAACATAAATTGTGGGATTAAACTACCTGGGTTTTAACACATGTTTGGCTCATAGAAGCTCTGTGCCCATAGGCAAATTACTTAATCCCTCTTCTTTCAATTCCTAAATCTGTAAAGTGGGTGCAATAAAAAACAAACAAATGAAAAAAACTAGCCCTTTGGTTGTTATGAGGATTAAGTAAATTAATATATGTAAAATATTTAGAAGATAGATATCATACAGGTCACACATTATAGTAGTTATTATTAAAGTTGTATAACTTGAATATTTTCTTCAATGGATATTTTACAGAGATCACCTGCACCCTCCGCCATATCAAGTCTTTCTCTTTGCTATTTTGTAGCATTCACTTCCTAAGAAAGTATTTGTACTTCGGTCAGAGATCATTTTATGTAGGTAACTTACTCATTATTCAATAAATGAATGAATAGCTGAGTGAATAAATAATCTAGTATTTTGCCTGTCTGGGATAGAAAATCCACACATAGAAATACCCAAAATGGAAGATATTATGGATAAATTCTACATGTGTTTCAGCAAAGAAAATTTGAGGATTTTGGGTGAGAGGTCTTGGGAAGTTATTGGAGAAAACCTAACATAGAGGATATTTAAGGTGTGGTTTGAAGGATAGGGGTTCATAAATTGAGAAGAGATAGAAAAGCATTCCAAAAAGAGCTATCCAGCTGCGAACATGCTGACCAGATTATCAAAACCATAAAAGCATTAAAATATATACATATTTTAAGCTATAGTTGATACCATCTTTCTTTTACAGTCTCCTCAAAAGATTCTGCTGCCCTTTAGATCTGTTTTCGCTTTCATTGAGAGTACTGGACTTTAAAAAACACAGATCTCAAGATTAATTAAGTTTGTCAGTATGGGAACTCATTCAATGTAGGGGAGGGGGTTGAAGGCCAGAAGACCAGTGAAAGGTGATGCAAGTTATGAGATATAACCATCTAGCAGGAAGGATACCAATAGTAAACAATAGAAAAGAGCTTGGCTATAGGAACCATAAGATGCCACAGGATAGATTTAACAAGGGACATGACTAAGAAACATGACCTCTATAAAGAATGCTATAAAAATTTATTAAGTGATGTAAAAGAAGATTTGAATAAATGGAGTGTTACATCATATCTTTGGGTAGGAAGAGTGTATAATGCAAAGATGGCTGACTCCTAAATGTAATGCATTTTAGTCCAAACCCCATAGGATTTTATCTCTAAGATTCTCCAAAATTATTCCAAAGTGCATCTAGAAAAGATAGAGCTACTATTTGAACAATAAATTGTTTTGAGTATTCCTATCAGATATAAATATTTAAATTCAGCTAAAATAAAAGTATAGTATTAAGACATGAGTAAACAGATAACACATACACAAGGAAATAAATACTGATTTCTATGAGTTTAGGAAAGCATAAACCTATAAATAATAGCAGGGCAAATTCACAAAGGGAATAAGGTAAATGCTGTGTCACACTATGTGTGTGTATATATATATATATATATATATATATATATATATATATATATATATATATATATATACTTTATCTAAAGAATAGACTATGAATGATATTAGAAAATTAAAATATTGCCTACTTCTGTAGAGGGATAACAGTATAAGATAAAAATTATTATATTTGCACAGAAACTATTCATAATTACATAATAATTTTACCTTAGTATATATCAAGAGTATACAAGGGACTGAGAAAATATAAATATTTAATGTATTCTCATATAAGCAGTTCATGTTTTTAAAATAACATAATAAGCAAAGAAAAATATAAACTCAAAAATAAACAACTGATATATATCATTCTATTGCCTACTAAATTAATCACATTTAAAAACTTAGAATAACCAATGTTGGTGAAGATTTACTGAAGCTGTTACTTTCAAAAGGGTTGGCACTGTAAGGAGAAAATATGTTCATACCTTTTAAAATACTCTTCTCACTTTTTGGAACCTATTAAAAGTAGTAGAACTTACTGAACTCACACTGGTCAGAATGGCCATCATCAAAAAAATCTACAAAAAATAAATGCTGGAGAGGGTGTGGAGAAAAGGGAATCCTCTTGCACTATTGGTGGAAATGAAAATTAATATAGCCACTGTGGAGAACAGTACAGAGTTTCCTTAAAAAATTAAAAATAGAACTACCATATGACCCAGCAATCCTACTACTGGGCATATACCCTGAGAAAGCCATAATTCAAAAGGACACATGTACCCCAATGTTCACTGCAACACTATTTACGATAGCCAGGATATGGAAACAACCTAAATGTCCATCGACAGATGAATGGATGTAGAAGATGTGGTACATATATACAATGGAATATTACTCAGCCATGAAAAGGATAGAAATTGGGTCATTTGTAGAGAGTGGATAGACCTAGAGTCTGTCATATAGAATGAAGTAAGTCGGAAAGAGAAAAGCAAATATCGTATATTAACACATATATGTAGAATCTAGAAAAATGGTACAGATGAACCTATTTGCAGGGCAGGAATAGAGATGCAGACATAAAGAATGGATGTGTGGACACAGGGGGGAAGGTGGGTGGGATGAATTGGGAGACTGGGTTTGACACATATGCACTATCATGTGTAAAAGAGATAGCTAGTGGGAACCTGTTGTATAGCACATAGAGCTCAGCTTGGTGCTCTGTGGTGACCTAGATGGGTGGGATGGAGGGTGGGGAGGGTGGGAAGGAGTTCCAAGAGGGAAGGGACATATGTACACATATAGCTGATTCACTTCGTTTAACAGCAGAGACTAACACAACATTGTTAAGCAACTGTACCCCAATTTAAGAAAAAAGAGGTACTACTAAAATGTAATATAAATAGTATTGTGAAAATAATCAGTCTAATATCATATATAACATCCTTATAAAGATCTATAGTGTAGATATAAAAAATAAGGTTTGGTCCTTTGATGAAAATATGTGATCAGTCAAAAATGAGAATTACAGGGCTTCCCTGGTGGCGCGGTGGTTGAGAGTCCGCCTGCCGATGCAGGGGACCTGGGTTCGTGCCCCAGTCTGGGAAGATCCCACATACCGTGGAGCGGCTGGGCCCGTGAGCCATGGCCGCTGGGCCTGCGCGTCCGGAGCCTGTGCTCCTCAACGGGAGAGGCCACAACAGTGAGAGGCCTGCGTACCGCAAAAACAAAAAAAAAAAAAAAGAGAATTACAAAAAGCAATGAGACATCAATGTTTATGAAAGATACTTTGCGTGTATGTGGGAGGGAAGGTACTTACAGATAATAATCTCAAAAATGTGATAAAAGTTATTTTATTCCTCTGAACCTTAGTGTCTTTGCCTATTCAAAAACATAACAAGATTTTTGTGAGCAGAAAAGAAAAAAAAATTTTGACAGTGGTGTGCTATATAATACATGTAAAACACATATAAAGCATACAGCAGAGTCTACACCCAATTTTAAAACATTACTTTCCTTCACCTACCTTTTTATTAGCAATCTTATATCCTATACTTTTACATAACACTTTAGATTCAAATAGGGTTTAATATTGTAAGCACTATTCTGACTTGAATAATGCCTATAGTGTTAAATTCACAGTTATACACTTCACTTGAATCAACCAAGAAAATATATCTCTTTAATTTTTAGATAACTGATCACACCTTCCTCATCTGTTGTATAACAGAAAACTTAAACTTGCCAATAAGCAGTGTATCAATCATTTCAGGATTGATCTGCCTGTTGTGTTTTAAAATGTTTTTAGTTAGTAGACAAAGCAGTATCTCACTGTAATAAATGAACACCGAACAAGGGAATTATCTAATCTGTTAGATATATATGGTACTTGATTATTATTTTTTAGAATAATAAGAGGTGACCAAATGTGCCTCAGTACAGAGAAAAGATTTACAAGACCATCATGTCTTTTTTCCGGATTTCTGCTCAGTAAGCAACCTTCTGACAAAAACTTGATTTTCAAAGTACCTGAATACTGAGAAAGGATTACACTATGGGATATAAGCTGGTATTTAAAACAGTGAAAATATGTAGGTCCATTCATAAATGTGTTCATTTCCAATTTAATTTTTCACTCAGAGTCTTGTAATTTTGAGTAACAATCAATTCCTAAAGCCTAGTAGAGTTGAATGTTCCAGTCTGAAAATTTGAGAACCGTAGCCTGGTCTCAATGTCAGTACCACTTTAGTGACCTGAAGGCTTTGGAGGGGAAAACATTGCCACCCTGCACCAAACACCAATTTTCAGTATAGGCAAACGATATTTTCTGACTGTTTGGAAAAAGCTACATAAATGAGCTTGAAGTTTCCTACCTCCACCTTCCAAGGTCTCCAAACCCTTCATTTGAGGAAACCCCTGAATCTGTTATGTCCCAGACCAGTGTTCCATCTCTCTCACCTTCTAGGGTCAGAGAGACGACATATTTTTGAAATGTATAAGTTATTCCTAATTCCTAGGAACTGATGGTGAATGTGAGCTTCTCCACAAATGCTTCCTAAGACTTTTGTCTTTAGAACCAAAAAGTGAAGTTATGACTGGTCAGGGGAGTCTTGTTTCATTACAGAGAGTTATTAAGAATGAAAATTCTATCTATTTAATGCATGTACCAATGACTGCTCTATTCAAGATCTATTTGAACAATATAAATCAGAAATCAATATAGACAGGTCTATTATCAATCCCAGGTCTTGATGTCCACAATGAATTACAGTAAATAGAATACAAAGAGTTGCTTTGTTTATATCACTTCCTTTCCCATTAAAATGTTACTACAAGGTAGCAGGATCGCTATTTTTATTTTGCTGACCAACTCTTTTTCTCTCCCTCAATCAATACCATTGGTAGTTAAATTATATAAAAGTTTATTCATATTAGATTCCATGGTGTTTATAAAGTTATATGTATTTCAAATATATAGAGAGTCATACCTAAGATTAAGTGTTCAAGAAATGGAAGCAACTCTTAACAGCAGATTTCAGGTGAAAAAATAGCTTCACAAATTCTATTTTGGGAAAATAAAAGAGGGAAACTGTCTTAAATTCATGGAGATAAACTATCAATAAATTGAATGTGCTGAATAGCTGACAAAAATCTTGAGAGATTAGTTCACCAGGTTTATAAAAATACATTTTTTTCAATTAAGTTCTTTTCAATTAAGTAAACATATTGCTTCATTTAAATGGCACAATATTATTTTCACATAATTTTCAAGCTACTGTTTTTATTTTTAAAAAATACTAATGAAAAGAATTACAGTATATAAGATTCAAAAATATTTTAATAAAAATAATGCAATGAGGGGCTTCCCTGGTGGTGCAGTGGTTGAGAATCCGCCTGCCAATGCAAGGGACACGGGTTTGTGCCCCAGTCTGGGAGGATCCCACGTGCCACGGAGTGGCTGGGCCCATGAACCATGGCCACTGAGCCTGCGCATCTGGAGCCTGTACTCCACAACAGGAGAGGCCACAACAGTGAGAGGCCCGCGTACCACAAAAAAAAAAAAAAAAAAGCAATGAAATCTAACTATAATTTATTCCACATCATATCATCTACTAGGATTTCTATTCATAAAACATCTCAAAGAATCTTCAGTTTGCTTCTCAGAACCTTTTCTATATACAATTTGAGTTTGTCTTAGACATGAGTGGAGTAGGTCAAGGTCACCAAGTTATAACACTCATAAACTGAAGGACCATGAAAGTGCATGTCAGAATATTTGTCAATTTCAATAAATGAGTAAATTAATAAACTGACATATCAATCATAAATGACAAATCAATCATAAAGAGAAAGGAAATGCAATAACCTAATTAATAATCCAATTGAAATATTCATCATTATGAAAGAAATAAAATAATTATTGGTTCTGCATTGGATCCAGACACTTCTTAAAATTTGACAATTTTACTAACATTAAAACAGTCATTACTTACTGTAAACAAATTTATATGTGTCTGTAGTAAGCTTTATAATTCCTGTGAAGATGTTGTACCTGTGTATGTCTGTTGGACAACCTTCAGATCTGCAGTAGCTAATTATTTCATAGTCTAGGCAGTGCTTTTCTGGACAAATCTTCGGGATGTGCAATATTATATATCAACCTATAAATAACTGATAAATATCTCTAGAAATTATGGAAATAGACATGTTTGGGGGCATAGAAATTGAAATCATCTTGTCCATCCTGAGAGAGCATGGGCATTTGACTTTCTATTAGCTAATTAAATGTATTTTTATAAGAAAAAAGGAAAGAATGAAGCCAAAATAAAGATTATGTTTGCAAAGCTGAAAGAGTATTACCATATTAGACTTAATTAAAATTGAAAAGCCAAACTAAAAGACCTTAATAAAATGTTGCCTCTTTTCTCTAATTTTCATTTGATAATCCATGAGACACAAGCACATTTCCATAATTTTATAAGACAGTGTTGTACCATATATGTGTGTGTGTGTATATACAGACATATATATTTTTCAGAATAACAATTATTTTGTTTTTGCCTTGTTTTGAATTTTCCTCTGCCTCTTTTTCTCATTCCAACCCTAACAGGCACTGCTCTCTACCCCTGGTCATTGATGTTAATGACTTTTTATAACCATTTCCATATTTTTTCATGCTCATGTATTTTTATTAAAATAACTGAGAGACACACTTATGAACCTGTATGTTTTTTGTTTTCTGTATCTTGTTTTTATCCCACTCAACGATATCTCTGAAAATCATGCAAAACAACAGGTATAATAATAGTATATTTATTATTGTGTTTAACATACTTTATGGTATGGGGGACCATGATATGATATGGTCCACCATTTTCCTATGATAGCATTCACTCAGATTACAGGTTTTAGCACTATAAAACCCCAAAAATATCCTTGTACATGTTTAATTTTTTTTTTTTTTTTTTTATGGTTAGAGGGTAGATTTTCAAGGAATGGAATTACTGGGTTTAGAGAGTAAAAGTACCCATGTATTTAAAGAAGTTACCAGTTTGCTTTTACCAGCAATGTATGACTCTAGCTTTTGCTCACTCTCTAAGCCAGTAGCAGGTGCTAGAGTTCGTTTTGTTTTGGCCTTACAGTTTAATGTAATATATTGTTTTTACTTAATTTGCATTTCACTGGCTACTGGCAATGTGGGCAGTTTTAAATATGAATTGTTACTTAGATTTGATCTTTAAAAAAAATCTCCTCCTGATATTACTTACATTTGTATTAGATGTTTTCTTATGATTTTGTAAAAGCTCACTGCTTATTATAAACACTTTATTTTCTACATTGCTATTTTTTTTTTCAAAATCTACTGGCTGTTTTTGATGTTACTTATGATATATTTTAGAGCAAGTTAGTTCAGTGACACTTTAATGCTAAAGTATAGCATTTAATGTTAAAGTATAAGCCACCACATGTGACATCTACATAACTAATTTTGACTAAAAATTTCTCCCCTGCTCCTACATTTTCTTGTAGTATATTTACTCTATTTATTCACATATATGTTTTTAGACCATCAGGAATATATTTTTGCATATGATCAAAGATAGAAGTTGTATTTTATATTCTTCCAGATGCATAGATATTTGTGCGATCACCATTTATTTTTATTTTTTATTTATTTATTTTTACGGTACACGGGCCTCTCACTGTTGTGGCCTCTCCCGTTGCAGAGCACAGGCTCTGGACGCGTAGGCTCAGCGGCCATGGCTCACAGGCCTAGCCACTCCATGGCATGTGGGATCTTCCCGGACCAGGGCACGAACCCGTGTCCCTGCATCGGCAGGCAGATTCTCAACCACTGTGCCACCAGGGAAGCCCCACCATTTATTAAATAACATATCTTTCCTCCACTGCGTTTTACTTTTTCCATTTAAGAGATTAATATTTCATTTATACTGAGATCTGTTTCCAAGTTGTTTCTTACACTGATCTATTTATCAATTTCTATAACAATGCTATATTAATTTATATTGGTGGCCTTGTAATATGTCTGTATTATGTTTTGCAACATGTCCTTCACTATTGTTTTTCATACTTGCTTTGACAATTCTTAAGCTAAGTAAGTGTAGAAGATGATAGGCATAATCTAAAAGCGAGGGACAACTGTTTTTCTCCCACATAAGATTTGAGGTTGTTTATTTGATTTAAATTAAAATTTTCCATGGGATTCTAATTTCAAATTAGTATTATATCAATTTTTAGAATTGGTTTTTATGCTATTATCTCTTCCTATTACAATGACAGCATAGATTTCTATTTTAATTTCATGGTATTGGATAAGATTTGGATGTTTTCTTTATCCATATTCATATTTAATTTTTTCTTAATTATTTTGCAATTTTTCCCTATAGAGCAAGTAATATATATATATATATATATATATATATATATATATATATATATATATATATATATATATATTGTGGTACACGGGCCTCTCCCGCTGCGGAGCACAGGTTCTGGACATGCAGGCTCAGCGGCCATGGCTCATGGGCCCAGCCGCTCCACGGGATGTGGTATCTTCCTGGACCGGGGCACGAACCCGTGTCCCCTGCATCAGCAAGCAGACTCTCAACCACTGCACCACCAGGGAAGCCCTAGAGCAAGTAATATTTTACCTAATTCCACTAAATGGCACTTACTGCTGGATTAGGAAGAAAAAGAAGCTTTATATATATAATATTCCATCTAAAGAAATGTTTGATTTTTTATATATTATAGTTTGGTGAGTATCAATTTTTTCCCTCCAAGTTGTTGATTTCATGAATTAGGCTAACAATTTTTTTTAAAGTAATTCATTTTCCATAATCTGAATAAAGTTGGCTTTATCAGTATCCCATGCTCATGTGATTTTGCTGAATCATCTTAATATTTTATGTGGAAACACTTTTTCAGTTAGGAAAATGTCATTTTTATATTATCTTTATAAGCTTTTAGTGTTGTTTTGTGTTGACTTACTAGAATGATTCAGATAATTTTGTTTTATCTTTGGTCTTGAATAACTTACATAAACTTGAAATTATTTGTTCTTTAAAAATGCTTCGACGAATTCAGCAAGGTAGAATGATACAAGAATAACATACAGAAATCAGTTGCATTTCTTTACACTAACAATGAAATATCAGAAAGGAGATATAAAAAAATTACCTTTCAAAATCATACCCCCAAAAATAAAATACTCAGGAAGAAACCTAACCAAGGAGGTGAAAGACTTATATGCTGTGAACTATAAAACATTAATAAAGGAGATTGAAGATGATTCATGCTCTTAGATTGGAAGAATTAATATTGTTAAAATGGCCATACTACCCAAAGCAATCTACAGATTTACTGCACTCTGTAGAGTGCTCAGATATAATTTAATGTCAAATTACCTTGACATATTTCACAGAACTAGAAAAAATAATCCTAAAATTTATATGGAACCATAAAAGACCCAGAATTGCCAAAGCAATCCTGAAGAAAATGCACAAAGCAGGAGGTATAACCCTCCCAGACTTCAGCTAGTACTACAAAGCTACACTAATCAAAACAGCATGATATTGGCACAAAAATCAATAGATCAATGGAACAGAATAGGAAGCCCAGAAATAAACCCATGTGCCTACAGTCAATTAATCTTTGACAAAGGAGGCAAAAATATAAAATGGGAAAAAGACAGTCTCTTCAGCAAGTGGTGTTGGGAAAGTTGGACAGCCCCATATAAATCAATCAAGTTAGAAAGGACCCTCTAACCATAAACAAAAATAAACTCAGAGTGGCTTAAAATCTTAAACATAAGACATGACACCATAAAACTCTTGAAAGAGATCACAGGCAAAACATTCTCTGACATAAATTGTACAATGTTTTCTTAGGACAGTCTCCCAAGGCAATAGAAATAAAAATAAACAAATGGGACCTAATCAAAATTCCAAGCTTTTGCACAGCAAAGGAAACCGTAAACAAAATGACAGCCTACAGAATGGGAGAAAATATTTGCAAATGATGTGACTGACAAGGGATTAATTTCCAAAATATACAAACAGCTCATACAACTCAACAACGAAAAAACAAACAACACAATTGAAAAATGGACAGAAGACCTAAATAGACATTTATGCAAAGAAGAAATACACTACACAGTTACCCACACCCATGAAGCCAGGTCAGCTGCCTATCAGGGCTCTGGAAAAAATCCCCTGGACAGAGCTGTTCAGGTTGTGTAATAGTATGATAAATTGTTGTTTTTTCACTTGAGGAAGGGGTGCTTTTTAAGAATCTCCCCAAACGACTGTGGGCTAAGTATGACCATCCCTATATGGATCTGTATTCATGTACTTGCTGAGTACTTACTTGTGTTCTTTGGGACTTCAGATACTTATACTTTCTAGACCTCATCTTTGTTACCTGTGAAATGGGCATGAATACTGTTCCCCATGACATAGGTTTGTGAGCATTAAGTGAGGTGAGTATATGATGCTTTTAGCATAGAGCTGACACAGTGTACTTGCTCAATAAATAATATCTGTTATTGTTACTAAAAAAAAAAGAAGAAGAAATACATGGCCAATAGGCACATGAAAAGATGTTCATCATTGCTAATTATTAGAGAAATGCAAATCAAAACTACAATGAGGTACCATCTCACAACTGTCAGAATGGCCATCACTAAAAACTCTACAAATAACAAATACTGGAGAGGATGTGGACAAAATGGGAACCCTCCTATACTGTTGATGGGAGTGTAAATTGGTATAGCCACTATGGAAAACAGTATGGAGATTCTTCAGAAAACTAAAAATAGAACTACCATATTATCCAGCAATCCCACTCCTGAGCATATATCCAGACAAACTCTAATCCAAAAAGATACATACACCCCTTTGTTCATAGCAGCACTATTAGCAATAGCCAAGACATAGAAACAGCCTAAATGTCCATCAACAGATGAATGGATAAAGATGTGGTACATATATACAATGGAATATTACTCAGCCATTAAAAAGAATGCAATAATGCCATTTTCAGCAACATGGATGCAGCTAAAGATTATCATACTAAGTAAGTTGGAAAGAGAAAGACAAATACCATATGATATCACTTATAGGTGAAATATAAAATATGAAAAAAAGTAAACCTATCTACAAAACAGAAACAGACTCAGGGACACAGAGAACAGACTGGTGGTTGCCAAGGGGGAGGGACTTAGGGGAGGAATGAAGTGGGAAGTTCGGGTTAGCAGATGTAAGCTATTATATATGGAATGAATAAATAACAAGGTTCTACTGTATGGTACAGAGAACTATAGTCAGTATCCTATGATAAACTGTAATGGAAAAGAATATTAAAAAAATGAATGTATATATACAGTTGTGTGTGTATATATATATATATATATATTTGAATCACTTTGCTGTACAGCAGAAATTATCATGACATTGTAAATCAACTATACTCCAATAATAATAAAAAATTTTTTACATGCTCTGAAACTCAGAGGTAACCTTCTAGTTTGGATCCTATTTACAATGGTAGATCTTAATCCTCAAATCTCTTCTAGAAACTGGGCTAGTTGCAATTTCTATGAATTCTTTTGTCAATTTTAGATACTTAAAATTTTACTAAGAAACATGTTTCCTTTAGGTTTTCAATAATTTGCCACAGTGTTATACGTAGTATTCTTTTCACTTTCATTTTAATTGTATTTCTAATTATGTTTTCTTGTTCTTAACTCTTGTAAATTCTGTCTCAGTCTTTCTTTTTTTTTTTTTTTTTTTTTTTTTTGTGGTACGCAGGCTTGTCACTGTTGTGGCCTCTTCTGTTGCGGAGCACAGGCTCCAGACGTGCAGGCTCAGCGGCCATGGCTCATGGGCCTAGCCACTCCGCAGCATGTGGGATCTTCCCGGACCGGGGCACAAACCATGTCCCCTGCATCGGCAGGCAGACTCTCAACCACTGCGCCACCAGGGAAGCCCTATTTTAGTTTTTATTTCTGTTTATCATTTACTTTATTTTTTTCTAACTTCCTAAGGTCAATAATGAAGGCATATAAAGGTAATATTTCCCCTTGAATCCAGTTTTTACTGGACCATTGTTTTGTTGAATCATTCTTTTATTGCTTGCTTTTTGTCTGTTTGTTTTTTGGTATGATCTTATTTCTACCTTTGCTTTATTTTGTTATACAAAGGTCGTCTAAACATACATTTATTAATTTCACAATTTTTGTTGATACTTTGGTCACATTTATATTTGGATCAGAGAACATGGCTTGTAAAATATCTACTTTTTGGAGTATTTAGTGATTTTTCTTTTTGCCTGCCAGTACACACTTAACTTCATAATTTTTTTCACCACATATATCCAAATAAATGTGGCATAAGGTGTTAAGACTATTGGAGAATTAAATCATACCTATTTTTTTTCTGTTAATTTGGTTCACTTCTGTATACATGATATTTAATCCCCTTTATAGGTATATGTTTAGCAAATTATGATTGTATTTCTAATTTTTATCTTTATGTTCATTATGGTGTTCATTTTATTTTTGCAAGATGAGCTTTATATAATGTCACTTACTATATAGCTTCACAATTCTAACATTAAATTACAACTTACATGCCATAAATATTACAATTTCTGCTTCCTTTTCTTGGTCAATCTTTAATTTTCTCCTTTATTTTCGAATTCTGCCCTTGCAAACTGAATCTAGTTGTTTTGTTTTTATTGTTTATTTTTCTTTTAATAATCTATTATTATTCTTGCTTCATTTGTCAGGTTTTAGTATTGCTATAAGAACTCATGTGACAGTCTCATTTTTCTTTTCCTTAGAGTTCAGGAATTCTATAAAAATATGTTCAAGCATTTTCTAGTTTCAACTCAGTAAATGTTTTAATAGAGAGGATCAGTTCTCTTAGAATTCATACAAAATGTCTCTGGCTGTTTATGTCATAGTGAGCACTGTGTCTTTCCTCTGGAACTTCTATATTACAGGTAGAGCCAATTGTATCTATGTTTCAAGTTTCTTTTTTTGCTTTAGTGTTTTCATCTTTTTATATTGTTGTTTGTGTTACGAGAGAATTCTTGTGTTTTGTCACCCAGTTCACTTTAAAAGGATGAAAAATAAACTAAAAAATCTTCTTGGAGGTTCACAATTTTTAGGTCCAGAAAATCTATAAACTATGGTTAATGTCAATATACACTTTCAAGCACTTAAAAGGCAAGAAAACTTTAAAACACATACTCTTTGAAAAAGGATTAGGGAATTTTAATTCTGGTTGTGCTTTAATTCTTTCAAGTGGCTTGCCAAGGAAAATAAGAGAAAAATAAAACAAACACAAATATAAAAATGGAATGTGAAAAATATCAGAAAACATATAAATTCCTATCAAAATCTGTTCTCTAAGCTTTAAGAAGAAAATTCACTTTTTTTCTTTACTTTGACTTACTAGTATCCTAAATGTAAACTATTAATTTAATATTAAAGGAATCAAGGTTATGTTGTATAATTAAAGAATAGGCAAATATCACAACACATTATTGATATTATTTGAAGAATGTGAAGGGAATCCAACGTTTCATGATATAAGCAAAGCACAAGCTGTGCATTGTAAGCTTGATTTTTAAGATTTAGTAAAATAATTTGTCAACCTAATTGGAAATTTATATATATATAAATTTATATATAAGAGAGAGAGAGAAGGGGAGGGAGACAGAGAGGTTTTGAAAATTACATACTTGAAAAATTAAGGTCTAAGTGGTTTAGTCCAATTTAATCTTCTAAAGAGTCAACCAAAATGCTCAATTAATTTAACATTAAATAATTATACTTAATAATAATGTAATACAAATAATTTAATTTACTCAAATTGCTAACTCATTTCAACCAAAAATTTACTATATACACGTAGAAAACTGAAATTATTTTAAAATGAAAAATGTTAACAATGTTGAATTTTATGCTGGAGTAATCATTTTATCAGATTTTCACTAAATTATTTTCTACTTATTCAGAAATATTGGACAGTTTATGATAAAACTAATGTGGAGTCATTTAAATCATCTAGCTGACAGTATTTTTAAAAGTGAGTCATTTTTTATCCATGCAATTCTCATTCAGTTTATAATTATATTTTATTCTCAAATCTCCAGTGAATTTTTTAGACTAATTGATTCTTCAATCAGTGCAATCTGAAATTTGTGTTTTTAGTAATGATTTTGCTTAACTTTTAAAAACATAAATTATACCTGACCTATGTAATTTTTCTGAGTACTCCAAATCGTTTTACACTTCACAGTAAGATTATAAATAGTATTCATGAATGTAAAGTGTGTGTGTGGTGTGTCCATGTATGTATACGTGTGTGTGTGTATATAAATATATATACACACACACATATATACAAATTAACAAATACAAATATATGTATATAGAAAGAAAGCAGAGAGGAACTGCATAGAATTGTATTCATGTGAAGCATATTAGTATAATCTTTGAATTTCCTTCATATTGTTTCATATGTGGTTTTGAAAAAGTATATATATTTTACATATATCTTGATATGCTGATAATTGTAAAGGAAATAAGGTTGGAACTTTTATGTAAATTTTATTTACATAAAGTTTTTTGTTTTCCAAAGAAATGATTCACATTTTAAATAGGTAAGGAGGGCTTCCCTGGTGGCACACTGGTTGAGAGTCCGCCTGCTAATGCAGGGGACACGGGTTCGTGCCCCGGTCCGGGAAGATCCCACATGCCACGGAGCAGCTGGGCCCGTGAGCCATGGCCACTGAGACTGCGCATCCTGAGCCTGTGCTCCGCAACGGGAGAGGCCACAACAGTGAGAGACCCACGTAATGCAAAAAATAAATAAATAAATAGGTAAGGAAAATAAAGTTCTCATTGGTGAGAGATAAAACTGAATATAGATGATTTTGAGGAAAGTTTATAAAGTAAGGTATATAATTCTAGAGAAAATAATCCCAACTAATGGAGTAATCATTTACAACATAATAGTAGAAATGTATAAGATGCTACTTCTATTTATTCTGAAGTGTTTGTTATTATACATATTACATATTTAAGAGTACACCATATACTTTTAAATACTTTAACCTTACTTAAAATGTATATTTATTGTAAATGTTATATTTTCTTTCCAAGTTATCCAGTGATTGTTTTATATCTGTATTTTTCAGGAATCTCAGTTGGCTATGATACCATACCAAGGGTGAAAATATTCCAGAAGGATTGTGAATACACGTTGTTAAGCTTTTTGAAATCCAGAAATGCTGATTTTAACCTTGGAATGGATAAAATATTTTGTTTTGAACAAATGGTGCAAATGGAAAAATCTTAACTGCTCTGTTTTCTAAATTCAGGGCTTACTTCTGTGCTGGCTATTGTATATTCTCAACAAATACTTGTTTAATAAAACAATTAATACTTTAAAACATTAGCAAATTTTGAGGCTGATAGACCTAATTTCAAATCCCAGTTTTGTTATTTTCCATGTATGTACTTTAATGAGTAGTCAATCTCAATAACTGTCATTTATTGTATGCAATGGGCATTAGAAAAATAACACCAAGCTACAAGATTTTTTTAAAAACTAAATGACTAATGTGTATAGAAATAGATGCACGATGTATTGTACCTTGTATTAGTACTGTTATATTTGAAATTGAGATCAAATTTTAAGTTAGTGGTAGTGACTAATCTCAGTATAGCTATGCAAATATTCTTCTACTTTAAATTGGAAAATGTAGAGCATAACATAATTCTGAAATAAAAAATAGGAAAAAGAGTTCTCCCTCTCTTGCTTTCTCATCATCAGCAAATATTTACTCCTTTCCCACTATGTATATCACTCATTAGTTTGAGATAGAAGCATGCTTTTCCTCCCAAGATTTCCTTTCCTCTTATGACAAGGCACTACAAAGAGAGCCCAGGTAAAAACATAGGTTTTCTTTAGTTAGCACTGCCATTTTTTTTTTAATATTAGGATGTGTGCTTTACAAAGTCACTACAAATCACGTAAATTTGTTTACAGTCTCAGCAAGATCGTTCTAAAATAATTTTACCTTAAGTAAATCTTGTAAGGTTTCTTTTCAGATTATAACAGTAAAGCATGTTTGTTAAAAACAGTAAAAATATAAAGGCAGAGCTATTATTTTCCTCATCACTACCTGCCTCCCATAATATGAGGTTGTCAGTTTGGCCAGCTTTCTGTGTATCCTACAATATACTGATGTATCTTTTTGTGTATTGATACATATTTATACAGAAATTCATACAATACACAAATACACCCACTTATTTGTTTATTTTGATCAAATTGCAAGTATATTCTAAGTCACATATTTGCAAATTGCTTTAACAGCTTTATATATTACATTTATATATGTAGTACACAGTAATTTTTCAGTTTTTTTGTATTTATTAATATTTTGGGTTTTGACCTATAACTGTCATAATTTTATATAAATTTAATTCCTGGATTTTTGTATTCTTACAATTATGATTTTTAACCATAGCTTCTCCAGATGCTATTGTAATAATCAAGAAAATCTACTGGCATTTTGTTTATTTATATTACATTCAGCCACCCTAACAGATTATCTTAATAATTGCCATTTTTAATCTAGAATGTCTTCAATTTTTCAAAAGTCAAACTATCACTGAAACAATATACTTTTTCTTCTTGTTGTTTCTTGGAAAGTTTTTATAGAAATAATGGTAATAGATATTTCTATGTGTCCCTGGCTTTAAATGAAATTTTAATTTTCTCTATATTAGATTAAGATTTTCTATTCCTTTTTCATAAATGCTTTTACCATATTTATTTAAGAAATTTCTATTTATATATTTTTACATGTTTAAAATTAGGAGTGCCTGATGTTTTTCAAATAATTTTTATACTTTTCAATATGATTAAAGGTTTCTTCATTAATTTCTTTATACAAAAGTATTTTATCTTAGGAATGCAAAAATTCTACAGAATCAAGGAAGATTAATAAAGTTGGCCTAGCTATAGCTTTACAAAGCTTCTGTTAGCTCTATGTGTATGGCTTTGTCTAAACTTAATTTTTTGTTTCTTATTATTTTTCTGTTTAAGCCAAAGAATGGTGTCCTTGGTATTTTTTATCAAATACTGTGTCCTAAAAATTAAATATTTCTTTCTGGAAAACTAAGTTGATCCTTTAAAAGTTAATATGGCTTCTTATATTACTCACAAGTTCTAGGCTTCTTCACAATCTAGAGATCAGTTACTCTTAAATACAACATTGAGGAAGTCAACCCTGTTGAATACAGGAAGCTGTATATTTATTAAATCAAAAATTCTTCTCTTCAAGAGAATTTGAGAGTCCCAGAAAAAATAAAAAGTCCATGAACCAATAATTTGAATAAAGAGTAAAAAAGAAAACACCAATAAGCTAAAGGAAACATATGAAAAAGAAAATACGAAAACAACAAAACTAAGAAATAAAAACAAATAAAGTTAAACATAAAAGAACATGTCCATATCTTTTGTAATATTTAATGCCAGACCATGATGGAGGAATCTCTAGAATATTATGAAGAGAACACCATAATCAATAAAAGTGGATGAAATCACCATAAATTATAATTGATGTATTATAAAGTAGAAGATTGAAAACTATGGAGTACAGAAATCATTACAGGAAAATGAACTAATGGACCAAAAAATTGAATATAGATGTGAAATTTCAGAAATAGATCACTATTTATATAAAAGTATAGCATATAGTCATATAGCACAGTGATTTAAAATGTGGCTCCAAGGTCAACTTCCTAGTTAATACTTGCTTCTGCCACCTGTCAACTCTGAAAATGTATAAATTGTTTAATATCCCTTTTCCTCATAATAATGGTAACTACACCATACATCTGTGAGACTACTGGACATGCCTAGCTTATAACACAAGTTATCACTAAATAAGAATTTTATAAGTTAGCCATGATTCCTGGCAACATAGTAGGAATTCAGTACTTGCAGTTTTTATAAATATCTTCTTGTGCATACAAGAAGTCCAGTGGGTAAGACTCTGCAGTCCCAATGCAAGGGGCCCAGGTTCAATTCCTGGTCGGGGAACTGGATCCCAAATGCATGTCGCAACTAAGAGTCTACGTGTCACAACTAAGAGTCTGCATGCCACAACTAAGAAGTCTGCATGATGCAACTAAAAGAAAAAAAGATCCCCCAAACTGCAGCGAAGATCTTGCATGCCACAACTAAGACTTTGGTGCAGCCTAAATAAATAAATAAATACCAAATGAAGCCCAAAGTTAGTACAAGAAAGGAAATATCAGAGCAGATACAGAGACTTAAAAGAAAATAGGACAGATCAATGAAACTAAAACTAGTTCTCTGAGAAGATAAAATTGACAAACCTTTGGTAGTCTTACCAGGAAAAAAGAGAAAGGACTCTAACAAAATTAAAAAGAAAGAGGAAATGTTATAACTGATACCACAAAAATATAAAGAATCAAAAGAGACCATTATGAACAATTATGTGCCAACAAATTGAACCTAAAAAAAATGGATAACTTCCTAGAAACATACAACCTATCAAGACTGAATCATGAATAAACAGAAAATCTGAACAGATCAATTACTAGTAGGATATTGAATCAGTAATCAAAACCTCTCAGTGATGTCAGCATCACAGCAGTTCTGAATCATACCTTTTATCTCCCCCCTTCTATTCACAACTAATCAGACATCCATAACTGAACAAAAGTACCTCTTCACAGGACACCAGAGGTCCATCCGTCCATGCATCCAAAAGTGGGTGGATTGGACCTCAGAGGAGACTATGGTGCCAAAGGAGTTGTGGCAGTGGGGCAGAAATGATGACCTCTCTAACGGAGGAAGCAGGAAGTGAAAGTGGTAAGTGAAAGTCTTCCCACACAGACTGCAGCTAGAGGGGACCTGTTGCTCTTTCTGAGGAGGTACCTTGGTGACTGCAGGGAAGGAAATGAGAGGGCAGAAGGCAGACAAAGAAAACTTAACAAAGACATTTCCTTCTGCCTGCCCTGGAATTTCAGCAAGAGATTCACACCAGGACCTCTGGGACTCCCCCACACAAGGACCCACCTACTGGATTGTGGGCACACCCAAAGCCCCAGGTACAAAGCCCTCATCTCTCCCCACTATTTTTTTTTTTAATACCAGCATTTTAATGCACACCAAAACAACCCTGAGAAAAAAAGAACAAATCCAGAGGTACAATGCTTCCTGATTTCAAACTGAAAACCATAGTAATAAAAACAAATGATAGGGTTTCCCTGGTGGCGCAGTGGTTGAGAGTCTGCCTGCCGATGCAGGGAGCGCAGGTTCGTGCCCCGGTCTGGGAAGATCCCACATGCCGCAGAGCAGCTGGGCCCGTGAGCCATGGCTGCTGAGCCTGCGCGTCCGGAGCCTGTGCTCTGCAATGGGAGAGGCCACAACAGTGAGAGGCCCGTGTACCGCAAAAAAAAAAAAAAAAAAAGATATTAAACAAAAATAAACACATAGACTAACAGAACAGAGAGCCCAGAATTAAATCTCAGCATAAATGGTAAACTAATATTCAACAAAGGAGCCAAGAACACACAATGACAAAAGGACAGGCCCTTCAATAAATGATGATGGGAAAATTAAGAAACAAATGCAGAAAAATGAAATTGGACCCCTATCTCATACCACTCAAAAATATTAACTCAAAATGGATCAAAGATCTAAACATAAGAGTTGGTACCGTAAAGCTCCTAGAAGAAAATGTAGGGAAGAAGCTCCTCAACCGTGATCTTGGCAATGATCTTTTTTGGATGTGACACCAAAAGCACAAACTACAAAGCAAAAAATCAACAAGTAGGGTTATATCAAACTAACAAAATGAGAAGACATCTTCTAGAGTGGAAGAAAATGTTTGCAAACCGTATATCAGATAACAGTTGAATAGACATTTTTCCCAGGGGGACATCAAAATAATCAAAAGGCACATGAAAAGATGCTCAACATTACTAATCAACAGGGAAATGCAAATCAAACCCACAATGAGATACTACCTCACACATGTTAATATGGCTATCATCAGAAGACAAGAGTCAATAGGTGCCAGAAAAGATGTGGTAAAAAGGGAACCCAAATATTGTTACATTGCTGGTGGGAATGTAAATTGCTCCAGCTATTATGGAAAACAATATGGGGGGCTCATTAAAAAATTAAAACTAGATCTACTATATGATTCAGCAATTCCACTTCTGGGTATATGTCCAAAGGAAATGAAAACAGGATTTTGAACAGATATACAAACTCCCATGTTTGTTGAGCATTATTTATAAAACCCAAGATATTGAAGCAACCTTAATGCCCATCAACAGGTGAATGTGGAAAAAAAAGATGTGGATATTATTCAGCCATGAGAAAAGAGAATATCTGGCCATTTGTGACAACATGGATGGATCTTGAGCACCTTTATGCTAAATGAGATAAGTAAAGACAAGTACTGTGTAATATCACTAATATGTGGAATATACAAAAGTCAAACTTGTAAAACGCAAGTGGAGTGAGGGGATAAGACTGATGTTGTTTAAAGGCAGAAAGTTGCAAAAAGTAGTAAATAAGCCATAGACATGTATGCACAGTATAATGAATAGAGACAACAATATTGTACTGTACTCATCAAATTTGCTAAGAAACTAAAATTTATTCTAACCTCTAAAAAGAAAGGATAATTATGTAATGTGATATACTAAATATCACTATAATGGCAAGCATATTACCATATATAAGTGCGTCAAATTAATGCACTGAACACCTTTAATTTACACAAAGTTATATGTCAAATATATTCAATAAAAAAACCTCCCAAACAAAAGACAAAAGTTCATGATAAGATGACCTTACTACTGAATTCTATCAAACATTTAAAAAAATAATTAATACCAATCCTTCTCAAACTGTTTTAAAAAATGGACAGAGATTTCCAAACTCATTTTTTGAGGCCAGGATTACTCTGATACCAAAACCAGACAAGAATGCCAAAAGAAAAGTACAGGCCAGTCTGCCTGATGAACACGGATGCAAAAATCCTCAAGAAAATATTAGCAAACAAAATTCCACAACACATTAAAAGGATCATGCAACATGGTCAAATGGGATTTATTAGAGATGCAAGGATGGATCAAAGTTCAAAAATCGATCAATGATATACCACATTAAATGAAGGTTAAAAATCACATGATCTCAGATGCAAAAAAGCATCTGAAGAATTCAACATACAATTATAACAAAAACTCTTAAAGTGAGTATAGAGGGAATATACCTCAACATAATAAAGACCACATATGACAAGCCCACTAACATTATACTCAATGGTGAAAAGCTGAAAGATTTTCCTCTCAGATCAGAAACAAGGAAAGGATGCTCACGCTTGCCACTTTGATTCAAACACCAACTTGAATTCAAAGATATATGCACCCCTATGTTCACTGCAGCTTTATTTACAATAGCCAAGATATAGAAGCAACCTAAGTATCTGTTTATAGATGAATGGATAAAGAAAATGTGGTACATATATTCAATAGAATATTATTCAGCCATAAAAGAAATAATGAAATATTCCCATTTGCAACAACATGGATGGATCTTAAGAGCATTATGCTAAGTGAAATAAATCAAACAGATAAAGACAAATACTCTATGATCTCACTTCTATGTGAAGTCTAAAAACAAATAAGCAACCAAAAACCCAAACGCATAAATACAAAGAACAGACTGGTGGTTGCCAGAGGCGAGGAGGGGTGATGGGAAAAATGGCTAAAAGGGTTGAAAAAGTACAAACACTCAGGGACTTCTGTAATGGTCCAGTAGTTAAGACTCTGCCCTTCCACTGCAGGGGGTGTCGGTTTGAACCCTGGCCGGGGAGCTAAGATCCCATCAGCTGCACAGTGAGACCAAAAAAATAAATGTCATGGGGATGTAATGTAAAGCATGGTGACTATAGTTAATAATACTGTATTGTATATTAGAAAGTTACTAAGAGTAAATCTTAAAAGTTTTTATCACAAGAAAAAAGATTGTAACAGTGGTGGATATTAACTAGACTTACTGTGGTAATTATTTCACAATATATATTTCACAAATATTGAATCATTATGTTGTATACCTGAAACTAATGTTATATGTCAATTATATCTAAATAAAAATTCTTCATGTGTATTAATGAAATAGAATAGAAAATAAAGTCTGCTCTTATTTTTTCCCTTTGTTTTGTTTGTTTTTCTGAGTGGTCTGAATCTTACGGAGCTCGTGTTTTATATAACTAAACTGAAATGGTATTTCATTCATAAGACCAACAATGGTCAGATTTCATAGTTTTTTGTTTTGGTTTGAAAGGAATGATCTTTCAGAGGTAAATCTGTGAAATGTCCCTAATTGATATGAAGAGTAGATATATAGATAAATAGATGTAACAATTGGCTTCAACCAGTAAAGTTAAAGCACTGTATTTAATTACTTTTAAATACCATGATGATTCCATTTATTCAGTAATTTCAAAAGCTGTGAATTTTGAAGGCTGAGAAAATAATAATTACCACAAATTAAATAAATGAGCTATCTCATTTATAAATAGAACACAAAATATATATCATACATTTTGCATACATTATTTCATTACCAACCCTCAAAATCCACTAATAAGACACTGTATCCCTTATTCACAGATTAAAATACAAACATACACTCATGCAAACCTATACCATCTTGATAAATATGGTCACATAGCTAATGAGATTCTACTACAACTAATGAAAAAATATCTTGAACAATTAAGATACTCTAGGAATTGTGCTAAGCTTTTCTACATGTACTTTCTCAACAAGTATTAATAAAAAAATAAAATAGCAAAAAAGCATTATAAACCAAGGGTTTTCTGATTCTGGAGTTCATGGCCTCAGGAACTATGCTGCTATATACCAGAGATGGAATTAGAACCCTACTCCTCTGACTGCAGGGCCCATACTTTCTTCAGAAAATGGAATGCTATGAATATCCCTTCCCTGATCTCACACAGCTGGGTAAGATATTATGAAAATTTCATGTTCTATGTTCATTTATATACAACAATTATTTTTAAAATATCTGTATCAAGAAGGTATTCACACTAATAATTATTGAGAACTAGATGTCAACTCTGGTCTAAATGAATTAGATTATCAACTGTATGTTTCTCATTTAAAATTTGGGGGAAAATCATCATGCTTTGTTTCATATATATTTATTTTTGAGGTTTTTTTCAGGTTGAATAATACTAATGGGATAAAAGTGAACTTTGCTAGTGAAAAATTCTATTATCTTGTTTTACTTTAAGTGGAAATTTCACAAACAACTCTGCTTAGGATAATGAAATTAATCACTACTATACTTATCTGGAAATTTAAGATCTTCACAGGAGTGTAAAAATTTTAGAGCTCATGAAAAAGCCTGAAACTTGTTTAATTTTACTTTCTCTTTAAAAAAATCAATTCATTTTAATTGCTATTCAAGTTAACATTATTGTAAGTTTCCTTGACTCACAATGAGATATTTATCTTTTTTCAAATTTCTCTGCCCTTTTAAAAAAGTTGGTTTATAATATGACAGACTTTTTTTTTTTAACACTTTAACAAGAAAACCTGAAAATGTTGCTCGAGTAGACTTCTTTGACTATTTCTTGAATGTTTATTTGAGTATGAGGATGTGCTCTTTGTTAGTAACTCTCTTTTATCTGTGCCAACTGGTTCTCAATTTAGAATCAGACAGCTTTTTGTGGTGAAAAATCATCTGGCAAAATACAGATTCACCATTTAAAACACAAAAGAACAAAGTTGCATGTTTTTCTTGGAAAATACAATTTTCACAACTGAAATCATAATTCAACTCATCTTGGCAATTTGTCAAAGATATGAGGAAGGAGAAAGAACACTCAAAGCACTACTTGAACACTGTACATAAATTTGAGGAAAAAGGCACTAGACATATCCATACCAACACTGTGGGTTTACTTACTAGTAAGGATATCCAAAAGGCAGCTGGAAATATGGAAAGGAAATAATACAAGGAAAGACAAAGGAAGCATGTTTTTCAGTTGGAAAATCTCTATATAAATATTGAAGTTCTCATAAATGAAAAGTATTAAGTTAGGTATAAAGGCATCTCTGTATATGCCCTGAAATTTAGCCCATGTAATTTCACAGTCTAGAATTATGGAGAAAATGCTTAGCTTCTTTGCTGATCCCTATTTCTTTTTTCTTTTTTTCCCCCATAAACAGTCCTACTATGAAATAAGGCATTCTAGTGAAAAGGGCACTGAGATTAGAGTGTGTGGGCTTGAATTATATCCTTACAAATCTGAGATATGATTATATGTACACATAAAAGAGAAATATTAGTCTCTTTGTTTCTATTTCCCCACTTCTCTTAAACCAACCCTTGTTCCAGGCTTTCTTACAGCTAAAATAACATCAAAATGAATTGGACATTTTACAAAGTGGTATTGGTATATATAAAAAATTGTTATAATGAAGGAATTTCAGCCTGGTTCCTACTGTCTGCTTAGTAGTGACTAACATTTTGGGCTCTGAATACAATATGTCATGCCATTTTACCTTTAGGCGTCTCACATTTTCCATTTCTGAAATTAGGGATTTGGAGTAAATTTTTGTTTGTTTGTTTGTTTTTGCGGTACGTGGGCCTCTCACAGTTGTGGCCTTTCCCGTTGCAGAGAACAGGCTCCGGACGCGCAGGCTCAGTGGCCATTGCTCACGGGCCCAGCCACTCTGCGGCATGTGGGATCTTCCCGGACCGGGACACGAACCCGTGTCCCCTACATCGGCAGGCGGACTCTCAATCACTGTGCCACCAGGGAAGCCCTGGAGTAAATTTTGATGCTTAACCAAGAATGAGAAATACAGTTTTTCAAAATGTTGTCTCTACCCTTGCCCCTCCATACTTACAGAGGTTATTTTAATTAATTTGGACTGGATGGGTTTCAGATATATGAGCTTTGAAAAATTTCCCCAGATGACTGAGATATATCCACTGGGATACAGACTGTCAACCTTTGGAAGGTCCATTCCAATTCCCCATAGTCTATAATGCTATGACATTATATAACCTTTATATAACCTGCTTCTTTTATTTTTTTTTGCCGTTTGTTTTCCTTATTATTTATTTAACATCTTGATTGGAGTATAATTGCTTTATAACATTGTGTTAGTTTCTGCTGTATAACAAAGTGAATCAGCTATACATATACATATATCCCCATACCTCCTCCCTCTTGCATCTCCCTCCCACCCTCCCTATCCCACCCCTCTAGGTGGTCACAAAGCACCAAGCTGATCTCCCTGTGCTATGTGGCTGCTTCCCACTAGCTATCTATTTTATATTTGGTAGTATAACCTGCTTCTTTTAAATAACATGAAATTGTCTATAAATTTTTATCACTTTCTATAGTATACAAAATTTATGTAATATTTAACATTATATACAATATGCAATATACTAAGAACATAAATTTTATATATATAAAAGAAGAGATAGAGAGAGAAACAGAAATTTCTACTATAGAAAGACTATACTACTTACTATTTTCACATTTAGACTCAGGATTTTACAAGGGCTTAATGTTGCCAGTTGTATCACAAGTCCAAATTCCTCCCCTTAGCTTTTAAATTCTTCTGTAACATGAATTTTTATGTATTTGTATTGCGCTAACTTTATAAGCTATAAACCTGTGTCCAAAATTCATTATATTGAAGAATCATTGCATCCCTAGGATAAATCCCACTTGATCACGGTGTCTGATCCTTTTAATCTGTTGTTGGATTCTTTTTGCTAGTATTCTGTTGAGGATTTTTGCATCTATGTTCATCAGTGATATTAGCCTGTAATTTTCTTTTCTGTGGTATCTTTGTCTGGTTTTGGTATCAGGGTGACAAAGGTCACAGGAATATGGAGAAACTATAGTCCCTTCAATAAGTGTTGCTGGGAAAACTGGACAGCTACATGTAAAAGAATGAAATTAGAACACTCCCTAACACCATACACAAAAATAAACTCAAAATGGATTAAAGACCTAAATGTAAGCCTGGATACTATAAAACTCTTAGAGGAAAACATAGGTAAAATACTCTCTGAAATAAATTGCAGCAATATCTTTTTTGATCCACCACCTAGAGTAACAATAATAAAAACAAAAATAAACCAGTGGGACCTAATTAAACTTAAAAGCTTTTATACTGCAAAGGAAACCATAAACAAAAGAAAAAGACAACCCTCAGAATGGGAAAAAATTATTTGCAAATGAAGTGACTCACAAGTGATTAATCTCCAAAATATACAAACAGCTCATTCAGCTCAATAACAAAAAAACAAACAACCCAATTAAAAAATGGGCAGAAGATCTAAATAGACATTTCTCCAAAGACGACATACAGATTTCCAACAGGCACATGAAGAAAATGCTCAACATCACTAATTATTAGAGAAATGCAAATCAAAACTACGATGAGGCAACACCTCACACCAGTCAGAATGGCCATCGTCAAAAAATCTACAAACAATAAATGCTGGAGAGGGTGTGGAGTAAAGGGTACCCTCTTACAATGTTGGTGAGAATGTAAAATGGTACAGCCACTACAGAGAATAGTATGTTGGTTCCTTCAGAAACTAAAAATAGAGCCACCATGTGATCCAGCAAGCCTACTCCTGGGCATATACTTGGAGAAAACCATAATTTGAAAAGATACATGCACCCCAGTGTTCACTGCAGCACTATTTACAACAGCCAGGACATGGAAGTAACCTAAATGTCCATTGACAGAGGAATGGATAAAAAGGATGTGAGATATATATATATATATATATATATAAAGGAATATTACTTAGCCATAAAAAAGAATGAAATAATGTCATTTGCAGCAACATGGATGGACCTAGAGATTGCCATACTAAGTGAAGTAAGTCAGACAGAGAACAAATGATATCTCTTATATTTGGAATCTAAAAAAATGGTACAAATTAACTTATCTACAAAACAGAAATAGAGTCACAGATGTAGAAAACAATCTTATGGTTACCAGGGGGGATAGTGGGGTGAGGGATAAATTGGGAGATTGAGATTGACATATATAATATATAATATACACACTATTATATATAAAATAGATAACTAATAAGGACCTAATGTATAGCACAGGGAACACTACTTAATACTCTAATGACCTATATGTGAAAAGAATTTTTAAAAATGTTGATATATGTATATGTATAACTGATTCACATTGCTGTACAACAGAAAGTAACACAACATTGTAAATCAACTATACTCCAATAAGAAATTTAAAAAATAAAGTTGTAACTTGAGTTAGCAAAAAAAAATCTTGGTAGTTCCAGTTTAGCTGTGGCCACAGGAGATATTTTTGGGTAATTTGGAAGATTGAAATAAAGCTTCAAACTTAGATGCATATTATTACTTATTTACTGCCATCTTGGTTGGTATGGGCAGCAGTTGAGACCACACCTCTTTCCATTTCCCAGGATTTTCTTTCAGCTTCTTTAACAACTAGACCATGTGAATATTTAACTCCATAACAAAGGGTGCTGGCTTCTCCAACACAACCACTCATAATACAAGTTGGAGGCATTGAAAGATCATCCTCTCAGGTTCAGAGTCAGCCTTGCAGTGTCTGGAGTATCCTCACTTTCTCTAGTTCCTCTGTATCTTCCCTTCTCAAATGCCTGCTCTGAGGACTAGTACTAGACAGAAACAACAGCTTCACAGAGACTATTTGACTAGTTGTTCTGTTTCTCTGATTGAAACCTAAAAGATACACCGAGTTATTGTACATCATCCCTTTAGATAACATGTCTGCTCCAGTGATCAAGCTATAAAGGATATTCTACATTCATTATATTAAGGATATTCTATATCCATTACATTAAGTTTGCCCTTACAGCACTCACAGGCTGGACTGTTTACAGGGAATCAACTCATTCCCTTTCATGTGAAGGAATCAACTTTGTCTTTCAAAGAACAAATTAACCCTCCTCCTTGAAACTGTATTATAACAGCAATTGTTTTATTTTTCTATATAATAAAACTGATATTCAGTTTTAACTATTCAAGATGATTTAAACAACTTTATATAGTTCATCTTGTTTTCCAAATGTTGTTGAAAGATGGGGAAAAAAACTTTTATAATTATTTTATTCCTGCAACACTGTGAGACACATAGTATGTAAGTCAAACTCTTTTGAGGATCAACGTTTAAGACATGCATTTCTTGGAACTTAAGAAAAAAATTCCATTTCCTATTCCAAAAAAACTATAAAAACAACATGGGATTATTTATATAGGAAAGGCCACACACCAGAATCTGGGAGGGGAAAGAGTGAGGGATGATCTTGATATTATGGAGAAAATATAACATTTGAAGAAAAACACAGATTTCTGACAATTCTTTTGAAAAAATTTTCAAATTTTACTATATAAAATATGTAGGGCTGAGTATGAAATTTTACTGAGTATGAAACTTTACTATATAAAATATGTAGGGCTGTTATTATTTAACAACTAATTTTAAACTCAAAGAATTTGAGTTTGCCTCTATTCTGTTTGCCACTATACATATTATTTTCTACAGGCAAATAACTGTGGCAAAGTAGACATCCATATCTAACATAAAATAGAAATCAATTTTATATTTTCTTTAAAGATATGCATTCATAAACTTAAATTCTAAAAGTTAACAAAGAAAAATTTAGTACTCCCTAATAGTAGATTTCATATTAATTCAACCAGGTCTTCTTTCTTTACAAAAAGATTTATACAAATTTCTACATTCTGGTCGAATCATGCATTGAGAACCTGAGAATAAGAAACATTTTCAGACAGTCTTATGTATATAATGCATCACACAGTTCTCTGAAAATATCTGATATATTTATTTATTCATTTATTATTAATTTATGAAAAGTAACACAAAATAATGGCTATGCCTTGAGAGTAAAGGAAAAAGAAGACACAGAATTCAGTACAGAAAAAATAAGAATTTAAAAATAGAAATTTAGAGATTATACGTGAGCTGAAACATAAAAATAAATGTAATGTCACTGGCACTTAACTCTTCTATGCCTGAAATATCTTAACTACTCATATATTTTTCATTTTAGGTGTTGAATTCAGATTTATGTTATTGGAGTGATTGTTAAATGGAATCAACATTGTCTTTCAAATCATACAGCTGGCAGAAATTCAAACCAACAGTTTATACATTAGTCAATGTCTTCATTTTAATGTATCCTTCAAACTCACTTGCCTAGACCAGAGTTAGAAATTAAATACTTTTGTCCATAAATTCAAATTGATGACAGCATTAAGCTTAAAACAAATTAACAAATGATTGACAGGTTAGTTTCTTATTTTAAGTCAACTTAAGGTAAATACCTAAAAGACTAAATGCCTGAAAGGAGCTAAATTAGAAAAATGAAACAAGGGAATAAAAAGAACTTTTTAAAATATGGTGTTAAAAGATAAAAATAAACTAAAATGATCATAACATGTCATCCCTAGTCTATGGCAACTACCTCCTAATTAATTCTTTTAAATCTACTCTTGCCTTTAAAACAAAAAATCAATTCATGCACTAATTTTTAATGCAAATGTAATGATGCCACTGTCTTGCTTAAAATCATTCAATGGCTTGCCTTTGTTCTTGGGATAAATTCCCAAATACTTAATGTGGGTGGTAAGTCCCTGAATCTCTAGGCCCTCTTATTCCTCATCACTCTTCCTTCAATTACAATCTGTTCTTATGATTATTAAACTTTTCCCTGCCTTAGAGTCTGCACAAAGGATTTCTGCTGTAGACTGTTCCCACCATCTTCTCTTCCAGCTATGTAGAAAACCTTTTCCTTAGCTCCAGCTTAAACCTCACCTCAGAGGAAGCCTTCTCTACTTCTCAGACTTTATTAGAACCCTGGTTATATGCCCTCAAGTCATGCTGGTTATTTTTCTTTAAAATAATATTTTCTTTTCCACTATAACCAATATCTATATTAATTTTTACCATTACATTTCTAATGTTTAATATAGAGCATGTAACAGAGTATGATCAATAAATATGTGCTGAATTCATAAATGATATTAAAAACTATTTGCTATTCATTATAAAATTTATGTTCTAATTTAAGTTATGATAAGCATTTCTTTACAAATGGCTAGTAAAATACTCTTTATTTGAAGCCATTATTAATCAGAGGTAGAAGGCTATATGAAGCTATTTTTTAGATATGGTCGAAACATATTATAAAGATTACCAACAAACTTATACCTTGAACCAGGGCACAATATATTTCCTCTGTGGCTGACTAGTACTTTGCATTAATTATCAGGCAGAATTCTGAAACAACTTACTGTCTACAAACTTCTATTAGCCATTGGCAGATAATTGATTATCTTCCCAAATCTCCAGTTTTTCTCTGGTAATTTCTCAGTGTCCCATCTCAGGTGATGATGTCTCTCTCTCTCTCTCTCTCTCTCTTTTTCTGCTTCTCTCTCTGCCTCTCATCTATGTATCTATCATCTATCTACCTATCTATCATCTATCCAAACCGACCAACCATCAGCCAGTAGCTAGCAACCTTCATCAGCTAAGCTTTTTCAAATTTATTCTGTCTTGGCCTTTGCTGCATTTCCTGACAGCCAGCTTCTGAGATCTAGGTCCTTTGGTCTGGTGCTTGCACTGGCTCTTGTCATTGTCTAAATCAATGTTCACTTGGACACAACCTAGCAGAGGGTGGGGTTCAGACAATTTATAGAAAATCCCCAGGTGGTCATTCACAGAGATGACATTCACAGAAAGAACAGATTGGGTTAGGAATAAGACATAGGGGTACAAGGTACAAGGTAAAATTACCAATGAAATGTGGGAGTCCAAACTGAATATTTATCCTGGGACTGGAGAAGAAAGAGTGACAAAAAGAGAGATGAAAATGGGGTAAAGATGTTCATTGACAGAGTAAAGATGTGTGAAGGATTTAAGAAGAATCTGCAGTTTATTCACAAGGGCAGTTTAATTGTCAAAATACCATGTGGGAATATAAGGAAGATAGAGCTGAGAAGAGTAAAATGGTGACTGTATAGATAATGCAAAAATTATAAACATAGAAAATACATTCACGCTTACTAATAAAACATGGGAAATGCACATTAAAACAAATATGAGAGCTTCTGGTTTAAGATTGTGACATAAAAGGATCCTGAACTCATCTCCTCCCATGAACACACCCAAATCTACAGCTACATATGGAACAACTTCCTCTGAAAAAAACTAAAAGTGGCTGAGTGACTCCTACACATCAGGAGAACAAGAGAAGTTCCACATCAAAAGAGGTAGGAGAGGCTGAGACACAATCTTGCCATAAACTTCATCCCCAGTGTGGTGATCCACAGTCAGGAGGAAACTCAAGACCCAGAGCTTCTCCCTGAGGAGCACATTGGGCAGACCCAGTGTTTAAGAGCTGAATCTGAGACATGAGCCCCCAAAACATCTAGCTTTGAAAAACCAATGAGGCTTGTGTCCACAAGACTATAGTGATCTGAAAAATAGCTCTTAAGCAGCTTGAGTGCTTAGATTCATCCACCCAGGGGCCTATTGGAGAAGAGGAGAGTTTACATGCATCTGGTGCCTTAGTTTTTACTTCTGGTACCCTGGTCCTGGTGTTGCTGCCCAGGCAATGCTTCCTGGTCCTTTGGCTCTGTGCCCATGGGGACTAGCATTCCTGGGTACCATAGGAATGTAACAATTAGAGAGATAGTTATTGGCAGGTTACCACCCCAAGGGCACTGCATGGACAGTAGACTAAAACACACCTACACTCTTTCTGTGAAAGAGGTCTATTTTCTTGTCCTTTCTTGGCCTAACAGGCAGGCTTCAGGTTTGGCCCACAACCAGTGCTCTACAAATGTGTTCTCAGGGAATGTAGGCTGGTGCACTCCACCTTTGTGTTCTCCATCTGCCTCCATATAACTTGAGAATATCTCACAAATAGGAGCTTATATATTTATCTGGAGCCCCAATTTCTGCTACTGTACCCAGGAGACCCACCTATATAGCCTGGCACTGGTGGCCAGTTAGGCTTATGCTTGCAGTCCCATAGGACTGTATGTATTTACATACATTAAAAGCTGCTGCCTGAGGGTCTGGCTTCCAATCAGCCTGAATCTAGATGTTGACTGAGATCCTCTGCTTTGGGACACTGACAGGTCTTGGAACACCTAAAACTACAGGGAGCTATTAAAAATAAAATAGGCTGTTTGGACAGTCACAAAGATTTGAAAGACAACTAACAGCTAGGGTAGGGGTGAACAATAAGATACATTACCTACACAGGGCTACTCCTTCAAGACTGGGAAAGGGCTGTTTTATCTACTGCATAGAAACCAACACAGAGAGTCAAGCAAAATGAAGAAACATAAATATGTTTCAAATGAAAGGACAAGATAAAACATCAAAAAAATCATAATAAAACAGGGATAAGTAATTTACCTGATAAGGAGTTCGAGGTAATGGTCATAAAGATGCTTACAGAACTAAGGAGAAGAATGGATGAACAAAGTGGGAAATTCAAACTGAAATAGAAAATATAAGAAAGGACCAAAGAGAAATCAATAAGGTGAAAACTACAATAACTAAAACAAAAAACCCAAAATACTCTGGAAGTGTTTAATAGCAGACTAGATGAAGCAGAAATCTCAGTGAACTCAAAGTTGGGGCAGTGAAACTAACACAATCAGAGAAGTAAAAAGAATTTTAAAAAAAGAGAATATAGCTTAAGGGACTTAAGGGATAACATCAAGGGGGCTAATATTCACATTATAGAGACCCAGAAGAGAGAAAGATATGGGTAGAAAACTTATTTGAAGAAATAATGATTGAAAAGTTTCCTAACCTGGGGAAGGGAACAGACACTCAGGTCTAGGAAGCCCAGAGACTTCCAAACAAGATGAACCCAAAGAGATCCATATAAGACACATTATAATTAAAATGTCAACACTTAAAGACAAGGAGAGAATCTTAAAATCAGCAAGAGAAAAATGACTTGTTATTTACAAGAGAACTCCCATAATACTATTAGTAGACTTTTCTACAGAATCTTTGCAGACCAGAGGAAGTGGTACAATATATTCAAAGAACTGAAAGAAAAAAAAAGCTTCCAACCAAGGATATTCTACCTGGCAAAGTTATTACTCCAAATTGAAGGAGAGATAAACATTTTCCCAGACAAGCAAAAGGTAAAGATGTTCATCACCACTAAACTGGTCACAAAAAATTTTAAAAGGACTTTTTTAGGCTAAAAAGAAAGGGCATTTATTGGAAAAAACAAAAAAATATGCAACTATTGATATAATTCTCACTGGTAAAGTTTAATATATAGTAAAGGTAGTGGATAAATTACTTATAAAGCCACTATGAAGGTTAAAGACAAAGTAGCAAAAATAACTACAACAATAATCATTAGTTAAGAGATACACAAGATAAAAAGATGTAAAATGTGACATCAAAAACATAAAATGTGGGATGAGAGTAAAAATGTAGAGCCTTAGAATGCATTCAAACTTTAGTGGTTATCAATTTAGAATAGGCTATTATATAAATAGGTTGTTGTATGTAAGCATCACAGTAACTACAAAAGGAAAAACCTATAGTAGATAGAGATAAAGAGAAAGATAAAGGAATCCAAGCTTACTACTAAAGAAGTTCATGAAAAACTAAGGAAAAGAGCACCCAAAGCGGTAAGGAACAGAAGGGAACTACAAAAGAGCAGGAAGACAAAAATTGGCCATAATTACATATTTATCAATAATTACTTAAAATGTAAACAGACTAAATTCTCTGATCAAAAGATTAGAATGTCTGAAAGGATAAAAATCTAAGACCTATCTATATGCTGCCTATAAGAGATTCACTTCAGATATAAAGACACACACAGACTGAAAGTGAAGGGATGGAAAAAGATATTCCATAGAAAGGGGGAAAGAAACAAAACAGCTAGGCAGCTATACTTATATCAGGCAAAAGAGTTTAAAACAAAGCCTGTAACAAGAGACAATGAAGCTCTCTTTGTAATGATAAAGAGGTCCATCCAGTAAGAGCTATAACATTTATAAATATTTATCCCCCCAATATATAAGCACTTAAATCTATGAAGCAAATATTGACAGACCTAAAGGGAGAAATAGATAGCAATATAACAATAGTAAGGGACTTTAATACCCCACTTACATCAACGGATAGATCATCCAAACAGAAAGATATATATATATATATCATCCAGACAGAAAGATATATATATATATATGTATATATATATATATATATATATGGAAACACAGGCTTTAAATGACACATTAGACCATATGCATTTAACAGATATATACAAAATATTCCATCCAAAAACAACAGATATACATTCTTTTCAAGTGCACATGGAACATTCAGGAGGATGTGTTAGGCCACAAAATAAGTCTTAATAAACTTAAGGTTGAAATCATATCAAACATCTCTTCTAACCACAATGGTATGAAACTAGAAATTAATTACAAGAAGAAAAATGGAAAAATTCACAAATATGTGGAAATTAAACAAAATGCTACTGAACAACCAAAGGGTCAAAGAAGAACTACAAGAGAAATCAAAAAATACCTTGAGACAAATGAAAATGGAAATACAATATATCAAAACTTAAAACTGCTTTTGCTGCATCCCTTAAGAGAGAAGTTCAACACAATTAATGTCTACTTCAAGAAACAAGAAAAAATCTAAAATAAACTGAACTTCACACTTCAAATAACTAGAAGAAGAACAAATGAGGCCCAGTATTAGTAGAAGGAAGGATACAACAAAGAGTGGAAATAAATAAAATAGAGATGGAAATAATCAATGAAACTAAGAGCTGTCTCTTTGAAACAAAATTGACAAACCTTTAGTTAGATGCACCAAGAAAAAGGGTACTCAAAGTCAGAAGTGAAAGAGATGTTACAATAAATGCCACAGAAATACAATGGATTATAAAAGACTACTATAAACAATTACATGCCAACAAAGATGACAACCTAAAAGGAATGAATAAATTCTAAGAAACATACGACCTATGAGAAATAGAAAATCTGAGCAGACCAATTACTTGTAAGGATATTGATCAGTAATCAAAAACTTCAAGAAACTAAAGTCCAAGACCAGGTAGCTTCAGGGTGAATTCTACCAAACATTAAAAAGGATTAATACCAATCCTTCTCACACTGTCACAACAGAAAAGGAAGGAACACCTCTAAACACATCTTACAAGTCCAGCATTATCCTAATACCAAAACCAGATAAGAATGCCAAAAGAAAAATAAAATTACCAGCCAATTTCCCTGTTGAACATAGATGCCAATATCTTCAATAATGTATTAGCAAACAAACTCAATAATACATTAAAAGGATCCCACAACATGTTCCAGTGGGATTTATTCCATGGATGCAAGAATGGATCAATAACTGCAAAAAAATCAATGTGATACACCTCAACATAAAAACGCTCAATAAGGAGGGTATGGAAGGAATGTATCTTAACTTAATAAAGGCCATATATGACAAGACCACAGCTAACATACTCAATCATGAAAAGCTGAAAGCTTTCCTTCTATGATCTGGAACGAGACACTCTCGCCACTTTTATTCAACATAGTATTGAAAGTCCTAGCTGGAGCAATTAAACAAGAAAAAAGAAGTAAAAGGCAACCATATTGGCAAGGAAGAAGTAAAATTGTCACTATTTGCAGATGACATGGTATAATATATTGAAAACCCTAATAACTCCACTAAAAAAACTGTTAAAACTAATCAATAAAGTCAGCAAAGTTGAACGACATGGAATCAATACACAAAAATCTGTTGCATTTCTATACCCTAATAATGAAATCAGAAAGAGAAATTAAGAAAACAACCCCATTTACAATTGATTCAAGAACAATAAAATACCTAGGAATAAATTTAACAAACAGGGAGGTGAAAGGCCTGTGTATAGAAAATTACAAGACATTAATGAAAACTTAAAGAATACACAAATAAATGGAAAGATATTGCATGCTCATGGATTGGAAGAATCAATATTGTTAAAATGTCCATACTACCCAAAGCAATATACAAGTTCAATGCAATCCCTATCAAAATTCCAATGGCATTTTTCACAGAAATAGAACAAACAATCCTAAAATTTGTACAAAAACACAAAAAACCTTGACTAACCAAAGCCATCTTGAGGAAACAAAACAAAACATAGCTGGAGACATCATATGCCCTGATTTGAAACGATATTACAAAGCTATATTAATTTTAAAAGTGTGGTAGTGACATAAAAATAGATAAATAGATCAATGAAAAGAATAGAGAGCCCCAAAATAAACTCACACATATACAGTCAACTAATTTAAGAAAAAGGAGCCAAGAATATGCAGTGGGGAAAAGACAGTCCCTTCTATAAATGGTGTTTGGAAAACTTGACAGCCACATGCAAAGTAATGAAATTGGACCATTATCTTACACAAAAATTAACACATAATGGATTAAAGGCTTGAATGTAAGACATGAAACCATAAAACTCCTAGAACATAGATGAAACACTTTTTGAAATAAATCATATCAGTATTTTCTTGGATCTGTCCCTCAAGGCAAAAGAAATAAAAGCAAAAATAAACAAATGGAACCTAATTAAACTTAAGAGCTTTTGCACAGCAAAGGAAACCATCAACAAAATGAAAAAAACAACTTGTGGAATAGGAGAAAATTTTGCAAATAATGCAGTCAACAAGAGGTTAATAACCAAAAAATACAAACAGCTCATACAACTCAATATCAGAAAACAACAATCAAAAAATGGGCAGAATGCTTGAATAAACATTTTTCCAAAGAAAACATACAGATGGCTAATGGGCACATGAGAAGATGCTTAGCATCACTGATTATTAAAGAAATGAAAATCAAAACCACAATGAGGTATCAGCTCACACCTGTCAGAATGGCCATCAGAAAGTCTACAAACATGGCTTCCCTGGTGGCACAGTGGTTGACAGTCTGCCTGCTGATGCAGGGGATGCGGGTTCGTGCCCCAGTCTGGGAGGATCCCACATGCCGCGGAGCGGCTGGGCCCATGAGCGATGGCCGCTGGGCCTGCGTGTCCAGAGCCTGTGCTCTGCGGCGGGAGAGTCCACAACAGTGAGAGGCCCGCGTACCGCAAAAAAAAAAAAAAAAAAAATCTACAAACAACAAAGTTGGAGAGGTTGTAGAAAAAAGGGAAACCTGGTACACTGTTTATGGGAATGTAAACTGGTGCATCCACTATGGAAAACAGTAAAAAAAAAAAAAAGTTAAAAAACCCAACAAAAACTAATAATAGAACCACCATATGATCCAGAAATTCCACTCCTACATATCTAGAAAAATAAAAACTCTAATTCACAAAGAAACATGCACCCTAATATTAATAACAGCACTATTTATAATAGCCAAGACATGGAAGCAATCCAAGTGCTCATCAACAGACAATTGGATTAAGAAGATGTGGTGTATACACACACACACACACACACACACACACACACACACAATGGGATATTACTCAGCCACAAAAAAGAATGAAATACTGCCATTTGCAGCAACATAGATGGACTAGAGAATATTTTGCTTTGTGAAATAAACCAAAGGCAAGTACCATATATCACTTATATGTGGGATCTAAAAAATAATACAAATGAATGTATATACAAAACAGAAACAGACTCACAGAGATAGAAAACAAACTTGTGGTTACCAAGTTTGTTGGAGAAAGGGAAGTGGGAGGGACTAATCAGGGTTAAGAGATTAACAGATACAAACTACTATATATAAAACAGATAAGCAATAAAGCTGTACTATATAGCACAGGGAACTATGTCCATTATCTTGAAATAACGTGTACTTGAATATAATCTGCAAAAATACTGAGTCACTATGCTGTACATCTGAAACTAACACAATATTGTAAAGCAACTATACTTCAATTGAAAAAAGAAGTTTAATTAATAGAAACTCCTCTATTTGTATTCCTGTCACTATTGGGTGGACATCTGAAGATTTTCTTATGCAGCTTAACTAGTAAATACTCCCTAAATATAATACTTAAAGGGATGTAGATGTCAATGATAATAGGTACTTTTATTTGTTTGCAACCAAGAGAATGGTCGAGGTTGGCTTAAATTTTAAAAAAATATATTGATATGTACCAATTAATAGATTTGTAATAAAGGAAATGTTTTAATACACAATGGATTTTATTTAAGAAAATTGAGCATAATGAGTTAGAGGCAAAAATAAATAAGTAGAGTTTTCCTTAAAATATATTTCTTTATCTCTTATTGTCTTAGCACAGCATCTAGATAAGTCATATTTTTCCAACTATTTAAATTAATATAATAAATATTGAATGAGTCTTGTTATCTAAATCTACATTTCTAATAAGCAGTATTTCCATCATATAATGTAAACTTATGACTCTATTCATTTAACACAAAGTAAATTTGGTTTCTGTCCATGACATTTAATATAAATCTTTGCTTCCAGAACTTGATGATTTTGTCCGTAAAATACAAAGCACTGCCAGATATTATCACCACACTTTCCACAACAGAGTAGAACCTTTCTCTTCTTCCTTCAACTAAGCAATAATTATCTCAGAGAAACTATAACACTATTTTCTCTCTGCCGCTTTTCCTATTTATTCCACATTTGATCCAAAATATTGCTATTGATACTATTTCCTTTTCCTAAGATGTTACTTAATTCATTAAAATCTAAAAACTAACCTTACAGCACGTAAGATTCAAACTGTAGTATTACTTTAAAAGCATGCAGGAAGCATTTATGAAGCTATGGCAAGAAGGAAAGGTTTTTATCTTTTGTGTGGAACTGGCTTCATTTAACTTTTACTCCCAGAAATTTTAGTTATTTTCTCTATAAAATAACTTGGAAAAACAAATATCGTATATTAACACATGTATGTGGAACCTAGAAAAATGGTACAGATGAACGGGTTTGCAGGGCAGAAGTTGAGACACAGATGTAGAGAACAAACATATGGACACCAAGGGGGGGAATCTGCGGTGGGGTGGGGATGGTGGTGTGCTGAATTGGGCGATTGGGATTGACATGTATACACTGATGTGTATAAAATTGATGACTAATAAGAACCTGCAGTATAAAAAAACCAACAACAAAAAAACAGCTAATACTAAACTTTCTTTGGGTTATTTGTTTGGAAATATGTTAATATAAGTGTTTTAGACATTACATGAAATTTCTAAAAATCTTATATGTTTTGCTATAATAAGTCATAATTCTAGTTATTACCATAAAATGTATAACTCAGAAATAACTAACTTTCCTTGCCAATTGCATTATTATGAAATTTCATCAAATCTTTAACCGTGGTCATTTTTAAGTCTCTTGTCATTTACAGACAGTTCTGGGTGTACTCTGATGCTTTTGCAAAAATGTTCCTATAAAAGGGTTTCATCTTCAAGGAATTCGTGGAAAAAACTCTGACAAGTACAGGTTTCTGGTAACTGACTATACTGCTGAACTGAATCAATAAGCATTTTCAGAACTCTAATGGAAAACTGATGAATTCATAAAAGTGCTAACAAAAGATCAAGATGAAAAAATAAAATTAATTACATGGGACTGAGTGAACTGATGAGGATGATTATAATTTTTGTGACTTTCTGTTTGAATAAAAAAAAATCCCATAAGGACTCAGAGGCAAAAAATATACAAATCAATTTTCTCTGCAAAGTAAAGGAGCTGTTACAGTGGAGGATTACTGGACTGAATGTCAATATTATGACATAGTATGAGTGTGTTTCGTGTTTGGTAATTGCAATCACTGTTGCTTCTGTTGTGGTCATCCATTTACAATGTTTGGTGTCAGTTTATTTATCTCTTGTAAAAATAAAACACAGTGTGTGTGTGTGTGTGTGTGTGTGTGTGTGTGTGTGTGGAAAAATAAAAAATGTACATGAGTATCATCAGTTTACAGATTAGCAGTCATTGCCTTTAAACTACATGGCATTTTCCCACTACTTCTGGTAAAGTCTTTTTATGTCTGTATATGATTTCACCGTTTTTAGTTATACCAGTCTTAAAGACTGGCCATTATGTTCTTTGGACATGAATTACTCCCCCAAAGGGGGAAGAATATAAACAACACAAATGCTTAAGTTTGTTTTTTGTGAAAATAGCTACATTTAAAGACCATTTTTATATTGTTCTTTCTAAAATGTCAATTACTAGATAGTAAAAAGTTAAATTCAGCTGAATGTAATAGAGAAAAGAGAAAAATATATGAATATGATTTAATAATTTCCTAACTTCTGTTTTCTTCATATGTGGCAGAGAAACTTACTTAAATTCCTAAGATTCTAGTTGAATAAGAATTCTTATTATTTGAAAAAGAAACATAGCATCATTGTAATTGTACTCCCGAGGTAAATGTCTGGTTTTCTTTTGCTTTTATTTTATTATGACTTCAAAGGGAATGGTTGTTTCATAATGAGTTTCTGTCCATGATCAGTAAATAATAAGAAGAAAATAGTGAGGAGAGGGCAGAATTGCAGCCTCTGCTTCCTATTCTAATCCATTAGTGATAACACATATATCATGAATGTCCTTAATTCTTGATTAAAAATCTTGATTAAGAAAACAAACAAAAATACTGGGCTTGAGTCTATTTCCTGAGGATGATATAGGCCATTATACATATTTTGGAAAATGTTCTCATAAGATTTTCCTTTCACTGGCTTCAGGCGTAAGCTATGCAGTAAGGCCTATGTCTGTACTAAATCACAGGACTTTTTTTTTTTTTGGTCTCAGGTAAATATAAGATGGGTTATAGCTAGGAAACCCAGAAGAAGTGCAAAGAAAGGATTCTCTCCTTTATGTATTAGGAGATTTTATATATATATGTGTGTATGTATATATATATATATATATATAAAACGTGTGTATGCATATATATATAACATATGTTATATATATATAACGTGTGTATACATATGTATACACATAAACCCACATACACACTATATTTAGTCATGTGCTTTCTCTCTTATCTATTTTTGAATATTTCCAGGAATATAGGAATGAAATAAGCAATTGTTTGTTGTGTTTTGTTGAAAGCTTGTCATACTCTTTTCAATCATATAGACTTTCCTTCAACTTCGACATACCCAGAAAATAAATTCATCTTAGAGTCACAGTCTTGCTGAAAACTGGCCTAACAGTTTAAAAGTTTCTCTGGTTTTTGAGTGGTTACTGAAAAGCTAATATTGTTCTAGTATATTGCCTTCTATTTTACTGATTATTTTTTTCATTTTTAGAGCACTCAATACATCAGAAATTGGTTTGACTTTTCCATAACTGCTAATTTATACTTGACTTTCTTGGGACTCATATTCTCCTAAAATTTAATGAATCATGTTACTTATCAGTAGATGAAACCAGAAGTATTTGTACTAATCTTTCATCTTATTGTGGACTCTTTCACTGTGACTATGGCTTTTCAAAAACAGTCATAATAGTTACTAGTCATTATCTGACCTTATAATCAAATATGCAGTATCTCTCAGAAATCTTTCAGTACTCTAGTGAAATAGGTCAAAGCAATTGCAGTCAATTAATTTATCTTTCAAATGATAAAATTGGTTGAAGAGTTTGGCTCCTGGTTAAAAACCTGTATGTAATTTTTCAGACCTGATATAACAGCCAATTACAAAGGCTTTATGTGACAGGCCTCACGGGGGAAATCTGCCCTCCCCATACCAGGCTCAGGCACAGCCAATGCACTGCAGGCTCTGAGGGCAGTTGCAGTCAAGGTCTCAGGCTCCAGTGGCTGGTAATACTCTTTGCAGTATTTACATTTTTAGCCTGGGTACTTTCATTCCTAGGTCTCTATCTGAGGCCCTTAGCCAAGTTCCTCTTCAGCTGCCTCTGCCAAGGATTCCTCAAGGAAGGCATGAGGGTACTTTTCCCCATTCTGACTCAGTATCCAGTACTTTTCCACACCTAACCATACTCCTTTGCACCCCTGCCCCCGCCACCCCAGAGTTCAGTACCCCAGAGTCCATAAAACTACCAGAGCCTTTTGTCAGGGGAGCCCTCATCAGTGAAATGTCCCACATCTGTGCTGATCCACCAGGGCCTCCACCGGCAAATCTTTCCTTGGGGGAAAATGCGTCAGGGAGAGTCGGCCATTCTTTTGGTTTTAGACCCTTGCTTATATCACCTCAATAAGTGACTAAACACATAACTCTTTTGTTCTTGGTTTGTTGCTTTAATTGCTACTCCCACACCTGGCAACTCAGCTCTCTCTCTCTCAGCTCAGCTCCTGACACTGGCGTATAAGGATGAGCTCTAACTTCCTGGGATAGGCCTAAGACAAGAGTAATTCGAACAACTCAGATATTTCTTAGAGGAAGTGAATTTAACTTCTCAGCCTTGTTAATTTGTAATTGTTAACAGTAGACTATCTATAGAGCTTCTACTAACAAAGGGGGTAATAGAATTTTCACCTCTAATGCAGGATACTGCTTCATCAAAACACAACAGAGTCTTAGTCCCCTCAGAATACCATGAATATAACAAAAATACCATAGATTGAGTGGCTTAAAAACAACAGAAACTTATTTCTCACGGTTTGGGAGGATGGGAACTCCAAAATCAGGGTGCCAGCAGGATAGGGTTCTGGTGAGAGCCGTCTTCAGGTTTCAGCGTTTCAGACTGCTGACTGCTAGTATCCTCACAAGGCAAGAGAGACAGGAAGCAAAGGCTCACCTGACTCTTATAAGGGCAGTAATCCCATTCACGAGGGCTCCACCCTCACAACATAATTAATCCCATTTACCTGCCAAAGACCCTACCTCCTAACATCATCACACTTGGGGTCATAGTTTTGACTTGTGAATTTTAGGGGAACACAAACATTCAGTTCATAACAGAGACTAATAAAATTCCCTCTAAAGAAATTCACTCAGCCTAATGCATCTTCCCCACCCCACCACTCCTCTACGCACTTATCTTTGTTCCCTATTTTTTAGGAAGGAAGAAAGCAAAGCAAATACTTTGAAGATCAATTTTATTTATCTTTCTTAATACTGCACTGCAAAAGTATGTACTTTGGCTAAAAGTATATTTTATTCCGCTTTCTTAATGTCTAAATCTTTCTCTTTTTCTCTAGCACAATTTGCCAGTGAGGAGTCATTCAAAATTGGAAGCTATAACAACTGATATATGGATTAGCCTTCTTTCCAGTATGTTCCTTCCAGTATGTCCCACTGACTCCATGACAGATTTTATTATTTAGAATTAAACATCTGTATTGATCTTTGACTCTTCTCAAGAGCCTTAAAAACATTTGGGACCAAACCAAAGGTAGTGATTTTAGTAGAAATAGAAAGATATTCAATTTGTAAAGACTTAAGTTAGGACTCAAAGAATGGAACTGCTTACCTAAGGTTGGAAATCCTTTCACAGAATCAGTCATTCATGTATTAATGTTTTGCTTGTATCCATAGCATTAAAGGGCTTATCTAAGGCACATTGCAGCTGGAACTTTCTTGCCTTGGGACGCTCAGATCCTTAATTCAGATATGTTATGTCTATAAACATTTTGCAAACTTAAACTGTCCTGAAGCTTTGAGGCTGGGAAATGTATCATTATCTCATGAATTCATCGTTCTATCATCCCACTTTAGTTCTCTTTTGGCACTATTTTGTTCAACTCTATGAGGAATTTTAAAATATTCAGCTTTTGTTCAGTCAAAAGCTGGCCCCACATGCGCACCCCCAGACCACTCCACACACATGTAATGTTGGAACTAGACCATTAGAACGGTGTTGTAAAATCTTCCTTTCTTTGAATTATTAGATATTTTTAATGTTATAAATTTAATCTGCTATCAGTGTGGCACTAGAAGTTTGAGGGCACAAGAAAACATCTCACGTGTGGCTACTTAAAATAGGTTCCACTCAAGTGATTTAAATGAGAAGGAAAAACAAAGCAAAGGATGTGCCTAATTCCTGATTGATTCCATACTTAATGAAATCCAAAGACTCCTAATATTTTAACACTTTAAAAGAAAGTTTGGGGGAAGGAAAGAGAGGAGGGTAAATATATCAACAGTGTCACGTATCCAGATTGTAGTTAAAATTAGTTTCATTTTATAATGCAATTTATGCTCTGTTTAGGGAATACTAACTTGATCTAGGAACTGGTAAAAAGTGAAAACTTTTGTCTTTTGAGTAGAAAATTTGAATACAACTTAACATGACTTTCAACTTTAAAAAATACGTAGCTTAAAAATCTATGGAATGAAAAATCCTTAAGCTAAAACCCCTATGGTACCTTTGCTTAATCTAGTATTTTTCACCTGGTTCGGTGAAATTACTACTTACGCTAAGACATGGTTCATCAGCTTCCACACGTCCCAAAGTGCTTTTTTAAAAGTTGTTTTGGAAATTATTGCAATTTTACACAGCTATTTCCTATGGTTGCTTAGCTTGGAAAATCCAGAGGCAGGTGTTATACTGGATCCATCTTTCAAACATGCCTGATACAGTCCATTTTTTTATGACTCATTTTGTACTTCTTCAAGACACTGGATTTTTTTTCCTTATTCAACTTAGAGTATGTATTATTTTGTTTATAATTTATACTGCTTATTTTATTTCAATTCTGTCTCAGGTCACTTCTTGCATTACTGATCTTTGTGGTTATTTGTATTTAAACATATGTATCTCTTAGGGAGTCAACTCTGTTATTAGCCAGTAGAGGAAGAATCAGTCCTGTCTCTATTGGTTACACACAGTGCTATGAGGAAACACACAGTGCTGAGAGATGATGATTGGTAGCTGTGTATAAGATGAATAAAAAAGTAATTCTGTTTGGACATAATTTTTCCAAATAAAGCACTTCATTAACATGACTCGATGTTCAATATTTTTCCAGGTATACTAAAAAATGCCATGGGATATATTCTTTCTCTCTCTGTTACAAATTGCTTTAATAAAGCAATATGTACCTATATCCCAAAAGAAAAATCAAAGTAGTAAAGTCTAGAAAAAATATGATTCCCTTATTTGCACTTATTGTAGATTACGATCTTTACTTGTATATTTTGTAAGGAAACAATATAATTTTTTCCAGACCTTATTACTTCTCTTTTTCTTTAAAAATATAGGTAAACATTGACATGTATTTCCATACTTACATTCCTAACATTCATATAACAAGAAGTGTTTGACAGAACTCATTTCCCACTACTGTGAACTGAATGTTTGCATCCTCCCAAAACTCATGTTGAGACTTAATACCCAATGTAATCCTATTAGGAAGTGGGGTCATTGAGAAGGACTAGGTCATAAGTGTGGAGCTCTCCTGAATGAGACTAGTGTTCTTATAAAAAAGATCCCACAGAGCTCCCTAGCCTCTTCTGCATGTGAGGTTACAGTAAGAAAAATGCCAAAATGCAGAAGCAGGCTCTCATAAGACATGGGATCTGCTGCTGCCACAATCTTGGACTCCCCGGCTTCCAGGACTGTGAGATATAAATATTAGCTGTTTGTAAGTCTCCTATACATGGTATTTTTGTTATAGTAGCTAGAATGAATGGACACCTACATCTTCAAAAAAAAAAAGTACATTGTTGTTCATTTTAATCTTTGCCAATCTGAAAATTCAAAATATTTCATTGCTATTTAAATTGTATTACTTTGATTTCATAGATATTTGAGGAGCTTTTCACATTTTTACATATTTCTTTTTTCTGAATTTATGCCTTTTTTACAATTTTCTGTCAGGGAATTAATCTTAGCTGATTTACAATAAGCTTTATTTAGGCAAATATTGACATTTTTACCTTGCAAGTGGAAAATTTCCAAATTGTTCACTTCCTTCTATTTTTTATGCTTTATTTTGATATACTGTTTATTATTTAATTTTATACTTTAAGGTTTATAGCTTTGGGGTTGTGTTTGAAATTTCAGACCTCCATTATAATCTTACTCTATTCTAAATGTGTATAAAGTTCACTTAAAATTGAATGGTACATTAACCATCCATTTCATTTCAATTCTTAAATCTCTCTCCAGTTCTTTGGAGTTAAATTTTGTCTCATCCCTGCACCTCATCCTGCCTCTTTCATTATTTTTAATAAATCTCATTCTGTTTATAGTCTATACCAATAACTATTTTTCCTATTAGAGAATACCAACGTATCCTTTTTTAACCATTCTTCTCTTAGTTTCTTGCCTAATATTTTTAAAGGAACAATTGTATTAATTTCCAGTTGTTGAAACAGTTTATGGAAAAGTAAAATACTCACTGTGTATCAGGTCCTATACTAGGAGTTGCAAGCTTAGCAAACATGTTCCTGGGCCATGGAGCACCTCTTTGACACATTGTTCTTCATTTTATCAATTTCACAAATATTATTAATATCTCTTCCCCAGAGTATGTTCCATGCTGAATTTATTAAAAGAGATAATTTAGTTACCTCAGATTGCTTTTTAATGTAACATAAAAATGCAGTCCATAAAAGTGTTTCCTAATATCTTTTAAAATCATTAAGGGCGTACAAAGACTGAGCTTGCTGTAAAATATGGCAAAGTAAAATGTGTTATGAACAATATCAATGCATATATGGGAAAATGTAACTCAATATTTATATTGGAAAGTATTGCCTCCTTTTATATTTTAGGAGTTAGGGTAGAAATAGTATTGTGTATTTGGATCTTTTTATTCTTACTAGATATTTTTCCACTTATTTTTCTTTCAGTCACTGAGAGAAGGGGTTGAAATCTGTAACTATAATTGTGAATTTGCTATTTCCCCCTACAATTTGTCAGGTTTATTTTAATTCTTGTATTTTGAATTTCCCTTAATGAGTATATACACACAACATTTGTATGTCTTCTTGATGAATGTTTCCTTTATCATCATAAAATTATCTCTCTGTTCATACCCTTTTCTCTCAGGTCAACTTTCTCTAATATCAATATATCTACTCTGACTTTCTCATGATTAGTGTTTGTATGGCATAATTTTTCAATTTTTGAAAAACTCTTTGCAACCTTATGTTATATGCATCTTTTGTAAGAGCATGTAGTTGGGTCTTGCTTTTTAATCCAGTATGATAATTACTAGTTTTAAGGAGAGTATTTACTCCTTTTACATTTATAGTCATTATTGATATGGATAGAATTTTTACCTTCATAATCTTTATTTTATTACTTATCCATTCTGTTCTTTCCCCCCTTCCTTCTATTTCATTTGGATCAATTGTTTACGTTTTAGTATTCCACTGTATCTCCTCCATTGATTTAGCAACTATATATTTTTAATAGATGTATATATGGCTACTCTAGAGTTTATAAAATCTTTAGCTTATCACTGTTTACCTTCAGAAAATATTATTACACTTCACATATAACATAAGAAGCTGACAAAAGAGAGTTTAAACAGATCAATGAAGGTCTCTCAAGTAGTTTGGGAAGTGATGAAGAATAAAACTCAAAATTTATGACCTCCACCTTTGTCTTTTAACACGATGCCATTACTTAGGCCACATCTAGTCAAACAAAATAAAGCACTCACAGGTGACCAGGACTCTATTATATAGATGATCGACCTACCTAGGATAAGAAACATGCAAAACGTTGGGGAAGATTCTTTGTTTTACGGCTGGCCTGGTTTCAAAACTTGACTATGATAAGTGCTTCTTATTAACAATTAACTTGTAAAGTTTATCTCTGAATTTCATTTTCCCCACCAAGAATCAGAGACAAACAAACCTACTTCATATAAAAAGTAATTAAAGAAGAAATATTATGAACAATATGGAGGTGCATAATAAATATTCATTCCATTCCTAGATTTGTGATTCTTTTCTGCCAGAGGATTTAAAATAGAAAAGAAAAGAAAGAAAAGCAATTGTGTGATTTTGGTTTTTTTTTTTTATATATTTATTTGTAACCTGTTTTGGGGAAGATTTTATAAAAACAAGACTTAAACCATCTTCCTGAAAGGTGGAAGTTAACTTGTATATACATTATGAATATATCTTTGCATGATAAATAATTAAAAATTTACTATTGTTAGAAGTAGGTATCTAATCTGGGTTGATTTATATTTAGCATTATAATATTAAGATAAACAGATATTGAATTAGACTGCCTCTATTCCATTGAAATGCTTGTGAATATTATAAAATTGCAGAAAAGCCAATAACAAATCCATATATTTTTAGTCAGAAACACTACAATGTGACCAGTAACTAACACCAGCTATGTGTTTTGTTTTATGAATAATTTTATATTTTCTCTTTAAATTTCATTAGACCAAAGCATTCTCAAAGAAGTTAAGCTCTAGCCAGTCACTTAGTTAATTGTTTATCAACTCCATCAATCTTTTGAACATCTATATTTTTCACCTGAATTAAAAGTAGAGATTCTTTGAATTATTTTATGGATTTTCTGGCAATGAGCTAACAGAGGATATATTAACTAATTGACTCTGCTTAACATTACTTTGTGCATGTTGTTGTCTGCTTTTCATTCCAAATGGCTAATTTTCTCACCAGACAAGGTCCAGTCTATGGAAATGTCCAATTATCTAGCACTCAACCTTAGAAATATGTGCATCTGGAGAGGATGTGGAGAAAAGGGAACCCTCCTACATTGTTGATGGGAATGTAAATTGGTGTAGCCACTGTGGAAAACTGTATGGTGGTTCCTCAGAAAACTAAAAATAGAACTACCATATGATACAGCAATCCCACTCCTGGGCATATATCCAGACAAAACTAATTCAAAAAATACACTCACCCCTATGTTCATAGCAGCACTATTCACAATAACAAAGACATAGAAGCAACTTAAATGTCCATCAAAAAATGAATGGATAAAGAAGATGTGGTACATGTGTAAAATGGAATACTGCTCAGCCACAAAAAAGAATGAAATAATGCCATTTGCAGCAACATGGATGCAACTAGAGATTAGCATACTAAGTGAATTAGAAAGGGAAAGACAAATACCATATGATATCATTTATATGTAGAATCTAAAATATGACACAAATGAACCTATCTATGAAAGAGAAACAGAGTCATGGACATAGAGAACAGACTAGTGGTTGCCAAGAGGGAGAGGGTTGGGGAGGGATGGAGTGGGAGGTTGGAGTTAGCAGAGGTAAGATTTTATATATAGAATGGATAAACAACAAAGTCCTACTGTATAACACTCCTATGATAAACCATAATGGAAAAGAATATAAAAAAAAGAATGTGTATATATGTATAACTGAATAACTTTGCTGTACAGCAGTAATTATCACAACATTGTGAATCAACTATAAGTCAATAAACATACTAAAAAAAGAAAATTTTAATGGTTTAGTATGTAATGTTAATTCTATTAGAAGCTTTATTCGAATGCTACAGAAATGTTAGAGGATTAAAGATACTTCATATTGTTTCTGAAACATTTTGTGATACATTTTTATTTGAATTACTAAACAATCTGTTCATTTGCTAAATAGTTTAAAAGTAGTTCTTTTAGTTACAAATATAAAATTCAATACTTAAAAAAAAAAAAGAAATATGTGCATCCACAAATATCCTATATGGAAACCAAAAGTTACTGGAAGTGTCTCTTCTTAATTCACCTTAGCTCATTAAGGCTACCAGGTCAGCAGCTCTGTATACTGCTCCAGGCATTTTTGACATTTTTAAGTGCTTAAATTGATAATTTTGAAAAGTATTTTTTGTCTTTTCCAAATCCCACAGAAAGTTGCTGCATCAAAACTTCAAATATGTTTGGCACAAACTGTTGGAAATGTGTTTGGTACAAAGAGTTGGAAAAATATTTTCTGGAGGAATGATTGTGGGATCCTAAGTTTACTTTTATTTTTATGTGATCTTTAAGGCCTCTTCTCATTATTTAAATGACCTGTGTGTTGTTTGTATCTTTTCTTTTGTCTTCAGAAAAGAAAGTTTCCTCTTTAAACTCTGAAGGCATGTGGGGAGTACTGTAGAAATTTACACAATGAAGGTCTTTACCAGAACCTTTTCCCACTTCCATACAAAGAGATGTGAGTCACTTGAGAGATACTCTCTTATTAGCATAGCCACTGTTTGGCATAAATGCCAACATTTTAGCTTATACTCTTTTCTTTTCTCTCTTTGGAAGGTATATTGCAATACAAATGACTGAAATATTTGGAGATGGAAGTGGCAGACTGCAATAAGTGGTAAAGAGTTCACAAATATATTCTAGGCTCTAGATTCTTTGTGTCCCTCCATTCAAAAGAGTTATAAAGTTTTTTTTGGATGAAAAATACATATTCAGCAGAGTTTAAAATGCTTTGTGAAATAATAGTAAATAATCATAACACTACTATCATAACTCATTATATATCTATAGAAAGTCTTATATTTTTAAAGAGCTGTTATATACATCCTACTATCTGAGTAAATACAGGAGGAGTGAAATTGTGGGTGATTTGACATTGTCTTGATATCTACACTGGCACTACATATGTTCTTACCTTTTTTCTTTCCCCCTGACATGTGATATAAAGAAAGTTTTACAAAGCAAATTGATTGCCTTTCAATGAACTGAAGTTTTACCCTGCTTTATTCTTATCAAGTCTCTACCTGCAATTAGACCAATTCGGAAAGAAAGGCAAAGTTACAAGGAGCAGTTTTATTGCAGAATATTGTTTGCAGTGAATTGCTGCAGTGATACTTCCATTTTTCACTCATAAAACAAATAGACAAGTATTTTGCACTTAATGATACCCCAGGGATCAGGGTTAATGCATGCATTCAACCTAGGCAGTCAGTCATGCAACACCATTTATTCTGAGTAAATAAATCGAGTTCCCTGGTTAAAAGAGAGAGTCAAGTGTGATGTGGGGTGAAGAGAATGATTCTCCGGGGAAAAAGTGAGAAGTTAATTTCCCTCAAATATAACAGGCAGAGACAAAACAAATGAGATCAATTAATACGGAAGCAAAATAAATTACTTCAAAAGAAAAAGTAAATCTAAAGATTGAGGAAGTAGCCCTTTATATGAAATATTTATTGAATACAAAGAGTTAGAGATAAAACTGTAGAATGACAGATTCTACTTTTATTTTACAATAGGTTTACTTTTGCTTGTATTTTGAAATCTGTTTTGTTTTATTTTTGTATCTTTATTTATTTATTTTTTGCGGTACGTGGGCCTCTCACTGTTGCGGCCTCTCCCATTGCGGAGCACAGGCTCCAGACGTGCAGGCTCAGCGGTCATGGCTCAGGGCCATAGCCGCTCCGCTGCATGTGGGATCTTCCCGGACCGGAGCATGAATCCGTGTCCCCTGCATCGGCAGGCGGACTCTCAACCACTGCGCCACCAGGGAAGCCCTATTTTTGTATTTTTAATATTTAGGCACTCACATTGATATAAACTCTATACTTTTATAAGATGTAAAATGGATAGTATGGAAATATACCTAACAAACTTCTTAGTATACAGGCATTTGGTTAAGATGAGGATTTGGCTAGATTCTTCTTTAGGGTGAATTAAAGCTGAATTTTTACCTTAAATACTTATAACTCACACCTCTTCTCTTGGTACTTAATGTCATTTTAATAAATGTATTAATACTTTTGTCATTTTCTTTTTACTTATAAGGACTTCATATAATTTTAAATTTATTACTTGACACTATATGCTTATAATTTCTCAGAAGCTCCAGACTTACAAATATTTCTCTACAAAAATATCTATAATATGGAAATGAGGTGAGCAAGAAATACATGAAAATACTTTTTGAATTTTTATTTCACCACCTGAGGACTCATAAAGATAATATTTTCTAACATTTCATACATGCATTCCTCTAATTTTCTTGACTTCATTGTCTGGTTCCAAAAAAAAAAAAGACTAGAGTATTACTTGATTACATAAAGACAGCACATACAAATCTGGATCAAAAGAACCAAATCAGTCATTTTTCACATGACTGCTGTAACAATTGTTTGAGCAATTGTTGAAACTATTATAATTTTTTTAATATGATAGAAGTACATTTCTACTTCACTATGACATTTTCATTTTGGCAGCTATCAAAGATTTAGATGAAATGGATATATATTTTCAATGTAAGTATACAAATTACATTAACCTGACAAGTTTTAAAGATCTTAAGAAAAAATTCTGACATTAAATATGATTATAGATTTAGAGCCCAGAAGATGGAAGCATTCATATTTCAGGGAGTATATTTAAATTTAAGGTTCAAGTTGGAAAATACACTTATTTTTTTTGTTTTTTCCACAACTAAACATTGAATACTGGGAAATCATGTCAGCCAGGACTAAAATTTCATGTAATATATCTGAAAATAAAATAAAATCTATTTTCTCAATATATGAGGATGAATATATATGAAGTATGGATGAATATGAAGCCAACTATTAAATTTTTGCCTTTGCCTGTTTGACTCTATGGCACATGGAGCCAATTTAGCCTGTTTTTGTAAATAAAGTTTTATTGAAAGACAGCCATATTCGTTCATTGACATATTGTCAATGGCTTTTTTTCACTATCAACAGGAGAGTTTAGTAGTTACTCTATATAGTTACAGATTGTATGGCCTGCAAAGTCAAATTTACTATCTGTCTCTTAAGGGAAAGTATGTAGACTGAATAGGTCTTGAATTGTTTTGTCTTGTTTTAAACTAAGTAGTTGACTCCATGCTTAGTGTAATAAATAATTAAATATAATAGTACAATACACTGGGGACCAAATATGGATTAAAAAGCATAGGCGCTCATCAGAGATTTTTCAGATGAAGAAAACCCAACTGTTTTTATGAATTCATGCTTAAGTGGTATTGCATTAAAAATAAGTATCTCACTGATTACGTTGGGTTGGCTATTTGAAAAGACTTACTAGACTCCGTAGTATAAATCTACGTAAGTCTTTAATAAAGTTAAGAGTTACAGTAAGGGAAAGAAAGCCCCGGCAGCCATGGAAACCCACCAGATTTCTAGGTGAATTCCTTAAGATCTTTACTTGTTTACCAAGCACGTGCCTGTTGGAAAGAATTTGATAATTTAGAGAAGCAACTTAATGCTTCCTTTCAGATGAACGAAGGATAAAGTGATAGCCTCTTCCAAACACCTAAAGGAAGTATATCTATAAGAAATTTTCATTATAAAAATCATTTAAAGCTCTAGAGATCAGAAGTCACAGCTGCAAGTTCACTATGTGGCACAAGATACTTTCAATTCTTAAAAAAAAAAAAAAAATTCAGGGCAATATAAGGCTCTGGGTTGCTTAATCTTGGCAAAAATCCAGTAGCAGTTTAAGCAGTGATGGTAATACATAGAGTTGGAACCTAGAAGAATGAATTAATTTAAATCATCTAAGAATTTCATAATCTCTATGAAAGCCATAAAGGCTCTTCTAGTTTTGGAAGTTAGTTTGATCTTTAAAAAAAAAAAAAAAAAAAAAATAGAGTACTCATTTTTACATGTGTGAGTGTGTGTGTGTTTAAAGAAGCATTATTATTTTTTTTAAATGCCCATCTGTGAGGGTTATCTATTAATTGCCCCCTTGGTGCTTTATTATTTCTAGTCCTTGATGATGATTAAAATTTGAGTCTTTTCATGGAAACAAGCAATATCTACAATGGGTCTCTCAAAAACACATTACAGAAACATTATAGTACTGTTTTGGGACACTTTATTAGGTGTAAAAGATTATTGGCTTCATGTTCTTACCAGTAAGTGTTTCCCCCTATGAATGTTTTAAAAGTCTAGTATAGATCAATTCAGCAGAATCAGGGTAATCAAAAAACAAATCCAGGACTAATTCTTTTTTTCTCCTTCACTTTACTATTAACATCATTTTTGTTGGTATTATCTCATGGCAACAGTCATTCCCAAATACATGGAGTGGCATGTTTGCTTTCCTTGAAACATGAATCAGAGATATCTGAGTTCCTTATTTTTGTTATGCTTTACCACATCCATTCTCTAAATCCAAGTTAAATCCAAAAAGTACCTATGACAACTTACAGAGATGAAAGATTCGCACATTTGTGAGAACTCTGTTTATTGAGCATATCCTATTCCTTGCTTTCTGATATGATGGGAAAAAGACAATGGTATATTGCAAAAATACTTACTTTTTCTATGTTTATAGACATTATTTTAATTGATAATTCTCCAGGACAAATCAATTGTTTCATAATACCAGATATCTTTCCATTTAGTGGACACTTTCAAAATGATTACCTTGTTCCCATACCTTTGATTCAGGTAAAATTTACTATGTATTTGAGTATGACATATCTTTAATAGCCATTCTTTCGATCTCCATGGTTTGAAAAATAAATATCATTTGCTATATAAAGTGAATATAATTTTTACAAGTCCCCCGCTCTCTTTTGAAATGATTGTGAAGTTCTGTAGGGAAACAAACTAATTTCATATGTCATTCATAATTTAACATTTATTTTTTATATTGCCTAAGCAAAAGTTTTGACTTAGTAAATAGATACTATATGTTAAGGTAAGAATACAAGAATGATCATCAATATTTCTGCCTTGAGGAAAATTTCCTATTTTCATATGGGACAGCTTTTTTCTTTTTTAACATCTTTATTGGAGTATATTTGCTTTACAATGGTATTAGTTTCTGCTTTATAACAAAGTGAATCAGCTAAACATATACATATATCCCCATATCTCCTCCCCCTTGCATCTCCCTACCACCCTCCCTATCCCACCCCTCTAGGTGGTCACAAAGCACCAAGCTGATCTCCCTGTGCAATGTGGCTGTTTTCCACTAGCTATCTATTTTACATTTGGTAGTGTATATATGTCCATGCCACTCTCTCACTTAGCCCCAGATTACCCTTCCCTCTCCCCGTGACCTCAATTCCATTTTTTACGTCTGCGTCTTTATTCCTGTCCTGCCCCTAGGTTCTTCAAAACCATTTTTTATTTCAGATTCCATATACATGTTTTAGTATATGGTATTTGTTTTTCTCTTTCAAACTTACTTCACTCAGCATGACAGACTCTAGGTCCATCCACCCAACTACAAATAACTCAATTTTGTTTCTTTTTTTGGCTGAGTAATATTCCATTGTATATATGTGCCACATCTTCTTTATCCATTCATCTGTTGATGGATACTTAGGTTGCTTCCATGTCCTGGCTATCGTAAATAGAGCTGCAATGAACATTTTGGTACATGACTCTTTTTGAATTATGGTTTTCTCAGGGTATATGCCCAGTAGTGTGATTGCTGGGTCATATGGTAGTTCTATTTTTAGTTTTTTAAGGAACCTCTGTACTGTTCTCCATAGTGGCTGTATCAATTTATATTCCCACCAACAGTGCAAGACGGCTCCCTTTTCACTACACCCTCTCCAGCATATATTGCTTGCAGATTTTTTGGTGATAGCCATTCTGACTGGTGTGAGGTGATACATCATTGTAGTTTTGATTTGCATTTCTCTAATAATTAGTGTTGTTGAGCGTCCTTTCATGTTTGTTGGCAATCTGCGTATCTTCTTTGGAGAAATGTCTGTTTAGGTCTTCTGTCCATTTTTGGATTGGGTTGTTGGTGTTTTTGATATTGAGCTGCATGAGCTGCTTGTAAATTATGGAGATTAATCCTTTGTCAGTTGCTTCGTTTGCAAATATTTTCTCCCATTCTAAGGGTTGCCTTTTCGTCTGGTTTATGGTTTCCTTTGCTCTGCAAAAGCTTTTAAGTTTCATTAGGTCCCATTTGTTTATTTTTGTTTTTATTTCCATTTCTCTAGGAGGTGGGTCAAAAAGGATCTTGCTGTGATTTATGTCAGAGTGTTCTGCCTATGTTTTCCTCTAAGAGTTTGACAGTGTCTGGTCTTACATTTAGGTCTTTAATCCATTTTGAGTTTATTTTTGTGTATGGTGTTAGGGAGTTTTCTAAATTCATTCATTTACATGTAGCTGCCCAGTTTTCCCAGCACCACTTATTGAAGAGGCTGTCTTTTCTCCACTGTATATTCTAGCCTCCTTTATCAAAAATAACGTGACCATATGTGCGTGGGTTTATCTCTGGGCTTTCTATCCTGTTCCATTGATCTATATTTCTGTTTTTGTGCCAGTACCATACTGTCTTGATTACTGTATCTTTGTAGTATAATCTGAAGTCAGGGAGCCTGATTCCTCCAATTCCGTTTTTTTTCCTCAAGATTGCTTTGGCTATTCGGGGTCTGTGTTTCCATACAAATTGTGAAATTTTTTGTACTAGTTCTGTGAAAAATGCCATTGGTAGTTTTATAGATTGCTTTGGGTAGTATAGTCATTTTCACAATGTTGATACTTCCAATCCAAGAACATGGTATATTACTTCATCTCTTTGTATCATCTTTAATTTCTTTCATCAGTGTCTTATTCTTTTCTGCATACTGGTCTTTTGTCTCCTTATGTAGGTTTATTCCTAGTATTTTATTCTTTTTGTTGCAATGGTAAATGAGGGTGTTTCCTTAATTTCTCCTTCAGATTTTTCATCATTAGTGTATAGGAATGAAAGAGATTTCTATGCATTAATTTTGTATCCTGTTACTTTTCCAAATTCACTAGCTCTAGTAGTTTTCTGGTAGCATCTTTAGGGTTCTCTATGCATAGTATCATGTAATCTGCAAACAGTGACCATTTTACTTCTTCTTTTCCAATTTGTATTCCTTTTATTTCTTTTTCTTCTCTGATTGCTGTGGTTAAAACTTCCAAAAGTATGTTGAATAATGGTGAGAGTGAACAACCTTTTCTTCTTGCTGATCGTAGAGGAAATGGTTTCAGTTTTTCACCATTAAGAACAATGTTGTCTCTGGGCTTGTCATATATGGCCTTTATTATGTTGAGGTAAGTTCTCTCTATGCTTACTTTCTAGAGGGATTTTTCATAAATGGGTGTTGAACTTTTTCGAAAACTTTTTCTACTACTACTGAGATGATCATATAGTTTTTCTCCTTCAATTTGTTAATTTGGTGTATCACATTGATTGATTTGCGTATATTGCAGAATCCTTGCATTCCTGGGATGAACCCCACTTGATCATGGTGTATGATCCTTTTAATGTGCTGTTGGATTCTGTTTGCTAGTGTTTTGTTGAGGATTTTTGCATCCATATTCATCAGTGATATTGGCCTGCAGTTTTCTTTCTTTGTGACCTCTTTTTCTGCTTTTAGTATCAGTGTGATGGTGGCCTCATAGAATGAGTTTAGGAGTGTACCTCCCTCTGCTATATTTTGAAGGAGTTTGAGAAGGATAGGTGTTAGCTCTTCCCTAAATGTTTGATAGAATTCGCCTGTGAAGCCATCTGGTCCTGGGCTTTTGTTTGTTGGAAGATTTTTAATCAGTCTCAATTTCAGTGCTTGTGATTTGTCTGTTTATATTTTCTATTTCTTCCTGGTTCAGTCTCAGAAGGTTGTGCTTTTCTAAGAATTTGTCGGTTTCTTTCAGGTTGTCCATTTTATGGGCATATAGTTGCTTGTAGTAATCTCTCATGATCCTTTGTATTTCTGCAGTGTCAGTTGTTACTTTTCTGTTTTCATTTCTAATTCTATTGGTTTGAGTTTTCGCCCTTTTTTTCTTGATGTGCTGGCTAAAGGTTTATCAATTTTTTAATCTTCACAAAGAACCAGCTTTTAGTTTTATTGATCTTTGCTATTGTTTCCTTCATTTCTTTTTCATTTATTTCTGATCTGATATTTATGATTTCTTTCCTTCTTCTAACTTTGGGGTTATTTTGTTCTTCTTTCTCTAATTGCTTTAGGTGTAAGGTTAGGTTGTTGTTTTGAGATGTTTTTTGTTTCTTCAGATAGGATTGTATTGCTATAAACTTCCTTCTTAGAACTGCTTTCTTCTGCATCCTGTAGTTTTTGGGTCATCATGTTTTCATTGTCATTTGTTTCTAGGTATTTTTTTATTTCCTTTTTTGATTTCTTCAGTGATCTCTTGGTTATTTAGTAGTGTATTGTTTAGCCTCCATGTGTTTGTAATTTTTACAGATTTTTTTCCTGTAAATAATACCTAGTCTCATAGCATTATAGTAGGAAAGGATGCTTGATATGATTTCAATTTTCTTAAATTCATTGAGGCTTGATATGTGACCCAAGATGTGATTTATCCTGGAGAATGTTCCATGCACACTTGAGAGAAAGTGTAATCTGCAGTTTTTGGATGGGATGTCCTATAAATATCAATTAAGTCCATCTTGTTTAATGTATCATTTAAAGCTTGTGTTTCCTTACTTATTTTAATTTTGGATGGTCTGTACATTGGTGAAAGTGGGGTGTTAATGTCCCCTACTATGATTGTGTTACTGTCAATTTCCCCTTTTATGGCTGTTGGCATTTGCCTTAAGTATTGAAGTGCTCCTATGTTGGGTGCATAAATATTTATAATTGTTATATTTTCTTCTTGGATTGATCCCTTGATCATTATGTAGTGTCCTTCTTTTTCTCTTGTAATAGTCTCTATTTATAAAGTCTATTTTGTCTGATATAAGAATAACTACGCCAGCTTTCTTTTGATTTCCATTTGCATGTAGTATCTTTTTTCATCCTCTCTCTTTCAGTCTGTATGTGGGACAGTTTTTAAAATGATCTTGAGAGCTACTTTTTAATATGGCTCTTAGTTATAGAATCAAATTTATTATGTGAGAATATTTATAAAGGTTATTGCAATGCAAGTAGTAAGGCACATTATTATGCCTGAATATCATTTTGTTATTTCTTTGTCAACAATCATCTATGTAAATTCTTTAAGCAGTTTGTTTCTACATAACTCTCTTATTATCATTTTTATTATTATTTTTCTCTGTAAGAGTTGTTATTTGAACTTCATTATCTGAAGTCTGATACTTAAAAATCAGGATTAAGATACTCTAAGACCCTGCTTACTTTAAGAAGACCATGAATTTAAGTTACTTTGCTTTTAAAACTCTGTAAAGAGATTCCTTTCATGTTCTTCCCTTATCAGTTTCAAAAATTTTACTCTCAGTAATATGTTCTAGAAGCTCTAGCTAAAATTTATGCATTTCTGCCAGTTGAATGTTTGCTGAATAACCCTCTTCTTATAATGAATAGTTCATGGCATTTAAAAAAAAAAGTGATGAATCAAATATAAGACCGAATTATCCCTTTGTACCTCTCTACCCTACCTTTTTGGAGAATTCTGAAGAACTTGTAAAGAAACATCTTTTAGGAAGAGGAAAAATGCAGAGCTTGATATCATAAGAGAAAAAGACAATATTAATTCAAATAAACAGGAAATGAATATTTACTTCCCACACACACATACTTCTACTTTATCAAAATTTCTAGTGATTTAGCTTATTTTGTCAGTAAATTGTGATAATTTCACATTAGTGTTTCCCTGATATCTTTGACTTTATTTACATTTTGCAATGATTTCAAGATTGACTCAAAATATAGCTTAGAAACAAATTATTTCATGTTATAACTGCCTTGGTAAATTTAATCTTATGATTTTTAACAGATGAACATGTGATCAATATGACTGTGTATCTGTTACTATGCTACTTGGTGGAATTGAAATGTTTTATTATATGTGTTATTATATATAGTTTATAGTTTATAACATATAAAATGAAATGTTTCAATTCTGCCAAGTAACGTAGTTATATATAATTTGTATATAACATATAGAATATACTTAGGAATAATATATATCCCTAAAATTACTTGTGCACTGATAGGATGTATCATATTTAAGATTGTTGTCTTTGTCATTTCCTCCTAACTAGCATTCCTTCAATTGAAAATAACAAAAACCACATCAACAATAATTCTGACTCAAATTGACTCATGATGAAGGGCATACATTATTACATATATCTCACATGATTAGGACTTCTAAAGATAGGTCAGATTTGAGCGCTGGTTGATTTGGTGGTTCGATGATAATAACATCAACCTCAAGTTTCCTTGCATCTCTTCTGTCTGTTATCCTAAATGAGTTATATTGTCCTCAGCCTAGATCTTTTCAAGTCTCTTATTATGGTTGAGGCAGAACTTTTTCACACACAAATATGTCAGAGGCAGAAAAAGAGTAGGGAATCATAAACATGTGCTCCCTCCACCTGCCAACAGTAAGCCAAATATCAACATATTTAATAAATCAGAGTTGGGTCAGCTCCTTTTTAACTAGTTATAAGCAAGGCAAATTAAAGCACATATAACTGGATTTTACCTAGTAAACCCAACTTGTTGAACTTGGGAGACGCTCTCATGATCTAAAGGTATATAGGACAGAGGTGGACATCACAATGAAATAAGCACTCTATGTCTAAACTAAGGAAATAGACGAAAATGAATGTTGGGTAGAACACAATAAAATTTTCTTTAACAGTTCGTAATAATATTTCACATTAAAAGCATAAGCGTGCCTAAGATTTATCCAATGTAGATGATCTATGTATGAGTTGTCTACCAAATTAAAGGTACCACACATTTAGGAAAATTACTGTCTAAAGAAATCCAAAATAAAGAATTGGGCAACAATCTCATTTTATTTCTTCTAATCTGATGTGATCCATGGTAACTCTAATCCCTTTTCTATAATTTAGCACTACAAAATTCTGTGAGGGCTTAACATATCTGTACCAATCTTGTTTATTTGGGGCCAAACATGTCTTCTTTGAAAATCTTCAGCTCACTGTATTTATAGATCCTCTTACCGTCCTGGTTATTATCTTACTATTACACTTAGAAACAGACACAGAGCTCCATTTTCCAGCTAAGTATATCCTCCAGTAGAAATATATTCTCCCTTAACCAAAAATGTAATTAATAACTGGCTTTACATTAGCTTTTTTTTAGCACTAATGTAACATTCTGTTTCAAATCAAACTTGTACTAAATAAATTCTAATCATTTTGTACATACACAAAAATGAAATTAAGTAATTTTAGATTATTTTTCTTATAGCCTAGTTTTTTCATTTACTTTATTGACCTAAATAAAATTTCTTAGTAAATAATGCATTTTACTAGGAAATTTAACCATTATTAATACTGCCCATGGGGGTACACTTTAAATAACACTCTGAAGATTTATTTTTTATCTAATTCACAGAAGAGGAAAATAAGTTTCAGAGATATTAATTACCGTGCCCAAATTTACACAGCTAGCAAATGGTGTATCTAGACCTCCAAACCACAACTATTTGACATCAAAGCCCATGCTGTTTCACATGTGTCTTTAATGGGAGGGGATATTAATAAAAGTCCAATAGCTAAAAAGTGGTGAAACAGCATAGATTAAAGCGTCTCATGGTGTATTCCTTGAGATATTAATAACTGCTAACATGATGATAAGATGGTTCAGTGATCAAATTATTTGGGAATGGTGGGCTAAAGCATGTTAAATTATGTTATGTCAGAATTTGTCAAAAAGTTTGATATATTTATGTGTATTATAGCTGTTGAACCTCCAAGACAAGAATATAGGATTACAGTTAGCAAGATGATTTCATCATAGAATTGTTGGATGTGCATTTCTTTTTGGTTCCTGTACATCTTAATCCCATAAGAAATAGAATATATGTAATATTACCTGCCAAACTTTAAAAAACTGTGTATTATAGGAAATTTCAAACCTATATAATTGCTGATAAAATTGTTTCTTCAATCTGTGTCTATCCAGCATTAAAAATTATTGATTCATGATAGACCCCCAAATTCTCCCTCAACTTATTTTTGTAGAAATACCAGAATTCTATTATTGCTTCCATAATTATTTCAGGATAAATTTCGAAAAAATGAAATATTTTATAGCAACTATAATATAATTATTAAATTAAATATCTAATCTCTGGCCATTAATATCTAGTCAGTATTTATTCAGTTTACAAATTTCTAATTTTCTCCTAAATGTCATGTTTTAACCATATCAATTCTAAAACCTATGGAATAAACATTAAATGTAAGACTCTCCCAAAGTCCCAAAGTCTCATATATAGTACGTATGTATTAATATTAGTAGCATAAAATTAACAAGCATTTACTAGATGTATTAGCCATCTACTAGTTGCAGACAATAAAAGAAACCTGAATTTTGCCTTTGCCCTTAAGGAAGATTAGAGAGAGTATCAAATGTTTGGTAATGCAGTGTGCATTCAGAAGTTGAAATAAGAGCTGCAGTACCCAGCAACTCGTACCAGCTAGTGTACTTGGTGCACTTTCTTGGAGAAAGTAGACTTTATTTGGATTATGTGACAAAAATTTATTCTCACTGATGTCTGTGTCCAAAGTATACTGCTTTTAACTCCAAAATATAATAAGCCAGTGCAATTTTATCTTGTCCGTGTTACTACCATTTTTAGCCTCAAATAGGAAATAATATCCTTTAATATCTGTCTGACAATGATCATATTAAAGTCAAATAAACATTTTTAAAAGGTGAATTTCATCAAGTCACACTCCTACATAAATAATTATTATTTAAAGAACTTTAAATCATAATTTAAAAAAATTCTTCCCTTCTTCATTATTCAATGTAGGGCCAGATTTTTATATAGTATTATTTCCCTTCTGCCTGAAGAATTCTTCTGAAATTACTTGAAGTAAAGGTCTGCTGGTGATGAATTCTTTCAGGTTTCATATGTCTGAAAAAGTCTTTCCTTCACCTTAGTTTTTTAGTCTTTTCTTTTCTTCTGAATGTTTCATTTTGGATAGGTTCTATTGTTATACCTTCAAGCTCACTAATCTTCACTTCTACAATATCCAAACTTCTGTTAACCACATCCAGTGGATTTTTCATTTTAGATATTTTGATGTATTTAGATGTTTAATCTGGCTATTTTTATTTCTTTCTTCCTCTTCTTTGCATGATCAATCTTTCCTCTAGCATCTTGAGCATATAAATATAGTTATGATAACTATTTTAGTATCATTTTCTAATAATTCTATTATCTAGGTCATCCCTGTGTCAATTTTGATTGATTTTCTGCTCATGATGAGTTCTATTTTCCTCTATTTTCACATGCCTGGAAATTTTTTACTAACTGACAGACATTGTGAATTTTACCTTGTTGTAGACTGGATATTTTTGTTGTTGTTGTTTTTCCTATGAATATTCTTGAGCTTGTTTTGAAATGCAGTTAAGTTACTTGGAAATTGTATGATACTTTTAGTTTTTACTTTTAAGCTTTGTTACGTAAGACCCAAGCTGTGTTTTGTCCAAAAATAATTTGTTCCTCATTATTCAGGCAGTACCCTTCTGGGTACTATACTTCTCCATTAGTTATGAGTTTTTCCACTTGAATTGACAGGAAAAGACCTATTCCTTGCCCTCTGCAAACTCTTAAGGTTGTTCCTTCTGCTCTTTTGTGTGATTTTTTTCCTGGCCACTTGTGGTTTCCTGACAGGTATGCCCCCTGCTCAAGACTTGAGGGGAACCCTCTGCAGATCCCCCAGTTTCTCTTTCTGTGCAGCTCTCATCTCTCCCATCCTCTGTCTTTCCTCTGGATCTCCAGCTCCATCCCTTCAACCAATGAGAAAACATGCTTTGCCTGAGTTTCTCTTCCCCGTCTGTTGACCAGAAGCTCTCTCTAGGAATTGAAATAGCAAAATCATAGGTCCTACCTTATTCATTGCATGTTCCCCAGCAATCACTAATCATCATTCCTCGTTTCTTGATATCCAAGGTATTGAAAACATATGTCTTATATATTTTCTTTAGTTTTTAAATTATTTCAGGCAGGGCATTAAATTTAGTCCTGGTTATTGCATCTTTACTGAAAGAATAAATAGACACACCTTTCTTGTGCCCCCAAAGATAACTGAGGGCATTCTGAAAGTAGGTTAGCAGGACCTTGAAGGTATTGATAACATTTGACACAATAATTCTTCTAATTACCTATTGTGAAGTCAAAGATAAAATTATTGATGAGTGAAAGGTGTAACTGAAGAATGCTATTTAAAATAGTATTTATAAAATGAATATTATAATAATTTAATGTCACACAAATACTTCCCTTTTAAAAATAATATGCAATCAGTTGCAAAGCATATTTTTAAAAATGTTAATTATTTGAGAATATTCAGAAAAATACGAATCTAAAAGAAAAATTTGAAGGCTTCCCTGGAGGCGCAGTGGTTGAGAGTCCGCCTGCTGATGCAGGGGACACAGGTTCGTGCCCCGGTCCGGGAAGATCCCCCATGCCGCGGAGCGGCTGGGCCGGTGAGCCATGGCCACTGAGCCTGCGCGTCTGGAGCCTGTGCTCCGCAACGGGAGAGGCCACAACAGTGAGAGGCCCGCGTACCACAAAAAAAAAAAAAAAAAAAAAAGAAAAAGAAAAATTTGAAAAGTTACCAAAATAGTATATGTACATGCAGCTATCACTCTCTCTCCCGTTTCTCTCCCTTCCTCCCTACTTCCGTCTCTATGTCTTACTTACTCTGCAGTGGCCTCCCCTGCACCTCACCACACACATACACATATGCATACACACACACACACAATATGCACATTTTCATAGATTGGAATGAAGTGAAATATACCAAAACATTAACTGTTTTTATTTTCAGATAGTGAATTAAGGGTGATTTTTGTTTTCTGTATTATCAGCAAAATAATATTACTTGTAAAAAGACTCATTCTGTTGACATAAATTCACTACCTTATTTTTTTAAGTAAGGTAGAAACTTAATATGAGGGTAAAAGGAAGTAGGTACTGGCTGGATTCATGCCCTTCTGGCTGAGACCTCATAGTTCATCACATCAAATACTCTCGCTGTGACGCCCTCAATCCCCTTGCCTCTTGTATCTCTGGCACACATGCTTCTGTAAAACTATCTCTAGATTCTTCAAACATCTCACTTATCTTTATCCCTTGACCACAGAGTAACTTTGGAGAAAGCCATAATCTTGAGCTATTTGTTGGCACTATACATTTTTTTTCACCAAACTTAGACCAGAATCAATACGCAGTAACCTTTTTCTACCTATGAATACTGATATCCCCAACCTTTGCTAGTCTCAGTAATCCTCTTTAGCCCACAACTTTTATCCTTAGTTTTAACAGATGTCTTTTGTTCTCAATTGACAAACCCCAAATTTTCTTCAGGAAAACTGTTGCTTACAGAACCGCAGGAAATCTCTCTAATGTCCTAATAAATGAATTTTGCAACCATAGCAATAGCCATGAGTTTTCCTAAAATACCCTATGATTTTTAGACAATTTCAATATGAAGGCTGAACAAAAGTTTGATTATAATTTGCTCTCTAGGATTGGATTCTCTAACATAAAAGTAAACATTTTTCTATCAAATAAAAAAACAAATATATATAAAAAACACATAAATCAAATACCCAGTTTCTCTCTTAATTAAAGAATATAGGATGACTATATTTAATAATTCAAGTAAGCACCTGCAGCATTATTCACAATAGACAAAAAGTGGAAACAATGGAAACATTCATCAATTGATGAAAGGATAAACAAAATGTGGTATATCTGTACAATGGAATATTTTTCAACCAATAAAATGGATTGAAATGCTGTTATATGCTCTACCATGCACAGATGTGAAAATATGCTTAGTGAAAGAGGACAGACACACAGGTCACATATTGTGTCTTTCCATTCACATGGAATGTCTAGATAGAATAGGTAATTCTATAGTAGATTAGTGGTTGCCAGGAAATCAGGGAAGGGGGAAAAGTAAAATAACTGCTTATAGATACCAATTTCTTTGGGGGATGATGAGAATATTGTGCAATTAGTTAGTGGTGATGTTTGCACAACTTTGTAAATACTGAAAACCACTGAATTTTACACTTTGAAATGCTAAGTTTTCTGGTGTATGGACTATATCTCAAATCCTCAAATTGGAAAACAAAGAAAAGACCTATTTTTTATAAGCATGCATTTGCTTACATAGATCTTTTTAAAACTCTCTTAAAGTGTATGATATACAGTTTTTCATGCATAATATCCTGAAATCAAATGTTAGCAAAGGAAATAAAAATTATAAACATAGAATGGTATCGTATCTCTCTATCATCTATCTAACTGTCCATCTGACTACCATCTAATCTATCAATATATCATCTATCTCTATCTATCTATCTATCATGAATAAAATATGAGAAACCTCAATCACACTCAATAACTTTGAGAATCCATGATCTAGGTATTTTCACATTTATACTCCACTTGATTACTTGTAAATGTGCTTTAGCTTTCTGTTTTGTTCATCTTTAGCTACTCCTTGTTCCCATATTTTAGAATTGTGCAGTCTGCAAAGATGTGATGTCCTATTATCTTGTCAGTAGAAAAATAAGATTTGTGCAGATGAAAGTTCATGGGATTTGTCTTTAGGGATCCATTCCTGAAAATTATATAAAATATAGACTTCAGGTAAAATGGCATTTAGAAATACGTGAATATCTGTTTCAACTAATAAGTCAAGTTTTACTTATGTAATATATTCCAATCACATGGAAGTCGTAAAAGTAAGTGTGATCTCAGAAATGAGTGCTATTACAATAAAATATTCTGCAATAAAACAATACACAGTAAAAATATAAAAGCATAAAAAAGGATTGTGCTCTTGATGCCTTATTTACCAACATTTCAGGGCAGCAAAATTTTTGAAGATTCATTCTTCTTTTAAGTCTTCTTTTTACCAAATACTACTTAGAATACATTTGACCAAAATGATATACTATTCCCTGCATGGTCATAGATTGAGTCAAATAGAGGAAAGGATATACTGAAAAATGAAAAAAATGATCTTCAACACAGTTTAACAGGAACTTATATATGTGTTTTTACTGTAAACATACTGTAGCGCCCATGCCCATACTACCTTTCTCAGATAAGTAATCTTGTGGAATATTCTCTTCTATAAATTTTTTCTAATATGAAAATATAAAAGAGGAAAATAGAATTGAACTACCAAGCCTGTGATCCATTTGTTCTCTGCATCAGGGGGACATTCCAGGCAAAAAGAAAGAAGGCAAGTCATGAGATTTAATTTTCCTGTCTGTGTGGTAAGTGGACATCTGACCAAATAGATTATTTTCGGCTAGAAAGAGAGTACTTATTAATTGAATATTCATAACAGGATTGTCGTTGCTAAGAATTGCTTTTAGAAAATAAACCCTGAAGCTAAGTATTTATAGGCATGGCTCTCTGGGAAATGTCATGTAAGTTGAAATATAAATAGACAGGTTTCATAAGCTAAATGTTCCCTGATATCTGAGGCACTAACCCATGTGCCTCTCATAGAGACCTCTTTTATTCTGGGGCAGAGTTTATGTCTAAGGCAGGAAGGAAGGACATGGAAAGCTGCCCTAAATGTCCAGATCTCTCTCTGCTTTGTCTGTTCCACATAACTGACTGAATCCTTGAAGTTATTAATATATATTGATACCACCTGAGATCTCTGAGTTATACATAAGTCTGAGCTGACAACCTAATCCTTAGTGTAAACTCAAAATGAAATATGTATAATTAGTGTTGAATGCAAACACTCCCCACTAGTTAGTCAGCTCCATAAGGACAGGCTCAAGGTTAGACTTGTTCAAATATTGTCATCCTTTATAAAAAACCAATAATAAAAACCCAGTAACTATTTAAACTAATGAATATAACAGACATACATAAAATGTATTAAAAGTGCAACAAAGTGTCATTACCAACTGTAAATATTTACTCTGCAACTGAGTAAATTAGCCAGAAAAAATGCTTACAAACATTTTGTAATTTTTTTCAATTGTCTTGTTTTGTTTTATCATTTTAAGCTTATAAAAAAGTAGAACACAATGGCTCTCCAATGTACAGTTTCCCTAAAGTTAGGCCTAATGTATGATAGACTTTTTAAATTAAAGTAGAGTTGAGGGGCTTCCCTGGTGGCGCAGTGGTTGCGAGCCCGCCTGCCGATGCAGGGGACACGGGTTCGTGCCCCGGTCTGGGAAGATCCCATATGCCGCAGAGCAGCTGGGCCCGTGAGCCATGGCCGCTGAGCCTGCGCATCCGGAGCCTGTGCTCCGCAACGGGAGAGGCCACAACAGTGAGAGGCCCGCGTACCGCAAAAAAAAAAAAAAAAAAAAAGTAGAGTTGATTCACAATACTATATTAGTTTCTGGTGTGCAACAGAGTGATTCAGGAATTTTACAGATTATACTTACTCCATTTAAAATTACTATAAAATACTGACTATATTCCCTATGCTGCATAATATATCCTTCTGGTTTATTTATTTTATACGTAGTAGTTTGTACCCCTAACCCTCCTCCCTTCCTCTTCCCACTGGTAACAACTAGTTTGTTCTCTGTGAGACTGTTTCTGTTTTGTTACAGTCATTCCTGTTTTATTTTTTAGATTCCACATATAAATCATAACATAGAGCATTTGTCTTTCTCTGACATACCTTAAACATGCTCAGAACACTTATCCTACAGTTGGGTAAAATCATTTAGCACAAAGTCTATTTTATAATAAAGTATTGAATATATCATGTAATTCATGTAATTAATTGAATACTGTACTGAAAGTGAAAACCAAACTGATTGTATGGTTATAGAATGGTTGTAGGTGTACCAGTTGTTTACCCTTGTGATCACATGACTGACTGGGAGCTGTGGCTGTCGCTGCCGAGCATCATGAGAGAGTATTGAACCACATATGGCTAACCCAGGAAAAGATCAAAATTCAAAATTTGAAGATTCATTTATACTGAATGAGTATTGTATCATACCATTGTAATGTGGAAAAATCTTAGGTCAAACCATCCTATTTCAGGGACCATCTATATGTCATTTACAAATATTTTGTTCCAGTCTGTGAGTTGTCTTTTCTCTTTCTTAAAGGTATCCTTTAAAGTACACAAGTTTTAATTTTGATGAAAAACAATTTTTTTTCTTTTGTCAATTATACTTTTAGGTTCTATCTAAAAATCCATCCCCAATTTCAAGGTAATAAAGATTTGCTCTTATGATGGCTCATAAGAATTTTATAGATTTAGCTCTTACATTTATGTCTATCATTCACTTTGAATTAATTTTTTTATGTATTGTGAGATAGGGATCCAAATTCATTCTTTTGTATGTGAATATCCAGTTGTCAATGACCATTTGTTGAAAAGACTGTTTTTCTCCATTATGTATATTGTCTTGGTACCTTTGCCAAAAATCAATTGAACATAAATATAAAGGTTTTTGCTTCTGGATTTTAAATTTAATTCCACTGATTTATCTTTCTGTGCTTGTGCCAATACCATACATTCTTGATTACTGTAACTGTGCAATAATTTTGAAATACAAAATATGTGAGCCCTCAAATTTTGTTCTTGTTCCAGATTCCTTTGGCTTACATTTTCATATGAATTTTAGTGTCAGCTTGTCTGTTTCTGGAAATAGGGTGCTGGAATTTTGATGGGGATAGTGTTGATTCTATAGGTAATTATGAGAAGGATTGCCATCTTAATTTTTATGTCTTCTGATGCATGAACATGAAATGTTATTGCATTGATTTAGATCCTTAAATTCTTTCAACGATGTTTTGTAGTGTTGGGTGTATGTTTTTCACCTTTTTTAAATCATTCTATTAACTGTATTGTAAATGGGGCTGTTTTCTGAATTTCATTTTCATACTGTTCACTGGAATTGTAAAGACATACAATTGATTTAGTTTATTAATGTTGTATCTTGCAAAACTGCTAACCTGGTTTGTAAGTTCTAATAGTGTTTTTGTAGATTCCTTAAAATGTTCTATATATAAAATAATGTTACCTGCAAATAGAAATATTTTTACCTTTTCCTTTCTAATCTAGAATCATGCCTACTTGCTCTACCTAGAATTTCCAGTACAGTGCTGAATTAAAGTGGCAAGAGAAACCACCTTTTTTTTTTTTTTTTTTTTATGATCATAGGGTATAAGCAATCAGTCTTTCACGATTAAGAATAATGGTAGCTGTGGGTTTTTCATAGATCTTTTTCACCAATTTAAATAAGTTCCCTTGTATTGCTAATTTGTCATGTGTTTTTGTTATAAAGGGTATTATACTTTGTAAAATGGTCTTTCCACGTCTACTGAAATTGTTGTATGTTTTTTCTCAGATGTTAAACCAACCTTGCATTCCTGGGGTATATCCCACTTAGTCATGGTGTATACTCCTTTTACATACGTTGCTGGATTTGGTTTGCTGGTATTCAACTGAGGACATTTTGTATCTATATTCTTAAGATGTATTGGTATATGTTTTTCTCTTCTTTTGATGAATTTGTGTTATCAGGGTAATACTGACTTAATTGGTATTAATTAAGAGGTATTAATTCCTCTTTAAACATTTGGTAGAATTTACCAGGGAAGTCATCTGGTCATGATTTTCCTTTGTGGTAAGGTTTTTTGATGGCTAACTCAATCACTTTACTTGTTATAGGTCTATTTAATTTTTCTTTTTCTTCTGCAGTGAGTTCTTGTAATTTGTGTTTTTCTAGGAATTTATTCATTCAGTCTATCTAGTTTTGGCACAAAGTTGTTTGTGGTATCCCATTATATGGTAAGCTGAATGATGACCCACAAAGATATCTATTTCCTAATTCCTGTAACCTGTGAATATTATGGTTTTATTAGTCTACTCTTTACCCCACCAGTGAGGGAGAGATTCCCACCCTAAGGTTATGGGGCTGGCAGAAAAAACAATACCTGGCATTGGTCAAATGAGACCAACAGCAGTTTATTAGTCATATTTACTCCCAGTCTGGAGGAGGAGGACACTGCTTCACACAGGGTCACAGAGGAGCTAGACTTGGAAACCAAGTGAACAAGCAGGAGCTGTGGGAAGCAGGCTTCATAGTAACAAGAGAATAAGGGAATTTCTGGTTCCCTCGGAAGAATATAATTGAATTGTTTGAATAATTCCACAGGCTGGCAGAAAACTGAGTACATATAGAGCTTGCCTATTGTGTCCAAGTTTTTTATTTCCTTGTTGATCTTCCTAGATATTCTATCCATTATTGAAAATGGGGTTTTGTATCTCTAAATATTATTGAATTATCTATTTCTCTCACTAATTGTGACCCTTTTTTCTTACTTCATATATTTTGGGGCTCTGTTATTAGATATATATATTTCATATATTACATAGTTATTATATCTTTCTGATGAATTAAAACATTTATCACTATAAAATGTCCTATTCTGTCTCCATAAACAATTTTTTAAATCCACTTTTTCATATATTTTCAAAGCCACTCCAATTATCTTTTGGTTAATGGTTGCATTGCATGGTAAGCAGACTAATGCCCGCCCTTCCTCCCTCCAAGGTTGTAATCCCTGAAACTTGTAAATAATACCTCACAAAGAAAAGGAGTCCTTGCAGATGTGGTTAAGGATCTTGAGATGGAGAGGTTATCCTGGATTATCTGGGTGAGCTGTAAATGCATTCACAAGTGTCCTTAAAAGAGAAAGGCAGAGAAGACTTTCTTATACACACAGAAGAGAAGGTAATATAAATAGGGAGCAGAAACGCTTTTGAATATGCTTGTCTTGAAGATTGTAGTAATGCACCCACAAGCCAAGGAATATCAGCAGAAACTGGAAGAAAGGCAGTAACTAAATTTACCATTGGAGCATCTTGAGGGAGTGCAGCCCTGCAGACTCCTTGATTTCACCCACTAATAATGATTATAGACTTCTGGGCTCCAGAATGGTGAGAGTATGAATTCCTACTCTTTTAAGTCACCAAGTTTGTGGTGGTTTCTTATAGTAGATACAGAAAACTAATGCATGTGCTATATAGTTTTCATTGTTTTACTTTCAGCTTATTTTTGTCTTTGAATCTAAATTGTTTCTGTTGTGAACATTATGATTTGGATTATGATTTTATCCATCTTTTCAATCACTGCCTTTGATTGGAATTTTTAATACATTTACATTTAATGTAATTATTAGTAAGGCAGGACTTACATCTCCCATATTGCTTTTTTTAAAAAAAATGTCATATAATTTTTTCTCTCTATTCTCCAATTAATGACTTCTTTTGTGTTAAGTAGATATTTTATAGTATACCTTTTTAATTCCACTTCTTCCTGTATATTTTGGGGGTTATTTATTTTTGGTTACTGCCATGGAATGAATGTTTGCATCTCCCTTCCCTCTCCAATTCATGTGTTGAAACCTAATGTGATGGTATTTGGAGGTGGAGCTTTTGGAAAGTTCATGTGTCATGAAGGTGGAACACTCATCAATGAGATATAAAGAGCTCCTTATAAAAGAGGCCTCAGATACCCCTTACCCCTTAAACCATGTGAGGATACAGCAAGAAGACAGCCATCTATGAACATGGAAACAGGCTCTCACCAGACATTAAATCTGATGGAACCTTGATCTTGGACTTCCCATCCTCAGAACAATAAGAAATAAATTTCTGTTGTTTGTGAGCCACATGATCTTTATAGTATTTTTGTTATAGAAGCTGAAGCAGACTAAGACAGTTACTCTAAAGATTATGATTAGCATATAAACTTGAATCAATTTAGCTTGTAATACTAACCTAATTTCAGTGACATACCAAGACTTTGTTCCAATATACCTTTGTTCTTTCCTGCTCTCTTCTATTACTGTCATACAAATTATATCTTCTTACATTACCAACATGATTTTATGATTATCGCTTTAAGTAGCTGCATTTCAAACCAGATAGAACACCAGATTAACAAATAAGAACAGGTGTATTCTGTCCATTTTATTTACCTATGTAATTACCTTTACTGGCATTCTGATCTTTATTTCGTCACTTGGATTCTAGTTACTGTGGATGCTGTAATTTTGCCAGCAGATTGCTATCGTTTTTGGCAATGCCTTGGAATAGAGCTTTCTTTTTCACTGAACTGATTGCTGAGTCAATTCAAATAGCCACAACACCATGGGAATGGAGATTTTCCAGGTTGTTGCTAGTTTGGACAAAATATTCACTGTGATCCAGAGATGACGTTTTTAATGGAGCTCTGAAAGAGATGAATGCTCTCTTTGGCTGTGAATCTACTGGTTTTCATGGCTACTGTGATAAAGAGCTAAAGAGGGAGGGTATGGAGAGTTGGCACACAAGTTGGAAGTCCACAGACACTGCTATCTTATCAAGGTTCAGTAGTTTCTCTTTGATGAACATCTATTAGTTTATTCCATGGAGTTTGTTAATTTCCAGAGTTCTGAAATTGTTGGTAGTATCTGTTTTGCCAGTATTTTTGTTGCTTTTTTGGGAGAATAGTTCACCAAGAGCCTCATTTGGCCATTCTGGAAGCCAGCTTTGATGTATAGGTGTTTACATTTTTTATTCAAGAAACTGCTAATGTTGTCTCTTTTTTTGTAGTTTTAAGAAATGTTGATCTGTTAATTTACTAGAGGTGGCAAAATGATACTATTTTAATTATCCCATTCCTTTATCAGTTATAATCTGGGACACAGAGCTAGAGATAGAAATAGAATACACAGTTGACCCTTAACCCTTAACACTCAAACCCTTGCTGTTCAAGGATCAACTGTATATACATATCTATTGTTATTTGCCAGTTTCTAAAATAATGAGCTGTTTTCTTAGCACTCACCAAATATGATCAATGAGGGGTTTTATTTATTTTGTTTTGTTTGCTTCCTGTGTTTTTGTTTTTTAGTACATTATGGATTCTTGAATTAAACATATTTGTTATGTTTTAGCCAAATATCCTTAAATGCTTACATTGTTTCATCATTAACAGTGGGGGAGGGGGACCATCAAGTTGGTTCCTGAGACATTTTGACATGATGACACTGTTTTTGTTAGCTACTTTTTTTTTTTTTGGTACTTGCCTTGGTATATACTACTTCTCCAAGGGTCTCTTTGTTCATTTTTTAATGAAATTTATATTTAGAGATTACAATTTGCATATTAGGATTACTTACTGCTACTAAACTGGACATTGTTTCCAAGCATTTTAGAGATAGGAAATAAAAATTTTGAAATGAATTTGTGTGTGTGTGTGTGTTGCCAAATAAAAGTTGTAAAAGTTAAACAGGCAAGAAAGACTTTACTGAGAACTATTGCAATAGGGGAAAGAGATTGAATACAACGCCCTTGAAATAAAAGGCAACAATGTTTATAACTGCTGGGGTGAGTTAGTGGAAAGGAGTGGAGGACATTCCCAAGGTTGGTCAATGTCACTAGGACATCTGTGTTTGCTCATTGGCGCTTATCAAAGTCATGCCCCTCCCCTCTCCAGAGACAGAGATAGAGGGGCTCTTTCTTGATGATTATATTTCAAATAGATGGCTCCCAGTTCCATGAGAAAGATGCCTCTGGGTTGTAAAACTGGCAAGACACTGGCAGATTTACATCTCGAAGGGGCAGACAAAGAATTTACAACAAAGTTTTCTAAGGTAAACGCTCTAAGAAAAGGGAGGTCTGGGCATATAGTCAGGAAGAAACCTGTTTAAGTACAGTCAAGCTGAGGGGGCATTAAGAACATCTTGATCAATATGCATATACATGCAAGTATATACATACATGATAATATATGTGTGTGATATAATACAAAAGACAAAATATGTCATGAGTACATCCTAATATTTTCAGGGCAAATTCAGGACTATAGAGATTTTACATAGTCTCACTGATCTTATAACTGTTATTTACTTTTTCCTTCAATAAAAATCCTAGTTAGCAATAATATCACTATAACTAACAATTTATTTTTCTCAAATGCACATACAGCTGTCTCAGAATAATAACTACAGAATTATCACTAAATGAAATTAATTCTGAAGACATATTAAGTTATATTTGCAATTCTTTTTGTCCTTAATTCAAATACAGTTAAATTATGGTATTTCAAAATCACTTGAAAGACTTTTTCTCTGCATTGTACCAATTCAATATAAAGTTGACTTGTTGTAGTTTACTTTTTATTTTTGAAATAACCTTCTTAATGCAAAGTCTTTCCTTGGTTCCAAAATCAAAACTATAAAAATAGTATATTCAGAAAAGTCTAGCTTCTATCCCTGCTCCTCTCCACATTATTCTCTCCCTTTTTATAGATATCCACCCCCTCTTATGTTACAATTTATTGTTCCATTGTTTCTTTTTTAATCATATAAGTAAATATGCATTACTATGTGTTCTTACATATACATGTGTATGTACATAATATATATGTGTGTGTGTGTGTATATATATATACACACACACACACACACATTTTCTATTTGTAGTTCCCTCCCTGCTACAGACTGAATATTTGTATCTTCTCAGAATTCATATGTTAAAACCTAATCCCTAATATGATGATATTAGAAGGTAGACCTTTTGGGAGGTACTTAGCTCACTAGTGCGGAGGCTTCATGAATGCTTTCTTAAGAGACCTCACAGAGATCCCTCTTCCTTTTGCCATATGAGATTACAGGGAGAAGACAGCTATCAGTGAGGAAGCAAGCTCTCCCCAGACACCAAATCTGCAGGCATCATGATCTTAGATTTCCCAGTCTCCAGAACTGTGAGAAATAAATGTTTGTTGTTTATAAGCCACCTGGCCTATAGTATTTTTGTTATAGCAGACCTAATGAACTAAGACATGTCCCTTTTTTACATTATGTTAGCTGGTTTTTTGTTAGTTGAATACTATATACATAGTACTATGTGAATATAATAAAGTATATTCAGTCAATCCTCCTGATGATGAATATTTGAGCATTTTTATGTGAGACTGCATTGTTCAGGACCAGATGCACACCAGAGAGAGAAAATTCCCTCCCCATTTTATGTGTTATTCTCAAATTGGCTTGTTGAGATTTCCACTGAGTAGCTTATGGTGTTTGGGATTTCTCTGGACCTTTGAATAGTCACTTTCCTTTCCTCTGAAGTTGTTTTTTTTTAATAATTGTAAGACTTACAAAGTCAAATTTCCACTATATACATGTAATTTTTCTGTGACTATGATAATAACTTCATTGGTATAACATTTATTATTATATGTAATAAGCATGCTCCACATTGTCATGGCTAAATTTCTGGTAGGTTGGGGACAAAGTAGTCTGTCAATCTGATATAGTTTCCCTAAGTTTTAGAGACTTAGGAAAATAGCCCATGAATATCTTAAACCAGTAATATTCATTATCTCAAAGTATAGCTCCAAGAAACACAAAAGAGTATGAGTGACAAAGCAAGTCACTATCACAATTGAGAAGAGATGATGGACTAAGTCTCCTATCTCCCAATCTATAACCCATACCCTAATTAAATGGAAAACATTCCCTGAAGGAAACACATGAGTTCTTTGCTGTTACACCTCACTTATTAAAACATTGCTTTTTTTTAAATGAAAAAGTCAGTTGCCATTAGGAAAGACTGCCTTTCTGAATTTCAAGATACCCCTTCCTTCACCCTTTACTATCTGACATAATATATTGAGAATAAAAATATATGAAGCTCACTTGCTCATTCATTAGTTTGCAGCAATACTTAAGGAAAAGTAATTACACTACTCCTTGGCAGGTTCTGTGTAAGATGGTTATCCAAATTTTCTCACCATTAGAAAACCATGGATTTTTATGAGACCCTTTCATTATGCTGATGTTTTATCGTTTAACCTCTGATCCTAGATCACTGAATTGTGAGCCAGAAGGCAGCATTTTCAAATGTAAGAAAAATGATTGCACAGAAAATAAAAATAAAGTTATATAACTATAATTTGGTAAAATTTGGGGTTATGTGTGTATCAACGAACCAATTATACTGAAAGACCATGTGCTGGGTGACATGGCACAACTCCTAAAATATATTCCCATATCAGTAGCAATTGCAACTGTAGCAGTCTTGGTCCAATCAAGAGATAGAAAATCACAAAGGGGGTTAAATGGTAAACGTTTAAAATAAGAATTAGCTATAATAAAAGAATAAGTATGATATAAGGCAACTTTATATGGTACCCTAAGACTAAGGGACAGTACTCAAGGAAGGATGAGCTTAGGGGTTCTGACCTTGTTGAGGAAGATGTAGTACATTTGGAGCTGAGAAGTGAGAAATATAATTTGATCACTAATACGGTAACTATGTCAATTGCTAGGTCACATAAATAACAAATGACAAGATGATCAAGCCATAACGGGATGGAAAATCTTTTAAATAGGTTAACGACAATTATTGTGTCTTTGTGATCCTCTTATGTAATATGCAAATTGCTTAATACATTTTTCAAAGTTTTTCATATTCTAAATTATTTTCCACCATGGCCCAGCCATTTCCCCCAATACTAAATGTTATATGGATAATTAAATAATGAATAATTAATGACTAATTAAATTAAATTCAGATGAGGTATTAGCAGATATATACATGAGGACTCAGATATATGACATTGACTTAATTTAGTTTATCTGGGGTAAAAGAACATATTAGTTAAGAGTTAGGCTCTGGAACCATACTTTCTAAGTGAAATTCCTAAATTTCCACTAATAGCATTGTGTTTTGGTCAAGTTAACTAAGTTCTTTTTTCCTCAGTTTATTAACTTAAAATGAGGATGATGATAATAATATACATCTTACAGAGTGGGATGTAACCAATTTAATTGACTATAAGTACATAGAACAAAGCCAGGAAAATAATAAATACTCAACAAACATGTCTATGATCACAACTATCAGTATTACAGATTGATCAGGGAGAACTTTATGATCTTATAGTGTATTGATAAAAAGAGTGACTAGAATAGTCTTGTAACAGTAATATATAACCTTTAGATTTTTCTTAACATTAGATATTAAAATTTAGCTGTCCTGACAAGATAAAGTATTCTAATTAATAATGTTGAATCACATTTTATTTTCTGGATGACACTGAGGAGAAAGTAAATCTCTAGATAGAATCATGAGTAGGGAGCCAGTTCTGAGGACAAGAGGACACACTATACAGTAAAGCCCTGAGCCCTTGACATAGGGTGGGCCATTGTAGCATATACTCGTCAACATCAGATGATACTTTAATAGTCAATTTGGTTATTAAGTTAAACAAAAGACACAGAGTACACAAAAACAAATTCAAATAATATTCAATATAATAATATATGTCACAATGAGATATCACTTCACATCTCTTAGGATAGTTATTATAAAAATGAAATGAAATAAAATGAAATGAAATGAAAAAAAGTGTCGGTGAGAATGTGGAGAAATTGGAACCTTAATGCATTGCTGGTAGGAGTATAAAATGGTATAACTACGGTTGAAAACTGTATGCTGTTTCCTCAAAAATTAAGCATAGAATCATCATAAGGTCCAGCAATTCCATGTTTAGGTATATACACAAAAGAGTTGAAAGTAGGAGCTTGAAAAGTATGTATACACCAACATTCATAGTAGCATTATATACAATAGCCAAAAGGTGGAAACACCTCAAATGTCCATAGAAATATGGATGGATAAACAAAACACATTGTGTTTGCTCTCATTCAATTGATCTACAATTTACCTTGATCCTACTTTTGTCATTGCTGCCTATTGCAAAAGGAATAGGTTCTAATCCAAATGTAAATGTTTGACATCTATATTAAGAGTAAGAAACAATCTATGAAATATAGAAAGAGAAAAGAGGAAAATAGAAGGCATTAATGACATCTTGATATTTCTATCTGGAAAATTTCCAAGCATACATAAGGAACAAGATCGCCAGCAACCAAAACAGCTGTGTATTAGTCTTTTAAATGAACAGGGTTTATTAGAATTCCATTATTTCTCATTATGGCTAATATTGTATTCCCCAGCTGGAATGTTCCCAAGAGGTTTGGAATTTACTAAAAATTAGTCACGAGAAAATTGTCAGAAGATCCATAATTGAAATATAAAGCACTTTTCTGGGTAAGTACACTTTGTCTTCTTAGAGAGACTTGGTACGCCACGGTACTTTAAGTTGTCACAGGAGAAATGGGAAAGTTTCTCTGTACAAGTTGATACTGTGCATAAAAGAAAAGAAGTTGCTAAAGATTTTATGATGAGTATTAGACATATCAAATGGACTAGCTCTTCTAAAAAAAAAATTATCCTCTGTGGATAGAAATGGACAGAAAAGAAAGAAGTGGTGGAGGCTAAAAAAGCAGACATACTAGATACCAAAACCTCAAACACATGATGGGATTTTGGATAAGGGGCCAATCACTCTATTCTTGTTAGAGAAATCAAGTCAAAATTGTCACGAAACACTGCACTAAATTTTCCTGCCCCCAACACCCATTACGTTTTTATTTTCTTTTTTTGAAGTAGAGTTGACTTACAATATTATATTAATTTCAGGTGTACAAAACAGTGATTTGATATTTTTATAGATTGTACTCCATATAAAGTTATTATAAAATACTGGCTATATTCCCTGTGCTGTACATTACATCTGTGTAACTTATTTATTTTACACCTAGTAGCTTATACCTCTTAATCACCTTCACCTATCTTTCCCCACCCCCTCTGGTAACCACTAGTTTGTTCTCTGTATCTGTGTCAGTTTCTGTTTATTTATATATTAAAATTTTTTTTTTAGATTCCACATATAAGTGAAAAAATACACTTGTATTTGTCTTTCTCTGTCTGACTTATTTCACTTAGCATAACATCCTCCAGGTCCACCCATGTTGTCACAAATGGCACAATTTCATTCTTTTTTATGACAGTAATATTCCATTGCATATATATATCAATCATATCCACAAAGACAATCTTTTAAAAAAAGAGGGAAAGTAATGGCTAAAAATATCAATACTATTTGAGAAAGTAGTATAGTACCTACATGCTTTTTGAAGTAGCAATAGAGAAGGAGATAGCCCCCAGAAATGAGAAATATAGATATTCGGAATAGAGTTATTGAGCAATAACTCTAATACTTGCACTGGAGACTCAAGTTAAGCTGATGAAGGTAAATCCACAGAATAGATAACCTCAGAAAAGGAAACACTGAACACCACACACACACGATTTACAAAGAAAACTAATATTTTAAAAGTTAGTTAACAAAGGATAGCATATACTGAATCATATTTAAGTCACGATCATTCCCCACTGAGCAATACTGACTCTTGCAAATGCTCTAGCTAAGCCAAATCAAATCTGAAAATGGCAACTGCCTCCCAGCCTTACAGAATGGCAGAGGAAACATCTCTGACGCACTGTTAAGAATCAGAAGTATGATAATATATGTGCTCTTTTCAACTGGGTGCCCACTTCACAAATCATTTAACTACTCAAATCTACTGTCACGCCTATATGTTAACTGTTACAGGATTTAGATCACTGTTAATAGAAATACAAGGCACACCTCAAATATGAGCCACTATGTAAGTTTCAGGCAGGTTTTTTCCAGCAACATTAAATAAATTAAAATTGATTATATATTGTGTTAAATCTATCTGAAATGTTATCACTTCAACATGTGATCACTATGAAACTTATTAATGAAATATTACATATTTCTTTGTTAGCATTAAGTCTTTGAAACTGAGTGTGTATCTTAAACTTTAGCACATCTCAAATTGGACAAGCCACCTGCCCAGTGCTCATAAGCCACAGGTGGTTACTGGCCATGGAAAGTGATGACTTAGATTTTATTTTTAATGCTGATATATTTGTGCCATTGTTTAGCTATGGGAAAAAAGAGACATTTATGAAAAATGGTTTTCTATTGCTCTTGAGATTAAATCTTCTATTGTTAATATGCTTGTCCAGACATTCATGACCTAGCTCCCTTACATATTCCTACTCACTCTCCATCTTTTTCCTTATCTTTCAGCCACACCTATCTTACAGGTTTTAAATTTCCAATTTAACCTACACATCCTCAGGAAAGCTCTCTGAACCCAAGATAATATTAAGGCTCTCATTTTATATTTTAAAACAACTTACAAGTTTTCTTTATAATATCCAGAAACACTAGTGATATTTTTAAATTTTACATGGTTATGCCACCCATAATCATTAATGCCTACAGTGACCTCCCATCATTCTCAGAATAAAATCCAAATGCCTTACCTTGTCTCCAAGATTTTATAATCTGTTATCTGTCTACCTCTCAAAACTCAATCTGTTTGCACTTGCTTCCTTCGTTTCAGCTACCTTGATGTTTTTTCTTCTGTAGAAATATGATAGGCCTATTGCAGTAGCTTTGCGTTGCTGTTCTCCATGCCCTAAAAGTTCTTGCTCTAGACCTGGTTACGCAGGTCACATTTCAGATGCTCAGTTGCCACATGTGGCTACATCTAACAGAACAGTGTGGAAAGCATTTCTCTCATTCTTGGTTCAATTGGACAGCACTGCTCCAGACTAGGATGGCCAGACTTTCCCCATAAAGGCAGATGGTAATATTTGGCAGTATGTGAGCCATATAGTCCCTGTCATAATTTTGCAGCTTTTCAATTGTAGAAGTAAAGCAGCTATATACAATGTAAACAAGTGGACAAAACTGTGTTTCAGCAAAACTTTGTTTATGGAAAAAGGAGACAGGTTGGATCTGGCCCACGGCCTATAGTTTGCACTTCTCTGTTCTACACATTTCTGTGGCTAGCTCCTTAATGTTATACCCTTTAGAGTCAAAATTTACTTCACTACTGAAACCTTTACAGAGCACGCAGTCAAAATTATCCTTCCGACCTTCAACTTCCCCTCAGTTACTCTTTCCCATCTCATTCTATTTAACTTTTGCATAATACTTGTCATTACCTTAATTTACCTTAATCATTTAAAAAATGGTATTATTTGCTTCCTTTGCTAGATAAAAGCTCTATCAAAGGGGGTATAGTCTGTCTTTTTCATCATTCTGTCCCTAGGACTTAGAATACAACTTGGCATGTTGTGGACAATCAATTTTTTGAAGAATGGATACTTAATACAATTATATTTAATTTTATGTTATTATATTTAGATTGTTGCTTAATGGCTTTTTTCCCCCGTAAGAGTGTAAGTATAACAAAGACAGATTAAAATTTTGCATTTACCCCTAAGGTCCAGATTTTAACAAAGGGCTTCATATGAATACTATATTTCTTCAATTCTAAAACAATGAAATATTATTTATCATCAGTTAATTATACTTAATAAAACTAGGACACTAATATGTTAAATGTATACATAATTATAAGTTGCATTATCTTTCAGCAACATTAAATATGAAAAATATGAGTCTTAAAGTAGAATAAAAAAGTAAACCATGTATTGGCTATGTATGTATGTGGTAGGTAACTTTTTTTTTTTTAATACTTTAATCTTTTTTTGGTTTTATTTTGTTCTTTTTTTTTAACATCTTTATTGGAGTATAATTGCTTTACAATGGTGTGTTAGTTTCTGCTTTATAACAAAGTGAATCAGTTATACATATACATATGTTCACATATCTCTTCCCTCTTGTGTCCATTAAGGATGCTTGTAGACAGAAAATGTTCAAATGTCTTAAATAAATGTAGTAGGTAACTTTATTTAAGACATTTGAACATTTTCTGTCTACAAGCATCCTTAATGGAGCCTGTTGTTTGCCTCTTTAGTACCGTTACATGACATAGGTAAACTGTGTTTAATTTCACATAGTTGACCTTAATGAATATGCATGGAAACTCCTGGTTTCATTTAAGATTCCCTGCTGTTTATATCCATAAGCATAATAGAAAGCACAAAAGAAGACTGTCCCAGTCTTTATAGAAATTACATTCTTTTTTTTTTTTTGCGGTACACGGGACTCTCACTGTTGTTGCCTCTCCCCCTGCAGAGCACAGGCTCCGGACGCGCAGGCTCTGATGCGCAGGCTCCGCGGCGTGTGGGATCTTCTCGGACCGGAGCACGAACCCGTGTCCCCTGCATCCGCAGGCGAACTCTCAACCACTGCGCCACCAGGGAAGCCCTATAAATTATATTCCTTTAACATATTCTTCTTCTCCTAGTTTTTAATGGCAATTACAATGGCTTTTATGAAACATACTTTCCTTTTATTTAGACTATCAGCGACCAGATGAAATAAACAGAGGAAGAAAGAGATACCAATCTCTTCTATATCTACCTGATCAAATGGTCAAAAAAAATATCTTGCCATCACTTTGATAGATCAGATATCAGGTTATTCTTCTGCTTTCAAGCAGATGTTGGGGATCCCCTGTCTGATATAACACAGAGAAGATACTATCTTTGAGTGAAATAGAACTTGAGGGATATTTCAATTTTTTTGTTTTGTTTTTTAATAAATTTATTTATTATATTTACTTATTATTTTTGGCTGCATTGGATCTTTGTTGCTGTGCGTGGGCTTTCTCTAGTTGCAGTGAGTGGGGGTACTCTTTGTTGCAGTGTGTGGGCTTTTCATTGCGGTGGCTTCTCTTGTTGTGGAGCATGGGCTGTAGGTGCACAGGCTCAGTAGTTGTGGCTCACGGGCTCTAGAGCACAGGCTCAGTACTTATGGCACGTGGGCTTCAGTAGTTTGTGGCACGCAGGCTCAGTAGTTGTGGCTCGTGGGCTCTAGAGCGTAGGCTCAGTAGTTGTGGTGTACAGGCTTAGCTGCTCCATGGCATGTGAGATCTTCCTGGACCAGGGTTCAAACCCGTGTCCCCTGCATTGACAGGCAGATTCTTAACCACTGTGCCACCAGGGAAGCCCAATGTTTCAATTTTTCATATGCTATTTCTCCACTCTTTCAAGCTTATGCCAAATAATCCTTCCTGTTCTGACAATTAATTATGCTTTGTGGGTTTTTTCCTTCTAACCTGTAGATAGGGTGTCACCAAGGATTCTCTTCTTACCATTTGGTTCGGTCACACTGTATCTTTTTAAATTTCTCAAAAGCATTTATAATACTCTTTTCTGTTCTTGACTCCTGGTTTATTTTAACTTAGTGTTTGGGCTCAATTTGCTTATCATATTCTCTGGAAATCTTCCCTGTCCCTCCTCTGCTTGTTCTCTTCTTTCACTATTGTCTTTATGTTGGGGAGAAAGAATTTTCCTCTACTCTTCTATTTTCTTCTGGCTGTTCTAAGAATTAATTGACATGAGAAAGATTAACAGGAGAAAATCAAATTTAATTTCATAAGTAAAGGAACCCCACAGACATGAGAGGTTCAAAGACTGAAAGGTAAAATGAGGTATATGTGACATCCTGAGCTAAGGAACGAGGTTGGGGCCTGGGACTTCCAAGGACAGGTGGGTCATTCACAGAACAATAAGAAGAAGAGCAGAAGTTTGCCCTGCCATACAGATGGAAACACTTAGATAAAATTTATCTTTGGTAATACCTCTTTTTCTGGGAAGTATTTCTAGGTAGTTAATCGAGGGGCAGTACTTTCTCTTGAGCCTATAGGGTCTCCATTGCCTTCAGCTCAAAATAACCTACATGCCAAGATCACACATCTTGGGGACGTCTGTTCTGAACACCTACATTTACAATCAGACTTCTACAGGGAAAAAAGTATGTAAAAATCATGTCCTTTGGCTAAAACTATTGGCTGAAAAAAAATTGCACAGTGTGAGAAATGTGAGTTAAGTTTTATTTGGAGCCAAATGAGAACTATAGTCTGGAAGACAGTCTCTCAGCTCTGTGCAACTGCTCCAAAGAGGTAGTGGGGAAGGTCAGTATATATGTGATTTTAGTGAAGGGGGATACTTGCAATCAAGCACACATTTTGGCAAAAGACTGCTGCTAGTCATGAGGCACAGATGTCTCCATTGATGATGTTAGTGCCTTTCTAGATATGAGAAGATGCAAGAAACTGGCCTCAGAAAATCTGAAGTAAATGCCCTAAGAAAAGGGAATTCAGTGGCCTACAGTCAGAAAGACACCTATCTAACATTTAACTAGGCTGAGCAGAATGTGAAGGCCTTGGTCACCCTTTTGTAACCAACCAGCCCCTTCACTCCAGGCCCTTGGAAATAACTCAGTTGTTTTCTGCCTTGACAGGTTTGCAGTTGCAAGAATGTCATACAATGAAATCACATAGTCTAGAGTCTTTTGAGTCTTGCTTATTAAGCTCTGTATATTGTGTTTTAAATTCATCCATGTTATTGGGTCTATCAGTAGTTCATTCCTTTTTATTCTTGGGTAGAATTTCATTGCTTGGATTTGCTGCAGTGTGTTTTGCTATTCCCCATTTGAGGGATATTTGGGTTGTTTCCAGATGTAAGCAATTATAAATGAAGCTGCTTTAAGTAGTCATGTACATGTTTTTATAAGAACATAGATTTTCATTTTAATTGGGTAAATATCTATTGTGGGATTGCTAGATCATATGTTTAGTTTATATTTAACTTTAGATGATCAAACCGTTTTCCAAAATGTGTTTTGTATTCATACCATCAATCTCTCAGAGTTTGAGTTACTATACATACTTGCTAGAACACTGTATTGTCAGCTTTTTAGTTTATTTAATTAGTTAATTTATTTGTCAATTTAATAAGTGTATAGTGATAAATCATTGCGGTATAAATTTGTAATTCTCTAATGATTAATGATGCTCAGTATCTTTTTACTTTTTAAAAAATTAATTAATTAATTTTTTTTTTTTTGGCTGTGTTGGGTCTTTGTTGCTGCGTGCGCACTTTCTCTAGCTACGGTGACTGGGGGCTACTCTTCGTTGTGGTGCGCGGGCTTCTCATTGCAGTGGCTTCTTTTGTTGTGGAGCATAGGCTCTAGGCACGCGGGCTTAAGTAGCTGTGGCACACTGTGGCACATGGGCTCAGTAGTTTTGGCTCGTGGCTCTAGAGTGCAGGCTCAGTAATTGTGGCGCCCGGGCTTAGTTGCTCTGCGGCATGTGGGATTTTCCTGGACTAGGGCTCAAATCTGTGTCCCCTGCATTGGCAGGTGGATTCTTAACCACTGTACCACCAGGGAGGTCCCCTTTTTTATTTGTTTAATAACCACCTGTACATCTTCTTTTGTGAAGTATGTTGATATATGTTGTCGATTTATTGGTTTGTTTTCTTACTATTGATTTTTGAGAATTTTTTATGTAATACAGAAAAAATTCTTTAGCAGATATGTGATTTGAAAATATTTTCTCTCAGATTGTTACCTGTGTTTTCATTTTCTTAAGTATGTCTTTCAATGACTAGAGTCTTTCAATTAGCTGAACTCTTCTTACTGGTGTTTGATGTCATCTGCCATAATTGAACAAATGCTCACTTACTTGTATGTGCCTGTCTTTGTTTAGACTTATGTTAGTTGGTTGCTTTGCAATTATCTGATGGGTTAGAATGAATTTGTGTATTTTCAAATTTCTCCGGGATTTTTTGTTGTTACTGGTGTAAATGTGAGAGTGATGCTCTGTTCAGGCTTGGACACTGTTAGCAGAATCCGGAGTCTCATGATCACAGGTTTTTGAGTCAAACACCTCAAGAAGATTTCATTATATTATTAGCTATTTTTGGGGGGGCAACCTATTTAATTTTCTGTGCCTCGATTTCTTCAGTGAGCAGAGAAAACAACAAGAACTATGGTCAAATATTATATTTATATGGCACTTGATATAAAGATAGAACCAGGGACATGAGATCAGATCAGAGTTTTAGTTTGGATCTGCCACTCTCTTTTCCCACTATGTTCTCTAAGAATCCATTCCCTTATCTGCAGAATGAGAACATTCAACTAAATTGTATTCATGGTGCTTCTCTATCATGGTCTGAAACTATTATAAATTGTAGTTTCATCTTAGAACATACAATATTTTTATTCAGTAAATCGTACTTATCTACCTCCTGCAGATACCGTGCTTATTTGTGCATCAATATGATTGTGTGCACTACTGCTGATGTTTGAATGTTAATATTTGGAGCATTTAATAACATAGTTATACAGTTTATGAACTAGGTTTCTTCTTTTAATGATATGTCATGACATCTTATTCTGAAAAATACTATGTTGTTATCTAGAATTAAAATGAGAGTGTGAAGTCTGAACAGTTTTTTGAAAGATAACAAATTTATGTTTATTAACAAAATTATATATTATAACAAATTTATATTTATTGGGGCACCATTAAACTTATTTAATGCAAAGTATATTTCTTAAAATAAGTTAATTCATCTCAGCAATAGTTAGTCAAGAAATTTGTATAGTCTGCTATTTGTTCTTTCTGTACAGTATGCATACATGTGTTGTGTGTCCAGTGGGCATGGTTTCATACTCACCAAGAAGACAAAGTTTCTGAAATTCCTATTATTTTACAAAGGACTAATAGAGATTAACTTTTAAGGAAGCATTTACATTAAGTGGGACAATTTTTAAGATATTATCTTTCTCACTAGATAATAATGTAAAAAGGAAATTAAGAATCCATTATTGAGTTTCAGAAACAGAAGGAAAAAACAACTTGAAATGAAAACAATACAAACTATTAACTCATGACATTTCTTCTATCTGCTAAAATGTCACTGCACACTTCAAAACTCAATCTGTCTTTGTCTTGTGGATCACTCAGATATCTCATTAAAAAGCCTTATCCCATTTTTATGATCAACAAGAAATTATTTAGAGAAGCACTAAAAATATTTAAAAGTAGAATAGTTGGTGTGAGGGTGTTCCGTTGGCAGTGCTTTTCTGTCCTTCTGAGCTATATTTTGCAGTAATTTAAAAACTGAAGATATTTATAAAATTAAAATACTGCTGACTCCAGCAGGTTTGAGAACTGAAGGCTTAATATATTTGTTAAAAGCAGTACATCATTTGACATTGCAGAAAATCCCATAGATAGTCCCCAATTCTTCTCTCCAGTGAAGCAGGAGGCATAATCTAGACATGAAAAAGAATAAAGATAGCTACTGCTGATCAGCCCAGTCTTATAATACAGGAAAATTCACTTTCTCCAAGATTAAACATCCACTGGTATGGTCCAGTGATTATATTTCCGCAAGAATATATTTCCTTTTGGGAGAACATATAAAGTTGCTGAGTAGAGATACTTAAATGATCTGCAATTTCAAGAATCAGCAGTGACTAGGGTATGCTACATCAAACAAATGCAAGAGTAAAAAATTTAACATTTTAAAACCAACACTTTATTCGTTGATCAGCAATTGGAATTCCTTATGAAGTGATAAATTACTTAGGCTATGTTTAACATATGACAATTTGAGTCAATTTTCCAGTCACTCCTTAATAACAAAATCTTAATTGTTTATTTCTTGCTGGTTTCATGAGATCATTTGAATTATTGATTCTTCCCTTTAATATTGAACTGCCATGTGCTTAAGGTATTTAAAGGATATGGGAAATTATGGGATAAGTGCCAAAAAATATTAATTTAAAATATAAATTATCTTTTGATTTTCACATTAGCCATCTAATTACAATTTTGGATGCAGGGCTGAAGAGGAGGAGGAAAGCATGCTCGCTACTTACTACCTTAAGCAAAGTCCTGTCTTATATGTTTATATGTCTTCACATAAACTGATCATGGCGATGATAATCTTCAAGTAAATAATTCCAGATCATATACTAGAGAACATGGAGCATCAGCTCTAGATAACTGTGGTGGACTATTCTGAATAATTTTTAAAAATCTGATTATTTTCAAAAGGCTTTAGGCAAATGTCTAAAGACATTCTAGATAATGCCTAAGCTAAGCAATATTAATTAATAAATTAATTCAGAAACCCATGATTACATTTGCCATGGCAATGCTAATGACTTACTTCACATTTGTGACTATTAGTAAGAGATAATGCACTGGAATTTTACAGACATGAATTATTTCATACTAAAATTCTAAGCATTTAAATTGTTTTACATATTGATATTTAAACATATACACACATATATATATACCAATCACTACTTAAATCTATAAATGGTTATTTTTCACTATAAATAGGATACAGTCATTTAAACTATCAGGTATTCTTCTTAAGTGTAAAGTTCACCTGTTTGTGATCATAGAACGGAAAAAAAGACCAGTATTAAATTATAAATGTACAGCAACAGCTACATTTATTAAAGAACACTTCTGAGCAGGGCCTCAGCCTCAATATGACTCCTAAAACTGAGCTATAAAATCCTGCATAACAGTGCTTTACTTATATTAACTTTAAAAGAAGAAATAGTGGAATATTTTTCCCATTTAAAAGACATGTTAATGAAGGCCATTCCCTCCAGGCTCTTTCTTTATCCAGTGTGAGAGAGAAGAAAGGAATGGCCACCAATCCAGTTAGTTTGGTCATTCAAAAATTAGATTTGCACCTCCTCTTTATAATCCCCACAGGATCTGTTATAAACGTGGTTTAATGCCCAAAAGCTTAACTGAATTTGAGTTAGCATTGTGGTGTCTTCATTTGTCAAATTAATGGACCACCAACTCAGCAATCAAGAGATGGCCTGAGGGAAAGAGAACCCAGAAGAAACAAGTTTTCCTTAGTGGGAAGGAATGGAAATTCTGAAACAAGGAGACAGTTCTGGTTTTGGAAGGACACTGGAGTAATGGTGCCTGAGAAGTCCGTAGTAAGTTGACTTTTCTACATGGGCGGAAAGCACCATGGCGGAAATAGACTCCATGATGAGTACATTTTGCCTTGGGCCATGTCTAATACCTAATTTTTTTTTTGTGGGGGGGGGTTGGTACGTGGGCCTCTCCCTGCCGTGGCCTCTCCCGCTGCAGAGCACAGGCTCCAGACGTGCAGGCACAGAGACCATGGCTCACGGGCCCAGCCGCTCCGCGGCATGTGGAATCTTCCCGGACCGTGGCACAAACCCGTGTCCCCTGCATCAGCAGGCAGACTCGCAACCACTGCGCCACCAAGGAAGCCCCTAATACCTAATTTTATAGGAACTGCTTATTCTGCTTCTCCCAGACGTCTTCAATAACCTCTACCACTCGCCTAATCCACACTCATCTAAATCCCTATAGAACCAATTACATGGTTGCATCACAGAATGAGCTAAAAAATTACACTCAGTCTTACTCTCAGGAAACTTGAAAATGTATATGTGATGACAACATTTTCCTGGTCTAAGTATCCCCTTCATGCTCTAGAGTGCTAGACTTTGGAATTTTAATCTTGAGCAGTAACAGAATCATTTTCCTTTGGAAAATCCTGATCTTGCCTTCAGAATTTCTGCTCTCTGCTTTGTATAGTAAGGAAACCTAGCTCCCATTTATGGCAAGAATATTAGTCATACCCTGTAAATGATTTGCAAATTTAATTTTTAATCAAAACACAGTCTAGTATGGGACAGTAACATCTAATACAGTTGAAAAGTGACTAACTTTAAATGTATATATGTTAGCGATAATTTTTTAAATGAGTAAATTAAAAGTAAACTTCTGGCAGAAGTTTCAGGCTGAACTCAGGGTTCTTTCCATTCAGTTTTTCCCAACCACAGCCCCACACATTTCAGTGACTAATGAGATCTGTAGATTATAGGTCTTCTCTCAAATGGTGACCTGGAAACAATAATCTTGAATCTTCACTTATTTAACTTCAGCCAAACAACTTAGTTGAAACATTTGTTATTTCAAAGGGTTACCTAAGGTATTGGTCAACCTTTCACTATTTCATATACTCAGGATAAATGAGGCAGTTAGCCTTCTTCATAGCGTCACCCAACTATCTGAGTGTGCTCTAGGAGAGACCTATCAACCAGTACACATGACACACTGAGGGAGCTCCATGGGTTTAAGGTAGGATAAGCAAAAATTTATAGTTCAATCTGGGACCTATTCAAGAATGAAAAGAATACTAAAATTATTGAAATTTATCACTGTTGAAATATAGATTGATACAATGTTTTATTTTATTGGATATAGATTTTCAAAATTAAAATGTTTTTGAAAATAAAAATATGTTGCTATGCATATTAAAGCAAGAAAATATTTTTGTATTGATTATTGGAACAATAAAAATAATGATTCATGTATTTTAGTCAATTTCCAGGTCATATATTTTTAATAACATTTTTATAATATTTTTTAAAATTTATTTTTCCATATGTTATCAGTTTTTTATTTACCTGTAATATCTATTAGAGTTGCATTTTCTGGTTTATATATATATATGTGTGTATATACACACACACACACACATATATATATACACACACATATATATATAAATGACCACTTGCACAATTTTTTTTCACTAGTATACAATATTTTAATTTGAAAAACAAAACACTAAATATTCCTTTTACTAGTTCTGATATATCTTGTAAGCTTAGACAAAAATATGTTGAATGGAGGGCATTTTCATTTATAATTGTTTTCATGTGTGAAAGTTTTAGCCCAAATATCTTTCCTCATTCCTGAAGTTTTTGAGAATTCTTTGGTACAATTTGTGTTGTTTCTCCATTCTCCTCATTAGTAGCTTAAAAGGCTCTCTCAGGTCTATTTCATCTACCTGTCAGATAACAAAATCCTGTAATCAGTATCTCTTGCTCTGTTCTCTCCAAACTTGCTGGTCTAAGTCCTTTTATTTTTAAAATAATCCCATTACTAAAATTTTAATGGGGTTTTGGGAGGAACAAAAATCTTAGTGCCAGCAATACATGGAGAGGCTTAAATTAGTATAAACATGCTCACAAATTTCAGTTTTTTAAAAAAAATAAAGTTATGCATACTAGTTAAAGACAGTTATGTGATATTATTTCCATCAAGGAAATAGAAAGAGTTAAATATGTTCACTTTCTCTCATCCCTAAAAAAATCCTAGGTTGTGTTCCGATCCAACATATGGGTGATAGAAAAAAAAGTAGTATTTAACAAAGAGAAATGTGAGACTTTTCTATGATACGGTTCTTAAGTGTGGTATTTTTAAAAGTCACTCACTAGATCTGTCCAGTTAGAAATTCTCTGCATCGCCAATCCTGTATGCTAGCCACGTGGAGCACTTGAATTTGCCTAGTGTGTCTGAGCAAATAAATTTTAATGGAATTTAATTTATTATTTTTAGTTTAAATGCACATAACCACATAACTCATGGTTAACATTTTGAGCAGTGCAGCTCTATTTAAAGAATCATGTCATATTTACTTCTTATAATATATTTAAAAAATTATATATGTTTATAGAACTTTAGTCTAAGTATTTATCTTTCCTTAATTGAAGGCTGAGATATACTTTTCTTTTATTTCATAAAAATTGAAATCACATTGAAAATCACAAGAGAAAAATAAAATAGTGTCAACTTCATCAAGCCTATTATCTTTTCCTGCATTTTTTCTTTCCTGAAATTTTTACTTTTTTAAGCTAATTTAAGCATTTTCTTAAGGAAATGAGAAATAAGCCTAGTGGCAATAAAACTGGCACGAATGTCTCAGCATTGAAAACAAAGCAAAACAAAACAGAGATTTTTATCTCGTAAATAAGCCTCACAAGCATAAATGTCTCACCACAAAGCTGTGTTTTTGAGATTTGTTGTGGATTTCGTGATATAAATTCATAAAAATGTAAAAATAGTCCTTTTCTTTTCTTGAAACCACTGGTAAGTCATGAACTACTGGTAAATTTTGTTGTTCTCATCACAGTGAAAATAAGAGTACATCTTGAATTATTTTAATATAAGATTGTCTTTGTTTTTACACATTTTATTTTCTCAAGATTGTCCTTTAGCATTCAACTTTAATAGTCCAGCTTTTCTTTAACTATATTTCAGTTTTTAGGCTCCATTTCCATCTCAATGTAAAATAAACTAACCAAACAATCAACCAATAAAAATGACAAAAACTGTTTTAAAATAAGGTTGTTAATGCCTCCGGTGTATATTCCCCTAGGGCATGGCAATTTATTTTAATTAATCACCAATTAAATAGTCAGTGTCAGATATATATTGAATAGCTATGAACTGATATACCCTGTCAAATAAGTCCCCCAAGAGATAGTAAAATAAACCACCTTTTTCATTTTGAGTTGATGGCCAACTCAGTAGTCAAACAATTAAATTTATGTGTAGAGGCAGAATCTGATCTTATTATCTGAATTTTTTCATTTCAGTCATGGCTAAAACTATAGGTATTGGCATCATGTAGAGGCAATTATAGGCAAATATCAAGCATCAATCATATGCCTCAGTCTTCCAAATTTTAATTTAGGTAAAGTTATGTAAGTTTAATTTTAACTGGTCTAATTCTTAATATTAAAAATGAATTCTAATGAACTTTTTATTTCAATTGTTCCCCAAATTAAGAGTGGATACAAACATATAAGTAATTATGCAAACAGATAGTTGAACCTAAAAATCTTATATCATTTTTAGCCTAAAATTTAGCAATAAGTGTAAGCCATTATAAAGTTAACATCACTACGTAGTAATATGGAGATAAATCCTAAAATGCCTTGAAAAGAATCACATGCATTTAGGATTGCAGAATGGTTCAGTCGTCTAACACATACCGTCTCATTCATAAATGAGTGTTCCTCAGATTGGTGGTTGCCAAGGGAGAAGGGATGGAGTGGGAGGTTGGGGTTAGCAGATGTAAGCTTTTATATACAGAATGGATAAACGATAAGGTCCTACCATACAGCACAGAGAACTGTATTCAATATCCTGTGATAAACCATAATGGAAAAGAATATTTAAAAAAAGAATGTGTGTATATATATCTATAACTGAATCACTTTGCTGTACAGCAATAATTAACACAACATTGTAAATCAACTATACTTCAATTAAAAAAATATTCTATAGCAAGAGAAGCCATTGCAAAAGCAAAATAAATAAATAAATGAGTGTTCTGTTTCTGGTCTAAAGCTAGTGAGGGATTATCGTTTTTAAAAATAACTGTGAGATTTTTAAAAAATTAATATATTTACATTCTCTTTCACAGATACTCTTTTGGTCAATAATATGACTACTGAATTGATTGTCCATAAAGTTAAGGTATTTGCTATTCAATTCCTGATTCTAATGATTTTCCAAGTAGCTTTTAGAACTGCTTACCAAATTATATTATCCAAAAAAGATGCTAGCAATTTTAATCCACATCCAGTAGTTTCCTTTCTATTGCATATTCAGTGAGCAACACAGATCTAGCTGATCAGAAATGGGTTTGATAGCTCAGTGAAGTGTATTTAATTGTCACAATTTTTTACAGCAATTTTACCCCAAATCCAAGTCTGTTTGTTAGACTAATAACAACATACCAACTGACTGAGTTAAGTAGTCCAGACAAGAAGAATATTCTGGCCAATGTCAACAGATGAGTATATGAATGTTATGAGTGTTTGTGTACCCCCAAAACTTATGTGTTGGATCCTAACCCTTAAGGTGATGGTAGTAGAAGGTAGGGCCTTTGGGAGCTGGGTAGGTCATGAGGAAGGAGCCTTCATGAATGAAATTAGTGCCCTTATAAAACAGGCTCGGGCTTCCCTGGTGGCGCAGTGGTTGAGGGTCCGCCTGCCGATGCAGGGGACGCGGGTTCGTGCCGCGGTCCGGGAGGATCCCACATGCCACGGAGCAGCTGGGCCCGTGAGCTGTGGCCGCTGGGCCTGCGCGTCCGGAGCCTGTGCTCCACAAGGGGAGAGGCCACAGCAGTGAGAGGCCTGCATACCGCAAAAAAAAACCCAAAAAACAAACAGGCTTAAGAGAGATCTCACAATTCCTTCCACCGCTTAAAGACACAGTGAGAAGTTGGCAGTTTGCCACCCAGAAAATGTCTTCAATAAGACCCAATCATGTTGGCACCCTGTTCTTAAACTTCTAGACTAACTTTGAGAAATACATTTTTAGTGTGTATAAGCCACTTAGTCTATGGAATTTTGTTATAGCAGCCTGAATGGGCTAAGAAAATACATAAATAAATAAATTCAATAACATTGTTTATTTTTTAATATAAAATTTGTGAAAATAAACTGAGATATACAAGAGAAGACTGTAAAATAAATATTGAGATAAATATTATAATGATGATTTGAGAAAAAAGGGAGATTTATAAATGACAGAAATTAATCCAAAATGGTTCAAGTCATTCTTTAGTGATTTTTCATCTACTATGCATGATTGCTAGTTTTTTGTTTTCACTTGTATATATATATATGTGTATATTTTAATTGGGGTATACTTGCTTCACAATGTTGTGCTAGTTTCTGCTGTACAGCAAAGTGAATCAGACATATACATACACATATCTCCTCCCTTCTGGATTTCCCTCCCATCTAGGTCACCACAGAGCATCAAGTAGAAATCCCCATGCTATACAGCAGGCTCTCACTAGTTATCTATTACATACATAGCAGTGTATACATGTCAATTCGAATCTCCCAATTCATCCCACCCATCCTTTCCTCTCTTGGTGTCCGCACATTTGTTCTCCATGTCTGTGTCTATTTCTGCTTTGCAAACAGGTTCATCTGTACCATTTTTCTAGATTCCACATATATGTGCTAATATATGATATTTTTCTCTTTCTGACTTACTTTGGTCTGTGTGACAGTCTCCAAGTCCATCCACATCTCTACAAATGACCCAATTTCTTTCCTTTTAATGGATGAATAATATTCCATTGTGTATATGTATCACATCTTCTTTATCCACTTGTATGTTTTCTTAAAAGTAATTTGGTGTTTACTGAAAATTTAAGTACCTGGGGATAACCTGCTTTTATGAAGAAATGCTCATTTTGTATCCTGGCATTTTATACCATCTAGTTAAAGAGTAGGACAGATTAAAATGTTTGTGCTTATATCAGACATATCAATGATATTAGATTCTTAATTACCAACTGCTAACATCTAGTTAAATTTCTTTGTCCCACTACTGGGCATATATCTGGAGAAAAACATGGTCCAAAAGGATACATGCACCCCAATGTTCACTGAAGCATTGTTTACAATATCCAAGACATGGAAGCAACCTAGATGTCCATTGACAGTGCAATGGATAAAGAAGATGTGATACATATATACAATGGAATATTACTCAGTCATCAAAGAAAATGAAATAATGCCATTTGCATCAACATGGATGGACCTAGAGAATGTCATACTGAGTGAAATAAGTCAGAGAGAGAGAGAGAGAGAGAGAGAGAGAGAAATATCGTATGGTATCACTTATATGAAGAATCTAAAAAGAAATGATACAAATGAAGTTATTTACAAAACAGAAACAGATTCACAGACTAAAAGAACAAACTTATGGTTACCAGGGGGGAAGGGTGGGAGGAAGGGATAGTTAGGAAGTTTGAGACTGACATGTACACACTGCCATATTTAAATGGATAACCAAGGACCTACTATATAGCACAGGGGCTCAATGTTATGTGGTAGCCTGGATGGAAGGGGAGTTTGAAGGGAGAATGGATACATGTATATGTATGGCTGAGTCACTTTTCTGTGCACCTGAAACTATCATAACATTGTTAATCAGCTATATTCCAATATAAAATAAAAAGTGTGATTTAAAAAATTCCCTTGTTCACTATAAATATTGGCAAGTTAGTATCAGAGTTATCCAGTGTTGTATTTTCACTAGTGATTTTTCTATCACCTTGAAATCTCTTCCAGCTTTCAGGCTTGAAAAATCTACTCATCTATATCTACCTAAACTTATTTTCTACTATTCTTTGAGATATATACTATATTTCATAAGCAAACATAAATTGTTTGGTTGATCTAAATTCCAACACAGCCACTTTACTGAGACAAATATTTCCCAGTCTTACAGCTCCTCCCCTGCTCAGATTAACTTAGTGCTAATGGATCTTGCTTTCTTCCACATCGCTATGGTATGAGGGAATATTTCATTTATGCATGTGTGTATCTCCTTAGATACACTCATTTATGCATGTGTGTATCTCTTAGCAACTGCTTCACAAATAAATGTGCTAAAACAAGGGTGTATTTCCTTATTTATGCATGTGTATATCTCCTTAGCAACTGCTCCACAAATAAGTGTGCTCCAAAAATAAGGGTGTATCAGACACACTCACACACAAACACACTTTATAAATTATATCAAATAGAACTGATTGTTATAAGTTATATGGTTTCTATGCATAATAACAATAAAGTTAGCATTTTCTGTATAGCAGCAACGTAAAGTAATTTTACATAAACTTTCAGTTCAATTGATTTTTAAAAATATACTGAAGGGGAATATTTTTGACTAAACAAATAGAAGTACTCTTCACATTTTTTCTAAATCTGTCATAGTCTATCTGAGGAAGTCTTCAGGAAGTTTATGTTCAGAGTGTGCTCAGCAGAAAGATTATTGTGAAAATTATTTTTATTTAATATAAGGATAAAATACTCACACACATATGGTTAGTCTGTTATAGGTGAAATGCCTGGCAGTGACAAGTATTAAAATTGAAAATGTGAATTCTAGTAACAACAAAAATTGTGCCAACTAGAAAATAAGTATGCTTAATGGAAAAGTAAAAGTGCAAAAAATCAGATTAAATACTTGTCCCCATGTCTCAAAAAGGAAAAAAATAAAGTGACTGGGATATATAGCTTTTTAAAAAATGGGTGCTGAAATTATTGACAGACCTTAAATTAGTAGCTGTAGTGCAATATATGTTTTTTCATTCCTTTGATTTTGGTTTTCTGCTAAAACTTTAAATCCCAGACAAATAATTTAATTAATATATTCTTTCTAATAAGTAAGAATAGTGAAGACATTTGCCTTTTATTTATGAAACTTCTTGACACAAATTATTTAATAATTAGGTGCATTTATTTTTAAACTTAGTAACAGTGCTTAGGGGAAATAAATAAATATCTTTTGAAATTTGGGGTTAGCTAATCTCAGTTCCTTTACCAACATACTGGTGATAATTTCAGCATTAATAGCTTCTAATTGCTGATTGGTCTTCTTTCTCCTTAATATTTTTCTTAGTTTTTGGTGAGGCTTTTAATATACACAACCAGGAGATATTTCATCATAATGATTGCAGGCCCAATTGTGACAATTTCAGAAATTACAATACTTTCAATAAAATGAATGAGCAAGTCAGTGGAAGAAAATAATTTGATGGTACGTGACAAATTCACATGAAAAGTCAACCAGTTGTCGTTTGGTTACTCTGATTTTCCAAAACAGAAACTCATATTCTGATAGAAAGCCCATGTTGAGGATTATTATGAAGATCATGTAAAATCTAGATGAAATGGACTCTTCTTTTGTTTTTGTTGTGGTGAGAAAAATACAGTTGTAACTGAATCTTAAACATAAAGGTGTTAAAATTTTATTTTATTTTCTAACTTATTTCCCAAAGCCTGCTTTAGAAAATGCATGGCTAGTATTTTCCTGCATAGAGAATATTACATCGGTTACTTTGAGTTAATAAAAAAACAGAGTCTAACAAAACACAATACAGATGATGGAGCCATCACAATCGTAATTTAAATTATTTGTAAGTAAATTGACTTTAAAATAACCAACTCCTTTTAATCTATTTAAACAGCTGAGAGGAGCTTCAAGAATACAGAAGAGCAAGACGCGGAGATCACCTTCCTCCCCACGAATATATCAGAAATACATCTACATGAGGAACAGCTCCTATAGAACCCCTACTGAATGCTGGCAGAAGACCTCAGACCTCCCAAAAGGCAAGAAACTCCCCAAGTACCTGGGTAGGGCAAAAGAAAAAACAGAGACAAAAGAATACAGACGGGACCTACCCCACTGGGAGGGAGCTGTGAAGGAGGAAAGGTTTCCACACACTAGGAGACCCCTTTGCGGGCGGAGACTGCAGGTGGCACAGAGGGAAAGATTCGGGGTCATGGAGGAGAGCACAGCAACAGGGGTGTGGAGGGCAAAGCGGAGAGATTCCTGCACAGAGGATCGGTGCCGACCAGCGCTCACCAGCCCGAGAGGCTTGTCTGCTCACCCGCCGAGGCGTCGGGGCTGGGAGCTGAGGCTCGGGCTTTGCTTGGAGCGCAGGGAGAGGACTGGGGTTGGCAGCGTGAACACAGCCTGAACGGGGCTAATGCGCCGCAGCTAGCCAGGAGGGAGTCCAGGAAAAGGTATGGAGCTGCCAAAGAGACAAGAGGCTTTTTCTTACTTCTCTGTTTCCTGGTGCGTGAGGAGAGGGGATTAAGAGCACAGATTAGGGGAGCTCCAGAGATGGGCAGGAGCCACAGCTATCAGTGCAGACCCCAGAGACGGGCATGAGATGCTAAGGCTGCTACTGCCACCACCAAAAGCCTGTGTGCAAGCACAGGTCACTGTCCACACCTCCCCTCCCGGGAGCCTGTGCAGCCTGCCACTATCAGGGTCCCGTGATCCAGGGACAACTTCCCTGGGAGAACGCACGGCGCACCTCAGGCTGTTGCAACATCATGCTGGCCTCTGCAGCCGCAGGCTCACCCCGCATCCTTACCCCTCCCTCCCCCCGACCTAAGTGAGCAAGAGCCCCTGAATCAGCTGCTACTTTAACCCCGTCCTGTCTGAGCGAAGAACAGACGCCCTCAGGCGACCTACATGCAGAGGCAGGTCCAAATCCAAAACTGAGCACCAGGAGGTGTGCAAACAAAGAAGAGAAAAGGAAATTTCTCCCAGCCTCCTCAGGAGCATCGGATTAAATCTCCACAATCAACTTGATGTACCCTGCATCTGTGGAATGCCTGAATAGACAACGAATCATCTCAAATTGAGAAGGTGGACTTTGGGAGCAAATATATATATATATATATATATATATACATATATATATATATATATATATATATATTTTCCCTTTTTCTCTTTCTGTGAGTGTGTATGTGTATGCTTCTGTGTGTGATTTTGTCTGTATAGCTTTGTTTTTACCATTTGTTCTAGGGTTCTGCCCATCAGATTCTTTTTCTTTTTAAAATTTATTTCTTAATAATTATTTTCTATTTTAATAACTATTTTATTTTATCTTCTTTCTTTCTTTTTTCTTTCTTTCCCTTTCTTTCTTTCTTCCTCCCTCCCTCCCTCCCTCCCCCCCTTTCTCTCTTTCTCTCTTTCTTTCTTTCTTTCTTTCTATTTTTTCTCCATTTTATTCTGAGCTGCGTGGATGAAAGGCTCTTGTTTCTCTAGCCAGGCATCAGGGCTGTGCCTCTGAGGTGGGAGAGCCAACTTCAGGACACTGGTCCACAAGAGACCTCTCAGCTCCACGTAATATCAAATGGCGAAAATCTCCCAGAGATCTCCATCTCAATGACAAAACCCAGCTTCACTCAATGACCAGCCAACTACAGTGCTGGACACCCTATGCCAAAAACCTAGCAACACAGGAACACAACCCCACCCATTAGCAGAGAGGATGGCTAAAATCATAATAAGGCCACAGACACCCCAAAACACACCACCAGACGTGGACCTGCCCACCAGAAAGACAAGATCCAGCCTCATCCACCAGAAAACAGGCACTAGTCCCCTCCACCAGGAAGCAGGCACTAGTCCCCTCCACCAGGAAGCCTACACAACCCACTGAACAAACTTCAGCCACTGGGGACAGACACCAAAAACAACGGGAACTAAGAACCTTCAGCCTGTGTAAAGGGACTCCAAACACAGTAAGTTAAGCAAAATGAGAAGACACAGAAACACACAGCAGATGAAGGAGCAAAGCAAAAACCCATCACAACTAATAAATGCAGAGGAAATAGGCAACCTACCTGAAAACGAATTCAGTAAAATGATAGTAAAGATGACCCAAAATCTTGGATATAGAATGGAGAAAATACAAGAATGTTTAACAAGGACCTAGAAGAACTAAAGAGCAAACAAACAATGATGAAAAACACAATAAATGAAATTAAAAATTCTCTAGAATGGATCAATAGCAGAATAACTGAGGCAGAAGAATGGATAAGTGACCTGGAAGATAAAATAGTGGAAATAATTACTGCAGAGCAGAATAAAGAGAAAAGAATGAAAAGAACTGAGGACAGTCTCAGAGACCTCTGGGAAAACATTAAACACACCAACATTCGAATTATAGGGGTCCCAGAAGAAGAAGAGAAAAAGAAAGGGACTGAGAAAATATTTGAAGAGATTACAGTTGAAAATTTCCCTAATATGGGAAAGGAAATACTTAATCAAATCCAGGAAGCACAGAGAGTCCCATACAGGATAAATCGAAAGAGAAACATGCCAAGACACATATTAATCAAACTATCAAAAATTAAATACAAAGAAAAAATATTAAAAACAGCAAGGGAAAAAAAAAACAAATAACATACATGGGAATCCCCATAAGGTTAACAGCTGAACTTTCAGCAGAAACTCTGCAAGCTAGAAGGCAGTGGCAGGACATACTTAAAGTGATGAAGAAGAAAAACCTACAACCAAGATTACTCGACCAGCAAGGATCTCATTCAGATTGGATGGAAAAATTAAAACCTTTACAGACAAGCAAAAGCTGAGAGAATTCAGCACCACCAAACCAGCTTTACAACAAATGCCAAAGGAACTTCTCTAGGTAGGAAACACAAGAGAAGGAAAAGACCTACAAAAACAAACCCAAAACAATTAAGAAAATGGTAATAGGAACATACATATTGATAATTACCTTAAATGTAAATGGATTAAATACTCCAAACAAAAGGCATAGACTAGTTGAATGGACACAAAAACAAGACCCGTATATATGCTGTTTACAAGAGAACCACTTCAGACCTAGGGACACATACAGACTGAAAGTGAGGGGATGGAAAAAGATAGATATTCCATGCAAATGGAAATCAAAAGAAAGCTGGAGTGGCAATTCGTATATCACACAAATAGACTTTAAAATAAAGACTATTACAAGAGACAAAGAAGGACACTACATAATGATCAAGGGATCAATCCAAGAAGAAGATATAAGAATTGTAAATATTGATGCACCCAACATAGGAGAACCTCAATGCATAAGGCAAATACTAACAGCCATAAAAGGGGAAATCAACAGTAACACAATCATAGTAAGGGACTTTAACACACCACTTTAACCAATGGACAGATCATCCAAAATGAAATTAAAAAAGGAAACACAAGCTTTAAATGATACATTAAACATGAGGGACTTAATTGATATTTATAGGACATTCCATCCAAAAACAAAAGAATACACATTCTTCTCAAGTGCTCATGGAACACTCTCCAGGATAGATCATACCTTGTGTCACAAATCAAGCCTTGGTAAATTTAAGAAAATTGAAATCGCATCAAGTATCTTTTCTGAACACAATGCTTTGAGACCAAATATCAATTCCAGGAAAAAATCTATAAAAAATACAAACACATGGAGGCTAAACAATACACTACTTAATAACCAAGAGATCACTGAAGAAATCAAAGAGGAAAAAAAAAAAACCTAGAAAAAAATGACAGTGAAAACACAATGACCCAAAACCTATGAGGTGCAGCAAAAACAGTTCTGAGAGGGAAGTTTTCAGCAATAAAATCGTACCTTAGGAAACAAGAAACATCTCAAATAAACAACCTCACCTTACACCTAAAGCAAGTAGAGAAAGAAGAATAAAATAACCCCAAAGTTAGCAGAAGGAAAGAAATCATAAACATCAGATAAGAAATAAATCAAAAAGAATGATGGAAACAATAGCAAACAACAATAAAACTAAAAGCTAGTTCTTTGACAAGATAAACAAAATTGATAAACCATTAGCCAGACTCATCAAAAAGAAAAAGGGAGAAGACTCAAATCAATAGAATTAGAAATGAAAAAGGAGTAGTAACAACTAAAACTGCAGAAATACAAAGGATCATGATAGATTACTACAAGCAACTATATGCCAATAAAATGGACAACCTGGAAGAAATGGACAAATTCTTAGAAATGCACAACCTTCCGAGACTCAACCAGGAAGAAATAGATGAACTGATGAACATAGATGCAAAAATCCTTAACAAAATACTAGCAAACAGAATCCAACAGCACATTACAAGGATCATAAACCATGATCAAGTGGGGTTTATCCCAGGAATGCAAGGATTCTTCAATATATGCAAATCAATCAATGTGATACACCATATTAACAAATTGAAGGAGAAAACCATACGATCATCTCAATGGATGCAGAGAAAGATTCTGACAAAATTCAACACACATTTATGATAAAAACCCTCCAGAAAGTAGGCATAGAGGGAACTTTCCTCAACATAATAAAGGCCATATATGACAAACCCACAGCCAACAATATCCTCTATGGTGAAAAACTGAAACCATTTCCACTAAGATCAGGAACAAGACAAGGTTGTGCACTCTGACCACTATGATGCAACATAGTTTTTGAAGTTTTAGCCACAGTGATCAGAGAAGAAAAAGAAATAAAAGGAATCCAAATAGGAGAAGAAGAAGTAAAGCTGTCACTGTTTGCAGATGACATGATACTATACATAGAGAATTCTAAAGATGCTACCAGAAAACTACTAGACCTAATCAATGAATTTGGTGAAGTTGTAGGATACAAAATTAATGCACAGAAAAATCTTGCATACCTATACACTAATGATGAAAAACCTGAAAGTGAAATTAAGAAAACACTCCCATTTACCATTGCAACAAAAAGAATAAAATATCTAGGAATAAACCTATCTAAGGAGACAAAAGACCTGTATGCAGAAAATTATGACATTGATGCAAGAAATGAAAGATGATACAAATAGATGGAGTGATATACCATGTTCTTGAATTGGAAGAATCAACATTGTGAAAATGACTCTACTACCCAAAGCAATCTGCATATTCAACACAATCCCTATCAAATACCACTGGCATTTTTCACAGAACTAGAACAAAAAATTTCACAATTTGTATAGAAATGCAAAAGACCCAGAATTGCCAAAGCAATCTTGAGAACGAAAAATGGAGCTGGAGGAATCAGGCTCCCTGACTTCAGACTATACTACAAAGCTACAGTAATCAAGACAGTATGGTACTGGCACAAAAACAGAAATATAGATCAATGGAACAGGATAGAAAGCCCAGAGATAAACCCACAGACCTATGGTCAACTAATCTATGACAAAGGAGACAAGGTTATGCAATGGAGAAAAGACAGCCTCTCCAATAATTTGTGCTGGGAAAACTGGGCAGCTACATGTAAATGAATGAATTTAGAAAACTCCCTAACACCATACACAGAAATAAACTCAAAATGGATTAAAGACTTAAATGTAAGGCCAGACACCATCAAACTCTTAGAGGAAAACATAGGCCGAACACTCTATGACAGAAATCACAGCAAGATCCTTTTTGACCCACCTCCTAGAGAAATGGAAATAAAAACAAAAATAAACAAATGGGACCTAATGAAACTTAAAAGCTTTTGCAGAGCAAAGGAAACCATAAATAAGACGAAAAGACCACCCTCAGAATGGGAGAAAATATTTGCAAATGAAGCAACTGACAAAGGATTAGTCTCCATAATTTACAAGCAGCTCACGCAGCTCAATATCAAAAAAACAAACAACCCAATCCAAAAATGGGCAGAAGACCTAAATAGACATTTCTCCAAAGAAGACATACAGATTGCCAACAAACACATGAAAGAATGCTCAACATAATTAATCATTAGAGAAATGCAAATCAAAACTACAATGAGATATCATCTCACACCGGTCAGAATGGCCTTCATCAAAAAATCTAGAAACAATAAATGCTGGAGAGGGTGTTGAGAAAAGGGAACCCTCTTGCACTGTTGGTGGAAATGTAAATTGATACAGCCACTATGGGGAACAGTATGGAGGTTCCTTAAAAAACTAAAAATGGAACTACCACATGACCCAGCAATCCCACTACTGGGCATATTCCCTGAGAAAACCATAATTCTAAAAGAGTCAGGTACCACAATGTTCATTGCAGCTCTATTTATAATAGCCAGGACATGGAAGCAGCCTAAGTGCCCATCAACAGATGAATGGATAAAGAAGATGTGGCACATATATACAATGGAATATTACTCAGCCATAAAAAGAAATTGAGTTATTTGTAATTATTTGTACAAATTGAGTTATTTGTAGTGAAGCTGTGCGAAAGTGAGAGAGTGGCATGGACATATATACAGTACCAAACGTAAAATAGATAGCTAGTGGGAAACAGCTGCATAGCACAGGGAGATCAGCTCAGTGCTATGTGACCACCTAGATGGGTGGGATAGGGAGGGTTGGAGGGAAGGAGATGCAAGAGGGAAGAGATATGGGGACATATGTGTATGTATAACTGATTCACTTTGTTATAAAGCAGAAACTGACACGCCATTTTAAAGCCACTATACTCTAATAAAGATGTTAAAAAAAATAATAATTAAGCTGTAGGCTTCTGCACATTTAAAACTGAAGGTGATTAGCATGATCTTAGGGTGGAATTTTGGGCCTTCTTGCTCACCCTAGCTATTTGCAGCACCACATTAAATATCAGTGTTTGCTGAAGAAGGAACACTTATGTCCCCATGCCTCCTGTGGGCCACTTTTCAGCCTCCAGAAGCAACTTCTGTGACATGCCAAACATCATACAGATCAAAGAGACTGTATCTGTGAATACTGTGCTCGGGCCTTCAAGAGTTCCCACAATCTGGCAGTGCACCGGATGATTCACACTGGCGAGGAGCCATTACAATGCGAGATCTGTGGATTTACTTGTCAGCAAAAGGCATCCTTTAATTGGCACATGAAGAATCATGATGCAGAGTCCTTCTACCAGTTTTCTTGCAATATCTGTGGCAAAAAAAAATGAGAAGGACAGCATAGTGGCTCACAAAGCAAAAACCCACCCTGAGGTGCTGATTGCTGAAGCTCTGGCTGCCAATGCTGGCGCCCTCATCACCAGCACAGATATCTTGGACACTAATCCAGAGTCCCTGACGCAACCTGCAGATGGTCAGGGTCTTCCTCTTCTTCCTGAGCCCTTGGGAAACTCCATCTCTGGCGAGCGCCTCCTGCTAGTAGCTAGCTGAAGGGCTGTCAAGGTCATACTGTAGTGGAAAGGAACCTGTGAGCCTGATGGATGATGGGAAGATCTTTGTGCGAAGTGGCAGCAGTGGAGGTGCTGAAGGACTGGTCATGAACTCGGATATACTCGCTGCTACCACAGAGGTTCTGATTGAAGATTCAGACTCTACTGGACCTTAGTGGAAGGGAAGACTTTGGGCACTGGGACAGCTAAGACTTTGTATTTAAAAGACAAAAAGGACCAAAAAAAAAAAAAAATTAGAGCATTTAAAATCCAGTAAAATAAAAAAAATTAGAGAATTTAAAAAAATTCCCTAATATACCATTTTAAAGAGAAATAATTATTTTTCTTTCAGCATAATTGTTTGTGATGACTATTTCAGGAACTTTGAAATATAAAATAAGAAAAAGAATTTTAGCATGAAACAATAATTAGGTGGAAAGGTTTTATACTTTTTATGGAAAATTTATCTATAAATTTCACTTTAAAAATATTATGCATTTATTAAATATATGTTTTGTGCCAAACACTGCATGAGTTGTTTTATTTCAGTTGTTTTACTTAATATTCCTTGCAAAGAAACTAAATTGTATGATTTGTTTTTCACAGATATCTATAAGATATTAAATTTTCACCAGGAATTGTAAAGAAAAACAGGTGGAACAGATTTTTCAATACTCTAATTTGAGGGGAAAATTTAACATGCTTTAAATTTGTTATATTAAAGCAGGCAAATTTGATGAAAATGGAATAGGTCAAAACGCAGAGTTCACTAATATGAAGACGTGATATATTCTAAAAGATACTATTAAAAAATGTTTGTAAGGTCTTTTAATATTCAAATATTAAAATTGCCTCTTTTTCTCTTTTTTTGAAACAGATGAGGGATATTTATAACATCTAGATAAAACATAGGTTACATTGTCTCCGGTTTCGGTTTGAATGAAAGTATTTTTTCCTACTAATAAAACTGTTGCCAGGGTTTGTGATTTTTTTTTTTTTATCTAAGATCTTGTACTCAGCTATTTATTTATTTATTTATTAACATCTTTACTGGAGTATAATTGCTTTACAATGGTGTGTTAGTTTCTGCTTTATAACAAAGTGAATCAGTTATACATACACATATGTTCCCATATCTCTTCCCTCTTGCGTCTCCCTCCCTCCCCCCCTCCTTATCCCACCCCCTTAGGTGGTCACAAAGCACCAAGCTGATCTCCCTGTGCTATGTGGCTGCTTCCCACTAGCTACCTATTTTAAGTTTGGTAGTGTATATATGTCCATGCCACTTTGTCACAGCTTACCATTCCCCCTCCCCATATCCTGAAGTCCATTCTCTCGTAGGTCTGTGTCTTTATTCCTTTCTTGCCCCTAGGTTCTTGATGACCTTTTTTTTTCTTTCTTAGATTCCATATATATGTGTTATATATAAAATTTGTCCATTTCTTCCAGGTTGTCCATTTTATTGGCATATAGTTGCTTGTAGTCATCTCTCATGATCCTGCAGTGTCAGTTGTTACTTCTCCTTTTTCATTTCTAATTCTATTGATTTGAGTCTTCTCCCTTTTTTTCTTGATGAATCTGGCTCATGGTTTATCAATTTTGTTTATCTTGTCAAAGAACCAGCTTTTAGTTTTATTGTTCTCCTGTAGCTTAATTATGCCTGCGAAGATTACTGCACCTTTTTCCAATCACCTTTCCCCACCCTCCCCAAGCTCCCCATACCTCAGAACGCCCTGCTTCTTTATTCTTTATCCTGCAAACCTCCCAAGGTTCTCACCCTCGAGGTGGAGGTTCGGAGAGTTGTTCTCCCTTCTCGTTTGGTTGCCCTGGAAATAAATAGTCTGCTGCATACCTCAGCTTCTCAGCGGTTTGGCTTGCTGTGTGTCAGGTCTTCTAATATATACGACTTGAAGAACAAGTTTATGGCTAAACTGGAGTTTGAAAACTTAGACCAATGTGGGGCATTGGTCTTCTCCTGCCCTTGGACTCAGACTCATATTGGAACTTACACCATTGGCATCTGCTCTAGACTTAGACTGGAAAAGCCATCTGTTCTTCTGGGTCTTCACCTTGCAAACTCCATATCTTGGGACATCTCAGTTTCTCAGCCTCCATAACCACTTGAGCCAATTCATTACATTAAAAAAAAAAAAAAAAGTATATTAAAAAAAAAAAAGGTTCCTGAGTGATCCCTTTTCCTTCTGTAAGCAGATAGTAAATCAGTATTCCAAATTTTTCCTGGGGCTGTTTTTCTTTACTAAATAGTAAACTTTAGGTAACTAAAGTTTGTGTCTTCAAAAAAAGTGTACTTCCTAAGGTAACATACACTCTTTTGGAAAAGTTTTTAACAATGCAGCATTACTAATTTTAATTACCTGCAGTCTATACTTTCAGAATGTACTTTCTTGAGGTATATATGTCTTATTTTGCTGTTATGTAATCCATCTGGGTAGTTGATAGTCTGATTTAAAATCAACGAATTGATCTTATTTCCTATGTGCAGAATTAAGAGATAGAGGTCACTGGGGAAATCTTTTGTATTAGGAAGGGTTTTTCCTTGAGTTCGTTTCTAACTTATAGCTTAATTTTCCACTCCAAACACAATCATGCTTTTAATCATGGTTTTGCCAGTCTCCTACTAGAAAAATTATATATACATATATCTGAGTATATATATAATATATTTAAACTTGTAAATGTATTTTTTTAAAAATCTATTTTTTACATAATAAAAAGTATGCTTCTGAGTTGTTTCCTATGATGATCTATGCTATGGTTGAGTTTGATCATGTTACAGAGTTAACTTTGGGGTGAATAGTCATTTTTTTTCCTAGAAGTATTTAAGTATCAGAACATAAAATGTAAAGGGATTGCCATGTCAGAAATTTTTAGGAAAGCACGTGGTACAAGAGGTATAGGCCTTGGGTGAACGAGTGAATATCAAAATAAATGAGGATAATATATTTGCTGTTAAAAAATAAGTAAAAGTCCAAACATAAGTCCATGTAATTCTATGTGTTCTTCGCATTTTGCAAGTATCAACATCTGAAAACATAATATGAAACAAAAATTAAATGTTTGTTATATTACATTGTCATTATGTATGTGTATATGTGTGTGTGGTGGGGAGAGAGAGAGGGAAAGAGAGAAAGAGGCTGTAATATGATATCATATGAGTGTCATAACCTAAGTTTCAAGGTCTGCTTAGTAGAGGTCTAGAAAAGTCTGAAGTAAAAGGAATAACAGAACAGGACAAATACTGGAACAGCAGCGAGCAATTCTTTCAGACGCAAAATATGTACCAAACTGTGATGGTCAAAATAATTATGGGTTCACTGATCTCAGGAAACAAAGGAATGTAGAAATGGGGATTTGGGATAGTAGCAAGGCTGAAATACATGTAAATATGTGATCTTACTAGGAAATTGCTTTCAATACAAAAAAAGGAGTCTGATATTGAGTCCTTGTACCACGAACCTGGTGACAGGCTCGAGGCAAAATGATTAGATCCCTTAACAGACATGTTATTGCTGGATGTGAGGAAAGGCAAAAGCAAGAATACTGGTCCAAGTCAGGTCTTCATCTGATAGATAAAACTATTCTCATAGTGTTAGGGCTTGTGTGTGAGTGTGGGTGTGCATGTGTGCACATATTTGTAAAGATGAGATTATTTACGTATGTTAATACAAGTCATTTGCAACACTCTTCCATCAATAAAAGCTTCTGTGATGTATATAGGAAAGGCATAAACACTTAAAAGAGAAAATCCCTGAGCAGCTGTCTGTAGGAGTGAAGCTGAGTGAGCTGACCTGACTTATCTGAAAAAATAACACTGTCAAATATTTCTGCCTTTTTTTTAAAAAAAAGATATGTCCCCATTCTCAGGAAAGTTTTTGCCTTTTTCTTACTAAGGACTTTAGGGTATCAACCATGATTAAATAAACAAAACACTCCAGTAGTTTTCCTGGGGCTCATCAAAAAATGACAAGCCTACATTACCAATATTCCTGATTTAAAAGTATTGTTTTATTAGAGTGACTTTTTCAAAGTGAAGAAGAATTTACAAATTCTTCTTTTAACAACAAATTAAGTGAAAAAATATGTTGAATACAGTAAAATCAATATTGGAATACTCTCATAATTAAATGATTTAAACGCAGAATTGATATCTATGACCCAAAATTGCTTAGAACAGGGTAAAATAAGCAGAGCCAATCTATTAGTGTAGTGCTTATCTTGTGGTAAACATACATGTTATCTAATTATTTTCAACAAAGTGTTGTGAGGTAGGCATCGTTTTTATTCTCATTTTACACAGGAAAAAAAATTTGGCCCTTAGATGGGTGGGATGGGGGTGAAGGAGGTCCAAGAGGGAAGGGATGTATGTGTATACACATAGCTGATTCACTTCACTGTACAGCAGAAAGTAACAAAACATTGTAAAGCAAATATATCCTGATTAAAAGAAAAATAGAAGTACTAAGCAAGAAACTCTGAAAAGTAAGATATATATTCCAGATTTTGATGCAAATATGTTCTATATAAACAGAAAGGATGTTCTTCTGTCTAACAAACACTTATCAACAATATTATGTGCTTGGAAGATTTTAGATGAAACAGATTTGATATCTTTTTTGATAGAGCCTATGGTCTAATGGCTTGCTTCAATTTCAGTGAAAACAGAATTCAATATATAAGGACTACAGCAGAGAGAACATGTACTTAATTTTATCTCATGAAAATGGAATGTACTTTGGAGGATGGGGATCCTACATTTGGTTTTAGAATAATGAGTAGAAATAACCAGTTGAAAATGTTTAACAGCATAAAATCTGAAACCAGACTCTCTAGATTTATATTCCAGCTCCCAGTTCACTAGCTAAGTATGTTAATTAGGATAAATGTGCCTCAGTTCCCTTACATATAAAATGAGATAATAATAGTACATAGATCTTTTGTTAGATTTAAGTGCATTTATATATGCATATTGCTTACAACAGGGCTTGTTTTAGAGAAAAACTATGGAAGTGGTTACTATTATTATTATTATCATTATCACTATTATTACTCCAGACATGACATGCACTAAACACACAGTGTACACACACCCGTAGACATTTAAGTGAAGTCAAGGAGGCAAAAAACAGCATGGTATGCTTATGGAGCCACAAGAAATTTGGTGAATGAGGCATGAAGTAGTAAGAGGGGTTAAGGAGAGGGAGCATAGGGCCAAATCATAGAATGACTTAAATGTTATATTAAAAGACTTCAACTTTGTAATAGGGAACAATTGAAAGATCTCAAGTTCTGACATTGGCAGATGTGTTTTTATGTACCACTCCGGGGGGAAACAATTGATTTGAGTGCAGCAGAAGCAGGGGTACCTAGGGGGCTACTTGTAATGGTTGAGATGAGAAGTGATGAGGACTTAAATTGATACAATAATATTAGATACGAATAAAAAGGGGCAAGCACATTTTAGAAACATAAACAGAAGTGTTTGAGTGATTTGATGAGGGTAAAGAAGAGAATTGAAAATTCCTTTTAAGATTTTGGTAACACTGAAGTCAATCGTGTTAAAAAAAAAAAATACAAAGGTACAAAATAAGCAAATTCAGTTTAACACATGATGCGTGGGCAGGCTTGAGATGCCTGCCTGGCAAGAATGAGGATGCCCGGTATAAAGTAATATACACTACCCTGGAGCTATATTTGTATTTAACCATCCATAGGACTCTAGATATTTGTTTCACAGTTTCTTAAATTTATAAATGTAGAATATGGCCTGCCACAAGAGAAATTTCTCAGGCAGTACAAGTTCTATTGTAATTTTTTTTTGTTATTGTCAATGTGATTGTTGTCAAACTCTATATTATGAAAACTCTTGATTTTTAATGAAAATAAATTGAAAATATGCAAATGCTGCTTCAGAATAAACATTTTTGTTAGATGTTTCAGTGAACTTTTAGGAAATGTGTGTTTACTCACTTTGGGGACAGATGAAACAGAGAAACAAAGAAATTATCTGAGCTTGCTCCTAGAATTCTTTCTCCAACTGAAAATTCCTCTAACTCCCCGTTGCAATTTAGTAAAATATACATCCACCTCTTCTGGTACTAAGCATTTTTTAATCTTTCTAAATTTGTTCCACTACTAATCAAAATGGAAACTTTAGGTCTTACACTTTGGTTACTAATTACCTGCTGCACTTTATATTATGTGACCATTTTATGATTCAAATTGATTTCAAATAATGAATATAAAATGAGTAGGGCCAGCTTTTCTACAATAGCTCTTTGTATTTTTATTGCCTTTATATTATTTTTTCTCCTTTGCAATCAAATTTCACTTACAGAATTGGCAAGAGCTAAAAGCTCTGTACTGTGTTCTTTTGACCTTTTATTTATTAAAATGCTTTGGGTACAGATTAATTTACTTTGCAAATATTTATTGTTGTTTCACCTGACTTGAAAAGGGAGCTGTAGGCATTTTGATAAATGAATTGAGAGGTTGTCTGGCTTCTCCATACCTTCTGGAATTACTTTTATCCTTTACTGAAATGATATCTTGCAATTTTCTGCTAGTGTGTCCCTAGGGAAACCGCAGCTGATATTTCTATGAATTCTATTGCTGCAGCAATAGCTCTATTTTCCTTTGCTCTCTGTTAGTGGAGATACATTGTTATAAAAAAAATGTAACCCTCTGAAGCACTGGGTTTTTGTATGTCAAGCCTTTTAGTTATGCATTACAGATAGAAATAAATGAGGTTGAGTTGTAAATAGTCAGGAGAATGGGTCTTTAATCAGTGGATGTTGTCACAGGATAATTCTTGGTATGCATTATGGTTCTAGCAACTTCTTATCAGACACTCCATTTATCATAGCACTTCCTTAGTTGTGTATGACTCTGACAGTTACCTGGTTCTCTTTTTCTGTAAAGATGCTGGTCTTAGACACAAAGCTCTCTCTTTTATCAGTATAAAAATAAAAGATTTAGTTCAGCTTCAAATTGTACTTGAAAAAAATAAAAATGCAATGGATTCCTCATGTCACTGTTAAGTCAGGTGAACAAATAATAGGTGGACTCTTCTATGGGATAACACAGAAACAAGTTAAAGGTGAAATTTCTAGTTGACTGGGTAAAGTCATGAATTTTTCTCACAAACCCACCCAATCCACTGGTTGCCTTCAATATCAAGGGAGGCTGTGTCCAACAACTTCCTGCTCCTTTCCATTAGAAATTCTATGACACTATTTTATTCATTTATTCAACAGATTTGTATTGAAGCCCCACAAATCATTAGATACTGTTCTAAGCTATGAAGATCAGCAGTGAATGTGAACATAGAAAGTCACTGCCCTCATGGGGATTACCCTTTAATGGAACAAAAGACAATGATGAACAATGAATTAAATGCATGAGTGCTAAGAAGGAAATAAATAAATCAGCCTAAGCGGGCAGAAAGTGACTGAAAAGTTTTATTTTAAACATACTAGTCAGGGAAGGTCTCTCTGACTGGGTGATATTTTGGGGCAGAAACATAATGAAGTAAGGGAACAAGCCCTATAAGATATCTGGGAGAAGAATATTCCAGGCAGAGGTAAAAACCATGGCAAAGGCTTGAAGGCAGAATTTCAGGAATAGTTGGTGTGTTCCAGAAATAGCAAGAAGCACAAATGGCTGTAGTTAATGAAGCTAGGAGGAGAGACTAAGTCAGAAAAGGAGAAAAAAGCATGCAATGCTTGAAGGCCAAGAGGAAGACTCTGGCTTTCACTGAAGGAAGTTGGAATCTATTGGCTTTCAGCAAAGTGACATGATAAGACTTTAGTTTTTAAAAGATCACTCTAGCTACTGTAACAAGTAGTGAGACCACATGTTTTGATTTTTACCTGGAGTATTGCCAGGCACAGCAAAATACCAACATATCACCAGGTCCACCATGCTGAGGCTGATGGATTTTTGTTTTTCATTTATTTTGTCCATTAGAATTTTAATTTTCAGAGTTAGGTTTTTAGTTTAAGATCTTAAATGGGAGTGATTACATGAGAGATATTAATTAGATCTTCATGGACTAAAATATCTGTGTATTTACATAGCAGATCATTTCTCAGGTTGGGATGCCTACCTTTCTTGGTCTGGGGTATCGGAGACCCTTGGTAAATCTACAACATGGTTCCATAGCCTCTTGACAATCACATGTATTACACTTCCCTTTAGTTCATTGATTATATTAAAACTGTTATTTTTGATTCTTATATGTAAACAACTGGTACAATAAAATCAATGAACACCAGAGGGGGAGAACAGAAATTGTTTGAAAAGTCCCTTAAAATTTTTCTATAATTCTAAGTCATCTTTATGTGTTATATTCCTTAAAAATAACAGAAGAAAACAGAGTCCAAAATGAGTTTAAAAGTTTATGCACATGTTACTATGGCTCAGAATCTCTGTCCCTGAGATAGATCATAGAAAAGGATCAAAGTCACAGCCCCTCCTTTCCAACTCAAACAGCACCATTTCCCCTCAGCTGAAATGAACAGTAAATATTTCCACAATGGCTTGGTTCTGAGCTGTTGGCAAAACCTCAAGTTGTCATCTAATTATCCAGTAAAACAGGCCAGCTCCTGAGTGTCAGAGACTTTGAACTATCAAGGAAAACCACCTTCAAAACAATGTGAAAATTGTCATGGGAGAAACTGCTAGGTTTTACACAATATATGTCTCCCCATTTTTCTGTAGAGAATAGAAATTGTAGCTTGGCACAAGGCAGCTGACTAGAAGACTACATTGTTCGGCCTTCCTTGCAACTAAGTGTGGTCACGTTAAGTGTTGACCCACGGAATATGAGAAGTATGGATGAGTAGAAATTTCAGGTCTTATTCCTAACAGAAGAGTTCCACCATCATTTCCCTTCCTCCTGCATCTTTCTAATAAGAGTACAAGTATGGCAACAAGTAACCTTGGACCTTGTACGTGAGGGTTATGCCACAGAGATGGCAGAACCACAAAATACATGGGTCTGTGTCTATGACACCATGATGCTGATCCATTATCTTGGATTAATTACTCTCCCATCATTACTTTTGAGAAAAATCAACTTGCTTCTTATTTGAGTCACCTTTACTTTGGGTCTTTGTTATAGCACCATATGTATAATCTCTTAAAAATAAAAATTAGTGGGGTTTCTAATAAATACATCCATCCTTTCAATAAAAACACGACCACCATAGACAAGCCAACTCTATGTCTCTGAAGCTGAGAACAGTATTCCAACTTTAAAATCCAGATTAAGAAAACTTTACTACCTTCTTAGTTATATAAGATCACCTTCACAAGGTGAAAGGCCTTTTCTGTTTTCTAAGGTGTAGCTACATTCTGTACTTTAAAAAAATTTTTAAATGAATATACTGCCATTATGTATAAACTGATTCTAACAAATCATATATTTTTCCTCACTGATCTGTATTTAGAACTTGTAATTGTGTCAGAGACCTGACTTTGGTTTGATACAAAAGTGTTTCTAAAACGTTTGTCTGGGGGCTTCACTGGTCGTGCAGTGATTGAGAATCTGCCTGTTAATGAAGGGGACAGGGGTTCAAACCCTGGTCTGGGAGGATCCCACATGCCACGGAGCAACTAGGCCCATGAGCCACAACTACTGAGCCTGCGTGTCTGGAGCCTGTGCTCCGCAACAAGAGAGGCCGCGATAGTGAGAGGCCCGTGCACCACGATGAAGAGTGGCTCCCGCTTGCCACAACTAGAGAAAGCTCTGGCACAGAAATGAAGACCCAACACAGCAAAAATAAATTAATTAATTAAAAAAAAAAGTTTGTCTGATCAAAAGTCTTTGATCAAGGAAGAGTTTATTTTTGCTGTTTTTTTCTCCCCCTTTAATCTTTTAAGTATGGTTCTAAGTTTTAGCAGGGTTGAAAGAACTTAAAAAATATTTTTAGAGATTAGTTCAAGATGGCAGAGTAGAAGGACCCACTCCCTCTTGCAAGAGTAGTGCACTCACTCCCTCTTGCCAGAGCACCAGAATCACAACTAACAATCAACGACAGGAAGACACTGCAACTCACCAAATAAGATACTTCACATTCAAAGACAAAGGAGAAGTCACAATGAGATGGTAGGAGGGGCACAATCACAAAAAAATCAAATTACATATCCGCTGGATGGGCGACTCACAAACTGGAGAACACTTATACCACAGAAGTCCACCCACTGGACTGAAGGTTCTGAGCCCCATATCAGTCTTCCCAACCTGGGGGTCCGGCAATGGGAGGAAGAATTCCCAGAGAATCAGACTTTGAAGACTGGCAGGATTTGATTGCAGGACTTTGACAGGACTGGGGAAAACAGAGACTCCACTCTTGGAGGGCACACACAAAATAGTGTGCACATCGGGATCTAAGGGGAAGGAGCAGTGATGCCATAGAGACTGAACCAGACCTACCTGCTAGTGTTGGAGGGTCTCCTACAGAGGCAGGGTTAGGAGGTGGCTGTGGCTCATTGTGGGGACAAGGGCACTGGCAGCAGAAGTTCTGGGAAGTACTCCTTGGCATGAGTCATCTGGTCCGCTATTAGCCCCACCAAAGAGCCTGTAGCCTTCAGTGCTGGGTCACATTCAGCTATACAACCAACAGGGAGGGAACTCAACCCTACCCATCAGCAAACAAGTGGATTAAAGTTTTACTAAGCTCTTCCCAACAGAGCAACGCCCAGCTCTACACACCACCAGTCTCTCCCATCAGAAAGTTTGCACAAGCCGCTTAGATAGCTTCATCTACCAGAAAGCAGACAGCAGAAGCAAGAAGAACTACAATCCTGCAGCCTGTGGAACGAAAACCACAGTCACAGAAAGATAGACAAAATGAAAAGGCAGAGGACTATGTACCAGATGAAGGAACAAGATAAAACCCCAGAAAAACAACTAAATGAAGTGGAGAAAGGCAACTTCACTCCACTATTCAAAAGAATTCAGAATAATGATAGTGAAGATGATCCAGGACCTCGGAAAAGAATGGAGGCAAAGATTGAGAAGATACAAGAAATGTTTAACAAAGACCTAGAAGAATTAAAGAACAAACAAACAGTGATGAATAATACAATAACTGAAATGAAAAAGGCACTAGAAGGAATCAATAGCAGAATAACTGAGGCAGAAAAGCGGACAAGTGGCCTGGAAGACAGAATGGTGCAAATCACTGCCATGAAACAGAATAAAGAAAAAAGAATGAAAAGAAATGAAGACAGCCTAAGAGACCTCTGGGACAATATGAAACACACCAACATTTACATTATAGGGGTCCTAGAAGGAGAAGAGAGACAGAAAGGACCTGAGAAAATATTTGAAGAGATTATAGTTGAAAAATTCCCTAATATGGGAAAGGAAATAGCCACCCAAGTCCAGGAAGCACAGAGACTCCTAGGCAGGATAAACCCAAGGAGAAACATGCCAAGACATACAGTAATCAAATTGACAAAAATTAAAGACAAAGAAAAATTATTAAAAGCAACAAGGGAAAAATGACAACATACAATAAAACTCCCATAAGGTTAACAGCTGATTTCTCAGCAGAAACTCTACAAGCCAGAAGGGAGTGGCATGATTTATGTAAAGTGATGAAAGGGAAGAACCTACAACCAAGATCACTCTACACAGCAAGGATCTCATTCAGATTTGACAGAGAAATTAAAACTTTACAGACAAGCAAAAGCTAAGAGAATTCAGCACCACCAAACCAGCTCTACAACAAATGCTAAAGGAAGTTCTCTAAGTGGGAAACACAGAGTACAAAAGGACCTACAAAAACAAACCCAAAACAATTAAGAAAATGGTAATAGGAACATACAGGTTGATAATTACCTTAAATGTGAATGGATTAAATGCACCAACCAAAAGACACAGTTTCACTGAATGAATACAAAAACAAGACCTGAATATATGCTGTCTAAAAGAGACACACTTCAGACCTAGGAACACATACACTGAAAGAGAGGGAATGGAAAAAGATATTCCGTGCAAAAGGAAATCAAAGAAAGATGGAGTAGCAATGCTCATATCAGAAAAAATAGACTTTAAAATAAAGAATGTTACGAGAGACAAAGAAGGACAATACATAATGATCAAGGGATCAATCCAAGAAGAGGATACAATAATTATAAATATATATGCACCCAACATAGGAGCACCTCCATATGTAAGGCAAATGCTAACAACTATAAAAGAGGAAATCAACAGTAACACAATCATAGTGGGGGACTTTAACACCTCACTTACAACAAAGGACAGATCAAGCAGACAGAAAATTAATAAGGAAACACAAGCTTTAAATGACACAATAGACAAGATAGTTTTCATTGATATTTATTGGACTTTCCATCCAAAATCAGCAGATTACACTTTCTTCTCAAGTGTACACAGAATATTCTCCAGGATACATCACAGCTTGAGTCACAAATCAAGCCTTGGTAAATTTAAGAAAATTGAGGTCATATCAAGTATCTTTTCTGACCACAATGCTATGAGACTAGAAATAAATTACAGGGGGAAAAATGTAAAAAACACAAACACATGGAGGCTAAACAATATGTTACTAAATAACCAATAGATCACTGATGAAATCAAACAGGAAATCAAAAAATTCCTAGAGACAAATGACAACAAAAACACAGCGATCCAAAACCAATGGGAAGCAGCAAAAGCAGTCCTAAGAGGGAAGTTTATAGCAATATGATCCTACCTCAAGAAACAAGAAAAATCTCAAATAAACAATCTAACCTTACATGTAAAGGAACTAGAGAAAGAAGAACAAACAAAACCCAAACTTAGTAGAAGCAAAGAAATCATAAAGATCAGAGCAGAAATAAATGAAGTAGAAACAAAGAAAACAATAGCAAAAATCAATAAAACTAGAATCTTTAGCCAGACTTATCAAGAAAAAGAGGGAGAGGACTCAAATCAATAATATCAGAAATGAAAAAGGAGAAGTTTAAATGGACACCACAGAAATAGAAAGACTCACAAGAGATTACTACAAACAACTCTATGCCAATAAAATGAACAGCTTGGAATAAATGGACAAATTCTTACAAAGGTGTAACCTTCTAAGACTAAACCAGGAAGAAACAGAAAATATGAACAGACTAATCACAAGTAATGAAATTGAAAATGTGATTAAAAATCTTCCAAAAAACAAAAGTCCAGGATCAGATGGATTCACAGGTGAATCCTATCAGTCATTTAGAGAAGAGTTAACACCCATCCTTCTCAAACTCTTCCAAAAATTGCAGAGGAAGGAACACTCCCAAACTCATTCTACCAATCACCCTGATACCAAAACCAGACAAGGATACTACAAAAAATAGAAAATTAGAGACCACTATTGCTGATGAATATAGATACAAAATTCTGCAACAAATACTAGCAAACAGAATCCAACAACATATTAAAAGGATCATACACTATGATCAAGTGGCATTTATCCCAATGATAAAAGGATTCTTCAATATAAGCAAATCAATCACTGTGATACACCATATTAACAGATTGAAGAATAAAAAAACATATGATCAACTCAGTAGAGGCAGGATAATCTTCTGACAAAATTCAACACCGATTTATGATAAAAACTCTCCAGAAAGTGGGCACAGAGGGAACCTACCTCAACATACTAAAAGCCATATACGACAAACTCACAACAAATATCATTCTCAATAGTAAAAAACTGAAAACACTTCCTCTAAGATCAGGAATAAGACAAGGATGTCCACTCTGTCCATGATTATTCAACATAGATTTGGAAGTCTTAGCCACAGCAATCAGAGAAGAAAAAGAAATAAAAGGAATACAAATTGCAAAAGAATAAGTAAATCTGTCACTGTTTGCAGATGACAGAATACTATACATAGATAATCCTAAAGGTGCCACCAGAATATTATTAGAGCTAATCAATGAATTTGGTAAATTTGAAGGTACAAAATTAATGCACAGAAATCTCTTGCATTCCTATACACTATCAATGAAAGATCAGAAAGGGAAATTAAGGAAACAATCCCATTCACCATTGCAACAAAAAAGAATAAAATACCTAGGAATAAACCTACAAGGAGGTAAAAGACCTGTACTCAGAAAAGTATAAGAAGACACTGATGAAAGAAATCAAAGATGACACAAACAGATGGAGAGATATACCATGTTCTTGGATTGGAAGAACCAAAGTTGTGAAAATGACTATACTATCCAGATAAATCTACAGATTCAGTGCCATCCCTATCAAATTACCAGTGGCATTTTTTATAGAACTAGAACAAAAAAAATCTTAAAATTTTTATGGAGGCACAAAAGACCCTGAAGAGCCAAAGCAATCTTGAGGGCAAAAAAAACAGAACTGGAGGAATAAGTCTCCCTGAATTCGGACTACACTACAAAGCTACAGTAATCAAGACAGTATGGTACTGTCACAAAAACAGAAATATAGATCAATGGAACAGGATAGAAAGCCCAGAGTTAAACCCATGCACCTGTGGTGAACTAATATATGACAAAGGAGGCAAGTATATACAATGGAGAAAAGACAGCCTCTTCAATAAGTGGTGCTGGGAAAACTGGACAGCTACATGTAAAAGAATGAAATTAGAACTCTCCCTAACACCATACACAAAAATAAACTCAAAATGGATTAAAGACCTAAATATAAGACCAGACACTATAAAACTGTTAGAGGAAAACATAGGAAGAACACTCTGATATAAATCACAGCAAGATCTTTTTTTGACCCACCTCCTAGAGAAATGGAAATAAAAACAAAAATAAACAAATGGGACCTAATGAAACTTAAAACTTTTTGTGCAGCAAAGGAAACTATAATAATATGCAAAGACAACCCTCGGAATGGGAGAATATATTTGCAGACGAATCAATGGACAAAGGATTAATCTCCAACATATATAAACAGCTCATGCAGCTCAATATTAAAAAGACAAACAACCCAATCAAAAAATGGGCAGAAGACCTAGATAGACATTTCTCCAAAGAAGACATACAGATAGCCAAGAGATACATGAAAAGCTGCTCAACATCACTAATTATTAGAGAAATGCAAATCAAAACTACAACAAGGTATCACCTCACACCAGTTAGAATTGGCATCATCAGAAAATCTACAAACAACAAATGCTGGAGTGGATGTGGAGAAAAGGGAACCCTTGTATGCTGTTGGTGGGAATGTAAATTGATACAGCCACTATGGGGAACAGTACGGAGTTTCCTTAACAAAGTAAAAACAGAATTACCATATGAACCAGCAATCCCACTGCTGGGCATATACCCAGAGAAAACCATAATTCAAAAATACACATGTGCCTAATGTTCATTGCAGCACTATTTACAATAGCCATGTCATGGAAGCAACCTACATGCCCAATGACAGACGAATGGATAAAGAAGATGTGGTACCTATATACAATGGAATATTACTCAGCCATAAACAGGAATGAAATTGGGCCATTTTCAGAGATGTGGATGGATCTAGAGATTGTCACACAGAATGAAGTAATTCAGAAAGAGGAAAACAAGTATCATATATTAATGCATATATGTGGAATCTAGAAAAATGGTACAGCTGAACCAGTTTGCAAGGCAGAATAGAGACACAGATGTAGAGAACAAATGCATGGACACCAAGGGGGGAAAGCGGGGTGGGGGTTGTGGGTTGAATTGGGAGATTGGGATTGACATATATACACTACTATGTATAAAATAGATAACTAATAATTTAAAAAAAGTGTTTTTAAACTTTCTAATGCTATTATTACAGTTTACTGGATATGATTCTACTCCCCTGTGGTTGTTGTCAGTGAAAATCTTATGTAGTATTATGCCTCATTGATTTCTATTTCATCTTCAGTTATTTGGCCCTGTCAGCAATTTATAGCCTCAAGTTTTCTTTGTTTTCTTAATCAACACCTCCAAACACACAGACACAGACACACACACACACACATTTATCTCACTCTGCTTTGTCTGTGTATGTGGGTATGCAATTGCAACTGTGAGTACCTGGAGAGTAGGTACTGTGTTTTGGTCTTATTTATTTATTTCCTGCATAGTTTCTACAGTATTTGACAGAGTAAATTCCAATAAATATTTATTAAATTTAATTAGAATGGGGAGAATTCACTAAAAAAAAAAAATCACCAAACTATTGTGACTGAATTTTGAAGTGATGCTCAAGGAGATGAAATTCATTTATGTATCAAACTTCTCTCTTTTGGAAACTAACTAAAGGTCAAGTTATTCATATACGAACACGCTATCATCTAGAATCATTTTCTTGAATTAATTATCTTACAAAACATGGGTTTCTCAGGTGCAAACAAATACTAAGTGTGCCAAAGTATACTCTAAGTAAAGTGAAACTTACTCTTAACTCTACTGTAATTATTTTGAGTTTCACTGCTGATTTACAAGTATTCACCATAGAAAATGCATATTATATATATTATATATTACATAATCTGATTAGAGTAAGGAGAATTTTCATAACTTAATTTATTGAAAAAAATTAAAATTACTTTTTGCTCATCATTACATAAACATAATATAATGGCATTATCATAGAATTTGTGATTTAGGGGGAAGCAATGAAATTCATACTTTCAATCATATAATGAGGAAATTAGGACTTAGAAAGGAGTATTGATTGTCCAAAAGCAAGTATACATGCAGGATGAGAGTCGAGAGTTTTAAAAAACTAGCTATTATTTATTGAGTAGACAGTATATTCCATCATATTAGATATGTTCTAGGGAGACAGATTATTGTTGTGGTATCATGTTATTGATTATTAAAGGAAGCCTCTGGAGCAAAATTGTTTAAGTCTTAATCCTGGCTCTTCAATCTAGTAACAGTGTTATCTTAGGCAAGTTCCCTACCCTCTTTATGTCTTATTTTCCTCCTCTGTAAAATAGGGTATATATTAGTACCTTACTAACTGAGTTACTGTGGAGATTAAGGAAGTGAATACATGTGATACACATAGTTTTACATAGTGTTATTCATATAATAAGTTTTAGATGATTATTAGCTATTTTTATTATATAGATCATATTTAATGTTCAAAACAATTGAACTTATCTCCATATTTTATATAAGACTACTGAGGCTCTGAAACGGTAACTTACTTAAAATCACAAAATGTGTATGTGCTTCATTTGGAATTCAAATATTCTTTTGACACAAAAGCTCTTTTTTAAAAAATATATATTAAAGTTATGATTTCCTGTACTCTAAACAATTTTCACTGAAAGTATCATTTGACCTGCATTATGCAGTTAATAGCTTTTGTTTTATGGCAATAGCTTAAATACAATAGTCAAACATGGAATAAAATGGGATGCTAGACAACTGACGGTTTCAAATTGCTGAAAATAATCTTACCCATCAGATATTTTGTTTTCCTTGATTAGAGCAAAATATCACACAAAAGATTTTGGTTTTGTTTATAATTACTCTGGGGTTTTCTTTATGTTGTTATTGCTAATACAGAGAAATTTTGCTGTTAGAATTAATATAATGTTAACTGGAATGTTTTTCTGGTAAAATCAATTGGCCTATGATTTCTGATTTCCCAACATTTGGTTCAGTAATTTTTCTTACATCAACAAAACTTTGATGCTTTGAGAAACATTTATTGCCTAAATTATGTCTTTTTATTTTTGATTACTATTGTATATACCTGCATGAAAACAAAATAAAAAATCAACATATGATGTGTATTAACAAAGAAATAAAGTTCTTAAAAATACATCCCCCTTGTGGATCAGTGTGGTAGATGTTGCTAAGTTTTGGTGATTGTTAAATAAAGGGTCTCATGAATTATTTAGTACAAAGAACAAGTAATATATTGCTGGTATAATCTTAAGTTGAATACATTTCATCATGTTCTCTATAATTATATTTGAACCTAACTATATCTAAACACATGTATTATTTAAAGACACCACCTCATAAATGAAGGCAAGCAGTTTACTGGCAAATCAAGACTGCATTTCACAGATCAGTTTTTTTGAGTCAAAGAAGTATTGAACCCTCTCTGGGATTTTGTCATTCAAAGAGGCAATAAAAGGTTACTGCTTCAGTCTTTTCTTTCATACCCGTAGAGAAAACTATGGTCATGCTGGAGTAATAGCATATGACAAAATGAAAAAAAAAACAGTTGTCTTCCTTTCTCAAATTCACCTTTATTTTAATTTTCAATTAAAAAGATCAATGCAGTGTTTATATTTAAATTTCTGTGGTCAGCTTGAAACATGTGTTTTTCTCTTTTCCAGTTCATTATGTTATTAGCAATGAGAGCAGACAATAACTAATCATTTTTCAAATCTTTAAAGGTTTTTTCTTTAGCAGCATTTGAGAGGTGATAAATTAGAAGTGTTAACATACTGAAAATTAAGCATGTTGATCATATCATTGACATATTCTTGAAAATTTCATAGGGGTTATTGAGTGAATCCTTACCATATTACTTGAATATAAAGTTTTACAAAGGATCAGTATCACCATAAGATTATGTGTTTGTCAAAATCATTAATATTCAAAGTGTTTTTATAATAAAGTATTCAAATAAAAATATCTTGGGGAAATTTGAAGAATGATGTGTTATTGTAAAAGGTAACTTCTGGACAAAATAGACTGGAAGATCATATGTTACCAAGTACAAATTTTTCTGGGTTTTAGGATCATTTATAAAACAACCGCAGTTTCTTACCCTGTTTTATTGCTTCTCCTTCCTCAGTAAACCTTCCTCAGCTGCCCATTATTAGCTCAGCCTCATTGCTCTCTCTCGGAGCTGCCGTGTGGTGGGAGGCTGAATAATGGTCCCCAGACCCTGGGGATTAGATTCCTAATCCTTGGAATGTCTAAATGTTACCTTATAAGAACAAAAGATCTTTGCAGGTGTGATTAAATCAAGGAGTTCAGGATCTTGAGATGAAGAGGTTATCTTGGACTATCTGTGTGGACCCTAGATATAATCACAAGCGTCTGTTTAGGAGGAAGCCAGAGGGAGATTTAACAGAAACAGAAGTTAATGTGACCATGAAGGCAGAGATAGCAGTGATTTGGCCACAAGCACCAAGGATGCCAGTAGCATCAGAAGCTACAAGAGGCAAGAAATGTATTGTACCTTAGAGTAGCCAGGGGGGAGGACAGCTTTGCTAACACCTTTTGGTTCAGCGATACTAATTTTGGACTACTACTGGCCACAAGTTGTTTTAGGCCATCCAGTTCATAGTAATTTGTTATAGCAGCAACAAGAAATAAATATACAAGCTCACTACTGTTCCTGTTTTCCCTCACTTAGAACTTCACTCCATTTCTCCTTGACCTAGTAAATTTTATTTTTTCTGCAAGTATCATTCATCATGGTACCTGATAACATCTACCCTAAACTTTCTCCTGCTATATCAGCCCTCACTTATCCCCTCATTTTTTAATACTTTTGCCACACAAATTCACCCTTAGTTCACAGTCTTGTAATTGATTTTTCAATTCAATTGATATTTAATAATTTTTTTCTTAAATTTTATTGCGCTTGCCTTCAGCTTACAACATATCTATTACTTCTATAGAGCTCATGGTTCCTACAATGTTGATCACTCCTAAAGTATTCAATATATTACATGGCAATCAAAAGCTTTCTAACTTTACCCTGTTCTTTTGCCATTCTAATCTCTCCATGCGTCTATTTTTCTGCTCATCATTGTGATTCTCTTTGTCTTATCCTCTGATCTTCTATTTAAATGGCAATCTTGGTTTTCATTTTTGATGAAAAATCATTTTGTGGGTTTTAAATGCCATGTTGGAATCCAAATTCTCAACACCGGCAAACTCTTCAGCAATGAAGAGGCTATACATATTCAAGAGAATAGAAATTTGGATAGCTACCCACTCTGTTTTGATTGCCAACATATATTTGGTATTTAGGAGATTGTCTAAAGCTATGGCCACATAACAATATTATTTGTAAGTGAACTACAGGCTTTATTCCCAGTTGGCTCTTTTGTGTACAAAGACATAGCTGGAGACAAAAGGATTGGTTTGAGCATGGCCCCATATGCATGTTCTCACTGGTTAAACCATGAAGGAATCAGTCATACTAACTACTTTGATGCCTCGGTTTCTAAGATAAATAGACTGAAGGAAATTAAGTGTGGGTGTTTGTGAAGTTTAATGATTCCAGACAAAGGAAGCTAATGCTGTTCTAAGGGGGGAAAACGTACTAATTAATCAGATCCTTGAGACAGAAGAATAGAGCTCTTTGAATAAATTTAATTGTCCCAATAGGCTAAATGAACAGAGAAGAAAAATATTGATTTGACTGATGACCTCATTTTGACAAGTGACAGAAATTTGGTTTCTGAATATTATATAGCTAGCTTATTTGGCAGATTATCTCTATATCTTATAGTTTAATATCATATAGATGTAATCATAGACTGAGCACACAAACACATGCTTTAATCATACATGACACACACATATGACAAAACACACAGCTTGTAAAGAAATGATCAACCATATGAAACTTAATAATTGCTCTATAGGTAGGGGAAAAGTGTTTTACCTCTCTCGTCCATAAAAATCTCCCATTGTTCAATCTTGATTGAAAAGCATTTAGTAGCATAGTAAAAAGGAAAGGAAGAGAAGGCTGTAAAACTTGTAGCGGAGACAGGGACAGCAACTAGACAGAGGCTCTTGTTGCAGTGGGGCACTTCGTGAAGCATACAAATAAAATTCTTGAGGGAAAGAGTCTCACTGTTTCAAGACTTTGCACTTACCCTACAGAAAATGGTGTGCATGGCAACATCATGGTGAATGGAAAAAGTCCAAGATTTAGAAAGAAATATTTTCAAACACTGCAAGCGTGAATGATACACATGCTGAAAAATTGTTTCTCTCCACAAAAGTTATTTTGATGTCTCCCCACCAAACCCTTCCACCCTATTTTTGTCAGTTTTTTAGAATTTCTCATCTGTTCTTTTCCATTTCTGAATCTTTGCAATTTTCTGCTACAATAGCTTTATCTGCAATGTTAAAAAGTAAAATACATTGACTGAAAATTTTATATATAAGTGTACACTAGAACTACTGATTTAGAATTCATTATGCAGCAACCAGAAAAGATTATTTAGCACAGTATGGTGTCCTGTCTTCAGAAATAATTTTCCTCCTATTAGCTTCTCTATCGTTTCCTATTTGTTTTCATCATAGTTGCAAATGCATATAAACTTCTTGTTTATTTGGTTCAGAAGTTGGGTGCTTCTGGTTGTCAATAGCTGACCCACCTCTTCCACTTTTGTAAATGAGCACCTCAGCCCCAAGCCTGCTCATATCATCAGCTATGCTTCATTGAACACACTGGTGAGTCTCACAGTCCCTGGGTTCTTTCTTTCAGAGATAGGCTGCTTTTACTAAGCAATATATGTATGTTATCTCTCATTTCAAACCCCTTCCTTCCGCATATCAAGGCCTAGAATTCATCTTATCAGAAGAGTCAACAAAGAAGTGGAAAATATAGTTTAAAGAGTAGGAAGGGGCTTCCCTGGTAGCGCAGTGGTTGAGAGTCCGCCTGCCGATGCAGGGGACACGGGTTCGTGCCCTGGTCGGGGAAGATCCCACATGCCGCGGAGTGCCTGGGCCTGTGAGCCATGGCCACTGAGCCTGCGCGTCCGGAGCCTGTGCTCCGCAACGGGAGAGGCCACAACAGTGACAGGCCCGCGTACCGCAAAAAAAAAAAAAAAAAAAAAAAAAAAAAGAGTAGGAAAAACACAATTTTCACTTTTTATGTGAAATGCATGAGGTTGGTCTGGCTGGTCATGAAAATTTAAAATATCCCTTTACTTGTGTTAGATATCCCCAAGGGAGATACCTCCAGTAAAATTTGGCTTTCATGGATTCCCTAAATAGGAAGAGAATTTTGGAGTCTTATATGAGGTGTGGAAAGTTATGATAATGACACCCCCCTCTTAAGATTAAGTCATCATTTCATTTTCTTGGATTTTCAGATGGTTAACTGAAGCCACAAAGAAGAAAGGGTTTCAGGCTGTCACTAATCTTTTGTTCTGGTGAAGCCAGGGTGTAATTGAAAATCTTCCCTTTATGGAACATTGATCACTTTTCTAGCTTTGTGTAGGAACTTTATACATGAACAGAAAATGAGAGTCTGAAGCCTGTAAAATTAAGGTATTCAAGTACTTCACCCTATTGTTTACTGGGACATCAAGGATATTCATAAGTGTGTTTTATCTTCCTGTGGGAAACCCTGTTCTGGGTCATTTGAGGTTACAGACATATGTCAGAGATATTGTAGGTTCAGTTCCAGACCACTGCAATAAACCAAATATTGCAATAAAGCAAGTCACATGAATTTTTTGGTTTTCTGAGGCACGTAAAAGTTATGTTTATACTATGTGTAGTCCATTAGATGTGCAATAGCATTGTGTCTAAAAAGAAATGTTCATGCCTTAATTAAAAATACTTTATGGCTAAAAAATTCTTATCATCATCTGAGCCAGTGAGTCATATAACATCAAAGATCACTGACCACAGATCATAACAAATATAATAATGAAAAAGTTTGAAAGATGGTGAGAATTACCAAAATGGGACACAGAGACAGGAAGTCAGTAAATGCTATTGGAAAAATATCACCGATAGACTTGCTTGACACAAGGTTGCCACAGACCTTCAATTTGTAAACTACGCCACATCTGTGAAGCACAGTAAAACAAGGTATGCTTGTACAGTGTTCATAAATTTTAGAATAGATGTTCTCTGTTTACTCACTAAAAATAAAATATTAAATGGGTTACTGTTTTGTTTCAGCTCCTCCACAGCTCCTCCAGCGTCCACAGCCACACCAAGTTGAGAGAGAGCGAGGAGAAGGAGGAGGGCATCAGGCGCTTTCCCAACGAAGCTCAACCTCTCATCATATTCCTGGAGGGAAGCCTGAGCAGAGAATTTCACTGCCTGGGGTTTCAGCCTAAATTTCCTTATCAGATATCCCTTTCTGAGTTTCAATTCTCAGATGCTCATCTATCTGGATAGTCTTCTCAACCACTCTCCAGGTCATCTCTGTAAACCTCAGACCACATTCTAGGTTCCAGTAGGTTTTGTTTTTTTTTTTCTCTCCCTTTATTTGCACAGTTATTTTTCTGTGGCCAGATATTTCTGTTTTTCCAATTCTCGGTTGTTACCTAATTTTGTTTTTAATGATGCAGAGTTTTGTCCTCATGACTTCTCTATCTTCCAGATATTATTAGGAGGTATTATTCACATTAATAGGGGTGTCACTTTGTTGTTATTGTCATCAGTGTTGTTTTATCACAGTCAATCATAGTTGGTGAGAGGGAAGGGAAACAGAATAGAAACTAAATAGAACTAATGTTTCTTTTAATGTGACCTGGGGGAAAAGAAAATGAGTCAAGGTTCACTGAGACTTTAGCATTTCATTCTTTCTGGTAGGAATAAAGCACCTGAGTTGCAAGATAGAAAAGTTAACAGAGGTAAAGTTATACAGTGTTTGTATTGTGGGGGAAGTTGGCAAAACAGCCCTAGTGAATGCTGAGTTTTCCAGTTAACAAAATGTTGTTGAGTATTTTTTATAAAGTAATTTGAAGTTGTTCTCATTAAAATCATTTAAAATATGTAAGTACCTGCCAGGTTGGAAGGAACTGAAATCTGAGACAAGTAAATTTGTGACAGTGTTACTCAGTGTGGACAGCCACTGAGTTAGTCAGTCACTCAGTAAGCATGGAGTAAATAAGTCTTCCCTAAGATAATGCATCATAAAGCTACTATTGGGTATTCTAACTTTAGAGAATTATATAATTCTAATCATTTCTTTCTACTCATTATAGTATCGACAGTTAAATATATATTTTCATCCTCTTTTCAAGTTGATAATTTAGTTTTATTCATTTACTGTTCATGCTTATGAAAATTTTTTCAGTTAACTTTTTATATTCGTATCAGAAAAACATTGGCCATAGATATGGCTCAGATCTAAGCTGGGCTAAATGGACTTTAATTTGGACATATCATGCTTCACTGTCAGAGGATCTCCTGTCATTGGATCATATTGTTGAAGATTCCACAAATTCTTAAATTTAATGTTTCTGCTATTGAATGGCTACAAAATACACCATATGCAAATTATTTGACTATGTATTATGCCATATGAGTGTGTACACACACAGCCAAGCACACTTTCCATGCTCTGTAGCAATATGGAATAAGTTACTAACTAAATTTAAAAGTATTTATGTTTAAAAATCCCAAATGAGTCTGTTAATACAAAGTATTTAAGATAGTGCTCTTAAAATCTTTCATTTAGAATTAGAACGATAAAAATATCTAGATTAAAAATGCAAAAAAACCCCAAATCTAGAACTAAGATTTCCCAAGTTTCTTTGAAACAGAAGTAAAATCTATCTTCCTATCAATATAGAGTTATTGTTTATCTACTCCAAATCTTTAAAAGTGTCTTTTTATGAAATTCTGAAAGGGAGATTTTAAGAAAGTCTCTTTTTTTGCCGTACGCGGGCCTCTCACTGTTGTGGCCTCTCCTGTTGAGGAGCACAGGATCCAGACGTGCAGGCTCAGGGGCCATGGCTCATGGGCCCAGCCGCTCCGCCGGCATGTGGGATCTTCCCAGACCGGGGCACAAACCTGTGTCCCTGCATCGGCAGGCGGACTCTCAACCACTGCGCCACCAGGGAAGCCCAGGAGAACCTCTTGGACAGAAAGAAAGGCTGGAGAAGCCTATTCCACTCGTGAGGGGAGCACGTGTGCTGGTTTGCCAACAGTTAGGGTGGAGAGAGTTTGCACTGGCAGCCGCTGCTTCCCCGCACTCCCCAATCCAAGTGGTGTGAATAACTTGGCCCTGCTCACTCCACACCACAGCCTAGCACACGACCTGGACCAGTTGGGCCCTGGAAAAAGTCTCAGTCTAGCCATGCAGAGACAGACCGGGGGGCCTGGGCTATGATCCAGGTGGGGTGGTGATGGCCATTGTGAGCACTCACTGGGGCAGCACTACGGGAGCACCGCTGTGGTCTCCCAGCCCAGCAAGAGTGCTCCAGCTCCACGCACTCCACTTTAACATCCCAGTAAATTTTTCCATGATATATGGAAATTATCCATCTATAAATGGATAAATTATCAGTGATGAGCATTATACATTCATGCAAATTCTGGACATATTTTTTAAGATTTGGAAGTAATAAGTTCTGAGAGCCATCCTTAATAAACATTCTGCCTTATATATTATGTTTATGCACATTTAAAACATTAAGAATTTTTCAATGAACCTAGCTTTGCAATTTAGGGCATTCAAATGTTTTGTTGTTTCATTTTATTTATTCTATCAGTCCTAACCAAGCACTATTGCTTTGTGGTGGGAGACAGGGGCTTAGAGATGTTTTAAGTGTGTTTGTTTATGAAATCGATTATGTGTCTGGGAAACTTGTCTGTTCTTTAATGCAAACTTCACATGATCATAGAAATCAAAAAAATTAGAAAACTAGCAGCATCTTTAAGGTATATGACTTCTGTACCAAATAATAAGCCCCTGTCATTTCTATTCTGTGGTTTTATTACACACGTGATTACAAAATGAGACAGGAGTTAGGTGTGTGCTATTTTGTGCTATTATCAAAGGTATGTTACCTCATGGATTCCAATATTTTTCAGAAAAATAATACAATTATTTGGTTACCTTACTCTGTCTCTCTCAATTCAAGAAAAATCCATTTTGGAAAGTATATAAGTAGATACCCTTCTATCAAACAGTAAGCAGCACCATCAATTAATTAACCTTTTAACAACCTGCTATGTGATGGTCACTGAAATAGGAAATGGTGGACAAAACTGCCACAATCTCTGCTTGTAAATTTTTAACTGGGAAACTCAGATTTAAAAAATAATTATTATGATTATTTAAATAATTACTTATGTGCCTGTGCTCTAAAGGGATATGTACAGGACTTTCTATAAGCCTAAATACAGGAAAACTAACTTAGCCTTGGGGCATAGGAGTCAATGGAAAAAAGTTTCCTTAAGGAAATTATTTTTGTATTCGCATCTTTACTGGAGTATAATTGCTTCACAGGAAATGATTCTGAGAGTAGACCTGAATGTTAAGGGACTAGACCTTATCATTCAGGTCTAGTCTCTCACTGAGGTGAGACAAAGCATGATGGGTTTTAGATGCTGAAGTATGATGTTTTAGGTATTGTAAGAAGTTTAAATTAGCTTGATGCCTGGTCTAAAGTGGTATGGTAGTAATGAACTTTCACAGAGATTCTTTAGCTGAGAATATTCAATTTTTGTTCATCTCAAATTGAAGCAATATTTCTTCAAGAGCTAGTACACAGCTAAACAAATTTACTAGGTTCCTTGGCAGTTAGGTAAAGCCATACAACTGTGTGCCAGCCAAGGAAATACGTGTGAAAGTGATTGGCACCTATTCCAGTCTTGGCTCGTGAAACTATCACACCTGTGTTCCTCTGTACTTCTTCACAGGAGTTGTAGCAAACAAACTGTTGAATATGGCAGAGCCTTCATCAAGTTGGATCACTGCCAACTTTTTCTCCTGTCCGGTATTATCAGAAGAGCAAAAATATAGCACATTGGGGACTACTTATTACATCAGTTAGGCTATGCTAACTAATATACAACCTTGGATTTAATTCTAAAAATAAGTTGTTATAAGAAACAATTCACCAATGCTGTTTGCATATATTGTTTGCAATATATCCTTATGTTATTTTTCAAAAGGCAGCTTTACAGGGGTAAAATATACTATTTTAGCTTCCTACGACTCCTATAGCAAATTATTACAAACTGGGTGGCTTATAGAACTTTATTCTCTCACAGTCTGGAAGCTAGAAGTTTGAAATCAAGATGTCAGCAAGGTTGCTTCCTTCTTGAGGCTCTGAGGATAAAACTTTTTTATGATTCTCTCCTAGCTTCTGGTAACTGCCAGCAATCTTTTACACTTCTTGGTTTACAGCTCTATCACTCTTGTCTCTGAGTGGCATTCTCTCTGACTATCTCTGTACCTGTGCCTTCACATGGCCTCTTATAAGGACATTGGTCATTAGATTTAGGGAATACCTTAATCCAGTATGATCTCATTTTGACTTGATTACATCTGCAGACAAAGACCCTATGACCAAATAATGCCAAATTCACAGATACCAGGGGCTGGGACTTCAACATCTCCTTTAGGGGAACACAATCCAACTAATGACATATACATACAACAAAATTCAGTCATCATGAAAATATAATTCTTTGGCATTTACTATAGAAAACATAGTATGTAAACACCATCATACTCATAATATACAATACTTTCAACACCCCCAACAGCCTTCTTCTGAAACTTTTCAGTCAATACATCACTGATGCCAGTACCTAGCAATCACTAATCTGCTTTCTCTCACTATAGTTTTGTCTATTCTAGTATTGTCTATTCTAGTATGTCAGATTAATGAATCACAGATTATAAAATACTTTGTGCCTGGCTTCTATCACTTAGAACAATGCCATTAAGATTCATCTATGTTATTGTGTATATCTGAAATATGTGCTTTTTTGTTGCTGTGTAAGTTTCTGTTGTATGAATCTGAACAATTTATTTATCTTTTCCTGTGTGGATATGAAATTCGCAGCATCCATGTCGGTGTGCTTCGACATTATCCCCATGGGACTTAGGGAGCAAGGGAAACTGACAAGGATATGAAACTCATATGAAACTTGCTGAGCTGTGAAAAACAAAGTCCTTTTTCTCTGTGCCAGAACTCTCATGTCTTCTACCAGTAAATGTGAAACCATGACAGGCTATTGTAATAAATAGCTTGCAGGTAGAATAAAAACCAGTTTCTTTATAATTTCCTTTGCTGATGCTTATTGCAATTAGTATTTCAAACTGGTATGCCATAAGTTTAATTTTTGACCCTATTGTTTTTCTCATTCTATTTTTTATATACATTTATCTAAATTATATAAAATGTTTCAATAGATATTTTTATATAAATAATTTCCAAATATTAACATGCAGTTGAGATTTCCTTCATTAACTCTAAATGGGTATGGCCTACCACATATATCCTATCACTGAATATCCTATCACATACCTGGGCATCCCCTCCTGTTATCAAATGATCATAACAAATGAACTATATCCACCATTTATTAAATATTCTACATAGCATGTTTCTGATACTAAATATACAATTAAACACCACTTCCTTCATTCATTCACTTACACAGGCTTTTCCATTACTGAACTCAATCCTAATTATTAAATCCTACATCTTCTGTATCAGCAATTTCTCTTCATTCTGATGCTATTTTCCAGTCCCCCCCTCATTATTGAAGTAATTATCAAAGTTATTGTGGTAGAAAGAAAAGGAAAGTGGAAGGAGAATTTAGATATTTTGATAATAAATTGACAGACTTTTATCATATTGAAGTAGAGAAGAAAGAAAGGAAAGAGAGAGAGAAAATGAAGATGATGGCAAGTTTGATATGAGATAGATAGATTAGAAAAGAAATTGAGAGAAGAAATTTAATACATAAGGAAAATCTATTTCAGATTCTATTAACCAGCATTTTCTCATTTACCTCTCATAATAAAACCATAAAGTAACTATCAATATCAGTCTTTTCCATCATCCGAGCATCCAAGTTACTTATCTCTACACTTAGGGTCGTTTTGAGTAGGATTAAGCTATTTGAAATAAATAGAACTAAACCAACAAGAATTTATCTTTCCACAGTAGCTTTCAATGGTTTTCATTATAAAATGTAGCACAGAGAAAATGTACAGCTCAGTGATCTAAAGAAAAAAGAATATTGCTACCTTCCCCAAAAATATTTCATTATCACTCTTGATTTCTACCTCCTCTCCCCCAGAGATAAATATTATCTTAATTTTATGGCAATAACTTCCTCACACACCTAAGTACCACACTAAAAACTATAGCTTAATTTGGCCAGTATTTTGGAGCTAATATAAACATAATCATCCATCATGTATTATTTTCTGTCTGGCTTCTTTTGCTCACTAAATATGTATTAACTGTTAATGCTTATAATTCTTTTGTTTTTATTGCTGTATAGTACTCCACTGTATTCATATACAGCAATCTATCTAATCAACCTTTGGCAGATATTTGAGTTGTTTTCAGTTTCTGGTCTATTATAGCATTCCCATGAATATTCAGCTCTAAGAATCTTGGAGCGCATACACATGAATGTCAGTTGGGTATGTACCTAGAAGTGGAATTGCTGTCTCATGGAGTATTTGCAGGTTCAATGTTAGTAGATAATGCCAAATAATTTTTGACAGGAAATTTTAACAATTTATATTCCTTCAAATAGTATATGGGGGCTCCCACTGTTCTATATTTTCTCCATCAGTTTGTTAGAATTTTTCTTTTCTTTCTTTTCTTCTTTTTTTTAAAAATATTGACCATTCAGTTGAGTACATGTCAGCATTTCTGTGAGTACATAAGAATTGAGGACCTTTCCATATTTATAAGCTAATTAGAATCATTTAGTTATGAACTGATTCTTGATGTCTCCAACCTTCTTAAAATTGGGTTCTTGATTTTTTATTTCTTTAATACGTCATATAAGTTAGATATAGGACTTTTATAGGTTATATGAGTTGAAAATACCTTCTACAATTGAGCAAATTGCATTTTCACTCTCTTAATTATGTATATAGATGACAATTCTCAAATTTAGGAAGTGAATTTATTAATATTTTAAATGATTAGTGATTATGTTTACTACCCTTTTTATATAATCTTAGATTTGTATTGCTAATATAGTGTTTAGGATTTTTGCATCTATGCTCATGAATGATATTGGTGTATAATTTTCTTATAATATCTTATGGTATCAAGGTTATGTGAGCCTCATTAAATGAGCTGTGGAATGTTCTGATTTTTTTTTTCCCTAGGAGATGTTTGTAAGATAAGCAGAATTTATCACTTAAACATTTGTTAAAATTTATGGGTGAAACCACATAGATGTAGAGGTTCATTCATGGAAAGATTTTAAAATTACAGACTCAGATTCTAAAATTGATATATAACTAGTCAAATTCCTCTTGTATCATTTTTGTTCTGGCATTTTCCTAGGAATGTGCCCATTTCACCAAGTATTTAAAATATATTGGCATGACTTCCCTGGTGGCACAGTAAGAATCCGCTTGCCAATGCAGGGGACACATCTTCAAGCCCTGGTCCAGGAAGATCCCACATGCTGTGGAGCAGCTAAGCCTGTGCGCCACAACTACTGAGCCTGCATGCTGCAACTACTGAAGCCTGTGTGCCTAGAGCCCATATTCCGCAACAAGAGAAGCCACCATAATGAGAAGCCCCCGCACTGCAATGAAGAGGAGCCCCCGCTCACTGCGACTAGAGAAAGCCCACGCGCAACAACGAAGACCCAATGCAGCCAAAAATAAAATAAATAAATTTAAAATATATTGGCAAATAATTGTTCATAATTATCATTTTTACTTACAGCTGTTTCATTCCATTCCTCCTCTAACCCTATTCTTAAACCTCATGTAACTAGTTTCCAGTGTTGCTATGTTGAACCACCTTCACATTTTTTAGATTTGACCAATTTTGCATCCCTAGAATTTGTACCCTCTTTGCTACTGCCAGTAGAACTTATCATTCTCTCTAGTTTGGATGCCTATAGGACTGTCATAACTTTTTTGGCTTTATATTTGTTACCTTCAAATGCATCCTTCACACTGCCACTAGAATGGTAAAAGCAAAGCGTCTATGATTGCCATTTTGCAAAGGATAAGGTTTCCCAACTGTCTACATCATAAATTCTAGTAAACATTTCATGGGATATTGTTTTCACTGCATTTTTACCTATGTAACTCATATGCTTATTTTGGTTCAGTATATAGGCACACTAACCTCATCCAGAAAGCATTTGCTGACTATTATCCTACCTATCAAACAGGTTAACAGAAAGCTTTTGGTGGCTTTTTATTCTTATATGTAGTTATATTCATCATTGCACTAACTGCATTTTATTATAAGTTTCTTATAGGCCCTCTCTATGACTAATTATCCACTTAGCTCTTTTTATTTATTTATTGGAGTATAGTTGCTTTATTCTGCTGTGCCAGTTTCTGCTGTACAGCAAAGTGAATCTACCATACGTATACATATATCCCCTCTTTTCTGGGTTTCCTTCCCATTTAGGTCACCACAGAGCACCGAGTAGAGTTTCCTGTGCTATACAGAAGGTTCTCATTAGTTATCTATTTTATACGCAGTATCCACTTAGTTATTTGTCTTCATATCCCTGATTCCTAGCTCAGTAACTCACATCACTAAAACCCTCAAGAAATATTCATTAATGTAATAATTGAATAGATGAATGAATAAAATATTTAATCAAAGTCATTCTGATAATTAATATAGTGGCTAAGGGCAGAACAAGGAACTTTGCTTACTACTGGTCATACAAAAATAATGACAGTGAAGGGAATAAAGACAAGATATTCCTGACTTTACATTGATTACTTTGTAATAGTCACTATTATCATGTAATAGTTTGAAAGCTAATGAGCATGCCACATATCTTAAAAGTTTCCTGAGGAATTAAAAGTAAATATTAAGTGATTCTGAAACCTTTAAGTTTTCTACATGTTTAAAGTTAGGTTTGGGAATGTATTAATCCTATTAGTCATTGAAACGTTATATACTGGCATTTCTCTTTCAAGCAGTTAACAGAGGAACAGATGTATATAGAACAGACAGATAACACTTCTGGAAAGTTAACTTCCATTAGACATTTGTTGCTATAGCTAAGCATTGAATAAGGTAACCAAAGATTGCACCTGATTTTTATATTTAATTGTTCTTTGTTATTCTATTTAGTTTTATAGATAATCTTCATGCATTTTCTTAGAAAAAACATCTTCATATAAAGTACCTGTGAATGAATTTCAAAGACTTTAGGGATTTTTTTAAAACATCTTTATTGAAGTGTAATTGCTTTACAATGGTGTGTTAGTTTCTGCTTTATAACAAAGTGAATCAGCTATACATATACACATATCCCCATATCTCCTCCCTCTTGAGACTTTAGGGATTCTAATGTTTAACAACTGGTTTCTTATTTGCAAATTCTCCCTACACCTCATTTCTTACCACTGCTTCTTAAATACTAGTGTCGTTTATAAAGTCCAACATGAATTTTGCCTTCCTCCATGACATCCTTCACCCTGCTATCAAAGTGCATATTTCTTCACTTCATTCTTGTGCTTCAAAGAATTCAGTGCCTCTCCATCATCTTCAAATTAAGATGCAGACTCCTGAGCATAGCACACAAACTCATTTATATCTCAGCCCTTTAAAACCCTTCCAGCCTCATCTCTTTTGAATCCTCTCTGATCTGTATCACAGACACACTGGAGAAGCCATATCCCAAGGACATTCATTGTTTCTTGGCTACATACCTTTGCATGTGCTTTCTCTCTGCTTTGAACTAACTCTCCATTTCTAACTAACTCCAACATATCCTTGAAAGATTAAACTCCTGGTGAGATGGATACCTCTTCTAACCCACTGATTGGCATCAAACGTTCTTTCTATGGCTTCCCAGGACACCACTGAATGCTACTTAGAGTATATAAACAATATCACAATGATCAGTATTCCTTCCAAATCTTATTCCATTCTGTACCCCTACAACCAAGCACAGCACCAGGAAGCCCAATCATTTTGTTAAATGAATGGATGACTGTATCATTTTGTGGACATGCACTTACATAGGGCTCTTACTGTTCTGTCAGGTAATGAGTTTCCCTGCTCTTTCTTTTCTCACTCTTCTCATTATACCACAGTTACCATCCTGTGGATGCATGTTTCATTCATGTGCCTGTCGTCCCTAGCAGACTTCTGCAGTTCACCCTCAGTGCTCCTTAGCATCTGCTAGCTTCCCTTCAGCTCTTAGTTTAAATAATGTTCCATATGCATTCTTCAAGGTTTATTGATTCTGTTCTCTAGAGGGTGCCCTATACTTCAAGTGAAGAATCTGAAAATATGAGGATCATTAAAATAAATTCCTGTGTTTTGGCCAAAGTTCAGTATGGTGCTATAGTAGTTGGCAGATTTCATCTTGGAAGCAAAGTTATATATAATACAAGAAATTGAACATAAGCATCTAAACAACAGATTAATAAAAGAATTTTCTGGGTCTTAATTTTAATCAGTTTATTTGCCACAGGAGAATAGTGTTTGAAGTCAAGGTTTAAAATTCAAATACATATTAATGGAATTCATTATTGTAAAGCATAGAAGTTATAAATAAAAGCTATATTACAGGTAAAATAAATCCAGAATGTGAAGAGAGACTTGGGATCTCACCAATATTATGGTAAAAATATATTTACTTCTTTCATAAATACTACTGACTTTGTAAAATGTATCCAGTAAGTTTCAGAAAGTTCACATATTATTATGTCTCAGAAACTTAGATAATTAGTGTAAATATGCCTTCAAAGTCTCTATCTCTGGCTCAGAACTTTACCCTGAGGATGCAATCCTTTTTTAAAAAAATTGATCTGAAAATATCCATATGATTGTCCCATAAGCATCTCAAACTCATCATGCCTAGAACTGAATTTGTGTCAGCACTCTCTGCAAATCTTCTCCTCTTGTCACTTTAATTATCTTAATTATTGGAAACTTCATCAACTGAGGACCCCACGTATAAATCACCTCCCTCTCTGTGCTACACACTTCACCCTTCTGTCATCAAATCTGACCAGTTCTACAGCAAATCTTTAGTGTATCTCTAGCCTCACTATTAGAGATTTTTGTGTAATGCTCTCATTTTTCCCTGGGTAATTAAAATACACTTCCATCTTCCTTGTTTTTCAGGTTTAACTCTTAGAAATCTCTTTTTTTTTCCTATGATTTCCACAACCCACATCTAATTTTTCAATAAATCCCATTAGGCTCTACTTCCAAATGTATTCCTGATTTGACCACATTTAGTCATTGTTGTTGAAAGTCAAAGTCATTCTTCTCTCTTATTAAGACTACTGCAAAAACTTTCATATTGGTCACCTTATCTTTACTCTTGCTGAGTCACTTTTGTATACCAGTCTGAAACATTGTTTTAAAAGAAAAATTCAATAATAATTGCTCTTACTTGCAATGTTTGTCTAAAATGTCTCCCACATTGAAATGTTTGATAAAATATGTATAAAAATTGTTTTAAATATATAGCTGAGACTTTAAGAAAGTTAAGTAAATACCCAAAGGTCAAAACATAAAGAGTAAGTGTGAAACTAGACAGGTAAGCTTGTATTGATACTCAGCTTCCCTTGGGGGGCATTTATCAATCCTTGTAACCAAGAACCTTACATCGAAAGGTCGGGGGAAAAGGAAGGCGCATCTTGGTACTGAAAAATTATACAAAGAACTGAGAACCTGGCTTAAATATAAAATTCTGAAAAGATTCCATCTTTTGTTAGAAATTGTAGAATAGAATAAAACATATTTATCATGGCAAGCGGCAAGGATACATCTATGTCTCATTCAATGCTTTACGTGGAAAAATAGTCACTCATGAAAATCATCAGCACAAACACTGCTAGGATGGGATATAAATTTATGGTACAAGAAATGTAGGCTCTTGGGCTTCCCTGGTGGCGCAGTGGTTGAGAGTCTGCCTGCCAATGCAGGGGACACTGGTTCCTGCCCCGGTCTGGGAAGATCCCACATGCCACGGAGCGGATGGGCCCGTGAGCCATGGCCGCTGAGCCTGCGCGTCCGGAGCCTGTGTTCCGCAACGGGAGAGGCCACAACAGTGAGAGGCCCGCATACCGCAAAAAAAAAAAAAAAAAAAAAAAAAAAGAAATGTAGGCTCTGTAATTGCAAGAAATGCCTCCATTAGAGCGCGTGTCGGAAGGAACGCAGATCACTACCGAGGGAGCATGCTTTCAAGGTGAGATTGCAGATCATTTCTACCAGTAAAGCACTACCTAAGACTGCTATTTAAAAAAAGCACAACCATAGAAACGAAACAAACACAAAGGATCAAAAGCAATAATAAGTGGAAAGGACATACAGCAGAAATAGATCACCCCAAAACTTTGTGAAATTAATAGCTCTCATTTGATGAGTGGGCACTGTGTCACAGAGTTCTTCACACGTGCTAATATTTAATTATCAAAAGAATGCAAACAGATGTTGGCTATGTTCCCATTTTCCATATGAGAAAAATGAAATAGACAAGTTTATAGAGTATTTCTTTCTTTAACATATGAAATAAAAGCTACATATTCAAGTTCTGGCATTCTTGCTTTTAATCACCATGCTGTGTTGCTTTCTGTTAGGTAAAATCTTAAATATTGGGAGAATGGTGTCAGACTAGCTTCCTCATTTCCCTTTTGCGAAAAATGGGGATATTATAAATATTACCATGTGGACTTCTGAGAGGTAAATGAGACAATTCATATTAAACACTTAACTAAATACATGGCTCCTAACACTCAACATTTATGAAAACTTTAGATTTCTTTAAAAAAATCCACTGTGGAGATATTTACTATATGATATTAATTTATGTTGTCTGAATTGCCACAGATTCAAAATTTATTGATTTGTAGTAGTGACATATTTATTACTTGAATATATATGTACTATAGTTCAGTACAATTGAGTTTGTTTTCTATGTGACTTTGTTGAGGCCTGAGTTTCCACATGCATGTATTATCTACAAGCGTTAGCAACTTTATAAATTTTTAACCATTCTTTTGTCTATATTTCATTTAAAATTAAAAATTATTAGTAACATGAGGAGGTTGTATGCTAGTCTAACTTTTCTAGGATTAAAGATTGGCATTGAGTAAAATTGAATATTTCAAATTATGAAAATATTTGTGCACTTCATATGATTTTTCTATTTAGTGGTATCTAACAATCTCCAAACACATAGAACATAAAGTGCCATCTATTATTTAGTTTATAATATTAGCAGGGTAATTTATTTAATTCCTTACAAGCATTTTAATTACATGCATGATTCTTTCTTTTATGCACACATATACACATACATGAGAAACTAAGATTATAAAATTAAACAAAATATTATAATTTGTAGACAAAAATAAATTTAAGGAAATTATAGAAAAAATGTGTCCAGTGTATATGCTTTGAAGAACTGAGTAATATATTTTTTAAAAATTTATCATCTATTAGTGGTAAAAATATTAAAATGGCAACAACATCATCTTGTAATAAGGATGGCAAAAATTCACATGTCGATCTCAGAAATATTTTATGTTCAGCACAAATTAACTCTTCAAATGTTAGTCTTCAAAGAACTGTGCAACATGGATGATACAAGACTTAGTGATTGTCTGAGGATATCTTTATCAGAAGAAGATCATATGTTTGGGAAAAATACAGGAATTTTAGGATATGACATACAATTAGAGAGGAAAGGACCTATAAATCACATCAATACAAAACTTGGGTGTATATCCCATTATGTGTCGTTAACTTGGGTTTATACTACTTCTTTTCAGGTCCTGAGATAACCCACCATGACACTTAAATTTGAACATGCCTTGTCTCTGCTAATGAGTTCCATGAATTATAAACTTTTAAAAAAAGTCAAGTATGAACAACTCATCTAGGATAAGTTTTAGTGATACTGAAGATGACAATAAACATTTTTTGAACACTTTTCTATTCACTATTACTTATTGTTAATCATCACTTATGAATTAATGTTACACTTATAGTACAGTATCATTTTTTTGGCATTGAGCTATGTCTCAAACTCTTAATATTATATCCACAAATGAAGAAAATTGGCAGAATGCCTTACATGTTTACTGCTCAGAATACATTCACATTATATTTAAGAACATTTTGTAAGAATGTGTTCTCAAAATGTTACATAATATATTTAATGAAAAAATACAGAGAAGAATCTCGCTATATTAGAAGGAAAGCTTATTGGGGGAATTTTTAAAATTCTATTTAAAAATAGAAAAACAACTCAAAAGAATTTCCATCTGACAATCTTTCAAAATTTAAATACATCCTTTGAATATTTCTTTCTTCATGGGCATAGATATGTGCCTGAAAAAACTTGTTTTTCTGTCCTTCTTATAAGGTACAATTTAAACTTGAGACTTTCATATAAATTACAAAGATGTGCCAACAGTGAGGGTTTTGCTATGCTTGCATCTTATTAATTTAACTAGGAATCAGGTTGGGATTCTTCTAGCTTGTCTAAGCATTCAGGAAATAAATAATATTGGGTCCATTGCTACCATGTAGCATTACCTTACTGTTTATCTTTCTATATTACACTGTTGCTGGCCTAATATAGTCATTTAAGGAACATCTTGATACACATTCATATCTCATTGGAGGTTTTATTGTCTAAATGAATCAATTTGTACAAATTTAGAAAGATAGCTTATTTTGTTGCAAATGTGTATATGAAAATACTTGCAACTATGTAAAAATGTCAGTGCAGCATTACAACTTGTCCATGCATGTCAATAATAGAAATCTTATATTGATTTTAAATATTTAATTAAAAATTAATTTTTGATTCCTAATACTTGATTAAGTATTAATATCAACATTTTATTAAATAAAAGGGAGTATTAATTTGATTAAGTTAATCAAATTTAACTTTTGAGTTAGTATTTCTGTTTTATATATTTCTGTATGTAAGAATTAAAAAGCACAAATTTTGAGGATAATTATCAGTATTACTGAAAACTACTCCCGTAAATGTCATAGTATAGATATTCTGAAACATAAAGTCAATAAAAAAATATAAATGTTAGATAAATTATAGCAAACATTTTGACCTCACAAAAAATAACGAAGTTAACTAAAAATAACAAAACAGAATAAACAAGACAGGAGCTAAAACTAGAGTGGTATTGAACACAGAAGGCATAATTTTCTCATTTCTTAATAATTCTAGAAACATAAGTATGTAGAGATGAATGACTCCACAGAGAATAGGATTCTGGTTCTTTGATCCTTATAGGAAGGCATCTCTCTACACAGATGCCCAGTAATACATATAGATTAAATACCAATAAATCTGTGTTTATAATAAAACACAGTAACAAGTGCCATGAGAAGACTATCTACCATAAACATGAGTTAGCCAGAACAGTACACAATAAATTTATATCCAAATAATCCAAGATTGGAGGTATTCTATGCAAATTATAAAATAATTATGTAGGAGTTTTTTTTTTAAATGCATGCATACAAAATTTTTAAATGAGTGAGAAAAAGAGGTTACAAAAATTCAGAATATTACTGCACACTTAGATTTAGAAGTAAACTGAATAAACGCTGGTAATTAAAGGTATTGCCACCCAAAAGAAAAGAAACAAAATAAAATACAATCTTAGGATAGTTTAAAAAGCAGATTAGAAACAAGTGTAGAAACACTTACTGGATTGGTCTTAAATTATGATTCAGCCCAAAGGAAGATAAAAATAGGAAACTGAGATAAGATGCATAGTCAGTAATATAAGAAGGTGTATGAGACATCTGATCTGAGTTCCAGAAAAGAATAAAGAAAACAATGGAGAGGTTATATTTAAAAATGTAGTGAGAATTTTCCAATATTGATGAAAAATATAAGTCCTCCATTTCATGAAGGACATCATATTCCAAGCAGGACAAAGAAATTCATTTCTAAAGAACATCAGAGACAAAGACAAGATCTAAAAGCATCCGCATAGAAAAGGCAGATTGTGTACGAGGAATTAGAACTTTTTTAACAACAAAGAAAATATTACTTTGATAACATCAAAGTGACAAGAGAAAATATTTGTCAATATAAAATCATGTACTTAGGAAAACTATCCATATTAAAAGGAAAATAAACACATTTTCAGGTTAACTTAAAACCATTTACTAGCAATAGATCTTTCCTAAGAAAGCCTTCTTAACAAATGTGTTCCCACAAGAAGGTTCAATTTTGAATTTTTCAATATAGTTATTGTACCATTCCCTGCTATTGCCATAGATTACATAGCATCAAGAAATTGGATCTACAGAATATATAAAATGTTCTATGTACAACCTTTTAAGTCTGAGCTTAATATGATGTAACAAATGTTTTTTTCAGTTCTGTTTACTTGCTGGACAATTGGCTCTATCGTTTACTTGGACACTAGTAATAGTTTAGAAACAGTATTAGAACAACAGGTAATTGTTAAGAGGCAAGAGAATTTCTGGTAGTCTGAGGAAAAGGTCCTGCCTCCCAGGCCATATTTCCAACCACAACTGTTTGCTTTGAAAACTATTAACTTACCAGTTTATTTCTTACCTGAGATGTTTATATTCTTAGAGTTATGCAGCATAAGTCATGCTAGCAACATTGAAGGCCACAAAATAAGAATGCTGTATTAATTGCTGTATTAACTTTACTAGATCATGTTTACATTAAAAGGTATAATATGGAGTGAAAGATAAAATATGCATGATGTTAAAACATAAACTACTGCAGGAAAAGCATATTAAAGGTAAATTCATAGCATGGAATGAATAATTAGAAAAGAAGACAGATTTCAAATCAATAATCTAAGTGTCTACCTTAGGAAACTAGACAAAGAGGAACAAATTGAATCCAAAGTGAAAAGAAAAAAAGAAATAATAATTAGAGCAACAATCAATTAATTTGAAAATGGTAAATCAATAGAGAAAATCAACAAATGCAAAAGCTGATTCTTTGAAAACTTCAATGATACGGAGAAGCCTCTAGCCAGGCTATCTAAGAAAAAGAGAGGATACAAATTACTAATATCAGAAATGAAAAGAGTGAACATTACAACAGAGCCTATGGGCATTAAAAGACTAATAAAAGAATACTATGAACAACTCTATACCCACAAATTTAAGAACCTAGGTGAAATGGACTAATTATTTGAAAGATCCAAGCTGCACAGGACACAAACTAACACAAGAAGAAAATACAATAAAATAAGCCTATATCTATAAAAGAAATTGAATCAATACTGATAACCTTCCAAAACAGAAACACCAGGCCCAGATGTGTCCAGTGGTAAATTCTATAAAACATTTAAGAAAAAAAATTCACCACAATATTTTTGAGAGGATAAAAGCAGAGGGAATATTTCTTAACTCATTCTATGAGGCCAGCATTATCCTAATACCAAAACCTGACAAAGACATTACAAGCAAAGAAAACTACAGACTGATACCTCTCATGAACATAGATGTAAAAATGCTCAACAAAATATTAGCAAATCAAATCCAATAATATATAAAAAGAATTATATACCACAACTAAGTGTGATTTATCCTATAAGCAAGGCTGGTTCAAATTTCAAAAATCAACTAATGTAATCCATCATATAAAGAGACTAAAAAAAATCAAATGATCTTATCCATAGATGCAATAAGAAAAGCATTTGACAAAATTCAACAGATGTTTATGATAAAAACTCTCAGTAGACTATGAATAGATGAGAACTTCCTCAACTTGAATAATACCTACAGAAACCTACAGCTAATTTCATACTTAGTGGTGAAAACCTTGAAGCTTTCCCACTAAATCATGAACAAAGCAAGGATGTCCTCTCTCACTACTCGTTTTCAGCACTGTACTGGAATTTCCAGCTAATGCAGTAAGACAAGAAAAGAAAACAAGAAGTATACAGATTGGGAAGAAATGAAACTGCCTTTGTTCACAGATGACATGATCACCTACTTAGAAAATCCAAAAGAATCAATGAAAACTTTCCTAGAACTAATAAGGGATTACAGCAAGTCTGCAGGATACAAGGCTAATATACCAAAGCCAATCACATTTCCATATAGCAGCAATTAGAAAATGAAATATGAAAAAACCCCACAATGTCATTTAAATTAGCACCTCCCCTAAAATGAAAAACTTAGGTATAAATCTTAAAAAGGTATGTACAATACCTCTATGAGAAAAACTATACAACTCTGATGAAAAATTAAATAAATGGAAAGATAATCTATGTTCATGGTTAAAAAGACTCAATATTGTTAAGATGTCAGTTCCTCTCCACTTGATCCACAAATTCAATGCAATCTCAACCAAAATCCAAGCAAATTATTTTGTGATACCTACAAACTAATTCTAAAATTTGTATGCGCAGTAAAAGACCCAGAATACTCAACTCAATATTGAAGAATACACAAATAAATGGAAAGACAGTCTATGCTCATGGATCAGAAAAATTAATAATGTTATAATGTTCATACTACTCAAAGCAATCTAAAGATTCAATGCAATCTCTACCAAAATTTCAATGGCAGTTTTCACAGAAATTAAACAAACGTTCCTAAAATTTGTATGGAACCACAAACAAACCCAAATATCTAAAGGTATCTGAAGAAAGAAGAACAAAGCTGGAGGCATTACACTCCCTGATTTCAAAATATATTACAAAGCTATACTAATTAAAACACTATGGTATTAGCATAAAAGCAGACACATAGATCAATGGAACAGAATAGAGAGCCCAGAAATAAACCTAACGTATATGGTCAACTTATTTATGACAAGAGAGCCAAGAATATACAATGAGGAAAAGACAGTCTCTTCAATAAACGGTGCTGGAAATACTGGACAGTCACATGCAAAAGAAAGAAATTATAACACTATATTACAACATACACAACAATTTAACTCAAAATGGATTAAAGACTTAAATATAAAACCTGAAACTATAAAACTCCTAGAAGAAAACATAGGCAGTAACTTCCTTGACATTGGTCTTCATGAACAATTTTGGATGTTACACCAAAAGCAAAGGCAACAAAAGAAACGTGAACAAGTGAGACTATATCAAACTTAAAAGCTTCTGCATAGCAAAGGAAACCATTAATAAAATGAAAATGTAACCTAATGAATAGGAGAATATATTGGCAATTTATATATCTGATAAGGGATTAATGTCCAATATATATAAAGAACTTATACAACTCAACAACAGAAAAACAATCCAATTAAAAAATGGGCAGAAGGTCTAAACTGATCTTCTATTTAGGTACATTTAAATAGACATTTTTCTAAAGAAGACATACAGATGACCAACAGGTATGTAAAAAGGTGCTCAGTGTCACTAATCTTCAGAGAAATGCAAATTAAAACTGCAATGAGTTATCAACTTACACCTGTTAGAATAACTATTATCAAAAAGACAAGTAATAACAAATGTTGGCAAAGATGTAGAGAAAAGGGAACCCTTATGCACTGTTGGTGGAAATATAAATTGGTGAATAATACTGTAAAAAAGAATAACATTTATGAAAATATAAAATATATTGAAGGAGAAGAACAAAGCTGGAAGACTGAAGCAACTCTACTTCAAAACATACAATAAAGCTACAGTAATTAAGATAGTATGGTATTGGCAAAAAAATGAACATGAAGATCAATAGAACAGAATAGAGAGCCCAGAAATACGTTCACACAAATATAGTTTTTGATCTTTAACAATGGAGTCAAGGCAACACTATGGAAAAAAAATATTTTTTCAACAAATAATACTGGAACAACTGGGCATCCACATGCAAAAGAATTAATTTAGAGACAGTTCTTACACCCTTCAAAAAAATTAACACAAAATGGATTATATACCTAAATTTAAAATGCAAAACTGTAGAACTCCTAGGAGGTAACGTAGGAGAAAACCTAGAGTATGATGGTGACATTTTATATACAGCACCAAAGGCATGATCCAAGAAAGAAGTAATTGATAAGGTGGGTCTCATTAAAATTAAAAATTTCTACTCTTTCAAAGACAATGCCAAGAGAATGAGAAAAGCCATTGACTGGTAGAAAACACTTAAAAAAGACGTATCTGATAAAGGACTGTTACCAAATATACAAAGAAATCTCACAACTCAACAAGAAGAAAACAAACAACCTGATTAAAAAATGGGTCAAAATTCTTAACAGATACTTCTGTAAAGGAGATACACAAATGGAAAATAAGCATATGAAAAGATGCTCCACACCATATATCATTAGGGAAATGTAAATTAAAATAACGAGATACATGTAAACACTTATTAGAATGGCCAAAATCTGGAACACTGACAACACCAAATGTTGTTACGTTGAGCAACAGGAATTTTAGTTCATTGCTGGTGGGAATACAAAATAGCACAGGCACATCGAAAGACAGACAGCACATTTGGCAGACTCTTACAAAACTAAATATACTCTTACCATACGATACATCATTAGTGCTTCCTGTTTTTTACCCAAAGGAGTTGAAAACTTATATCTACACAAAAGTCTGTACACACATTTATAGTAGCTTTATTTATGATTGCCAAAACCTGGAGGAAACCAAGATTTCCTTCAGTAGGTGACTGGATAAACTGTGGTACATCCAGACAATGGAATATTATTTAGTGCTAAAAGGAAATGAGCTCTCAAACCATGAAAAGACATGGAGGAACCTAAATGCATATTACTAAGTGAAAGAACCCAATTTGAAAAGTTTGTATGATTCCAATTAGATGACATTCAGGAAAAGGCAAAATTATGAAGACAGTAAAAAGTCAGTGGTTTCTGGGATTTGGAAGGGAGAGATATGAATGGGTGGAGCCCAGAGGGTTTTAGGAGAGTGAAAATACTCTGTATGTTACTATAATAATAGATACATGTTATTATATATATAAATATCCAAACTCATAGTATGTACCACACCAAGAGTGAACCGTAATGTAAACTATGGACTTTGTGTGTTATGATCCATCAATGAAGGTTCATAAATTATAACATATGTATCACTCTGGAGGTTAAGGGTTGTAATGTTGTTAATGGGGGAAGCTATGCATGTGTGTGGGTAGGGAGTGTATAAGAAATACCTGTAACTTCCTCTTAATTTTTCTGTGAACCTAAAAGTAAAATTAAAGTCTTAAAAAGACCCCATAAACTTTGGCATATCAAATGAATTTTTCACGTGTGAGGCTCTACTTCCCCTGCCTCAACTCTAGAGGTACAGATACTATCCAGAAACAGTCCAGAGGCTCCATGAGATCACATGGGCCCAGTACAGTCAGTTTAAGAAAAATTTAAGAATCCTTATTTTAAATAAAACCTAACACTTCAATGTTGATGCCTAATTTCAAAATGTAAATATGTGCTGAAGGTTCAACATGGTTAAAAATGGTTTGAAAGTCAAAAACAAACATAATATGCAATCAGACTCTATTTTGCAGACTATCCCTTCATTGTGTTTGCTGTAAAATCTCCCCATAATCTTACATGCAACCCATACAGTTGGCAAGTTTACCCAAATTGAATATATTTTACAACTTCAGATAACTCTAAACTGAGTCTCATGGTAAAAGCTTATAATCCAAAAGAGTGTAAATTCCATAAAGGCAGAGATATGTCCTGGCCTGTGTTATTCGTCACTCCACAGTGTCCCTAGTGACTATAAAATTACCTGGCATATAGTAACTACTGAACATTAGTTTTATATATATGTATATATATATATATATATATATAAAACATTCCATCATTTATTCATAACCTATATACATAACGTATATAATTTATATACATATAAATACATATACACATAATTTATATATGTGTATATAATTTATATACATATATGTATATATTTATATTCATTAATTATATACATATATATAATTTATGAATAAATGATAGAATGAAGTAGACCAAATGATATATATAAGCCCTGCCACATTCTAATTTCTGTCCTTCAGTCTTACTATTAGGATGTTTTCCTCACAGCCTCTAAGTTCGTAATAAATTAAATTTTATTAGAGTTCCCGTGGTAAATTTCTTATTACTGTGTAGTTACTTTAGAAAGCTATTCAAGGAGCTATAGTCTGAAATTAGGGGCTGGAGCCATCTCCTCCTTATCCATCTACACCATCAGAACTAACAAAAGGTATAAAATGCAGCTTTTTTTCTTTTTGCTATATAAATTATAGGATTTTTTGTGAGACATTACAAGGCCTGAAGCAAATATTTCCTCAATGTCCATAATATGATATTGATCCACTGTCATTCAGCTAATTTTTGTCTAATTATGTTATATTTTAAGATGAACATAATTAAACCATCTTGTAGTTTATGACATCAACATTTTATAATCTGAAATCTGCTTTAACTCTAAAACTTTATGTTTTTCTCTGGCTATGCTTCATCTGTTCTAGTCCACTGCCCTTACCGTCCAGGCTGCCTGAAATGCTCTTCCAATTTCCCTTTTACTAGCTCCATGAATCTATGACATTGCAGGCTGTGAGAAGGGTCCTTTATATGATAGGTTATTTGTTTACCTGCTTAAATTGCCCATTAGACTTTTTGTTTCTTGAGGACATGACTATGTCTTGTGCCCTGTTGCATTTATAGCCCTTACTCAACTGAGTGTCCCATTTTTTATGTTCAATAAATATTTGATAAATGAGTGAATAAATGACTTTCACTGGACTCCTTAAGAGAGTGGCTGATATAACCGTGGTTTTGAAATTTCAGTGCTTAGTACTGGAAAATGTAGCTATTTCCTTTACTTTTCTTTCATCCAATATTATAGTCAACAAAACCCTATTAACTAGAATTCAGCATTTATTTAGAATGATGATAATGTGAACACCTTGATGCTATCTTACGCATTGTCTATTAGTTTCTTTTCAGCATGATTTTAACAACACTTTTAATATGCTGTTGGATTGAAAAGAAACACGATATGCACAATAGCATTAATACAAACATTTGATTAACTATAATACCACATTTCCCTGTCATTAAAGATAACAGATAATTTATTATTCTTGTTGTAATGATATTAATATTCTAGCTAAATGAGACTATTTAAGTCTAACATTAAACTCTCACTCTGGCTGATGCATATATACCAATAATTTCTTATGCTGATTTAATATGTTTTAATGTACTAGGTATTTTTTCAAAATGCAAAGACGATTTTCTTTTGGATATATTTATGAAATGAAAATAATATCTGAAGAATCAGTAACCAATAATCATCTCCACTCTATACTTTTTTCTTGGGAGTATATCTTGCACATAATAGAACCTTAGAGTTTTCTATGAGATATTTAGTACTATGGAGCCATGAGGATGCATTTTAACAACAGCAAATATTTCCCTTTGGGGAGAAAGGATGTTCCAGTGATATAGTGTGTAATAAGGCGTTGTGCTTCTAATCTTCGAGGTTTATGGGTAATGAGGAGATAAAAACAAATAAAATAACTGGAAGCAGTTTACTCAATGTTGAATGCAATCAAGAAGTAATCTGAACCCTGAGTGCTGGCTAGCATGGAGACAAGCATGACTAGAGGACTTTCTATGTTATAGACCAATCAGCCTTGGCCACTGAATTATTAAGTAATCAGATGCCAACAGTGGGAAGAGCCCACGATTGGTGCTTTGTTTTTTTCATTTCTTTTAGAAGTAGTTGGTTCCTCTTAGTGAACTGTAAGCTGAAAGTAATAGCAAAGTAAAATAATATACAAACTTGAGTCATCCTGCAGACATAGCACTGCCATCATGGAAGCAAACAGTGGTAAAATTCTGCTCTAAAATGTGTTGTCTAATTATAATTGATGTTCTACCTCTGTGAGTCATGTCATAATACAATAGACAGAAGATGAAATTCTAGTGCTTTCAAGTGCTCCAGGACAAGATGGCCTTTTCTGAGAATGTCAGGAAAATGCTATAGCTCCAGGTAATATTAACACACCATTTCACCATTTACAACAGTGTGTACTTAACTTTGCAGTTGAGGAAATTTTTTAAAATTCAGAAAATGAAGACTTATAAAGGAGGACACCACTATTTTAATCAATGCCTTTGTTCAAAAAGGAGTTTTTAGGTCTAAAATTTCTCCTTTTCTTTCTTTTCTTAGCTTCATCTTCTTTTCTGCCTCCTACGGTGATTAGTCATAATCCCTGAATTAATCATTTTATTTTATATATTAATTCTATTTAATTTCATAATTAGTTGTATTGTTAAAAACATGAATTTGTCCAGTTCAGCAGCTGGGGCAAGGCTGGTGGGAGGAATATACAAACTGGCCTTGCAGGTAGAAATTTGAGTTCTGTTAGTTCCAATTACCACTGAAGTATCTGGATGGTGAGATTGAACAAAGCTTTTTCTCACAAGATGTTTGGTAAGGAGGCCTTAATCCTAAATCATATTTCTCAGTTCCTTTCTTTGCTTTAAAGTAATACTAAAATGAGGGGCAAGTAGTGTAACCTTTACAATATTGATTTCCTTCAGAATAACCAAAGCCAGTATAGAAGGCTGTGAAACCAGCTGTTGGTTGGAGGTTCTCCAAAGAGACAAACAAACAAAACAGAGCTTGTAAAAGGTACCAGAGACCCTTCCAAAGAGCTTTAAGGTTGCTTAACAACAACTCCAAGGAAGAAAGCTGTGTCATATTTTATGATTAAACAGTACAAACACAAAATAGGAACAGTGATGATTTGTTAAACTTCAAATATATTAAAAAGAATAATATTTAAAGCTGAATGAATATGACCATTATTGAGTATTTCCTCTAAGTTTATAAAAAGAAAAATGTTAGTTGTTCATGTGATTATTTACTTGATATACTTAAAGAAAAATGTGACATGGAAAACAAACTTATGGTTACCAAAGGGGAAAAGAGGGGAGGGATAAATTTGGAATTTGAGATTAACAGATATAGACTACTATATAAAAAACAGATAAACAACAAGTACCTACTGTATAGCACAGGGAACTCTACTCAATATTCTGTAATAACCTATAATGGAAAAGAATCTGAAAAAGAATATATATATATGGTTTGGAGCGATGCCTGTGTCTGCTACATTGACTGGTGTCACACCATTAGATCAAAGGATTAAAAAGATTTTTTTTGTGAATAAGATTATTATGTAAGTTTCCTGTGATATCCCTGTTACACTGTTTTCTGGCTTTCCCATTCATACAGTAGCTTTGGTTCCCCCACCCGGCCCCGCCACTTTTTAAGAGTCAGTAGTAAGACAAAATTTCTGCTAAGTTTACCTGTGTTGGAAAAGCTGATTTCTCCCCTCTCTTAATCACACACTTTCTGATACTTAAGAAATCAAAATGAGCCTATCTTAAGGCGAGTATGTTTGCCATGCATAAGAAATAAAAGAGTCTCTTATATTTTGCTTTACTAAATCCTGCTTTGAGCCATGACAATGATTATTGTGGAATTTGAACTGTCATTCTTTGTGGGGTCTCTTAGTTCCCAAAGTTCTTCATGACTATATGTTCAGTCCTAAAAACATAATTCCAAGTCACTTTAGTTCAAATCAAAGAGATAAGGCCTTATGTTATAATTTTTCTTTCATGTATAAATATTGTCGAAATAGTAATTCACATGGTTGTCCTATATGAAGTATAATCAGTATATTTTACCATTAATTTTCTAAATTATGAAATGAAGATGTATTATAACTTTGATCATATATTGGTTATAAAAAGTATTATATATTATTAGAAAGTTTAACAAAATGAAACACATTAGAAAATTAAAATTTCTCATCATTTCTCTTTCTAGAGATAACTACTATTTACCATCTGTGTTAATTTTCTAGGACCGCCATAATAAAGTACCACAAACTGTGTAGATTAAACAACACAAATCTATTGTCTCAGAGTTCTAGAGGCTTGAAATCTGAAATTAAGGTGTAAGCAGAGTTTCTCCTTGTGAGGGAGAAATAAATTCTAAACCTCTCTCCTAGCTTCTAGTGTTTTGCTGGCAAGGTTGTTGTTTCTTAGCTTCTGCTGCATCATCCAAACCTTCATTGTCATAGGGCATTCTCCCTGTTTGTGTGTCTGTCTCTAAATTTTTCCTTTGAATAAGAACAACAGTCCTATTGGATTAGGGATCCACTCTATTCCAGTATGACCTCATCTTAACCAATTACATCTGCAATTACTCGATGTCCAAATAAAGTCACATTCTGAGGCTCTGGGGGTTAAGACGTCAAATATGAATTTGGGGGGAATACAAGTCAACTCATAACACCATCTCCTTATATATCCTTTGTGTTTTCTGTGTTTGTGTAGTTATAAAAAATTACCATATTTTACTAAACTCAGAATCTGTCTCAATAGCTATACAAACCAATTCAATAATTTATCTCATTTTATATGACAATATACCAAAGAAATTTACTAATATCACCATTTTACCTTTGAAGAAAAACTTAGGCATAGGGAAAATAAGTAATTTTCCTAATGTCACATAGCCAAATACAAATCCAGGCTACCTGAACCTTGGCTATTTGTAGGGGATTCATGCTGTACATTCTGTTTTATAACCTGAACTCTAAAAGTCTTTCTGTGTTATATAGGCCATTAGTGATGTAAACATTCTGAACTTAATATATGATAGAAAATTGAAATGAGTTCACATTTTACAAAAAACTCTATCCAGAACTATCTGACAAAGGCACTATGACTTGTATTTTTAAGTTTGGATTTTCAGATACTAGACCCACAACTTAGTAGTTGTGTCAGATGGGGAAAAAATAAATCCTCCAATAATGAATGATATAATTGTTTTGCTTCAATATAAAATTGCAAATAAATGTCTAGGTTTTTATGGTAAAAATTTTAAACATTCTATCACACTTACTATTTCCTATTTTGTCAATATCCAGGACCACTGGATGGAATTTCAAATGACAGAAATTGTTTAAAAGAATAAATATAATTAAATCTAAAATAATATTTAAGAAATTCTAATACTGAACTGAATAGGATACTAAAGCAAGAACATAATTAACTATTAATTAAATGTTTTATTTAATCCTCACAACAGGACTTTGAGATTGGTACTATTGTTTTCATTTCATAAATGAGGAAAATTGGGCACAGAGAGTATAAACTCTAATCATCCACACATTCAGGGCCAGGTCCAGGACTGGAACCTACATCTCCCTCACTAGAGAGTCAGGGCTCTTGTTCCTAATCACTTTGTTATACTGTGTTTAATAAAACTCTTTTTTCATACTTCAGTCATTTGAATGCTAGTTATCTGCCTCTTAAATATGTAATAGCCCTTATGCCTTGGTCTCCCTCAGGAACATAACTAATCCAAAGAAATATCCCCTATTATTTAAGTGACTAGTTGTTCTTCACAGTTATTTTCAATTCATCGATAGGACAGAATTCATATTTATTAAGTACATAGAAATAAATGTAGATGCATGTATTTATTTTTATAGATAATTTAATATTATAATAGTTATAGTTATAATACTTATAAGAAACAAATCAAACCAATATGTTGTTTCAAAAATATATTAATCTTCGTAGATATTTCTTTTTCTAAGCACACACACAAAAGAAATTAGAATTTAAGCAAGATTTGTATATAATTAAACAGAGTAGGAAAACAAATGAATTTCTGACTTAAGGCAGAGCTATGAGCTATGAAATGCAACAATTCTAGTAAAATGAAGAGACCTTTAGACTCATCATAAGAGTTTTCCTCATTACCAGTTTCAGAATTTAAATGAGGCTTATGTTAGAATGTGTCTCTGTTGGCAATATAATTTTTTGTTTCCCAATATTAAAATATAACTCAATTGAATGTATTATCTAATTATTTTCCTATATCACATAATTAAACTTTGTACAACACCTATAGAAGTCACATACTCAAACACTCACAAATTAAGAAAATAAAAATCAAGGTGGGTCACCTTCTTCCTATCATTTGTCATTTTTGAGTGATATGTGTATAGTAGAATATTTCTGTATCATAAGAAAAACAACAGGGCAAAGGTGATGATGTAATGCAACATACCATCAGCCTCGGTCATTAGAGCTACAGTAAGGTCTGGTACGGACTGTGGAAAATCAGAAAGTCTATGGCTTTGTGTAAATTAGGCAGGTACTAACCAGCTCCTGTTGTTGATGCTGGATCTGATGTTACCAGAGTGTCTGACATTTCAAGATAATCTGGAAAACCATATTTTATATGAATTCTCCCGACTTTTAAATGTTGGCTCAAAATAGTTATGTGCCAAACAAAATAAATCCACAGGCTAAATCTGTCATTTAGATCACCAGCACACAACTTCTGAAATATTGGCTTTGGTTTCAAACAGTCTGTCAGCTGTTTTTCAGAATAGAAGAGAAAATTTTGAAGTGGCATCAATCAAAATCCTATTTGTGGCTTAGCTGTCAAAGCTAGTCATTTATTTGTTTAATCTTAGATGTTGGTTAAAGGATACAAACTTGCAGTTAAAGATGAATATGTTCCGGGGGTCTAATAAACAACATTATGATTCTAGTTAATAATACTGTATTATATATTTAAAAATTGCTAAGAAACAAGATCTTAAAGCTTCTCACCACAAAAAATAAATGATAATTATGGGACACGATGGAGGTGTTAGCTAATGCTATGGTGGTAATCATATTGCAATATATAAATGTACCAAACCAATATGTTGTATACCTTAATCTTATACAAATTTGCATGTCAATTATATCTCAATTTTTAAAATTTATATACTCTGCTATGATACCCAAACCATCTTCAGCTTTGCCTGTTCTTCACAGAGAAGCCACAATGATCCCATCTAGGTATAAGCCAAGTATTATCAATCTTCTGCCCAAAATCACTAATGACTTTCCATTTATAGTAAAAGTCAAAACCTTGTAAATTCCCAGATGACTTGTCCCCATTAACTATCCAATCATGATCAGGCCTCCTATGACTCCCACTTCCTTTCTCTCAATTTTACCTCCAATTCACTTGCTTCCTCAAAGTTTCTCCAACACTCCAGAAGGCCCTTCCTTGAGGGCATTTATTATTTTCTTTGCCTGGATTTCTCTTTTCACTTACATCCACTTGGCCAGTTCTCTCACTTTTCCAGGTTTTCATTTAAATGTCACTCTTAAAATAAGGCCTTTCCTGGCACCTTCACCTTAAATTTCAACCCCCTATCCCTGGTTCATCATAGTATTCTTATCTGTTATATCTATCTTTTTTCCCCTTCCACAATCTAACTTACACACCTACAGCATGAGATTGTGGTGTTTATCCCCATCCTGGCCTGCTTAAACAGCTTTTAATTATAATTATGCAAAAACCTCACAAATTTTATTCAAATGGACAATTTTTCTATATCCTTAATAAAACTAAGAGTGTAGCACTATGTTCTGAATTGGTAAAAACATTTCAAGGGGTAGTATGAATCAATTCAATATTTTCTGGTGACTTATTTTATTAAAGTGATAGAGATTAGTGAGTCAAGGATAATTGCTATTTAAAATAGGATGTCTCTTGCAAATAGTTTGTATCCAGGAAGTCTTGGCAATTGATTAAAATATGTGATGAGTTACTCAAGTGTTTAATTTAATGAAAAAAGGCAAGTTAAATGCTGGGGTTAACTGACCAAAGGATTTTTATATTATGAAGTTGTAAATACATCATCTACAAGTATGTTTAAATATTATCTATTGAGCAACCAATGTGATACTTTTGTAGCATAAAGCAGATTATGTCATCCCTCTGTTTCAAAATCTGCTAATGCCTTTTTATAACATTTAGAATAGAATGAAAAATTACTACAATTGCTTGCTTAGTCACATCCTTCAGACTGTTATGCAAATGTCATCTTTTGGTTTGCACTCCTGGTGATACTATTTAAAGTTGCAGTACTTCCAGCCTTCTAGTCCCCTCTTCATTGTTTGATTTTACCATATATTTACTTATTTCTTTATGTCTTCCTCCACTACAAATGTAAGCTATACAAGGACAGATATTTTCATCTGAATTTTTCACTAATTTATCCTCTATGTCTATAATATCACCAAATATATCAATTATTTCAGGTATAAATTCCCATAATCTATACACAATATAAATGCACACACACAGTCACTTAAACTAAATAATTATATGAACTAAATAGAAGTATAAAAAATAATTTTTAAATTATCAATATTCTTCCTAATTTACAAGTATAATAATATAAAATAAACTTAAATTTAAAATTAAAATGTTCAACAATTCAGTAAAAAGATCCTGCACCATGACCAAGTAGAATTAATTCCAAGAATGCAAGGATGGTTTGATATCTGCAAATCAGTAAATGTGATATACCACATTGACAAAATGAAGAATAAAAATCATAAGATCATTTCAATAGATGCATAAAATACATCTGGCAAAATTCAATATCCATTTATAGTAAAAACTCTCAACAAAGTGGGTATAGAGGGAACATATCTCAATGTAATAAAAGCAATATATGACAAACCCACAACTAACATCATACTCAACAGTGAAATATGAAAGTACTTCCTCTAATATCAAGAACAAGATAAGAATTCCCACTCTCACCACTTTTATTCAACATAGCATTGGATATCCCAGCCAGAACAACTAAGCAAAAGAGAGAAATAAAGGCATCCAAATTGGAAAGGAAGAAGTAAATCTGTCACTATTTGCATATGACATAATATTATATATAAAAAAGCCTAAAGACCCCATCAGTAAACTGTTAGAACTAATCAACAAATTCAGTAAAGTTGCAAGATACAAAATCAATATACAACGATCTGTTGCATTTCTATATAATAATAATGAACTCTCAGAAGGAAAATTGAAAAAAATAATCCCATTTACACTTGCATAAAAAAGAAAAAATATCTAGGAATAAATTTAACAAATGAGGTGAAAGAGCTGTATATAGAAAGCTATAAGACATTAATGAAAGAAATTGAAAAAGACACAAATAAATGGAAATATATTTCATGCTCATTGAATAGAAGAATGAATATTGTTAAAATGGTCACACTGCTTAAGGCAATATACAGATCCAGTGTAATCCCTATCAAAATTCCAATGGCATTTTTCACAGAAAAAGAACAAGTAGTACTAAATTACATGGAACCATAAAAGACTCTGACTAGCCAAATCAATCTAGACAAATAAAAGCAAAGCTGGAGGCATCATGCTCTCTAATTTAAAACTGAATTAAAAAGATACAGTAATTAAAACAGTGTGGTATTGGCATAAAAACAGATACATAGATCAGTGGAATAGAATAGAGAGTTCATAAGTAAACCCACACATATATGGTCAACTAATTTACAACAAAGGAGCCAAGAATATCCAATGTGGAAAGGATAGCCTCTTCAATAAATGGTTATTATATTATATTAATTAATATTATTATATTAATTATATTAACAACAAACAGCTGAAACAAGATGAAAAGACAACCCTCAGAATGAGAGAAAATATTTGCAAATGAATCAACGGACAAAAGATTAATCTCCAAAATATATAAACAGTTCATGCAGCTCAATATTAAAAAAACAAACAACCCAATCCAAAAATGGGCAGAAGACCTAAATAGACATTTCTCCAAAGAAGACACACAGATGGCCAAGAAGCACATGAAAAGCTGCTCAGCATCACTAATTAGTAGAGAAATGCAAATCAAAACCACAATGTGGTATCACCTCACACCAGTTAGAATGGGCATCATCAGAAAATCTACAAACAACAAATGCTGGAGAGGATATGGAGAAAAGCGTACCCTCTTGCACTGTTGGTGGGAATGTAAATTGATACAGGCACTATGGAGAACAGTACGGAGGTTCCTTAAAAAACTAAAAATAGAATTACCATAAGACCCAGCAATCCCACTACTGGGCATATACCCAGAGAAAACCATAATTCAAAAAGGCACATGCACTCTAATGTTTATTGCAGCACTATTTACAATAGCCAGGTCATGGAAGCGACCTAAATGCCCAAAGACAGACGAATGGATAAAGAAGAAGTGGTACATATATACAGTGGAATACTGCTCAGCCATAAAAAGGAATGAAATTGGGTCATTTGTAGAGACGTGGATGAATCTAGAGACTGTCATACAGAGTGAAATATGTCAGAAAGAGGAAAACAAATATCGTTTATTAATGCATGTATGTGGAACCTAAAAAAATGGTACAGATGAACCTGCTTTCAGGGCAGAAATAGAGACACAGATGTAGAGAACAAACATATGGACACCAAGGGGGGAAAGCGGCCAGGGGTGGGGGTGGGGGAGAGATGAACTGGGCGATTGGGATTGACATGTATACACTGATGTGTATAAAATTGATGACTAATAAGAACCTGCTGTATAAAAAAATAAATAAGATAAAATTCAACAATTAAAAAAGGAAAATTAACCCAAAATGAATTAAAGATTTGAATGTGAGGCCTGAAACCATTAAACTCCTAGAAGAAAACTCAGGTGGTACGCTTTTTGACGTAGGTCTTGGCAGTAATATTTTGAATCTGACACCAAAAGCAAAGGCAATGAAAGCAAAAATAAACAAGTGGGACTGCCTCAAACTAAAAAGCTTCTGCACAGCAAAGGAAGCCAGCAACAGAATAAAAAAGCAACCTAGTAAATGGGAGAAAATATTTGCAAATCATATATCTGATAAAGGGTTAATATCTTAAATACATAAATAACTTATCCAACTCAATAGCAGAACAACAGTCTGATTAAAAAATTGGCAGAGGGTCTGCGGAATAGACATTTTTCCAAATAAGGCATATGAATGGTCAAAAGGTACATGAAAAGATGCTCAACATCATCAATCATCAGGGAAAAGCAAATCAAAACCACAACGAGATGTCATCTCACATTTCTTAGTGTGGCTGTTATAAAAAAGACAAGCAATAACAAATGCTGGCAAGGATGTGGAGAAAAGAGAATCCTTGTGCACTGTTGCTTGAAATGTAAATTTGTGCAGCCACTAATTAAAACACTATGAAAGTTTCTCAAAAATCTGAAAATAGAAGTAACTTATTATCCAGCAGTTCCACTTCTGGGTATTTATCTGAAAAAGATGAAGACACTAATTTAAAAAGATATATGCACTCCTATGTTCATTGCAACATTATTTACAATAGCCAAGATATGGAAACAACCCAAGTATCTTTCAATGGATTAATAGATAAAGAAATTGTGGTGTATATATGTATACAATGGAATATCATTTGGCTATAAAAAAAGAAATCTTATTTAGCCATAAAAGATAATGAAATCTTGCCATTTATGACAACATGGATGGACCTTGAGGGGATTATGCTAAGTCAGACAGAGAAATATAAATACTGCATAACCTCTCTTGTATGTGGAATTATTTATATATATATCATATATTTATATATATCTATATCATATATATGATATATATCAAGCACATAAGATAGAGAGAACAAATTGGTGGTTGCCAGCGGCAAGGGGTTGAGAAAAATGGTTGCATTTTTTTTTTAGCTTAAATAAATTTTTATGAAAGGAGAGAAGACGACATTGAGTCATCAGAGAGAATCTATTTGAGTTAGACCTTGTAGGACAGGGAAGGTGAGTCAAACAGAATATAAGGCATAAGCAAATGCACACAGGCTGTAATGTAGAGAAGGTATGAAGAAGGGCAAAGAGATTCATTTGACTGAACACAGGGAAAAGAAGAGAGAATAAGATCTCAAAAGATTGGACACATATTTCATGAAAAATCTGAAATACCAGGATTGGAAAGTTAGGTATTAGGTAGATATGGGTCATGGCACTAAGAAGTTTTTTTAAACATAATCATAGCTCTGAGGGGCTATCCCAGGTCAGGGAGCACACAGTGCCTTGTTTTGGGAGGCAAGACAGGTTTTCAGGCTGGTAGGATTTGCACCGTATGCCCTGAGATTCTCTGATAAGTCAGTTCTTTCCTAAAACATCCTAAACAAAGTAAACAAACAAACAAACAAAAAACAAGCAAAACACACAACACAAATTTACTCCTGGAGATACAGGTTTGCAATCTGAGAACAAGAAGAGATTTAATGTTTTTTAGATGTCTATCAACGCAGAGATAACAGAGAAGTCACTAGAAGAATGTCTGGGGAAGCAGTAAAAGTCTGGCTAGACAATAAATCTGCAAACATCACTGGTTTCAGAACCTGTACCCTGGGCTCAGAGTAAACTTTGCTCTGGTTTTGTCACTGGTTTTCTCTGAGGTCGCCTCATTTGAAGGCTTAAACTGGTGCTGTTCCTCTACTCTTTTTTATTAAGTGCCTTTACTTCCAAGGAAGTGGAGTCCAGCCCTGTAAGAGCACAGGGGACAAAGGCAGCCTACGCTCTGATTTCTGCGACCCTGAGGCCTCACCATGAGCAACCTCTCTCTCACGGAGGATCCAGCTGGCTCTTTGTACCTTGTGGTTCAGTTTGTCAGCAAAAAGCATCTTATAAATAAAGGGTTTCATTAATGTCATAGGAGGACATTTCAAAAACTAAAACAATATTGAAAAACCCAGTTCTTTCCCCTTCGGACACTGGACAAAATGCATAATGAACATGCCCACCTACGTGAAGACTGTTTGGAGTCTCTATTCACTGGTAGGTTTAGCTGCATCAAATATTTAAAGGGATTTCTTTCCCCAATTTTTCTGCTCTATTAAAACTGTCTTCTAACTGAATAAATAACTCCAATTTAAAAACAAATAATTTAAAAATTGTAAAAAGAAAATTAAAATTTTGAAATTTGCATATAGACTTTAATTACTAGCAAATATGATTCTGGTATATTATAGAAGTAATTAAATAAAATGCATTTTAAAACCAGTTTGAAACTTTGACAAATACATGAGTTTCTGAATCATTAGGAAGGATTCTTAACATAAATAGAGGTACCAGTCATTTTATAAAAATGAAATTCAGTTACAAATCATAATTTCTGAATTGTCTAGGAATTTTATGTTGTAACATTGTAACCAAATATCATTCACGAATTCAACTGTGCATTGTATCAGTCAGGTTAAGTTAGGTGGTGTTGTGGTTTCAAACAAATAAGATTCCTAGCTGCTAAACATGTTTTAAAAAATTATTTATTATTATTTATTTATTTTAATTAATTATTTATTTATTATTATTCTTTTTTGCTGTGCCACACAGCTTGCAGGATCTTAGTTCTCCGACCAGGGATCAAACCCATGCCCCCTGCAGTGGAAGCCAGGAATCCTAACCACTGGACTGCCAGGGAATTCCCCAGCTGCTAAACATGTTAACAGTTATTTTAATTTATGCTGCATATATAAAGTGCTGCCCCTCATCATTGTAGTTCATCTGGGTTGTGGAGTAAGGGAGGGTCCATTTCAATATATGCTTTCAATATCTACTAGACAGGAGGAAGAGAAGGTGGCAAAGTATGATTAATTTTTGCAGTTTCTTTGCAGAATTGATACTCATAGTTCATTAACCATAGCAAGTAATAGGGACATGCCTAACTTCAAATGCAATGGTATTCTATGCTTTGATGGAGGAGGACAAGGAGAAGGAAGGTGGAAATATGTGAATAGGTATGAATGACACTAATGATTATGCAAGCGTATTTAATGTGATATAAAACTTTGGTCGTAGATAACTACAATGAAAATATAGCTGTGTGGGGCTTCCCTGGTGGCGCAGTGGTTGAGGGTCCGCCTGCCAATACAGGGGACATGGGCTCGTGCCCCGGTCTGGGAAGATCCCACATGCTGCGGAGCGGCTAGGCCCGTGAGCCATGGCCGCTGAGCCTGCGCGTCCGGAGCCTGTGCTCCGCAACGGGAGAGGCCACAACAGTGAGAGGCCCGCGTACCGCAAAAAAAAAAAAAAAAAAAAATTTAAGTCAAAAATTATTCTCCCCGATTCCATTTTTCTGTTGAATTCTAAGTTCCTTCTCAAAGTTTATTTTCTTTCTGCAATTGCAGCCTATGCTGTTTTGTTTGGTAATTGGTAAAGTTTCTACAGAGTCACTGAATTTTATTTGTTCAACATTAAGTCTGTAATGTGTCCATATTTTTAAAATTCCAAGTGTACAATTTAGTGCATTTTTCAAATGTGCACAGTCATGTAACCACCACAGCAATCATGATATATAACATTTTTATCACTTCAAAAATCTCCTTTGTAGCACTTTTCAGTTAACCCCTGGACCCTGGCAACCACCCAACTGCTTTCTATCACTAGACTTTCCAGAATTTTATATGAATGAAATTATAAGTTATGTAGACCTTGTGTCTGTTTTATTCCCCTTTTAAGATGCATCCATGTTGTTTCTTGTTTTTAGCAATACATATACACAATACCCACCAACTGGTCAGTAGATAAACAAATGATCATACATTGACACAATGGAATCATTCATGTTTTAAAGAGAGTAAAAGAGTAAGAAACAAGATCATCAAAGCACTAGCCATATAACCACTAAATTTGGGAAACAAATTCATCCTGATCCTATACACTCCAGGACCCAGCATACAGGATCACTAAAGTCCAAGATTGAGTTTTATTCATATACAAGTGAAGAAGCAAGTACAGAAACGTACTTTTTGGTTTTAGCCAAAAACCAGGAATGCCAGAGAGTCTGGAACACCAAGAAGTCTGTGCCAGTTGTCTGGAATCCATGATGGATTCATTAACATTCATTAACATCAATTAGGAAATGTCCTAACAAGAACTTAATTTTGTCACGACACATTTACCACATCTAGAAGCCAGGCATTCTAGGAAATGTGCCTTCTAGGCAAGGTCCCCACATTTGTTTCAGCTGGAGAATCATACTCAGCAGATTTCCGAACTGAAACTGCTATGAAGCCTAGGCCACAGGCTAGTGGGCAGGAATTGGGGGTGGGGTAGACTGGTATGAACCAAACTTCAGTTATGTGCTCCTCAAAATACTTTTTTCCTCTATTTTCAATTCTATAAATTGCTCAGTAATACTCCCTCTGGGCACAGGGTATCTGCATACCCACTTACTATAATGCTCTCACCTTAAACTACACTGTAATATTTTCACAGAGTATTTTTCATTCTTGAGCTTGTGGACAAGTCTCTGTATCCCTCCACAGAATCCTCTATGGCCCTGAATGCAGAATGGAATTCGATTCAGTGTATTTAGTCATGTCTACATAAGCCTAGCGCTAACAATTTAAAGCTGGAAATTCCCCTGTGCTCTATATAACAAGCAAACTCAGATGCCTTGCATTTTAACTGTGGTACAAATTGTTCCACACATAAATGCTTAAAAAGCCTGAAAATACCCATTTTCTTACAATCAATTCTTTGCTTCAGCCAAACAGTCCTAGGAGATCCTGCACCTGTATTGCAAATTAGCAACAGCCTGCAAATTGACACTGCCTGAGTCTGTATAAGTGGCCTTGGAATTGTGACTACTATCTTGGCCACCTATAGGGCTAGTGTTGGAGATGTCACCCATGACCTCTGCTACTGTTATAACTGAATCCTCCCTTCATTTGTGCCCACTTATTTTGGTTCCTGTGGCATATTTGAGATGTTTTTTCAGCCCCCATAGTAGCCACTCATCCCTCTTTCCTTTCGTATTTGCTTATGCTCACATAAACGCATTTACTTTTACATATTTGCCTTTGACATTCCTGAGGAACTCAACACCTTCCCCAAGATTCAAGTACCTTTCCCTACTTCTTTGCTTTTATAAACATGGCCATTAAACTGTGAACAAAACCTCCATAAACAGGACTCACCACCAAATTCAAAATACCACATAGCTCAAGGCTTAAAACTTGTTGTCCAGATGCCACTAGAAATCATTAAAGTCAAAACTCTACTCAAATCCTAAACTGTAAGGCCCAAAGCCACATAGCTAGGCTCCACAAAAAGCCACTTCTCCTGTATGTTTTGTGTTTTTCTACTCTACAATGTCTTCAGTCATTCAAAACATATTGGTGTCTCCAACAGGGCATTCCACAGACAGTTATACCTTCCCTGGAGAGGTTCTAAAAAATATATTTAAAAATTTAAAAAGAATAGCTGATTAGGTGAAGAATAAAATATGATCATTATCTTTGATAGCAATTGGATTAGAGACCGCAGGTAGCATGGAGTTCAAATGGGCCTTATAACTGAATTCAAGGAGTTAAGGAATTACATCTACTGAATTACTAACAATATCAGGCACAGGAATTGGTCTCTATGTAGGTAGTCTGGCTTAGTCACATTTGTAGTATGGAGAAGTAGAAGACAGCCTATGATTTCTATTGATGAAAAGATCCTAAGAGAAAGAGGACAGACTGAGCTATGAATGCCCAGTTTATTCTTCCCATGGAGAGAATTGGTTAATGAGAAAAGTAGTGACAAGAATCTTAGTTCTTGGAACTCTATGCATGTAAGAGAATATATCATGACTAGAGATAATTCCTTCCAACAGGTTTAAACAAATTTATCTTACAATAACTCCTTCTCTTGGAAATATAGATTTGTTGTATCTTAGCTGTATTAGCAAAAGTTCTGGGAAACTTGAAACATCAAAATTCGATATATTTTTGTTTTAAGATGATCAAAATTAGGCTATTAGGTATTTTACAGTTATAACCATACTTAAAAGTTTAAAAATAATAAAGAACTCCTTTCCTTTCTGAATGTAAAAATCTGGGGAAAGAAATCACACTTGTTAAATGAGAAACAGCTAGAAAAACTATAAAGTTAGAGAGACAGATACCTCCAAGGAGAGGGGAGGGAAGCCAGGGACTGGCTCATGTGTGGCAGAACACAGGAGGAAGACATGGCTGACATTAAGTGAATAAGAATAAATAGACCTAATGTTTTAAAGAAAAGAATGCGTATGATCTAGAGTGACAGTATGGGACCCCTTGGAGCTCCAGAAAATAGGGAAAGTCACACTCAGTTGCAGGTATTTTTTTACACAGATCTTCATTAGATGCTTACAAGAAAAACTGGGGTAGCAGATGAGTCCAAAGAGAACCTCTGTCTCTCAGTGCCTGTAGGAAGGGATTACTGTTGCTGTTGTAAAGGTTCTAAACTCTACCCTCTTCTTGGATTCATCTCTCATACTGAGAAAAAGCCTTAACCAGAGAGAACAGCAATAAACTCTGCTGTTGCCAGATGCAAGTAAAGTCTGATTGTGAGTTGAAGAAGGATGAAAGAAAACACTTTAAAAATTTAGGGGAGTAACAAGAAATATTTCAGAGCTCAGGATCCTATATCAATATGATTAGAGATCTCCTTTTTCTAGGGGGACAAACTTTCTCCCACATAAGACCTACCAGAGATTCAAAAATTGACTCTCATGGGGAAGAGGGGAGGGAACACTGAGAAAACCCTACCCATGAGGAAAGGATACTCTCTCCAAAACCATACTGGTAAGCACTAAGTAACAAAAAGCAATAGCTTAACACTGAGGGAGGGGCAAGATAATGGAGAAGATACCATCTGTGGCACAAAGTTATAGGCATGGCTGAACATCACTAGTAATACATATTGACAACATATACCTCTGATACAAATCACCAAGAAGGGCACATCACTTTTGTGGTATTCTTGCCAAAAATGCATTAACTCAAAATGATCATGAGAAACATCAGACAAATCAAATTTAGGGATAGTCTATAAAATAACAGACCAAAACTTTACAAATGTGCCAAGATCATGAAAAACAAAGATTGAGAAACAAAGATTGCCATAGATGGGAGGAGACCAAGGAGACATGACAGCTAAATACCAAGTGAGATTATGGATTAGATCCTGGAATAGAAAAAGATGCATCTAACTATACTTAGCATTTTAGTTAATAGTATTTTTCCAATGTCAATTTCTTAATTTTGATAATCATGCTATGGTTATATAAAATGTTAACTTTAGGGGAAGATAGCTAAACAGTATACAGGAACTCTCCTATAACTTTTCTATAAATCTAACATTACTTCAAAATTAAAAAAAATAAAGAAATAAATTACTAATATTAGGAGTAAAATTCAGGGCATCAGTAAACATTTTACAGATATTAAAAGAAAACTAAGGGGAGATTAAAAACAAATGTAGGGACTTCTCTGGTGGCGCAGTGGTTAAGAATCCGCCTGCCAATGCAGGGAACAATATGTTTGACAATGTGTATGAATGTATAAATTGCTTGAATTATAAAATGAATACAAATTCAAGAAGAAATAAATAATTGAAATTGTATTATTGTTAAATAATTAAATTTATATTTAAAAATCTTCCCATAAAGAAAGTCTTAAGCCTGGATAATCTTGCTCATTATTCATACTTACTATTTAAGAAAGAAATAATTCCAATTTTACATTATCTCTTCTGGAAGATAGAGGAGGTGAGAATACATCCCTCAGCTGATTTCTTTGAGGTAAGGATTATCCTGATTTCAAACCAAACAAAGGAATTACAATAAAACTGTAGAATAATCTTCATGAACATAAATGCAAAAATCTTCCATAAAAAATTAGTAAATCAAATACAGATAAATATAAATCTTGTTTTTCTTCAGAAAGGCTGTACTGAGGATATGCAGGGCACTAGGAAAAAAAGCTGATACTATATGATGATAAGGTGGAGTTTATCCTAGAGATTTAAGGTTGTTCAACATCTGAAAGTCAATCAATGTACTTCAAACCACAGACTGGAGAATAAAACAATATGATTTTCTCAACTGATGCAGAAAAAGCATTTGACAAAATTCAACATCAATTTATCATTTAAAAAAATCTATAGAGTAGGAATTAATGTGAAACTTTCCAATCTGATAAAGAGCATTGTTGAAGAACCTATAATTAACATGACCCCTGTGGTGAAACACTGAATATGTTCCCTTTAATATTAGGAGCAGGGTAACAATATCAATCTTTATAAACATTATACTGAAAGTTCTAACCAGTGCAATAAGATAAGAAAATTTTAGGGCTTCCCTGGTGGCGCAGTGGTTGAAAATCTGCCTGCTAATGCAGGGGACACGGGTTCGAGCCCTGGTCTGGGAAGATCCCACATGCCACGGAGCAACAAGGCTTGTGAGCCACAACTACTGAGTCTGTGCGTCTGGAACCTGCACTCCGCAACAAGAGAGGCCGCGATAGTGAGAGGCACGCACACCGCGATGAAGAGTGGCCCCTGCTTGCCACAACTAGAGAAAGCCCTCACACAGAAACGAAGACCCAACACAGCCAAAAATAAATAAATAAGACCCCAAGATCACTATTTAAAAAAAAAAAAGAAAATTTTAATAAAATATAGAATAAAAAGTGAGAGGAAAATTACTTTCATTTACAAGTGACATGATTTTCTATGTAAAACATTATAAAGAATCTACAAAAAATCTATTACCAAATGTTACATTATCAAGGATAGTAGATATAAGATTAATTTACAGAATTCAATTACTCTTCTTTATATTAACAAAGAAAAACTGAAAATTAAAAATTAAAAAAAATACAGTAATATTGCAAAAAACATGAAACAGTAATCATACTTTTTACTGAAACTATAAAACATTTATATGGTAAATTAAAGAGGACCTAAATAAGTGGAGCAGTATTCTTTGTTCATGGATCAGATTGCTCAATATTGTAAAGATGTCAATTCTCCTCTAATCAAGCTATAAATTAAATGCAATGAATTTGATTCTATAATAAATGCAATTGCAGTAAAATACTAGCAGACTTTTAAAATTGTAATCAATAATATTTTAATAGAAATTGTCAACCTGAATCTAAAGTTTTTGTGGAGAAGTGAAGGAAGTAGAATAGCAAAAACAGTTTTAAAAAAGAAGAAAAGAGTTGGAGTACATGTACATATAATTTAAGAACCTACTAAAAACTTATAGTAATGAAGACAGTATAGTATTGATGAAAGGATAAATTCATAGATCAGTGAAATAGAATAGAGACAAGAAATAGACCTACTTGCATATGTTCAACTGACTTTCAACAAAGGTAATTCAATGGAAAATTGATAGACTTTTCAACCAATAGTGTTGGAACAATTAGATTGGCACAGGTAAAAACATTAGTCTTGAACTATATCTTGTACAAAGTGTATATCTGCAGTGTATATCTGCACTGAAGAAAGGAAAACATAATTTTTTTTTTTTTTTTTGGTCAGGACCTCTGTCTGCATAAACAATTTGAAACAGCCCAAATAAGGATGTCAGCAACACCCTGGCAGATCATTCATAGACAAAACTGTGAAAGAAATACTTTGCGAGTCATAGAGAGTAATCCCCTCATTAAGCTGACCTCTGGAACCAAGGCTAATCTATTGAGGGCCCAGGATCACCACATACTCATAAATCCCAGAGCTCCTCAGGACATCTGGTTGACCCAATCAATGTGTTAAAGTGTTGGACAGTACCTCCAAGGGGAGAAATACTGACTCAGACTCATGTGGATTGTTTCAGGCACCTAAGGGGTAATTTGAACATTTTGAAGAAAGCCCTAAAAATTGGAAAGAGAAGGTACTGTGGGGGGACAGCCCCCAGGTGGAACAAGTAGCCCACTTGCCCAGGTCTAAGAAGAGTACTGTCTTGAACCATATACTGAACTCAATTCAGAACAGATCACAAATCTAATTTAATATCTAAAACTATAAAATTTATGAATAATAATGTCAGAAAATGTTTGCAATGTTGGGTTAGTCAAAGATATATTTTTTAGATTATACAAATAAAGCAGAAAAAATGGAGAAAAATATAAATTTGACTGTCAAAATCTAAAACGTAGGATGAAAAGAACAGGCACAGAGTAGGAGAAAATATTTACACAGCACCTATACACAGAGCACACATAAATGACAAATATTCTGCACATAAAGAATTATCAACACTCAATTATATGAAACTGATATTAAATCTGATTTAAAAATGGGTGATGAAAATGGTAATAGGAACATGCATATTGATAATTATCTTAAATGTGAATCGATTAGATGCTGCAACCAAAAGACACAGGCTTGCTGAATGGATACAAAAGAAGACCCGTATATATGCTGTCTACAAGAGGCCCACTTCAGACCTAGGGATACAAACAGACTGAAAGTGAGGGGATAGAAAAAGGTATTCCATGTAAATGAAAATCAAAAGAAAGGTGGAGTAGCAATACTCATATCAAATAAAATAGACTTTAAAATAAAGAATGTTACAAGAGACAAGGAAGGACACTACACAATGATCAAGGAATCAATCCAAAAGTAAGATATAACAAATATAAATATGCATGCACCCAACATAGGAGCACCTCAATATATAAGGCAAATGCTAACAGCTATAAAAGAGGAAATCGACAGGAACACAATAATAGTAGGGGACTTTCACATCTCATTTAAACCAATGGACAGATCATCTAGACAGAAAATTAATAAGAAAACACAAGCTTTAAATGACACAATAGACCAGATAGATTTAATTGATGTTTATAGGACATTCCGACTGAAAACAGCAGATTACACTTTCTTCTCAAGTGCATGTGGAACATTCACCACGATAGATCACACCCTGGGTCATAAATCAAGCCTAGGTAAATTTAAGAAAATTGAAATCATATCAAACATCTTTTCTGACCACAACTCTACAAGATAAGAAATAAATTACAGGGAAAATAAACATAAAAAACACAAACATATGGAGGCCAAACGATATGTTACTAAATAACAGAGGGATCACTGAAGAAATCAAAGAGGAAATCAAAACATAACTGAAGACAAATGACAACAACACGATGCTCCAAAACCTATGGGATACAGCAAAAGCAGCTATAAGAGGAAAGTTTACAGCAATAAAATCCTACCTCAAGAAAAAACTCAAACAATCTAGGCTTACACCTAAAGGCACTAGAGAAAGAAGAACAAACAAAACCCAAAGTTAGTAGAAGGAAAGAAATCATCAAGATCAGAGCAGAAATAAATAAAATAGAAACAAAGAAAACAATAGTAAAGATCAATAAAACTAAAAGCTGGTTCTTTGAGAAGATAAATAAAATTGATAAACCATTAGCCAGACACATCAAGAAAAAGAGGGAGAGGACTCAAATCAATAAAATTAGAAATGAAAAAAGAGAAGTTACAACAGACACCAAAGAAATACAAAGCATCCTAAGAGACTACTATAAGCAATTCTATGCCAATAAAATGGACAACCTGGAAGAAATGGACAAATTCTTAGAAAGGTATAACCTTCCAAGACTGAACCAGGTAGAAGTAGAAAATATGAACAGACAAATCACTAGTAATGAAATTGATATTGTGATTAAAAATCTTCCAACAAACAAAAGTCCAGGATCAGATGGCTTCAGGGTTGAATTCTATCAAACATTTAGAGAAGAGCTAACACCCATCCTTCTCAAACTCTTCCAAAAAATTGCAGAGGAAGGAACACTCCAAAACTCATTCTTGAGACCACCATCACCCTAATACCAAAACCACACAAAGATACTACAAAAAAAGAAAATTACAAACCAATATCACTGATGAATATAGATGCAAAAATCTTCAACAAAATACTAGCAATCAGAATCCAACAACACCTAAAAAGGACCATACACTATGATCAAGTGGGATTTATCACAGGGATACAAGGATTCTCCAATATATGTAAATCAATCAATGTAATACACCATATTAACAAACTGAAGAATAAAAACCATATGATCATCTCAATAGATGAAGAAAATCTTTTGACAAAAGTCAATACCCATTCATGATAAAAACTCACCAGAAAGTGGGCATAGAGGGAACCTACCTCAACATAACAAAGGCCATATATGACAAACCTACAGAAAACATCATTCTCAATGGTGAAAAACTGAAAGCATTTCCTCTAAGATCAGGAACAAGACAAGGATGTCCACTCTCACCACTATTATTCAACATAGTTTTGGAAGTCCTAACCACGACAATCAGAGAAGAAAAAGAAATAAAAGGAATCCAAATTGGAAAAGAAGTAAAACTGTCACTGTTTGCAGAGGACATGATACTATACATAGAAAATCCTAAAGATGCCACCAGAAAACCACTAAAGCTAATCAATGAGTTTGGTAAAGTTGCAGGATACAAAATTAACACACAGAAATCTCTTGCATTCCTACACACTGACAACAAAAGATCAGAAAGAGAAACTAAGGAAACAATCCCATTCACCACTGCAACAAAAAGAACAACATACATAGGAATAAACCTACCTAAGGAGGTAAAAGACCTGTACTCAGAAAACTATAAGACATTGATGAGGGCTTCCCTGGTGGCGCAGTGGTTGAGAATCTGCCTGCCAATGCAGGGGACACGGGTTCGAGCCCTGGTCTGGGAGGATCCCACATGCCACGGAGCAACTAGGCCCGTGAGCCACAACTACTGAGCCTGCACATCTGGAGCCTGTGCCCCGCAACGAGAGAGGCCACAACAGTGAGAGGCCCGCGCACCATGATGAAGAGTGGCCTGCACTTGCCACAACTAGAGAAAGCCCTCACACAGAAACAAAGACCCAACACAGCAAAAATAAATTAATTAATTAATAAACTCCTACCCCCAACATCTTCTTAAAAAAAAAAAAGACACTGATGAAATAAATCAAAGATGATACAAACAGATGGAGAGATATCCTATGTTCTTGGATTGGAAGAATCAATATTGTGAAAAAGACTATACTACCCAAAGCAATCTACAGATTCAGTGCAATCCCTATCAAATTACCAATGGCATTTTTTTTTTTTTTTTACAGAACTAGAGCAAAAAATCTTACAATTTACAAGGAGACACCAAGGCACCGAATAGCCAAAGCAACCTTGAGGTAAAAAAAGAGCTGGAGGAATCAGACTTCCTGACTTCAGACTATACTACAAAGCTACAGTAATCAAGACAATATGGTACTGACACAAAAACAGAAATATAGATCAGTGGAACAGGACAGAAAGGCCAGAGATAAACTCATGTACCTATGGTCAACTAATCTATGACAAAAGAGGCAAGGATATACAATGGAGAAAAGACAGTCTCTTCAATAAGTGTTGCTGGGAAAACTGGACAGCTACATGTAAAAAGAATGAAATTAGAACACTCCGTAATATCGTATACAAAAATAAACTGAAAACAGATTAAAGACCTAAATGTGAGACTGGACAATATAAAACTCTTAGAGGAAAACATAGGCAAAACACTCCATGACATAAATCACAGTAAGATCTTTTATGACCCACCTCTTAGAGTAATGGAAAAAACCCAAAAATAAACAAATTGGACCTAATGAGACCTAAAAGCTTTTGCACAGCAAAAAAAAAACAAAACTATGAACAAGACAAAAGGACAGCCCTCAGAATGGGAGAAAATATTTGCAAACGAATCAACAGACAAAGGACTAATCTCCAAAATATATAAACAGCTTATGCAGCTCAATATTTAGAAAATAAACAACCCAATCAAAAAATGGGCAGAAGACCTAAATAGACATTTCTCCAAAGAAGACATACAGGTAGCCAAGAGGCACATGAAAAGCTGTTCAACATCACTAATTATTAGAGAAATGCAAATCAAAACTACAACAAGCAATACCTCACACTGGTTAGAATGGGCATCATCAGAAAATCTGAAAACAATAAATGCTGGAGAGGGTGTGGAGAAAAGGGAACCCACTTGCACTGTTGGTGGAATGTAAATTGATACATCCACTATGGAGAACAGTATGGAGGTTCCTTAAAAAAATAAAATTAGAATTACCATATGACCCAGCAATCCCACTACTGAGCATATACCCAGAGAAAACCATAATTCAAAAAGACACAGGCACCTCAATGTTCATTGCAGCACTATTTAAAATAGTCAGGTCATGGAAGCAACCTAAATGCCCATTGACAGATGAATAGATAAAGAAGATGTGGTACATATATACAATGGAATATTACTCCACCATAAAAAGGAACAAAATTGGGTCATTTGTTGAGATGTGGATGGATGTAGAGACTGTCATACAGAGTGAAGTAAGTCAGAAAGTGAAAAACAAATATTGTATATTAACACATATATGTGGAATCTAGAAAAATGGTACAGATGCACCGGTTTGCAAGTCAGAGTAGAGACACAGATGTGGAGAGCAAACACATGGACACCAAGGGGGAAAAGCGGGGCAGAGGGGCATTTGGTGGGATGAATTGGGCGATTGGGATTGACCTGTATACACTAATATGCATAAAATAGATAACTAAGAATAACCTGCTGTATAAAAAACATAGATAAAATAAAATTCAAAAAAATAATAGGTGGAGAGGTGAATAGACATATCACCAAAGAAATGTTGATGGCAAATAAGCACATGAAAAGATGCTTAGTATCATTAGTCATTAGGGAAATGGAAATTAAAACCACAATGAGTTATAATATGTTTATTAAAGTGGCTTAATAAAGTATACAAATAGCTGAAAATTTTAAGAGTAGGGGTTTGAAAGGACCAGCTGGTATACTCATGTGTTGTTGCTGAGAATTCAAATTGATAAAACTACTTTGCAGAAGAGGTTGACAATTTCTTATACAGTAAAACACATTTTTACCTTATGACTCAGCAACCTTGCTACTAGGTATTCACCCAGTAGTAATGAAATAATCTGTCTAAACAAAAACTTGTATGTGAATATTTATATCAGATTCACTTACAGTCACCAAAAACATGGAACAACCAAGTTGTTCAGCAAACTGTAAATGGGGTGGGGCGGAAGCTCTACATCCATACAATGGAATACTACTGAGCAACAAAAAGGAATGAACTACCTATGCATAAAGCAATGAGGATAAATCTTAAATGCATTATACTAAATGAACAAAGCCAGGCTCAGAAGATCACATAATCTCTGATTGCATTTCAATGATGTTCTAGAAAGCACACACATACTGGGACAGTAAACAGTGCTTTCCAGTTTGGGAACAAAGGCAAAGAGGTAACTTTTATGAGTGATGAAGTGTTCTGTGTTTTGATTGTGATGTTGATTACATGATGATACTTTTGTCAAAATTCACAGAAGAGTACACCAAAAACAGGAACATTTTTCTCAACTATATCGCAACCTAACTTTAATAAAAGAGGCAATAAAAAGATTACATTAACTGTATACTTGAAAAATCTTCCTTTATCTGACACCATCTTCCACAATCATCCACATTATCATTTAGTACAAATTTTGTTTTTGTAATATTAAATATTGTGTTCATATAAGTATATGGCTAAACTTATTATTGGTTACATATATATAACATTATATTAAGATGATCTCTATATATCATTAATAGTATGTGTACACACAGATATATCTTTTCTGTATTCTTACTTATTTTTAAACATTTTAGTTTTCAGGATCACAAGAAGTTACAAAAATAGTACAAGTGTTCACTTATACCCTTCACCCAGATTTCCTCAATGGTAACATCTTACAGTACATTATAAAAATCAGGTAACTGACATTAGTACAATATTATTAAAATATAGATGTTATCTGGATTTTACCAGTTTTTACATACACTCTGTTATTGTTGTTATTTGTTTGTGTGCAGAGACTGGGTTACAAGCCCTGTGAAAATTTCTTCCAAGTACTAAAAATTAGGGGTCAGTTAGGGAGTGGTAAAGGATTATGAAGAGGAGTGAAGTGTTCTGAACACACTGCTGAGTGACCCATGTATGGACCCATGTATGGAACACAGCAAATATAACAAATATTTGAATGTTGGAATAGAATACTGCCCAGGTTTCAAATCGGCTCTGGTTAGCACACAGTGGGCCAAGATTTTGAAAACTAAATTTACATGTACACATCACTCATAAACCTAAATATGTGGCATTTTGTACCTGGAGAGGTTGACAGCCTGCCTTGCTAGAAGAGTTAAATATGAACCGGAGTCTCATAACAATAGTTAAACTGCCAGGGTACAATCGCAAATTAATCATCATAACCAAGAAAATCTCAATTTAAATGAGAACAGATAATCAACAGATGTCAATGCCAAGATGGCATAGCTGTTGGAATTATTAAACTAGTATTTTAAAGCCACATTATTTTAAATGCTCCAACAAGCAATTATTAACACTCAGATTAAAAAAAAAAAACTCAGCCAGAGATAGGAAAAAAAATATATATATATATATACTAATTAAATCTTTAAAAGAACTGCAACAACATTTCAGAACATGAAAATACAAAAAAAAAAAAAAACCTCATTGGAGGAGCTCGTTAGCATAATGGTGATGACAAAAGAAAAAAATCAATGAACTTGAAGATCAATAAAAGTTGTCCAATCTGAACTGTAAAGGTAGATGAAAAAAGAGATTAGTTAAACATGTTCCACATGTCTTGTAGAACGACAAAAACAAAAGATCTAACATTTGTGTCATCAGTGATCCAGGAAAAGAAAAAGGAAAAGTTATCAGGTGAAAAAAATTGAAGAAAGAATGGTTGAAAACTTCCTAGATTTGTTAAAGTCCTAAGTCTACAGTTACAAGAAGCTAAGTACAAGAAAGATAAATCCAAAGAAATCAATAACCAGAGACGTGAGAATCAAATTTCCTAAAACCAAAGATAAAGAAAAATCTTGAAAGCAGCCAGAGAGAAAAGATACATAATATATAGGGTAGAAACAACTTCAATAACAGAGGATTTCTCACCAGAAATCAGTAGGTTGGAAGGAAATAACATTTTTCAAATGCTGAAAGAAAAGGATGGGCAACCATAATTCTCTATTTAGTGAAAATATCCTTTAGAAATGAAGGAAAAAGACATTGTCATATGAAGAAAAACTAAGAAAATTTCTTGTCACCAGAATTGCTTTAAAATAATTTCGAATGGAAGTTCTTCAGTAATAAAGGAAATAGTATAAAATGTGGGATATTTACATGTTTTCTAATGACATAAAACTTGATTTACTTATTTATATTAATTAGATGCTATCAACTGTTTCTTGTTTAGCTATGAAACTATTAGCAGTTAGTTGATTCTCCAGATGTTCTGGACTTTATCCAATCCATGAAATGAACAAACCTGTATTAAGTGTCTGGACATCTATAAATGCTATTAGCTTTGTAAGTCACAGGATTAATTTCTACTTATCCTTCAGGTCTCAAATGAAAAATCTTTCCCTGGGTTAATTTCCTGAAGTCTCCAAGATAGCTTATATGTTTCTATATATGTCACTGATACATGGCATTTCTCCTATCATAACACTTATCACTCTTTAAGTTACTGATTTATTGTAAGCTCTCTTAGGAAGGACTGTGACTATCTTTCAACATTTTACTCCCACCATCTAGCAGACCACCTGACCCATAATAAGCAATGAAAATAATTGAAGAATAAGTATAATGGGTACTTTCTCACTATATCTTTATTTAAAATACACAAATAGGTAATTTTAAGAAAGTATAAGTTTTTCTTATCACATTAAATACCAGCTTTTTAATTTTATTGTTCTGAAATTCTCAGATCACCAATTTTAACTGAAAAGAAAGTATAGGGTATCTATTTAGCATTTAATGTTATATAGACTATCTCATTGAATTCTCACATTTATGGAGTTGGCACTATTACTTTCTCTAACTTTACAAAGGAGAAAATTGAGCCACAGAGAGGTTAATCCAATCTCCTTAGTCATACTTGGTAAGTGACTGGGCAGGATTTGAATAAATGAAATTTTAAGAGGTAGTTAAACAATTCGTTATTTTACAATTCCTATTTTTTATTACATTTAAAAGAAGAGATTACTTCCAAAGAAAATTATTCCTCATGACATTTTCACAACTGGTTATTTTCCAAATTGTCTATTTTTCCTAGGTAATATGATACATTGCTATAGATAAGTCTAGAATAGTGGCCATGCATATGTGATGCTTCACCACATTTTTATTTTTATTTATTTATTTATTTTTTTTGTGGTACGCGGGCCTCTCACTGCTGTGGCCTCTCCCGTTGTGGAGCACAGGCTCCGGATGCGCAGGCTCAGCGGCCATGGCTCACGGGCCCAGCCGCTCCGCGGCATGTGGGATCCTCCCGGACCGGGGCACGAACCCGCGTTCCCTGAATCGGCAGGTGGACTCTCAACCACTGCGCCACCAGGGAAGCCCTCACCACATTTTTAAACTTTAACAAAAGTATGCAATCAGATGATGACATTCAAATGTACTTTTGGACGTGTCAAGATTAGATTGCAAGTGTGACCTCAAATAATCTTTATTCTCAGCACATATTCAAATCTTTGTAAAACGGTTCACTTTGAAATAACCAAAGTGTATAAAAATAACATTTATTCCTCACTATGTATTACATACTTTTCTGAGCAATATATGTAATAAAATTAAGCCTTTATAATTCCTGTATGTAAGATACTGTTAGTTTCTATGTTTAGTAGAGGAGGAACTGAGGGCCAGGGAAGCAACTTAACTAGTTCAAGAACACAGGTAATTATTATTTGCAAATATTTTATAAATTTGTACATTTGGAAGGACTTACCAAACTCAACAGAGCATATGCACAGTAAGGTTTTTATTTAAATGTACAGAATGAGAGCGTGCAGGCAAGCATTGAGGATATGAGAGACATCCAGGCAAAATCTCACCAAGGTCTTTATGCACAAATGGGCATGCTTTGTCTCTGCATTAAACCACCAAGATCTGTGTCCTGAATCCTGGCTTCAGAATAGCTCAGGGCAGAAGTTACAATGGAGTCTCTTCATGCCCCTCTGATCAGCTAGTCAAGCCAGGAAGTCTAATTGCTTAGGTCAGGTGAAAACCATCAGTAAACAAACCAGCCCTGGGTGTCACCAAGGGAGTTTTCCACTTTAAATAGCACATCATAAATTTCACTGCCCTTATATTAGCCAATAGTCAAAGTCAGATATGCTGGAATCCCCAGAGGGCTAGAGTTGTCCAGGTCTAGCTGTAAATGAAGGAGCGCTAGCCAACACTGCGTTGGAACCTGCATTTTAATCCTGGCATTCTGTCCCCAGAGACCATGCTCTTAAGACTACATTATTGGTGCAACAGGGGAAATTTACTATTCATTTGGCCTAATATTCCTGTTTAAAGATGAAAAACCAGGTCTCAAAGTGGTAAATCGATGTACTAATATTAATATATCCTTTGATCACAATTTTAATAGCTGACATTTATAACAACAGTATGAAGTAGGTAATTTTATAAGCATTCCCATTTTACAGGCAAGGGAACTGAGGCTTAGAGAGGGTATATATGTTAGATAGCTGTTTTTGGATGAGCCATTCATCCATCCATTAATTCATCGTCCTACTGCATTTGGGACAAGTTTAAAATCGGAAGCTAGGCTGCTTAGATTATAGCCCTGGCTCAGCTCCTAACTAGCTGTGTTTTTGAAGGCATTTCTTTACTGTTTTGTGCAACAGTGTCCCTATTTCTAAATGGGAATAATGATGATACATACATGCAATGTAATCTGCATTTGAGGATTGAATGAATTGACATATGTATGGCTCTGAGAACAGTGTCAGGCACACGATTAATGCTACATCAGCATTAGCTATTATTACTCATTCAATATATGTTTACTGAGTGTTTATAGGATCTATTCTAGACAGTGTGGATAGAGTCATGAATAAAACGGACAGTGTCAATGCTTTCAAGGAGTTTACATTCTAGTGGAAGAAGACAGACAATGCCTAAACAAGTAAATATGTACTGCATCAAGTAAACATAAGTACCATCAAAAAAATTAAGCAGATAAATATTTTAGAAGGTGATGGATGGATGGGCCTGCTGTTTATTATAGATAAGACTTGAGGCAAAACCTAATAGAAATGAGGAGAGATGCAGCCATCTGGGAAAGAACATTAAAAAAATTGTAAAAGCGCTGCAGCAGGCATATGTTTGGATGGTGTAAGGAACAGCAGAGGAGGACAGTATGGCAGATACAGTGAGAGACATTAAAAAAATAAAAAAGAGTATTAGGAGACAAGATCGTTGAAGTGTGGAGGCAGGGCGGAGTAGGAGGGCAGATTATGTAGAGTTGGTACACCATGAGGACTTTGGGATTTATTATGAGTGTTTAAGAAAGATTAATAACAAAATCTAAGTTACATTTTAAAATATTCTGTTAGCTCTTATGTGGAAAGCAGATAGTGTATGTGCAAAGTGGCAAGGATGGGAGGGTACTCTTTGAGAAGAACTGAAAATTGCTCAGACAAGAGCAGTAGGTTGACATACAGATAAGTGGTATAAAAATGAGTATATTGAAATGGTAAAACTAGGATTTAATCTGGGCCTGCTTAATTTCAAATCCCATAAGTCTATAACCAGACATGGGACAAATAGCTTTATCTCCTAACTCCCAGGATTCCATGGTATAACTAAACCACACCTCTGCTTCTCCAGCTCAGGAAGGGCCCTGGTGATGCTAATCCCTTTTTCCACAGTGCCTTATGTTCACTTCCGGGGTTTCGAATCATTCTGCATTCTTTTTCTGGGAAAGCTCACTTCTGTTCCCTTAATTATCATCTATACACAGACTAATTGCAAATATATAATTCCATCTAAAACCTAACATTCCCTAAGACTGTTTATAATTTTCTATGGAAAATAAAACAAAATCTCAGACAAACCAAACAAAACCACCTACTCCTTTATCCTACAGGCATAGCAAACTCAAAACTAAACTCAATATCTAGCACTCTCACTCTAACATAAGTCTGCTTATTATCCAACAGACAAACCTAAATTTATGCTTCCTCTATTCTGGTTGCTATCTCAGTGAATGGCAACAATGTTTTAAAAAACAGATAGCAAGGCACATTGACAACCAGAGATGAAAAGAACTTTACAAGTTATACATCTACTTTAAACAATCAGTGATAGCTGGCTGGATTAGAAAATGAGAAAGCACAATTAGCTTACCTCTCACATATCTTTCACACACACAAAATTGGAGTTTAATGTAATTATTTATTATGCAAAGGTTCCTTTAAGCAAAGTGAAAATACATTGAAGGTTGGGAGGGTATCTGAGTAGATGATTTTTATTCTAAAACTTGAGTAAAATCCCACATAGCATGTTATATTACAATATAGGGTAATATTTTTAAAAATTTGTAATCAGTCATGTTTAATTAGAGGAATATCTATTTGTTTGAGAGACAGTAAGTACCTTGGATCAGAGTGGATCTTAGGATCTCTGACTTAGAGGTTAAACTTAAGAATATCTCAGCCAGTGTAGGACTCTCCTCTAACGCTACCATGGACAGACTTCCAGACTCTGCATGAACATGTTCAACAGTGTAGTAATCATGAACTCTTGTGATGGCTAAGGCATTTTAAAAACTCTAATTATTAGACCATTCTTTATTGCTTTTTAAAGAAGGAGTTATGGAGATACTTGAGCAGAGAAATGTAATGAAATCCAAAATACTCAGTAGGCTGTTCAAACATTTTTACAAACTAAATCCAAATAGCTGGTCTGCCTGCTTCATTGTTTACCCTTTAAATGAACCTAGCATCCCTTCACAAGAGTAACCATGGTTAATACCTCTAAGCCAACTTCACATTAGTTATTTCTCTCTCTACCTGAATATGAACAAATTTTATCCTCACTCTACCTCAGTATCTGTATCTGTAAACAAAAAATTGGTAATAACAAGGTCCATCTCTTAAATATGTAGAGAGAATTAAATGAATTAATATACAGTGCCTAGGACAGTGCCTAGAACAAGTAATCAATTTATGCTCAGTACTATTATTGTTATCATTGTTATTTTCCCCTAATTCCCTATTTCTAATTCTAGTCCATTCCTTTGACTCTTGTTAACCATATATTCCCTTGGACTGGACTCATCTTCGGCATTTACCATCTGATTTGATTTTTGGTATATCCCTGACTGTGACTCCTGGTTTTGCCCTTGAGCTTCACACGCAAAGAAAGCACTTCTGAACTGTGCAGGCTGGACCATGCCTCATTCTGCCACAAGTTGGCTGGCAAAGTGAGAAAGGAACATTCCTGGAGTCAAAAATGCTCTAGGGCTTCCAACTAGTGCAGGTTTACATGCAAAATCTGAGGTCACATTTCTAACCAGAGAATTTTTTCACTTCTAAAATTCACATCAGCTATTGATCCTTGGTACAGAATGCAAGCTGTGCAATTCTAACCTCCCATCTCCTATCTTCGTAGGATACTATCATCACGACTCCTGCTTGGTAAGCTTTGCAGTGTCCTTTGAGACTGTCTGTTGCTTTCGTTAAAAACTCTTTAACAAACAATGAAGATGTAAATTTTCAAGACATTCTAAGAAATGTGCCTCATTATTGTCTAGCAACAAAATCAGTGCTTCCTTTCCTGCTACCTCCTTTCCATTCTGCAGGGGCTCCTTGGGCTTGAGGGTAGTATGGATCACTAAGAATTTTACAATAGTATCTTTTACTCCTTAGGGGCCAGTATTTTGGTGATCCTCAAATCTACTGATGTTTTTTGCTGCTTTTTCCAAACCCAAGTAAAGTTGATTGAATATTCTGGATTTATTGCTTTATGCTTCTTTTGGTATTTAGGCAAAAGTATGAATCTCGGGCTTCCCTGGTGGCGCAGTGGTTGAGAGTCCGCCTGCTGATGCAGGGGACACGGGTTCGTGTCCCGGTCCGGGAAGATCCCACATGCCGCGGAGCGGCTGGGCCCGTGAGCCATGGCCGCGGCTGGGTCCATGAGCCATGGCCGCTGAGCCTGTGCGTCCGGAGCCTGTGCTCTGCAACGGGAGAGGCCACAACAGTGAGAGGCCCGTGTATCGCAAAAAAAAAAAGTATGAATCTCTCCTTGCAGATGCTATACATGGCCCTTTAGGAGGGAGATCAACAGAGAACTTCCTGTGAGGCTCAGCAGTTTCTTTAGATACTCACCCTTTTGACCTTTATTCAAAATAGCTTTTGTTTTGTTTTTGTTTTTTTTTTTTTGGCGGTACACGGGCCTCTCACTGTTGTGGCCTCTCCCGTTGCGGAGCACAGGCTCCGGACGCGCAGGCCCAGCGGCCATGGCTCACGGGCCCAGCCGCTCCACGGCATGCGGGATCCTCCCGGACCGGGGCACGAACCCGCGTCCCCTGCATCGGCAGGCGGACTCTCAACCACTGCGCCACCAGGGAAGCCCTCAAAATAGCTTTTGAATGTATTTTAACATATTTATTTCTCCAGCTTTTCATTACTCTTATCTTCCTTTGCAGTTATTTGTAATAAATATCAAATACAACTCATACCCTCCATTCTTACTTGCTTTTTACAACTAAATCTATGCATGAACCAATATTAACACCTCAATCTTATCCTAGTCCTTGAGGCAGCCCTATAGTCAAGGGTCCTATCCAGGTGTAACTTTAAAAATATATAAATATATTCTGCGTATAACTTTTTAAAAATTTATGCCAGAGTCTAGGATATTGCTTCTCAAACGATCCATTAAAAAAAGCCAGATTTTTTTCAACCAGTCTTTCATGGATTGTTCTTCTATAAAGCACACTAGCAAACTAACAACTAGAAAATAAAATTTCAAAAAATATACTCAAAGTATAAACTCCAATTTTTACTATTAAAATTACATTTCAATAAATACAATACAATCGTATAATAAAAATGTATATTAAAAATAAACACATAGGCAATAAATATAGAAAATGGTTTTATATTCACAACTATATGATCTTCTGCAATGTAAATAAATAAAATACCATAAGCGAAATGAAATTATCCATAGTTAAGGTGTATCTGCACACTTTGAACATTATGCATTTTGATATATAAAGTTTTAAGCTATGAGTTTGCTTCTTATTTGTTAATTTATCTAAGTTGGATTGATGGCAATGATACAGCCACTGACACTCCATAGTGAAACAGTTTCTATGTTTTATTTTATCATCACTCATAGGAGAAACCAATCTAACAAAGTATATGAATGAGAACAAAAGAAAAAAATCTAAAGCAATTTCAGCAACCTCAGGATATTCCTTTTAAACTTTTACTGAAAATGGAGCAACAGTTGGGTTGATGTACTTTTTAAAATTTGTCTTCAGTAGCCAGTCCCAACAATTCATCTTATACATTATAGCTAAATTAAATAATAATTTTATGAAAAGAATAAGTTATGGATTTTATATTACTCTATTTTTCTTCTGGATTAAGAAAATTGCCTAATGTTATTTTTTTGATTACTTAATTTTCCTCTGTTCTCTCAAAATGTCAGGTTAATTTTTTGTGTGCCATATAATATAACTTAATCATGGAAGTGATATCCCATCATATTCAGAGGTCCTGATTACAAAAAATTCAAGGGTTATTCAATAGTTTTGGCCATTGGGGGTCATCCTAGAATTCTGTATTATTTTCCTTTGCAAAGCCAATGCCCTACATACATAGTTGGCAAGTAACATATACTTATAAAAAACATTTTAAAATTAGACTATAAATGTTACATTATTTTATGTAAGAATTAGCAAATTAATTTTGGTGATAATTAAGAAACAGACAGAAAATAATAAAATTCATGCCTAAGCCTCAGTATGGCCAACAAAATACTGATGATCTGAACACTGACTAGATGTTTCTAAACAACGAGCTTGATTTAATGAAGGGAGATAATATTTGGCTTTGACAGCAGTTTAGCTAAAATACCAGATATAATATAACCTTTTATTTTAATGTAAGTAATTTCATTTTTCCTGATCCATATTGGTATAAATATTTTGTCTATTACTTTCCCAATGGCATAAACAAAGCTTAAAAATTTTATATCTTAAAAATAAATGTAATCTTTAAACAGATCTATGAAAACACATGTGGAGAATCACCTGGTAAAACTGTAATAGCTTCACATGTTTCTTAGAAAGATTTCACACTCTACAGTAAACTTCTCCTTTTTAAATAATTTATCAGCATCTCTGTATTCATATACTGAATCCTGTCCCTGAGAATGAACCTTAATTCTTGCCATCTGTGCCTTGGCCAGGAATGTCCATATTCTTTTAATGCATAAATACATCCCGGATATTTCTCATTCTGTTAGTAAGAGCTGTGAAGCACAGAAAATAATGTTTCAAAGAGGAACCACAAGGGATCATTTATTGCTCCAGCACTCTGAAAAATCTATGAAATTCCTTTATAGCTTCTTCATTATATTTTCAATGGAACAATTAGTTTGAGTGGCTACAAACACAGAATTTTCATGACCACATTAGCCTTTGAAGCCAATTTATTGAATGCATTATTCTCTGTGCAAAATATAGTGGGATGTGGTGAATTTGCGATTAAAACGCTTAAGTTGCCTCCAACTGGAAAACTAGTTGAGAGTTAATTTCCTAACAGCCTATCTGGTCACACTTTAAAACCCACTCAGTTTGCATAATTCAGTAATTTGTTCCAAGGATATATTTTACAAGTCTTGGGAGTAGTAACTCTGGGTTTTTTAATATTTAGTTAAGCTCTTGCAATGAGCAGTAACATCTCAAATACACAAGTAGTCCCTTGAAAACCTTGGTTGCAGTTTCTAAAGGTAATAAGACATTCTTATGCCTATTTCATTCAAGCACACACTACGATTACGTCAGAATTACAGACAGCAAAAATTTAACACCAACTGAAGTAATTTCCTATTGCTTGCCAGAGTGAAACATGATGAAAATGTCTTCAAATATTATAACTTTACTTCTCTTGGACCTTATCTATTTCATATTTTTAAATTCTAGGAAGTACAGGTAATACATGGAGGTTTTGATTCTAGACCAAGGATTGGCAAACATTTTCTGTAAATAAAAATATAGTAAATATGTTAGGCTTTGGGTCATTCAGTCTGTGTGACAACTACTGGACTCTGCCTTTGCAGCATGAAAGCAGCTGTGGACAATGCTTAAGCAAATGGCTGTTCCAATAAAACTTTATTTACAAAAGAGCTGGCTAAAGGGATTCGATCCTCAAGACCTAGTTTGCCAATGCTTGCTCAAAACAATAGAATAAGACCCATGCCTCCCATTTTCTCAAGTTACAACTACTTTCCTGTTTGAAGAGGCAGTCATAAAAAGAAATAAATATCAACATATTGTGTTTTTTGGAAATACATTCTGTATTTGTCATAGTAATTCTACTTCATTCGGTGGCCTTGTGGTGGTTAATTTTATGTATCAACTTGACAAGCCCACTGTGCCTGATATTTTGTCAATGACTGGTCTGGATGTTGCTATGAAGGTAATTTTTGAATGAGATTAACATTTAAATCAGAGTTGGAGTAAAGCAGATTATCCTACATAAAGTATGTGGGCTTTATCTAATTAGGTATTTAAGTCATCATCTTTGAACATACTGTTATCAAGTGCAATTATAGAAGTTAGGTTCATATGTATCTCTATGAAACATGACTTTTCACTTAAATAACTATTCTCCTGCAATAATCTTGCTTATTTATTTGTACATGCTTTAAGTGATTAAATAGATGTTAATTGGTAGGTTTCATTACAGCAGCAGAAGTCTATAAAGAACTTATATATTGTTGACATTATATTCTTCAAATAGAAAATCAGCTGAATTCATTCCAACAATGATTAAGTTTTTTCATCTAATTCATGGAATCAATTAGTAAGCCTTTTGAAAGTTCACTCTGGTTAAACATGAAACATCTGCTATCCTTGGGATTATTAATATCAATTCAGTTGGAAAGCTCAACATTCAAGACAAATTGCTTTCCTAATAACACAACTATAAATTTTGGTATAGCACGTGATTTTGACAAACACGTCACTTAGTAAATGAGAAAAATATGGAGTAAATATATTTGCAGTTGTTTATTAGGAACATAAAATTAAAACTTGCATCTGAATAAGTTATAATATTAAAGTAAAAAGTGTCAAAAATTTAAAATATTTTATATGTACAGTATACTTTTTATATAAAAATGTTGAAATAAAATATAAATTTCTGCATGTTAGAATACATTTTCTCTCTGGTGACTGCTATCAATTAGATTTTGGACATGTTTGAAGAACTACTCTGTAAATTAGCCTAACTCTGCTACAATGACATTACATTTTTTGTGAGTACTGTAAATTTTGGTTGCAATTTGTTTAAAATTAGTTGAAAATTTGCAATCAAGTAAATAAAGGATGGAGCCAAAACAACTTCAAGATTTTTGTTAACTAAAATTGATGTAAAGAAAGCTCCCAACCTGATACAGATATTTCTACAAAATAATGAAAGAATCAAACAAATTAAATAGTAAGAGTTCAAATAGTAGGATTTTGAAATTCTATCTTTGGGCTTTGTTCTATCTCAGCCTTCCTAGGAAAATATAGAGCTCTTTTCTACCATTTAAAGAAAAGTGTGTACCCTTTAGTGGCATTAAGTACATTCACATTATTGAACAAACATCACCACCATCTCCTAAACATCTTTCATTTTCCAAAACTGAAATTTTGTACCCATTAACCAATAGCTCCTCAGTCCTCCGCTCCACTTCCTGACCACCACTGAGACAAAGGTGTCTGCAAGACACTCTTAAACACACTCCTGTACTACTGATGGTGGTCTACATTTGCACAGCTTTTTGATGATGATTTGCAATGATCTAAAGTAGGGGACCACTTGACCTAATATTCCAATCTTTCTGCCTTTCTGACCTGCCTTACATATGTGCACAAGGCAGCTTATGAAAAATTCTCATTTCAACATTGTGTATATTGCTTATGAATTGGAAACATATTAGATATTAATCACTAGGTACTTGATAAAATACAATGAAACACCAACTATCCACCTAAAAGAATAGGATAGTTGTGTATGCATTGATATGGAAACATCTCCAACCTATATTAATGGAAAATGCATGATGCTGATGTATACTATATTCCAGAGTCTTTCACAATAGTTTTCTAATGTATCCCCATGACATCCCTATGAGTTAGGTAGTGAAACAGAGCAGGACCCTTTAGTCCTTGCCCCCCGCCCCCATGTCCTCAGCCTGCCTTTTGTCTGTGGAAAAACTTTAGCCAAAGAATAAGTTTAAGCAGAGAAGTGAGAAAATGCAGAAACAAAGGAAAACAGTCAAAGGAGACCAAATAATAATAGTTTAGTCATTAAGCATAGTCAGGGCTTTTAGTTCCTCCTCAAGGGCTATAGATAATATTCTGAGCCATATCCTGTGAGCTGTCTTATAGATACTGAAACCCCTGCCAGGTGGAAGAAGTTAACTACATGATGACCAGCCTGTAGCCATGACACAAGTTGCCACAATTCCAAGAACTGGCCTCAGAGAAACGGAAGCAAACCGACCCTAAAACAATCAAGATGATGCTGGTCAGACCACCAATGACCAGTTTCAAGATGACTGTCAGAGCTGACTGTGCTGCTCTGCATGTAGCCCCCTCCCTCTGCCTATAAAAGCTCTTGCCTACCGATTGTCAGTGGAGGGAGTTGAGCTTCGGACAGGAGTCCCCCCATCCCCACCCTTCCATTGCAGGCCTCCAAAATAAAGCAAACTTACTTTCCTTTCCACCAACCTTGTCTCTTTACTATCTTTAGAGTGGAGAGCAGGCAGACACCACTTTCTGTAATACTATTTTTTAAAATTGAGAAAGACTATGAAACTATGATATTATAGCATCTAAATTTGCCAAAATTCAAAAGAATTATAGAAACAGCTTAAGTGCCACACTTTTCCTAGCAAAATTATTCATGTATAATCTCTTTTCTTTGGTCCTCTTTATATACCTCAATCACCAGAGCTCCCCACTTCAGTGTAGCATGGGGTGGAAAGGGAGTTTAAGGATGTACATGCCCTTTTTAGGTTCATGTAAAAGGAAATAATGTATTACCTATGCTTCATCTGAGGTTCTCAAAAATTTGGATCAATATATTTTGAAGTACAGAGGAAAGAAACACCTATCTTCAAGGTCTGGGGTAAAATTTCATATGAATCCGATTTTCTATCAAAATAGTTTTACATATTCATTTACTTATTATCATTAAAATATCATGCACAATATATCTAATAGTAGATATTACTCATAATACATATATCATTTCCAATTTTAGGGTAAATGAGAGATTCCAGAGAGATGTGTCAGTTTATCCCATGTTCATGGTACCCCTATCCTTCTGCCTTGTGTTCACAGGGATAATCCCTACAGAGCAGCCAAACAACTTTTTAACAGATTCTTTAAAAATGAAGGGACAGAGTGTAATGGGAAACAATATAAAACCAGCTATTCTCGTGGTCCCCTACACCAAGCTTGCTTTGCTACTTAGTGATCTTTCAGGCACTTAGGAAATTGATCACATTTCTGTGAGATGAATAATTGTGTTCAGACATAACAGATTACAGACAGAAGATTTTTTGTATCCTCTGTAGTCAAGCAGCTAGGCTTTATGTAAATGAATGGAAATAGAAAAAAAAAATGCTGACAGTAATAATGAGGAAAATAAATTTTATCACCAAAATGTTAACAATGAGTCAGGAATTTGCAAATCTCTGAGAACCTTTAGCAGATAGTCAGTAACACTGACACACTAGAAAATCCGTGGTCTTATTATGCCCCAGTAATGTTAAATTAACTGTAAATTATTTATTGAAAATTATTAATGGGAATAAATATTATAATGTTTTTATCCTTTCATTTTTCCTATTTTTTAAATTCTTCCATTGAAATGTATCTATTCATAAGTTCATATATAATAGAAGTGTTAAAGATGAAGTCAAAAATTCTTGATTACCCAAGAATTCTTGATTACCCAACTTACTAATTTTAAAAGAAAAGTCCTTTGATGTTAGATTATAATTTCATTCCTTGTATTTGTACCATCCAAGTCTCTCATCTGACTTAATGCAAATCAAGTTACTATTGCTTTAGTAAATAAGATTAGTTGGTCTGACTTACAATGCATTATAGAAGCAATTTCTATCTTATAATAATAGGTGAGCTGTATATTATCCTTTATTTTCTCTTACTGTTGGTATGGTAATTGACTCCTTTGATTTTTCAAATTTACTAGCAGCATTTTTTTTCATGATCAAAAAGACAATGAGAAAATATACCTACCTAACTATATGACTGAACTCAGATTAGGAAAAGTATAGTTCTACAGCTATTCAGAATTATCACCTGGGATAGAAAATACTGTTATTACAGTATATATCTATATACACTGTTATTACTCTATATCTTATTATGGAACATTTGAAATGAATAAAAGGTAACACCAATGCTCCCTTTCTTTCTTCTTTGTTTTACCGGTGGTGTTTATAATCTGGGAACTTGGTATAGCTTCTCTACCTTCTCCTATCCCAAACTACAACATTTTATTCCCAGGAAATACTGAACAAAGTGAAATACTGAGCAAAATTCTCTAAGAAGAAAAAATACCCCCCTCTCCATTAAATAGAAGTAAAAGAGACAATGAATGTAGTCATTTGAGAATTTAAAATTGCAATTGTTTCTTTAAAAGGAGCATTTTAACGTGTTCCTTCTAAGAAGACACAATTACATTTGATAATTTTCTTTCTACTTGGTCAATAATAATAATAATTTAAGAATTGGAAAAATAAAACTCAAGTAGAAAGTAAAAGCAACTACTAGAGAATGTAAATTGCTGAGAACTTTCATTCTTTTTTAAAGACAGATATTATTTATCATTCTTATATAACCTGTAATTACCTGAAGTGGCTAGAACAATTCCTGTTGCTAAGAGATAGAGAGCTTGCCTAAATTTCATTTTCTGGTTTGTTACTTTTCAAACATATATTAGAGAAGCCTGTGGAGAGTAGTGGAAAACAGTCTATAGAGACAGAAGAAGGCTTTATTATCTGACACGGGTTAAAAACTTAAGCTATAAGATGCATGACTTGAGCCAACGGTTTAAAATCTCTAGACATTTATGTGGGTGAGTACATACATACTATTCATAGAACATTTACTCTGAGCCAGGCACTGTGGTAGGCATTTTATATATGTTTTCTCAAATAAGTCTCATGACAACGTTATGAATTAAGCATATATATCCTTACCTTATAGATAAAGTGGGATTATTTTAGAGGAAACAGTAATTTTCTCAAGATCAAATAACATGCAAGTAGCAGAGCCAGGATTTGAAATGAATAGTTCTAGCACTTATGAATATGTAAAAATTATGTTAAATTGCATTAATTTATTAAAAATGATCTGCTTATAAGTAAAAGGACCCTTGGATTGTGCTCAGTAAGCTTTAACAATTACTATGCATTACTCTATGAAGAATTCCAAGGATCAAAGTTTCAGCAACAGAAGTTCTCTAGCATTTATTTAAAAACATTTTTTTCCTCAGTGTGTTTCCCACCAGCTATCCCCTAATGTAATCCTTTAATGTCAGATTACAACCATGAGAATATTTTACATAATGGGTGCAGGAAAGGTACATTATCCTTTATTACAAGAATTATATAGTTCACTAAATAGAGCTTAGTCTTAGGAATCAGTTTTAGGCTATCTTAGGGATCAGCTTATTTCTACTTTGGACTTTATACAGAAGCAAGAACAAGTTCATTTTTCAGGTTATCTGACAAGAAATAGATAAGAGAATGCAGGCTGCCTTGTGATGCTGTTACATAAAATAACAGAGATTACTTTAAAAATAACAAGTCCATAGTGGATATGGCAGAAAGCCAGGTTTATTGAATGTACAAGCTAGATAGGTTTTTATGGTTAAAATTCAAACCCTAATTGATAAGATTTGATTACTAGTATCCTTATATTCTCTCTCCCTCTCCTCCCTCCTTCTTTGACTAATTAGATCAGTTTAATTTCCATCCAAAAATCCTAACAAAGCATCCAATAATTATTAATTTCTTCCATCTCATACAACTCAATATTTAAAAAAATACACATTTTACTACTTATATAATATCATTTTAAAATTTATCATTATAAATATATTCTTTTAAACGTGAATAATCATGTACCCCAAGTTAGATTTCATTTTCTTCCTTATGTTATTTATTCATGTGTTCATATCTTTATTCAATCACTCACTATCCAGGCACTGGGACGTCTACAAAGAACAAGACACAGCTCGTGACCTAGAGGAAGAGTCTACTGGGAAGGCTGCCTGGCAAACGGATAACTGTAATACTGGGAGAAAAGCTAACACAGTTGCATAGAATTTCAGAGAAAGGAGAAACTAACTCTATAGAAAAGGCAGACTATATAACCGATTACTTAGGGTTTAGCCCTCAAATAGAGTTTGTGTTAGATTAATGACATTCATTTATATATTTCTTAATCATCTATGTTTTGTGACATAACCAGCCTTCAGACTGCCAGTTAAATGAATTGTTATTTCAGTTGTAACAAAATAATTCTGGATTATATCTTGAAAAGTACTTTTTAAATTCACTTTGTGGGAAGTGAACTAGAGGTAGATGCATATAATAGGTTATTAACCAAATCCTGTTTAAAAAGTCAAAAAGCAGGAAGTGTTAAAACAATAAAAATTTCATATTTTCTTTGCTCAGTGTTCAGATATTCTCTGTAGGAAGGCCTTGCTCACATCTATGTAATAAAGACACTGAAAATCTGAAGAGAGAAAGCAGACACCATGTATTCATCTAGGAAATCACAATAGCAAAAACAAATAATCAAATACATAGTGTCATGGTGAGTAAAGAACTCGATGTTGGTATGTTTATTCCAACAGAATGCCACCTCTTTTACTGCAAACGTAACCATAAACATATTAAAAAAGAAAACACAGTTCAAGTACTTCCATTTTGTGGCTGCAAAAGTCAGCTTACACAGAAAAGTCTCTCATGGCATCTGTTTACTCCTTCATTTTTAAGGGTCATTAAGGAGACATAAGATGATTTTAAATCTTGGATATTGAAAGAAACCTGAAAATTTACATAAAGTTTCAAGATTTCGATTTTCTTAAACATATTTTAGTTTTCTTGACACATCTGTTAGTAGTCTTAAAATATGATACAAAATTATATTGTTTCCATTTCTTTAAAGAAAAACAAAACAAATTCTCCCTTTGTTTGGGAAAAGATGTTTTCCATGTTACTAATTTTTAATGTATCCGTTAGACCCAGAAACTTCTTGACATAATATAAATTGACAGAAAAATATGGTTTACACTAGCCATCAGATTTTTATTCAACATTTCAAAAATATTTCTTATTTTTTAAAGTCACTCCCATGTAACTTTCACCAGCTCTAATGTCATTACCAGATATATCTCTAACATTATTTTATAGATATAGAAAACTGATTTTTTAAGGTTGACAGCTATTAAATCAAGGCTTAAAGCAATGAAGAAGTCAGAAGCCTTTGTCCTAAAGACCTAACTTTAATTAATCAGGTCACCTATCACCTTGACAAGTGAAAAGGGCTTTCCCAGTAAAGACTCAGACTTTATAATTTTATAGAGTGATTATGAGCATGATTTTGACCTGGTGACATTTACATGGCCTAAGTTACAAGATAAAGACTATATTTCTAAAACTGACTAGAGTTAATTTATGGGATTTAAAAGATGATTAATTATGCTGTGACAGGAAACAAGAAAGAGAGAAAATGTTTCCTGGAACTCCTTTCTCCGGTTCTCCAAGATAGGGTCAAAGGAGTGATTTGCCCAGGTGCAATCCTGCACGAATCAGTTCTATTCTGTTTATGTCTCTCCCATCATCTGTTCCCTCTTCTGAGTTAACTATTCCTTTACGGGAAGAAATGTTTTCAATGATGGTGAGATAAACAACAAAGTCTTCTGAATTTGTCTCTACCCACTGTGGAAAGGCATGATAATCTTTTAATTTGTTTTATTTGGGGAGAGCAAAAACACAGTAAAGTGGAATTACACTAATGAGACAAAATGCATAAACACATCTAATTTTGTAAATCAAGATATTAAGAGGTTTTAGGGCAGTGAAACTATTCTTTATGACATTATAATGGTGGATACATGCCATAATACATTTATCCAAACCCAGAGAATATACAACACTAAGAGTGATCCCTAATATAAGCTACAGACTTCAAGTGATAATGATGTGTCAATATAGGGTCATCAATTGTAACAAAAGAACCACTCTGGTGAGGGATGTTGACTATGGAGGAGGCTATGCATGAGCTGGAACAAGGAATGGACAAGAAATTTCTGTAACTTCTGCTCAATTTAGCTGTGAACCTAAAACTTCTCTAAAATAGTCTATTAAAAATATTAAGAGGTGCTTTATAAAAAGTTTACTCTAAGAAAATAGTATATTCTACACTACTTGATGCATTTAATGCCATTATTTTTAAAATACCAATTTATGCCAAGTTGAATAAAGCAATATATTTATAAAGAATAGGTAAATTAAAACAAAACAATAAAATCAAAGTAAATACCAAGTGATTCTGTATAAGTAAAATAAATGAATGTATAACTGTATCGATAAAAATAAACCATTTGTTTTAACATATATTCCACATCTGAATAAAACTGATTTGGTTTTGATACTAACCTGTGATTTATAGATAAAATATGTGGAACACATTGTAGGGAGACTACTTCTCTGAACCTACCCATCACCTGACTACTCTAACTATAACTCATCTGTCCCCAGAGGCCAATGACTCCCCAGCAGATCTCTTAGCAGTGACTTTTTTCCTCACAAATTACACACCACAACACCCACCAGGAGATGTTAAGTCACCCTCTTAGTCCTTATTGCTACAATCTCCAGGAAAGCGGCATGGCCTCTATCACTGTCTCTGGAATACTATTCCTCAAGTGTAGTTATTTCAGAGTTCTTTGCCACGATACGATGCTTAGATAAAAATATTTTGCATTCCTGTTCATAACAGGCTTTAGATCCCCTTCATTCTTCTGTCCTCAAGACATTTGTTGATGCTAAATGACTTCTGTGCTGGCTTCTTGTCTATGACTCTGCTCTCAGTTGAATCATTAGTTTCTTCAAGTTTATCTGCATTATATAAGTATTCCAATGATTTTGTATATTCATGTCTTAGCTCTGGCTGTTATCTCAAAATACCATAGATTGGGTGGCTTAAACAATAGAAATTTATTTCTCACAGTTCTGGAGGCTAGGGAGTCTAAAACCAACATCCTGGCAATTTGGTTCCAGGTGAGGGCTCTTTTGCAGGCTTGCAGATGGCTGGCTTCTGATGTATCTTTGAGAGAGAGAGAACAAGCTCTCTAATCTCATTTTATAAGGGCACTAATTCTATCATCAGGCCTCCACCTCCATGATTTAATCTAAATCTAATAATCTCCTCAAAGTTCCATCTCCAAATGCCATCACATTTGGGGTTAGGGATTCAACTTACAGATTTTGGAAAGGACAGAAACATTCAGTCCATAATCATTTATTAACCTATAACTCTACAATGTTAATTTTAGAAAGGCAATCTACTACCTCATGTCTAGCAAACCCTAGCTTTAACCTATACTCTCCAGAAAAATGAACCTGCTTGTAGTTCCTCTAGGCAATATTGGCTATTTGTCACTTGTGTCCTTCATAATTTTGCTCTTGCCATTCCTCTTCACCTGTCCTTTCCTCTTCACCTGTCCTTCACATGGATGGTGTTTACTCTGCTTTAAAACTCAGACCTCTCGTACTGAAAACCATTTTTTGTTGTTTATTATATCTTGCCTTCCAGATTAGGTAAGGTGAATCTGCTACTAAGCTCTGTTTCATAACAAGGTTTATATTTGCAGTGTCCAGCACACAAACTCCATTGGTGTTTAATGAAACAATGCATGAAAGCCCATGAGATAATTTTTGTTAATGCCAAGGTACAAAGAGAGCCAGGGAGAAAAAAGGTAAAACAATAATGGGTCAGATAATATGGATTAGTTACCCTTTAACAAAGGCCCACTTTTTCCTGTCTCTTTTTCATTTGGGAGTGGCAATGTTCCATGTGCCAGGGGATGAGTCATATTTGCTCTATGTCAGTTGCGGTATTTCATTCCCACTTGCCAGTAATTAACTTAAGAGTGAGCATATGACACATGCCTGGCATTTAATTATGAGAAGTAGAGTGAGGGTCTTCCAGGCATAGTTTTCCTCTCTGAGCAAATCAGATAAACAGTCCTTGCCCCTTCCTATTCAAGTCACTGAAATTTAGAAATGATGCTGAGAGGCTACTGCAGTTTTCTTATAACCAAAAGGAGTAAACCAAGAATATACCAGAGAAGTGAACCTGGAGTCCTGATTTGTTCAACTGCTATGTCAGGTCTGGAATTTCCCACTGTGGACTACTTGTTACATAGAAATGTAAATTTCTATTATTTAACATACTTCAAGTAAGGTATCTGTTTCTTGCAATGAAATAGATCCTACATGACTCAAAAGCTGATGACCACGAGTGATAGATCTTCACATGTTAAGAAACACAATCTGGGTAGAGACATTCCCTCATGTTAGGTCCCCTCTTATCTGCCTTTCAGAAGCAACATATTGGAATTGGAGGCCTTAGGTAAAGATTTTCCAGGATGTTGCCCGCTTTATTTAGGCTATATAGGGGCTCTGGTCTTTTCTCCCAGCAAATACTATCTTTTAATAATAATAATAATAGTAAGTTTTATTGCTCACTAAGGAATTTCTTCCCTTTGCCTTCTTACAACAGAAGCTCATTTCTCTGAGAAAGTGATACAGGGCAAGTCCCTGCATTCATAGATAAACTGTTAGAAGAGGCATGGCCAGTGGACTAGATAACACAGCAATTGAACCACTGTATTAAGGCCTATAGCATTTTAAAAGCTTACTATTTCTCTTCAGAAGAGGTTAACTATCCTAATATCTATGGCGAAGGACAACTTCCTTCCTTTGAAGGAACTCTATTTTTCTTACTGAGCGTCAAGCATAAATAGGAAGTACTTCTTCACTCTCCTTCCACTCACATCATGAAGCCCTCATGTTCCATAACAAATTTCCCTGCTAAAGCACTTAGTTCCCGGCAAAAGGGGCAGCTTTCTCAGCATAAGACATGCAAAACACCTCCATCAATATGTACAAAGTACTTGAAAATGAGTGCATTGGCAGGTGATTGTGTGTGAATTTATTATGAATATGACATATTTAGCTGTCATAGAATGACTATTATATACTCACAAACCCAGAAAATTGCATGGAGTAATTGTTATTTGAATTTTTTTTAACATCTTTATTGGAGTATAATTGCTTTACAATGGTGTGTAAGTTTCTGCTTTATAACAAAGTAAATCAGTTATACATATACACATGTTCCCATATCTCTTCCCTTTGCATCTCCCTCCCTCCCACCCTCCCTATCCCACCCTTCTAGGTGGTATCAAAGCACCGAGTTCATCTCCCTGTGCTATGCGGCTGCTTCCCACTAGCTATCTATTTTACATTTGGTAGTGTATATATGTCCATGCCATGCTCTCTCTTTGTCACAGCTTACCCTTCCCCCTCCCCATATCCTCAAGTCCATTCTCTAGTACATCTGTGCCTTTATTCCTGTTTTACCCCTAGGTTCTTCATGACCTTTTAAATTTTTTTTTCTTAGATTCCATATATATGTGTTAGCATACAGCATTTGTTTGCCTCTTTCTGACTTACTTCACTCTGTATGACAGACTCTAAGTCCATCCACCTCACTACAAATAAGTCAATTTTGTTTCTTTTTATGGCTGAGTAATATTCCATGGTATAAATGTGCCACATCTTCTTTATCCATTCAACTGTTGATGGACACTTAGGTTGCTTCCGTGTCCTGGCTACTGTAAATAGAGCTGCAATGAACATTTTGGTACATGACTCTTTTTGAATTATGGTTTTCTCAGGGTATATGCCCAGAAGTGGGATTGCTGGGTCATATGGTAGTTCTATTTTTAGTTTTTTAAGGAACCTCCATACTGTTCTCCATAGTGGCTGTATCAATTTACATTCCCACCAACAATGCAAGAGTGTTCCCTTTTCTCCACACCCTCTCCAGCATTTATTGTTTCTAGATTTATTTGATGATGGCCATTCTGATCGGTGTGAGATGATATCTCATTGTAGTTTTGATTTGCATTTCTCTAATGATTAATGATGTTGAGCATCCTTTCATGGGTTTGTTGGCAATCTGTATATCATCTTTGGAGAAATGTCTATTTAGGTCTTCTGCCCATCTTTGGATTGGGTTGTTTCTTTCTTACTGAGCTGCTTGTAAATTTTGGAGATTAATCCTTTGTCAGTTCATCTGCAAATATTTTCTCCCATTCTGAGGGTTGTCTTTTCGTCTTGTTTATGGTTTCCTTTGCTCTGCAAAACCTTTTAAGTTTCATTAGGTCCCATTTGATTATTTTTGTTTTTATTTCCATTTCTCTAGGAGGTGGGTCAAAAAGAATCTTGCTGTATGTCATAGAGTGTTCTGTCTATGTTTTCCTCTAAGATTTTGATAGTGTCTGGCCTTACATTTAGGTCTTTAATCCATTTTGAGTTTATTTTTGTGTATGGTGTTAGGGAGTGTTCTAATTTCATACTTTTCATGTAGCTACTCAGTTTTCCCAGCACCACTTATTGAAGAGGCTGTCTTTTCTCCACTGTATATTCTTGCCTCCTTTATCAAAGATAAGGTGACCATATATGCGTGGGTTTATATCTAGGCTTTCTATCCTGTTCCATTGATCTCTATTTCTGTTTTTGTGCCAGTACGATATTGTCTTGATTACTGTAGGCTTGTAGTATAGTCTGAAGTCAGGGAGCCTGATTCCTCCAGCTCCATTTTTCGTTCTCAAGATTGCTTTCGCTATTTGGGGTCTTTTGTGTTTCCATACAAATTGTGAAAGTTTTTGATCTAGTTCTGTGGAAAATGCCAGTGGTAGTTTGATAGGGATTGCATTGAATCTGTACATTACTTTGGGTAGTACAGTCATTTTCACAATGTTGATTCTTCCAGTCCAAGAATATGGTATATCTCTCCATCTATTTGTATTGTCTTTAATTTCTTTCATCAGTGTCTTATAATTGTCTCCATACAGGTCTTTTGTCTCCTTAGGTAGGTTTATTCTTAGATATTTTATTCTTTTTGTTGCAGTGGTAAATGGGAGTGTTTTCTTAATTTCACTTTCAGATTTTTCATCATTAGTGTATAGTAATGCCAGAGGTTTCTGTGCATTAATTTTGTATCCTGCTACCTTACCAAATTCATTGATTAGCTCTAGTAGTTTTCTGGCAGCATCTTTAGAATTCTCTATGTACGGTATCATGTCATCTGCAAACAGTGACAGTGTACTTCTTCTTTTCCGATTTGGATTCCTTTTATTTCCTTTTCTTCTCTGATTGCTGTGGCTAAAACTTCCAAAACTATATTGAATAATAATGGTGAGAGTGGGCAACCTTGTCTTTTTCCTGATCTTAGTGGAAATGGTTTCAGCTTTTCACCATTGTGGACAATGCTGGCTGTGTGTTTGTCATATATGGCCTTTATTATATTGAGGAAAGTTCCCTCTATGCCTACTTTCTGCAGGGTTTTTATCATAAATGGGTATCGAATTTTGTTGAAAGCTTTCTCTGCATCTATTGAAATGATCATATGGTTTTGCTCCTTCAATTTGTTAATATGGTGTATCACATTGATTGATTTGCATATATTGAAGAATCCTTGCATTCCTGGAATAAACCCCTACTTGATCATGGTGTATGATCCTTTTAATGTGATGTTGGATTCTGTTTGCAGATATTTTGTTGAGGATTTTTTCATCTATGTTCATCAGTGATATTGGCCTTTAGTTTTCTTTCTTTGTGACATCTTTGTCTGGTTTTGGTATCAGGGTGATGGTGGCTCCGTAGAATGAGTTTGGGAGTGTTCCTCCCTCTGCTATATTTTGGAAGAGTTCGAGAAGGATAGGTGTTAGCTCTTCTCTAAGTATTTGATAGAATTTGCCTGAAGCCATCTGGTCCTGGGCTTTTGTTTGTTGGAAGATTTTAAATCACAGTTTCAATTTCAGTGCTTGTGATTGGTCTGTTCATATTTTTTATTTTTTCCTGGTTCATGCTTGGCAGGTTGTGCATTTCTAAGAATTTGTCTATTTCTTCCAAGTTGTCCATTTTATTGGCATAGAGTTGCCTGTAGTAATCTCTCATGATCCTTTGTATTTCTGCAGTGTCAGTTGTTACTTCTTTTTCATTTCTAATTCTATTGATTTCAGTCTTCTCCCTTTTTCTCTTGATGAGTCTGGCTAATGGTTTATCAATATTGTTTATCTTCTGCAAGAATCAGCTTTCAGTTTTATTGATTTTTGTTATCGTTTCCTTCATTTCTTTTTCATTTATTTCTGATCTGATATTTATGATTTCTTTCCCTCTGCTAACTTTGGGGTTTTTGTGTTCTTCTTTCTCTAATTGCTTTAGGTGCAAGGTCTGGTTGTTTATTTGAGATGTTTCCTGTTTAACGTACGATTGTATTGCTATAAACTTTCCTCTTAGAACTGATTTTGCTGCATCCCATAGGTTTTGGGTCATCATGTTTTCATCGTCATTTTTTTCTAGGGATTTTTTGATTTCCTCTTTGATTTCTTCAGTGATCTGTTGGTTATTAAGTAGTGTATTGTGTAGCCTCCATGTGTTTGTATTTTTTACAGATCTTTTCCCGTAATTGATAACTACTCTCACAGCACTGTGGTCGGAGAAGATACTTGATACAATTTCAATTTTCTTATGTTTATCAAGACTTCATCTGTGACCCAAGATATGATCTATCCTGGAGAATGTTCCATGAGCACTTGAGAAAAATGTGCATTCTGTTGTTTTTGGATGGAATGTCCTATAAATATCAATTAAGTCCATCTTGTTTAATGTATCATGTAAAGCTTTTGTTTCCTTATTTAGTTTCATTTTGGATGATCTGTCCATTGGTGACAGTGGAGTGTTAAAGTCCCCTAGTATGAATGTGTTACTGTCGATTTCCCCTTTTATGGCTGTTAGCATTTGCCTTATGTATTGAGGTGCTCCTATGTTGGGTGCATAAATATTTACAATTGTTATATCTTCTTCTTGGATCAATCCCTTGATCATTATGTAGTGTCCTTCTTGGTGTCTTGTAATAATCTTTATTTAGAAGTCTATTCTGTCTGATATGAGAATTGCTACTCCAGCTTTCTTTTGATTTCCATTTGCATGGAATATCTTTTTCCATCCCCTCACTTTCAGTCTGTATGTGTCCCTAGGTCTGAAGTGGGTCTCTTGTAGACAGCACATATACGGGTCTTGTTTTTGTATCCATTCAGCCAGTCTGTGTCTTTTGATGGAAGCATTTACATTTAAGTTAATTATCGATATGTATTTTCCTAACCTCATTTTCTTAATTGCTTTGGGTTTGTTATTGTAGGTCTTTTCCTTCTCTTGTGTTTCTTGCGTAGAGAATTTTCTTTAGCATTTGTTGTAAAGCTGGTTTGGTGGTGCTGAATTCTCCCAGCTTTTGCTTGTCTGTAAAGGTTTTAATTTCTCTGGCAAATCGGAATGAGATCCTTGCTGGGTAATCTTGGTTGTAGGTTTTTCTCCTTCATCACTTTAAATATGTCCTGTCACTCCCTTCTGGCCTGCAGAGTTTCTGCTGAAAGATCAGCTGTTAACCTTATGGGGATTCCCTTGTGTGTTATTTGTTGTTTTTCCCTTGCTGCTTTTAATATGTTTTCCTTGTATTTAATTTTTGATAGTTTGATTAATATGTGTCTTGGCGTGTTTCTCCAAGGATTTATCCTGTATGGGACTCTGTGCTCCCTGGACTTGATTAACGATTTCCTTTCCCATATTTGGGAAGTTTTCAACTATAATCTCTTCAAATATTTTCTCAGTCCCTTTCTTTTTCTCTTCTTCTTCTGGAACCCCTATAATTCGAATGTTGGTGCATTTAATGTTGTCCCAGAAGTCTCTGAGATTGTCCTCCATTCTTTTCATTCTTTTTCTTTATTCTGCTCTGCAGTAGTTATTTCCATTATTTTATCTTCCAGGTCACTTATCTTTTTTGTTCTGCCTCAGTTATTCTGCTATTGATCCCTTCTAGAGTATTTTTAATTTCATTTATTGTGTTGTTTGTTCATCATTGCTTGTTTCCTCTTTAGTTCTTCTAGGTCCTTGTTAAATGTTTCTTGCACTTTCTCTATTCTATTTCCAAGATTTTGGAGCATCTTTACTATCATTATTCTGAATTCTTTTTCAGGTAGACTGCCTATTTTCTCTTCATTTGTGAGGTCTGGTGGATTTTTACCTTGCTCCTTCATCTGCTGTGTGTATTTCTGTCTTCTCATTTTGCTTATCTTACTGTGTTTGCTGTCTCCTTTTTGCAGGCTGCAGGTTCATAGTTCCCGTTGTTTTTGGTGTCTGTCCCCAGTGGTAAGGTTGTTTCAGTGGGTTGTGTAGGCTTCCTGGTGGAGGGGACTAGTGCCTGTGTTCTGGTGGATGAGGCTGGATCTTGTCTTTCTGGTGGGCAGGTCCACGTCTGGTGGTGTGTTTTGGGGTGTCTGTGGCCTTATTATGATTTTAGGCAGCCTCTCTGCTAATGGATGGGGCTGTGTTCCTCTCTTGCTAGTTGTTTGAAATAGGGTGTCCAGCACTGTAGCTTGCTGATCATTGAGTGAAGCTGGGTCTTAGTGTTGAGATGGAGACCTGTGGGAGATTTTCGCCATTTGATATTATGTGGCGCTGGGAGGTCTCTTGTGGACCAGTGTCCTGAAGTTGGCTCTCCCACCTCAGAGGCACAGCACTGACTCCTACCTAGAGCACCGAGAGCCTTTCATCCATGTGGCTCAGTATAAAAGGGAGAAAGAAGAAAGAAAAGAAAGAAAAGAAATAGGATAAAATAAAATCAAATAAAGTAAGGTAAAATAAGATAAAGTTATTAAAATAAAAAATACTTATGAAAAACATTGTAAAAAGAAAAAAAGGAAAAAGAAGAAAAGGACAAAGGGACAGAAGCCTAGGACAAATGGTGAAAGCAAAGCTATACAGACAAAATCTCACACAGAAGCATACACATACACACTCACAAAAAGAGGAAAAGGGGAAAACATAATATATCTTGCTCCCAAAGTCCACCTCCTCAATTTGGGATGTTTTGTTGTCTATTCAGGTATTCCACAGATGCAGGGTACATCAAGTTGATTTTGGAGATTTAATCCGCTGCTTCTGAGGCTGCTGGGAGAGGCTTCCCTTTGTCTTCTTTTTTCACACAGCTTCAGGGGTTCAGCTTTGGATTTGGCCCCGCCTCTGCGTGTAGGTTGCCTGAGGGCATCTGTTCTTTGCTCAGACAGGATGGGGTTAAAGGAGCAGCTGATTTGGGGACTCTGGCTCACTCAGGCCGAGGGGAGGAGGGGTATAGAACTCAGGGCGAGCCTGCGGCGGCAGAGGCCTGCATGACATCGCACCAGCCTGAGGCGCGCCGTGCATTCTTCTGGGGAAGTTGTCCCTGGATCACGGGACCCTGGCAGTGGCAGGCTGCATAGGCTCCCGGGAGGAGGAGTGTGGACAGTGACCTCTGCTTGCACACAGGTTTCTGGGTGGCTGCAGCAGCACCCTTATTGTCTCGCGCCCATCTCTGGGGTCCCCACTGATTACCGTGGCTCGCACCAGTCTCTGGAGGTCCTTTAAGCAGCACTCTGAATCCCCTCTCCTTGCACACCAGGAAACAAAGAGGGAAGAAAAAGTCTCTTGCCTCTTCGGCAAGTCCAGACTTCTCCCGGACTCCCTGCCGGCTAGCCGTGGTGCACTAGCCCCCTTCAGGCTGTGTTCATGCCGCCAACCCCAGTCCTCTCCTTGGGATCCAACCGAAGCCCGAGCCTCAGGTCCCAGCCCTGCCCGGCCCGGCCCGGCGCGTGAGCAGACAAGCCTCTCAGGCTGGTGAGTGCTGGTGGGCACCGATCCTCTGTGCAGGAATCTCTCCACTTTGCCCTCCGCACCCCTGTTGCTGTGCTCTCCTCCAAGGCATCGAAGCTTCCCCCCCTCCGCCACCCGCCGTCTCCACCAGTGAAGGGTCTTCCTAGTGTGTGGAAACTTTTTCTCCTTCATAGCTCCCTCCCACTGGTGCAGGTCCCGTCCCTAGTCTTTTGTCTCTATTTTTTCTTTTTTCTTTTGCCCTACCCAGGCACATGGGGAGTTTCTTGCCTTTTGGGAGGTCTGAGCTCTTCTGCCAGCGTTCAGTGGGTGTTCTATAGGAGCAGTTCCACGTGTAGATGTATTTCCGATGTATCTGTGGGAAGGAAGGTGATCTCCGCGTCTTACTCTTCTGCCATCTTCTCCAAAGTTGTTATTTGAATTTATATTTAATTTCCGGTCGAAAAGGGGGCCCAGTTGAGAGTCTCAGGAGTGTATCAATGAGACTTTAAAATTCCTGTGCCTTAATTACTCCATTTATAAAATTGAAATAAAAACTGCTTTAACATGGTGAAAATTGAAAGTGTATTACCTTCAAAGCAGAATTCCTTACTGTTAGATGGCATGCAATATGTAACCTAAGATACAGGTAAATTCAAGAAATATAACTCAGATGTGGGAAAAGGTGGCAAACTGGTACTGAATGTCCAATTCATCACTGGAGAACCTCACACTCAGGAAAAAAGAAAAATCAAGTGCATTTTTATCAGGAGATCAAGAGTCAACACCAGAAATCTCATTTCTAAATTACTAATTATATTATTCATTAGATAATTCAACAGATTTTAATTTACTCTGTGCCCTTCAAGTATTCCAAAAAAGACTTTATTATCATGGCAAATTTCTTTCCACACCCTGAAGATTAACAATGGTTAACAAAAAATGGTTAAATCAGTAGATACATCTTTGCCATATTACATCTTTTATCTTTCAAATCATAGTTTATTTGCCTCTTATAAGCCATAGCTTTTCAATGGTTGAAATTACTATAGAAAAGCATCTTTGTGTAAAATTGCATTACCGACATATTTAAGCTATAAAATCTTAGAGAATGACATCAGTCGTATTTACCTTTTAGATTAAAGGAACACTGTCAGATATAGCAGAATTTTGGTTAAATGTGTGCCATTTGAGAAAATACATGATGTTCTCCAGATAAAAATCTCATCTATCAGCTATCAATGAATCCTTTGGAGTGTCTGTGACAGAGTTAGCCAATTACTCGCAATGGGGGGAAGAAGAATATGCTTTTTAAATTGTCATACTTTCTGTATTCTGAATGAAAGTTTATTATTAAGTATCAAAAAAAGATTTGATTTTATCACTTTACATTACTTATATAAAAAGGAAGGAAGGAAGGGGGGAGGGAGAGAGAAAGGAAGGAAAAGAAAGTTGTGTCTGAACAGACATAAAACATGAGTTTAAATAATAGGTATTAGGAATATCTCTTTTTGTCTGAGATACAATTCCTGATTTAAGAGATAGAAGCAATCATTCACTAGATGTTGAGCATAACACACAATCAGAGGGTGGGTGGGTAAAAGGTTTTTATCATTAAAGAGATAAATATTAACAATAAACTGTAATATTAATGTCTTATCTTTAAAGTATAAAATACATTTATCAGTGAATATTGCTAAATATACTGCAATTACAGAAGTCAGCCTCTTGTGTAGGACACATTTTCTATTTTGAAAACAGACTACCTGGCTGCTATTATGGATGACTTTTTATATTTTTAGATATTGCTTCATTAGAACACAAAGAATATGGTTTCTTTAAAAATCAACTGTTTTTGCAAATCCTTTTATACCTTGCTGATGCTTTATGTCTGCCTTCAGAGAATTTTTTTTTTTTTTGCATTACGCGGGCCTCTCACTGTTGTGGCCTCTCCCATCGTGGAGCACAGGCTCTGGATGTGCAGGCTCAGCGGCCATGGCTCACAGGCCCAGCCGCTCCGCGGCATGCGGGATCTTCCCAGACCGGGGCACGAGCCCGTGTCCCCTGCATCGGCAGGCGGACTCTCAACCACTGCGCCACCAGGGAAGCCCTGCCTTCAGAGAATTTTAAAGGCAGACTATATGTTGTTAATTATTGGTTTTTACTCAGGCAGAAGACCTGAAAGACTTTTTCAGAGTGACTGGACCACAGAGCTTACAGAATATACAGTTTCAAAATACCTTAAAATACATATTTAAAATATAGATGTATATCTTTGTTTCTTTCTACTATAAATGACTGATAGTTAAAAATAATTATATATCAATGATCTAAAGAGCATTTATCAAAGATGAGAAGTATGCATTTAAAACAAATTTTGAATTAAAAAAATTATGCTTTACTAATATTTAATATTTAGACTGGCTCTGGCCTCTTCTATAAGGCCACATCTATCAGAAGGTCATGGGTGATGTACAGAATAGGATATATCCTTAAGGACGAGTAAAGTTCCATGAGGCAGTTTGTGAAAATGGCACTCTCAATAGCTTCTTTTCTTTCAATGCGTTTTGACAAAGTACAGTGTACATATGCCAGATTAATATGATTTATGGCTTATAATGGCTAGTTTAAATAAATCTCAAAAATGGATAATGACCTTAAAATATTCCTGTAAGAAAACAGCTTATTAAAAATAGCATCAATGACTCAAACACAATGAGAAAAAGTGGATATGATATTTAACATATCCCAGTTAAAGCTTTTCATCTGTTATATCAGAAGACAAAACAATGATGATTTTAATAATATCTGATAAAAAGTTGGCAACAGATGGGAAATATCAGATTATTGGAAAAAGGGATTTACACCCACTATATTTAAAAATAAACAGTACTCTATCTTGTGGTTTAATTTATGAGTTAAGAATGTTCTGAAGTTCTTGTGATTATAAATATAGTTACAAAAATTTATTTCATCTTTATTTCCTTTTAAAGACATATTGTGAGTATTCTGATTATGTTTATAAAACTTGTAACATATGAGGATAGTCACTCCTATATTCAATTTATTTTAAAATATTTATATTTTGGAATAGTGGTAATAGTTATTTAATAAGCAAGGTTTGTAATTATTTTTGAAAGTTTGAATACCACTACTCTAGGAGATAAGACATTTAATGAGAATGTGGATTCAGTTTAATCTATTTTTAATTGACTAATAAGGACTTCAACCTAAATCTAGTGTACAGTCTATAAATTTCACAATTTTTAAAGTAAAACATTTTAATTATATAATCTGCAAATTGGGGTTATTTACATTTATTATGTAATTCCCATGAAATTAATATCTGACAAAACTGATTATCATCTGTTATATTGTGAAAAAAACCTGTTCCTGAGGCCATGACTGCAATGTTATTTACATAAATAAATATGTTTTGATTTCCAGATAATGTGCCGTATTTTGAGATTCTTTAACTACAAACTGTTGTAATGCCACTCTGTTAATTTGGGCTCCCTGTCTATCTTTCCTGTGGATATAATGCAAAAAACAAAGTGAAATATTTCCATTTTATAATTGAAATTTGGTCAAGATTATCTTCATAGGCATACTATTCTTCTTTGAATTACTTACAATAATCCAATTTATCTAATAATTTGTAACATAAGTTTCCCAAGATCTATCATAAGAGAGAAAATAAAGTTACATCAAAGACCCCAAACACTCTCTGGTTGTGCTACCTCCTCTGTGCTAACCACATTCCTGCCGACTTCTAAAGTTTCCAACTCATTCTGGGATTCCCTGGAAATCTCTAATGTGTTCCTTTAATTATACACTCTGTCAGCATAGCTTAGTGTTTAAAAGCACAGATTTTGAGTTTGAATTTTGGCTAGGCATATATTATGTGCAGCTTTGAACAAGAGTGCCAAGGTCACAGGATTTAGTCAATCAGAACATGTAAGCCCTCGGAAACAGTGTGGCACAGAAAGACCCCAAACATCTTTTGTATGATCATCATAAACGAAAACTTCTGGTGTTACAGAGAGTTAATGCCAGTTGTTTGGCCACAGGTTCCACCAAATTTACTGCCATCGCACTGTGTTCCAATAATACCCAGAGGTATCTTTGTTAGGAAAGATGCCAAGTCCTGATGCTGTGAGCACCAATGTGTGCTCTGAGTACCTGCTTGCTCTTGGCACTGCCTCCATCCCTGCAGTGGCTGCTGGCTCTGAGGCTGCTGATGCTGTGGCACCCTCACTGTCTCACAGAGACCTTAGTCAAACAGCTCATCTTTCTACTTGCTGTTTTACTGTATAGTGCGCTAGCATTCTCCTGGAGCAAACACAGTGGCCAATTGATGGCCCATTAACCAAATCTTTGTGTCCAGAATAGAGATTATAAACTCGTATTGGTGGTGGGCAGTATTTCTTGTTTATTAATATAATTTTTATGCCTTTAAGTTGGGCCTCTAATTTCAACTGACTACAGACTTATTGTTAATTATTACCTTCCAACCTAATATATTTCCCTGTTTGGTTCCTGAAGACATTTTTCTTGGGGTCTAGTCTCTTTCTTATCTTGTAGGGTAAATTAATTTCCTGCAGGCTCTTTGGTACTCCAATCCACCTCATTAGTTCCCCAAATGTTTAAGAATTAAGATTGGTGTGGTTTGGGCTTGATATGGAGGTTTTACTACAAATATAATGTGATAAGAAAAACTTGATAATTTTATAAAATGTTTTTGGTCTTGATTTGATACAAAATATCATAAAAGCCCCTAATAGCTTAATAAATTGACAAGTTAATGATTTTATAAACATGCTTAAGACATGTTCTTGCACAGATTCATATTAACACTTTGGAGTTTCTTCATGCATATTTTTCTTTCATATAATCAAATTTGTAAATGGAGCCTAATATCTAACTGAGCTACTTTGAGGTATATTAAAAGATATGCTAAGGATAAAGAATGAAATTGAAGAAACTCTTTTTGAAACCTAACCGGTATTAAAAGTAAACATTTTATTATACAGAAGGAATTAAAGTTTCTGAAAATCTATACCAAGAAAACCAAAGCCATTCTGGGCACAAGGAGACATTTCTACAGTCAAAACTACCTTTCACTTTTCAGAAATCTGACTGAAAACAAATGGTTAAATGTGCTGGAAACAGGCACTGCAAAGTTGTTCTGTCTATTGTGGCAGCTGAACAAAGTGAGTTACAGAACCACTGCCCTAATAGTGACTGAAGCAGATGAGGGAAGATGGCAGCTCAGGCCAGGAGTCCATCTACGATCCAGTTTTGTTCATTCTGACAAATCACTCTGATCCACCATGATTAGCCTTCTTCAGAAGTCCCTAAAAAGGGGTCTGATTTCTTTCTCTTTACCTTCTGTGTTAGAAGGTGCTGATTGCCTCAATATCCAGACTCCCCTTCTTCCACTGTAAGTAAATCCTCTATTTCTAGTGAGGTAATCTGACTATGCAGAGCTCAGACTACATTTTTCCAGCCTCTCTTTCAAATATCTGTGATCCATATGTTCAAGTTATGGCCAATGGTGTCAAGATAATATCAAGTATCAGGCTAACAATCAGAATCAGTGGTCTTACTCTGTATCAAACTGTGCTAATACCTTAAAGGATGCAGGTCATGGTGAAACCCGAGTGAAATGTGGAGACACCTGGGCTACTGAAACCACTCTCCAGGTCCCAGCTTTTCATGTTAGGGTGATTCTTGGCCCAGATTTAACATAGGAGGTCCCTGAGTGATGTGTGTTACTCAAAAGGAAGCTATTTTGGTCATGAAATAGTTTTATCTTGTACTCCAATAGTTATATAGTTTAAGTGACATTTTCCATGGAGCCACTCCAACTAGTAAATGTCATAAGTGAGTTTGCTAAGGAATTTCCATGATTACAATAAGATTTGACATGCTACTTAATTTTTACTAATCAAATATGTAAGCCAAAAATTCATGTCTTACTTCCAGGATTCCTTCTTATAATGTTACACTGAACAATTTCCAGCAACTCAACTGCATTTTTCATTGACCAACACTGAGTCTAGATGTTGGCCAACCAACCAAGAGTTAGCACCTTTGATACAGAATTATTAATACACCCATATTGATAAAGCCATCTTGATTTAAAGCAAACTTCTCTCATATAGCACTCTCTGAATCCATTTCTACACATCGTCTCAAGATTTACACTGACATAAAATCTTGAAATTCTTTTGGTGTATAAGGCTTTTCCTCTTGAGTTAAAAATTGTATACAATCCCCAGTGAAAGCTAGGATCTGATCTAGTTATAAATTGAGAGGTAATTGTAGAACTATGAGAGGAATGGGACATGAGGAAAATGGCAATGTAAATCGTACAAGTGATGTTATTACATGTTTTTCAGAGCATAAACTACTTCATTGAACTTGTAAGGAGGTGGCTTGTGCTGTCAGAAGAAGCTCATGAAGTTAGGGAGTTTGGGTTATAAAGATCTATTTAAACCCACCAAAATGTCTCAATTACAATATTGGGATCTCTGTTTACCAATCAATACATTACTTTTCATAAAAGAGACCTGATAAGTCTGTGGCTTAAACCATTCCTGTGCCAGTTAGTGGTTTTCAGCAGTGGTACGTTGACTCAAAAATGGTGTGCTTTCACCAAATAGGTAAGTGCTCTATATCTGCATTCATTCTATCAGTTATTCATTCTTTAATGATAATAGTCTATTTGCTGCCTTCTACCTCAAACATGTTAGATAACCATCCCCAATTCCCATTTCCTTTAGAGTCTGTTTTGTCACCTGCATTCTCTTTTGGTAAGAATTACTAAACAAAACCTAATAAGCTACAAATAACAAAATTATTTCTACCTACTTTAAGTAGAATTAGATTTATCAATAGATTGAACTCAAAGTATCTTTTAGAATACTAAACTGACACCCTCGAACCTGAATTTCCAGGAATTATTTTCGAAACTAAACCACGGGCCTGCAGACCAAGGTATGTGCTGCCTCTGTCTCTATTAGTTGATTGGGATTGAAGAGAGAAAAGCAAAATTAAAAAAAATAATAAATATATTAAGGCTTTCTAGTGTCATGAATTCTCAGAGTATGCTATTTGAAAGTGCTGAACTTTATCAAAAATCTACGAAAGTTGATGTGTGCCCTATAACATTTTAGAAACTTAATACTTAAGAAATACCTTATATTTCTTCATATTAAAAAAGAAAAACACAGTTTTTTAAAAAAATAAGCAAAATTATTCATATGTCTCTGAAATACTAAAAGAACTTATGGAATCTATATTTTTGAAGAAAAATTCCCTAGGAATTTACAATATAGATAATTTATTTTTTTAATGCAACTTAAAGTTATTCACAGAGAAGCAACTGCTCAGAAAATTTACCCTTCCTATATCTTCAAAAAATTATTTGCTACTATACTCAAGTCAATTATGAAATTAGTATAGGTTATAAAGCATCATCAAGTAGGAAGGAAATCATAGTGCAAATATATTAACATAATTTTTTTTACTTAAATTGTCATTTGAGATGAGATGTGAATGACAGGGAGCCAGCCATTCAAGTATCTGAGAGAAGTAGAACAGGACGGCTTAACTCATGAGCATTACGAGATGAGATCAAAGGTTCAGGCAGGTGCCCTACAAGCTAGAGTAAGAGACAGAAATTCTAATCTCTTTGCAATGGTAAGCCATTGAAAGATTTTGAGCAGAGGAGTTACTTGACATGGTTTACATTTGGAAAGATTCCCCCACCCCCCCAGAGTTGCAGGGCAAATGAGAGATTTCCGGGGTAGAGGTAGAAACAAGAAGGCCAGACAGGTGCTATTAGAAGAGTCTACATGAGATGTGGTTGGGGCTTAGACTAGAATACAGAGAAGCTGGAGAGAGTAGAAATATGTAGAATATGTTTTGGAGAAAAACTGATAAGATATGATGTGGAGTGAAGGTCAACAGTGAGAAAACTAGAGAAACCAAGGATGACCTTTTGGATTTGACTTTAGCAGCTGGGTGAAGGGTGGAGCCCCACCCTGAGATGGTAGATGCTATCTAAGAAATATGTTTATAGGGTAAAAGAAATAGAGATCTGTTTTTAAAATATTTAATTTTAAATACTTAATAGATGTGAAGCAGCAGTGATGGTTGAATATCTGTTAGGCATTGGGATTATAGCTAATGCTTTGGTGAGATAAGAACAGTACCAAGTGACATCGTGAAAACATCAGACCAAGGGAGGAAGATACATGCTCTCTGACTTAGCCTAGGAATTCAACTCGAGGGATGCTAGACAGTATCATGGAATTATCAGGAATATCTCCATGAATTATCTGAGATATTTGAGTTAGGGAATGGAAAAGGAAAACATTCTAGAGAGGGAGTGATTGTAAAGCCAGATAATTTGGATTTTGCAACTGTTATTTTGGACTCCTTTTTTTTTTTTTTTTAATCTAGTGCAACTTCAGGCACAGTTGTGTTATTAGGTAAGATGAATGTTTTGAAGTATTTGATGTGAAATGTGTATGTATGTCCCAATAATCAATCTTGAATAAATATTGATTAGAAAATTAAAGTTACTCCATTTAAAGCACTGCGTTATATCTATAGGAAAGATGGGTAGGGAGCTCAAGTTTATGTTAAGACTAAAAACATACAAAAGTTTTATAAGTTCATATATATTTTCTGAAAGTCCAATATTATTTCCATTTTGCTATAACAAACATTTTTTAATAAAAACCAGGCAAACATTTAAGTTTTCACTTTTGAAAGAATTTAAATTCCTGTTACTTTTTTGGAAATTGAGTTTACTGTGTAAATTTGCATTCAGCAATTTCCTCATATGAGGTCTATATGCAAGGAAATGCAAACAATCATTTAGGTACAAAGATATTCATGACAACACTATGCACAATGGTGAAAAATTGGAAACAAATTAAATCCCCAGTACAAAGGAGATTTAAAATAAAAAAGATGCATCTCAATAATAGACAATAATGGGATAACTAAAATTAAGCTTCTTGGGCATCTTATGAGCAAAGAAAATGTTTATAACATGTTTGTTTATTGATTCACCAATATACAAATTATATTTTTGGCATAATCACAAATGTTTAAAATAGTCATTAAGAACCCAATATACTATGACAGCATGTTAGCTATAGTTACTTCTGGGTGTTGGATTAATCTATTGTATTCCTTCTATTTTATTCTTTTATATTTTACTATGTTTATTATATTTCTTTTCTTTTATTCTTATTAAATTTCCAGTAATGTATTTTAGCTTTGTAATTAGATAAAAACAAAACAAGGTAACAAGATTTTTGAGGAGAAATTTGAGTTATGCTTTCAATTTCCAGAATCCCATCAGACAATTGTGGCCTTAGAGAAATAATAAATAACATTTGTCTCTCCCACCTAAAGTTTGAACTAAATGAGAACTATGACAAAAATAATACAGAAAATGTGAGATCAAAATACATCTTGTTACATATAAAGCTAGTGTCTGCAGGTTAGTTGATTTTTTAATACTGAACTTCAAAATTTGATATCCCCCCTCCCAGTCATAGGTAATGTTTGATCACTTCTAATATGCTTGTTCTTGTAAAACTCATCACATGGAGTTAGAAAAGTATGGCTGTTTCTGTGGACAGCTTAGCTCCTATGAGAAAAGAGAAGAAATAACAAGCCATATATGCATATCAGGTCCTGCTCTTAAACTCAGTAGCTAAATAAGTCACTAATCTTTGAAAAAGGAATGAGTTGCAGGAGGTGGGGAGCAGAGGCTAGTAATGTTGTACCTTTGAAACTCCCTCCACGTGGAAGGAAACACCAAAAGTTAGAAAATATGGCACATTAATCATGTCACACATAGGGACAAATTCATTATTTTTTAATTAAATTTATTTTTTTCTGTTTATGAATTTATACTTCAGTTACTAATTCTTCCTAAGTAATCAAACCAAATTTAGAAAAAAAATTATAGAGCATTTATCAAAAGTCATTTTGACACAGTTGATATAACAAACGTTCTAAACACAGCTATAATTTTGACATTGCTGTTAGGATATATACTCTAAAAGAGAAATATAAAAAGAGAAATATAAAACTATTCTTCTGTTTCTTAAATGAAAAATTACAATTGATGGTTAATTACTTTAACAGAAATTAAATGATGCCATATGATTCTAATATATATGTCATTTAACAATATACCTTGGACATCCTTCTATGGCAGCTTATAGAGAACAATTTATTTCTTTTTTACAAATGCAAAGCAGTCCATTGAATGGCATACTTTTATTTCATTACCTAATTTTCCCTTGGTAAACAATTAATTGAGAGGCATTAAAAATCCAGCAAATAAGTACCTTTTTTCACTTATCAGATTTTCTAAACTCTTAGAATCAAAATGTCTAGGTAAAGAAATGCACAGCTAAACTTTTCTTATAAATTCCAGAATTGGCACCCATAAAAATCTTAATTGAAAAACATTTCCGTCAAAAGTAATTATTACTTTGGATAGATTTCCAGCTCATTAAAATTATTGTGTACTTCATTTTCACTGTATTTGAATACAAAAAAGGATTTAAAAATATTTAATTAGTTATGTTATTCTAGATTTTTGTAGTCTATCAAAATGTATGAATGCAATATTTAAGGATTCATAATTGTACAATATTTCAGGAGAAAATTAGTAAAATATAATGAATTTGTGCTTGTCCCAAGGTATAGTTTTTATGTGTTTCCAATTAAGACATTTAATGAGTAAAAGAATAACTGACATATTTTATTTAGGAATATCTTTAAAAGTTTGTCCAGCCAGAGCCCGAACAAAGAGAAATATTTTCCTTCTAGACTATGTATTCTAAAAGCAACACTCATTCTTTAGGCATGTTTAGAGGCTTCATTATGTCACAAGTTCTAACCTACAATGTTTATGGAAATAGCTCATTCATTCATCCGTCTATGAACAACATATTCTATAACCTCCAAGGCTTCAGTTACAGGGGTAAGTACTAAGAATACAGAGCTGTGTCAGACATGGCCTCTGCCTCCTAGGATTTAATAGAAGCTGTATCATTCTGTCAAAAAAAAAAAAAAAGATTGACTGTAGCATAGTCTACATCACCTAAGACAGGCATTGTAGAATCAGGCAATTTAAATAATACAATCTACATACTTATATCATCAGAGGATTTATGCCTTGAATGAATGTGTGAATTACATATTCTCTATTACTAATGTGAGGTATGCACAATGCTTATTCAAGCGTTTAGGCAAAATGATGTATTCAAATGTGTCCTCAAAAACCCCCCATTTTAACATTTAAAGTTTAATGTTTATGGCATATATTCTACCCGTCCATCTCTCTGCTCCCATAGAGAAGCAATATTTTCATGACCATCAGATTATTTATCTATCTATATGTAGAAATGTCAATCTGTCATCCCTAGTAGCACATTATATTTTTTATCATATTCTTGGCCTTTTTCCTATCCAGGTTTCTATCACCAAAACACTGTCTGTTACTTATCTGTTATATCAGAGTCTTACTCTTAGGTAAGGAATTAGTGACCTACTGATAGAGATTTAAAAATAGTCATTCACTTGTATACATGACGCTCATTTTATCTCAATGTATTTTGCCCACAGTTTGCCATGAACGATTTTTTTAAGATAGTAAACACACATAACTTTCATATCATGCCCACTGTACATTTAAAACATTCTCCACCAGAAGCCTGAAAAATATGCATAGAAATCTTAACAATTCCAAATAAAAATAAAGTGTTCTATCTATGTATGATGGGCAAGATGAGTATAAACTGGATACATATTTGCCACTTGAACTGTGGCAGCATGTGAATCATTATTATCTGGGAATTCACTTAAAATGGATAATCTCCAGCCTTACTCTGAATATGCACTTCAAAATATCTTTAGGTGTCGATATTAATGGTATAATAACATTAAGAAGCACTGCTCTATATAATTTTGTGGGGATTGAAACAGAGTGAGAAGGTTGAAATGAGAGGTAAAGTGCTAAAAGGAATGGCAGGTTCAAAAGGAGATAGACTTGAATAGTCAGCACAGCAGTGGTGGAGGACGGATTGAAATGGCAGGACAGATGTGCTGCTTTGATTGCTCTTTGGCTTGTTGTCTTTAGAATAGATCTACATGATGATCCTGGATCACTCTCAGATATTCATGATAGGCTCCTCAACTCAGGCAAAATAAATTTACACATTCTGGAGCTACAGTCACTTGACCTAGATGGAATCTTTAGTAAGTTGAATGTGTTAAGGTATTTTTGAACAATTATCAACTGGATTAAAAAATTTTTTTCTGTTATACATTCTCAGCAATGAGTGAATGACAAAGCCACTAGGCATCTAAAAAATCTCCTATTTCATGAACCTTGGAGGGATGTCCTCAGTGAACATTTTAGGTAGACTTGTTAACTTCTTAATTTGTGCTATTGTAGAACTTAATTCCTGCCTTATGGATCATGTGTCTGTCTCCTCATAAGACATGATCCATGAAAACAGAGACCAGCTCTCTGTTTCTGTAGCTTTAATCCATGGCACTGTGCCTATACACAGCAGGCTCTCTGTACCTGCTTAATTAGGGAAGAACTGATTGGCTAAATGACAGAATGAATGATGGACTGATGGACTAAATAGTTTAAGTAAAAAAGATTTTACTTGTCATCACAGTCTAACAAGGAGAGAAGGGAAACCTATGTCCTCAGCAGTTGCATGGAGAGAGTCATTAAGCTACAGGGGCCCATGCCTTGATTTTTCAAGTGGCAGCTACTCCATTCACTCAGCAGGTAATGCCAGCTACTCCATCACTGATAGCCCCAGGGAAGGCCACTTACAGGGTAACTGCCACTTAAGGGGGGGTTTCATATTTGCAGAGATAGGGGGCTATCAAGTCTATTTCCTGTATATGTTCCACACAACTTCTGAACACAAACGAGAACATATAAAAAAAATTATATTGAATCCCGTTGTCCTCTCTGCCACAGCCAGGGTCGTTGGGTAGTGTAGATGCCCGTTACAGAGTTACAGGAGTTCGTTTGAAAATAGAAGAGAGATACAAGGCAACGTAAGTAAAATCATAAAATGAATTTTATGTGTCATTAATTCTGATAACTAATTTTATTGCTTTGGAAAATTATTATGGAAGTCTGCTGCAGAATACTTAACCTAATTTAAATTTCAGAAACCGTTTTTGGCAAATCACTAGAAGCAATATTTTTAATCAATGAAGTGGATCTAATTTGGATTTCAGATGCACAGAAAGAGAAAGAAAAAAAGAAGTTTCCTAAGGTAAGCACTTTGTATTTCACAGCTGTTTTAAATTTTGTTACAAGGAGTAAAATTAAATAATGGCTTTTAATTTCTATACAGAAAACCCACAAAAGATCAAAGTCTAAACTATTTCCTTGCTGGCGTATTTTAATTGATATTTTTATACTGTTATTATGGCTCCAGGAAATATTTTATGACCACTGTGCACAACAGTTTTGCCAAGAACCGGATGATGTTTAGGGGTTCTACTAAAATACTTAGCAAAGGTTGTTTTAGGAATTAGGATGCTAAAATTGTTATCACTTTACTCTAACCAACAAATAACCCTTAACAAGTTATTCTGATTCTCAAAAGTTTAAACCAGGAAAGACAGGACTGCACTGTTTCCTAAGGTTTAATTTTTCCAGTCAGTTCAGATTTGTTTGATGGCATCACCTTTCTTCAAAAGGTTTGGCTGCACCAAACGTTAATGCTATAAATATAGGTTTCATACAGTGGAAAAAGAATCTCTGCCTTCCCATTTGCTCACTACTAAATGTTGTTACATGAGAGAAAAGGCAATGTTCGTATCAGTTGGTTGACTACCTGCTGTGAATTGTAGGCAGCATTCACAGAATCCTGGCTTTGTTTTATTATTCTTAGAGCAATCACCCCTGATACCAGCAGGTAAAGCTATCTGTAAGGCCAACTGGCCCGAGGCAGGGGAACACAATCAGATTCACAGGTTGCATCAGACCGAAACTTTCCAGACCACCCAGTTCCAGAAACTGCCCTGGAGACATTCCGGACCACCCAGTTCCAGGAACTGACCTGGGGATTTTGAAACCAGCCCAGCCTTCCCGCCTTTCGAGGGGCGGGACTAACGGTCCCCCAGGATACCCGAAAAGACCACCAAATAAGGAATACCCTGCGCCCTCCCAGATTCACCACACCCCTTTCCCTTCTTCCCCTATAACATCTTGCGCAACCCTCGCCCAGGCGCGACTCCTCTGGACCCCTTTCTCTCGGACCAGTGAACCTCGCCCGGGAGCGCTCCCCAACAAAGCTCACTTGAAGCTTTCCTCTGTTTCGTGGTGCCGTTTGTTAAGATCCGACCTTACACTATCCACTGCACTTAACCTAAAACCTAGATGAGGTCACTGGCTGTTAGCGTGGAATGAGAGCCAGCAGTGTATAAACTGGTCCCTCCTCTAGACATTGCTGAGGAATGCAAACATTTTTTTTAAATGATTCATGTGTGATGATAGGAAGAAAAGTGAATTAACTCTGCTTCTTGAAGGGAGATCAGAGGGTTTAAAGTGATTTTAAAATCACTGGGCCAAATTCTGTTTTTATTTATGTGTCTATTATTCCTGATGAAGTCAAGATATACATAAATGAAAGCAGAAGGAGGCCCAACTTATTCTAGATACCAGTATGTTTTAGCTTTGTTTTAAAATGTTCTTATGAAAAAGAAAGGCATGCACATAGCACCTATTTTTACCACTTGTGATTGACAACCCATTTTTCTATTGACATACCTTTCTTTAGGATGTACAGAAGTAGGTGAGAAGACTTAGCTCCACTCAAATGAATTAACATGATTTGGTGAGAAAAGTAAGGTATTTACAAAATGATGTCAGGAACCAATCTGCTAGGTGGTCCTCAGACAAAGAATAGGCCACCTGAATCTCCTAGAGGGAAGTTATCCCCTAAAGAAATGAAAATTCTGATCCTCTTAGCAGAACACACTGTTGAACAGATAACTGAATCAAAGAACTTTTGAATAGAACATGACAAGCTGCATTTTTCACAAAACAACTTCAAAATGTTCAAACTTTGTCATGTAGAGCAATGGATTTTTTTCCCAGGAAATCCAGTATGCCATCATCATGGGGGAAGTAAGATTATCAGGAAATTATATTAGGCTATTGGTGATTTAATCTTATTCCTAACAACCGCTTTTGGAAAGGTACAATGCCAGGCAACAACTGCAGCTAGAGAGGATGATACTCTGACAAATACCCTATATTTAGGTGATATTATTTGAAATACCATAATCTCATCTTCAAAATTTCGGAGGACATAGAGGAAATGCATTTGAGTGTCTTCAGAATGTGGTGGCACAATATGGTTCATACAAAAAGGATTCTTTGTTTAAAGATAATGGATTGAAATACACAGAATAATTCCAAAGTAACGTATGAATACTGTACATACCCATATGCATTAAAGGAAAATAACCAGAAGGAAATAGAGCAAAATACAGAATGCCTGTCACAGGAAAATTCAAAAAGATTCTCTTCATTATTCTTATACTTTAGATATTTTATAATAAAATAATATGCTTAAATATTAGATTGAAGTATAATTATTTAAAGAACTGCTGTCTTTTAAATACTGGTGCAATGAAACCACAGTACACATAACCATCTGATTTATAGGCTAAATCAAAGAATGCCTTATGTGTAACATAAAGTGAAATTTCTGGTTATTTTAATCAGGTAGATCATTTTTCTACATGAGTGCATTTGAATGGAACATTTAGATCGTTTCAATACGTACTTACTGAATGCCGGTCCTATCCTGAATAATAGGATAACAAGAGCTTTTTGAACTCTATTAATAATTCACAAATTATGTTAAAATAAACCATTTCACCTTTACAACTCTGTAAACTTTTATTTTTAGTAAATGTGCAGTTGAAGAAACAAAGGATTCAGTCACACACAGTTAGAAAGAGGGAGAGGCAGAGATTAAAACCACAGCTTCCCCTGCCAGGCTTAGTTTTCTTTCTACTTTATAATTGCCTCCCAGTAATTGAAATAAAAGATTCAGTCTTTTTGATTCACCATAGCCTAAATATATTATTTGTGGAAAGGTTGAGATAAAGAAACTAACCTAATTCCTTGTAGGACAATAATGACCAGTGACAAATTGATTCCACAAAGCAAGCTTGCTTCCTGCTCTACATGGATGTACCAGAGAGGGTGGACCATGCTGGATAACAGAACACTGCGTGACACATTTTGTAGAAACAAAAAGAAGACCAGTGCAAATGATACATAGGGAAGGAGAGACAAAATGGAGTGAGATGAACCTAGAGAAACAGGCAGAAGCACACAGCATCAGACCATGAAGGCAATGTCAAGAACTTTAGTCTTTACCACACGAGACTAGGAATCTCAAATATTTTAAGAATAGGTGGAGCATAATTAGATTCTAATTTAAAAATATGGCTGCAATATGGAGCACTGTGAGAGAGAGAGAGGAAAGGAAGTGATTAGAAGCTTTTGTAGTATATAAACCATATATAATGGTGCTGAATATGTGAATTATGATGATGGTTTTGATTATGCCTTAATTAAACCAGGAAGGGTCAGCCTCTGAGTGATCAGCAAGATGATTATGATTTACAACTATTTATTAGCCAACCAAAATGGCCACACAAGTCATTGAGGAAGAAATCCATTGGTCTCTACTATAAAATTATCCCCAAAGCTGGGCCACAGTAGCTAATGGCTATCCACTACCGCTATGGATTATAGACCAAAAGAAATATATGCTCCATTAACTCCAGAAGTTTATATATATTTTTAATGGAAATGTGTGTTTTAACTAGAGTATGAGAGATTTCTAAGAAAAAAATGGGTTGTCACAGTGTTTATTCATGTAAATAAGTATCACTAAGAACTATTTGATATTTGACCTCAGTCAGGTATGTGCACAGCTGCAGATTCAATTGTTTTGATAAAGGACTTATGTGATTTTCTACTCAGCAGTAGCAACATTTTATAACAATAAATGTTTTCTTACTATTGTATATAGTCATGAATAGGCTTTTGATCAAAATATTTGAAGCAGTTGTACTGATTAAACATGTCAAAAGCTGAACTCCACTTCACCATTGAGGCTTACTTAAATTACTATATACCCGTGGGTCAATATGCTAATTTTTCTTCCGAAGGACCTCATAAATTGCGGCACCTGAGAATGTTTAATTTTAAGAACTTAATATCTATTGTGCATTGAGAGACTCTGTGGCAGACTGGAAAATGCCCCACTTAGATGCCCTGCATAATTGGCTGAGGAATCCATCTGCTGTCCCTCTAGATTCCCACCACATTCACTCCCAGGGAATGCCTGTCGTGGACTACTTCCAGCCAATACATGAGCACTCTGGGGGTGCAAATGAAGACCATTGCTTTGACATGCAGGATTTCTCTGATGAGAGACTTTGGCTCTACAACTCCCAGTTGACCTTGCCAAATCTTTCTTGAATGTGCACTGCAAAGTCTGAGACTATTCCTTTTCAAACCTCCTACTTTTCCCTGCTTTTTTTCAGCATCTTGACAGCTAAAGGCTCTCTGCACCTTCTTCATTTCCCTCCTTTTTATTTTTAACCTGCATTTCCTGCAATTATTCACTCATATATCTAATTCTGTCTTGGCATATGTTTCTCAGAGGAACCCTACAAACAGAAGCATTGCCAGTAGTGATCTGAGAAAACAGGCAGGATAACAAAAAGTTGGCAAGGCCCCCGCTGGTGATGTTCTAATTACTAAAGATTTCGCTGTTGGTTACCTGCAAAGATATTCCAAGGATATCCAAAGATACCCAAGGGAAATTGCCTTGTAGGTACAATGATGCCAGATTTAAAAGATATGGGGGTAAATGGGTTCTGACCCCAGTTTCCAATGTGTGTGGATGTGGGGGATTTCTCCACACCACCAAGCAATTCTCTGCCATCAACTTGGTGTCCCACAATTCAATTCTGACACTATCTACCTGGAAATAGTGTCACATTCCACAGGTTAAGGGCTCAGTCCCACAAGACTGCCTGCACTTCAGATGCCAGTCCTAAGCAGGTGTTTCTTGTAAGGCCAACTGGCCCAAGGCAGGGGAACACAATCAGACTCACAGGTTGCACCAGACCGAAACTTTCCAGACCACCCAGTTCCAGAAACTGCCCTGGAGACATTCCGGACCACCCAGTTCCAGGAACTGACCTGGGGACTTTCCACCGGCCCAGCCTTCCCGCCTTTCAAGGGGCGGGACTAACGGTCCCAAGACTGATGCAACCGGCACCAGATATTGCCACGATACCCGAAGAGACCACCAAATAAGGAATAACCTGCGCCCTCCTGGATTCACCACACCCCTTTCCCTTCTCTCCCTATAAATTCTGCCCAAACCCTCGCCCGGGCGCGACTTCTCTGGCCCCTTTCTCTTGGACCAGTGAACCTCGCCCGGGAGCGTTCCCAAATAAAGCTTGTTTAAGCTCTCCTCCGTTTCTTGGTGCCGTTCCTTACATTTCTGACTGTTCAGCTATAAATTGGGGGGTTCTCCCAACCCCCTGCTTGGTTTGATTAAATTGCTAGAGCAGCTCACAGAACACAGAAAAACATTTTACTTACTGGATAACAGCCAGATGGAAGAGGTGCATAAGGCAGGGTATGGGAAAAGGCCTCGGAGCTTCCATGCCCTCTCTCTCCAAGTGCATGACTCTCCCCAAGTCTTTACATGTTCACCAACCCGGAAGCTCAACAAAACCCATCCTTTTGGGTTTTTATGGAGGCTTAATTACATAGGTGTGGCTGATTAAATCATTGACCACTGCTGAGGTGTGGCTGATTAAATCATTGACCACCGCTGATCGAATTCAATTGCCAGCCCTTCTCCCCTTTCTGGAGGTCAAGGGGTTGGTACTGAAAGTTCCAGTCCTCTAATCATGTGGTTGGCTCCTCTGGCAAACTGTCCACATCCTTAGATGGAGCCCAAAAGTCACCTCATTAACATAACAAAGATACCTCCATAGTTCTCAGCACTTAGGGAATTCCAGTGGTTTTAGGAACTCTGCTAGAAACTGGGATGAAGACCAAATATATATTTCTTATTATTAATCACAATATCACAGGGGGGAACAAAGCCTATAGGGATAGTAGTTATCTCAGGATTACAGATAAGTTGTGATAACACGTTGCAGAGGAATAAGGAGAAACTGAGGGTCATTAACAAGCTGTTAAAGGCTATGTATGAAAGTCATAGGGGTCTCATTAGTAACTTACAAAGAGGCACTTTTCTCCCCAACTGGATAAGTAGACACAGCTGAGCAGCAGACTGAGGACCAGATAGAATCACAGAGCTCATGTGACAATTTCCAACCAAAGTAAGTCATTATGCTAAAGTCAGACCCTGAGTGTTAAAACCTGGGCCCTAGTAATACTGGATGAGACACTCTAGGAGAAAGAGACTTTTAAATCCACAGGCTCACAGACATGGCCTTCCCACTTCTTCCAGCATTACACCCATCCTGCAAGAAACTACAGAAGACTCTCTCCAAGAGTCACCAAGCACTCAGCTCAGGAGTCGTCTCCATCTCCTCTCTTGGTTTCCAGGTTGACTAAGGCTAAATCCCAGGAAAAATCAGCTGTGGACTTGCACGGCCTGATAACAGAAGGAAGAAATTATATACCAAAAGAGCTCCTTATGACTAAATAAGGAGCCAAGAGTATCCCTGAGACTGATTTAGTGTATACTGGATTTCCTAGACTAGAATATAAGACTGGATACACAAGAAGTCATTGATTGGAAGGCATTTTCTTGGGATACCAGACTTCAACAGATAAGAACCCCAATAAGTAGGGCAAAGTCACTGCTGGAGCGGCCCATAGAAGTGTGGAGAAAGTGATGGGCAATACTGAATGAAGTAGAAGCCCCTGAGTTGTCGTGGCAGGTGGTAGAGTAATAAATAAAGAACTGAGAGTAGTAGAAATGCTGAGATAGATATAGAATATGAGGCCAGAAGACTCACAGAAGATAATCTTTCACAGGGGATCCCAGAGGACAATCTATTCATCAAGACTACAAGAATCCATGGATTAGTGGAGTACTAGCATCACTCAGAAGTGCAATGGTGACTATGCAAACTAATCCTGAGGTTAAGAGAGCAGCCAGAGAACCCTGATGATATTGATAGGGATTAATATAGCCCTAAAGGAATAGAAGCCAGGGGGCAGAATTGACAGTTCTAAATTGTCAAAACCAGGAGTCTGTATTTACCTTAAATATCAGCATGGTAGGGCTTCCCTGGTGGCGAATGGTTGAGAGTCCGCCTGCCGATGCAGGGGACATGGGTTCGTGCCCCGGTCTGGGAAGATCCCACATGCCGCGGAGCAGCTGGGCCCGTGAGCCATGGCCGCTGAGCCTGCGCATCCGGAGCCTGTGCTCCGCAACGGGAGAGGCCACAACAGCGAGAGGCCCGCGTACCGCAAAAAAAAAAAAAAAAAAAAAAAAAAAATATATATATATATATATATATATATATATATCAGCATGGTAGAGGGATATTCAAAGAAGCTTGATACACAGTGAATTGTGGAAATGGAAAATAGAGCATGGTGTCAGTGGGGACAAAATAGATGGCCAGCCAGCAAGTGTGGAGTTTAACATCTACAACCAGAAAAATGCACGAATAGAATTTCAGGAGGATGAAGGCAGTTCTGTCAATGAAAAGTCATAATCCCTTGCTAAGTACCTAGACCAGGCCCATTTTTATGTCAAAAACTCTGACTGAAGAAGTATCTGGGCCCCTAGGAGGAAAGGCCCTGCAACACAACTGCAAGTAAATAGTAAAATAATCCCTCTAGTCTCCCCCAAAGAGACCTATAGTCATTTACCCAGGTGACTTTACAGCGGGCAAAAGAGAATACCCAGGCATTACAAACACTGAGGGACAGAGGGTATGACACCTGAAGACCCAAAACATCAAATTATCCTCCTATTGAAATGGCATATTAACTAAATTTCTACTCACAGGAAAAAAAGCCAATAATTTTTGAGAGCCTACAATTTGTTAGGCACCAATGATCTCATTTAATAAAATTTCTTAAATTTATTGCATTCCCAATTAGATGTACAATTGGCAGGCACCTTGACATGATATAAAAAGCATGGTGTTTAGGCCCGCTGCATCCAGGGACCCACCTAATGGATATTTCTCCAGTCTTTAGTGAATAATTGGAATTGATACACTTGGCAGTTGGAGTAAGTAACCTCCTTGGTTCTTGGACTATGGGTAAAAGCTGTCATAGCAGGTAAGCCCACATAGAAACCTCTGAAACTGTACCCCCTCACACATTGGCTGAGATAGCAAATCCAAAACAGTGAAGTATCCTGGAAGGAGAAAGATTGTGGAGTTTACTGCTGTGACTAAAGATGTCAATGATGCACAGATATTAAACTTATCATACCTACATTTATTTTTCAGCTTGGTCTCTGTAGAGGTGGAGGGATCTGGAGAATAAGTGTGGACTACTGCAGTTAGTAGTATCTCAGTATAAACAGCCAAAGGAGAGGGAAATGAACAAAATTGGTTACAGATGGTGTAGCTTGCTATGTGGGTGCAAATTTAAAAAAGAATAGTACCCTTGAAAGATAATGGAGGGACTTCCCTGGTGGTGTAGTGGTTGGGAATCCGCCTGCCAATGCAGGGGACACGGGTTCGATCCCTGGTCTGGGAAGATCCCACATGCCGCAGAGCAACTAAGCCCATATACCACAACTACTGAGCCTGCGCTATAGAGCCCGCAAGCCACGACTACTGAAGCCCGCATGCCTAGAGCCCGTGCTCTGCAACAAGAGAAGCCACTACAATGAGAAGCCTGAGCACCGCAGAGAAGAGTAGCCCCCATTCACCACAACTGAGAAAGCCTTCATGCAGCAACGAACACCCAGTGCAGCAAGAAATCAATTAATTTTTAAAAAAGATAATGGAGAATGGTAATCTTTCCAGTAGGTGGAGCTGCAAGCATTGCATTGCTCATTTACTTTATGTAGAATGGGAAGTAGTACAATGAGAGGACATGATAGATAAAGATGATATAGATATAGATTCTTGGGCAATGGTCAATGGCTTGGTTCTCAGATCAGGGCCTGAAAGTAAAAAACATGGAATACTGACAACAAGGATATCTAGGACTGAAGTATATAGATGGACATTAGCATTGGGCACAAAGAGTAAAAATTTTTGTCATATGTTGATGGCCACCAGGAATCACTCAGAAAAGAAGGGGCATTGAATAATGAAGCTAGCAAAACGACTTGACTCATAAATACAAGCAAGCCATCACCATTTTTTACTCTGGACTGGCACAATGAGCACATGAGCAAAGTGGTCATGGTGGCAGAAAATAGGGCTATTGTAGGACACATTCTGTACTAGGAGGGCCAACAGTTAATATGCAGAGAATGGATGACTATTCTATTGAATATCTTTCCCTCTCCTGCCCACAGATCCTTAACCAGCAGCACTGTTTGTGGTCTTATGAGATGTCTGCTCTACAGGATGTAATGAACAAAACATAGCATCTGGTCAGATAATGCTGAAGAAGGTGAGTGCATCCGTGACCATGGGATCATGGGATCTATCAGTAGAATAAAATATTGTACCATCCAGAAATGGTTGGCTTTACAGAGAACCAGAATGGCACAGCTAAAGTGCCAACTCAGAGACAACTTTCTGAGAAAATGGGATGACATACTTCAGGATACAGTGTGATACATTAACTTAGAGACTTTCCTATGATGATATCCACAAAGAACAAATACGTGGGTCCAGCAACCAGTGAGCGTAAGCAGAAGTAACTCCACTTACCATCACTCATAATGACCTACTGAGGGATGTGTACTTCTTGCTCTCAAATTTACATGGTTGAAGGTCCTGGTCCCCAGAAGAATGTACTTTTGCCAGGGAACACAGCAAATGCTCTAGTAGACTGCAATCTATAGCTGTTGCTAAAACACTTTAGAGTCCTTGTGTCCAGGGACAAGCAGGAAGAGTTTCCATCATGACAAGAGTAATGGACCTCGATCACAAGGAGAAGGTGTAAATAATTTTACACAATGGGGACAAGAAAGAATAAATATGGAACCCATGTGATTCCCATGGGTACCTCGAAATATTGCCTTACCCAACTGGAACTGTGAAAAGACATGTGCAGCAACATTGGCTTGAAAAAAACATATTTCCAACAGCTCAGACACTTCACTAATGATGGCTTGAGTCACAGGACCGTGTAAGCCACCAAGTTCTGCCAAGGAGATAGCTAAGGGTTAATATGTGAAAGATTTAGAAATAGATAACGAAGGAGAGATAAATGAGTACCGGTTGGGGCCTTGTGACCAACTTTAGAAAAGAGAGGAGTATTTTGTCCTACAGACCTTAGTCTTCTAGGCTTCTCCTTCAAAAGAGAAGCTCATGGGAACCATAGAGAAGCAACTCCCTAAACTTGTGGAATAAATTAAATCTGTGTGGTGCAAGGAATGGATAGTGACAGCCATGAAAATAGTAATTCAAATCTCCTGTTGTAGATAGCATGCTTGACTGACGTCCAAGCTCCTGCTTCTCTGGATTCACCATCATGTTTGTGTTAAGACCACAGCTACTGTGAAGGTGCTAATGCAAGTCTATTCCTGAAAGTCATGGACTCCTCTATGGGGAAACATTGGCTCCAGGACTACCACCAATCTGGCTGAATGTTTCTTGGAACTGCATTGTAGTCTGAGATTCTTTCTACTCAGTTCTCCTTTTTTCCCTTTCTCCTGCATATGTGTTAGACATCATAGTCTGCAGTCTCTCTCTGTCTTTATTATCTCTCTCCCCTTTATCATTCACCAATGTCTTCCTCCATACATTTCTTGTAAGTCATATCCCACTTTGGTGTCTGTATTTTGGAGATCTCAAATTAACCCAGTCTGGAACGGGCTGCACACATCAGACATTCTCTGTCATGTTAACAATAGTCACATAAGGTAAATGTCATCACCACCATGTCCATGAGAAAATTGGTGCTCCAGAGGTTAGCACATTTGTCTAGGGTAAAAGAGCTAGAAAATCGTGGATCAAAGTCTCTCTGAATCTAAGACCAATTCACCTTCCACTACACCTAGGAATGATTCTTGGCTTTTAGCCCCCAGTTCAATTATTACCAAGTCTTTGGAATCCAATCCTTTTCCACTGTAACCATTTTCAACTTAGCTTAAGCTCCAAAATCCCTTTTGCTCTCTACCCTCCACCCACAATGTTTTTTTCCATTTTTAAAAAATTCATAGTATTTCTTTCTACAACAGGGTCAAAGAAAATCTTTCTCCCACCTTCTTTCTCTGGTTAATTTCTCATCATACACTAGATACTAACAAATATTTCTTCAGGAGGTCTCTTCTGGCCTCCATTCCACTGCATTCAATACTGTGTGGTTATTTGATTAATTCCAACATTTCCCTCACTCATGTAGTCCATTAGTGACAAAGATAACATCTGATTTCTTCACATCTTTGTTTTGTCAGCATCTTACAATATAGTTACTAGAATAGATACTTGCTAATATATTGTTGAAGACTGAAGAAAGGACTTAACGAATACATCATGCTTTTTAACACGTGGTTTTTAGAACATATTTTGTATTTGTTTCAAAATCCATTTTAATTGCAAAGGATGATTAGAGATAGTTGACATACATTTCGTGCTTGTCATACTTGCTAATAAGTTTCAGTCACCATGTAGTAACTACTAAAGCATAAGTTGAGAGAATGAGAATTTAGTAAATGAGGTGGCTACAAATGGCAGTAAAATTAAATTTTGTTTACAACTTGGAGTGACTTGACAAGCATGAAGTCATCAATTTCTTATTTTTTCTCTTAATAATATCACACAAATTCAATTGTAGAAAATAAGAAAGGTATAGTTTGTCAATTAAGAGGAATAAAATCAATGATATTCATCATTATTCAGCTTCCCTCTGCTTCTGTGTACATAAAGGATTCAACTTCCCCACCTTTTGAATTTGGTTGTGGCCATCTAGAAAGTTATGGCCATGAAGTGTGACTGTGAGAACATTTCCAGTCCTCACTCCCCCTTCTGTATGGACACCTCAGGCACAAATTGAGATGTCAGAGCATTTTTGCCAGGATCCACGAGTGTGTAGTGCAGACTTCTAAGCCATCTAGCAAGAGCAGGAAGAAAATATGTACTTGAAGCCACTGATATTTGGAGGTTATGCTTCCACACATTAGAACATATTCCATCTGGACTCTTAAACTACGGTTAAGTGTAGAAGGTGTGTGTAGGAACGAGTATCTACCCAAAGATGTACTTTTAATTTCTTAGGTAGTTGAAATGGAGGGCAAACAACTATATATATGGGGTAATAACTGAGCATACAAACCTCCACAGTTATTTGGGTCTTAGATACCATGAGTGATATTTACTTAACATTTAATGATCACAAAGTCATGGACTGTATTAGCGAAGAAATATTTCTTAAAAGTTCACAACGTAATTGGGCCTTTTCGAGTCCTTTTTAAGAGTAGTTATGAAAATTACCTGGAAAGTAATTAATATAAAAGCTCATAAATTCCCAGAACGAAGATGGTCTCTGAAATTGAAAACAAAAATAAGAGCTATTAATATTTTATGCTTTCTGCAATACTCCACTGGGATATTTCAGGAGCATGAAGATTTTTTGTTTGTGTGTGTGTGTTCGTTTTTATTTTGCAACAACATAAATATATGTAATACTATTTTTCTTATGGAAAAAATACTATGTATGCTATTTCATTCCTTTAAAGTATGGTTTTATTGATGTTTTCCACATAAAAGACTAAAGGTTATAAGAAAAATGGAATAAAAATTTTAGACTATAACTGAAATATATATTTTCACATGTATAGTGTTCAATAACATAAGTATCATTAAAAATCCCAGCACCTTAACAAGCCTCCTCAACTTCTCTTCCATTCAAATGGCAGAAGCAAGAAAATGTTTCTCTATTCCTTTTATCTCTCCCGCCTTGTTTTGATGGATTAGGTAACATAAGGAATGCTGCCTTCCAGCAATTGATAAGTGTATATTCTCACAAGGTGAGTATGGAAAGTTTACAAAATATTGCTCCTTATGATTTGTAAACTTCTATCAACAACTTTTAAGGAAAGGAAAATTTTCTCATAATTTTCCTGATTCCTGCCAAAATAGCACATTTTTTTAACCTATAAACTTGCATAGTTAATAAACGTGTTTGAGTTAGTGTCATAGTCATATAGTAGACATCCAGCCCATTAATAAATACCTGAACAAACCATAAATTACTATATACAATCACCATTTTTAAAAGTTGTCTTACTGTAGTCCTTATTTATTTTACCAAAATCCAATTTAATCTTCACTGTACAAAAACTTGTGTAAAAGTAATTAAATAGTCATAGCAGCATTTGTCATAATAGAAAAAAAAAAAAAAACAATCCAAATGGTGAATGGATATCTATACAAGGAAATACTATTCAGCAATAAAAATAAATGGAATAGTCATACATGTTGCCACATGGACAAAGGGCAAACCTCTGAGATATTATACCAAATGAAAGAAGCCAGACATGAAATAACATATATTGTACAATTAAATTCATATGAAATGTCTGGAAAAGGCAAATCTAAAGAGACAGATGATGGTTGTCTGGAGTGGGAAAGGCCAGGCAAGATTCATTGTAAACAAGCATTTGGGGTGTTGAAATGTTCTAAAACTGAATGTTGGTGATGGCTGCACAACTTGCTAAATTTACTAAAAATCATTTAATTGTACACTTAAATGGATGAATTTTACAGTATATACTTTTTATATTAAGTTGTTTAAAAATAACAATATCATTGAGGAAACTACATATGAAATACCACAAGGCAAAAACAAAAATAATAACCAAAAGAAGAGAGCCATATATATAAATATATATGGGACAGTAAAATATCACTGGTGGGCGGGGGTTGGGGGGAGGGAAGGGAAGTGGAACACTAAATTTTTAGGACAGTGCAACTATTCTGTAAGGTAAGATAATGGTAGATACATACCATTGCATTTAGCAAAACCCACAGAACTGTACAACAAAATGAGTGAACAGTAATGTAAACTGTGGACTCAATAATGATGCATCAATATTGGTTCCTCAGCTATGACAAATGTACCACACCAATGCAAGATGTTAAAAATACGGGAAACTGTTAGTAAGGTAGGAACTATATTAGAACTTTCTGTGTTTTCTGTTCAAGTTTCATGAAAACCTAAAATCTAAGAAGTAGGGTCTATGAATTATTTTTTTGAAACAAGTTTAATAATTTCTGAGGGTAGGTACAATAAAATGCTATCATCTTATTTTTATTTATAAATTATCAAAAATTAAAATTCATGATAAATCAATGATAAACCCAATTCTGGGAGTTATATGAAACATACACACATATATTCCTTTTGACATCTGAATGAGTAAAACTCTTCTAAAAAACAGTGTGGCAATGTATCTCAGGCTTCTTAAAAATATTATTATTCGACATAATAATCACAGTCTTATAAATTTGTATAAGGCAATAATATAAAGAAATGAAAAATAAATATATTAACTATTATTTTAATAAGTACAATGTATTATTAATAGTGATAATAAAATAAAATTAATGGTTAACATTCACTGAGTTTCTTTGTCTCCTACACTATGGTAATCTCATTACATATATATAAAACCTGAATTTCAAACAATGATGAAATAATTTGACTGTATTATACAGGGTGAAATGTTATATCCGTCAAACACAGGTATGGATATTAGGAGGAAATATAGAAAATGCTTATAATATAATGTTAAGTTATATAACTATAAAGCTTTAGATTGTAATACTATCAAAATTCTCCATGATGTAAACAAGAACTTGAAAAACATGAAAAAGTAGAAATATCCCATTTTGTTGGAATATTGAAATTGTGGATATTTATGTTCTTTTTTATTTCCATTATTGGTAAAAATTTGTCCGTGCATTACATAGAACTCTTGGCATTATGGTGTAGCATAATAATAGCATAAAATCTTACAATGTATTTACCATAGGACAGGAACCTCCTTAAATTTAGAAATCTATTCTGCACATCTAACACTATTATTTATCTGATTTTATAGATGAAGAAATGAAAAGGACAGGTATTTTCAATAACTTTCCAAGATTATACAGCTAATGGCAGAGCCAGAACCAATTAAGTAAATTGGGCAATACATGTACAATGAACTCATGTTATCAAATTATCCAATATCCAAGGCTTCAAATTATATTATAGTGAATATTTAAAAGTGGAAAGGTTTTTTTTCCACTGGTATATTGAAAAAATAAACCTATCAATACTATTCAATAAGAAGTAAGCTTTAGACTATTCTATAGTAGTTATTTAATCTTTTATTTGTAGAGATTCTCATAATAAAAAGGTGTGGCTCTCAGCCTCTTGTAATATTAACGGTAAATTCTCTGCGATAGGTAGAGTAGGTAGCATCACTTTTTGATAAAAACAAAACAAAACTAAACAAACAAAAAAAACTGCCCTGAGGTTCAGGGAAGTCAAATCCTTTTCATGGTCATACCTACAGGAAGTAGGGAGGATGGAATCAGAACCTTTCCTATCACAGTCTGCACTCTGGCTGTTCTGCTTTACAGGGGAATCTCCTGGATTGGCCTTTTGCTCTGTATGCTCCTTTGGGTTTCCTTATCTGAGCAATATTGTGTTTAATTTCCCCAGAGAATTAAGGTCTCTGAATTCTGCTCTAAGAAGTTTTCAGGTGGGAGAAGAGCAGAAATTTAAGAGCATAAGAAGCTTATTTTTCTCTTTCATCACAACAAACACCCAGTAATTCAGGCATAAGAGATGGACAGAATTGTTAGCCTTAAACTCAAGGATGAATACAGTTTTTCCTTTTTCTTCAGAAATGTAGCTCATTAGAAAAACTTGACTTTTTAAAAAAATTATCCAGCACAGATAAAAATTCCTTCTTTCATAGTCTTGTATTTTTCCAGTAGTAACCATAATCTAGTGTCTGAAAAGAGAAAATGGATTCATGTTGCCATGCTGACCAGATGTATTTGTCAAGTCATCAAGTTCCTTTAAAGGCAGTGATATCCTTGAAATCAGTGTCAGTTTTATGACATAATAATTTTATAAACCATATACTCTATGTTAATTCTATTTTAGATGATAAATTTGATTAATTTTTAGCTACACCAACCTTCTTAAGATTACTATTATTTTGTAAATAATTGAATCAATAAATGTTTTAGATATTAATTTTAAAATATCTAATAGAAAGTAATAATTGCTACTTTTTAGTTTTGAGGCCTATTGAATGTTTGGGGTACACTTTAAAAATAATACATTTTAATTCAAAATCAGGTATAGAATATTGAAAGGAACCCCAGCAAATAAAGATCCTGAAACTCAAGTTATATTAGCTTCTTGGTAAGTCAACTTTTACTGGTATATATTGAATGCTTTTCCAATAGGCTTTATGGAAAATGCTCTTCATGCATTATTTCATTTTTTTTTTCCGTATAGTGACCACAACTGATGCATAAGGATGCTGAGGCAGAGAAAATTTAAGATACTCTTAGCAAATGGTGGAGCTAGAATCAAACCTAGAAGCCTTTCTTAGATTCCTGAAAATATTAATTTTTTTAAGTGATGATAAATAAAAACAGAAAAGCCCTTTACCATTTTGCCCAATAGCTTTATCGTAAACAAAGAACTCTAAGATCTGAGAAGTTAAGTGACTTACCCAAGGTTATGTAGCTGTGTCATAAAGTTAAAACTGAAATTTAAGTGACATGTGACTTTTATCTCAGTTGCTTTTCCTCTCAAAATTTCTACTGGATTTTAAAAGACAATGGAAAATCACCAGGACACTCAGACATGTTAAGTGTTTTGTTTTAAAATGATTTGCTTTCCAGCAATTCCAAGCTCAGCCATTTTATTTTTCACTCAGATTTTACATATATATCTTTATATCTTTTGATATTTCCAGTCACAGACATCTAGGCCATAGAAAGTCATAATGTCAGATTCCATTTGTTCTTCTGCCCATTTCAATTTTGTTTCTACAAAGCTTTCAATTCTACTTATTTTTTTTTTTTTTTTTTTTTTTTTTTTTTTTTTTTTTTTTTTTTTTTTTTTTTTTTATGCGTTACGCGGGCCTCTCACTGTTGTGACCTCTCCCGTTGCGGAGGACAGGCTCCGGACGCGCAGGCTCAGCGGCCATGGCTCACGGGCCCAGCCGCTCCGCGGCATGTGGGATCCTCCCAGACCGGGGCACGAACCCGCGTCCCCTGCATCGGCAGGCGGACTCTCAACCACTGCGCCACCAGGGAAGCCCAATTCTACTTATTTTTATCCTAGCTTTGGAGTTAGTTATTTACTTCACTGTCTGTCTAATTTAGATACTTTCTCTCTTGTCCCACTTGTCCCATATTCAGTGACATATCATTCTAAACTGTTTTGTCAGTCTTGCAAATTTGAATTCAACATCATTCACATTTTGCTTAGTTTTATAGAGATCCTTATGCATATCTTTGACAAGAGAATATCTCACTGATTTGTGGAAATGTGTGCTGTATATGGACAAGCATATAAACACAATCATTATTTCCATGGTTTACTCCAGTCCAGTTTTCCTATCCAAAATGAGTTTTTATGTTATCAGGTAGATTACAATGAAACATGTACCTGACTGTCATTTGTAACTAACTCCTTGAGAAACATTAAAAATACAGTATTAATTTTACTGGGAAACAGAAAAAGTATTTTATGTACTGTGAAACTTGATCCCATACTTTTTCAAATGATCAGAGGAAAAAATGTGATATGAGATATACTAAAATATAGAAAACACATAACAAGAAATTTTACCTCACCAATATGATATAGCCTGAAAGACAACCACATCCCAGGAATTCAGGATTTTTGGTTTAACTGGTTAGGTTTTACTCCAAAAGATATAGATAAAAAGAAGTGGAAAACACTATAATTTTTTGAGGAAATAGTTAATATGTGATAATATTGGATATATTACAGTTTTGTGGTATATAAGCTTTGAAAGTTAGATTGGAATACATGTATTATTGTTCAAAGTGAATATTAAAAATTTGGATCAGATCAGTGGTTTAAAAAAACACACTTTCTTTTAGATAAAATCTAAGAATATCTGATGTTCAAAACAATACACTGAAGCTGCTCCATTTCAAAAGGTGATTGGATATCTGAGAGCCCTGCTTATTCCCACCACTGGCACTCCCCTCCATGGCCTCAGAGTGGGTGTCTGGGGCTCTAGAGGTTCTGCAGAGAATAGTAAGAAAAATTCTGGCTTCAAATGTGTTTTTAAATTTACAGAATCGTAAAAGTCTTTTGACACATGCTTGTCCTTTCAATTCCTATCTCCTCCACTTGTGGAAACAGTTCTCTGGTAAGACATAATAAATCAACATACACTTTTTAGTAATGGGTCATTGACATTCTGCTATGAATGGAAAGACGTTTTCTGCTCAACATCCGGGTAAATTTTGCTGTGAAGCTTGTGTTAACTGTGGAGGTAAAATTCCCTGACATGCATGACATCATGATTACAAAAGTTTTCACCTATATTTACTTGGGATGAGATAAACTTGAAAGGAAAGGGATTGAGAGATCAAGAGGACTTTACACTTGCTTGGTGTGGGAGTGAGCAATGTTATCTAGAATTGGTCCTTTCTTCATAGTAAAACTGAAGTGATATGGAAACCCTGGAAGTATACAAAGATTATCAACACTAACACAAATTAGAACATGCATGGATGGCAATCAACAGAGCATCGTGATTCAATTTTCTCATCTGGCATCTTCAAGAAAAAAAAAAAATGAAAGAAAAGCCAGAGAAATGAATCATAGTGAATAATGTGTAAACATATTCAGGTAGTGGCACCAATTATAGTCATTTTGTAACAATAACAGTATTGTTATTGAAACTAATCTATACAAACTTTGGCACTTGGCATGAGGCTATTTATACATAGAAAACTTTCTTCTCAATCCTCATTAGTAGAGGTGATTGAAAGCACTGTGCAGTTACATGGCAAGAAAAGCAGTGTAACAAATATCTAGGTTAACTCTCCTGCTATCTGTAATTATATGGTCCTGAACCTCTTGTCATTCAGTAGAACATTATGGTGACCCATATTATTAATGAATAGTACCAACTAGACATGGGAGCAGAAAGTGGCAAATTCCATAGACTTCCTAGGAAGACATAGGTATGACAGGAGGTACAAAAAAAATTACAGAAAAAAGAAGGGCCTGTGAACTTTTTTGGAACCTAGGGGTCTAGGATATACTACCTTATCCCCTTTAAGGTACAAGACAAGTCACTGCACCTTGCATCTCACTAAGAAAGAGGCACAGCACTTGGGATTTTATTATACTCTTTTACCTCGTTTTTTGGGTGACTTCAACAGTTGTCCAGTTTCAAGTGAGGCCCAGTACATGACAACTCTTAAGAATTTTCAGGCTGTAGGAAAGCTGCTATCTCACTTGGGACTTAAGATTTAATAGATTCAGTCTTGTTAGATGTATCCATGATGAATAACAATGGTCTGTGGAGTCAGGAATGCCACCAAATAGACCCCTGGGGTTCTGAAACAAGGTGATATCCTCCTCAGAAGAGAATTCTTTTCTTTTCTACAAAGAGCTATTGGTATTCATGTAGAGAATGATCCCTTGATAATAGTACACTAATTGACGAGGTGGCCACGGCTAGCCATCATGAGCTATGTGCCATTCAATTCCCAGGGCATAATGTTAGGCAGGCACAGTAGGAATCCATTGCATGATGGTAGTGGAACAATCAGAAATGAGCCTGATCAGGTGCAGAAGACATGAAAAAGCAGTTGTCTCATAATCATAAACTGCTCATATTCATAGTTCTCATACCACCAATATCTTTTGCAACAATGCCACACATACAGCTTCATGGGAAGACCCCAACAATCAACTGATGGAAGAAGAAAGGATATGAGTCTTTACAAAGGGGTTGACATGAAATGTGAGAATAAGTTGGACAAAGATAACTGCTACATTGCTGTCCCTACGTAAGTTTGTCATGAGAATAAAGCTGAAGGTAAATACTTCCAATCACCAGAGCTGCTAGTAGAACATTTGTGTGTTCATATAACATGAAGAGAGATGGAAACTACAGATATTCTGTGATGCTGGGGAAATGAAAAATAAACTTGGCTGGTTGATCTCAGGTCTGGCACTTGGGCAAGAATTATGTGAATGAACCTATGGAACTGAACATGCAGATTGTTATGTTTCTCATATAATGCCAATAAGAGGTCATGCAGCACAGAAGAGGCTCTCAAAAACCAAATGGACAGGATTACTCAACCTGGGGGTGTTGTCACCTTCTCTCTTCAGCTTAACCTGGAGTGGACATGGACCCACAAACAGAGTGGAAATGGTGGCAGGGTTGGGGTCATGATTGTTGTCAACAGCACAGGTTATCTCACTACAGCTGGTCCAGCTCCTGACATGGTCAGTATGCTAGTAGTAGAGGCTGATGCTGGGCTCTTGAGACAACATTATATTTTGGAGAGACCAGCCATGTACTAGTCGTAGTTAGTTAAAATTTCATACTTTCCACTTACAAGGAGAGTTGATTTATTCTTAACAGAATCAACACGTGACCTGGATATTAGTATAAATTCTCTGTCCACAGTGACTTCACCTATGTATTTTGTCAGTGGTGTTCAATATATGAACTTGAACCAAGAGACACATTTATAGGACAGAAGAGGATCAGTGGGCCCAGAAGTATAGGATTATTGTAAATAGAGCTGCAATGAACATTGGGGTACATGTGTCCTTTTGAATTATGGTGTTCTCAGGGTATTCGCCCAGTAGTGGAATTGCTGGGTCATATAGTAGTTCTATAGAGTCTGTCATACAGAGTGAAGTAAGCCAGAAAGAGAAAAACAAATATCATATGTTAAAGCATACGTGTGGAATATAGAAAAATGGTACAGATGAACCTGTTTGTAGGGCAGGAATAGAGACGTGGAGTGGAAGGGGAGGGGAGGACGAACTGAGAGATTAGGTTTTACATAAATGCACTACTGTGTGTAAAGTAGATAGCTAGTGGGAACCTGCTGTATAGCACAGGGAGCTCAGCTCAGTGCTCTGTGATGACCTAGATGGGGGGGGAGGGCAAGAGGGGAGGGAGGTCCAAGAGGGAGGGGATATAGGTATGCATATAGCTGATTCACTTCATTGTATAGCAGAAACTAACACAAAATTATAAAGCAATTTTACTCCAGTTTTTTAAAAAAAAGAACTATAGGATTATATCATATAACACGTATGTCTTAACCTGGAAGTGGCTGGATTTAATAGAGCATTGGAAGGGCCTATACTAAAGGCAAACCTCAGCTGAATCTGCAGCTTGGACAGATCACAATGAAAGGTTAGGATAATGTCAAAATGGACCATGTAGCATAGTATCTCCCTTATAATGAAAACTTACAGGTTTAGGAATAAGGGATGAAATAGAGTGGACTCGTCTTATTATCACTCTCACTATTCACTCATTTGTGGAATTTGTGCCTCCCATCTCTGCAAATGTATATCTGCTAGATTTGAGGTCCATGTTACAAAGAGTTCAACACTTCTATCAGAGTATCCTCTCAGGTTTCACTGAACTGAAGACTGTATGTACCACCTGTCCACATTGGACTCCTCCTGCCAACAGGCCAGGTGGCAGAAAAAGAATTTCTCTATTGGCTGTTGTAATCAACCTTGATAACTATGAGAAGACATAGTTGTGAATACATAATTTAGAAAGTGAGGAATGTTTGCAACACAGAGTTCATTACCTTATCTCCTAGAGCATCTCTGCCCAGTGATAACTGTGGATGGGCAACTGAAGCAACATGCACAAGGCAAATAAGTGCTCATATATCTCATGATGAAGATCTGGGTCATCGTAGTACAATTTAGAATGGGTGTTGAAGGAGACTGATGATGAATATTAAATATTTTCCTAGGACCAGCTGCAGAAGCAGTGACAGTAGGGGGTTTAGCTAACCCTCTCTAAATTTTTAAGGCAATTACAAGCGATCATATTTTGAAGTTTAGACTCCCTCTGAGGTCAAATCAAAGCTTAAGAAAGAATTGCATTACAGCTATTGTAGCAGGAGCCACACCAACTTCAGCACTCAGGTCAGATACCATGAGAAAACAGAAGCTTTGGCTTTCCCAGATGTAAGGCACATCCTGATTGTGTGGTTGAGTAAATTGTTCTGTTGGGTGATCTTTGATCAATGAAAGGGAAAATGAAGAAGTTAGCATATAAATTGGTTGCTTTTTCTTCCCCACATAGACTGTTTTGAGATGCAGGAAATGTATTTACCTTATCTGAAGATATACCGTATGATTGAGTGACCAGCTGTGTTATCTGTGACCATAAAGTCAGTTTGATAAGAAACAACCTTTGATTTTCTTTCTCCCTTCCCTTTCTCATGTTCCTTCTTCCCTAATTCTGGGTCTTTTGAGATTGCTTACCTTAAATAAGTATAATATGTCAACTTTGTCTCAGCATCTGTTTTCTAAGAACCCTGGGTTAAATGTGGAGTTACAGTCAAAGAGGAAGAGTCCTCTTTGACACAGCTTTTTACTTCCCAGTGTGAATGGCTGCTCCAGGTAAAGGCAGAAGGTACAAAACTGTGGTTCTCCATCCCGATGCTCAGTACCTAACGTTGAGTCTATCTTACACAGCAACATTATCCTTCTGATTTTCTCTCAAAAATTCCTCTTTACTATCTTATACTAAAAAGTTAACTTGTCTGTTATCAATTCACATACAGGTCTCAAGTAAAGTTGTTGACCTGGCACAATTTTTCCCAATTGTACACCTGGGCCCAAACATATGAAAGACATGTTTCATGAAATAGAACATGACTGTTAAGGAAACAGTTGTGTTTTTGCATGAGAAATAAATGTTGTTAAATACCTTGAAACTTGTTTTAAAAGTTTAGCATATAGGGTCATGGACTAAACTAAGTGGTTTCCTTGAAAAAGGTTTGCACAACCATTTTAATGCTTGGTTCTTCCTAAAAGATCCAGATCTGAAAATGTTAATAAAAACTTGCATCTCCAATTTCAAGTTAGTTCCACCTTTATCATTCCAAAACTCACTTCGAGTCCTTTAAGAAAGGGAAAGGATGTGACGATAGGTAAAGGAAAATGACAAGACATCTGGAGGTTCTCCTACCAGTGCTGAATCCATGACAGTGACATTCTTGTTCTTTCAGATCAGGTCACTATTAAAACCAACTGAGAAGGACTATATCACTGCCAGACTGCCTCACTCTCTCTAAAAGCTGGGAGGTGTTTATATTTCTTTATAGAAAACTTCCTTTAAAATTTATATAAGATGAGTAACTGGAGCCTTATCTAACTTAATTCTGTCTATTTGTAGTCAAATTTTAATTAACCTTGTCCTAGGAGTCCAATATTCTGGGACACAAGACATGAATGTTCTTTCAAATGGAACTACATATTTGTAAAAGTAATAAGCTCACTAAGTTTTCTAGACAATAAAAACTATGCTTTTGGGCTTCCCTGGTGGCGCAGTGGTTGGGAGTCCGCCTGCTGATGCAGGGGACACGGGTTCGTGCCCCGGTCCGGGAGGATCCCACATGCTGCAGAGTGGCTGGGCCTGTGAGCCATGGCCGCTGGGCCTGCGCATCTGGAGCCTGTGCTCCGCAACGGGAGAGGCCGCTGCAGTGAGAGGCCCATATACCGAAAAAAAAAAAAAAAAAACACTGTGCTTTTGAAAATACACATATATATGTGTATATGTGAATAATACATGCAACTAAGTATAAATATATGTTTAATATATATTTAAGTAAATATTTAAATATACAAATAAATGTATAAATAAGTATATATGTGTGCTAGTATATGTGGGTACACCTGTGTGTAAGGAATGAGGGAATGAATGTCAACACAGGGAATGTTAATATTCCAACAAATTACAATCTTTCCCATAGTTTCCAATAATGCATCCTATACATACTGTACACCGACATAGAAACACAGATATGTACCCAAGTTGACACTGACTGGTTATAAATTCCTAGGATTGGACATCTGCCCTGTCTTTGTAGTCTGAATAATGGGCCCTAACACCTGGAGCAAAGAATTATGAAGGCAGTATCTTAACAGATATTGTATAATACATACCAAGTTCTATTTTTGTAGACTTCCTCATTTTAACTTCCTATGTCTATATTAGCTTATGAATGGAACAATCAATGGTTAAGAAAACGTTTGGAAAATAGTAGCCATTCAACATAAAACAATATTGAAATGAATTTCTATACAAAAACACAAATGTCATATTTTGTCTTATGCCTAACATATATTTTATAGCTAACTTCACTGCTGTCTCTTTGCTTCCTATAGTGAGTGCTGAAAAGACTGTATTATCTTCTAGGAAGACCACATAAATATGTAGCTAGTATCTTTTCAAATGTCTGTCTTTCATTTTTTCAAAGATGTTAAAACTGATCCAAATAAAGAGGCAGCAGCTACCACATTTAGAAACTGTAGGTTTGGACATTAATTTACTATGAGTAGTGCACCCTGGAGACTAGACACAAGGCATTAGAGAACTGGGCAATAAAAGCAAAAAAGGAGATTCTTCAGCAAGAATAAAGTGTTTGAATAAAAAAGTATGGCTCTAAGTTATATTTTTTACCCACTTCCTATGTGATTAATGTATATCTCACTCTACTACCCCCACCCATTTGGCTGTAGATTTTATGAATATATAAATTAAGTAATACTATTTCATTGATCCAGATAAAAGTAGTTAGCATTACTGTCCTTATATACAAAACAAAAGGAAAAGGAAAAATTTTTACACTTCTAACACTTATTTATCTTAAAACTGAAAGTTTGTACCTTTTGACCACTTTCATCCTATTCCTCTGGTAAACATAAATCTGATATCATTTTCTATGAGTTTGTTTTTTTGTTTGTTTGTTTTCTGAAATATAACTGACATACAACACTGCATTAGTTCCTGGTGCACAACATAGTGATTTGATATACAATACAAAATGATTATGTCACATTATTGAAAATTTAAAATAGTAAAATAGCTACCATTTATTGATCATTTAGTATGTACCCACATTGACTTACATGTGTTATCTGTAATTCTCTTCAGAGTAGATATTACTGTTCAAATTTTATGAAAGAGGATTTAATCATAAAAGATTAAATCCTTTCCACATACCCACAGCTAGTAAGTGGTAAAGTCAAGATCTAAACCTATAGGTTTCCAACTCCAAATGTCATGTCTGTTAGAATTCCATTCTAACCTAACCATTTCTATAAGACTTTTCTATGTCCATAAAAAATCTTTTACCATGTGTGTACAAGATTTCTTAATGTTTGGTTACAATCTTTTGGTTTTTTTTTGGAAGAAAGGGAAAAAGAGCAAGTGTGAGCCTCTATATGGGGAAATAATCAGACTTTAAAAATGATTACTTCATGCTAAATAAATAAAAGTATTCATTATCAAACATTATTTCCCTAGGAATATATTGCTTTGAGTAACAGAGATAAAGTTGTATGAGACTAGATCACTGGCATATTTTACATTCTAATATTTGTTAACCTTTGTTTTCCTAGGTGAGCTAAAACAGCTGAGACAGTAATAGTTACCACTTCCTTCATGACAATGGTCCAGTGAAGAGCAAGCTGCTCTGTTTATGTTTGGGAGGAACAAGTGGAGAAGAGCCTCTGCTTTTTGCAGACGGTGGAGGAGAGAGAATACTATCAAAGGACTGAGATACAGCTTGGTGCATCCTTTCCCTGATGCCTTATTTTTTATCTGCACACATCTTGGCAGAACCATAAGCATGATCCAAAATTCCTATATTTCAAGGGGAATCACTAGTATAGAGAGAGCTGTTAACCCCTTTTACATGCACAGGTAGTATCCAAGGGCTGCACTGTAAACAGGATTGGGAGAAGTGAACCAGAATAGTTGGTAAACATATTTTTGTGTCTACTATACACAATTAACAAATGTATCTCCTTTATGGAAGGGGTTGATTTGATTGCTCAATTTTCAATAAAAATTTGTCTTAAACTCGGAAATCTATCTTTAAATTTCTTCAATTAGAAGTTATTGTACAATATATGGGGCATTTATCATTTGGTGGTCTGCTATTCTTGTGTAATGTTTTCTGTGTAGCTATTGTGTTCACAATCATAATTTTAATGGCTCCATACAATTAAGATTATATCTATATAATTACCTTAATGAAAAATATTTAATTGCTGCTGTTGTTTACCTTTTTTAGCCACCTCTAATTATTCTTTTTATGGAAATCAGATAAGACATTCATCTTTTTCCTTGTGCCAGTTAATACCCTCAGAGAGATTCAGAGAAGAAGGAATATTGGCTATGTGCATACCATTTAAAGGTGTTCAAAAGATAGTATGCCACAAGGGGAGAGGCATTTTGTCCCCTTGATGGACACTCTTCTACATATAATTTTGGAAATATGTACCATATTCTATCATACTTTTCTTGGGCTTGGCATGAATGAGAGCACAATAAAATCTTTTTTTCTGAAAAACTGTAATTAAAAACAAAATTTTGCCCTGTTTTATCAAGCTACAAAAATAGTTCACTAGGGGCTTCCCTGGTGGTGCAGTGGTTGAGAGTCTGCCTGCCAATTCAGGGGACGCGGGTTCGTGCCCCGGTCCGGGAAGATCCCACGTGCCGTGGAGTGGCTGGGCCAGTGAGCCATGACCATTGAGCCTGCGTGTCCAGAGCCTGTGCTCTGCAACGGGAGAGGTCACAACAGTGAAATCACTAGGATTGTCAGCACAAAAATTTAGGATTAATTTTATATTTTGCTTAGCTTTCTGTTGTCATATTTTAAAAGCTATGTCTTCAGTACGGAAACTATAGAAATTTTACAGATAATGATATTCTGAAAGCAAACCACAAATCCTATTTTTTTTCAAGTATTTCTGACAAAAGTTACTTTTGATGTAATTCATGTGATTGTTTTTATCTTTGACTATGCAACTGTATGCTTGGATCATAATTGAAATTGGATTCATTCAGGGCTTTGTTTATTTTGTTGGTTGTATATTATGTGGCATTACAGACGATGTTTGATCCCAAATCTATGTAGTGCTTATTACTAATATTCACACAAAACAGAAATCCCTAATTTCATATATTTTTATATTTGTAGTTGCTTAACCCAGATTATCTTGAATCCGATAAGGAGCTACATTAGCAATTTATATACCCAAAAGCAATTTTGTATACTTAAATATTAAAAGACACATAAAAGCATTTCATATTTGCATCTTAAAAATGTATTTCAGGGCTTCCCTGGTGGCGCAGTGGTTGAGGGTCCGCCTGCCGATGCGGGGCACACGGGTTCGTGCCCTGGTCCGGGGGGATCCCACATGCCGCGGAGCGGCTAGGCCCGTGGGCCATGGCCGCTGAGCCAGTGCGTCTGGAGCCTGTGCTCCGCAACGGGAGAGGCCACAGCAGTGAGAGGGCCACGTACCGCAAAAAAAAAAAAAAAAAATGTATTTCAATGTTTAACTATTTTATTTTATGTACTATTTTTTCCAGCTTTATTGGGATACAATTGACATATAACATTGTGTAATTTTAAGGTGTACAGCATGACAGTTTGATAGATGCATATACTGCAAAATGATCAACACAATAAGACTAGGTAACATATTCATTACCTCATATAATTACTTTTTTTAAATGGTGAGAGCACTTAAGATTTACTCTCTTAGCAACTTTGAAGTGTATAATACAGTGTTGTTAACTATGGTCACCATGCTGAATATCAGATGTCCAAAATCTATTCAGCTTATAACTGGAAGTTTGCCCCCTTTGACTAACATTCTCCCATTTCCCCCATCCTCCAGCCCCTGATAACCACCATTCTACCCTGTTTCTATCAGTTTGGCTTTTTTTTTACAGATTCCACATATAAATGAGATCATGCAGTATTTGCCTTTCTCTGTCTGACTTATTTCACTTAGCATAGTTGTTTGGCTATGTTTATTTACACAATATGCTGTAGTACAAATAAAAAATCAATGTACTAGCAACTAAAATTAATCAATTTTATATGAGTACTTTTCTCAGGTCAGAAGCAAGAGCAAGTTAAGTTACCAAAGTACAGGACATTTTACCTATTATTTTGCTTATAGAACTTAGATGACTAACATATGCAAATAATATTTGTAAAAATTAATACATTGGTTAAATTGCAGAATCACTGACAACTCAAAAAATGTTGACTGATAGCAAGAATCAACATATAATTTTATTTCTTACTTTCCAATAAATTTAGAGACTGTATATGATATATGACACCAATTATGGTGTCATATTTCTGTACTTGAATCTATACACAGCTACGTTTTATATTTATGAAAGAGTTTCCTGAATTACATTACTGAAACTAAGTTCCTATATATAAAAATATTACAGTTTGCAGGTTTCTGTAACCTTTGTGTCTATGTGAAGTTGCATACCTGGAATGATACTAGAGAGGAGATGGAAAGCGATAATGTTGGCCAGGATGTCATGCTTGCAATATTTGGTGGCATCTCCCACAAATCAAGATTTGGAGATTACGTGTCACTCTTGATACACTGAGACCTTATGGTAGTCGAAGTTCCATGAAATTTAAAAGAAGTCATCCATGTAATGACACTATCTTGGTGTTATTAATATTATACATTTTAGGATGAAATTTTCCACTCAAGCATTGTGAACCGGAATCCACCTGGTGCCACTGTGACCTCTATCAGACATATCTGGTGCAAAGTTAGGTATAAGCTTCTAAGATTATTCACTTGTTTATTTTTCCCATGGGAAAGAACAAGACAGTGAATCCTGCTGACACTTGCCAAGAAGCCTTCCTCCATCACAATTTTTCTAAGAAGTAGGGGATTTCAGATGGATAATAAAATGGAACAAAAAACTATGAATTCCTTGAAGTTGCAATATTGAAAACAGTTTGTTCCATGTTTATATAGTCTTGCTTTGATTAGAGTTCAGCAGGGTCTTGCCCTTAATGATCAATAGAGTGATGCTTAGTTATAGTTTGTCTGAAATAGCCAGGGTAGTTCTGTCCTATTTTCTAAGCATAATTATTAAGTCTTGCCTTCACTCTTACATACTACACTGGATGATAAGTTATATAATCACACTACTTAGAAGACCATCTTGAAATTTCTTCTTCCTATTCCATGGCCTGATATGAAGGTCTCTAGTTCCCTGCCTAAGGGAATTCTAGTCTACTCTTTAATGAGTACTCTGAAAATTTAAGGCAGTGCTTAAGTTTTAGGAGCTTCTTTCATATGGAGGAATCTAATTTTAATACCTCAATAACACGGTAGAGTAGAAAGAAACCTTGGTCATTACAATGGGAGATAACCTACGTTTACATTTCAGTTTTTATACTAGTAATGCTATTGTTTTGTCTTACAAAAGGTTTTAATTTCCTTACCAAATATATAATTCATTATTTATAACCTTAATTTTCTTATTACACTGTATTTTTTAAGAAGGCAGGTGTTTTTCTCAAATTTCTAGTTTTGTGCTATGTATCTCAGTTCTGGAAGCAATACTTTCATATGTTTGATGCTCAATAAGTATTTGTTAAATGAAGAGAAGTAAGGGATGACTTTGGGCTATCAGCTTCCATAGCAATGAGAAGTAAATGTGATAACATGTGTAAGTTTAGGGGGATGTACTAGGCTGTAAATAACTGTAAGTCCTCCTCCTAAAGCATTTGCCAGTACTGTTTAATATTTTTTAGTAAAAAAAACAACTACCAAAACTTGTTTGGCCTTTGTGATATACATTTTGTTAAATTTATCTATTCCTTTTTATTACATCATTCACTTTTATTATTTCACCTAAGTTATTTAATCTTTAAAAATGCTTAATTTGGGGCCATTAAAATATGGAAAGAGAAACTGAGTCTCCCAAAACTGCGTTCCCTTGCTGAGTCTGTGATTAACCTCTCTATCCAAAATTTTATTCCTTTTCTTGTCCTGACCCTCTCCCCCACGGAATTGCCAGGTATCAAAGAAAAGGGGGAATGAAAACCAAGTAGGAATTTGCAGGGCCCACCTGGGTACAAAAACCCCTTTGTGTCCCCCAATTTCTTGTTTGTAGAAGAAGGCTTTAGTCTCCTAGGTCTTCCCTGAGTTCCAAAAAGAAAACTCAACCAGTCACTAATTGGAGAAGTGATGGAATGCAGAAACAAAGGAAAAGCAGTTAAGCTTGAACAATAGTTCAGTGACAAAACAAAGTCCTAGCTCCTCCTCAAGGGATATACATAACAATCTGATGCATATCTTTGAGTTGTTCTGAAGAAACTAAGAACCACCCACTCCCAGGTGGAAGCTGGTGACTACATGCTGACCACAAGCACGTGGACCCCAGACTGGTTGGAACCAAAATGTTGATGATTAAGATTTCCAAAACATCACCCTGTTACCTCACCAGCAACCAGTCAGAAAAGTCCATGAGCTGCAACCCTCAACCCAAATGTTGCCTCTAAAACGCTTCCCTGAAAGTCATCAGAGAGTTCCAATCTTTTGAGCATGAAGCTGCTTGTTCTCCTTGCTTAGTGCCCTGCAGTAAACACTATACTTTTCTTCACCATCACTGGTGTCAGTAGATTGGCTTTGCCATACAGTGGGCAAGCAGACCCAAGTTCTGTTCAATAACAAGAGTATAGATAACTCTATGTTTTAAGAAAAGAATATATCTATGAGATGCTTATGGCATTTCAAATAGATGCTCAAAATAATCCAGATGATATATTGTACTAAAATATTGCCTCTTAGATGAATTTTTCAGTCTTACATTTACCTTATATATATAAAAAAAAAGTCAGAGATTCAGATTAACATTGGAAATTTTGCTCCCCACAACATTGGCAAGGCCAGTTACCAAAAAGTAGTTCAGGATTGTAATTTATAAAGTGATTTTTAGTCTCCAGGGCCATAAATTCATGAAAACATTTTGGATTCTTTATTATACTGATTTCTGCCATTGCTTAATCTCCCAGCTGGCCTGTTGCACTACCACTGAAGAGCTTTGTGGTATAAAGTGCTTCTGAGGGTATTTTCATGAGTAAAAACTTTCTGAATGGTAAATGGTATTGGAAACAAATCAATAGACAAATAACAAACTAGAAAAAACATTGAACGCACACAATAAATTACATTTTTTTAATTTTTAGAAAGAATACAACTCATTCTAAAAAAATAAGTTAAAAAAAAGCAACAACAAAACAAACACAACATACCCAATAGAAGAATAAGCAAAGTAGAGAAACAAGAAGAACTGAAGTGCTACAGCCTATGGAACGAAAACAACATTCACAGAAAGATAGACAAAATGAAAAGGCAGAGGACTATGTACCAGATGAAGGAACAAGATAAAACCCGAGAAAAACAACTAAGTGAAGTGGAGATAGGCAACCTTACAGAAAAAGAATTCAGAATAATGATAGTGAAGATGATCCAGGACCTTGGAAAAAGAATGGAGGCAAAGATCGAGAAGATGCAAGAAACGTTTAACAAAGACCTAGAAGAATTAAAGAACAAACACCTAAAAGATTTAAAGAACAAACAAACAGATGAACAATACAGTAACTGATATGAAAAATACACTAGAAAGAATCAATATCAGAATAACTGAGAGAGAAGAACGGATAACTGACCTGGAAGACAGAATGGTGGAATTCACTGCTGCAGAACAGAGTAATGAAAAAAGAATGAAAAGAAATGAAGACAGCCTATGAGACTTTTGGGACAACATTAAACGCAACAACATTCACATCATAGGGGTCCCAGAAGGAGAAAAGAGACAGAAAGAACCCAAGAAAATATTTGAAGAGATTATAGTCGAAAACTTCCCTAACATGGGAAATGAAATAGCCACTCAAGTCCAGGAAATGCAGAGAGTCCCAGGCAGGACAAACCCAAGGAGAAACATGTCGAGACATGTAGTAATCAAATTGACAAAAATTAAAGACAAAGAAAAATTATTGAAAGCAGCAAGGGAAAAATGACAGATAACATACAAGGGAACTCCCATAAAGCTAACAGTTGATTTCTCAGCAGAAACTCTATAAGCCAGAAGGGAGTGGCATGATATATTTAAAGTGATGGAAGGGAAGAACCTACAACCAAGATTACCTGGCAAGAATCTCATTCATATTTGACAGAGAAATCAAAAGCTTTATAGACAAGCAAAAGCTAAGAGAATTCAGTACCACCAAACCAGCTCTACAACAAATGCTAAAGGTACCTCTCTAAGAGAGAAACATAAGAGAAGAAAAAGACCTACCAAGTCAAACCCAAAACAATTGAAAAATGGTAATAAGAACATACATATTGAACGTGAATGGATTAAACGTGAATGGATTAAATGCTCCAACTAAAAGACACAGGCTCACTGAATGGATAAAAAAACAAGACCCATATGTACGCTGTCTAAAAGAGACACACTTCAGACCTAGGGACACATACAGCCTGAAAGTGAGGGGATGGAAAAAGATATTCCATGCAAATGGAAATCGAAAGCAAGCTGGAGTAGCGATACTCATACCAGATAAAATAGACTTTAAAATAAAGAATGTTATATGATACAAGGAAAGACACTACACAATGATCAAGGCATCAATCCAAGGAGAAGATATAACAATTATAAATATATATGAACACAACATAGGAGCACCTCAATACATAAGGCAAATAGGCAAATGCTAACAGCCATAAAAGAAGAAATCAACAGTAACACAATAATAGTGGGGGACTTTAACACCTCACTTACACCAATGGACAGATCATCCAGAGAGAAAATTAAGAAGAAAACACAAGCTTTAAATGACACAATAGACCAGGTAGATTTAATTGATATTTATGGGACATTCCATCTGACAACAGCAGATTACACTTTCTTCTCAAGTGCACACAGAACATTTTCCAGGATAGATCACATTTTGTGTCACAAATAAAGCCTTGATAAATATAAGAAAATTTAAATCATATAAAGCATCTTTTCCAACCACAACCCTAGGAGATTAGAAGTCAATTACAGGGAAAACAACCCATAAAAACCACAAAGACAAGGAGACCAAACAATATGATACTAAATAACCAAGAGATCAATGAGGAAATCAAAAAATGCCTAGAGACAAATGACAATGAAAACATGATGACCCAAAAACCTATGAGATGCAGTGAAAGCAGTTCTAAGAGGGAAGTTTATAGCAATACAATCCCACCTAAAGAAACAAGAAAAATCTCAAATAAGCAATCTAACTTTATACCTAAAGTAACTAGCGAAAGAAGAACAAACAAACCCAAAGTTAGTAGAAGGAAAGAAATCATAAAGATCACATCAGAAATAAATGAAGTAGAAACAAAGAAAACAATAGCAAAGATCAATAAAACTAAAAGCTTGTTCTTTGAGAAGATAAACAAAATTGATGAACCTTTAGCCAGACTCATCAAGAAAAAGAGGGAGAGGACTCAAATCAATAAAATTAGAAATGAAAAAGGAAAAGTTACAACGGACACCGCAGAAATACAAAGCATCATAAGAGACTACTACAAGCAACTCTATACCAATAAAATGGACAACCTGGAAGAAATGAACAAATTATTAGAAAGTTATAACCTTCTAAGACTGAACCAGGAAGAAATAGAAAATATGAACAGACCAATCAGAAGTAATGAAATTGAAACTGTGATTAAAAGTCTTCCAACAAACAGAAGTCCAGGACCAGATGGCTTCACAGGTGAATTCTATCAAACATTTAGAGAAGACCTAACACCCATCCGTCTCAAACTCTTCCAAAAAACACACCCAAACTCATTCTATGAGGCCAGCACCACCCTGATACCAAAACCAGACAGAGATACTATAAAAAAAGAGAAAATTACAGACCAATATCACTGATGAATATAGATGCAAAAATCTTCAACAAAATACTAGCAAACAGAATCCAACAACACATAAAAAGGATCATACACCATGAACAAGTGGGATTTATCCCAGCGATGCAAGGATTCTTCAATATATGCAAATCAACCAGTGTGACACACCATATTAACAAATTGAAGAATAAAAACCATATGATCATCTCAATAGATGCAGAAAAAGCTTTTGATGAAATTAAATACATATCTATGATAAAAACTCTCCAGAAAGTGGACATAGACATATACCCAGAGAAAACCATAATTCAAAAAAGACACATGTACCCCAATGTTCATTGCAGCACTATTTACAATAGTCAGGTCATGGAAGCAACCTAAATGCCCATCGACAGACAAATGGATAAAGAAGATGTGGTACCTATATACAATGGAATATTATGCAACCATAAAAAGGAATGAAATTGGGTCATTTGTAGAGATGTGGATGGACCTAGAGCCTGTCATATGGAGTGAAGTAAGTCAGAAAGAGGAAAACAAATATCATATATTAATGCATATATGTGAAATCTAGAGAAATGATAGAGATGAACCAGTTTGCAAGGCAGAAATCGAGACACAGATGTAGAGAACTAATGTATGGACACCAAGGGGGGAAAGAGGGGGTGGGGGTGGGGGTGGTGGCCATGGGATGAAATGGGGGATTGGGATTGACATGTATACACTAATATGTATAAAAAAGATAACTAATAAAATGTGCTGTATAAAAAATTAATAAATAAAATTAAAAACAAACAAAAAAGAATAGGCAAAGTATATGAATAGTTAATTTACACAAAAAAGAAATTAAGACTCTCTAGTAAACATATGAACAGATGGTCAATTCTGTGAATAACTAAAGAAATACAAATGAAAACAAGAAATATTTATAATTTTTACCAATATAGTTTAAAATACATGAAAATGTTACTTATACCAAATGTTTAGGGTATAGGGAAATGTGGGTAAATTAAACACACTCCTGTACTTCTGATGGTAATCCAACTTTGCACAGCTTTTTGATGATGATTTGCAATGATTAAAGTAGGGGACCAGTAAATAAAATAAAATTCAAAAATTCCAAAGAGAAACTAAATAAAATAAAATAAAGTAGGGAACAATTTGACCTAACATTCCAATCTTTCTGACTTGCCTTAAAGAATCACTTACATATGTGCACAAGGCAGCTTATGAAAAATTCTCATTTTAACATTGTGTATATTACCTATGAATTGGAAACATTAATCACTAGGTACTTGATAAAATACAATGAAACACCAAATATCCACCTAAAAGCATAGGATAGTTGTGTATGCATTGATATGGAAATATCTCCAACCTATATTAATGGAAAATGCATGATGTTGATGTATACTATATCCCAGAGTTTTTCACAACAGTTTTCTAATGTATCCCCATGACATCCCTATGAGTTAGGTAGTGAAACGGAGCAGGACCCTTAGGTCCTTGCCCCGCCATGTCCTCAGCCTGCCTTTTGTCTGTGGAAAAACTTTAGCCAAAGAATAAATTTAATCAGAGAAGTGAGAAAATGCAGAAACAAAGGAAAATAATCAAAGGAAACCAAATAATAATAGTCATTAAGCATAGTCAGGGCCTTTAGTTCCTCCTTAAGGGCTACAGATAATATTCTGAGCCATATCCTGTGAGCTGTCTTATAGATACTGAAACCCCTGCCAGGTGGAAGAAGTTAACTACATGATGACAGGTTGTAGCCATGACATAAGCTGCCACATTTCCGAGAACTGGCCTCAAAGAAATGGAAACAAACTGACCCTGGAACTGAAGATTAACTGTACCTAAAACAATCAAGATGACGCTGGTCAGACCACCGATGACCAGTTTCAAGGTGACTGTCAGAGCTGACTGTACTGTTTCTAAACACAGCCCCCTACCTCTGCCTATAAAACTCTTTCTCACTGATTGTCAGTGGGGGGGGGTGTGTGTGGCATGGGAAGAGTTGGCCTTTGGACAGGTGTCCGTCCTGCCACCCCCCCAAATCCCCCCCACCACCAGTTGTTGGCATCCAAAATAAAGCAAATTTTCCTTTCCACCAACCTAGCCTCTTTATTGGCTTTTGAGCAACGAACAGCCAGACCCCACTTTTGGTTACAGTAGTAGTATTTTTTTCATTTTAAATAAGAAGAAACTAAAGCTTTTTTTTTTGGTGTGGGGAGACCTTACTCAAGATCACAGACATGAAGAGTGTGGAGCAACTGATTTGATTCCAGATGATGTATATTCAGTCATTATAATGTACTTTCTTAAAGTATATGTTTCTGTATCCTAGTCTGTTCCATAAATTGAATTCTACTTCTAAGTGCTGACATTACACCGTCATAACTATTATACAAAGAATTTTGATGCATGATTCTCTTTACATTTAATGTTCCACACGAGTTTTAGAATAAGAAATCAATTGAAATTTTAATGGAATTGCTGTAAATGTGTAGATTAGTATTTGGAGAGTTATTTATATACTTTTGAGTCTTTCTGTATTGATATGGTTCCATTTATTCAGATCTTTCTCATTGATGTCCTTCTTCCTCTTTTTTGTTGATATGGATCTTTCACATTTACTGTAAAGTTGATGTCTTATTATTTTATATTTATGATTTTATTCTATTATAATTTCCCTTCTGTTATAGCAAATGTATATTTTGAAATTTTATTGCTATTTTACTTATTTGAGTGCACCTACAGTAATTATAAATGTTTTCCTATGATCACTGATCACTTCCATATCTCCCAGATCTCTTTTTCAGTATAAGGTCTTCAGCTGCAAATTCCCCTACCATGAGCATTTTCAGAGCTCAACTCCAAAAGTTGGAGAGGCATTGCTTATATTCTCACTACTGTAAAATTTTCCTGAAAGGAGCTGGGGTTTTTTTTGGGGGGGGGGTGATGTGTTTCACCTTTATTGATGTATACTTGACAAATAGAAATTGTATATATTTAAGATGTACAACTTGATGTTTTGATATATGTATACACTGTAAAGTAATTGCTACAATCAAGCTAATTAGTATATCCATCATCACGTCACATAGTTTTCATTTTCTTTTTTTCTTTGTGGGGAGAACTCTTAAGATGATCCTCCTTTGCAAATTTCAAGTATACAATACAGAATTGTTAACTATAGTCACATTGCTGTACGTTAGATCTCAATAACTTACTATGTTGCATAACTGGAACTTTATACTCCTTGACCAACATCTCCCAATTTCCCTTTCCCCCAGTCCCTGGCAATCACCTGTCTATTCCCTGTTTCTATGAGTTTGACTATCATTGATTCCACATGTAAGTGAGATCATGCAGTAGTTGTCTTTCTATGTCCGGCTTATTCCACTTAGCATATTATACTCCAATTTCATCCATGTTGTCACAAATGGCAGTATTTCTTCTTTTTTTTTTTAAGTCGAATAATATTCCACTATTTATTTAACACTTTTTCTTTATTCATTAACCTGCTGATGGACATTTAGGGGGTTTCAAATTTTGGCTATTGTGGATAATGCTGCAATGAACATAGGAATGAAGATATCTCCTTGAAATCCTGATTTCATTTCCTTTGGATATGTACCCAGAAGTAGGATTAATGGATCATAAGGTAGTTCTAGTTTAATTTTTTGAAGAATCTCCATTTTTTTCCATAATAGCTGTACCAATTAAAATTTCATCTACCTGTGTAAGAGTTACCTTTTCACCCCATCCTCACTTACACTTATTATTTTTTGTCTTTTTGATAACAGACATTCTAAAAGAAGTTAGGTGATAACACATTGTGGTTTTGATTTGCATTTCCCTGATATTATTGCTGTTAAACTTTTTTTCATATATCTATTGGGTGTTTGCATGTCTTCTTTGGGGGAATTTGTATGTCTTTTCATATACTTGTTGGCTACTTGTATGTCTTTATTTTGAGAAATGTCTATTCAGGTCCTTTGCCCATTTTTAAAAGCCAGATTATTTATTGTTTTGCTTATATATTTTAGATATTAAGTCCTTTTCAGATATATGGTTTGCAAATGTTTTCTCCTATTCTGTAGGAGAAAATGGATTACCATGTAGATTATTTCCTTTGCTGTGCAAAAGATTTTTAGTGAGATAGCATGACCTAACATGTGATCCATCCTGTGGAATGTTCCATGTGCACTTGAGAAGAATGTGCATTTTTCTGTTGTTGATTGGAAAGTTCTATGCATGTCTTTTAAGTTTATTTGATTTATACTGTTCAGATCAGCTGTTTATCGACTTTCCATTTGGATGTTCTATGTATTATTGGAAGTGAGATATTGAAGTCTCCTAGTATTATCATATTGCTGTCAATTTCTCCCTTCAGAGCTAATATTTGCTTTATATATTTAGGTGCTCTGATGTTGGGTGTTATATATTTATAATTTTTATATCTTCTTTTATTTAATTGACCATTTTATCATTATATTATGTACTTTTTGTCTCTTGTGACAGTTTTTGACTTAAAGTCTATTTTTCCTAAGTATTGCCACCTCCGCTCTGTTCTGGTTACCATTTGCATGGAATATCTTTCTCTATCCCTTTACTTTCAGCCTACGTGTGTCATTAAATCTAAGTTGTGTTTCTTGTAGGCAGCATATTTCTGGATCTTGTTTTTGTTTATTTGTTTGCTTTTTATCCACTCAACCACACTATGCGTTTTCATTGGAGAGATTAATCCATTCACATTTAATTATCCATAGATGAGGACTTATTACTGCCATTTTGTTAATTGTTTTCTGTTTCCCATTTCCTGGGAACTTGAGAGAAATACAAATTTTCAGTTAGAAAGCCAGACTTACTGAATCAGAATAGGTGGTTTGTGAGGCCTTGGCATTTATTTTTTAACAAGCACTCCCAGGTGATTCCTATGCACATGGCAGTTTGAGAATTATTGCATTTATCTCTAATTATTCTAACTTAATATACCATGCTGCTTCACTTGGTGACTGATTTAATTCACATTTGCTCTCTCTGCTTACAGTTTCTCTCCTACTTATGTCCTCTTTTATTCTCTCCCAAAGTCCTCTAGGTTAAAGGCTACTCATCTTTTAAGATGCAGATCTTGCTATACTTCTATTAGGGAGCTTTTCTGGTCTCTCCCAGGTAGAATCTGGCAATTCTTACTTTTCAGACGTTTTCTGCCTAATTGCATAAGTGTCTCATAAAACTACTAAACTTTAATGTACCATTTGTTCATTTACCTTTCTTAAAAGACATTGCCTCATTCTTTATGGTAGCTTTATTGTTTGCTATAGTGCCAGAGAAGTTTTAGATGCTGAGTAAATGTTACTTGACCTAATTAATAGGAAAAAAATTACTTCATAAACTGGTAAATTTTGCTAAGTTGTGACCTCATGGAATAATAATATGACAGGCAGTAAATCAGCTTATTTTTTTCTTTCTATTCAGTACTCCAATCATCCAAAAAGAAATTGGACCGAAATATATTCAAGGTTATGAGATAATCTCTGAAGTGTGGCAATTTGTGGCATCATGGTAGAACAGCTACAATGGTAAGTGGAATTACAATTAAATATGGAACATGATTTTTAATAGACAGATATTTAAGGTTCACTCAAGTATCCATGTGAGTCCACAAAGCAGCTCATGCCCATCTGCTGTCTTCTTTATTCAATCGTTATCAATGGATGCCAAGGAGGAGTTACTACTTCTGTATGAATCTTAGCACAAAGGCTTTAGATAATTAAAAATGATAGAATTGGGACAGACTGCTAAACATAAACAGAAGGTTAAAAAGACATCTGGCATAATTAACAGTGAATAAACCAGGTTTAACTAACCTGAATACAAAGCACATTGAAACACCATGAAAAACTGAAAAACTTCAGTTGAAAGATAATTCTTCTGATATATAACAAAGTATTTCTTTTCAATTGAATTTTTATTAATTGGGACATTTCCATAAAATGGGATATTTGATTTTTAGATTTATTCCACTCCTGCTGTTTATTTCTCAGTTGAAGGCATAATCCTTTGTTTGTGACACTGAAATTGGCTTATGTAGAGATGATTATGATGTACATTCAGAGAATTGTGACTTCAGTTGAGAAATAAGCAGCAGGAACAGATGAACTCTTAGCAACAGAGAAACTATTTTCATGCAAATATACCCACAGTGACAGAAAGATGAGAAAAGAGAATTACAGAATACAGAGGGCTTACAAAAATATTATTTCATAATATTGAATCATTTTCTATTTTTTTATGAAGAAGAGTCAATCAGAGGTGTTTTTTAGAAATATATTCGTATAGCTGTATAAATACCATTAAACCAGTCCTCCAAGAGAAATTATATTCACTTGTTTCTGTTACTAAATCAAATCCACTATCAACAGGCCTGCCTGTTCAGGTAGTTTTTGAAAATCGGAACTGGAAGCAGTTCTATAAGCATTTAGAATCCAGTAAGCAAATTCATGTAGTAAAACAATAACTCATTATGTGGTTTGATGTTTGTGTTTGGTTGTTTTTTTAAAACAATCTGTTTGTTTTTAAAAAAGAAAAAGAGAGAATTGAAAGGCAGAGTCATCTGGACTAGATATAGCTGCCTATACTATCCAAATGATAACAAATTAAGATAATCAACAAATTATGATCATCAGTTTAAGCATACTAATCCTTAATAATGTTCTGGAATTTCCTTTAATCTTTGCCATTTGTCAATTCTTGAGTGAGCATACAATATGAAAGAACAGTTGTAGTAACACCCACCATATGTTATTTCCTACAGTTTTTGGGTGGAGTATCAAGAAAGTATGAGATTATGCTACAGAAGAAAAAATGTAAAACTTTACAATTTTCAATCATACACTGCTTCTTTTGTAATTTTTTTCTTCTTAGATGTATGTCATTGACCTACATAATAATTAGGAGCTTCAATTTTATTAGTAAAAATGGGATAATATCACTCCCTCCTGGCCATACCCAATTTCTTTCAATTAAAACTAAATATAGGCCTCAGGTACTAATCATAGATCAAATGGCACAATGATGGAGAATGGTTAAGGGCTAGAATCTGGAGACACAAGGCCTAAAGTGAAATCCAGGCTCTGCCACTGGATGAAGAAAGTTTCATTGCCAGTCCCATTAAATATGCTGTGCTCCTTGAAGGAGTAAAGTGGGGAAGTCATCTCTCCCTCTTTGTCACTCTCTTGTTTTCTCTCTCTTTCTGTCTCTTCTATATGAATTTCTTTACTTGATATAGATTTTTATATCAGCCCTGGCTTATCTTCTACATTTCTGATTTCTATCCCTGTTGACTACAAAATATTCTCATATTCCCAAGGTGATAGATATGCTGCTATCCATGGATGTTAGAAAAGGGTTATTTCAAGTTGTTCCTATAGATAACCTTGAGCATCACTTCAATAGTAACATCTTTAGCAGCATGCAGTTGTTGTCCCTACATTTACTATATCCAAAAAATGTGTCACCTAAAACATTTTCAGTGTTTTACATTTCCTCTCTATTAACCATTATAACTGTTTATCAAACTTTAACTTTCATTTTGTTTGAGTGCTTCAATGTTCCTGGTTCTTTCCATTTTATGTCAGTTAGTAGTTCGATAGGAGTTTACTGAGGACCTAGAGTTGATTAGACACTAGATCAGACTCCACATATTCAGTGGTGAACAACAGAGGCATGGTGCCTGCCTTTACAATACTTACAGGTCAATGGGGGAGAGAGGATGTTAAACATGTAGCCATTGTAAAATTTGTGAAGTGCCATTGACGAAAAATGAACAGATAATAAAAGAGAGTAGTGGAAATGCATTTGATTAATAAGGAAGTGTCTCTCTGTGAAAGTGATATTTGAATAGACACTTGAAGGAGTCAGATGGAGAGGTCAGATGTGAGGTTTTGCAGAGGAGTATTTCATGAAGAGGAAGCATATACAAAAATCCTAGGTGGGAAAGATCTTGACCTTATTCTGTTTCCCTTGATTTTTCAGTTTTATAAAATGAGGTCATTATTTTTGGATACTAATGGTCAAGAGGTACATGGGAAAATATGAGGTTAGGAAGTTATGCAGGATCTAGATACAATAAGACTCTGTAATCTATGGTATGAATGGTACAAGCGAAGGCCGTGTAAGAGGATTAGGAGAAGAATGAAGCAAGAGTAGTTTAGCTGGCTTCAGAAGAAGGAAAGGAATAGTGGGAAGGTTTCACTTAGGCCGGATTCAATATACGCCGGTGATTTCTTTAAGAAATCGCATCATCTTACTTAGGTACAATATTGCTTTATTATTATCATAACCTTGTTGTCACTGCTGTGCTATATCTTAACTCATAGCAAACATGGTTTTGGTCCTGGTAATGCCTAGGACACACTAAACAGATCCAGTCATGTAGTTTATGTCCAATGACTACCAGTTTCTCTCATCCTTCTTCAGGAAAAACCTCATCTCCATACATGATTCCAGCTTAGGAATATGTCTTAACCTTGCTAGCTGTAACAGTGCTGTCCTTTGTTAAATCTTGCCTGTGTTCTAGCTTTAAAAAAAGAAACTTATACACAAAATAGCATAAATCCAGAAGAGATGACCAGAACATTCCTCACATTTATAAGTCCATTTTTTTTCTGCAAAAATTTAATATCAGTTTATAAATTCTGTTTTATTTCTGTATAGCTTAAAAGTCATATGAATCCATATAAATAGAATTGAATGTGTGTTTTAGTAACTAGGAAATAAACTAAGTGACTGTGATAAAGAGATGCTAAAATATAGAGCAAAAAAAAGACAGGTGGGTTTTTGATTGTTTGTTTGTTTTCCTCCTCATATCAAAACGCAGAGGGCACAACTCAAGGCTAAGAGTCAGCTCTGTTCTGTGAGGTTATCCAGGGACTCGGGTTCCTTCTATCTTGTTGCTTCATCATCCCCTAGGGTGTTTTCCTCATCCATAGAGTCAGAACAGGCTTAGTAGGGCCATATCCTCATATAGCCCGTTAGAAGAGAGGAAGAGCAGGGGGAAATAAACACCCAACCATTTTAAGGGCAAGACTCAGAAGTTGCACATACTAATGGTAGAAGTAATTAGATAGCCACGTAAAGCTACATGGGAGGTTTGGAAATGTTGCTTTAGCTGGGCAGTCATGAGCCCATCTGACACTCAGGAGGATATGGTCCAAGTCACGAAAAGGAAGAAGGAATGAATGGGTACTGCGAAAAATTAGTCTATGATACTAAGAGTATTTTTAAAACACATGATGACTATCATGTTCTGTTTTATAACTGACATTCAAAATATCACCTATTCTTCAATTATGACAGATATAATCTCGGTCTCTCATATAGGTGTTATGCCTCTAACTGAAACATTCTTGATATTTTTCTTGAACCTTCATTTATCAACTTCTCTAGGAAACGTTTCTTGGAGAAATTTATTTTTCTCCAGTTTTCCCTCCACACAATACAAAACCATACCAATGTTAGGTAGCTAGTCAGACATAAGCGGGTCTCGCCCCATCCGGGAAGGGGTCATCTTTCATTCCCGGACCTGGATACTGGTAATCAGAGCACGCCCAGAGATCCTTCCTCTTCTAGTCAAAACCATGCAAAGTTTCCAGCCTTATCAGGACCAAACAAGATAAAACTGCCACCACAGTTTGGCGCAGGTGCACCAAGACCTAAAAGGTGACTCAGAGTGACCCCGGGTTCATTATGCTGTATTTGTAATAAATTAGCATTGTGGTTTTTGTCCCCCACGGGTGCTTATGGGTAAGCGCCTTGCACTAGAAGAACAATTATATGACCTAAAACTGTCAACCAACTTGTCAGTCAAATGATGCAAGACACAGGGAGAGACCACCACTCTAAACACCCCAACCCTACCCCATTGCGGGGCTACTTCTGGTTTCCAGACAGCCGCTCACATCTTTTCTTGCTAGTGTACTTCCGCTTTTGCTTAATAAAACTCTTGCTACTTAAACTGTCTATGTCTCTCAACTGAATTATTTCCCCAGAATAGGCAAGAAAAGAGGAAATTGCTGTTCCGCTGGCGACATGAACACAATTTATACCTGTGTTAATTTACAAATTTTTATTCAACCAATATTTAATAGGTACTTACTCTACACTATATATATATATATATATATATATATATATATATACATATATACATATCATACATCATATGGTAGATTCTAAATACGCACTTGTGTTCACAATACAAATGGTCTCTCTTCCAGTGAAGCCTGTAGATCAGTGGGAAAGACAGACATTTAAAATATTCAAATAAGGAGAACTTGTAAGTGTTGTTAAGTGACATGAGGGAAGTAAATAGTGCTATGGAGACCATAATAGGAAGGTTTTGTCCAATCAAGGAGCTGTGGGGAGGACTCGCTGAAGAACTGCTGGTTAAAGGGATATCTGCTAGAAAAAGTCAGAGCTACCTAAATGAAGGAGGTCGATGAGAGTGTTCCTGGCAGAGGGAACAGCAGGCTCCAGGGCCCTACTGTGGGAGCATGCATGACACTTGTGGGAAGAAATAGAGGAAGATGAGTGAGAATAACACACAGTAGGCAAGAGCAAGGATGTGAGATGAGCCCAAGAGTCAAGTAGGGAATAGTTAGCTTGAGCCTTGAGACCTTGATAAGGGTTCTTTTGTTTATCATTAGAGCACTGGATTGCTATTGAGATGATTAAGCAGGAGAGAGAAGTAATCAGATTTCCACTTCAAAAAGATCCTTCTGACTGCAGTGTGGAAAATGGTCTCTTGAGGATAAAACAGTCAGCATGGAGATTTGTTCTTTTCTAGTAACCCAGGTAAGAGTTAACTACTAATGGATATATCATTCTCCAAGTACTATTTTACCTATCTGGAAGTTTTACCGTATTTTTGAGGAAAAAGAGCAGATTTACTATACATTTTATAACCAACCAATTCTAAAAACAACCTAAACCAATACAGCATTTAAAATGGTATTTCTTAGTCATTAGACATTTAAGATAATTTTCCAACGTCTTCATGAAGTAAGAATAGATCTGAACATGAAGATAAGTATTTAACTAAAGAAAGATATTTTTAAATCAATGACATTATTTAAATTGGAAACAAAGGAACATTCAAATGGAAATTATATATGAATACTTTGACTGTATGGATGATATGAGAACTAAAAGAAATTTGAATGCTTTATTAATCTGACTGTATGTTAGAAGACTCAGCTATGATTAAACTATATTTTTAGATATGGATAAAAGAAAACAAAAGAGAAACATTAAAGAGCTTAAATTTGTTTTATCCAAAAACCACCCACCCCATATCACAAATTCAAATATATATTTAGGTTTGACATTAAAACAAGATGTGGTGCCTAAAAGCACAAATCAAGAAGTGAAAGTCCCATTGCTTACTTTTATTTAACCATATTTTTGCTGGTGTTTTGTTTTCTACATGAATTGTTATAAAGTGGGTCAAATAGTTTAAATTAACTATTGAACATTTAAATATTTTACTTCAGCATAAATTCTCACAGATTTAAGTTTTATGTTAACTGATTAACATCAAACAAAGGAACATTCAGAGGTAGGAGAATTTAAGGAGTAGTTTAAGGAGACAGGTGGACCCACTGGGGAATTTGTTATGTCAAAAGACCTAAGAGTGAATGAATGGGAGAATCAGAGTGTATTATTTTCCTCAAAACACATTTTTTCCCCTTAATGTGCACATTTCATGATTTCTTGTATTTTATTCTAATAAAAGAGGTTCTCTGGGCTTCCCTGGTGGCGCAGTGGTTGGGAGTCCGCCTGCCGATGCAGGGGACACGGGTTCGTTCCCGGTCCGGGGGGATCCCACATGCCGCGGGCCTGAGCGTCCGGAGACTGTGCTCTGCAGTGGGAGGAGCCGCAACAGTGAGAGGCATGCATACCGCAAAAAAAAAAAAAAACAAAAAAAAAAACAGGTTCTCTGAATGTAGTTGAAATTAATCAGGCCTTATCTAAAATTGTTTAAAATGCTAATAAAAGTAAATGAGGAAAGAACAGTAGATTTAGCATGCCGGCTTCAATCTTAATAAACATTTGATCTATTTATTGCAATCAAAATATAACTTTGGAACTGATTATAATCACTTTGACTTGGGTAGGCTTCGTAGCAAATAACTTTCATTAAGTATCAAGAGACAAACCAAAATGGTTATATCACACTGATGTTCTAATTTAACTTAGAATAATAAATAATACCATGTAAAATGAGAAGGAAAAAAAAGTCTTTTTATGTTTGTATTAAATGTGTATTTAAAAGCACTTTAAAATACATATTTAACAGTATGTAAAATACTGTTAAAAAATAACAGTATTTTATGCATTCAATCAAAAGCATTGCTCTTTCTCTATATGAAGTACATAGTGCTTGTCAGCAAGTTGAATGGAAAAACCTGAGGCTTTCTGGAGAGGCAGACTTGGCTCTAAAACCATGTCTGTGTGATGGTTAATTTTATGTGTCAACTTGGCTAGGCCACAGCACTTAACTACTTGGTTAAACACCAGTCCAGATGTTGCTGTGAAGGTATTAGATGAGATTAACATTCACATCAGTAGCCTTTGAGTAAAGCAGATTACTCTCTATTATGTGGATGGGCCTCTTCCCATCATTTGAATGAATTAAGAGAAAGGAGACTGAGGTGACTTAAGTAAAAGGTAATTATGCTTCCTGATTACCGAATATCAACTATTCCTTCAATTTTGGACTTGCCAGTTTCACAATCCTGTGAGCCAATTTCTTAAAATCTTTCTCACTCTAATTGATACATAGATAGATAGATGGATAGACAGATTGATAGCTATATCAATTGATATAGATATATACCCATAATTTAAATATCTTATTGGTTCTCTTTCTACAGAGAATCTTTACTAATATAAGCAGGAACAATGTTTATGCCATGTGGTCCATAATGCGTTTTGAACAATGTATGTTCCTTATGTTGATGATGATGATGACAATGCCGATATGAAACACAATTAGAATAAAATGGCTTAAATAGCTGTTACAGTTATATTTATTTGAAAACTTTGCTGCTGATGGCATTTGACTTTTTCATATACAGTTGTAACCAAGGAGGTTTAACATTGCTTCAAAATTCTTGATCAATTTAACACTGAAAGATTCTTTTGTTTTGTTTTGTTTTTGATAAGCAAGAAAACTGTGTCATTCATAAGTGTCTTTATGTTGGCATCCATGATGCTGTGAGGAACAAGTCTCTAAATGACCCATCCTCAGGGATGGAGAGACTGTTAGGTCTAGAGGTTCTCACCGTGACTCAGGATGCAAATGGTAGAATAATGTTAGGAAAAATGTCTTACCAAAAGTGAAGGAGTGTTTCCTTTATCCATTCATGCATTGATGGACATTTAGCTTGTCTCTACATGCAATGCAATATTATTCAGCATTAAAAAAGAAGGAAATCTTGCTATATGGAAAAACATGGATGAATCTAGAGGACTTTATGCTAAGTGAAATAAGCCTGTCACAGAGGGACAAATACTGCATGATTCGATTTATATGAAGAATCTAAAATAATCAAACTCTTAGAAACAGAGTATGGAATAGTGGTTGCCAAGGACTAGGGGAAGAGAGAAATGGAGAATTGTTCCTCAATACGTATAAAGTTTCAGTTACACAAATAAGTTCTAGAGAGCTGCTATACAACATAGTGCTTATAATTAACAATTCAGTATTGTACACTTAAAAATTTGTTTAGAGGGTAGATCTCATGTTAACTGTTCTTACAACAAAAACAAACAAAAAAGGGGCAAGAGGAAACTTGGTGGTGATGGAAATGTTTATCACCTTGATTGTGGTGACAGCTTCATGGGTATAGGCATATCTCCAAACTCATCAAATTGTATACATTAAATACATCCAGTTTACTTTTTTTTTTTTTTGTAAATCCATTATACCTCAATAAACCGGTTTTTTAAAAAGTGAAGGAGAAAACAGCCTTGTTGAGGAATAGACTCACAGGCCAACATGCAGTAAATCACGATGGAAGTGGAAAACCTGAAAAGGGAGACCACAGTCCACCAACATTAATGCTGTGAGAAAGCAAATGTGATGGCGGCCCAAGCAAAGGAATACACTCTGCTACTTATTAGTAGCTTGACCTGAGAAAGTCACTCACTCCTGCCCTACTTACCCAACTTATTTATCTTATGTACAAAAAAGATAATACCAAACTTACAAAGCTGTTGTACCTATTAAATAGTAAGTACAAATATAAAGGTTTTGTCTATATTGTCCACCTCCATATTCCAAGAGATTAGAACTATGCTTGGAACTGTAAGTCTCAGTGGGATATATTACTAATTAATGAAATCAAATGTCTAGCATAGTGAATTCCTCACGGTAGGTGTTAAGGTTGTGGTGGCTGCTCTTCCTACACCTGCTAGCTCAAATCAGCATGAGTAAAGATGGGGAGAGTAAAAACTATTTTTGTAGAAGCCAGGTTACCCTGGGAACAATTCCAGTTGTTGCACATTATTAAATAACAAATCAGTAGTTCACACACTAAAGTGCTATGCAGAAAAAAAGTGATCAGTGGGATTTAGAATAAATGTGGGAAGCTTCTTTAGGTCTTTGAAGATGAACATCGTTCGGAGACAGGCAGCTATTTAACACAACATTTTTATTGTTCAAGGAAGAGAAGCATCATAAATGCATTCTCTTGGAATTGGCAAACTATAATAATTGTTAAACACCTTGTTAATTAAGCTCACCTAAAACAACTGCCATTGGCATTCTCATTCTTTAACACAAGTGTCACCCATGAAATTGCCTTATGGGAAAATGACTGCTACCAGCAGAAGAATAAAAAATTCAAGTTGGTTAAAACTCTATTCTTAACCACTTGTAGTTATGAGAGACTGAAAGAGTTTCAGTGAATGTGTCAGATTCACAGTAATTTTACTGATGCCCTGATAGGCTGTCACGCTTTACATACTGGGAGGTATTTGTGTTAGTAATAGCATGCTGCTTCTTTGAACTATATGCACACTGAATAGGTTACCTGTAGGATACCTGTGCTTTCAATCATTCAAATTAGCTGTGTTTCATTCCCTCAAATTTCTTCAAAACTTGAAGCGCTGGAACTCTGTCAAGAGAAGCTACCGCAATGAGAAGCCCATGTACCACAACTAAGAGTAGGCCCCGTCCACAACTAGAGAAAGCCTGCATGCAGCAATGAAAACCCAACACAGCCAAAAATAAATAAAGTAAATAAATTTATCTTTACAGGGAATATAGAAAAGCATCATATAATTTATTTCTGTAAATGTAAAAAAGTTCTAAATCCCAAAGTTACTTATGCAAGTGATTATACACAGTTTAAAAGAATCCTGTTTTAATCTGTTAATGCCTGCATGTGATACTTTAGCTTCTAAAGGGTAGGGTTTAGGGTACAGGTTAGGGTATGACAATTGGTTAGGTTAGGGTACGGGTTAGGGCAGTTGAAAGTATTAGGATAAATCCTAAAATGACTTTCTAGTCCTAATCATTTAAGAAACAAAAACTTATGAGTCTCTTTCTGATTTGTTTTTTTCAAATATTTTAGTATTAGCTAGGATGAAAATGGAATATTACATAATCATTCACAAATAGTCTCTGCCTTTTCTGAGGTACTATAATTGTTTTCTACCGGTTAGTTTTGGTCTTATGACTTGATTTGGCCGATGAAATGTGGCAGAAAATTATAAGTACTGTCATTCTTTTCCTCTACCTTATCAGTTAGCTATTTTCCAGGACAGAAGTTCTTCCATTAGCCCAATTTACAAAAGCAGTCAATGCAAAATACATCCACAGCCAACCTGTGATGGTTATGTAGAATGTGTGAGAAATGAACTTTTCTTGTAAGTCACTGAGATTTGGGGGTCTGTTAACACTGCTACATGTAGTACACTATTATTACACATTAACCTAGATTCTTCATCATGGATTTATTTATTCATGTCACAAATATCTTGAATACTACACCATATCAAGTACTGTACTAGATACTGAGGTTCTAATGGCGAGCAAAGGCAGATGTTTTCCTGCAGTTGTGGACCTCAATTTGGAATGAGCATGTGTCATGATGTTATTTTGCTATTGCTCTCTCTCTTTTCCTTTCTCTCTCTCTTTTTAAAAATATATTCAACATGCTGACTATCACAGCCTCAGGCATACCTCTCTTTATCAAATTGTAAAAGTAGTAGTATCCGAACACCAAGGCTGAAAGGAATTTCAAAAATGGGAGAGCAGGAAAAGGACAAGGCAGGAAGAGGACGGTGGTATTTTAGTCCATTCGAAAGTCCTCAGATGTTATTATATGTGTCTCTGTGAGGACTGATCAAAGCAGATGAAGTTGGAGCCCTGTTTATCTTCTTTTTGTCTCCCCTTTATAGGAAGTTTCAAATTGTCCTTTGGGTTATTTTATTTTATGTGGTATCTGAGGCTCAGCCTTGAACTTTCTTACTCCTAGGTTTAGGATTAACAGTGTTTTGTAACTGTCAATAACTCTAAAACAAATCTCTACAAATACAGAGGCTGAATTGTGCAGCAAGTTATTGTCCTGGGAATCTTTGCAGTATTATAACAATAAATCTCATTGTAACTGCAACACCTTTCTTACAACTTGACTCTTAAATTTATACGATGATGTGTTGTTATATATAATCTATATCTATCTTATCTATATAATACCTATATATAATAAAGATATATAGCTTATTATATGTTACACATCTATCTATATTTATATCTATCTATATATTTATATCGATATCTATCTATATATCTATATCATCTATATCTATCTCTGTATCTATATCTATCTATATCTGCCTATATCTATCTATATCTATGTCTATCTATACCTATATCTCTATCTACATCTCTCTAAAGTAGTTTTGGTCTAACTGCTCTAACAGATTTATTTCTAATTTTGATTTTCTCAAGAATTTGGAAATCCTGACAAATTCATACCTCTGAAAAAGATATAGTGTGAGCTAATAATTTTTCTATATTTTTCCAGCATAATGAGTAAGTGAAAATCAGCCCTGCTGAGAATTAGATTAGAACATAAACATTGTTTCTCACAGGACATAGTCAAGGCCATAATGTAGCTGCAAACATGACTAATCCCCTCCTTCTGAGCAATGATTGCTTTTACTTTTTTATCAATGCCTCCATTTCCCCTGATTTAATCATCCTTCTGCCTGGATAAAAATGATTAAAACATAAAGTCAACGTATTTCCCCACTTTTCGACAGTATCCAATCTAGCTCTGGTCCCTACTTCTCTAATTTCTTCATAAAATTACAGAATGTAACCCAAATCCTAGAAGTCCTCTCAACTCCCTCTTGCTAGGGAACACACAATTTCCCCTGGTGTGTGTTCCCCATTGCTTCAGACAGCTAAACAAACTGATCTGGCTTGAGTGCAAGAGTGTCATTTTTGATCTTTGGATGGTGGATGTGAACAATAATGATATAGGGCTGAAAGAAAAATTTTAACTAGTTGTTAAACATACACCCCTCCACACACACACACGGATAGATATGATTTCCTAAGTGTCAATAAATCTATATACCACAGGAATAAATATTTGTGTATTTTATGTAGGAAAGTGAATTTTTCTAAGAAAGAACATTTTAGTACCATTCAGATTTAAAATGAATGGAAAATGCTCCTTTGTACATGTTTCAAAGCCTCTGAAGAGACTCCATTCTCTTTTGTCTGCCTTACAGCCAAAGTGATTGGTCAGGTAAGGTGCTGAGCCATTTTTAAATGATGCTGGGAATACAACTCAGTGGGCACAGAGAGTCCTGAGATGATCAACCATATTGCATTTACTGCTAAAACCAATATTTCCATTGTTTATTCTTTCTTATTATTTCAACCCCATGCTTCCCTGGCAGAAACAATGAACTGAATGGGACAGATTCTGAGAATTTTACTAGCAACAAATATATAGCAGACATTATTCACCCAAAGTATATATTCCAATGAAAAAATAAATAGGATTTATACATTTTCCCCAAGAAAGTATGAAAATTTCTGAGTGTTTAGTTTCCTAGTCAGAATTCTGTGAATGCTTTCTGCTATAGTCACAACCTGAGATTTGTTACTTTAAGGATATAAAGGAAGACCATGAAAAAGATTCATAACCTCACATTACATTAACCGTACATTAAGGGAGATGCACAAATCCCAAGAAATAATGAAATGTCAGTGTTAGAATCTTCCCTTTTCAGGTTTAGTGCTCAATCTCCTATGATCTTGCATAAAATGCTATTGCTGTTCACCTTACTATTAGGAAGTGCAATTGATTTGCTTGCAATATTTATTAGTGCATTAGTCATGTACATTAGGACCAAACTGGAAACAAATAATGCTTTACTTCCCCAAGTCTGTGGCAAGCCAATGCAAGTAAAAACATAGGTGCCAATATAAATAAAACTGTGACTCATGCTCCTGAAATATCCTTTCTTTACCCAGATTTACTAGAAAAAGTTAGAGAGATAAACATACTCCAACAATTTCAATCTCTGATAAGTTAGAACAGTTCACATTAGGCTATTTTTTGTTCTTTCAGCTTGCTGTCCTTTTGACAAATTAACCAGAAGAGGTCACAAAGGTAAACCCAAACTGAAAGGAACCTTTTGTCTAATGTTAATAAATAGGATAGGCTAAAACTTGAGGCTACTATTTTGCTAAATATTTATTTCAGCTGAGGTTGTCTCCCTAAATCTTGCATTAGACTTGGTTGTTCGTTCTAAAAATGAGAGAGAAATATATCTTCAATCAAATAAAGTAAGTTTGAAGGCCCGACGTTACTCATGACAACTGATTCCACCACTGCCACCCCATCTGTACCTGGACCTAATTTAAGCCAACTCCATACAGTTCACTCCTTGACCGCCTACTTCAATTTCTGTCTCTGGTCACCAGTGTGTGGAATTTTCTGTAATAAAAACTAAAACTGGCATTTCCCAAAGGACTTTGGATTTCCTGATGCCTTGGTTTTCATCATTCTGAGTTTTCTCCAATAGAAATCTTTCCCTTTGCAACCATACCCTGTCTCTTGACCCTTCAACAACTTTCCATGCAGGTGAGCCTCAGGACTGCCCACTCACCTGCTCTCCTGGGGAGATTGAAACAACAAACAAAAAAGGTTGATGGTGTTAACACATACTGTTTGTGAGAATAATTCTAAACATTGTACTGTTTATGTATTTTATACTAGAATACTATCATTTAAATTTTCTCTTCACTTTGATTTAGCACTACTGTCAAATCACACTATTTTTCAAATAGTCCTAATTTCATTATTACTATTTGAGAATTTATTATAATTCAAACTGAGCTATTCAATCTAATATACTGCCATCATTTATTGAGTGCTTGGTGTGTTCCAGACCCTGATACATCTGGGTTTTTTAATATCTTTTTTCTTTTTTGATACATCTTTATTGGAGTATAATTGCTTTACAGTGGTGTGTTAGTTTCTGCTGTATAATAAACAAAGTGAATCAGCTATACATATGCATATATCCCCATATTCCCTTCCTCTTGAGCCTCCCTCCCACCTTCCCTACCCCACCCGTCTAGGTCCTCGCAAACCACCGAGCTGATCTCCCTGTTCTATGCAGCTGCTTCCCACTAGCTATCTATTTTACATTTGGTAGTGTATGTATGTCAGTGCTACTCTCTCACTTCATCCCAGCATCCCCTTCCCACTCCCGTGTCCTCAAGTCTGTTCTCTGTGTTTGTGTCTTTATTCCTGCCCTGCCACTAGGTTCATCAGTACCTGATACAACTTTTTTTTTTTTTTTTTACAAATACCATATGCTAACACATATATATGAAATCTTAAAAAAAAAAATGGTCATGAAGAACCTAGTGGCAGGACGGGTATAAAGATGCAGACATACTAGAGAATGGACTTGAGGACACGGGGAGGGGGAAGGGTAAGCTGAGACGAAGAGAGAGAGTGGCATGGATATATATACACTACCAAATATAAAACTGATACATCTTTTAAACATCATAAAGCCCTCATAAAATACACATCATTGTCCCACGTGATATATTGTATTTCTTAAAAATAGCCAGAACCATACCTCCTATTGGACATGCTTTTTTGCAATATGACTTCTCCACTACTCATCAGATTGTCTAGTATATTCTCCACGGCCTTGACTCTGGTGGGGCCCTGTGAATTCTTTAATAAAGAACACAGTGGGAGTGGCACTGTACCATTTCTTGTCGTAGACCTTCTCTGGCCTGGCAGCTTCTACTTCCTTGTCTCTCAGAAATCAGTCACCATGTAAGATGTTGTGACATCCCTGAGACCACCATACTTTGAAAAGCTCAAGCGACTAAGAAAGATCCCGAAATAGGGCTTCCCTGGTGGCGCAGTGGTTGAGAGTCAGCCTGCCGATGCAGGGGATATGGGTTCGTGCCCCGGTCCGGGAAGATCCCACGTGCCGCGGAGCGGCTGGGCCCGTGAGCCATGGCCGCTGAGCCTGCGCGTCCGCAGCCTGTGCTCCGCAACGGGAGAGGCCACAAGAGATCCTGAAATATAATATGCTACACAGAGAAAGAGAGGCCAAGAGCGTTGAGGTGGCAGCTATGATCGGGAAGAAATCCCGTCAGAACCCCGTGGAAAGCCTGAGCACAGGCCCCAGATATTGTGAATCAGAGACAACAGTCCCTTGTGCCAGGCCCAAATTCCTCTCCCACGGAGCTGTGAGCATATGAACATGCTTGTTGTTTTTACCTCTAAGCTTGGGGTGGTTCATTATGCAGAGCTGGAGAGCCGGAACACCACTGTTTTGTAGAGGCAACAAAGGCTCAGAGAAGATAATAAATTTGCCAAAGTCTTCACAGATTTAAGGTGGCTGAGCCAGGATTTGAACCATATTCTTTTGTATATATATCCTGTGGTCTTAACCATTATGTAATGCAGGATCTTAATATACATTTTAAAAAGTTGTTTTTCTAAAGAGACTCAAATTGTAAGCAGTACTATAGGGAATATGTTACTTAAGAGAATAATCTCAGTTTATGGCCTGTAGCATATGTGTGTTTATAACCAAACAGATGCTCCTAATTACAAATGTATTTTATTTATTTATTAAACAAGCTGACATAGTCTTTACTTAGAAATACTTTAATTTAAAATACGTATTTTAAACAAATTGGACTGCATGATTTTCTTTAGAACATATATTTAGATTCTCACTAATTCACTCCAAATTTCCAAAAGTTTTAAAATAATATTTCAGACCAAATTTACCTAAATCATGCTTTTCTATAAGTCATTTTTTTATTGCTCAGCTTAGAAAACAAGTCTAAAGAGAGGTGTTAGCTGACATTTTCTGATTCTTAAGATGCAGGTAAACTGACAAGAACAAATTCTGTGAAAAATCGAGAAGCCTCAAACCCAAGGCTTTTCTTTTCACATATGTGCGCTTGCTTCACACAATGTCTCCCAGGGTTGAAAACGAGACCTATGTTCAAATTTCACCAAACTCCCAACACAGTTACAACAACAAAACTCTCCTGACCAAGTTTTCATCACTCTTGACTGAGGATTTGAGGAACACAAAGCACGTCACTTTGCACTCAGAATACTTGTTCTTCAAAGTTTTCTTCATCTACCTAGGGTCTTCTCTGTATTTTTTGATCATATAGAGCCTAGTTTTACAAAACTATCTGCTTTCAATTTTTGCTTACTTTTTTTTTTCTCCTTTTTTTGACTTTTTCTCCATGAGCAAACCAAAGTAATGATCTCTCAATTTTTTTTTTTAATATAAAACATTGGTCTTTTAAGTGTTTTTTCTTTTGTGGTTTGAGATCCTGCCTCCACCTATTCCCAAAGTACATGCCTTCTGCTCTGATTTGTCTATAAAAACATTTTCCTTAATAAAATTCTCCTTCAAAAGGAATTTTGGTGCTAGCTATGGAAAACAATAATATATTCACCACTTCTTTCTTTGTTCTGACCACTCTAACTCTAAAACATTTTTTTGAAAGTTACTTAACACAGCTTTAGCTTTCATGAAATAAATATTGAATAACAGCAACCTCAAAATGTTGCTGACAAAATTAAGTGGAAGAAGGAAGATTAAGCCTAACGTGATGAAAGAACTTCATAAATAGTTATTTCCTTCCTGCTAATCTCGTGCCACTTTCCCTCACGCTTTTCTCCTAGCTATTAAAATCAGTCTAGAGTGTTTCTTCATCTTTAAAATAAATGTTACACAATATCACCAAGGTTCCTGTTATTTTTCAGTAATTTTGTCTTATCCTTATATTGCCTATTAGCTTTCACCCCATCTGTGGATATGCCTGGTTTCATATATAGTATAACTTATTCTCTAGGTAAAAATACATGAAAGTAGGAAGATCTTGTTCATTCTATTTATATTCTGCACTCCTAAACCCTTGGAAAAAGAATCATACCCTCAGAGAACCATTTTAGGTTACTCTGTTAAAATTGACCATGCACAGCAATTGTGCTGATGGTGTTCGCGAAGACTGTGGGATTTTATGTTTTTCATAAACAAAAATTATACTTTAAAAAGGTATAAGAGGGCTTCCCTGGTGGCGCAGTGGTTGAGAGTCCGCCTGCCGATGCAGGGGACGCGGGTTCGTGCCCCTGTCCGGGAAGATCCCACATGCCGCAGAGCGGCTAGGCCCGTGAGCCATGGCCGCTGAGCCTGCGCATCCGGAGCCTGTGCTCCGCAACGGGAGAGGCCACAACAGTGAGAGGCCCGCGTACCGCAAAACAAACAACAACAACAACAAAAAAAAGGTATAAGAAAATGTCTTTGAAACAGTTAAAGTTAAAATGAAGCTATCTTATCAGGTAGAAGATATTTATTTATTTAAAAAACGATTTATTTATTTATTTATTTGGTTGCGTCAGGTCTTAGTTGCAGCAGGCGTGCTCCTTAGCTGCGGCATGTGAACTCTTAGTTGCGGCATGCATGTGGGATCTAGTTCCCTGACAAGGGATCGAACCCCGGCCCCCTGCATTGGGAGCATGGAGTCTTACCCACTGCACCACCAGGGAAGTCCCTAGAAGATATTTAATGATTTGATTTTGGATTTTAGAAATATAATTTTTATATATTATTGTACTTAACACAATTATAGTCAAAATAATTGCCATGTTGTTCTCTGTAAACTTCAATGAAGTGATGGAATTTTGAAACCCTTATGCCTATGTTTAGCTTTCTTTATACTCCTTACATCTATATTACTATGCTTTATTCATACTAATTCACAAGTTATAAAGCCACTTGAATTAAAGATGCATAGCAAGAAGTCAGAAAAATAAAAGACACATATCAGTAATATTCCGAGACTATTATATGAATAAGAAATCTTTTCTGCTTGGAATCACAAAAGGTGTTCAGATGCCAAATTCTCCTAAAATATCTGACAGGGTGAGGACAAGTCTCCTTCTCACTGTCATTCCACACCACTGCCATCAGAGGAGGGAGATCAAGGGCACAAGAGATAGAGAAATAATAAAAGAAGAACAGATGTGGACTGTTTCTCATTTAACTGAAAAAAAAAATAATAGTATGACCTAAAGCTATGAAAAGTGTGAAAGTGGGTGGAGGTTTTACTTTAATATTTAGTATGGTGAATGCGTACGGAAGTGTTTTTTTACCTTTCACGTTTAATATAAAAGGACACATTCTTACTTAAACACAATTTTGGATCTCCAGATGCAATTTTGGATCTCACCAATCAGAGAAATTGCAGTGATAGGTAAATATAAACCTGAAATGAATTTGCTTTTATTTTTATTTTATTTCATTTTTTGCTAACAGTAAACTGCTTTCATGTTTGATTTAGCTTCCATTTGAGTCAGGTGGTTCTATACTTGACTCTAGCTCCAGGGGCATATGTGATTGAGGACTAGCTAATAAAAACACTTCATTTCCCAGACCATAGTAACTAATTCAGAGATGTGACCATGACTCAGTTCACTCCAATGAAACAGAATCTCTGGAGTTACTAATGGGAGAATGTTTGTTTATTTATCTGGGTTTTTTTTGTTTGTTTCTTTAGTATTGCTGAGAAGACAAATATTGTCAAAAGAAGAGTTACTTGTACAGAAACAAAGCATGGCTTTGCCCATTAAAGCGAAGAACTGATGCTATGACTCTGGTTTTTGCGTTTTCTTTTCCCTCAGAATCAATATTGCATCTCTGTCTGCTACTAAATTCTCAAGGACAATTGAATATGCAAAGCTTTAATAGCCAACGGGAAGGGTCATTTGCACCGCAGTATGCAACAGATAGCGTTCCCTTGCTCCGTGGCTCATTCTAAACTGGCAAGTGAATTAGAAGATACCAGAGGTGGTGTCTTATTTAGTAAGTGTACTTACTTTTTCCTTTAATTTTGAGAGAGTATTTTAAAATGTGCAGAGAATACTGGGTAACATTAGAATTTATTAATACAGTGGGTCTTTGTAATTTCAAATAGTTTATCTTTAGCCCTCTTTGCTTATGTGTGACTACCAAGACATTCAAGTTACCAGCCTATTTCTATGCTCTAGTTCTTACTAGCTTAATATTAAGGAAGTCATGAAATAGTATAGTATTTTTTGAAATAGTTATATAGTCAAGGTCCATGAGAGTAAATTTGGACACTGTAAGACATATTTCAGGTGAAAGCAAACTTATCCTGAGGTAGATTGTTATCAGAGGTGGTTGGAAAAAGGAAAATCTATTTCCAGAAGAAAGGACACATTTCAGGGGCTAGGAACTACATTATTTTGCTTTGGAATAACTGAATACTAGGTGCTAGGGACTGGAATAATTTGCCTAGTAAAAATACCAATTCTGATACAATTGTTACTTCTGATACTCTCCAATGTCTTCAGTCTTGCACTTACTCTACTGAGGAATTAAATGGAAGTGCCATAGGAATCATTACCACATTTTCCAAGTTTTTGATGGCAGTTTAATTTCTGGAGTTTCCAAGGAGGCTATATTGTATTTTGTTACTGAGAAAAAAATTTACAAATGATGAAATGCACAGATCTTATGCATTCAACTGATGAGTTTTTGCCAGTGTATACACCCAAGCAGTCATCACCCCAAGTAAGATACAAAACTTTTCCATCTCCCAAGAAATTTCCTTCATGTTTCCTTCCAATTATCTCTTTGAGCTATCACCTAGCATCCTACTTCATAGTGTAGCAAAACTTCTCTAGACCTGAGAAACCAAGGCTTTTTCTAATGCCAAAATATTGTGACTCTTAACCCAATTCCTCAAATCTCCCTCAGGTTCCCTTCCAGTCACACCCCATTCCACATTCACTTCGGGAAACTCTACACTGATTTATTATCCTAAATCAGTGGTACTTGCACTTAAAGAGGCAAATAATCCAACAATGCGTAGCTTTCAAGAAATATTTTATATTACCAATGCACAATCTTCCAGTCTTTACTCAGGGATCTGTGGTTATTTAGATATATGAACCGATATTTCAGGGGCTTCAGAATACCACTGCAATCTATTGATCAGAATATGCCTCATAGTAGTCAGGTGATAAATGAAATCTGACCCCCGTTTACCTCTGGTAAGACCAAAGGATGGTAAAGAAAGCCGATGGTAATATTCTGTCTCTAAAATAGACATGTTTGAAATAAATATGTCAGTTCACACAGGCTGAGTACAATAAAAGAGGAATAGATCCACATGGGATATATTTCTAAAAGAGGAGATCATCATACATAAACAATGTGTATCTATTCATCACCTTCCTTCTAACAAATTATTCAGACATATATTAACTATTTGGTGCTGAAACATTCAAGCTTACATTTCAATTAATTTAAGATTTGGGGAGCAAAACTTTGCAAGCAGGACACATTTGGAGGAAATTTGACTACACTATTGAAATAGCATTACAAATAAAAATTGAAACAAAAGGAATACACATTGAAATGTAGACATTATTTATCCAATTCAACAAATAGGTATTGATTCCCTACTTAAACATGTTGTTGTTTAATGCTCATCTCACATGTGGTGATAACATAAAAATGTTATCGACGCCTTGATTAAACTATAATAAGTGGTGTAGATAGATACTGCTTATTTGGAATACATCCTTTATCTCCTCTGGCAGAGGGGATAACTTCATCAAACATTCTATCTGTTTCTTACACATATTCCAGGACCCATGCAATTAGGTAGGGCCAAAGAACTGCTCTACCAATGAGCTACAAGCAGAAGCGACTTGTTTTACATTTCATCAAAGCATGTAAAAGTCAGTGTATAACACTCCACTTCTCCCTTCCCCTGACAATGCAACCTTTTATGGTATATATGATCATAGATATATGATCTATGATATATATATGACTTACACATAACACATACCGGCTCAATGTTTCTTTATGCTCTTACTGTTGAGAGCACTTCTAAAAAAAATTCCTACATGAACATCTCTGTCACAGAGTATGTTTTTTGAAGGTACTGGACTAGAACAATGGATCTCTATGTTCACTGCCCCCTTCTCCCCCTCAATCATAGTACCCAACTGCCTCAGTCTTCTGAAGGTTCAATCTCTGGGACTTGCCAATTGTTTTTTCGTTTTGTTTTGTTTTGTTTTTTTGCCGCAAACACTCTCTTTTCTTCACATAGCTAAAGGATTCTCAACTTTCAGATTGAGAATTGTGTTCGGATTGTGTTCTTCTCAGAGAGCCTTCCTGACCATCTTATACTTATTTACAAATAATTACTTAAAAATTCTCAAAAATATTACATTTTTTGCAAGAGTTTCATAATGAGTAGCAAATTGGTAATTTATTCAAACACAATTTTAACACACCAAATTCTTTGTAATATAATAAAATAATATGTGCATTAAAACAAAACGTATGTACTTATTAATCAAACATTACAAATAATGTAAGGAGTGTAATAATTTTGGTGCATTGTCACTTACTAAATTCCTTAGTTATACCTATCCCTAATACTATGAGTATGAGTATGAACTCATATTTACTTTATATTTACTTTATTTATTACTTTATTTACTTTATTTATTTATTACTTTATTTACTTTATTCTGTTGCTTATAATTCAATACTAACATTATTTACTTTGTTACTTAAATTATTCTAGTTTGGCCTTCAGGATTTTCTTCAGGTTAGCTCCATTGTTCTTTTGCCATGATCTCATTCTTTTTGGAACAATTCTATATTTCTGGCACCATGAGATAGACTTACCTTTTGTATTTTCACTAAAACAGCTCTGGAATCAAGTACTTCTTTTAAGTACTTGAGTAAATTCTTTTAAGTAGCCCTGGTTTTTTGAACTGGAGAATGGTATTTAGAAACCATGATCTGGACATTAGTTGTGCTCATTGCTACTGGAGTATCATTGGTCCTAGGCCCTTTGAGTGGATTAAGCATAGAAACGTGTATGTGTGTGTGTGAGTGTGTGTGTATACATATATATAGTATATATATACATACATACACACAAGACTGTGCATACCCACACATTCATACTAACTTCTATGTCTATCAATCTATATAATTTTCTTTTTATATATTTATATATTTAAAATATATGTATCTATATATCAGTCGTGCTGATACTTCTAATTCAGTACTACAGGGATTATTCTAGCCTCCTTCTTTTCATTACTTATAATATTATAAATAATGAAAAGCATTCTAAGTAATACTTATATTTATGCCTTCTTTCTCCAACTGTGACAAACATAGTTCAATACATGTTTACAATACATAAGTAAAATTACCTGTAATACATTTATATATTTTCTCATTCTTGTATACACTGAAAATACTTTCATAATTGCTACTGCATATCCTGCAGAAGACAAATTTACTAACTAGAGCATGGAATATACTCCAGTGAATTGTATTACAAGTATATATTTAGGGAGATTATGAATTCTTAAACACACCTGCTGCCAAGAATTCCTAATAAGGTATTATATATCACACTTCAGTAAAAAGAGTAGAGAATAAGCTGACATGAAAAGTAGATAGCTTGATGAATTTCTAGATTCAACCACATCTGTTAATTTAGAAACTGTCTAGTACCTACTCAATGACTCTTCTAACAATACACACAAGCCATCACTTGCCTGAGCTATAAGGTTGAAAACTACCATTAATATTATGTTTACCACAAGTGGATAAAGAGAAAAAACATATAATCATCATATAAAAAATGCATACCATTTAATTTATACTTATTCTTTCAAAATTATATTTCATTTCATTCATGTTATGAGAAAAGTAATAGTACTGGATTGTAGTATTTCTAAATGAGACTAGTAAATAATAAGTAGCAAATCATTATTGTTTCTGTTGACTCATTATACTAACATTAGTCATGATGAATTATTTTGATATTATCAATGGGGATGTTAAGATATAATACTGCCAGTATGAAGAGTGAATCATTTTCCCAGCAGTTGGGTGTCTTATAAATACTTCTCTTATAATTTTTAAAATCATTTCTATTCATGACATGAACATGCAACAATAGGAGAGAAGTTAGCTTTTAATTCAAATGTTTAATAGAATATTATAAATGTATTACATGCTTAGAATAATGAAGCTGGGTTGTTGATAACAATGTCAATCCATCCTTCATCCTTCAAGTTTATCTTTTCCTCCATAAAGTGTTCAGTAGTTTGTTTTTAACAATCTATCTATTTTGCATTTCATTCCAAATTTTCACCATGTGGAATTAGACACTATAACATCTTTGGGATTATATTTTAATTGGTATGTTGTTTCATATAAGAAATAAATCTCACAATGTTCTTCATATTCAATATTGAAAAATAAAAATATATTTACTTGTTCCATATGGAGAAGCTATGTTTCAAAATATAAGGATCATCATACTAAACACACCTATGAATTGCAGTGTTAAAACACATCTTTCAATCTTTTTTTATATTTAAATTTTTGTATGATCAAAGAAAATTATGTCCAAATACACATTCAGGAATGGCAGCAATAGAAGAAACATTTGTTTTACTGTTTTTTAAGACAAGCTAGGACATCAATATATTTTTTCAGATAGAGCTAGAAAATAAGAGTCTGGGTTCTAAATGCATAATTTGTCTTCCAAAAAGGAGAAAATATGTTTTAGATAATTTTCTACTTCAGGATCTTATTTCAATAATAAAGTGATCCTGGTACTTCATCAGTAGTGGTTTGTGAGGCCCATTTAATTTACAAATATCATGATGGAAACTCAGATATTATAAACCTGTCCCCTGAAACTGAAGAAGCTAATTTGTCTGGCATACTGCTTTGATGCTAGTAATTTAAACTACTTTTGTTTACGTACAAATCAGTTACACAAATTAGGCAACAGGGAGAGACAACTAATTTATCCATGTCTAATGCTAGAATGATCTGACAATGCTAATTTAGAGCATTTGGCTCCAAAATAGAGCCCAGAAGTTGACAAGAGATTCTTCTCCAGTTGCTGAAAAATATAGTGACAACATCACCAATCCCCTCTTTCACTTAATGAGAATAATGAAAAGTGCTAGACATATTTTTAATGATTAAATCGGTGTAAAATTACATAGTAAATATCTCATGAAAATTGAGCTATGTTTTAAAAATATTATATTATCTTTTACTACTTATAAGATATTGATATATAGATTGTGTACATATGATTGACACACAGATAGGTATGTGGAAAAGGACATTTTATAGTATACAGACATTTTATAGTATATTAAGGTAAGAGATGCTAATATTTCTCTGTATATCTCCCAGATTGAAAACATTAATGACGAAAGAATTTCTATTTTTGTGACTGTACAAAATTAGTTTAAAAAAAGAAAAAAAAAGAAAAAAAAAACTACAGCTAAAAGAGTCAATAAACTGCCCTTAGAAACATTCTTTAGAAAACAACAGGGACATAATTGATGGTAAGTACCATTTATTTAACACATACTTTATCATGAGCACAGAGATAAATACTTTTTTATAAACATTTCACTTACACTCACAAGAACCCTTTAAAATAAGTAATATTATCATCTGGATGCTACAGATGAGGAAGTTGAGTATGAGTGAAATCAAGTAATTTCTGTAGGTCACACAACTAGCAAATAGAGGAATTTTAATTATGATCTTGGTCTGTGAGATTCCAGGGCCAGAGACTTTCTACACTATGCTGACTGTCTCATTCTACCCAGGAACTCCATCTTTATACACTCTTTGTCAAAAATTTCATTTTGTTACATTTTAGGTTTAATTTAAAATATGGTAAATAATTCTATTTTACTTTTCAGAAAATAAATTTGAATATATAAAAAGTAAGTAAGACATGAAAGCCAGTGATTGAAAACCAGATAGAAGTTAAAATTATTTGGCTTGGTTAAATAGCACCACTCAAATATTAGGCGTTCTGAAGTTCCTGTTGCATGCATGTTTAGAACGAACCTTGGACAATACCATCCTTTGAAGAGCAGAGTATCTTCTCCGTCTCTGCTTCTTTCCAGAGGCAGTGCAGTGATACAGATATAAAAGAGTAAGACCTGTGCCATGGAATGAGGGTGGTGACATCCATTCAGTAACTTACTACACATAAATTATAACACAGTAAAATAATGTGAACATCTGGAACAGATGCAGAGCCTAAAAATATTGCATTGCACTAAATATAACTCACTATACCACAAAACCAAAATTACTAGCAAGTTGATTTTAGATAAAACATGCATGAACTTCCAATTTATTTTATTAAAATATATCTATAAGTTTTATAATATAATTTGGTGAATATTGGAGTGTGGTTGATTTACAATGTTGCATTAGTTTCTGCTGCACAGCAGGATGAATCAGTTATACACATACATCTATCAACTCTTTTTAAAATTCTATTCCCATATAGGTCAGTACAGAGTATTGAGTAGAGTTCCCTGTGCTAAACGGTAGGTTCTTATTATCTATTATATATATAGTCGTCTGTATATGTCAATCCCAGTCTCCCAAATTATCCCTCCCCTGCCATTTCCCCTTTGGTAACCATAAGTTTGTTTATCTGTGACTCTATTTCTGTTTCGTAAATAGGTTCATTTGTATCATTTTTTTCCACTCCAAATATAAGCGAAATGATATGATATTTGTCTTTCTCTGTCTGACTCACTTCAGTCTGTATGACAATATCTAGGTCCATCCATGTTGCTGCAAATGACATTATTTTGTTCTTTTTATGGCTGAGAAATATTCCACTGTGTGTGTGCGTGTGTGTGTGTGTGTGTGTGTGTGTGTCTATATATATATATATATATATATATATATATATATATATATATACCACATCTTCTTTAACCACTAAGGAAACCATAAAAAAAAAGAAAAGACAACCCACAGAATGGGAGAAGATATTTGCAAGTGAAGTGACCAACAAGGGATTAATCTCCAAAATATATAAACAGCACATGGAGCTCAATATCAAAAAACCAAACAAGCCAATCAAAAAATGGGCAGAATTGGGCTTCCCTGGCGGCACAGTGGTTGAGAGTCCACCTGCCGATGCAGGGGACACAGGCTCGTGCCCCGTTCTGGGAAGATCCCACATGCCGCGGAGCGGCTAGGCCCGTGAGCCATGGCTGCTGAGCCTGCGCATCTGGAGTTTGTGCTCCCCAACGGGAGAGGCCACAACAGTGAGAGGCCCGCGTACCGCAAAAAAAAAAAAAAAAAAAAAAAAAAAGGGCAGAATATCTAAATATACATTTCTCCAAAGAATACATACAGATGGCCAAGAGGCATGAGAAAAGACGATCAACATCACTAATTATCAGAGAAATGCAAATCAAAACTACAATGAGGTATCACCTCACAACAGTCAGAATGGCCATCAGCAAAATATCTACAGAAAATAAACGCTGGAGAGAGTGTGGAGAAAAGAGAACCCTCCTATTCTGTTCGTGGGAATGTAAATTGGTACAGCCACTATGGAGAACAGTATGGAGGTTCCTTAAGAAACTAAAAATAGAGCTGCCACATGATCCAGCACTCCCACTCCTGGGCATATGTCCAGAGACAAGAATAATTTGAAAAGATATATGCACCCCAATGTTCACTGCAGCACTATATACAATAGCCAGGACATGGAAGCAACCTAAATGTCCATCAAAGGAGGAAAGGATTTAGTCATCATTTTTTTTAAACAATTTTATTGGAGTATAATTGCTTTACAATGGTGTGTTAGTTTCTGCTTTATAAAAAACTGAACCAGATATACATACACAGATATCCCCATATCTCCTCCCTCTTGTGTCTCCCTCCCACCCTCCATTTCCCACCCCTCTAGGTGGTCACAAAGCACGGAGCTGATCCCCCTGTGCTATAGAGCTGCTTCCCACTAGCTATCTATTTTACATTTGGTAGTGTATATATGTCCATGCCACTCTCTCACTTCGTCCCAGATTACCCTTCCCACTCCCCGTGTTCTCAAGTCCACTCTCCACATCTGCATCTTTATTCCTGTCCTACCCGTACGTTCTTCACAACCATTTTCTTTTTCTTTTTTAGGTTCCATATATATGTGTCAGCATACGGTATTTGTTTTTCTCTTTCTGACTTCACTCTGTATGACAGACTTTAGATCCATCCACCTCACTACAAATAACTCAGTTTCATTTCTTTTTATGGCTTAGTAATATTCCATTGTATATATGTGCCACATCTTCTTAATCCATTCATCTGCCGATGGAAATTTAGGTTGCTTCCATATCCTGGCTATTGTAAATAGAGCTGCAATGAACATTGTGGTACATGACCCTTTTGGATTAATGGTTTTATCAGGGTATATGCCCAGTAGTGGGATTGCTGGGTTGTATGGTAGTTCTATTATTAGTTTTTAAGGCATCTCCATACGGTTCTCCATAGTGGCTGTATCAATTTACATTCCCCCCAACAGTGTACGAGGGTTCCCTTTTCTCAACACCCTCTCCAGCATTTATTTTTTTGTAGATTTTTTGATGATGGCCATTCTGACTGGTGTGAGGAAAAAACACACTGTAGTTTTCATTTGCATTTCTCTAATGATTAGTGATGTTGAGCATCCTTACATGTGTTTATTGGTGATCTATATATCTTCTTTGGAGAAATGTCTATTTAGATTTTCTGCCCATCTTTTAATTGGATTGTTTGTTTTTTTTGATATTGAGCTGCATGAGTTGCTTGTAAATTTTGGAGATTAATCTTTTGTCAGTTAGTTCATTTGCAAATATTTTCTCCCATTCTGAGGGTTGTCTTTTCATCTTGTTTATGGTTTCCTTTGCTCTGCAAAAACTTTTAAGTTTCATTAGGTCCCATTTGTTTATTTTTGTTTTTATTTCCATTTCTCTAGCAGGTGGGTCCAAAAGGATCTTGCAGTGATTTATGTCATAGACGGTTCTGCCTATGTTTTCCTCTAAGAGTTTGATAGTTTCTGGCCTTACATTTAGGTCTTTAATCCATTTTGAGTTTACTTTTGTGTATGGTGTTAGGGAGTGTTCTAATTTCATTCTTCTACATGTAGCTGTCCAGTTTTCCCAGCACCACTTACTGAAGAGGCTGTCTTTTCTCCACTGTATATTCTTGCCTCCTTTATCAAAGATAAGGTGACCATATGTGCATGGGTTTATCTCTGGGCTTTCTATCCTGTTCCATTGATCTATATTTCTGTTTTTTTGCCAGTACCATACTGTCTTGATTACTGTAGATATGTAGTATGGTCTGAAGTCAGGGAGCCTGATTCGTCCAGTTCCATTTTTCTTTATCAAGATTGATTTGGCTATTCGGGGTTTTTGTGTTTCCATACAAATTGTGAAATTTTTTGTTCTAGTTCTGTGAAAACTGCCATTGGTAGTTTGATGGGGATTGCATTGAATTTGTAGATTGCTTTGGGTAGTAGAGTCATTTTCACAACGTTGCTTCTTCCAAACCAAGAACATGGTATAGTATATCTCTCCCTTTATTTGTATCATCTTTAATTTCTTTCATCAGTATCTTGTAGTTTTCTGCATACAGGTCTTTTGTCTCCTTAGGTAAGTTTATTCCTAGGTATTTTATTCTTTTTGTTTCAGTGCTAAACGGAAGTGTTTCCTTAATTTCTCTTTCAGATTATTTCATCATTAGTGTACAGGAATGCAAGAGATTTCTGTGCATTAATTTTGTATCCTGCAACTTTACCAAATTCATTGATTAGCTCTAGTAGTTCTCTGGTAGCATCTTTAGGATTCTCATGGTATACTATCATGTCATCTGCAAAGAGTGACAGCTTTACTTCTTCTTTTCTGATTTGGATTCCTTTTATTTCTTATTCTTCTCTGATTGCTGTGGCTAAAATTTCCAAAACTATGTTGAATAAGAGTGGTAAGTGAAGACAGCCTTGTCTTGTTCCTGATCTTAGAGGAAATGGTTTCAGTTTTGCACCATTGAGAACGATGTTGGCTATGTGTTTGTCATATATGGGCTTTATTATGTTGAGGTAAGTTCCTTCTATGCCTACTTTCTGGAAGGTTTTTATCATAAATGGGTATTGAATTTTTTTAAAAAGTTTTTTCTGCATCTATTGAGATGATCATATGGTTTTTCTCCTTCAATTTGTTAACATGGTGTATCACATTGATTGGTTTGCATATATTGAAGATTCCTTGCATTGCTGGGATAAACCCAACTTGATCATGGTGTATGATCCTTTAATGTGCTGTTGGATTCTGTTTGCTAGTACTTTGTAGAGGATTTTTTCATCTCTCTTCATCAGTGATGTTGGCCTATAGTTTTCTTTCTTTGTGACACCTTTGTCTGGTTGTGGTGTCAGGGTGATGGTGACCTCATAGAATGAGTTTGTGAGTGTTCCTCCTTCTGCTATATCTGCAAGACTTTGAGGAAGATAGGTGTTAGCTCTTTTCTAAATGTTTGACAGAATTCGCCTGTGAAGCCTTCTGGTCCTGGGCTTTTGTTTGTTGGAAATTTTTTAATCACAGTTTCAATTTCAGTGCTAGTGATTGGTCTCTTTATATTTTCTATTTCTTCCTGGTTCAGTCTCAGAAGGTTGTGCTTTTCTAAGAATTTGTCCATTTCTTCCAGGTTGTCCATTTTATTGGCATATAGTTGATTGTAGTAATCTCTCATGATCCTTTGTATTTCTGCAGTGTCAGTTGTTACTTCTCCTTTTCCATTTCTAATTCTATTGATGTGAGGCTTCTCCCTTTTTTTTCTTGATGAGCCTGGCTAATCGTTTATCAATTTTGTTTATCTTCTCCAAGAACCACCTTTTAGTTTTGTTGATCTTTGCTATAGTTTCCTTCATTTCTTTTTCATTTATTTCTGATCTGATCTTTATGATTTCTTTCCTTCTGCTAACTTTGGAGTTTTTTTGTTTTTCTTTCTCTAATTGCTTTAGGTGTAAGGTTAGGTTGTTTATTTGAGATGTTTCTTGTTTCTTGAGGTAGGATTGCATTGCTATATACTTCCCTCTTAGAACTGCTTTTGCCACATCCCAAATGGTTTGGGTCATCGTGTCTTCATTGTCATTTGTGTCTAGGTAATTTTGGATTTCCTTCTTTGATTTCTTCAGTGATCTCTTGGTTATTTAGAAGTGTATTGTTTAGCTTCCATGTTTGTATTTTTTACAATTTGTTTCCTGTAATTAATATCTAGTCTCATAACATTGTGGTCAAAAAAGATACTTGATATGATTTCAATTTTCTTAAATTTACCAAGGTTTGATTTGTGACCCAAGATATTATATATCCTGGAGAATGTTCCCTGAGCACTTGTTAAGAAAGTGTATTCTGTTGTGTTTGGGTGGAATATCCTATAAATATCAATTAAGTCCATCTTGTTTAATGTATAATTTAAAGCTTGTGTTTCCTTATTTTTTTTTCATTTTGCATGATCCCTCCATTGGTGAAGGTGGGGTTTTAAAGTCCCCTACTATGATTGTGTCGCTGTCAATTTCCCCTTTATGGCTGTTAGCATTTGCCTTAAGTACTGAGGTGCTCCTATGTTGGGTGCAAAAATATTATAATCGTTATATCTCCTTCTTGGATTGATCCCTTGTTCATTATGTAGTGTCCTCTGTCCCTCTGCAGTGTAATAGTCTTTATTTTAAAGTCTATTTTGTCTGATATGAGAATTGCTACTCAAGCTTTCTGTTGATTTCCCTTTGCATGGAATACCATTTTCCATCCCCTCACATTCAGTCTGTATGTGTCCCCAGGTCTGAAGTGAGTCTCTTGTAGACAGCATAGGTATGTGTCTTGTTTTAGTACCCATTCAGCCAATCTATGTATTTTGGTTGGAGCATTTAATCCATTTACATTTAAGGTAGCTATCAATTTGTATGTTCCTATTAGCATTTTCTTAATTGTTTTGGGTTTGTTATGGTAGGTCTTTTCCTTCTCTTGTGTTTCCTGCCTAGAAAAGTTCCTTTAGTATTTGTTGTTAAGCTGGTTTGGTGGTGCTGAATGCTCTTAACTTTTGTTTTTCTGTAAAGGTTTTAATTTCTCCATCAAATCTGAATGAGATCCTTCCTGGGTAGAGTAATCTTTGTTGTAGGTTTTTCCCTTTCATCACTTTAAATATGTCCTGCCACTCCCTTCTGACTTGCAGAGTTTCTGCTGAAGGATCAGCTGTTAACCTCATGGAGATTCCTTTGTATGTTATTTGTTGATTTTCCCTTGATGCTTTTAATATCCTTTCTTTGTATTGAATTTTTGATCGTTTGTAATAATATGTGTCTTGAAGTGTTTCTCCTTGGGTTTAACCTGTATGGGGCTCTCTGTGCTTCCTGAACTTGATTGACTATTTCCTTTCCCATATTAGAGTAGTTTGCAGCTACAGTCACTTCAAATATTATCTCAGCCCCTTTCTTTTTCTCTTCTTCTGGGACCCCTATAATTCAAATACTGGCGTGTTTAATGTTTTCCCAGAGGTCACTGAGACTGTCCTCAATTCTTTTCATTCTGTTTTCTTTATTCTGCTCTGTGGTAGCTTTTTCCACTATTTTGTCTTCCAGGTCACTTATCTGATCTTCTGCCTCAGTTATTCAGCTATTGATTCCTTCTAGAGAATTTTTAATTTCATTTATTGTGTTGTTCATCATTGTTTGTTTGCTCTTTAGTTCTTCTAGGTCCTTGTTAAACATTTCTTGTATTTTCTCCATTCTATTTCCAAGATTTTGGATCATGTGTACTATCATTACTCTGAATTCTTTTTCAGGTAGACTGCGTATTTCCTTTTCATTTGTTTGGCCTGGTGGGTTTTTACCTTGCTCCTTCATCTGCTGTGTGTTTCTCTGTCTTCTCATTTTGCTTAACTTAATGTGTTTGAGGTCTCCTTTTCACAGACTGCAGGCTCATAGTTCCCGTTGTTTTTGGTGTCTGCCCCCAGTCGCTAAGGTTGTTTCAGTGGCTTGTTTAGGCTTCATGTCGCTAAGGTTGTTTCAGTGGCTTGTTTAGGCTTCCCGTTGGAGGGGACTGGTGTCTGTGTTCTGGTGGATGAGTCTGGATCCTTTCTTTCTGGTGTGCAGCACCGTGTCTGATGGTGTGTTTTGGGGTTCTGTGACCTTATTATGGTTTTAGGCAGCCTCTCTGAGAATGGGTGTGCTTGTGTTCCTGTCTTGCTAGTTGCTTGGCATAGGGTGTCCAGCACTGTAGCTTGTTGGTTGTTGAGTGGAGTTAGGTCTTAACATTGAGATGCAGATCTCTGGGAGAGCTTTTGCCATTTGATATTATGTGGAGCCAGGAGGTCTCTGGTGGACCAGTTTCCTGAACTCTGCTCTCCCACTTCAGCGGCACAGGCATGACACCCGGCCAGAGTGCCAAGACCCTGTCAGCCACACAGCTCAGAAGAAAAAGCAGAAAAAAAGAAAGATAGAAAGAAAAAAATGAAGTAAAATAAAGTTATTAAAATAAAAATATGTTAATTATTAATAATAAGAAAAATTAAAAACTAATACAAAAGAAATAAATGAGGTCAGACAGAACCCTGGGACAAATGGTAAAAGCAAAGTTATACAAACAAAATCACACAAAGAAACATACACATACACACTCTTAAAATGAACAAAAGGAAAAAATATATTTATATATTTAAAAAAGGAAGAAAGAAACCAAATTAATAAATCAATCTACCAATGATGATAAACTCTAAATACTAAACTAAGATAAACATGAAACCAGAAAAAAATTAGATGCAGAAAGCAAACCTCAAGTCTACAGTTGCTCACAAAGTCCACCACCTCAATTTTGGGATGATTCATTGTTTATTCAGGTATTCCAGAGATGCAGGGTACATCAAGTTTATTGTGGAGATTTAATTCACTGCTCCTGAGGCTGCTGGGAGAGATTTCCCTTTCTCTTTGTTCTCACAGCTCCCAGGGGCTCAGCTTTGGATTTGGCCCCGCCTCTGCTTGTAGGTCGCCGGAGGGCGTCTTTTCTTAGCCCAGACAGGACGGGGTTAAAGGAGCAGCTGAGTAGGGGGCTCTGGCTCACTCAGGCTGGGGGGAGGGAGGGGTACGGAATGTGGGGTGAGGCTGCGGTGGCAGAGGCTGGCGTGACGTTTCAACAACCTAAGGCATGTTGTGTATTCTCCTGGTTAAGTTTTCCCTGGATCACGGGACCCTGGCAGTGACTTGTTGCGCAGTCTCCCGGGAGGGGTGGTGTGGATAGTGACCTGTGCTTGCACACAGGGATCTTGGTGGCTATAAGCAGCAGCCTTAGCATTTCATGCCCGTCTCTGGGGTCTGCACCGACAGTCCCAGCTCGCGCCTGTCTCTGGAGCTGATTTAAGCAGTGCTCTGAATCCCCTCTCCTTGCGCACCCTGAAACAATTGTCTCTTGCCTCTTATGCAGTTCTGGAACTTTTTCCCAGACTCCCTCCCGGATAGCTGTGACGCACTAGCCCCCTTCAGGCTGTGTTCACGCAGCCAGCCCCAGTCCTCTCCCTGGGATCTGACCTCTGAAACCCAAGCCTCAGCTCCCAGCCCCGACCTGCCCCAGCAGGTGAGCAGGTGAGTGCTGGTCGGCACCGATCCTCTGTGCAGGAATCTCTCCTCTTTGCCCTCTGCACCCCTGTTGCTGCACTCTCCTCCATGGCTCTGAATCTTCGCCCCCGCCACCCTCCCATCTCTGCCAGTGAAGGGGCTTCCTAGTGTGTGGAGACTCTTCCTCCTTCACAGGTCCCTCCCAGAGGTGTAGGTCCCATCTCTATTCTTTTGTCTGTTTTTTCTTTTGCCCTACCCAGGTAGGTGTGGAGTTTCTTGCCTTTTGGGAGGTCTGAGGTCTTCTGGCAGCATTCAGTAGGTGTTCTGTAGGAATTGTTCCACATGTAGATGTATTTCTGATGTATTTGTGGGGAGGAAGGTGATCCCCATGTTTTATTCCTCCGTCATCTTGAAGGTTTCTAGTCTTCATTTTAAATAATAGTATAACTCAAAATATTCTCAGGCTTCTGTTACTGAACCAAACTTGGGTCTGCTTGCTCACCATGCAGCAAAGCCAATTTACTGACACTGTGTTGTGGTGAAGGAAAGTACAGTGTTTATTGTAGACCAAGCAAGGAGAACGGGCAGCTCATACTCAAAAGACCCAAACTTCTCGAAGGCTTTCAGGGAAGGTTTTCCAAAGACAAAGTGAGGGAGAGGGTGGCAGGGTATGTGATCTGCTGATGCACAGTTTTCTGATTAGTGGGTGATGAGGTAACCAGGTGAGGTCACAGGGGTCAGCATTATCAATCTTCAGGTTTTGGCCAATCTGTGGGCTACATGCTCATGGTCATCATGCAGTTAGCTTCTTCCACCTGGTAAGGGTTTTAGCATCTACTAAACAAGTCAAGGATATGGCTCAGTGTATTATCTATAGCCCTTGAGGAGGAACTCAAGGTCCTTGACTTTGTTTTATGGCTAAACTATTATTAATTTGTCCGATTTGACTGTTTTCCTTCGTTTCTTCATTTTCTCATTTCTCTGATTAAATTTTCTCTTTGGAACTCAGGGAAATCCTAGGATGCTAAAGCTTTTCCACTAAGAAGAGGCAGGCGCCATCAGGAGTGGGGTGGGCCCATCCTTGGGAAGGCCCCCACAGGATCCTGCTTAGTTTCACTTCTACTTCTATTCCATATTTTAGTGGCTATTGTACTTTAATTCCCCACAAAAGAACTGGTTGGCACAGATTTAAAAAAGAGTTGTGAAAATAATATTAACTTAATATTATTAAGTTTATATGAAATTTTGTTTAATATTTATGTGGCAGATTCCTTTGACCTATGATTATTGGTGCATAAGCCTCTTTTTGAAATCTTATTTTGCTATCATGATTTGAAAGAAAACTAGCAAATGACTATTTAAACAAGAGTTATTTTTTTTCTTTTTCTTTCTCCCTCTCCTTTTCCTTCAATACACAAGTCTAATGAGGTGCAAAGGATATTTCATATTGTCAAGCTCATCTAAAGCATACAATCTTTATCTCTCCTTCATGCCACAGTGAATTAAGTAGATAAACATGTCATGAGAAATTAAGATGGATGATAAATTTGTTGGCACCATCTTGAAGGCACAAGACATCATCACCCTCTCCACAGGTATTTGGTTAAAATACTCTGTCCTCACATTTTCAAGCAGCACCTTGAAGAAATATCACACACATTGTTGAAAGCAGGAGGAAGTCAAAGAAAATATGACTCAGAGTTCACATATTGCATACATAATATGGTCTTGATATGAACTTGAAAAGACAGAATAAGATATGCACAATACTTAACATTTATTTACAGAGGTTAACTCAACCAATTTACTAATGGAGTAGAAAAGAAATGTTTTTTCTTTATTTTATAGATAAGGTCACAGAAGAAAAGGAAAGCTAAGTTAGTTTCCTGAAGCCATAATTGCTTATAATTAAAGATCCAAGTCTAAATGTATTTTACTGTCTCTATTTGTTTATATCAAAGAACAGTCATTGACAATATGAATATAAAATCAAAGATGAAAAAATATGATTTTATCATTTTTTTGCATGAAATCCAAACCATATAGCAAGGAGAAGCAGTATAGTTTAGGCAACTATATTTTGATGACAAAGCCAGTTACACTTATGGAAAACTGAATGTTAGAATGATTCTCATGTCATTTCAAAGACTAATTTTTGCTCAGCTTCTTCATTAAAAGATATAAAAGGAAACAGCTAAAATCTAAAAAAAAAAAAAAGTTCTGTTAACATTTTCTGGAGATATACTTCACCATTTTTTTCTTTTCCTGGGAGTATTTACACAGTTGAAAAGGTTGACTGTAAATGAGACATATACAATGCCAATGAAATGACAACTTGGAGAAGTATAAACAAAATATCTTAATAAAGAATTCAAACAAATTCTATTTTAGCAAGTTAGAGACACTAAAGAAGAGTTTATCTTTCCTTCCTTCCTTCTGACCTTTCATCCATCCATCCTATCTATCTATCTATCTATCTATCTATCTATCTATCTATCTATCTATGCATCCATATACCTACCTAACAATTTTAGTGAGCTGTTTTGTGTTACTCATCATTCTCACCTTTTCTCACCTCACTACACATTTACACTTAACAAATATGGAATATACATTTGGTACTTAAGAAATGCTGAGATAAATTGAGATGAACTAGAATGTATATAGATATCACAAAGACATATATATAATTATATATATAATTTATACTTATATTTATATTATCATATATAGCATATAATAGCTCATAGCTCACACATATACACATATAAACATGAAGCAAACTACCCTGAACTGCTTGCTTTTTCACTTTCTCTTCTCTGAACTCCTGTTAATTCTTAATGTTCTTTTCAACCTAAGCAGTGCATATCACTTACTATCTTGTACTACTATTATTAAGATATGAATTTAACTTGTGAAATGTTTGTGCTTTAAGTCTCCAAGTCAAATGGTGGACTGGGCCATGAACACTATATTTATAACTTAGGGGAGTACTTTCCACATGGAAGAAATTAAATATTGTTGATGAGATGATATTGTTTGTGAAGGATGAAACTGCTCAAACGGATTGTGTTCACCCTATTCCCTCCTCTCTCTACATGATATCATGAAGATGAGAAATACAGAATGAATAACCACTCACAAAATAACTTTAATAGGAAAAGTTGCTGAAGAAATGGAGTAATCTGATCTTGCATAGCTTGTATCACAGAAGCTGAGATGAACATGAAATCTTTTATGTGAAATTTACCTTTGAAATTTCTATTATTCTAACCTTAGAAAAGCAGTTGGCTCTCTTTGTACTTCATATAAAAATTCTTCACCCTGGCTGTTTTGCAAATATCAACATAATTTTATGAAGAAAAATGCCGCAATCAAGTACCATAAAAACAAACAAAAGTGCTGGCCCAAACCCGTTGCTTAGCAATCACATGTTTTAGTATAGAGCAACTTGCATTATTTTAGCTTATAATATTCATAATGCCCTTCAAGATTTTACACATTACAAAGAAACGTTTATGACCATCAGTCTCACAGTTTTGCAATTAATACTGATATGATTTTTCCCCACAACCCTGTATAGGACTAGGAAGTGGAAACCTTTGATTCTATAAAATATTTGCAATTGAAGAAACAGATTACTAGGTTGTTTATAAAGAATCTTTTCTGTTTCTAGCTTTAGTATATCCTACAACTATTTTACATAGTTTCATATAGGCTTTGTTAACATCCATAAAAATTTTACTTTTCAGACCCAATTAATTTCGTAGATCAGTGAGTATGGTGTGGTGGACAGCATGTGTAATTTGCAGTAAGAAGACATGGTTCAAGTCATAGTTATGCCTTTTATTAATTCCATAACATGTTTTTGTGAGTATAAGTGATTTTGAATGTAAAACCGAAAGAATTATAATAGCAATGCTAGTAGTAGTAGTAGTAGCAGTAGTAACAGTAAGCTACAGAGTAATATTTATATAACATTTATTATACTTAGGATGTCAACTTAAAGATTGAGAGATATAGATATTGTAAAAGATTTTAGATAACAGAAAACACTTTTAAATATTAATATCTATAACATATAGGAAAATAATAAGTATATTTCTTGGACACATTTTCTTCCAGGTACTGTTCCAAATGCTTTAAATACATGCATTAATTTAATAATTCTTATAATACTCTCCATTTTACAAATGATAGAAAGCTTCAAGAACTTGTCCAAAGACACAAATCTTATAGAACTCATGCTCTTAAGTCTGATTCTAGAGCTCATACTTTTATGACACTTAAAAATGCAGTTTGGGGCTTCCCTGGTGGCACAGTGGTTGAGAGTCCGCCTGCTGATGCAGGGGACACGGGTTCGTGCCCTGGTCCGGGAAGATCCCACATGCCGCGGAGTGGCTGGGCCCGTGAGTCATGGCCGCTGAGCCTGAGCGTCCGGAGCCTGTGCTCCGCAACGGGAGAGGCCACAACAGTGGGAGGCCCGCGTACAGCAAAAAAAAAAAAATGCAGTTTGTCAATGACATGAGAATTATTCAGAATTTAAGATTATCAAAATACTGATACCAAGATTCAACAGAACTAGTCATATAAAGTTTGCTATCCTCTCAAAAGTGAGTATAGAAACCTAAAAAAATTCTTGAAAAATGAAATATAGTTTATTTCATAGATGTTGACCAACTTAATGTTGCCTAGGGAGTGTCAGCATTGTTAAACCATACTTAACAATGAGCCACTACTCTGCTCCCTGTCACTGTGTGTATTATTTTTACCAATTCCAGACCTTTATATAAACGTAATCATATAAAGAAGATCATACATCTTCTTTTATACATCAAAATGATTTTAAGTTGTATCCATGCTTTTGTGTGTATCAACAGTCCTTTCATTTTCATTGCTGAGTAATAACATTGTATAAATATACTACCATTTGTTTATTAATTCACACTTGGTGGAAATTTGATTTTTTCCCCAGTTTCTCTAAATACTTCAAAAAATTCTTTTTATGGATGTGTATTTTCACTTCCCTTTGGTAATTACCTAGAAGTGGAATTGCTGAGTGACATATTAATTGCGTGTGTGTGTGTGTTTAAATAAAAAAACTGTTAACTCTTTTTTAAAGTGGGTATAGCATTCTCCACACCATCTGCATAACAGAAAGTTCCAGTTGCTCCACACTTTTGGCAACACTTAGTTACTAGTCATCTTAATTTTAGCCTTACTTTAGTGTGTGTGTAGTGATACTTAATTACGTTTATTTGGATTTTTCACAGATAACAGGATTTTGAATTAAATTATAATTTTGAACATCTTTTGCATATATTTATTAACCGTTTGTATATCTTCTCTTATGAAATGTCTGTTAAAATATTTAGCAATGAATTCTCTCAGTAATTATTTTACCTGAAAATGCCCTTTTTTACTTCGTTTTTTGGAGATACGGATGTTATTTCCTTTCAGATGTTTAAATGTGTTATTTCACTGTCTCCTTTCACTATTTCTCTTGAGAAATCTGTTGCATACTTATATTTGTTTATTTTTATGTAATAGGTCTCATTATTATAAGTACTTTAAAAAGTTTTTTATTATCACTTCTTTTCACTGAATTTATTATTCTGCCTATTGATGTGGGTTTCTTTTTATTCATCCTGTTTAATGTTTGCTTAATTTCTTGGAATCATGGGTTTATAATTTGTATCAAATTTTGAGAACAAAATTAGTTATTTTATCAAATATGTATTTTGTACACCACTTTCTGAGACCTATATTAAAGGACTAGTTTAGCTCCTACAACTTTTGAGTCTCTGCTTATTATTTTAGGCCTTTTAAACTCTGTCTTTCAACTTGTATAAGTTATGATGCTATTTTATCAGGATTATTAATTTTTGAAGAGTATAATATACTACAAAGACCATTAAATGAACTATTTCAGTTTTTTTCTCAGTTCTAGAAGTTCTATTTGTTTCATGGCTTTAATTTTTTCATTTAACTCCCTGAACATATTTATAATAATCTTTTTAAGTGTGTCTATTAATTCTATAATATTTTTATTTTTTAACTGAATTGCACCCCCTTTCCCCAATATGGTTTAAATGTTCCTGCTACTTCACGTGTCTAATTTAATTTGCTTGGAAGCTTCTCATTGTGACATTATGTTGAATAGTGTGGAGGCTTTACTGTGTGTTTCTAACAAGTGTTGTGTTTTGTTTTGGCTGGCAGTTAAGGTGCTTGTCAATAAGTTTGACCACATCAGGGCATGTGGCCAGAAGATGGGTTTTTTATGCCTTTCAGAAGATGGGTCTAACAGTAGACTTTACTATATGGTTAGTTTAACCATTATATGCTAGCCTGACCATGTGGTTCCTACTGAACACCTTGATTGCTTAAATAGTTTTCTTTAATCTCGCTCCTCAGAACTCAAATGCCACTGGCCCTGCATGAGCTGTATGATACACTCAGTTTACGCTGCCTGGTAGTTGTTCTTGATCCAGTAATTGGTCTTTGCCTGTTCTTGTGGAACCTTTCTCTGTGAAACTTCAGCTAAGCCAATGCATAAATGTACCTCCATTTAGAGTTTAAAGACATCCAGACAGAAATGGTAGTGAATCCATAGTTGAAATTCTAAAAATAATTTTCTGTGTATCTTTCTCCTCTTGATAATCTATCCTACAAATTCCAGCTGTCTCATTTTCCTCAAACTCTCAGCAAGAACACCATGATTTGCTTATCTTGGGCATTCATGGGAGGCAGGAAATTACCCTCAGTTTGAAGGCTAAAGTGATTGCCAGGCTAACCTGTTTCCTTTCTTGCACGGATCACTGTTGTGTGCTACCTATTATCCAATATCCGAAAACATAATTTCTTTGTATACTTTGTTCAGTTTTCTAGTTGTTCACAGTGAGAAAATATGTATGATACCAGATATTTTGCTATAGGCAGTAACAGAAATAGGAGCACTTTTAAAAGATTTTTAAAAATAAAAATAATGTACAAAATTTTGAAATACAGAATATCATGGAAGAAAAATGTACACATTTCTTGTAATTACACTACTAAGATATAGATACATTTTACATTGTGATGTATATCATTTAAGGACATATTTTTATGCACAGTATGTTTATCTATGCTTACATTTATTAATCATGCTGTACTGGATGAATAGTGTCCCCCCAAATTCATATTTATCCAGTAGTTGTTCATGTGACCTTACTTGGAAGAGGGGTCTTTGCAGATGTAATAAAGGTAAGATGAGGTCATACTGAGTTAGTGTGGGCCATAACTCCAATGACTAATGTGCTTATAAGAAGAGGGAAATTTTGACAAAAGGGAACAAACACACACAAAGAGAAGATGTCCATGTTAAGACAGAGGCAAAACTTGGAATGATGCAGCTACAAACCAAAGAATGTCAAGTATTGCCAGCAACCTCCAGAAGCTAGATGAGAGATATGGAGTAGATTCTGCCTCAGAGCTATGAAAAGGAACCAAAACTGGTTTAAGCTAGATAATTTGTAGTAATTTGTTATGGCAGCACTAGGAAGGTAATCTACATGATATTGAATATATTATGTAAAATATATATTATAATTTTTATAACATATATTTTACAATCCTTTCTAACTTTTTAAAAAAATGAGCTGTTGGGCTTCCCTGGTGGCGCAGGGGTTGAGAGTCCGCCTGCCGATGCAGGGGACACGGGTTCGTGCCCCGGTCCGGGAAGATCCCACATGTCATGGAGCGGCTGGGCCCGTGAGCCATGGCCGCTGAGCCTGCGCGTCCAGAGCCTGTGCTCCGCAGCGGGAGAGGCCACAACAGTGAGAGGCCCGCGTACCACAAGAAAAAAAAAAAAGTGCTGTTAATTACTCTTAATTATATGCTATCATATGACATTTAATTATTTATGAGTAATTCATTATAAAATTATACATATATATTATATATATATAAATAAAGAAATAAAGCAAGAGAGAAGCCAAATCAATAAACAACTCTACCAATTATAATAAGCTTTAAATACTAAACTAAGATAAACATAAAACCAGAAAGAACTTAGATGCAGAAAGCAAACCTCAAGTCTACAGTTGCTCCCAAAGTCCACCACCTCAATTTTCAGATGATTCGTTGTCTAATCAGGTATTCCAGAGATGCAGGGTTCGTCTAGTAGATTTTGGAGATTTAATCTGCTATCCTGAGGCTGCTGGGAGAAATTTCCCTTTCTTGTCTTTGTTTGCACAGCTACTGTGGTTCAGCTTTGGATTTGGCCCTGCCTCTGCGTGTTGGTCACCTGAGCGTGTCTGTTCCCTGCCCAGACAGGACTGAGTTAATGTAGCAGCTGATTAGGTGGTCCTGGCTCACTCAGGCCAGTGGTTGAAGGGTTACAGAATGCGAAGCATGCCTTTGGCACAGATGCCAGCTTGTCGTTGCAACAGTCTGATGCACACCATTTGCTCTCCTGGGGAAGTTGTTCCTGAATCACAGGACCCTGGCAGTGGCAGGCTGCACAGGCTCCTGGGAGGGGATGTGTGGATAGTGACCTGTGCTTGCACACAGGCTTCTTGTTGGCAGCAGCAGCAGCCTTAGCATTTCATGCCCGTCTCTGGAGTCCACGCTGATAGCCGCGGCTCGGCTCGTGCCTGTCTCTGGAGTTCATTTAGGTGGTGCTCTGAATCCCTTCTCCTCATGCACTCCAAAACAATGGTCTCTTGCCTCTTAGGCAGTTCCAGACTTTTTCCCAGACTCCCTCCCGGCTACCTGTGGCACACTAGCGCCCTTCAGGCTCTGTTCACACAGCCAAACCCAGTCCTCTCCCTGGGATCTGACCTCCAAAGCCCAAGCCTCAGCTCCCAGCCCCCACCCATCCCGGCCTGTGAGCAGACAAGCCTCTCAGGCTGGTGAGTGCTGGTCTGCACCGATGATCCTCTGTGCGGGAATCTCTCTGCTTTGCTCTCCGCACCACTGTTGCTGCGCTCTCCTCGGTGGCTCTGAAGCTTCCCCCACCCTCCCCTGTCTCTGCCAGTGAAGGGGCTTCCTAGTGTGTGAAAACTTTTCCTCCTTCACAGGTTCCTCCCAGAGGTGCAGGTCCTGTCCCTATTCTTTTGTTTCTGTTTTTTCTTTTGCCATACCCAGATACGTGGGTAGTTTCTTGCCTTTTGGGAAGTCTGAGGTTTTCTGCCAGAGTTCAGTAGGTGTTCTGTAGGAGTTGTTCCACATATAGATGTATTTCTGATGTATTTGTGGGAAGGAAGGTGATCTCCATGTCTTACTTCTTCACCATCTTGAAGGTTCTCCCTATAATTATTTCCTGAATATTAACTCCTAGAAAAATATTTGGTATGAATATTTTCAGATTCCTTGACAAATATTCTCAAATTTCCAAAAAGAAATATAAAAACATGAGAATGTTTATCAGAACATTCTAGCCAAAACAAAGCACAATCCCTTATATTAAACTTTGCTGTTTTGATAGTTGATTGATAAAATGAAAAGTCATTATTGTTTTGTTATGCATTAATTTGACTACTAATGAGGTTTAACATTTTTATGTGCTTTTATGCAATTTCTATTTGTATATGTCTGGTTTATGTAGTTCTCTTACTGAATATTTGTTTTGGGTAACATTTATTAATTTGTATTATGATAAGGTTTTATTTATTTATTTTTCATGTTGGTATTCTCCTCCTTTGATCATAGGAGTTCAAAAGTGTAGCAATATTCCTTTTAAACTGCTACATTCTATACTACATTTCAAAATTTAATTTAACACAATTCAAGACTCAAAAGTAAGAACAATTATGATATTAACTACATTTTAATCTTCTGTTTAATTTTGGATTCCAATTCATAAGTTCTGGAAAGTGTTTGAATCTGTATTTCAACCTTCAGAGATTTTTGTGTATATCACTGAGATGTTATGTGTTTCTCTGTGTAAATATATATATGTATGTACATATATGCACATATATAATTGACAATAGAAACCAATAAAAATGGAAAAATATGATGCTTACTAGACAAGAGAAAGTAATTTGGCCACATTCAAGTCAGTGAAGTCAATTTAAGGTTCATGATGATTTCCCTTGAGGTGTACTTTGATTTGATTACTTTGAAGTTATAGGATTCAAATATTTTCCATAGGCAAGGCAGTGTTGTATGTGCATGTAGACTCTGTGTGTATGCAGACTGATTAGAACAAATGTATTTTCAAATTTCCCTTTGGGGCTAAATAAACTCAAAAGAAACTTGGAATACTGAAGCACTCATTCTAATAGATAGTTAACAAATGAGTTCTCCATGATATATATATTTTTAACTTATTTATTTTTGGCTGCGTTGGGTCTTCATTACTGCGTGCAGGCTTTCTCTAGTTGTGGCGAGCAGGGGCTACTCTTCTTTGTGGTGCACTGACTTTTCATTGCAGTGGCTTCTCTTGTTATGGAGCATGGGCTGTAGGCACGCAGGCTTCAGTAGTTGTGGTACACAGGCTTAGTTGCTCTGCGACATGTGGGATCTTCCTGGATCAGGGCTCATACCCATGTCCCCTGCATTGGCAGGCAGATTCTTAACCACTGTGCCACCAGGCATGTACGCACTCTAATATTTAAAATGGATAACCAACAAGGACCTACTGTAGAGCACAGGGAATTCTGCTCAATATTATGTAACAACCCAAATGGGAAAAGAATTTAAGAAAGAATAGCTACATGTATACGTATAACTGAATCACTTTGCTGTGCACCTAAAACTAACACAACATTGTTAATCAACTATACTCCAATATAAAATAAAAAGTTACAAAAAAAAATGATACCCTCACATGAGATTGTGTACAGAAAGCTAATGCTAATGGAATACATATAAGAATGATAAAAATTCTCAGGTATGCCAAGTTTAACTTTTGCTCTGGGGAAACAAATGAAAGCTACAAGTTTTGGGAAGCTTAACACAATAAAAAATTTTGTATTCTAATAAAGTTTAGTCATTGATATAACATACAAACTAATGTGTTTCTATATTAATGATATTAAATGTACATATACCCATAGATATTCAGAAGGTTAAATTATCTTCTTTAGACCTTTTTTAAGTTTCATAAATCTATATCAAATGTACAGATTTCCATTAGTGCAACACAGTCCTAAGACACTGCAGTTTCACGGCATTTGTTTTTGGTTTATATATACTCTAAGGAGCTCAATGTATTTTACTCTGACCATTCTCATGTTATATACATATCATAAAGTCTGAAGACAATTCTGAGGAAATGTGACAGTTTCAAACTATGAATACTGAGGTTTTTGTCCAGAGTATAAATAAAACAAGCTCAAAAATCATAAATTTAGACTTACTTGGTAGTATCTGAATATCTTTTGAAGTACCACCTAAACAATAGACAATATCACTGTACACATGGGTTGCCTTTTTAAATTTACACTTTGTTATATACCTCATGTTTACACTCTCCAAGAAAGTTATTATATTTCAGAAAACAATGTTATGATTTATCAGCTTATAGTCATAAGATAAAAAGGATATTAAATTGACATGGCTAACATTACTTTAAATTTGTTGCTTCTACATTGTTTCTACAATAAAAAATGTCCTTTTATAAAGTAGGAGAAAGTATATCATGCCCATAATTTTAACTGAGATAATTATTAAAAGACCTATAAGGTAAATTTAAGGTAACTCTTAAATTAGTAATACTATGAGTCTAGATGACAAAAATGATAATCTTCCAAGTTAGAAAATTTAGGATGTATTTTTTGTTATTAATTAGTTTTTCTTCTTTTTTATTGAAATATTGTTGATTTACATTGTATTAGTTTCAGATGTACAGCATAGTGATTTAGTATTTTTGCAGATTATATTCCATTATAGGTTATTATAAGATACCAGGTATCTTATAATTCTATGTGCTATAGGGTATATCTTTGTTGCTTATCTATTTTATATATTGTAGTTTGTGTCTGTTAACCCCATACTCTATTTGTCCCTCCTTTTTAGTGTACCACGACTGAATAGAAATTAATGAATTATTCATTAAATAAAACCCAAGGGTTGTGGTGAAGCACATTCAAAAACTTGATATGTATAATTTTGTAAATTAGATTGTAATAAAAAGGTAAAGCATGTGTCAACTTATATTTTGGGATATATATATGAAAAATAAAAATTATTATTATAGCTCAAGTGTATTGAACACTTACCATGTTCAAGATGATATCCAAAAATCTTCACATGGATTATGAGATGTAACCCTTGCAATAAACTATGAAGTAGTAACATTTATCTTCCCTGTTTTACTAGGCAACTCATAAATGGTAGATTTGGGGTTTTAACAGAGATAAGCTGACTCCAGAACTTGCACTCTTAATACAGAGAGAGATATTCACTTAATTCCAGTAGAATAGTCTCAGGAGAGAGTACAGATGCAAAGTTAATAGGTCCTGCTTTGATTCCACGTGAGAAAATGGGACTGGAGCTGTTGGGCATGGGTCAGATGGTATGTGCATAAGTGTGGAACAGAAGAGCACTATGAAATGAGACCTCTCATGTTGGATCTGTGTCCCTCTGAATACCAAAGGCTTAGCACTATACCTAGCATATTAAAATACACAACCTGTTCGAATCCTATTTCTTCCATGATATTTAACTTGCTCTTTCCATATAATATAGAAGCTAATTTGCTTTTCAGGTGCAAGTCAAGTCCCGTTTAGATCATATATCAGGTTTAAATGATAGGAGATTTGAAATTCACACCCAGAAAATTTGGAATTCAAAGTTTAATAGAAAATTTCTTCATAAAATGCCATCAGTATGTGATAAGGTGAGAAAACACTAAAATTAGGGAAATGTTATTGACTCTGGGAGATTATTTCTCCAGGAATGTGACTGGTTTCAATGAACCTGTTTTGAATTTCGAGAGTCTTCACTTTTCAGCTGTGTATAAATTATCACTCTAAGAAGGCCTCCATTCTAGAAATTATGAATGGGTACATCTGAATAGAGGGAGGAAATAATGGGTTCAAATATTCAGCTCTTGGAAACTAAAAGCCATTCCCACAATATGTACCTAATGATGATGTGCATATCAAATGAACAAATAAAACAATCACTGAATGTAAGTGAACAAAAAATGGACTTAGTCTATACAAACTAATAAAATCAAGAAGAACCCAAGGTGTAGAGATAGTCAAAATAAGGTCTCTACATATTTTTTTGATAAATCTTTTAGTGTTAGTCTATTCCTCCATATAATAAACAACAAGTATTTGAAACTATAAAGACTATTTGCATGTATTTTCAGAAGCATCTAGCACAGGGAAAGTACACACAAACTGGGGACAAATTAGTTTGGCAGGTGTTTCTCCTCCATTCTGATTTTAAGAGATCTAGACTAACAAAAGTTCCTTTTCTTAGGCACATGGTGTTCCTGATCACCATTCCAGCTAGAAGTGGAAAAGAACATGGAAAAACACAAAAGAAGTTTTTATGAGTGGAGTCTACAATTGATGCATACTACAGCTTTTCACATTCCATTGTCTAAAACTCAGTCATGTGGCCACAAACAACAGAAGGAGACGTAGGAAGCATCAAATAGAAGAAGAAAACATGGATTTCAGTGAGCAGCTAACAATTACCTATTTATATGTATATTTTGAGAGAGAGATTTAATGTGATTTCTTTCCAAAATATCATCTTCTATTATTATCAGAAGCCACTATTCATTTTTTAAGTGTTAAAGATACAGGAAACCACCAAAGCATCTTATAAAAATTTCTGGAGAGAAAAATCACCATAAACTGATATTATTGATCACATCCTTACATAAAAGAAAGTTACAAAAACCTAAGATAGTGATAGCCAAGAAGACTTTCTCTACTTTAAAATTTGTATAAGGATCTGAATAATGAACTAATATGGTAATTGTAAATTGTCCATTATTTTAAAAAGGTCTCCAAGCAGCCATATATTCCAACATTTGATAACCTAGTTTGAGAAATCATCTACTTTTACAAAAAGTAATTCTTCATGTTGTTTAGAGGGTTTAAAGTTTATGTTGGCCTTTATCATTCCTGAACTGATTAAATAGATTTTGTACCACTGTTATCAACAGTTCACAGTGGAGTATGTTGACCATGTAAAAAAATAAAAATATTTCTTTCAGTTCATAGACAGTAGGTACAAAATCCCAAAATTCTACCATTGCAGCAAAAAGAATACAATACCTAGGAATAAGGAGACAAAAGAACTGTATGCAGAAAACTATAAGACACTGATGAAAGAATTTAAAGATGATACAAATAGATGGAGAATTATACCATGTTTTTGGGTTGGAAGAATCAACATTGTGAAAATGACTCTATGACCCAAAGCAATCTACAGATTCAATGCAATCCCTATCAAACTACCAATAGCATTTTCCACAGAACTAGAACAAAAAATTTCACAATTTGTATGGACAAAAAAGACCTTGAATAGTCAAAGCAATCTTGAGAAAGAAAAATGGAGCTGGAGGAATCAGGCTCCCTGACTTCAGACTATACTCCAAAGCTACAGTAATCAAGACAGTATGATACTAGCACAAAAACAGAAATATAGATCAATGGAACAGGATAGAAGCCCAGAGGTAAACCTGCACACATATGGTCACCTTATCGTTGATAAAGGAGGCAAGAATGTACAATGGAGAAAAGACAGTCTCTTCAATAAGTGGTTCTGGGAAAACTGAATGAAATTAGAACACTCCCTAACACCATACACAAAACTAAATTCAAAATGGATTAAAGACCTAAATGTAAGCCCGGACACTATAAAACTCTTAGAGGAAAACATAGACAGAACACTCTATGACATAAATCACAGCAAGATCCTTTTGGACCCACCTCCTAGAGAAATGGAAATAAAAACAAAAATAAACAAATGGGAACTGAGGAAACTTAAAAGCTTTTGCACAGCAAAGGAAACCATAAATAAGATGAAAAGACAACCCTCAGAATGGGAGAAAATATTTGCAAACAAAGCAACTGACAAAAGATTAATCTCCAAAATATATGAGCAGCTCAGGCAGCTCAATATCAAAAAAAAAAAAAAAAAAAAAAAAAGAACACAAACCAAAAATGGGCAGAAGACCTAAATAGATATTCCTCCAAAGAAGATATACAGATTGCTAACAAACACATGAAAGGATGCTCAATATCACTAATCATTAGAGAGATGCAAACCAAAACCACAATGAGGTATCACCTCACACCAGTCAGAATGGACATCATCAAAAAATCTACAAACAATAAATGTTGGAGAGGGTGTTGAGAAAAGGGAACCCTCTTACACTGTTGGTGGGAATGTAAATTGATACAGCTACTATAGAGAACAGTAGGGAGGTTCCTTAAAAAACTAAAAATAGAACTACCATATGGCCCAGCAATCCCACTACTGGTCATATACCCTGAGAAAACCATAACTCAAAAAGAGTCATGTACCACAATGTTCATTGCAGCTCTGTTTACAATAACCAGGACATGGAATCAACCTAAGTGTCCATCAACAGATGAATGGATAAAGATGTGGCACATATATACAATGGAATATTACTCAGACATAAAAAGAAACGAAACTGAGTTATTTCTAGTGAGGTGGATTGACATAGAGTCTGAAATACAGAGTGAAGTAAGTCAGAAAGAGAAAAACAAATACCATATGCTAACACATATATATGGAATGTAAAAAAAAAAGGTTCTGAAGAACCTAGGGGCAGGACAGGAATAAAGACTCAGATGTAGAGAATGGACTTGAGGACATGGGGAGTGGGAAGCGTAAACTGGGTTGAAGTGAGAGAGTGGCATGGACGCATATACACAACCAAATGTAAAATAGATAGCTAGTAGGAAGCAGCCACATAGCACAGGGAGATCAGCTCGGTGCTTTGTGACCACCTAGAGGGGTGGGATAAGGAGGGTGGGAGGGAGATGCAAGAGGGAGGGGATATGGGGATATATGTATGCATATAGCTGATTCACTTTGTTATACAGCAGAAACTAACACAACATTGTAAACAATTGTACTCCAATAAAGATGTTAAAAAAATTAAAAAATAAATAAAATAAAATGGAATTGAGATGCCAGAATGGGGAGGTCTCACTCAGTACCACTCAAGGTCAATACAGGAAGGACTGTAGCTTAGAGACCCCAACAGGAAGAATCATCATCAGGAAAGAATCATCAGTTACAGGCCTCAACAGGAAAGATGTGCTTGCATCTGCTACAGGAAACGGACTACACCAGCTACTAGGCCCATGAGAACCCATCATCTCCCTGAACTCCCGCTTTCCTCCTTTCATTCAAAAAATCCCTCCCAACTTTCAGCTTTTTACTCTGTAAAATAACTTTCCTCTTCTTTGTTTATTAGACTCACCTTGGCTTTTTCTATAGCCTGCATATCCAAAATTGTAATTCTTTGCTGTTCCTGAATAAACCCATTTTGCTTGAAAAGTAAAAAAAAAAAAAAATCCCAAAATTCAAAAACAGAAAAATCCCACTAATATAAGCTCAAATTAGTGTACTGGTGTCATGCTGTGTTTTCATAATGAGCATAGGCATATTCACTTCAACACAGCATGTAAGGTAGGAAAATCAGAGCTCTACAGCTAGTTTATCATTAAATACATATTTGGGTTGAGAATGTATTAGGATAAAGTTACTGTAAATATCTCAATTAATATGCTACATCTCAGAGTTCAGTGTAACTTGAATATCACTTTTTTCAAGTAATTTTCCTCAGGTATTTGCAAATGTAGGTCCCACTCTATCAAAATTCCCTTTACTCAATATTTTTTTCCTCATGCCACTTCATGGATGATAATGTATCTCTTTCCCCCTGTCCCAGAATTATAAAGACTAAATAGTGCCATATCTACCATGAAGCATAAAGATAGAGTACTCACTATATTTCAAACCAGTTATTAATTTTGAGATCCTACCTTGAGTTAGGCCTGAAGTAGATTATGATAAGTGAAACAGAATATTTATTCTCAAGAATTTCATCAATAGGAGAAAAATAAATGTAAACACTAACAGGCTATGAAATAATGCTGCATTAGATCAAGCGTTCTCAAACAAAAATTTGGACATATAGTCAAACAATAGAATGCAATATTTGTAATATTGTTGTCCTGAAAAATCCAGGATGTAGAGCTGTGGAAGTTATAATGGTTCTTCATATACCCACTGATAAGAGAGAACTTTTATATTTGCTTGCTTTGTGAACAGGCTGAGCTAGAACAGGGAATACAATTTGAACAGGTTCTGAGAATGGGAAGGAGTTTGTCAAAGAGACAAACCTTATGCGAAAGGGGTAAGGGAGCTAAAAAAAAATCTTGATGCAAAAAATATAGCTCAAACAATGTCAGTAAAGTTTAAAAAGGTGGTTAAGGGAATAGACTTTGGAAGCAGCCTACTACGTTCAAACCCTCAGTCCAAGACTTTTGCTGTGTGTCCATGGGTAAGTTATTTAACTCTTCTGAAAGGCAGTTTCCTAACCTATAAAATTTGAAATATAATGCTCACTATCTCAAAAAGTTGTCGAGATAATGGAAATGTGTTAAAACATTTAAAGTGCTTGCAATAGTGTCTGGACCACAGTAAATGTCAATACATAATGTTTATAAAGTTATGACACATACATTTGGAAAATAGCAAACATTTGCACCAGCCAGAGCTTAGGTTTAGGTAGGTAGCAGAAGATAAGGAGTAAACAAGTAATAAGAAATATGGAAAGGTAAAATTTAACCCAGAATGTAAAGTATGTTTTATTATTTACTAAGAAATTTCAGTACTATATTAAATAGAACATGATATACGTAATTTTAAATGTGAAGCGATATAATAATTTAGTAAAATAAATCAGGTGGTACGGTGTTATAACATATATGTAAGGTAGAAAACAATGTTGCCAACCATTTAGGGAACTGTTCACAGGGAACTTAAAAAACTTAGAAAACCTATAGACCAAGAGGAGAAAATCTATGAGAAAACGGTTCAGAGTGTGGTTATTGTTTCAACATGGAAATGGGCAGTGAGGGTTTAGCAGTGAGAACTCAAGGATGATTCTTAAGTTTCTGTTCTGAATAAGTAAGTGCTTAGTGATGCTGTTAAAGAGACAGAGATTGAAGCAGGAAAAGAGATTACTAAATCATTTTTAAACACATTCCATTGTAGTGTCAGCAGGACATAAGGATAATTTCTCATGAGGCTTTGAAAATACAGGTGTTAAGTCCAGAAAAAGTCACCATTAGTGTGCAGGGGGTAGTTACATCAATGGGCACATGAAAGATGGCCATCAGAGTATATATGGAATGAGAAGAAAAGACGCAGTTATAATGAAGAAATTATACCTGGAGCTGAAGGGGTTTTAGTTTCCATTTTACCATTTGTGTTTCATAATGCTGAGCATATTACTCAATATCTGTCTGAGCTTCAGTCTACTTATTTGAAAATGGTTCAATGGATTCTTCTTTACAGGGTTATTGTAGGAATCAAGTAAAGTAAAAAAATAAGAAATGAAAAATAAATTGCGAAATATAAACTTCCTAAAAAACCTTACTTGTTAAAAGCAGTTTGTGGTAAGTATAGATTCATCAGATAATTAATGGTAATGGCAGGCATGGGCCAAAGAAAAATTGTTTCATTTGGCACACTATCTTTTTACTTTACTCTGAGTAAATCCACGGGTAGCTACGGGTGCTTTTTTCTAATAGGAGAAAAAAGTCAATTTTAGCCATAAATTGTCAGAATTTAGCTACTAGCAATCTGTATAGTATTTAAATATTTATTTTATTGTTTGAATTGTGTCCCTCCAAAAAGGTTATGTTGAAGTCTTTACCCTCATCAGTTTACCTTATTTGCAAAAAGGGTGGTTGCAGTTTTAATGAGTTATGATGAAGTCATATTCCAGCAGGGCAGGCCTCTGACCCAATGGGATTTGTCTCCTTATGAGAAGTTGGCCATGTGAAGAAAGGGAGACACAGGGAGAAGGCCATGTGAAGACAGGATTGGAGTGATGCACCTATAAGCCAAGGAACACCAAATATTGCTAGCAGACCACCAGAAGCTAGGAAAAGCAAGGGGTGATTCTACTACAGGAGTCACAGAGCGCATGGCCCTGCTGACACCTCAATTTTGTATTTTTAGCCTCCAGAAGTGTGAGAAAATAAATATCTGGTGATTTAATCTCTGTGATTTGTGGTACTTTTTATGGCAGCCTTAGGAAACTAATACAATTTATAAGGTACATTCCAGAATATAATGTTTTCATATTTGATCAACATAGTGCTACTCACAAGGAACAACTAACTCATGCAAAATCACATAGTAAGTGGAAAACCAGAAATTTAAATCATGTTTTATGATTCTGAGCCCAGTCCTCCTTGAACTAATAATATAAAATATCACAAAATGATATAGGTTCTTGTCTAAGAACCTATAGGCACCTAGATGTGCCTATACCATAATTTGTATAGGTAATTTCCTCTGAATTCAAAACTATGGTCTTAGAATTAGACTTAATATAACTGGTTTGGCAATCCTGGGTTACCCATGTCTTGTTCCTTTGTTCTAGGTCCACAGAACACACACAGAAAAATACAAACAAAAAGTACACATGAAATCAACTCATAGGTAAACAGGTTAATGCTTATTTTTCCTCCTTATTTATTGTCAAATACAAAAAAAGATTAGGAGCAATACTGAAGTAATGCTTAATACCACCTTTCTAGCATCTATTGGTGCATAAAATAATGACTGACACGGATGAAGTTCTTAATGAATATCTGTTGAAGGAATGAATGCTCCATTCTGTCATCCCTGCACCTATACTTACACTGGCTTAGAAAAGGCAAAAATGAACTCTCTCTAAATGCTCTGAAAGTAAAGCAAATGCAATTCAAAAGAAAAGGAGCAAATATAGGGACGAATGTATGGCATGCCTATGTATTTTTTTTGGAAAGGCACATATTAAAAATGGAATATGACATCTCTGCTATATATCAGTGCATTCTAGTTATATGGATGAAAGGAAAATAAAATGAGTACTACAAGAGGAAATAGAAACACTTTTACGTGGAAGTTTATGTTTTGTGTTTTGTGTCTATAGCGGTTGTCATATCTCCTTATAAACCAAGTCAGTTTTATCCACATTTTACCAGCATGACATTTAACATAAAAAGCAATAGACATATGTCAGGAAGTATGCCTACTTTCCAAAGCTGCTGTTATGAGTATACAAAAGAAAAATAAGGGCAGAACCTTCTATGAGTCATGGAGGTATTAATTTCAACATAACCATTGTGGCTGGTGTCCATCAGTTAGGAAACTTTTATATACAGATTTCTAGCACATATTCAATATGTGGGATTGGAGCATTCTTGAATGCTCAGTTGTAAGCAGTTATTTCAAGTAGATCAAATATCTCCAATTAAGCATCTACAGTAGAGGGGTAAATCAAAATGACACTTGAAGAAAAGTTTCACTTGCCCCTTTTCCTTCTTCAGTAAGTTTGTTTTACTTCATGACCTCAGTATTACAAAAAAATAACTGAGCAGAACATTGATTGTAAGACATTGTCATGACGTTTCCTATGTGCAGTGGCTAGATAGGAAATTTTCATTTCATACACCATTTGAGCCTAGCTGCAGTGATTTCACAAAAGTCAGCAGGCTTTGAAAAGTTAATGATAAAGAAAAGCATTTGTTTTTGTTATTTTGAGGAAGTATTTGAGCGTTTGAAACCAGAACCTATGGAGGGTGGTTTGCCATGGGGAAGTGTAAAGTTTATTTCATTTTATTTGGCAGTGCTTAATTTACATCACATTTAGAAGAAAAAAGTACCATGAAAGTAATAATATCACAATAGGAATTGCATCAATCATCATGTTAATAAACAAAAATAGGAAATATGAACAAAATAAATATATAATATATAATAATACATACACTACTGATAAAAACATAACTTAAATATATTTTATTTAGTCATTTACTATAATAGCCAATTATTTTCTTCACTTCAATACATGAAATTTGATGTCAAGTTTATTTATCTACTCATTCATTCCAAAGACATTTATTAATATATTTTCTATAGTAGGAGATATTTAAACAATAAAAAAGACAACTATAGCTGTGATTCGTAATGTTACATTAGATAATGGGTAATGCCATTGGAAATTGTTTCTGTATCACCCTGAAGAAAATGTTTTTGTTGTTGTTGCCAATTAGAAGACTGGAGAAATATGAAGTAAAAACCCAATCTTGATATGAGGTAAGAACCCAGTTTTGATATCAGTTTTGAGAGTAAAACTGATGATTGTATATTTCTAGCTTTATCTCTGAATGATCTCCTAATGAATGGATCTCCTAACAATAAACTGTGTGTGCCTCTGCCTTGATCAGACCACAACCGCTTTCCTCTTGACTCTTGCTACAGCCTTCTGACTAATGTCCCTGCCTCCATTAACTCTTTTCTCCTGACCTTTCCAGCCCTCCAAGGTTTTCAGAGGCATTACACTTTAAAGAAAAATAAAATGCTCATTCCAACTGAGGACTGTGCATTTCCTTACTTGTTCCAGGTTTTTCATAGTCATGCCATGGGGCTTTATCTTCTCTCATTCCCACACTATATACCCTATATTACACTCACCAAATCCTTTAGGTTCTCCAAACACACTCATAAAAGTCCTCAATACGCTATTTCTTTACTCTGTTCCTATACACATGCTTTCTCTCCTCTTTAAAACTCTACCCCCTTTTTTCTGGAAAGATCCTATACATTATTTAAGACCCAGTTCAAATGCAAGGTCCTCTATGAAATAGTCTCAAATTCCCCAATAGGGAAACATTCCCCTTTCTGCTTAAAGTTTTGCATCCATCTCTAAAATATCCTTGATCACACGATGCTACATTTCACTTTATGTCAATTTTTTTCTCTTACTGCCCTATTTTAACTTTGTATTTACATATAGCAAGTAAGCTGGAACTCAGAGTTCTCGCTTTGGCAGAACATACATTAAAACTGGAATACAGAGCTGGAACCCCAAAAAAGGGATTTCTTCATCTCACTAAATAACTTCCTTCTACATTTAATGAAATCCCCAAATCCATTTTATTTCATCTTTCTTGTATCTTTCTACCATCAAAACATTGCATTAATAACCATATATTGTTACACATACATTTCATAGTTAATCTTTTGTTCTTCAATGTCAATTCAATTACATGTAATTATATACATTTCATGCAAGATAGCATTGATGTTTCCAAATATGTAACTCTATTTATAACAGATGCATGCTACTAAATTGATTTTCCTATTAAGCAAATTGAACAATTTGGCAATGATACTCCTTTTTTTCATTCATTTGAAAGATCACTACAATCTTAATAATTACAGATTATCACCTCTAATATAGGGTAAAACATAAAGAGAAACATAGAGTAATAGAGAATTCTGATATTCCAAGAATAAGAAATAAGATTGTTGTAAATAATACTTTTAAAATAGAATAGGTCGAAGAGAACACTCCAACTCTTTATCTCCTTAGTAACATTTGCTTCAAAATTCTTTTCAGTGTAAAATCATAAACTAAGTCATTTTTCTGCCCATTGCTTAAATTGCAAACGTATAAAATACAAACAAGAAATGGCTCCTCCACTCAAAAGTTACTGTCTTTTAGATATCTTTTAAAACATACATTAAATAGCAGAGTTATTTGTAAATCCTATTTAAAAATTCTTTCAGCAATTCCTGATTATTTCTATAATAGGTCAACATTTCATTGTGAATGCAAAGATTAATAAAACAAATGCTTATTGATGCCATATTATGTGTTAGGCTTTATGAGAAGTGTGGAACATAGAGATCAATGAAAACTGATGGATAGCCCTTACCCTTATGGAGGGTGGAGTTGAATGAGGGCAACAGATATCAATAAAAACAAACCCGCGATCACATAAACATAAATTTCAGAAGGTCAGTTACAGTGAAGGAAATTGGCATGGATTTGAGAAGATGGGGTTGGCATGAGTAAATCTAATTAGATTTGGTAACCAAGAGAAGGCCATACCAAAAAGATGAGTTTCAAATCAATAACCCAAAGAAGACATGAAGTCAAGGTAACGTGTTTGCTCCAGGAATTTTCAGATTTCAGGAAGAGTAAGCCAAAAAATGTACCTTGGTGAACTGGTCCAACTAAAATCTGATTTTATATATTTTCTGGGTAACCTCTTTCTGGAACTCCTATAATGTGAATATTGGATCTTCTAAAATGTTTCTCTATGTCTCTTCTTCCTGCCTTATAATGTGTCCTCTTTCCTCTCCTCTCCTCTTTTCTTTCTCATTCTTTCCCTCTTGTGTGTTCTTTATCTCCCCAATATTTATGGATTATTTTTATTTAACCATTGCATTTATAATTTATCAAAACTTTTTTTAAATATCCAATTTTAAGTCATGTCCTTTTTATGTTTATGGATGTAGTACCTTCAAATTTCTTTGAATATAATAGATGGGACTCAAAAAACTTGAACTAGTAATTTTTCAGAATCAAGGCAGAGTCTTCTCTTTTTGTAAATTCTCCTTCTCTGCTTCTTTTGAGTATCTTTTGCTTCTACTTTTTTTCTGCAGCTATTTCTCTCCATTTGTTCGATATCATGTATAGTTCAAAACTGCATTCTTGACATGGCAACTTCAGCCTTAAAGCACACATCACTATACAGGTCAATTATACTCATGGATAATTAACTGACTTTATATTACTTGAGGAAGAAAATTGGACTTATCCACTTGAGGTAATATTTCTATCCAACTGCCTGTGGAGTGTTAGTATCACATTGCACACTTAGCAGGATGTGTGGAATAAGAATCTCAGAAGGAGGATCATCAGTGGATGGATTGTGGAGAGTTCTTGAAGAGGCACTGGCCACATAGAAAACTCAGGAATTTCTGATGCAGCTGTGTTGTCAGAAGTTTTCTACCCCACAGCACGTGGGGTAGAAAATCAACATATATTGCAGCATAAATTATTTGAGGAACTGCCATCAGGAAAATATTTTATTAGGCAACAAACTTTTTCTTAAAGGGCCAGACAGCAAATATTAAAGGTTTTGCAAACCATAAGGTGTCTATCGCAACTATTCTTTTGTTGTACTAGGAAAGCAGCCACAGACAATAGGTAAATGAATGGGCATGGCTTTGTTTTAATAATATTCCATTTGCAAAAACAGAAGGTTGGCCTGCTGGCCATAGTTTGCTGATCTTATAGAACTGGGGTTTAAGAATACATATTTTGGGGAATTTGTTATAATTGTGTGGCTCACTGCATGCACATTTAGAAGGAGACATATTTAATGCAATATAAGCAAACACAGTTTGGCTGCAGACAATTAAATATTTGAATTAATTTATACATTCCCAAATTAATTTTTTTTTTTGAAATAGACAATTTTTAAGACTCGTTTCTTTTTTTTGAAACAAACTATTCCAAATTGATAGTTGTTTTTATTTTTGTTTTGGTTTTCTTTTTAATTTGTAGTTATATTTAACAGAGAGTTTGCCATGAAACACAAAATTATTGATAAAAATCATAATGATTGATCACAGTGCAACAAATTTATCTACCTATCCAGATCAAACACTAAAGTAGCAGAGAATGGAATTAATTTGAAAATTATATCCATGGGAAGATAAAACCAAGACTGTAAATCATTAGTTGTACAACTCCCAGAAAATTAAATTTGTTCTTAGATGCTGGCAATCTCCCTTTAACTGACTATTATTCAACTCAAAATGTTAATTCCACTGCCACATGTCCTAGAAATATCATTTCTACTTTTCTGTTTTTAAGGGCTTGAATATTCTTGAAAAATAAATGACTTGCATCCCTTCTGTTTCATACTTAATGTTTTACCTGACAGAGAGAGAGCGTGATGCAGTTAGAGTCAACTCAGGGTCAAATATTCCTATCAGAAGTTCAATGAGTGTATAATATATCTGGATATCAAATCTGGATGAAAACTTGTTTAACTGAAAGAAAAGTTTTACTTTTATACTATATGCTCATTTACTTACATCTTATAATGTATTCCATTTTGTTCCTTACAAATAATATTTTCCTAGAGAATAGTCTTCTATTTGTCTCATTGAGAATAAATATCTTTCATATTTCATATTTGCTCTAACATGATTATGATAATATGCTACAATTTTAAGAAAATAGTTTGCTTTTTGCAGTTTCTGGTTTCACAGTTTTTCCATGTGAAAATCACAGTGGCTTCACTTCTATTTATAAAAATACTAAATTTATCAGTATGCAAATAAATTTATACACTATGGTTATTTGGAGTGACTTATTTTTGCTTTATTGCATCCTTATACAAATGTCATTAAAAATAAGTGTTATTTTTCACTTCTATCTCAAGAATTTGGTCCCATCTCTACCACTCTAGCAGGCTTTTAATGAGAATTAATAAATAACAAACAAGGGCACTTTCAGAAGAACATGAATTCATGAAGATATGGCCGGCCTTTTGGAGGGCAAAATTATGTTAATATTTAACATTGTAGCTAACATAAAGAGAAGTATTTAAATATCTAATTCAAAGGATAAAAATTTTTATGCTGAAAGACGCAGTCCAACATTGATGATGATGAAAATAAAGAGTATTTTAAGCACTCAATATGCAGGGCATGCATGATGACTCATTAGGCAGAGAAAATTATTACTGCCCATTAAAGAATTAGCTTTCACACAAATGGAAAAGTTGATTAGTGTACCTCAGAGTGGCTTGTTTCTAAAATTATAAAATTAATGAATGTATGAAATATTTAATTTCACACATAAATATCTGTGAAGAAAAATTGTTTCATACAATAAAAGTAATTTATTTTACATGCAGGATCAAATGTTAAATTTGAAATCATAAAATAGTTTTTGATAGTATTTGTTCATGCCAATTTTGTAGCAAAGTTTGTAACATTTCTATGGATTTTCTGAAATTAAGTGGAAAAATTTTATAATACAGATGGATATATTGCTAACAAAACAATAATTTTTGCATATATTAACTGTATGCTAAAAATATTTTTCAGTTCCACAGCCTCAGAGAGTTTGGATTAGGTACCCTACATTTATTTTGTAGAAATATTTTATGAGAAAGATAATGAAACATACTGATTAGATTTAACTACCTTGTATTAGATGATAGCCAAAATTATGGATATTTTATAAAATAAATTCAGTAAGCCACATATATTTTATCTATTGTAGATCATAGCATACAATATAAAACAATATTAATCAGAATGCAAGACCTTCAATCTTCAAAACTATAATGAACACATCTGAGCTTAATATAATGTGTTATCATGTAATACTTTCTTATATTTTATAGCAAAGTTCAAGACTGGGATTTTCTGTAATAGCATTTATACTAGTACAAGTACCATAACTGAAAAAGGATGTTGAAATTTTTGGAAATATTATCGGTTATTGAAGTACAAATTTATGTTTTGAAAAATTAAAGCAACACGTTCATTCTTTAAAAGAGGAATAAAAATTCTTGTCTCATAGAGGGGATATGAAGCATCTTAAGGAAATGGCTTGAAGAGTTGCATATATATATACACACACGGTATATATATATATATATATATATAACACACTATATAACATATATATGTTATATATATATAAGTCTATCCATTTATAGATATCTCTGTACATATAGTATCTATTCAAAAAATACATATATTATGTATATATTATATATAGTATATAAAATATATAGTATATTCTATATAGAGTGATACATGGTTTATATATATGTGTGTGTTTATATAATAATAATAGTAATAGTAATTATTATGATTAATTTCTTGCCATCTCAATGTCAAAAGTTCTACCTGGCTAAGTGGTTCCTATGTCCCCAGCAGATCATTTTGAGATAACTGGGTCTTTGTTGAGTCCTTTTCTCATTAGATCAATCCGTGGACCCAAGCTGATTAAGCTGCAAATCCTTCTTCAAACTGATGACTGAATGAATTGTGTTCAGTCTGATCCATCCTATTATGTTACCTTGCTAATTTAACCACTTTCTATGTATTCATTAATTATGAACAGTTATAGTATAAAACAATGGAGTTCATGGAAGCAGTATAGATTATGATCATTGTTTAGTCGCTGTATAAAACAAAACAAAAACCTGAAGAACCTTTCTAACAAGCTTAAGCAATAACAAATCATGAAAGTATTCTCTTAATTAGAGCATGTTGGCAATACAGATGAAACTGAAACTCAAAATTCTGGCCGGAAAGCTTGCACTAACATTCTATTTGTTTCTCAATGGATAAAGCAAAGCTTAATGGGTCAGTGTTCTCACTAATAAGTGGTGATAGGGAGAGAGGGATCAGATGATCATTAGGAAGTGAGAGACATTCTCCATGCAAAATATAAGCTATAGAAGGCATCCAAAATGATGTGTTAAACTTATACTCAGTGAAAACAAGGAAAAGTAACTTCCTTTCAAAAAATGCTGGAAACTTGACTCTTTTTGGAAATCTTTTGTGTGTTTGTCTTTCTTAAAGTGTAAAATATATATATATATATATATATATATATATATATATATATTCTCAAAGAACATAGATCACAGGAGGCAAATGGTGGAGAGTCTACTTGTTTTCCAGGGCCACATTACTGAATAACTGTTTCCATCACATACAAAGGAGAATAAGAGGGAAGAGTTACTTTGTAGTTGACTTATTTTCCCAAATGTACCATAGTGAAAAACAATAATTATACACTGAAATTTTTTTATTCCTAAATGAAAAGTAAAAGTTAATGATTAAAGTACAATATTATAAATTGTTATATCATGACACGATTTCCATCCAAGGAAAAATATTTAGGATTATCTTTTCCATTGGGATCTTTATAGTGAGGTATGTATGATTTGCCAACATATATATGTGGTATGTATACATATACATATATGTACATACATAAAAATATATAATATTTTAACCTTAGCTCTTATTTGATGTGAATATAAAAATAGAATCTATCTTCCTTAAAAAGGTGACTGTCCGGGACACAAATGTTCAAAATTAATTGTTCCATAAAATTGGGGCATATTAACTATTTAACTATTAGGTAAACACTAGTTTTTCATCATTTGCCAGAATATACTAAAACAAAAAAGAAAGAAAGAAAGATTCAAGACACAGTAATGTATATTCTGAACAGGTATTACAGATTTAAATGTTAGCAGAGATTACTTTTTTCTTTGGTAAATATGCTATTTTAAAAAATTTGCTGGTCATTATACTTTGAATGGTGCACTCATAGGCCACATACACTTTTTGAGAGTGGGTGGATTTGCCTTGATTTCAGAGGAGGAATTACCAATCTTTTCTCTGAGTTTTAAGTAAAGAATCTGAATAATGCTTGAAATGTTCAAAAGAATGTAAACAAAACAAAGCTGGCTATAGGGTAAGAAGCTCATAGCCAAAATATAAAATGAACTGACTCAGTGATGAAAATATGTCCTTATTTCCATCTAATATAAGATTTATTATAGGTAATATTCAAGAAAGCAAATTATAGAGACCTTTATATATTATATATAAATACTATGTATATAATTTCTTGGCCAGAGGTGTCTCTGCTCATTTTAACATTTTCTTTCTCTTTTTTCCTGTTTGACTACTGTAGGACTGAGGTTCTAGGCCATTCTGTATTAAAGTTTAAAATAAAGATGGAGAAGGAGAAAAGAAAAGGAGGGAAGGTAGGAAGGAGGAAGAGGAGAAGGGAGAAAGAAAAAGAGAGACAAGAAAGGAAAATGGAAAAGCGCTATTTCTTCATCTCAATATTTTATGTTATTCTTATTCTACTTAATAAATTCTTTTCTCTTGCTTGCTTGCTACATGACAAAATATCAAGTTTTGGATAAATGCTTCAAAGTAAATGTCTTAAGACAGCAATAGTTAAAAATCACTTTGCTGTACACTTGATGCTAACATAATGTTTATGTCAAGTATACATACTTCAATTTAAAAAGGAAATGATGGTACCAGGGAAATATGCCAGAAGACCACATCAAACAGCCTCCTTTTAAGTACCTCTCAAGAGTGAAATGTATATTCAAATTAAGGTAAAAATCCTAAATAATCCCAAAGAATTATTGTGCTTACATTATGAATTTCTGTTTTAATACAATGCTTAACAGAATGTATTTCTGTTCTCCCTGTTGACGTATCACATTGACTATAGTATCTAATGAGGTGGGGGTAGGGTTTTCCTCAACTGCTAACATTTCACAAAACTTTCTAATGATCAGGCAGAATAGCATTTTCCACTTATTTAAAACTTTTTAATGATCGTTTTCACCCCAATGCTCAGCAAAGCAGCTGTTTTTCCCTGAGACTGAGGTTTATGCCAAATTTAAAATGTTAAAGTTTTTGAGCCATGTGCTCAAGAATTAAGTATCTCCAATTTCCAAACTGGAAGATCTTGGCAGCACTCACTCACTAAATAAACTCAGAGAGAAAGAAACTTATAACACTAGAAGAAAGAAAAGGAATCCAGGCACTTCTCCTCGACTTTGTGACCTCCTTAAATGGCCAATAATATTAAGGGTCTTTTTAATAATCTACAATTCGTGGAATATGATTGTAGTGGTTGGCCTAGAAGGTTGTTTTTTAAATTAACAAAATTAGATTACTGAGCAGGATGAAAAGAATAGGATAAATAAGACTGTGCAACACCAAGATGAGATAAGGGATAGTATAAAAACAAATACTGGTTTTAAATAAGTTCAAGTTTCTTAATTTTGATAATTTTGTGTAAACCATATGATAGCCTTTCAAATATTTAAAGATTACTGTAATTTTCACAAAATTCTATTCATTTCCAGGAGAAAAAAATTCCCCAGCTCTGTGAAAGTTATCTTACATTCGTTTTGTCTTCAATTTTTTTTTTAATTATTATATTTTAAAATTCACTTTTTGGCATACATTTCTATGAGTAGTAACACATGTATAGATGCATGTAATCAACTAGCACAGTAAGAGTATAAAAGTTCCATTGCCCCAAAAAACCTCCTATGTTCTATCCCTTTAAAATCACAGCTCCCCCATCTCTAAACCAAGACAAAGGTGGATAGATTTATCATTTTGAGAATGTCATATAAGTACATAAATGTCATAGAATATGTAACCTTATAAGACTGGCTTCTTTCACTCAGTATAATACCTTGAAGGTAAATTCAAGTTGTTGCATTTGTCAATAGTTTATTCTTTTTTGATGAATATTATTCCCTTGTATGGATGTACCAGGGATTATTTATCACTTGTTCAAAGATATTTGGGTTCTTCCCAGTTTTTGGTGATTGTGAATAGATTTGCTATAAGGATCCAAGAGCAAGTTTTTCTATTTGTATACATTTACATTTCTCTAGGGCAAATAACAGGAGTGGAATTATGTCACTTGGTTAAGGGAAAAAAAAAAACAAAAACAAAAACAAAACCTACTGGGTCATCCCAAGAGCAGAATGAAAATGTCAGAGGAAAGAATCAGAAAAACAATTGAGAAACATTGGGAATAAAATTACCTACATCAGAGGGCTCTAGTGAAGAATTAAAACATTTGAGATGTCATAGCACCTGACATGTGGTTCTCAAAAAATGTTAGTTTCTACAGACACATGACAAATGCAAAATATTACTGTTAACAAAAGCTATTAGAATCAATTATTTCCCTAATTCTCCCTGGTTTAAAAAATCAAAATGTCTCTAAAGAAATTTTTAAAATATTACCGATATGTTCATTATGCTCATTATGTTTTTTGTTTTGGTTTGGTTTTTTGGTTTTTTTTGTGGTACGCGGGCCTCTCACTGTTGTGGCCTCTCCCGTTGTGGAGCACAGGCTCCAGACGCGCAGGCTCAGCAGCCACGGCTCATGGGCCTAACCACTCCGCGGCATGAGGGATCTTCCTGGACCGGGGCACGAACCCGTGTCCCCTGCATCAGCAGGCGGATTCTCACCCACTGCACCACCAGGGAATCCCCATTATGTATATTTTTAACTTATTTTTATTGAGTTTCAGATAAATGAAGGCCTCTGGCAGTCATAATTCTTAGATTCTTTGGGGCAGTTTCGATACAAAACGTGAGAGACTCTACATTATAGAAATTTGATATTTACCAATGTGAATTTTGGCAAATAAATGATCTAATATTAGATATCTTTATTTTGGAAAACAGCACAGTCATTTTTATTACTAAATTTTATTATTAAATTTGAGTTTCTTCCTGTTATAATTTAGTGGAGTTCTAACATATATTACATATATTTCACATTTTTCCCCTCTCTTTCAACAAAGGCAAAGAATTGTCCTGATGCATTTTCTAACAATGTCGTTCCATATATAATGTGGCTGAAAAAATCTTTGCTGGTGTGTATTCATTTTGTAAGTGGAGAGCCTTTCATTATAATTACTCTTTTTTTTGTTTTGTCTATTTCCTTGCGGTACGCAGGCCTCCCACTGTTGTGGCCTCTCCCGTTGCGGAGCACAGGATCCGGACGTGCAGGCTCTGGACGCGCAGGCTCAGCGGCCATGGCTCACGGGCCGGCCCAGCCGCTCCGCAGCATGTGGGATCCTCCCAGTCCGGGGCACAAACCCGCGTCCCCTGCATTGGCAGGCAGACTCTCAACCACTGCGCCACCAGGGAAGCCCTATAATTACTCTTTTGAAATAAATGTTACCAGTGTTTTGAATGGTTTTGAGAAACTTGGTCCTGGGGCTGTTGAGGTCAACAATACCACTGAATGAACTGTCAGGTTGGAAACAGAAGCCAATCCTGGCTCTCTTTGCATCAGCATCCTTTGAGAAGGCTTTCTCACCATTGACATTTGCATGATAAATTTATGGACTCTGGTTCTACCAGCTTGATTGAACATATTGCATTTTGCTAAGAACAGCATGTCAACTAGCTCAGTCAGCATCCATATACATCTGGGAAAACTGCAACTGTTAGAATTGTGCCATGGGACTAGAAAGACAAGAAAAGCTTTGTCAGCTGTCAGTTAGACATTTCCTTCACTATCTATTTCACAGGTGATGGATGAAAAATGTTGCCAATATTCAATGTGGTATTTCATATATTACTTTTTGGACCCTTACAGCTCTGGAGGTAAAGAAAAAGGTCAAGAAAAGGCACAGGAAGAGGAGAAATACTCAGTCTCAGTCCCAGTATTTAAGGAGATGAGGAACAAAATAAAATTATAAGCACAAAAAAGTGTGTCTGAGAAAGCAGCTGGAGGTTGGTTGGCAGAGAGTAATGCTATATGGCAATGATTCGTTTTAGAAAAGATCATTCCTCTGTCATCTGCAAAAAACAGACAGGATATCTCCTAATATTGAACTTTTTGCATTATCCGAAATAACTGCATGATCTCAACCCAATTCTGAAGACTTCAGGGTTTTGTCCACAGGTCATTTCATTCTGTTCGAGAGTTAATTTTATTCTATTATCCATGTAATTTAGACAGAATTTTAAAAAATGATTAAAATATTCATTTGAACTTTCAAGTTAATTTTGCATGGTATAAACTGCACTGAAACTAGGTTTTTAAAATCTGAGACCAATGGTCACAATGACTAGAAATAAGAATATAAGTTTTGTTAAAACAAATTAAAGAAAAATGAAACGAAAAGAAAATCAGGCAAGTATTTTTTTATCTATTCCAGAAAGGGATCAGTTATCTTGTTAGTCATAAATAAGGATAAAGTCTTACTGCAGCATCAGGTATGTAATTTAAAATGGCTATATGGAGGTTTGATGTGACACAACTAATTTTGTTCTTGAACATCTAAATGCAGCCTACAAAGGAAATTATTACACCTTAAGTCTTTAGTACCAGTGACTTTGAATGGAATGGGACATGAGGATGGGAATAGGGCTCGGGAATGTGTAGTAGGGCTGAGAGAAATTGTGATGCTCAGTGATGATATGGAATTTCAAGTTCAGGTGAGGTTCAAGGTTGTAGTTGGGTCAGGACTTCCAGGCGTAAGCTTGGTTATTAAATAAAATAATAATTTTTAATCCGAGACATTTTTCTTTTAGCATAGGCATCACAGATCGCTTTGCTCTGTATAAATCTTTATATTGTAGAATGACAACACAATTGACGAGTGTATGTGTTTCCCTTGTGTGCTCATGAACGCTTTTGGAAAGGAATTTATTCTCTAATCCTTAGACCAGCTTGCTTATGTTTGTAGTCTCCTAGAATAAAGGTATCATTTAAATCCACTGAAATATCTCCCACTGCAAATTCATAAAAGACAACAGTTGTAAACTTAGAGGGGAAGCACCATGCCAAGTTGTCAAAGTCAACATTAGAGTATTGTTCTTTTGAAATCATGGTCAAAAAAGGGAAAAGAAAATTGCTAGAAAGCCAAGCCAGTGAGTACATTAATGGAGTATAATCAAGAATCAATACTTGGAGAAAAAAAATTAAAATTTACAAAGTACTGAAAAAAAGCAGAAAGAAAAGGAAAGCCTTTGGCCTGGGTATCCAGATATCAAACTGCATGAGAATAGCATAGACATCCTTTAGATAGAATCTAAAATCTAGTTCTATGACACTTCTTCCCAGGACATGCAAATTTTACAGGCCTATTCTGCTCATCCTAAGGTTTTGTCTTGCTATACATTGAACCAAATAAATTGCTGGTTTGGAGACTTGCATGTCATCCAGGCATTATTAGGGATAGCATATTTGTATTATATAATATTAGAGGTTATGAAGGAAGTGCCTAGTAACCAAAATACATTTGCAAACTCTTACAATAAAGTAATCATGAGGCATTATGGGTGAATTGTTTACTTGAGGAAAGAAAATCATGGTAAATATTAAAGTTTCTAAATAGTTTTTTAATTCCACTTCTCTCTTTTCCTCCCTTTCTCCCTCTCTCTCCTTCTTCCTCTTATCTTTTTCTCCCTCTTTCAGTTAAACTCAGAAATCAGTTTAGCCTTCCTTTATGTTAAATGATCTCTCAGACTCTACTTTTGGAGTGATTTGTTAGTGGGTCCTAGTTGGCTGTGGAAGCACCCCTGCTTTTAAAGCCTTGTAGGAACAGGACACAAAAAAGAAATAGGCCATTTCTTATTTAGTTAGATAGAGTAGGCTTTCAAGGCTCACATAAACTCCAGCTCGGTACACTGGAGTAGCAAATTACACAGAAGTTTGAAGTGAAAGACCTCACTTGTAATAATAAGAACAGTTTCCTGGAATACCTCTTGAAATATATAACTAATCATTAAAATGGCAGGTATCACATATTTTTCTTAGCAGTAAGAGTATTATTATCATTATCTCCATTTGATAGATGTTGACTATTGAGTCATACAGATACTAATTAGCACAAAATTACAGGTAGTACATGTTGTCGGCACAGGGTTCCTGAGTCCATTCTCTTAACTTCTGTGCTCCACTGCCCAACTTTCATTTAATAGTTAGTGGATATCTCACATTGTTCTCAATATTTTAATATGTATTAACAGTTTAAATCTTCACAGAACCTAGGAAATAGGGGCTATTAGTCTTCCCACTTTGCAGATAAGTAAACTAAGACATCTATCCAATATGCGATAGATATGGAATATAAGCCAAGAGAGTTTGGCTCCAGAGCTTGATAATCTTAGCTTGTAGGAGGCTAGTATTTAAGAGTGGAATTTAATTTTTGAATAAATGAGAACACATCTAAGAGGTTCTTGACATGGAAAATTGAAATAAAGTCATACAGTTCCTGTCTTTAAGGAGCTCACAGTCTAGTAAAAACAATTATAGAGAATACTTGGAAAAAGTATTAGATGAGAAAAATCAGTCTTGAAATTTATATACACACTCTACAAGAGATTTTTGAGCACAATGTTAGAATTTTGCAGTGGGGAAAATATCCTTGCCAACATGTGCCCTTTTAGATTTAAAAATAAAGTATTATGTCTCAAATATCTTTAACTCTACTCTAAAATTCTTTGGTTTAAGCAGGAAACTTCTAAGTATGAGGAACTACTGACACAAGTGGTTTGAGAGCTAAAAACATTGGATTGATTATTACTCTTATTTAAAAAGGAAGGTGAAGAAAAATGTGAATTTTTAAATTCATATTTAGAAAGTTTGTTACTTTTATACTTATTCTCTATATTGTCATTAAAAGATTTGAGCTTATAACTTAACTATTTACTATAGTCAAATGTCTTTTCTACTCTATTAAAATAATGTTTCAGTATCTCCAAGGATCATTGCTGATCACCTCAAGGTTATCAATGCTTGTAATAGGTGATTTCACTTGTTAGAGTGCTAGTTTTACTTTAAAAATTTTCGCGTAAATGTAAGTCATCCCAGTTAAAAAAAATAATTTAGTCAGTTAACTGTAACTTCATAAATCTAGCTTCAGTCAACTCAAAAGATTTCCTTAAAATGAGATGCATATATAAAATTACTATCTTTCCTTGTTAAAAATGAATAAAATGAAAAATTGACTTCAGAATCACAATCAGACACCTAATTTTCAATGATACTTTCAACCGGAAGTTATCATTGCTAGACTTAACCTCAATGTTATAGGGCTAAAAAGCACTGAAGACTTAATCAGCTTCATGCTACTGATGTATTAGCTCAGACATTAACAATCAGTTGGAACTTGTATATTTGAGAATTGAGTGATACAAATTTCACTGATTTCTGAAGCCATTACAATTTAAGAACTACTATTATTTGTTCTTCCCAGGACATCAATTAAGTAAAAGATACCATTTCTGCACGTGGGTCTTGTTCTTCCTAAAGAATGTGGCTATTTAATTACCTGTATATCTGATTATTAATGCAGCTTAATGTACGTATATGTTTCTGTATTTAACATCTACAAATGTTTACACAATCTCCTTATGTAAACTTAACGTTTCTGAGAACAAATGATAAAATGTTAATATACATTTAAGGTCTTTGATGTTCTAGCTGAGTTGGATATATTACCTCTAATCTCCAAACAATCAAGCTAGGTGAGAAACCTGAGAAGCAGAGAAATAAAGTAGCCAGAGTCACTGGGGTTTTAATCCAACTCTCTGTGATTTTTTTTTTTTTTTTCCTCTGTGATTTTTAAGTCTGTACATGACATCTTATTGCTGCTCATAAAAGGAGATATAATTTGATTATCTCTGGTCTAGACTGAAGTTATTAGGAAATAGATTAATTCCATAAAGCTGATTTTCAGATTTCATAAAAATGTGAGCATATTAAGATGGAGAGAATACAAACACACACACACTCACCTTTCAGACTTAATATAGTTCTGGAAAATGCCAGTTTTATCAAATAAATTTATACTCCCACTTTGGAATAAGAAACTGTAAAAAGGGATACTAAATAATATATCAAATAAAGTTATACCTGTCCTAAAATATGTCTCTATATAAAGAGGAACTGATTGCTCAAATTATGTATTAAAAGCTAAAAGAATATTGACATGTAGGTTGTTTTGGTGTTTCGATGCTGGTATATTGAAATATTAAGCTATATTCTAATAAGCCCCTAATGTTAATAAGATACTTAACTTTCAGTCCTGCCTTTACCATAAATTACATGCTTAGACAAGTCATTTAATTTCCCTGGACCTCAAGTTCATCATTTATAAAATGAAACTCTTGATTTGAAGCCCTCATTTATCTTGAAAAATATCTGATTTTATTAGTATAATTGCTAGTGGCTGTTTTAATTTATTTACAAAGTGTATACACGTTGAAACCAAAAGTGGTAAATTCCAGCTTGGAACCATTTTCACTATTTGCTATATATTTATTATATGAATACACATTCAGTTCTAGAAGCCTCTTAACAGATGAGATGCCTGAGTCAGCCTTGTATATGACAATTATTGATGACCTTCAAAAAGACTGCCAGTAACAGGATCTCTGAATCCTTGAAACCTACTATGGACACAAGTTTCTAAGGGTTGTATGCACAGAGGACATACCAGGTTTCTCTTATGACTAGCTAGAATTTGGCCATTATAGCACAATGACAGAGATAGAGAACTTAGATGCATTCAGGGGTCAGGCAGATGACAAAGGGACCAAGTGCATAACATTCAGAAGTGGAAGGTCTGTGGAAAACCAGGAAATACATGCTGCATGAAGATATTAAATATAAAGTTTAAAATCTTGTGCCAATCAAACAAATTTCATCTTATCATCTTTATTTTTTCCTAAAGAATTTAAAAATTCCAACCCTGTCTTTATGTGGAATACTAAACTTGAGAACTTTCTGAACTGAAGGGAGATTTGTCTTTAGCATTCCAGTTTTTACGCATTGTGAAAATTATCTATTCAACCTCTTTCCCCTAGACCTATAGTATTGGCTCTATGAATTTTACCACCAAGTTAAATGATGAGAGACAAAGAGAGAGAGAGAGAGAGGAGAAAATGATTCTAAGACACAGAGAAGAAACAGACAAAGCGTTTGTCCCCTCAAGTTTGCATAAGACCTTAATATATATATATATGTATATGTATATTTATATATGTCTTTCACTAAATATGCACCATGTTACTTTAAGGCTGTAGTAAATTAATGATAGTCATAATTTTTTACCCTCTTCACTTCAATAAATTTGGTTTATGTCCCCTCTTAAATATTGAAAGTCTGTGATTGCTCTGACCAATGGAATAGGGTAGAAATTACACGGTGCCAGCTTCTGGTTCCAGGTCTTATGACTGGCATCTTTCATTTCCTGTCTCTAGGAATACTTCATTTTAGGACTCAGCCTCTATTACCATGAGCTCTCCGTACAGAGTAGAGTAAATTTCTATAGCTGAGCCATAATATCTTCCTTCTGTCTTCTTTCTCCTCCTTCTCCTTTTCTCCTCCTTCTTCTAAGTTTAAATTGTCTGTATATGATTGTTTTTTTGATGTAATTGAGTCCATACATGTGTATCAGACTATTAGTTTCCTTACACTTTAAGAGACTACATAGCGTATGGGAAGTCTTGGGTTTTGGAATCCTAACCTGGGGCTTGATATGCTCTTGTGCCATTTATTATCTTTAGGCATTTGTCGTTTACTTAACATTTCTGCAAATCAGTTTTTTTTTATTTGTTAAAAATTTCATCAGCAATTTGCAGTGATGATTAGATAATGAAATTTATTTGTTGATAGTAAAACTTTCCTTGCAGAATTGAAGTGAAATTAAATGAAATAATTTGTCTAAATCTCCCAGTAAGCATCAGACAGTGAATAATGGTAGCTTCCATTTCTCCTATTGTTTTTGTTAATAACAATATTTTTACAAGTGAGTAATGGCTAAAATGGGACAACAAGGTGACTTCTTTCAAAGATTTATTTTTATGGTGGTATTTCTTGTTTTAGAATGAATGGAAATATAAATGATTGAATCTGACAATAAACAATAGAATATACATATTACCAGCAGCATGAAAGATTCATTTGGATTCTGCTATTCAGAAGACTGAATAACTGGTATGAAATATTTATAAACCTTAATTTTAAAATGATGTTCTACAAGGCAACTCTGAGTGTTTCTTGAAAGAACACATTTATGGTAGACAAGATATTGTTTACTCTTATGAAGATCCAGTACATTGGCAAGAGATCCAGCTCTAAATTCTCATTTTAGAGTGGGCGTACTAAGACTACTCCAAGGATAATTGTGTTACATGAGTTTCCTGGAACAGATCATGAAATGGGGGGTAGAAAGTAGAAGTTTTGTTGCAGAATGCTCTTGGAATACATAGTAAAGACGTGAGAAATTAGGATTAGACAGAGGGAGAAACTGACCAACAATATGGTGACAACGGGGAGATTCAGCTGACTCTCTGAGGAGCTCTGGAGTTGGGATGGGCTTTCATCTTTGTCCCATATTGGGGGACACCATTGGCCAGCAGCTGATCTCTGGCTGCATTCTACCAAGGGCATCATCTTGAGCTATGCAGATCCCTGTGGCTGAAGGCAATTCCCAGTTGTGAATGGTCTCAGCCTTGCTATTCCCATAAACTGGGAAAATGAGTGCCTAGGGGGCCTCAAAGAGGGAATCTGGACAGTTGTACAATATCTACTACAATACCATGGATCCAAAATAATTTTAAAAGATTTATTAAGATTAGCAATTTTTTTCTAAAACATGTTTACAAAAATTATCAAATAAATATATATGATAAAACTTAGGAAAATGCTTAAAATCAAAATTAGGAAAAATAATGTGTTCCTTATACAATTACAACTGTATTTGAAGTAGCCAGAAATGTAATACAGATCTCTGAAAGACATTTTTTTTTCCCAAATGAGGGCCCCAGTGATGTACTACACTGTAATTAACACTGAAATTCTGGGAACCACTTTATCATTTCCAGGCACTATAGTTCCAAAGCTGGGAAGTGAACACCGTACATGAGATGATTGATTTCCCATGGATTCCAATGGGCTGAAGTTCCCTTCATTATGCAAATTAATAAAATTCAAACTATACAAAATATATATTAGTCATTGATGATTAATTCATCCATATCTGGGTACTGAGAGTCTGGGTTACTTAAGCCACACAGATTTTTTAACCTTTTCCATTTAGAAAGATTTTATACATATACATTCTCCTTCATAGTTATAATTCTATACTGGTAAAAATTATAAGGAAACTCTAAAACTTTAATATATTGTGAAAATAACTCAGTATTTATAGATAATTTTTGATGTCTCAAGAAGAAGGAACTCAAATGGAGATGATGGTTATTGTATTATTTGGGGGACAACATAAAAACAAGCATTTAAAAAGTACTGTTATATAAAACTATAATTTTTCTCTGTGCATAAAACTAAAAAGCAAATAAGTAATATAAGATTCTACTCTGTAAAAAGTGCTTGTCAAACATTTACAATTAATAACTCTAAGAGTAAAGGGAAAGAAACATACTTCAGCAATATCAGTATATCACAGTTCAAAGTGGCCACCAGCCAAGCATTACTTTGAAATGCCCTGCTGTAACTGTGTACCTGGGGGCCTCCCTTTCTCCTCCAAACTTAGTTTAATATAGAGCAAATCCCACCACAGCTGTATTCAAACTCTCTAGTAACATGACCCTGCAGGAAGATGATCTTTGGCATTAATCCCCATCAAAATGAGAGTTCCCCAAATTGAGAAGCCAATTCCCAGGAAAAACAGTAGAAAATGTGGTTGGAGGTGAGGAAAAAAATTAAGTTTTAAATGTTTAATAGTACTGACTTACTGAATAACATTTTAATTATTTTATATAACAAATCCAGTTAAGAGCAGAGTTGTAATTTATGACAATTAGCATAGTGTAATGCCCTAGTTCCCTATATTTGCTTCAAGGAACTAGTTTTTCCTGTATGTTATTGACACACATAAAACAAACATAATCATCCTCTCTTTGTGCTTAACATGCCATAGACTGAAACCTCTTTGAAAAGAATCTATCTCTATCTACCTCTATCTATACCTATAGATTTATGTCAGTATTTAACTATTAGCAAGCTTATGAGACAGTGATATTGATAATAATACCTCAAATAGAACTAAAGGTTTTGGGGCTTTGAGATCAGAAAACAGAACTATGTTAGATTTAGCTCAGAATATATGCCTATATAAGTTTGCTTGAGTTAGATTAAAATGAGAACTGTAATAAGTGGGTTTAGCAAGAGCTTCCTAGGTTGTTATTTTATGTACTCAGTACACCCCTAACTGCCACATAGCAGAAAGGTCTTAAGAATCTAGTTTAGGAAAATGAAAGAGAAGATTGAAGCAATTGTTTACATCATCTGATTTAAAAGAAAACATCTTTGTTTCAATCCTTTGGTATTTCAAGTGTAATGTGATCAATGTTCCCCATGACTATTGTTGTCATTATTATTGTTATCATTAATTTCCTCTTTATTTAATTCTCTTCTGTGAAAATTTATATATATATACAACATATTAAAATCCAGCTACATTTTCTGAGTGTAAATTCTGAATATCACTTAGATGACTTAAACTACCTAACAGTTTGAATAGAAAAACTAATGTGATTAATACAGTTAAGACTAATGTTTGCAGCCACTCTCCTAATCTAGTTAATGTCAAAGAGGGATTGTAATTTCCTTTCTACTTACTGACTCAGAGGCAAAGCCTCAGATCTTCTCACAAGATGGAGTATGCCACCTGCTCTAGCTGTACCCAATTGAGTTCAAACCCTGCCTTCACAGGCTAGATGTATTAGGAGCCAGGTAACCACTAGAATTTCTGTGCTAGTAAAATAGCTTATAGTGATGCCAGCTTTAATGGTAGGTTAACTATCTTTAAAGAGTACTTGGCATTTTGCAAGGACTCAATAATTACTAACTGTAATCATAATCTTCCCCCCAACATCCTATAATAATGATTTACATTTATAAATTAAATAAATTGAATCTTGCTTTTCCAAAACAAGAAAATTGTTACAATTTTCTTTATATATACAGAGGAAACATTTTACAGCAGATGAAGATGTGTTTCTTTTCCCTTCCCTCAAAACTTATGCTAACACTCAAAAAAAAAAAAATGACATCCAATGTGACATTAATGCATAGATCCTGTCTGTATGAGAGAGCTGAGCTAACCACAGGGCATTTATTTAAAAGGAGAGCATCCTATCATACTTTGCTAATGCTACATTGGTATTGAAAGCTAGCATTTCCTAACCTTTTCCTGTTATGTCATGGCACAGTAGATTATAATTTTCAAGATTACAGGGACTTTGTCTTTTTGTAAACTGATTAATGCTTAGAATGGTGGGTCTTCAATAGTTATGTGTTGTTAGGAAAGAGAACTATAAGAAACACTTGCTTCTTGTTTCTACAGTGCTTAGCAAAATGTCTAGCAAATAGTAAATAAATAGTATTAGTTGCCTGTTATTATTTTGGGGGACCTTTGATTTGTCTCAATTTTCTTATCTGTAAAAAGGGTATCATATTATCTATTTTTTTCTTAAAATCTCTTTTTTTTTTTTTCAAAATCAAAGTCATCCTCCTCTGTTCACAGTGTCTTCAAACTCTATTAACTTTACGTACTGGTATGAGTGTTATAGCACCCTGATTTTCCTTTGGAGACTTCAAATCCTCCCTTACAGACCAAGTGCGTTTGGGATCTTATTCCATCCATGACTGTAAATCTGCAAGATCCAGGGCTGGATGCCTAAAATTACTTTCATGAATTTTGCTAAAATATTTGGGAAAGACTTGCTCTATTTGGACTCAGCTTCTAAACTGATGCAATGGTCTTGCTGCCTCTTAGTGGAGCAGGCTACTGAGCCGGACAAAGAAATCAATACGAAAGCAAAGCTGAAAGATACCGAGTCCTGATCACACTGTCTGAATATCTAAAGCCAAATGAACTTCAGTGAATTTCATTGTTTTGTTTTACCTCAAACTCAGCAAACTTTTTCCTTGAAGAGTTAGATTGTAAATATTTTAGGCTTTGCGCCCCATATAGTCTCAGGTGCAACTATTCAACTTGGATGATGGTATGGCTGTTTGCAATAAAACTTGATTTGCAAAGACAGGTGGCAGGGTAAATTTGGCCCTGGATCATTTAGTGACTCCTGCCTCACCCTGACAAAGTAGAGTTTCTTTGGCTGGCAACCAAAGCAGTTTTAACTAATACCCCCTATATCAGACAATGGATTAACAGAGTTTTAGTTTAGGAACTTGAAAATCATTATTTATACATTTTCCCTGCCTGGTCCCTCTGAAAACAAATCAATAAGGGCCAGAGCTTTTGTCTCTCCCAAACGTTCTCTCAATCTATTCATTCTTTCTAACCTCACCTCTAACTTGTTATTCCAAATCATCATCATCTCCTGCTTGGAGTTCTTCAAAAACTTTTTACATATTTTTTTTATGTCCAGGATTAACCCCTCCAATTATGTTCCACACTGAAGGCCTTATGATGTTTCTATAATGCATATATTTACATATCAAACTCATATCTGGGTGACCTTCTATGAACCCTCAACTTGGTTATATCTCCTGTCATAAAACACATTATTTGATTTATATATTAAAAATTGTTCCTGTTGCCAGAATGAAATTCTGTGAGCCAGAGCAATTTTATTCTCTGTGGCTCTGCTCAACTCTCTCTCTCTCTCTCTCTATATATATATATATACCTATAAAATGGATGTTCAATGTATATATTTCTGAAAAGAGGAAAAAATGATTCATCAGGGAATGTAAAGATAAAAATAATGCAGTTTTTCCTGAAGAAAGACTTTAAAAATATAACTTCTCCATTTTTAAAACAATTAATGTCTGTTAAATATATATTTACTATTGTATGGTAATCTGTTAGTTTTCTATGGGGCCAACATTACCAAAATTTTATTAGAATGAAAAGAGAAGAGTGATTTTTAAAAAAATATTTATTTCAAATACTTAATTTTCCAATTATCATTCTATTCCCCTTGACTTCCAAAATTTACTTATAACTCACTATCTAGTTCAAGTCTAGATTCTCATTATATTTCTAACTCAGTCTCTGTCGGTCTGTTCTGTTATTTTTGTACTTATTTTCTGTATCAGACATTTGTATACTGCGTGTTGTATGTAAATTTAATTGTTACAGTTTCTCCTGTGTGCATTTATTTCTTTTATGTCCATGCACAACAAATTTTCCCAGAAATTAAGAGACATATTTTACACTTTTTAAAAAATCACTAATTTAAGTACAGAGCAATGTACACAGAAGATATTCACTAAATTCCTACTAAATGAGTAAATTGCCAAGGAAACCAAAAAAAAGAAATGATCATAAAATTACATCTGGAAAGAATACCATGCCCAGAAAATCATCTAATGACTGCACACATAATTTTTGCTAGCATTATGATGAAGGAAACAAGTGTATTACAAAAACATGAAACATAGCAGATGGCTGGTTTACACTTCACATCACTCACTTGGTATCTTGGTGCGGAGAAATTATTTGATGATAAATTAATGGCACTTTTCATTTCTATATTTGATCTTTAAATGAATTTAATGATACGAATTACACAGAAGTATTTAGGCATCTTGCTTATATGTTATGAGGATGTTTTGTTAAAAATATTTAGCTATGTTAAAAGTACAATGATATAAAGAGAATATGAAAGACTTGTTAGGAAGAAAATATAGAAATATAATTGACCAAATATAAAATACAAACCAAAAATGAAGTGACAATTTTCAAATCCTTTTTAAAATTATGTAGTCTAAAATCATCAAAACTGACTCCAGAAGAAATCAATACTGAAAGAGTAATGATACAAATGAGCAAATTAAAATGAGAAATTTGTCAAAGAATTACCTCTAATCATGGCTCTGGGCCTAGAATTTATATTTCAGAGAGTAAGAGAATGAACACGTAATTCCCTTAATATATAAATTGATCCAAAACAAAGAAAAACAGGAGAAAACTACAAATCATTTTTTTACAAAGCTAGTATAAACTTTAAAAATGTGTGTGCCTGAATATGCTTATGCACACATATCAGGGCACACGTGCATGCATAGGCACACACATACACACACACATCAATCTCACTTAAAAATATGAGTGCAGAAAATATAGTGACAAAAACAGCAGAAATTAAAATCAACAAATGATCTCAAGAGTAAGATTTTTACTCTCAGAAGAACATACATTATGTCAAATGGTCCAATAAAGAAAAACAGACAATAATGATAAAAAGTTTGTGATCATATTACTGAGGACACAAACACAAACGGTTAAATCTTTGGACATAATTAAGCATTCACACGTAACTGATACAAATATAATAAGATAATATTGATGCACTGATTGGAAAGATCCAATTTAAAAAAATCTAAAGTATAATACAAATATTTCACCTTACTCTCCTCTTTCACTACTTCATTTTTCTAATTCAGAATTAATATTTTGGTTTGAATTAACATTACTATCATATATTTGGGTAAATATTATATGTTTAGTAAACATAGAGAAGGATCCTAAGTTTGGCAGAATACTACACTCCTTTCAAAGGTTTCTTTGTAATTCCCCCTCTTACTACATCTAATCTTGTAGATAAATTTTAGAAACAGGTTATCTGGTTCCAAAGAATGTGCTAGAGGGAACTGACTGACATTGCTTTGAATTAATAACATAGACTGGAAAGGACTGAGATATTTAAATATTGAGTTTTGCCATGTATTATAAGTAATTCTTTAATTTTTTGTTTCTTTTATATAGACTAGTAAATATCAGTAGAATTTCTTGTTAGGTTTATTCCTAGGTAATATGCATATATACATATATTTCTAACTATAAAATACATGTCTTATATAACTTTAATTTAGTTTTGATAATGTGTAAGAAAGATGTTATTTATTTTATGTGGGTCTGTAATTAGTCATCTATACTTTCTTATTAGTTCTTATTAGTTTAAGTAATCATTATAATTTCTGAAAGTGATAAAATCTTGATTCTTTCTAATACCCACACTTTCATGTATTTTCTAATTTTATTGCTCTTATTTAATAGCCAATTATCTCAAATTTTACATTCAGTAGTAGTTATGGTAACTGGCATCCTAATCTAGTTTCTGAATTCAAAGGTATCCTTCTAATATTTTGCTATAAACATGAAGCTATGCTTCACACAGATGTGCTCTACCAAAACAAGGACTTTATTTCTATCCAATGGTTGTTAATAATTTTTATTGAATTTTATTTGAACTAAATTTTAACATATTTTTAAATTATGGGGGTAATGATATAGTTATTCTCTCTTAATCATTTAATATATTGAAATGCACTTACAGGTTTCTTAATGTTGTACCATCCTTTTGTCCCTGCAACAAATATTTTTGTCATTGACTAATAGCTTTATTTTCTTTTAAATGCTCATTTTGGCATAATTTCAAATGTACAGAAAAGTGGATACAATAGTATTAATAATTATTACAAACTGTAATTTCCCTATAATGGCTTTATCATTGTCTCCTTCCTTCAAATAAGATGCAGAGATGGTGTCCCTTTATCCCCATGTACATTTCAGTGGGTATTTCCTAAGAGGGCAATCTCCCACTTCTATTACAAAACACATGAATTAAAGAAAGAAATATAGGAAATTAGAAAATATTTTGAACTGAATGATACTAAAATATATCAGAGCTTATGGAATACAAACAGCAGTGCTTAAATAGAAATTTATAGTTTCGCATACTTATATTTAAAAAGAAGAGAGGTGCAAAATCCATGATCTAAGCATTCACAATAGGAGACTACAAAAATGAGATTACATTAAAGCTAAAGTAAGAAGAAGAATGGCAACAATAAAGATAAAAGTAGAAATTAAAGACAGAATAAAAAGAAACCATTAAAAATTTGTTTTTTGAAACGATTAGTATATACGTTTCACACATAGTAAGATTGAAAACCAAAAAAGAAAACAAAGAATACCAGGATCAGAATTTTGAATGGTATTTCTACAGACTGCACAGAAGTGTATTGCTTATTTTCCAAATGACTGCTCTTTTTCTAGATATGTCTTTATTGATTCCTAACTTAATATGCCTATTATCAGACAATGTACTGTCTATGATTTCAAACCTTCTAAATTTAATGAGATTTGATTTATTGTCCATCATATATTCCATCTTGGTAAATGTTTCATAAGTACTTGGGAAAATGTGTATTTTGGAGCTATTTGATTAAAAACATCATCAAACACTTAAATCCTCTTTTTTCAATTATTCTACAACTTACTCAATATCTTGGGGGTGTTTATTCAATAAAAGTATGATAGAGGGGTGTTAGATTCTCTTTAATTTTTTGATTTGTCTGTTCTCCCTTTCAGTATGTCAAATTTTACTTAATATATTTTGGAATCTATTTTTAAGAGCATACACAATTAATATTGTTTTGTCTTCTGGATGAATTGATTCTTTTATCATTATGAAATGTTCCTTTTTATCCCTGATATTGTTCCTTCCTCTGAAATCTACTTTGGCTGATATTCACATTTGATTTCTTATGCTTCTATATCCTAGGTCTTCTCCTTCCAGCCAGATGGTATAATATGGACTAGATTCATACTTTTTTCCTTAAACAACTAAAAATGTTGGATAAAATATACCTATCAGTGGTTTACAGACACTGAACACCATGGAGTATAGGACAGTGACCCTTGAAAGAGGGGAAACAAAAGATATGAGCCCTATGATTGGTCCATCTCACTACCTTTTCTGGCAAAAGGATAATTTTTCTAAGGTTGGATTAATGGAAGTATATTTACAAAGGCAAGTGAATAAATATGGCACACTACACAGATACTAATTTTTCTGCACAAGAAAAATATCAAAATGATTTAAATTATCTAAAATTTATTTGAAATCAAATTATAGATAACAAAGGTTATAAAGATGCAGACGTAGAGAATGGACTTGAGGACACGGGGAGGGGGAAGTGTAAGCTGGGACAAAGTGAGAGAGTGGCATGGACATATATATACTACCAAATGTAAAGCAGATAGCTAGTGGGAAGCAGCTGCAAAGCACAGGGAGATCAGCTCCGTGCTTTGTGACCACCTAGAGGGGTGGTATAGGGAGGGTGGGAGGGAGACACAAGAGGGAGGAGATATGGGGATATATGTATATGTATAGCTGATTCACTTTATTTTAAAGCAGAAACTAACATACCATTGTAAAGCAATTATACTCCAATAAAGATGTTAATAAATAAATAAAATATCTATTGACTGTAAAAAGCACTTTTATTTATTCAACAAACATCTAGTTAGTGTTCTAATTTCTAGGCCATAGGCACTAAGGGCTAAAGGCAGAACACTGAAGAGAATGGTTCATGTAATCATGGAATTTGCACATATATAACATATATATTGATGAGAACAAATTAATATGTGAATTGACAAAAAGACAAAGAATAATTAACAACAAAAGAAATAAAGTTATAAGGAATATTGTCAAAGTAGCTAGTAATCAAAATGTTTCCTTCTGCTGTTTGATACTTGAACAACTGAAAATAATCATTTTATTTAGTTTATGATTCTGTGGGTTAGCTGAACAGTTCTTCTGATCTGGTTTGGATTGGTGGTCTCTGAGAGCTCTTTCATGTTTCCATGGTAATCAACTAAGATTGGCTGGTGGCTGGATGATTCTGAACAGTCTCACAGCATACGTTGGCAGCTGGCTAGGTGCCACTGGGCTGTTTCAGTTTTCTGTATGGACTCTCATCCTCCAAGAGATTAACTTAATTTAGGTTCTTTCACATGGTGACCTTAGGCACTTAAGGTCACCAAAAGAGCGAGCCTCAGTGTGTAAGCACTTTTCCAGATTGCTTGAATCATTCTGCCTAATGTTGCATTGGCCAAAGCAAGTCACGTGACTAAAGACAGATCCATGAGGTAAGGAAATAAACTCTACTTCTTGATGCGAGGCCATGTACCTTCAGATTACAGGAATATGGCTAAAAAGGGAGGATTTGTGATCATTTTTTTTTACAATGAATTGAACAAAGATACTACTATAAGGATGTACTGCCATTTTTATATATTAACTTAGGAATAAAAAAGTAAAATCATTCAATGTTGTCAAGTATATGGTTAATTAAACTTCAATTATCTTTCAAACATCTTTATCATTGCATCTGGTTTTTTATTTTATAATTTTCTAATCTTTTAGATAGTGAGCTCTCCGAAAAAAAAATATTGTATTTGTTTTGCTTTCTAAATAATAGGCTCAAAATCTTGGCACAGGGTAAAGGCGCAAGTGTTTAAAAAAATAATGAATCATCCCTCAAAAATTTAAGCACAAAATAACATATGATCCAGAATAAATGAAGATATAATGAAATAAAAATAAATAAACATACGCTCCAGAAATTCCACTCCTAGGCATGTACTCAAAGATTTTGAAAGGAAGTAAGTTAGTTTGCTCAGGCTGCCATAACAAAATATCATAGACTTATGATATCATTAGACTTATCATAGACTTATCATAGGCTTAAACAACAGAAATCTATTTGCTCACAGTTCTGGAGGCTAGAAGCCAAGATCAAGGTGCCAGCAGGGTTGATTTATTCTGAGGCCTCTCTCTTTGGCTTCTAGAAACCATGTTCTCCCTCTGTCTTCACAAGGTCTTCCCTCTGTGCCTATGTCTGTGTCCTAATCTCTTCCTCCGACAATGACACCAATTATAACGGATTAGGGTGCCACCCTCACGATCTCACAAACCTTAAATACCTCTTTAAAGACCCTATCTCCAAATAAAGTCACATTCTCAGGTACTGGGGTTTGGGACTTCAACATGAATTTTGAGGAAACACAATCCAGTCCCTAACAGTAGAGATTCAAATAGATATTCTTATATCAGTGTTTATTACAGTTTTATTCATAATAGCCAAAAAGCGGAAACAGTTAAAGTGTCCAGCAAATTAATGGATAAACAAAATGTGTTATAAAACATGGATGTTTATAATAGTGTCATTTAAAATATTTCAGAAAATGGAAATAGTATAAATAACCAGCAACAAAGGAATAATGAAACTATAGTGCATCAAATCCACAAAATATTATAGTCTTTTAGAATGTAAATAGAGTACAGGTCATCTCATAATATTTTTACGGCAAAGTGAATATGCATGTACACCAGAATATAAAAATAAGAAAAACTACATACAAAATTAAAGGAAAACAAAACAGGGATGTTCTTCTTCATCTTAAAACACTGTTAAACTTTTTATTCTTTTCTGTATTAGCTAATCAAATGTGCCCAAACTGGTACAATTCTAATTAACAACCATGTACAATTGACATCAATGACTTAAATTTGCTAATCTGTAGATTTTATTTTTATTTTGGCCCATGGAGAACTCCCCAACTATAAAACAGAAAAGCAAAACAAAACACATTTAAAAAGAAAGGACTTTATTGCTTTGAACTGATTATGTAATGGTAAGGATAAGGATTTTCATTTCTCAGGAAGCATTATCTCCTATGTGTTATCCTATGTGTCTCCTATGTGTCTCCTATATTATCTCCTATAGCTATCCAGTGTTATGGTCTCTAAGAAAAAATACTGATAAGGATTAAAAAAGATAAAAAATCCCGAGATTCCCTTTTTTTCATGGCTAAGAATATTAAATTTTCAGTTTCATTGGATGAATAAATACTAACAATTCATATACAACACAGCAAGAAGATTTACCTTGTAATGACTAAGTCAGAGTGAAAGATATAGTACATTGAACAATCAGTGACTTGTTCAAAATGCAAGTTATTTGGAATAATGTTGCTGAAATATCAGAGATCTGTTAAGTCAAACTAAAGAAAGAGCAAATGGAGGAAGCTAGAAATATCAACTTCCATAAAGTAAAACCACTATTCACAAGTCACATAAATAAACAATTGCTTTTAATGAGGCTGTTTACAGTAACAGCCAATATTAAAAGCAGCCAGGGCTTTCTTTTTCCCTTTACGCACATTATTTGACCACCATTATAAACTCTTAAATTACAAGGTCTTTTGTTAAGGTACCAGTTCAACTTCGAATTTTTAAAAATATATCCAAACCAAAAATTCTCTACTTAAATATCACTGCCTAGATGTTTTAATCTACTTTTTCTTTTGTTCTTCTTTTCTATCAGTATTTTATATGAGATAGCAAATTACCCAGTTCCTTCAGTACCTCTCTGAGGTTAACATCATTTTATATTCATTAGACCAATAGGTCAAATGAGGCACAGAAAGGTTAAGTGATGTCTACTTAAGTGGTTTCAGGCTTTCTACCAACTGAGTTATGGATGAAGCTTGAAACTTGGTCCCTTGGTGTCTTTTGCTCTAATCAACTGACAGTATGTAAGTATTCTTAATTAAGTTTCCATGATGACATGAAACAACAGTTATGTTACCCACATTAATATCATGATTTCTGACAGAATAATCACAGCCTATTTAGTGTCATTGTGAGATATCATTAGGAGCATTTCTATTTATAACTTGCACACATATATAGCAAGGTTAATTTCTCTAGTCATGTGACTTATCTCAGGGCAGATTGGACCAGTCTTCCTGAGTTTCATAAAATCTCTAAAGCTTACATGTATTTGGCCATTGATTTTACATCATGAAATGGTTCACGCTACTTTAATCAAAATCAACACTAATGCTCTCAGTTCTATAGATAGAGGTCTTGAAGCATCTTCTCTAACTTCTAAATATAGGAGTGCTTCAGGTTCCACTCTTGCTGCTTCTTCTCTTCTCTATCCACACTCCCCATCTGCACTGTTTTATCTAACCCCATGACTTTAAATACTATTCATGGTTGATAGATTCCAAATTTCTTTCTTCAATTTCTACTTTTATCACCAAACTTATATATGAAAATCCTAATTTTAATTACTCTTAGATATCTAATAATTACTTCAAAAATAACATATACTAAATGGAACTCTTAGCTTTCTCTTCCACGGTTCATCTTATACTATGAGCCAGGCACTGTAGCTAATGATCCTTTCAACAGAAGCAGAATGTAGCTATGAAAATATTAAAGTGATTATTAGACATTCAGTTCAATAAACTACCTTAAGGTAAGAACAGATAGAGATTAGACTAAGACTGAGAAATCTGAAGAACATTACCATTGTGTGGGATTGTGTAAGCTTCACTGGAGACCAACAGAAAGAGAGAGCAAAGAGACAGTTTCCTCTAATAGCACATAATGTAAGACAGATCTTAATTGACTTACACAATCAAACAGTTAAAGCAAATGGAAAAAAAAGTAAAAAATAATCTTTTGAAAATATTGTCAAGTTGGGAAGAAAGTAACCTCAGACAAAACAAATGAAAAGTGGAATTAGGGTAGTAAGAAAACTTCAAAAATCACCTTTTCCATTTAGTATCTGACAAACCTTGATGACCTTATGTGTTTATCTGTTTACAGTTCATGAGGTTTTGGAACAAGGAGATAAAAATTAGCATATTTTACATTCAAGTTATCAAGTAGGAAAACTTTTCCAAAATGCAAAACATTATCATATTGACAACACCTTCTCCTAGATATAAACCTTCTGCCAAAAATGAAACTTGTGTCTTAACAATGGTATGAAAGGTGTGAAATGTATCTCCCCTGAAAATTAATAACTTGAACCCTATTACTATGTAAGTTAGGAGTTGAAGTCATGCCACCTATGTATTCTGAAAATCACTGTGGAAATAAACAATCATGGTCTTGCACTGGAAAAGCTCTCAAGCATTAGGCAGATTAAAGCACAACTTGCCTCTGGAAAATCAGCTTTAATCCTTAGATAAAAGTCTTGGTAACATGTATGCAATGTAAATAATAATGATAATAATAATAATACATAGAAACAATATACTGCAAATGAAAGCAAGAAGAATCAGACAAATGAATGCTTCAATATCGGCCTTATCTTTCACAGATAATAAAAATGAAATCCTATGTTTCATGATATAAAAAGAAAGCTTGAAGAAAGGAAAAAAGAAGAGAAAATGCAAACCACCAAGAAGATTTAAAAAGCACAAAATTGAGAAATGGAAGATGTGATATTGAAAGTAAAAATTAAACAGATATGTTTTTCACTATATTATATATACCAGAAGACAGAATTATTAAAGCTGGAAGAAAGGTTCAAATATTTTATCCTAAATGGATGGTAAAAGAGATAGAATGCAGAAAAGGAAAATTAAGAAAAACACTTCTTAGTGTCAGAAAGTCAAAAAATATGATTTTGTAAATGTTAGGGTAAACCATATGAATATGCCATTGCAGAGGGGGCAAAATGACTGAATATCAAGGAGGTTTTTATAGCTAACCCTATAGGAAAACCCAAGTAAAGCACTAATTAGTTATTTTGCATTAGTAAGTGAAATTAGCAAGATTGTTGGATACAAATCATTATGTAACAGACAGCTGTATACCTATAAACTAGCAATAGTCTGTGCAAGGTTGTAATCAAATAAGTTATCATGTACAAATGGAAACAACAACAACACATACCTGAGGATAAACTAACACTTAAAGGAACAGCTTTTTAATGGAGAAATATATTAAAATTTATTGAAAAGCACTAATGAGTTTCAAGATAAATGGAAGGGCAAAGTTTCTAAACTGATCTTTTCTCCATATCTATCTCACTTATACACACACATACATAAACACACACACATACGTAAGCACACACACACACACACACACACACTCACCACATTAACATTAAAGGGTGAGAAAATACTTTTGTCCTTTTACACCAATCTAGTCCCTTTGTCCCCACTTAAAAGGATATAGGCTGACTGCTTTAAATAATTAAATATTAGGTTCTTATACATTGAAGTTTACAGAAACTGGATTTTCTAAAGATAGGTTTTTGATAGAAAATTTTAACAAAATAAGGATAAGCTGGTACAGCCACTATGGAGAAAAGTATGGAGGTTCCTAAATAACCTATTTATAGAGCTACCATATGATCCTGCTATCCCTCTCCTGGGCATATGTCCAGAGAAAAACATGGTCCAAAAGGATACATGCACCCCAATGTTCATTACAGCATTGTTTACAATAACCAAGACATGGAAGGAACTTAAATGTACATCGACAGAGGAATGGATAAAGAAGATGTGGTACATATATGCAATGGAATATTACTCAGCCATTAAAAAGAATGAAATAATGCCATTGCAGCAACATGGACGGACCTAGAGACTGTCATACTGAGTGAAGTAAATCAGACAGAGAAAGACAAATATTGTATGATATGGCTTATATGCAGAATCTAAAAAGAAATGATACAAGTGAACTTATTTACAAAATAGAAACAGACTCACAGACTTAGAGAATGAACTTATGGTTACCAGGGGGAAAGGGATAGTTAGGGAGCTTGGGATTGACATGTACACACTGCTATATTTAAAATGGATAACCAACAATGACGTACTGTATAGCACAGGGAACTCTGCTCAGTATTATGTAACAACCTAAATGGGAAAACAATATGAAAAAGAATAGATACATGTATATGTATAACTGAATCACTTTGCTGTATACCTGAAACTATCACAACATTGTTAATTGACTATACTCCAATATAAAATAAAAAGTTAAGAAAAAGAATAAGCATATGGAGAAAATAATTTAAAAATTATTCAGAGTATACTTGTTCATACATTATAGATATATATATACACCATGTGTTCTGAAAAATAGTTGATGATAGAATAAAATATTTTAAAATTTTCTTCTTAGGAATACCCAAGATATACGGCAGCTGTATTTAGTAAGTTGCTAAAATTTTCTTCTTTTAAATGTGTTATTTTCTGAAAGGGGTAAAAATAATCTTAATAGCATGTCTCTCAACTTTTGAATTTAACATAAGTTAGTTGTTAAAAAAATAGTAATCTCAGGCTTCCCTGGTGGCGCAGTGGTTGAGAGTCTGCCTGCCGAGGCAGCGGACACGGGTTCGTGCCCCAGTCCGGGAAGATCCCACATGCCGTGGAGCGGCTAGGCCCGTGAGCCATGGCCGCTGAGCCTGCGCGTCCGGAGCCTGTGCTCCACAACGGGAGAGGCCACAACAGTGAGAGGCCCGAGTACCGCAAAAATAAATAAAAAAATAAAAATAGTAATCTCTTGTTAATGGGTTACCCCCAGTTGTAAGTAATGCTTGGATTTAGTTTTGACAGCCAAAAATCTGATACGAGAAATTTATAAGCATCTGCATGATTGACTTTGTGCCATCATTTTAAAATATGGCTCACTTACAAGCTCACAGTTTTGTCTAGATATTCCCTATCAGAGTGTGCAATTCAAACAGACATAGCATCTCTGAGGAGGCACAAGGCAAAATCTGGGGTTCCATTATTTGAGCACTTAACCTGCTATAAAATATAATTCAAACAGTCAGCTCTCTCTGTGAACCTACTTATTGCAGTTGGAGGATTGTCCACAACCCTTACCTGCTTCTTCAGCTTCCTTTTAAATAAGATTCAATGTTTTCTGTACAGTGTTTTTTAACCATGAAATTCTACTTGAACAAAATACAGATGTAAAGTATAGTCATCCCTTGGGATCTACGGGGCATTGGTTCCAGGACCCCCCCATGGATACCAAAGTCCACAAATGCTCAAGCCCCTCTATAAAAAGGCATGGTATTTACATATAACCTAAGAACATCCTGTTATATACTTTAAATCATCTCTAGATTACTTATATAACCTAACATATAGTAAATGCTATGTAAACATTTGCCTGTGTGAGGCAAATTCAAATTCTGTTTTAGGAACTTTCTGGATTCTGTTTCAAATATTTTTAACCTGCAATTGGTTGAATCTGTGGATGCAGAATACATGAATACAGAGGACTCACTGTATTATGTGAAACTCTGTAAGAAGTTTTCTGGAAAATGGTAACAGAATAAAATAAACGAAGGTGAAATCAGTAACTCTCCCTACCTCATGTGTGTGACACCTCCTTCAGAAGTAAGTTACACAGAGCCCATGGCTAGGCAGCCAATTGTGGCTGAAGCCTGTCATGCCCTTTAGGTACAAAGAGATACAGTTGCTGAAAAAGTTTAATTTAGCTAGTCTCAAGGTTGAAAAAATCATATAAATGATCCTTGTTTGGTTTCTCCTAATAACTCCAAAAACATAAAATGAAAGAAAAGAAAAATGTGCCGTTTGGTCAGAACCAATCTCAAATTTCTATATAAACTCCAAATAAGATAGACAAAATAAAATGCCACTTCAAATCATAATTCATTTTTCTTTATATTGAGATTTTCCAGAGTGGCACTATTGACATTTTGGATTGGATAATTCTTTGCTGTAGGGGGCTGTCTCGTGCATTGTAAATGTTTACCAGTGTTCCTGGTCTCAATGACTCACTGCATGTTAGTAGCGTACTCCCAGATCCAGTGGTAACAATCAAAACTGACTATACAGATATGACCAAGTGTCAGGTGGAGCAAAATGCCCTCCCTTGAGAACCAATGGTCTGTAATAAAGCCCATAATATGGATTTTTCTTTCTTTTCACAATATGGTAGTTCTGACATAATCTGGGGATTGTGGCTATTCATTTAGATAAGCAATTAGGAGTTTTCTGGTTTTATAAAGAAACCTGTCTGTAGGTCTACTATGCACTGAATGTTTGTGTCCCCTCCAAATTCCTATGTTGAAGCCCTGATCCTCCAAATGGGATTTGGAAGTGGGATCTTTGGGAAGTAATTTGGTTTAGATATGTCATGTGGGTGGAGCACCCATAATGAAATCGGTACCCTTACAAGAAGAGGAAAAGACTAGAGTCCTCTGTCTACAATGTGAGGACACAGAATGAAGCTGGCCAGCAGCAAACTAGGAAGTAGGCTCTCACCAGACACCAAATTCAGGTGACACCTTGACCTTTAACTTCTCTATCTCCAGAATTGTGAGAAATAAATGTTTGCTGTTTAAGCTACCCAGTCTATAGTGTTGATATTTTGTTGTAGCAGCCCAGACTAAGATATGTCTTATTACTTAAAATGTAGAAAAAATGTCACAGCTATAGGCTTTATTTCAGAATGACACTACAGTTTATGATCAATGATATAGATCATAGTATAATGAAATGTCAGTCAAGTTAATGATTTTGCACTACTGATTTAACAACCAATAAAATTTCTACATCTAAATCAAATTTGAACTAATTAATACTGATCATAAAGTTGGTCCATAATATTGACCATGTTTTTTCTATTCTGTTGTGAAACATTTAAAGACAGAATAAGAGACAGCAAAAATTCTTTTCTACCATAAAAGTATTAAAATTTCTTGTCTTAAATGTATATATTCCTGATTTTTTAAAATGACTTTCTAATTAGAAATAGAAATATTTCTATAGCATGTAAATAAATACATCTCAAATCAATAGTAAATATCTAATTTACTATGAAACAGTAAAGTCATTATTATTACACTAAGGAGAATAAAGATGCTTCATTATATATATTCACTTACTCTTGTCCTCAGAAGTCTTAATAGTGAAATAAGAAGCATGAAACTAAGATAACAAGAATAGATGAAAAATAGTGGGAACTTAGAACAACTAAGAAAAGACCAGACTTACGTAGTAAGTTTAGAAAGATGGCTATAATTTAAATATATGAAAATCAATCTGTTTTCTTCATATTAACATTACTCAACTTGAACACATAATAAAAACCTACATTCACTTGAACACATAATGGCAAACAAAATATAAACCAACGAGAAATAAAGATAAAAAGAAATATATTGGTCTTTAAGAAAATAAACAATAAAATTTCTGAGCTATAGAAGAAAAAACATTTTTAAAGCAAAGAAAGAGATTATCTTCATGGATGGGAAAACTGAATAATCTGAGAATTATATTACAATAGTAGCTAGTACCTATTGGATACCTGATACATGGTATACATTATAAATATTTTACATAATTTTTTTCAAAAATGTTTACAAATATTCTGATGTTGTTACTATGATGGAATCCAAGTTGGAAGAATTAAACTTCTAAAATCACTAGGTAAAGGAACCAATCTATGAAATTAAGTGGAGTCTAAGCTCCTAGACACTCCTTTAGTGTTTTCCTGTTAGTTTTGAATCATAAGATATTGGAAAAGAAGCAGCTTTTACTAATTCTGTCATGACAAGATATAGTTACTTTCACTTAATATATTTATTTTCACTTAATCTGAAAATGATTATAATTCTATAATCAATATATGTTGAGAGTTTAATATGGCATGAACTGTTCTGAGTTTTGGAGATATTTAAAAAATAGTGTTGGGGTCTGCTTTTTCCTGAACATATAATGTTTGTCTTAGGACCAATTTATTATATAAATAACGTACATAATTTGTATAATTAAATGTATAACATTTAATTAACCACAAACCTAATATAATTAGGAAAACAAGCTGAATTAAAGGTAAATATCTAATAGTGTGTATAAGATAGTATGAGATTGAAAACTTCATTTATATATTTCAACTTTTAAAAATACTTTAATTCTTATTTGATGTGATTTCAACTATAATATATAGCCATAAAAATATCAAATACATGCTCCTATCACTGATTCTTAAAAATAATCATATACTATTTGCAATTACAACTGTTTTTCTAAATTGAAAGATTAAAACAGAAAATTAGAAATTAAACAAAACTTGTGGAGAAGCTTGAATAGTTCTATAGTGACAGGTAAGAAAAATATTATTGGCTTATGTTTACATTTTTATTTAATCTGCTTTTTTTCCCCTGTGCTCATAATATATACTAGAAAAAGGGGGTATTTAATACAGCAGTAATTATGTAAGAAAACATCAGGAAATAGGCTCTTCAAGGAATATTACTTTTCACTTTAGCTTGAGAATTGCCTGAGGTACATATGAAGTCTTTTTTGCCTTATATCTTACAGTGGTCCTGAGGAATAGTTTGTTGAATTTAAATATAACATTATTTGTGTCGTTGCTACAAATGGATTAAAAGAACATTGCTTTAATTAGTTTGGAAGATATGTCTCTAAACTAAAGCCAATGTTTTACATAATTAAAATAACAATATACTAATATATCTACTATTATAACACTTTAAAATTTATACAAATTTAACACTTCAAAATTTATACAAAGTACAGTTTCATAAGTAAAGATCTATCAATCAGGACTTTAAAAGTTGCGGTAATTTTTTACTAAAATGATAATTAAAAATTTAACCAAAGTTAGAGACCAAATGATAATAGGGATAGAACTTGCCTTCCTGTGTCATTTTTATTGTCTACAATTGGCACCAGTCAAGATCCCAGCAGAGTGTGTTCTGATGAACGATTCAAAGGAGCACTGTTGCCATTTTCAGCCCATTAAATACAAGACTAGAATAGGAAGACATAATAATGTGAACCCTGATATTTAAAGTGTGGTTTTCTTCTTATAATTCAATCTAATTGCATTCTTCCTTGGATGGTCAAAACAAATTCTGTGTTCTTCTAGAAGTTCACCTGCCTGCCTCTGAACAGGCACTAATAAGTAAACTTCAGTGATAGAAACAGGTAATGGGCTCTTTCTTGTGAGGTCAGTGCTTTCAATTTTGGTCACTGAGTCATACTGCCATGAGAAAGCAACTTACATTTTTCTCTCTGTATTGTTGTTTCCCATCAAATGGAAAAGAAAAGTTTTCAAATATCTTGGTAGAAATCATATTATGGTATTTATCTGCTGTAACTCCCAAGAAAATTTGACTGAATTTTTTTATAAATCACGAAGAAATAGCTTCAAGTTCGGTGTTAAATAAAAAAAAAAAAACAAAACTTCCCAAACTGAAAGGAAGGAACAGAAAGAGATAGAGACAGAGAGATAGGGACAAGAGAGAGACAGAGAGAGAAAGAAGCTTAATAAAACACAAAAATTGTAATTTTGAGAGAATAGATTTCCCTTCTTTCCATACTTTTGTGTAAGACCGTTAGCAAAAGTGAAAAATATGTAATGGATTAGCCAGCAATTATTAATTCATGATAAACAACAGAAGTTGAAAAATTTAATTTAATTATGTTTGTAATTATGAAAACATAAGCAGGTAAAATTTATTGTCAACTTGAGTGTGGAATAACTTTGTAATTGACAGTACTTTAGAGCTAGTTTTAATTCTAGAGATATTTGAAAACAATATTTGTCTCCTATTTCTAAGGTTGCTTGCCCATGACAAATTTGGCTATGATAAATTCATTTTTATATGTAGAGTTCCAAGATTTGTAAAGGAAACAGTACTGAAATATTTCTTATTTTTTAAGCTTGAATATGAGCAGGCAGATCAGGGAGTATCAAACAATAGATCTTGATATATCTGATTCTAAAGAAGACAAAGTTCATTTCTGTAATGAAATTCCTATTATTATTCTCACTTTACATATGTGGAGTGCAAAGCAGAGGGAGATTGAATAATTTCACCATGGCTGCACAACTAGTAAGTGATGGTTCTGATTTAGACAAAATCAATCTCTTTCCAAACTCTGTGCTTTTGACCATTACACTATGCTGTCCTACATTTTACAAGTAGGATTTTGAGAACTAAGAAATCAAGTTATTTATCAAAGTAAGAAAGTGACTTACTTATTTGGTGCAAAAAGTAAGCAATTCTGACTCCCCATTATGCATGCATACATACCAAACATTTGGCCAAATGGTCAACTGTCACTGTTTCAGTATTGTATATGTGTCACGTATATGCTAACTCTCATCAAACATTTCTTTCTCATAATGATTTTAATGACAATCAAGAAATATTTTAATAATAATTTAAGTTTATTTAGCACATTCTTTATGAGGGATGGAAAGTTGACAGAAAAATAGACATCAATCTTACTCCATGTATTTAGCAACTGTGGAAGCAGACTAGATTCCTGGAAATATGTGACAAGGAAATACCTGACAAGCAGACTAGATTCCTGGAAATACCTGACAAAACTTAGGTTCAGATCATACTTATATGTCAGTTGAAACTGGAACTGTCACCAGAAAATGGTTTTTATTTTGCCTATTTGACAAGAGATGAGATTTGGTTTTACTTTATTGAAGTTCTAACTTGCCAAATTAAACAATGTAATTTTGTTCTCCTAATGCAATTACGCTTCCCCACAAGACAATGTCTTTATGGAGCTGTTTACCTCTCGGCAGGGTGGAGGGGGGAATAATACTAGTTTAAAAGAGTTTTATTTTAGAAACCATCACTTTTAGCCTAAATACTACAGTAAACACCACTGATAAATGCGTTGCAGTTTGCAATTATTCCTATTTCCAAATGATAAATGTGATTTTTAAAAAGAGGTGATTGAGCAACATTTATAAAGTCTATGCATCTTCCTGATTCTAATGCACCCCCCAAATGATTCCATAATCTGAGCCCAAATCCTGCTCTTTTCACTTTCACCTGCCTGTCAATTGTCAGTTTAAGGGAATCAGCTATATACATATATATATATATATTTTTCTATTCCTCCTACGAAAAACGATGGAAATTTTCACATGACAGTTAATAATTGCAGAAGTTCCACAGGGACTAATATTCAATGCGCTAGTTGAAGCATGAATGTCTGGATACAATTATTGAAGTCATTTCCCAGTGCACTGCAGGTATCCTCTAACGATGAGGGGTGAATAGATTTATTTACTGCTCTCATCCAAAACTTCAGTTTGATGAATAAACCAGTTTGCATCCATGTGAATCTCTCGTGCATGTTAGGTTCAGCCTCTGCCTATTCCACTGTCTAAAAATAGAGAAGAAATTCTCTTTCCCCTTCCCTTCATCTGGACACTAAGGTCTTTCACAGTGTAATACTTCCATTAGATGCATATTCATTATTATTTGATATAAGTATAAGAAATCAAAGAAATGCCCCATATATCCTAATTTATTTGAATAATATAATTAAAAATCAGATTAATACGAACAAGAGAAACTTGATAGATGGAGATTTTCAAGGTCACAATCTGACGTCAATTAGTTCAAGCTATGGATCTGGGGGTGGGGTACAGATGAAGAGTACAAAAAAAAAATATAACATGTTGTGCTTCTCTTTCATTCCTTTGGGTGAACAAGCATTCCAAATATGCTAGGTGTTATTGTGATTCTAAGTCATCTCATGAATTTCAAAAAAAAAGACTGAAAATAAAATATATACTGTAGTAACTCATCTCTTTCAGAAAGTGTGTTGGTATGTGAGGCAAAACCCATGTAAAACCAAACAAAGCCAACAACAACAACAACAAAAGACAAAGGTATTCTAACCCAAGCTGTAACTTAACGATACAATTTAGAGTACAGAAATTAATAGAGTACAAAACAGAATTAGCATGCTTTTAAAACTATATATTATGTGTTACTCTTGATTCATTTTCTTTAATGTAATGAGGCAATAACCTGCTTTCCTTCACTTCCTTCTGGATCATTCCTTCCTAGAAAACAATTGCTAAATATGCCTAGAGTTCACAAAATATTAAAAGCAATTGGATTTTTTATTAAAAATTGATATAGATTACAGCTGTCTCCAGTTTAGTTTAGCATTGGACACTGAGAGTAACTTAATGGCTTCTACTGTATGAGAATTCAGAGTTCCAAAGAGCTACATTCTTCTCCAAAAAGGATGAAAAATAAATTTTCTATTTCCCCTCTATCAATTGTGTAAGCTTTGAAGTAATCTCAAATCTCATTTCATCAATTTCCTACCTTTTCTCTCTGCCTCCACTGGTTATTTTTATTATTTCCACCATGACTTTTGCTGAGATCATTTATTTTCCTAGTTTTTGGTTTTGTTAGGAGGCAGATCTGTATCAGTATTAGGAGTTGGTATGGTGTTTGGGAGAGTACTGAGTGATAGTAAAAATACCTGGCTTCTAGTCATGGCACTGGTCCCTCAAACTCAGTTGTCAGAACTCCATCTAGTACACCTGCTATATTCCAAGCACCTGGTATCATTCATGGAACACAGTTAACTGCTCAACAAATATTTGAAGGGATGAAGGAGAAAAGAAAGCAGTTGGATTTTAGGAAGTAGTTTAATTCTTTTCACAAATTCATTCTAGTTGAGAAGAAAGGGAATGACAAAAAAATATATAGACAAGTAAGTTAAGAGTAAAAGTAATATGTACTAAGAAAGTAAATTAGGAATTAAGGCACACTAAATAGGACAGACCATAACATAATAGGGAAGCAAGGTAGGCCTCTGTTTGCTGGGGACATGTAAGTAACCTGCCCCATGGCCTGTTATATCTGTTTAAATGTCAGTAAGACACTCAGATCATCCAACACTGAAGCCCTGCTCTCTCTCTCATACTACATACTCAGATATATCCTTCCTCCTATTTTAGCTATCTTAGCTCTTTCATTCATACAGTTAAGGTAACCAGAAACTAAAGAGTCATCACTGCCATCTCATTCTTTCAACTAACATAGCCAGTCTATCACAAAGTACTAATGATTTTGCTTTCTATTATCTCTCAGTATTCATTTCCTTAAATCTCCATCTTCACTACTACCTATATCAGTGTTTAGAAATTCACCTACATTAAAAAAATTCTTTTTTGAATCCACTTTGGTCCTCTTCTAATGCATCACCCTCGTAGCAGCCAAATATTTTTAAAAGTTAATTTTATAATACCAGCTTCCTAACTTAGAACTTTCAGTGCCTTTCAATTTCTCCTCATATAAAGAAAAAGAAATCTCTTTGGTGCCACTGTAAAGAATCATCATTCTACTCTCTGCTTTTATGATATCTTAAATAAGTGGAATCATGCGGTTTTTGTTTTTCTGTGACTGGCTAAGAGTGGCCATCAGAAGGTGGGTCTCTTAACTAAGCTCATTTCTGCAAAGATTAAGATGCTCAGGCTTCTAAAGGAAAGACATTTGTCCATCCTCTTTGCACAGCTCATTTGGTGTCCACACGTATTCCAAAGGCATTTCCCCTTTGGAAGATGGGGTGGCAATGTAGACAAATCTCTAGCCCCAAAGCTAGTAATGCTTCTTTTTAAAGGTGGCAATTAAAAAAGGGGAAGAAAGTGAGTCATTGAGGAATTTAGGATAATTTTAAGGCTTATTTTCTTTGACCTCAAGCCAAGTAAGCATCACTCCTGAATTTTTTTCATATGTTCCTAAAAATGGTTATCTAACACAGTGTAATAACCATATTACAGACAGGCCCGAACTGAGATACATATGGCCGTATATTTAAAAAAATAAACAGAAGGAAAAATAAGCTAACAGAAGGAATTTAGTAGGCCATTAGGATGGAATGGGAGTCATATCGTGATTAAAATTTTCAGTGTCCACATCCCACACTCTTACATAGACAAACAAATCACAAAATAAATATGCACATAATGTTTTTAAATTTAAAAAGTATTAGGAGTATATGTAAGTCACTTGAGAAGAGGTAATATAGCTAATCTTTGCTGATGCTTAATAATTGTGAATGTTATCAATGAAAATATATTTGTTTATGTACATGGATGATGAATAAATAGAAGACATTTTCTTCTTTATAAAAAAATGAAGAACCTTCTTTTTAAATAGTTATATGTAAACTTCAGGACACAGTATGTTAAAATACTTATTCAAAAGAAATATGTAGATAATTTCACTTAGGTAACATGGGTTCTATTTTTGTTCGATTGGCTTGTATACTGCAACTAGTGCTTTTTCCTAGTTTTGAAACCATAACTTGAAACTATTTAGGACCTTAGAAAATTTTCCTTAGATAAAAATCAATCAACTTAGAGAATATGAACTGTTATTCTAATTATTATTACTTAAGTGATTTATTATTTGTATTATATTTCAAATTTCCTAAGGATTAGATGTAACATTGTACAGATTTTATTTAAATCAAACAATGGTAGAAGTTCAGCAGAAGGTTAGCCAGATCTAATAATTTGCAATAAGAAATATGAAAAAGCCTAAGAAAAGTTGGAAAGTATGTACATTAAGTAAAAAGGAACTATAATGAGAGCTTTAAGTCCTTCAGGAGAATTTTAAAAGTTGTTAATAGAAAGGAGAAGAAAGAAAATGGTTTTCATATTAGAATACTGAGAGAACTTTGGGAAAATTTCTATTCCAAAGGCAGTTTTCATACAGCATCAGATGGTGCCCTCGACAAAGATTGACATCCAAAATGAGAAAGTTACAGAGCAAGCAGAGGAATTCAAGTCCAATAAATCACCAGGACCATATGGTATATATCTAAGATTTCTGAAGGAAATAAGTGTGAACTAGCATAAATACAGGGGAAAAAAGTAGTGTGAAGTATGGCTTTAATGGTAGTATCTGCTTTTAAAGATTGGAAGATTACTAATCTAGTATGTAGAAAATAAAGGGAAAATTTTAAGTGTTAAGTAAATAATTTAATATGTGCTGCCTGTATTAACCAGTTATGTTGGATAATCTTTCTAATAATATTTAATCTAATAATATTTCTGTATTATTCTTTATCTTTTCTGGATTCTGTTTATCATCAAGCTTTTCTGCCATCTGTCTCTCTCTCTTATCTTGGCTATTCTTCCAGCCATACATTGTGTTTGTGCTGTCTAGGGCAAAAACAGGTTAATTAGTTGTGCTTTCACAATGATCCTTCCTCATAAAATTCACAGGTTTTCTTTTCTCCTGTGGTTGTTTTGTTGTTGCTTTATTTTTTTTTCTTTTTTCAAGTGATAGTAAATTGGAATACATTTGATTTCACACAGAGCTGGTATTGCTCCATTTTGTTTTTTCAGCCATTAGCTCATTCTGTTACATGGCTTTGCAATCCAGTTAGGACTCAAAACATCTATTAATCTGCAATTTGAAAAAGTGAAAACTCAAATGAATTTGTTTACTTTTTGTGATGTATTAGATACCTACAGAAAAGTGCACTAATCATTAGTATATGATCTCAATAAATTTTTACACATACATGCAGTAATGTAATCTACAGCTAAATCATCATTAAGAACATTGCAGCCCTCAAGAAGTTTCCCTTTACACTCTGCCAATCAATATTACTCCAAAGCAACCACTATTCTAAATTATAATACCATCAATTAGTATTGTCTATTTTTAAACTTCAAATACATGAAATCATACCAAATATTTTCCGGCTTCTTTTGCTCCAAATAACGTCTCTGAGATTCATCAATGCTGTAGTGTCTATCCATAGACTAATCTTATTCTATTTCTATGTATAATTTCATTTTATAATATACCATATTTTATTTATCCACTAATCTATTGACAGAATTTTCAGCTAATTCCATTTTTGCCTCTTAAGTGTAAAGCTGTAATAAATATACTTGTACTTATGTCTTTTGCTGAACATATGCACTGTTTTCACTTGATCATAAACTTGAGTAAAATTGTTAGTCATAGAGCAAGTATTTAATCAAATATAGTAAATAATGCCAAACTGTTGATACACTTAATACTCAAATAACAATATATATGAGAGTTCAATGGCTTCACATGTTCACAGACGTTTGGTATCATCAGTCGTTCCATGTTTAGCTATTGGGTGAGTAGGTAAGGGATGCCCATTGTGGTATTAATTTGCATTTCACTGTGGAGTAATAACATTAACACATTTTATGATGTTTATTGGCTATTTGAATATTGTCTCTTTCAAAGCATCTATTGATTTTTTGGTTCATTAAAAAACTAGGTCTTTCATCTTTCTCTGATTTCTAGGAAATATTTATATATTCTGGATTTGAGTCCTTTGTTGAATTTATCATCTATCTATCCATTTATTTATCTATAGATGGATGTAATAAATTTTACTGAAGTTCAGAGAAGTTTATTTTGTGCTTGTGCTTTTGGAATCCTGTTTTAAAAATCTTTGCCTACATCAAGATCATGTAGATATTTTCCTATAATTTAATCCAAATGCTTTATTGTTTTACATTTCACACTTAGATATACGATTCTTCTCTAAATATATTTGATGTACAGTTTGAGGAAAAGGGTTAATGTTTATGTTTTTCCAAAGGAAAGTCAAATGACTCCTGTATCATTTATTGAAAATACCATTTTTCCTTACTGAATTTCACTGCCATCTTTGTGGTAATTCAAATTGAATTGAATTTTCTATAGTATTCCATTATTCAATCACCTATCCTTTGCCACTGAAAGGAATTTAAGTCCATGGCCCATAACCTCTTGTGGTTCTACAAGATCTTTCTAACTATTCTACTGGAGTTTCCAAAGATTACTCGGAAAACAAAACACACACACACACACACACACACACACACACACACACACGCTGAGAGAAAGATTGAGAAAAAAGGAAAGCTTAATTCACTCATGGGAATGCATTTGCCAGATTATATCAACCATATGGAAGAAAAGTAAAAACGTGCCATCCATACTGCCACCAGAGTCATCTTTATAAAGCATGTATCACATAGTAATAGTCCTCTGATCAAACATCTTCTGTGTTTTCCATTGTACTTGGCCCAATATTTAATCATATTGTGGTCTGTGATAAACCCCCCAATCTCATCTCAAACCACTTTCCTGTGGCTATCAATGCTGTATCCACACTAGTCTTGTTTTTTTTTTTTTTTTATCAAACAAGGCGAGTTTTTGTGTTCACATTTCACTTGGAAAGCTGATGCCCAGGTTTGTGCTCTGCTGAATCAGTTTCATCATTCTGATCTCAAAGTACATTTCCAGTTCAGAGATACATTGGTTCACCAAATCTAAAATGTCCTACACTCACATCTAACAGTTCCACCCCACCTCACCCACCCCAAAGTCTTTCTATTATATTTTTCCATTTTATTTTATTAAAGAATTTGTCAACTCCTGACAGAATCTCGTTTATATACCCAATGTATCTGTACATATATATTTTTATTATTGTCTAGCTCTTTTCTACTCATTCATGCATTTGTATAAATTATATTTTAGTATGTTTAGTATATTTATTATGTTAATATTTCTTGTAGTCATATTTATTGACGATTTATGTCTTTATTCAGGTCCAAGAAAATGCAATCATAAGCAATAACGTATTGAATACTATTCGATTGACATTTTTCAATTAAAAACACGTCTTTTTATTCTAATATACATTGAGAGAGAAAAAGTAAGTCAAATATAGCGACTTTCTAATCATTTTAGGCTTAGGCTGACTATTAAGAAAACTTTGGAGTCTTTCTACCTAGACACTAGATACTTTAAAATAATATAGGAAAGTATTAATCCAGAACGTTTAAATCTTATACACATGGCAAAGAACCATATAATAGCTTATGATTATTATTTTTTTACTATTTAAAAGATATGTGTGCATGTGTATACATGTGTGTGTGTGTGTGTGTGTGTGTGTGTGTGTGTGTGTTTCCCTTTAGAATCTAGGTTCCTTGGGAACAATTATAGGCCATAAAAGCTGTCAAATTCTTTTTCTCCTCTCCATGCCCATCCTGTTTCTTTCTACCATGAAGTAGTCATAGGCTAATTTTTCAGTAATTTTGAGGGATCTCAATGAGACTCATTTTAATTTTCATCATTAAACATATTCAAATACCCCATTCCTTCTTAAAAATACATGGTAAAATTCTTAAAGGCCTGCTTTATAGAGAGAAGACAATATATGTGATGGAAAGAGCTTATTAATAGGATGAATAAGGAGAAACTTACCTCAGTTTCCTTCTCTATAAAAACAGAACATTAAACTCCCTCTCCAGTCAATTACTGCTCTTACATTCTATGTATTTAAAATGAATAACAAGGTACTTACTGATATTCTTCATGACTAAGTTGAACTCTCACTTTAGATTAGCAGAAACAGTCCTGGTGGTTTCAGATCTCCTTAGCAAGAAGGCTGACATTCCTCCAAAAGTAGCTGCTGCTCCTGCCTGGGATACAAATATACAATAGTTAACAAATATAGGTGTTCCCTTGACTAAAGTTCCAGCAATGTGTTCTGGAGTCAGTGACAACAGAGACACATTTTCAGCAGTGGTGGCAATCCCTGGTAGTGACTGGAATGAGCATTTAGGTCATTAGTGATTTCTATTCTGGGAAACTGAGGTTCCTTTGGCAAAAACAGAAGACATTATAGCCAGCCAGGAAGTGAGATCTTACAAGATTGTGCAGGGGAAAACAGAGCAAGGTAAGACGTATATTTCAGTGTGAAAAACTTGAGACTGATAGCAAGGAAAATGAAGCATAAGTGACTCCTAAAATGTGTAAAAAGAAACATTCTACTCTGCTGATGTCTCAAATGTGACGGCAACAGCAAAGGATATCAGCAAGGAACTGTCCTCCAGATGCGGTAAGAAAGAAAATTCACCTAGGGCAAAGCACCATGGTAAGACAGAAGGGTTTTTATTTCTTCCATCCATATTTTTAATAACAAAGAGGTAAGCTATTTGAGTAACAGCATTTTAAAAATTGGGAAAGCTGTCTTTTAAATGGAATATTTGTATTCATCTTATCAGGTACTAGGCCTGCTATAGGGAAATTGTAAATATGACTTTTTAAGCCAAGAACTTTGAACACTATATGTTTTGTGTTTTCCTAGCAAATGGTTAATCATTTCCTTGATGCTATAATAGAGATTTTACTAGTGAGGTTAGGAGTTGCTTCAGTAACACAAGTAGAGGATAAATAATCTATCCCAATTATGTTATATATGTTAAACAAAGTCTCCAGTGATGTTGATAAAAAAACAAAGGATTAAGGTAGCTCCAGGTCCCATTCACTCAGAAATCTCTGAATTAAGCTTGTTCCACTAATACCTAAAAATCTTCTACTAAACTTTAGCAATTTGGTCAGTGCCTCCTTTTGAAGGCTGTAGTGTCCCTTTTGGAGATTTTGCACTTTAGAAAATAATTTAAATATAAAGGAAGGAAGAGTTTATTATTTGCTAAAGGTTGGGTATCACAAGTGAGTCTGACGTAGGGAATCACTACAATGTTTAAATGTTTATTAAGAAATTGGTTTAAAGTGTGATTGGAGATTAATCTTTTGTCCATTGATTCATTTGAAAATATTTTCTCCCATTCTGAGGGTTGTCTTTTTGTCTTGTTTGTTGCTTCCTTTGCTTTGCAAAAGCTTTTAAGTTTCATTAGGTCCCATTTGCTTATTTTGTTTTTATGTCCATTCTTGGATCTTGCTGTGATTTATGTCAAAGAGTGTTCTTCCAATGTTTTCCTCTAAGAGTTTTATAGTGTCTGGCCTTACATTTAGGTCTTTAATCCATTTTGAGTTTATTTTTGTATATGGTGTTAGGGAGTGTTCTAATTTCATTTTTTTACATGTAGCTATCCAGTTTTCCCAGCACCAATTATTGAAGAGACTGTCTTCTCCATTGTATATCCTTGCCTCCTTTGTCATAGATTAGTTGACCATAGGTGTGTGGGTTTAGCTCTGTGACTTCTATCCTGTTCCATTGATCTATATTTCTGTTTTTGTGCCAGTACAATATGGTCTTGATTACTGTAGCTTTGTAGTATAGTCTGAAGTCTGGGAGTCTGATTCCTCCAGCTCCGTTTTTTTCCCCCAAGATTGCTTTGGCTATTTGCGGTCTTTTGTGTCTCCATACAAATTTTAAGACTTTTTTTTCTAGTTCTATAAAAACTGCCATTGGTAATTTTATAGGGATTGCATTGAATCTGTACATTGCTTTGGATCGTATAGTAATTTTCACAGTATTGATTCTCCCAATCCAAGAATATGGTATATCTCTACATCTGTTTGTATCATCTTTAATTTCTTTTTGTTGCAATAGTAAATGGGAGTGTTTCCTTAATTTCTCTTTCAGATTTTTCATCATTACTGTATAGGAATGCAAGAGATTTCTGTGCATTAATTTTGTATCCTGCAACTTTACCAAATTCATTGATTAGCTCTAGTAGTTTTCTGGTAGCATCTTCAGGATTCTCTACGTATAGTATCATGTAATCTGCAAACAGTGATGATTTTACTTCTTTTCCAATTTGGATTCCTTTTTTTTTTTTTTTGTGGTACGCGGGCCTCTCACTGTTATGGAGCACAGGCTCATATTGTGGAGCACAGGCTCTGGACGCGCAGGCTCAGTGGCCATGGCTCACGGGCCCAGCCACTCCACAGCATGTGGGATCTTCCTGGACCAGGGCATGAACCCGTGACCCCTGCATCAGCAGGCGGACTCTCAACCACTGCACCACCAGGGAAGCCCCTGGATTCCTTTTATTCCTTTTTCTTCTCTGATTGCTGTGGCTAGGATTTCCAAAACTATGTTGAATAATAGTGGCGAGAGTACACATCCTTATCTTATTCCTGATCTTAGAAGAAATGCTTTCAGTTTTTCACCATTGAGAATGATGTTTGCTGTGGGTTTGTCGTATATGGCCTTTATTATGTTGAAGTACATTCCCTCTATGCCCACTTTCTGGAGAGTTTTTAATCATAAATTGGTGTTGAATTTTGTCAAAAGCTTTTTCTGCATCTATTGAGATGATCATATGGTTTTTATTCTTCAATTTGTTAATATGGTGCATCACATTGATTGATTTGCGTATACTGAAGAATCCTTGCATCCCTGGGATAATTCCCACTTGATATGCAGCTCAATATTAAAAAAACAAACAAACCAATCAAAAAATGGGCAGAAGACCTAAATAGACGTTTCTCCAAAGAAGACATACAGATGGCCAAGAAGCACATGAAAAGCTGCTCAACATCACTAATTATTAGAGAAATGCAAATCAAAACTACAATGAGGTATCACCTCACACCAGTGATGGGCATCATCAGAAAATCTACAAACAACAAATGCTGGAGAGGGTGTGGATAAAAGGGAACCCTCTTGCACTGTTGATGGGAATGTAAATTGATACAGCCACTATGGAGAACAGTATGGAGCTTCCTTAAAAACTAAAAATAGAATTAACATATGACCCAGCAATCCCACTACTGGGCATATACCGAGAGAAAACCATAATTCAAAGAGACACATGAACCCCAATGTTCATAGCAGCACTATTTACAAGAGCCAGGTCACGGAAGCAACCTAAATGCCCATAGACAGATGAATGGATAAAGAGGTGGTACATATATATCATGGAATATTACTCAGCCATAAAAAGGAATGAAATTGGGTCATTTGTAGAGACATGGATGGACCTAGAGACTATCATACAGAGTGAAGTAAGTCAGAAAAACAAATATCATATATTAACACATATATATGGAACCTTAAAAAATGGTAGAGATGAACCAGTTTGCAGGGCACAGACGTAGAGAACAAATGTATGGACACCAAGGGGGGAAAGTGGCAGGGAGGTTCGTGATGGTGGGATGAATTGGGAGATTGGGATTGACATATATACACTAATATGTATAAAATAGATAACTAATAAGAACCTGCTGTATAAAAAATAAATAAAATCAAAAATTCAAAATAATAAATAAAAGTGTGATTGGCAGAGCTGACACTGAGTTGTTGTTCTAGAAAAGAAGGCAAATGAGAAAAATTTAAAAATATGTATTATAACCTTGTTTAGGTGTGTTTTTCATTTTTTTACCTGTAGTTGGGAAAATCAAATATTCTTAAGCTAAATATTTTGAAAAGTCAAGGACATCTAAGTTTAAAGTTTTCTTTAATGTGTCATTTATTCTCTCTAAATGTATATCAAAAGGGCATTTTCCCTTGTTACTAGTGAAAGTCAGTATAATGGAGTAGAATCAACACTATCTTGGGCTTATGTCCTTGAACTATATTAAGCAATACACGTTATCTCTGATCCCCCATTTCTTTATCAATACACATGGGAAGACTAACTCTGCACTTAGGTGAAACTAAATTTTTGTAAAAATTTGGTAGTATGGAAGCTAGAAGTAGATAATAAATATTCTTTTTTTCTTTCTGCTTTTCTTCTTTTTGTATTTCCTAGTACAGTTAAAAGGAATAGTCTTTAGAAGTAAGGAATGTTTATTAAAATGATTAATACATAAAAAACTTTAGGAAATTAGAAAAAAAGAGAAAATTAAACCCAAAATAAGTAGAAGAAAATAAGAATTAGAACAGAAATCAATGAAATTGAAAATAGGAAATCAATAGAGAAAATCAACAAAACTAAAAGCTGGTTCTTTCAATATGCCTCTAACCAGGCTAACTATGAAATAGCACTATGAAAATCTTTGCAGAAAACGTAGGAATAAATCTTCATGATCTTGGATTTGCCAAAGGTTTCTTAGATATGACATCAGAAGCATAAATTTACAACAGAATAATAGATAAATTGTACTTCTTCAAGTTAAAAAAATGTGTGTGATTTAAAGGATGTCATTAAGAAGGTGAAAGTTGATCCAAAGAATAGAAGAAAATATATGTAAATCATATACCTGATAAGGGACTTGAATCAAGAAAATACAAGAAAAAATACAGCTCAATAGTGAAAAGACAAATAACCTGATTTAAAAATGGGCAATGGATCTAAATAAAAATTTCTCCAAGGAAGATATATAAATGGCTAATAAGCACATGAAAAGATGCTAAACCTCATTAGTCATCAGAGAAATGTAAATCATAACCTCATGAATTACCACTTCCTACCCATTAGGATGACAATAATCAAAAAATCAGACAGTAACCACACCTTTTGGTTAGGGTGTGGAGAAATTGGAACCTTCATGCACTGTTGGAGAGAATGTAAAATGGTTGCACCATTTTGGAAAACATTCTGGCAGTTTCTCAAACAATTAAACATAGGTGTACCATATGATCCAGCAATTCCATTTCTGGGTTTATACCAAAGAGAAATGATAACATATATCAACACAAAACATGTACATGAATGTTTATATTAGCATTATTCATAATAGGCAACAGGTAGAAACAATCCAAATTCCATTAATTGATGAACGGATAAACAAACTGTGGTATCTCCATACAATGGCCTATTATTCAGCCACAAAGAGAAATAAAATACTGATGCATATTGATACACAGATGAACCTTGAAAATATGCTAAGTGAAAGAAGTTGGTCACAAAAGACCACATATCATATGGTTCCTTTTGTATGAAATGTTCAGAACAAAGAAACCTATGGAGACAAAAAATGGATTAGGGGTTGTTTAGTGGTGGGAGGGGAATAATAGGATAGGAGGGTAGTAGATAAAGGGCAGAGCGTTTCTGTTTGAGGTGGTAAAAATGGTCTAAATTTGACTGTGGTAAATGTTGCACATATCTGTGTGTATACTAAAAAAGCACTGAATTTTACACTTTAAATGAGTGAATTATATGGTATGTAAATTATAGCTCATAAAGCTACTTTTTACAGTAACAAAAAATAAGTTACTTTGAGCTGCTGTAACAAAAACAAGCAAGAAAGAAAAAGAAAACAAAACCCTCAAATATACGTAGTGTCAAATAAAACAGAAGTTAAAGATCATTGGCATAGTACAGGCAGAGAGACTGTGAAATTGAAAGTCATTCAAAGATCCAGATTCCTTCCACTTGTTCTGCTCTATACCATGCTGTTTTTCTCATCTGCATGGTTAAATAAGCTTGTCTTCACTTACTAGTCCAGCCCATGGGAAGGGGGAAAGAAGCTTAGAGCAAAGAGCTTCAAAATCATAATCTGGAAATTTCACACATCACTTTTGCTATAAGCCACTGAACCAAGCTTCCATGTCCAAAGCTAGCTCTAAGGGAGGTTGGGAAATCTCAGTAATCATGCACCCAACTAAAACATGGAGGTTCTGCTATCAAAAGAGAAGAAAGAGAGAAAGACAGAGAGAGAGAGATTGAGAGGGAAGGAAAAGATACTAAGAGACAGTTGGCTGTCTCTATTATAATTTGTTTCATCTTTTAGGATAGAGATGAATTTTTTGTTATAATTACAATAAAATAGAAATCCTAACCATGATGCATAAAGCTTTATATTTTCTGAACCCTCCTCATCTCTCTGACCTTATCTCCCATCACCATCCTCTTTGCTAATTACACCAATACACACTAACTTTCTTTCTAGTCCCTTCTATTTCTATACCAAGCTTGCTTTTAACTTAAGACTTTTATATGTCGTCATTTGCTATTCCTTGCACTGGAAAACACATTCACATTCTCCCATGGTTGGGTCTTTCTTGCCATTCAGTTTTTAGCTCTTTGGAGATATTTTCTCTGGCCACACAAAATAAATTATACCAATTGCTATTGCTCTCATTACTTTTTCCCTCCAACAGTAATAACCACTAACTGTAATTACTACTTTCAGAAGAGTCATAGTTATTCCCTTATTTAGTAACTATAATTAGTCCCTTCAACATAGCCTTATTTATTTATTTTATATACTTAATATCAATATTTTGCCAACAAATGAATAGAAATTGTATTTTTCAATAGACCTGACATGACACAAATAGTACCTAATTATTTGTAGAATGAATGAATAAAAATAATACTGGTTGTAATGATAGGGGTAGTACATGAACAAAAAAGGCACAGGGAAGGGATAGTTTATCTAGAGATGGGAGAGAGGAGGAGAGGTTTTCTGGAAGAAATGTCCAGAGACCTAAAGTATGCTTTTAATGTAGCCAGATGAAGGAAAGGCAAAGGAAACAACTGAAAAGGCTTAAAGGTCTGTTTTTTTTTAAAAAATAAAAACCATATTCATTCAAGTATCTTAAAAAAAGTGTACTGGGGCCATGTTATATACTACAAGAAGGGAATGATAAAAGTCAAGACTGGGGAGGTAGTCAGGACCAGTTTAAAACAGAATTATCTACAGAACAGTTGTCATTATGTAGAATAAATTCACCCTCACCACATGTCATATTCCTTACTTTACTCAGGTCATTAAAGGGCTTAACATATTTAAAAAAAATATCTCACAAATGTAAAAATTTGCCTCGACAATTTTAACCTACAGATAACATTGCTTCAGAGTATCCTGTTACTTTATTGTCTTGTTTCATCAACCAGTAGTCTCCTCCAGGTATTCACAGCATAGAATGTTAGAAAATTCCATACCAAACATTATGAGGGAAAAAGTTTTAGCACTTTATGTTCAAGGACAGACATTTAGGGCCTTCGTATAAAATGTGCAGTACGATAAACAAAAGAAAATATTATACATGGAAGAAACAAAATGCTTATGATCTCAAACTTTCCATGGCAGACATTTAATTTGCTTTTTTCAACACTAGCTTAATCCTTTAATACCTATGTTTCTTTAACAATCATAAAGTTGTTCCAAAACCTGGGCTGAATGGTGTCCTTCTAAAGCTTCCTACGGAGAACTACTCCTAATAGCCCAGTAGTGATGGAGGGTTTCTTTCAGTTATTCAGAGCTGGGGGCTTGAATGTAGGCAGGAAGAGCTCACCTTTTATCCTTCTGATGGGAGAACAACATAGACTGGCTTTGCACTGATCTTCTGAATGAGATGAAAGGGCTTCATCTCTATTCTGCATCTACATTTTAACATTTTTGTTATGGGACATTACATTAGAGAGCATATTTTCAGACACATCAGGATAGGACAAAAGCTCCAAAATATAAATATTCAACCACTTCACTGTTAAATTATTTACTTTCTTTACTATACTTTTTTTTTAAACATTTTTATTGGAGTAGAATTGCTTTACATTGTTCTGTTAGTTTCTGCTGTATAACAAAGTGAATCGGCTATATGCATACATATATCCCCATATCCCCTCCCTCTTGTGTCTCCCTCCCACCCTCCCTATCCCACCCCTCTAGGTGGTCACAAAGCACTGAGCTAACCTCCCTGTACTACGCAGCTGCTTCCCACTAGCTATTTTACATTTGGTAGTGTATATATGTCCATACCACTCTCACTTCGTCCCAGCTTACCCTTCCCCCTCCCCATGTCCTCAAGTCCATTCTCTACATCTGTGTCTTTATACCTGTCCTGCCCCTAGGTTCTTCAGAACTTTTTTTTTTTTGAGTCCATATATATGTGTTAGCATACAGTATTTGTTTTTCTCTTTCTGACTTACTTCACTCTGTATGACAGACTTGCACTATTTTTAATTGGAAAGAGGTTTAAATTTTTGACTTCAAATACAATGTCTCATTCCCTTTTTTTTCAGGAATAACAGTCCTTAGAGAGCTCCTCAGTCACTTCTGACATAAGCCCCCTGGTGCTGTCCCCATAAAGTCAGAAACAGGCTCCTCTCCTTCTATTGCTTTAGCCTTGTCACCTGCCATCTTGACCCAGAGTAGATGTCTGTTCTCCTTGGCTGGGACAGTCCTGCCCTGAGGAAATTGCTCACAGCAGCATTTGTATAGGTGAAAAGAACTGCCCCTGTCTTCAAACCTGGTTTGAAAGAGGCACTTCTCTACTCTTTCAGTACAGCAGAGATACCACAGGAACTAATAATGAGACTGTATGGAAAGTTCAGGAATAATGAAAGGGAACTCTCATATGGGGAAAAACTTAAAACTACCTCATGCGCACCCACTACTCTTAGGATTGTCTTTCATGCTAGATACTCTCCTCAGTTTCAGGGTCATGAAATCCTTACCACAGTCCTGGATATGCTTCAGTCTCTCCTACTTTTCAGGGTAGGCCAAACTGTCTCCAAATTCAAAGTTAGGAAAATATTTTTCTTATCTTCAGTTTAAAGCTTCACTTTTCTTGGCCCATTATTGAAGACTTTCCAGAGTAATTAAGAATAGGAAGGTATTTTACCTTCCAGAAAAACTGTTCTTCCACAGTTAGGAATATTCTCTGAACCTATGACTCCAGCTGAATATAGCCCAATATTAATTCTTCTATCAAAGTTTGAGTAATCCAGGTTTTAATAAACTATGTGTAAGACATCAGTAGCCCAGTTCAGCTGCAGCTGCATCAAGCTTAGCCCAATTTTTTTTTTACCATCTCTGCTCATTAAGAACTCTGAAAACCTTGGGGTCTAGAATAATTTGATTATGCTTTGATCTAACAGACTTTTGATAGATTATTATACTTTGTACTTAATCATAATTACAAAATATAATAATATGATCAATAAAACCCTCACTGAATCAGATATATATAATATGAAATACTTTGATTAACTCTCAGACTTTAATAATTCATTTCCCTTCATTAAGATTTTGAAAACAATTTCCACTTAGAGATTTACCTTTTGGTTAAGGCCATATCATATTTTATATTTCACATTCCTATGATGAGGTGTTCAAGTAAATATTATGAAAAATGCTCTGCCTTTGTTCTGAATACTACAAAAATAGAATAAGGACCCTTTTACTTCAGATGGCCATCTGAATAGATAAGAACTTGCAGAAAGCTATATCAATGTCCTAGAGGCCATTTCTTTGTTCTCAGTACCCTTAAAAAGAGTCAGTTAAATGATAATTTATAAAACATTTAAAATATCTAGAGCAATCCTTTTCACATTAAAATTTTAGACTAGTACATCATATAGAAAGAATAATGTCTTAAAACTTGCAAAAGAAGGGTAGGGTCACAATATCAGTATTCTCACTTAAAGGGGCAGTTTATACATGCAGTACTTCACTTGAAAAATAGAGAAGAAGGCCTTATAAATAAATAAAGAGAGAGAGAGAGAGAGAGAGAGAGATAATGATATAAAATTTAAAGAAGTAATTCTACCCTTTTTTGGAAATAAAATCCCAATATTATATAACAGCAATTAAATGACCCATCAAAAATGCTCAAAAATAAGTAAGTAAAAATTTACATTTTTCCAAAGATTCTCCAGGTTCTTACACATGAACTAGAGAATTGGCTCATATAAGTTCATATAGATCAAACAGCGTCTCATCCTTTTAAGGACTGGAGTCTTCTGGTACAAAGGATGCTGTTGTGAATTGTGGATTCTGGGTTTCTGCTTAGATAGACTGACCATAAATTTCCATTGAAAACCAAGACATTTTGAGAGTAACTGGAGCACTGTTCATAATTACACCAAGGCAAACCAAGAATACCCTTGGCAGATCCTCTCTGTCACTAACCTACACTCTTCCCTGCAAACAAGTCAGCTATCATCATTCTGTTTCCACTATTTATTATACCAGCTACCATTTAGCCTAATGTTCTCTGAAAGCCTCTCATTTTCACAAGTGCCTAGCCCTAATATTAAATAAAAACTTACATGAAATTCCTACCATTCACAGTAAAGTTAATAACTCTCCCTCATCCATTCAACATACAATTATTGCTGCTTTTCCTTAAAGTTTGGAAGTAACTGTCATTTTCTGGAAAAAAAGAAAGTCAAGGATTCCTTAGGCTTCATAGCACAAAATATATGAAAGTCAGTATGCTACTGTACTCCATCTTTACAATGGTAATATAAATACATCGTGCAATAATTATCATTGAAAGACTCTTCATTGTTAATAAACAAAAGTGTCAGAGAAACTTTAAATTAATAAAAGGCTATGCAAATACTAAATATGTACATAGTGCTTGAATAAAATATTAAAGTGTTATGAAAAATTAAAATAATGCCGTAAGTCCAAAAGGAATTTTCATCCAAGGAGAAAACATAAATATGTATTACATACTATGATGGCAGTAGTTGGGATGCATTACCTAGGTGAATACAATCTTAAAGAATATAAAGAAGTTATTTCTCCTGAGTGATACAAAAAGTCATCTGTAATAGAACCTGCCTTTTGCCTATTCCAGTGTCTATTCTCCTTTTTAGTAATAGCACTCTAATTCTCTTTTGAGGGATCATCACTAATACACTTTCAGTTCATGTGGTTTTAGTAGGATTCACTCTCCCTTTCCCCTGTCCCACTTTCTGGCCCTAAGAATAAACCCATACCAAAGCCAACTCAACCAACAGTGTATATTTTCTTGGGCACATTCATTGTTTTAAGATGAGCACACTACTCAGGTCAAACCAATGAGACCCAAGTCTGTCTTTTAAAAAAGCAAGCACCCTCTCACTAATGACACCATTAGCCTACAATCCCCAAGATCCATCACATGCACAGAGCTCCTCTGAGAGTAAAAGCAGTTTAGGAAAAAGAAAAAAGAGTAGAACGAAGACATTAGGACAAAGAAGTTTGATCTGCTCATATTGTCTGAGTATCTAGAGGCAGATATTGCTAAAAAAAATTTCTTCTGTAGTTTTTAGTTTCATGAAATAATAAAATTGTTCCTTTTCATTGTTTGATCTCCCACTGTTCATTTTTTAGTTCTTCGTTGTTTTTTTGCTGAAACCAACTTTTTTGTTTCACAATCAAAATTCCAGACCAGGTAAATACTTCATCAGAAAAGACATAGGATGAGCTTTCAATAAACAGAGAAAACTGAATGACATTCCAGTCCGAGGGAAAAAGTAAACAAAGGAAATGATCCAGGGAAACTTGCTTAAGGTGGGAGTTCACCTTGAATATAACATAGGGAAAAAGGAGGTTATCCTAATGGAAAATATATTGCACCAAGAAGTCGGTGGCTAGACCGTACACATTCTTCAATGTCAGTACCAGAAGTTACAGTTTTATTCTGTAGGCAAAAAATGTGTCATAGGCTATTTTAGGTCGAGTAGGAGAATGACATGATCAGCTCTGAAACTTTGGAATATTGTGCTGACATTGTATTGGCTGATTTTAGAAGAGGAAATTCTAAAGAAAGAGTTGCAGGGTCATGTGGCTGACACAGAGGAATAAAGCACTGTTGTGAAGGAGCTGCACCCAGAGGAGATAAAATAGAACAGTGTGATAAAGTCTTCTGCTTAATTCTGAAAGTTCGCAATTACACGGTCCTGCCATTTCTTTTTACTTAATATGACACAACAAAGCATATTAAAGATCATGATTGGATTGATGTCAGTGAAAACTGACATATAAAAGCATGAAATAGAGTTTACTTACAGTTTCTTGCTCAGTTACTAATAAACAGAAACAAAAGGCATCAGTGACTTCTCCCATTAAATGGATATAATTTAATAAAAATCAGTTAGGGCACAGTAAAATATAATGTGTGTGTGTGTGTGTTTGTGTGTGTGCAACTTAAATGTTATAAATTATGGTATTATTATAAACTGCTTCAAAGTCCATATGATGTAGTTTGAAATGTCATTTCAAATGAAACCCTGCTGTCAGAAATCTCTGATGAATCTTTGCTTTAGGAGTAATTTTTTTTAAGTATTGTGAAGAGTCCATTGCAATTCATTTTATTTTATTAAAATTATGACGCTCAATGTGATATTAAGCATATTTAGAAAGTTACTATAGTACAAAAGTCTAGGTCAGAATTGGAGTTTAAACTAGGGCACTGGTAATGGAATCAAAAATATTTCTAGGTGGATATGAAGACTCCAGTAGAGGTAGAACACTCAGAATGTCAACTGACTTATTTACATTTCGGGAATTATCATTATGATGAATTTCTTGTAAATGAAGTTGATCTTTATTCAATTGGGTATAATGACCCTATACGTGTATGTGTGTGGCACCTGGAATGACAAAGGCTCAGCTCCTTAAAGAATGAAAGACCAGATTAAATTAGAAGAATCTAAAAGTTTTAGTAACATGCATAGAATGTACCAAATTTATACTGTCAATGTTATTGCAACCACTAAAATAAATGAGTGAATACATACATATGTAAATAGATATATAGATATTATATCTAATAAAGTTATAAAGGAGATAAAGTTGAATTCTAAAACATTTCTCAAATATTCCAAATGAAGATAGAATAAATGATGGGGTATTAGGGTTCACCAGGCAAACAGAACCAATAGGATCTATCCATCCATCCATCCATATATACAAACATACAGGGAGAGACAGAGAGAGAAAATGAGAGAGAGAGAAAATTTATTGGAAGAAATTGGCCTATGTGATTATGGCGGCTGACAAGTTCCAAGATCTGCAGAGTGAATTGGCAAACCAGAGATCCAGGAGAGCCAATGGTGGAGTTGCAGTCTTAAGGCTGGTAGTTTTGAGACCCAGGAAGCACCCATGTTTCAGTTTGAGTCCAAAGGCAAGAAAAAAATGCAATGTCTCAGTCTGAAGGCACAAAAGCAGTCAGACAGGAGGAGCTCTCTCTTATTCAGCTTTTTATCCTATTCAGGGCTTCAGCTGATGGGATGAGACCCACCACATTAGGGAGAACAATCAGCTTACCTATTTTAATTTTAATCTCATCTAAAAAATTCCTCACAGAACAAAACTAGTGGTTATTAGTGGGGAGAAGGAAGGAGGGAGGGTCAAAATAGGGGTGTGGGATTAGGGGATATAAATTACTACATATTAAATAGATAAGAAACAAGGGTCTATTATATAGCACAGAGAAATATAGCCATTATTTTATAACAACTTTAAAGGAGTATTATCTATAAAAATATTGAATCACTATGTTGTGCATCTGAAACTAATATTGTAAATCAACTATACTTAAATGTAAATAAATAAATAAATAAATAAATACCTTACAGAAACACCCAGAATAAGATTGGACCAATTATCTGAACACCACATGGCCCAGTCAAATTGACATATAGAATCAACAATCACAGATGGATAAAGGAAAACCAAAATTGATGTAACAAATAGAAAACATATAGCAAAATTGTATACTTATTTCCAATCATATAGAAATTATTTTAATATAGATGGACTAAAAGGGAAAAAGAAGTTAAAAAACAAAATTAAACTATGTACCGTTAAGAGGAGATATATTTAAAATAAGATAGACTAAAAGGAAAAATATTGAAAAAAAACATTGCCATAGAAATACTAATCATAAACTGTCTGGACAATTATATTAACATCAGACAAAATAGCCTTCAGAATGTGCAGTTATTACCAGAATTAAAGAAAAGCATTTCACAATAATCATCATAGTAAAGTTAACAACAACATAAAAGATATTACAGGCCTATATATGTATGAACCTAATATCAAAACTTAAAAAAACATGAAATATAAACTAACAGAACTTAAAGACCAGAGGCATACAAATTACAGTAAAGTCTTATTTCACAGAACAAAGAGAAAATAAGTAAAGATATAGAAGACTTGAAGAAGCCCAACAACCAACTCAGTATTTACAGATCACTACAAGCAACAATTGTAGAATACAATTCTTTACTAGTGTAACAGGAGTGGTCAATAAGATAAACTATAAGCTAGACCATGAAACAAGTCTTGATAAATTTAGAAGAATTGAAATCACACAGAGTATGTACTCTCATGTTAATGGAAGTAGTTTTTTGGTACTTAATTTTTTTTGGATGTTAAGATTTTGCAATATACATTTTTACCCACTCTAAATCTACCTTCAAATAACATATACTATTTCGTGTAGTGTAGATACTTTCTAACAGAGTATAGACAATTCCTCCTCTGGTCCATCATGTCCTTTCTGTCATTTATTTAACTTACTCATATGCAATAATCACCCAGTGTGTTGGTACTATTTTTAATTTAAGCAAAACAGTTATCTTTTAGATTCAGAGATTTTAGTGACTTTTTCATGGTAGGTAACACAGCTTAAGAAGTTTTAAAATCAAGACTCACATCCCATACAGGGAGTTTAGTTTACTGGTACTTCACATTCCTTCTAAACTTCTAATAGTGTCAAAGGACTTACTGCAATGTAGAGGCTGGAAAGATAAATACAAAATTCCACAGACACCTTTGCAGCAACAGTTATGGATAATTAAGTGTTCACCAACACAGACATTCCAGTAGGACTTAGAGTGTAGAGTGAGGCAGAGGTTACTCTCTGCTAACTATTATTCAGTTTCTTCCAGCAAGTCCAGCATGAAGATGTCTGATTTTTCATTGTCAAATTCTTGATAGTAAGAGTCTCCTGATCTTGAATGCTTCCTGATTATAACACCTTCTAATGGTTCTGAACCTAGCAGTTGTACTAGCAACTTTTCAATGCCACAGGTAATTTTCTCAATGTAAAAAAAAGCAGTAATGCTCTGGCAACCCAATTCTGCAGCATCACTCTCAAAGTTAATCCTGACAACTGAATCTATAGTGTATTTATTGAGTTCTTTGTGATTCTTCCGGACATTTACATTCCTTTCTTCTTGAACTAGTACACTATTTAATGTATAAGCTAAGCTACTCTAAAAATGAATCAAAAATACTCCAATGGCTCAACCAAGATAGACTTTTCTCTCTCTCTCTTTCTTCCCTTCCTTCCTTCCTTTCTTCCTTCCTCCCTTCCTTCCTTCCCCTTTCTTTCTCTCTTTCTTTTTTCTCTCTTCCTTTCTTTTCCTCCTTCCTTCCTTCCTTTCTTTCTCTCTCTCTCCCCCACCCCCCGCAATGATCCAGAAATATGAAAACAGTAGTACAAATTGTCCAGAAAAACTTGTTCTAAGTGGTCATCCAGAGGCCTTATTTCCTTCTTTTCTGTTGCTCTGTCCTCCCCTAAGGTATGGTTAAAGCAGTTCCTAAGGACCCCATCAATGTTCTAGCCCATGAGACCAGGAAAGTAGAAGTACAGATCAAGTAATTGTCTTGTACCGAAGACATACAGAGGTTGTAATTCTCAATTATATTTAATACCTTTGGTAATCACCTACTCATAAAGCCTTAGATGCTGAAAGCTAATTTAGGCAACAATGTCAGATGAGTAATGTGTGCTATGTCAAAAACTTCAGGGATTTCTATAACTACAACAAAGAATGGGAGACTAGGTATTGAGGGACAACTGCAATATCTGTCACAATAAGTTACCATAAATTATTTTCTCAGTAGGGGAACATGAGCTGAGTTGCCATAATTTCTACAATAGTGTACTCTATAAGAATATAATCCATTCACTCCTTGAGTAAGCACATATTGGTGCCTGCCATATTCTGATTATATAACAACAATGGTCCCTACCCATAGAATGCTTAAATAATAGTGTTATAGCCAGGCAAGTGGACAGTAAATATAATGAAATAATATAGCTAACATTTTGAGCTCATATATGTGGGTCATGCTATTCAATATTTTATGCGCTTTTAATTTTTTAATCTTTGCAATTGATTACTCAAAGAAGTACTGGTCATATTCATTTTAAGGTTAAGAAATCTGAGACACAGACCACTTCCATTACTTGTCTAAGATCATAAAGATACCTAAATTAGAGAACCAGGGTTCAAATTAAGATTCTCTTATTCCACTTGAATGCACTCACCCATTATGTCATATTGGCTTTCAGAATGTATTACCGAGCGTTAAAGTACTCAGATGAAACAATTATAGAACCTGGCTGATACATGTAGGAGGAAAAATTAAACCAAAGTGAAAGTTAGGGGTTGTTCATTGTTGTGATGTAAATGTGGAGGGTATAGTATGTTCATACAATGGAATACTTCTTAGAGACAGAAAGAGCAAATCATTGATACTTTCAAAAGCAGGTATGAATCTCAAAAACAACAAAGTATTTACTGTATGATTCTAGTTGCATGAAGAACTAAAAGGAATAATATAAATTTATTGTAAAAAAAACAAATATCAAAACAGCAATAGCCTCTAGGAGTGTGGCTGACACACTGGGAAAGGGCAAAAAGGACATTTCTAGGGATGATGAAAATGTGATATACATGAGAATACAGGTTCTGTTAAATTTAGTTATATTTTACAGTTAAAATTTTGCCTTTTACTTAATGTCCATTTTACCACTAATTAGTAGGTTTTGTATTTTAATAGTGGCAGAGATTAGATATTTTGTAATATCTACTGTGTATTCTAGGCCTGGGCAAATAAGGAAATATATTAAGGTTAAAAATCATTAAGGTAGAAAATCATCAACAATTGTTTCCTTAGCAGATACAGGGAATAGAGAAATGGGAGAAAGTAATCAAGAATCATTACCTGATTTTTGGCTTGATCAAGTAGAAAATGTTGGTACCATTTACAGGGATGAGGGAAGGGAGAAAAAAGAGGTAGGGAGAAGTCTCTCAGGGCAGCAGACATTGATGAATATTGAATCTAAGGGAGTGGATGAGATCTCCCAGATGGAGGGTGGAAATTAAGAAGAAGACCAAGGGAATCTTTTGGAGTGGTGATATTTGTGAAAAAAATATGTTACATAGAGAATCACCCCCAGAAAGCAGTTATAACCAGCTAGATGGAATGATTTTTCTTTGTTTTATACAGTATTCATTCTCAAACTTTAGCATGCCTCAGCATCACCTACCTGGAAGAGTTTGTAAAATATAGATTTTCATAGATTGTTGGATTCTACTTCTAGTCTCTGACTCAGTACATCTAAGGTAAGTGGAGTTAGCATTTGTTTCTAAAATGATCTTATACGTTGTTGTTGCTGATGGTTTAGGGCCCAGTTTCAGAATAACTATACTATACAAAAGAAATTTTAGAGATGTTCCATTTTTGATACATCAATAAATATCATTATTAATTATCACAAGTAAACAGAAAGAAGGGCTTGCCATAGTAAACTTGGAAGGATATACTAAACGAAATTTAAAAAAATATATAACACATATATATACACATATGCATATAATATATACATACATAACTACACATACAATGACATGTTCCATTGGAAGAGAAGTCACTATGCATTTCCATAAAGATATGACATAGCAACTTATGACTGAATCATTTCACTCTATTTCAGCTATCTTAATATTCATTATTTCACCAAAAATAATTGGCTATAATTATAACTATTATGATGTTGGGTTTGTAACAATTTATTTTTCCAGTTTTTAGCAAATAAAAAGTTTTAGCAAGACTAGAAAGAGAAAGAATTAACAACAATTACTAAGTTACAAAGCAAGGATATTGGAAACTGAAGGGACAGCAACAATGATTCTTTTGCAAAGAATGGGTCACGGAAGTATTACTACACAAAGATGTCCTTGTTGATTTTGTTGAATAGAATTTCCGTATCCTGATTAGTGTACTGGTTTCTTCTTTGCATTACTTTGAAGACAGAGATTATAATAGAAGTTTATCATCTTCAAATATTTTCCAAAACTTTTAGAAAATTTAGGAATAAAATTAGTTGTACATCTATTAAGGATTAATTGAAAAAAATGAAAACTGTAAACATGAAGAATCTAAATAAATACTGTTGAAAGGATAAAATAACTCTCAAATAGAAAGTATAATATGACATAGATATTCCTCCTTGGAAAAAGCCATGCACAATTATCTGAGTTCACAAAGCTCATATGCAATGTTGATGTGTGGAACTTATAATTATGTACACAATCATATATGCATATATGTATAGATATATATACTTAGACATAGATAAAGACTTTTTTTCTATTTGATTCCTATTTCTTAGCACTAGTGAGGATTGAGGGGAAAACTTAAAAAGTTAAAAATTTTAAGAAAAAAGAAAGCCATGAGAGTCATAGGGAAATTCTGAAATAATTTAAATCATACAATTTACTTTAACCAGAAAAGTAAAAATAAAAAACAAAGCCATTAGGAAGCAAGTTGGTTTTTTTGGGTGGAGGGGTGGAGGGCAAGGATTTAGGATTTGTACAAATGAAAGTGGAGAAGGATATAATCAAAATAAATATTTTAGCTTATATATTCTAAAGTAGACACCATTTTACTTAAATGTTAAACATATACATGCTAATATATAACAATTTAGATATTCCTTCTGTTTGGATATATTAAATTATCAATGTACTAAATAAACTACATATTACATAACATGAATTATATGTCATCCTCATCTTCCAAAGCATCTTTTAAAACAGTGCCCAATAATCCTTGATTAAGTGACTGCTACACTGATTTATGTATTCATATAAAGATAAAAGTTTAAAAGGTAAGGAATGAAAAACTTCTTTTCAGCAAATATATGCACCTCATTGTGCTTGTTAATAACAAAGAAACTTATCTTTTAAAATAAAACCTAAAGGTAACCTTAGAAGGAGGTGCAGATGAAGAAAATAATACAATAATATTATATTATAAGGAAATTCACTCCTCATTAATCACATTTTGGGGGAAAATTTTGTTTTTTCTACAAACACAGGTTAGCAATGTGGAGCATACAGAAGCTCATTCTTTTTTGAAGGGAAAGAAATCAAGCAATAAAACTGAGGGATATGGGTTTTCCCCATGATGCTTTCATGTTCAGTTTGAAAGTTACATAGCTTCTTGTTTCTCTTACCAAATATTTATGCATATGTTATTTATAAATGTGTTTATTTTTTAAATAAATATTTATTGAGCACCTATTATATACCAGTATAATTAATTCTAGGTGAAGGGGAGTAAAGAAAGGAATAAACAAACAACTAAACTTTCATTTTTATAGAGCTTATATCCTGAGGTTGGGGAGAAATACATAAACAAATAACTAAGTGAAACACATAATGCATCAAGTAATAAAATGTAAAATGGAGAAAATAAAACATGGGATGTGGAAATGAGGAAGAAATAGAAAAAGAGGGTTTTTTAATATCTTTGTTGTAGTATAATTGCTTTGCAATAATGTGTTAGTTTCTGCTGTACAACAAAGTGAATTAGCTATATGTATACCTATATCCCCATATCCCCTCCCTCTTGAGCCTCCCTCCCACCCAGAAAAAGAGCTTTTAAATGAGGTGGTTAGGGAACATCTCCTGAAAAGATGACATTTGAGCAAAGAGGAGGCAGATAAGGCAGGAATTCATGTGAATATCTGGGGGATTGTTTTCTAGACAGAGGTACAGCAGATTCAAACCCTCTGAAGCAGAGGTATGCCTTTTATGTTCATGAAACAGCAAATAGGTCAGCACTTCTAAAGAAAAGTCCATGAAGGGAAAGAGTAGCAGAAATTGGAGTTAAAGAATCAACAGAAGCAAGAACTTGTGGGTCCTTTAGGTCCTTGCAAGTGCACACAGAGGAATCCACTTGAGGGTGAGGAACAGAGTGACATAAGCTAACTTGTGTTCAGCAGGGTTGTTCTGACTGCTGTGCTGTTTATCAATTGGGGAACTAGGGTGGGAAGAATATAAGAATGGAGACTACTGAAGAGGCTATTGCAATAATGCAGTTGAGATATTTTTGAAGGTTTACTTATGATAGTAGCAATAGATGTAGCAAGAATTGTTCTGATTTTGGATATTTTGAAAGTAGAGCCAACATGATTGACTAACAGCTTGGATGTGAGCAGTGAGAGAAATAAAGAAATCAGGACTCAAGATGACACTGAAGCCATTTGGTCAGAGCAGCTTTCCATGAGGACGTGAGGATATGATGTGGCCTACAATGAAATATTTATTTGCTTTGGTCAATGAGTTATATGTCATAAAAGTCATGTTTCTAGAAGGAAAAAGAGAGAAACAAATTAGTAACTGGAGAGTTGGACATTTGAATTTTGAGGACCTGGAGGTAATGTTGTTACTGGAAATAAGATGGTTTAGGAAAATGCTGTCCAATTAACTAGTGCTATTTTTTGCTAAAATGGGGAAGACTGAGAAACAGGATGAGGGAGGAGGAACAGCAGTTCTATCTCGCATGCTGAGTTTGAGGTGCCTATTACTAATACAAGAGGAGATGCTCTGTAGGTTCTAAAATATACGGCTTCTCATCATATATACATATAAATAAGAAGAGAGGTGTTCTAGGATTGACTGCTAGAACAATGTTTTAATGACTAGGAGATAGGAGGAACCATCAATGAAAAGTGAGAAAGAGAAATTATTGAAATAGAAGGAGAAACAGAAAAGTATTTTGATCCAAAATTCAAATAATGCAGGTCTTCCACTGATGAGCTGTGTCAAAGTTATTAATAGGCTAAGACCATTAGAATTACAAATGGACCATTGTAAATATTTAGCGATGTGGTGAGCAGGTGTAAGAAGAGCAATTTCTAGGAATGGTGGGCTAGTAGCCAGAATTGATTGCATTCAAGAAAGAATAAAAGGAGAACTAGAAGAAGGGATTGTTAACATTTTCAAAGAGTGAAAAATTTTAAAATAGACCAGAGGAATGAAGTTAGGAAAGTCTTTATTTGTTGCTTGTTTTTAATTTGTTTTAGAATGGCAGATGTTTTTAAGTTTTATATACCTATGAGAATATTTGTTAATCTGAAGAAAGAGAGGAGAAGTATTGGAGCAATATCTTTGATTAGATGAGAGGCAATAGTGCCTAAGTAGAGGGGTGACATTATCTAGAAGCATGAAGTGTCATTCATATTAACAGGAGAAGAGGAAAGGCAAGAGAGAGAAAAGTTATAAAATAGTCATCTCAGGAAGCAGCAGACTGAAAGGATTTGGAAATATAATAGGCTTACCAGGCAGCTCAAAGGATCCACTTGAAGTTAATAGTCATGATTATAATGTGAAGCCACTGAGCATGAATTTGTTTGCCAGCCAACCATGTTTGCCTGCACAAGTCCTGCTAGCAATCTGAGTTTGTCTTTGAAGTTTTGCCAGCTGCATCTGACCATACACCTGATTTGATGGTGCTTGCAAGGGTGTGATTAAAATGATGTATCATGGGTCATCAAGAAAATAAGAATATGATGTATGTTATAATGAAATATTTGATTTGGTCAATGAGTTATATGTCATTAAAGTCATGTCACTAGAAGAAATAAGAAACAAGTTAGTAACTAGAGACTAGGAAATTTGAATTTGAGCATATGGAGGTGATATGATTACTGGGCATAAGAAGGTTTAGGGAAGCGCTATCCAATAAATATTTATGTGATGATGAGACAGTTCAAATAACCACAATAACCACTAGCAGATATGGCTACTAAACCTTGATAAGTGGCCACTAGAACTAAGGAATTAGCTTATTTTAATTAACTTAAATGTAAATACCTACATATAGCTCTTGGCTAATTTATTGGACAGTTGCTGGTCGAGAGGATGACAGTAACAGTAAGTGGCTGAGGAAGAGTGGAGAAATAGCACAAATAGTGTTAGAGAAAGGGAAAGTGAGCTAGATATGACGGGGGGATGACCTAGGTGATTAGTCTTTACACTAATAGGTAATGAGTGGTTTAGTCTCAGGATGTCAGACTCAAACGTCGGATATTTTAGGAAAGAGGGAGAGAATGTTCAAGATTCTAGCATCTAGAATGACAATGAGATTCAGTAGAATAAGATGTGTGAGAAAGAAAATATCCATTCCCAGAGAGGGGTGCATAGGAAGTCATAATCTCAAAGGAGAGTCACGTTTCAGTTGAAGTAGTAAGGTGAAGGAGACCTTCAGGCATGATATATATAGGATATTTTGCTGAAAATAAGTGGGTTAAAGATGGTATGGTAGAATGGTTCATTAAATTTATGAGAAATGTGAGCTGGGTTAAAAATAAGCATTTTATTGGGATGAGAATACAGGGTATGACCTGGGAGGTCCTAGACGTCTTATGAGAACTGCTATAATTAGGGGTAAAGAGCATAATGAGATTAATCCTGATTGTTACATAACAGATTTTTCTATACTCTCTTTGGACATCAGTGTACCATCCTTTTCATTCAACAAATGCTAATTAAACAATGACCATGTATCAGTTATGCAAAACTCCAAAGAATAAGTGGACAATGCATAAAATAGACATAGTTCCCACTCATATTATCTGCCAAAAATACCTCTTAGGGTAACAAATTCCAAAGGTTTATTATCTGCTCTGTCAATGAATACTTGGTATGCTGTGTATTTCTTCTCTTTTCAGACGTTTTGCTCATGTCAATTGCCAATCTTTACCTTTTAAAGAGAATTGGTGGATCCTTTACTCTCTTCTTAGATATCAGTCTTGGTTTTACCCACTGAGATTGCAAATTATTTTAGTTGTCCTATACATGCCATTCTCTAATTGCAATACGATTTTTAAAATCCTCTCGACACACTTGGAAAATAGGGAAAGCAGATATCAGGACTACTTGATACAGAAGAAGAATGAGGACAAATTGAATAAATTGAATCATTATTCCAAAGATTAAAGTGCCATCATCAGAAAAACTTCACATTATTCTAAATGCTAATCCATACAAAATGATTAGAAAGTGTTTTCCGTTTTATTTTTAATCAGTACATTCTGTTGTCCATTTTGGACACAGAAACAAACTGGGCTTTCTTCCACAGAAAACCACAGTGGTGATTAACATCCTGTGTTGGAAAGTAATTATAGCACAGAGACTTTCCATACTTCCAAGTCTAAACTTTCAATGCCAATAATTAACTAATTGATAACTGCAATAGATCTTTTCCTCCATTCTTTTACTTGACTTCTCTCTCAACTTGAAGCCTTTGACATTTCCTCTCTAAAACTATTTCTTTGACTTTCATGACACAATTCTCCCTTGGTTTTCTCACTATATTTTCTCAGTATTTTATTTCAATGTTTTCACCTAAAAGTTATTGTTCATAGATTCTGTCTTTCCCCTCTCATTCCCAGATATTCACATTCTCTCTCACTGTTCTATCATATTGATGACTCCAGAACCAATGCTTATGATTTGATCTCTATCTTGAATTTCAAATCTGCCTTGGATGATCTAGCATAAAATTACCATTTCTGAATGTGAACTCATTTTATTTTTCCCTTCCAAACATGTATGTTCTCCTGTTTGTTACGGTCTATAGTAGAGCCACTATCAATTCAATCTTCAGACCAGAAACCCGTAGTCTTCAGGTTTCTATTGTTAGCCTTTTCAGTTATTCTTTCTCCCTCGAGATATGTGCCTTTCTTACACAGCACTTCCTTCCTTCAATTTCCAGTGAATGACAACTAGCAATGCTTAAAAATGTCTGCCAAGTTGTACTGAATGACTGAAAATCTTAATATTAGTGTTTTATGTAATATTTCCTCATGCTACTCTAACGTTTCAGTGGTCTACAAAGCATTCTCCTGTTTCACAGATTTCTTTTCACTTTTTTAAAATGTACTTTTCCAGATTGCCTTTTTAGCTTTTTACCTTTATAATAAATGAAGCTTCCAGTTATAGCACAACACTAAACTAAATTCACAGCTGGAACATTTCTTACCAAAATGTATAACCTACTTTGGCCAATTCACCTAAATCCTACATAAATATCTTTATTAAAATATAACCAGATGATTGGAAGATCTTTTGAAATAAAGAAAAGATAGAACTTAATTAGAAAGAAAAATATTTATTTTGTACCATAATAACAATAATAAATTACATGATTACAGCCCATTTCTATGTTCTCAACCTAACAGCTGTTGTATTAAAATGTGGGTGAAGTTTTAAACAAATATTTCAAACTTAGTAAGTTTGTCAAAATTCAGATGATAAATAAGTTTAGAATTATTTGTTCTTATGCTAATACTTATTCTTTCTCTTTTCTGAATAATGAGATGAAGGGTAATTTAGTTTTCATTAATCTGTGTATACTTAAAAAGTTCAACCTGATATCTACCCATTTGTCCCTATCCAGAGAACTAATCTAACAAAATTTGATCACATCTCTATTACCATAGCAAACTCAACCACATGTGAGATAATATTGCACCAACTCTTTTCTACTCTATTTATTGAGTGTAAACTTTGTAGTTTTTAGGGAAGGACTGTCTTTTTCCTTGTTCCATTTTTTTCCCAAGTAGAAGTGTGTGATTTTTTGATGACACTGAATTAGGTGGAGTTAAACTATTAAAAAGGACCCACCTCTTGGAAATTTACTATTTTTTTTTTCTTTCCTCTACTTTGGGTTGCAATGAGAAAGTGATTCTGGCTATGTATTTCAGCTCAGCTGATATAAGGTTTTGTTTGGGGGGAGCTCTCTCTATGTCTAGCATGAGGTGAGGCATGAGAATCAGTAGAGCTAGCCAGCCCTTTTGGCCACCACATAAAGCTTTATTCTCCAAGGAGGTTATCAAAAATGATGATTGACAGTTTATCATCATTTGTCTGTCCCTCATGGCTTACTTAACACTTGGCTAAAAACATAGAAAGGGGAAAACTATACCCTGTATAGAATTTCTATGATTCTAACAATATCTCATTGATATGATGGAATACTGAGATGGAGAAAAAAAAGAAAAGGAGAGCATTCTCCTTGGCTTTTGCCCAATGCCCAGGTAGTCATTAAAAAGGATTCACAATAGCTTTGATGATGGCAGTTTACTTTCAAACAAATATTCTTTGTACAAGTTAGACAGTCATTTATATAAACATAAAATATAAGCTTTTCCTTACCTAATATTTTATACAGCAATTTTTTTTGTCCATTTATAAACTCTAAGTAAAACTTGTTTTCCTCCTCTTTCTACAAGCTCAAGTCTAATGGGAGTAAAAGGTTATAATGACATTTAGCATTTCTAAAATATCTCTCCAACATTTCTCCATAAACAATTACCACTGATGTTTCTATGAATAACTGTATATTAAAAGGAACAGGCCATGATTCCAGTGAAATACCAGTATTTTATACAATACCAGCCTCTCTTATGAAACTTTATTTTTATAAATGCTTTTTCAAGGAAACTTTATTATTACATGACCCATGTAGTTCATTCAATATGATAATTATATTGACTATACAATAAAACTAAGCACCGAAAGAGGGAACAGAAAGCTTTATTGTTAAACTTATTATATCATCATTAATCATTCTCATATCTTGGAACGTACTTGATTACCTGCAGCCATATAATAAGATGGTTAAGAGAGAGGATTTTGAAGTTAGCCTGCCTGCATAGCAATCCAAGTTCTAAACATTTCTAGCTGTGTGATATTGATTGATCTGTTTAACTTCCTTAATTCTCAGATGTTTAATCTATAAATTGGAAAGAATTGCATTACTTATGGAGGTATTGTAAAAAAAAAAAGCAACTAGATAATACAAGTTGAAGTCAGACACAAAATAAGTACTTAGCAAACGTTTACTATTATTTTAAATATCAGATTGGAGGATAAGGGATCATAAATTATTAATTTTTACTAGGTTAAAAGTGCTTCCACAGAAACTAATGCATCTTAAGTGCTAGAAACAATAACAACAAAATTAGATCACTTGCAAATTAATGTCCACACATTATTTTGACAAGCCACAAACTAAATTATCATTCAGTGCTGCCAAGCTAAGCCAAGTAACTACATCATTTGGATTCTAGGCAAGCAGACAGGTATACAGGTACACCAGGGAAGTCAGTTGCTAATTATCCAACTATAGGAGAATTTTAAATATCAAACCGGTTTAAAAAATAATGTTCTAATTTATGGAACAGTCATAGATGTTTAAGATAGGAGAAAAATTTTTTTAACATCTTTATTGGGGTATAATTGCTTTACAATGGTGTGTTAGTTTCTGCTTTATAACAAAGTGAATCAGTTATACATATACATATGTTCCCATATCTCTTCCCTCTTGCGTCTCCCTCCCTCACATCCTCCCTATCCCACCTCTCCAGGCGGTCACAAAGCACCGAACATAGGAGAAAATTGAAATAGTATTTTGGTGTCCTAAAGGGACTGAGGAACAAGGTTTCATAAAAAGTGGTATGGAGTAGTAGCAAAGAAAACTTGATAAGAGTCACAAAATGATGGTTCCTGAGAAGTGAAAGTGAGGTTGCACTTCACAGAAAAAATCAGAATAAAACTTATGTGACTGCTGTGCCAGAAACCAATCTGAACCTCCATTCATAAGGTTTTCACATCCATAGAAATGTGTCAATGCATGTTTTATAACACCTAAATAATTGAATTGAAATGTGCTTGGCACTATTTTTCAATTTTTTAAAATTATATTTACATTAAAACTGTACATTTGCTAGATAATCCATACCTGATATAAGTGTACTTTACTTAAAAAGTGATTGAGATTTCTACAGTGGGGTTCTAGGTTATGTAACTATTGCATATGTAACAAATCTATTGCATTTTTGAGATGGAGCATCTGGTAGAGTTCACTGGAAGGAATTTTCTTTATTTGGATGAAATGGGAAAACAGACAAGAATTGTTTTAATACACCACTATATCTACCTATAACAACCATTTTCATTACTCTATTTGAACAAAAAAATTAAACTGATTATTGGAAATATGATCACCTGTTTTTGCATGTAATAATTCTAGAGGTTAACATTTTTTTAAGTTTCCCCCAAATATTAACATTAATTATACCAAGTACAACTATGGTGTCAGTTGGACTATTTAGGGAAGAATCATGCATATAGGATTTGAGTGATCTAGATTGACATTGACAAAATTAATCAAATTATTTCTCGACTACCATTTGCATAATTTGTGGATAAACCATATATAATAGATAAAAACAGAAGTCCGGGCTGATATAAGTTTGGAGCCCATTTATATTCACTCTTGAATGTGACTATATGTGAATTAGTTTAAAGTAACTGAACTTGGAAGAATCTGAGCTGAATTTGACTCATCTCTGTCAACTTCCAGCTTCATCCTTGAAGGAGCTGTTTTCCTTTCTGAATCACTATTTTCAATGAAATAATGATATGTATAATAGAAATGTTTGCTGAGAACTCACTATCTGTCAGACTCTGTTAAAAGCACATTTTTAGTACATGTGCTGTCATTTATATATTGCCCCCAAACTCCCATAAACAGTGGGAGAACTTCAGAAATTTCCATATCTGGCCCATTAAAGAAGTCAGAAAAGTGAACAGCAGACAAATTACATACTTAGATAGAAAGAAAATGGGAGCTGAAATCAGACAATTAAGTATTCAACAGAATCTGAATAGTTTTCTTTAATGCCTGGGAGGCCCATGGAAAAATACTGAATTCTCAGAATAAGATAAAAGCAATAAAATGAAGGAAGGAAACACCATTACAAAATAGATTTTGCTCAGTTATTCTTTTTTTTCCCCCCATGCTATTGTTTTATTTTTATTAACATCTTTATTGGAACATAATTGCTCTACGATGATGTGTTAGTTTCTGCTTTATAACAAAGTGAATCAGCTATACATATACATATATCCCCATATCTCCTCCCTCTTGCATCTCCCTGCCATCCTCCCTACCCCACCCCTCTAGGTGGTCACAAAGCACCGAGCTAATCTCCCTGTGCTATGCGGCTTCTTACCATTAGCTATCAATCTTACATTTAGTAGCATATATATGTCCATGCCACTCTCTCACTTTGTCCCAACTTATCCTTTCCCTTCCCCGTGTCCTCAAGTCCATTCTCTACTAGGTCTGCATCTTTATTCTTGCCCTGCCCCTAGGTTCTTCAAAACCACTTTTTTTTTTTTAGATTCCATAAATAAGTGTTAGCATACAGTATTTGTTTTTCTCTTTCTGACTAACTTCACTCTGTATGACAGACTCTAGGTCCATCCACCTCACTACAAATAACTCAATTTTATTTCCTTTTATGGCTGAGTAATATTCCATTGTATTTATGTGCCACATCTTCTTTATCCATTCATCTGTCAATGGACACCTAGGTTGCTTCCATGTCCTGGCTATTATAAATAGAGCTGCAATGAACATTGTGGTACATGACCCTTTTTGAATTATGGTTTTTTCAGGGGATATGCTCAGTAGTGGGATTGCTGGGTCATATGGTAGTTCTATTTTTATTTTTTTAAGGAACCTCCATACTGTTCTCCATAGTGGCTGTATCAATTTACATTCCCACCAACAGTACAAGAGGGTTCCCTTTTCTCCACACCCTCTCCAGCATTTACTGTTTGTAGATTTTTTGATGATGGCCATTCTGACTGGTATGAGGTGAGATCTCACTGTAGTTTTGATTTGCATTTCTCTAATGATTACTCACTTATTCTTATTAGTTTTAATTATTTATGATAATACTTCATAATATACCAATTAATGTCCTGTAGTATAATGTATAAAATTAATGACAGAATATAAGACTTCTAAGTTACACAAGACTACTGTCTTTTAAGAACAGAGTAGGATTGTTTACTTTCTTGAAAGAGAGAATTTTTGGCTTGGAGATTAGTGAAATGAAAATAATTGAGTTCAAGAACATTTTAATTAAAATATTACATGCATTTATTAATTTACTTAAAACATTTTTGATGTAAAGAACTAACCAGATACAATATAAACATAGTGATGTGGGAGTTAATTTATAGTAGATAAAAAGGAAAGTCATCAGAAAACAGTAAATCAGGAATTATTACAGAGGAACTGTATAGGCAAACAGATCCAAGAAAATTAAGATTATAAGATTTATTGTCTTTATATATTACCTTTTATTTTCAGCTCGTTTGAGAGAATAAAAACTAAAATTTTACACAAATTTACCTGAAACAGAAGGTGTATTCCTAGCCAATGTAGTACATACAACGCCAAATATAAACATTTATTTTTTTCCCTCCTTGGTTCTCTTTAAACTGCATTATGAATGGTATCAAGTCTTATATCTCTGTTAAAAGTATCTTTCTCATAAAATATTTATGAGATTGAATATGGAAAATCATCCAGTGAATGGCTGATTTAAATAGACAATTTTTGGAGATACAGGTTAAGTAGGTTAGAAATGAAAGAGAATTCTTGAATGGAGGGTAGGTGATGGAGAATAATGATGACAAACACTGTATCAAACTACTCAATGTGCTAAGTAACAAAATATATGGATAATATAAACTAGGAAAGAATGTCAGATAATCTGAATGTTAAAAAGGTAGCATGCTTTGTATAAAGCTTTGCAGTAGAAATGTAAGCTAAGATAAAATAAAATGTTGCATTAGCTCCTAGCCCATTCTTTTGGGGCTTCTAGGAAAATAATTAGCCTTTCCAGAGCTGTAGGAAAAGTAATACTCTGGAGGGGAGTTACATGTATTACAAGTGTAAAAGAATGGTACTGTGAAGGTAAAGGAAAGGGATTTATTCAGAGAGCTAATTTCACAAATTCACAGCAAATTGAAGGTTCCAGATGGCACAGTGCAACAGAATGAGAATTAGAGAAGTAGTGCAAGGAAAGCATAGGTAAGCACAAATGCATAGCTCATAAGAGGATGCTAAACAAAGGACTTCCATTTTAAGTTGTAGCCTAAGATGGCAGGAGTGATGTGGCCTAAAATTGGAAGTGTACATTATGAACAGAAGAAAGTTCATATCATCTTATAAAGGCCCCTTGAGTATAACAGTCATTGGTCTGATGACCATTTGGCAGCATTTTCTCAGAAGAAGCAGCACCAGAAGAAGAGGAAATATGAATGATTGTTAAAAGGTTCTCCGAGCATTAAATGAAACAACAGACATGTAAATGCTTTGTGGATTAGAACAAAAATGAGTTATTTCCAGAAGGAAGCATGGGTGGAAAGAGCAGGAATTTTGTAGTCAGACAGTGAGAGCTGTGGGTACTCAACCAGCACACGCCATTACAACACATGCAATCTCAGGAAGGTTACTTAATATCTCTGAAGTTCAGTTACTTTAGTTCTAAAATGTGAACAAAAATTCATGTGTTTCTGAGACAATAACAATGAGCTAACAATGACAGAACACAGTAGGTTCTCTCTGCGTGAATCCTGCACTTTGTGCGGTAGTATATTTTATGTTCCTTGTGGTACTCCCATATGTTCCTTCCCTCACCTTTTCACCTGGTTAGCATGATCAACTACTACTCTGTATCTTTTTTGTCTATAACAGTCTTAAAAAACACTTTAAAAATTCTTTTGAGGATAGTTTTATTCTATTTTATTTTTTATTGAAGTATAGTTGAGTTACAATATTCAGGTGTATATCAGTTTGTGATTCAATATTTTTACAGATTATACTCCTTTAAAAGTTATTACAAAATAATGCCTATATTTCCCTGTACTATGCAATATATTCTTTTTGCTTATCTATTTATACATCGTAGTTTATATCTCTTGATACCATACACCTATTTTCCTCCTTTCCCTCTACCTTCTCCCCACTGGTAACCACAAGTTTGTTTTCTATATCTGTGCTTCTGTTTCTATTTTTCTATATACATTCATTTGTTTTATTTTTTAGATTCCACAGGTAAGTGATATATACAGTAGTTTTCTTTCTCTGCCTGACTTATTTTAGTAAGCATAATAATGTCTAGGTCCAACCACATTGTTGCAAATGGCAAACATTCATTCTTTTTATGGCTGAGTAATATCCCATTATATATTTTTATGTGTCCATTCATCTGTTGGTGGACATTTGGGTTGCTTCCATATGCTGGCTATTGTAAATAGTGCCACTGTGAACATTGGGGTGCATGTATCTTTTCAAAATAGTGTTTTTGTTTTTTCCAAATATATACCCAGGAGTGGAAGTGATGAATCATATGATTATTCTAATCATTTTTTTCATTTTTTAGGAAGCTCTATACTGTTTTCCATAGTGGCTGCACCAATTTACATTCCCACCGACAGTGTACTGGGGTTTCTTTAACTTCACATCCTCACCACATTTGTTATGTGTGGCCTTTTTGATGATAGCCATTCTGACAGGTGTGAGGTTTTGTAGTTTTGCTTTGCATTTCCCTGATGATTAGCAATGTTGAGCATCTTTTCAAGTGCCTGTTGGCCACCTATATGTCTTCTTTGGAAAAATGTCTATTCTAGTCTTCTGCCCATTTTTTAAACTGGGTTGTTTGTTCTTTTGATATTGAGCTGTATGAGCTATTTATATATTTTGGATATTAACCCCTTATCAGTCATATCATTTGTAAATATTTTCTCCCTTTCAGTAGGCTGCCTTTTCATTTTGACAATGGCTTCCTTTGCAGGGCAAAAGCTTTTAAGTTTAATTAGGTCCTCTTTGTTTAGTTTTGTTTTTGTTCACTTTACCTTAGGAGACATATTCAAAAGAATTTTGCTGCAATTTATATCAAACAGCATTCTCCGTCTGCTTTCTTCTGGGAGTTTTATGGTTTTGGGTTTCAGATTTAGGTCTTAATCCATTTTGAGTTTATTTTTGTATATGGTGTGATAAAATGTTCAAATTTTATTCTTTTACATGCAGCTGTTCAGTTTTCCCAACATCACTTGTTGAAGAGACTATCTTTTATCCATTGTACATTTTTGCCTCCTTTGTCATAGATTAATTGATCATAAGTGTGTGGGTTTATTTCTGGGCTCTCTATTCTTTTCCATTGATTGACCTGTCTGTTTTTGCACCAGTACCATGTTTTTTTGATTACTGTAGATTTGCAGTATAGTTTAAAGTCTGAGAGGGTGATACCTCCAGCTTCGTTCTTTTTTTTCTCAAGATCGTTTCAGCAATTTTGGTTTTTCTGCTGTTTTATATGAAGTTTAGAATTATTTGTTCTAGTTCTGTGAACAATGTCATGGGTATTTTGATAGAGTTTGCATTAAATCTGTAGATTGCTTTGGGTAGTATGGCCATTTTAACAATATTAATTCTTTCAATCCTACTCTGTATCCTTCAAAACAAAATTCAAGTGTGACCTCTTGGTGAACAGATTCTACATTCCCTCTTTGAACTATCATAAAATCTTGTCCTGAAGGCTATTTTAGGATATATCACACTCTATTGCAATTAGTTGTTTACAAGTATGTCTCACACTAAATGGTAAAATTTTTGAGGATACTGAACATATGCCATACATATCTGAAATTTTCAGGTTCTAACAAAATGATCTCAGAAATTATATATGCTGGGGCTTCCCTGGTGGCGCAGTGGTTGTGAGTCCGCCTGCCTATGCAGGGGACACGGGTTCGTCCCCCGGTCCGGGAAGATCCCACATGCCACGGAGCGGCTGGGCCCGTGAGCCATGGCTGCTGAGCCTGCGCGTCCGGAGCCTGTGCTCCGCAATGGGAGAGGCCACAACAGTGAGAGGCCTGCATATCACAACAAAAAAAAAAAAAAGAAAAAAGAAATTGTATATGCTTAAAATGTTTAGTAAGTAAGTCAAGTGAATCACATATTCAACAAGTCTCTATTAACTAGAGGCACCTGGTAGACTTCTAGGGCATACAATAAAACTGACATAACTAATTCAGTACATGTTGAATGATCTGACAAATATGTTATGCCATGAGAAAAAGTCAAACTGAATAGTGTTAAAACTATTGTTACTGGTTCTAATAAATATTTTTAAACCATATCATGGCCAAATTAATTGGCTATAAACTTTCAAGGAAAGAAGACAACCAAAAACTCATTAGTTTTGTGATTAAGAATAAACGTTCACTATTACTTAGCCAATTATGGCACCCATTTAAATTGTCACTTTTAAGGCAAGAAAAATGCATTTTTGTACAAAATCGTGTATATATTATTGTAAGAAGTTTGGGAAATAACAAATTTGCATTGTTGTGACTAATTAAAATGAATAAATCAATTAACCTGGAAAAGAGTGAACATCACAATTGAGTGAAATAATATGTAGTAATTGATCCAGCAACACGATTTATATTTAGAAAAATTTCTAGTTTCATCAAAAGAAAAGAATAAATTCACTAAGAGTTACATTTTACTTATTCAATGGTGTGCCAGAACCCTGATGATTTGGGATATTTAATTGCACTGGTACACTTACAAAAAGTATGTGCAACTGAGCAAATGACAAGAGGCCTTTGTTTATTTTAGGTTATTTTAGTACAATGTTTGTAGATGTTGTATGATGACAAAGTGTATTTAAGTATAAGATTTTGGATGAACTTTTTGTGCCTCCTGAGGTTCTACCTCTGCCCAACTAATGAAAAGGGAACAGCTTCAAATATCTATATGTTAAGCCCACAATGTTCGACTCAGTGGTAAATTAAAGAAAATTGATGAATGAATAACTCTGAAATCGGTTTGTGGAACAAAGCTTTCTCAGCAAGAAGCAAGAAATGTAGTGATCTTTTACCTTATAAAATCAGTCCCATTATATGAATGTGGTCTTGCTGTTCTAGCACTGTAATAAAAGGTTTTCCTTGGAATTTCCAGACAATCAAGAACTTTGTGTGAAGAAAAATGGTTCTAGATTTCTCTACAATATTCACAATCAAATTGATCATATTTAATAAAGTGAGCCAACACATGATTTGTACCTCAGGGAAAATAATCAACCATCATCATGATAATCATTCATTCTTTCTCCTGAAAAACATTTGTTTTTCATTATCATTGATAATATGATGTTAAACTTTCTTTCTGAGATGTCTTTCCCAGATAGAGTAGCTTCCGCTGTTATTCTCTTAGCTATAATAGTGCAGTGTAGTCGTTCAGGAAAACTCTCAAAAATCTCATACAACGTGATGTTTTATTTTAAATTATAGAAAATATGATTTTATAAAAATCAAATAAAAGTCCAACACATAAAGGGATGTAATAATCTCTGGAGTTGCATTTGCAGTAGAAAACGGTAGATGCAATGTTACTGTTCAGCAAATATTCCATGTGCTCCTCCATGTCATAACCTTCATTTTTGTTCAGCTGGAATCAGGTTTCTAATTTGGGGCAAACAGACAGAGTGCAAATGTGTCACTGTCTGGCAGGGACAGGTTACAAAATGTGATCTTTTCCATTCTTCTTGTTTATTGCTTAAACAAGGTATGTTGAGACTGGGCAGTACAAAACAAAGAAAGCCTCAGCCATCTAAATCACTGAATGGAGATCTCCCATCAGATCACATCTGACATTTTCTTCAGGAAGAAGAATTCTTTATGTTTTAAGTCAATTTTTTTTTTATTGTTGTCATTGTGGTATCTCAGTTTACCCTATGAATTCATCTAGAGATAGCCAAGGTGAATAGGAATAATGAAAGATGAGGTCATGTACCAAATAATTTGTGGAGTTGTTTCATGAAAGTTTGTCTTAGAATTTAAATCCCATGCTATTTTTCTCTGTTCTCAAAATGATCATAAAAGTAGGAGAAGACGTGTGGCTGTATTTGTAATCTTGGAGATACTAATGATGCAAGAGAGCTAATTGTTGAAAAGTGGTTCCAGGGGATTTGGCAAAGGATAAAAAAGGAGGAGCTTTAAAGAGCTTGGATTTTAAAACAAAGAAACACATTTTTAGTCTGTGCACAAATTAAAAGAAGGGATAGTTGAAGATACATACATACTGTAGTATTAGGCCCAAAATTTCAAGTGTTGTCTTGAAATCCTTGAGCCTCAACGGGCCCCCAAGGCCTAATCATGGGTTCCCATATTCTTTCCAGATGTATCCCCCATTCAGTGGGATGGGCTCCCCACCAGGCTAGCTCCCCTATCAACTTGAATAGCTGCACCTCACCCAGTCCTCACTCTGATGGACTTTACCTCCTTGTTATTCCAACAAGACAATCACATCCCCTTTACAGAAATCAGGGGATACCCCACCACCTTGTTACTACAAAGCCTGCCTCCCAGAGCCCCCGCTGGTTCACTCTGATCCTGAGTGCAACCCCATTGTGGCCGTGTGTTCTGTTCAATGTTCTCCTCCCCCTGGGCTATAGATATATGTCACCAATAAACTGTGATCAATCCCATTTGTCCAGTGGAGGGTGTTGTGTGTTTGGACATCTCCTACCACGTAGGGTGGGGAATTCCTCCTATACCAACATGACGAATAAAAAATGATCAGAACACACACACACACACACACACACACACACACATACACACACATACATAGTGGATCAAGGTTATATAGAATTTAACCAACATCTTTAGCAAGTGAAAGGTAAAAAAAACCTAGGGATTCAACAGGAAAAAATTTAACAGGAAAAAAATAAAAAGGAAGAAATGTATGCTAGAGGAAATGTGACCAAGTGTTAAATAAATATAAACAAACTGGGAAAAAATGCCTAGCATCTTTCAGAAAGATGGGGAAATGGCTCATTTCAGTAAGTGTAAAATTATTTTGGTAAACATAAAGTTTCATGGTATTCTCAAGCAACAGTCAGCAGTAGTCCAAAAATGAGAGACAAAATGAATGGTGAGATCTATTCATAATTGGATAGTATTGAAATAGTTATAATAGAAGGACATTCAAAAATAAAAAACTCTTAAACTTACATTAAGCACATGGTAACAAACATTCTGGAATATGACATCTATCAGGACCATAATATAACAAACAGAAAAATTTATATTTTTGTTGTAGATTGAGAATACAGTGAGGGAGCTGTTATCATTTACTAGGTAGTCTACAACCTGCCTTGTATATTTAAGAAGATAAACACTACCTCTCTATACATTTTGCGTAGTTTTTATGCAATCCTAAACATGTTTTTACATGATATCCAATGTAAGTTTTTTCAAACTAATTAGTTCCATGGACTTTCTGATAAATACAATTCCAAATAGTAATAGAGTTGAGTATACTTACACAAGAAAGACTAAATGATACTGAAGTTGGAAAAGATGCAAAGTTATGATGCTTATGATCCATAAATAATATAAGGAAGAAAAAATACTTATTTTTAAATGTGAGGGCAATATTATAATGAATCATGACAGCTTTCATATGCGTCTCTACAGGAGATTAAATCAATACCATTCATTTTATCCAGCTGATTGTTTGAGGTTCCAATACAACTCCCTGTCTAGGAAATAGATTAAATTAATCTTCAAGTAAATTCTGTAGTTGCTATATTTGTGTAAGCATACTCAAGTTGTTGTAAGGTTATAAGTTAAATACTTATTCAACTCTTCTGTGCTCTATTAACAAAGGAATTATAAATAAGCAATGTTGATTTAGAAGCAATATTAAAAAGCAAGCTTATGTTATATCTCTGTATGACAATTAGTGAATTAATTAATTCAAGCTTTTGGTTTATATGTATTTATATGGTGATAAAAGAATGGTAAAACCTAAAAAGTAGAATAAGTAGAAGGTATATTTAAATCAGATGATGGACTGGCGTGTTACCATTGATGTCTCTGTAATATTCCTATATTCAAATATCTAAAATATCTAACAATTAAACTCACTTCAGAATGGCAGGAGTCATCTTAAGTCAGAAAACTAGGAAGTAGAATTACACTAGGATGTAGATGTCCCATGGGAACTCACGATAATACTCTTAAGTGGTTGAGTACATAGACTCTTTCATAAACTTCAGGTATCCTGGTAATATTCTAAAATCACATGGTACATTTTACAGTTCTATTTGGAACAGTTCCAGTGTCCATAAGATGCTTGTGAACAATGTTCAAGTGCTCTTATGGACAGAAAGGTATTATAATGGTGTGTTACCAGCTCTTACAGGAGTTTCTGGAGGTATTTATAAAAAGCCTTCAGTTCCTGTGGTGTCAGTTACTTAATAACCTTTGGTTTAAGTGAAGAAAAGTTAAAATAAATGCTAATACAAAGAAGACTAGACTAGTTATTCAGAGCCCCTTGCTCCACTTCTGGGCAAGCTGATACAAAAGACCACAAATCCTTCCTTTGGTGTCACCAAACCTACAAACCCAAGCCCATGTATGGGACCCTCACCAGCCCCACCCCCCAAATGAAATGAAACCCAAGTCAGTCTTCCCTCTCTTCTCTCAAACTATTTTCAAACCCGCTTGGAAGTCTGCTCTACTTTCTCCAGAAACCCTCATTTTGTGAGTAATAAGCTTTTCCACACTCTCTTTGTATACATGTGGTATCATCAGTCTTGACACTCAAGCAATATTTTTGGTGGTGGAGTCGACTCTGACCCTGTAGAATGACTACACAATGAATGAATAATAAATGAAGAAATTTCATACTAAGAAAATTGTACTAACCAATAAAATTCATTACAACACTACTCATTCTCTGTTTTCAATACTGTTTTTGTCACTTATTTCTCCAAAACAAAGCCAGACAAACTTGCTTATAGATTTGCTTCTGCTTAGGATATGGAAATTTCAAGAATATCATGCCCATCCCAAAGATAAGAAAAAACTGGATAGTCTGCCCCAAGGAACAGGGCAAAATTATCCATTGCTTCTGGGTGAAGGGTAAAAGTAAAAATCTTTTTTCCCTGAAGGAGAGCTAAGAAAATCTCTTGAACCTAGGATACTGAATCAATACAAAGAGATAGACAACATACCTCTACAACTAGTAATTTTAACCATCAATTTTCCTGCATTGTCAAAGAATGCTCTATGAATAATTTCTAATTTTTGTTATTTATTGAGGGTTTTGTCAATATTTATGATCCAATATAATGGTATAGTTGTTTTCTCAAGATTCATATATCACTGTATTTTAATAATGTCAATGCTATTATGTATGTCCTTTAGATTTTATTCTTTTTAACCTCTTTATCAAGGATCATGATCAGTGTATTTAAATATATTAATAATGTGTTTCTCTTTCTCTTTGTACGAGTGTCTTGTTTTTTCATGAAATCTAATGCTTTATAGTGTGTTGCATATATATCCTTGACTATTTCACCTCATTGCAAATTCTTCCTCAGATATTTTTTAAAGTGCTATTTTAAAATGTATTTAATATTTTTGTCTAATCAACAAAATGAATAATGATGGTTTTTGTTTTGTTTTCTGGTTTTCTCTTTTACATTTGCCTGCTATACTTTCCCCAATCTTTATGTTTTCAATATTTTCTGAAGTACCTTAAGAGAGTTTTGTAATGAGAGATGATTTACATTTTGCTTTGAGATACAATATGAAACCTAACTTTAAATAGGTGAGATCTGACCACATACGTTCTTTGATAGACATTGTTTTACTGTGTTATATAGGCTTATTATAAGTTCCCCTTTGAAAGCTTTAAAAATTTTCAGAAATTTATTTTCTTGTGTTTATGTTATGTTTACATTTATTCTGGTTGCTTGTTGAGTTTGTACTATTTGTTGTTCTAGTAGTTAACTTCTAAAACCTAATTTTACATGTTACCTTTCAATCCTCTATTTATTTAGACTGTATCCATCAACTCCCACATGAGAACAGGGGCAATTAGTATATTTCCTCTTTCCTTACTATTCCTTTCCTCTGCAAAAATATAAATTTAGTTGGTTATAGCGACTCTCTTATCTTTTACTTTAATTTTCTTCAACAGAGTTGATATACACTATAAGGAAATTACCTTTATTTCTACTAATTTAATTGCAGAAATCATCATACTTGTATTATCTCATACTTTCACTCTCCTTCTCCTCTAAATCCTTTATAGTGAGTAGTTTATCCTCTTATTTAAATTCTTACTCAATACTATAAATTGATTTAGGGTAACCTCCACTCTCTTTGCCATAGTGTTCCTCTTAACGAATTAGTTGCTTGAAATTTGAATTTTAGATATTTCTTCAAGAACTCATAAGAACACTAAAACCTCAACTATTACATGTCAAAAATGACTATCTATTACCTTTTAAATGAATGATAGTTTGAATATATACACAGTTTTGGGATCACTTTCTTTCCTTAAGGGTTCTGTGGTTTTTATGGCATTGCTATGAAAAAAAATCTGGGGTTAGCATAAATTTATATATTTCATTATATCCTGGCTTCATCTTCATAGTAGTTCAAGGTATTTTTTCATTATCTTTAAATTCCAAGAGTTTTTAAGGCAGTATATTTGTGACAATTATTTAGTTCCAAATTTTCACTCTCCCAAACCCTCATGCTTCCAATCTTTTCTGAAGCACTTTAAGAGGACCCAGATAGAATCAGTTCCTAGTGACTAACAAAGTGACATTTGATCACCAATTAGCTTTGTAAATGCAATGGACTGTAGTGCATCAAATATTAAACTTATAATGATGCTAAAAACAAGCAAAGTTACTCCTTGATCATTTTTGTAATATACAAGGAAATCAATTTATTATTTGAAAAACTGACAAATGATTGGAAAGAATGAGCCATTTCTGTTGCCTCTCCTATAGGAACTTTACCTAAGAGTAGCAGAGTAGCTGAAGAGAGAAAGTTCCTCTTCATAGAAATACCCCAACTCCTAAATGAAGAAAGAATTTTGTACCACATAATGAATTAATAAATCTAAGCAATGATCATCTAGGGCTTCTAAGAACACACACACAAAAATAAAGCATTTTCACATCTTCTGATGGAAATATATAGCACCTTCTATGAAGTAGATATCCCAAAATTTTAAGCTCAGTACTCATTCTTCTGATTTAAATGCTAATTTTTAAGAAATACATCAAAAGAAAAGTATATTAAACCATAGATAGGGTAGCAAATCCAAATTGTGAGAAACTTTATAAGAAAAAAGTTATTTGGTTTTTCAACAAAAACAACAAAAATTGCAAGGGAAAAAAAAGGAAGGGAGGGCAAAGGACTAAAATAGACTGAGACATAACTAATTCTAACAGATGGAACAAAAGTAAAACTTTCATAGAAAAATTTGAGTAATATGAATATTGGTGATATTAAGATATTGTTTTATTGCTGATTTGGGATGTGGGCAACAATAGCATTTGAATCACGTTTAAAAAGTGGAGTCCTTGTCATTTATAAATATATAGCAGCCAATTTATTGATAAAATTTTTGAAATTTGCTTCACAATAATATAGAGGGGCTTGGGCTAGTGGTAGAGGGAAAAGCATATTGTTTATGAGTTTGAAATTTTTGAAGTTTTGTAAAGGGTAGATAGGCTTATTTTAGTATTCTTTTTTCCTTTGTACATGTGTTTAAAATTTTCTCTTAAAAAGGCAAAAAGCAACGTTTCTCATTAACAAATTTGTTCCTTTGTTTGAGAGTCAGAAGGCAAAACCAAGAAAAAATGTTCTATACATTTTCAAGCAAACAATTTTTGGATCCACATCTACAACCTTGATTATAATTATGTGTTACAGATTAGAACATGAAGTGAATTTAAATGAACAAAATGAGCAAAGTCAATATCTAGTATAGCGTATTAGATGACTTTTTTTGTTATTGCTAAGTGCTCAAGTGTGCCTGATATTATTTAGCCATCTTACTGAAAAAGCTGCAGGGTAACTGATGAGGGTAATCTATATATGTCATAAACATTTACTTATAATACCCATTATAAGAAAAGATAAAAGAAAAGATAAAAAAGCATTATAATATTTTAAGAAAAGGAAAGGATTTTAACAAGAAATCATTCATGACACTAATCCTCACACATTGTATATTTTATTTTCTCACTTAATTTCCACCAGATAACAAAAATTTGCTTTTCTAGGATGACTTTCTGGGAAAAATAAGTGATTCAAAAAACTCTTGTGACTAATTCTTATAGTTTTTCTTATGATTTTTGGATACATTTAAATTTGTCTTTAATATATATGTATATACAATTATATCCTTTGATATATGCTTTCTGTGCCTTATAATAAATAACAAAATAAACAACCGCTTATTTATCCAACCATGTCATGGTATTGAAAGAACAAGAGATATTCCCAAAAGCCTGCTTTAGAGAACAGAAACAAAATACCAGAAATACTAACAAATAAGGGCCGAACTATTCCCTTATATAGCCAATAATTCTTTGCAGAGCATATAATTTAACAAAAATAACATGTATTTTCTAATTCCTGGTGGACACTATATTAATCTGATAATTATTTTGCCCCTAGCTAGTCCACTGAAGTGTTTATGAAGGCTAAGATGATATTAAAATAATTTTATTGTGGAGTTATGTAAGAAAAACTCATCATGATTACATTGCATTAAAAGACCTTAGTAGTGCTGACAAGCCTCTTAGATAGCCTCATCCACCAGAGGGCAGACAGCAGAAGCAAGAAGAATGACAATCCGGCAGCCTGTGGAACAAAAACCACATTCACGGAAAAATAGACAAGCTGAAAGGCAGAGGGCTATGTACCAGATGAAGGAACAAGATAAAACCCCAGAAAAACAACTAAATGAAGTGGAGATAGGCAACCGCTCAGAAAGAATTCAGAATAATGATAGTGAAGATGTTTCAGGACCTCAGAAAAAGAATAGAGGCAAAGATCGAGAAGATGCAAGAAATGTTTAACAAAGACCTAGAAGAATTAAAGAACAAACAAACAGAGATGAACAATAAAATAACTGAAATGAAAAATACACTAGAAGGAATCAATAGCAGAATAACTGAGGCAGAAGAATGGATAAGTGACGTGGAAGACAGAATTGCAGAATTCACTGCAGAACCGAAAAAAGAAAAAAGAATGAAAAGAAATGAAGACAGCCTAAGAGACCTCTGGGACAACATTAAGTTCACCAACATTCAGATTATAGGGGTTCCAGAAGGAGAAGAGAGAAAGGACAAAAGATAATATTTGAAGAGGTTACAGTTGAAAACTTCTTTAACATGGGAAAGGAAATAGCCACCCAAATCCAGGAAGCACAGAATGTCCCATACAGGATAAATGCAAGGAGAAACACATCAAGATGTATAGTAAACAAAATGGAAAAGATTAAAGACAAAGAAAAATTATTGAAAGCAGCTTGGGAAAAATGCCAAATAACATACAAGGGAACTCCCATAAAGTTAACAGCTGATTTCTCAGCAGAAACTCTACAAGCCACAAGGGAGTGGCATGATATACTTAAAGTGATGAAGGGAAGAAACTACAACCAAGATTACTGAACCCAGCAAGGATTTCATTCAGATTCGATGGAGAAATTAAAACCTTTACAGAAAAACAAAAGCTAAGAGAATTCAGCACCACCAAACCAGCTCTACAACAAATGCTAAAGGAAATTCTCTAAGTGAGAAACATAAGAGAAGAAAAGGACCTACAAAAACAAACCCCAAACAATTAAGAAAATGGTAATAGGAATATACATATCTATAATTACCTTAAATGTGAAAGGATTAAATACTCTGACCAAAAGACACAGGCTCGCAATGCTGTCTACAAGAGACCCACATCATACCTAGGGACACGTACAGACTAAAAGTGAGGGGATGGAAAAACATATTCCATGCAAATGGAAATCAAAAAAAAAGCTAAAGTAGCAATATTCATATCAGATAAAATAGACTTTAAAATAAAGAACATTATAAGACAGAAGGAAGGACACTACATAATGATCAAGGGATCAATCCAAGAAGAAGATATAATAATTATAAATATATATGCACCCAAAATAGGAGCACCTCAATACATAAGACAACTGCTAACAGCTATAAAACAGGAAATTGTAAGTAACACAATAATAGTGGGGGACTTTAACACCTCACTTACACCAATGGACAGATCATCCAAACAGAAAATTAATAAGAAAACACAAGCTTTAAATGACACAATACACCAAATAGATTTAATTGATATTTATAGGACATTCTATTCAAAAACAGCAGATTACCCTTTCTTAAGTGTACATGGAACATTCTCCAGGATAGATTACATCTTGGGTCACAAGTCAAGCCTCAGTTAATTTAAGAAAATTGAAATCATATCAAGGGTCTTTTCTGATCACAACACTATGAGAATAGAAATCAATTACAGGGGAAAAAATGTAAAATATACAAACACATGGAGGCTAAACAATATGTTATTAAGTAACCAAGAGATCACTGAAGAAATCAGAGGATATAAAAATATGCCTAGACACAAATGACAATGAAAACACGACAATCCAAAACCTATGGGATGCAGCAAATGCAGTTCTAAGAGGGAAGTTTAGAGCTATACATGCCTACCTCAAGAAACAAGAAAAAACTCAAATAAACAATTTAATCTTACACCTAAAGGAACTATAGAAAGAAGAGCAAACAAAACCCAAAGTTAGCAGAAGGAAAGACATCATAAAGATCAGAGCAGAAATAAATGAAATAGAAAGAAAGAAAACAAAAACAAAGATCAATAAACCAAAAGCTGGTTCTTTGAGAAGATAAACAAAATTGATAAACCATTAGCCAGACTCATCAAGAAAAAGAGGGAGAGGACTCAAATCCATAAAATTAGAAATGAAAAAGAAGTTACAACAGACACCACAGAAATACAAAACGTCTGAAGAGAATACTACAAGCAACTCTATGCCAATAAAATGGACAACCTAGAAGAAATGGACAAATTCATAGAAAGTTATAACCTTCCAAGACTGAACCAGGAAGAAAGAGAAAATATGAACAGACAAATCACAAGTAATGAAATTGAAACTGTGATGAAAAATCTTCCAACAAACAAAAGTCCAGGACAAGACGGCTTCACAGGTGAATTCTATCAAACATTTAAGGAAGAGCTAACACCCATACTTCTCAAACTCTTCCAAAAATTGCAGAGTAAGGAACACTCCCAAACTCATTCTACGTGGTCACCATCACCCTGATACCAACACCAGACAAAGATACTACAAAAAAAGAAAATTACAGACCAGTATCACTGATGAATATAGATGCAAAAATCCTCAACAAAATACTAGCTAACAGAATCCAACAGTACATTTAAAGAATCATACACCATGATCAAGTGGAATTTATCCCAGGGATGCAAGGATTCTTCAATATATGCAACTCAATCAATGTGATACACCATATTAAAAACTGAAGAATAAAAACCATATGATCATCTCAATAGACACAGAAAAAGCTTCTGACAAAATTCAACACCCATTTATGATAAAAACTCTCCAGAAAGTGGGCATAGAGGGAACCTACTTCAACATAATAAAGGCCATATATGACAAACCCACAGCAAATATCATTCTCAATGGTGAAAAACTAAAAGCATTTCCTCTAAGATCAGGAATGAAACAAGGATGTCCACTCTCACCACTATTATTCAACATAGTTTTGGAAGTCCTAGCCACTGCAATAAGAGAAGAAAATAAAAAGGAATACAAATTGGAAAAGAAGAAGTAAAACTGTCACTGTTTGCAGATGACATGATACTATAGAGAATCCTAAAGATGACACCAGAAAATTACTAGAGCTAATCAATGAATTTAGTAAAGTTGTAGGACACAAAATTAATGCACAGAAATCTCTTGCATTCCAATACACTAATGATGAAAAATCTGAAAGAAAAATTAAGGAAACATTCCCATTTACCATTGCAACATAAAGAATAAAATACCTAGGAATAAACCTACCTAGGGAGACAAAGTCCTGTATGCAGAAAACTATAAGACACTGATGAAAGAAATTAAACATGATACCAACAGATGGAGAGATATACCATGTTCTTGGATTGGAAGAATCAATATTGTGAAAATGACTATACTACCCAAAGCAATCTACAGATTCAGTGCAATCCCTATCAAATTACCAATGGCATTTTTTACAGAACTAGAACAAAAAATCTTAAAATTTGTATTGAGACACAAAAGACCCCGAATAGCCAAAGCAGTCTTGAGGGAAAAAATTGAGATGGAGGAATCACACTCCCTGACTTCAGACAATACTACAAAGCACAGTAATCAAGGCAATATGGTACTGGCACAAAAACAGAAATACAGATCAATGGAACAGGATAGAAAGCCCAGAGATAAACCCACACGCATATGGTCACCTTATTTTTGATAAAGGAGGCAAGAATATACAATGGAGAAAAGACAGTTTCTTCAATAAGTGGTGCTGGGAAAACTGGACAGCTCCATGTAAAAGAATGAAATTAGAACACTCCCTAACACCATACACAAAAATAAACTCAAAAGGGATTAGAGACCTAAATGTAAGACCAGATACTACAAAACTCTTAGAGGAAAACATAGCAAGAACACTCTTTGACATAAATCACAGCAAGATGTTTTTTGATCTACCTCCTGGAGAAAGTGAAATTAAAACAAAAATAAACAAATGGGACCTAATGAAACTTAAAAGCTTTTGCACAGCAAAGGACCCGTAAACAAGACGAAAAGACAGCCCTCAGAATGGGAGAAAATATTTGCAAATGAATGAATGGACAAAGGATTTATTTCCAAAATATATAAACAGCTCATGCAGCTCAATATTAAAAACACAGGGCTTTCCTGGTGGCACAGTGGTTGAGAGTCTGCCTGCCAATGCAGGGGACACGTGTTCGAGCCCTGGTCTGGGAGGATCCCACATGCCACGGAGCAACTAGGCCCATGAGCCATAACTACTGAGCCTGCGCGTCTGGAGCCTGTGCTCCACAACAAGAGAGGCCGCGACAGTGAGAGGCCCGTGCACTGTGATGAAGAGTGGCCTGCGCTTGCCACAATTAGAGAAAGCCCTCACACAGAAACGAAGACCCAACACAGCAAGCATAAATAAATAAATTTTAAAAATATATGTATTAAAAACACAAACAACCCAATCCAAAAATGGGCAGAAGACCTAAATAGACATTTCTCCAAAGAAGACATACAGATGGCCAAGAAGCACATGAAAAGCTGCTCAACATCACTAATTATTAGAGAAATCAAAACTATAATGAGGTATCACCTCACACCAGTTAGAATGGGCATCATCAGAAAATCTACAAACAAATGCTGGAGAGGGTGTGGAGAAAAGGGAACCCTCTTGCACTGTTGGTGGGAATGTAAATTGATACAGCCACTATGGAGAACAGTATGGAGGTTCCTTAAAAAACTAAAAATAGAATTACCCTATGACCTAGCAATCCCACTACTGGGCATATACCCAGAAAAAATCATAATTCAAAAAGACACATGCACCCCAATGTTTATTGCAGCAATATTTACAATTGCTAGGTCTTGGAAGCAACCTAAATGCTCATCGATAGACAAATGGATAAAGAAGAAGTGGTATATATATATACAATGGAATATTACTCAGCCATAAAAAGGAATGAAATTGGGTCATTTGTAGAGACGTGGATGGATCTAGAGACCTCAAACAGCATGAAGTAAGTCAGAAAGAATAAAACAAATATTGTATATTAACACATAAATGTGGAACCTAGAAAAATGGTACAGATGAACCGGTTTGCAGGGCAGAAATGGAGATACAGATGTGGAGAACAAACGTATGGACACCCAGGGGGGAAAGCAGCGGGCGGGTGGTGGTGGCGGTGTGATGAATTGGGAGACTGGGATTGACATGTATACACTTATGTGTATAAAATGGATAACTTATAAGAACCTGCTGTATAAAAAATAAGTAAATAAATAATACTTTAAAAAAATAAATAATAAAAAATAAATAAAGACCTTAGTAGTGTTATATGATGATAAAATAACAGATTAAATAATGATGAGAATTTGAATAGGAGATCAAAATATACAGAACAAATGCAAACTTGCAAGACATGAATTTCTGACACTCTATTTTATCCTCCATACTTTCATTATTTTTTTTTTTTTTTTTTTTTGGTGGTACGCGGGCCTCTCACTGTTGTGGCCTCTCCTGTTGCGGACCACAGGCTCCGGACGCGACGGCTCAGTGGCCATGGCTCACGGGCCCAGCCGCTCCACGGCATGTGGGATCTTCCTGGACTGGGGCACGAACCCGTGTCCCCTGCATCGGCAGGCGGACTCTCAACCACTGCGCCACCAGGGAAGCCCTCATTATTATTCTTAAAGTAATGACAGTTTATTATGTGGGGTGTGTGTGTGTGTCCATTTGACAGTCAAGAGATTAAGGGAGAAGGAGCGGGAGAGAGAGAAAGAAGGAACAGTGGAAATAAAAATAGATTGATGGGTAATTTAGGAAATTCCTTAGATTTCAATATTAATCAGCTATTGCAAGTCATTATTTTTCAAGATATTCCATGGAATTCTGTATGTTTTCAAGACAAATCAAACTGTCAAATGTTTTAGAGAGGTATTTTAATTATCTTGGTAATTATTTCTTTAACAATTCTCTATGACTTTTACAGGCAAAAAATGGTCTCCCTTTTCTTCTATAGACAGAATCACAATTCTTCAGAAGTCGTTATCTCTGAGGCAAGCTTCAATAAATAGTTCTGAAAATAAATATGAAAGCCTGTCTAAGCTAAATTTATATCAAGCTTTTGCAACATCATATTCTGTGTATTCTTTTAAAAAATCATTGTTTTATAAGTACACACTGCTATATTTAAAATGGATAACCAACAAGGACCTACTGCATAGCACAGGGAACACTACTCAATATTACGTAATATTGTTATATTTTGAATGTGCATTTTAGAAATTTCATACAAAAAATTAAAAAATACAAATCATTCGTGATTTCAAAATAGATATATTCTTTAGAATCATTAGCCACTGCAATAGCAATTCTAGAGCCAATAAGTTCAACCATTATGATGTTTAATTTTTAACTTTTCATTACTAATGAATAACCACTAAACATTTAGTAGAAAATTGGTATTCAATTATTCCCAACTTCTTTAAGCATGCCTTTAGGATGTGATTTTTCAGTGGTCACTCTATCAAATTTGATCCAACGGCACAAAATTGAAAGAGAATGCAACATGACAAAATAACTTCTCTACTTAGGATAAAAGTTTTCTACTGGGAGAGTAACATTCATGTATAAAAATAGATATACGACTCAAGGAGGTAAGTACTGACAATCCAATAATACAAGATGATACTACTCGGTGAATCTAACCATTGTCTTACATAAAGCTAACCAATGGGGTAATAGTTTTAGGTGGCAACTTGATGTCTCGGAGAATAACTTAACAGAGAATATCTTGACTTAAATTATTGTGTACCTATTTATTTTTATTTCTCTTTGCTATCCATTTTTCTCTTATATTTTGAGAAAATAAAATGCAAAGAATAAAGAAAATTTTTAGCAGACTGGAAGTCGTTTGAACATTAGATGCATTTCCATTTTCCTTGCCAATGGCAAAAGTCACAGTGAGTAAAACTTTTTCGGGATAAATCACATTAACAATCCCTGGTGTGGATATGGTAACAATTTTTCACTTCAGGTTGTCAGTGTGTTTGCTTCTGGGAATAAAGTAAAAAGATCAAGTTACCTAAGATGCCCAATGTGCTACACTGCCATCAGTGTACTCCCTTGAGCAAGCAGAATATTTGTTTTGATACCAGCCTTGTTGGACTTCTTATTTAAGTATGTAAATTCCAACTAGATACAAACTATCATCTTTATTATTCTGAATGCAAATGTTCTCTAGAATGTTGTAAAATAAATAGCTGTTATATGAAGATATTAAAACAGTAAACTAATTGTGCTCTTTTTAAAGCATCTACTTATATAAGCAAAATATCAAAGTACAATGAAGTAAATAGGGTAGAAAAATGAACTACAGGAAAAATAAGGAATAGGAAGAGAAGTTCAAGCAATACTGCTATATGATTAGAAACACTGTGAGTGTCCATAAAGCACATGGAAATGGTCATTGAGATCTTTGATTAGCTTTGCCCAATTGCTTGGGTGGTGGAACAGAGAAATTTGATTGCTGATTGGGTTATCCAATCTGGTTGCTAGGATGTCCTAATAACTAGACCAATCATTTACAGTCCAGATATTTTGATTATCCCTGTGACTCAAGTTGCCCATTTCATAAACTTACCCAGTGCTCAGATCACAACTTGTAAGTGATTGAGATGATCAGCCACATAGAAATGATCATGGTACATCCATTTTAGAACAAAATTGGTGAATGCAATAAAGAAATGGGAAGAACCCAATTCTAAAACTCTAAAACTTGATATAATGAAAAAAGTGTTCTCCTCATAATATAAATGTTTCAAGTGTTGTTCTTATTTAGAAATTAAAATCTGAAGAAATTTTTGAAACTTTCCTTAGCTGGCCAAAAATCAGATTCCTGAGAGGAGTCAGGGAAAATCAGTTCATTTCAGTGCATATAGATGCACTGTGTTGTTTATGATAGTTGAGTGGCATTATTTAACTGATTATAAAACAAATTAGGCATTTGTTTAGTTGAAATTTGCCCAAGGAAACATTTTGCAAATTTCTTACAAATCTGGTTACTGCTAAACTTCAAATGTCATGGAATATAAAACAGCTCACTAAATATTGTAGGAACCACCACTTCTCTTTGCTCCCAGGCAACCTAAGAATTTAACACTTTATTTTTCTTTTTTCCAAAGGGGTATTGAGGGCAAAAAGGATATTGTCCACAAAGACTGATCCTTATAGATTGTGCAGACAGAAATCTACCTCGGGTATGTTTTTATCAGCATTTCAAAAGTTAAATTACATGCTACTTCCCTGTATGTGTTCAAACCTTAAATTGATAGAACTTCCCCGTCTGCTTCCACTCCCCAGTCCTGATTCTGGCTGCTTTTCCCACATAGCAACAAACCTCGAGATACAGGCATTCTGTCAGATATACTGATACACTTTCCTTAGTCTTTCAGTTAGCTCTTTTCTCAAGAGAATTTTACGAAATAATTTCACCTTATACAATGCAAAATATATCCATCTGGTAAGGCAATGTTAGAAGTTAAAAAATATATTCTCTGTTGAGTACTTTGTAGGGTATTTACATCATTTGGGCCTTTGTGTTTAATGTTAAAAAGTAAATATTTTGTTGATGTGACTTTTGTTCAAAAATTAGCCAAGAAACTGAGGCACAGAAAATACGGTAAGAAATCTTGCTTTTTGTTAAAAAACAAAAAAAAGTACAATCACTCTGTGCCTTCTCCTTGGAGTTTCTTCATCCATTTTTGTGATCCAATGACAAGAGGATACTTATGGTCTCAGGCACGAACAAGATTTACTTTCCCAATATTTTTATCCTTTGGGGAGAACAGAAAACAAGCCTGCAGACCACAGTCCTACAATAAGCAAGCCCTCAGGCACCGTGTGAGAGAAATAAAAGACCACAAAGGACAGAGCAGGAGTGGCTGCACAGACCCTGGGTTATTGGTTTCCTTTTATGAAATATTCTGGGCCTATTGCCTTGACACACAGTTCCTACTCAAAATTACAGCTAATTTAGGGGAGGCACTGTCTCAGTTTAGAACTTATACATGTCTTTACCTTAGATCTTAAACAGAGATGTTTATAAATAAAGAAAAACATTTATATAAACTTCTACTGTATAACCTTCATTAGTACTTATGTAATTTGTGTTCCTCAAGAAGCAGAATTTACCTAGAACTGTTCCAGAAACAACACCTGAGGGGTAAAAAAAGAAGTAAAATTGGGCAGAGAGAAAAGTTGGGCTGCAATGGAGTCACAGTGTCTCTAGTGATCCCCTGGAATCTGTGAACCTAGGGTAGCCCTTCAGATTTATCCTCAGTTGGTAAAGGGGCCAAGTCTATATACTCATATAGACCAGTATTTTAAGCAGGCTGACCTAAGAAGATAAAATGACCTTAGGAAGTAGATCTGTGTAGTCAAAGGAAACTTCCAGAGGACTGCTGCTGAAGGCTTATAGCCAGAACCATTCCTAGCGGCTGGGGTGGGGGGGGGGGATATTCCTTCAGTTCTGAGAGGGCATCTGAGTTTAGCAAAGTACCATTTTCTACAATGAAAATTAATATCCATAAACACAATGTTCACTTATGCCTAACTGAAGGTGAAATTGTAAGCTAGAATAGGTTACAAAGGAGTGTGCTGTACAATACATGTGGGTGGGCTGGGGAGTATAGGGTAAATGAGAAAAACATTGGATTGATTTAAATCCATTTCTTTTTTTTTTAACATCTTTATTGGAGTATAATTGCTTTACAATGGTGTGTTAGTTGCTGCTTTATAACAAAGTGAATCAGTTATACATATACATATGTTCCCATATCTCTTCCCTCTTGCATCTCTCTCCCTCCCACCCTCCCTAATCTCACCCCTCTAGGTTGTCACAAATCCATTTCTAATCCATGAGACTTTGAAACATCTAATTCTATCAGGAAATGAAGGTAATTCTCAAAAGGTTTGAAAATAAATGTAAAGATTTAAAGAGTCAAGAAACTTCCACATTCCTGATTCTATGAGCAGATGGAATGTTTAAGTATAAGATGTAATAAAGATAGCCATCAGTTACTTGGAGCACATAATTTGAGTTGTTTTGATGCAAGCCCAGTGAGGTATTTTATATATATTAATATTAATGTATTAAGGTACTTTACATATAATTATTTACATATATTAATGTTTTGCAGCTTTCTTAAAGCTACAAAACAATTTTTAATAAATAAACTTGAAAAGAAAACCTTTCATGCATAAAAGAGGGAGAAAAGCAGCTGCCTGTCCAAAGAAATAAAAAGAGACCCAGATCCTGGCAAATCAGTCTTCTCTCTCTTCAACCCATCTACGAAGGTATTGCTGAGTTTCCCCAGAGTTCCAAGAAAAGTCCTGTTAAATCTATCCAAAATATATTCAAAATTTATTAAACGTGCTTATGTGAACACCATTGTCCCCCTTAACATATTAAAAAAAAAAAAGCCTTCCACTGCCTCCCTTTTAAATCCTTGACATCCTGAAATTCATTTTCTATAACTCAGGCAAGGGAGTCTTTTTAAAACATAAATTAGATATGATTTTTTTCACCTGGTTTGGCTAATTAATATACCCATGACTTATAGAACAAGGTCTAGCATATAATAAATCTCCAATAAATATTTGTTGATGCTAATGACCCAAGCAAAATATCTTAAAAAACTAAAAGAGTTACCATATGATTCTGCTATCCCACTCCTGGACATATATCCAGAAAAAACTATAATTTGAAAAGATACATGCACCCCAATATTCATGGCAGCGATATCTGCAATAGCCAAGACAGGGAAGCAACCTAAGTTTCCATGAACAGATGAATAGAAAAAGAAGATGTGGTACATGTATACAATGGAATATTAGTCATAAAAAAGAATAAAATAATTTCATTTGCAGCAACATGGATGAACCTAGAGATTATCATACTAAGTGAAGCCCAACAGAGAAAGACAAATATCATATGATATTGCTTATACGTAAAATCTAAAAAACTAGATACAAATGAACTTACATAAATAAATAGAAAATAGACCCACAGACACAGAAAACAAACTTATGGTTACCAAAGGGGAAAGGGGGGGATAAATTAGGAGGTTGGGAGATAAATTAGGAGATTAACATTTACATGATACTATATATAAAGTAGCTAACCAACAAGGACCTACTGTATAGCACAGGGAACTATACTCAATATTTTGTAACAACCTATAAGGGAAAAGAATCTGAATTACTGAATTACTGTGGTGTACACCTGAAACTAACATGACATTATAAATCAACCATACTTCAATAAAATAAAATTTAAAAACATAAATTTTAAAATTGTTGAATAAGTAGATATTATTCTATGACAAAAACTCCTAAATGGTTTTCTATCATACTTGGGCTAAAATATAATTTGCTGTCACCCTCAAGGGGGTACATATATGGTCCATGCCTATCTCTTCAGCCTTATATCACACCTAACCTTAGTCACTTTATTCATTCTAATATTAAGGCCTAAACTTCACAGAACATTCCTTCTTCATAGAACACAAGGTTCCTTTTTCACAGGACATCATGTTCTGCTTTTCCCACCCCACCATCCAGACCTCTGCATGAGTGATTTCTTTAATCATTGTGTCTCATGTTAAAAGTCACCTCCTCACAAAAATTTTCCCTTGCCACTCAATATAAACTAGACCTCAAATAACTTCATACCACTCCATTTTTTTTACTTGATGGCACTTGTAATGTCCTTATTGTACATATATCACTCATTGTTATAATGTAAACCCTAAAAGAGCAGAATATATGTCCATCTTTCTTTCTACTCTACAGCCAGTTGCACACGAATGTGCATAGGTGTGTACACATGTGTGAGGAAGCATGCACATGCACACACAAACACACATCACGTGATTTCATGGCATCATGATTTAGTTGAAAGTCAGGACTAAGTCTGATGCACTGACTGTGAGAGGTGTGTGAATGTCCTCCTTTTTATTTAGCTTCCCAAGATATGAATGAATAGAATAATGTATTTGTCTAACTCATATGAATGCTGTTGAAAATCAGGTAAATTATAACAATGAAAACAATCCCATGATGTACAAGGAAAGTGTCTTAGTTCAGGCTGTTCTAACAACTTACGATAGACCGAGTGGCTTAAATAGTAACCATTTATTTCTCACAGTTCTTGAGACTGTAACAGATCAGAGTGCCAGCATGGTCAGGTTATAGGGAGAGACCTCTTCCAGGTTTCCTCATATGGTGAAGAAAGAGAAGGAGAGGAAGCAGGCTGTAGTGTCTTCTTTTGTAAGGGCACTACTCCCATTCATGAGGGCTTTACCCTCATCACCTAGTTACCTCCCAAATGCCTCAACTCCTAAATCAATAACATTGGGGGGGGTTAAGATTCCAATATATGAATTTTAGGGGGATACAAACATGTAGTTCATAACAGAAAGCATAGTAAGATGCCAACAACACCATCTCCCTTAGAGGCCTGGATTAAGTAGGTATCATTTCAGAGAACATGAAAATTACATTCTATCCTAATAAATCATGTTTTGAGAATCTGATCTCCATTTTGTTTGCATAATTACAAGAGCATGAATTTTTTTTAAAAAGAGGAACATAATAGAAAGAACAGATACTCAAGATGATTTTTAGTCTTACACATGAAAAGATTCTCACCATCACTAATAATCAGGGAAATGCAAATCAAAACCAGAAGATATCACCTCACACCTGTCAGAATGTCATTCATCAAAAAGTCAACAAAAAGCAAATGCTAGAGAGGGTATGGAGAAAAGGGAACCCTCCAACACTGTTGGTGGGAATGTAAATTAGTGCAGCCACAATGGAAAACAGTATGGAGGTTCCTCAAAAAATTAAAAATAGAACTACCATATGATCTAGCAATTCTACTTCTGGTTATATACGCAAAACAAACAAAAAATGCTAAGTTGAAAAAATACATGCATCCCAATGTTCATAGCAATATTATTTACAATACTCAAGATACAGAAGTGATATAAGTGTCCATCAACAGATGAGTGGATAAATAAGATGTGGGGTGTGTGTGTGTGTATAAAATGGAATATTACTAAACCATAAAAAGAATGAAATTTGACATTTGCAACAACATGGATAGACCTCAATGGTATTATGCTTAGTGAAGTCAGTCAGGCAGAGAAATACAAATACTGTATGTTTTTAATTATATGTGGAATCTAAAGAAATAAACCAATGAATGAATTTAAAAATACAGAAACAGACTCACAGATACAGAGAACAGTTAGTGGTTCCCAGTGGGGAGAGAAGAAAGGGAGGAAGGGAAAGATATGGGAAGGGGATTAAGAGGTACAAAATACTAGTATAAAATAAGTAAGAGGGACTTCATGGTGGCACAGTGGTTAAGAATCCACCTGCCAATGCAGGGAACATGGGTTCAAGCCCTGGTCCGGGAAGATCCCACATGCTGCGGAGCAACTAAGCCCACGCACCACAACTACTGAAGCCCACGTGCCTAGAGCGTGGGTCTGCAACAAGAGAAGCCACTACAGTGAACTGCAACGAAGAGTAGCCCCCGCTTGTCGCAAATAGAGAAAGCCCATGTGCAGTGAAGACCCCACGCAGCCAAATAAATAAATAAATAAGATACAAGGGTGTTGTACATCTGCAACTAACATTGTAAATCAACACACTTCAATAAAAAATTAATGTCAAGTAATTTATCTAAATTTCAAAATGTTTTGGAATAATTTCAAACTTACAGAAACTTGCAAGTGTAATTCAAGATATAATATCTGTTATAATTATGTAACAACACAATTATTATATAATTGTATTATATAATTATAATTATTATATAATTATATAATAATAAATAGATCTAGGAATCTATTTCTAGATTCCTGAATTCTTCAACTTTATACACACACATAATTTTACATATATATAAAAAATAAATCACAAATATATGTATATATGTATGTGTGTGTGTGTGTTCGCACCTACACATTTTTATATATTCATGTACTTTTTTCTGGACTATTTGTGAGTAGAGTACATATAGTATTATGCCTCTTTATGCCATAACATTTCAGTGGCTATTTTGGGTTATTGTGTTAGTCAGGATTCTCCAGATAAACAGAATCAATAGGAGATTTCTATAATAGTAGATATTTATTATAAAGAAGTGGGACACAGGATTATGGAGGCTGAGAATTCCCACAATCTGCCCTCTTAAAGCTGGAGATCCAGGACAGCTGGTGATGTAGTTCTGAGAACCATGGGGCTGATGGTGTAAATCTCACTAGAGAGCAGACTAATGTCTTCAAGCAGACAGAGCAAATTCTCACTTCCTCTGCCTTTGTTCTATTCAGGTCCTCAAAGAACTGAATGCTGCTCACCAACGTTGGGGAGAGCAATCTGCTTTGCACAGTCCACCAAATCAAATGACAATTTCTTCTAGAAACACCTTCCCAGACACACCCAGAAGTAATGGGCACCTCATGTCCCAGTCAAGTTGACATACAAAATTAACCATTAAAAGTCTACTCCTTGTCAATTTGACACTCATACACATCTCCCTATACCATACTTAACTCCAAATAAAGACAATAACAAGGTCATAATTCTGCCTAATATGATACATCTCTCCTGCCTACATCCAAAAACTAACCCTTCCCCTGGAAGAGTAAATAAAGTCACCTTGATATCCTATAATTTAAATACTATGATGTAAAATTAATAAAACACAAATACTATTCTGTCTAAGTGAATACATCTTATATTACATGACAGGGTAATAAGAGGAAAGAATACATGTAAAAATAAATACATGTATATATAAATGTACATAGATGAAATATACACACATAAAAATGTATTAATAAGAACAAAATATGAAGGAAATATTCATGATAAGTACAGTTCTTGTTGCGGTAACTGGTCATGTGGTTGTAGCTGGTATTTGTAACTTTCTTTCACTAATCATTTTGTATTCCCTTTGCCTTCAGCAAGCACCTCAGTTTGTCACGGTTCTTTACCTGGTTGGGTGACCCAAACCTTCATTCCTGAAGGGTCTGTGCAATTAATAGTCCTGCCTGTATTGTGATGCTGTAGTTTTCCACAGGCATGGTACTGCTAAGAAATGTCCTAAGGGATCTCCTGTATTCCAGACATACTCTTTCTTATCTCCATTGTGGAGTAGGACTTCAGTTTCCCCTTGGTTATCAGGATCCACCACTCTACCTAGCATAACTCCCTTCACTGACTGTTGATTATTTTGAGGAGCTCACAGTGGCCAGGTGGCAGTCTTTACTTCCAGTTCAATGGGATTATTGTTGTGTCTCCTAATAGAAGTATTCCTCCCTTTGGAACAAAGACCTCTAGGCCAGCAGAGCATAAGATCATGGCAACAGGAAGCAAAGATATTGCTTGTGGCTTATTAGGGGTAATGGTAAGTGGTACCACTTTCACTTCTACCCTTAGACTCCTGGACCTGTGAATCCTGGCTATAGGAGAAACAGTACCACATACTGGATGCTGATCCAAAACATACACAATCTACTAAAGAACCTTGCCCAGCCCTGAAATGTATTGTTACCTAATGAGCATTGTAATTAAATCTTCAAAAGGCCATTTCACTAGTCTATCAAACCAGCTGCTTCAGAATGGTAGGCAACATGGTAAGACCAGTGAATTCCATGAGCATGGGCCCATTGCTGTACCTCTTTTGCCATGAATTAGTTCCTTGATCAGAAGCAATGCCATGTGGAATACCATGATGGTAGATAAGGCATTCTTTAAGAACACAAATGGCAGTTTTGGCTAAAGCATTTTGCACTAGTAAGGCAAATCCGTATCCAGAGTATGTGTCTACTCCAGTAAGAACAAAATGCTGCCCTTTCCATGATGGAAACTGTCCAGTATAATCAACCTCCCACCAGGTAGCTGACTGAGCACCTCAGGGACTGGTGCCATACTAGGGATCAGCATTGGTCTCTGCTGCTGGCAGATTGGGCACTCAGCAGTGGTCATAACCAGGTCAGCCTTAGTGAGTGGAAATCCATGTTGCAGAGCCCACTTATAACTTCTATCCTTGCCACTATTGCCACTTTGTATGTGAGCCCACTAGGCAATCACGGGGGTAGCTGGGGCAAGAGGTTGACTGGTATTCATAGAACAGGTCATCACATTCTCTTGATTAATAAAATTCTCCTATGCTGAGGTCACTCTTTGGTGAACATTTCACATGATAAAAATATCTTCATGCTTTTTGCCATCTGTTTATCTTCTTTGATGAGGTGTCTACTCATATCTTCTGACCATTTTTAATTGGATTGTTTTCCTATTGATGAAATGTTAAACTTTCTTATGTATTTTGGATAAAATTCCTTTAACATGTAAGTTTTTGCAAATATTTTCTCCTTGTCTGTGGCTTGCTTGTGTTCTCTTAACAGCATTTTCCACAGAGCAGTCATTTTTAATTTTAATACAATTCAACTCATCAATTTTTTTCTCTCATGGACCATGCTATTGGTGTTATATCTAAAAACTCACTGTAGAACCCAAGGTCACATAGATTTTTCTCCCACAAGGTTATAATTTTGTTTTTCACATTTCATTTTATATCCATTTGGACTTAATTTTTGCATATGAACTTTCCACTGTTCCAGCATTTGTTGAAAAGATATCCTTTCTCTTTTGGATTGTCTTTTTTCCTTTGTCAAAGACCAGTTAACTATGTTTGTGTGGGTCTACGTATGGGCTTTCTATTCTGTTTTATTAATCTATGTGTTCGCCAATACCATACTGCCTTTTTCACTGTACTTCATAGTAATTCTTGAAGTTGGGTAGTGTAATGCCTCAAATTTTTTCTTCTTCTTCAGTATTTTGTTGGCTATTCTGGAACTTGTACTTTTCCATGTAAATGTTATAATCAGTTTTTCCATATCTATGAAATAGCTTGCTGAGATTTTTATAGCTATTTATAGATCAAGTTTGCAATAATTAACATCTTAAAAATATCTGAGTCTTTTAGTTCATAAACATGGAATATCTTCCCATGTATATAGCTCTTCATTGACTCCTTTCATCAGAATTTTGTAGTTTTCTTTGTATATATCCTGTACATATTTTGCTAGATTTATTCCTAGTATTTCACTTTTGGGGTCTATCATAAATGTTAAAAAATTTCAAATTCTAATTTTTCTTGCCAGTATATAAGGAAGTAACAGAATTTTGCATATTAATTTTGTATCCTATGAACTTGCCCTACTCACTTATTAGTCCTAAAATTGTTTTTGGTTTTTTAAAAAGTATTTGGGATATTTTACATAGACAATCATGCTATCTCTAAATAAAGAGAGTTATATATTTTTTTCTTCCCAATCTGTATACTTTTTATATTCTCTTCTAGTCTAACTACACTAACTAGGACTTCCAGTACAATGTTGAATGGGTGTAGTCAGAGAGGACATCCTTGACTTGTTTCCAATCTTAGAGGAAAACATCCAGTTTCTCACCATTAAGTGTGATGTTAACTATAGATATTTTACATATGTTCTTTATCAAGTTGAGAAAATTACCTTCATTCCTAGTTTTCTATCTTATTGGATTTTGTCATTTTTTTTTCTGAATCAATTGTTCATTGAGTGATTTTTCTTCTTTAGTTGGTTAATGTGGTAGATTACACTGATTGATTTTCAAATGTTGAACAAGACTTGAATACCTGGAATGAATCCCATTTTCTGGTGGTATATAATTATTTTTATGCATCATTGGAATTACTTCCTAATATTTTCTTGAAGGTTTTTACATCTATTTTCATGAGAAATATTGGCCTTTAGTCTTTCTTACAATGTCTTTATCTGTGTTTAGTATTAGAGTAATGCTGATCTCATAGAAAGTGTTCATAGAAAGTGTTCCTCTCATGTCTATTTTCTAGAAGAGAGAGTTGAAAACTAGTATAATTTCTTTCCTTAAGTTTTGGGAGAATTCACCACTGAATTATTCTGGCCTAGCACTTTCTTTTTGGGAGGTTATTATTCAGTTTCTTTAACAGATATGAGCCTATTGAGACTAAATATATCTCGTGGGATGCATTTTTGTAATTTGTGCCCTTTAAAAGTTGACTCATGGGGCTTCCCTGGTGGCGCAGTGGTTGAGAGTCTGCCTGCCGATTAGTCTGGTTAAAGGTTTACCAATTTTGTTTATCTTCTCAAAGAAACAGCTTTTAGTTTTATTGATCTTTGCTACTGTTTTCTTTGTTTCTATTTCATTTATATTTGCTCTGCTGTTTACGATTTCTTTCCTTCTACTAACTTTGGGTTTTGTTTATTCTTCTTTCTCCAATTCCGTTAGGTGTAAGGTTACATTGTTTATTTGAGATTTTTCTTGTTTGTGAGGTAGCCTTGTATTGCTAAAAACTTCCCTCTTAGAACTGCGTTTGCTATATCCCATAGGTTTTAGATAATTGTGATTTGTCTCTAGGTATTTTTTGATTTCCTCTTTGATTTCTTCAGTGATCTCTTGGTTATTTAGTAAAGTATTGTTTAGCCTCCGTGTGTTTGTGTTTTTAAGTTTTTTTCCCTGTAATTGATATCTAATCTCATAGCATTGTTTTCAGAAAAGATGCTTGATATGATTTCAATTTCCTTAAATTTACTGAGGCTTCATTTGTGACCCAAGAGGTGAACTATCCTGCAGAATGTTCCGTGTGCACCTGAGAAGAAAGTGTAATCTGCCATTTTCAGATGGAATGTCCTATAAATATTAAAACTATCTGGTCTATTGTGTCATTTAAAATTTGTGTTTCCTTGTTAATTTCCTGTCTGGATGATCTGTCCATTGGTGCAAGTGATGTGTTAAAGTTCCCCACTATCATTGTGTTACTGTCGATTTCCTCTTTTATAGCTGTTAGCATTTGCCTTATGTATTGAGGTGCTCCTATGTTGAGTGCACATATATTTATAATTGTTATATCTTCTTCTTGGATTGATCCCTTGATCATTATGTGATGTCCTTCCTTGTCTCTTGTAACATTCTTTATTTTAAAGTCGATTTTGTCTGATACTCCATTTTGCTTTTGATTTGCATTTGCATGGAATATCTTTTTCCATCCCCTCACTTTCAGGCTGTATGTGTCCCTAGGTTTGAACTGGGTCTCTTGTAGACAGCATGTATATGGCTCTTGTTTTTGTATCCTTTCAGCAAGTCTGTGTTTTTTGGTTGGAGCATTTAATCCATTCACATTTAAGGTGATTATCAATATGTATGTTCCTATTACCATTTTCTTAATTGTTTTGGGTTTGTTTTTGTAGGTCCTTTTCTTCTCCTGTGTTTCCCACTAGAAAAGTTCCTTTAGCATTTGTTGTAAGGCTGGTTTTGTGGTGCTGAATTATCTTAGCTTTTGCTTGTCTGTAAAGCTTTTGATTTCTCCATCGAATCTGAATGAGATCCTTGCTGGGTAGAGTAATCTTGGTTGTATATTCTTCCCTCACATCACTTTAAATATATTTTGACACTCCCTTCTGGCTTGCAGAGTTTCTGCTAAGAAATCAGCTGTTAACCTTATGGGAGTTCCCTTGTATGTTATTTGTTCTTTCTCCCTTGTTGCTTTTAATAATTTTTCTTTGCCTTTAATTTTTGTCAATTTGATTACTATGTGTCTCGGCATGTTTCTCCCTTGGTTTATCCTGCCTGGGACTCTCTGCACTTCCTGGACTTGGGTGACTATTTTCTTTCCCATGTTAGGGAAATTTTCGACTAAAATCTCTTTAAATATTGTCTTGGGTCCTTTCTCTCTCTCTTCTCCTTCTGGGACCCCTATAATGCGAATGTTGGTGCATTTAATGCTGTCCAGGGGTCTCTTAGGCTGTCTTCATTTCTTTTCATTCTTTTTTCTTTATTCTGTTCTGTGACAGTGAATTCCACCATTCTGTCTTCTAGGTCACTTATCTGTTCTTCTACCTCAGTTATTATGCTACTGATTCCTTCTAGTGTATTTTTCATTTCAGTTATTATATTTTTCATCTCTGTTTGTTTGTACTTTAATTCTTCTAGGTGTTTGTTCTTTAATTCTTCTAGCTCTTTGTTAAACATTTCTTGCATCTTCTCAGTCTTTGCCTCCATTCTTTTTCCAAGGTGCTGGACCATCTTCACTATCATTATTCTGAATTCTCTTTCTGGAAAGTTGCCTATCTCCACTTCATTTAGTTGTTTTTTCTGGGGTTTTATCTTGTTCCTTCATCTGGGACATATTTCTCTGCCTTTTCATTTTGTCTGTCTTTCTGTGAATGTGGTTTTCCTTCCAGAGGCTGCAGTATTGTAGTTCTTCTTGCTTTTGCTGCCTTTCCTCTGGTGGATGAGACTATCTAAAAGGCTTGCACAAGTTTCCTCATTGTACAAGGGAGGGAATTGTGGTGGGTAGAGCTGGGTGCTGTTCTGGTGGGCAGAGCTCAGTAAAACTTTAATCTGCTTCTCTGCTGATGGATGGGGCTGAGTTCCCTCCCTGTTGTTTGTTTGGCCTGAGGTGACCCAACACTGGAGCCTACCTGGCTCTTTGGTGGGGCTAATGGTGGACTCTGGGTGGGCTCATGCCACGGAGTACTTCCCAGAACTTCTGCTACTAGTGTCCTTGTCCCTGCAGTGAGCCACAGCCACCCCAGCCTCTGAAGGTGACCCTCCAACACTAGCAGGTAGGTCTGGTTCAGTCTCCTATGGGGTCACTGCTCCTTTCCCTGGGTCCTGATGCACACACTACTTTGTGACTTCCTATCATTGAGAGTCTCAGAGTCTAATGAATTCCAAATGGAAATCATAGATAGAAAATTTAAAGAAATGAAAATTCTCCATTGAATAGAATTAAGTTGTTATACAGTTTGATGTCTTCAGCTGTGAAACATAGTGTAACAAGGCTTGAGCATGGGGAAATGTAAGGGGTTCTTGAGAGATGCAGCTGAAATAACAGACATGGTTCAGATCACAAAGCATTTTCTTTGGTATGGTACTTGGTTTGTACTCTAATTTAAAGTATAGAGAAATCCCTGAAGGATTTTAAGCAAGAAAGTGAAACTATTAGATATAATTTTTTAAAAAGACTCTGGAAGTTATGTAAAAAACACTAGAAGGTGTAGATGCTGCAATACATTCAGATACAATCTAATGATATAAATAATGGTTTAAATTAAGGTAATAACCATGGCCAAGAAAGTATACAGAGAAGGAGTTTCAAGGAAGGAATGGTCAACTCTTTCACATATTACTAAAAGCACAAGAAGGGTAGTAGTTATAAGTTTCCTTCTGTTTCAACAACAGAGATTTATTGAAGATGTTGGTAAGAACAATTTTATTAGCGGAATAGGACCATCCATCAGATTCAGACTGAGTAGGAAGTTATGGAAGGTGAAAAAGTATAATCCATAGGTCTAGATTCCTTTTTCAAGAGGTATATCTGAAAAGAGGAAAAATATTGTGGTATCTAGAGGGGACAAAGTGACAAATAAATATTCTTATATTTGTAGAGACTTAGGAAGTTTATTCATGGAGAGGAAGGCATCAGGGGGTCAATGAGAGCCTGAGAATATAAGGGACAAATTCTTCCCCCAAGATGAGGAAAAAGTGAGAACATCTTGTGTATACATTGAAGATTAGGAGGCAATGTTTGGCAATTAAAGATTTTATGCCTACATCCTTTCATTTTCTCTCAGGCAAAAAACAGTTTTATTTTTTAAATGGGAGTTAGAAGGAAGGCAGAGTAAGCTTCGTGTTCTTTGAAAATAGAGATCCAAGCACATTATTCATGTCCCTCTACTTAATGCATAAACTATGAAGAAAGTGACATGATTCTCTGTATCACTCATATTTGGCCTTATAAGCACAAAAAGGCATTGAGAAAGGTAGCTGATATATTTCCTTAATCATTTCAATCATTTAGAAGTTAAAAACACTGCATCAATGTTGTCCATTCATATACAACAGAATCTCCTTATATCCCAACAAAAAATATATATAAAGACATTAAAAATATTAAAACATAGAAAATTATAGAAATGATGGTGGAAAGATCCTTGAGGAGTATCTAAGCTCTCCAAATATCCTGACAGTCCAGCATCCATTTGATATGCAGAGAAAAATCTATCAGAGCAAGAGATACTGCCAGGCATTAGGCTCAATTTTTCCTATTTAAAAATCAAGTTTAAAAAGTCACATTGCAGGAAATGTGATAAATATATTTAGGAAAGAATAAAACTTTTCATATTGAAATAGCATAGGTCATCCAAAATCTATAGCTATACCGATAAATGTGAAATATTATCTGTTAAAGGCAATAGCTATAACTAGTTTACTAAGGCTGTTTTAGCTTTGCTTATTTTGATTATTTTTGTCCTTTATGTTTCACCAGTAAAGCAAGAATATCTTGTCCTCTATTGTGGTTCATATAGAAAAATGTTATTTTCATCTTCCCTGAAGGAAATAGAGTACAATAACAGCAGAATAGAAAAGAAAAAGAAAAAAAGAGCAACCATAGTATACATTGGCCTCTGATCAAAAGGGAATGAAGAATAAAGTAATATTTTACCAAAGATATCTTTAAGTTCCTTTTCCCGTGCATAGTCTTCCTAAAACTCTCAACTGTGTGTGGATATACTTTTGTTTAATTTTCTGAGTTACTAGAATATATATCCTGGTACAGCGTCTTGTTATAGCCTTTTATTTTGTGCATATTTCATTTTTACAGACTAAAAGAAAGGCCAGAATTTACTTTTACTCCCTGTAAGATTTTAGTTATATCAGTTACGCTTACTGAATGTTTTGTTGAGAGCTTCCAGGCATAGCAAAATACATAGATTTTTGTTTATTTGTTTTTGGATTTCAAGCAAAGACATAGTAATATAACTAGTTTAGATTCATCATTATTATTCTCTGCTGTATGGGTCCCGGTTTCCCAGAGAAACAAAATCAATATGATATATGTAGAGAGATATGTAAGAGATTTACTATAAGAACTGGCTCATACAATTATGAAGGCCAAGAAGCCCCAAAATCAGCTGTCTGTAAGCTAGAGGTTTAAGAAAGCCAGTGGTATGATTTAACCTGAGTCCAAAAACCACAGAACCAGGGGAGTCAATGTGGGGTCGGGAAAAGTTGGAAGCAAAGAGAGCAAATTCTCCCTCCCACCACCATTTTGTTACACTCAGACCCCAACAGTCTGGATGATACTCACCCTCATTGATCTTCTTTACTTGGTCTACAGATACAAATGCTAATCTCTTCTAGAAACACCCTCTTGGACACACCCAGAAATAATCATTTACCAGCCATCTAGGCAACCCTCATCTCAGTAGGTTGACACACATCTGTCAATAGGAATGACTGTCTATTTTAGACCAGTGGTTCTTTTTGTTCTGTGTTGACAAACTTACTAACTTTAACTATCCAAGACTGATAGGAACTGGTTCATCACAGTATTTTGAAATTTAATTGCCCTTAAACACACAAACACACTATATTGTAGTCCCTGGGCCAGACATTTCATATAATATCTTTACTTCTCGCAAATTATATCAAACATATAAGGAAGTAGTCATCATCCCAATCTACCAAAGAAAAATCCCAGACTTAAAGATATAAATGCTAAGTAACTTGTCTAAGGTTACACCATTATTAAGTGGCTGAGCTCACGTTTATGTTCATATTTGCCCAACTTTAGAGGTCTACGCTAAATTTATTACAAAAACAATGGGTGTATGTGTTGCTTTGGATAAAAGAGTTAATTCCAGTCCTGATAAGAATTTTGTCATTAAATGTAATACTGACTCATATCCAGAAGATAAGATAGACTGATCAATGTTCTCACACACAGAGAACAAGATGGCTGAGGAGCAGTTACCACATGGTGAATCAACAGAAGTTTTAAAGCTGTTTAACCTTAAAATTTCCTCTTTAAAAGACACTTAACAGGGCTTCCCTGGTGGCACAGTGGTTGGGAGTCCACCTGCCGGTGCAGAGGACACAGGCTCTTGCCCCGGTCCGGGAGAATCCCACATGCTGCAGAGCGGCTGGGCCCGTGAGCCATGGCCGCTGAGCCTGAGCGTCCGGAGCCTGTGCTCCACAACAGGAGAGGCCACAACAGTGAGAGGCCCATGTACTACAAAAAAAAAAAAAGTTAGAGGATAAGAATATAGAACTGGAGTAAAAAATTAAACAAGATCCAAAATGAATTTCAGGTCCATAAATAAAATGTAAGAAGAACCTGCTAAAAGCTTGGAGAGAGACTGAGGGATTGAGAGAGAGAGGGAGAGAGGGGAAGAGAGAGAGAGAGAGAGAGAGAGAGAGAGAATATGAGAAAGAGACTGATTCCTCCAATTGTTGTCAAGATACCAACAAACACAAGGGAGGAGCTTCAAGATGGCAGAAGAGTAAGACTCGGACATCACCTTCCTCCCCACAAATACATCAGAAATACATCTACACGTGGAACAACTCCTACAGAACACCGACTGAACGCTGGCGGAAGACCTCAGACCTCCCAAAAGGCAAGAAACTCCTCAAGTACCTGAGTAGGGCAAAAGAAAAAAGAAAAAACAGAGACAAAGAATAGGGACAGAATCTGAACCAGAGGGAGGGAGCTAGGGACGGGATCTGAACCAGTGGGAGGGAGCTGTGAAGGAGGAAAGGTTTCCACACACTAGGAAGCCCATTCGCAGGTGGAGACTGCTGGTGGCGGAAGGGGGGAGTTTCAGAGCCACAGAGGACAGCGCAGCAACAGGGGTGTGGAGGGCAAAGCACAGAGATTCCCGCACAGAGGATCAGTGCCAAGCAGCACTCACCAGCCCGAGAGTCTTGTCTGCTTACCCACCGGGACGGGTTGGGACTCAGAGCTGAGGCTCCAGCTTAAGAGGTCAGACCCCAGGGAAAGGACTAGGGTGGGCTGTGTGAACACAGTCTGAAGGGGGCTAGTGCACCACAGCTAGCCAGGAGGGAGTCCGGGAAAACGTCTGGAACTACTGGAAAGACAAGAGACTTTTTCTTGCCTCTTTGTTTCCTGGTGCACGAGGAGAGGGGATTAAGAGAGCCGCTTAAAGGAGCTCCAGAGATGGGTGCGAGATGCAGCTATCAGTGTGGAACCCAGAGATGGGCATGAGATGCTAAGACTGCTGCTGCAGCCACCAAGAAGCCTGTGAGCAAGCACAGGTCACTCTCCACACCTCCCCTCCCGGGAGCCTGTGCAGCCCGCCACTGCCAGGGTCCCGTGATCCAGGGACAACTTCCCCGGGAGAACGTACGGCACGCCTCAGGCTGGTGCAACATCACACTGGCTTCTGCCGCCTCAGGCTCGTCCCACATCCGTACCCCTCGATTCCCCGGACCTGAGTAAGCCAGAGCCCCCGAATCAGCTGCTCCTTTAACCCCGTCCCTTCTGAGCGAAGAACAGATGCCCTCAGGCAACCTACACGCAAAGGCGGGTCTAAATCCAAAGCTAAACCCAGGAGCTGTGCGGAAAAAAGAAGAGAAAGGGAAATCTCTCTCAGCAGCCTCAGGAGCAGTGGATAAAATCTCCACAATCAACTTGATGTACCCTGCATCTGTGGAATACCTGAATAGACAACGAATCATCCCAAACTGAGGAGGTGGACTTTGGGAGCAACAATATATATTTTCTTTTTCCCCTTTTTCTCTTTCTGTGAGTGTGTATGTGTATGCTTCTGTGTGCTATTTTTTTCTGTATAGATTTGTTTTTACCATTTGTGCTAGGGTTCTGTCTGTCCATTTTTTGTGTGTGCTTTTTTTTGTTACTTAAAAAAAAGTTTTTTCTTAATAATTATTTTTATAATTTTATGTTATCTTCTTTCTTTCTTTCATTCCTTCTTTCTTTTTTTTCTACTTTTTATTCTGAGCCATGTGGAGGACAGGCTCTTGGTGCTCCAGCAAGGCGTCATGGCTGTGCCACTGAGGTGGGAGAGCCACATTCAGGACACTGATCCATAAGAGACCTCCCAGCTCCATGTAATATTAAACAGCGAAAATCTTCCAGAGATCTCCATTTCAGCACCAAGACCCAACTCCACTCAACGACCAGCAAGCTACAGTGCTGTACACCCTATGCCAAACAACTAGGAAGACAGGAACACAACCCCATGCATTAGCACAGAGGCTGCCTAAAATCATAATAAGGCCACAGACACCCCAAAACACACCACCAGATGTTCACCTGCCCACCAGAAAGACAAGATCCAGCCTCATCCACCAGAACACAGGCACTAGTCCCCTCCACCAGGAAGCCTAAACAGCCCACTGAACCAACCTTAGCCACTGAGGACAGACACCAAAAACAACTGAAACTACGAACCTGCAGCCTGCAAAAAGGACACCCCAAACACAGTAAGTTAAGCAAAATGAGAAGAGAGAGAAACACACAGCAGATGTAGGAGCAAGGCAAAAATCCACCAGACCTAACAAATGAAGAGGAAATAGGCAATATACCTGAAAAAGAATTCAGAATAATGATAGTAACGATGATCCAAAATCTTGGAAATAGAATGGAGAAAATACAAGAAACGTTTAACAAGGACGTAGAAGAACTAAAGAGCAAACAAACAGAGATGAACAACATAATAAATGAAATTAAAAAGTCTCTAGAAGGGATCCATAGCAGAATAACTGAGGCAGAAGAACGGATAACTGACCTGGAAGATAAAAGAGTGGAAATAACTACTGCAAAGCAGAATAGAGAGAAAAGAATGGAAAGAACTGAAGACAGTCTCAGAGACCTCTGGGACAACATTAAATGCACCAACATTGGAATTATAGGGGTCCCAGAAGAAGAAGAGAAAAAGAAAGGGACTGAGAAAATATTTGAAGAGATTATAGTTGAAAACCTCCCTAATATGGGAAAGGAAATAGTTAATCTAGTCCATGAAGCACTGAGAGTTCCATACAGGATACATCCAAGGAGAAACACACCAAGACACATATTAATCAAACTATCAAAAATTAAACACAAGGAACAAATATTAAAAGCAGCAAGGGAAAACCAAAAAGTAACACATAAGGGAATCCCCATAAGGTTGACAGCTGATCTTTCAGCAGAAACTCTGCAAGCCGGAAGGGAGTGGCAGGACATTTTTAAAGTGATGAAAGAGAAAAACCTACAAACAAGATTACTCTACTCAGCAAAGATCTCATTCAGATTTGACAGAGAAATTAAAACCTTTGCAGACAAGCAAAGGAGAAGAGAATTCAGCACCACCAAACCAGCTTTACAAAAATGCTAAAGGAACTTCCCTAGGCAGGAAACACAAGAGAAGGAAAAGACCTACAACAATAAACCCCAAACAAATAAGAAAATGGTAATAGGAACATACATATCCATAATACCTTAAATGTAAATGGATTAAATGGTCCAACCAAAAGACATAGACTGGCTGACTGGACACAAAAACAAGGTCTGTATATATGCTGTCTACAAGAGACCCACTTCAGACCAAGGGGTACATGCAAACTGAAAGTGAGTGGATGGAAAAAGATACTCCATGCAAATGGAAATCAAAAGAAAGCTGGAGTAGCAATCCCCATATAAGACAAAATAGACTTTAAAATAAAGACTATTACAAGAGACAAAGAAGGACACTACATAATGAACAAGGGATCAATCCAAGAAGATATAACAATTGTAAATATTTATGCACCCAACATAGAAGCACCTCAATAAATAAGGCAAATACTAACAGCCATAAAAGGGGAAATTGACAGTAACACAATCATAGTAGGGGACTTTCACACCCTACTTTCACGAATGGACAGATCATCCAAAATGAAAATAAATAAGGAAACACAAGCTTTAAATGATACATTAAACAAGAGGGACTTAATTGATATTTATAGGACATTCCATGCAAAAACAACAGAAGCCACATTCTTCTCAAGTGCTAATGGAACATTCTCCAGGATAGATCATATATTGGGTCACAAATCAAGCCTTGGTAAATTTAAGAAAATTGAAATTGTTTCAAGTATCCTTTCGGACCACAACTCTTTGACACTACATATCAATTACAGGAAAAACTGTGTAAGAAATACAAACACATGGAGGCTAAACAACACACAAATTAATAACCAAGAGATCACTGAAGAAATCAAGGAGGAAATCAAAAAATGCCTAGAAACAAATGACAATGAAAACACAACGACCCAAAACCTATGGGATGCAGCAAAAGCAGTTCTAAGAGGGAAGTTTATAGCTATACAAGCCTACCTTAAGAAACAAGAAACATCTCAAATAAGCAACTAACCTTACACCAAAAGCAATTAGACAAAGAAGAATTAAAAAACCCCAAAGTGAGCAGAAGGAAAGAAATCATAAAGATCAGAGCAGAAATAAATGAAGGAAACAATACCAAATATCAATAAACCTAAAAGCTGGTTCTTTGAGAAGATAAACAAAATTGATAAACCATTCGCCAGACTTATCAAGAAAAAAAGGGAGAAGACTCAAATCAATAGAATTAGAAATGAAAAAGAAGTAACAACTGACCCTGCAGAAATATAAATGATCATGAGAGATTAGTACAAGCAACTCTATGCCAATAAAATGGACAACCTGGAAAAAATGGACAAATTCTTAGAAACGTACAACCTTCCAAGACTGAACCAGGAAGAAATAGAAAATATGAACAGACCAATCACAAGTAAGGAAATTGAAACTGTGAATAAAAATCTTCCAACAAACAAATGCCCAGGACCAGATGGCTTCACAGGCGAATTCTATCAAACATTTAAAACACCTATCCTTCTCAAACTCTTCCAAAATATAGCAGAGGGACGAATAATCCCAAACTCATTCTACAAGGCTACCATCACCCTGATACCAAAACCATTCAAAGCCGTCACAGAGAAAGAAAACTACAGGCCAATATCACTGATGAACATAGATGCAAAAATCCTCAACAAAATACTAGCAAACAGAATCCAACAGCACATTAAAAGGATCATATACCATGATCAAGTGGGGTATACCCCAGGAATGCAAGGATTCTTCAGTATACGCAAATCGATCAACCTGATACACCATATTAACAAACTGAATGAGAAAAACCATATGATCATCTCAATAGATGCAGAGAAAGCTTTCGAGAAAATTCAACACCCATTTGTGATAAAAAACCCTGCAGAAAGTAGGCATTGAGGGATCTTTTCTCAACATAATGAAGGCCACATATAACAAACACACAGGCAACATTGTCCTCAATGGTGAAAAAAGGAAACCATTTCCACTAATATCAGGAACAAGACAAGGTTGCCCAATCTCACCATTATTCTACATAGTTTTGGAAGCTTTAGCCACAGCAATCAAAGAAGAAAATGATATAATACGAATCCAAATTGGAAAAGAAGTAAACCTGTCACTGTTTGCAGATGACATGATATGATACAGATACTCCTAAAAATGATACCAGAAAACTACTAGAGCTAATCAATGAATTTGGTAGAGTTGCAGGACACAAAATTAATGCACAGAAATCTCTTGCATTCCTATTCAGTAATGATGAAAAATCTGAAAGTGAAATTAAGAAAACACTCCCATTTACCACTCCAACAAAAAGAATAAAATATCTAGGAATAAATCTACCTAAGGAGACAAAAGACCTGTATGCACAAAATTATAAGACACTGATAAAAGAAATTAAAGATGATACAAATCGATGGAGAGATATACCATGTTCTTGGATTGGAAGAGTCAACATTGTTTAAATGACTCTACTACCCAAAGCAATCTACAGATTCAATGCAATCCCTATCAAACTACCACTGGCATTTTCCTCAGAACTAGAACAAAAAATTTCACAGTTTGTATGGAAACACAAAAGATCCCAAATAGCCAAAGGAATCTTGAGACAGAAAAAGGGAGCTGGAGGAATCAGGCTCCCTGACTTCAGACTATACGACAAAGTTACAGTAATCAAGACAGTCTGGTACTGGCACAAAAACGAAATATAGATCAATGGAACAGGACAGAAAGCTCAGAGATAAACCCACGCACATATGGTCACCTCATCTTTGAAAAAGGAGGCAAGAATATGCAATGGAGAAAAGACAGCGTTTTCAATAAGTGGTGCTGGGAAAACTGCACAGCTACATGTAAAAGAATGAAATAGAACATTCCCTACCACTATACACAAAAATAAACTCAAAATGGATTAAAGACCTAAATGTAAGGCCAGACACCATCAAACTCTTAGAGGAAAACATAGGCAGAACACTCTATGATATAAATCACAGCAAAATCCTTTTTGACCCACCTCCTAGAAAAATGGAAATAAAAATAAACAAATGGGACCTAATGAAACTTAAAAACTTTTGAACAGCAAAGGAAACCATAAATAAAATGAAAAGACAACCCTCAGAATGGGAGAAAATATTTGCAAATGAAGCAAATGACAAAGGATTAATCTGCAAAACATACAAGTAACTCATGCAGCTCAATATCAAAAAAGCAAACAACCCAATCCCAAAATGGGAAGAAGACCTAAATAGACATTTTTCCACAGAAGATATACAGATTGCCAACAAACAGATGAAGGAATACTCAACATCATTAATCATTAGAGAAATGCAAGTTAAAACTACAATGAGATATCGTCTCACAACAGTCAGAACAGTCATCATCAAAAAATCTACAAACAACAAATGCTGGAGAGGGTGTGGAGAAAAGGGAACCCTCTTGCAGTGTTGGTGGGACTGTAAATTGATACAGTCACTATGGAGAACAGTATGGAGGTTCCTTAAAAAACTACAAATAGAACTACCATATGACCCAGCAATCCCATTACTGGGCATATACCCTGAGAAAACCATAATTCAAAAAGAATCATGTACCAAAATGTTCATTGCAGCTCTCTTTACAATAGCCAGGACATGGAAGCAACCTAAGTGTCCATCAACTGATGAATGGATAAAGAAGATGTGGCACATATATACAATGGAATATTACTCCGCCATAAAAAGAAATGAAACTGAGTTATTTGTAATGAGGTTGATGGACCTAGAGACTGTTATACAGAGTGAAGTAAGTCAGAAAGAGAAAAACAAATACCGTATGCTAACATGTATATTGGAATCTAAAAAAAAATGAAAGAAAGAAAATGGTCAGAAGAACCTAGGGGCAAGATGTGAATAAAGATGCAGACTTACTAGAGAATGGACTTGAGGATACGGGGGGAGGAAGGGTAAGCTGGGACAAAGTGAGAGAGTGGCATGGACAGATATACACTACCAAACGTAAAATAGATAGCTAGTGGGAAGCAGCTGCATAGCACAGGGAGATGAGCTCGGTGCTTTGTGACCACCTAGAGGGGTCGGATAGGGAGGGTCGGAAGGAGGGAGACGCAAGAGGGAAGAGATATGGGGACATATGTATATGTATAACTGATTCACTTTGTTATAAAGCAGAAACTGACACACCATTGTAAAGCAATTATACTCTAATAAAGATGTTAAAAAAAAAGATACCAACACACACAAAGAAGTTACGTTTTGAAATATTATATTTGTGGGAATCAACATGGCTCTGCTTGTTTTCAAATTAGCCTGAAATAGACTTTTGAGGGAAAGTTGGTAAATCTTCATATATGTAAACGCTGGAATTTTATCTTCATGTGTTTGATTTTTAGAACTTAATTTAGCTTTTAATTCCAGGGGGAAAATCTTATTTATGACTTTCTTTATATAATAGCATTTTAAATAACCCAAAGCACTTATGCCTTAAAAAATTAACCTCAATGCCTTAATAGCAAATTTATCAATGTTAAATTTTGCCAATCTCTCACATAATTTTATTTTTTCTTTTTTTTCCAGTTAGTTTTAGTCAGGTTCAAAAGGTCAAAGTTTCACCTCTGGTGGATATCTTAAGTCTCTCTCCCTCTTTTTTTAAGTTTCATTTAGAAATAATTATGGATTCAGAGGAGGTTGCAAATAAATGTACAGGGAGGTCCCATGTACTCTTTACCCAGCTTTCCCCAAAGACAGGTACTTGCAGAATTACAGTATAATGTCAAAACCAGGAAACTGACATTGGTATAATCCACAGAGCTCATTCAGTTTCCATGTGCATATTTTTCATGCACTTCTGTGTGTGTGTGTGTGTGTATCACTATAAGAACTGTGAATCTTTATAATACGTTTACAAAGAGAAAGAATATACTTTAATTCTTTGCTAAATAGCTATGTTCTTTATGATAATGCAAGTATATTGCTTCCTGGCATTGATTTCAATACAACTCTAAGTAATTCCTTGTGTATTTCCAAGCCCATTTTATACCTCACCTGGTTCCTCCTCACTTAATTATGTCAGTATCATGTATTGTATTATGATTGTATTTGTGAAATAAGCAAGAACATAATAGAGGAAATTGCATCTTTGAGATAAAGAGAGCTAATTTTTAAAAAAATGGTAGCCAAATTGCAAAGGATTGGTTATTTTATAGTCATGTGTTCTAGGCCTTTTTTTTTTTTTCACTTTCATGGTATTTTACATCATTAATTTCTTTGTGTAGTCACCAAAAGGAGCTAGAAAAAAATTATCTTATTAAAAGGTTATGTTTTGATAATTTCATCCCAAGCTAAAATGCTTTCCACTACACTATGCAAATACTTAAGAGATGTGACTTCAATAAATGTTGCTATTTCTCAGATTTGAAGCTATTTTGAATCCAACCGAATCCTTGACTGGACCCTAACACTTTCTTTTCTCTATCCTAAAACCTCAGTGCTTCTAAAGAGCATTTTACCATTGTATATTTCATTTCTTTTAAATAAATTTCAAATGCATGATTGTAGAAGGACCATGTGTATTTTTACTGTGGACAATTCTGTATTAGACCTTTTTCAGACACTATTTCCAGAGACTAAAATAAATAAAGTTAATTCCCCAAACTGTTAGAAAATCTAAAACTATGATGTTCAAGCAGATATAAATCTTCAGGCTATGTTAAATATATTCAACTGACTTGTCAGGATCTAGAAATCAGAAGTCAGTTCAATCAATATTTAATGGAAGGAGCTTACATTCCATTTCATACTCTCAAATTTGTGGGTTTTTTTTTTTCCAAATGGAATTTACTCATAGATTTGTTAAAGATATAAAACATAGAGACATTTAGCCAATTTCCCTTTCTTTTGTAATTTCCAGTAAAATGAGGCAAAATGCTGATTTTTGAATGATAAAGGAAATTTAGCTGTTCTGCTGTTGAGTAGTCTTCTATTTCCAGAAACTGGGGCTTAGCATGCTCACAAAGGCACACTCATACAATAGCCTAAGAACCTCTGAGTTTAAAGATCTGAATGATAATTACGTATTTTTATGACTTTCAGCTAGCTAGCTCAATAGTGTGATTGAATCTAGCCTTCTTTACTATCAGTCATACTAACAGCTTCCCTTAAGTACTTTCAGTGTTGTTATTAATATCACACATCTATAAAATACTTTCATCTCCTTCTGCAGATTTAGATAACATGTCAAATGGTGTCATAGCTTTCTGAGGAAAATATAATATCCCACATTTTCTCTCACTCATTCAAATTATTTTTTCCTAATCCTTGGCTTTCTCATATTTTGACTTCTTTCCTTTCCCACTCAGACTACCCTGCCCTTTTCTTCCTTTGATTAAGATACTCTCCCATAAACGCGCCACCATTTGGCTTAACACTTTATTGCTTCTTGCCTTATCAAGCTTTCAGTATGTCATTAAACCCTGACTCCAGTTCTAAGAACTCTCCTTGTCGCTAATAAAATTTTACCCAATCCTCTTTTTTTTTTTTTTTTTTTTTTTTTTTGCGGTATGCAGGCCTCTCACTGTTGTGGCCTTTCCCGCTGCAGAGCACAGGCTCTGGACGCGCAGGCCCAGCGGCCATGGCCCACGGGCCCAGTCGCTCTGCGGCATGTGGAATCCTCCCGGACCGGGGCACAAACCCGCCCCCTACATCGGGAGGCAGACTCCCAACCACTGCGCCACCAGGGAAGCCCTACCCAATCCTCTTTTTAATCATTTTACCCTATCTTCTCTTTAGTCTCTCCCACATAATGGTTAATTCCAAACGCTAAAGGGGAAAACAAAGTATTACAACGTTACAGGTATTTATTAAGATTCCACTTAGCCTTCAGGCCTTGCTAAGCTCTGTGGACAAAAAAGAGAAACGTAAGTGTGTTTTTTCTGTTGCTGATCTGTGCTACTGTAAATAGGACTGGAAACCCCAAGTATTCAGTGTCCATCAATCCTTTCACATAATTGCCACCTGCTTTGTACACAGACTATATTAAATATTTTGAAGTTATGATATAAATACATGGGTTTATAATGACAATATAGTCAAAAGTATCCATATAACATCATCAAGTGAACAATCTGAAATACAAATAAAATCAGAAATTAATTAATAAGAGGCAGACTATACCAATAACTTATTCTGTGCCTGAGACTTTAAAAATATAATCTCACAAAATCCTTAAGAAAGTTTCCTACTGTTATAATCCACATTTACCGATGAAAAGAGCCACACTACGGATTAAACATCTTTCTGTGGTTTACCAGGCTTGGAACTATCTTTACCCCATGCCAACATCTGTGCTCATAATCAATATGTTTTTCCTATTTCAAGGTGCAGGGGACCAAAATATGCCAACCTCCCACTTAATGGAAATATTTCTGCAACATAATAGGCTATACAATAATAAGATGGGTTTTAGATGGATTTTAGATGTCACAAATGATAACTAGGGATATTTTACAATGCAAACTTGCATTTCATTCCAATTTGATAGCCATTTAGCCTTTGCTTCAATACTGTCAATAGTAGAAAGCTCACTTCCTTACACTGCTGATTATTTCATTATTGGTCATTGGTGTCTGTTAATTTGTTCACTGATTCAACATTAATTTTTGAAGAACTTTTATGTGAAGGGCAACATGCCACGTACTAAAGGGGAAGTAATGATGTGTTCAGACATGGATCTATGTTCAAGGAGTTAAAAATCTATTATAGGTTTTTAATATTTTTTCCTATTTTTGAGTAAAAATTTTCTTTGTAATTATTTTCATATGCCAATCCTTATAATGCTTTTGAGAACAATGGACGAGTCACCACAGACTTCTATATGGTAGCCCTTCAAATAAATGAAAAAGCCATTTCTCCTTAGTCTTACTCTTCTAAAAGCTGATCATTCTTGAATCCTTCAAATGCATTAGCCCACTACCATCCATACTGCTCTCAGTTTTATTCAGTATAAATTTTAAAGATGTGGAATTTCAAATTAAATACAGTATTCTAGATGTATGCTGATTGGTACTAAATATAATAGGAAATATATTTCTCATAATTTTAATATTATACTTCTATTAATGTAACTTAATTGTATAATTCATTTGTAACATATCACCCTCATGTCTCATATTAATCTTACAGCCAGCTGTAAACACAGGTCTTCTTCACCTGGATTATTGTTAAGTGACCACCTGAAATTTATGCAAAATCTAGAAATTTCTCTTTATAATTGTATATTATCAGTTGGCTTAAAACTTTTATATAATATAATTAGTATATTAGATAATCTTGACTATTAATTGTATTTATTTGATATGCCTTAGTGATTTTCAGATGTTATGAACCTTTTCAAAAACCTCATTAATATGGATATTTACATGTGTGAGCAAATGTAAAATAATTTAGAATTCTCTCTCTTCCATTTTATAATAATATTAGAGAAATGTGAAATAAAGAAATAATGAGAAAGGGTTGAAGTTTTTTGGTCTTGCTTTGTTTTTTTCTCTAAGAAAATCTTCTTGAACTGTATGTTCTTTACTATTCTTTATGGAAATAATAAACTTGTTTGGGTGACTAAGTTAGTATTTTGACAAAATAAATGGCATAAAAAATTGGGGCTAGAGAATTAAACTGAGGTTGGTTTACATACATCTTTTTACTTTTATGAATCTCAAAGTATTACAACTTTGAGGATAAAAATATCAACAACTCAGGATAAAAATAATGCAAAACATAAAAACCACTTTTTTCCTTCTCCTTTGTCTCCACTACATTTTGTGATCAAGTTTCACGCACAGACAGATCCCCAATATGTAAATATATAGACTTATTTTTATACATTTTTATGTATGTTTTTGTACTGATTTCAGTGTAGTCATATTTTCCCAGTGATACCTCTGCTGTTCAGTGTTCTCAAATCCAACTCAGTGCATCCATCTCAAAGTCCTTCTGAGAAATTATGTGCACTAATAAAAGTAAGAGAATGTAAAAACCCATGAAATAGCTTCACAGTTCCTTTTCTTTTAGTATAGGAGATTCCCACACCATGCTTTATTTCACCCTCTCCCAAGACAGCTCTTCATTAAACAGTGTAGTAAAACTAACAAATATAATTAATTTTAAATTATTATTTTTGTTTGTTTGTTTTGCGGTACGCGGGCCTCTCACTGTTGTGGCCTCTCCCGTTGCGGAGCACAGGCTCTGGATGCGCAGGCTCAGTGGCCATGCCTCACTGGCCCAGCCGCTCCACGGCATGTGGGATCCTCCCAGACCGGGGCACGAACCTGTGTCCCCTGCATCGGCAGGAGGACTCTCAACCACGGCGCCACCAGGGAAGCCCTAAATTTTTTTTTTCTTCAACATGTGGTACTTACTTTGGAGTTTTAGAGGAGGATGCTGAAGGTGGAGGACCAAACCTGTGTCCTCCAACTGTCTCTGCCTCAGCTAGAATAGGAGATTTTAATAAGGGAAAAGTTTGATGTCACCCAAAAAGCTCAAACTTGCTTGAAGCAAATATTTTTAAGAGGGTCAATCTTCATAGGAAGGTCAGGCCCAATTATTAACAGTTAGCTCCCTTTTATTTAGAGTTAAGTCTCTTGAAGCCCAGCCTGTTAGTTAAATGGTGACTTTGAGGACTGGGGGAGTCCAGGACTACTCCAATTACATCCTTTACCTTCTCATAATCTCTTAGTTTACACTGACGAAGAATATGAAGATATTCTTACCATTCAAATGTATTTTTTCTGAAACTCTAGAGATGATTTTGATTACTGTATCATCTCTGTAAAAAGATTTTATTCATATGTTAAATAAACATTTACATTTGTGGAGGACCAAGCTGGCGAGCACTCTGCTAGGTGTTAGGTAAACCCCGCCAAACAAAAAGATATGAACCTGGCCTTACACAGCTAACAATCTAGTGAAAGCAAATATAAGTAAAATAAGTATATAATTATGTATTTTGATAAGTGCTTTGAGGGGAAATAAAAGAGTGCTGACTGATAATTATGTTGAGGGAAATCTTTACTGAAGAGGTGATATTTAAGCATACACATGAAGGATGAATAGGAATTAACCAAGTCAAGGGTAGAGAAGAATACTGTAGATACAAAGAATAATGAGTTCAAAAGTCATGAGACAAGAAATGGTTTTGGAACATTAGAGTGACTGAATTATTATTGCTATAATTTTAAACTAATTTAATGGTTTATATGTTTGAAATTATTAAAGCTATTTATTTGGAAAGTAAAAATGAGCTACAACACTATTTAAATAATGATTTGTTTCCTTCATATGTAATCTCTTTGGTACACCTGGCTATCTAATTCTTTAGCAAGTATTTCACAGACACAATTAATTAGATTGAACAAGGACAAAATAGGAGAATCTTCCTAAAATGGGCAGTAATTTTCATAAAGCAATTCTCATACGTAACTCACAAGTTTTCTACCTTTTCCTGGATCTCATGCTTCAGAAGGATTTAAGTGACTTTATTTTGTTTATGTTCCCCACAAGAGTTCCTAGCCTCATACCCATCAGATTCTATGAAGTATTTAACCAAAATTGTCCCTTAAGCAGTTGGTTACCTAAGTTTCTTCTTTCAGTGATGGCAGTTTTCATCAGACCCTTTATTCACTTCTAGCAAATATGTTACTTGTTCTCTGTGACTATTCCCTAAGTCTCTCACTGGTTCTTTCTGTTACTCTTGACAGTTCTCAGCAGCTGTTAGTGGCATTGCTCCCTGGGGGTCACAGATCTCAGAAGCTCTTACCAGAAGTTCTTCAGCAACTCCCCCTGAGAGTCTCAACAGGGTCTCTGAAATAGCCTTTAACGGCAGCTATCTGCAGCATGGTTCTTTAAAAACGTACATCTGAAGGAGCTTCTTCAAATTGCTTTACGCTTGCATTAGGGAAACAGATCTCTGGGTCCCCAGCAGTTTCTCTTCTCTTGGAGCTTTTAGGAAAAATTTTCCATTCTGAAAATTTTTGAAATGTGAAATAGAATATGGCATATCTAAAAACTACCTGCTGGTCAGACATTCAGTAAATTTGCCAACCTTCCTTATGAAGAGTGTGTCTAGCTAGAAAGCCAGACAACTTACCAACTGAATCTGATAACCAGAACAGGTAGGCCTATAGAATAAGTGGGAAAACAATACCATGTTCTCTAACTTCTTATATAATGCCACTGAAAGATCCACATTCTGCTTAACTGCTTCAAGTTAAAATCAAGATTCACCAGTGTATATGAAAGAGGCTGCATAAAATAAAATAAACCCCTAAAGCCATTTGCAGTTAATATTGGCAGAAACAACGAAGAACTGACTTTGCGGTTGCCTTTTGTGAATTTTCAGGGCTAACTAGTCAAACAGAATAAAATATAAAGTGATGATAGGACATCTCTAGTATACACCAAGGGAATCTACAATTTCACTCATATGATTTCATTTTATAGGGTCTGAGGGTTTTTCAGATAGAGTGATGATAAGCCAGACTTTATCATTGTCTAACTACCCAAAACATTCCTTTTAAGCAAGTTTGAAAGCTGCATTAACTTTTTCAGTGGAGTAATTTCCCCAGCGGTACCCTGGTGGCCTGAAAGGCAATGTAGCTTTCCTACATATCTCACCTTTCTCAATTTCAAGGCATAAGTCCAATCAGCCTTTTAGCTGCTGGAGAATTTGCTTAGGTAAAATTGCTCCAGATGTTTTCCAGTTTATTGCAACTTTGTAAAAGGTCTAAGATCTATATGTACATATTATCCAGCATAATTAGTACTCAAGAATGGACAAGATACTCTTTAAATATCTGATTCCCAGTTAACATTTTGGGAAGATTTCCTATTAGCATAAAGCTTAAACTTCTTAACAGGCTGTATGGTTATCTGTCTAGTTTGCTAAAGACTGTCTTGACTTCAGCTCATTATGCCAGCATTATTATTAATGGTGCCCCTGTTTACTCTTAAGATGTGTCCTGTTTGGATGAAAATTTATATGGCCACCATTATTATTGTGTCATAAAAGACCTGTGATGAGCTGGCCTTGTCTAATGCTGCAGACCCACCTTCTATCACTCCCCCTTGTCTTTCAGTAATCCAGCTACACTGAACTTCTTGTGATTGCCTGAATGTGAGATGCTCTCTCAACTTTGTGCTTTTGCTCATAGATGGATCACCCCACTCAGCACTCTCCTATTTACATGATTCTTACCAGTTCTTCAAGGAGAGGCTTTCCTGCCATGTCTCCCTAAACTTCTGTCTATTCCCTTGGTCGGTGCCGACGTCTCTGACAGACCCTTCTTGCTACCTTATGCATGTCCCAGCTCTCTCTCACAGCATGTACATTGCTTCTATATGTCTGTCTACTGGCCTGTCTCTCCAGGACATAGCAAACTTTCTGAGGGCAGGGACACTTTGCATCATTTTACCCTATGGCACTAAGGCCTGACATATATTTAAAGATTTTCAAATGTTATACATGAATAAGAAGTGAATAAATACAATGGACAACTGTTTATTTTTAAATTCATAACTATATTGTGCCATAATAGTAAAAAAGAATAATCTAGCTAGTATCTAACTCTATCTAATCTCCCGAAAATAAAAGCTTTTCATCAGAATATAACAGATCCTGGTTTGTATCACTTTATATGAACTCAATATAAAAACATCTGGATTAGTGTTATACATGGATTCTTTAAGACATTATTACTGACTTTAAAAAAGGATTTTTTTTTCAAAACAAACCCCTTTGTTGGGATTTAAAGTGTAAGCTAATTTTCAAAATATTGACAAATAAGCTACCTATTAATAAAATACATACACCTTAAAATGTGGCATATATCTTCAGAGATAAGTACATACTAAAATAAACGTCAAAGTATTTTTAATCGATAGAATCCACAACTGTGGCCATTCATTTCTGTACAAATCAAAATGATTTTTAGAGGATGTCCACATGACTAGCAGCATGAAAATTCTGAGAGTCATTCCAACTATCAATTTCCCACAAGCTGATCAACACAGTCCGTCTATCCCCAGGAAAACATGATGGGCAACCTGCCTGCCTGCAGTATTTATCATTCCACCCATGTCTTCCTGTACACAGATATCAGGGATTTGTTTTAACAATTGTTATATTTTTATAATTTCTCAAAATTGTATGCTACTCTGCATGTAGTCTCATTCAGTATTTTTAGGAATTCAAGGCTTTAAAAATAGCAACAATCAAATATGAGCTATGGAAGCCTGTATGTGATGTGCCAGGGGATGGATGGGTCTGTCCATCTGTCTGTCTGTCTCTCTCTTTCCCTCTCCCTCTAAATATATACAGATATAAATATAGATAGATATGAATACATATAGATATAGATGTTTATATATATCTATATATCTATACCCATCTATCTACCTACCTATTTATGTCCATGCCCTGGCATACCACATCATATTTTCTTCATTCATATATATCCATTCCTGCCCTGACAACTCACATTTACTGACCCCATGACACCCTCCCCAGCTCACTAAGGTTTTGACCCTCTGCACTGGGCTGTCCCACTGTGTGAATGCCCTTATTACACATCTCAGTCTCTGACCTCTAACACCTGAAACTGATACCCCCTCACGCCATTTGTTTTTGCCCGTTTCTGGTCCTCTCCAACACTCCAAGCTGATTTGGCTCACTGCACAGGTCTAATACCCCCCATTGATGTCCTTTAAAATCTTTAATGGGTCTGACATTTCACACCTGACTGTCCTCTATGTGAAAGCCCTACTCACTGTGCTTAGATCCCACAATGCCCTATGGGGCTCACTTGCTACCATATTGACACCCTTCCCACCTCTGTTGGGTTCTAAAGGCCCATTCTGAGCTATCTGGCCACTCAGATACTCTCTCTGCTTCCCATAAGCCAAGCCAGCTGCCCATCTCATGCAATGCGCCCCTCTCCCTTGACACATTTAAGCTCCAACTTCCTGCATGGTTTACTTCCCAGTATTGTCACTCTGATTACATCTCTCAGGCTCCTACACCCTGTGTCAGCCCTTCCCACACCCCCCACGCCGGGGGACCCTTTTCTCATCCCACTCAGGATCTGACTGCTTGTGCTAGGCAGGCATCCTGTGGGAATGTCCTTTTATGATGTATAGGCTCTGATACTGCCCACTGGGCTGCCTTCCATGTGGAAGACTTGCACACTTAACTTATGCCCTAACATCCCAGGCCAAGCTGTGCTCTAATTTCCCAGTGTAGATACTTTCTCACCTTGCCTGGACTCTGACACCCGACTCTGGACCACCACTGCCCCGCCATTCCCTCACATGTTAATGCTTACTTTACTTGACTGCATCCAATGCTTTTGGACTGAATTGAAGGGAAGGGAAGGGAAAGAATAAAGGGATGCGTACTCACTTCTAATTTATGCTGCATTTTATTTTAATGTGTAAGATACCTTAAATCCTATTTTTAAATTACTCTTGAATAAATAAAGAAAATAAACAACTTTAAGTGAGCTATACATAGACTCAAATGCATTACCGTGATGTTCAACAATTTGTCAGAAAAACGTATTTATCAGAATAATGCCTTACATATTTATAGTTCCAAAGATGATTCAAATTTAAGCAAGGTTCTCTTGGATAAAGGCCAATTTTCCCTTTAAATCTCTTAAACTTTACCTCAAATTTCTTAAGAAAGCCACAAGCTGAACTTCCACTTCATAGTATTTATTCATGTGATACTGACAAGAACTACTCTGATTTAAGAGCAAAGGGCAGTGATAAGCAGAATGAAATAAATAGTAATGAGCAGAATAAAATAATTATCCTGAACATTTTAAATATCATCTCTTTCAAGAGCTACTGGATCAAATGCTAATTTAAAAAAATTAAGTTTGCATTTAATCCACTTGCAGAAAGAATATTAAGGCCCATTAAGTGTCATTCTATAATGGAAAAGTCATAACTAATTTGGAGAAAGGCTTTTATCCATTAATGTACAGAGAGCAGTACCTGCTCCACCACTGCTATGAATCAGCATTAAAAGTTCCCATTAGACTGAAATGACAGCAGATTTCAATTCAACATGTTGAGACCTATCCACAAGTTTTATGTATTTTTGTACAGATATCCAGTGAGTGAACTTTCAGGAAGATAAGTGAGATAGCAACTCTAAGAATTCTACTTGTGAGGTCACAATTGTCCCCTCTGAGCTCTGTACTGATGAGGATAGTCCCTCCCCGGCCCCTTTCAGCACTTTCCTCCCCTTATTTTATAAACAAGCATCAATATACTTTCCTTAGAAACAAACTTGAGTTTATACATTGCTGCAAAACAAAGCACTCTAAAACAGTGGCTAAAAGTAACAACAATCCTGGGCTTCCTAAACGTTCATTCCTTACTCTTCTATGCATACTATTATACTGTGTGCTCTCATTCTAATTTTCAAGATTAATTCTGAAGATGATCTCAAATTTTGCCACAACTACTATAGGCTCTCTTCCAAATTTGAAATTCATATTACAATGCCACACTGAGATTATCATTATCCTCCTATCCCCATTCTTCTGTGTTTCTGCACTCCCCTTACTTCTGTGGTCTCTTGTTGATGACATTAAATCTACCCACTGCTCAAGTCTGAAATTCTGCTGCTCTCACTCTCAAAACTGGTCAGTTAGCAAGTTCTCTGGGCCTTAAAATGTTTCTAAAAATCTCACTGCCCTTCTGCATTCTATTTCTGTGGCCTGGTCAATTGACTCCTTCTTGTCAGTTGGAAAACCTCCTTTCTGATCACCCTGCTTCTACTAACTGCCCTTAGAAGTCTACCGCCCCCAATAATACCCCTAAAACATACATGTCAGTATTTTTACTGCCAGAAGTTTTCAAAGACATCTTGCAAAATGTAAGTCTAGAAGACTTGGCATCATACTGATACTCTGCTATCAGTGATATCCGTTCCCAGTGGCCCTTCCACCTCCTGCAATGGACAGCTAGTTTCATGTCTTTCCCCCAGTCTCATGTATCAATGACCACAAAAAGGACTTTTTTTTTCCTTCTACTAGAAATAACTGCAGTGCTTTTTTAGCACTTCTGTAATGATTATGTTATAGCATTTATCAATCTGTTTTGTGTTAAAGTTACTTTCTAAAATGACTTTCTCATTAGGATTATTATTCCATATTTATAACTTTCCCCTCAAGCATCTGAAATGGTGAATTGGTCATCTCAGATGTTAAATATATAATGAGTTAAAATGTGACTATGGGATTTATGGCAAAGGTGACTGACTATGAACTGGAATGTGAAATGGAATGACTTTTTGGTAAGTGGCAAAAGCCAATTAGATGTTCATGTAAAGAAAAATGAATCTTCACTCCTACTTACAATATAAACACAAAATAATTTCAGATAGATTGCAGATCTCAGTGTAAAATAATAAGGCTTAGAAAAGAAAGCACAGGAAAAAGTATTTTATAGGATACAGTAAACACTACCCACAAAGACTATAAAATTATAAATTGAACTGTGAAAAGACACCATTAAGAAAATGAAAAGGCAAGCAACAGACATGGAGATGATATCTGCAATCCTGTGTCTGGTTAATGATTTTATTTTGAATATATAATTAATACTATAAATTCAGCTGAAAACAAAATATATAACCCAATAGAAGAACAGACAAAATACTTGAACAGGTCTGTCACAAAACCAAATATCCTAAGGTGGGGTGGGGACTAAGTTTTATTACTCATCCTGGAAATCCTACTAAAAGAATATAGCCCCAAATCCAAGTTCAGATTATGTGGAGTAAATAGCACTCACATCTACTGCTAAAGGCAGTGTAACATTTTCAACTATTTTGGGGAAAAAATGGTGCTATTTAAAAACTTGACCATATGTAAACCCTATAGCCCAGAAATTTTACTCCTAGTTATATACAAACAAAAATGTCAACAAAAGACAGGCACAAGAATGTTCACAAACTCAGTATTCATAGTAGCCCCAAACTGAGGCTACCCAAATATTCATCAGTGGTATATGAGATAATACACTGTGGTACCATCATACAGTTGAATGCTGTATACCAACAACAGTGAAAAACCACAGCTACCTACAACAATATAGCTGAATTTTAAAAACAAAATGAAAATTTAAAAAGCCAAAGAGAAAATTGTGTGATTCAATCTTTATAAAATTCAGAAACAAGGAAACTATTATTTTATAATATGTCCAGAGGATAGTTATCTTTGGCAGAAGTTTGTGACTAGAAGATGACATAGGGAATCTTCTGGGAAGCTAGTAACATTCTGTATTTTTTTATTGTTAGATGTTTTGTTTTGTTATTTTCATTGTTTTTTATCTGGGTACTGGTTACACAGATATGTTCAATTTGCAGAAATTCATAGATCTGTATACTTATGATTTCTGTGCTTTTTAATGTGTACATAATACCTGAATAAAAGTTTAAAACTGCTATATAGAAAAATACTTACCTATGTGGACATGATTATTTAAAATATATAAATAGACATCAATCTACAAGCTGTCCTATTACTATAATTACAAACTTTAGCTATATGCTTGCATTAACACTAGGGAAGTAGAAATTATGAGGAGTCCCAAGAGAACTGGAATACCATTCTAAATATTTGGGATGTATGATGACCCTGTGGCATGTTGCACCTTCAAAAAGAAAGAGGCTGTGTGTGTCCCTGGCCTATAATTAATAGTAACTGTACTCCAGGCCTAAAAAAGAAATTATTTGGGATATTAATATCAATGCCAATGACCCAAAGAATATAAAATGTGCCTCATTTACTTTATGTTTTGCTTCTATGATTAACTTTATAACTATCTTAGATTCTTAAAAATACTCTCTGTTGACTGTGAGTGTAGGGTGATGGGAAGTTGACTATATAATAATCAGGAAAAATTCTACATACTTTTCTTGAGGAAATAAAAAACAAAAAAATGTTCATTGACCTATTTCGTTTCTATACTTGGTTTTAAAGTTTTCTTGGATTGGAAGCCGTTCAATTTTTCCATCTAAATATTAGTTAAATTTTCTAACTTTAAAGTGAATTTGTATAAATGTAATGACACCTAAGTTAGTAAGATAAACACTGTGATGAGTTAAGGTAAATACACCTCAAGCTTTAAGCTTCATACTATCTATTGGTATATATAATAAAATATAAGAAAATGGGATTCACAGTCAACAAATGACAGCTATTATCAGTAATAATAACATATAAGAATAATTATTAATATATTTCCTTAAGATAAGAAAGGAATTAAGTTTTATTCATACTTAATAAGTGGATTGACAGTATACAGCAAAATCAAAATTTTAGCAAAGTACTCTGCATTGTAATCCTTGAATCTAATTACTCAAAACTTTGACCCCAAAAATTTATTTCTTAATTTCTACTATCTGATCATCCTTCTTCTATTTTTTTCTATTAGTTTCAAAGCCTCTGATAAAGCATATTTAATGTCCCTTATAAAAGAAAAAGCTAAATAAATTCAAGCTTCTTTTATACCTAGATGGCTACTGGGTAATTAATACATTTATTTTACTATATAATTTGGATATAAGAATTTGTATAATCCAAAAGATTGGGTTTTGGAGGAAGATATATCTAAGTTTAATTCATGTTAACTGCTCCAGATGGCCTATAATGTTTAGAATCTCTGGATGCCTTAGAGACCTGTGTGTGCTCCTACACGTGTGTGTGTATTTATGGGGGTGTGGGGGTGTGTGTGTACACATATACTATACTGCATGCATTTATCCAAATACCTATATAATTATTAGAACATATCTTTTAGAAATGGAAAGAGTCTTCCCTTTATCATTTTTTTGTGATGCAGTCTGGAGAATATTCTTTAGTGCATGTCTAAAGCAGAAATGTAAAAAGTGGACCCCATATTAAAAAGCATACAATCACTTTTTTATTATTAAACTTTTCAATTTCAGCCCCAAATTAACTGATATTATATTAATGTTAAGTGTGACTAACTTAGAACTCTGCTTATAAATTTTTTCCCATTTTCCGTCCAAACAGATTTCATTCACTGCATTTTCCAAATTTTACATTAGACTATAGATTCAAATTTAATGAAAGCACATTCTATTCCAGTTGAAACACAAACAAATTGTATGATATGGGAAAGTAGCTTAATCCCTCTGAATATGTGGTATATGGTCAGCGCTATGCTGAGCATTTAACATCACTACAACTCATTTCATTAATCTGTAAAACCTAAGTAAAGATACTTTGGGTGTATAGAGAAAAAAAGTTTATAAGCAACACGAGGTAGCTACTATCATTAATAATTATAGACTTTAAATATTATTTCTTGTTTATTCTTCATAGGTAAGTGAAATATATAACAGAACGACTAAGAAGATGAATGGATATATCTAAGGTACATAGTTAAACTATCAGATGCTCTATTTTCTTTACTTCATCCTTTTACTCAAAATACTTACTGAGTACTTATCAATTTTTAGATATTATACCAGACACTAGTAATATAAAGATGAAAATTGGGACTTCCTGGTGGTGCAGTGGTTAAGAATCTGCCTGCCAATGCAGGGGACATGGGTTCGAGCCCTGGTCCAAGAAGATCCCAGATGCCACGGAGCAACTAAGCCCATGCGCCACAACTACTGAGCCTGTGCTCTAGAGCCCACGAGCCACAACTACTGAGCCCTCGTGCCACAACTACTGAAGCCTGTGCACCTAGAGCCTGTGCTCCACAACGAGAAGCCACTACAAGGAGAAGCCTGCGCACCACAACGAAGGGTAGCCCCCGCTCACCACAACTAGAGAAAGCCCTCATGCAGCAACAAAGACCCAATGCAACAACAACAAAAAAATGAAAATTAAAATTTCATCTCTAATAGGGGAAGCAGAAAAGTAAACTAAATGTTGCAACACAGTATGACAATTGTTATGATAGAAATATAGATAGAGTTGCATGGCTGTAGGGTAGAAGGGCATCTGAAAAAGAGAAAGGGAAGTGAGCCATCATGGAAGGCTTTTCAGGCGACGAAATGCCTCAAAGAACAAGTAAGAGATAGGCACTACAGGAATGTGAAACAATAATGGCAAACTCACAATTGCTCAAGAGTAGGGAAAACTTTGTGTAAGGGGCATTGGACTTGGTGTACTTCTCTATAGAGATTGGTGAGAAATGCCACTGGGAAGGTAAACAGAGGTCAGATCATGTAGAGCGCCCTTTGTATTACACCAGAGTCTGGGAATGCTTCTATAGGTAGTAGGAAGCATCAGAAAACATTAAATAATTGGATGATATGATCATATATACATTTTAAAATAAGACACATTACAGGCAAAGAAAAAATTCTAGAGTTTATTGTTGGAGGGAATCCTTTCACAATGTATGTGCCTATTAAATCATCATGCTGTGCACTTTAAATACCTTGCAATTTTATTTGTCAATTATGCCTCAATAAAGCTGAAAAAATACTAGATTAAATGAATGCTATTTTAATGGAACTTGCTGCATATGATTGACAGGTTTTGTTAAGAAACTGGAGGTCAAAATTAAGCAAAAAGGATTAAGAAAACTATTAAAGGAGATTATACAAGTTACCTATCAATTTCCCATAGCTGAAGGAGATTAAAAGGGAAGAGAAACAGAAATAGATAATAAATACAATACTAAAAATAGTTGATTTTTGCCCTGATGAATACCTATAATATCAGTACCACTGGATTAACAGATTAAACTATGGATGGCATCGTGGACTTAGTGTACCACTCTTTTGAATATTCTGTTGTGTTAAAAATTTAAATATATAAGTAAAAATACAAATACTTGTAGGACATATGTTCCCTCTATTAAGAATTTTAAAAAAGAGAAAGCATTCCACTGATCTCTGCAGAACTACTTTTGTCAACATGATAGCTGAAAAATAGTTACCTCTTGAGTAGTTCATCTTAAATTAGTTCAGCCTAACTTGAACTAATTGAACTCACTGTAAAATTATGACTTTGGGTCAAAATAATATTAGTCAATTGAAATGGCTACATTTTTGCCCCACTTACTTTTAAGAGAAGAAATCAATAACTTCCCAGATAGCTAGCTAGCTAGCTAGATAATGTAAATGTAGTGAGGAAACATAGCAGTTATACTGAGAGGTTTTCCTGATTTGCATGTTCAGAAAGGACCATTTAAATATTCTCTTGTTTTCTAGTACTAATTTCTTATTTAAAAAATTATGAATTGTTGACGGGTAAAAATATTTGTAACACACTGGCAAATGTTAGCGTATGGAAGAACAAGCACTGAATATAATCATCTAGTATGCTGAACACTGATGTGAAACAAGTTATTTTTCTCTCCTCTCTATGAAACGAGATCAGGAAAGGTTGAGAAAAGCCATGGAAATATCAAAGTATAGGTTATAAGAGCAGGGACATTATAAGTAAGAGACAGATTAAATGATACTTCTGAAAGGACCAGTTCTTTTAACCAGATCAGACCATTCAGTCACCTGCTTCCATATAGATATCTGAATAAGAAGTACAAATAATTAGAATATTCAGGCTTTTAATTTTTTGTTTGCTGAGTACAAATTATATCTTTGCTACTTCAATTGGTATTTCTCTAACAATAACAGTAAATTTGAGTGTGCATTATTTTGTTTTTTAACTTGATCTTCTGTGAATTGTCTATTCATATACATAATTTTTTTGCTTTTGTCTTTTTCTTGAATATGTGTGATCAATTTTTTTATATTATAGATGATAATTCATTTTTTGTCACCTGCATTACACATTTTTTTCCAAAGTTGTCAGATCTTTTTACTTTACTTACTATATCTTTAAACTTAAAAATATTTTTTAAACTTTAGCTATATGTGAATACTTTTTTGCTTTGTAAATTCAGGATTCAAATCGTAGATAATTTCTCCAAATATAATTTCCTCAATTTATCTGATAAGATTTAATTTTCTTTTTATATTTATATATTTAATACACAAGTATTTAACTCTATTATAAGTAGATACACATTTTTATTTTCTTCCAGCTGGTTAACATATGTGTCAGCACAAATTATTTCAAATCCATCCTCTGCCTACTGAATTAAAATACATATATACATATATGTGTATATGTATATATCAAATTTTCTGAGATATATTTCTTAATTCTCTAATTTGTTCTACTGACATATATTGGATTGTTCTATAAAAATGCAATTTAATTGGATTGAATAGGCTTCTTCATTGTCCTCCTTTCCCTAGTATTTTGGGGCTATTCCTTATCACAATTTTTTATGTAAAGTACAATTTTGAAATACTCATTAACATAGCTCTCAGACTATCTATTTTGGTATCTTTTTTTTTTTTTTTTTTTTATTTTGGTATCTTTTAATAATACATTTAAAATCACCTTTCTAAATTCCTCTATAGTGGTTGGCCTAAACAAGTTTTCTACTCCTTGGGTTAATTGATTTATTATCATTTTCCTGGGAAGCTAACCTTTCCATTAGTTTCTCAAATTCCTTGCTAAAGTGGATAGCTCTGGTGCTCCAACCATTCCCTATTCAGGGACATCAAGATCACCAGCACCTTCTAACAGTTGACAAATATTTGCCTCACTATGAATTGCCTTCAGACACAGGAAGTTGCCCTGCCAAAGTTTATGTCCCTTTCCATGAAATGGTGGATAACAAACACTGGATTGAAGCTGGGAAACAAAGACTCAGCCCCCTGGTCTCAATTTTGGACAACTCCAAAGGATCCTCCCAGGTTCACAGCTCAATGTAGGATTGACTTCAGGTTTATTGGCAACTGCATTGTGGTTCAGCATCCCCTTCTTTGCACTTCCTCCTGCCTTCCCTGCACTTGTATGTTCCAAGTTACTCTTTAATGAACCACCTGTGTGCAACTTTCAATCTGAGATTCTGTTTCTAGGGAATTCAACCTAAGGCATTTAGAGCTTGGGTTGGTTCATTGAGAAATAGGATCTAAAATTAATTTTGGAGATGGATCACTAACTTGTCACCTTGCAATGAGGACCTCATCTTTTTGGTAAGTGGAGGGGGAATCACACCTAGCAATTGTTAAAACTTTTCTCAATGGTGCTAGTATGAAGGGATGAACTGGTTAATGCAATATTATTAGCTCTTGATAGGCAGGAGGGAAATACTACCTGTATGGAAAATTAACTAGGTTTGACTGTTGCCGAGCAACGTAGGTTTATAGGAGAGAGAAAATGACAGTTAAAGAAGATTATTACCAATTCAAAACAAACTGCAAAATACAAGGGCCTCCTTGACAGCACTCAAGGAAATCCCAGTCTCCTACAGAGAGGAAGTCTAGGCTCAGTATTGAAAGAGAAATGCAATAGATCTTCAGAGAATTTAAAATTCTCGGTCCTGGCAGGTCTACGAGGTCAATATCAAGATCTAATGGAGAAGGAATGAAACCTCTAGACTTGGGCTGGAGATATCTGGGAAGATCCAAATGAGAACATTGAACTCACAGATTCCCTAGGAATAATGAGGCTGCAGATATGGCTCACTCTCCCTTCTTGAAAGATAGTAGAATTACCCCTGTAATACAGAACAAACCTGACTCCATATTGGATCCATTCCTTTAGCTCTAAACTTTGTGCTCTGTTGCCTGTGATTAGTCATGCTGGCTCTACATCTTTGTAAAAGAATGTTGCTTATAGACTGAAATACACATGATAGCCCATTCTCAAGGCTCTGCCTCCCAGGCTTGACCTTTAAAGGTGTAACACGTTTCATTCATATAGAGATAAAAAGTTGCAAGAAGAGCAAATAACCTTTGTATTCTTGGAGGTTCATAGGAACATTGTGACCTGACCTATGTGGACAGTTGTAAGAACAAAGGATTCACACCAAGAGGTTTGCAACAACTAGCCACCCCCCTCACCTTTTAGCATAAAAGAAGCCTGAATTTCTAGCTCAGGTAAGATGGTTCTTTGGGACACTATAGTCCACCATCTTCCTGGTCTGATGGCTTTCTGAATAAAGTGGCTATTCCTTTCCCCAACATCTCATCTCTTGATTTATTGGCCTGTCATGTGGCAAGCAGTAACAGGAGGAGGGAGGATCCCCTGAAACAGGATTTGATGCCTTGGCATGGACTTGGGGAATAGTGTTTGCAAGTTGACAGGATTTTGGAAACTTGGAAAAAAATATGGGCCATACCAAGTAAAGCAGAAATATCAGAAATGCTGTGGTAGACAGTGAAGGAAGGGATCACAAAGCTCAGAGAGGTGAGCAAGACAGAGCAGATACATTCTGGACGGCTGAGAAAACCACTAGTTGTCAAAGCCCTCTAAGAGAGACTAGAGGGGCATCTATTTACCACAATAATGAGGAATATACCAGTACCATTGAGCATCTTGGTATTTGATGAATAGTCTCTGTAGGCTGTGGCTGAAAATAGGAGATACTGTTATATAACTGGATTTTCTGGTAGCAACGAGATGATAAGATGCTGAATAACAGAAGTCAGAAGGTGGCAATTATCTATCAGAAGCAAAGTGGTTACAAATATTATAATAAGCAGAAAAATCAGTGGGTAGCCATAAGGGGCTACCATGTAGAAAGACATGGAATAGTTAAAAGAACATGGAAATCCCCAGGGGAAAGAAGATGGGCAGCCAACAAGGGTATTGTCTACTTTATATAATGAAATCAAGGATGGATGATCAGGAAGCTGAGGAGTCCAGTGAAAAGTCACTGTCTCTGGCCAAGTTCTTAGATATGAGTTATTTTTTTGACCTTTGGACTGAGAAGAAATCAGGCCCTTCGAAGGAAGGACCCTACAACACCACAGCAAGCGCACTGAGGAAACATTACCTTTGTCTTTTCACAAAGGGATCTATAGAAATTCATTCATGTAAAAAAGTAGAATACCCAGTACTTTCAGGAATTATTGGTTGCAGATACTAATTTGACATTGTTACCTAGGATTCATAGTGCCATTTGGATCTCCTACTAGACTTACATGTCACACACAAGCATACAAATGTCTGGTAGTTAATGTCACGGGCTCCTTCAAACTGAACCAAACAATGGCCCTAATTGTAGCTGCTCTGTGAAAACTGGTATCTTTTTTTAAGACGAGTTTAACATAGCCTTTGACACATGGTATATTGAAATTGATCTGGCAAATGCAATCTTTCCTATTCTTATCAGGAAGGAGAAAAAGAAGCAATTCACATTTACACGTGAAGGACTCTAGAATGAGTTTAGAGTCTCGGTCTGGGAAAGGTTGTGAAGTATCAAAAGGGACCTGGACTATAATGGACAATTCACAGAGCATCACATTGAACCATGAATCAGGGCAGAATACAAGAATTGGCAAGTACACTGGAAGCCTTGATGAGGCACATAGGTTTGAGGAAGTGGGAGACTAACATTTTGAATTCAGAGAAACATGACATTAGTGAAGTTTTAGGGATGTGATGGCTTTAGGCATGCTTGACACCCCGTCTGAAGTACAGAACAAATTTATGCATCTCAACCCCTACTTCTAAGAAGGCAGTTTAGTAGTTATGGGTCCATATTGAGTTCTGGAGCATATTTCAAAATTGACAAGACTGTTCTGACCTATTGCTGAATAAACTAGAAGGCTATCAGCTTTGAGTGGGGCACAAAGAAAAAAAGGTTTTTGTAGCAAGCCCATGCTTCGGTGAAAGCAGGTCTGACCTTTAGGCCTTATCACCTTTCATACCTTATGATACTAAACCTAACTGTGATGGGGAAAAAATGCCCCAATGAGAGCATCTCAATTTTACGGGTGTGTATGAATTTATAAAGTCAAATGCATTAATTAAAATACTGGATTTTTATAATATTAAATTTTGTCTATTAGGTCTGTACCAGTCATAGAAAGATGTGTTACAAAGCAGTTGTGTTTTATTATTTATCTTTGATTTCTGAATGATTTTGTTTTACATATTTAGCCGTTATGCTGTGTTGTAGCGCAAACTTTATAATTATTAATTTTTCTTTATGAATTGTGCTTTAGATTGTGTGTGTGTGTGTATGTGTCAAACAAGGACGAATTTAATGTTAAATGACAAAATGAATAAAGAGGACAATATATAAAATTTATTTTAGGAAGCCACTATTTTTAATTTAACATGTTTCCCAGATCATTCTCTTTGGGATCAATAACTATTCTAAAGAAATGTAAATGTTACAGAATTTTTGAAAATAAGTCTCTTTTTTTTTCCTGTGCTAATTAACATTATAATCCTTCAATTTTATTTTGTTCATCTTTTCAACTTCAAGGCTCTGATATAGTTTACTTTTATAACCATGAAATATGCAAAATTATATGTAATTATAAATTTATATTCCCAAATCATTTTAGAAAACTGGGACAAAATTTCCCAGAAGGAATTTTCAGACAGTTAAAGCATTAAAAAATCATAATTTAATATTAGCCAAAGGATGAGAGGTCTAAACATATGCCTGATATTCAAAAATGTGCTGATTCATTTTCTCTTAGCTTGTTATGATTTTTCATGGTTACATTTCTATGTGAAGTAGAATCCCCAAAATAATTCTCCATTTCTTTTTTGTTTCATTTCCCTCATATTTCTATGTCTAATATAGTTATATAAGAGTTTGACTATATTTACTTATTCAAGATAAAATGGAATGTAATTAAATAATTATTGAAATAAAGATGGATTATTACATGAATATCATTCATTTGTAAGTGTTAGAATTAACGAAGTTAGTTTCACTTTTACCACAAGGGCATTAGGAAAGAGTCTACTTCTTACCATTTGCAAGGCATCCATTATACTTGCAATTAAATTGGATAATTAGTAAGTTAACATTGTGCTGTGTGTAGTGGATGGAGTAGTCTCTATATATGCATAATATTGAGTTTTTTATGATTGTAGAGTAACATGAGTTAATTGGGGAAGTGGAAGGTATGGAAAATATACCAAGAATAAAAATTAATTGGAACACATGGATGGTCTTAATAAATATTTCTGGATATTTTTTCTAATATTTATTCTTTAGGTCTGCATGTGTATATGTCTCTGTATATATTTTACTTTTCATCTTTTCTTTGAAGCATTAGATCATTCATGTCATCTCCTGTCCTTAAATATTATTTGAAAATATAATTATATTATGGACATGTTATTATTCATTTGTCCAAATATATGGAATGTACAACAACAAGAGTGAACCCTAATGTAAACTGTGAACTTTGGGTGGTTATGATGTGTCAATGCAGAGTCATCAATTGTAACAAATATACCACTCTGGTGGGGATGTTGATAATGGGGAGGTTGCTCATGTGTGAGGCAGGGGATATATGGGAATTATCTGTATGTTTCCTCAATTTTACTGTGAACCTTAAGCTCCTCTGAAAAATAGAATCAATAATAATAATAAATTGTAACTACTTAAATAATATTAATTTATACCTAGAGCCTATTGAAATTGTTTTCATAATTATATTTATTTCACCTACTTAGACATTTAAAATTTTTTCTTGGTATTCTGTATATACCTTTTATAATCATATACTTCAAGAAATAATTATTTTTATGGGATAAAGTTACAGAAGTTGAGTAAATGGACCAAGATGAATCAGATACAAATGCTTTTGACCACATTATAGAAACTGCAGCAAATATGCAAACATGTTCTGGAAAATAATACAATTATCTTTCAAAGCAGAAGCTTCAGAAGTATGCAAGCTTTGGGTGTAATACAATCAAAATTTCTTCTCTGCTTTTCTGTATTATATGGCATCTGCCTTCCCACCATGCTGGCTTTGTTACCAGCCTGGTTTCTCTCATAGTTTTAAGAAGGCTGCTAGCAACAAATGAGGCAATGTGCTTTCTTGTTGGTGCCCAGGAGAAGACAGATCCCAATTCATTTGGGCTAGGTCATAATTTCACTCCTGGACTAATAACAGTTACCAGAAGGAAGACCTGGAAGTTAAAAACCATAGAAACATAAAAGGGATAGAATTACAATCATAAATTTTGCACATACCAATCACTCTGCCTGGAGCATTCTTTCCAAAGTGTCACGTTTTCCTCTCTTTGTGTTATTCAGGTATGGATTCATTTGTTACCTATTAAAAGTGATATTTCTGAATTCCTTATCTAAAATTTCTTCTCTATAGGTGTCCCATCACAACAAACATTTCATGGTTCCATTGATTTTCATAAGATGTTACTACTTAAATCCACATTATTTATTACTTCATATATATATTTATTTTCCATTTCCTTCACTAGAATGAAAGCACCATGTTTATATAACCCCTACCAGAATATAAGCAGTTAAAAACATCTCTGCCTTGTTTATTGCTGAATTCCTTGCATATGACGTATGGAAGAAGTTCAAAAAATATTTTCAGAAATAAAGAAAAAAAAGGAGGAAGTAAAGAGAAAAGGAGGGAAAAAAGGGAGAGAGTGAGAAAAGAAAGAAGGAAAGAAAGAGAGAGAAGAAAAAGGAAGGTAAATGTGTGAGTACATGTAGATGATACATCAAAACAATTTTACTGCTTTTTTTTCTCCTGTAACTGGCCATATTGGTACCTGTAATAGTTACTGTGATGGTTAATTTTATGTACTGACTTTACTGGACTAAAGAATGCCCAGATCGCTTGTAAAACATTGTTTCTGGGTATATTTACGGGTTTCTGGAAGAGATTAGCATTTGAATCATTAGATTGTGTAAACCAGATCCCCCTTCACCAATGTGGGTGGGTATCAACCAATCCAATGAGGATCTGAATAGAACAAAAAGGCAGAGCAAGTATGAATTTTCTCTCTCCTCTTGAGCTGGGACATCTATCTTCTCCTGCCTGGAGACAATGGCATTCCTGGAGACACTGAAGCTCTGAACCTTTGAGCTCTAAGACTGCAACATCCCCTTTTCCTTTGGTATGGTATGTGTACCTTTCAGTCCAAGCTGGCTATCTTTTTGCTGATAAATATAAATATTAATACATATACATACATACACACACACACTTGTAAAAATTCTGGGAATCTTACTGGTGCTCCCTCCATTTGACAAACCCGTATCCACAAATCTCCTTCTGGCCTCTTCTGAGTAGCCGAGGGACAGCACCCTTAAGCATCTTATTAGCTCTGTTGTTTAATTGAGAGAACCATGAAGCATACTCTTAATAAAGGGTGTAGTGTCAGTGCTCTAAGGAACCATCATTCTGAGGTTTTAACAAAGGAATTTAAAGTCACATTTTCATGTCATCTTTAGACTATACGTTTTGAAGAGTGCCCTGGATATAATCTTTGCTTGGAAACAATTATTTTCAGCATCATTTTCCAGCTGTAAAGGCTAAGAATTTTCAAACCCATCAAGTCCTGCCTCCTCCTTGTTTAACAGTCCATTCCTCAATTTCTCTCTCATCTCACACTTTTCTAGAAAGAGCAAGAATAACCCAGGCAGCATCCTCAATGCTGCTTGAAAAACTCCTTAGTTTACCCCATTAATTAGGCACATGTTCTACCCTTACTCATTCTTGGAAGCAAGAGTGCTGCTAAACTTTCTGCTTCTACTTAACAGTGATCTCCTTCCTCGTTTCTAAGACAGTTTTTCTTACTCTTAGAAGCCCACACTGGCTGCTTTATTAAAGCCTATGAATCTTCTAGAAACAATTTTTTCAAGGTACTTTAGGCTTTAACTTACATGTGAACTGTCTTCACATGACTGCCTAGTTCCAAAGATACACTCACATTTTATTTTTAGTTATGACAGCACCCTATTCTTGGTATCAAACTCTGTATCAATTATCTATTTCTGCATTTAAAAATTATTTCAAAACTTAGTGGCACAAAACAACAAAAATTTATCATTTCACGGTTTCAGTGGGTTAGAAATTTGGACACAACTGGATACTTTTGGTTCAAGGCTTTCATGAGGTAGCATTCACAATTTCAGTTGGGATATTATTTCCATGTGAAAGGTTGACTGAGGGAGTACATTTTTAAACTCAGATTGTTGTCTGCTGGCCTTGGTTGCTTACCATTTGGGCCTCTCCACAAAGCTGACTCATAATACGGGACCTGGGTTCTCCTGGAGTGAGTGATTTCAAAAGAAAATGAGAGCACTCAGGGTAGGAGCCACAGCTTTTGTAATAAACTGATCCCTTCTGCTATATAATATACATACAAGTGAGTCAATAAGCCAACCCCTCACTCAATGGAAGGTATTATACCTGGGTGTGAAAAACAATAGGGGAGGTTAATTAGGGACCACAACTGCCTACCACAGAACATATCAAGGTAAATCATGGTCCAGAAGGGGGTGCAAACAAGGTATTCAGAGTCTAGTAAAAGCCTCTGAGACAAGAGGGATAAGAATGAGCAGCTAAATATTTGATGGGGAAAAAAACCTTTTTTCTTTTTTTCTATACGTATGATTTTTAAAGTTTCTTCCTTGTTTCAAAGTTCTGTTGTGATAGTGTCTTTGTGTGAAATATGTAAGTAATCTAGGGATAATTACTAAAGTTAGCCATGAAAGCAATCTGAAATATCCTGGGAAGTCAAATACAGTGATGATCTTTGCAATTTGTGGTTGTGATAGCACTTAAGAATGCAGTTTCTATTGCAACTATCATTTATTTAACATCTATAATGTATCTTTCTGCTGCATATTCAATAAGATACTTCCAAACTTTGTATTTTTATCTTTTACTCTCTACGGGATTTAAGGCAAATTTAAAAGGTATACCTCTCACTTTTGCATTCCAGTAGACAGATCTTCTTTGCTTACAGCATGACCTGTGGCATTCCAACCCTTTTCTGTGTTGAGCCCTCAGCCTGGAACTCTCGCCACACAAATCCTCATCTCCTCACCATGCTTTCCCTGCCCCCCAAATTTATATCCTTTAATCCTTTTTTAAAAAATTATTTTAAAAGAATTTTATTGAAGTATAGTTGATTTACAATGTTGTGTTAATTTCTGCTGTACAGAAAAATGACTCAGTATACATATACATACATATATATATACTTGTTCAAATTCTTTTCCATTATGGTTTATCAAAGGATATTGAATATAGTTCCCTATGCCATACAGTAGGACATTATTATTTTTTTTTTTGGTTTTTTAACATCTTTATTGGCGTATAATTGCTTTACAATGGTGTGTTAGTTTCTGGTTTATAACAAAGTGAATCAGCTATACACAGACATATATCACCATATCTCCTCCCGCTTGCATCTCCCTCCCATTCTCCCTATCCCACCCCTCTAGCTGGTCACAAAGGACAGAATTGATTTCTCTGTGCTATGCGGCTGCTTCCCACTAGCTCTCTATTTTACATTTGGTAGTGTATATATGTCCACGCCACTCTCTCAGTTTGTCCCAGCTTACACTACCCTGTCCCCCATTCAAGTCCATTCTCTACGTCTCTGTCTTTATTCCTGTCCTGCCACGAGGATCTGTAGAACCAATTTTATTTTTAGATTCCATATATATTTGTTAGCATACGGTGTTTGTTTTTCTCTTTCTGACTTACTTCATCCTATATGGCAGAATATACGTCCATCTACTTCACTACAAATAACTCAATTTCATTTCTTTTTATGGCTGAGTAATATTCCAATATATATGTGTTCCACATCTTCTTTATCCATTCACCTGTCGATGGACACTTAGGGTGCTTCCATGTCCTGGCTATTGTAAATAGAGTTGAAATGAATATTGTGGTAAATGACTCTTTTGGAATTATGGTTTTCTCAGGGTATATGCCCAGCAATGAGATTGCTGGGTCTTATGGTAGTTCTTTTTTTAGTTTTTGGAGGAACCTCCATAGTGTTCTCCATAGTGGCTGTATCAGTTTACATTCCCACCAACAGTGCAAGAGGGTCCCCTTTGCTCCACACCCACTCCAGCACTTATTGTTGGTAGATTTTTTGATGATGGCCATTCTGACCATTGTGAGATGATATCTCATTGTAGTTTTAATTTGCATTTCTCTAATGATTAGTGATGGTGAGCATCATTTTATGAGTTTGTTGGAAATCTGTTTATCTTCTTTGGAGAAATGTCTACTTAGGTCTTTTGCCCGTTTTTGGACTGGGTTGTTTGTATTTTTGATATTGAGCTGCATGAGCACTTGTAAATTTTGGAGATTAATCCATCGTCAATTGATTCATTGCAAATATTTTCTCCCATTCTGAGGGTTGTCTTTTCGTCTTGTTTATGGTTTCCTTTGCTGTGAAAAAGCTTTTAAGTTTCATTAGTTAACATTTGTTTATTTATATTTTTATTTCCATTTCTTTACGGGGTGGGTGAAAAAGGATCTGCTGTGATTTTTGTCATAGAGTGTTCTGCCTATGTTTTCTTCTAAGAGTTTGATAGTATCTGGCCTTACATTTAGGTCTTTAATCCACTTTGAGTTTATTTTTGTGTATAGTGTTAGGGAGTGTTCTAATTTCATTCTTTTACATGTAGCTGTCCAGTTTTCCCAGCACCACTTATTGAAGAGGCTGTCTTTCCTCCATTTATATTCTTGCCTCCTTTATCAAAGGTAAGATGACCATATGTGTGTGGGTTTATCTCTGGGCTTTCTATTCTGTTTCATTGATCTATATTTCTGGTTTTGTGCCAGTACCATAGTGTCTTGATTATGCAGCTTTGTAGTATATTCTCAAGTCTGGGAGTCTGATTCCTTTAGGTCCGTTTTTCTTTCTCAAGATTGCTGTGGCCATTCAGGGTCTTTTGTGTTTCTATACAAATGGTGAAACTTTTTGTTCTAGTTCTGAAAAAAATGCCACTGGTTGTCTAATAGGGATTGCATTGAATCTGTAGATTGCTTTGAGTAGTATAGTGATTTTCACAATGTTGATTCTTCCAATCCAAGAACATGGTATATGTCTCCATCTATTTGTATCATCTTTAATTTCTTTCATAAATGTCTTATAGTTTTCGGCATACAGGTCTTTTGTCTCCTTAGGTAGGTTTATTCCTAGGTATTTTATTCTTTCTTTTGCAATTGTAAATGGGAGTGTTTCCTTAATTTTTCTTTCAGATTTTTCACCATTAGTGTATAGGAATGCCAGAGATTTCTGTGCATTAATTTTATATCCTGCTACTTTATCACATTCATTGATTAGCTCTAGTAGTTTTCTGGTAGCATCTTCAGGATTCTCTATGTATAGTATCATGTCATCTGCAAACAGTGACAGCTTTACTTCTTTTCTGATTAGGATTCCTTTTATTTTTTTTTCTTCTCTGACTGCTATGGCTAAAACTTCCAAAACTATGTTGAATAACAGTGGTGAGAGTGGACAACCTTGTCTTGTTCCTGATCTTAGAGGAAATGGTTTCAGTTTTTCAACACTGAGAACGATGTTGGCTGTAGTTTGTCCTATATGGCCTTTATTATGTTGAAGTAAGTTCCCCTATGCCTACTTTCTGTAGGGTTTTTATCATAAATGGGTGTTGAATTGTGTCGAACGCTTTTCCTGCATCTATTGAGATGATCATATGGATTTTCTCCTTCAATTTGTTAATATGCTGTATCACATTGAATGATTTTCATATATTGAAGAATCCTTGCATTCCTGGGATAAACCCCACTTGATCATGGTGTATGAGCCTTTTAATGTGCTGTTGGATTCTGTTTGGTAGTATTTTGTTGAGAATTTTGCATCTATATTCATCAGTGATATTGGCCTGTAGTTTTCTTTCTTTGTGACATCTTTGTCTGGTTTTGGTATCAGGGTGATGGTCATCTCGTAGAATGAGTTTGGGAGTGTTCCTCCCTCTGCTATATTTTGGAAGAGTTTGAGAAGGATAGGTGTTAGCTCTTCTCAAAATATTTGATAGAATTCGCCTGTGAAGCCATCTGGTCCTGGGCTTTATTTGTTGGACGATTTTTAATTACAGTCTCAATTTCAGTGCTTGTGTTTGGTCTATTTATATTTTCTATTTCTTCCTGGTTCAGTCTCGGGAGGTTGTGTTTTTCTAAGAACTTGTCCATTTCTCGGTTTTCCATTTTTTTGGCATATAGTTGCCTGCAGTAATCTTTCGTGATCCTTTTTATTTTTGCAGTGTCAGTTGTTACTTCTACTTTTTTATTTCTAATTCTATTGAGTCTTCTCCCTTTCTTTCTTGATGAATCTGGCTAAAGGTTTATCAATTTTGTTTATCTTCTCAAAGAGGCAGCTTTTAGTTTTATTGATCTTTGCTATCGTTTCCTTCATTTCTTTTTCATATATTTCTGATCTGATCTTTATGGTTTCTTTTCTTCTGCTAACTTTGGGGGTTTTTTGTTCCTTTTTGTCTAACTGCTTTAGGTGTAAGGTTAGGTTGCTTATTTGAGATGTTTCTTGTTCCTTGAGGTCGGATTGTATTGCTATAAACTTCCCTCTTAGAACTGCTTTTGCTGCATCCCACAGGTTTTGAGTCATTGTGTTTTCATTGCCATTTGTTTCTAGGTATTTTTTGATATCTTCAGTGATCTCTTGGTTATTTAGTAGTGCATTTTTAGCCTCCATGTATCTGTATTTTTTATAGATTTTCCCTGTAATTGATACCTAGTTTCATAGCATTGTGGTCAGAAAATATACCTGATATGATTTCAAGGTCCTTAAATTTACCAAGGCTTGATTTGTGACTCAAGATATGATCTATCCTGGAAATGTTCCATGAGCACTTGAGAAGAAAGTGTAATGTGCTGTTTTTGGATGGAATGTCCTATAAATATCAATTAATTCCATCTTTTTTAATACATCATTTAAAGCTTGTGTTTCCTTATTTATTTTCATTTTGGATGATCTGTCCATGGGTGAAAGTGGGGTGTTAAAAGTCCCCTACTATGATTGTGTTACTGTTGATTTCCCCTTTTATGGTTGTTAGCATTTGCCTTATGTATTGAGGTGCTCTTATATTGGGTGCATAAATATTTGCAAGTATTATATCTTCTTCTTGGATTGATCCCTTGTTCTTATGTAGTGTCCTTCTTTGTTTCTTGTAAGTCTTTGTGTTAAAGTCTATTTTGTCAGATATGAGAATTGCTACTCCAGTTTTCTTTTGATTTCCATTTGCATGGAATATCCTTTTCCATCCCCTCACTTTCAGTCTGTATGTGTCCCTAGGTCTGAAGTTGGTCTCTTGTAGACAGCATATATACAGGTCTTGTTTGTGTATCCATTCAGCCAGTCTATGTGTTTCAGTTGAAGCACTGAATCCATTTAATTTAAGGTAGTTATTGATACCTATGTTTCTATTACGATTTTCTTAATTGTTTGGGGCTTGTTATTGTAGGTCTTTTCCTTCTCTTGTGTTTCCTGCCTAGAGAAGTTCCTTTAGCATTTGCTGTAAAGCTGCTTTGGTGGTGCTGAATTTTCTTAGTTTTTGTTTGTCTATAACGGTTTTAATCTCTCCCTCGAATCTGAATGAGATCCTTTCTGGGTAGAGTAATTTTGGTTGTAGCTTTTTCCCTTTCACCACTTTAAATATGTCCTGCCACTCCCTTATGGCTTGGAGAGTTTCTCCTGAAAGATCAGCTGTTAACCTTTTGGGGATTCCCTTGTATGTTATTTTTGTTTGTCCCTTGTTGCTTTTAATATTTTTTTCTTTGTATTTTATTTTTACAGTTTGATTAACATGTGTATTTGCATGTTTCTCCTTGGATTTATCCTGTCTGGGACTCTCTGCACTTCCTGGACTTGATTGACTATTCTCTTTCCCTTATTAGGGAAGTTTTCAACTCTAATCTCTTCAAATATATTCTCAGTCCCTTTCTTTTTCTCTTCTTCTTCTGGGACCCCTGTAATTCAAATGTTGGTGCATTTAATGTTGTCTCAGAGGACTGTGAGACTGTCCTCAATTCTTTTCATTCTTTTCATTTATTCTGTTCTGTGGTAGCTATTTCCACTATTTTATCTTCCAGGTCACTTATCCATTCTTCTGCCTCAGTTATTCTGCTATTGATTTCTTCTAGAGAATTTTCAATTTCATTTATTGTGTTGTTCATCATTGTTTGTTTGCTCTTTAGTTCTTCTAGTTCCTTGTTAACTGTTTCTTGTATTTTCTCCATTCTATACCCAGGATTTTGGATCATCTTTACTATCATTACTCTGAATTATTTTTCAGGCAGACTGCCTATTTCTGCTTCATTTGTTATGTCTGGTGGGTTTTACCTTTCTCTTTCATCTGCTGTGTGTTTCTCTGTCTGTTTTGTGTTTCTCTGTCTTCTCATTTTGCTTAATTTACTGTGTTTGGTCTCCTTTTCACAGGCTACAGTTTCGTTGCTCCTGCTCTATTTGGTTTCTGTCCCCAGTGGCTAATGTTGTTTCAGTGGGTTGTGTAGGCTTCCTGATGTTGGGGTCTGGATCTTGTGTTCTGGTGGATGAGGCTAGATCTTGTTTTTCTGTTGGGCAGGGCCGCATCCTTTGACTTTTTTTGGGGGGTGTGTGTCTGTGACCTTATTATGTTTTTAGGCAGCCTCTCTCCTTATGGGTGGGGTTGTGTTCCTGTCTTGCTAGTTGTTTGGCATAGGGTATCCATCACTGTAGTTTGCAGGTTGTTGAGTGGAGCTGGGTCTTAATGTTGAGATGGAGATCTCTGGGAGAGCTTTCGCCATTTGTTATTACATGGAGCTGGGAGATCTCTGTTGGACCAATGTCCTGAACTTGGCTCTCCCACCTCAGAGGCACAGGCCTGACACCCGGCAGGAGCAACAAGACCCTGTCAGCCAGCCGGCTCAGAAGAAAAGGGAGAAAAATAGAAAGAAAGAAAGAAAAACATACAGTAAAATAAACTTGTTGAAATAAAAATTTAATTATTAAAAAAAATTAATAGAATAAAAGAAAGAAGAGAGCAACAAACCAAAAAACAAATCCACCAATGATAACAAATTCTAAAAACTATACTAAAAAAAAAAAAAAATGGACAGACAGAACCCTAGGACAAATGGTAAAAGCAAAACTATACAGACAAAATCACACAAAGAAGCATACACATACACACTCATAAAAAGAGAAAAAGGAAAAATATATATATAAAGAAGAAAAAAAAGAAGAAGAGAGCAACCAAATCAATAAACAATCTACCAATGATAGTAAGCTCTAAATACTAAGCTAGGATAAACATAAAACCAGAAACAAATTAGATGCAGAAAGGAAACCCGAAGTCTACAGTTGCTCCCAAAGTCCACTGCTTCAATTTTTGGATGATTCATTGTCTAGTCAGTTATTCCACAGATGCAAGGTACATCAAGTTGATTGTGGAGATTTAATCCACTGCTCCTGAGGCTGCTGGAAGAGCTTTCCTTTTCTCTTCTTTGTTTGCACAGCTCTTGGGGTTCAGCTTTGGATTTGGCCCTGCCTCTGCGTGTACGTCACTTGAGGGTGTCTGTTCTTCCCTCAGACGGGACGGGGTTAAAGTAGCAGCTGATTAGGGGTCTCTGGCTTACTCAGGCCCAGGAGAGGGAGGGGTATGGAATGCAGGGTGAGCCTATGGAATGCAGAGAGAGGCTAGCATGACATTGCAACAGCCTGAGGCATGCCATGTGTTCTCTCAGGGAAGTTGTCCCTGGATCACGGGACCCTGGCAGTGGTGGGCTGCAAAGGCTCACAGGATGGGAGGTTTGGATAGTGACCTGCGTTTGCACACAGACTTTTTAGTGGCTGCAGCAAGAGGCTTAGTGTTTCATGCCCATCTCTGGTGTCTGCACTGATAGCTGTAGCTCGTGCCCATCTCTGGAGCTCAGTTAGGCAATGCTCTGAATCTCCTCTCCTCACGTACCCCGAAACAGTGGTCTCTTGCCTATTGGGCAATTCTAGACATTTTCCCGGAATCCCTCCTGGCTAGCTGTGGTGCACTAGCCCCCTTCAGACTGTGTTCACGCAGCCTACCCCAGTCTTCTACCTAGGATCTGACCTCTGAAGCTGGAGCCTCAGCTCCCAGCCCCCACCCACCCCGGTGGGTGAGCAGAGAACCCTCTCAGACTGGTGAGTGCTGGTTAACACTGAGCCTCTGTTTGGGAATCTCTCCACTTTGCCCTCTGCACCCCTATTGCTGTGCTCTCCCCCGTGGTTCCAAAGCTTCCCCCATGCCACCCCCTGTCTCCACCAGTGAAGGGGCTTCCTAGTGTGTGGAAACCTTTCCTCCTTCACAGCTCCCTCCCAGAAGTGCAGGTCCCATCCCTATTCTTTTGTCTCTGTTTTCTTCTTTTTTCTTTTGCCCTACCCAAGTAAGTGGGAGTTTCTTGCCTTTTGGGAGGTCTGAGGTCTTCTGCCAGCATTCAGTAGGTGTTCTGTAGGAGTTGTTCCACATGTAGATGTATTTCTGATGTATTTGTGGGGAGGAAGGTGATCTCCAAGTCTTACTCCTCCACCATCTTGAAGGTCTCTCAGGCTCCTTTCATCCTTTAGTCTTTATTTTGAAAATGATTTCCAAAGGACTGTAACTTGTGGAAACATTACTAGAGTCCTATAAAACACTTCCTCAAAGATAACTCAAAGGCTTTGAATTATTTTGCTCAAATGAGTTTATAAAAGCTACTAGTTGACTGTTTAGAATCTACTTTGACTTGGGGGGAGTTAATTGCTTTTTGTTTGGTTATATTTCTTTTCTCACTCTGGTTGCTTATGTATTTCCTCAGATTATCAAGAATGATTGTGGTCTTTTATTTGCCAGTGTTAGAAATATGGAAATGTTATGTTTGCTTTCATTTCAGTCTTCTTTAAATGCCATTGTTTGTGCAAACTGTGGGCAAATAAGACTTCACTGTTAATTAGCATTCAAATAAGCTAATGATTCAAATATTTGCATATCTTGAAATTTATCAAAACTCAGTGTAAATTAAATGGCGATAGGATTTCAGGAAAGCAATGAAGAAGTGTAATTCTCAATTAGACATAAATCCAGACTAAAATGTAATATTTACTGATGAAACGACTAAACTCACTTGGCAAAACATTTTGAATACACTGAAAGCAGATATATATTAAAATCGTTTCTCCAAGAAGTTCTGAGAATTTAAGCTTAGTGACCAGGTAGAAATATTTTCTTTTTACAAATGAATCTTTCTTAAAGGGACACTTTCTTAAAGTCCTAGTTTTATTGTTTTAATATCTATATATCAGAAACTCCTTCTCATCATGAAAATTATTATTAATATTTTACAAAGAATAAAACATAAAAATGCCATGTTTCCCAAAGAAATTGATAAACATTTGACCGATTGTGAACATGGGTTACCTGCTGTGAATAGATAAAGTTGAATTTGTCCATTCACCCATATTTATTCTTAGAAAATGTAATGGAGCTGTTTGTATATCCGATAATATTGAACTAATTAAGTATACTGATAATAGGGATAGAACGCATTTAAATTAAAATCAAAATGTGCTAGCAAGTGAAGAAGAATTCAGTTACAAATAACGTGAGAGTAAAGGAATTTAATTTTCTCCAAAGTTTCATATTTTGTGCGTTTTAGGGATGAAGGCAGAGGAAAGGAGATAGGGAGGGGTTTGAGTTTTTGAAAATGCTAACACCTGAAAACAGGGTAAAAACACAATAATTGTTTTCAGGTGCCTAATATACTTAAACACTGTGTAATTATGAGCATATACAGTGAATGGTCATAACCCACTCTTCAGTGAATTGGAATTTATTAAAATAAAGTCAGTCATAATTCTTTGCTGTTTACAAAAGAGCATGATTTTTTCCCCATAGTTGTATCTAAAATATTCAAAGAATAACTTATAACACCCTTGAGGCTTTAAAAGCAGATTAAAATAAGTCAATACCTTGTGAATAAAATGCAGAATTTTTTAAACAATTATTTATAGCCTCTAATACAATAAATTGACCCATGCTTGTCAAGTCCTGATAATTATTAAGGAAGTTAAATATGCTATAAGGAAACTAATGAAAACAGCAAGAATATAACTATTGGGATGAAGTAAGCAGTATCACATTTACATCATCAGCACATCACATATCTTTTTAGGAGAATACTGTAAATCAGTGGTTCATATTGTGACATCAATTAAAACCAGAGTCTTTGAGGGAAAGACCACTCCCCTCAAGCCTTGCAGGTCCTGTCAGAATATCAGAGAAGGTGCACAGAAAAAGCCAGAAAGGCTGTGCTTCAATATTTCTCAAAAAAGCAAAACTATGAATAATGAAATCAGACATGGAATGTAGCAAACAAATTTCACTGATTTTAAATTCTTAATTTTGCCTTTACTTATATATGCTTTTAACTTTACCAAGTAAATGTTTTTTACAGAAAAATTTGATCTGAAAGTTAAGTAGAGTTTTGAAATATAAGGTAAATTTTTAAAAATAAAAATAGTATATTCTTCCTCCATATGACTTTCCTACATTATTTACTTTCCATCTTAGTTTGTTGTTTGCAAAATTTATAATTTATTTTGTATAACTATTGTATGTGAATACATTGCTAGATAACCACATATAACTTCTAAATTTATGTTAACTCTTTTCCTGAGTCATATTTACAGGATAGCTCAACTCCATCTTTATTAGGGTATTTTAGGTTATATGATATGCAATTTCCTGAAGACACAATTATATGTATGACTGTCTATCCTCACATGCAAGCATTACACTGGTAAATCATATATTAGAGCAAAGGAAAGTACTATAACTTAGGTATTAGAAGTTCACCTTGTTACAACAGTGAACATACATGATCGAGGACCAAGTGTAATTTCTGTCACCCAGTAAATAATAGGACAACCAATTAAATGCCTCTATAGTATTCCACAGATTGAAGACTGCTGATTATATAGCAATCTGTTGACAATATTATTGAGGAACCAGCTTCAAAGCAAATGAAGAAAAGTAAAGTTGACAGGAGGTGATTGTTTTAAATAGTATGATGTAGGAAGTAATCTTTGTGGTAAGAAAATAAAAGTTTAAATGGAAGCTGTCTTCAGAATTGCTTAAATTCTTCAAAGATCTTTGTGCTACACATGAGTGTCCTGATAAAGACTGGGTAAAAGAATCTTTATTTAATGGATTAGGGGACATTTTTGGATAGACCATGCAGTATGCCATATGCTAACTGAATTTCCACTATTAGTTTATCTTGCATTCACCACAAATGCTTTCTTTAAACATACACTTGGCTTACAAAGTATACACTTCCAGTTAGTTGTCAATTTTGTGGCTCATTGGAGTGGGAGTTTTTTCTAACTGAAGTGTACATCAAGGCAAATTGACACAAACCAAGGGCATAAACATGGATGAGTGAGCATAAATCTATACGTTGGTCTTCTACTTTCATTAAAACAATAAGAAATAAAAGATTACTAAAACAATGCATTTCTTCTGACATCTCAAAAATTCCAGACTGTTAGAAATTATAATCTGATATCAAATACTCAGTTTTATTTTTTGCTTGACATCTTAGGGATTCTAGGCCATTAGAAATATGTAATTTGAGATTAAAGAACACAAATTGCTTTGCTTAACTAAAAAATGATCATGTAGTCCTCTGACATGGAGAAAGCTATTAAAGTGAAGTCAGGTATAAGAAAAAAATTTTTAATTTAAACTAATTTAAAAATTGAGAAATAATGATGACTAATAAGGTCATAAAATGTGTTTAGACCCTATGCATTATATTAATTCCATTTCAATTAATTCCAAGTAATGAATGCATGAGCAGTTTAAAACTAAGAAATGGTTATATTTTGCCCAAACTTTGAGATAAGTTTATTTGCAGTTTAGGGAGAAATTTTAAGAAGTTATCAACTTTTCAAAATAGAGTGGTATAGCAGACCACTATTTGGGACTTACTCAACAGCCATTCTTCCCTGGTCTCCATTTCTAAGTTTGCAGAAATTTTATGTTACTCAGGTGTCAGGCACAGCTGAGTTTAGAGAAGATGAGATTTTCCCCAGCCTCAGGGAAGAAATCACAATTAGCCTAAGACAATTATTGCAATACCACACCCTTTGGAGAAAGTTGTCCATCTTATCCACCTCTAGCTATTTTCATGTAATGTGGAAAGTCTGCTGGAGGGCAAGTGTTATTGAGCTTCATCTAACCAAAACAACCACATAAAGAAATATTAAATGAGCTTGCTTACTTAGGCATGTTATCTTTACCACCTCTCAGTTCAGACTCTTGCTTCTTATATCTTTCATTTCAATTGCAATTTAGCTTGTTTCCCAGCACCTTCCTTATTCCACTTAAATTCATCTTCTTCACAGCTGTCAGAGTAAAATATTAAAAATGCAAATCTGACCACGTTTATCTCCTGCTTAAATTAATTCATTCACTACCCAATTATCTACAAGACCCAGTCTTCATCTTTCAACAGGAAATCCACCCATACCCATCTCCTTTTCCCCAGGATGGTTAAAATGTTCATTTTTCATTAAAAACATCAGTGTATGTGATTTCTCAGGACAATGTGAGTTTCTTGACTATAGTGGTGATTTATGTATTTCCCTATGCTCAGTACACAGGACAGTACATATAACATAAAAGAAACATTATAAATACTTGCTGAATAGTGAAATTAGTAGTATATCTATAATTATTTAAAAGGAACTCCTAACTTCAGTTCTTAAGGTTTAAATAGATCTCCGATCAACAAGGAAAATAGATTTTTGGGATACATCTTTTGTCACAGCATGCAATATCATCCATGTCTGTAGTATGGTACTATAAAACCATTTCACACTCAGTTCTGGAGGCAATTTGAGTATTATGCAACCTGATGTGAAACTCCGAGAGGAGATTTTGGGCTTCAGAAACTTTGACTCCCCTCAGGGGCATAAGAATCAGAAAGGAAGTGGTTACATTGTATTGTACTCTTCTAAACTCTCTTTGCTAATACAAATGTCTCAAAAACATCAGCTTCTCAATACACTTTTGGTCAATATGTGTTGAATCTTTGAGCTATTTGTACTGTACTTTATTCTATCTTGTGTGCCTTAACTGGAAATATATCTTTAATGCCAAAGAATTTATAGCATGTGTACTATTCTCTCTCTTACATCACAAGAAAAAAATTAATCTTCTAGTTCTAACAGCCATAGATTGAACAGACATCATTGAAAAAAGAAGTGGCACAATGCTGAAACATAGCAAGACACTGTTTTCAGATGATATGGCCAAAGGAAACAAAATAATCATCTGTCTTAAAAAAATTATTTATTAAATGTATTGCCACATTCATCTTTTAGTGTCAGGTCACTCATTTTTCTTGTGCTTTCACTAACTGTTTTTCAAGATTGTCTTTTTGTTTCTACATAAAATCTAATGACATTTTACTTTAATCTAGTTATAAGTGCAAATTTCAGCGAATTTTTACAAAGTAAACACATAATGAAACTACCATTCTGATAACATATTTGAAGGTTGTCATCCCTCTAGACCAGGGATTCCCAACCCACGGGCCACAGACCAGTACCAGTCTGTGGCCTGTTAGGAGCTGGGCCACACAGCAGGAGATGAGCGGCCGGTGAGCGAGAGAAGCTTCTTCTGTATTTATAGCCACTTCTCTTCACTTGCATTACCACCTGACAGCTGCCACCTGTCAGATCAGCTGCGACATTAGATTCTCATAGAAGTGCGAACCCTACTGTGAACTGTGCATGACAGAGATCTAGGCTGCCACACAAAAGTAAGTACTCTCCTGACTTTTGTCACCATGGATTAGTTCATATATTCTTGAACTCTAAGTAAACAGAATCCTACATTATGTCATATTTTATGTCTGATTTCAGTTGCTTAACATTACATTTTAAGATCTGTACAGATCATTGAAAGCAATAGGTTTTTTATTCTCATTTCTCTACAGCATTCATTGTTTGACAATAACATAATTTGTTTATTCATTTTACTTTGAGTGGCTATTTCAGCTGTATACAGATTGAGGCTAATGGGGATAATCCAATTATGAACATTCTAGAGCATGTGTGTTGGTACACAATTATATGCATTTTAGTTGTATGTATTTAAGATTTCAAATTATTGGGACACAAAGAATTCATAAATCTAGCTTAATAAAAAAAGATAAACAGTTTTTCAAAGTGGTTTGTATTGATTTTAACTAATATCTGAAGTATATGAATGTTCCATTTATTCTATATTATTGCCAAAAGTGGCAAAAGCTTCCTTTTTAAATTATAGCCATCCCTTAAAATAACATAACATCACTTTAATTTGCATTTCCCTGGTAAACCTGAGGTTAAACACAATGTCACATGTTTATTGGCCATTTGAATATCATCTTTTGATGTATGAAGTGCCTTTTCATTTTTATTAGGTTCCTTTTCTTTTTTTCATGTTAATATGTAGGGGCTTCTTACATTTTCTGTATTTGAATCATTTGTCAGATATATATTTTGGAAATTATTTCTGTGACTCTTTGACTTGCATTTTCACACTTAATGGTGTCTTATGATAAATTTAATTTCTTACGTAAATATATTCCAATTTATAATTTTTTATGGTCAAAACTATTTTAATACTGTTTATACAATCTTTGCCTTTTCAAGGACATAAAGATATTCTCCTATACTAAATTAGCAGGTTTTTTACTCCTTCCCAATTTATGTATACTATCTATTTAATATATATGTATTTATGGTGTGAAGTGTATGACAATGCTGCACAATATGGTAGCCATAGACAGTATATTTATTTAAATTAAAATTAATTAAAGTTTAAAATTTAGTTTCTCTGTCACATTATTCACAAATCAAGTTCTCAACAACCGTATGTAGCTAATGGCTTCCATATCCAAGATACGGAGAACATTGCCATCATACAGAAACTTTTGGACTGTGCTGGTCTAGAGTCACTTGTTTCCCTGTCATAAATATTTAATTGACCCAACACCATTTCTATTCTTCCCAAATCTATTTACAAAGAATATTTGTCACAAAACAACAGTCAACGTATGTGTAAAGAAAAAAATGTTGCCCGACATTCTAGTTCTACAAGGTCAAACCATTAGCTACTGCCGTCACTCACCAACAGTGCATCCTGAGGGGGAACTAAGGATCAAGAAAAACAGAAAGTATTCTGTGCTTTGGATATAGCAACCCCTAGATAGTTAAGATGTATATCAAAGAAAAAAATACAATGACTCTAGATTCTTCCATCTTCCCATATACAGAGAAGAACTAAAATCATTAACTTGATATGTCTATTCTTTGTGATTAGCAGTAATCTTTTTATGCTTGACTACTTGTTTCTCCCAGCAAAAAAATCTCATATATACCCTTATCTCTTAAGAGCATTTCCTCAGAGCTATGTGACAAACTGTCTCCCAGGCCATAGTCCTCAGTAAGGTCTCCAAATAAAACAAGTCATAATTTTTATGTTGTGTGTTTTTATTTCAGTCCATATATATGTAGGTTTGTCTGGGTTCTCTATTCCGTGCCACTGAATTATTGTCTGTTCTTGTAACTAAACCACATTCTGTTCATTGAGTAACATATTAAGTATTCCTGTTAGTATAAAGTCTCCAAATGTATTTTTCTTTTTCAAGATTTTCTAGCTATTTGTAGTCCACTGCATTTCCACAAAATGTACAGAATAATTTTGCCACTCTCTTCAACCACCCAGACAAGCTGCTTGAGTTTTGCTTGGGATTGCAATTAATCTAAAGATCAATTTGAGAATAATTAACATTTTACAGCATTTGATTCTTCCAATTCATGAACTTGGATTCATTTCATTTACTTAGGCTTTTAAATTATCTCAGTAACATTCTGTAGTTGTCTTTATAGAAGTCTTTGATTTCTTTTTAAATTACATTTTCAGGTAAATTTTTATATTATATTTTTGTTATTTTTATATTATTTCAAATAGTAGCACCAAAATATTGACTGTTGATTGCTTATCTCCAGAAATATGACTAATTTTCTAAATATTGACATTGTATTTGCAACTTTGAGTTCAAATATTAATTCTAAAAATTTGTAATTAAAAAATGTTCTTATTGATAATCCTGTCATTGGCATATAGTGATGTTTTCATGTGATGTTTTCCAGAATGTTTTGCATTTTACTTTTTGCATTATTTCAATGAATTGGACATCTAGGTCAGCACTGAATAAAAATGGCAGTAGTAAAAATATTTTTCTTGTTCCTGATCTTGAAAAATGTTTCAGTGTTTTTTGCCGTTAAGCATTGTAACTGAGATTGCAAAAGCTCTACTCTTATTGTACAATCCTTACAACTGTGGTCCATAAGAATCCCAACATCCAATATCTACATCATGAATGGGGAGAGACTTTTTCCTTGAAAACTGCCAAGTCCAACCATTTGGCGGGCTTGGAAATGCCAGGAAACTAACACCTCAAGGAAGCAACCCTTAACTACTCACTGGATCACAGTGGTATGTAAATATTCCTTTCCCTTGAGGCATGTGTTTTGAAGCACTTCCCACAGTTTCCCCATTAAAGTAAGCTTCAATTACCTACTGTGGTAGCCAGCTCAAAAACCCTCTCTTCCTGGAGTTCCTTCTGCATATCAATTCCCTCATTCATACTGGCTTCCCTATAACACCCAAATAAACGATTTCCTATTTGCTCTTGGATCCTTGCCTCTGCTTTTGCTTCTGAGTCAATGCAAACTAGGAAAAGTGTGATTTTTTCTTCTCTTACCTTTTTCAGATTAAGGAATTTCCTTTCTATTCTTGCTTGTTAAAGATTTTTTTTTCATGAATGTGTGTTAAATTTAAATAAATGATTTTCTTTTTTCTGTGAATGTGGTAAATTACATTGATTGATTTTCAAATAAACAAGTAAATTTGCATTTCTGGAATAAATGCAAACTGGCTATCACTTATTATTTACTTAATAGATCACATATTTGGTTTGCTAATAATTTCTTTAGAATTTTTACATCTAAGTTTAAAAGAGATCAGTCTGTAACTTTCCTTTCTTGCAGTGTATATGCTATGATTTGCTACTGTCAAAGAAAAATTGCACCAAAAGGAGTTAAAAAGGCAAGGGAGACTTGTTCAAGACTACTGCAATAGGGAAAGAGATTGAGCTCATCTCCACTGAAACAAAAGTCAGGAGTTTTTAATCACTGGGTGAACTAGTGGGAAAGTACTGGAGGATGCTAGGGAGAGGCTGGTCAATGGTGATTAGGCCATCTTGTTTACTAATTGGTGCTTACTGAAGACAGGCTCCTACAGAGCCTAGAAGATGGAGGTATTACCTTTCTTGATGTTTCTATTTCAAAGAGATGGCTCCTAGGTCCCTAGGAAAGACATTCTTGGGTTGCAAACTGACTAGAGGTTGGAGAAGATTAGCATCTCAAAGGGATGGAGAAAAGACTGATAATTACAAGTTTTTTTTAATTAAATGTTATAAGAAAAGAGAGGTCAGATCTATAGTCAAGAAGAAACCTATCTAATATTTAGTGAAACTGAGGGGACAATGGAAACTTTGTTTGGAACATTCCCAGATTCTGCCTTATGCATCTTTTCTTTTGGTTGGCTCTCATTTGTATCCTTTTGCTATTAGAAAACTATAATCATAAGCATAGCTCTTACCTCAGTTTTGTGAGTCATTCTAGTCAATTATCAAATCTGAGGGTGGTTTTGGTTCTCTCAAACTTGCAAACTGTGTCAGAAGTCTGAGCATATTTGCTAGTCTAGAGCACTGTTGCCTTAACATTAAGTTTGGCTAATTCCAAGTATTCAGATTAATCAAGTACTTTCATTGCACCCACCTTTATTAACATACTCATTTTCATTATTTTGTTTTTCTTTTAGTAATTATCCTAGACTTTATAATGTACATGACTGACTTATTCTCCTTTTAATTTAGGTCTCTTAGCTATGAATGCTTTTAGTTTTTGTCTGCCCAAGATTATTTCATTTATGTTTCACATTCGAAGGATATTTTCAGAGTGTAAAAATGTAGGTTGATCTTATTATTTTCAGTATTTGAAGCACAGATATATATATTGTCATCTGGATTACATTTCTTTTCCTACTGAGATATCAGCTGTGTTTTGATTATTGCTTATTTGACAGTAATGGTAATGTGTTTTTATTTCTGGCTTCATTTAAATGTTTCTCTTTGTCTTTGATATTTATTTACTATGATATGCCTCAATCTTGTTTGTGTCATAATTTTATTGCTTGGATTTGTAGTTCTTTTTTGAATCTGTAGATTGAGATTTTTGTCTACTTTGAAATATATTCAGTTGTCATAACTCCAAATATTGTTACTGACTCATTTTTCTAATGTTCTTCTCATTTTGGGACCCCAAATATGCAAACATCCAACTTTTTCTCAATTTCTGATATTGCCCTTATACTGTTTTTGATGTTTGCTATGTATTTTGCTCTCTGTGATGAAGTCTGGAATTTTCTCCTGATCTATTTTTTTCAATTCATTGCTTTTTTCTGTAAAAAGCAAAATCCATAACCAATTAAAAGAGATGGCTTTATTCAGGTTCTGAGCTAAAGAGACCATTCATTAATAAGGATCACCTAAATGAAAAGGAGGGGAAATTAGGGATTTTTAGAGGCAGACCAACAAAGAGCCAACAGTGAATCTTTTAAATGGCATGAGGAAGAACAGAGATGGGCCTTATCTGTGTCAATGACAAAAGATGAAGTTGAGCCTTGAATTGGGAGATATGAAAATAGACTGTGGTTTTCTTTCTTTTTTCTTTCTTTCCTTTTTTTTTTTTTGCTTAGCCTTTCCTCAGAACACAGAATCGTAGAGAGATTTTTCAACCCTCACTGCTTTATGGGAACATCGGGCTTAGATAAAGTTCAACATTGTCATCTCTAGCTGTGTTTAATCTACTTGATAAACGGACATATTATGCTGTTAATTTCACTTACTTTGTTTTGAAGTCCCAAAGCATCTATTTGATTTTTTAATAGATTCCACTTTCCTCATGAAATACAAGAATTTCTCATTTATTTTCTTGAACATGTTAACCACAGTAATTTCAAAGTATCTATAGTATAATGCCTCCAATAGCTATATTATCTATGGTCACGTTTCTATTTTTTCCCTCATGGTTCTCTTTCTTGGTGTAACTGCTTATTTTTGATTGATTTTAGGAAAAGTTAAAAAGGCCTTTCAAGATACTGTCATTCCTAGATTAGATTCTGTAGCCTCTGTCAGGAAGCTCACGTAGAGAGAATCACCTCTTTCCCATCAGTGACTGCCTACTTAAAATAGGTATATAGTCTTAGGAAACTCAGCATAATTTTGTTTTATTTTATTCTCTTCAAATGTCTCAACTGAAAGTCTAAGGTTTTTACTACGGCCCCTCTTCCTGGATCTCCAGATCTCCTACTTTTGTCTTCCAGAATCATAAGACTCCCTTAAATTTTTCCGTTTTTAATTTACTTTTTCCTCTGGTCTTTAAGCTCCTGTCTTTCACAGATTCTCTATTCCTGTCTTCCTTGAGCCTCCTTCTTGCAAGAGACTCACTCCTGAAGTGCTGGCTGCTTTTTCACTTTTATGATGCCTTTGAACCAAACGTATTTCTAAATTAATTTTTATGGCTTTTCTAGTTGTTCTTGGCAGAAGCAATGCCTATGACAGGCTACCCCATCATAGCCAGAACAGGAAATCTGTTTCCACTAATTTTTTTTTTGCTACTTTCCTTAAATTGAAACAAAATTGTTTTAAAAATATTTCAGAGATATATTGACCTACAATTTGTTTTTATTGCAGTGGCAAGTAACACTGTCTCTTCATTGACTATGCTGAAGCATATTTGCTAAAATTTCAAGTTGTACTCACTCTTAAAAAATAATCTGCAGAATCACAGTAAGATGATTTTTTTTAAAGCAAACCAACTGGACTGAAAACAACAGCCAATGTCTTTTTATAGTGTATAATTGTTTTCCTTGAGTCATTAGTGCTTCCATCCATGAGTAGAACAATTATGTGTTTTGAATAATTAAAAAAGATCTGTTGCTTGTTGATTTTGGATTTGTTTGCCTGACATATTGAATTAAATATTAAGTTAGTGAATGGCATATGGCATTTCTTCACTGAAACATGGCACATATGGCTTTTTCTTGGTGTACAGACCTTGTTTTCAACCAATTTTATAAGCTGTGCAGAATGAGTGAATTCAGGAATAGATTGTTCAAGATTTATAAATCACATACATTCAATGATTGTTTTCTTTGACAAGATAAATCCAGACTCATGAATAATAAATATTTATGAAGATGAAAACTTTTTCAGAATTCTAAATTTAGAAACCATATGCTGGCTAACTGCCTCATTGTAACTTTCTTCTGTCTTTGTTAGCTTGATATTGTCCAGTTCACCACATTTTTCATGGCTTCTCACTAGCTCAATTTTGTCTGTTTCTATCAATACAATTTGGCATATGAAAAATGCATACCACCGTGATATTCTACAAATTATTAACTAATCCAATTGTGTGCGTTGCTATCATATCTACATGTTCAATGAATAAGATTTTGGGTTTTATTCCTATTCTTAGAGAATTTAGCATGACATTTTATCTTGTATCACTTGGATATTCCCCCATATATAAGCACCTCAATAAAAAATTAAAACAAGTAGAAGAAAAATCACTGGAATCATTAAATGTCATTTCATGTAAACAGATGAAAACTGGTTAAGAGAGATAATAATTTTAAAACTTTTTGAATTTTTTGGTAAAACTCTACTAGATAATCATGATGAGAAATATGAGAGCACAAGAATAATCCTGAAAATGGAGCAATGATGACATTTTAAGTTCTTTGAAGGAATGGATTTTGGTCTACAGAACTTCTTCATATATTTTCCATGTAACCCTTTGCTTTGTGCATACTAGAAGCTCAAATATATGGTTTATATTTATGAAATAATATTTCATGAGATTTCCTTAAAACTTAGCTGCAACTGAAAGACAGTAAAGATAAGTGGTCTTCTGGTACTCCTGATTAGAAGGAAATAATTTTTGTAATTACTTGGTCTCTATTCTCATTTACTTATAAGAACTTATTTCCAGTGACCTCCATTTTACTAAACTTTCTTAACTTTTCCTTTCTCATATGGTCATGGATAAAGGCAGCCATAAGAGAAATCTGTGTGAGATTTGGAAAGCTGAAGTGGATACTTGACATTTTTTTTAACATTCTGACTGTTGAAGTAAAGCTAAGATCTTTGCAGCTCACTCAAATTTTCATCCATATGCTCATCTTGCTGGTGTAGGGAAGCAGCTGGGCCCTTGGTTACTGAGGTTCTTGACAGATCTGTGCTTCAGCTTCTGCACACCGCAACCCATAGAGAAGGGCAGCTCTTTCATGAAGGGTGCCCAGATTATAACATAGGTTGCTCACATCATTAAGATTGGAGACAATGAGTCACAGGTGTGGGTTCTACTTTGTTCTTATGGGTTCCATTTTGTCCTCATGGGTTCCTGTTTATCTCATTGGTTCCTATTTATTCTTATGGATTCCAGTTTTCCCTTAATCTTCTCAAATTTAATACACTATTTCTTTCCATATCCTGGCCTGATTTCAACTCCAACATCAGATGCAGAAGCAACAGCCTTAAATAAACTGCTTAAGCAGCTTTGATAATTATGTAAGCTCTAATACCTATAAAAAAGCACTTACCCTGTATCACTCATTGTGGTTCTTGTCCTCTTATTAAACCCTCAATTATAAAAAATCTGGTAACACAAGTGATTCTAGGGGATGAGGACCTTAAGAATAAGTTATCTGAATTGGTTGTACAGAACTGTTTCTCTGATTTGATTAGTTTTAAAGATGTTAATGACCCTGTTACTAGTAGCAAGTGGGTCAGTAGAAGTTCATGCCATGAAATGACAAAAGAGCTATTTAAATTATCATCTAGAGATATCTGTGATCAAGTGCTATAGAAGGTAAGTCTTTGGATGACTATATAGTTGCTGCCATAAAACATAGTAGTAAAAGTATGGAGTACTATGAGATTTGTTGTTTATTTCTAAATATGCTAGGGACTTGGGGAAACAAACTGAAGAGCTTAGTACTTTAAAGTCTTAACTCAGGCCTTCTCTGGTGGTCCAGTGATTAAGACTTCACCTTCCAATGCAGGGGGTGCAGGTTTGATCCCTGGTTGGGGAGCTAAGATCCCATATGACTCATGGCCAAAAAACCAAAACATAAAAAAAAACAAAAAACAAAAGCAATGTTGTAACAAATTCAATAAAGACTTAAAAAAAATAATAAAGTCTCAACTCAAGTCTGGGTCAGGTAAGGGACAAGAATGCTTCTATGACCTCCTGAAATGAAACCCTTGTATCCTCTATCCATGGAACTCAGATCTGAAAATAAAACCTTATTCCACAAGTGAATGAATTATAATGCAAATTACATTTCTGTTATCATGTCTTTTGTTTAACTTAGAGCATTGATCTGGAAGAATAGGGTCCCTCAAAAATGGTAAGGATCCTTATGAGCATATTCTGATGAAGCTGGAGACTGCAAACCCATATATTATCCTGAGATCCTTTTACCATTATAAGTAGATGCTCCTCCCTTCTGAAGAGGTTGGTATCCTTTTGCTTGAATAACCTGAAACAGCCTCCTCTGAAGCATTTGACTTACATGGAACTACTGAAACTCCTTAATAACTACCACATCATCTCTCATTGCTTCTGAACTCATAATCAGATTCAAGTCCTGGTAGGCCAGAAAGGGTAAACCCAAAAGTGTACCACATGAGAAAGTACAGTAAGTATCAAAAAAAGTAAAATTTATGCTAACTTGTTATCAGCAGAAATTTTGAGAACATTTGTAAGAATATGTTCTAACATTACTGGAACATAATGGAATGAAGATAATGTTAGACTGGGCTGAATTCTTTTTCATGAGTGCACTAAGCAGAGATTCTGGATTCAATGTACTATCATGAAGGGCTGAGAATGGTTTTAGCATTGTTCTTAGTTAACTGAAAAAAAAAAAAACCCAAAGACGGCCTACACCAACAGAACTGAAGTGCTAGAATTTTCTTGGTATATTATGCAGGAATGCATTTAAAGGCTTAGGATGTTTTAAATGCTAGAATGAATTAATAATATAAGACTTATTCATAGACACTCCAACTCCATATTAACCACAGTCACTGAGAGAGTACAAAGGATGATCCCCTCACCAAGACCGTAAGAAACACACATTGAGAGAAACCTCAGAAAAGAGCACTTTGGTGCCCATTCCTTGTACACAGAAGCTAGAGGAGTTGCAGGCTCTGCTCAGAGGTTTGTGTAGAACCAGGTGCTCCTGCAATGAACACACATAACTGCTGATCTGCTAGCTCTTCTTGTTGCCACAGAACAACAGTCAAGCCTGCAGTTCCTCCAGCTCCCTCTGCATGATATCATTCAAAAAAGGGAGATGACTCAAATCAATAAAATTAGAAATGAAAAGGAAGCTACAACTGACACCATGGAAATACAAAGCATCATAAGGGAGTACTATAAGCAACTTTATGCCAATAAAATGGACAACCTGGAAGAAATGGACAAATATTTAGAAAGGTACGACCTTCTAAGACTGAACCAGGAATAGAAAATATGAACAGACAAATCACAAGTAATGAAATTGAAACTGTGATTAAAAATCTTCCAACAAACAAAAGTCCAGGATGACAAGCCTTCACAGGTGAATTCTACCAAACATTTAAAGAAGAGATAAAACCTATTCTTCTCAAATTCCTCCAAAAAATCGCAGAGGAAGGAACACTCCCAAACTCATTTTTTGAGGCCACCATTACCCTGATACCAAAACCAGGCAAAGATATCACAGAAAAAGAAAATTACAGGCCAATATCACTGATGAATATAGATGCAAAAATGCTCAACAAAATATTACCAAACAGAATCCAACAACACATTAAAAGAATCATACACCATAATCAAGTGGGATTTATCCCAGGGATGCAAGGATTCTTCAATATATGCAAATCAATCAGTATGATACAGCATATTAACAAACTGAAGAAGAAAAACCATATGATCATCGCAATAGAGGCAGAAAAAGCTTTTGACAAAATTCAACACCCATTTATGATAAAAACTCTCCAGAAAGTGGGCACAGAGGGAACCTATCTCAACATAATAAAGGCCATATATGACAAACCCAAAGAAAATATTATTCTCAATGGTGAAAAACTGAAAGCATTTTCTCTAAGATCAGGAACAAGACAAGGGTATCCACTCTCACCACCATTATTTAACAGAGTTTTGGAAGTCTTAGCCACAGCAATCAGAGAAGAAAAAGAAATAAAAGGAATACAAACTGGAAAACAAGTAAAACTGTCACTGTTTTCAGATGACATGGTGCTATACATAGAAAATCCTAAAAGATGCCTCCAGAAATCTATTAGAACGAATCAATGTATTTAGTAAAGTTGTAGAATACAAAATTAATACACAGAAATCTCTTTCATTCCTATAGGCTAACAATGAAAGATCAGAAAGAGAAATTAAGGAAACACTCCCATTTACCATCACAACAAAAAGAATAAAATACCTAGCAATAAACCTACCTAAGGAGGCAAAAGACCTGTACACAGAAAACTATAAAACACTGATAAAAGAAATCAAAGATGATACAAAGAGATGGAGAGATATACCATGTTCTTGGGTTGGAAGAATCAATATTGTGAAAATGACTATAATATAAAAAGCAATCTACAATTCAATGCAATATTACCAATGGCATTTTTCAAAGAACTAGAACAAAAAATCTTCAAATTTGCATGGAAACACAAAAGACCCCACATAGCCAAAGCAATATTGAGAAAGAAAAATGGAGCTGTTGGAATCAGGCTCCCTGATTTCAGACGATACTACAAAGCTACAGTAATCAAGACAGTATGGTACTGGAACAAAAGCAGAAATAAGATCAATGAAACAGGATAGAAAGACCAGAGATAAACCCATGCACATATGGTCACCTTATTTTTGATAAAGGCAACAAGAATATATATGGAGAAAAGACAGCATCTTCAATAAATGGTGCTGGGAAAACTCGACAGCTACATGTAAAAGAATGAAATTAGAAGACTCCTTAACACCATACACAAAAATAAACTTAAAATGGATTAAAGGCCTAAATGTAAAGCCAGACACTATAAAGCTCTTAGAGGAAAACATAGGCAGAACACTCTATGACATAAATCACAGCAAGATCCTTTTGACCCACCTCCTAGAGAAATGGAAATAAAGACAAAAATAAAAAAGTGGGGCCTAATGAAACGTAAAAGCTTTTGCACAGCAAAGGACACCATTAACAAGACGAAAAGACAACACTTAGAATGGCAGAAGTATTTGCAAATGAAGCAACTGACAAAGAATTAATCTCCAAAATATACAAGCAGCTCATGAAGCTCAATATAAAAAAAAAAAAAAAAGCAATCAAACAATGGGGAGAAGAACTAATAGACATTTCTCCAAAGAAGACATACAGATAGCCAGGAAGCCCATGAAATGATGCTCAACATCACTAATTATTAGAGAAATGCAAATCAAAACTACAATGAGGTATCACCTCACACCAGATAGAATAGGCGTCATCAGAAAATCTACAAACAACAAATGCTGGAGAGGATATGGAGAAAAGGGTACCCTCTTTCACTGTTGGTGGGAATGTAAATTGATACAGCTACTATGGAAAACAATATGAAGGTTTCTTTAAAAATGAAAAATAGAACTACCACATGACCCAGCAATCACACTACTGGGAATACACTGAGAGAAAACCATAATTCAAAAAGACACAAGCAAAAAGGCAGGGAATATGGCAGAAGAGTAAGACACGGAGATCACCTTCCTCCCCACAGATACATCAGAAATACATCTACACGTGGAACACTCCTACAGAACACCTACTGAACGCTGGAAGAAGACCTCAGACCTCCCAAAAGGCAAGAAACTCCCCATGTACCTGGGTAGGACAAAAGAAAAAAAAGAATAAACAGAGACAAAAGAATAGGGACGCGATCTGCACCAGTGGGAGAAAGCCGTCAAGGAGGAAAGGTTTCCCTACACTAGAAGCCCCTTCGCGGGCAGAGACTATGGGTGGCGGAGGGGGAAGTTTCGGAGCCGCGGAGGAGAGCGCAGCAACAGGGGTGCACAGGGCAAAGCAGAGAGATTTCTGCACAGAAGATTAGTGCCGACTGGGGCTCACCAGCCTGAGAGGCTTGTCTGCTCACTCGCTGGGGTGGGCGGGGCAGGAAGCTGAGGCTCCGGCTTCAGTCGGAGCGCAGTGAGAGGACTGGCAGCATGAACACAGTCTGAAGGGGTTAGTGCACCATGGCTAGCCAGGAGGGAGTCCGGGAAAAAGTCTGGACCTGCCGAAGGGACAAGAGACTTTTTATTCCATCTTTATTTCCTAGTGCACGAGGAGAAGGGATTAAGAGCACTGCTTAAAGGAGCTCCAGAGACGGGCATGAGTCGTGGCTAACAGCGCGGACTCCAGACACTGGCATGAGACGCTAAGGCTGCTGCTGCCACCGCCAAGAAGCCTGTGTGCGAGCACAGGTCACTCTCCACACCCTTCTTCCAGGGAGCCTGTGCAGCCGGCCACCGCCAGTGTCCTGGGATCCAGGGACAACTTCCCCTGGAGAACGCACAGTGTGCCTCAGGCTGTGGCAACGTCACACCGGCCTCTGCCACCACAGGCTAGCCCCGCACTCCGAACCCCTCCCTCCCCTTGCCTGACTGAGCCAGAGCCCCCGAATCAATGGTTCCTTTATCCCCACCCTCTCTGAGCAAAGAACAGACGCCCTCCGGCAACCTACATGCAGAGGCGGGGCCCAATACAAACCTCAACCCTGGGAGCTGTGCGAACAAAGAAGAGAAAGGGAAATCTCTCCAAGCAGCCTCAGAAACAGCAGATTAACTCTCCAAAATAAACTTGATGTACCCTGCATCTGTGGAATACCTGAATAGACAACGAATCATCCCAAATTGAGGAGGTGGACTTTGAGAGCAAGATTTATTATTTTTCCCCTTTTCCTCTTGTTCTGAGTGTGTGTGTGTATGCTTCTGTTGAGATTTTGTCTGTATAGCTTTGCTTTCACCATTTGTCCTAGGATTCTATCCATCCATTTTCTTTTTTTAACTTAAAAAAGATTGTTTTCTTAATATTTTTTTATTTTAATAACTTTATTTACCTTACTTTATTTTATTTTATCTTCTTTCTTTCTTTCCCTCTTTCTCTCTTTCTTTCTTTCTACTTTTTCTCCCTTTTATTCTGAGATGTGTGGATGACAGGCTCTTGGTGCTCCAGCAAGGCATCAGGGCTGTGCCTCTGACGTGGGAGAGTCAATGTCAGGACACTGGTAAACAAGAGACCTCCCAGCTCCACGTAATATCAAACAGCAAAGATCTCCCAGAGATCTCCATCATAACACCAACACCCAGCTTCACTCAACGACCAGCAAGCTACAGTGCTGGACACACTATGCCAAACAACTAGCAAAACAGGAACACAACCCCACCCATTAGCAGACAGGCTGCCTAAAATCATAGTAAGTCCAGAGACACCCCAAAACACACCACCAGACGTGGACCTGCCCACCAGAAATACAAGATCCAGCCTCATCCACCAGAACACAGGCACTAGTCCCCTCCAGCAGGAAGCCTACACAAACCACGGAACCAACTTTAGCCACTGGGGACAGACACCAAAAACAATGGGAACTATGAACCTGCAGCCTGCAAAAAGGATATCCCAAACACAGTAAGACAAGCAAAGTGAGAAGACAGAAAAACACACAGCAGATGAAGGAGCAAGATAAAAACCCACCAGACCTAACAAATGAACAGGAAATAGGCAGTATACCTGAAAAAAAATTCAGAATAATGATAGTAAAGATGATTGAAAATCATGGAGATAGAATAGAGAAAATGCAAGAAACATTTAACAAGAACCTAGAAGAATTAAAGATGAAACAAGCAACGATGAACAACACAATAAATGAAATTAAAAATACTCTAGAAGGGAACAATAGCAGAATAACTGAGGCAGAAAAAAAGATAAGTGACCTGGAAGATAAAATAGTGGAAATAACTACTGCAGAGCAGAATAAAGAAAAAAGAATGAAAATAACTGAGGACAATCTCAGAGACTTCTGGGACAACATTAAATGCACCAACATTGGAATTACAGGGGTCCCAGAAGAAGAAGAGAAAAAGAAAGGGACTGAGAAAATATTTGAAGAGATTATAGTTGAAAAGTTCCCTAATATGGGAAAGGAAATAGTTAATCAAGTCCAGGAAGCACAGAGAGTCCCATACAGGATAAATCCGTGGAGAAACACGCCAAGACACATATTAATCAAACTATCAAAAATTAAATACAAAGAAAACATATTAAAAGCAGCAAGGGAAAAACAACAAATAACACACAAGGAAATCCCCATAAGGTTAACAGCTGATCTTTCAGCAGAAACTCTGCAGGCCAGAAGGGACTGGCAGGACATATTTAAAGTGATGAAGGAGAAAAACCTACAACCAAGATTACTCTACCCAGCAAGGATCTCATTCAGATTTGATGGAGAAATTAAAACCTTTACAGACAAGCAAAAGCTGAGAGACTTCAGCCCCACCAAACCAGCTTTACAACAAATGCTAAAGGATCTTCTCTGGGCAAGAAACACAAGAGAAGGAAAAGACCAAGAATAACAAACCAAAAACAATTAAGAAAATGGGAATAGGAACATACATATGGATAATTACCTTAAATGTAAATGGATTAAATGCTTCCACTATAAGACACAGACTGGCTGAATGGATACAAAATCAAGACCCATATATACGCTGTCTCCAAGAGACCCACTTCAGACCTAGAGACACATAGAGACTGAAAGTGAGGGGATAGAAAATATATTCCATGCAAATAGAAACCAGAAGATAGCTGTAGTAGCAATTCTCACATCAGACAAAATAGACTTTAAAATAAAGCTATTAGAAGAGACAAAGAAGGACACTACATAATGATCAAGAGATTGATCCAAGAAGAAAATATAATAATTGTAAATATTTATGCACCCAACATAGGAGCACTTCAATACATAAGGCAAATACTACCAGCCATAAAAGGGGAAATCGACAGTAACACATTCATAGTAGGGGACTTTAACACCCCACTTTCACCAATGGACAGATCATCCAAAATGAAAATAAACACAAGCTTTAAAGGATGTTTAAACAAGATGGACTTAATTGATATTTATAGGACATTCCATCCAAAAACAACAGAATACACATTTTTCTCAAGTGCTCATGGAACATTCTCCAGGATAGATCATATCTTGGGTCACAAATCAAGCATTCGTAAATTTAAGAAAATTGAAATTGTATCAAGTATCTTTTCCAACCACAATGCTATGAGACTAGATATCAATTACAGGAAAAGATCTGTAAAAAATACAAACACATGGAGGCTAAAAAGTACACTACTTAATATCAAAGTGATCAGTGAAGAAATCAAAGAGGAAATTTTAAAAAACTGAGAAACAAATGACAATAGAGACACAACGACCCAAAACCTATGGGATGCAGCAAAAGCAGTTCTAAGAGGGAAGTTTATAGCAATACAATCCTACCTTAAGAAACAGAAAACATCTCGAATAAACAACCTAACCTTGCACCTAAAGCAATTAGAGAAAGAAGAACAAAAAAACCTGAAAGTTAGAGAAGGAAAGAAATCATAAAGCTCAGATCAGAAATAAATGAAAAAGAAATGAAGGAAACGATAGCAAAGATCAATAAAACTAAAAGCTTGTTCTTTGAGAAGATAAACAAAACTGATAAACCATTTGCCAGACTCATCAAGAAAACAAAGGGAGGGAGAGGAGCTTGAAGATGGTGGAAGAGTAAGACGTGGAGATCACTTTCCTCCCCACAGATACACCAGAAACACATCTACACGTGGATTAACTCCTACAGAACACCTACTGAAGGCTGGCAGAAGACCTCAGACGTCCCAAAAGGCAAGAAACTCCCCACATTCCTGGGTAGGGCAAAAGAAAAAACAGAGACAAAAGAATAGGGACGGCACCTGCACCAGTTGGAGGCAGCTGTGAAGGAGGAAAATTTTCCACACACTAGGAAGCCCCTTCGTGGGCGGAGACTGCGGGCGGCGGAGGGGGGAGCTTCGAGGCCGCGGAGGAGTGCACAGCAACGGGTGCGGAGGGCAAAGCGGGGAGATTCCAGCACAGAGGATTGGTGCCGACCGGCACTCACCAGCCCGAGAGGCTTGTCTGCTCACCCGCCAGGGCGGGCGGGGCTGCGAGCTGAGGCTCGGGTTTTGGTTTTGCTGGGAGCGCCCGGAGAGGACTGGGGTTGGCGGCTTGAACATAGCCTGAAGGGGTTAGTGCACCACAGCTAGCCGGGAGGGAGTCCGGGGAAATGTCTGCACCTGCCGAAGAGGCAAGAGACTTTTTCTTCCCTCTTTGTTTCCTGGTGCGCGAGGAGAGGGGTTTAAGAGCGCTGCTTAAAGGAACTCCAGAGATGGGCGCGAGTCGCGGCTAAAAGCGCGAACCCCAGAGACGGGCGCGAGCCGCGGTTAAAAGCACGGACCCCAGAGACGGGCTAAGACTGCTGCTGCCGCCACCAAGGGGCCTGTGTGCGAGCACAGGTCACTCTCCACACCCCTCTTCCGCGGAGCCTGTGCAACCCGCCACTGCCAGGTTCCCGGAATCCAGGGACAACTTCCCCGGGAGAATGCCTCAGGCTGGTGCAACTTCACACTGGCCTCTGCCGACGCAGGCCCGCCCCGCACGCAGTGACCCTCCCTTCCCCCCCGGCCTGAGTGCGCCAGAGCCCCCGAATCAGCGACTCCTTTAACCCCGTCCTGTCTGAGCAAAAAACAGATGCCCTCCAGCGACCTACACGCAGAGGCAGGGCCAAATCCAAAGCTGAGCCCCTGGGAGCTGTGAGAACAAAAAAGAGAAAGGGAAATCTCTCCCAGCAGCCTCAGAAGCAGCGGATTAAAGCTCCACAATCAACTTGATGTACTCTGCATCTGTGGAATACATGAATAGACAAGGAATAATCCCAAATTGAAGAGGTGGACTTTAGAAGCAAGATCTATGATTTTTTTCCCTTTTCCTCTTTTTGTGAATGTGTATGTGTACACTTCTGTGTGAGATCCTGTCTGCATAGTCTTGCTTCCACCATTTGTCCTAGGGTTCTATCCGTCCATGGTTTTTTTAAAAAATTTTTTCTTAATAATTAATTTTAACAACTTTATTATACTTTACCTTCGTTCTTTCTTTCTTTTTCTTTCTTTCCTTCCTTCCTTCCCTCCTTTAGACAACGAATCATCCCAAATTGAGGAGGTGGTCTCTGAGAGCAAGATTTATGATTTTTCCCCCTTTACCTCTTTTTGTGAGGGTGTATGTGTATGCTTCTGTGTAAGATTTTGTCTGTACAGCTTTGCTTCCAACATTTGTCCTAAGGTTCTATCCATCCCTTTTTTTTTTCTAAATAAGTATTTTTTAATTCAGTAACTTTATTATACTTTATTTTATATTTACTGTATCTTCTTTGTCTTTTTTCCTTCTTTCCCTCCTTCCTTCCTTCCTCCCTCCCTTTCTTTGCTTCTTTCTTTCTTTCTTCCTTCCTTCCTTCCTTCCCTCCCTCCTTTCCTTCTTTCTTTCCTCATACTTCTACTAATTCTCTCTACTTTTTCTCCCTTTTATTCTGAGCCGTGTGGATGAAAGGCTCTTGGTGCTCCAGCCAGGAGTCAGGGCTCTGCCTCTGAGGTAGGAGAGCCAACTTCAGGACACTGGTCAACAAGAGATCTCCCAGCTCCACATAATATCAAACGGCGAAAATCTCCCAGAGACCTCCATCTTAACACCAGCACCCAGCTTCACTCAACGATCAGCAAGCTACAGTGCTGGACAACCTATGCCAAACAACTAGCAAAACAGGAACACAAGCCCACCCATTAGCAGAGAGGCTGCCTAAAATCATACTAAGGCCACAGACACCCCAAAACACACCACCAGACGTGAACCTGCCCACGAGAGAGACAAGATCCAGCCTCATCCACCAGAACACAGGCACTAGTCCCCTCCACCAGGAAGCCTACACAACCCACTGAACCAACCTTAGCCACTGGAGACAGACATCAAAAACAGTGGGAACTACGAACCTGCAGCCTGCAAAAAGGAGACACCAAACACAGTAAGACAAGCAAAATGAGAAGACAGAAAAACACACAGCAGATTAAGGAGCAAGATAAAAATGCACCAGACCTTAAAAATGAAGAGGAAATAGGCAGTCTACCTGAAAAAGAATTCAGAATAATGATAGTAAGGATGACCAGAAATCTTGGAAATAGAATGGACAAAATGCAAGAAACAGTTAACAAGGACCTAGAAGAAATAAAGATGAAACAAGCAATGATGAACAACACAATAAATGAAATTAAAAGTACTCTAGATGGGATCAACAGCAGAATAACTGAGGCAGAAGAATGGATAAGTGACCTGGAAGATAAAATAGTGGAAATAACTACTGCAGAGCAGAATAAAGAAAAAAGAATGAAAAGAACTGAGGACAGTCTCAGAGACCTCTGGGACAACATTAAATGCACCAACATTTGAATTATAGGGGTTCCAGAAGAAGACAAGAAAAAGAAATGGGACTGAGAAAATATGTGAAGAGATTACAGTTGAAAACTTCCCTAATATGGGAAAGGAAATAGTCAATGAAGTCCAGGAAGCACAGAGAGTTCCATACAGGATAAATCCAAGGAGAAACACGCCAAGACACATATTAATCAAACTATCAAAAATTAAATACAAAGAAAACATATTAAAAGCAGCAAGGGAAAAACAACAAATAACAGACAAGGGAATCCCCATAAGGTTAACAGCTGATCTCTCAGCAGAAACCCTACAAGCCAGAAGGGAGTGGCAGGACATACTGAAAGTGATGAAGGAGAAAAACCTGCAACCAAGACTACTCTACCCAGCAAGGGTCTCATTCAGATTTGATGGAGAAATTAAAGCCTTTACAGACAAGCAAAAGCTGAGCGTGAGTTCAGCACCACGAAACCAGCTTTACAACAAATGCTAAAGGAACTTCTCTAGACAAGAAACACAAGAGAAGGAAAAGACCTATAATAACGAACCCAAAACAATTTAGAAAATGGGAATAGGAACATACATATCGATAATTACCTTAAATGTAAATGGAATAAATGCTCCCACCAAAAGAAACAGATTGGCTGAATGGATACAAAGAAAACAAAGGGAGAAGACTCAAATAAATAGAATTACAAATGAAAGAGGAAAAGTAACAAGTGACACTGCAGAAATACAAAAGATCATGAGAGATTACTACAAGCAACTCTATGCCAATAAAATGGACAACCTGGAGGAAATGGACAAATTCTTAGAAATGCACAACCTGCCACGACTGAACCAGGAAGAAATAGAAAATATGAGCAGGCCAATCACAAGCACTGAAATTGAAACTGTGATTAAAAATCTTGCAACAAACAAAAGCCCAGGACCAGATGGCTTCACAGGTGAACTCTATCAAACATTTAGAGAAGAGCTAACATCTATCCTTCTCAAACTCTTCCAAAATATAGCAGAGGGAGGAACACTCCAAAACTCATTCTACGAGGCCACCATCACCCTGATACCAAAACCAGACAGGATGTCACAAAGAAAGAAAACTACAGGCCAATATCACTGATGAACATAGATGCAAAAATCCTCAACAAAATACTAGCAAACTGAATCCAACAGTGCATTAAAAGGATCATACACTATGATCAAGTGCAGTTTATCCCAGGAATGCAAGGATTCTTCAATATACACAAATCAATCAATGTGATACATGATATTAACAAATTGAAGGAGAAACTATATGGTCATCTCAATAGATGCAGAGAAAGCTTTCCACAAAATTCAACACCCCTTTATCATAAAAAACCCTCCAGAAAATAGGCATACAGGGAACTTTCCTCAACATAATAAAGGCCATATATGACAAACCCACAGCCAACATCGTCCTCAATGGTGAAAAACTGAAAGCATTTCCACTAAGATCAGGAACAATACAAGGTTGCCCACTCTCACCACTCTTATTCAACATAGCTTTGGAAGTTTTAGCCACAGCAATCAGAGAAGAAAAGGAAATAAAAGGAATCCAAATCGAAAAAGAAGTAAAGCTGTCACTGTTTGCAGATGACATGATACTATACATAGAGAATCCTAAAGATGCTACCAGAAAACTACTACAGCTAATCAATGAATTTGGTAAAGTAGCAGAATACAAAATTAATGCACAGAAATCTCTTGCATTGCTATACACTAATGATGAAACATCTGAAAGTGAAATCAAGAAAACACTCCCACTTATCACTGCAACAAAAAGAATAAAATTTCTAGGAATAAACCTACCTAAGGAGAAAAAAGGCCTCTATGCAGAAAATTATAAGACACTGATGAAAGAAATTAAAGATGATACAAATAGATGGAGAGATATACCATGTTCTTGGATGGGAAGAATCAACATTCTGAAAATGACTCTACTACCCAAAGCAACCTACAGATTCAGTGCAATCCCTCTCAAACTACCACTGGTATTTTTCACAGAACTAGAACAAATAATTTCACAATTTGTATGGAAACACAAAAGACCCCGAATAGCCAAAGCAATCTTGAGAACAAAAAACGGAGCTGGAGGAATCAGTCTCCCTGACTTCAGACTATACTACAAAGCTACAGTAATCAAGACAGTATGGTACTGGTACAGAAACAGAAATATAGATCAATGGAACAGGATAGAAAGCCCAGAGATAAACCTACGGACATATAGTCACCATATCTTTGATAAAGGAGGCAGGAATGCACAGTGGAGAAAGGACAGCCTCTTTAATAAGTGGTGGTGGGAAAACAGGACAGGTACATGTAAAAGTATGAGATTAGATCACTCCCCAACACCATACACAAAAATAAGCTCAAAATGGATTAAAGACCTAAATGTAAGGCCAGAAACTATCAAACTCTTAGAGGAAAACATAGGCAGAACACTGTATGACATAAATCACAGCAAGATCCTTTCTGACCCACCTCCTAGAGACATGTAAACAAAAATAAACAAATGGGACCTAATGAAACTTCAAAGCTTTTGCACAGCAAAGGAAACCATAACCAAGACCAAAAGACAACCCTCAAAATGGGAGAAAATATTTGCAAATGAAGCAACTGACAAAGGATTAATCTCCAAATTTTACAAGCAGCTCATGCAGCTCAATAACAAAAAAATAAACAACCCAATCCAAAAATTGGTAGAAGAGCTAAATAGACATTTCTCCAAAGAAGATATACAGACTGCCAACAAACACATGAAAGAATGCTCAACATCATTAATCATTAGAGAAATGAAAATCAAAACTACAATGAAATATCATCTCATACCAGTCAGAATGGCCATCATCAAAAAATCTAGAAACAATAAATGCTGGAGAGGGTGTGGAGAAAAGGGAACACTCCTGCACTGCTGGTGGGAATGTGAATTGGTACAGCCACTATGGAGAACAGTATGGAGGTTCCTTAAAAAACTAAAAATAGAACTACCATATGACCCAGCAATCCCAGTACTGGGCATATACCCTGAGAAAACCATTATTCAAAAGAGTCATGTACCAAAATGTTCATTGCAGCTCTATTTACAATAGCCAGGAGATGGAAACAACCTAAGTGTCCATCATCAGATGAATGGATAAAGAAGAAGTGGTACATATATACAATGGAATATTACTCAGCCATAAAAAGAAACGAAATTGAGCTATTTGTATGAGGTGGGTAGACCTAGAGTCTGTCATACAGAGTGAAGTAAGTCAGAAAGAGAAAGACAAATACCGCATGCTGACACTTATGTATGGAAATTAAGAGAAAACAAAATGTCATGAAGATCCAGGGGTAAGACAGGAATAAAGACACAGACCTACTAGAGAATGGACTTGAGGATTTGGGGAGGGGGAAGGGTAAGCTGTGACAAAGTGAGAGAGTTGCATGGACATATATACACTACCAAACGTAAAATAGATAGCTAGAGGGAATCAGCCACATAGCACAGGGAGATCAGCTTGGTGCTTTATGACCACCTAGAAGGGTGGGATAGGGAGGGTGGGAGGGAGGGAGATGCAAGAGGGAAGAGATATGGGAACATATGTATATGTATAACTGATTCACTTTGTTATAAAGCAGAAACTAACACACCATTGTAAAGCAATTATACTCCAATAAAGATGTAAAAAAAAAAAAAAGACACAAGCCCCCCAATGTTCATAGCAGTGATCTTTACAATATAGACACAAGCCCCCCAATGTTCATAGCAGTACTCTTTACAGTAGTCAGAACATAGAGGCAACCTAAATATCCATCAACTGAGGAATGGATAAAGAATATGTGGTTCATATATACAATGGAATATTACTCAGCCATAAAAAGGAATGAAATTCAGTCATTCATATAGGTGTGGATGGACCTAGAGAGTGTCATACAGAATGAAGTATGTGAGAAAGAGAAAAACAAATATCGTATATTAATGCCTATATGTAGCATCTAGAAAAATGGTATACATGACCTTATTTTCAAAGCATAAATAGAGACACAGACGTAGAGAACAATGTATGGATACCACGGGGGAAAGCGACGGGGTGGGAGTATTTGGGAGACTGGTATTGACACATATACACTATTGATACTATGTATAAAATAGACAACTTATGGGGATATACTGTATAGCACAGGGAACTCTACTTAATGCACTGTGGTGACCTAAATGGGAAGGAAATCCAAAAAAGAGGGGATATATGTATATGTATAGCTGATTCATTTTGCTGTACAGTAGAAACTAACACAACATTGTAAAGCAACTATTCTCTAATAAAAATTAATTTAAAAAAATTTCTTCAGGGCTTCCCTGGTGGCGCAGTGTTTGAGCGTCTGCCTGCCGATGCAGGGGACACGGGTTCATGCCCCGGTCCGGGAAGATGCCACATGCCGCGGAGCGGCTGGGCCCGTGAGCAATGGCTACTGAGCTTGCGCGTCTGAAGCCTATGCTCTGCAACGGGAGAGGCCACAACAGTGAGAGGCCCGCATACCAAAAAAAAAAAAAAAAAAAAAAAACTTTCTTCAAATCCTGAGACAGGTGTGTATGTTGCTCTATAGTGAAGCTTTTCCTGCAGATCACTCACATTATTGAGATCTGAATTTGTCCGAGACAGATGTGGTTTCCAGTTTGGACTCCAACATGTCCTCAGGAGGTCCATATTTTTCCCTGATCTCCCTCACTTCATGTCTATCTTTTCCTTCCAACTACCAACTTGCTGATTTCAGGCCCCATATCAGACACAAAAGCAACCGTCTTACATAGAGCATCAAATTGGCTTCCACAATTTTATAAGATTTAATTCCTACTATAAATTTCTTATTCTACATCACTCATAGGCTCTGATTTTCTGATAAACTCTTACTAATACATCTGTCTATAACCCTGAAATACAGGGATTATACAACAGGTTCTCTTCAACCTCTCATTACAATGTTAAATTTTAATATTTTCTAGTCATTATGCTTAAAATAATTCAGTGCGTTATCTGTAGCTCTGTGAATGTGGTCTATTAGCAAACTCACTGTCTCTGAGTATGACAGGAAAACATGGCTGAGCAGAAACCAAAATGAGAAATATAATTAGGAGTAGTTGTTGCTTATTTTAGAGTAAAATGTCTTTTCAGGAAAAATGTAATTAATAAAAGTCTTGATCTCTTATAGTTTTATGGGCAGTGACATTGTGGAATCATCTTGAGAGATATTGTCCATATTATGGGTCAGTAAATATGTCTGAGAAGTGTCATATTTGGAAGAGCAATTTCATAAAGATAAAGGCAACATTTCTATCCTGTAAAGCCCAATGAAAGAACAGTCATAGATATAACCAGGAGTATATTTGGATATACAACAATTGATTATTATGGCCTCCATCTTCTGCCCATGTTCATGCCCCAAACAATGACAGGCTATAAAGCTTTTACAACTGTTGGAATCAGGAGGACAAAGGAGGAGAGTAGTAGAATGTGGATTGGAAGGCAATGTTGGTTGGGGAAATTTCAGGGAACCTCTTATTAGGAAGCAAGGAAATCAAGTGTGGATCCCTGCTTCCCCAGTATTCAATTCTCCTTAGGATAGGCTAATAAAATTAGTGCCTACTACTTGGGAACTCCAAGAATTTGTTTCTACTATTTAGAAGTTCTAATTACTCACAGGACCAAAACTGACCCCACTGATATGAAATCCAGATTGGGTAACACCCAGGACCAGGATAGATTTGGATGCTATTTTTCCCCTATTCAGCTTTCAGCAAGCTACCTGCACGAACTCATCCAGGTTAACTAATTTAACTCCAGTAATCTGAACCCATATTTTTGAACCACACGTTTTGCACTATGACTCTGTTTCTTTGCATTTGATTGATTTCTTCTCTTGGGCATAACAGCTATAATCCTGGATAACCAAAGAGCTTGGTCATTTAATATTTTCAATTAATAGAAGAAAGAAAAAATAGTGGATGCTAAAAGATTTCTCTCATCCCATCTCACTCCTCTCCCTGGGGAAAAAAGATATTTACATGCACAAAGGTAAAAATGGGCTTGGTTCCAAGGCATCACTAGTTACTGAAGAACTGCAATAAGTGGTTACTGAACGTACTTCTGACCTCAGAAGACCTTAGCTGGGGAGGTAAGAAGGTTAAGCATTAAGTAATGTTAAACTTAAAACTCAGCACATAGGACTGCACATTTGAAATTTCCGAACTAAGATAATTTCAACGTAAAAAGGCTGTAAGACTCTTTTCCTTGGGAATCAACAGATAATCATGGACACTCCCTGAGATCTTAGCTAAGAGCATAATTTCAACTTGGTAAATAGTTTATAATATCCCCAAGCCATGCTTACTCAATGCCATGCTTAAATGTTAAATATAAATCTATTTTTATTAAAAAATATGTGCTTATATCATACATATATATTTATATATCTATAGCTATATATGATGTAATATATATCTACATTTATCTATAATGTCTATATAGACATTATAGATATGTTTAGATATAGAAGATATGTTTATATTTATATCTAGATATATATTATGTATTAAGATATATAGATCTACAATTTATATATATCAACATCTATATATCTATCTATATTTATATTTCTAGATATATATCTAGATATATACCTCTATATAACATGTTTTTATATAGCTAGATCTATAATCTGTACATATCTAAATATATATATATGTGTGTATAATTACATATACAGATATTTGTAAATAAAAATAGATTTATATTTAACATTTAATCAGGGCTTTGCATAAGCATGGCTTGGGAGATATTATAAAATATTTAGTCAGGGAAAACATTTTTTCCCTGCTCTTAGCTAAAATCTCAGGGACTGTCCAGTACTGTCTTGTGATTCTAAAGGAAAAGAAAGTCTTAGCCATTTTAAGTTAAAAACATTGTATCAATTTAGTAATTTTAAATGTGTAGTCCTATGTAATAGATATGTTATATCTGTCTATATTATATATGTGTATATAAAATCTTTTTAGATTTATCTATATAGATTATATATTTATATCTAGATATATAGATATTTGTACATAGAGATATGTAGATATATCTAAATATCTAGATATCGATATCAATCTTAATGTAGATATACACACAAGCAGCTCTAGATATATACATTCTCAGTTAAATATTGATAATAACTGGGGTGAATGAATATGAGTATTTTAAAATACCCTTTGAAATTATAGCTAATTTAACTAAAACAGCATAGTGTTAACAGCATAGATTCTAGAAATAGGCTGGATTTGAATCCTAAGTTTACAAGTGAATGAAATTTTTCCATGTCTCAGTTTACTCCTCTGTATATTGGAGATTACAATAGTGACTTTTGCATAAGGTAGTTTTTAAGTCTTCAGGAGTTAATAATTTAAGATCTGGGAACAGTATCTAGAACATAATAAATTCTGTATGTGTAACTCTTGTTTGATATGAATTTAAATGATTTTTCTCTGCAAAAATAATATCAGTTCATATTTTTTTGAATTAGGGATATAGATTTAGTTCAAAGAATGAAGTAATGCAACTTCCTGGCAATGTCTAATTTTCCCTGTATTTCTATATTTGAAAAAAAGAAAAGAAAGCTTCTTAAAACTGTGTGGTTTCTACACAACACTGTGTTGCCTCAAATCAGCTATGGTGATAATTAAATCAACCAATTGTTTTTTTCTCAGCTGACATGATATTGAATTCAAATGTCATTTTACACAGGAATTTGATTTTTCCCACTGATTTATCTAGGTGAAGAAGTTATTTTGACATTGCACAAATTACAAGTGAGACAATGATATAACTCAAAAATTAGAGTTAAGATAAATTTCATCTGGATGACAGGAAAACAGCAACTTGAAAGATGTCTTACCCCTTAATGTATTTAACAATGGAAGGTTATTTTGGAAAGGAAAGATACAAGTTTTTAGTTCCATTTTAAATGCTTTTTACCAAGAGGAATAAAATAAGGTGGGAAAAGAACAAATGTAAAGATGTAGAAGAAATTTGCCTTTTGTTTTTTTGTATATTTGAAATTAGATTACTGTTCTACCTACTATAATATTGGTGTTGCCATTAGAAATAAATATGCTACGAGAACAAAAATATGAATAATTTTAAAATATAGAGAGATGAGTATAGTTAACTTATATTTGTATATTTCTTGATATTGTTATAGCTATTCCTGTATAGTCAGTTAACTGAAATCCATTAAACCATATTACAAAGGTAGATGTTAATTAGAAATTCATGTACAAATATAATTAATGTATCTAATGAATCCCTATTTTATGTACATAATTAAGGTATGCACTAAGAAAGAATGAAAAAAGTAACGAAGTCCTTGACATACAAGAATGTTGTGGGGAATGGGAGAAAATATTTGCAAATGATGTGACCGACAAGGGATTGGTCTCCAAAATTTACAAACAACCCATGCAGCTTAATATCATGAAAACAAACAACTCAATCAAAAAATGTGCAGAAGACCTAAATAGACATTTCTCCAAAGAAGAGATACAGATGGCCAAGAGGCACATGAAAAGATGTTCAATATTGCTAATTATTAAATAAATGAAAATCAAAACTACAATGAGCTATCACCTCACACCAGTCAGTATGGCTATCATTAAAAAATCCACAAATAATAAATGCTGGAGAGGGTGTGGAGAGAAGGGAACCCTCCTACACTGTTGGTAGGAATGTAACTTAGTACAGGCACTATGGAGAACCGTATGGAGATTCCTTAGTAAACTAATAATAGAGCTAGCATATGATCCTGCAATCCCAATCCTGGGCATAAATCTGGAGAAAACCATAATTTGAATAGATACATGCACCCCAATATTCATTGCAGCACTGGAAGCAACCTAAATGTCCATCGACAGATGAATGGATAAAGAAGATGTGGTACATACATACAATGGAATGTTACTCAGTCATTAAAAAGAATGAAATAATGCCATTTGCAGCAACATGGACAGACCTAAAAGTTGTCATACTGAGGGAAGTAAGTCAGACAGAGAAGGACAAATATCTTATGATATCACATATGTGGAATCTAAAAAAAAAAAAAATGATACAAATGAACTTGTTTACAAAACAGAAACAGACTTACAGACCAAGAGAAAGAACTTATGGTTACCAGGGGGGAAGTGTTGGGGGGGAAGGGATAGTTAGGGAGTATGGGACTGACATGTACACACTACTATATTTAAAATGGATAACAAACAAGGACCTACTGTATAACACAGGGAACTCTGCTCAATATTATATAACAACCTAAATGGGAAAACAGTTTGAAAAAGAATAGATACATGTATATGGGCAACTGAACCACTTTTCTGTACACCTGAAACTAACACAACATTATTAATCAACTATACTCCAATATAAAATAAAAAGTTAGAAAATAATGTTGTTGGGTTTTTTTCCAGAATAAAAATTAGAAAATCATGTTCGTGTGTGTGTGTGTTTTAGCAACATAATCCTATGCATGCCAGCTAGAAACATTTTACTTAAATTCCTTGTTCATAAAATAAAAACTATAGTACTCTCTCCTTTCTATCTCAGAATAAATGCAATGTTCTATGTGAAATCATGTTTATTTATTGGAAGGAGAGAATGTGTAATGAGCAATATTTCCATTAGCAGAGTGAGTCCCATTGTAGGAAGGAGTAAGCCATCTTTTCCATTTGACAGGAAAAATTAGTGTCAAAATTTCCTCCCTCCGTATTATCTTTCTTAATAAATATGATAATTTTAATAGAATTTACTAATTTTTTTCTGAGGAAAAGACATTATAAATGGGAATAAAATTGCATTTCAAAATATTATAAAAAGTAGGACAAAGATTCTAACCCATAGCTTCATTATGTAATAGAAGGAGAAGTCAATTAAATTAAATGACAGTTTTGCCTTAAGATTAAATGAGTTCCTGACATTAATCTTTATTACCATGGCTGATGGTAAATTATCAATTCCAAGGACTCTTTTTATTGGACATAATTATTCAGATTTACCAGGTGTCTCTAAAGAAGATGTTATCAAATAACTTGTTCAACTTCAGTGTTGTAAATAATTGGGACAGGATGGTTTTCAGCCAAGGTCATATAAAAAATAAAGAGCACACAGGAATGTCTGACAAGGTAATATGTTCATAAAATCTATCAGCTTTCCTGAGACACTGAAAAATTTCTATTGTCAGCATGATATTCTCTATTATGTCTATATCTGGATATAATATTCCTTTAAGAATGAATACCTTGAAATATATCTATGGTATGCATTCTTAATAGTGGTATTAGGGCTAATAGAAATGAAATATTTTTGAAAGTAGATAGTGTTCAAGTGGACAACTCAATAAAATGAGAAAATAAAAATATGTTTAGCTTCTCTTCTCTTGACCAAAAAAATGGATTTCAACTTTTTTGAAAATCATCTTTCAAAAAAAGTTTATAGTTGAAAAGAGTTCTGTTAACATGTCCTCTTGCATTTATGCCTTTCTCTCCCACTGTATAAGAAGGAATGGACCTGACTTTTTGCCTACATCTATAAAAATGTCACCATCTTTAGAATAAAAACATGAATGTACATGCAATACAAAAATTTGTTGCAATGAAAACAAACTGATCCAAGAAAAGTTAAGAGCTTGATTCAAATAATCAACTAAAAATTAATTTTGATGAGGTTAATTTTAATAATTGGATATTACAAAGTGCATTTTAAGACAGTTCTACTGATCCTTAAATCAACCATAATGTATTGTTAACTTGCACAAACAAAAGCATTCACAGACAAATAACTATTCAAGGTCTCCATCAGGACCCCTTTGAGATTCTGTTCCTCCAGTAAACTCAACCTCATCTCCAGTCAGCTGTAATTCCTTAGTAATTTGAATTTCCCAAACACTTATCTCTTCCATTCAGTTGTAAATTAATCATGGATAGCAGGACTGCATTTATTTAAATCATGCCATACTAATTTAATTTGCCTGTGTGTTTTGTTTTACCTACAAGATATTAAACTTCCAGATGGCAATGAATTCTATCTAACCTTTTCTATCACGGTACCATGCCACATATTTGGGTGCTCTTAATACATCTGTAGCTTGACCTTGTACATGCATGCCAGCATTTTATTCTTTTTCTTCAAGGAGAAGCCTAACATAAAATTTGTAATTAACTACTATACCATTAATCTCAATAAACACTAGTTTATCTTAATCTCAATTTCATTAGAAAAAATAAATCCTGCCAAATGCATGATATGTATGAAAACTGTTAGTTGCCTCATTTTTAAAGATAATTTTCTAATGGCATTTTACTGTCTCTCTATTTAGCATCTCCTCTGATACCCTATATATTTGGGAAAAGCAACACAGATGTCACCTCCTCCAGGAAGGCTTCACTTGTCCTCAGTCCCCACCACCAGCCTGTGCTCTCAGATATACTCCCATAGTTGCTGCATATGTCATAGCACATGTTTTCTCACCATGCTATCATTACTTTCCAGAAGATTTGCACTGCATTCCATGCCTGGCATGACACACAGTATCTGGAACCTCAAGGACTAAGCCACCTCCAACTAAAATGTGATTAGAAATTTAATTTATTCATCCAAGTGTCTAGCCATGTGTCTATCTACCTGCATCTGGCACAGTGCTTGTTAAAATATCATTAAATGCATACTGGTGTGTTGTAGTACTTTTTACATATTTCTGAAGTTTAGCACAATAACACGCTGTGAGATTCCAGCGACAACACATTCTGAATTGATGGATATTTGAGGAGGTCCAGTAAGTAGCACTACGAAAAGTAAGACAAAGGATTAAAGCTGGGTTTAAATATCTACAATACTACTGAAGATGCTGAAGTATTAGAGAAAGGGCTTATTCTGTGAGTAAATGCTACCTTGTACCAGCTACTACAGTCGTGTAGATTCACCAGAGAATCACAGGAACTGCTAGACCAGTGAAGTCTCCTGCTGTGTGTGTGAAGGTAGGTGGGGTAGGTAAGGGTTGTCTGGAAAGTAGAAAAGCTTTGCTCTCTGTAGACAGACTGGCTCCATAGAGAAGAAAGGAGGAGGAAGGTAGGCTGAAAGTGACCAAATTGTTCTCCTGAAATTACCAGTCTGGCATAATTTTCCAACTCCTCTGTTGTAGAATGAGTGACAGGGTAGAGAGAGACCATGCTTATTGAACTTTCTGCATATGGAAAGAGATGGCAAGAGCAGGTAAGAGACATTTTTAGTCCCATTGAATGAACAGAACAAGTAAACAAACGTATTTTTATCAGATTCTTGTGTCAAGAAGAATATATATATATATATATATATATATACACACATATATATACATCACCATGAAATATCACCATCTTTTTTTTTTCTCTCAAATGAGTGATCAGTGGCAAATGAAAACATGAAAAAAACAAAATAACAAAAAATGTAAGTTCAGACCCAATTCTAGCAAATATCAGAAGGTGGGAAAACATAGTATAACCTAGATTCATGTTTCAAATCTAATGGACAGTGGCTATAATACAGCCACCATTTTTTGATATATGTCCTGCCAGTAAGTATGACTTAAATTTAAAGACGTTGAATATTTGCCAGATGTAATTCAGTTTATAAACCATAAGTTCACTCTCATTCAGCCTCTTCATTACTTATATTCTCCTGCTGTCTCCTGACTGACTCTTTTCCACTTCCATAATTACCTCATTCTGTCTTTCCATCTAGTCCCAGATCAGTTATGTTTTGACCTTCAATATTCTTTTTGGAAACATATAACACTATCAAGTCTCCTTCTTCTGTAAATCCCTGTTTTACCTTGAGGGAAATATGCATATACATATGTGATACACTTTGGACTAAGTGTCCTGATAGCATTTTTTTCTTGCAGCTCAGTAACATTATACTGCTCTATTTTACAGAAAGCAGAAAATTTTACGAGTTCAGTTTAGTTTGTATTCCAAAGCAGTAACTGAAATCGTCAATTTGCTCCATTTGCTTACAAATAAGCAATTTAAGGCTTGAATGAATTCTTTTAGTGATTACAGTCTTCAGCAAGAAGACATGATATTTAATATCTTAAAAATAAATATAACTCTAGTAAATTTAGGGAGTCAAATGATGAATAATACGAGAGTATGCACATTGCAAAGGGACAAAATAAGTTCACATCACACAAGAAAAATTACTATTAATAAGAATGATAATGGTATTATTACCTGTGTCAGTGTGCTCTCATACCCAGGTAACTTCCTTATATAATAAGTGCACATTCTACCCAATTGATGGTAAGCCTAAAGTATGTGATGACAGGTGAGTAAATTTCACTTTGAGCTGTCTGTGAGGAAAATATTATTTAAACACAATATCTCAAAATAGTATTGAGAATAACTTCTTACTTTTTGAACATTGTAACTAGCCCTGTTTTTATTTTCTGATCATTTGGAGATATATGATTTTGGTGAACCATAGCATAACGTAATTTGCATCTTGATGTGTGAGTTTAAAGAGTAAGATATAGTCCAACTTACTTATATTTTTAACTTGTGATTTTTTTCTGCAAATAAGTAACAAATTTAGCCTTTAAATATGAAGTTATAAACTTTTTAGGGAAAATATTTGTTTCTCCATTAATTTAAAGTATATTAGGTTATTTTCTAAAGTCTTGTTTCTACAAACTTCTCTCACTGCAACACAAATTGTATAAAGTGGCTAAAGTGCTTTCGAACGTATCTTAAAATTTTTATTAATTTAAGTTTAGCACAGGATTTTGAAAGCCTCAGCATTACTATTTTATAAATTATCAAAAAAGTGTAATGATCAAAAGAGATTCTATAATTGAATCACCATTGACTAGATTATTTAAAACGAAATGTAACAGATGATACATTATTTTTATTGAGTAAATTAATTTTAATCGGGATTTAGCTGATATAATAGCAATCATAAGAATTGGGTAATATATAGGTTTTTTAGTTACTTGTTAGATGTGGCCACATCATCCGATGTCTAGTAACTCAGTATTTGGTAGGAATCTACAGGTATGGATTTATTCAATTTCCCATTTTCACCAGTCTGGGTACGTTAATGATATTGGTTTGATTTTTTCTTTTATGCTCTGATTCTGAAGCAATGATTTGTGAATTCGAGGTACTATTCAAATTATTTAATTGCAAGTTAACACTGCCTTCCTCATACTCTTGGAACATCATTTATCTACCCACTCTGCCAGTATTTATGGCCATTGGTAATAGAATATCACCACTTTGTTTTTAATCACGACCATTTGATATTTAGAAATATCTTAGAATTAAACTCAACTACCAGTTGTTAACTTGGATGGTTTTATATTCCTTATGCAGCAATAGACCTTCACAGAACATAGGCAATCCAGTGCCCTACATTTGTCACAAATATGACAAACACTCAGATAGTTTAACACTCAGATAGTTCACAAGACATTCCCCCTGCCAGAGTATTAAACAAGAGTCTCTCAAGTTAGCCCCTTCCCGACATCACATCCATTACATTTAATGGGATAGCAGAATGAGAGGAATATTATCAGGAGAAACTGGATAAAACTAGTTTCTAGATGTTTTTCTTTTGTTTTTTAGTCCTAGAAGAAATTCTTTCATTTTATCTCTGTCAACTTCCTTGGCATCTTACAATTTTTAGCATTAGCTCATAAGCACTCAGGCCTCTGGTAAGTGGGTTCCTCTTGCTAGTTCAGAAGAGTGTTACAATATAGAGAGGTAAGGAAAAAGATAAACAATGTTCCAAGTCAAGAGGAAGACCATTTACCATGCGGGAAGAGGGTGGGTTGTTCAAGGAAAATTAAGCTAGAGAACATAAAACAGAATGACCAGGGGTCAAAACAATGTGTTTCTTGATCAGAGATGCTGATGTGAGACCACAGACTATTACTCTAATTTGCGTAATAACCACCCTGTCATACATTTTTTTAACTTAAAAAGAAAATCAAACAAAAAATGTGATCGACCACTCTTTTTTGGACAACTGGAACTTTACTAACAATAATACTTGATACAAGTCTTCAGGGAACTAGTGTTTACAGTTATGTAAAGAGAGATTCAGAATACATGAAAATAAATGTAATAATTGAGACATATTTATAAAGTGTAAGGTGATCAAAATAGCAATAGTTCTTGTCGGTTTGAAGTGTCCAGCATCATTCCTTAATATTTTTAATATTTGAAGTATTGGAACATTTATAATGATTCCTACTACAGTCATCTTTGGGTAGCTGAGAAAATATTTACAGTCATTAATGACAAAGTCCTAATTTATTGAATATTGATTAGATAAATTATCTAGTGTCATCTATATAAAACCTAACTAGCTGTAGGAGAGCCTTTTGAAATGACTTAGCAAATTTTGTGGAATAGAATAAAGGGAAGTTAGGATGTAAGGATGGAGGGAGTATTCATATATGAGTATTCATATATGCCACATTTCTCCAAAGAAGATGTACAGATTGCCAACAAACACATGAAAGGATTCTCAACATCACTAATTATTAGAGAAATGCAAATCAAAACTACAATGAGGTATCACCTCACACCAGTTAGAATGGGCATCATCAGAAAATCTACAAACAACAAATGCTGGAGAGGGTGTGGAGAAAAGGGAACACTCCTGCACTGCTGGTGGGAACGTGAATTGGTACAGCCACTATGGAGAACAGTATGGAGGTTCCTTAAAAAACTACAAATAGAACTACCATATGACCCAGTAATCCCACTACTGGGCATATACCCTGAGAAAACCATAATTCAAAGAGAGTCTTGTACCACAATGTTCATTGCAGCTCTATTTACAATAGCCAGGACATGGAAGCAACCTAAGTGTCCATCAACAGATGAATGGATAAAGAAGATGTGGCACATATATACAGTGGAATATTACTCAGCCATAAAAAGAAATGAAGCTGAGTTATTTGTAATGAGGTGGATGGATCTAGAGACTGTCATACAGAGTGAAGTCAGTCAGAAAGAGAAAAACAAATACTGTATGCTAACACATATATATGGAATCTGAAAAAAAAAAGAAAAAGAAAATGGTCAGAAGAACCTAGGGGAAAGACGGGAATAAAGATGCAGACCTACTAGAGAATGAACTTGAGGATATGGGGAGGGGGAAGGGTAAGCTAGGACAAAGTGCGAGAGTGGCATGGACATATATACACCACCAAATGTAAAATAGATAGCTAGTGGGAAGCAGCTGCATAGCACAGGGAGTTCAGCTTGGTGCTTTGTGACCACCTAGAGGAGGGGGATAAGGAGGATGGGAGGGAGGGAGACACAAGAGGGAAGAGATATGGGGATATATGTATAACTGATTCACTTTGTTATAAAGCAGAAACTAACATACCATTGTAAAGCAATTCTACTCCAAAAGAGATGTTAAAAAAAAAAAAATGAGCTAAGCTGAAGAAGGATTTGCCATTATCTTTTTTTTTTTTTTTTTTGCGGTACACGGGCCTCTCACTGTCGTGGCCTCTCCCATTGCAGAGCACAGGCTCCGGACGCGCAGGCCCAGCGGCCATGGCTCACAGGCCTAGCGGCTCCGCAGCATGTGGGATCTTCCCGGACCAACCCGCGTCCCCTGCATCTGCAGGCGGACTCTCAACCACTGCGCCACCAGGGAAGCCCCTGCCATTGTCTTATAAAATTGTTCTGTTGAATGAGCGCTTGTGACTTATCAGAAGCTCACATTTTCTTCTCTAAGTAATGAATAGATAAAATAGCCATAGGAAAGTCTAAGATTATCTCAAATAATTAATTTATTTTAAATGTAAAACTTTTGTTATGGAAAGTAAAAAAATAGACAAATTCCCATCTTCACACAAAATTTACATAAGTAAATCATATTAAGAAAATCTCTCTTGGAAAAATAAAACCTTCTAATGATCCCCACAAAGTTATCTGGTTAAAAATCCATCTCTGGTCACAGAAAAGAAATTGTTAGTATTATTAACTACTAATAATTAAAAGTTATAGTGGGATGGGGAGGAGATAACCTTGATAAACTTGATGTAGAAAATTGATTACTGTTAATTTTTCTATGTTTGTTTGTTAAAATTGACGCACCGTTTCACTCCTCCCTGTATCCACACTCTTTGCAATGTGACTTCACAAAACTTCTCATCAAGATATGATGTTCATTCTCCCTATCCTGGCAACTTGGTTGCCCTTATGATTTACTTTAAAAGAAGGCAGTAAAAGTCTCATTTCCAGTTCTGAACATAGGCCTCAAGAGGTCTTGTACAATTCTGTTTTATCTCTGGACCTTGCACTGCCACATGAAGAAGGCTAGCCTACTGGATGATGAAACTAGGGTGACCCATTTACTTCTGTTATTTCAGAAGACAGATAGTCATACATCAGACATGAGAATGAGGGCTTCCTTTACCAGTCATCCTCAGGCCACCTACCAGCTGACCACAGACACATGAGAAATCCCAGGCAAGCTTGGCCAAAAACAGAAGAATCACACAAATGACCTATACTCTTAAGAGCAGTAATACACATCTATTATTTTAATCTGCTGTGCATTTGGGGGTGATTTGCTATGCAGCAATGTCTAACTGATACATGTCTTTTCCAACAATGAAAAGGAAATCATATTTTCCATTAAAGTCTTGAGTATTACAATTTTGAGTAATTGATGATATAAAGCCAAATAACTATAATTTAGAAGACTGCTTTCCTCTCTTGTTCTTTTTTTTTTTTTCTTTCCTTATTTAGGAGAATATGGATTGCAAATGCTACAAAATTGTTAAGAATACTAAAAAGAAGGGAAATTAGAACACATTCTTGTTTTACTCAACTTGGTGTTACGATAGAACTTTTCTAAAACTCATTTTCTCTTCCTACCCTTACCCTCATCCCTATACACTCATTCTAGATACACACTGAACTGCCATAGCCCACTCCACCACATTCAATAACCTCTATTTTTATCTCGTCTCAGACCCTTAAGTGTGTTGTACCCTCAATATGAAATAATCTTGACCCTAATTTATCTAATTTTTACCTATTGTTTAGAATTCAGCTAAAATTCAGCTTTTCATAAAAGTCTATACTCAGTATGGTTTTACCAACTTTTTTTTTTTTTTAACAGGATAAGTATTCTTGTTGTGCTGCCATGGAACTCTGAATATATCATCATGGTGTCCATGACGATTTTTAACTGGATCTTCAATTAACTGCCTTCTGCTTATAGACTAATGTTCTTACAGAGTTAAGAACATGTTTCAATAATATTTTACTATTAAAAAAATGTCAAGTTCACAATGAGTGCTCAGTAACTGTTAAATATGTGAATTAAAGATTAATGTTTAATTACACTGGTCTCTGTGACGCTCTTAATGTATGTTTCATGTCATTCTAAGTAGGAAAACATATGAATCAAGTATTCTTAATGCTAGCTGCAATAAAATATAAATCCTAAAATCTCAGTGGTTTAATATATTAGTTTATTTCTCATTCATAAAGGATGAAAACATGTGTCTCTGATTGGCATCAGCCTCATGGAAGTTAAGAGTTTCTCAGCCCTGGCTCTATTAACATTTTTGGCCTATCTAATTCTTTGTTGGGGTAGACTGTTCTTGTAGATTGTGTAACAGCATCTACAATCTCTACCAACTAAATTCCAATAGCACCTTCCTAGTTATGACGACCCAAAATATCTCCAGATGTTGCCAAATACCCCATAGGGGACAAAATCAGCCCCAGTAGAGAACTACTGATTTAAAAAATTACAGGGACCCAGACTCTTTCAATCCTGTGGTTACTGTATCTTCAAACCATGGCTTCCAAGTTCTCCAAGCTCTTATACTTCAAGAGGTTGAAGGAAAAGAACAGGAGAATCAAATGTGAGAGAATTCTATGGCCCATATATGGAGATGGTGCAACTTCCTTCCACTCACATTCCATTGGATATACTCAGTCACATGGACACACCTAATTGCAGAGACTGAGAAAGTGTAATTGTGTTGCTTGGATTTATCTTCTAAACCATGGACTATATTTTTCAGTAACTGCTATATCTAGATGAGTCCATGTGACTAATTCTTTGTAAAGGTATGTGAGCATGAGTAATGTGTCATTTCTAGTATGAAACATTTAAGAAATATATGTGTCTTCTCCACATAATTTTTTTTACCAGTTATTACCTGGGATGAACACACCCAGGCTCTAGGGCTTGGCTGTGATGTAGAATGTAAAGTGCCTGAATCACTGTGTAGAAAGCCATCTGTGTAACACTCAGGGTAGCCCATTACATGAGAAAGAAAGGAAGTTTTACTATGGTAAGCCAGTACAATTTTGAGGATTGTTTGTGATATAAGGTAAGAAATACGATTCAGCATGTAACTCTCTACCTATTCCACGATAATTGCTCACCACTGTCATTTCTGCTTCACCTTTTGTCCCATGTTGATGTTTCTGTATTCACATATTTCATTTTTAGTTAGTTTTCTCTCAAATATCTACATTAGAGAGAATATATAGATTTTACAATCTTGGGATTCTAGTATATTCTTCAATATCTTCATTTTGTCCTGTAATTTTATCTTACTGAAAAATAAAGTTTTTTTTCTTCATAGTTTATAAATGTCCCTTCAATGTCTTCCAGCTTCCAGGGCTGTTAATGGCAAATACAATAACACAATTTATTTGTTATTCTTGCATAGAAGCTAGAACAAAAAATTTATTTTTATAAGTCAGAAAGTTTCCAATAATCTAACTTGGAAATCAGTAATGTCTTTAATTATCTCACTAACCTTTCCTTCTACTATATTTTAATTTTTGTCCTCTACCATCTTTATTTTCATTGGGGAATATATTTTTTCCCCAAATAAAGTCTTCTGGATATATCTTACATTTCCCTTTTGTTTCATTTATTATTGTAGCCTGTTTATATTTGTGTTCACTTCCTTGAAATATTTCTTGTACTTAATCATCCTGGATGCTGACACCTTATTATGACCATCCTCTTTAATTCATCTACTCATTTATAAACACTTTTATGTTCAAAAGGTTTTTCTTTTTTTCTTTCTTTCTTTTCTTTCTTTCTTCTTGCTTCCTTCCTTTTTCCTTTCTTTCCTTTAGTTTTCTATTCCTTTTTGCTTCATTTGGATCTTTAAAACACAGCGACTTGGGCTTCCCTGGTGGCACAGTAGTTGAGAGTCCGCCTGCCGATGCAGGGGACAAGGGTTCCTGCCCCAGTCCGGGAAGATCCCACATACCGTGGAGCAGCTAGGTCCGTGAGCCATGGCCGCGGAGCCTGTGCTCCGCAACGGGAGAGGCCACAACAGTGAGAGGTCCACGTACCGCAAAAATAAATAAATAAAACACAGCGACTTTATTTATTATCACTGAATGGCTCATCTTTCTCATCCAAAATTTTGTTTCACTGGATTTGTGTTCTGATGCTCCAATATGATCTACTTTTCTCTGGTTGCTACACCACTTATGTGGATTGTTAATTTATTTTGCTAGCTCAGTGCATCTGGTCTAAAGACTAATCATTTAGATAATAAAATGAATGTTGTATGTCTTAAAAGGACTTGATCATATTTAGGAGAAACCAAGTAATCTACAGTCAGCCCCCCAAATCCACAGGTTACACATCCACAAATTCAACCAACTGTGGATCAAAAATATTTTTAAAAAAATTCCAGAAAGTTTTTAAAAGCAAAACTTGACCAGAGGATGTAGGGGGAGGGGAATTGGCAGTCAAAAGGTACAAACTTAAATAAGTACTAGGGGTGAAATATACAACATGATAAATTAATTAATTAACACTGCCATATGTTCTATATGAAAGTTGTTAACAGAGTAAATCCTGAGTTCTCATTACCAGAAAAACTTTTTTTCTGTTTATTTAATTTTGTACCTATATGAGATGATGGATGTTCTATAAACTTATTGTGATAATCACTTCACGAAGTATGTTAATCAAATCATTATGCTGTATAACTTAAACTTACACATTACTGTATGTCAATTAGATCTCATTACGTTGAAAGGAACATAAGCAAAACTTGAATTTGCCATGCACTGGCAACTGTTTACATAGCATTTACATTGTGTTTACAACAAATTATATAACATGAACATTATCTAAGGCACTATAAGTAATTTAGAGATGGTTAGAAGTATATGGGAGGAAGGTTGTATGCAAATACTACACCATTTTGTATAAAGAACTTGAGTGCGGATTTTGGTATCCTTGGAGGGGATGGGGTGCTGGAACTAATCCCTCATGGATACCAAGAGACAACTATTAATATAACTAGTAGAAATCAAGCTAGTAAATTTTATGCTCTTGTAACTGCCCTCCTTAAATTCATGTGTCACCAAACAAGATTGTCTTTGTTTAATTAATACTGAAATTTAGGGACCATTAAGCAACTGAGTCATAGAAATAAGCCTTCATTTCAACAATGTATGACCAATATGACTAAAAATATTTCGTGTAGGTTTTTAAAAACAACAACAACAAAACAAAAATGACAGCAAAATTTTCTTAATGAATAATTTGAAAATAATAAAATAGTCTCTGGAAACATTAGAATAAACTCTCAAATTTTTAAGAGTTATTACATCTTAAAATATATGTCCAAGAAAATGAATGAATCAATACACTTTGTTTTAATTTTATAAATTTCACTCACCAAAGTTTGTTTTATTTTTAAATATAATACCACACACACAAAATGAAAAACACCTTTCAGGGGCCTCACTAATTATGTCATAGAGAAATTTTCCCTTCTCATTGCTAGATTCTCTCAAAATTGCAAGAATATTCCTTGTTGAAATTTCTCCAGTATTTAGGAGAAAAATAAATTATTCAGATTCAACACAGAGACAGGTATTAGAAATATCTTAATATTAGAAAGTAGATTCAGAGCATAAAAATATATTTTTTCAGAAATTGTTTTTCCCTTGATTTGAAAGCTAAAGTATAAAATACATATGACTGAAGATGTATTAAAAAGTTATATTACTTAATTGCATGTTTTTCAGATTTAAAAATATCATTAATGGAATAAAAGCTTCCTTTTACAGATTCAAATCACTGTGCACACCTATTCACAAGCTCTTTTATGTTAAAATTCAAAAAGAGTGACTCTGAATGAAATCTTAATGTGTGATGAGTAGGTTCCATTATTGAGAACATAATTACCATATACAGTGCCTTGCCCAGTTAATAATGCAAGAAAACTAAATGACAGGGCTGCAGTGAGAGGTGGTCACAGTTTTAATGACTGCATGCAAGAGGTTTCATAAATCTCCACTACAATAAAAGACTAACTCCTGGAAGAAAGTGGCATTAAAGTTGGGAATAGCTGGCAGAACTGATTGTAAATAACTTGAACCAATATTCATACACATCCACTCTAAGTATTTTTTCTCTTTGTATTTAGAGAGACATCTATTACATTGTTTGGCCCATAACACAGAAAAAGAAGGATATAAAGAAACAGGATATAGATATATACATATAGAAATTTAAATCATTATGTACATATTCCTAATACATGTATGTGTATTAATTTTGTGATTTTTTTTCCCTTTCTACAGAATTACAGAATTATACTTGAATGACACTTGATGTAAGGTTGAACAATTATCATTTTTCAATTAATATATTTTTTAGAACAATGATTGGCATATGTATAATCCTTGCCCCTGAAATGAATAAACACATTCAAATTCTAGGAAAAATTATGCTTATGAATTTATAGATGCAGATGTCTGGTAATTAAGGTGCTGTAATTGCCTTACAATTAATTCTCCATTTAATAATAGAGAAGATAACAAATTTTTGTCACAAATAGCACAGCAATTTTTTATGGATAACGTATCTTTATATTTCCTGATTGGACTTTTCTACCACAGTTCAGTGCAGGAAACAGAAACCACTGTAGGCATTTTTAAACATGAGGAAATTTCATACAGGAAATTCTGTGCTTACCAAAGCATTGACAAGCCTGAAGGAACAGTTTCTAAGCTGGGTCTCTTTGAATAACTCCTGGACCTATACAGAACTGACTTACTAGGAGGGCACTACTTCTGAGGTCACAAATGGAAATATGGCAGAAACAAGAGTCTCTGCCTTGCCAACACAGCCCAACACTCAGGAGGTTGGAAAATGTGCTCCTGATACTGGAGTCAAAGGATGAGACGCCAGATAAAGGTGCTGAACCTGCTGCTTGTCAACACTTAGGAAACTGGAGTTTGGACCCTGCAGTACCACTGTTGGCAACCCTCATATCTCCTGAGCACTGTTTGCCAATAGTAAAAGGTAAAAGCCACAAGAAGATGGTTTTTAATTAACTCTTCCCTTTCAGATCTTGCTACACTACATGTTAAACAAATGGTGGAAATCAATTTGTATTCAGGACCTTAGCTGAAAGGGAGTCTGGGAAATGTAGGTTTTAGATTTCAACCTTGTAGTAAGTAAAGGTTTACATAAGATAATGAATTGGATGCCTAATGTGAGTTACGTATAAACAGCATAATCACGTGTGAATAAAATGTTTTAAACATACTGTAGCAGCATACTACACTAATATTTCCTCCACGAAAACAAATATATCTCAAATTTTGGAGCATTTTGTTCTGGCAAGAAAAACTATTCCAGTGGAAAAAAAACATTTTTCAGAAAAAGAAATTGAATACATTTGGCAAAGAGAAGTTAAAATAAGAGACAACACAAGAATATCCTAAAAGATTTTAGAGTTTCACAGAGATAAATTCAGTGTGTTTTGAGATCAGCAGCAACTGGTGATCATGTGAAAATTAAAAGTCAAACTGAGACCACTCAGGATTAAAGATAGTTTCCTAAATGTTTACCAACCTAAACTTAGAACATAGTGGATATTCATGGAGGTGGAGGAGGGCATATTTTAACTAGATATTTACTCTATGATAGTAATACACGTTAATCATTCTAAAAAATAAATGTTTTCAGGGAAATTACTTTGTCTGCTCTATTAGTTTTCTACTGCCTTTGTTATCACAAACTTAGTGGCTTAACACAACACAAATCTATCACCTTACAGTTTTGCAGGCTAGAAGTCTGACATGGGTCTCACTGAGCTAAAATGAAGGTGAGGTCATCAAAGGCAATGGTTTTGCAATCCTCTGTGCCTTTGTTTTCTCTAGTTATATCTCTGTCTCTTTTGCCTTCCTCTTCCATTTTAAGGACACTTGTGAAAATATTGGTCCCACCTGGATAATCCAGGGGACTGTCTGCACATAAAGTCCATAACCATAATCATAGCTGCAAATTTTCTTTTGCAAAGTAAAGAAACATAATCACTGGTTGTGAAAATTAGGACATGGGCATTTGGGGACACTCATTATCTGCCTATCACATCTGCTAAGAGTAATAACAACAAAAATAGAATTTTCTTATGCAGAGAAAAGCTCTTAGATGTGATATCTCACTTAGTATCATATTATATATCTTATTACATTTGATAAAAGGGACACATTTTATTATATCCTTTGAAAATATCTGAAAGTTCATATTCTGTTTGATTGTTTTTCATCAAATATATGAAGTTTATATCAATCTAGTTGGAACACTCAGAAAGAAAATTTATAACTCCATGTGAAAAAATATTTTACTTTTAAATGATCTTATTAACAAAGATTAGATTGCTCCTATGCCATGAAACTTGTTTCAGGGAACTTCTAAACACCTAAATTACATTTTACCATTCAACTATAAATTAAACCTAACCCTTGGACCTATTTACTCACTACCTATAATACAGAATGTCACTGTTACAAGATATTTAGAAATGTGCCTATTATCTGTGTCAGTATTATTGTGTCTATTTGAGGATACTGATTTAGACAAAACTAACCTGCAGGTGATTTCAGTTTGGAAGAGAATATAAGAGTTACAACACGCAGTTTAGAGGTTAAAGTTTTTGGGGTAAAGAAAGACTCTACTGTTGACAGAAACATAACATAGAAATGTGAAGGCAGAGATTAAACAGGGACATGAAATAAGCCCTGCTTATTATGTGTAAACTGATAAAATACAGATGTGTGACCCCCCCCCAATCAAATTAGGTATGGGCACAAAATATACAAACACAATGTGTAATTCTCAGAGGAGGTGGAAGTATACATGTTTAATTCACATTTCTGTCAAAACAGATTAAGAATAGCACCACTGCTGTGACTGGAGTTTCCACAGGCCTCACCAACCTACAGGGCACTATTAACAGGGATAACTTATACTTCTCAGGGCATTTTCCCCACTGACTAATGTAGAACATCAGCCTCCCTTCTGGTCCCTGCTCTTTCCACCTAAATATCTTGGATTTCCTAGGTTGTCTCACATGTGGATCAAGTCCAGAGAACGGCAACCTCTGCCACTTCTGATGGGTATTGTTCAACTGCCCTCACTCCTTAAGGTTGAGTTCACTGGAGGAAAGCCCTCCAAAGGCACTTCTACCTGCTGGACATGCTGGTTCTTTCATTAGGCACCACTCCATTCACTGTCTCCTAGACCACATCATGAATGCACCAGAACTATCCATGAGATTTTTGGTAGAACAAAATGGGAGAGTGTCTTATTACTTCCTCAAGTGTTTTGGAGTCTGTTTAAAATCTACCAAATCCTTATGTTCAGGTCCTAAAATATAGCATTTTGTTGAAACACGTTTCTCTGTTTGCTGACAGGCCTCCCTATTCTTTGGATTTAGAGGGGAGAGGTTCAAATGACTGTTTCTTCAAATTCATACTATCTCTTTTCTCCTACAACAAAGGCTTTATTGTTCAGATAATCTTTTTTTGTGCCTTCCAGTGAGTTCTCTTAGGAGATCCTCAATCCTCCATGCAAGTAAGACTTCTGTTTAGACTTCCCCACCCATTCATCATATAGGTACACACTTCTCAACAATAAGACACAGTTTAAACCTAGGCTGAAATTTACATCCTTTCATAACACATATTACCTTCAATGTAAGAGCTAATGCAGGACACAGAAACACTCAAAAAGCATGGAAATATTTAAAAAATGGGTGAGCATACTCCATGGATTTGAAACTGAAAATAAAGTCACCAAATATCAAGTTGATCTGGCCAGTGCTGGGAAACTATTAATCCAATCATATAAAGACTATAAATCTCCTATTTCCAATTTTGGGAGGAGTAAGTATTTACAACATTGTTCTAGGATATGTTGGGCATATCTGTGTCTGAATACAGAAGGAACAATTTCTAAACTTAGTCTTACTTCACCCAGACTTGAGACATGTCCTGCTTTGTGATCATCCTGCATTCTGCAGAATGTGTGGACAAATTCCCAGAATAGCTCTACAGTGAAAGGATTTTCTGGAATTCACTTTACCTCTGTGAATCACTTCTGCATCGATGTTTCCTACCTGTAATATATCTAGCCTCTCTGCTGAAGAAAATGTTCTGTTCATGAAACTGGATACAATCCTGCTATGTATAAATTTTAAAAGATTTAGGACTGACATCACTTCATTATTCTCATAGGAAGGAAATGTTTTGAAATAACTGAAAAGTTGATTAGCTGTTTAATCTTAATACTTGACATACTATATTTATGTATAGCCTGTGGTTTAAAAAGTTAAGTCAGATATTGGGAAGGAATAAAACTTATTCTAAATATGTCAGAACCTAACATACTTTATACAGTAGAGTAACTTAAAATAAGTTTTTGTTGATAGTGTTGCTTTCCCTTTAAAAATGTTATTTTGAGGAGGAGATCAAGATGGTGAAGTAGGAGGATGCTGGGCTCACTTCCCCTCACAAACACATCAAAACTACAACTATATATAGAGTGACTCACATGGGAATCAACCTGGGAATTAGCAGAACAGCTTTTCTACAACTAAGGCTGTAAATAAAGATCCAAATGAAGTCTGGTAGGAAGGGAGGAGAAGTGATCTGGTTAGAACCCGCACCCCTAGCAGGGGATACAGAAAGGAAAGGATAACCCAGGCTTGGGTATCATCCCTGGGGAGTACAGAGTTTGAACCACGTATTTAGCACTTAGCCCCCAGGTCCAACACTGGGAAGACGTGCCCCCTTAGCTGGTTTAAAAACCAATGGGACTTACCAGAGGACTAGAAGAAACCAATAGTCTGTCCTTGAAGAAAACACGAAGTTTTGATTACTCCCAGTTATAGTGTGGAGGCAGCAGATTGAAATTTTCTTGGGCATCTGGCTGGCTTACCAGGACCACTCCAGCCCCCAGCTGGGCTCCTACTTCAGCCCCTTTTGCTCTGGCACTTCTCCCCACTAAGGAGGAGGCTTCCTTTGCCAGTGAGAATACTCATATATGGAGGAAACAGAGCCAGCTCTGAATGCAGCCCTGCCTCTGACCAGGGTAGAGGTAGCCATTATCAGTTCTCATGTCTCTGCACACACTCCCAAGGGATGGAAGCTAGCTCCAGGGCAGAGACCACCATCACTGAATTATACATCCCTGTACACACTAGGGAGGGACCGAGGCCAGTTCAGTGGCGTGACACCAATCCCTCTGGTCCTGATACAGCCTCTAACCAGGGGTCACACACTGGGAAAAAATGAAATCAGCATAGAAGTGCAGCCCCAAGCCCTCAGATTCCAGCTACATCTCAAACCGAGGCAAAGACTGCCATCATACCCAGGAGAAACAGCTCCATCAGGTCTCCTGCTCCAGCCTCTAAGCCCCCGAACTAGCCCCCAACAGGATAGTGATGGGCAGTAAACATAGGAGAAGCCCTGGCTTGCACATGGATCTGGCTCTGGCCCCTCCAAATCAAGCCCTACCTCCCACCAAGGTGGTGGCTGCCAGCCTATGCTCACTTCAGATCCAGCTTTCCCACCAAAGTCACTGTGCACATACAGACTGCATAAGAACACTCCCACACAGGACACCATTTCAAGATCAGGAAAGGTAAATATTTCCCCTAATTTTATAGAGATAGAGAAAATTAAACAAAATGAGAAGACAGTGAAATAGGTTCCCAAAGAAAGACCAATAAAAAACCCTAAAGAAACAGAGATAAATAATTTACCTGATAGATTTCAAAGCAACAGTAATAAGAATGCTAACTAAACTGAGGGAAAAGTATATGAACACAGTGAGAATTTTAACAAAGAATTAGAAAATATAAGAGCTGAGGAGCACAATAACTGAAATGAAAAAATACATTGGAGGGAATTAACAGCAGATTAGGTGAAACAAAAAAACACATAAGCAATATAGAAGAGAGAATAATGGAAGCCACTCAATCAGAAGAGCAAAAGAAAAAAAAAACATATTAAAAAATGAGGATAGTTTAAAGGACCCCTATGACAACATCAAGTGTACTAACACTTGCATTATAGAGGTCCAACAAGAAGAGAGAGAGAAATGGGTGGAAATGTACTTGATGAAACTATGGCTGAAATCTTCCTGAACCTGAAGAAGGAAACAGATATTCAGGCACAGGAAGGACAAAGAGTACAAAACAAGATGAACCCAAAGAGACCTGCACCAAGACATATCATAATTAAAATGGTAAACATTAAAGGTAAAAAGAGAATTCTAAAGGCAGCAAGAGAAGAACAAAGAGTAACATACAAAAGAATCCCCATAAGGCTATTAACTGATTTTTCAGCAGAACTTTGCAGGCCAGAAGAGAGTGGCATGTTGTATTTAAAGTGCTAAAAGGGAAAAACTTAAAACCTAGGACACCTTAAACAGCAATGTTATCATTCAGAATTGAAGGAGAAATAAAGAACTTTTCAGACAAGGAAAAACTAAAAGAGTTTATAAATACTAAACAGACTTTACAAGAGGTGCTAAAGGGTCCTCCTTAAATGAAGAAGAAAAGGCAACAACAAAAAATAAGAAATTATGCAAAGGGAAAAATCCCACTGGTATAGGCAAATATATAGTAAAGGCTATGGATCAACCATTTAAATTAGGTAGTGCAAAGACTAAAAGAAAAAAATATATAAAATCAAATATAACCACAATAAACAGTTAAAGGATAACTATGAAAATGTAAAACATGACATCAAAAACACAAACATTGGGGGAAAGAAGTTAAAACATGTAGATCTTTTAAAATGTGTTTTAAGTTACATTACTAACAGTTTAAAATAAATAGATATAGTTACAGGTCAACATATATAAACCCTATCAGAATGAGAAATCAAAAACCTATAATATATACACAAACACTAGAGAGAAAGGAACACAAGCATACCACTAAAGCAAATTATCAAATCATAATGGAACAAACTAAAAGAAGAAAAGAATAGAGAAGAATTACCAAAAAAAACTAGAAAACAAGTAACAAAATGTCAGTAAGTATACACCTATCAATAATCACTTTAAATTCCAATGGACTAAGTGCTCCTATCAAATGACATAGAGTGGCTGATTCAATTAGAAAATGACCCATCTATATGCTGCATGCAAAAGACTCATTTCAGAACTGAAGACACACAAACAAAGTGAGGGTATGGAAACGGGTATTCCACGCAAATAGAAGTTGAAAGAAACCTGCGGTAGAAATACTCATATCAGACAAAGTAGACATTAAAACAAAATCTAAAATAAAATACAAAGGGAATTACATAATGATAAAGGGAACAATACAAGAAGAGGAGATAATGTTCCTAAATATATATGTACCTAATATAGAAGCACCTAAATATATAAAGCAAATATAACAGACAAAAAAGGAGAAATTGACAGTAATACAATAATAATAGGGAACTTTAATGCCCCACTAATATCAGTGGATAGAAAATTAATAAGGAAACAATGGTCTTAAATGACACATTAAACCAAATAAAGTTAATATATATCTAGAGGACATTCCAACAAAAACATCAGAATACACATTCTGTTTAAGTGCACACAAAAGTTTCTCTGGGATAGATCACATGCTAGGCCACAAAACAAGTCTCAACAAATTTAAGAGGATACAAATTACATTAAGCATCTTTCTGACTAAAATGGTACAAAACTAGAAATCAAAGAAAGAAAAATTGGGAAAAACACAAATACATGGAGAATGAACAACATATTATTGAAAAACAATTAATGGGTCAATGAAGAATCAAAGAGGAAATCAAAAAACACCTTGGGAGAAATGAAAATAAAAATACAACTTTCCAAAATCTATGGGATCCGGCAAAAGGAGTTCTAACAGGGAATTTATACAGGTGCAGAGACAACTCAAGAAACAAGAAAAATCTCCAATAAGCAATCTAACCTACCATCTAAAGGAATTAGAAAAATAAGCACAAAGAAAGCTTAACGTCATCAGAAGGAAGGATATAATAAAGATCAGAAAGGAAATAAATAAAATAGAGACCAAAAGAAAAAAAAAAAGTAGAAAAGGTCAATGAAACCAAGAGTTGTTTATTTCCGAAAAGATTAATGAAACTGACAAACCTCTAGCCAAGCTCATTAAGAAAAAAAGGGAGAGGACCCAAATAAACAAAATAATAAATGAAAGAGGAAATATTTCAACAGATAACACATAGATACAAAAAATTATAATGGAATACTGCAAACAGTTATATGCCAAAAAATTGGATAACCTAGAAGAAATGAATAAATTCCTAGAAACACACATTCTTTCAAGATTGAATCAGGAAGAAATAGATAATCTGAACAGAACAATTACTAGTATTGAATCAGTAATCAAAACATTCCCAATAAACAAAAATCCAGGACTGTATCTTTACAGAAGAATTCTAACAAACATTAAATGAAGAGTTAATACCTATCCTTCTCAAACTATTCCAAAAAGTTGAAGAGGAGGGTACACTGTCAAATTCGTTCTACAAGGTCACCTTTACCGTGATACCAAAACCAGACAAAACACTACAACAAAAGAAAATTGCAGGCCAATATCACTAATGAATATCAACTCAAAAATCCTCAACAAAAACAAACAAACAAACAAAAATCCTCAACAAGTATTAGCAAACCAAATTCAACAATATATAAAATATCATAGACAATGATCTAGTGGGATTTATTCCAGGGGTGTAAGGATGGTTCAACATCTACAAATCAATCAATGTGATAAAAACATTAATAAAAGAAAGGATAAAATCACATGATCATCTTATTAGATGTAGAAAAAGTACTTGACAAAATTCAACATCCATTCATGATAAAAACTCCACCCAAAGTTGGTATAGAGGGACTATATCTCAACATCATTAAGACCATTTATGACAAACCCTCAGCTAACATGATATTCAATGATGAAAGCTGAAAGCTTTTCCTCTAAAATGAGGAAAAAGACAAGGACGCCCACTTTCACCACATCTATTTAACATAGTATTAAGTCCTACCCACAGCAATCAGAAAAGAAAAAGAAATCCAAGGCATCCAAATAGAAAGTAGTAAAACTGTCACTGTTTGCAGATGATATGATACTATATTTAGAAATTCCCAAAATCTCCACCCAAATCTGTTAGAACTAATAAATTAATTCAGTAAAGTTGCGGGACAAAGATCAATGTACAGAAATCTTTTGCTTTTCTATAAGTAGAAATAAACTATCAGAAAGAGCAAGCAAGAAAACAATTCCATTACAGTCACATCAAAAAGAATAAAATACCTAAAAATAAACTTAACCAAGGAGGTAAAAGACATAAACTCAGAAAACTATGGAACACTGCTGAAGGGAACTGAAGTTGATACAAAGAATTGAAATGCTAACCCATGTTCACAGATTCGAAGAATTAACATTGTTAAAATATCCAAGCTACCCAAAGCTATCTGCAGATTCAACCCAATTCCTATCAAAACTGAACTAGAACAAGTAATCCTAAAATGTGTGTGAAACCACAAAAGACTCCAAATAGCCAAAGCAAACTTGTGAATAAAGAACAAAGCTGGAGGTATCATATTCCTGAATTCACCTCCAAACCAGCTTTACAATAAATGCTAAAGGAACTTCTCTAGGCAGGAAACACAAGAGAAGCAAAAAACCCAAAATCAAGCACAAATCAAGAAAATGGTAACAGGAACATACATATAGATAATTACCTTGAATGTAAATGGATTAAATGCTTCAACCAAAAGATGCAGACTGGTTGAATGGATACAAAATCAAAACCTGTATGTATGCTGTCTACAAGAGAAGCACTTCAGACCTAGGGAGACATACAGACTGAAAGTGAGGGGCTGGAAAATGATATTCCATGCAAATCGAAACCACAAGAAAGCTGGAATAGCAATACTCATATCAGATATAATAGACTTTAAAATAAAGAGTGTTACAAGAGATAAGGAAGGACACTACATAATGATCAAGGGATCAATCCAAGAAGTACATAACAATTATAAATATTTATGCACCCAACACGAGAGCACCTCAATACATAAGGCAAATGCTAACAGCCATAAAAGGGGAAATTTACAGTAACACATTAGTAATGCAGGACTTTAATACCCCACTTACACCAATAGACAGATCATCCAGACAGAAAACAAATAAGGAAACACAAGCTTTAAATGACACAATAGACCAGATAGACTTAATTGATATTTACAGGACATTCCACCCGAAAGTGGAAGAATACGCTTTCTTCTCAAGTGCACACGGAACGTTCTCCAGGACAGATCACATTTTGGGTCACAAATCAAACCCTGGAAAATTTAAGAGAGTTGAAATTGTATCAAGCATTTTTTCCCGACCAAAACACTATGAGATTAGAAATCAATTACAGAAAAAAACTGTTAGAAACACAAACAAATGGAGGCTAAAAACAGTGCACTGCTAAATAACCAAGAGATCATTGAAGAAATCAAAGAAGAATTTTAAAAAATACCTAGAAACAAATAACAACAAAAACACAATGATCCAAAACCTATGGGATGAAGCCATAGCAGTTTTAAGAGGGAGGTTTATAGCAATTCAAGCTCACCTCAAGAAAAAAGAAAAATCTCAAATAAACAATCTAATGTTACACCAAAAGCAGCAAGAAAAAGAAGAAAGCCCAAAGTTAGTAGAAGGAAAAAAATCATAAATATCAGAGAAGAAAGGAGTAGAAATGAAGAAGACAATAGCAAAGATCAAAAAAACTAAAAGTCGGTTCTTTGAGAAGGTAAACAAAATTGATAAACCTTTAGCCAGATTCACAAAAAGAAAAAGGTAGAGGACTAAAATCAATAAAATTAGAAATGAAAAAGGAGAAATTACAACTGACACCACAGAAATACAAAGGATCATAAGGGACTACTACAAGCAACTCTATGCCAATAAAATAGACAATCTGGAAGAAATGGACAAATTCTTGGAAAGGTACAACTTTCCAAGACTGAACCAGGAAGAATTAGAAAACATACACAGACCAATCACAAGTAATGAAATTGAAACTGTAATGAAAAATCTTCCAACAAACAAAAGTTCAGGATCAGATGGCTTCACAGGCAAATTCTTTCAAACATTCAGAAAAGCTTTAACCCTATACTTCTAAAACTCTACCAAAAATTACAGAAGGAAGAACACTCCCAAACTCGTTCTACTAGGTCACCATCACCCTGATACAAAAAACAGACAAAAATCTCACAAAAAAAGTAAATTACAGGCTAATGTCACTGATGAACACAGATGTAAAAATCCTCAACAAAATACAAGCAAACAGAATCCAACAACACATTAAAAAGATCATACACTATGATCAAGTGGAATTTACCCCAGGGATGCAAGGATTCTTCACTATACGCAAATCAATCAATGTAATGCACCATATCAACAAATTGAAGAATAAAAACCATATGATAATCTCAACAGATGTAGAAAAAGTTTTTGACAAAATTTAACACCGATTTATGATAAAAGCTCTCCAGAAAGTGGGCATAGAGGGAACCTATCTCAACTTAATAAAGACAATATATGAGGAACCTACAGCAAACATCATTCTCAATGGTGAAAAACAGAAAATATTTCCTCTTAGATCAGGAACAAGACAAGAATGGCTACTTTTGCCACTATTATTCAAAATAGTTTTGGAAGCCCTAGCCATAGAAATCAGAGAAGAAAAAGAAATAAAAGGAATACAATTCGGAAGAGAAGTAAAACTGTCACTGTTTGCAGATGACATGGTACTATACATAGAAAATCCTAAAGATGCCACCAGAAAATTACTAGAACTAATCAATGAATTTAGTCAAGTTGCAGGATATAAAATTAATGCACAGAAATCTCTTGCGTTCCTATATGCTAACAATGAATAATCTGAAAGAGAAATTAAGGAAACAATCCCATTTACCATCACAACAAAAAGAATAAAATACCAGGAATAAACCTACCTAAGGAGGCAAAAGACCTGTACTCAGAAAACTATAAAACACTGATGAAAGAAATCAAAGGTGACACAAACAGATGGAGAGATATACTATGTTCCTGGATTGCAAGAATCAATATTTTGAAAATGACTATACTACCCAAAGCAATCTACAGGTTCAATGCAATCCCTATCAAATGACTGTTGGTATTTTTCACAGAACTAGAACAAAAATTTCATAATTTGTATGGAAACACAAAAGACTCCAGATAGCCAAAGCAATCTTGAGAAAGAAAAACGGAGCTGAAGGAATCAGGCTCCCTGATTTCAGACTATACTACAAAGCTACAGTAATCAAGACAGTATCGTACTGGCACAAAAACAGAAATGTAGATCAATGGAACATGATAGAAAGCTCAGACATAAACCCACGCACATATGGTCACCTTATTTTTGATAAAGGAGGCAAGAATATACAATGGAGAAAAGGCAGTCTCTTCAATAAGTGGTGCCAGGAAAATGGGACAGCTACGTGTAACAGAATGAAATTAGAACACTCCCTAACACCATACACAAAAATAAACTCAAAATGGATTAAAGACCTAAATATAAGACCAGACACTATAAAACTCTTAGAGGAAAACATAGGAAAAACACTCTTTGACATAAATCACAGCAAGATCTTTTATGACCCACCTCCTAAAGTAATGAAAATAAAAATAAGCAAATGGGACCTAATGAAATTTAAAAGCTTTTTCACAGCAAAGGAAACCATAATCAAGATGAAAAGACAATCCTCATAATGGGAGATAATATTTGCAAACGAAGAAACTGACAAAGGATTAATCTCCAAAATATACAAACAGCTCATGCATCTTAGTTTCAAAAAAACAAACAACCCAATCTAACAATGGGTGGAAGAGCTAAATAGACATTTCACCAAAGAAGACACACAGATGGCCAAGAGGCACATGAAAAAATGATCAACATCACTAATTATTAGAGAACTGTAAATCAAAACTACAATGAGGTTCACCTCCCACTGGTCAGTATGGTCATCATCAAAAAACCTACAAACAAAAATGCTGGAGAGGGTGCAGAGAAAAGGGAACCCTCTTGCTCTGTTGGTGGGAATGTAAACTGATACAGCCACTGTTGTGAACAGTATGGAGGTCCTTTAAAAAACTTAAAATAGAACTACCACATTACCCAGCAAACCCACTACTTGGCATATACCCTGAGAAAACCATATTTCAAAAACACACAGGTACCCGAATGTTCATTGCAGCACTATTTACATTAGCCAGGACATGGAAACAATCTAAGTGTTCATCAACAGATGAATGGATAAAGAATATCTGGTACATATATATAATGGAATTACTCAGCCATAAAAATAAATGAAATTGGGTCATTTGTAGAGATGTGGATGAACCTAGACTCTGTCATTCAGAGTGAAGCAAGTGAGAAAGAGAAAAACAAATATCATATATTAATGCATATATGTGGAATCTAGAAAAACGGTACAGATGAACATATTTGCAGGGCAGGAATAGAAACTCAGATGTAGAGAACAGACCTGTGGATACGGGGGAAGGGGAGGGTGGCATGAATTGGGAGATTAGGCTTGACATAAATACACTATCATGTGTGAAATAGCTAGTGGGAACCTGCTGTATAGCATAGGGAGCTCAGCTCGGTGGTCTGTGATGACCTAGATGGGTGGGATGGGGGGAGAGGGAGGGGATATATGTATATATATAGCTGATTCATTTCACTGTACAGCAGAAACTAACACAACATTGTAATGCAATTATACTCTAATAAAAAAAATAAAGTGGAAAAAAATAAAACAAAGCTGGAGGTATCATACTCCTGAATTCAAACTATACTACAAAACTACAGTAATCAAAACAGCATGGTACTCACAAGGAAAAAAATAAATCAACCAAAAAAAACCAGATCAGTGGAAAATAATACAGAGCCTGGAAATAAAGCCATACACATATGGTCAATTATTCTATGACAATGTGGCCAAAAATATACAACGTTGGAATAGATAGCATCTTAAATAAGTGGTGTTGGGAAAACTGTACAGCTGCATGTAAAGTAATAAAATTAGAACTTTTTCTCATGCCAAAACAAAAATTCATAATGGATTAAAGACTTAATTTCAGACTAGGAACCATAGAACTCCTAGAGGAAACATGGCACTAGACTATTTTATGTAAATCTTAACCATATTTTGGGGGGGGGAACTGTCTCAGGAAAGGAAAACAAAATAAAAAATAAACAAAAAACTTAAAAGCTTTTTCACAGTGAATAAAACTATCAATAAAATGCGAAGATGATATACAGTATGGGAGAATATGCTTGCAAATGATATGTTTGATAAGGGGCTAATACCTGATATTTTAAAAACTCATAGAATTCAATACCAATAAACAAACAAACAACCTGATTAAAAAATGGATAAAAGACCTGAACAGACATTTTCCAAAGAAAATGTACAGATGGCCAAAGACACATGAAAAGATGCTCTACATCACTAATAATCAGGGAAATGCAAATCCAAACCAGTCAGAATGGCTATCATCAAAAAGTTAACAAGTGATAAATGTCAGCAGGAATATGGAGAAAATGGAACCCTAGTTCACTGTTTGTGGGAATGTAAATAGGTACAGTTCACTATGGAAATAGTGTGGAGGTTCCTTTTAAAAATAAATATAGAACTATTATAAAATCCAGCAATTCCATTCCTGTGCTTATATCTGAAAAAAATGAAAACACTAATTGGAAAAGATATATGCAACCCAATGTTCATAGTAGCATCATTTACAATACCTAACATATGGAAGCAACCTGTGTCCATCAGTAGATGAATTGATAAAGTAATGTGGTACACAAACACACACAATGGAATATTATTCAGCCATAAAAAAGAATGGAATTTTGCCATTTGCAACAACATGGATGGACCTGGAGGGTATTATGCTTGGTGAAGTAAGTCACACAGAAAAAGACAAATACTGTATGTTTTCATTTATATGTGGAATCTAAAAAATAAAACAAATGAATGAATATAACAAAACAGAAACAGATTTATAGACAGAGAACAAACTAGTGGTATCAGTGGGAATATGGGTTTGGGAGGGGCAAGATAGGGGAAGAGTATTAACAGGTACAAAGTGTTACGTATAAAATAAATAATATACAAGGCTGTAATATACAACATAGGAAACATAACCAATATTTTATTTTAACTTTAAATGGAGTAGAACGTATAAAAATATTGAATCGATCTGTTGTATGCTTAAAAATAATACAACATTGTAAATCAACTATGTTTCAATTCAAAGAAGGAATTTTACAGAAAAATGTTATTTTTAGCACTTTTGTTAACATGTTATTTTAACATGTTATGTTCACAGGCTATACCAGAAACCATTATTCAATCTAAAATAAAGTTAAATTGTTCAACTCTCTTGTAAACTAACAGGAAATATAATGTTTTAAACTCATATTTTATATTTTATAATGCTATATATTACATGATATAAATTTAATGTTACACTAAAGCTTTCAAAAGGGCAAATTTAATCCATGTAGATAGCGGAAGTGAACAAAAATTAGAGGATCTTACAAATAATTTCCGTCACAATCTCTCCAGGATACAAAAGATAAATTCCTCAGTTTTAGTGAAAATTTTTGTCTTTATGCCCAATTTCAATATGAAATAATTTTATTATTTTATTAGGTTTTAAGAAGAATGAAAAATATGTCTAACAACAAATGTTCTGTCAATATTTTGAAGTAGGAAAATGAGGAAATATAGAAGAATGTATATGAAACAAGTAAATATGTTTAGAAAGTTAATTATATAAGTAAATGTGTTCTGTATGCAATCTATAAGGCAATTTTTTTCCCAGTATGATGCATGATCTAATGTAGATTGCGACTTCATTTTCTCATGATTGCAAAAGATAAGGAAACATTATTTTACACATATTTCCATAAATAATACATTATTTTTATACACATTACTCACTGAAGTACAATATCCATGTACTTTATTAGTTCCCTTTTTGTTTTAGCCTCTTGCATTGTGATATTATCAGCCCAGTCTTAAGAAATTGTTAAAATAAACATTAAGCCAGAACAGAGTTTTGAAAAGTAAGTAGGTGCACAGGGGCAAAGTCATTGCAAGTCTAACATCCCTAGCATGTTACTATGATATTCAGCCAACAAGAAAGTTCAGCCAAACTTAGAAATACAGTACTAGACATGAATTTATATATAGATATTTTAATCTAAATTTGTTTTATTTCCTTCTTTTGAAGACATTTTTATAAAATAAAACAATTTCAGAAGTCAAACTTTAACCATTCTTATAAAAAGTGAAGTAGATATAGGAGAAATAATATTTTTACTGAAATGGAAAAAATAACACTTTAGCCAAAGAAGTAGGAATTTTCACTGAAACAATTGTGAAAATATGTATTCATTTCTGAATGTTGGGTTATTACTTGACATTTGTCCATAATTTTCCCTTATTCTTTTAATAACTGTCTTCTGGCATCCATTGTTCCTGATGAGAAATCAACAGTTAATCTTACTGCACGTGATGAATCAGTAATGTGTCCTTACAATGTTGATAATATCAGGATTTTTCTCTTTTCCTTTTGATAGTTTTATTTCAGTTTTTCTAGGAGTGAATCTCTCTGAGTTTAGCTCACTGAACTTTTAGATGTGTACATGAATATTTTTCATAAAATTTGTGGAGTTTTGGCTGTTATTTCTTCAAACATATTGTCTGTCCCTTATCTCTCTCCTCTCCTTCTGGGATACTCATCACAAGCATCCCAGTTTGACAGTGTCTCATAAGTGTCTGAGCCTCTGTCCATTATTTATTAGTTCTTTTTTATTTCTCCTTTTAGACTAAATTAGGTGTAATAATTTGGCTTCAAGTTTTGCTGACTTTTTCTTTTGCCTCAAATCTTTTACTGAACCAATCTAGTGAATTTTTCACTACAGTTATTGCACATTTCCACTCCAGTTATTTCTACTTTTCTTTTTAAAATTTTGTCTCTTTACTGGTTTTATTTGATGAGTCATTGCTGTCATGCATGCCTCTAATTTTTTAAGCATGGTTTTCTTTGAACATATTTATAACAGCTATTTTGAAGTTTTTGTTTATCAAATCTAATAGCTGTGTTCTGATACACTTTTCACTGTTTTTGTTTTTCCTGTGTATGGCCACACTCTCCTGTTTCTTTGCATGTTGATATTTTGTTGTTGTTGGCACCTAGACATTTTAGATAATATATTGCAGTAACACTGGATTCAGATTCCCCTTACCAAAATTATTTATTTTTTGTTTTAATTTGTTTGTTTAGTGACTCTCCTGAATTAATTCTACAGAAACTATCTCCTCTACTATGCACAGTAATTGATATTTTTGCTCATTTTTAATTTTTTTTCATATTTAGATTTTTTATATGAGTTTCCTTGGCTGGCCAGTGGGTCCTCATAGCATATTGGTTAGCCAATTTTTACTCTGAAGTTGGACTTAAATACCTTGAAATATTTGGCTCAAGTAAGTTAGCAAATAAGGCTTGGGAGGGAGCATGATTTGTAGTTCAGAGAGTTTACAAGTCTGATCCAGACTTTTTGCTTCTTCAGGATTTCATATTCAGCTGGGGATGAGTATATAAATGGGGCACTTTCCAGTCTCTTCTGAATAGTATTCTGTGCTTTGCATGCAAGAAGTCTTCCAAATTCTGAGTAATGTGTGAAAGCTTATCAAAAATCCTTATGGCCAGCTTGTTCCCCAGGTCTTTCTGTTAGGTATTTACTGGTCTCTTGCTTGCCCCAACCTATATTGAATACTCAGGCAGCTGTGGTGTTGGCCTACCCCAACTGCCACTGAAACCGCTATTATTTGCAACGAATCTACATATGGGGCTTTTCCTTCGAGTTTAATATCAGAGAAATCAGCCTTCTCTGGTGGCAGTGAGGCTCTCTAGTCCTTTTAGTTATTGCCAAGGAGCAGGTGGAGGGGCATGGGAGATGGAAGAAGCCCCATATAAAAATGCCACAAACACCCACTGCTCCGATTGAGTTTTGGTTGTTTTCCTTGAATAAATGCTTTCCAATTTGTTGTATACCTCTGATTACTGTCCAGAATTGTGAGATGATAGTTTTGATAACTGTGTCCAGTTTTCATCATTGCTTTTTGGTAATGGGATGTGCTAACTCCTCACTCCACTATACGAGTGTTCACTATTTCTTTTAAGTATTAGAAAACGTGATTGTATATTAGATCTCTATTTTTTGAATCTCTTTTAAAACGTTGTTTTATATTAGCATATTTGTTCATTTTAAATTGAATTGTTTGAGCTTTATACATCAAGAGACACTTTATTATTAGCTTTGCAAGCACATTTCCTTAGTTTGTTGTTTTCTTTGTTACATTCCATATATGTATATATTTTTACAGATAGATGTTTTTCATTTTATGTAGTCAAATATGTAATGACTTTTTAATGGATCTTTAATTTTGCAGAAGTCTTCCCTACACTGATACCAACAATATTTTCCAATATTTTTCATATTTCCAATATATTTTATTGAAACTTAAAAGTAAATCTATAATCTTGATGGACTATCTTTTTGATGTATCATATTTAGGGGGAATCTATTTTGTTGTTAAATGCTCAATTATGATATCACCATAATTTATCAATAATTTACATTTATTCTAGTGATATAAAGTAACTTTTTGTATAACAAATACATTTAGAAACTGGGTCCCCTGTTGTTTTACATTAAATTCTCTATCTATCTAATTTTACGTATTTTAAGACACACTAACTTTTTTCTAATTATTCAAACAGTTTTCTTGTTTTAAGGAACTTAGAAACATATACAGATTTATTTCAATCATATTTCATCAGTGTCATACCTATATAACAACGTGCTTGCTTCAGTGACTATCTATAAACATAAATGATAGGATTTTAATAGCTGCATATTACATTGAATGAGTTGTAAAAAATTTTTTTCAACTATTTCCTTCTTTTGGAAATTTGGATTATTTTCCAAAATTTTATTCAGACAAATATCACTATAATTAATATTTTTATTATAAAATTTTTGGACACTTGTCCAATTATTTCTTGATCCATTTAACTGAACTGTCCTTTTAGTTCTAAAATGTTTGACATGACTTTTGGGAAATTTATTTATAGGCAATCGTATCTACAAACCAATACTGGTTTATCCTCCTTTCTAATGATTCTATCTCATTTCCTATTTCATGGCTATCAAAGTGACTACAACAATGTAGGGTGATAATGGTGACAGTAGTCATATCTGTTCTGCTTCTGAATTTAATAGAAATGATCAAATGTTGCTTGGTTAATTATAGATACATTAAACTTTTGTGATTAATTTTGCTTATAAGGTTAAGAAAATATACTTTTAAGTCAAAAAGGATTTTTATCAAGAGTGTCATGCTCTTTAAAGATTATTATCTATAGGAATGGCAATATTCCTCTCCCTTCCTTCCACTCTCTCCTTCTTTATCATTCAATTATGATGCTGTTGCAACACTATTAAGAATAGCCAAGACATGGAAAAAACCTAAATGTCCATTGACAGAGGAATGGATAAAGAAGATGTGGTACATATATACAATGGAATACTACTCAGCCATAATAAAGAGCACAATAAAGAACACAATAATTTGCAGCAACATGGATGCAACTAGAGATTATCATACTAAGTGAAGTAAGTCAGAAAGAGAAAGACAAATACCACATGGTATCACTTATACGTGGAACCTAAAATATTACACAAATGAACCTATCTATGAAACAGAAACAGAATCACAGACATAGAGAACAGACTAGGTTGCCAAGAGGGAGGGGGTTCGGGGAGGGATGGAGTGGGAGGTTGGTGTTAGCAGCTGTAATCTTTTATATATAGAATGGATAAAAAACAAGGTCCTACAGTATAGCACAGAGAACTATATTCAATATCCTATGATAAACCATAATGGAAAACAATATTTTAAAGAAGCATGTATATATATGTATAACTGAATCACTTTGCTGTACAGCAGTAAATGACACAACACTGTAAATCAACTATACTTCAATTAAAAATATTAGTATTATAGTATTAAAAATTATGATATTAAAGTAGAAATAATAGAATTAATTATATACAAATATTTTGGGTCACTTTGTGTATGTAATTCAATTTATGAGTAAGTTTTGCCTATAAGTATTTGCGTGTGTGCATGTTTGTGTGCGCACACTTGTATGTAAAATATGTGAGTTTGATATTTTTGAAGTTTCTTACTGCTACTATGTTAGCTATATAAAATGGGTCAGATAAAGTATAAAAAGTTTATTATACTCTTTAAAAATGTTCCACTGCCATAAACTGATTTGTCTCTGTATCTTTAGAAGCTTCTTTTCTTTTTCCCAACTGCTTCCATGAAGTTGTCTATTCTTTTGTGAGTCAATTTTAACTACATATGCTTACAAAAGCATACATTTTAAAATTCTATAATTCTGCAGTAGTAAAATGTATCTTATGTTCACTTACCATAAAAATATATATCTAACATATTTTAATGAGTATTTTATTCAAGTTATTTACCCTGTGTTTTTGTATTTACTTTAGTCTTTACAAATGGTTGTATATTTTGTTGGTGTTTTCAAAAATAAACTCATAATTTATTTTGTGATGCTACTCATTCTATGTACCTGAAACTATTGTCACATTATAAGATACTTCTCTTTTAATTCATCAATTTTATTCTTGAAACAAGAAAACAGTTATTTTACACACTAAAATTTTCTTCATATTCACAGTTAATTTCTTACTGACTAGCAATTATTTAGAACATAGCAGTAACTCAATGTTTTAATTACTTATATAATTACTCATTGGAAAAAATATCCAATGAAATAGATATTTCTCTTATTTTAAGAGAAAGGAGGCTGATCTGTAAGTGGGGAGAAAGAGGTCTGTGACATGTATTTAAATGCTGAAATGTTTATTTTTGTTGAATATCATATTGCATTTGAATGGTTATGGTTATGGTGTAAAAGCATTAGTATATTGAGAGAAAACCTTTTTGAAAGGCAAAGGTAAATTTTTAAACTTTGAAATTTGAAAGCATTACTCCACTTATTTTTTAATCTGTTTCTGCTGATACCCACTGCAGGTTTTAATTGGCATAATTGGATTATAGACCCAAATAATTAATTTTATATTCTATGTATTCTTGCTCAATATTCTTTTTAGCTTGTATGTGCTTGTAACTATATTAAAGTCCATTTCAACACTTTCACTTTACTGATCTTGTTTATTACACTACTTCTTTCCTACTATTTAGTTATTGATTTTAATTATCCCTTGTTTATCAAGATTGCTTCTTAAACTCCCTTTGGCTTTTCAAAGTTCGTTATCCTATTTGAGTCAGTTTATGCCTGAGTATATTTTCTATTGGTCTTACAGAAGATACCATATCTATAGCCAGGTGTAAAATTCCAAGGACACAATTTTTGTCTTTAAAATTGTACAAATATCTCAGCAATCAGTTTCAGAGATAAGTGGTAGAGAGAAATTCAGAGATGTCAGTGTGATATTCTCCTTATAGTTCCACTTACAATATGTGTATGTATGAGTAGGGACAACTGTATTTAATTGGTGTATGCTTACACGACAGTGGCTGGTGGAAACTATGGAGCAGGAAGCAGAAACTGAATGGTCTATTCCAGTTTTACTAAAGCTAAGTATAAGGTAAATTAGAAATCATCCCACTAATACAAAAATTATACCAGGTTTCCTAAGTCTGTGTAGTAAGCAGAATTTGAAGACGGTTCCCATAAGTTCCAACCTCTGGTCTTCATACCTTTGTTTAATCCCAGCTCTCAGCCTTGTTTCACTTTCTGTATTTAGTAAAATTTCATCTATTATGGCTCAGTTACTAGAGATGGAATATTTTTCTGTCTCCATAGCTTATTTCTCTGACCGTGTAAACATATGTTTATCATGCATATTACTGGCTCCATGCCGGGCTTCCTTTCTTAACATTTCCTAATCACCACCCATTGTGTATCTTGTGATCCTATATCCCCTGGGATTAATGCATAAATGCTATCCATATTCTACTTGTGACACTGCCATCTTATGGGAGTTGACATCTCTGAATAAATGAATAGGAAGTAAGAAATGCAATCCAGCAGATTAAAAATTCATCAGTCATTAATAGGGCAAATCTTGCTTAATTTTCTAGATGATATAATACATGAATTTTTAAAACCTAGGGCAACTCTTTGGGGTATTATCAGGGTCTCTTCATTTGCTTTTAGGTGAGAATGTTGATATGCTTTACATTTATGGGTCATCTATTAAATAATTTTTATTAGATTTTTAAAATCTAGTATTCATTTGAAAAATTTCCAGATACTGACAGTGTATATTAACGAATTTATTTTATTAATTCATTCAAAAACAATTACTATGTCTCTATTACATGCAAAGAATTTGATTTTTTAGATAAGATCAATATACTCATTAAAGTCTTTCTGGCCTGGCTTGTTTGCAGAGGCTCTGGCCAGTGTCAACATCTGGAACCTCATCCACAATGTAGAGGGTTGGTAGGCCATCCCAGCAGCTGGAGCTGCACCAGTAGGAGGCTCTTCCCCTTCTACCACTGTGGCCCCAGCTGAGAACAAAGTAGAAGCAAAGAAAGAAAAATCTCAGGAGTCTCATGATGACATGGGTTTTGGTCTTTTTGACTAAACCCCTTTTATAATATGTTCAATCAAAAGCTGAACTCAAAAAATATATATATATAGAATGAGACTTGCAGAAATAGAGGCTGAGGGATAATATCTCTTAGAAAGAACACACTGTACAAAACCCTAGTGATGTGAGAAAACAATGCATTAATGTTAATATAATTAAAGGGTACATGAGGTAAAGACTACAAAGACAGGGACTATGTTGTAAAACTCACATAGATTTACATTTCTGATGCCTATATTGTAAATAGGTTATCTATCTGTTAAAATAAGAGTTAAGCATCCATAAAAAAGTCGCACGTGTAATTCTTTTAGTTCCTTTCTCTCAGTAAATTCCTTCAACAGTTAACCAGATCCCAAGGACTAAGGTCCCAATTAATGCTTGGGCAGGGAAAAATTAAGTTGGTCTGGCTGACAACCAAAAAAGAGACTATAATTTATTGAACAAGTATTTATACGTGTGTGTACATGCATATGTGTGTACATGTCTGTGCACAGGTACGTGTCTACATGTGTATAGATATGTATATGTATGTGTGTGTGTATATATGTTCATATAAATTTAATGGACTCTCACACTAATGATTTTGGATACCTCATACCAACGGCCTTGCATAGTTATTTCAATGTGTTACCAGTGCAAATTATAAGGCCCATCTGCTCCAGACCTACTGAATCAGAAACTGTAAGAATTGGTCCAATAATTTGTCTTTTAACAAGGCTTCCAACTGATCAATGACTAATCTAAAAGACATCATTTGTAGTATATTTTTCATACATGTGAAATATGGAAAGAAATTTTCAAGGGTTTTTCAAGTGAGGCATTTTATTAGACCATTCTAGAGCAAAATCGTGTACTTCCTTTGTTGTTTCTAGGTGAGGGACACTGGTATATGACAGTGCATCTATCTTCTTATAAAGACTAAAATCATTATAAAATGATCAATGATTTTTATTTGTATAGTTCTATAATCATTAAAAAAGGAAACATTAATAAATATACTCTAGATTAAAAATCATAGAAAACAGGCAGATAGAAAGCAAAAATATCTTTGCAACTGATATTCATTTTTGTTTCAAAACTTGAGAACTTATTTTCTAAGAAATTATATTAGGTGAAAAAATGTTAATATGAATAAAATAAAAATCTAGAATTTTTATTCTTACCATCATGGTATCAGTATATTATTTTTTGAAGCATATCATATTATATATGCTAATTATAATACCATACCATTTAAAGAAAACTAGTAAAATATACACCATGAACCATATTTCTATATCAAGAAACAAAACTGTAGAAGAGTCACTAAAGTCCCTGTATACCCTTTCTTTCTTGTCTTGTTATTTTTTTCCTGAGTGTAATATTATTTTATTTTTTGATGCTACTGAAAATGGATTTTTAAAAATATTTTATTTTCCAAATGTTTGCTAATACACAAAAACATAATTGATTTTCATGTATTGATATTGTATCTAAAAACATTGCTACATTTTAAAGTAAACTTTATTTGGAAAAAATTGTAGATTCATATGCAACAATAAGAAATAATACAGAGAGATTCCATGTACCCTTCATCCCTTCATCCAGTTGCCCCAATGCTTCCATCTTGCAAAACTCTAGTAAAATATCGCAATTAGTATACTGACATTGACAGAGCCAAGATACAGAACGTTTACTTCTCCGCAAGGATTCCTCATGTTGTATTCAGCCCCCCACACACTGTACCCAACCTACATTTTCTTAATCCCTAGACATCACTAATTTCTTCTTCCTTTTTATAATTTTTTCATTTCAACAATGCTATATAAGGGAATCAGACAGTATTTAACATTTAGGGATTATTTTTATCAGCATAAAACTTTGGTGATTCAAGGTTTGTACGTCTCAATTGTTTGTTCCTTTTTATCACTGAGTACTATTCCATGGTATGGATGTTCCAGTTTGCTTAACCATTCATCATTGAAAGATATCTGGGCTTTTTTCCAGTTTTTTGATTATTAGGAATATCTGCTTTGAATATTTGTGTACATGTTTTTATGTGAACACGGTTCCACGTCTCTGGATAAGTACCCAAGAATTCAATTACTGGGTCAGATGGCAATTTCATATTTAGTTCATAAAAAAATCCACCAAAAGGTTTTCCTATTGGCAATGTATGGGTGATCCAGTTTCTCCATGTTCTCACCAACATTTGCTCTTATTTTTTCCCCCTATTTTTAAAATTTGAGCCATTTGGTTAGCTGTAGAGCTTTATTTTACATTTCCCCAATGGCTAAAGATGCTGAACATATTTTCACATGCTTAGTTACCATCTTTATATCTTCTTCAGTGAAAAGTCTCTTCATGTCTTTTTCCCCTTTCCTGATTGGACAGCTTTTGTCTTTTTTTATTTTTACTGTTGATTTTTGGAAATTTTGTATGTATTTTAGATTCTAGTCTTTTGTCAGATATGTGATTTGCAAGTATTTTTTTTCAAGTTTGGAGGTTGTCTTTTTACGCTCTTCACATGGGCTTTCACGAAGCAAAAGTTTTTAATTTATTTAGAGCTCAAATTAACATTTAAAAACTTTTTCTGGATTTTTGTTTTGGTGTCAACACTAAGAACTCTTTTCTGAGCCTTAGATTCTGATGATTTTCTGCTGTTTTTTTTCTAGACATCTTATATATTTTACATTTCACATTCAAATGTCTGATCCACTTGAGTTACTATTTATATGATGTATGATTTTTAAGGTTGACAGCTTTTTTTTTGTCTTTGGATGTCCAACTGTTTTAGCACCATTTGTTGAAAGAGACAGTCTTTAACAATTTAATTGTTTTGGCACCTCAGTCAAAAATCAGTTGGGCATACACATTCACATTTTCTTTATATTCTAGTCTATTAGTATACAGTATTTGTGTATATAGTTTTATTATAATGCCACCCTGCCCTTGTTGTTGTAGATTTCTAGTGAGTCTAAAAATCATTAATGTATATTCTACAACTTCGTTCTTTCTCAAATTTATTTGACTATTATAGACCCTTTTTCTTTTGACATACATTTGAGAAATAGTCTTCAATTTAAACAAAATAGCCTGCTGGAATTTTGATAAGAATTATGCAGAATCTATGAATCTATTGATCAGTTTGGGAAGAATTAGCATCTCAACAATACTGAGTCTTCTAGTCTATAGCCATAATGTATGTTTGTATGTATGTCTTGTTTGTCTCTCTGTCTCTCTCCTTATTTATTTAGATCTTAATTTATTTTGCTCAATGGTATTTAGTAGCTTTCACAGTAAAGGTTTTGCACATAGTTTGTTAAATTTATACTTAATATTTCTAGGGTTTTGATGCTATTAAAATGGGCATTTTAAAATTTCCATTCCTAATTGTCTATTAAAATTATATAGAAACACAATTGATTTTGTACATTGAGCTTTACTCTGTGATCTTGATTAATTTACTTATTAGTTTTTAGTATCATTTTTGTTGATCCTTTAGGATTTTCAATGTTGACAATTTTGTCATTTAAGAATAATCCATTTTAAATTCTTCCTTTCCAATATGTAGGTATTTATGTAATTTTACTTTGAAGTTAGTTGAAAAAGTATGCTTTGATAACTTTTATTTCCTCTATCATCCAATTTTTAAAATTTTATTTTATTTATTCATTCATATATGGATTGTTTATAAAATTTTAAAAATGTGTTAATGTATTGGTATTTTGGTTTTAATTTATATTTATGTAAATGATTTCTAAATAACATTTTATGTTCAGTGTTATTAGTCTTTATGACAGCATTTTAAAAACTTGTTTTGAAACTTCATACCTTACGACATTCATTTTTTGTATTTTTGTCTATATTTGGAGACCTACTCTCCATCTGTTGGGTGCACTAATGCCTTAATTGTATTTGTATGTTATTAATGTTATTATTGGTTTTTAATTGATTTGATCTATATATCTGTAGGAAAAGCTTGTTTAAATCTCCTATTATGGTAAAGCATCAGCCATTCATCTTTTCTTTGGACAACTGACAATTTTTGCTTTATTGTACTGAAACTTTTTTCAGTGAATGAGTTTTTATGTCTAGCTAGTTGATTAAAACTTTTAGCAGTAAGTGGTGATGGGTATTATTTCTATCAATGATGAAACTTCCTCTCATAAGTTATTAGTAGAGATAAACCAGCTACCGTTACATAATTTCCTTCTAATCTTTCCCAAGTCTTATACTTTTAAAAGGCTCTTATTTTGTCTGTACAGTCTATGTGTTTAATATTCAATATATAATATATTTTTGGAGTGACTGAAGTATTGTTTTATTTTTTCCTCATCCCATTTCTATCTGATAGCTTAGATGGTGCATATTCTATTTCTATTTTATAGGTTACCCCAGAAATTTCCCTTTATTAAATCCATGTTAATATATAATTACACAATATATAAACCATCAAATGCTCAAAATCTGATGACTTTGTCCTTTTAAAAAAAAGTACACAGTTATGAAATTTTATTTGTTTAAATGCACTCATATGTTTATCACTTTATTTAATTATTAATACTTCTTGCAGCTCAGACCTTCCTTCAGGGATTACTTTCCAACTTTCTAATGCATATTCTCTACTCATTCCTTTAGTAAAACTTCTCAATTTTTCTTTCCTGAAATATTTTATGTGATCTCAAATATTTACTTTATCATAAAGCTTTATTTTGTTCAAATATCCAGGCTAAGAGACATTTTTTATGCTGCTGTTGTTATTGTTTTTGTAAGAATTTAGTTGATGCTCTTATTGTTTTTCATAAATACTTTGGTTTTTTCCTCAGTGCTTTTAGAAGAATTTTTCATTTTAGGCATTCGATAGTTTACTAAAATGTTCCTAGATATTAATTTCTTTTTATTTTGCATGCATTATATATATTGTGTTTACTATATATGTGGATTTATGTCTTTCATCATATCTGTCTTTCATCAATTCTAGCCATTTTGTAATCAATTTCTCTATGTTCTTTATTGTCTTGCTTGCATTTTATATATTCTTACTCTTCCCTTATTCCCTTTTAGTTTTCAATTTCTAATGGCCTACATTACCTTCTGGTAATTTGGCCTTCTTGTTTACCAATTGACTCTCAGCTATATCTATTTTAATTCATGCATTCAATTCCAAATTTTAATTAATATAGTTCCCATTTTAGAATTGCTATTTTTCTGTTCTTCAAATATGGCTTACTACTTTTTAACAAATAAATCTCTTTTAGCCATATGTTTACTGCTACCTCATATTTATTTAAATACATTATCTATGGGCTTCCCTGGTGCCGCAGTGGTTGAGAGTATGCCTGCCGATGCAGGGGACGTGGGTTCGTGCCCCAGTCCAGGAAGATCCCATATGCCGCAGAGCGGCGAGGCCTGTGAGCCATAGCCACTGAGCCTGCACGTCCGGAGTCTATGCTCTGTAATGGGAGAGGCCACAACAGTGAGAGGCCCATGTACCGCAAAATATAAATAAATAAATACAGACATACATAACATATCTAATGACTTAAAGGAACAATTATTTTATTATCTCTCAAGATTTTATAGGTTGATTGGGCTTAGCCACATGTTTTGAGCTGAAGCTACAATTAACTGGAGGTTTAATTGAAACATCCTGGATAGTTTACTCACCTATCTGGCAGTTTATAATTCTTACTGACTGGGAGCTCAGGTGGGGCAGTTGACCAGAACTACATGTGGTCTCTTCTATGGCTTGCTGCCATGCTTTCTATGCTCATGGAGAGTGGGTTCTAGAAGGACATGTTCCTAAAATAGGAGTTCAAAGAGCCTGAAAGTAATTTTAATGAAAATTAAATTTGCCACTAGCAGTCACTGAAATTATCCATAGTTCTTGCTTCCTTTTACAAAATGGATGCTTAATAATTTTTTTCTTTAATTTTCATTTTATACTGGAGTATGAATAATGATAATTAGTTATTAGTGAAAGCCATTATTTCAAGGTAACCTACTTTGGATAAAAATTCCAGAGATGAACTTAATAGACATATTTTTTAAATTTTCAGACAGTTTTATGGCCAGAATGATCATAACAGGACCTTTTTACCCAGGCAGTTTTCATGAAAGAGCAAATTTAATACAAAATAAGCAGCTGAATATTAACATAGGGAATTTCAGTGATAGTTATGTAGAGCCCTATGACTTTCTTAATAGAGACGTATGCTTTCACATTTTATATAAATGATTGCCACTCACTTGATAGTAAGACTGATCCTAATATTTAAAATCTTAAGAAAATTTTAAATCATCCTTGCATGATTACAATATTACAATAATGGCCCCCAAAATGGTATTCATTCAAAACTATAATGAATTCTAAGTTTGTACTTTTTTGTATTTGTTTGTTTTTGTTTTACTACTGAAGTATCCTTATGGACCATTATATTCAAACATATACATATGTAGTCTTAAATCTCTCTTTCTCTCATTTCTTTATATGCAAAATGGGGATAAAAATATGTAAGTTTAAAGAAAGGGGTGGTGTGAGGATTAAAAGATGTATTTAAACTTCATGATTTTATTCAGTGAATACCTCCTACCATATTAGAAGAATTATTAGAAACAATTGTTATAAAAATCTATTGTTTAACTACAAATAGCATTTATATTAACATCTTCTAAAAATGAAGTATGTAGGTATAAATCAAAAAACATATGCTCAAGATCTATATGAGGAAACTATACAATTTTGATGAACAAAATCAAAGAATATCTAATTAGATGAATAAATAATCCATGTTCATGGATAGGCAGATTCAATACTGTTAAGTTGTCAGTTCTTTCAAACCTGATCTACATATTCAATGAAATCCCAATCAAGATCTCAGCAAGTTATTTTGTGGGTAACAAAACCGTATCCCCATGTTTATATGAAGAGGTAAATGACCCTGACTGGCTAACACAATATTGAAGGAGAAGAACAAAGTTGGAGGATTCATACTACCTGACTTCAAAACTTACTATAAAGCTACAATAATCAGGACAGTGTAGTATTGGCAAAAGAACAGATAAATAGAATAGAAAGCCCAGTAATAGACCCAGGTAAATACAGTTAACTGATTTTTGACAAAGGAATAAAAGTAATAGAATGGAGCAAAAATAGACTTACAAAAAGAAAAAGGTAAGGGAACAAGCGGACATGCACATGCAAAAAACAAATCTAGACACAGACCTACATCCTTCACAAACATTAACTCAAACTGGATCACAGACCTAAATGTAAAATGCAAAACTATAAAACTCCTGTTAGATAACATAGGAGAAAACCTAGATGACCTTAAGTATGACAATGACATCTCAGGTACAACATCAAAAGCACAATCCATGAAAGTAATAATTGAAAAGTTGGACTTCATTAAAGTTTAAAACTTCATCTCTGCAAAGGACATCAAGAGAATTAGAGGACAGCCACAGAATGGGAGAAAATATTTGCAAAAGACACATCTGATAAAGAACTCTTATCCAAAATATACAGAGAACTCTTAAAACTCATTAATAAGAAAACCACCCAATTCAAAAAATGGGTCAAAGGCCTTAACAAACACTTCATCAAAGAAGATATACAGAGAGCAAATAAGCGTATGAACAGATGCTTCAAATAATATGTCATCAGGAATGCAAAGTAAAACAATGAGATCTCACTGTACATCTAGCAGAATGGTAAAAATCTGGAACACTGATACCACCAAATGTTGGTTAGGATGTAGAGCAACAGGAATTCCCACTGATTGCTGGAGGAAATGCAAAACAGTACAGCTACTTTGGAAGACAGTTTGGCTGTTTCCTATAATACTAAACGCACTTTTACCATATGATACAGCAATTGCACTTCTCATTATTTACCCTAATGAATTGAAAACTTATGTAACTACACAAAAACATAAACAAGGATATGTATAGCATTTCCATTCATAATTGCCAAAACTTGACAGCAACTAAGATGTCCTTCTTAGGACATATTAAACAATTTACATGCTGTAAACTACGGTACATTTACAGAATGGAATATTGTTTAGTGCAAAAAAAATGAGTTATTAAGCCATGAAAAGTCATGGTGAAACCTTAAATGCATATTACTTAGAGAATGAAGCATCTGAAAAGGCTGCACATATATTTCAAATATATGATATTCTGGAAAAGGCAAAACTGTGAAGACAATAAAAATATCAGTGGTTGTCAGACATCGGTGGGGCAGGGTTGGGGTGGGGGTGGGGAGCCCAGGAGGGATGAATAGGAAGAGTCCAGAGTATTTTTAGGGCAGTGAAATACTTTGTATGACCTTGAAATGATGGATACATACTATGATACATTTGTCCAAACCCATTGAATATACAGCATCAAAAGTAAAATCCTAAGGTAAACTATGGACTTGGGGAAATTATGATATGTTAATACAGGTTTATCAATTGTAACAAATGTACCACTCCAATGGGGATAATGAGAAGGCTTTGTATGTGTGGGGACAGGGGGCAAATGGGAAATTTCTGAACGTTCTCGATAATTTTGCTGTGAACCCAAAACACAATTTGTTTTTCCATTGTTTTTATGAGGATTTAAATTTTCAAATAAAAATTAGCCAGATATCATTCTCTTGCAGTTATAAACACATAAGTCATCTAGTTATTTTTTTTAATTCATATAATTGAAATTATATAATTTATCCAATAATGTATTAAAATAATAAAACAATAAATTTCCTTTTCAGAATCCACATCTTTTACTGTATCAAGAATCAAGCTCCGTCCTGACAATTAAATGTATACTTGAGCCTTGTATACCCCCAACAATATAAAACTGCTGTCTTAGTTCCAGTATACCTAGTTGAAATTTTCTAATAGAAATGACAGGTGGGTCTTAAAGTGATACTTTCATGCAATTCTAAGCCTTTTAAATTAATTTCTTCATGGATGCTAACAACAATATGATATAGAACAGTGTGCCCATTGTGAAATAATTTTTATTTTGTATTTTAGTTTCAGATATTCCTTAAAATATTCTAAATATTTAAAATTTCATTGAAATGACTATTAGATAAGTAGAACAAAATAAAGTTTTTCCTTTATACCTCTTTTTCATTCTTTATGATTAGAGTGTAGATTGTAGTCCCTGTCTCTGAGATATAGTATTATTTTCCCCTGAAAAAAATATCTTGTCTTTTGTACCATCCACTTTTCAGATACTCTTGGGAAATATACCAGCTGTTAAACAGAAGAATAAATTAGAAAATGATTGTAATTAGAAGATAAGCCTGCTTATAATCTTTTCCCCCTTTAAGAGCAAAGCTGACACTGCCATAAGATGACACCAGGAGACCCTACTACAGTCTGTGTCAGGTAAACAGATTTGCAAAATTTTCAAATGATCTTCCAAAAATCATATTGAATTAAATGTATTTAGGATTGGAGATAACATTTGAATGAAGATAAGGAAGTGATTTCATTTAAGTAATTTCTTATGCACCTGTATAAGAAAGGGAAATTGATGTTTCCCTTTAGGAATATTGTTACTAAGACTTATAATCCATTCAAATAATCAAGCACAGATACTATAATGCACATGATAGTAGCTCATATGTTTCTTATAGGAAGCTACAGAGTTCATGAAGGTATACTGGTAATGCTGTCAGGCAAACCTCAGTAGACTAGGAAATAAAATCATCACTTAATCTCCTAGCACCATCATGGTTCTGATACAAATGCATTTATTTTTTTATTTTTATACATACAGATGTTTAAAACAATTCAACTAATCTAGTAGTCCTGAAAACAACAAAAGACACTTGATGTTTTAACTTGAATGAAAAACTGAATAATAGAAGAGAATTTACCAAACCTAACTTTGGCTGGGTGATTGCCAGAATCTCATCAGGATTCTCCAGTGAAACCAAACCAATATGATATAGGAGAGAGGGATGGATGGATGGATGGATGGATGGATAGATAGATAGATAGATAGATCTAGACAGATAGATAGATAGATAATAGATGGAGAGAGAGGGAGGGAGGGAGGGAGAGAGAGAAATGAAGAAATTGCCACATGCAATTGTGGCAGGCTGGCGAGGGTGAAATCTTTCAGAGTCTAGAGGCTGGAAATTCCAGAAGGAATTGATGTTGCAGTCTTGAGTCCAAAGGCAGTCTAAAGATAAAATTCCTTTCTTTTAGAAGGACTCCAGTCTTTATTCTTAAGGCCTTCCACTAATTGGATGAGTTTCACCCACTCTATGGAGGGTAATCTGCTTTAATCAAATTTTACTGATTTAAATGATAATCACATCTAAAAAATACTTTCATAGCAATATCTAGATTGTCGTTTAACTGAAAATTGGGCACCATAGTCTAGTCAGGCTGCAGTATAAAACTAATCATCACAGTGGTTTACCAAACTATGCAAGAAATACTCAATGTACAAGGCCAATCAATGTGGCATTGTTTGTCAGACATTCAAATGACACTATCAAAAATAGCCATCAGCCAACAGATACATTGCATAAATTGTAATACAACCAACCAAAGAAATGTCACATAGAATTTAAAAAAAGAATGAGTTGGCTATACATGAATATGGAGAGATCTCCAAGACATACTGTTGAAAAATGAGGAACAGAACAATGTGTATAAAAAGCTATCTTTAGAGAAAAAGGAAGAGGTGAAAGTATATGTTCAGGTATGCTTATTTGTATCTATAAATCTAAGGAAGGATGCAATAAAAATACAAAAGTGTTTTACTATGATGGTGAGGGGGTGGGTAGTTAGTCACGAAATAGATAGGAAAGAGGATCAGATAATGGATAGTGGATAGAAGACAGAGAATAAAGAATGGAAACAGGATAATGGATAGAGGATAATATAAAAACAGAAACTATACATATAGATCTTGTTATATTTTTGGATTTTGAAACATGTGAATGTTTATTTTTAAAGAAAATTGTAAATAAATAGATAAGAAAATAGGGAAGACATCTGCAGATATATGCCTAAGGCTTTTTTGTTTCTTCCAACATGCACTTAGTTTCCCTTTATGCATTTTGAAATAATAAATAATGCAAGTAATATGAAAGTCTGACTTCAGACATAAAGTTTGAATGACGTAAAAATATCACTTAAAGGTGTTTTATTAGCCCTTGTGTTTTTATATAAATTAGTATTTATTTAAGAATAAACATTAAAGTCTCAGAGACTACCCCATTCCTTATCTGTGCTTATAGAGAGACTATTTTTCTTCTTTCTGATTTTGAAATATATTTTATCTTTCCACACATACATATATACATTTGACAATTATTATGAATGTAAACTTAGCTTGGAATGCTGTAGCTTTTGGTGTATAAGTGTAACTTGCATGTGCCCACTTATGTAGAAGTGTACAAGAAATGATTTCTCAAGTATGTGTGTGTATATGTGTATATATGTGTGCACACATCATATTCAAATGATGGTCAGGCTTAGGTATATAAGCTTGATTCATATATTCTGAGCATGCTTCTATCCTTGTGTAATAAAATAAGTAAAAGAATAAAATGTTGCTTTATGGGAACACTTTACCATTGTAGCATCTCTTAAAAATTGGATCCAAAGCAATCTTGAGAAAGAAAAACAGAGCTGGAGGAATCAGGCTCCCTGACTTCAGACTATACTACAAAGCTACAGTAATCAAGACAGTATGGTACTAGCACAAAAACAGAAATATAGATCAATGGAACAGGATAGAAAGACCAGAGATAAACCCACGCACATATGGTCACCTTATCTTTGAAAAAAGGCAAGAATATATAATGGAGAAAAGACAGCCTGTTCAATAAGTGGTGCTGGGAAAATGCCACAGCTACATGTTAAAGAATGAAATTAGAACACTCCCTAACACCATACACAAAAATAAACTCAAAATGGATTAAAGACCAGACTTCCCTGGTGGTGCAGTGGTTGACAGTCCACCTGCCGATGCAGGCGACATGGGTTCGTGCCCCGGTCCGGGAAGATCCCACATGCCACGGAGCAACTGGGCCCGTGAGCCATGGCCGCTGAGCCTGTGCATCCAGAGCCTGCGCTCCACAATGGGAGATGCCACAACAGTGAGAGGCCAAGTGTACCACAAAAAAAAAAAAAAAAAAAAAAAATGGATAAAAGACCTAAATAAGGCCAGACACTATCAAACTCTTAGAGGAACACATAGGCAGAACACTCTATGACATAAATCACAGCAAGATCCTTTTTGACCCACCTCCTAGAGAAATGGAAATAAAAACAAAAATAGGGCTTCCCTGGTGGTGCAGTGGTTGAGAGTCCATCTGCCGATGTAGGGGATACGGGTTCATGTCCCGGTCCGGGAAGATACCACAGGCCGTGGAGCGGCTGGGCCCATGAGCCATGGCCGCTGAGCCTGCGCGTCCGGAGCCTGTGCCCCGCAACGGGAGAGGCCACAACACTGAGAGGCCCACGTACCGCAAAAAAAAAAAAAAAAAAAAAAAAAAAAAAAAAGCTTTTGCACAGCAAAGGAAATCATAAACAAGACAAAAGACAACCATCAGAATGGGAGAAAACATTTGCAAACAAAGCAACTGACAAAAGATTAATCTCCAAAATATACAAGCAGCTCATGCAGCTCAATATAAAAAAACAAACAACCCAATCCAAAATTGGGCAGAAGACTTAAAGAGACATTTCTCCAAAGATATACAGATTGCTAACAAACACATGAAAGGATGCTCAACATTACTAATCATTAGAGAAATGCAAATCAAAACTACAATGAGGTATCTCCTCACACCAGTCAGAATGGCCATCATCAAAAAATCTACAAACAATAAATGTTGTGGAGGAAAGGGAACCCTCTTGCACTGTTGGTGGGAATGTAAATTGATACAGCCACTATGGAGAACAGTATGGAGGTTCCTTAAAAAACTAAAAATAGAACTACCATATGACCCAGTAATCCCACTACTGACCATATACCCTGAGAAAACCATAATTCAAAAAGAGTCATGTACCACAATGTTCATTGCAGCACTATTTACAATAGACAGGACATGGAAGCAACCTAAGTGTCCATCAACAGATGAATGGGTAAAGAAGATGCGGCATATATATACAATGGAATATTACTCAGCCAAAAAAAGAAATGAAACTGAGTTATTTGTAGTGAGGTGAATGGACCTAGAGTCTGTCATACAGAGTGAAGTAAGTCAGAAGGAGAAAAACAAATACTGTATACTAACACATATATATGGACTCTAAGGAAAAAAATGGTTCTGAACAACCTAGGGGCAGGACAGGAATAAAGATGCATACGTGGAGAATGGACTTGAGGACACGGGGAGAAAGAAGGATAAGCTGGGACGAAGTGGCATGGACATATATACACCACCAAATGTAAAATAGATAGCTAGTGGGAAGCATCTGCATAGCACAGGGAGATCAGCTCCGTGCCTTGTGACCACCTACAGGGGTGGGATAGGGAGGGAGGGAGGGAGACGCAAAAGGGAGGGGATATGGGGATATATGTATACATATAGCTGATTCACTTTGTTATATAGCAGAAACTAACACAACAATGTAAAGCAATTATACTCCAATAAAGATGTTAAAAAAGTTTTTGGAAAAATTCCATTGTAACTTTTACATTAAAAAATTCCTTGCTTCCTAAATTTACAACATTTTTGTGGAAAAATAAATCTCATTGATGCATTTATGCTTCAATAATTTTTTGATAAGTCATAAGTCCTTTGAAACAAAACATGTTCAGATATTTAGCAAAGTGTTATGTGTTGATATATATCTCCACACACATTAAAATCAAACATCTCTCTTTTTCAAGTGAGATATATTTTTAATAATATATTTAAAAATGGTGCATACAATTTTAATCTAGCAATTACTTTAACGATTCAGAACTACATGAAGTAAATACTATAATATGTAAGAGAAAACTGCACAATTGGGAGAAAACCTTATCAAATCCAGATTTGCTGGAATTTTAAGACTAACATTGAGATTCTTGGCTGCTAAGGACGTATCATTAGTATAGTCTCAAAATACAACCAGGAGATAAATCCAGATATAAAATCCAGATATAAATCCAGATATAAAAAATAGTTTATCAAATTAATTTATAGAATGAGATTATATGACCTATGGGTAGAACAGGACAATAGTATGAATCTCTTCAGACTGCTTGATTGTATGTTTTATATTCATGGATGTAAATAAAGTGGAGACACTGCATTATAAAGAAGTGAGACATAAACAATAGAATAGTCTACTGTTTAGATCAGATTTTAACAAGCTTTGAGATATGTTGTTTAAAATACCTTCTGTCTGAAGTGACAGTGCCTACGTAAAGGCAGAAGAAAATAAAACAAAACTGAGTGATATAAAAGTTGTGGCCAAAATATGGTTAAACAATTAGAACACATTTCAAATACTAGTAATGCTTTTTAAGAAGATGCTAGCAACTTTCAAAAGAACATTTAATAATTCAATTGAATTTGAAAATCTTTCAGACATTATCTTGAATTTGTAAATATTGAGTTTTATTTGTTGTTATATGGGCAGTACGAGGCAGAATTTACTATATCACATTTAAAATTACTGGTTATCTTAAAATTACAGACAAACATAATACTTGAAATGAAACAGAATACCCATTTTAATTGATAATATAAATTCCCTAATGATGTTCCAAATATGATAACATTGTTATACCTTATCTATATTATCATTATTTTTGATACAACAATAAAATTTTAGTAATATTATCATGTTTACAATTACAGATGCAGTTCAATAGATTGATTTTTAAATTTATGCTGAACTAAATAATTAATGAAAAAGAAATGTTTTAAAACTCTGAAATGCTAGAGATGGATTATAAATATTTTAAGACAAACATGTTTTAGAATGAAACTTTCATTTCACTGAAGGTACTGTTTACTTGTACCACATTAAACACTTAATACGTAATTGTGAGCAGTTTTATACAATTCATTTGCAGAGAGAACTGCATCTTCATGTTCATTTCATCATTACTCACAATAGCCAAGACATGAAAACAACCTAAGTGTTCATCAATGAATGAATGGATAAAGAAGATACACACACACACACACACACACACACACACACACACACACCCCATTTATTATTATTCAGCCATGAAGAAAGAAGGAATTCCTGCAATTTGCAACATGGATGGATCTTAAGGGCATTATGTTAAGTGAAATAAGTCAGACAGAGAGAAAGACAAATACTGTATGATATCACTAAAACTACATATATGTAGTCTTAAAAAGCCAAGCTCAGAGAAAGAGAGGGTAAAGTAGTGGTTACCAGGGGCTGGGGTTTGGGGGAAATGGGAAGAAAATGGTCAAAGGGTACAGATATCTAGTTATAAGAGTAACAAGTTCTAGGGATCTAGTGTACATCATGGTGAGTATAGCAAATAACACTGTATTACATACTTGAAGACTGCTAAGAGAATAGATCTTAAATGTTCTCATCACAAAGAAAGAAATGATAATTATACAACAGGATGGAGGTGTTAGCTAATGCTGTGAGGGTAATCATTTTCCAATACCACTGATCCTCAGACAACAGAGGGATTAAGGCACTGACCTCCGTGCCATAAAAAATATGCTTATAATTTTACAATCGGCTCTCCCTGCCTGTGATTTTGCATCCATGGATTCAATCAGTCTTGGATTGTGTAGTACTGTAGTATGCACTTATCGAAGAAAAGCTACATATAATTGGACCTGCACAGTTCAAACTAGTGTTGTTCAAGCGTCCACTGTATATAAATGTAGCAAATCAACATATGGTTCACAATAAGTTTTGCCAATTATAGTTCAATAAAGCTGGGGGGAGGGGGGAACTTTCCACACACTAAGCCTCTAAGGAGTTTATCCCTATTACTTCAACTGAGTCACAACTTATCCCATAACTAAGCCATGTGAAATAGCCATTTATCATGCTTAAAAGTTCTGTGAGTCATGAATTTAGATAAGGCACAGCAATGATAGTTTGTCTTTCATCCATGATATCTGGAGCTTCAACTACATGACATGAAAGTTAGGTGCTGGGATCAAATGAATTCTTGTGCCCTCACAGGTCTGCTGGTTGATGATGGCCATGAGCTGAGAATCTTAGGTACTCTACACATGGACTTTGCCATACGGGGTCTCCATGTTGTCTAGTCTGGGCTACTTCCTAGCATGATGACTGGGTTTCAAAGGTAGATGTCCCAAGAGAGAAAAGGATGACCAAGTGGAAATTGCATTACCTTTGTTAGACTAGCCTGAAATCACGCAGTTTAACTGTATTACCTTCATTGAACAGTCACAAGTCCTTCTCAGTTTCCAGGAGAGTGGAGATAAGCCCCATCTCTTAAAGGGGACTATCAATTTTCTCTCAGATGAGCCAGAAATATTGCTGTGACCTTTTTCAGAAAATATAATCTGCCACATTCTGCCCTCTAGGCACAAAAATGAATTTTTTCCTACATGCACAATACTTTCACCTCTCCTCTCCAAAGTCACATCACATTAGGATATTTCAAGCATAGACTGGAGGTCGAGAATCTCATCATATAGATTGGGACCACATATGAATAAGACTCATTAAGTATAGTTTCTCTCCATGTGAAGACTTATGAACTAAAGGACAAGTTATCTGACCTCATATATCCAATATTTAATGGTGGATCAGATATAGAATATCCACTACAGTTCCTCTATAAATTGAAAAAAGTGTGAAATACATAGGAGTTACTAGTTCATAACAGTTCTGAAATATAGCTAGATATATGTTGGCAGTTTCTTTTTTTTTTTTTTTTTTTTGTGGTACGCGGGCCTCTCACCTCTGTGGCCTCTCCCGCTGTGAAGCACAGCCTCCGGACGCGCAAGCCCAGCAGCCATGGCCCACGGGCCCAGCCGCTCCGCGGCACGCAGGATCCTCCCAGACCGGGGCACGAACATGCGTCCCCTGCATCGGCAGGCGGACTCTCAACCACTGCGCCACCAGGGAAGCCCTGTTGGCAGTTTCTTGACCAATAAGTCCTCCTGTCTGCAAATGACTCACAGTAGCTCTTGGCTCCATCCTTTGGACTCCAGTCTATCACCTGAGTCACTTTCTTTTCCATAAGAAAGTAAATCAGTTTTGCAACTAAGTTGTTTTCCCAGTTTGTTACTTGTCTTTTGAAGTTTCCGGGCTCAAATGCCTATTTCAGTGCACTTGAAGATTTTTCTTAATTTGGAAACATTTAAGAGACCAAGAAGGAGAAACATTTTGTTTTCAAACTTATCATTTCTTGGCTCCTTTATATCTAGCAGATCTTTAACTTATCGAATCCCTCTCATACTATCCAGTAAGTAGCAAGAAGCAGCCAGACAGCAGTTTCAACCTTCTGCCTATTCTTGTTGGTTAGATCATTAGGTTCACTTGACTTATTTTCTACTTTCCATGTTACCACAGTCAACAGTATTGTTAAACTTTTAACCACCACATGCAAGGAACACTTTTATATAATTTCCAAGAATATTTTCTTCACTTTTATTTAAGTCCTCACTGACAGTTTCCTCCTCCAGGGTTATCATGATTCATTTAATGATCTCTTCAGGACCATGTTCTCAAAGCCCCGGACATTTTTAGTTTTTGGTTATGGCACTGCCCACTCTCACCACCAATATCTATTTCAGTTTCTCTGACTGTGTAACACATTACCATATCACCTGAAACTTAGTAGTATTAAATAACTTTTTCGGTTTCAGTGACTCTATGAATCAGGAATTAACACAAGAAACAGCAGGAATGGCTTTTTGGCTCATGATATATGAGCTTCAGAAAGAATTGAAACCTGGGGGCTAAATTCAACTGTCATCTTATTTGCTTATACATGGTAGTAGATACTGAGTGTAAGCTAGTCATCTCAGTTCCTCTATAGTGGGACTCTGTATAGACTAGATTGGCTTCCATATAGAATGGTGACTGGGTTCCAAGAATAAGATTCCAGAAATAAAGTGCCTACCAGGTAGAAGCCATACTCCTTTTCCTGACCTAGCCTCAAAGTCACATAATGCCATTTTCATTGCATTCTACTCATCAAGGAAGTCCCAAAGTCTTGTCCTTTTTCAAATGAAAGGGAAATAAATTCCACTACTTGTTGGGGAGTGGAGATGTTTGGGACCAGAAATATATCTGTGGTTGTTCTTTGGAAGAGACAATCTGCCACGGAATGAGATAACATAGTACAACATTTAAAAACAATCTGTTATCATTTACAAATAGTTTGTGGACATAAACATTTTACTGGTATATTGCAATAAATTGAATAAAAATAGAGATATAACTGGAAATTTTATCTAAAACCATGATATGAGTTTTAGCTCCACCAAAACAGCTTAAATTCTCAATGGATGATGTTAAATAATCTTTGTATTATGTTTTAACTCATAACTGTATAGAGTACAATAGTGCATTTTTATACATGTGTAGTTAATAAGATGCTATTTCAAATAAAAAGGATTCTTCTGCTAAAATATTTGACAACCACTGTTATATCAGAGAAAAAGGGTTTCAAATAATTGTATGTACAAAAATAAAACTTTCAGTTTGACTCAATATATTTTGTGTTAACCACTGTCAAGAAAATGGCTTAGCAGCAATGTTAAAGGGCTAGGAAATTTAACATTCTAAGCATATGTCAAAATAGGAAAGAGAATATGTTGTTATGCTTGGAAGGTATATTTTGAAATAATACTTTGTTATCATAATAAAATACATAAATTATTATGGCTTTAGGGATAATTATAAGGGACCAACATACAAAGAAAGACCTCAGGAAATTATCTTATGAATTTAAGGGTTCATCCTGAAGACAAATGGAATGGATAAGAAGGAGTCACAAGCATTGGTGACAGGAGACTCTCTAGAATCATAGCTTCAGAAGTCCCCAGTATTATATTATCATATCAGACATTAGAAAAATAATGCCAACAGTGTAGGAGCACTGTTTTCAAGAAGAACAACAGGTACAATTTCTATTCTTTGCCTCCCAACATATGGGGAAACAGTGAAAAGTTTATTGGTCATTAGAGTAAAAGTAATTCTTTGATAGCAGATAATTTTTAAAAGAACTAGGCATCAGGGGAGAATTTTAATAAATCAGACTTTAAAAATTCAGAATTTGTACTAACTCGATATTGTTAACTTGGCCTTTGCATTTAACCATTTGTAAAAAATATTTTATTGAGTAACTAAGGAACATAAATGTAATTATTAAAATTAAGCTTCTCTATTAACTAATTCATGACTACATGAAACAATTCCTTGTTCTGTATTCTAGGCATTCATCTGGTACTTGGGATATAACTGTGAATAATACAGCAATGATCTACGCCTTGGAATGACTGGATTGGAATGAACACTCAGTGAAACACGGAAAGAATTTTAACACCCATTACTTTGCCCATAAGTAATCACTATAGCAAATACAACAAACATATATCCATGCTTACTATTGCATAATTTGAAACATCTGACTCTTAAATAAAGTCTCCTACTTTAACACATGTTAAACTCCCACAAAAACACATTCTCAATGTGACGTGAACTAATTTTTTTTACTACATCTTCTCAAGAAATTGCTTTCATATCCGACAGAAGAGCAAAGTAAAAAGATGTTTTTCTACAGTAGGGTTTATTAGACTAGGCTTTATTCACATTTTGGACTTGATAATTCTCTGTGTGGATAGTTGCCCTGTATTGTAGGATATTTAGTGGTATCTATAGCCTCTACCCATGAATAACATCACCTCCAAATTGTGACAACCAAAAATGATTCCAGACATTGCCAAATTTCCCTGGATGGTAAAGTCACTCCCAATTGAGAACTACTGTCTATAGTAAATAAAGGTACTTTAAAGAAAAATATGTGTTCCTTTCTGTGTTTACTAAAGTCAGACTTAGAAATTCAAGAAGAGATATATTCTTCCATCAAATGCCCCATTCATTAAAGTTAACTAAGGCAGTTATATGTTTTATGAATATATAATTAACTGAGTTCATATTGCATTGTGCAGCATTAGACTGTGAGCATAATATAAGCAATATTAATCTAGATTAATATTCAGATTCATTGGAATAATTTTCTGTAGTTATAAGACAGATTGACAGAATTGAAACAAATATTTTATAATTAAATATATTATCATAAAAACCCTATAGATAACAACAACAAAAAAGATATGATAAAACTGGTTGGCTCAAATTTTACTTCTCTGTTTAAAAATTCCATAGTGCTTAAGTAAGAGATGGGTAACCTAAGAAGAGGGAAAATGAAAGAGGAAGATCTTGAGGGCCTACTGTAAGTCAAATCCTACACTGTAATTCAGGTACATTTTATCCTCAGAACAAATCATCTTTCAGTTAGATTATTTTTGGTGAATTTCATTTTATTTTTTATACAGCAGGTTCTTATTAGTTATCTGTTTTATACATATCCCAATCTCCCAATTCATCCCACCACCATCACCCCACACACACACTTTCCCCCCTTGGTGTCCATACGTTTGTTCTCTACATCTGTGTCTCTATTTCTGCCTTGCAAACTGGTTCACCTGTACCATTTTTCTAGATTCCACATACATGCATTAATATACGATACTTGTTTTTCTCTTTCTGACTTACTTCACTCTGTATGACAGTCTCTAGGTCAATCCATGTCTCCACAAATGACCCAATTTCATTCTTTTTTATGACTAATATTCCACTGTATACATGTACCACATCTTCTTTATCCATTCATTTGTCAATGGGCATTTAGGTTGCTTACACGACCTGGCTATTGTAAATAGTGCTGCAGTGAATATTGGGGTTCATGTGTCTTTTTGAATTATGGTTTTCTCTGGGTATATGCTCAGCAGTGGGATTGCTGGGTCATATGGTAAGCCTATTTTTAGTTTTTTAAGGAACCTCCATACTGTTCTCCATAGTGGTTGTATCAATTTACATTCCCACCAATGGTGCAGGAGGGTTCCCTTTTCTCCACATCCTCTCCAGCATTTGCTGTTTGTAGATTTTCTGATGATTTCAGTTAGATTTTTATATATACATTATAAAATAAAGAAAATGAGGGTTGTGGATTTTCAGTAACTTTTTCATGAGCACATATAAGAAACTGGCAATTTAGTATTTAAATCCAAATCTCTGTTGCCCTTCCACCATACTACAGTGCTTCCTTTCTTTCTAACTAAAGAAAGTGGGAAAATAACCAAATGCAACTATTCTGGGACCCAAGAGGGTCAGATACAGAAGATGTGGCATAGTCTACGGTGTGTCCCCATTGTTCATTTTCCCCTTCTTTATTACTAGAATTCTTTGACTTTTAACCAGGCATATGGCTTCCCCACAAAAGACTATACTTCTCATATTTTATTGGAGCCAGGTGTTTTCTCATAACTCAGTTCAGAGCCAAAGGCATTGGTGAAAGTGATATGGGCAAATTTAAAGTACACTCTGAAAGACAAAGTTGTTTATTTTATTATTCCTTTGTTGGCTTGAAATGACTGGAAGAATCTTGGAAGCCATGACTTAAGGACAGTATTATTTCCCATTAGCCATGCACTGCCTATGTTTGTAGACTGCTAATCTGAGAGTGAAATATATAATTTACTGTACATTGAGTTTTTTTGTTACAGCAACTTAGCCAGTTTTAACTTGAATAAATAGAGGGGGGCATTTATAAAGAAGAAATGTAATGCAGAGGTTTTATGAACAAACATTAAAAACAAAGTTTAATTCATTAATCCTAACATTAGCAGATCTGCATATTGTATCTATTTTTCTCATGGCACACCCTTATTGTTTTGAATTTCATTCCTATTTCAAAAATAAATGGCAATACCTTACTTTATATAATTCAAAAATAGTATGAAAGACTTTCACCAGTCTCTATGATGGAGTACTTGGTACCAGACTTATCTTTTCTCTTAACACACCTACAAAACTTGGAAAAATAGATGAGAAAATACTTTCCAAGAACTGAACAACATAGTGCAGGACTGTGGTCATTGAGGTAAGTCATCAAATAATTCTACAATTGCCTTTTCTTTCTTCTTGGGATGAATCTTCCTATAAAGCAGGGAGGCAGAAACTAAGCAAATAGTGCGTCTTCAGAGAGGAGAGAGGAGAGAGAAACACAGAGAGACACACACACACAGAGGGAGAGAGACAGAGAGATGGATCAGAATTGCAAGCTACTTAAAAGGCTAATATGTGTGGACCAAGTTACCTAAGAAGTGAGACCTGGGCATAAGGCTTCCCCAAAAGTCTGTTTGGTTGTCCACTGTATATCTTGGCACATGCAAAGGCCAAGATGTCAGAGAGGGCTTCATAGAATCTGTGAGGGTAAGAGATGAGCAGTGACAAAGTCTTGCAGTGATGGAATATGTTAAATTCAATCCCAGACAGAGTTGAGAGCCTTACTGAGTACCTTATGCATTCAACTGAAACTACATATAGACAATGGTTTAGAGTTAAGAACAATGCTCTAGAATAAAGTGTATCCTCTAGGTCTAAATTAAAAACTGAAATAGACTTGTCAAGCAAAGAATAAAAGTAAGTCTAAAGGGCCAGAGGTAGCTAATTTAACTGACTGTCAGAAAAGATAATCAATACTCTTTAAAGGAAAAAAATATAATCCACACTTCCTATGCTTATTCCTAGTATATATCAATATAAGATATGAAAAGAAAAAAAGGGAAATGGAAAAGAATGACCCACAGTCAAGAAAAAAGAAGCCAACAGAAACTGATCCCAAGAGGAACCAGATACTCTAACAAATAGGATTCTATAGTAGTCTTTGTAAATATTTCTCAAAGATATTAAAGACAATATGATCATCATGTATGAACAAAGAATATCTGCAAAGACCAAATGGAACTTTCAAAAGAAAACTAACATCTCAGAAATGAAAAACGTACTGAGTGGGCTTATTGAGTTTATAGATAGTATAAAAATTGTATGTTAATTGAAGATATAAATTATTCAAGCAAAAATTCAAATAAAAAGTACTTTAAAAGAAGTGAAAGAACATTAATATCATGTTAGACCAATTTAATATCGTCTAACATGCACATACTTGGAGTTTAAGACTGAAAAGAGAGAGAAAGATTATAAAGTACTTGAAAAAATGATTAAATTATCAAGTTTTAAGAAAAAGCATAAAGTCAAAGATGTTAAGAAGATCAGAGAATCAGAAGCAAAATAAATACAAAGAAAACCACACTATGCATTCCATAGTTGAAATGCTGAAAATAAAAAATAAAGAGCACCATGAAAATATACATACAGGACAAAAAAAAAGTCTAGTCTGATTTCTCATCAGAAACAATGGAGGATAGAATACAATGGAACAACATCACTGAAGTGCTAAAAAATAAAATAATAATAATTAATGATGATGTTATCCTATAATACTTAAAATGTAAAACAATAATTGAAAGGAAGTAAAATAAAAATATTTGCAAATTAAAAATGAGACGATTTGTAGATAGCAGACTTACAAGTCAAAAATTGTTTAAGTGGGTTAAACTAATCTGTGTTATAAAAAGGTTATCTTTGAGGAAGAGAGTGCAGTCAATAACTGGGAAGACCTACAGAGGGCTTCTGAGGTGCTATTAATATTCTACTTCTTAATCTGGGTGATGTTCACTTTCTGATGATTCACTGAGACATTTATAATGTTTGCAATTTTTTGTATGTATATTATATGCTAATCTAAAAGTTATTTCTATAAATTGTTTAAGGAAGTTATTTAAGCTGAAAGACAATGATGTCAGATGAATATTAGATCTATAGTCTCAAGAGGAGAACACCAGATATAGTAAATATTGGGTAAATATAAAATCTAATGCATTTTTTATTTTTATCTCTTAACGTCTTAAAATATATGATAGCTAAAAGGAAAAATTTAACCATATATTGTGGGTTTTTAATCTAGGTAGATTCAATATGTGTATAATAACAGCACAAAGTTCAGGGGGATGAAACCATATTATTGCAAGTTTCTTAGATTCTAAGTGATATAATAAAACATTGAATGGAAGTAGAATATGATGGTTAAGGATGTGTATTGTAATTCTTAAAGTGACTAAAAAAGGAATGCAAAAGTATAGCAGAAAAAGCAATATAAGAATTAAAATGGGAGTAGAAAAAAATTAATCCCCCAAAGGCTGGAAATAAGGAACAGGAGGTAAAACCAACAAAACAAAAAGAAAGCATTTAGCAAAATGATTGATATACTCAATGTCAGTAATTACATTAAATGTAAATGAAACAAATCAGTTAAAATACAGTAATTCTCTGACTCAATAAAATACAAAACAAAACCCTAATAACTGTCTCCTAGTAGCATACTTTAAATAAAGAAACACATACAAGTATAAAGTAAGGGAATGGAAATAGAAATACCAGGTGATCATTAAGAATAAGAGTGTACTGTATAGCACAGGGAACTCTACTCAATATTCTGTAACAACCTATATGGGAACGGAATCTGAAAAAGAATGAATATATGTATATGTGTAACTGAATCACTTTGCTGTATACCTGAAACTAACACAACATTGTAAATGAACTATACACCAATATAAAATAAAAATTAAACTAAAAAAAGAGTTCCTGAATGACTATATTAAGAACAGGCAAAATATCTTTAAGGACAAGAAGTATATCAGAGTTAAATATTAGTATTTTATAATGATAGAAAGGTAATTCATCAGACAGACATAGCAGTTGTAACTACATATGTACCTAATAACAGAGTTAAAAATATATTAAGCAAAAATTAACAGAAATAATGGGTGAAGTAGAAAATTCAAAAATCTTGTTTGGAACCTTCTAATATTATTCTCTCATCAGATGATAGACAAACCAGAAAATAACTTGTAAGAATGTGGAAAATCTGAACAACACTATCAAATATCAAGATTATGTTACTATAGAATTCCATAACCTTACTTTTCTTTCAAATGAACATAGACTCTTCATCAGGTTAGTACATTAGTTTACCCATACAATAAGTCTCAACAAGTATCAAATAATTGAAATCATACAGAATATTACTCTAATGTTTGACAAATTTTGGCACCAAAATAAATACTGATAGTAAGAGATATAATAGCCGAAAAAATAAAATAAAGATCCATAAATTCTATACCAAATGTATAAAGGAGATGGAGGGGAAGCTCCTTCTTACACTATTATGCCAATTTGTATTACACTGAAGATAGAAAATTATCAGTGGATACTAAAACTAGTGTAAGAGACTTTCATGAAGAACAGGATATTAAGACAGTGGAGTCTCAAACTATATCCCCCCATGTTACCTACTAATTATAATGAGAAAAAAAAATAACTTTATGTGAAAAGTCCTAGCATATACTACTTTATGCAAAATGATAATTTAATGCTACCAATATTGGGATAATCTCACCAATGCGTACTTACTTATATGATGCACTAAGAAATATACATCAATTTTGTAACATTCCTGCCAAAAATGTAACGCCTCAAATCTAACCATGAAGAAACATCAGACAAAGCCAAACTGAAGAACAATTCCACAAAAAAACTGGTTATAGTCTTTGTAAGACTCATGGAACATAGTCTTTAAAATACATGAAAGAAAAACGTTCCAAATTAAAGGAGAAAAAAGACAAATAATCACTAAACATAATATTTTGTCCTAGAGTGAATTTGGGGCGAGAATTTTAAAAATGTAAAAATGTTTTTGTCACAGTTGATAATTGATAGCTCATCTGAATTAGTATTAATAGATAACAGATATCTATAAATGTTACATTTAAAAATTTTAATATTTTAACATGGTTATATATGAAAATCTGCTTGTGAAATGTGCATGAGGTTTTTAGTGGCTAAGAAAAATAATATTTTTAATGCTCAAGTAGTTCATAATTGATTTCTGTATGTTAAAATTATAACAAAATAAAGTGTTACAAAATAGTATAGGGATCATGAAATGTGTTACTGAATTACTTTCAGCCCTTAAGTTAAAGATTTATACTTATATATCCAGAACATACTTGATCTTAGTGAAGTCTACAAACAAATGAAAATACATTAACATTCATTTCTACTGACTTAAAAGTGTTAACAATTTATTTTTTGGTATTTTTTGAATCAGGTCAAGTTATATGTGTCAATCTTTCTCTTATTTGAATCTCTATGTTAACAATCCAGAAACAGTATGTTTTTAAAGCCAGAAGAATCTAATCTATCATATTTAAAGTTTTTCACTTAATTGCTTAGAGCACTTAAAATTAATTAATTTCATTTTTAATTCAGTGGTATAGGTCTTCTATTTTTAGATTCTTCTATATTTTTCCCCTATGCTTTACTAGCTGTCTGGCTTTGGATTGCTCCTTGTCCTCTGACTGTGTCAGTTTCATTGGTACAGTAATAGTTTCAGTATTATATGTATATTGTGATTAGCCAGAACATAATCAAGCACATAATAAGTCATTGCCAATTGTTATTAAACTGAGGCAGTATATTTGGTTTCCCAGAGACTAAAGCCATACTGCCTAAGTTCAAGGCCAGCTTTGTTACTTCTTACTGAGTAACTTAACTTTTCTTTCCAGTAGTTTCCCTACCTGTAAAATGCAAACAGTAATAATAACAATTTCCTGGGGTTACTATGTAAATAAAATCAATTAATGTTTATAAAATACTTATAGCATTACATGGAAAATAGTATGCAGCTCTTGCATTAAATAATGATAATTATTATCATTATTATTATCCTTATTATTAATCTATCACAGTCTAATATATGTTACTTTTGTATTTCTTTCCTTACCTTTGGCTAGCTCAGCTAGCTGTATTAAGTACCTCATCAGAACCCATATTACTTTAGAGTAATCTATCTAAGTGTAGTCCTTTTAAATTCCCATAAAATACAAGTAAAGTCCCTTGATGCTATAGAAATCTGTATTGCTATGGTTTCACAACCCAAGAAAAAAAAACGACTTCATTTGATCTCTTTACTAGAGACAGTTTCTTACTTTAAACAACTCTTTACAACTGCTAATACATTAATTTGCTGAAAAGCTCCTGTACTGAATTTATATTGGGTGTAAATTTCACCCAATGTATTTACTTTCATTTCAATAACTGTCTCAATAATAAAGCAGCATTATTTTAATGTCTATGAAGGATATACAAACAAAGTCTGAAAGAAAATTGACAAATTTAATATGTACTATTGTAGACAGCTTTCAGAGATGGCCCTCAGTGATCCCCATTTCTTGACATTCACCAACTTGGGTAATCTCCTCTCCTTGAGAGTTACTTCTAACCAGTAGACTACCAGTGTGGTTATAAGCCATAACTTCTATGATTAGGTTAAGAAAGACCACGAGTTTTATCTCCTGCTGACAGACTCACTTTATTGCCTTCTTGGCTTGCATACTTTAATAATAAGTTGCCATGTTGGAGAGGCCCACCTGGCAGAGAAATGAGGATAGAATCAGTCCAACAAATGTCTAAAAACTGATTTCTGCTAAAAATCCTGTCCAGTTAAGCACTGAAATGACTTTGGCCCAGCGGACACTTTGCAGACTATGAGATACGCTGAAGTAGAGAACCCAGTTAGGGTCCAGAAATACGAAATTATACACGCATGTTAAGACACTAAATTTGGGGGCAATTCATTATGCAGAAGTAGAAAATGACTAGTGTTTTAACCATAAAGCAACTAAAGAGCCATGTTAGGCTGCATTTGACTATTTCAGGATAAAATATCTTTCAAAGATTAATTAATATGTATGTTTGTTTTTGCTAGGAGAAATGATTTCTCAGAAAGAGATCCCCTTAATACAGCACAGCAACTCCTAGGTAATTTTAAATCAGTTTGACTTCTATGTCATTAGTTAATCTCCTCTCAGAGAGTCCAAAGTAAAAGAACAAAAATTTAGTTTTATACTGACATTTTTATACTCCATATAAGCAAAATCTTAGCTGAAGGACACAATTAGTTTTTAATCGTAATCTGTATTTTTCAAGACTATAAATAGAGTTTTCTAAATGTATAAGCTAACACCTAAAATAAGTAACTTGGTCCTTCTAAAGAATTAAAAGCCCTTTGAAGCTGGATCAGTTTTGAACCTGAAACTGCCTCTGGAAGTTGCTGGACCACTGAGTACTAGTGTATTTGTACTTTTTGGGCAATCAAAGTTATAGTGTATTACTAGATAAATCCTGGTTATATAACTATATAACATTGCTTTTAATGTCATTTCACATTAACCAGATCTATACTGAGTATAATAATTAACAAAATTATTATACTGAGTATAATAATTAACAAAATTATTCCAAAAAGTGAAGTATGAAAATGTAGAGCCCACATTGGGTATATATTATTCCTAATTTCCTAAATTGTTCTTACACATTTTTCACTCTTGTTTCCCTTATATTGCTGCCATTGAGAAGGGCAATTCATTTTGTAAAGTTTGTTTTGTTTACCTCTTAATGAATTGCTTTCATGCCTACTATATTTCCTGCAAGTCATCCCAACTAAGTCAACCACACAGCTAAACATATTTAATTCATGCATTATTTTAGAAGAACATTTCTTCCTTGATGCTGAAATACTTATTTTAATGTAAAAATAAAATTTCCCTAATTATTTGTAAATGGGACTTTAAGTTACATTTACAGGTTAAATTAAATGGCATTATGTCTTTGATGCTGTATTTCAATGTGAGTTTCAGAGAGAAACTATATTTTGAATTTCTCCTTTAAAGATTTCAATATGAGGAGAAGCTGAGTTATAAATACATATAAACTGTAAAGAAATTGAGAATATCATTTTATATTTTAATATGCATTCTGACATTTAACTTTGAGCCGAATCTTTGCTCAGTTATAACATAAAATTATTGTATGCAAGTGTGTGTGTGCATGTTTAATGATCTAAGTTCTTTTATTAGTTCTCTGGTGTAAATAAATAATCAGTAAACACTTGGAGGAGTCGTTGTTCTAATGTGAGATAGCAAGTGAGTTCTTAATTGAATACATGACTATCTTAATTATTACTCCATATACGCCTTTTTCTTAGTTTGCTCGGGCTACCATAAAAAAATACTACAGACTTGTGGCTTAAACAACAGAAATCTCACAGTTCTGAAGGCTAGAAGTCAGATATCAGGTGCCATCACGATGTACTTTAATCCCAAAATCTCATGTATTAGTAAATGCTACTTGGGAAACACTTAAAATGGTTATTCTTGATCTAGATTTAGGTAGGCAGCATACAACCCTTAATGTTTCTCTGAGCTCTTCAGTATGATTCAATGCATTTCATTTTAATGACCTCTTCAAGTATATTCTAAGAATAGAAAGTTGCTACTAACACTTTTCTAGGTAAATGGAGGTATAACAAAGACTGTTCTGCCCTAACTTAAGATAGCTTCTCTACAATAATGTGATTAAGGGAGAAATTGATTATGGACTACAAGGATAATAATAAAATTATCAACAGCGAAAAAGAGCTGCCCTGCTCTTCATTCCAGGAAAATTGTGTTTGAAAGTACTACCTTCGTGTAATGCAATATTTTAGAACCAATTAATGTGGATTTTTTAACTGAAGTATAGTACTGTGGTAGACAGCATGTAAATACTTAAATTACTGATTTTAATAGTAGTTAATTTAACAGTACTAAATATAGATGTGAAATTACTTTTGTGAAATTATTTAATATATGTTTTTAATAAAAACTGTATTCTTATAAGTTTTCAACTAATATTATAGTAAGGAAATATATTGCTAACTCTGTTACTGTGCCATTTATTATCATATATCTGAAAATTTCTAAGATTAATAAGTAGAATATTTATCTTTTGCTGTACATGTACATGTATGTACATGTCTATTAATTTGTTTTTGTTATAATAAAAATTAAAATAAACAAAAAAGAATATGCTTCCATTAAAAAATATAAAGGTTATATGAAAGTTAGATAATTTTCTAATTAAAAATATCTCCAGATAGCATATGTAGTTTTAAATTATTTATATGTATGTTTATATATGTTTACATATATTTATATATGTGTATGTATACTGTATCATATTGTTTGATATAGATGAAATACTACTTTCACAAAATTAATACTTCATATTTTATTTTCATAAAAAGTGCTGAATCATAGGCATTAAACAATCTTTATGAAAACTTTCATTATTCTGGGTGTCACTAGTCCAGTTTTCAACACAGTTGCAATTTTTCCCCTGTTTTGGTATGCTCAGTGTTAAATAAAAGGTATTGAATACAATATGTCCTTTTATACATGAAAGGTGGATGTTGAATAATGTTAGTAGGCACCTACAAGATTGTTAATGATATTGCAAAATGATATTGTTATCATTGCAAAATGATATTGTTAATTATCGTAAATTGCAGGCAGAAGGAAAAGAAAGGAACTAATTGTATGTAGCATGACGTGTACCAATGAAAAATAAAAATCCAGTTAAAATATTTTCTGTTAGAGTTTAATATGTATTGGTTATTGTTTTACAAGGGAATCTCACCACTAAAATAAATTATTTATTTAAAAAAATAAGTATTCTTCATATGGAGGCACTGCAACTAATACTTTCGAGAGAGTATTACTATCTATTCAGTCTGTAATGGATTTTTGCCTTTAAGGTTTCAAAGAATTAATACCATCCTTCAATTAAAGAGCAGGGAGAGTTTCAGCATCATCAACTTTATCAGAGTATAGTCTGACATTAAATTATTTTTCTTGTTCTTTTGTTGTTATTTGTTTTATTATTGAGCTGCAGGGTCACAATATTTTCTTCTGAATCAGAGTACAGCTCCATTTATAGTGAATGAGCAATCAATAACAACTCTTTGAACTGGTACAAACTCAAACAGTTTCACATCTTGTATTTTTTTCTGAATGTATACACTTTAAAAAATCTTTATTGAAATTAGATGAAATCACCCTTTAAAAAATAAAGAAAAATTATTAAAGCCATTCTCACGCTGTTTCCAAATTCCAATACAGAATTCCACTTTTAGATGTTAGCCCTCTCATGTTCTACACCCCTATACTTTGTGGAAGTAGTTTGCAAACTGTGCTCTGGCTGTTCCAAAGACCTAGCTCCCCCAGTGTTCCTCCTGGTAGAAAGAGTGTAAGGGAGGGACCTACGAGATGACATTGGATCACACCATCTTTTTGAATGTGAGCAGCTCTGTTTTCATCTGTGTTAAATATTAGATTACTAAGTAACTTTTCTTTAAATAAAGCAGTCTCTGATTAAAATATTTTAAAAGAGTTGGAAAATAACTCCATTCTGACATATTTTTAAACTTATACGAAAAGTGGCTTTTGTCTTCTTATACAGTTACTTGATAGTTTCAAGAATTCTCTTAAAATCACAGAAAGTACAATGTCTTAGATGTTGGGAAATTAGGTTTTGGCCTATAGTTTTATGGTATCACACACACACACACACACCAGCTGAGAAAAGAAGTCCGATCATAGAGACACAGTATGAATCTTCCCTGAGAAGGTCAAGGAACCTTTTAACTTCCTTTACAATTTCATTCCCTCAGGGAGGTTATAACTGATACTATCTCCCTTACATAAAAAACTATATTAATATAAACACTGTCTTTTTAATATAAATTCAAACATCCCTGCTGCATAGCTTAATTTTTCTACAATTTTATTCTTAGAAAATTATCTGGGTAATTTTTCTGATTACCCATTTACTTTATTTGCACAGGCTCTTCGACATACTTTTATGACTAAATAATTTGTGACATGAGGAAAAAAGAAAAAGAAAAGGAAAATAAAACTGATTAAGCACTAGGGTGAGCTACATATCTCTATCTCATCAAATCCATCAATTGAAAGACACATTATTCTTTTATGTACCCCTAAGAAAGAAAAATAAATACCACCAATTAAACTGTGACATGCTATCTATGTAGGACTGATTCCAATTTTATAAATGTCATAATGTTAAATATATGTACTTAGAAGAAATGAAATGCAGAAATCATTCATTGGATTTTTTTATAAAAATGTCACATAGGATGGATTATTAGCCCTGTTTCTAAGATGACGAAAATTAGTATCAAACTATAAGTAACAAATATAAGAGTACAAAATAATATATAGCACAGTCAGAATTCAGAATCAAAGTTGTCTGTACAGACCATCTTCTCCCTAGAGATTTCTACTCCTTATGCATTCACTGTTGATGTTCCACTGCAGTTTGACTTCTGGAAATGCCTCTCTTGACTCTTATTTAATAGTCTCATATGCTATAATCTATGAAGAGACCATGCATGTGTAACCAAGGTGTAATCAATGGCATAACCAAACAATAGATTTCAACATATCCTTAAGTCTTGATCACTAAGAAAAAAATATTGCTTCTCTAAAATCTCAATAAGTGTTTTTGAAAAGTTCCATTTTATGACATTTATGCCAAATATAGTGAATTGTACTTAATAGGCTTACGATACTTTGACCATTTGGACAAACTGTCAAAGGAACTATGGGGCTGAACAACCAAAGCTTTTTTAACCAATAAACCACATAACCCACATGTAATGGGTGTGAATTAGTTATTTTTTCCTTTTGCAATAAGAAATAAATTGAACATGGAATCCCTTTTATGAATTTTAACATTAAGCCATAATAAAATATAATTAATATCTTATATACTTAAATACATAAAAATGTGTGCAAATAATTATCAAATGCTTACTGTGAACCAAGAACTAAGGTATGTAACCTAAGGATTCAACAAATAACTCCTTACAACAGTTAAAACTGGAATGCAGGATTTATACCAGTCCCACACCAGAGGCTTTTAGCCCATCTACATGTTTTCCTTCCAAGGAAGAAAGAGAAAAGGGCTGGAACTCTAGAGACCACCATTAAAGTTTAGGTTACAAAGTAAGTGAGTCCTGGAGCCTAATCAAATCACTTTGCTTGACTCAAAGTGACTTTGTAAAATATTTGCCTTTCCCAGTTTATTCCAAGTTCTCCTATGCCTTAATATGGGTTTTCCTTTCTTTTGTCCAGTTTAACCCAGCTGGCTTAACTCACCCTACTGAGTCTGCATGAACATGCTTCTTTCATCTCCCAACTCTCCAAATCCCATTCTTCATATAGAGGGTGCTCTTTCTTCTCTGCTTCCAGAGCATCCTGTGCACGCATCTACTGGTACATTTAATTCACAATACTCCTCAAAGTCTCTGAACTTGTTTAAAGCAGAAATGGTATCTCATTCTCCATGTGTAAACAGAGGGCCTAGCTCACATGATGCATTAAGTAAATAAATATTAGATGAAAGAAGGAAGAAATAAGTGAGTGGACATCAATTTACTCCTTTTATTATAAGGAACTGGGTCTAGCTGAAAGCTAAGACTCTCCCTAGCTCTAAAAAACAGTCACTTCTGTCTCTATTGACATACTAGAGCACTTAATAAACAACATTAATCTTTTCAACCTCAATCTTCATTACACATTTTTGTTGCTTTCTTACTTGCCAAAACTAGAAGCTATGGCAGTGATGATTATTGAAACTTAGTACGTGCTCCTTTCCATTTGCCAGCTTCTGTTGCAAATAATTAGGTTCTGTGACTAAGATCTTGCCAAGAGAATGTTGGAAAAAGCATTATATTACCTCTAGGCCTGGCATCCCAAAGATCCTGAAGAGTCTAATGTGTTTCTTCGGCTCCTCAGTCACCCTGATGGAGGGTATCCTCCAGGATATGCCATGTAGCCCCTACGGGACAATGGAACAAACAAATGAAAGACCTCTAGGTTGGTAAGTCATTGTGTACATGACAGTGACCCAGAGAAGCCACATGACCTGTGTCATCTATATAAGACTATGTATGCGTAAGCCACTGAATTTTTTTTAATGGAAATGAACTTTAATACAGAAGAAAAAAAGTTTTCAATTCCGAGAAGACTAATTTTATTTATTTATTTTTGTTTTAGCCTGAAAATAACAAAGAATCTAGAATAAATTAACAGAATCCTCATCTGAGTTTTCTTATCAGACTTTCTGAGTCTGAGTTATAAATCTGTTTAGTCTTTCATACATGGAGCCATTATTAATGGGAGAGTAGAAACAGTCAATAAAGTTTCAAACTGACAATAAATCTTTTAATAATCAATCAATGCCCAAATATATGGTAGCCATTTTGTAGACATATCAAATGAGCAAAAACTTTAGAATTTAGGATGTTTATCTCTTGGTGAGTGGTATATAAGTGTATATCCAAATGTGCTTCTTCTCTCCCTGCTGCTTCAGTTTTGCTTTGTTAAGAATAGGTGATGTAAAACCAAGAATATGGAATATGTGGGAAGGATATCACACTGTAAGAACTTCATTTATGATAATTTATTACCTCCAATATCAAATATTCTACAAAGCTAGAAATACTTTATCATCTTGTAGCTTAACGTTTAACCTTGGGAAATCTAATAAGAGATATCTTATACACAGAGAAAAAAATATGATTATTATAATTCCTCAAAAGTCTAAAACCAGGGTTACTTTATGTCAATTATTTTTTAAATCATTCGCTAAAGTACGTAATGTTGACTCTCAAGTATTTAAAATATTATACTGAATAGCTTTACAGGAATGTTTCTTTCAAATGGAACTTATGACAAAGAAGTTATCCCATATTATAATCTCAATAAGTAATGATATTAAAATCTAATTTCTGGTCTTAAACTTTTTTATTCCCTTTTCTGCCTTCTTACATTTCAGAGGTCTCTTGATTGTCCATTAGAATGTATACAGATGGTCCTCAAGTTAGTGATGTGATTTATGAAGTTTTGAGTTTGTGACGGTGTGAAAGTGATATTTATTCAGTAGAAACTGTGCTTCAGATGTTAAATGTTGATCTTTTCCCAGGCTAGCAATACACAGTACAATACTCTCTCCCTATGATGCTGGACAGCAGCAGTGAGCTTCAGCTCTGTCAGCCACACGATGACAAGCATAAACAACAGATATACTCACAGTCATTCTGTACCAATACACCTATTCTGCTTTTCATTTTCAGTATAGTATTCCATATATTACATGAGATATTCAACATTTTATTATAAAATTGGTTTTGTGTTAAGATGATTTTCCCCAGCTGTAGGCTAATCTAAGTGTTTTGAGCATGTTCAAGGTAGGCTAGGCTAAGCCATGATGTTCGGTACTTTAGGTGTATTAAATGCATTTTCAACTGATATTTTCAGCTTACAATGGATTTATTGGGACTTAATCCCATTTTAAATTGAGGAAGATTATGTAGAGACAGAGAGAAGAAAGACAAGAAAGAGAGAGGAAGGGAGATAAGGAGGGAGGGAAAAGAGAGTAAAGAGAAAGAGAGAGAGAAACAAGAGTGGGAGGGAGGGAGAGAAAGGGGGTGAGAGGAAGGTAGGAAAGAAGAGTAGAGGAAGGGAGAGAAAATCTATTATTTGTGTGACGTGTGTATGGAAAAGATCTGGAAACTCGAGTCTTCCATTCAGAAAAAGAATGAGAGAGAAAAACCCATAGGTTTAATGAGTGGTTAAATTTGAAAATATGCCAAATCTTGGGGAAAAAATTCAGAATGACAGAGAGTTAGGCATATGTTGTATGATGAGACATTTTTGGTCAGCCCTAGAGATCACTGTCTGAGTAAAAACTGATTCAGTTACACATTTAAAACATTAGATTCAGAAAATGGATAATAAATGAGACAGTTCAAAGAGAAAAAAAAACTTTATTACTTTAGGGAAAAAGGGAAAAACCTGAAACAAGACTATTTTACTTTGTGTTTATTTATTTTATTTAAAAAATTGCAACCACGGGCTTCCCTGGTGGCAAAGTGGTTGAGAATCTGCCTGCTAATGCAGGGGACACGGGTTCGAGCCCTGGTCTGAGAAAATCCCACATGCTGCGGAGCAACTAGGCCCGTGAGCCACAACTACTGAGCCTGCGCGTCTGGAGCCTGTGATCCGCAACAAAAGAGGCCGCGACAGTGAGAGGCCCGCGCACCGCGAAGAAGAGTGGCCACCGCTTGCCACAACTAGAGAAAGCCCTCGCACAGAAACGAAGACCCAACATAGCAAAAATAAATAAAATAAATTAATAAACTCCTACCCCCAACATCTTCTTTAAAAAAAAAAAATTGCAACCACTAATTTTATTGTTCAGAAATCTTTGGAAACTAGGAAAAAGTACATTAATAATCTTTGAAAACAATTACCAGTGGTGTAAACAGCCTGTCTCAAAGGAGACATTTAGGTAATTCCCTAATATTAAGACATTTTTTCCAGTATATAATACACAAAAATGTCTGTGCTCTAATAAGAAAGCACCTCCCCCAAATTTTCTAGGTCACTTTTAATGGCATTCATTTATACTTTAGAAAAATCTGATTACATGAATCAGCACAAATCTGCTAACTAGTGATAGAATTTTGACTAAAACATAACTCTGAGTCCCAATCTCAACACCATCATGGCTCTTCACTGCTCTGATATTTAGGATATATATATTTGTCTTAATCTCAGCTTGTTTACTATTAAACAAAAAGGGTCAACCTTTTAAATTTTGTGACATCTTAGGAGGGGGAGTGGGAAGGGTTGAGTTGAGAGTTTGGGACAAGCAGATGCAAACTATTATGTATAGAATGGATAAACAACAAGGTCTTACTGTATAGCACAGGGAACTATATTCAATATCCTGTAATCAACCATAATGGAAAAGAAACTCAACCAGAAACTATCACAATATTGTAAATCAAATATATGTCAATAAAAAAGAAAAACAATTATAAACAAATGAATGTATAAATTAATGAATAAGTAAATAATTAAATTTCCCGACATCTTAAAACCATTTTGTTACATCCTTTCATGGAATGAATTGTGTCCCCCCTCCACATTGATGTTGAGTGAAATCCTAACCCCCAATACCTCCGAATGTAATTATATTTAGAAATAAGGTCTTTAAAGAGATGATTAAGTTCAAATGAAGTTTTTGTTCATTTTAGGGTGGACTCCAATCCAATATGACTGGTGTCTTTATAAAAAGAGGCAGTTTGGCCACACACACACAGACACAAGTAACATGTGCACTCAGAGAGATAACCATCTGAAAGCCAAAGAGAGAGGCCTTGGAAGAAACCAACTCTGCCAACTCTTTAATCTTGGACTTACAGCCTCTAGAACTGTAAGAAAACAAATCTTTTTTGCTTAAGCCACCAAGTCTATTGTATTTTGTCATGGCAGCCTGAGCACACTAATAAAGATCCTAAGTTTTCTTTCCTAATATTTATTAAATATTATAAAGAAAAAGTATACAGCTTTATCTCACTTTCCTGGAAGGACTGATGTAAACATTTATGAGATAATGATTGTAAAATTTAGGGATTCATAAAGGTTCAAGTAATAGTATTAGTTACGCACACTTATTTTTTAAATGTTCAAAATTTTATGGATTATACAGTTTTCAAATTAAGAGAGTATGGTAGATTAGAACATTGTTCAAAGATATTCACTGCCCTCCTTAGCTTCATAAAAGTGTAGTTCCCTGCCCCCTTATATTGGGCTTGTCAACATGCTTGCTTTAGCCAGTGGGATATTAACAAATGTGATACAAACAAAAGTTTGAGATGTGCTTGTGCAGTGAGGCACTTGTGACTGTTTGGCCCCTTTCATCTTGGGCCACAGAATATATTCACATTGAGCAGACCTAAGACCAACTTACAGTGAAGAGCCATGGCCAGTTGACCCCCAGCATAAAGCAGAGCTGCCCAGATGAATCCGAGCAAGATGAGCTGACGCACAGGTGAACAGCAGATGTGTGAGAGAGAATAAATGACAGCTGTTTTAAGTCACTCAATTTTGAGCAGTTATGCTGTGTAGCATTATTGAGGCCACAGTTGATAACAGACAGCAGGGTTACAATCAATAAAATAAAGAAGATTGATTACAATGTAGGTAGAACTTTTCAGTAATTTCCAACAGAGTATTTAGGAAATTAGTATTCTTGTTGAAAATTTAAAGTATTGTCATATATTTTCAATACCAGAAATGACAGAAGCTAATGCTAAAATCTACTATTTCTTGAGTACTTATGTTCTGTGCACAGTGATAACCTCTGATCATTTTGTTTCATCTCAACGGAAACTCCAAGGTTAAATATAATGATTATCACATTTTACAGATATTTGGTGATTTTCACAGGATTAAAAAGTTAATATGTTGTGGAGCTGGAATTTAAACTAAGGCAATCTGGCTCCTATGTCTGGGTTCTTAATTTTAAAGCACATTCAAATATCACAGATTTTATATATATTTTTTTAATTAATTAATTTATATTTGGCTGTGTTGGGTTTGTTTCTGTGCGAGGGCTTTCTCCAGTTGTGGCAAGCAGGGGCCACTCTTCATCGCGGTGCACGGGCCTCTCACTGTCGTGGCCTCTCTTGTTGCAGAGCACAGGCTCCAGACGCGCAGGCTCAGTAGCTGGGGCTCATGGGCCCAGTTGCTCAGCGGCATGTGGGATCTTCCCAGACCAGGGCTCAAACCCGTGTCCCCTGCATTGGCAGGCAGATTCTCAACCACTGCGTCACCAGGGAAGCCTGAATTTCCACTCTAATAGATAATGTTTTGTATATAAAGATGTCTTCTCCACACTATACACACTAAAGATTATCATTTAATGTATATTGTATCATATATGCAGAATCTTACCTATTTTAAAAATCTCATTTTATGCCTAAGTAGAAAAACTATTATAAATATACTCCCAGACTGTTATCCTTAAACATATTCCTTGCACCTTAACATAATAGGAAACAGAACTAATAGGGAATTGCCAGGATAAACAGCTGTACTAAAACCAATTGGATTACCAGAGTTTTGCTTTAATGCTAATATCAAACTGATGAAATGAGTAAAAATATTATTCTCTGTAACTTCCATATCTCTCAGGTGGCCTATTAAGAGGTATTACTGGACAAAGAAAGATGTGAGGCATTCATTTTAATGGGAATTACCAGAGCACTGAAGTTACTTTCAGAAAAACTGGGTGCTTAAAGAGTATTTAAAACATTTGAGAAGGTCTTTGTAACTGGTCTAAAAGAATTCCGAATCCTCTCAGATCATCAGAAAGCATTCTAGGAGGCCCTGAAATAGAATAGTCCTTTTGGTCTCTAAAAATTCCTCCTAACATCCTATCCCTACTTCCCGCCACCTCTAAATGTCCAGGTCCAGGTCAACAAAATACAGTTTCTAGAGAATTTGCAGGGTGAACCATGACATATATAGAGACCTGAAAACATGAACATGAGAAAGAAGTTCTCATACAGAATGCTAACCAAACATTAGCCAATCCCAAGGCAGGCCTGAAGTCAAAGTTGATGCTAAAAGCAGCCAAATCAAATTAGCTACCGTAACAGACCAGACGTGTATATTCAAAATGAAAGAATTTTGTTTATTTTTATTGATCAGGAGTATGCACTGGAATCTGGAAATCACATATTGGTTTGGTGTGAATATTAAGGCACCATCGAGTTGAGGGAGTTGAATAATTTTCATTTCACTCTATCATTTAACTTGCATTATACAAATTCATGTTATCTTTATGATACTGCTCAAAGGAATATAATTTTTTTACAGTTGTATTTTTTCAACTATGTAACATTAAGGCCTCTCAGTAGTAATTGATTTCTAGAAGTATTCAGATAAACTGGATGGTTTGAGGCTGTCTCCAAAACTCCTTACAAAACATGTCCATACAAATACCGAGTCTAGTCATTTACTTTCATATTGGTCAGCTGGCGGTCTTCCCAGATCATTTAGAATTCCTATACTATTAACTTTAAATGACTATTGATTTCTAACTCCTATAGACAAGATGACTTTTCAACTCAGTGACACTAAAGCAGTGTCAGTACACATAGTAGGTATGTAAGTAAGGAACTGCCTAAGGCTAAAAATAATATGCAACATTAAACAGGATTCATTGATATTAAAATTGATAAGGTTTTGTATTTGATTTTAATGGAGTAAATAGCAAACACCTTATATGATAAGTGTACAGTTATTACCACATTATGGAACAATCTACCTTTTTACTTTCTAATTTGACTCTCTTGAAATAATTACATATTTAACTCCTTAACACTATAGCATTTACGATTATGTAAAAGAAAAAAGAAACAACATGCATTATTTTTCCACATTAAAGGAACAGAGATACTACTTGGATGCTTGGAATTTCTCCAAAACATATAGCTTAACATTAGAAGCAGCAATAGTTAAAGCATATCTAAAAGGTGCATTTTCTGCTGATCATTTGACATCCTCTCAAGCTGGCACAAACTGCCCCTGTGGATCGTGAGTCAACAGCTACCCCTGTGTGTCAGAGTTCAACAGGCCACTCTTCCCTTCTTTTCATATGAACTCCAGCACATACGTGCATATTCATTGGCTCTAACGCACTTCTCATTCTTTTTACCATTCTTGGTGTCTGGGATTATTTTTTTTTTAATATCTAAAAGGAATAGCATGACCCCATCTTAAAAACTGAAATATTCACTGATCTATGGGTATTCCTGTAATATCACTAATGTTGGTGAATAATTCAAATTTAATAGTTTCCTATATATTCCATTTTAAAGGAACTTCATTTACTTTCTTTCAATGGTTTCCTCCTGCGCTGTTCTCACCCTGCATTATTCATATGCAACCTCACAAACTGCTTTGAGTTCAAGCGGTACAGATATAAATCATAGGGCTATTTTCTCTGGAGGACTTTAGCCCTAAGCTCTACAACTTGTTTTAAAATGAAAACTGTGTTCAATTAAAGTGATTTGTTTGCCTCAAAAATTAACTATCTTATATCCCCATTTGCAGGGAGAGAAGACTAAAGTTATATTCCAGGCTGTTGAATAATTTTAGAAGTAATTTACTTTCACACTTTCTGGCTGTATCCTTGCATTTGGCTTATCCTGTGCATTTATTTGTGCCTAGGTCATATTCCTCAAAATATAAATATAGCTCTCAAAGATTTCTTTCCCAATTGTTTTATATTTTGACTTTTGAATAGTTCCTTTGTAAATGAACTAAAATAATGTGTTATTTGCTTTCCAGACCCATAACTGAATGAAAGAAACAGAGAGAAAGAGAGAGAGGGAGAGGGAGAGAGAGGGGAGACAAATCAGTGGAAATCAAGCAAACTGAGAACTTAGATTCAATATTGACAAGTGCTATAAAAGTAGCATTTTAAGAGTGATGTCACTGAAAACAGCAGAGGAGCAAATCCCACTCCTCCCTCCCCAAATGCAACTAATGAGATGAAAAGGCAACTTTTGAAATGGGATAAAATATTTGCAAATCATATATGTGATGAAGGGTTAATAGCCAGGATATATAAGGAACTCATACAATTCAATAACCAAAATAAATATATAAATAAATGGATTTAAAATGGGCTGCAGACCTGAATAGACATTTTTCCAAAGATGACATACATACAGATGGTTAATAGATATGAAGAGGTGCTCAACATCACTAACCATCAGGAATATGCAAACCAAAACCACAATGAGATATCACACATGTTATAGAATGACTATCATCAAAAAGGCAAGAGATAACAAGTGTTGGCAAAGATGTAGAGAAAAGGGAACTCTTATGTACTGTTGGTAAATTGGTAAGGCCACTATGGAAAACAATATGGAGGTTCCTCAAAACTTAAACATCAGCAGCTGCACTTCAAATGCAGATTTGGTAGAACCAGAGAAAGCAGTATGAACCTTATTCTCAAAGGACTGTTGCTGTGGGTCTCCATATATCTGGCATCTCCCTCAAGGACAAGTACATAGCATTTGTTTCACCTGACTTGAATCACTCCCTAGGCTGGGATGACTTCCCCTGTGGCTTTTGTCAGAAGCATTTAAACTTAACAGATATTAATTACAGCAGTCTTAGGCAAGGAATAACACTTGGAACAAGCTTGGGATACACTTGGTTCACCATCGTAAACAACCAATGGGTCAAAGAAAAAATTACAAGGGAGATTAGAAAATACATTAGTACAAATAAAATAAAAACGCAACACAAAAAAACTTTTGGGATGCAGTGAAAGCAGAGTTCATTTGGAATTTAGAGCTATAAGTGCTTATATTAAAAAAAAAAACCTAGGAGGAGCTTCAAGATGGCGGAAGAGTAAGACGCGGAGATCACCTTCCTCCCCTCTACATGTGGAACAACTCCTACAGGACACCTACTGAACGCTGGCAGAAGACCTCAGACCTCCCAAAAGGCAAGAAACTCCCCACTTACCTGGGTAGGGTAAAAGAAAAAAGAAAACACAGAGACAAAGAATAGGGACGGGACCCGCACCAGTGGGAGGGAGCTGTGAAGGAGGAAAGGTGTCCACACACTAGGAAGAGCAGAGTCCGTGGGTGGCAAAGGGGGGAAGCTTCAGAGCCACAGAGGAGAGTGCAGCAACAGGGGTGCAGAGGGAAAAGCGGAGAGATTCCCGCACTGAGGATCGGTGCCGAATGCACTCACCAGCCCAAGAGGCTTGTCTGCTCACCTGCCAGGACGGGTGGGGGCTGGGAGCTGAGGCTCGTGCTTCAGTCGGATCCCAGGGAGAGGACTGGTGGCGTGAACACAGCCTGAAGGGGCTAGTGCGCAACAGCCAGCCGGGAGGGAGTCCGGGAAAGGGTCTGGAGCTGCTGAGGAGGCAAGAGACCTTTTTCTTGCCTCTTTGTTTCCTGGTGCGTGAAGAGACGGGATTAAGAGCGCAGCTTAAAGGAGCTCCAGAGACGGGCGCGAGCCACGGCTAAAAGCGCGGACCCCAGAGACGGGTGGGAGACGCTAAGGCTGCTGCTGCCGCCACCAAGAAGCCTGTGTGCGAGCACAAGGCACTATGCTCACTTCCCCTTCGGGGAGGCTGTGCAGCCCGCCACGGCCAGGGTCACGGGATCCAGGGACAACTTCCCCGGGAGAACGCACGGCGCGCCTCAGGCTGGTGCAACGTCACGCCAGCTTCTGCCGCCACAGGCCCGCCCCGCACTCCATGCCCCGCCCTCCCCCCTGGCCTGAGTGAGCCAGAGCTCCCGAATCAGCGGCTCCTTTAACCCCGTCCTATCTGAGCGAAGAACAGATGCCCTCAGGCAACCTACATGCAGAGGCGAGTCTAAATCCAAAGCTGAACCCCGGGAGCTGTGCGAACAAAGAAGAGAAAGGGAAATCTCTCCCAGCAGCCTCTGGAGCAGCGGATTAAATCTCCATAGTCAACATGATGTACCCTGCATCTGTGGAATACCTGAATAGGCAACGAATCATCCCAAATTGAGGAGGTGGACTTTGGGAGCAATGATATATACATTTTTCCCCCCTTTTTCTCTTTTTGTGAGTGTGTATGTGTATGCTTCTGTGTGTGATTTTGTCTGTATAGCTTTGCTTTTACCATTTGTCCTAGGCTTCTGTCTGTCCGTTTTTTTTTTTTTGTTTTTTTGGGGGAGTTCTCTTACTTTAAAAAATTTTGCTGAATACTTATTTTTTATTTCAGTAAGTTTATTTTATTTTATCTTCTTCTTTCTTTCCTTCTCTTTTTCTCCCTTTTATTCTGAGCCGTGTGGATGACAGGCTCTGGATGCTTCAGCAAGGCATCAGGGCTGTGCCTCTGAGGTGGCAGAGTGAAGTTCAGGACACTGCTCCACAAGAGACCACCCAGCTCCACATAATATCAAACGGTGAAAATCTCCCAGAGATCTCCATCTCAACACCAAGAACCAGCTCCACTCAACGAACAGCAAGCTACAGTGCTGGACACCCTTTGCCAAACAACTAGCGAGACAGGAACACAACCCCATCCATTAGCACAAAGGCTGCCTAAAATCATAAGTTCACAGACCCCAAAACACACCACCAGACGTGGACCTGCCCACCAGAAAGACAACGTCCAGCATCATCCTGCAGAACACTGGCACTAGTCCCCTCCACCAGGAAGCCTACACAACCCACTGAACCAACCTTAGCCACAGACACCAAAAACAACAGAAACTATGAACCTGCAGCCTGCAAAAAGGAGACCCCAAACACAGTAAGTTAAGCAAAATGAGAAGACAGAGAAACACACAGCAGATGAAGGAGCAAGGTAAAAACCCACCAGACCTAACAAATGAAGAGGAAATAGGCAGTCTACCGGAAAAAGAATTCAGAATAATGACAGTAAAGGTGATCCAAAATCTTGGAAATAGAATGGAGAAAATACAAGAAACGTTTAACAAAGACATAGAAGAATGAAAGAGCAAACAAACAGTGATGAACAACACAATAAATGCAATTAAAAATTCTCGAGAGGGATCAATAGCAGAATAATTGAGGCAGAAGAACGGATAAGTGACCTGGAAGATAAAAAGTTGGAAATAACTGCTGCAGAGCAGAATAAAGAGAAAAGAGTGAAAAGAAATGAGGACAGTCTCAGAGACCTCTGGGACAACATTAAACGCACCAACATTAAAATTATAGGGGTCCCAGAAGAAGAAGAGAAAAAGAAAGGGACTGAGAAAATATTTGAAGACATTATAGTTGAGAACTTCCCCAGTATGGGAAAGGAAATAGTTAATCAAGTCCAGGAAGCACAGACAGTCCCATACAGCATAAACCCAAGGAGAAACACGCCAAGACACATATTAATCAAGCTATCAGAAATTAAATACAAAGAAAAAATATTAAAAGCAGCAAGGGAAAAACAACAAATAACACACAAGGGAATCCCCATAAGGTTAACAGCTGATATTTCAGCAGAAACTCTGCAAGGCAGAAGGGAGTACAGGAGATATTTAAAGTGATGAAGGATAAAAACCTACAACCAAGATTACTCTACTCAGCTAGGATCTCATTCAGATTTGATGGAGAAATTAAAACCTTTACAGACAAGCAAAAGCTAAGAGAATTCAGCAGCACCAAACCAGCTTTACAACAAATGCTAAAGGAACTTCTCTAGGCAGGAAGCACAAGAGAAGGAAAAGACCTACAATAACAAACCCAAAACAATTAAGAAAACTGTAATAGGAACAGGCATATCAATAATTACCTTAAATGTAAATAGATTAAATGCTCCAACAAAAGACACAGATTGGCTGCATGGATACTAAAACAAGACCCCTATATATGCTGTCTACAAGAGACCCACTTCACACCTGGGGACACATACAAACTGAAAGTGAGGGGATGGAAAAAGATATTCCATGCAAATGGAAATCAAAAGAATGCTGGAATAGCAATTCTCATATCAGAAAAAAGTAGACTTTAAAATAAAGTGTATTACAAGAGACAAAGAAGGAAACTACATAATGATCAAGGGATCAAGGGATCAAACTACATAATGATCAAATTGATCAAAGACATAAATGTGAGAACTAAAAAACTATAAAGCCCTTAATGGAAAGGTGTATCTTCATGATCTAGAATTTAGCAAAATATTCTTAGACATGACAACAAAGTGCACACAGCAAGAGAAAAAATAGACAAATTGGACTTCATAAAAATGGAAAGTAAAGTTGTGTTTTAAATGACACTATTAAGAAAGTAAAAAGACAACCAAAAGAATGAAAATATCAGCAAGTCACAAATCTGATAATAATCTAATACACAAAATGTATAGAGAACTCTTATCACAGCACAACAAACAACCCAGTAAAAATCAGGCAAAGGACTTGAATAGACAGCACCCCAAAGAAGATGTATAAGTTGCAAACGAGCACATGAAAGATGTTCAACACCATTAGCGGTTAGGAAAATGCAACCAAAACCTTCACACTGGCTAGGATGGCTATAATTTAAAAGCAAAACAAAAATGGAAAATAAATATTAGGATGTAGAGAAATTGAAACCTTTGTACACTGCTCTTGGGTATATAAAATGGTGTGATTACAGTAGAAAACATTTTGGCAGCTTTTCAAAATGTTAAACATAAAATTACCATAGGAGTCGACAATTCTACTCCTAAGTTTATATCCAAGGGGATTGAAAACACTTATTCAAACAAATATCGTACACAAGTGTTTATAGCAGCACTATTTACAATAGCCAAAAAGTGGAAAAAAACAAATGTCCATCAACAGATGAATGGATAAACAAAATGTTGTATATCCATGCAATGGAATATTATTCAGCCATAAAATAGAGTTAAATACAGACATATGCTGCAATCTCAACAAACCCTGAAAACCTTAAAGTCAGTGAAAGATGTCAGGCACAAAAGTTCACATATTGTATGGTTTTATTTATATAAAATATTTAGAATAGGTAAATTGATGGAGATAGAAAGCCAACTAGTGGTTACCAGAGGCTGGGGGAAGAGAACAATGTCAATGGCTGCTCAACAGATACAGGGTTTCCTCATGGAGTGATAAAAATATCTTGGAGCTATAAAAACATAGTGGTTACAAACATTGTGACTGTACTAAACAACACTGAAACATACACTTTAAAATGCTTAGTGATTAATTTTGTTATATTAATTTTACTCAATAAAAGATAAATAAGTAAAAGCTGCATTTTATCAATACCAAGCTAAACATTTGTCCTGGAAGGTGGATGCACTAGATGTTTGGTGAGTTCAAATTATGTTTGGGTTGAGGAAATTTGAACACTCTTTACCAATTTATTATGATAAGGCTAGATGCAGAAAAAGGCAATAAAGTTAGATGTGAAGAGAAGGCTCATTGTTCCAGTAGGCAAGGGAGAATTTTAAGCAGAATGCTTAGGATATGTTGACTTGGACTCTGGAAATAAAATGAATAAGATAATACAATTGATCTAAACTGTAACAGAAAATTGAAAGTAAAATCAAATAGCCTCACACACTTGTTTGACTGAATCAGTAAAGAGAGAGCCAGCTTGAGAGAGCGAAGTTTTATATTTTTCAAGCAATTTAATAGATGGTAGTTATAACAGAATCACTATTAAGAATCCAATCTTGTAAACTTACAGTTAAGTAAATTACATTAAAAATAAATATTACTCAAAACTTCTCATTTCCATATTTTATTAATATTTATGTTCCTGAGATTATTTACATCTGTTGTAATAGTGTGCTTTAAATGTTATACAATGCTGTGTAACCACTCATACCTTCCCAGTTCTGCATTGAAGGCTGTCTCTTTGGTCATGGCTGGGTGTATTTAAACCATGTAAATAAGCAAATATTACAAATTTTAAATTTCAACTTACTATTTTGTTAATTGTTTAGACTAAGAAATGATAGAAAATGTTAATAATGTAGAATAAACCTAAACTTATGCTGTCTGCAGTTATTATTAATAGCCCCCCAAAAAGAAAAGAGAGATACTTCCAGTATTCAAAAACAATTATCTAATTAATCAAAGCACTCAGTGGAAAATGAGAGAAGTTCCAATGTATGTATGCTTTTTTGTTTCACTTTTGCCATTTTTGTTAATGTAAACAAAAATATCAACAAACAAAAAATATCAGAACTACATTTATTCATCAAATGCAACCATAGATTGGCTATGGATAGAAGAATATTTCAAAAATCAACAAAAGCATCCTATGATATCCTTCTATATACATCCATTGGCTATATGGAATTTACAATGAAGAGTGTTGCATATTTTAGCTTTATTTGTAAATTTTATTTTACATAGTACTGATACTAATAAAATTTATAATAAACTTGTACAATTCTTTTCCTTTGAGGATCCATTTGTAAAGCATTTACCGGGAAAATACTGGAATGATCTTTCTTTCTTTCTTAAATTTGGAATGTTCTGACTTTCATATTAGGACTGGTCTCTGTGGGGAATTAGAAGCTTAGAGCTTTCAGTGATCCCTGAAGGTTTCCTCTGTTAAGTCAGAAATTGGAACTTGTTCTTATGTGGCAGTTCTTAGGAAACTTCTTGTCTAACTTTGCTTCTGTACCTGGCACCCCACTCAATTCTCTTAAGGAGACGAAACTTCATAGTGAAGTCATATTATCCAACTTGAGGGCAGAATAGCCACATAAGTTTTTTGGAATTTTCCTGCGTGAGAGATTTGTTTATTTTGCCCTATTTATGTTTTAAATTATTCAATAATTTATATCAGGGAACTCTGTTCAATACTCTGTAATAAACTAAATGGAAAAATAATTTGAAAAAGAATAGATAAAAGTAAAAAAATAAAAGTTTTTAAAAAATTAAATAAAATGATTGGACAGTTGTCACCTTCTTCCAAACTGGAATATCCCCAAATCCTAATTTATTAATTTTAAAATTTCTATACATTAAGGTTCACTTGTTATGGTCTAAAGTTGTATAACTTTTGACAATAAATAGTGCCACTTGACCATTAATCAGTACCATTAATTTTGTTGCCCTAAAAACTCTCCTGTGTTTCACATATTTAAACCTTACCTCTTTCCACTGGCAACCAGTAATCTTTTTACCAACTCTCTAGCTTTGCCATTACCAGAATGTCATGTAAATGGGATTTTTTTATCCATTCACTTATTGAAGGACTTATTGGTTGCTTCCAGTTTTGGGTAATTATGAATAAAGCTGATATTGATATTCATGTATAGATTTTCATGTGTACATAAATTTTCAAATGGTTGAAATAAATATATACGAGAGTGATTACTGAATCATGTAGTAAGACTGTTTAGTTTTATAAGAAACCATTAATGTATTTCAAAAGTGGCTTTACCATTTAGAATTACCACTAATGAATGAAAGTTTCTGTTACTCTGCATTCTCACCAGCAATTGGTATTATCAGTTTGTTTGATATTAGCCATCGTATTGGTATGTCATGTTGCTTTAATTTGTGATTCTCTAATTATAAATAATGTTGAGTAGGTTTTTATATGTTTATTTACCACCTGCATATCTTCTTTGGTTATACGTCTATTCAGAATTTTTCCAATTTTTAAATTGTGTCATCTGTTTTTGTAATGTTGAGCTTTAAGAGTTCTCTGTATACTGTGGAGACAAGTATTAAATGTATGTTTTCAAATACTTTCTTCCATTCTATGTCTTGTCTTGTAATTCTTTTAACAGTATTGCACACAGTAGAGTTTTTAAATTTTAATAAGTACAACTTTTCATTTTTTGTTTTCAGATAGTGCTTTAGTGTTGTATCTGAAAGTGCATTGCAAAACACAAGGTCACCTACAGATGAACAAAAATAAGAATTATAGACTTCTCATCACAAACCACGCAAGCAAGAAGAAAATGGAGTGAAATACTGAAAGTGTTGAAAAAACTGTTGACCTAGAGTCCTATTTACAATAGGATTTTTCTTCAACGCTGAAGGAGAAATAAAGACTTTCTCAGAAAAACAAAAGCTGAGGTATTCTTCATAGGCAGATCTTCCCTACAATCAATGATCAAAGATGTTTTAAAGGAGAAGGAAATCATATCACCAGAAACTTTGATTTTCATTAAGAAAGGAATAGTATCAGAGAAGGAACAACTGAAGGTAATATAAAGTCTATTTGATTTATTAATTGATCTAAAATGTAATGGTTCATTCAAAGTAATAACAACTTTGTTGTCAGTTACCTGTACTCAAGTGAAGCAGTATAGTGTTATTTGAAGGTGAAATTAGATTACTTTAAATATACATTTTAAACTCCAGAGCAACCACTAAAATATTTTTGAAGAATAATTTCTATCTATATAGGGAAGAAAATATAAACATATTTTTGTTATGGGCTGAATTTTGACCCCCCAAATGTATATATTGAAGTACAAATCCCAATAACTCATAATGTGACTATATTTAGAGGTAGGGCATTTAAAGAGATGATTAAGTTAAAATGACACTGTTAGGAAAGGTCCTCTTCCAATCTGACTGCTGTCCTTATAAGAAGAGAAAATTTGGACACAGAAAAAGACACTAGGGATGCCAGTTCACAGAGGAAAGACCATGTGAGGACAACAGCATGAAGGTGGCCATCTGCAGACCAAGGACAGAGACCTCAGGAGAATCCAATCATGCCCACATCTTAATCTTGGTACTTCTAGCCTCCAGAACTGTGAGAAAATAAATTTCTGTAGTTTAAGCCACACAGTCTTTGGTATTTTATTATAGTAGCCCTAGCAAACTAACATAATGCTTAAGTAAAACCAGAAAGAGGAGAAAAACAAGAGAAGAAAAAAATGGTACACATATACAAAGAAAGACAGATTGTCATAGTGGATTTAAAAAACTAAGAAAACTGAATGTTGTCTACAAGAAATCCAGTTTAATTATTAAGATTCAGATATTTTAAAAGTAAAGGGATACAGGAAACTAACAATCAAAAATAACCTAGAGTAGTTATATTAGTTTTAGATAAAGTAGACTTAAGAGCAAGAAAAATTTTCAGGGATAAAAAGGGGGATTACAAAATGATAAAGACATCAATTCTCCAAAAAGAATAACAATCCTAAATGTGTATGCACCTAACACCAGAGTGTTAAAATATGTGAGACAAAACTAAAAAAATCTTCAAGGAGAAATAAATGAATCCATTATTATAGATGGAAACTTCAACACCCTTCTTTCAGTTATTGACAGATGAAGTAGGAAGAATATCAATAAGGATATATTTGACCTAAACAGCACTATCAATCACCATGACTATTTATTCTAAATTTCTTCCCAAAGTTTTGATTTCCTTCTCAAAATATACATTTTAATATATCAGAAGACTCACATACCCTAATTCCCTTAATGTATTACTTATTTGTACTTCCAGATTGTTGTTCATTAAGCTCATGAGATATTTATAATTTCTTCTGAAATCATTCTTCAAAAAGCTCCCTGATATACTGTTCTAATTTCATTTTATTGCTTTCTAAGTCCTGTATTTCTAATTTACTATTCTTTGCATGTTTTACAAGATATGTCTGATTAACTTAAATTTGAAAAAAAATGGAAAATGCTTTTAGATAAAGCTGGCAAGTCTGAAATTTTATTTTTCTTCATTCTTAAAAAAAAGTGAGACTGGCTCTATATTCTAGGTTCAAATCATTCAACAGAAGTTGATAAACATTGCTTTATGGTCTTTTAGCATCTAGTGTTGATGATTTCTGATTCATATTAGTTTCCTTTTTTACCTCTATTCATTTTTAGGATTTTCTTTTGATTTTTATAATATTAAGATTTTATTTGATTTTCTACAACTTCCATTACTTAGTATTTCACAAAGTCTTTCAAAGTAAAGTACAAAACCTTTATCCAAGCCAGAAGATTGTTTTCTATTATTGTTTTGATTTGATCTTACTTCCCATGATCTCAGTCGAGTCCTTTTTGAACTCCTGTTAATATCTATTGGACCTTGCTCATCTTATCCTTGCTTGTATTAAAGGCTGAAAGTTTGAAATGTTTTGTTTTCTTCTACAGTAGTGCAGGCTTGTTTCCCCTCTAGATAGCTTTCCTGGATTTTGCTATTCAGAAAATTAACAGGACATGTCAACACATAGTCTTCCCTCTAAAAAGAGCTCTAAGACAATGAGGCAGGGTTGGCCAACATAGTGGTAAAGGTAGTTATCAGTTTCTGAATGAAACCGAGTATTCCCTTTTCTCTCCTTCTCCTTCTCCTTCACTCCCCCTGCACCACCTCCCCTTCTATCTTCTTTTTTTTCTCCATATTTATTCTCTTAATATTTTCTTTGCTTTCACTGTTATTTTTCAAGAGGGCCATTAAACATGTGCTCCGATGCCTATCTTGAATCAGAAGTCCTTACCATATTATATATTTTTTTAACATCTTTATTGGGGTATAATTGCTTTACAATGGTGTATTAGTTTCTGCTTTATAACAAAGTGAATCAGTTATACATATACATATGTTCCCATATCTCTTCCCTCTTGCGTCTCCCTCCCTCTCACCCTCCCTATCCCAACCCTCCAGGCGGTCACAAAGCACGGAGCTGATCTCCCTGTGCTATGCAGCTGCTTCCACACTAGCTACCCACCTTACATTTGGTAGTGTATATATGTCCATGCCTCTCTCTTGCTTTGTCACAGCTCACCCTTCCCCCTCCCCATATCCTCAAGTCCATTCTCTAGTAGGTCTGTGTCTTTATTCCTGTCTTACCCTATATTGTTTTAAGGAGTGTATTTGAGCACCTCATGAGAGAATTTGAAGGTATTTTTCACATCTAATTCACATTTTCACTGAGGAAGTTCTCCTGGGCCAGCCCCTTAGATTCTAAAAATGAATCAATGTGTTCTAGGATAATGTCTTGCACTTTACTGATTATGGTAATATAAAACCAGCAATTGAACTGGACACAATATGGAAGGTCTCATAATCTTAGTACCATAACATGCCAACTATAACTTTTAGGGTAGTGGTTGTTTTTGCCAATTATGGTCATACATCTTGCTTTTGATGTTATTCACTGGGATTAGTCTTCATAATCTCTATTTCATACTATAAAAATTCATATTTTATCCAATTTAATTCGTTAACAATGACAGGCAATAATATTTTTATTCTGGAGAAGGTAAATAAGAAAACTGGTCTACTAAACATGAGTCCAAACTTCATATCTTACCAATACAGCACTCTATTCACCCTTCATATTTGGGTCATTACAATGAAGCCAAAATACATTCAAGACCACTGGTGGAAGGGGTTATGGGTTAACCTAATAAAATATTACAGTTTTTATATTTTTTTAATAACTAAAGAAATAACCATGACATTACTTCTCAAAAATCTGTGCAAAAGTCATCTACTTTTATTGAGTGAAATTTCAAGATAGTTAGAAAAGCATCCAAAAAGTTGCTACAAAAGGAAGCTACTTTAATCTAAAGAAAAAAAAAAAACAGAAAAGAAAGATAGAGCTGGTCCCTGAACAATGTAGAGATTAAGGGCACTGACTCCCACACAGTCAAGAATCCAGTCATAATTTAAAAATCGACACTCCCTATCCATGGTTCCTACATCTGCAACTCAACCAACCTCTGATCGTGTAGTACTATAGAATGTATTGATTGAAAATAATTCACATATGCGTGGACCCTCTCAGTTCAAACCAGTGTTGTTCAAGGGCCAACGGTTTTATTTGTCAGGTAAGACCTACTTACTTGAGGCAATTCCTCCTAGCCCTTTTCCTATAAGGCTACCAGGAAGTAATTCACAAGGTAAATATTCCCTACAGCTGTGTAGTATAAAGAATATTTATGAGAAGTTGGACTCATCCATCCAGCATGCATGTGTATACCAGCAACATGCCTAAAGGGAAAGAAGCACAGGGAAAGCAAGGAGCACAGAAGTTGTAGTAAGAAGAAAAAGGTAATAGTTCCGTTTCTGGTTGGAAATCAAAACCCTAAAATTAGTAACATATGCTATGTTTAAATGGATCCACAGCTTAAATCTTTTTATAACACATATACTGGCTCTACAACCCAAATGGTACTTTTAGGGATGAATGTTAAGAGTGCCTTAACTTCTTAATTAAATAAAACATAACTGGAATGACACTGGAATAGATTGATATTTTAAAAAAGAGAAAGAATCACATATCATTAAAGCACACTATTTTAGCATTTGACATTTGGTATTATTTACAAGTGTTAATATAGATAAAACTACTCAAAAATTATTTAGGTAGAAGGAAAAAAATCTTCTCTTTATGTTCTCACTGTGTGTGTATGTGTGTGTGTGTGTGTGTGTGTGTGTGTGTGTGTTTGATGAATTGTAAAACCTCTTCTTTTCTTTCACAGAATAGACATAGGTTTAAATTGTAATGCTTTCTTCCCTCTCATTACCCAATTGTGAAAATATGTGTTTGTTTGTCTTATCCATATAATGTAGCAGGGGAAACTTTGTTTAATATATAGTAATTATATAGTAAAACATTCTGCCTCTACCTAAACAAAAGAGTAAAGTTGCCAAGTCATTTCCCAAAGACGACCAGTCATTAAATTAGAAACAGCTGGGGCAGACATATAATCATCATATGCCACTATTAGAAAAGTAGGATACAAATGAGGAGATTAGTTTGGAAAAGTGGTTGATCCAAAACAGAAAGTGAATTCCAGAAAAGATAGTTTACTTTTAAATATAGAAAGGACAGTTGTTAATGAAAACAAGAAAGCATGGGACCAAGTGCATTTCAAGTTCCTTTCTTAGGAAAGAGATTTCCTAGGCAATAATGAAGCTGTTTCAACAAAGGAATTTGTATTACTTTTGTTCTAAAACAGATGCTATAATAGATATTTTAAGCTTACAAAAATCTGAAAAAAACTAAAAATATGTACTAAAATAAAAATGTATACTAAAAAAGTTTAGTTTAGTACATGTAAGACTTTACACTTATTTTGATTATTTGCCTTGTTTTATATTAGGGAATTTATAAAAATTAAAAGTGAATTTGTTACTATTTTAGTTATAGTAAATATAAGATTATATTTCCTTACATAATTGCTAGCGAAACATAATGTGGTATATCCTTTGGGTGTTAATTTTCCATGTTCCAAGGAGTTATGGTTTAAACCAAATTATACCATCTGTTATATCACAACCTAACACTATTATCAAATACTTCATAACAGAAACTAGCTGGCAGTTGATTTGTATACAAAATATTCTTTGAGATGCACTTTAGGACTTCAGTCTTTGAAAGGAACATCACATTTCCATCATCTCTTTGAGATGCACTTTAGGACCTCAGTCTTTGAAAGGAACATCACATTTCCATCATCTCTTTGAGATTATTCTAACTCTGAAAAATTGCAGATTTCTTCAAGTTAATCTATATTCTTTGCTTCCTCAAATATTTATTACATACTTAAGGATGTGCCAGGTACTATGTTCTATCTGTATTTCTCACTTCTCTTGAACTGTAACAGTTCATGAAGAGAGGCTGGCGATATCCAATAGGAAATGTGAGAGCACTGGTGAATATGTTAAGGTACATTAATACTAGAGGATAATAGCAATAGCTAACATTTTTGTTAAGTGCTTACTATGTCCCCAGCATGATTATAAATACTTAACATACTTAATATCTATTAACATTTAATTCTTATAATAGCTATATTAGTTAACTGAAACCTAGAGAGGTTACATAACTTGTCCACTTATCTAGAAAGTGGCAGAACTGGGATACAAAAGCAGTCAGTTTGTCTTCAGATGTTGAGATCATAAACTATGCTGTATTCTATTCATTCCTCAGAAATCAGTCAAAAGCCTTGGTCTACTACTTTGAAGTTAACACCAATCCACTGCAGTGAACCTATAGCTGAACCCACACAAAAAAATAAAGAACTGGCCAAAGCTTAAGTCACAATCTTGAAGATATAGTTCAGTACTAAAAAAATTAAGGATCTGGTTTACTGTATAAAATCTTAGGAAAAAAATTGGGAGGGATGGAGTTAGTTAAGAATGTGACTTCCATCAAGTATATAAATTAGCTATATTCCATGGTTTCTATCACATTTCTGATGTCAAAGAATAAAAAGAGAGCACAGGAAAAAATACAAAGCCAAGTTTATTAACTCACCTCTAGTGAAGTAATTCATTGAGTAGTCCATTTATAGGAAAAGATAAGATTTTTTTTTTTCTTAAGTGTTAGAAAGGGCCATGGTAGTCAAGGTGGTAATGCTAATTAAGGATTGGAAACTAGCATTCGGACAGGACAAAATGGGTGCACAGATCTGTATCCAGCTGATAAAAATTAATCCTATTGTTGTTGATCAGGAAAATGTCTCCAGACATGCCCAGTAACAGTCGGGTGTATTGAGATAATTCATAGTTTAGTTCTGTAACAGCTTCAATTGGTTATATTCAGGTATAATGAAACAATATTCATTTTTATATCACTTCGGCAAATTCTGTTGTAATCATAACATTTCCTTGTATGCTCTCATGGTGTTATAGAGAACTGACATAAGCTTAATTTGAGGTAAATGTCTTTCCTTGCTGGAACGTTTTAAAGATAGATGTTCATTTATACAAGCAAATCATTTCTACTTCTATGTTCTCCTGAGGACCAGGACTGCTGGTATTTCCTCAGATTGTGTCATTGAGTATTTACCTCTAATCTTATTAATTTAATAGACATTCAGTTTTTCTTTCATTCAGTACTTGAAAAACATGGTGTTAAGAACTAGTGGAACTTACTATGCATGATCTTGTTTTTTACTTTTAATTTCATTATTTTAGTCAACCCTTCTTTCATCTAATATTTAAAGAGCAGGGTATTAAGACCTGTAAAGAAAAAGGCATATGACATACTACCCTGCCTCCAGGGAATGTATCCCTTAGGAAGTGAGACAGAGGAAAATAATCATTCAGAGGCTACTGTTATATTATAACATAGATAGGATGAGGATAAAATGGAATATAGAGGAAGAGTACTAAATGAGGCTTGGATGAGAAGTCAGAGGAAGCTTCCTTGAAGAGGTAACAGCTTAGTATTCTCTTCCATGAGGAGTTATATGAAGAGAGGGAGGCAAAGAGTATGTAAAAAGACAAAACCCACTAAATAATGGAAATAACTTAGTATGTGTCCTATTATTCTTGAAGCTGCTGAGTTTTAGTTTAACAAAAGAATTTTATCTAATAAATGCATAACGAATAATAGAATTAGAAGTCGACCATTTTGCAATCACTAATGGAATAATGGATCTGGCATTAATGGCTGCACAAATCATTAGGTGAAAGACTGTAAGAGAGCAATCAAGGTGACTATACTCAAACATATTGGTCAAAACGAACATCAATAAGAAAGAGACAACCAGACATTTTATGCCTCCCAATATGTTGCAAAAAAGAAAAAAAAAAAAAAGGATAGAGCATCACCTATTGGAACTCCTTTTTAAAAAAAAGAAGAAGGGAGGACTTCATCCAGTCCAGCTCACAGTCTCTATATTTTATTGCCATTTTATAAGAAATATAGGGACTCTGATGCCCAACCTAAATTTAAATCCTGACTCTACTACTTTTACACATGTGCTTGAAAAAAAATGACTTTTCTTTTTGTACTTTGGTCTTCTGACATGTAATATGGAATAATAATTAGCAACTGAAATGTACAGCATCATCTAGGGTTGTCATGAAAAGGTCAATGAGATAATTCAAGTATGGGTCTTACCGAAACTGTTGTCCAAAAGTAAATGATATAATCAATGATTATCTATTATTGCTAATGCTTTTTTGTTATTAAAAGTCAAATAACCTTACAGAATTTAGGATCTAATTGGAGAAGGAGGAGTACACTGGCAATTTTAATAGAATAGGAAAGCTCCATTGAGAACAATAAAAGAATAAAAAGTAAACATACAGTGTATTCCCATTACCTATTCATTCTCTGAATCCCCATAGTTATGAGGTTGAAAAGATAAATAAAATTTGCTATAGTGCAAAAATAATCACTAAGGAACTGACAGTTTATAAAATTATTCTTTAGTAAAATATTTCCCTCTCCCTTTTCAGCCACTTAACATTACTGAATATCCCTGCTCCTCTCCTCAAGTTCTTTATCAATAACTCTGTTCACTAACGATAGTGTCCTGTAAACATTAGTCAATGAAATGCAAATATAATGCAAATTAATTAGAAAGTGAAAGTGTGTATCTTGCAAGAATCTCATTTTCAATATGTCAATAAAATAAAGTTCATGGACTATTCCAGTCACATACAAAGCCACTGCCAAATGAATACCTTAAGAGGTTTAACAACAAATGAAGAAAATATTGATAAAAGTTATGTCAATTATTTTTTTAAAAATAATGTTTTAGAAATCAAGATTTAAGGTAGTCTTTTGGGGAAACTAATAAAAACATATATTTTAATAAACATAACATTCTTTATGATCCTTTTTTTTTTTTCCGGTATGCGGGCCTTTCACTGTTGTGGCCTCTCCCGTTGCGGAGCACAGGCTCCAGACGCGCAGGCTCAACGGCCATGGCTCACGGCCTCAGCCGCTCCGCGGCATGTGGGATCTTCCCAGACAGGGGCACGAACCCGTGTCCCCTGCATCGGCAGGCGGACTCTCAACCACTGCACCACCAGGGGAGCCCTCTTTATGATCCTTTTGTAAAACCCAAACTGTGATAAAAAATCTAATTTCACAATATTACAAAATATCAGAAAAATTCCATGCAGAGAAGTAACACTTTGACAATGTATTTGAGAATGAGAATATAGTGTCTCTATATGTTAAAACTTGTTGAAATATAATAGAAAATAAGCTATTTTTATTTCTTACTTTCATTGTAATTCTTCTATTAGCCATGCCCCCACCCCAGTCCATTACTTCCTCTGCCACTATTTTCTATGAAATTTTGACTCCAGTTTTAAATAGATCTATTTTAAGTGTCTTTTTCCTGTACTAATCATTCTTTTTTAATGAGGAGCTCCCATGTACATCTATTTCAGAGACTGTAGTAAGCACAGAATCACTTAAAAAGAAACTTGACTCAGATTTGGAGGGATATATACAGCTTCCCAGAGAATTCTGGTAAGGATCTTAAATTTTTTGAAGCCATGCAGATTTTTAAGCATGGACACTGCATACTCGGATTCATTTCATGGAATGAGCACTTAACCCAAAAACTTACATGAGCACTTACTGTTTGCATCTGCTGCTCAACTCACCTCCAGCTATTGCTGCAGTAAACAGCTTTGCACAAGTATACTGGACAGTACCTTGCTCAGTTTCACTACGGCACTTGCATTCTACCCCAGGGTCTTTCTGAAGCCAGGCCTCTGGACACCTGAAAAACTATCCAGTACTCATGCACACATAAACCTGGGAGTTCTAAAGAGTATACACTCCATGGACTACCATTTGACCAAAGAGAACAGGAACCAGTGGATAACTGCTCTCCTTTTCTATCTTTCCAGCAGACAATTCTGAGGCCTTCGGGCTGGTGGTGACCAGTTGGATAACTCACTGGTGCCTTGGCTTTTCTTCCTTTCCCTTTTCATTCTTTTCACTTGAGATCATGTTGCCAAATTAGCTGAACATAGAACGGGGGGATTAACAAGGAAGTTCCCCTCCAATGAAATTCTCACACACACCAAAAAATGGTGCAGAAAAATGGAGAGAGTTTACAAAACTAAGACATTTGGATTCATATCATAGATGATCTGAATAAGTCCACCTGAAAAAATATAGTTTTGTTTTGTGAGCAAATCATATTTGGGCATTTTACAAAAGATATATTGTTATATTAAATTTTGTCAGGAATACTGATTGGTGAAATACTTTATTTGCTAATACTGTCATAAGTCATGATAGTATATTGTCTTCTTGATATGAGTTTATTATACAGTTGGGTCATTTTGGTGGGGTTTAAAAGGGCTTAATGAGAATAAAGGTGAATTATGTAGTTATGACCATGAGAAAGCCACAGGATAATTATAATCATCAGTGAAACCAACCTTCATCAGTGGCATGTTTGATTTCCATTTGTAATGCACTAGAACAAGTATTTTAATTAATCCTGAAGCAATACAATGGAAAAACCACCCTTGCTATTAGACAGCAGTTGTTCTGTAAGAAAATTATCATTACAAAAGGAGTTTTGAAATTGGACTATATAATTTTATTTTAATCTCTATAACTGCTTGAGCATAACTTTTAAAGTATAATACTGCATTGTTTTATGATTCTAAACTTATTATGCATAATTATTGAATATTTTGATAGCTCCAACTGGGGAGAAGTATTATTGAGGTATAGAAAGAAGAGAAAAATAAGTAAAGGTTTTAATCATGACATATTGCCTTTTTCTGAGTAATTTGTTTTTGTCTGATATCAAAAATGCATCAAAGTTTTCATGGTAATCTACCTTTTCTTTTTAATTTGATATTTAATACTAGTACTAACAGACTAGTTGCTGAAATCCATTTTGTGGTTTTACATCTTAAACTTCATAGTTTGGGTCATAGTCAGGAACATATAATTCATCTGCAAAAATAAATCTTTTTTTTAATTCAGAGTTTTTAATATTAAATAACCACCAGGTGATATCCCTACTTTGGAAAAATGTGAAGTTAAACACTCAAATTTGTGTCACTTCTGTATATAATACTAAGAAACACTCCTTCTTAAAAATACAGCTCAACTGTTATATCTAGCATGTTCTAACAAGTTTCAAATTTATTCTATATACTCAACTTCATCAATAATACCTAAAATATTACTATTCAATGTTTTATATTTTATGAAGTTAAAGTCCCTGGTTTATATTTATCATGAACCTTCAACAGTCTCATAAAATAAAATATGAATATGTTTTGAAAACTTGAAGACTAAAGTTTCCTTACTTCATAGAAAAAAATAAATGAGTCTTATCCATCTCTATATTCAGAGCCATGCTTTGAACATAGCAAATGACTTACAATTTTTCTACTGAATATATGAAGAAAACGCTGAATTAAAAGAAATCAGATTGTGTAACAGGGCTAAGTAAGCACCAACACTATATAGTCAATGAAAAATATGCATACAACCTGCTATAAACATATTTTCCAAACCTAGTTGAAACTGACTGTAAATTTGTTCCTTATGTGTGTGAGGTCAACAATGGAAATTTTCATAAAACACTATAATAGGCTTTTAGCTCCTTTCCATTTTCTGAATTTCTGTCCAAATGATTTGCTCCAGGGAGCTCACGATGACTCTGCAGCTTCTGGTGTGTCACTAAAGGATACCTTCGTGGAAGGTAGCCCTTCTCTGGGTTGTCCTCTGCCTCTAGAGTAAACACTGCCTTATTTTAAGTTGATTTTACTTAGGAATTTGAACTTTCTCAATAAGGTTAATCTAATAAACTAATATATTCTAAAAGTAATTGCAATCTTCTTCTCTACCCAGGAACAGATGTTTTAACAGGTGCTTTCTAGAGGCAATATCTTAATCCAAGAAGTATTTCTGATGGTGTTAATATTTAGGATTCATGTTATAATAATGGGGGAATCTCCTGAAAAGGAATTGCCTAAGTAACATATCATGGCTATCTTTAAATATTAAAAGAATCTTCATTAGAAGAATATAAATATATTTGTTTTAAATTGCTATAAAGATATAATTATTGGCTATATTTATGTGGAAAAAGTATCAAGAGTTTTCTTTCAATTAGAGCTCTCCACAAATGGTGTGATTGCCTTAATGAAGGCTGTCTCTTTAATGTTACTTTGTTTCTCAAGATCTCATTCATGATCTTTTCTTATACATGAATTCTCCAAGGAAGATGACTTGTCTAATAAGTCATTAAACAATCTATATTTTATTGCAGAATTCTTTGTTTTGTTTTTCAGATGTATATATTGAATTTCCTATCATTTACATCTCATTGAATGTTCTGAAGACTTCTCAAACTCAAGAAATCTTAAACTGAAGTATCTTCTCATTTCCATTTCTTTAAAAAAGCATTTTTTACTCTAATAAATGATACTTTCACTTACCTCAATGCCCAACCAAAATTCTAGAATAGATTTGCAGCATAATAGAGAGGTAAAGGGGCCAACATTTGAGGGCAGACTACCTGAATTTGAAGGTTTACTGATTGGGTGACTTGGACAAGTTAGTGAAGCACTCTGAGTCTTTCCCCCATGTATAAAATTAGAATAATGGTGTTCGTACAGATATTTTAAGGATTAAAGGAGATAATCCACAAAAAGCACTTAGCATATATTATTACCATTTAAACAATTTATCATATCCATTCTTTTAGTGATCTCTTTTATCTAATCAGTTATAATTTATGAAATTTTTAAAATGATGATTCTGTCTTTCACTGTATTATCCTTTGCTATCTAGCCTCTGCCTAAATTTTTATTTGTTCTTCTGGTTATCCAACATATCTTTTGCGAGTCATCATACCAAATCACTTGTACTTACTTGAATGTGCTTTTTCACATCTCTGTAGTTTGCACATACTATTCCCTTTTTATGGTATTCTCTTTGCCTCATTTCTTCTAAAAAAAAAAAAAAGAAAAAGAAAAACAAACAAAACCTGTAAACTCCCAAAAACTGTTCTCTTGTCTCTAAGCTGGATAGGATCCCTTTTCTCTATGTTCTCATAACTCTGTTGGGAATATCTTACATTGTATTTATAGTGCCCTGGTGTTGTTATTTATATTGTGTTATTATGTGTTATAATGTGTTGTTATTTGATGGTTCCTCCATCCAACTGGGAAGACCGTAAGGGCAAACACTGGATGTTCTAAGTGTCCATCACAGTGCCTAGCACTTCGTAATGGTACAATAAATATTTGTTGAGGGGATTTTGTATTGAGTGGGCCAAAAAGCGCCTTCTGTTTTTTAAGTAAAAATAAAAGACACGTTTTTCACTTTCATGAAGAACTTTATTGAACAACGTATTCACCCTTTTGTTTCACTACCTTCTGCCATTTTTCAGGCAACTTCATAATTCCATCTTCCCCAAACTTTTTATCTTTTTGAGCAAAGAACTGTTCCAGGTGCCTATTACAGTCTTCCAGGGAATTGAATATTTTTCCATTAAGAGAATTTTGTAAAGACCAGAATAAATTGAAATATGAAGGTGCAATGTCTGCTGCATATGGCGGATGAATCAGAACTTTCCAGCCAAGCTATAACAGTTTTTACCTGGTCATCAAAGAAACATGTGGTCTTGCATTAACCTGATGGAAGATTATGCATTTTCTGTTGACTAACTCTGGATGCTTTTTGTCAAATGGCACTTTCGGTTTGTCTAATTGAGAGCAGTACTTGTGGGAATTAATCGTTGGTTTTCCGGAAGGAGCTCATAATAGAGGACTCCCTTCCAATGCCACCATATACACAACATCACCTTCTTTGGATGAAGACCAGCCTTTGGTGTGGTTAGTGGTGGTTCATTTCCCTTGCCCCATGATATTTTCTGTTCCACACCATTGTACAGTATCCACTTTTCATCGCCCATCACAATTTGTTTTAAATATGGAATGTTCTCATTAAGTTTCAGTAGAGAATTGCATGTGGAAATATGGTCAAGAAGGTTTTTGGGGGACTTCCCTGGTGGTGACGTGGTTAAGAATCCGCCTGACAATGCAGGGAACACAGGTTCGGACCCTGATCCGGGAATATCCCACATGTCACAGAGCAACGAAGTCCGTGCGCCACAACCACTGAGCCTGCACTCTAGAGCCCGCGAGCCAAAACTACTGAGCCTGCGTGCCACAACTACTGAAGCCCATGCGCCTAGAGCCCATGCTCTGCAACAAGAGAAGCCACCGCAATGAGAAGCACGCGCACTGCAACAAAGTAGCCCCCGCTCACCGCAACTGGAGAAAGCTCTCGTGCAGCCAAAAATAAATAATTTTTTTAAAAGGTTTTTTTTATTTAACTTATGTGGAACCCAAACATCAAAGTGATTCACATAACCCAGCTAGTGCAAATGATTTTCAACACTTGATTTGGATATTTGAGTATGTTGGCTACCTCCTGCATGGTATGACATTGACTGTTCTCAATTAATGTCTTAATTTGATCGCTGTCAACTTCAACTGGTCTACCCAACTGTGGAACATCGTCCAGCGAGAAATCTCCAGCACGAAACTTTGCAAACCACTTTTGACATGTTCAATCAGTCACAGCACCTTCTCCATACACTGCACAAATCTTTTTCTGCGTTTCAGTTGCGTTTTTCCTTTCTTGAAATAATAAAGCATAATATGCAAAAAATGTTGCCTTTTTTCCTTCTGTCATCAATATTAAAATGGCTACACAAAAATCACCAATTTTGATATCTTTTTTTAAATGCACTCTGATATGACAGCTGTCACATACTATCTAACAAAATTGTTTTGAATGAAGTTAAAGACAACTAAGTGCTACTAGAGTCATCTTATGGAATAAACTGAATGAAGCTTTGGGTTACCCAATATTTATTCTCTCTACTTATTCAGCCCAGCATTACTGAGTTATAAAGAAAGATACTTCACTGCTGGACTGTTTTCTGAGATGCACAAAACTGTTATTTTTCACTCTGCTGTACCCTTTGATGTTTAGTTCACTGGTGATACTGTGATAAAACTGTTAAAAAGAAACTGACTGTAAAGACCAATCTTTTTCTCACCTCATGTGGACATCACAGGCTCTCTGCTGACCCCCCAAAAGATGTGCCAGATAGACGGATCTGTTATCAATATCTCTGTCACCATCTCTTAACAGTACATTTCAGAAGCTGCAGATATCATCATAGTTTTCACCTCTTTTTAGATTTTCACAGATGAGGCTGCTACGTGTCTGTAATATTCTTCAGATATATATATATATATATATATATATAGCTGAAGAATATGTATATATATATATATATATATATATACACATATATTTTTCTTTGCCTGAAGTGTGATAAAATGCCTACTGGCCCATAATTCATTGAATTGATCTTGTGAGTAGATATAGAAAATCGTAAGTAGAAATATATGCATTTATTCTCTCATTTCCAAATCAAGAAATTTAAAACTTTGCTCTGTAAATCTGTTCTATTGATATATCCAATAGAAAAATTTAGACTGTAAATCTGATATAAAATCTGAAGAACAATTAAAGTTTCAAACTCAAAGGAGAATTTTCCTAAACAATATTAGGATGATAATCTGATCTATTAAAAAATAACTGTTAATGTGGTATCTACATTTATTCAAAGAGATAAAATTATTTTAAATTTATCTGATAAATTTTAAAATACCTTATTAAAAATTTATTCTTTTTTAAAAATTTTATTGGAGTATAGTTGATTTACAATGTTGTGTTAGTTTCAGGTGTAAAACAATGTGATTCAATTATAAATATATATATATATCCATTTTTTCAGACTCTTTTTCCATATAGGTTATTACAGAATATTGAGGAGAGGTCCCTGTGTATACAGTAGGTCCTTGTTGGTTATCTATTTATATATAGTAGTGTGTGTATGTTAATCCTAATTTATCACTCTCCCCCACGTTTCCCCTTTGGTAACCAGAAGTTTGTTTTCAAAATCTGTGAGTCTCTTTCTGTTTTAAGCACATGAAAAATGCTCAACATAACTAATTATCAGAGAAATGCAAATCAAAACTGCAGTGAGGTACCACCTCACACCAGTCAGAATGGCCATCATCAAAAATTCTACAAACAATAAATGCTGGAGAGTGTGTTGAGAGAAGGGAACCCTCCTACACTGTTACTGGGAATGTAAATTGGTACAACCACTATAGAGAACAGTACAGAGTTTCCTTAAAAAACTCTTAAAACTACCATATGATACAGCAATCCCACACCTGAGCATATATCTGGAGAAAACCATGGTTCAAAAGGACACAAACACCCCAATGTTCATTGCAGCACTGTTTACAATAGCCAAGACATGGAAGCAACCTAAATGTCCATCGACCAATGAATGGATAAGGAAGATGTGGTACATATATACAATGGTATATAACTCAGCCATAAAAACGAATGAAATAATGCCATTTGCAGCAACATGGATGGACCTAGAGGTTATCGTACTAAGTGAAGTAAGCCAGCAGAGAAAGACAAATATCATATGATATCACTCATATGTAGAATCTAATTTTACAAAATTATATAAATGAACTAAAATGAGCTTAAATTTATATAACTATAACATTTCTTTACATATTTGGGATCAGTATGGTAAAGGCTTTGGTTATTTTCAAAAGTATTTTTTATAATTTCAGATTTTTTCACTCTACTGGAAAAAATTATTATTTCTGCTTTTCCTTTTTCAAATAATTTCTACTTCTCAGATTAGAACATCTAACAGCTGAGAGATAGTCTACTTAGTTTTTAAGTGTCAAATTTTTTTGACCTCTTTCATTTCTAAGGAGATACTGGCACTGTCTGAATATCTTTTTATAACTGAAAATACTTCCAATTATAGGATAGGAAGGTTCTATTACAATGAATAGATAGAATCATTTTAAAGGAATTTCTACCTTGGTATAGAATATGAGAAATAGGCCATAAACAAAATGAACTGAAAATAATGTAAGGATAAAAGAAACAACACTTGAATTAAGATATTATAATCCCTAATTAGAATACATTAGTGATGAGCTGTTTTTCTTTTATATAATCACAACAATTGATTCTAGCCATACTTTTCATGGTAAAAACATCATTGTGCTAACATATGGGCCTTGTAAAGCATAATCTTATTATCTGATTTTTAAAATATTTGTTCCTTTATATTTTTATTTACACTAAATATAATTTACTCTAAATAAATTTCCATTTACTCTAGATTTACTCTATTCAAATTAACCATTCCTGCTTTCCAAATAAAATGGCAGCTTAGCTCAGTTTATTCATCCATTCAACGAATAAGGACTATCATACCTACCATGTATTTGACACATTAGAAAAGTCCCAAGGATAGTAAATCAGACATGTTTCTGCTGTCACAGAGCTTAGAGTTTAACAAAAAGAAATAGATGATTATATTAAAACACACAAAGTAAAACACTAATGTAAAAAACACCAACATATATAAAATTCCAACTCATAAGAATTGTAAAAAGCAGGTTTGATGCGATACTATGAAAGCCAGGGCATGTGAGTTACTCATAGAAAGTAGTCTTCCTCCAGGAAAGTTAGGAGCTTAATTGATATCTGAATAATAATTAGGGAGAACAATAAGTCATGGTGACAATTTCTATAAAACAATATAAAAAAAGGAAAACTAATATGAAGAATAATATCAAATAATTAGATGAATTATTTAGCAAATATTTTTGGATTAAATATAAATTTTTAAAAATAATTAGAAAGGTAAAAAAACTACAAAAGGTAAAAATAAAATTCAACTACATAAAATTTATACAGATTTCTATTTTAATTAGAATATTTTCAAAAGTATGAGTGCTAAATACTCATATGGAATATTTTTTTAATTTTTAAATTCAGTTTAATAAGAGTACATTGTCCTTTTGTCATTTTCAAATATATCTTTTCCTTGAATACTAGTTACATGTTTTCCTTTTGGATGAAGTATAGATGCAACATATTGTACCTGGTGACCATATTAATATTTAATTTTGTTCTCAAATGATTTCTTTTCCCAAGATCTCTAACTATAAAAAAGAATTAGTAATTGCCACTTCTTTCGCCACTTCTACCTTTCAGTATGCAAAATAGCATTTGATTCTTTTATTATTTACTAATGTTTGTCATAAGAAATACATGTGGCTAAAAGAGAATTAAGAGATTGGGATTTCCTGCCAAGATTCATTGAGAAAGACAGAAAGAATGTTTCCAAGTTAATCCAGTTATGCAAGCTTTGTAGCTGAGTTAGAAATTATATTTTTCTTAGTTCAGAAAGTAATTATGTTACTATGTGAAACATAAGAATTTTAATTAATAACATAAAAATACTCTAATTAAATTTTCATATGTACTTCTGTTATTCCAATACTTATTTTCCTCATCACATTGTTGTATGGTCTGCCCTGCCTATCTGCAGATACAGAGGGCCGACTGTACAAAGTTTTGTTTCACACTTATTGGCTGTGAAAAAATTGAATATGCAGAATCCTCTACAATTAGAGTATTCATAAATTAAATTATATCCATACTTGCCAATGTGCTTAAATGGGAAGATAAGTTAGGCGTGGTTCACAACAAATATTTATCACTACAATATTGATGGTGTGTCCCCCCCCCTTAGATATATGTCTAGACATAATTTTAATGAACTCCTATACAGTCAATATTATTCTATTGGTTTAACCTTATTCTAACAACAATAAAATCCAGTTATTAACAATTGCACTTTGAATTTATTTTTTACAAGTAACATGGTCTTTACTTAGGTCAGGTACATAAAATACTTCTAATTTAAATGATCTCCTTAATACATAAGTTCTTTGTGTGTCCTCACTCAGGCTACTGTAACAAAATATCATAAACTTGGTAGCTTAAACAACAGACATTTGCTTTCTAACAGCTCTGGAGTTTGGAAATCCTGGGAGATCAGGGTTGCATTTGGTAGAGTTTTGGTGAGGAGCCTTTCCTGGCTTGTTTTCATATGGTAGAAAGAGAGCAACCTCTCTGGTGTCTCTTTAATGGGCACTAATCCCATCATGAGGGTCCCACCCTAATGTACTCATCTAAATCTAAATCCCAAAGGCCCCATCTCCATCACACTGGGATAGAGATTCAACATAGGAATTTTAGGGGGACACAGTTCAGTCCATAGGACATGGTATTATTCCTTTGTTCATTAAACAATTTTTTAAATTGAAGAATAATTGATATACAATATTATACTAGTTTAAGGTGTAAATTCAGTGATTTTAATCTAGTATCTATGTTCTAAGCACTCTTCTATGCTTAATTTAAGCCAACTCTTTTCTCTGAAACATCCCTATTTCGAAGCACTCAAGATCTTGTTATACTTGAATAAATTGCAGCTGGGCACAGAGAGTGTTAAGCAAATAGAAACTTCAAATTTCTTCTTCACATTAAAAAATAGAAAACATGATATGTATGGTTGTCCACACTTATTTAGTATATATTATATGTGGTGCATTATACTAGAAATTTGAAAATCTTTACATACTTGCATTTGTATAACTGACAAAAAATATTGATTTGAATATATTCAACTCAACTATGAAGAATTACTGAACTTGTATATGAATATGATCGTATGTAAGCTATGCTAGGACTGAAAATGTAATTATTATTATTTGTACTGAAGTATGATTAGTATACCTAAAATTGGAAAAAAAAATTCTTTGAGTAAAACAAAATGTCCATAAATATGCTATACATATTCTATAATTTCTTTTATTATAAATTTTATTTGCCAAAAATGAACTTACAAATTAGTTTAGAATTTAGCCACTATTTTTAACTTCTTTGAAGTAAAACTGTTTATTTGATATTTGAATGTGCTATTTCACTATAATTAATGATAATTTAATAACTATGCAGGGAAGGCTGGGTTATGTTTTTCTCTTGATTTTTTTTCTTGTAGTATAATAAGCATTAAGTTATTAGCATGGTAGTTACAAGCATAGGATACTTTGGAATTCAAACAATCTGGGTTTATACTCTGGCTCTAATATTTACAATATGACCTTTGGAATGTTACTTAAGTCTCTTTTGCTCATTTCCTTCATCTTTCAAATGGAATTATAAAAAATAATACTTATTATGTCCTGTATTTGTTTCCTATTTCTGTGGCAAGAAATTACTACTAATATGGTGGCTCGAAACAAGAGAAATTTATCTTAAAATTCTACAAGCCAGAAATGTGAGTCTTACTGGACTAAAATCAAGCTGTCAGCAGAGCTGTGTTCCCTTTGGAAGCTTTAGGAGAGAATCCCTTTTCCCAGTTTCTATGGGCTCCAGGTATTCTTTGGCCTATTGTTTCCTTCCACCTTTTCCAGGAATGTCAGTTTGAGTCTTTTCATCTTCTCACTCCAAATTTGCTTCCCTTCAGCTTCCTCTGACTCTCTGCCTCCAACTTACATGTTTAAAGAACACTTGTGATTACATTGGGTTCACCTGGGTAATCTAGGATAAACTATTTATCATTTGATTAACAACTTTAATTCCATCTGCAACCTAATCCTCCCTGGCCATGTAACATTAAATATTTGCAAGTTTCTGGAGAATTAGAATGTATACATCCTTGTGGGGGGGTGGGAGGCATTATTTTGCCTACCACACATACATTCTATATGCCAGGCACTATGTTACTTTTTTTTATGAATTAAAATTCATTAAATTATTAAATAATATTATGAAATAAATTCATATAATTAAAATTATGGACTTTATCTTCACCAGAACCTGTATTCTTGGTACATCTCCACTTGACAGATCATTCAACTGATTGTAATAGTAATAAAAACTGTCTCAAAATTTACCATTTACAGATGCTGTCAGAATTAAATAAAATGACATATGCAAAAATTTTAAACAGTGTTTAGCACCTCTTTATTTTAATTAAATATTTTCATTATTATATAATATTATCCTGATTTTTATCATTTTTATTCCATGTTCCTAGAAACACTCTTCTCAAATGGGAATACTCTACAGAAGTAAATCATTGTGTCCTCTATTTAAATAGTCCTTTATTTATGACTTCTCCCTCCCGAAACGACTCTGAATGTCAAATGGATAAAAAGAGCATAAGCACATAAAGTACACAAGAATAAAGAAAATAGACAGAGGCTGACAGCAACATTTTTACAACTGGAAATCAAAAAAGTCCTAAGTGACTTGGAAAAGCAAAGAGAATTAAGACCATAAGCTAGTAATGGGGACGTTTTACATGTAAGATGGATCACACCACAGAATCCTAAAAAGACTGAGAAATTGGAGGCACTGGATTCTTGACAAAGTATAGCTGCATTTCAATACACATTGGTACAAAAAAGTAAGATTTTTAGTTTAAAAATATGACATAATTTAATCCTAGAACAGTCCTCACCTACCCAGTTTACTCCCTGCAGATGTTGAACCAGAAAGAGTTTGGACCCTAGGACATACTCACGTGGGAACCCAACCAGTCAGATCCTTTTCCTTAGTAGAGTTTTCATCACACAAGGGCATTGCCCTATGCCTATGCGCTTTTCTACAGAATTTCTCTTTGGTTGACCAGAGATGCCTGGGAGTTATATTATTACCACGACCAACACCAAAAAGAAGGAAGGCAAAGTATTACTGGTACACAGGTACAGAAGCATCATATGGTGATATTTATGTCCCAGGTCACTCCCATATCTCATGGATTAGGCCAAGGCTGTAATTTAAGACCATAGTTATTTCTCTCCTTTATTCAGCTTTCCTCACACCATTCAGGTTTCTGCCAAAGAGACCCTCCTTTAATAAGTCCTAAGCATCTACATCTCTGTCTTAGTTTCTGCTCCTGTAGTACTTAATCCAAGATTACCGGTCACCCTACTCAACATCCAAGTATGGAATAAAATTTCAGAAGCTGAACACTGAGACCCTATGCCTATCCTCCCACTCAGCTCTAAGAACACTTGTGATTAGATTTCAACACATAATTTAGGAGATTGAAAATTTTCTTTTAGAGAAACACCAATCCAAGAGAAAAGACCTATAGATATTTAGAGTTGAGACCATCTAAACAAAAGGGCAAAATCAGATCACCTTAGAGTGAAGTCTACTAGTTAAAATATACTACTCTTCCATACACAGATTCCAATAAAATTTTTATTACTTTTCTTCTTGGCCACCACGAATTATCAGATTTTTGCAGAAAACCTCCTGCATTAAAATATGTATTATAAATATATATGTATAATATATATAAAGTAAGAAATGAAATCCCAAAGAAATAAAGATAATACAGGGAGAAACAAACCAATGAAAAATATACTAAGTATGGTAGAGTCACTTTAGAAGATATTTTGCCAGTTCTTTACAGAACTAAACCTACTCATATCATATAATCCAACAATTGCCATTCCTTGGTATTTGCCCAAACTTGGAAGCAACCAAGATGTTCTTCAGTAGGTGAATAAATAAACTGCTGTAAATCTAGACAATGGAATATTATCCAGCATTAAAACGAAATGAGTTATAAAGTGATGAAAGAGAAGTCTTAAATTCATATTGATAAGCAAAATAATCCAACCTGAGAGGCAGCATACTGTATGATTCGAGCTACATGACTTTCTGGAAAAGGCAAAACTAAGAAGACAGTAAAAAAATCAGGGGTTGGGGAGAGGGGAATGAATAGGCATAACACAGAAAATTTTTAGGGCCGTGAAAATACTCTGTGTGATACCATAATGATAAATACATGTCATTATACATTTCTCCAAACCCATAGAATATAGTGAACAGTGATTTAAATTATGAACTTTGAATGATTATGATGTGTCCATGTGTTAATGTAGGTTCATAAGTTGTAATAAACATACCACTCTGGTGGGGCAGTTGATATGGGGGAAACTATGCAATGAGTGGGGGAGAGAGTACATGGGAAATCTCTGTATCTTAATGTCTATTTTGCTTATGTATAAAACTCCTCAAAAAATAAAATCTGAATTAAAAGATACACACTAATTAATAGCCTTAGAGAGAGAAAAGATAGTTTGTTTTCCTTACACAAGAAAAGGAGCCTTGAAAGTGAAAATTTCAGAGTAAATCTGGTAGCCAAAAAGGAAATTTTAATTGAAGGTGTATTCCTTAAGGTAAAGGTGGCTAATGTCATACAGTTATAAATGTTTAATGATGGAAACATGATAGATATTTATTCCTCACTCTAATGTTTAAAAAAATGTCCTCAAGAGATATTTAGATTTATTTCCTGAATTAAATTAACAATTAGGTAAAATGTCATAAAGTGTTAAGTGCTATGAAGAAGCTAATTCATAAATCAAAAGGTTTGTCAGTAAAATTCTTTATGAAGAGCTAACATTTGAGCAATGATAAATTGAAGAATTATTTAATAAAGATACAAGTAAATATTAATGCTTTTGAATAAATTTAAAAAGTAGAATATATATATATACACACACACACACATATGCTTTTTAAAAATGTTAAATGATTAACCCATATGATAAAGGAAACAACACATCAAATAAATACTTAATTAAAAATCAATATAGATACAGAGGAAATTAAAGGAATCATAAGTTCCTCCACAAAAATGAATTTAGAAATATGGAACAAGAGGATAATTTTCTAAGAAAATGAAATTTGCTGATTTCAAAATAATTGGAAAACTTACATAATTATGATGAGCTAGGGCCTGAAAATTATCAAAGTACTACCCATCAAAAATGTAACAGTTCAGTTCTATCAAATATTGGGGGGAAAATAGCATTTGAATTTTATTAACAATATTCCATAGGAAAAAAATAATTCTAATTCCACTAACAATATTCCAGAGGATATTAGAAGAAAGTGTTTATGGTACAAGAATACCTACAATTCACAAATCCAAATAAACAAACAAAAATTAAGATCAGTTTCATGTTTGAAGATCACTGCAAATATCCTAAATATAATCTTAACAAATCAAATTCAGTAGCACATTAATGAATAATATATTAATGCACCATGAATGATAGCAGGATAAATCAGTACCAGGAAATTAATATGATTTATCTTATCAATATATTTAAGAAAAGTACATTAACATTTCCATTGAAAATAAAAAGACCAACTGATAAAAGAAAACCAAGAGCCATTAAAAAAAAAATCTCTGAAGGTGTATAAGGATCAGTTTATTGGATTTCACATGGATTGTCAGGAAGATGTTTCTTTTCAAAAACCATGTTGGCTTTGCCTTATCACATAATGAGAAGTATAAAACTTTTCATGGTTTCCTTATTACCTTTGCTGTCAAGAAACTAAATTTAGCTTTCAATTGGATAACTGAAGCATATTTAGTTAGTATGTTAGACAATAATAAAATCATTTATATATATATCTCTATATATATTTTTCAGATTATTTTCCATAATAGGTTATTTCAAGACATTGAATAGAGTTTCCTATGCTACACAGTAAATCCTCATTGCTTATCTATTTTATGTACAGTAGTTTGTATCTGTTAATCTCACACTGCTAATGTATCCCTTCTCCCCCTTTCCCCTTTGGTAACCATAAGTTTGTCTTCTATGTCTGTGAATGTATCTCTGTTTTGTAAATAAAGTTCATTTGTATCATTTTTTAAGATTCCACATATAAGTGATATCACATGATATTTGTCTTTCTCTGTCTGACTTACTTCACATAGTATGATATTCTCTACTTCCATCCATGTTGCTGCAAATGGCAATATTTCATTTTTCTTTATAGTTGAATAATACTCTAGTGTATATATATACTATACCACATCTTCTTAAACCAACTGTCTCTTGATGGGCACTTGGGTTGTTTTCACTTCTTGGCTATTGTAAATACTGCTGCTGTAAACATTGGGGTGCATATATCATTTTGAATCAGTGTTTTTGTTTTTCTGGATATATACCTCTGAATGGAATTCCTGGATCATATAGTAGCTCTATTTTTAGGGTTTTTTTAAATTTACTTTTTTAAATTTTTGACTGCACTGTGCAGATTGTGGGATCTTAGTTCCCCGACCAGGGATTGAACCTGGACCCACTGCAGTGGAAGCACGGAGTTCTAACCACTAGACTACTAGGGAATCCCCTATTTTTAGTTTTTTAAGGAAAACTCCCTACTGTTTTCCATACTGGCTGCACCAATTTACATTCCCACCAACAGTGTAAGAGTGTTCCCTTTTCTCCAAACCCTCTCTAGCATTTTTTATTTGTAGACTTTCTGATGGCCATTCTGACTGGTGTGCGGTGATACCTCATTGCAGATTTGATTTGCAAGATGTTGAGCATCTTCTCATGTGCCTGATGGCCATCTGCATGTCTTCTTTGGAGAAATGTCTATTTAGGTCTTCTGCTCATTTTTTAATTGAGTTGCTTGTTTTTTTGATATTGAGCTGTATAAGCTATTTGTATATTTTAGAAATTAAATCCTTGTAAGTCACATCGTTTGCAAATATTTTCTCCCAGTCTATAGGTTGTCTTTTCATTTTGTTGATGGTTTCCTTTGCTGTGCAAAAGCTTTTAAGTTATTCTTAATTGTGAAACTACAGACATTTCCATTAATTTTAAAAATATGTAGTATTTTTAATATTGTTCTAAAAATGTTAGCCAAGAAAATAATTTTTGAAAATGATAAATTATTGAAAATTAAAAAAACAATAATTTTTAAACAAATGTTTCACTTTTCCACATAGGAAACATGAGAATAAATTCAAATGTCAAAGGAATACATAATACCATGGTAAACTAATTCATAATTAGCAAAATGAAAAAAAAATGGTAGTTTCTAGAATACCAAATAGGAGAATATTTATAAAAATAATTTGTGTTGACATGTGTATAGAAATCTGAACATTCTCAAACAACGTTGGTGCAGATAAAAATATTTTGAGAGATTTATATATCAAAAACTTGAATGTATAAAAGTTTTGGTGCCAAGTTTCTTTTGTTTGTTTTTTGTTTTTATTTTAACCAGAGTTAACAGGGTAAGATGTATACAGGATACTCTGTGTGTGCACATATGTGGGTGTTTGTTATGTGTTTGTATGAAGTACATATCATTCACTATATGCTGGGCAATGTTCTACATGTTATATAAATATACATGTATTAAATTCTTGTAACAAGCTCATGAAAAGACATTATTATTATCAACTTCATTTTACCTAGTAGAAATCTCTATTAGCTGAGATATGATAAATAATTTACCCAAGATCATCCAGCTGGTCATTTGGTAAATCCTGAATTAGAATCCAGGTTGCCAAGTTCCAAATATCTGTGTTATTGATCACTATGATAAGCTGTCACAATTTAGTATCAGGAATTTTATTTTAGCATTATTTGTAATAGTAAAAAAAAAAATCTACCCAAAGATATGATTCTCCATTAGATCAAATTTTAAAAATATAACTGTATAAACCTACAACTATATAGTGAATACTATGCAATTATTATATAGAAATAAATATATGAAAAGTATTAAGTAAAAAAGTAGATTAAATATTATATACATTTATCCTAAATTTTAAATCAGTATCAGTATAGACATAGGTAAAAGAGTGCAATAAAATGAGCCAAAGTGTATTCAGCATTTAATTTTGAGCAGTAAAATTTGAGATTATATTTGTTCCTTATATATCTTTATTTTCCAGATTATTTCAAAAGATGAGCATTACATTTTTTAGTCAAATAATTAAAAATACTTTATAAGTCAGCTTATATAAATTAATTCACCTACTGAAGGAACTGTCTGCATTCTGCATTTTAAAAATGAACATACTTATCCAAGTCCATACTGCTAACACAAAACCAAGTTAGTTAAGCATGGGTACTCCAAAACAGAACCTGCGTTTCCCCAGAGCTGGAACTCCAGGCTTGGGATTTCTTCCCTCCACTGTCACTAGGCTTCCCTGGAGCCCAATGGGAGGATGACCTCTCGGAGGATGCTGGCTCTGGAGAGACCCTACCGGATGAAGCCTGAACATCCTTGGGACTGCAGGCCAGTTGTTTCAAAGTAACTTAAAGACAAAATGGAAAAACAAAGAGAAATGTGCCTGAGATCATATTGATGTGAAACCAGGGATGGCCACCTTGGGCCAGGACTTTTCCTGAAGTCAGAACCGGTTCCAGGGAGGTTGACCACTTTATATCTCTCAAAGTACAGCTGCAAAGCATCTCTGCCAAACACCAGTTTATAGATGAGGAGACAGACACTGAGGCACAGGGAGGTTAAGTGGCTTGGTCAAACTCACATAGACGCCGTGTGGCTGACAGGGTCTTGGTACTCTGACCAAGTGTCAGACCTGAGCCTCTTAGGTGGGAGAGCCAAGTTCAGGACATTAGATCACCAGAGACCTCCCAGCCCCATGAAATATCAAGCCGTGAGAGCTCTCCAAGAGATAACCATCTCAACGCTAAGACCCAACTCCACTCAATGACAAGCAAGCTCCAATGCTGTACACCCCATGCCAAACAACTAGCAAGAAAGGAACACAGCCCCACCCATTAGCAGAGAGGCTGCCTAAAATCATAATAAGGTCACAGACACCCCAAAACACACCACTGGAGGTGGTCCTGCTCACCAGAAAGACAATATCCAGCCTTATCCACCATAACACAGGAAACAGTCCCACTGGGAGAAGACACAAAAAAACAGGAACTATGAACCTGCAACCTGCAAAAAGGAGACCCGAACACAGTAATTTAAGCAAAATGAGAAGACAGAGAAATACGCAGCAGATGAAGTAGCAAAGTAAAAACCCACCAGACAAACCAAAAGAAGAAGAAATGGGCAGCTTACCTGAAAAAGAATTCAGAGTGATGATAGTAAAGATGATCCAAAATCTTGGAAATAGAAGAGAGAAAATACAAGAAATATTAAACAAGGACCTAGAAGAACTAAAGAGCAAATAAAAATGATGAACAACAAAATAAAACAAGTTAAAATTTTTCTAGAAGGAATCAATAGCAGAATAACTGAGGCAGGAGAATGAATAAGTGACCTGGAAGATAAAATAGTGGAAATAACTACCACAGAACAGAATAAAGAAAAAAAGAATGAAAAGAATTGAGGAGAGTCTCAGAGACTTCTGGGAAAACATTAAATGCACCAACATTCAAATTCTAGGGGTCCCAGAAGAAGAAGAGAAAAAGAAAGGGAATGAGAAAATATTTGAAGACATTATAGTTGAAAACTTCCCTAATATGGGAAAGGAAATAGTCAATCAAGTCCAGGAAGTTCAGAGAGACCCATATAGGATAAGACCAAGAAGAAACACACCAAGTCATATATTAATCAAACTATCAAAAATTAAACACAAAGAAAAAATATTAAAAGCAGCAAGGGAAAAACAACAAGTAACATACAAGGGAATCCCCATAAGGTTAACAACTAAACTTTCAGCATAAACTCTGCAAGCAAGAAGGGAGTGGCAGGACATATTTAAAGTGATGAAGGGGAAAAAACTACAACCAAGATTACTCTACCTACCAAGGATCTCGTTCAGATTTGATGGAGAAATTAAAAGCTTTATAGACAAGCGAAAGCTAAGAGAATTCAGCACCACCAAACCAGCTTTACAACAAATGCTAAAGGAACTTCACTAGGCAGAAAACACAAGAGAAGGAAAAGACCTACAATAACAAGCCCAAAACAATTAAGAAAATGGTAATAGGAACATACATATTGATAATTACCATAGACATAAATGGATTAAATACTCCAACCAAAAGACACAGACTGGCTGAATGGATACAAAAACAGGACTGTATATATAATGTCTACAAGAGACCCACTACAGACATAGGGACACATACAGACTGAAAGTGAGGGGATGGAAAAAGATATTCCATGAAAATGGAAAGCAAAAGAAAGCTGGAGTAGCAATTCTCATATCAAACAAGATAGACTTTAAAATAAAGACTATTACAAGAGACAAAGAAGGACACTACATAATGATCAAGGGATCAATCAAAGAAGAAGATACAATACTTCGAGATATTTATGCACCCACCATAGGAGCACCTCAATACGTAAGGCAAATGCTAACAGCCATAAAAGGGGAAATTGACAGTAACACAATCATAGTAGGGGACTTTAGCACCCCACTTTCACCAAAGTACAGATCTTCCAAAATGAAAATAAATAAGGAAACACAAGCTTTAAATGACACATTAAACAAGATGGACTTAATTGATATTTATAGGATATTCCATCCCAAAACAACAGAATACACTTTCTTCTCAAGTGTTTATGGAAGTTTCACCAGGATAGATCATATCTTGGGTCACAAATCAAGCCTTGGTAAACTTAGGAAAATTGAAATGATATCAAGTATCTTTCCTGACCACAACACTATGAGACTAGATATCAATTACAGGAAAAAAAACTGTAAAAAATACAAACACATGGAGGCTAAATAATATACTACTAAATAACCAAGAGATCACTGAAGAAATAAAAGAGAAAATCAAAAAATACCTGGAAACAAATGACAATGAAAAGAGGACGATCCAAAATGTATAGGATGCAGCAAAACAGTTCTAAGAAGGAAGTTTATAGCAATATAATCCTACCTCAAGAAACAAGAAACATCTCAAATAAACAACCTAAACTTACACCTAAAGCAATTAGAGAAAGAAGAACAGAAAAACCCCAAAGTTAGCAGAGGGAAAGGAATCATAAAGATCAGATCAGAAACAAAAGGAAAAGAAATGAAGGAAACAATAGCAAAGATCAATAAAACTAAAAGCTGGTTCTTTGAGAAGATAAACAACATTGATAAACCATTAGTCAGACTCATCAAGAAAAAAATGGAGAAGACTCAAATCAATAGAATTAGAAATGAAAAAGGAGAATTAACAACTAACACTGCAGAAATACAAAGGATCATGAGAGATTACTACAAGCAACTATATGCCAATAAAATGGACAACATGGAAGAAATGGACAAATTCTCAGAAAAGCACAAGCTTCCGAGACTGAACCAGTAAGAAGTAGAAAATATAAACAGACCAATCACAAGCACTGAAATTGAAACTGTGATTAAAAATCTTCCGACATACAAAAGTCCAGGCCCAGATGGCATCACAGGCAAATTCTATCAAACATTTAGAGAAGACCTAACACCTATCTTTCTCAAACTCTTCCACAATATAGCAGAGGGAGGAACACTCCCAAACTCATTCTATGAGGCCACCATCAATCTGACACCAAAACCAGTCAAATATATCACAAAAAAAGAAAACTACAGGACTATATCACTGATAAACATATATGCAAAAAACCTCAACAAAATACTAGCAAAGAGAATCCAACAGCACATTAAAAGGATGATACACCATGATCAAGTGGGGTTTATCTCAGGAATGCAAGGATTCTTCAATATACACAAATCAATCTATGTGATACACCATATTAATTAATTGAAGGATAAAAACCATATGATAATCTCAATAGATGCAGATAAAGCTTTTTAAAAAATTCAACACCCATTTTTGATAAAAACCCTCCAGAAAGTAGGCATAGAGGGAAACTACCTCAACATAATTACAGCCATATATGACAAACACACAGCCAACATCACAGTTTCAATGGTGAAAAATTGAAACATTTCCACTAAGATCAGGAAAAAGAGAAGGTTGCCCACTCTCACCACTATTATTCAAAATAGTTTTTGAAGTTTTAGCCACAGAAATCAGAGAAGAAAAAGAAATAAAAGGAATCCAAATCAGAAAAGAAGAAGTAATGTTGTCACTGTTTGCAGATGACATGATACTACACATAGAGAAACCTAAAGATGCTACCAGAAAACTATCAGAGCTAATCAATGAATCTGGTAACGTAGCAGAATACAAAATTAATGCACAGAAATCTCTTGCATTCCTATACACTAATGATGAGAAATCTGAAAGAGAAATTAAGGAAACACTCCCAAATACCACTGCAAAGAAAAGAATAAAATACCTAGGAATAAACCTACCTAAGGAGACAAAAGACCTGTATGAAGAAAACTCTAAGACACCAATAAAAGGAATCAAAGGTGACACCAACAGATGTAGAGATATACCATGTTCTTGGACTGGAAGACTCAACACTGTGAAAATGACTATACGACCCAAAGCAATCTACAGATTGAATGCAATCCCTGTCAAACTACCAATGACGTTTTTCACAGAACTAGAACAAAAAATTTCAGTTTGTATGGAAACACAAAAGTCCCCGCATAGCCAAAAGAATCTTGGGAGAGAAAAACGGAGCTGGAGGAATCAGGATCCTGGACTTCAGACTATGCTACAAAGCTCCAGTAATCAAGACAGTATGGTACTGGCACAAAAACAGAAATATAGATCGATGGAACAGGATAGAAAGCCCAGAGATAAACCCACGCACATATGGTTACCTTATCTTTGATAAAGGAGGCAAGAATATACAATGGAGAAAAGACAGGCTCTTCAATAAGTGGTGCTGGGAAAACCTGACAGCTACATGTAAAAGAATAAAATTAGAACACTTCCTAACAACATACACAAAAATAAACTCAAACTGGATTAAAGACCTAAATGTAAGTCCAGACACTATCAAAATCTTAGAGGAAAACATAGGCAGAACACTCTATGACATAAATCACAGCAAGATCCTTTTTGACCCACCTCTTAGAGAAATGGAAATAAAAACAAAAATAAACAGATGGGACTTAATGAAACTTAATAGCTTTTGCACAGCAAAGGAAACCATAAACAAGACAAAAGACAACCCTCAGAATGGGAGAAAATATTTGCAAACCAAGCAACTGACAAAGAATTAATCTCCAAAACATACAAGCAGCACATGCAGCTCAATATCAAAAAATCAAACAACCGAATCCAAAAATGGGTGGAAGACCTAAATAGATATTTCTCCAAAGAAGACGTATGGATTTCCAACGAATACATGAAAAGATCCTCAACGTCACTTATCATTAGAGAAATGCAAATCAAAACCACAATGAGGTATCACCTCACACCAATGGCCATCATCAAAAAATCTACAAACAATAAATGCTGGAGAGGGTGTGGAGAAAATGGAACCCTCTTGCAGTGTTTGTGAGAATGTAAATTGATACCCCCAGTATGGAGAACAGTATGGAAGTTCCTTAAAGAACTAAAAATAGAACTATCATATGACTGAGCAATCCCACTACTGGGCATATACCCTGAGAAAACCATAATTCAAAAAGAATCATGTGCCACAATATTCATTGCAGCTCTATTTACAATAGCCCAGAGATGGAAACAACCTAAGTGTCCATCATCAGATGAATGGATAAAGAAGATGTGGCACATATATACAATGGAATATTACTCAGCCATAAAAAAATGGAATTTAGTTATTTGTAGTGAAGTGGAGTACCTAGAGTCTGTCATACAGAGTGAAGTAACTCAGAAAGAGAAAAGCAAATACTGTATGTTAACACATATACATGGGAGCTAAAAAAAAAAAAAAGTTTCTGAAGGACCTAGGGGAAGGACAGGAATAAAGACGCACATGTAGAGAATGGACTTGAGGACATGGGCAGGGGAAATGGTAAGCAGGGATGAAGTGAGAGAGTGGTGTTTACATATATACAGTACCAAATGTAAAATACATAGCTAGTGGGAAGGAACTGCATCACACAGTGAGATCAGCTCAGTGCTTTGTGACCACCCAGATGGGTGGGATAGGCAGGGTTGGAGGGAGACGCAAGAGGTAGGGGAATTGGGCATATATGTATATGTATAGCTGCTTCACTTTGTTATACAGCAGAAACTAACACAACATTGTAAAGCAATTATACTCCAATAAAGATGTTAAAGAAAACCCCACATATCCTACAAAATGCAAATAAATTTCTTATATTGTTTCATACAATCTGTATTTCAGCTATATTTCATAAAAATTTCAGTTCTTACCATGTGGAGATATAGTTGCAGTTTAAGGAAGCAAATAAGTATTTTTCAGAAATCTGCACATTTAATCAAATAACCAACACTACATCTCTCCAGCTAAATAAAGAAAAACAAAGAAACAAACAAAAAACCCTAGCAAAAGGAATGACTGTTTATATGAGGAAAAAAGGGATTATCTAAACTCCAAAATCTAATTCATAATTCAGTTGACTTTTGAACAACACTGGCTTGAACTCTGTGGGCCCACTTACATGCAGAATTTTTTTCAATACATAGACTATAGGACTACACTATCTGCTCAAATTCCTGGATGCAGAACTGCGGATATGAAGGGCCGACTATAAAATTACATGTGTATTGTGGACTGTTTGGGGTCAGCCCCCTAAGCCCCCAGTTGTTCAAGGGTCAACTGTGGTTCCTTCTGCTACTTTTCTATAGACCCCGCCCTGTATGTCTCTATGCTATAAATAGCAGTATCACTTTTTCTTGAAAATTAATTTCCCTTTGTATTATAATATCTTACATTTAAAAAGTAGTATTTGTTAGTCTCACTAGAACTTTGCAAAACGGCTTTTCATTATATCAGCTTAGCTTGGTGATCTTGGCCTAATTTTGGAATTTCAATTAAGATCAGAAAAATCAAGACCCGGTATTTATTTTCTGTAGAACATTTCATTAATTCTGTTTATTAATACTTTGTGGCCTGTTTCTTGCTTAGTAAGGATTCTTATTTTGCAAATTTTAATTCTGTTTGCAGTGTGTATTACCCTCCTGCAGAGCATTTAATAGATTATCAATGAGAACAACTTTGTGTCATTGTAGTGGTTCATTGTTGCCCCCTTCTACAAGCTATTTAACATAATATATTAGTCATATATTATGCTATGCAAGTCATATATATGCAAGTCATATATTATGCTATGTAAGCTAAAGTTAGCACAGGTTTTTCATTTCCATGACATTACCAAATAAAGGAAAATAAGAATCAATAGCAAAAATTTCCCTCTCTAAAAAACAAGGAACCACAAGTAAATGGTAAAATCTTCAAGAAAAAAAATAACTTCCTATTAGTTAATTATACATTAGAAATCATCATTGATATTTACACAGCATTATTATATGGTTAGAGGTACAAAAAACAAAGAAAATGATTTGTTAATTTTCTTATTTGATTTTGGTTTTAGAAAAGTTTCCGTCCCCTAGGATTTTCTGTTTGCAAAGTTAAGCTTTTTGAGATGTGGTATAAGACAATACATCCTGAAATGCCTAACCATATTGAATCATCTCTCAAAGTACTCTTTTTTTTAACCTGCTCTATCGAAAACAGTAATTTTTGAGGATCAAACTGCATAATGTCTATAAAAGTGCTGTCTAAATTTTACCATTCGATATTTATATGCTGTTAATCTCTGTTTAGTTGCTAAATATATTTAGAAAGTTTAAAAATTTCAAATACAAAACCACTGACGTGCAATAAAATTCTATCTGTCTCTCTAAATATATTAAACCCTTTATTGTTGTTACTTACAGAGGAAGTTCTCTGGGACGAGGATCTATTAACCTTCTTGAACCTAACTTCTTCGATAAAGTTTTGTTTTGTTTTGCTTTTTACCTTCAGTGGCACTCGCTGAATACCACCCCTACCACGCTGGTCAAAAAGAGACAGCCTTCATGTTCATTCTTTTCTGAGCATGAAGGGAAACTCTAAAGGAATAAATAAATGGAAGATGATTCCCTGTAACATACTGGAGCTGATCTACATCTGAGTCATGCAAAATGTTTTCTGGTGAAAGGTTGATGTTAAGAAAAGTGAAATAGTCCCTGAGACTGATATAAATTCAGCAAGTCAGACTTTTACATTATACTTTAGTAATTTGTATTATTCATCCATGATGGGAATAACCCCCATCCTGACTCCAGAATGGCTTCAAGGCTCCTCGCATGAGGGGCACACTATTATGACACCCCTAACTAAGGAAGCTCTGTTTTAGCAATTACTCAAATTCAAATCTTGGCATGAGGAGGAATAGGAAGGTGGGGGAGGGGAGAGAGAGAGAGAGACTTTTTCTGCTTGAGACAAGTTCCATCCACAAAGTGCAAGCCTATTGTCTGAGGATGAGCCTGTATCTATGGCGAATTCTAGTTTTAACTTAGCCTGTACTTATACTCCATTCCCTGCATGGCTATGGCCCTATTCTTCCGGAACCTTTTGTAAACTACTTCTTTGAACTCACTCTAATACATTGAAGTCTGAATCATTTTTCCTAGGCTATTCATGCAGCTCAAATGAATTAGGCCACCTCTTGAATAAGAAATTTTTAAGAAGTAAAAGATCTCAAATAATTGGATTTTTAAAAATAAAAAAAAATTTGAAGTGTTACCCCTCACCTGGCCCACCTTTCACTAACAACCTGAAATGAGAACAAAATATTCATATTGCTCTAGCTCAAAGTCTTTATTCACGCCACTCAGCTTGCCCCGTAAAATTGATATGAAGTTGTGAGTCTCAGATATTTAGGATTTACCCCTAAATGATGTAGTAAAAACAATAATAGACTATAAGGTTGAAATTAGACTCTTTATCCTGATGTGATCCAGTTCTGAAACATAAAAGCTGCTTCTGTGGAACGAAGTAGAAAATCAGGTCAGTCTTCATAATTTATTCAATATCAGAACTGTTGGCTTCCACCATGCCTAAACTGTTCAACTCTTTTTCTCTTTAAACACAAGAACTAGTTAACTAGAGCTTTTGAACTTCATTTAATTGTTAACGCTATTTGGATTTAAATCCCTAACCTTTTTCTCTTAGGTTTTCTCTATGAGACAATCTTCTCTCAATAATAAACTTTGTAAACACTCTACTTTGTCCCCAGATGTCATGTACTCTGGGTCTTTTTGGCAATCCTTTTCAGGTTTGACTAGAATTGGCCATATTGGTCAAAGATGAACCTTTTCTGAATTGCATCAAGTATAACTTCCAAAAATTCCTACTTAGAGACTCCCAATTCATAAGTCTGTTCTGAATTTCCCCACTTTGATCCAAGTATTTTTCCCAAGATTAAACATCCATATCTGTATCCATACTAAATACAGAATATTTGCAAGTATATTCAGCTTTCTCTTGTCCATGTGAACAATCTTATTAGATTCCGTATTAAGATGGTGGTACAAGCTAATCTTTTCAAATTCATAAGGACTTGTTTTGGATTATAAGTATTTCAACGTTATCAATTACCTTGTTTGAACAAAGGTAAATTAAATTAAGCTTAAAACAAAATCACTTACAGTCTTTCTCAAACAAACCGTATATTTGTAAAGCTTTCTCTATAGGTATCAATGGTGTTAGTGCCTCTTTTAAAAATTATTTTTAATGTTTATGTATTCGTGAATTTTGTTATTTGAGAAGATATACTTTCTCGCTGGCGGTTGATTACTCAATTCAAGAAAGATAAATGTATAAACAGAGGAAGAATAGAGGGAGATTTGCTCACTTCACTGAATTTCTGTAAAATATTAGTGAAAAAAATGATGCTTCTAAGGATTTTTATTTATGTAAAAACAGAGTAAGTTCCCAAGTATATACTTCTGTGGACATGTAGAAAAAAATGGGAAGGCATTGGAAATATGTATAATTTGTCCCATTTCATTGCTTTTCTATGAAGAAAAGTATATCTTTCACTTATTCTCTGTTTACTGGCATTTACATTTGGCTGAAACACTGCCTTATGGCCATAGAGACACCACTTGCCACTAGATACTGTCTTAGAATTTTTCTCTTTAATGTCTGCTATTTTCAAAATTCTCATAGCAGCTAGAAAATGATGATCTCTTTCCAAGTCTAATGGACTTATTTTTCCACTGTTGGATTTCTGTATCACTTTTGTTCGCTTGGTTGTGATTTTGTTAAACAGGAGATCAGGTGTCTTGGACAATGTGTGAGTGATTGTTAAAAAAAGAAATCTAAGGTGATTAATGAATTCTATTCCAGGCTATGGATTTACTTACTGATATCTTGAGAAACTGTAGGCCTCTTTATGGGGGGGGGAAGAAAAAAAATTGATCACAGAGTGACACGAGTGTAGGTTGATTTACTTTGGCTTTTAAAAACAAAAATATAGTTTAAAATGGGTGTTTATATATTTTGGTCAAAGTAAGGATGGATTTGTGTCTTTTCTCAGCGATCAGTAATAGTGCTGTAGAGATTCCATTATTTAATGTCACCTGAGGTATGTGGATATTTTCTGAATAGGAATAGCTTTACTTGTCAAGAAGAAACAACAGAGTTTTGAAAAATTAAATACATGCCAGTTCAAGTTATAATGTTTTTATGGTAGGTCAAAGTATTAAAGCAAACCAGTAAAAGGAATCACTTTTAAGATTAATTCTACTTGGAAGAATGGATGTCACCTCAGAGATGGCAGTGGAGAAAGAAGGCAGTCTCCTTACTAAAGACAGATCTCAACTGGGAGTGTTAAGAGTCCTGCAATGACTCAACCGTCCTGGGCATATTTAAATAAAGTATTCATCAAATCTCAATTCTAAAGGAACTCAGTTCCAATCAAAGTACTGTGATCATATCATCAAGCACTCTTCATTTTCCCAGTTTTATTTACTCAGATATAACTTTCTAATGATATAAAATATAATTCATAGATTTAAAGCTATTTACTAAACCAAATGAGTGATTGCTTCTCTGTTTATTGATATAGCAGTTACCTAAAAAAATGTATCACAGGTAAAATAAGACATTTTGAGGATTTGGGACAAATACCTAACATCTTTTCATATCTTAAAATAATCTAGTAAGAAAATAGTTTTGTACTTCCCCTCCAGATATTAAGAGAAGGTTGTTGCTGTTTGCCTGCACTGGATTGGTAGGTGGGGGAGTTACATTGTACATGAAGAGAAAGCATACTTTTCAATGATTTATATAAATAAAATTCACCAATAATGATTTTAATGAAATTCATAACCAGCTAAATAACAGTAGCAATGAAGTGAACTCAGCCTTTCCTAAACTTTGTCAGTTTAATGAGGTGTTAATATTATGGTCAATGGGAGCACAGCCATATTAGATGCAAGCAACTTTTTTCTTTAGTTCTGCTTTTTGAAATAGTAACATTCAGTGATGCATTTACCTGTAAAGCCTTTCATGTCAAATTTTAATTTAATGAAATCAGCACTTTTCTGCAGTCACAGGATGCAATGTAATTGCCATTGGGAAGAAGGTGAGAAGATAGTTCTGACTATAATGGAAACAAATGTTTCGTTTTTCTCCCTTGCGTCAGGCTTTTCAAAATTTTACTTTTCATTTCACATCCAACCTGAGAGAATTTAGCTCCAAGTGATTTCAAAATTGTTGAAAACAAATATGATTTTCCTGCACTCAACTTTTCTGTTCTGTAATAATATATCAAAAAGAAACATTAAACACTAGAAACAATAGACAAAACAAAAGTCTTGTTCAGTAGGGCCAGTATAATCATTTAATACCTGTATTAGGCAGCACTAATAAGTCAAACTAAAAATAATTTGCTTAGTTAAAATTTTCATACAAATGAAATATGAGGCTAATACACTAAAACTTTCAGATTCGGTAAACTGTTCAAGCATTTCATCCACAAGTGCACAGTAAACAGTAACTGCCAATTACCAAAATGCCTTTTTTTTTTTTTTTTTTTGCGGTACGCAGGCCTGTTGGGGCCTCTCTCGTTGCGGAGCACAGGCTCCGGACGCGCAGGCTCAGCGGCCATGGCTCACGGGCCTAGCCGCTCCGAGGCATGTGGGATCTTCCCGGACCGGGGCACGAACCCGTGTCCCCTGCATCGGCAGGCGGACTCTCAACCACTGCGCCACCAAGGAAGCCCCAAAACGCTTTTTAATGTGTAGATTCCAGGTCAAAACATCCAAAATCAAGCTTATAATCTTTCTTCTCAACTCACTCATCCTCCTATATTTCCATTTTCAATAAACCATTTATTTTATTTAACCCATGATTGCAGGAGACCCCTAAACCTCCATCCCTTCTCCTACCACATCTCATGGGGCATTGAATCCTATATGATTTTACTATGTTAGTATCTCTAAATATCACCCCCTTCCAACTACCAATGACTTAATTTAGATTTTCATCATCTCCCACCTAAAGCACAGTAAGCTCCACTCTTGTCCTTATCCACAGTCTCATAATCTATTATCTATCTTCAACAAAGATTGAATCAAAATAGAAATATGACCTTGCTACTCCTGATTGGTTTTTAATGTTCTCAGTGGGACCACTGATTGAGGGCTTATTAGAATATCATAAGCTACATTCCAAAATGTCTCCTTTGCCTAATTTGCCTTTGCTACATAAATACTGTCTACATTTCAGTCAAGACCAAAACCCCGCAGTCCCATTGGCTGTCTAACATACTTCTAGTTTGGCACGTGCTGTTCTGCCTCCTGAAATACACTTCTTTGCTCACCAATCTCCCAATCTCATTTTGCTCCCATTTGGAAAAAACCTACTCCTATTTTATGTTCCATGTAAAACATGTTTTCTTTGAAAATATACCTTATGCATTCAAGTTGATCACTTGTAATTTGTGTCAATATTTTATTTTGAAAATACTGGCAAAATTGTACTCATCACATTTTATCCCAATGATTTACTTATATCACTCTCTTTATCGCTTGACTGTATGCCCTTGAGAGCAAACAGCATTACATATTTATAGTTTTATCCCAAGCATTTCCCACAGTGTCTGACACATATTATAACTCAAAAATGTTTGTTGAATTTAATTGGCATAACGTGAATCAAAGACAGTGTACTTATGTGAAGATCTACCACCTGTAGAAAATTTTGTTAGGCTGTGAATCATATCGGAAAAAATACAAGCTTTGAGATATCTGTTAATGCACTTAGTACTGCTGACTAAAAGGAGGTTATATAGGTTGTGAATAGAGTATTAAGAAAGATGTTGGAGTCATATATAATGAACCAAAGCTGATAAGGAGAGTCAGGTATTATTTTTCATCTTTTTTGAAGACTCAAATTCTTAGCCTTAGCTTTCACTCTTGTTAAAAGTATAGCAATGTTTACCCTCTTCGTAAGAATTATGACTTGTTCACTGAGTCAATTTTTAAAATTACTTTGAAGTGCAGAGTGGTAATAAATTATTTCTTAAACAAAAGTGATGTTGCCTTTATGTGGAGTTTAGCCTGCTTCTGATGTTTAATATTTTTTTTATGTTCATTCCATGGATTGGAAGGAACTTATGAATCATCAGAACTCACAAAAGCTGATGGAAACTGGCCAGAAAGATGAGACATTCTAATGAAAAATAACTCACATTGAAGTAAATTTGCAAATATGGGAGGAATGGCACAACTTGCTTCTGTGATGTTGTATACCTAATATAAATAGAAATCCCTCTAAAAGATATTTTGGAAAAGATTTTCTCTCCTAACAAGCTAGACATTCTATTCTAATTGAAAATATAAGACATCCTAACTGAAAAAGTCTTCCACAAAACAGTCAAGTATTACTTTAATTTGGGAAACTCAATTTTCTTCTTTTACATATCTATATAACATGTCTCTCTATATATAATATTTCACATATATATGACATTTTTTATCATGTTAGCATGTAGTTTTTAGCTATGTGTGTCCTAGTCTGTATGTGTGGATATACCGCAGCATAACTAGTAATTCTTATAATAAAGAAAAATATAAAGCTAAACCTTATGAGTATTTCAAAAGTGAAATCAGTTCAGTATTATATAAATGATTACATAAAACTTGAGAGTTTTCACATATAGGTTACACTGTCTTCTAAATCACTCATTGCAGAGATAGACTTTTTGTATATCTATTATGTATTATATACATAAAGTCATATATACATATTAACATATACATAAATCATAAAGAAGACAGAGCTGTCAACACTTGAGACTTACAATCTATGGAATGAAATATAAATAATGAGTTAATAATAAGCATATTGGATAATTTTTTTTAAAAGTATACCATGTATTGGGAATATTTTAAAAATGAGACACAGATAACAAAAGATATAAGCAAATGTAGAAGATGCCCTTAGTATTAGAGGCAAGAGTAGTGGAGAGGCACAAGTAAAGAAGCAGACTCAGAGAGAACTTGATTAATAAATAAGACCAAGTCACTGGAGTCTGAAAATAATGGATAGCAACTTCTGAAGAGAGAGCAACTCGACTGGATTTTAGGAACTTCTATTCTGATACTTAACTATGTTTCCACCTAAAACAGCAATAAACACTATTTTACTGTAGGAAGCTTTCCTGAGAAGCTGCTGAAATAGTCTCCTGTGTTTCCTATGTTTCCTATGGAGACTAAAAATATCTATTAGTGAGCAAGAAAGAGCATATCTACATCCTCTGGAAATTATAAAAATGCAATTTACATTGCTGCTAAGATGAGTGATAAAGCCCTTGAAGGTGGCATTATGCCTTTATAAATAGTACCAAATTTCTTAAAGATATGGGACACCTGATACATGATATCAATTTTATTTGGATATAATTGACACAGTAAAATGCAAACATGTTGTTTATAATTTTTTTTATACAAACTTTTTTTGGTTGCTCCATGGGGCATGTGGGATCTTAGTTCCCTGACCAGGGATTGAACCCATACTCCCTGCATTGGAAGCACGGAGTCTTAACCACTGGACCAAGAGGGAAGTTCAATTAAGTTTATAATTTGATATGTTTTGTCAAATGTACATTCTAATGTTACACTATTGTAATTAAGATAGAAAATATTCACATTACATTAATTTTTTCTGTTCTAAAATTGCATAGAAATAGAATTCTACAATAATAATAAATATCTTTGTATCTGGCTTCTTTCACTCAACAAAATGATTTTTGAGATATAATTATGTTGTTTTGTGCATTATTAGTTTCTGCCTCTTTATTGCTAAATAGTATTCCATTGTATGAATATACATTTATTGTATGTAATATCCATTTATGAGTAGTCCATTTATCCAGTCATCTGTTGATGAACACTAGTTGCATTTCCAGTTTGGGACTATTATGGACAAGCTATTAGCATTGGCAGCAAAATGTGTTTATAAACATAATCTTTCATTTGCCTGGATATGTATCTAGGACTGAAATTGCTGGGTTATTTAAATGTGTAAGAGCTTGCCAAACTGTTTTCCAAAATGGCTGTAACATTTTATGTTCTCACCAGCAATACTTGGGTGCCCCAGTTCCTCCATTTGCTTTCATTTAGTAGTGCCATTTGTTTTAATTTTACCATTCTGTTTAGAAGACATCCTTAAAATTTTTAATTTGGATTAGTTTTTTTTTAAATTTTGATTAAGTACAATTTAGCTATTTTTTCCTTTTTAATGCTTATTTTTATGTCCTGAATCAGAAATCCTTGTTTTTCATAAGGGCAAAAAGATTTTCCTTTGTGTTTTTTCTTTAAAAGTTTTCTAGTTTTATCTTTTACATTTAGGTTTATGATCCATTTGAGATAATCAGTGTGTGGTATTAGGCAAGATTGAAATTCATTTTTTCTCATAAAGCCATCCAATTGTGGTAGTATTGTTTATTAAAAATACTGCAGTTGACCGTTGAACAACACGGGTTTGAATTGCATGGGTTCACTTATATGCAGATATTTTTCAATGAATACGTAGTGCAGTACTACATGATCCACAGCTGGTTGAATTTACAGATGCAGAACCATGGACACGAAGGGCCAACTGTAAATTTATACATGGATATTCCACTAGGTGAGGGTCAGTTCCCCTAACCCCAGAGGTTGTTCAAGGGTCAACTGTATTTTTTCCCCTATTCAATTTTCTTAGAACTCTTGTCAAAAATCATTTAATTATATATGTGAAAGTTAAATTTTAGACTCTATTGTGTTCCATTGATATCCATGTCTATCCTAACATCAGTACCATATTGTCTATGTTAATTTAACTTTGTAATAAGTTTTGAAACCAGGTAGAGTATGTGTTATGATTTTGTTCTTCTTCAAAATTAGGTCGGCATTCAAAATCCTTTGTATTTCAACATGAATTTTAGCATCAGCTTCTCAATTTCCTAAGAAAAACACTTGCTGAGAGTTTGTTTGGAATTATGTTGAAGTGATAGATCAATTTGGGTAGAACTATGTTCATATATTGCCACGTGCTTTTTCTACATTTAGTGATTATATAAATTTCTCTTTATTCAATGAATATGGTGAATTACATGCATTATTTTTAGAATGTTAAGTTGACTTTGAATTCCTGAGTAAGGCTTACTTTGTTACAGTATATTACATGCTATTATTTATTACTGGATTCTATTTTCTAATATTTTAAAAAGTAGGCTCACAAAGAGTATTAGTCTACAGTTTTGTTTCCTAATAAGGTATATTTTTTAATAACAAGCTTACCTCGCAAAATGACTTGATAACTGTTTTTTCCTCCTGCTGTTTGAGTTTGTCTAGAATTTACAATATTTATTCTTTAAATATTTGACAAATTCACCAGTGATTTTGTTTGGTGGTAATTTAAAAAATTACAAATTGATTTTCATATATGTGGCAATTATATGTATATACACACATGCACACATATATGAATACAGACGCTTCTATATGGCATTTGTATATGCATATATATGTGTATATGTATATGACATGCACTATAATATACAGTTTTTATATTTCTATTTGTGTTGGTTTTTCTACAGTGTGTTTTATAGGAATTTGTTCTTTTTGTTGTTGTTGTTTTAATGTATATTAAGATGTATTTTAAAACTACAGTAACTGTACAGCACAGTACTGGCTCTAGAACCAGACAGCATCAATGTCTCATAACTAATAACTCTAAAACCAACCTTACTATGGGCATAAAAGCAACATGAAATTTAAAAAAATGCATTGCAAATCAATGAGAAAGAATTAAGAAAACAGGGTGCTGAGAAAATTGACAACTTGGGAAAGTATAATTTTAGATTTTAGATCTTTACCTATCTTTACCTTTTTCTGAGGTAAATTTCAAATAAAGTATAGTGTTAAATACAAGAAACCACATAGAAGAACATAAATTATTTTTTTTTAGTTTTTGATTATACTTCATTTATTTTATATTTTTTAAAAATAAAAATAATGCACATGAAAAATAACACAGGCACATGGTTTGTAAAAATGAAACAATACCAAAAGGAATGAAAAATGAAAATCTCTTCTTCCTACCCTCTGATCCCCAAATCTCTAAACTCTCTCCAAAGGTGGCAACAGTTAATAGTTTCCTATATACGGGTCCAGTGGAAAACAAACAACAGATACACATACTTTCAAAAATTTTACACAAATGTTTCACACCTTTCTGCACTTTGCTTGTTCCACTAAATGGTGTATCTAGGAGATTGTTCTGTATTTTAATGGCTGCAGTTTTTGGACATATGATTACTTGCTACCTTCTATTTTTTCACTTAGCGTAATGCCCTCAAGGTTCATCAGTGTTGTTGTAAATAGCAGTATTTCCTTCTTTTCATAGTTGACTATATAGTTTATCTGAAATGACGCAATGAAGATGAGGGTAGAGGTCCTTTTGATACAGGGATTTCATTTCTTTAGGATAAACACCCAGAAGTGAAATTGCTGGATCATGTGGCAGCTCTATTTTTTTGAGGAACTTCCACACTGTTTTCAATGTGGCTGTGCTAGTTTACATTCCCATGCCCATTTCTTCTAAGCAAAGTCAGTAGCAAGAAATTGTTCCCAATATTCTCTGTATCTGCAGGACATACAGGATGATTTCTTCTTGACATTGTTAGTGAGATGTTTTGTTCTTTTCTGCCATTAATTTAAATCACACTGTCTCAAATGTAGTTTTGTAAGAAAATCAAGGCCTACAAAAATTATTTGAGGATTTCTTCCAAACATATAGTTAGCAAAGTCAGATATATAAGATCAGTTACATTAAAAAAAAAAACCTTTAAAAATAGAGTTTAAATCTTTCAAAAATTTTGTGTGAAAGGGACTGGTCTAGCTAGAAATTTATCCATTTTAATGACATTTTCAAAAATCTATCATTGATTTAATAAGTTCTCTATTTTAATTCATATTCTGCTCTTACTTTTATTATTTCTTTCCTTTTACATACTTTGTGCTTGATTTGTTCTTTTTGTTCTGCCTTTCTAAGGTTAAAGCTTAGATCACTGATTCTAGATAATTCTTTTTTACAAATGTAAGCATTTACTTATATGTAATTAATTTTAAAATTTATATTCATGAAGCACTGCTTTAGGGGAATCCAACAAATTTTGATAAGTTGTTTATTCCATTCAATTTAAAATATTTTATACTTATTATTTTGATTTCTTCTTTGGCCCATGGGCTATACATAAGTATTATTTAAGTGATCATTATTTTATTATTTTAGGCAACTTAATTCTTTAGTGGTCTGAGAAATATATATTTGACTTTAATTCTTTGAAATTTATTGGGATATTTTTATGGCCCATATATATTGTCTATGTAGATTAATATTCCATGTGCACTCACAGTCTATTTGAGATAGGAGTTGAGATAGGAATTGAAACTTCCACTTATAATTATGGATATATCTAGGTCTCCTTTCAGTTTTGCCAGTAATTTGTCTTAAAGGAGAGCAGAATATGACACCCCAAAATATGCCACTTTGGCACATTGATTATTTTGAATTAAAATTACTAAGAAACAACCATGCAAAAAGGACACTCTGATCCTCCTTTATTCCCCTGAAAGTAGGAAATAAATCTCCCATGTGAAACAACCTTCCCTATATCAGGAAGGTAGAAGGTATCCTTATAGCTAAAGTTAGGGAATTCAAGGCTGAAAAGGCTGCATAAACAAACCTGTTACTTTTTTCACTAATTTACTACCCAAAGCCCAAAGCCCTTTGTTTTGTCAATTTCTCACAAATTATTGTTTCCTTGTCTAAAAGGTATAAAAGATGCCAGCTTTGGTTAGCTTGGGGAGTCTCATCTTTATGGGCTCCCATTTGTACAAAATTAAATTTGCTTTTCTCCTGTTAATCTGTCTTATGTCAACTTAATTGTTAGACCAGCCAAAGAACCTAGAAGTGAAGAGGAAAATTTTCCATTTCTACCGTTTATATGTTTGAAACTCTTAAGAGGAACATACATATTTAAGTATATTTCATTTTATTGATGAATTATCACTTTTATAATCATGAATGTCCCTCTTTAGAAATATGGTTTGTCTAAAAGAATACATGGTCTAATATTAATATAGTTCTTCCAGTCTTCTTAGGATTATTTTTAACATATTATAGTTTTTTCACCTTTTTACTTTTTACCTAGCTATGTATTTATACTCAATGCAGGTTTCCTCTAGATAGCATGTTGTTAGGTCATGCTTTTTATCCAATTTGACAATCTGCCTTTTATTTAGAGTATTTAGACCATTTAAATTATCTCTATGTTTGGATTAAAGTCCACCATCTTGCTATATATGTTTTCTATTTGCACCATCTAGTCTTTGTTCTTTTTTTTCCTTTTTCTTTTCCTAACATCACTTGGATTAACTGAGCAATTTTAGCATTGCATTTTAGAATACTAAAATGCTACTTATTATCCATACCTCTTTTTATAATAATTTTCTTCTAGGAATCTGCAAGATGCATCCTTAAATTAACAAAATATATTTTAATATTGCTATACCATATACATCTTAATTTTCTCCTACTATACTGCGTTGCCACTTCTACCTATGTCACAGATCACATAACACATTGTTTTAATTATTCTTTTAATAATATATTACCACTTGAAAATAGTAAACATTATAAAAATGTCTTATATATCTCTCTCCATATATTTACCTTATTTAGTACTCTTTGTTACTTTGTGTATATTCAATTTTTCACTTGTATGATTTTCTATTCACTTGAAGAACTATGTTTAATATTTCTAATAGTGCAAGTTGGCTGATGAATTTTATCAGCTTTTCAATTCTGAAATATTTTTATTTTACCTTATTTTTCAAAAGATTATTTAGCTGGATATAGAATTATAGTTAACTATTGTTTTTTGGTTTACATGTTTGTTCCTGTCCTTTATAGATACAATTCTGTTTTCTTCTGTGTTACATCGTTTCTGAGGAAAAGTCTACATAATTTCTTACCTTATATCACCAGGAACATAAATCTCTAAATGCTTTAGGATTATTTCTAGCATTGGTTTGCACAATTCAAATATGTTGTGCCTTGCTGATTGTCCCGTTTCTGCTTCAGTGAGTTTCTTGGGTTTTTAGTTTACTGATTTCATTAAACTTACAAAACTCTAAGCCATTATTTAAATTGTTTTTGATGTTCTTTTCTACATTCCCCCTTTTTTTTTCTCTTCCAGGTCTCCAATTACTCCATTTGCTGCTTGATTTTTTTCCCCATGAGAGTGAGGATCTTTCATTTTCTCATATTTTAGTTTTTCCCTTTTAGCCTCAATTTGGATACTTTCTTTTGCTATATTTTCAAGTTCACATATCATATGCATGATTTAATTTTTATTTTATATATATGAAAGAACCCACCAGATCCCACAAAACATACTTGTATAAGGCTTTTATTTAAAGGCAAAGGATATGGTGCAGCAAAAGAGAGGACTGGAAAGCATTGGAGAACTAAGCGACATCAACATGCAAGTATACCAGGGGTTGGGCTGGAGTAGAGTAGACTGTCTCCAGCTTGGGATGTTATCTATGTCAATATCTAGGACCAGGATCTTGGCTTTGGGAGAACTCAAAGGAAAAAACTTTCAGTAGGTACATTTAAGTCCCTTTGGCCATCAAATCAAGCCAGACTTTTCTAGTTGGTTGGACTGTAGTAATCATGCTTTTTATTTTCCATATCTTATGGTGCTTTGATATTTGGGGTGGGGGAGTGTTAGTTGGTTGGGGAGAGACTGCCCCTCCCAAAGGTAGCTAATTTCCAAGATACCAATTTCACTGTGAACACACCTTTCATATGCAAGAAAACCAACTCCAAGTTATACCCCAGCCACCTCCTTTATCTCTCACACACCAAGCCAGTATTTCCCCTACCCTAAATCATGCCAGGGCCTGATATCAGACCACAAGAGATGACTACTATAGCCTAGTGCCCAAAGACATTATTCAGACTGGCCAATTCTAAGCCATTTCCATTCTCTGCCTTACCTTTCCCACAGAAAACATAATAATAAAGGTCTAGGTCATGCTTTCCTTGTTCCTTCTGCTTCATAATCAAGCCTGGTGCTTCTCCATGTGGACCTGCATGGCAAGGCATGCTTCCTCCTCTTGAGAACTGTAACTAATAAGTTCTTTTTTCAATAGCACTGATCTCTCTGTGTGGGCACTCAATCAACTTCAGAAATTAAAATTCCAGAGGTACAGTTGGGACACAGACCATTTGCAAGCCATCAGTAAAGAAACTGACCTCTGGGGTTGCCAGGAGAGCTTAAGTCCTTAAGCAGCATATAAATTCCATTGTCCTTACCTTGGACAAGAATTAATAACGAGACATCTACACATGCCCAGAGATAAAGATAGAGCTTCTCATACTCAGATAATCTACAGTATCTCTACAATTCAAGCTCTAACTCTTGGCCAAGGTTTTGTCATTATAATTTGCTCATGATTATTTCTTTTCTGGTATCTTTTGCACAATTTATAGAATATAAAAGCAAAAGGATACTCATGAAAATAAGAATCATTTGTGGCAAATGAGATGCATATATTGCTTTAAAGAAGTATTTCAGGGCCTCCCTGGTGGTGCAGTGGTTAAGAGTCCACCTGCCGATGCAGGGAACATGGGTTCGTGCCCCGGACCGGGAAGATCCCACATGCCGCAGACCGGCTAGGCCCGTGAGCCATGGCTGCTGAGCCTGCGCGTCCAGAGCCTGTGCTCCGCAACGGGAGAGGCCACAACAGTGAGAGGCCCGCATAACCCCCACCAAAAAAAAAAAAAAAAAAGTATTTCAGTTTACCAGTACAAAGTTTTTACTAATCTTGTAAAAGCTTGACAATTCTTTTATTTTGATTTTTGAACTTTATGAAAGGTATCAATAGATTAATTCAATATAACAATTTATTGGTTATTAACTAATCAATAGTTAATAGTTCTTCTACTGGCCAATAAGCTTCTACTAAAAGAACTTAATTTGTAGGTTTTAATTCAATTCTACCATATATCTGATCATCAATATCAGTGTTGTTGTTGTTTTTTATCAAAATTAAATTTATACTATCAAACAGTATTATTCCAAATAGCAATTAGAATATGAATTAGACTGAGAACATTACAAAATAAGTCAGAAGAGTCTGAGTGCCTTTTTCTTTCCTATTTGAGTCTTCCCTACTTGAATCAACATCTTCACTTCAAGCTCTCTCTGAATTTCTCATTTTGGTACCCCATCAGAAATAATCTTTGCAATTTCAGACAAACTTTACATTTTGTTCCCACTTGACCAGGTTGTCCATAGAATTACATGTCCCATTTCACCAGATATGATTTGAGGTAATATTAAATAACCAATGGGAATATTTTACCATAGGAGTAACCTATGATTAAATGGCCCCTGGAATGTATTTCCTTTCCTTTCTGGTAATATACAGTTGTTAAATATATTTACCTTAGAGAAAGTGCCCTGAAATATTTTAACTCACTTTTTAAGCTCTATTTGCTCTGTTAGTCACCGAGAAATGAATGTTAACATTTTAACTTTCCATATGAATCTTTTTTTCCATTGCTCACTGTACTGTTTTACATAAGACAAAATCATGTTTTTGCTGATTTTTCCAGTAAAATTTTAATTTTCAATTTTTTCTAGAATCTAAGATTTTTCATTTCTCTTGCATTAAAGGTAAATTTCTTGAACTAATTTAACGGTTTCTAGAGAAAACGAACTCTTAATATGCAATTATATGCATAGCACAGTTCGGGTATTTTATCTTCCATAATAATATTATTTAGGAACTCTTAGCTTACTGTAATGTATTTCCTCATTTTGAGATGGAGGAATAGAAATATATTTTCTAATAGCTCAATCAGTTCATTCTTTTATTCAATCAACATTTATTAAGGGTATACTATGTAACAATTCTTCAGTAAACATGAATACTCAAAGATTAAAGATTTGGTCTGTATTCATTTAGCTCACAGAGTAATCTGGATCCTTTCATATAAGTTATTACCCTGATTCATTTTTCTTGTACTTCAACAAAGATAATGAAAAATGCCTGAAGAAAACTTATTTCTACCCTCAAGGAATAAATTAATGAAAAATTCTTATGAACTTGTTATAGTAAGGTAAGATTTCAAGAATAACATATACTATCTTATTTATAGCTATAATTTATAAGCTTTTTTAAACCAAAATCTATTCACCTGTGTAGTCTTTCTGCTTTTTACAAGAGGTCTTTTATTGGGTCTTTACTAATTAGTAAAATTTCCAACCCATGCAATTATTTGCATAAAGTTTACAATACAAAGTTAGAACATCCAAATACAAACAATTTCAATATAAAAAATGTAAATATCAGAAGTGTATTTCTAAATATTCTTCACAGTACTTCTACATGGCATAAAATTTGTAAAAGCAATTATAATACTGAAATGGCTTTGACAACATAAATACAAGGTATTAAAAGTCATAAACCACAAGGGCATAACCTGGATACCCACTGCTGTCACAAATAGATCCCTTGAATTAAAAAGAGATTGAGATTAATTTATTCATCCATTTTGGCTAGCAAAATGGATATTGTTACTAGTTGGCCTTCTTAAAAGAATCAAAGTTTCTTTAAATTCAACTTATTAAAGGTTTCCATATAGGTAATCATTTTTTATGTTCAAATGTAAATAATCTAATAAAAAATACCTAACCCAACTTATTAATGCAAAAGACATTTTTGACAATTTGAATAAATTATATTTTAATAGGTTAAAATATTTTCAATACTAGTAATACTCCTTTTTCTCTTCATGAAAAGAGTATCAGAGCTTTTTTTTTTTTTTAATTTCAACACTGGATTTCTGATTTCAGCTGTAATATGCAAAGAGCTCTGAAATTATCAAAACTATCCTTACAATAAAAACAATTAAACTGAAATTGAACAACTTTTTGGACTCCTCAAAGAACTATGATCACAGAACCAACAACCATCATAAATTCTGAAGGGAAAATATAAAGAATCACAGGAGAGATCTGCTCACCTGAAGCAGAAACCCTAGAGCCACAACTTGCGAAGAAGACTTAAATCGTAATTTTAACAACTTTATGGAGTCTGAGCATGGACTAGTGTGAGAGTGAGAAACTCCTGGGAGATGCAGTCCCCCACACATTTGTGGGTTTCACCTCCCACAGACGCAGTTTTACTTTCACAGGTTTGACTTCCAGTAACTTCACAAGCATATCATGATAAAAAGCAAAGAAAGATTCCTGTTCCCCCCTCCCTCATAGCTCTGGCTGAAAAAGGAGAAAGGTAATTATTGTAAAATAAGCAGAACATTCTTGAAAGCAAAAGCTTAATCTCCAGGAGAAAAGACTTCATACTTTTCTCACCTGGGAAAGTCCACTCCTCCTACTCCAGACAGCTCAAAACTTCCTCTTTCAAATAAAAAGAAAACTCTTAAAAATAAAAAATAAGACCAAAAAAAAAAAAGATTAAAATGGGAAAAAAAACCCAAAACTCAACTGATACCTCACCAAAGAGAATATATGGTTAGCAAACATGAATATGAGAAGATGCTCATTATTTTTTCCCTAAAGATGCTAATTACACTTCCCTAACATCATTTTTCATTAAGGAAATGTAAATTGAAACAGTGAGATACCACTGTAAACCTAGAATAGCTAAGATAAAATTTTTAAATTATATTATCAATCGCTGGCTAAATTCTGGAGGAAAACGGACTCATTATTTTCTGATGTGAATGCAAAAATGGTATAGCCACCTTGTAAAACAATTTGGCAACTTCTTACAAAAATAAATATATTCTTACCCTACAATTTAGCATCCATGTTCCTGAGTATATACCCAATGGATTTGAAACTTTGGACGTAATAATTGGCATATGGATATCTATAGCTGCTTTATTCATAATCACCCAAAATGTAAGTTACCAAGACGCCCTTCAATAGTTAAAAAAATAAATAATATTTCGTTGTATAGGATGTACATCTAACTGATCGAATATTTTTAAAAGTCAATGATTTAAAAAATGAGTTATCAAGTCACAAAGAGACATGGATGAATGTTAAGTGCATACTGCTAACAGAAAAAAGTAAGTTGGAAAATGCTACATATTGCAGGATCTCCATTACATGAGATTCTGAAATAATCAGAAACTGTAATCAGATAAGAAATCACAAGGGTTTTGAGGGAGGAGGGATGGTTGTATTGGTAAAACAGCGGAATTTTTATTTTTGGTAGTGAGTCTATTCTATACGACACTGTAATGGTTGAGATATTTCATTATGTATATGTCAAAGCCCAGAAAATTCTATAGCAAAAAGAACAAACATTTAGGCATACAATTTTTTTTTTAATCATTGAGGAGGTTGGGGAATCCCAGTATGCAATGCAGTATGTTACAAAATAATCTATTACAAATATATGAAACAACCTCACTGAATGGGGTGGTGAAAAAGATGCAGACCTAAGTCTAAGTTATTTGGAATGAGTTGTATCTGTAACACTAAAGGCTGTATACAAATTAATTAAAAGAGTTGCTCATAACCACTGTACTCTAGCTGGTAAAACTATTTCCCATGAGGGTATAAGTTAACAATTCTAATACTACTATAAATGTACAGATCTACCTCAACTTACAATGGGAAAAATCCCTATAAACCCATTGTAAGTTGAAAATGTTAAGTTGAAAACACATTTAATACACCTAACCCACAAACATCAGAGTAGAGGCTAGCCTACCTTAAACATGATCAGAACACTTAGATTTAGCATACAGTTGAGCAAAATCATCTAACACAAAACTTATTTTATAATAAAGTGTCAAATAATTTATTGAGTAGTATACTGAAACTGAAAAACACAATGTTTGTATTGGTATATAATGGTTGCAAATCTATCAGTTGTTTACACTGTGATCTCACGGCTGGCTGGGAGGTGTGGCTGGCACTGCTCAGCATCACCAAAGAGTATCTACCGCATATTGCTAGCCCAGGAAAACATCAAAGTTCAAAGTACATTTTCTACTAAATGAATATCATTTTCACACCATCATAAGACTGAAAAATTGTAAATTGAACCATTGTTAAGTTGAGGGCTGTCTGTATTCTGTAACTGATTTTTTTTTTTTAAAAACATCTTTATTGGGGTATAATTGCTTTACAATGGTGTGTTAGTTTCTGCTTTACAACAAAGTGAATCAGCTATACATATACATATGTTCCCATATGTCTTCCCTCTTGCGTCTCCCTCCCTCCCACTCTCCCCATCCCACCCTTCCAGGCTGTCACAAAGCACCGAGCTAATATCCTTGTGCCTTGCGGCTGCTTCCCCCCAGCTATCTACCTTACTACGTTTGTTAGTGTGTATATGTCCATGACTCTCTCTCGCCCTGTCAAAACTCACCCTTCCCCCTCCCCATATCCTTAAGTCCGTTCTCCAGTAGGTCTGCGTCTTTATTCCTATCTTACCCCTAGGTTCTTCATGACATTTTTTTCCCTTAAATTCCATATATATGTGTTAGCATACGGTATTTGTCTTTTTCTTTCTGACTTACTACACTCTGTATGACAGATTCTAGGTCTATCCATCTCATTACAAATAGCTCAATTTCATTTCTTTTTAAGGCTGAGTAATATTCCATTGTGTATATGTGCCACATCTTCTTTATCCATTCATCCGATGATGGGCGCTTAGGTTGTTTCCATGTCCTGGCTATTGTAAATAGAGCTGCAATGAACATTTTGGTACATGACTCTCTTTGAATTTTGGTTTTCTCAGGGTATATGCCAAGTAGTGGGATTGCTGGGTCATATGGTAATTCTATTTGTAGTTTTTTAAGGAACCTCCATACTGTTCTCCACAGTGGCTGAACCAATTCACATTCCCACCAGCAGTGCAAGAGTGTCCCCTTTTCTCCACACCCTCTCCAGCATTTATTGTTTCTAGATTTTTTGATGATGGCCATTCTGACTGGTGTGAGATGATATCTCATTGTAGTTTTGATTTGCATTTCTCTAATGATTAATGATGTTGAGCATTCTTTCATGTGTTTGTTGGCATTCTGTATATCTTCTTTGGAGAAATGTCTATTTAGGTCTTCTGCCCATTTTTGGATGGGGTTGTTTGTTTTTTTGTTATTGAGCTGCATGAGCTGCTTGTAAATTTTGGAGATTAATCCTTTGTCAGTTGCTTCATTTGCAAATGTTTTCTCCCATTCTGAGGGTTGTCTTTTGGTCTTGGTTATAGTTTCCTTTGCTGTGCAAAAGCTTTGAAGTTTCATTAGGTCCCATTTGTTTATTTTTGTTTTTATTTCCATTACTCTAGGAGGTGGGTCAGAAAGGATCTTGCTGTGATTTATGTCATAGAGTGTTCTTCCTATGTTTTCTTCTAAGAGTTTGATAGTTTCTGGCCTTACATTTAGGTCTTTAATCCATTTTGAGCTTATTTTTGTGTATGGTGTTAGGGAGTGATCTAATCTCATACTTTTACATGTACCTGTCCAGTTTTCCCAGCACCATTTATTGAAGAGGCTGTCCTTTCTCCACTGTACATTCCTGCCTCCTTTATCAAAGATAAGGTGTCCATATGTGCGTGGGTTTATCTCTGGGCTTTCTATCCTGTTCCACTGATCTATCTTTCTGTTTTTGTGCCAGTACCATACTGTCTTGATTACTGTTGCTTTGTAATATAGTCTGAAGTCAGGGAGCCTTATTCCTCCAGCTCCTTTTTTCGTTCTCAAGATTGCTTGGCTATTCGGGGTCTTTTGTGTTTCCATACAAATTGCGAAATTTTTTGTTCTAGTTCTGTGAAAAATGCCAGTGGTAGTTTGATAGGGATTGCATTGAATCTGTAGATTGCTTTGGGTAGTAGAGTCATTTTCACAATGTTGATTCTTCCCATCCAAGAACATGGTATATCTCTCCATCTATTTGTATCATCTTTAATTTCTTTCATCAGTGTCTTATAATTTTCTGCATACAGGTCTTTCGTATCCTTAGGTAGGTTTATTCCTAGATATTTTATTCTTTTTGTTGCAATGGTAAATGGGAGTGTTTTCTTGATTTCGCTTTCAGATTTTTCATCATTAGTATATAGGAATGCCAGAGATTTCTGTGCATTAATTTTGTATCCTGCTACTTTACCAAATTCATTGATTAGCTCTAGTAGTTTTCTGGTAGCATCTTTAGGATTCTCTATGTATAGTATCATGTCATCTGCAAACAGTGACAGCTTTACTTCTTCTTTTCCGATGTGGATTCCTTTTATTTCCTTTTCTTCTCTGATTGCTGTGGCTAAAACTTCCAAAACTATGTTGAATAAGAGTGGTGAGAGTGGGCAACCTTGTCTTGTTCCTGATCTTAGTGGAAATGCTTTCAGTTTTTCACCATTGAGGATGATGTTTGCTGTGGGCTTGTCATATATGGCTTTTATTATGTTTAGGAAAGTTCCCTCTATGCCTACTTTCTGGAGGGTTTTTATCATAAATGGGTGTTGAATTTTGTCGAAAGCTTTCTCTGCATCTATTGAGATGATCATATGGTTTTTCTCCTTCAATTTGTTAATATGGTTTATCACATTGATAGATTTGCGTATATTGAAGAATCCTTGCATTCCTGGAATAAACCCCACTTGATCATGGTGTATGATCCTTTTAATGTGCTGTTGGATTCTGTTTGCTAGTATTTTGTTGAGGATTTTTGCATCTATGTTCATCAGTGATATTGGCCTGTAGTTTTCTTTCTTTGTGACATCCTTGTCTGGTTTTGGTATCAAGGTGATGGTGGCTTCGTAGAAGGAATTTGGGAGTGTTCCTCCCTCTGCTATATTTTGGAAGAGTTTGAGAAGGATAGGTGTTAGCTCTTCTCTAAACGTTTGATAGAATTCACCTGTGAAGCCATCTGGTCCTGGGCTTTTGTTTGTTGGAAGGTTTTTAATCACAGTTTCAATTTCAGTGCTTGTGATTGGTCTGTTCATATTTTCTATTTCTTCCTGATTCAGTCTTGGCAGGTTGTGCATTTCTAAGAATTTGTCCATTTCTTCCAGATTGTCCATTTTATTGGCATAGAGTTGCTTGTAGTAATCTCTCATGATTTTTTTTATTTCTGCAGTGTCAGTTGTTACTTCTCCTTTTTCATTTCTAATTCTATTGATTTGAGTCTTCTCCCTTTTTTTCTTGATGAGTCTGGCTAGTGGTTTATCTATTTTGTTTATCTTCTCAAAGAACCAGCTTTTCGTTTTATTGATCTTTGCTATTGTTTCCTTCATTTCTTTTTCATTTATTTCTGATCTGATTTTTATGATTTCTTTCCTTCTGCTAGCTTTGGGGTTTTTTTGTTCTTCTTTCTCTAATTGCTTGAGGTGCAAGGTTAGGTTGTTTATTCGAGATGTTTCCTGCTTCTTAAGGTGGGCTTGTATTGCTATAAACTTCCCCCTTAGAACTGCTTTTGCTGCATCCCATAGGTTTTGGGTCGTTGTGTCTCCATTGTCATTTGTTTCTAGGTATTTTTTTATTTCCTCTTTGATTTCTTCAGTGATCACTTCATTATTAAGTAGTGTATTGTTTAGCCTCCATGTGTTTGTATTTTTTACAGATCTTTTCCTGTAATTGATATCTAGTCTCATGGCGTTGTGGTCGGAAAAGATACTTGATACAATTTCAGTTTTCTTAAATTTACCAAGGCTTGATTTGTGACCCAAGATATGATCTATCCTGGAGAATGTTCCATGAGCACTTGAGAAAAATGTGTATTCTGTTGTTTTTGGATGGAGTGTCCTATAAATATCAATTAAGTCCATCTTGTTTAATGTATCATTTAAAGCTTGTGTTTCCTTATTTATTTTCATTTTGGATGATCTGTCCATGGGTGAAAGTGGGGTGTTAAAGTCCCCTACTATGAATGTGTTACTGTTGATCTCCCCTTTTACGGTTGTTAGTATTTGCCTTATGTATTGAGGTGCTCCTATGTTGGGTGCATAAATATTTACAATTGTTATATCTTCTTCTTGGATCGATCCCTTGATCATTATGTAGTGTCCTTCTTTGCCCCTTTTAATAGTCCTTATTTTAAAGTCTATTTTGTCTGATATGAGAATTGCTACTCCAGCTTTCTTTTGGTTTCCATTTGCATGGAATATCTTTTTCCATCCCCTTACTTTCAGTCTGTATGTGTCTCTAGTTCTGAAGTGGGTCTCTTGTAGACAGCATATATAAGGGTCTTGTTTTTGTATCCATTCAGCCAATCTGTGTCTTTTGGTGGGAGCATTTAGTCCATTTACATTTAAGGTAATTATCGATATGTATGTTCCTATTTCCATTTTATATATTGTTTTGGGTTCGCTACTATAGGTCATTTCCTTCTCTTGTGTTTCGTGTCTAGAGAAGTTCCTTTAGCATTTGTTGTAAAGCTGGTTTGGTGGTGCTGAACTCTCTCAGCTTTTGCTTGTCTGTAAAGGTTTTAATTTCTCCATCAAATGTGAATGAGATCCTTGCTGGGTAGAGTAGTCTTGGTTGCAGGCTATTCTCCTTCATCACTTTCAGTATGTCCTGCCACTCCCTTCTGGCTTGTAGGGTTTCTGCTGAGAGATCAGCTGTTAACCTTATGGGGATTCCCTTGTGTGTTATTTGTTGTTTTTCCCTTGCTGCTTTTAATATGCTTTCTTTGTATTTAATTTTTGACAGTTTGATTAATATGTGTCTTGGCGTGTTTCTCCTTGTATTTATCCTGTATGGGACCCTCTGTGCTTCCTGGACTTGATTAACTATTTCCTTTCCCATATTAGGGAAGTTTTCAACTATAATCTCTTCAAATATTTTCTCAGTCCCTTTCTTTCCTTCTTCTTCTTCTGGAACCCCTATAATTCGAATGTTGGTGCGTTTCATGTTGTCCCAGAGGTCTCTGAGACTGTCCTCAGTTCTTTTCATTCTTTTTTCTTTATTCTGCTCTGCAGTAGTTATTTCCACTACTTTATCTTCCAGGTCACTTATCCGTTCTTCTGCCTCAGTTATTCTGCTATTGATCCTATCTAGAGTGATTTTAATTTCATTTATTGCATTGTTCATCGTTGCTTGTTTCATCTTTAGTTCTTGTAGGTCCTTGTTAACTGTTTCTTGCATTTTGTCCATTCTACTTCCAAGATTTCGGATCATCCTTACTATCATTATTCTGAATTCTTTTTCAGGTAGATTGCCTATTTCCTCTTCATTTGTTAGGTCTGGTGGGTTTTTATCTTGCTCCTTCATCTGCTGTGTGTTTTTCTGTCTTCTCATTTTGCTTATCTTACTGTGTTTGGGGTCTCCTTTTTGCAGGCTGCACTTTCGTAGTTCCCGTTGTTTTTGATGTCTTGTCTCCAGTGGCTAAGGTTGTTTCAGTGGGTTGTGTAGGCTTCCTGGTGAAGGGGACTAGTGCCTGTGTTGTGCTGGATGAGGCTGGATCTTGTCTCTCTAGTGGGCAGGTTCACGTCTGGTGGTGTGTTTTGGGGTGTCTGTGGCCTTATTATGATTTAGGCAGCCTCTCTGCTAATGGGTGGGGTTGTGTTCCTGTTTTGCTAGTTGTTTGGCATAGGTTGTCCAGCACTGTGGCTTGCTGGTCGTTGAGTGAAGCTGGGTGCTGGTGTTAAGATGGAGGTCTCTGGGATATTTCCACCGTTTAATATTATGTGGAGCTGGGAGGTCTCTTGTTGACCAGTGTCCTGAAGTTGGCTCTCCTACCTCAGAGGCAGAGCCCTGACTCCTGGCTGGAGCACCAAGAGCCTTTCATCCACACAGCTCAGAATAAAAGGGAGGAAAAGTAGGGAGAATTAGTAGAAGTATGAGTAAAGAAAGAGGGAAAGGAGGAAAGGAAGGAAGGAAGAAAGAAGCAAAGAAGGAAAGAAAGGAGGGAGGGAGGGAGGGAGGAAGGAAGGAAGGAGGGAAAGAAGGAAAAAAAGACAGAAAGAAAGATGATACAGTAAAAATAAAATAAAGTATAATATAGTTATTGAATTAAAAAATATTTAGAAGAAAAAAAAAAAGGTACGGATAGAACCTTAGGACAAATGTTGGAAGCAAAGCTATACAGAGAAAATCTTACACAGAAGCATACACATACACCTTCACAAAAAGAGGTAAAGGGGGAAAAATCATAAATCCGGCTCCCTGAGACCACCTCCTCAATTTGGGGTGATTCGTTGTCTAAAGGAGGGAGGGAAGGAAGGAAAGAAAGAAAGAACGAAGGTAAAGTATAATAAAGTTATTACAATTAAACTTAATTATTAAGAAAAAGAATTTTTTAAAAAAAAGTCATGGACGGATAGAGCCCTAGGACAAATGGTGGAAGCTAGAGTATACAGACTAGATGTCACACAGAAGCATACACGTACACATTCACAAAAAGAGGAAAAGGGGAAAAAATCATAGATCTCGCTCCTAAATTCCACCTCTTCAATTTGGGATCATTCCTTGTCTATTCAGGTATTCCACAGATGCAGGGTATATCAAGTTGATTGTGGAGCTTTAATCCGCTGCTTCTGTGGCTGCTGGGAGAGATTTCCCTTTCTCTTCTTTGTTCTCACAGCTCACAGGAGCTCAGCTGTGGATTTGGCCCTGCCTCTGCGTGTAGGTCGCTGGAGGGCGTCTGTTTTTTGCTCAGACAGGACGGGGTTAAAGGCGCCGCTGATTCGGGGCCTCCGGCTCACTCAGGCCGGGGGTTGGGGGATGGGGGAAGGAGGGGCACTGCGTGCGGGGCCGGCCTGCGGCGGCAGAGGCAGCGTGACGTTGCGGCAGAGGCCGGCGTGATGTTGCACCAGCCTGAGGCCCGCCGTGCGTTGTCCCGGGGAAGTTGTCCCTGGATCCCGGGAACCTGGCAGTGGCGGGCTGCACAGGCTCCGCGGAAGAGGGGTGTGGAGAGTGACCTGTGCTCGCACACAGGCCCCTTGGTGGCGGCAGCAGCAGCCTTAGCGTCTCCCGCCCGTCTCTGGGGTCCGCGGTTTTAGCCGCGGCTCGCGCCCGTCTCTGGGGTTTGCGCTTTCAGCCGCGGCTCGCGCCCGTCTCGGGGGCTCGCGCCCTCAGCCGCGGCTCGCGCCCGTCTCTGGGGTTCGCGCTTTCAGCCGCGGCTCGCGCCCGTCTCTGGGGTTTGCGCTTTCAGCCGCGGCTCGCGCCCGTCTCTGGGGTTCGCGCTTTTAGCCGCGGCTCGCGCCCGTCTCTGGAGTTCCTTTAAGCAGCGCTCTTAAACCCCTCTCCTCGCGCACCAGGAAACAAAGAGGGAAGAAAAAGTCTCTTGCCTCTTCGGCCGGTGCAGGCTTTTCCCCGAACTCCCTCCCGGCTAGTCGTGGCGCACCAACCCCTTCAGGCTATGCTCAAGCCGCCAACCCCAGTCCTCTCCCTGAGCTCCGTCCAAAACCAAAACCGGAGCCTCAGCTCGCAGCCCCGCCCGCCCCGGTGGGTGAGCAGACAAGCCTCTCGGGTTGGTGAGTGCCGGTCGGCACCGATCGTCTGTGCAGGAATCTCCCCGCTTTGCCCTCCGCACCCGTCGCTGTGCACCACTCCGCGGTCCCGAAGCTCCCCCCTCCGCCTCCCGCAGTCTCCGCCCGCGGAGGGGCTTCCTAGTGTGTGGAAACTTTTCCTCCTTCACAGCTCCCTCCCACTGGTGCAGGTGCCGTCCTTATTCTTTTGTCTCTGTTTTTTCTTTTGCCCTACCCAGGTACGTGGGGAGTTTCTTGCCTTTTGGGAGGTCTGAGGTCTTCTGCCAGCCTTCAGTAGGTGTTCTGTAGGAGTTGTTCCACGTGTGGATGTATTTCTGGTGTATCCGTGGGGAGGAAGGCGATCTCCGCGTCTTACTCTTCCGCCATCTTCAGGGTCCCCCCTCTGTAACTGATTTTATATGAAAGACGTATGATGGGGGTCACTTTTCCCACTATTGGAGTGGTAGTTACTTGTAAGTAAGAAATAAAAAAGGGTTTGAGTAATCCATATGGAAATCAGTTGGACTTTGAGATATCAATATGAATACATTTTTAGTTGAATATAGAAAAAGGTGGTGATGTATATATTTATACGTGTGTGCACATGCACAGGTTAGTATACACACATATATTTCGTTGCTCTAGAGCGCCTAGAAGTAATGACAACCACTCGTAGAGTCCAGATCTTGATTTCTAATAGCAGTCTCCAATTAAAGGAAGCAGGGCTCCTTTAGAAGAATGGTTCTGGGACTGAGGCAGGAAATATTCAAGATGAGCCTGGAATATCTCGTAGTGACAGAAATTAAGACAGTACTCAGTAAACAAGAACAAAAGAGACAAAAACCCTACATGGGTTTTTGGGTACGTCAAAGGGACACAGAAGCCAAGTGAACAACAAAATGAATAAAGTAGTATTGGATTATAACCCAAGGTGTAAAATAAGTATACGTGAGTCCATACTGATGGGTCATAATTGAATGAATGAATGAGGCAGAAGAAACAAACCTCACAAGCACAAAAAGAATTTCAAATAATTTGTGTGGATATTCTATTCTCAGGGTGAAGAAGCATAATTATCCACTCCTTAAATTTGTGCACTGTGACTTCCTTTCAAAGTGTACAGTATGAAAGGCAAGAGGGTGTTGAGGGTAGGGGAGTAACTTTGCAGTGGAGAAATCTGAAAAATGCTACCTCAGCCAGGTGATCAAATTTTACACCTTCAGTAATATACCATCTTGACAGCATTTACTCCTGGTACATGATAAAATGGAACTTTAGCCTGTGATCTTCCTTTTAAAAACACATAACCCCAAACTAATAAGAAAAACATCAGAGCAATTCCAATGGAGGAAGAGTCTACAGAATATGTAACCAGTACTACTCGCAACTTCAGACACAATGAAAGTCTGAGGAGCTATCACAGGAAGAAAGCCTAAGGAGACATGGAGACTAAATGTAATGTAATGTCCTGAATGAAATCTTGGAACAGAAAAAGGAAATTAGGTAAAACTAAAGTCTGAATAAAGCATGGACTTTGCTTAATATCTCAATATTGGGGCATTAGTTTTAAGAAGCGTAAATTAGTAACATAAGTTACATTTCTTATACAACATTACAATATACAACACTGCATATATTGATTGTTTATATATAGGGTACACTCATATATACAACATCAATAACAGGGGACATTGGGTTTGGGTTATATGATAACTCTATGTTATATTCACAACTTCTTTGTGAATTGAAAGCTCTTCTAAAATAAAACATTTATGTTGAAAAGTTCAACCACTACATTATAGATTCTTTTGAATAACGTCAATACTTCATATGCAATAGAAAGCTGCTTAGCTAACAATATGTTTACATAATGTATACTGTTAACTATCCTTTACATTTCTCCGATACATTTCAACTGTTCTGGCCCTGAAAAAAGTGACATAGTAGAAAGCCATTTAAGTTGAATTCACTTATATTTTTATTGTAAAAGGTGTTTGTTATAAAGTGTTACATTATATGTATTTATTATTATTGATTCATATCCATGCCAGAGTAAATAAGTAAACACTTTGCCAAAAACATAAATTTTTATTCAGCTGTCTGCTGTGTCACTGTGATTTAGAAAAGATAAATGTAATTTTCTGCTTAAAAAGTATAGACTTTAAAAATCATATCAAAATAAAGTTAATGAAAATCAAGCTTCTCTTGAATCTATTAATCTATTGCTATGTATCACACTATCCTAAAATTTAGTGGTTTACACAACAATGAAAATGTTTCTCATGAATTCTGTTGCATTGGCTGAGTGACTGTAGTCAGCTGGAGAGTGGGCTGGAATAGAACATATAAGATGGACACAGTCACCCTGACAGATGGAACTGGCTGTTATTTGCTGTACCACTTGGCCTCTCATTCTCCATTAAGCTCCTCGTTGCCTTCCATACATGGCCATCTCAGGGAAATGTTAAAGATGGCAAATGTGCAGATGCCAAGGGGTCTCTTGTGGCCTAGACTGCAGAAATCACACAATATTAGTTCCATCAGATTTAGCTGATTGAAGAAAATCAGAAGGCCTGCCAGCTGGATGGATCAGCAATGCCAAGTTACAAAGTGATATGCATACTGGGCTGAAAGGAATTTGTGGCCATTAAGCAATTTACCACACACATATACATTGGCATCAAGTGTACTGATACAGCACGTGAGCAGGAGGATTCCTGTTGTGATGGGACTGTTTCTCATAGTTGTCACAATTTCGATCATCATCAATATCATCATTACCTCCATCAACTCTAAAGTGTACTGAGATTTTCCTATGAGCAAGACATTCTTCTGAGCATGCCCTAATTAATTCATTTGAGCTTAACAAAAACTCTGCAACATATTGGCAACGTTACTGCACTGTAAACTGGTGCAATAGTATGCATGTTAGGAAAATGGTTTTATTTTAATTAATTGATTGATTGATTGCATTTTCTACCATATACTCGAGACATAACTAGGGCAATTTAATCTCTCTGAGCTTTGGCATTTTAAACTGGTAAAATTAGATGGTTGCAATAAAAATTAAGGTCACTTCCAGTTCTGAATATTTATGAATGTATTTCTATTGATCAAGTATCATGGATCATATTTGCAAATATACTTATAACAACTGATGTTCTTATATTCATGGCCCTTCCCTTTTTTGTTCTCATTGTCAAAAAGTATTTAAAATAATTTCATGAAATACTTCATATGTTTGAGTTTCATATTGAGAGAAGCTGAGCTGAAAGCAAAAAGTTTTCATGTGTATCATTTTTACATTAAAGAATTTCCAAATCAAATAACTTATGAAAAATTGGAAAATATTAGCCCTGTTAGTAGAACTTTGATCAGTTTCAACAGTGTTGTCTTCTCCACCCTCTTTTTCCATTCAGTCTTGCATGTTTTAACACATCAACCCCAATTTATTAGTAGTATTTACATAATAAATGAATTATTATTTATATTTTAATGGACTCAGCTATTTAACTCAACTATATTTTTGAAATAAATTTTGTTTCTTATAAACTGCTTTCAGTTAGACACTTTTCTAGATTCTCCAATATTGTTAGTTCTACAGACATTCCAACAACGTAAACATAATATTCCTCAATGAGAAGACTAGCCCAAGGCTCAGACTATATACGACTTTTCCAGCACTCCATGACTAATCAATTAGGTCTCTGACCTAATCAATTTAGGTCTCTCTGATTCAAAATAACCATTTTACATATAAGAAAGATGAAGTATTTTATATTAAGTTTTCAAATAAACGTTTACAAATACATTTCAAACAATCACGTGTTTAAGCTGTAATTGTTACCTCTTAAATAAATGTAAATAGCATCTTCTAATAATTTGGCAATATTTATTCTAGATATTAGAATCCATTAAAAAAATGAGATATAAAGAGCATGTAAATATTAATGTTGTTTGTTGTATCTTTCCAGTTTAAATGTTTCATGATCAGAAATCAGAGTAGGTATCATTGTATGAAGACTACAGTGAAATATGATATAGAATACATATCAGCTATGTCTGTTTCTAACCTTGTTCAATACTGAGTATTTAATAACCATATTTAAACATTTTAAAATTCCCTGAAGGTAAAATTCCTACCACTCTTATAGGTCAAATTATATAATTTATGTAATGTTTGTGGGTGAAGTAATGTTATGACTAACTTTTAAGAAAACTGTACAGTGATGAAGTAAGGAAGAGATATGGGGCAGAGATAAAACATGATTTGCTATGAATTGTTAAAAGTTGAAGCTGAGAGCTGAGTACAATAGGGGAATTATGCTCTAGCTCTACTTTTGTAAGTACTTGAATACTTTAATAAAAAAGGAGGATGTGTTTAGTCCTTGTGCATGGCATGTCAATTTAATGTCTTTACTACAGATCAATAAAAAGTTAATTTAATTCCTTAATTGGAACTTGAGTTATACACACTGATTTATGACCAAATATTGATATTTAACTTAATCCCCTGAAGTCATATAAAAAATGAAAATCAAGACAGTCTTAGCTATCTTGTCATTGCCTCCTGGAATGTCTCCTCCTCCTGATCATCTAATTCTGATATCACTGATTACTATTTTCTTAGTCCATATCCTGTGTATAAATCTGACTGTACCCCTAGGAGCTAAGGGAATAATCTTTGATGGATGATAATCAAGTCATTCCATTTTGGGGGCTACAGAGATAGGCTCAGCTATTGGTGTGTGCCTAATTCAGGGCAATCAAGAGGGAAGAAGTATGTGTAAGCCATCAGATCCTCCCTTATGTTGTGAACTGGATATTGTGATGATTTAAATCAGGACTTGTGGGTAAAAAATGCAAACTTGGGAAAAGATTCTAGTGACCATTTGAGTCATGAAAAAACCCACACCTGAAGCTATATCCACCCCTATACTATTATATGAGGCAGTAAATTATTTTTTATGCATATGCTCATTTGGATAAGGAATCATTTCCCTTGCAATAGAACAAATCCCAACTAATAATGTACACATAAAAAATGTGCTATAAAAGGATAACTTTTCAATTGTCATGAAGACCAGGACTTGTGAAAACATAAAATTTAATCGTGAACAAATATTAGGTGAAAATGTTTTTTAATACATTAAAAATTTTCAGGACCTTAGACATACATTTGTTTATTCAAGATCTATACATGTATATTTGTTGGGCTTTAAGTCACATATATTGTATATTTCTGTAGAAAAGTGAATTTATAAAGTGAAAATTAATCTTATTTTTTGTCCAAAGAAACCTCTGCATTACTAATGAAATGAGAATACCAGAAGTAAAGAAAAAAAATTGTTAAATATTTTTATAAATGATTTGACAAAATGAGTTAATCAATTTTTCTGATTATTTATTGTTACCTAATGTTATTTCCATTCTTATTTGATGGACAGATAACAGTATGCATTTGATTTTAAAAAGTAAATAAGGATTTTAGGTTTTCTACAGTATGCTTGATAGTTATATAGCAAGTATTTCAGAGTTAATAGTGCAGTATAACCAATATTATAAAGATTTTCTCATTCTTATAATTTTTGGAGTGTTAATAGTGATAAAAAATATTTTGAAAATATTCATTGGTCAAAATTAATACTGGATTTGGAAGAGTTGCAAAAATATCTATAAAATATATTATTTTTCTATGAATATTATCTCTATATTTTATCTAATCCTGTCTATACATAAATTCCCTTGGAAGTAAAACTAATATAAGCAAATGTTTATATAAATATTATACTTAAATGAAACTATATACATTGTGTAGATCCAAAAGCACATTCACAACTAAAATTGGTAATGGGAATTAAAGTTATTTTAACTGAACTTTGAAGAAATAATTTTACCTCAATTTACTTATAGAAATAATTTTTTGAATAGTTTTTCAGTTGTCTCTTTTGGTATGTCACTTCTAAGACTATAATTTTTACAAAACATACAAAAATTTAGAGTTAAATTAAACCAAAATTAGCTAAAAATTAGCTAAAAATGAGTAAGGAAATAGAGAAATTCAAGATAGAAGTGTAATTTAATAAAAGTAAAAACTGAATTTCTAAAATATATCAAAGTCTTCTTCAAAATACATTTTTACTCAATACTATGGAAGTATAATATTTAACTTGGTTAACAGTTACCTATTAAATTATTGTGTTTATATTAAGACCAAGTCAGATTTGTCATTCTTAATTTCCCATGAATTTTGCTATGGAAATTGTTGAATTCCCCAAGGTTGTTGCGATATATTTGTTGAAAGGTTAAATGAATGATACCATGTTATAACAAAACTTTGACAACTGAATTAGTTTAACAGCAACATAAAAAGATGACTACTGAAACGTTGTTAGTAGCTTTAAGAGGAATAATAATAACCCAATAAAATATAGGCGTACTTCTGATCATTTACTATAAGGAGGGTCGAAACTCTGATGATTGTACTTTTTCCTATTGTGTTGTTCCTTTGGAATAGGATAAGTACTGTCTTCCAAGTATGTGTTTTAAAATAACCAGTATGGTGACCATTCTGTTCTCCTGATATGATGGGGTAATTCTTTAGATTGTGAATATGCATGTATGTATGCATATATATTTGTATATATGTGTGTATATATTTATATATATTTAGGAAAAAAATACAGTTATGAAGAAACCATATATTTTCATATTATATTTAGTCAGCTTAGTGAGTCCAGAAAAGTATCTCCTAATGACTGCCCCCATAAGTTTATAAGATTTTGGAAAAGGTATATAACCATGAGCAGGTCAGGTTTTTGCATTCAACAATACTCTTTATCATATTTTGGGTATAAAGTGAAAAATCAGTAAAATTCCCTTTTTGTTTTATTTCAGTCTGTTAAGGCCTAAAAAGATGTATAAGGGCCATGTGCATGTGTGTGTGTGTTTGTGTATGAGTACGTGTAGTTAATTTCATGTAACAAAAACTTGAATGTTTCCCCATGTGGATTCCCTGATATGAAAATTCAAACCTGTAAAATTCAATCCAGTTGGTATGGTTTTATGTAATCAGATACTACTTCATTTCTTCATTCCTTCCTAATTACTATAGTTTTCAATATTAAATTTATATTAAGTGAGGATGTATTTATGGTAGCATATTTAGGGACAGTATGAATTTAAAGTTAACTTTAAAACAATTGATCATCACAAGTTTAAGACTATTTTTCTAACTTTACGTAATAACTTTGATTAAAGAAAAGGAAACCAAGAGGTATAACCAATCTAAAAGCAACAAAATCAATAAAGACCGATGGGCTTGTTTCATTTAACAAAATGGGATTTCATGCACAATGGACCCATTAATTCATTTCCTATATAAAGCCTGTGGTCTACTACCTTATGAAATGGATGCAAGCATTATCATTTTTGCATATATGGATGGGATACATGAAAACACAGTCTACATACAAATTTATGTTTTAAACACTAAACATTTTCTATATTTTTTATTATATATTACAAATATATATATATTTTAAACATTTTCATGATTTGTCTTAATTCCTGTCAGCTTTCAATATCCCTGTAAAATATCATGTATTTAATATCATTATAATTTAATAGAATTAAATATATAATAAATCAAGAAGTTAACAGGCCAAGAAATACTAATATGTATGGATTATTAAAAACAAAAGTGTTTTAGTACTATGATGGAATCTTTATACTGATACCATGTAATACAGTCAGCCCATGACAGACAAAATAATAGAACAGTGGTGATTCTTAAATGATTAAACAGTATTACCCCCACTTCCTGCAGGACAGGTAGGATAAAAATTTAAAACACTGCCTAGGAAAATATTATGACAGTCAACAGATTTCTTAGTTATTCATCACCTACTCCAAGAAGTCCAAGAGAGTTTTAACTATCCATGTATTCTGATAATATCAAAAAGGATGATAAGTGGACAGAAATAACAATCAGTTCAGGGAATTCAGACCCATAGCACACAAGTTAAAAAAAAGAATTCACAATGAGGAAAATAAAAATCTCCTATGATCTGATCCTTCCTTTCTCCATTCACTTCATCCCCTCCCTTCTTCCTTTCTGGTTATCATTTAAATTATGTACTGAATCTACTTCCAACTAAGTGCTGGGAATAACATAACAAACAAGAGGCATGATTCTACCCTTATGGAGGGTATATTATACTGGCACATAGAAAAATAATGGATAAGTATACAATCTTTAGTAAGTCCTATGACCAACCTATTATAATATAATAAGGAAACTTATGTAGGCAGTTTAATTTAGATTTTTGAGACTACAGAACACTTTTTGAATGAAAACTAGACAAAAGATGAGAACTGAATAACTTGGTAAATAGAGGAAATAGTATTCCAGATGCAGAAAATAGTATGAACAAAGCCTAACTTCAAGGGGTAATTCTCTTAATATGTGATAGACTTCTACATATATATTATAATGTTAACAGACTTCACTTACAATTTTACCTGAACATTTCCCCATTTTATAAACTTGCCCCTTCCATATTTAATAAATGTTTAATGATAATAATTACAGTAGTGATTCACACTGAGTTCTTAATATGTGCTCAGAATTGTTCTATGTTCTTAATACACAAATCTTTGACATAACTTTGAGTATCATCTCATTTTATAAATGTATTTTTATTAAGAAAATAGTTAATATTAATAAAAACTTAACTGTGTGTATTGCTGGTCCATTATCTATTTATGAATACTATTTATTTTTACTTTAGAAGTATCAAATTTTTGTAAAATATTTTACAAATTTATTCCGTTTTTTCATTTTGTCACTGAAATTACCAAAATTCAGTGAACTCTGAAAGTAATTGCCTGAAGTACAAATGGAAAAGTAGATAGAGAAAATGTCCAGAAAAAGAGATATAAAATATAGAATTAGCATCAATATGTGAATAATAAGAGGGAAAAATTAATAAGAGGGAAAAATTAAAATGGGGAAGCTGAGCTGTTTTATAAAAAGGGATTTAGATTTCAATAATCTAAGGATATATAAGTGACATTAGACTGAAATCATCCCTGGCTTGACAAACAAATGAAACTAAGAACACCTCATTCCTCAAAACATCATAGTGTCATGAAAAAAATCAATAAAAGAAAATTATGAGCATTTTCAGAAATAATAGGCTGTTAAGAAACAGAAATAAGGTGACATTAAATTTCTCAATTGTAATCCTAGATAAAACACAATAAGTTGTTTTTACAGCATTAACCAATAAGAACTTTCAAATTAGATACAAACACATTGGCATTCAACTGAATCAACAACAAAAAGAATCTCAGAAACACATGACCTTCAGGATATGTGCCAAAGCCCCACTTGAAAAAAAAAATTATTTTGAATAAAGAATTTGAATACAAAAAAAAAATCCAGAAAGTTCTGTAAAAAAAAGTTTATAAAGCAAGGGTGGTCAAATACTTTTGTAAATCTTTCTTTAACAAAACAAAGCATCTTTTGTTTTTTAAAGAGAGATTTACAGAAAGCACATGAAATGTTGCTCAACATCACTAATTTATTAGAGCAATGCAAAACTAAAATGAGGTATCACCTCACACCAGTCAGAATGGCCATCATCAAAAGATCTACAAATAAATGCTAGAGAAGGTGTGGAGAAAAGGGAAGCTTCCTACACTGTTGTTGGGAATGTAAATTGGTACAGCCACTATGGAAAACAGTATGGAGAGCAGTATAGCTCTATATAAAAAAAAAAACTAAAAATAGAGCTACCATATGATCCAGCAATCCCACTCCTGGGCATATATCTGGAGAAAACCATAATTTGAAAAGATACATGCACACAAATATTCATTGCAACACTATTTACAATAGCTAGGACATGGAAGCAACCTAAATGTCCATTGACAGATGAATGGATAAGGAAGATGTGGTACATATATATAATAGAATATTACTCAGCCATAAAAAAGAATGAAATAATGCCATTTGTAGCAACATGGATGGACCTAGAGATTGTCATACTGAGTGAAGTAAGTTAGACAGAGAAAGACAAATATCATGATATTGCTTATACGTGGAATCTAAAAAATGGTACAAATGAACTTATTTACAAAATGGAAACAGAGTCATAGATGGAGAAAACAAACTTATAGTTACCAAGGGGGAAAGGGTGGGGGAAGGATAAATTGGGAGACCAGGACTGACATATATACACTACTATATATAAAATAGATAACTAATAAAAACCTACTGTATAGCACAGGAAACTCTACTCAATACTCTGTAATGACCTATATGGGAAAATAATCTAAAAAAAAGTGGATATGCTTATATGTATAAATGAATCACTTTACTGTACAGCAGAAACTAACACAATATTGTAAATCAACTATACTCCAGTAAAAATTCATTAATTAAAAAAATAAAATAAAATAAAAATAAACAAACAAAAAACCCTAATAACAAAAATTTACAAAAGAGGAAAATAGAATTAAAAAAAGAAAGTATAGCCATAATTTTTAATAAAATTCTACACAATATGAACATGATGAGTTTGGGTTGGTAGAATATATACGCTCTAGGTGTTGCAAGGGAAGGCAGGGGTTTTGCAGTCATACAGAAATGTATACACATATATGTATATATTTACATTAGCTGCGTGACCTTAAGTAAGCCGAACAGGGATTCAAAAGTGATGAATCTTCTTCAGCTGTTGCTCAGTTCCAGCCCATACTTGTTTTGAGTGATGAAGCTCGACCTTCCACTTTTTCAATCATACCAAAAATTCAGGGTTTTTTGGTGTAAAATCTCCTCATTTTTACATCTGGATAAGTAATATATTTGATTAATACTGAATAGGCCAATAGAAACATAGTTGTGGGCTAGATCCAATAGTTTTAAGGTTCTACTTAGATTGTTTCTTAGCTAACCATTACATGGAATAAGAAGAACTCATAGGATATACTCATAAAGCAATAGTATTATTCCCTTTCCACACCTGCTCAAATGCTTTTAGGAGGCTAGTACTTCCTCTAAACTTGAATAAAGCCCTAGAATTGGGTCTTATCTTTTCCTGTCATTCTCTGATAATAAAAGCACTACAGCCTTTTTAGTCCCTAGGAAAGTAGTCTTCCAAAAATAATCAATGCTATATATTTTATGTAAAGTTGAGTATTTTTATCCTCCTCACAGTTTGGCTTGCTTAACTAAACTGCTTCTACAATCTCCATGTGTTATAATGTTTGCAAAGTGTGCCACAATATTTTCCCTCTGTATCCATACTCCTCATAGACCATAGGTTACACTTGTGAACTGCTTTGGGCAATAGGACAGTATGCTATGCAAATAAAGAGTTAAAAGTAGTTGTGTATTGAGGCTTACCCTCTTTTGGCTGCTTTTGGAAACACTGTAACCATCTCCATGTGAATGTGTCAGGAATAACCTGCTGGATAATGAGAGATATTATGGCAAAGTCATCGTTTGCCTTGGCTGACTTCAAGCCAACTGCCAACCATGTAAGACTGGCTATCCTAGATTATCCAGTCCTAGCCAAGCTACCAACTGAACTCTAATATTAGCCATGCCAGCTCACACAAGGAAAACTACCAAAGTTACACTTCAGTTCATGAGAAATCAATGTTTATTGTTTTAACCCACTAAGTTGTAGGGTGGTTATACACCAAGAGCCTACTGATACTCTCCAAAGTTAAGATTGTAGTCAAGTGCAAATATAAAAAGCACAAAAGTTCTTACTTAGGCAAATGTTGAAGGCTTACCCTTTTCCTCCTGCTTCCTTTAGTGGGCTCCCTGATAGATCTCTCCTACTGCAACTCTCAGGATGTTAGATAGTATTTCTCCTTACAACGACTGTTTAATACCTCTACCCCTACTGCCATCTCGTTAATTTTTCTGCATCTGAGAGGCCATTTCCATATTCATTCTGCCAATCTGTTTTGCCTCTGGCACAGACTTCTAGGCCAGCATCTTTTAAAAACAATCTTCAGCCATTAGTCTAACCACAGATTCCAGGACTAGTCCCTGAAAATCATGCACCTTTGGAGTAAGTGTATGGAGGTATGTAATTATTTCCCAAACATGACCAAGCCAGGCAGCCTCAAGCCACTTCAGCCTACCTTGAATACTTTTTTTTTTTACAATTGACAGTTTAAAACCAATTCAATGTGTCCCAAAATTACAAGGGATAAATATAACATCTCTAAGTAGTTTCTTCTTCTTAGATCAAGGTTAGAGGAAAGAAGTATATCATTCAAGATGAGGGAATGGGGCTTCCCTGGTGTTGCAGTGGTTGAGAGTCCACCTGCCGATGCAGGGGACACGGGTTCGTGCCCCGGTCTGGGAGGATCCCACATGCCACGGAGCGGCTGGGGCCGTGAGCCATGGCCGCTGAGCCTGCGCGTCCGGAGCCTGTGCTCCGCAACGGGAGAGGCCACAACAGTGAGAGGCCCACGTACCGCAAAAAAAAAAAAAAAAAAAAAAAAATGAGGGAATGGAGCACGGTAGAAACTCTCAAAATAAATTCTGCCACAATGTTACCACTGCCCTCCCTATTTTCAACCATGTTATACCCTTGATGTGAGGGTAGGAGCTGTCAAACCAGATTTTGAATATGTTCTTTTCCTCTCCTGCATAGAAAATCTAGCACCTCAATTTATTATCATGTGGTCTCCAAATCTGAGAAAGAGAGAACTGTATTTTAAAATTCTGTTATATCCTAAAAGCTTATCCACTAATTGGCAAAACTCATATCTTTTGGCTTAAACATGTGTACAAATCATCTACCTCAAATCAAAATACTATATTGAAAAAAAAAATCAATGAGTGTATAATTGTCAGAGTCCAATGCATGGTTCATAATTATCACTTTAATATTTCCCATATGTTTTGCTATAATGCTTTTGGAAAGTTTGACATAATTAAAATTTCAAACACAACTACTATATTTACAAATTAATAAACATCAGCTTATGTGTGAGATTATGAATTGTAACCACAAGTAAAATATACTAAGTTTTTTTCAGTCATTTGCAATTGACCTGAAAATGCAATTACCCTCTTGGAGATTATGTTATCAGGGAGAAAGGGCTTGATCATTGAGGCCAGGAACGCTTATCTTGCATTCTGTTTCTCAGTCGTTAACTGTGCCATTTTAGCCGAGTCACTTTAAGGGATTATCATAAAGATTAAAAATAACAATAGATTATGTTACACAATTTTCATCCACCTCTGTTATCCAGAAGTAAAATATGGAATGTGAATGATCAGCTTCCCAGTTCAAACTTAGAAGCGGTTTTCTCTGAACTGTGCAAAAATCCCCACTGTAAGAACTGCTCTGCTGTCTCTCTGGGATGGAAAGCATATAGAACAGAGATCCTACCCAAGCCCTTATGATGGGGCCCCCAAGGTAAGCTATCCTGTGCTTCGAAGAGAATGAGCTTTTGACTACCAATGGCTGGGGGAGTTGGACAAAGCCTTACCTGTCCCAAGAACTCCATATCAATGCCATAATCTTAGCCTCATCATGATACAACAAACCTACAAGACCCGTACTTGAAAATAAGCCATAAAACCCCTTCAGGATTAAATAACTCATTGACTTCTTTGTCATTACACCACTAATCTCCATACTACAGAAAGTACCAACCATAGAAGGCATTTCTTAAACTACTATTTGCAGATTACTCCAAGAAACATTACTACTTAAATGCAAAAAACTTGCAAACATAGTTTATAACTATATTGATAAAGTAATGACTATGAAAGTTAGGATTTTAAGTAAATTGAACTGGGAACAATATGAATAAATTTTGTTTTATGAGCTCTTTGATTGAAAGAGTCAGGTATGAGTGTAATCTTATTTAGCAGGTTGTTACAGCTGTCAGTGTGGAAGTAGGTTTCTGGCCAAATGGATAGCTTTATTATTGATAAATTTGTTTAACTCTTACTTATTTTAAGGTGCCCAGATGCTCTAGCAATACATGGTAAAATATATTTTAGATGGATAAATACATGAAACCTAATGCAATAAGCTGCATATGCAAGAAATAATTAAACCAGAACAAGTGCTATAGCAGATAAATCAATGCAGGTACAGCACTTAATTTGTGAGACAAATGGTTGTGGTCAACAGAGTCAAAAAGTGCAGAAAGCTACCATAATAACAACAGGGAATAATTCCCCTGCCATATATCCACACAAGCAGCAGACCAGACACAAGAAAGTGCTTTCTAAAGAATTTTTGCCTAAAGTGAAATTGGGCATTTGAATATTTAGATGTAACCTCATCTGAATTTCAACGTATAAAATTGTTAGTTGTACAAAGAATAAGAATGAATTCCTTAGACACACCTAGGTTCATTGCTGCATTCTACACTGTGATAGTACTTTTCTAAATTTCGTTTTAGTCATCTCTAAGACAGGAAGAATCTTGGACTGAAACAAATCTATTGAATAATGATAATCTAATGATAAACAAATGAATAATACAGAATTTAAATAATATTTGAATTTTTAAAAAATAACTATTTAATAATAAATGAGGAAAGCACTGGATCATTTTTAGTAACATACATGAAAAGCTTGTACTTCAGATTTTTAAATAATTTTGCATCATTATGTACATGATGCAAATGTTTAGAGCAGATATTCTGTAATAAAAGTTTGATTTTAAAATACATATTACTTTTAAAATACTTCATCTGATAAATTACTGTGCTTGTTAGAACTGTGGCTATAAAGATTTTAATACATTTTTAAGCCTGAAATTTATTTTCCAACCACAATGGATAATTATTGTTTTTTTTTAGAACTATGTTATTGGTATTTTATGTAAGCAAATATTTTATCCAGTGAAGAGTTAGTAAAGGAACACTCCACTTTCGTGTCTGTTTTAAGTTGTATTTTTTTAATAAAAAAATACTGTATCATACTATAATCCTAAAGGACAATGATTAGTTTGCCACATAGAATTAAAAAAAAAAAACCATAATTTTCATTTTAGGCTGAGATGCACTAGCATAAATGGAAAACTCCTGGGACCACAGCCTTAGGGAGCCCAACACTTTCATCAGGTTTTCACAGTAAAGAGTTGACAAAGATCACCTATGGCTCTGATGGGAGAGAGGAACAACAATCATTGTGAAATAGAACCAGAGCACATTTCATAAGAAAAGTCCTTCTCTCTAAGGGTGAAGGCTTTAGCAGAGTCTTATCCCACCTGGGTAAAAGGCGATCCTCCTACCGCACCACTTCCTGTATCACCTAAAGTGGGGAAAGGGGGCTAATAAAGTCTTGTAAAGGTCACATGCCAGGTCCCCTGAAATAATTAGATTTAATTATGATTATAGAATGCTTACCCTCCTCTCCACTATCAAACAAACAAGGCTCTAGCATAGTAATAGTGGATCACAGCTAAAAGAACTTTATTCATAATTTTGGAAACAAGCACTTAGAAAAACCCAAAGTCAATAGGGGAAAACAAATGAAAATTACACTAGAGGAATTTGAAGTCTTTGGTATATATAACTACAGCAAACATTAAACACAGGTCAAATTCTAGCCAGATTAACTTAAAATTTTAACTAAAGCCCAGTTCCTATTACCCAATATATCATGCCCAGATTTCAACAAAACACTACAAGGCATGCTAAAGGACAAGCAAAATCATGGTCTGAAGAGACCAGGCAAGCATCAGACCAGATTCATGAGACAAATGGTGGAATTTTCAGACACGAAATTTAAAATTACCCTGATTAACATGTTGAGGGCTCAAATGGAAAAAGTAGACAACATACAAGAACATATGGGCTGAAAGGAGAAAGATGGAAATTCTAAGAGTTTAAAGGAAATAGTAGAGAAAAAAGTATCAGAAACCAAAGAATGCCTTTGATGGGCTCATCAGTTCACTAGAAACTAATGAGGAAATAATCAGTGAGCTTGAATACAGACTCATAGAAACTTACCAAACTAATGAAATTCGAAGTGCTAAAAAATGATAAAGAAGGTGGAGGAAGAGGAAGAAGAAGAAAGAGAAACAGAAGGGAACATCCAAACATCCAAGAACTACAGAACATCAAGAACTACTATTTACAGGGCAAATTTTAATGTGTAATATATATGTAACTGGAATATTAGGGGAGAAGATAGAAATGAGAAGAAATATTTGAATAATGGCCCAGAAATTTCCAAAATAGACAGAAAACAAACCAGAGATCCAGGAAGCTCAGAGAACATCAAGCAGGATAAATATCAAAAGGCACACCCAGGCATATCATATTCAAACCAGAATACCAAAGATAAAGAGGAAATTTTTAAAAAATGAAATAACTTTAGGACAATAAGAACAAGAATTATATCGAACTCCTTATCAGAAACCATGCAAACAAGAAGAAAGTAAAAAATTTAAATATTAAAGAAAAAACTTTTAATTTTTTCCACTATATCTTATTTAAACTCTTATCCTTGGCAAAAACAATTCTTTCATCATTTAAGAGAAAACAGACATATCAACTGAAAACAGAAATACAAATATGTGAGAATAAAGTTAATTTTTTCTATTCATTGTTTTTCCTTTTTTAATCTGTCCTTTGTTAAATTTCTGTCTCTTTTTTCTGCTAAGCAGAGGTACACTGGCAATCTACTCAAGGAAGAAGAATCTTAATACAGCTTTTGGTACATATTCTTTCAAAACTTCATTGAAGAAATGTCATCACAAAAAAGAAAAAAAAAAAAAAAACCTGGCCTCTTTATGTTTTGGATAAAGGAGCTATTCCACATTTTAGCATCCTGTCCTCCCTCCAAAGAATTGTTGATTTGAACTTTAGCAGTAAATGGCATTCTAATCTTGTTGCCATAGATATATTAGAGCTTTTGACAGGTTATTGCTTTGTGTTAGGTTCTGTCACTGAGGGAAATGTTCTTGTCTGGGGAAGAAAATACCTGCCAGGAGCAGACAGGGGCTTAACATGGTGTCAGCATTGTGGAAAAGTCAACATTTCTCTGTAGTTCACTGCAAGACTAACAAAAATGAAAGGCAAGTCTAATAGAGTTATAGCCAAGGACAAAGTAATGGAGGCAAAAGGAGGGCTGGGTTCATGAAATAAATTAATTCCCTTGTGTATTATATTTGTTAGGGCTGCCATAACAAACTACCACAGATTGGGTGGTATAAACAATAGTAGCTTATTGTCTGACAGCTCTGGAGTCCAAGATCAAGGTGTCAGCAGGGTTTGTTCCTTCTTAGAGCTGTCAAAGAATCTGTTCCAAGCCTCTCTCCTTGGCTTGTAGATGGCCATCTTTTCCTTATGTCTTCCAATTATCTTCCCTCTATACTTTTCTCTGTGTCCAAATTTCCCCTCCATAAGGACACTAGTCATATTGTATGAGGGCCCACCCTAACAACCTCACTTTAGATTAATTACCTCTGTAAAACCCCTATCTCCAAATAAGGTCACATTTTTAGGTACTAGGGGTTATGCATTCAACATATGAATTGGTGGGAACATGACTCAATTTGCAGCACTCTGAAACATGGATAGTTATTTTATCCAGAGTTTCCTCAAGCTGGTCACTCTTACCAATATATTCAAGTTATGTATGAGATTTAAGTAATTAGCCAAGAAAATTACAGTTAATAATTTATTAAAGATCTGTGAAAAGAAAAATATTGGTCAAAATTGTAACCCTACTTTGGTTAATGGAACATCTGGAAGCACTTATAATTTTGAATTTAAAGGCAAATCTTACGGAATGGCCTGTTTTATCTTTTGCCCTAAATCTGCAGTTCAGTACACTCTCAATCAGGATAATATTTTTGCTATGGATTGGGCTACAAGGAGCATATACAGCTGTTAGGCTTGTTTTGAAACAATTACGAAACGTAATGTAATTCCAACTGACCTCTGTGAATCACTAAAATCATTTTGTTTAATATTGTAATAAAGGACTCTCACTTTTGGACAAAAAGAACTGGGTTTTTCCCTCCTTCCTGAAATAACTAAAATATCAGCTATGGAAAAAATGGAAAATATTTCTCAGGGCATTGAAGCAATGTAGAATATTTTTCCCTTGAGAAATGGATCACATGAAAAGATATTCAACATTATTACTCATTAGGGAAATAAAAATCAAAACCACAGTAAAATATCACTTTACGTCCACTAGGATGGCATAAATCAAAAAGACAGACAATAATAAGTATTGACAAGGATATGGAAAATTTTAAACCCTTAAGCATTGATGATGGAAATGTAAAATGCTACAGCCACTTTGGAAAATAGTTTGGCAGTTCCTCAAATGTTAAACACAGAGTTATTATATTACCCAGCAATTCTGCTCCTAGGTATCTACCAAGAAATTAAAACATACATCCACATACAAACCTATACCAAATATTCATAACAGCATTGTTTATAAACTCAAAACTAGATTATCCAAATTTATTCTACTGATGAAACAGAAAATGTTGTATATCCCTATAGCAAAATATTGAGTAATTAAAAACAATGAATTACTGTTACATTTACAGCATAGATGAATCTTGAAAACATTATGCTAAATGAAGTAAGCTAGTAATAAAATATTACCTATTTTATGAATCCAGTTAAATGAAATGTCCAGAACAGGTCAATCTAAGAGGCAATGTAGATTAGTAGTTTCCTAGGGCTAAGGATGGAGTTGGTAAACAACTTCTATATATGTAAAATTTTTTTAGAGAGAGGAAAAAATTTCTAACGTTAGATTACATTGATAATTCTTTGAATATAAAAACCATTCACATAACTCTGAATATACTTAACACCACTGAACTGTATGTTTTGAATTGATACATTTCATGATAATTATATCTCAATAAAACTGTTATAAAAGAGTGGAAAATTAAACTTGAAATATAGAAATTAGTAGAAAAATAAATCAATAATTATAATTCTGTTTGTTCAAGAATATAAAATGATTTAGCATGTTAAGAAGAGACATCAAAATTATAGAAAAATAAATACCCAAAATGAAGGCTAGAAAATACATTGTCTAACATCAAAAATACACTGGATGAAATTAACAGCAGATTAGACATTATGGAATATTATCGTATTTGAAGATTTAACAATAGAAATAAAAAATAGAAAAACATCGGGGGAAAAAATAACAGCATCAGTGAACTCTGGGAGAACATCAAGCATCTAAACACATGTGTGTTAAAGTCACTGAATTAAAGGGATGATGAAAACTATTTAAATAAAGGCCAAAATTTTTCTAAATTTTATGAAAAAATATGTATATATACACACAGATATAAGAAGTTAAAGAAACTTAGGCATAAGAAACATGAAGAAACTACACCTATGCATATCGCAAGTAAACTGCTTCAAACCAATAATAATGATAATTTATAATACAATTTATAATCTAATACACCAACAGCTAAGATAAAACAGAGGCAACATTAAATGCAGACAAGGATGAAGATAAAAATGTATCTCTCAAGGATGCAGATAAAACTCTCCAGCCCAGCTACTCTGGAAGTTAGTTTAGCAGCATCTTTAAAAATTAAACCTACATTTACCATATAACTCAGCAATTGCACTCCTGGACATTTATTCCAGAGAAATGAAAACATGCATCACCAGAAAACTCTCTACACAATTGTTCATAGTACCTTTATACGTTAATAGCCAAAAACTGGAAACAACCACGTCCCTCAGTAAGGGAATGGTTAAACCAACTATTGTACATCCATACTGTAGATACTACTTAGCAATAAACAGAATTGAATTATTGATACACACAAACTTAGATGGATCTGAAGTGCATTACGAGCGAAAAAAGACAATCTCAAAAGGTCACATACAGTGTGATTCCACTTATACAATATTCTTAAAATGACAAAATTATATAAATGGAAAGCAGATTTGTGGTTGGCAAGGGTGGCCAATGGTGGGAGTGGGGGATGGGTATGACCATAAAGGAGTATGGAGGGAAATCTTTGTGGTGAAATAGTTTTGTATCTTGATTGTGGTAGTGGTTACATGAATCTACACATATGATAAAATGACACAGAACTATACACAGAAATTAGACCAATGTCAGATTCTTTTTGATACTGTACTATATACCTTTCACCTAGTTTCCCGCAGTAGTTACACAGGACCTCTTTGTACTATCTTTGCAATTTCCTGTGAACATATAATTATTTCAAAATTAAAAAAAAAAAACCATTTTCATTTCAGTGGGAACCTTCCCCAGGTAGATGCTGACCCTTCTGCCTGGGCAAAAGGGTCATATGGAGCCAAACTGAATCCAGCCCACAGTGAGGAGCTAAGTCCAGATCAGGTCCTCCTGGATCAGTTGACCCATAGAAGCATAAGGGAAAATAAATAGTTATTGTTTGAAGCCACTGAGCTTTGGAGTGGTTTGTTTTGCAGCACTAGTCTGACAATAGCTAACTAATATATGCCCACTTGCCTCGCTTCCTCTCTATAGCCCTAAAAAGGATGGATGTCTGTCATTGTTGACTGTGGCAGAAACAGCTAGATGTCCTTCAACATCTGTTCTACCCTTCTGTCACCCCAGAGTAATGGTATCTTTGATTTTTATCTGGCCATATGGCTATCTGAATTAAGACTACATTTCCAACCTCTCTTGTAATTAGGTGTGGCCATGCAACTAAATTCTGACCAATGGGATGTAAGAGAAAAGGGCCACATGACACATCTGGGAAATTTCTCTAAGAAAGAACTGACTTTCTTGCTTCTTCACCTTTCTCACAGATTGGAATGCAGAAGAAATGGCTGAAGCTCAAGCAATCTTGTTGGATATGTGGTAAAAGCTACATTTTGAAAATGGCAAGGCAACAGAATAGAGAAATTAGGTTTCCTGTTTTGATCACGGAGATGCCATACCAGTCCAAGCCTGCTTATTTCTGAATTTCCCTTATCTGAGAGTGATGTAAACTTTTACCTTATGTTTTCTGTCATTCACAACAGAACTCAGTCTTTATTGCATGGCTTCTTATTTGGGCTACCCTTTCTCATGAGCTTATCCTGTCAAACCAACAATGCTAAGCACCATATGTTTTATAACCATTAAATAATTATTTATTAGGCAGGGTGATAATGCTTAGGAAAGAGTAAGGAGCAAGACAGATATGCTCCCTGCCCTCGAGGGCTTTGGGAGAAAAAGAAAAAGAGAGAGAGAGAGAGAGAGAAAATCTTAAAAGCAGCTAGAGCAACATAAACACAATCCCTACAGAAAATCAAAAAGAAAGATGACAGCAGATTTCTTGTTTAAAAAAAAAAAAGCAAGCTGGAAGACAGTGGAGAAACATCTTTAAAATACTTCAAAAATAAAAACTCCCAACCAAGAATCCCTTAGCCAGCAAAAATATCTTTCAAAAATAAAGGCTTTTAAAGATATACAAAATGCCAAATACGGCAAATGAGTTAGAAGCCAGCACACATATACTATAAAAATATTAAAGGAAGTCTTTGAAGCAAAAAGATAACCATACTAATAGAAACCAAGATGTACACAAGGTAATAAGGAGCAATGAAACTGGTAACTATGTGGATAAATATAATTTTTTATAATCTCTTCAAAATATAATTGTCTAAACAAAAACAACAATGCATTGTGGGTTTTAAAACAGAGAGAGAAGTAAAACCTGTTGACAACAACAGCATAAAATCCATGAGGGGAAAAATAGAAGCATACTGTTGCAATAATGTCCTTAAAATTTATATGAGATAGCACAATATTAATTGAAGGTAGACTGTGATAATTTTCTTTGGTTTTTTTTCTATTTATTGTCTTTTTTTGCTGTAAAATATACATAGGATTTACCATCTTAACTTTTTTTTTTAATTTAACCTCTTTATTGGAGTGTAATTTCTTTATAATGCTTGGTTAGTTTCTGCAGCATAACAAAGTGAATCAGCTGTATGTATACATATAGCCCCATATCCCCTTTCACTTGCGTCTCCCTCCCACCTTCCCTATTCCAACCCTCTAGGTGGACACAAACACCAAGGTGATCTCCCTATGCTATGAAGCTGCTTCCCACTAGCTAGCTGTTTTACATCAGTAATGCATATATGTCAATGTTACTCTCTCCCTTCATCCCAGCTTACCCTTCCCTCCCTGTGTCCTCAAGTCCATTCTCTATGTCTGCATCTTTATTCCTGTAGTGCTCTGAGGTTCATCACAACATTTTATTTATTTATTTTTTTAAGATTCCATATATATGTGTTAGCATACAGTATTTGTTTTTCTCTTTCTGACTTACTTCACTCTGCATGACAGACTCTAGGTCCACCCACCTCATTACAAATAGTTCAATTTTGTTTCTTTTTACGGCTGAGTAATATTCCACTGTATATGTATGTGCCACATCATTTTCCATTCATCTGTTAATGGACACTTAGGTTGCTTCCATGTCCTGGCTATTGTAAATAGTGCTGCAATGAACATTGTGGTACATGACTCTTTTTGAATTACGGTTTTCTCAGGATAAATGCCCAGTAGTGGAATTGCTGGGTCATATGGTAGCTCTATTTTTAGATTTTTAAGGAACCTCCATACTGTTCTCCATAGTGGCTGTATCAATTTACATTCCTACCAACAGTGCAAGAAGTTTCCCTTTTCTCCACACCCTCTCCAGCATTTATTGTTTGTAGATTTTTTGATGATGGCCATTCTGACCGGTGTGAGGTGATACTTCATTGTAGTTTTGATTTGCATTTCTCTAATGATTAGTGATGTTGAGCATCCTTTCATGTGTTTGTTGGCAATCTGTATATCTTCTTTGGAGAAATGCCTCTTTAGGTCTTCTGCCCAATTTTGGATTGGGTTGTTTGATTTTTTGATTTGAGCTGCATGAGCTGCTTGTATATTTGGGAGATTAATCCTTTGTCAGTTGCTTCATTTGCAAATATTTTCCCCCATTCTGAGGGTTGTCTTTTTGTCTTGTTTATGGTTTCCTTTGCTGTGTAAAAGCCTTTAAGATTCATTAGGTCCCATTTATTTTTGTTTTAATTTCCATTTCTCCAGGAGACGGGTCAAAAAGGATTTTGCTGTGATTTATGTCAAAGAGGAAGTGTCCCCATGTCTTCCCAATCCCCACATAGTTTAGCTAATGGGGAGCCATGACAGGAGGTCAGAGGGTGAGGGTGTTCCTATCCCTGAGCCTTCGACCAGGCCACCTCAGATGGCTGAATCTTCAAGTGTCAGACTGTGCCTCTGAAGTTGGCCCTCTCTCTCTCCACACGAGTCTCCTTCCAGGTTTCTATCCCGTTTTTTTACCTCTTCCTACAGCTGGTAAGAGTGAGGCTGATACTATGGGTACCTGCACCATCACTTATGGTGCCCTGATTGCCAAACCTGTCTAAATGTCTTTCTGTGAATAAACCACTCCCTATGTTTTCCTCTAAGAGTTTTATAGTGTTTGGCCCAACATTTAGACCTTTAATCCATTTTGAGTTTATTTTTGTGTATGGTGTTAAGAAGTGTTCTAATTTCATTCTTTTACATGTAACTGTCCAGTTTTCCCAGCACCATTTATTGAAGAGACTATCTTTTCTCCATTGTATATTCTTGCCTCCTTTATCAAAGATAAGGTGACCATATGTGCGTGGGTTTATCTCTGGGCTTTCTATCCTGCTCCATTGATCTATATTTCTGTTTTTGTGCCAGTACCATACTGTCTTGATTACTGTATCTTTGCAGTATAATCTGAAGTCAAGGAGAGTGAGTCCTCCAGTTCCATTTTTCTTTCTCAAGATTGCTTTTGTTATTCAGGGTTTTTTGTGTTTCCATATAAATTGTGAAATCTTTTGTTCTAGTTCTGTGAAAAATGACATTGGTAGCTTCATGGGGATTGCACTGAATCTGTAGATTGCTTTGGGTAGTATAGTCATTTTCACAATATTGATTCTTCCAATCCAAGAACATGTAATATCTATCTGTTTGTATCATCTTTAAATTCTTTCATCAGTGTCTTATAAATTTCTGCATATAGGTCTTCTGTCTCCTTAGGTATGTTTATTCCTAGGTATTTTATTCTTTTTGCTGCAATGGTAAATGGGATTATTTCTTAATTTCTCTTTCAGATTTTTCATCATTAGTGTATAGGAATGCAAGAGATTTCTGGGCATTAATTTTGTATCCTGCTACTACACCAGATTCATTGCTTAGCTCTAGTAGTTTTCTGTTAGCATCTTTAAGTTTCTCTATGTACAGTATCATGTCATCTGCAAACAGTGATAGTTTTAATTCACCTTTTCTGATTAGGGTTTTTTATTTCCTTTTCTTCTCTGATTGCTGTAGCTAAAACTTCCAAAACTATGTTAAAGAACAGTGGTGAGAGTGGGCAACTTTCTGTTGTTCCTGACCTTAGAGGAAATGTTTTCAGTTTTTCACACTGAGAATGATCTTGGCAGTGGGTTTGTCATACATGGACTTTATTATGTTGACGTAGCTTCCCTCTATGCCTACTTGCTGGAGAGTTTTTATCATAAATGGGTGTTGAATTTTTAAAAAAAATTTTTTCTGTATCTATTGAGATGATCATATGGTTTTTATCCTTCAATTTGTTAATATGGTGTATCACATTGACTGATTTGCATATATTGAAAAATCTTTACATTCCTGGGATAAACCCCACTTGATCAGGGTGTATGATCCTTTTAATGTGCTGTTGGAGTCTGTTTGATAGTATTTTGTTGAGGATTTTTGCATCTATGCTCATCAGTGATATTGTCCTCTTGTTTCCTTTGTGACATCTTTGTCTGGTTTTGGTATCAGGGTGATGGTGGCCTTGTAGAATGAGATTGAGACTGTTCCTCCCTGTGCTATAGTTTAGAAGAGTTTGAGAAGGATAGCTGTTAGCTGTTCTCTAAATGTTTGATACAATTCACCTGTGAAGTTATCTGGTCCTGGGCTTCTGTTTGTTGGAATATTTTTAATCACAGTTTCAGTTTCAGTGCTTGTGACTGTTCTGTTTATATTTTCTATTTCTTCCTGGTTCAGTCTCAGAAGGTTGTGCTTTTCTAAGAATTTGTCCATTTCTTCCACGTTGTCTATTTTATTGGCATACAGTTGCTTAATCTCTTATGATCCTTTGTATTTCTGCAGTGTCAGTTGTTAGTTCTCCTTTTTTATTTCTAATTCTACTGATTTGAGGCTTCTTCCTTTTTTTCTTGGTGAGTCTGGCTAATGGTTTATCAATTTTGTTTATCTTCTCAAAGAACCAGCTTTTAGTTTTATTGATCTGTGCTATAATTTCCTTCATTTCTTTTTCATTTATTTCTGATCTGATCTTTATGATTTCTTTATTTCTGCTAAATTTGGGAATTTTTGTTCTTCTCTCTCTAATTCTTTTGGTGTAAGGTTAGGTTGTTTATTTGAGATGTTTCTTGCTTCTTGCGGTAGGACTGTATTGCTATAAATTTCCCTCTTAGAGCTGCTTTTGCCACATCCCATAGGGTTTGGGTCGTCGTGTTATCATTGTCATTTGTGTCTAGGTAATTTTTGATTTCCTCTTTGATTTATTCAGTGATCTCTTGGTTATTTAGAAGTGTATTGTTTAGCCTCCACGTTTGTATTTTTTACAGTTTGTTTCCTGGAATTGATATCTAGTCTCATAGCATTGTGGTTGGAAAAGATACTTGATATGATTTCAATTTTCTTAAATTTACCAAGGCTTGATTTGTGACCCAAGATATGATCTATCCTGGAGAATGTTCCATGAGCGCTTGAAAAGAAAGTGTATTCTGTTGTTTTTGGATGGAATGTCCTATCAATGTCAATTAAGTTCATCTAGTTTAATGTGTCATTTAAAGCCTGTGTTTCCTTATTTATTTTCATTTTGAGTGATCTGTTCATTGGTGAAAGTGGGGTGTTAAAGTCCCCTACTATGATTGTGTTACTGTTGATTTCCCCTTTTATGGCTGTTAGCATTTGCCTTATGTATTGAGTTGCTCCTTTGTTGAGTGCATAAATATTTACAATTGTTATGTCTTTTTCTTGGATTGATTCCTTGATCATTATGTAGTGTCCTTCTTTGTCTCTTGTAATAGTCTTTATTTTAAAGTCTATCTTGTCTGACGTGAGAATGGCTACTCCAGTTTTTTTTTTTTTTTTTTTTTTTTTTTGCGGTATGTGGGCCTCTCACTGTTGTGGCCTCTCCCGTTGTGGAGCACAGGCTCCAGATGCGCAGGCTCAGTGGTCATGGCTCACGGGCCCAGCCGGTCTGCCACATGTGGGATCTTCCTGGACCAGGGCACAAACCCGTGTCCCCTGCATCGGCAGGTGGACTCTCAACCACTGCGGCACCAGGGAGCCCTCCAGCTTTCTTTTGATTTCCATTCGCATGGAATATCTTTTGCCATCCCTTCATTTTCTGTCTGTATGTGTCCCTATGTCTGAAGTGTGTCTCTTGTAGACAGTATATATACGGGTCCTGTTTTTGTATCCATTCAGCCAGTCTGTTTCTTTTGGTTGGAGCATTTAATCCATTTAGATTTAAGGTAATTATCAATATGTATGTTCCTATTACCATTTTCTTAATTGTTTGGGCCTTGTTATTGTAGGTCTTTTCCTTCTCTTGTGTTTCCTGCCTAAAAAGTTCCTTTAGCATTTTTTGTAAAGGTGGTTTGGTAGTGCTGAATTTTCTTATCTTTTACTTGTCTGTAAAGGTTTTAATTTCTCTGTCGAATCTGAATGAGATCCTTGCTGGGTAGAATAATCTTGATTGTAGGTTTTTCCCCTTCATCACTTTAAATATGTCCTGTCACTCCTTTTTAGCTTGCAGAATTTCTGCTGAACAGTCAGTTGTTAACCTTATGGGGATTCCCTTGTATGTTATTTGTTGCTCTTCGCTTGCTGCTTTTAATATTTTTTCTTTGTATTTCATTTTTGATAGTTTGAATAATATGTGTCTTGGTGTATTTTTCCTTGGATTTATCCTGTATGGGTCTCTCTGTTCTTCCTGGACTTGATTGACTATTTCCTTTCCCATGTTAGGGAAGTTTTCAACTATTATCTGTTCAAATATTTTCTAAGACCCTTTCTTTTTCTCTTATTGTAGGACCCTTATAATTCGAATGTTGGTGCATTTAATGTTGGTCCAGAGGTCTCTGAGACTGTCTTCAATTCTTTTCATTATTTTTTCCTTAATCTGCTCTGTGGTAGTTATTTACCCTATTTTATCTTCCAGGTCACTTATCCATTCTTCTGCCTCAGTTATTCTGCTATTGCTTCCTTCTAGAGAATTTTAAATTTCATTTAATGTGCTGTTCATCATTGTTTGTTTGCTCTTTAGTTCTTCTAGGTCCTTGTTAAGTGTTTCTTGTATTTTCTTCATTCTATTTCCAAGATTTTGTATCATCTTTTCTATCAATACTCTGAATTCTTTTTCAAGTAGACTGCCTATTTTCTCTTCATTTGTTAGGTCTTGTGAGTTTTTACCTTCCTCCTTCATGTGCTGCATATTTCTCTGTCTTTTCATTTTGTTTAACTTACTGTGTTCGGGGTCTCCTTTTTGCAGGCTGCAGTTCTGTAGTTGCCATTGTTTTTGGTGTCTGCTTCCAGTGGGTAATGTGGTTCAGTGGCTTGTGTAGGCTTACTGATGGAGGGGACTGGTGCATGTGTTCTGGGGGGTGGGTCTGGATCTTGTCTTTCTGGTGGTCAGGACCACATCCGGTGGTATGTTTTGGGTTGTCTGTGAACTTAGTATGATTTTAGGCAGCCTCTCTAATGGGTAGGGTTGTGTTCCTGTCTTGCTAGTTGTTTGGCATGGGCCGTCCAGCACTGAAGCTTGCTGGCTGTTGGGTGGAGCTTGGTCTTATGGTTGAGACAGAGATCTCTGGGAGAGCTTTAGCGAATTGATATTATGTGGGGCTTGGAAGTCTCTGGTGGTCCAATGTCCTTAACTTGGCTCTCCCACTTCAGAAGCTCAGACCCGACACCAGGTCAGAGCACCAAGACCCTTTCAGCCACATGGCTCAGAAGAAATACTAAAAACTATAGTAAGATGAACATAAAAATCAGAAACAAATCAGTCGCAGACAGCAAACCCCAAATCTACAGTTGTTCCCAAAGTCCACTGCCTCAATTTTGGGATGATTCATTGTCTATTCAGGTATTCCACAGATGCAGGGTACATCAAGTTGATTGTAGGGATTTAATACCCTGCTCCTGAGGTTGCACGGAGTAATTTCCCTTTCTCTTTTTTGTTTGCACAGCTCCTGGGGTTCAGCTGTGGTTTTGGCCCTACCTCTGCATGTATGTCACCCTCAGGCATCTGGTCTCTGCCCTTACAGGAGGGGGTTAAAGCAGCGGCTGATTAGGGGGCTCTTGCTCACTCATGCCGGGGAGAGGGAGGGTTACAGTAGTTATAATTGTAATGCAGGGTGAGCCTGCACCGGCAGAGGCCAGCGTGACGTTGCAACAGCCTGAGGTGCGCCATGTGTTCCCTCAGGGAAGTTGTCGTCCCTGGATCACGGGACCCTGGCAGTGGCAGGCTGCACAGGCTCCCAGGGGAGGGAGGTATGGATAGTGACCTGTGCTTGCACACAGGCTTCTTGGTGGCTGCAGCAGCAGCCTTAGCATTTCATGCTCATCTCTGGTGTCTGCACTGATGGCCGCAGCTTGCTCCCATCTCTGGAGCTCATTTAGGTGATGCTCTGAATCCCCTCTCCTCGTGCATGCCAAAACAATGGTCTCTTGCCTCTTAGGCAGTTCCAGACAATTTCCCGGACTGCCTCCCAGCTAGCTGTGGCTCACTAGCCCCCGTCAGGCTGTGTCTACGTAGCCAACCCTAGTTCTCTCCCTGGGATCTGACCTCTGAAGCCGGAGCCTCAGCTCCGAGCCCCGACCCTCCCTGGCAGGTGAGCAGACAAGCCTCTCACGCTGGTGAGTTCTGGTCAGCACTGATCCTCTGTGTGGGAATCTCTACACTTTGCTCTCTGCACCCCTGCTGCTGTGGTCTCCTCCATGGCTCTGAAGCTTCCTCCCTGCCCCCTCCCTCCACCCCGTCTCTGCCAGTGAAGGGGCTTCCTAGTGTGTGGAAACTTTTCCCACTTCACAGCTCCCTCCCAGAGGTGCAAGTCCCATCTCTATTCTTTTGTCTCTGTTTTTTCTTTTTTCTTTTGCCCTACCCAGGTACATGGGGAGATTTTGCATTTTGGGAAGTCTGAGGTCTTCTGCCAGTGTTCAATAGGTGTTTTGTAGGAGTTGTTCCACATGTAGATGTATTTTTGATGTATTTGTGGGGAGGAAGGTGTTCCTGACATCTTACTCCTCTGCCATCTTGAAGGTCCCTGACTGTGATAATTTTAAAATTTATATTATAAACCTTAAGTCAACATAAACAGTTATAACCCTAAAGATGTGTATCTAATAATCAGAGAAAATGGAATCATATATAATATTCAATTAATCCAAAAAAAGGCAGAAAGAGGAAAATGTAACAACAAGAATAGATGGTACACATGAAAAACATTTAGCAACATGGTATATTTAAATCCAACTATATCAATAATCACATTGTATGTAAATGGTTAAACTCAAGAAAACACACACACACATTGCCACAAACTAAAGGCAAGACTCAACTATATGCTACCTACAAGAAACCTACTTCAAATATAATGACACAAACAGATTAAAAGCAAAAAGATGGAGAAAAATACACCAGGCTGAGAAAAATACAGTTAATCAAAATAAAATTTGTTCAGTTCAGAGTTGCAGAGAGACACATAAATATCTCTCCCATCATTACAACAAGGCAAAAAATGAACATAATTCAAATTTACAACTCCTCTTGAACCCACCAGAGAACAGAAATTGCAGGACAAACAAGTGACCCAAAATCTGTAGAAACACAAGCACTTGAAATAAGAAACAATACTCCAACGTTTGCTTACCGGGAAAAGATGTTGTAGAATGAAGTATCAACTGGTAAGAAGTTACAGCTATAACATTTTAAAGAATATCTAAAAGTCAAGTGTAGACAAAAACAGAGGCATGAAACCCTTAGAAGTGACAGATATACGGAAACAAGGTCATACCTTTTGCAGACTTTTCCTCCACAAACCCTACTCGGTGCTCACAGAAGACAGGAAAATCCAGAAGAAGCTTTTCTTGTTGTGGTAGAGGGGAAAACCAGCTGCTGGGGAAATTTGCAGAGAAGGGTCTCTCCTCCATCTTCCCTTCAGATAACAAACCTTAATCTGCAGGGAAAAAGCAGTAAAAACTGTTACGTGCAGGCTATAGATTGGGGGAAGTCCAATGTAATTTAGAAAAGAACAAAAACAAAGACCAGCACTGCTCCTAGGAAAAGATGCAGGAATACATACTAGGCCCAGTATTCCAGCTCCAAAAGGACAAGTAGGATTTGTGAAGTCTACACTATGGAGTTCAGGCCAAGACTGAGGTTAAATCAGAGCAAAGAATGCACCCTTCCCCCAACACCTGCCCCCCAGGCTAATAAGCATTGAGTGAAGGCAATGATGGAATACAGCTGGGAGAACTGCAAGAACATGAGCCTCGCTAGGCCGCAGCACAAAAGGGAAATGCAAGGCCAAGAAGGGAGCAGATATTGAGGAAACTGACAAAAAATTTCTGCAAATTAACCCAAATCTCAAAGAAAGTTTAACCAGAAGAATTTAATGGCTAGAGTGTAATGAGAGTAATCACAGCAACAAGGGGCCTAGAACCCAGTTCAATTCCTCACTATACTTTCAGAAGCCTACGCATCACAGGCCTGGCAGAAGGAAAGGAGTTCAATTTTACCAGCAAAACAAAATATTTAACTCATATCTACTGTCCTACACAACAACATTTCAGGCTTCTGATAAAAATTCATGAGGTATTCAAAGGGGCGAGGAAAAACAAATTCTGAGAAGACAAAAAGTAATCATCAGAGCCAGACTCTGATATGAGACAGATGTTAAAAACAATCAAGCAGCTTGTCCCAGTTGACATTTATAGAACATTCTAATCTACAAAAGCAAAACACACTGTGAGCCCATTGTGAGCCCATGAAAAGGTGTTTGACATTACTAATCATTAGGGAAATAAAAAATAAAACTATAACGAACTACCATTACCTACCCTCCTGTATGATAAATTAAACTGACTGATATCACCAAAATTGGCAAGAATGTAGATCACCCATAACTCTCAACTTGTAGGCTCACTCTGGATAAAGTTCTGGCAATATCACATATAAGTAAACATCATTTATTCAACTATCCTGTAATTTCATTACTAGTTATTTAACCCCCAAATAAAAGTATATGTACAGAAGAAACTTGTACTAAAATGTTGCACAGCGGTTTTATACATAATAATTAAAAACAGGAAACAGCTGAGTGCACTAGCAGGTGACTGTATTAAATGAGTTGATGTTTATCCATACAACGCAATGCTGCTCACCAAAAAAAAGAGATAATACTATTTGACTTAATTAATTTCAAGTTCTGAAACAGACACAAGTAATATGTGTTCTACAAATACCTGAACAATAGTTGCCTCTTGTGAGAGGCATGAGTTGAGTGGGAAGGGCATGTCCGAACTTTTGGGGATGATGGTGATATTCTGTATCTTGATTTGGTTTACAAGAGTGTGTGAATTTGTCAAAACTCAGAAAGCATACACTAACATTTGTGAAATGCATTACACACAAATTGTGTGTAAATTTGACATCAGAAAAAAGGCCTGTATATAAATATTGAATTCTATTTAAGATCTGCACACTGAAATATTTAGAAATGTTCTGATGTCTCTGATTTATTCTGAAATCGACCCAAAAATAAGATGGATGGTTGGAAGAATAGAGGATGGGTAAAGGAATGGACTCCTGTTGAAGCAAGAACACCAAAATACTTGTGGTATAATCTAGGGGAGTGAATATGAGTGTTTACTCTACATTTTTTCAACTTTGGTACATATTTTAAAGTTTTCATAATGAAAATTGATAAAAAACAGTATACGAGGAAAAGACTGAACACTTTCTCAAAGCACCGCAGGTCTCTAACTGAAATATGGCAAAATGGAGGAAGTATAAGTATTTTAGAAGTTTACAGTTCTCACTATTACATGAGAATGGATATTCTAATAACCATAGGGAGGAAAAAAAAATCTCTTCTACCCTTCTAGGTTCTTGCTGGGGGTCTGTAACAAAAGAGATTACCAAGAAAAAAAAAAAATACAGATTCATGTACTATTCCATGTAGGAGTTTTCCTGAGAAAATGAAGATGGGAAGAAGCTGTTAAGCCTCAGTATTCTAATGCTAGGCTTGATGAAGTGTGCCATGGAAAAATGTGATAGGACAAAAGGATATGAGCTAAGTGTGATAAACTGGGGGAACTCAGCAAGGTTTGTTTCATTTCCATTCCTCCCTGCCTTCCTCAGTCTTCAGAAATAAGGACTGTCCTTTCCTTTGGGTCTGGGTAGGCACCTCTCATATGAGGGTCTTATGATCAAACTTGGGGAGATGGGGAAAATGTCAGAGAGTCCTTCTTGCACCTGCCATTTCTCAAAATTCTTCAGCTTAAAATATTCAGTATGCCAAGGCACCGTATTTTGGAGTATTTTGGAGTATTATGTCCTGAACCGTGTCATATGAAAATAAAACTTAATTGTGACTAAAGTAATCATGGAACATTTTATTACCTCAGAGAATGAGCAGAAAAATCATAGATCCTGCCAAAGATATCATCCAAGGGACAGGGAGGAACTAGCCAAACATAATAGGTTTAAAAGGACAGTTATAGGAGGAATATAGTTACTTTATCATTACATTCTCTTGTATTTTCCTTTGCAATGTAACAGTTCCATACAGATTTTCCTGGCAAGGTTAAATGCCCAGTTTTAATTACATATTATAGTTACAGTGTTTCCAGTCTATGCAGAGGCATGATTTTTTTCACCAGTGGGACAAATTATTGTGTAGTGGTTAATAGACATCGCAGCCAAACTGCCTAGAGTTTTATGCTGGCTCTAAAACAGGCTGGGACCTGGGACCCTTTGCTGCAGTGCTTGCACCTGGACAAATGTCTCCTCAGAGCAACGGAATACAAAGAAACTGTAAGGAACTAAAAGAAACTTCACTCATGTGCAGTTGGGGCAAATGATGAATAACAAGATACAAAAAGACCAAAAACCCAACTGCCGCTTCTGAGGGGCAAAAGCAGGGTACTGCACGTGATCGCTACACACAGCATCATCAAGGGGGTGGGCTAACCACCTAAACCCCCTTTCAGCCCAACCCATGTATCTGCCCCTGCCCTCACCCCATTTAAGGGACCAGCTCACCCCCCTTCAGAGAACAAGTAAGGACACCTGTTAGTTGTTTTTGCTCCCTCATGTGGCAGCATGAGTCCCAATAAAGCCTTGCCTGAATTTCTCGTCTGTCCTTTTATCAATTTCTAGTGATTAAGGAGTCCAAGAACCCTGGTCGGAAACAGCTCTACATTTATTGACTTGAACAAAATTACTTATCCTCACAGGGCAAGTATCCTTGTCTGTAAAATGGAGATAATAATAGTACACATCACATAGGGCTTGTTGATTCATAAATTTGCCCCAGTACATGAGGGCAAGGTGAGACAAAAGAGAGAGGCAGACCACTTCAGATTGGTAGGTGGTGGGTTTAATAAGCAAGGGAACTTACATAGGAGCCTTGCCTTGGGCAGCTGCAAGACGAGTACATCTCGGTACCTACACGCCAGAATCTTAAAAGTACATACAGAGACCATAACTGGATTCAGTCACATATCCAGTCCAGATGGTTTCAATAACTCATTGCTCTTTCAAGGCTGCATCCTTGAAAATGGCTACAGCTGTGGGTATGGTGGGCAGAACGTACATTCCAAGGACAGGAGAGGGGGGTGAGGAGCCTCCACTGTCTGGGTCCAGCTTGTGGGTCAACAAGTGGTCACACCCTCTTGAGGACCTCATCTAATGAGGTTATAGTTAGAATTAAGTGAATTGATGACTAAACCCTCTAGGGCAGTGCAATATAAATATTGGCAATTATAATTTTGAATTATTATTTGCACTTTCATAAAAGCATTTGACATAACAGATAAAAAACTCTCTTTTTCCTTTATAGTATTTATTAACTTTGCCACTATTACCAAAGGCATAAACCAATCAAGCAAAACTATTTCAGTGGACTTTTAAAAGTGTAAATTGAACAAAAGGAAAAATGACTAATGTTATAAAATATCTTCCTTGTGATTACAAGAAATTTGTGCTTTTCTTCCAAGGAGTTTGAAAATCTTTCACGCATAGTTTATCACATCAAATGATTGTGTCTTTAGCACTGGATTATTATTTTAAGTACACAGTTTTAAGCGCACACACACACACACACACACACTCATACAGACACATGACTGGCATACATTTCCTCATGTTTAAAATGTTCGTTTTATATTTTTTATAGTATATGTATAATTTTCTTAATATGCAGCATGTGCCACATCTATACAGATTCTTATTTAGCATGTGTAGTATTGTTGTGCAATAGATTAGTAAAAAGAATATACTCCAGATTACACATTCTCAATTAATTAGCCAAAGATATAGAAATTTAGCATCCATGTGGTGGCTCCACAGAGCAGGAGTTGATACAGCATACCTCGTCACAACCTTTTTAGACCCAACCGCCAGATTCCCTAGCAAAGCTTGTGTAATTCTCTATGATGTCATCACACAAGCCAGGGTCTTGCCTTGGTGAAGAAGTTTTAATTTTGCAGGGAGTTATTGATTTCTACCCCTTCCCTCATAATTCACAATATTATTCAATGGTTTACATAGACAATTTCTTCAACCTCTTTCTGTTAAAGAGAATATTTACAGACCCTGGACTCTCCATTTGTTGGCTTTACCTGGATTCAGCATGGCTGCTTTCCTATGAATGAGCAGGAAACCAGAGCATGTGCGCAGTTTTTCTTTCAGTGATTTGTGACTCTCCATCTTAGTTTCTGGCTTCCAAGAAAGAGCTCTTCTATGCAACATTCTAGAGCTCTAGATGAAACTGAACAACATTGGAGCAAACACTGCTTAAAACAAATAACAACACAAGGCTGAGTGGTTTCTTTCCTTCATGATAGTTGCAAGCCCCTCAAGCTCCTCTCAATTCAATTAGCTTCTTAACCCATATTCAGTGGCATGAAAAGAAGTAACTGTGCTGCTGTCGCATGTTTGCCAGGTCACAATTTTCATTTTTATTTATCTGGTTTTAGTTCATTATTTTATGTTGTTTCTGTTGTTGCTATTGTTTTAATTATGTTTTCTAAGCCCCTGAACACTGTTGTGGATTCTATACATTTTAATTTCCATGGCCAGAGAATCCAGTGATGCCACAGAATCTGTTCCACAAAAGATAATTTTTTTATGAGTATCATTGTGTGTGTGAACTTTCAGGAGAAATAATAGAGGTATATCAATTTTTTTCTTGGTTATCTCTCATTTTGTCTTAATAGACACAAGTATTTTCAAACAGTGAAATAAAGACCCCCTTAGTTAGAATGGTATGTCTCATTAAATTTCTAAATTGTAGAAAATATTACTGTGATATAAGGGTAAGGTAATTGTGTACTCCTCACATAGACACTCAGCAATCTACTTAATCACTCTGAGTTTTAGTTCCCCTTTCTGTGAAATAGAAAGTAGTAGCTATTATTAAGTTATCCATTTTTCTAGTTCAAATATCAGGTCTCAATTCAATGAAAAACATACAAATAAATAATTTTTAAATAGATAAATAGATGTGTACACTATATTTATAAATTGAGCCCAGTTTGAGCAGGGCAATGCACTTAAGGGAATTCAATTAAAGTTCAAATAGTTTGATGAATTTAAAAGATAGATATAATTATGAATAGTGTTTAGGTAAATATTTCAACAACTGAATCATCTGGTAGTGTTTCAAGAGAAGACTAGCACTGAAATGTTGCCTAGAATTATTCACATAATTCTCCATGTCAATAATAAACAGCCTTTGGTTAAAACAGAGTGTTCAGGAGACAATCAATGGTGTTCGGAATTTCCCCACATCACAAATATAGGAGTTTAAATAGCAAGACTATAAGAAAAATTTAATAGACACATTTACCTTTATTCTGGTAATAGACATCACATCTTCAAGATGTTATATACGTAAAAGTTCAATCCATCTTCAATGAGAAGTAGCAAATAGTAATTTGGCTAAACCTTGCACAGATGCTTGGAAGAACTTTCTGGCTGAGATGATGAAGAGACGTGAGACTTGGGTTCCAAGTAAGATTGTAGATTCTCATTCCTTAAAGATAAAAATAAGATGTCTATCTTCTTGGTATCATTTTACTGCCAACCTAGGATTAAGGCAGGGAGATGAATGAAGTAGGCATTAAAGTTTCATTCTAGGCCTGTAACCCAATGAATTTCTTGAATTTACCATTTTTATCTTGTAACAGATTCAGCAATGAGGCAAAATTACTAGGCAACCCAATTTCTTAGGGTTGAAGCAATGTCACAGATAATTAAATAGAAACTGGGGTTTTGTCCTGGTTTCAATAAATTGGCCAGCTGGACCACAAGCAACATCTCCCCATGCAGTTACAGAGATCTAGCAGTGTGTTAATAAAAGCCTCAGGGAGGTCCTACGAACTATTGGCCATTTTCTACATGAGATGTAACTCTGGGCAATTTCAAAATGTCTATCTAGTACTCCTCTTCCAAAAGAAATAAGAGTATAAGAGTACTCTTATGTATGTATGTATATGTGTATGTGTGTTAAGTGGCCTAAAAAGAAATGAAAATTAATGAAACATGGAAAAATGGCTACCTTCTCTCCCCATTCCCCCATATACAGCTTTGCTAATTCAACAACTCACCAGCTGTTAATATTTAATACTCAAAGGAAAAACACATTTGCAATTTAATTAAAGCACAAGCTGGTAGGTTCTATTTAGAAATTCTATGGTAAAGGAAATTTTTTCTCCCCACACCATTTTTCTAAACCAACCTTTCTAATACCTGACATTTCTCACATTTGACTTGCTAATGCTGTTAACATTGAAATCAGTCTAATGGAAATAATGAGAAATTTAAAAACAATAAGAATAAAAATTGATGTACAATTAAATTCACTTAGATATTTAAGCATAATATAAATAATATCATTCAACATTTTTGAATAATTCAATTAGGTGAAAATTGACTATGGAGAAAAACAAGATGAGGGGATAAAAGTAGATACTTTCTTTTACATTTTGCTCATGAGCTAAGAAAAGATTATACTTCTGCTCATTTAATAATCAAAATCAACAATACTAATGAGTTTTAATAGAATTGCCACAAAAAATTAAATATCGTTACATTTTCCAAATTTATGGAAATAATAAAAAAATTATGTTCTAATAGGGCTATTTCTTGCTCAGCTTGTTAAAGAGAAAAAAAACCTGTAATTACAAGATCTTCTCTCTAGGGAACCAATTCTTGACTATAAATTTCAATGGCAATTTTCCCACTTATCAGAACAATTTGAAAATTACACACAATCCATTTTTAGGTTTTTTATTTTTCAAATTCAGATGTCACAACACTTATATGTTTTAATAAATGTTAAATTGACATCTACTAATAAATGTTAAATTGACATCTACTAACTTACAAACTAAAGTTTAAAATATTTCCATTACCCAAACTTTCTTTTAGTTTGATTCTCCTTTTCTTATCTGTTATAAATATTACCCACAAAAACAACCAAGTATAGATTCTGACAAAGAGCCTTACATAAACAGCCCCTATGATATTTGTGGCATTTTTGTCTATAACTTTTTTTAAAAACCTAAGAAATTTCTAAATCACAGCATACTTTTATAACATAATGTGAAATCTTAAGAAAAGCGACAATATTTTGGTGATATGTAGTCCAAGACAATCAACAAATTATTACTAATTTATCAATAAAGAGGCATGTATATACACACATGGAAGAAGACAGGAGGCACAAATAGAGAGATCAGTAAGACTCATTAATGCAATGTTAATAATGGCCATGTATTGTGGTAGGATTATATTTCAATTCTATTTTCTTTTATATATTTTTCAGTTTTTAAAATTTTCTATAGTAAGCATGTATTACTTTTATTGTAATAAACATAAACATTACTTTTAAAGACTTGTTTCATGATTAAATGGAAGAGGTTATATGCTTAAATAGTAAAGACATTAATATGTCTGAGGAAAGAGAAAAAATAAAATAGTCTTATGACAATTTAATCTCTCTACATTCAACAGATACCATTGAAAACAAAATTTTTTCATAGCTATAATACACTCTATAAAAATAAAATTTCTACCACTAATTCTTTCTGCTTTCTATGCCTGGTAGATTTAGAAACTAAATGTCATATGTAAATTTAGTCTTTATTTAACTTTTAATTTAACAGCATCCATAGCAATTTTTTACTTGATAGTTTAAATAATTTCACTTAGACTTTTTCAGTAATTTGCTTATTTTCATTTATTCTTAGCTCCATCCCTCCTGAGAGAGGTCTAAACAAGTGCATTACAATGTGATTTGAATAACAGAAGCATCTATAAAGTGTAGACACAACCCAGAAGAAGGAGAAATTAAATTGTCTGTAAAAACTGTGAAGTCATCCAAATTTCTTCATAGGTGGTATGTGAGATTAGAAGAATACATAGTTTTCCAGGACCAGATGTCAGAAAAACTGACGTATTTAGTGCTATCTTTGATTCCTTCTCCTCTTTCACACATCAGTCTCCCCCATCAACAAGCCATCATATTTTGCTTTTTCTGCTTTCCAAATATGTTCTCCTTTTATTAACTATTGCCAGGGCTTCCAGTCAGTCTTTCTCTACCTTTGGCCTAAATAACAGTGACTGACTCCTAGCTATTTTCCTTGATATTAGTCTCTCTGCCCAATATTGCATCTCACTCCTATCCCACAAGAGCTAATTTCTAAACAAGCATTTATTCATTTCACACACTACTTAAAAAGGTAGCACTACACTCTATTATTCATGCAATAAGCTCCAAAATATTTATATGACCCCTATAACCTATTCAAACATGAACTCAAACAAATTTCCAACTTCTCTCTAGTAACAAACTCTGCCCCACCGACACATTTCCATCTATGATACACTCTATGCGTCTCTCAGTTTCTATCTCTGTATTTCCACTGCTTTTCTGCCCCTGCTCATGCTTAACCTCTGCCGATATGGCCCAATAGTTCCTCCGTCTCTTCTAAGTTCCAGTATACCAGTTTTCACTGATTGACATTTTCTTCACTATGATATGAACTTCATATCATAGTGAGATGATGATGAGAATTACATTGTCTTTCTTTGTATCCTCAACATCTAATATATAAAAGAAGGAATGAAAGAATATTTTGAAATCTAAAGCTCCCAAGTAGTTCCTTTACTCTATATCATATCTAAGATCAAAACTATCATACTCATTTTTTATTTTGTAATACATTTCTGACAATGAATTATTTTTGTGTGACTCCACATTTCAGGCGCACACGACTTTAAAAAAACACTGATTTTTCCCTGTAATATATTCTATTTCTTACCCAAAATGATCTAACCTCCCATTAGATAAATTTCTGAATATCCTTGAATAAATTCCATTTTTGAATAGAATAAAATTAGAATGGAGTTCACTTGGGTTTTTTTTAATTGACAATTTTTAAGACAGGCAGAGATGCAATTTTAAATACTTCTTCTGCACATAATATATATCTAATAGTTCCTTGTCTCTTAAAGCTAGCATATCCACCCCTCTCTAATAGACAATAAAGCAAAAGAAAAAAATACAAAGTACTTGAGTTTTATAAGAGAGAAAAAAATGCTTCTGTGAATTTCGAGAGTGCTTTAGAGGTGCCTACTTTTATCTGGGGAATATTTTTACAAGCTAGAAGAGTTAAACACAATCATTTAGAGATGCTTGGTTTTAGGGTTTAAAAAAAATCGAACTTACACATTTTCTGAAAATGACTTTTTTACCAACCTGAACTCATTTCATTTCCTACTTACAATTTGTCAATAAGATAAAAGCTTATTTATTTCTCCCCTTTAGAACAACTATTTTTACGGCGGATAACTGAAAGAAAAATCAGAATCCTTGAAATTCAAATTTCCTATGAGGGAAGACTTTTCTAAAGAATAACATCTGTTTGAGTTTTCTTTTTTTGCAAATTAAACATGAAAATGATAATTATTAAAAATTGGTATGGAAATTTCCGATGCATATTTTCATGATTTTTATTTCCACAGTATCACAAAAAAAAGTGTGTCCAACTTGCTGTGAAGTTACTTGGATTGACTGCAATAAGAGGATTTAAAAGTAAATCTAAGAGAAATTGGGCAGTAGTGTCAACAAAAATCAAGCAGTGTGATGTAAGAAAAACCTGGGTTCTATTTTTGCAGTCAGTGGAATGTTTTTATTCTTAATAAGAAAGCACTGTTCTTCAGATTGACAAAATAATTGATTTTTCTTTGTCATAAAAATACTATAAAATTAAAAATAGAAACATTGATATTTAAGTGATATGTTTCTCATGCCAGCATCTTGAAGTCAAAAGAGATAAAGAAAAAAATGTATTCCCTACCTTTCCTATTCCAGTTAATATCACCACAAATTTTGTTCATATTGGTTTTTTCCTCTGGCTCAAAGTTTGCCAGGAGGAATTCCCTGTGTCTCTAAACCCGTCATCTTTTTCTCTATTATTTTGTGACATTCTGGCTATTAAATAGATGGAATATTTCCAATGTGCACATGCCTCTCCACATTTGTTTGCAGTTTGGCACCCACACTGATCCCCAGGGAGCCTGCAAATGAAGGAGAAGTGCATCTTCCTCAGCTACTCTGCCCCAGTGGGATAACTCCAGGTTCCAGTGCCAAAACAGATGGGAAGAAAACTGTACTAAATGTTCTTACAGTATGTTAAACAAAGCAGTAATAGTAGCAGAAACAACAATGAAACCGAACATCTACTGAACACTTAAAGTAGCAAATGGACTAAGCTTTAGATCTCAAAAAAGCCCAACCTGTTGTCTCAGAAACTTCAGTGGTATTACAGTGGTTATTGTGCCTATTCTTGATTACATTCCACTTTCCCTCAGAGGCAGGCACTTGTCCTAAGGGAACAAGGCTTGACACTTGAGTGTCCTAGTATAAGTCTGAGGGAACAGCATGTTAAAATGCTGGAAACCAGACAGTGAAGAGAGAGGATGGATGTTCAAAGAATGGAAAGTACCTGTACTTCAGTAGGGCTGAAGCTTAGTATGAGAAAGGAAAAGAATGACAGAAGAAAGTGCATAAATCGGGAATCAAATCATGAAGAATCTTGTAAGTCTTTTCAGACGTTATGCTCAGGAACAATTAACATCTTAAGTGCAAAATACAGGCTCATATTAAGTTATAGAGAGGCCATTTTTAAAAATGATGTGGATAAAAGCAAGATTGATGGAGAAAGATCAATTAACAGATTGTTGCAGTTACCTAGATGACAGTTAATAATGGCTTGATCTAAGGCAGAGTTTCTCAACCTCAGCACTATTGATATCCTGGACTGGATAACTCTTTGCTGTGGGGGGCTGTCCCATGCATTGAAGGATGTTTGGCAGAATCCATGGCTACTACTCACTAGATGCCAGTATCATCCCCACCCTATGTTTTGACAACCAAAAATATCTCCAGTCTTTGTTAAATATCCCCTGGGGGCAAACACCTCCCTTCACCCCATTGCATCTCCCACCTTCTTCTTCCCTTTAAGAACACTGATCTAAGATAGTGGTAAAGGGGATACAATAAAGAGGGGGACTGGAGTAATAGTTAAAGGATACTATGAACCTCAACCATAAAATGGTGATCTATTGGTTACAGAGTTTGAGGGAGAGGGGTAAGATATTTGAATCAGAATGAAAGGGTGTATTTTACTCTCTACTAGGAATAATATAGGCTTTTACATAAGGAGGTGATGATATCAGATTTACATGCTTGAAAAATAAATGGTGGAGATATATAGACTCGTGTATATATATATATATATATATATATATATATATATATATACACATATATAGGCATAGAGTATTTCAATGTGAAATGAAGAGCATCTCAGCTAAAGACATGACAGTGGAAATAGAAGGAAACCAAATGGTAAAGGTTTTGATGACCTTCTGGGGGGATGAGTTAGATTTTTATCAAGGGTCACTCCAACTATTCTGAAAAACATAAAAGAAGCAGCAGATTTGGAGAATTAGGAGTCAGAAAACATATTAATTTTAGCTACCCATCACTAACAATGTTTGGAAATATAATTAGTTTCTTTTTTGGAAGGTCTATACAATTTTAGGCACATAATATGGAAAATCAAGGACAAAATATACTTTAATATTTTTTATAGAGAAAATGTGCTCCATTTTTGATATTATGGTACAATGCATTTATTTGCCCAGTTAGGTTAAATGAAAATAATCAACAAAATAATGTGTGGACAGCTGGAGAGGAAAAAGTTTGCAGTTAGAGCAGAGTGAAAGCATATGATTATTCTTGAGAGCGTATTGGGAGAGCCTGTCCTCATGCTCTCACACAGGATGTTTCTGCTATAATAAAATACTCTTCTATCAAGTTCTTATTAGGCACTTGAGCTTCACGTTTCCTCCTTCTAATGGTAAATGCAGGATATCGTTTGTCAAAAACCTACAATTTTTGCATGCCAATTCACTATTTCCCCTGTAAGCATATAAAAGAAAACTAAAGCTTTTTTAAAAACTATTTTTATTATCATTAGGCTAACAAGAACCAAAACAGCATATTTTATGCAGCATAAGAAAATTTGAAGTTTTTACATTTTCTTTAAGAGAAAGTAATTTTGGCAAGGATTATTTAACCTGTAAATGATACTTTCATATTCAGTCTGAAATCTTCAAACAATCGTTTGAATAAAATAAGGAATACTTGAAATATAGGTTTCATTATTTAAACTGTTGGAAATTAAATTTTAGCTTAAATTTTAGCAAGATTAGAGAATCTAGTGTTATTTCAGTCTACTGTCACACTTCTAACAGAATATTTTTTGTATACATATTTCACCTATTTATGTTTAAGGAATAAACAGGTGTTCAATATAAAATAGTCAGAAAAGTATCCAGTATTAATTATGGTTACCATTTGGTATATAGGCTTTCATATCTATACTGATACATAAATATTTTCAAAACTGTGATCAACACGTTTTGATAGCTTCATTACCTCCTTATATTTATTGGCAAATTTCCAGTAAAGAGATTGTCATAAATTTGAATCAGTAAATTTTATTCCACTTAAAGGATATATCAAAATTTAACCCATCTCTTTAAGAATGACATATAGAAGTTGTGGCTAATATTTGAATAAAATAGACAACATCAATATCACTGCCATGATATATAAATTGTGGTTTATTTGTTCAAATCTTTATTATATATTTCTGGAAGGAATTTCCCAGGTTAAAAGGCGCTCTTACTTTGGAAATTTCTTTTTAAGTTGCAAAATTATATTGATTCGCTCTTGTATTAGTTGTGCATGATTTTGCCCATATTCCTACATCTTTTACAACACAAGCATGTTTCAATTGTTTAAATTGTGGAAACAATATAGACACAGTCCTGAATCCATTAGGAAAAGTATGTACATTATGTCCTACAGCCAGAAAGCAAAATGAAACAAAACACTTTGCACTGAGAGATAAACCATAAATAATCGGGTCTCTTTGTTTAGTTCTAGGCTCCAAACTCAATAAAGTCCATGGCATTTTCTATAATTTGCTAGTTCCCTAATGAAAAAATTCTATCCTTGATTTTTGCACAGCTTTCATCTAAGGATAAGACCTTATCTTTGTGGATAAAATGATAACAACATAAGAAAATTGTTTTTTCACCATAAACAGGCTAACTGTAAACTCAGTAAATTTGATAATTCTGCTGTGCTTAAAAAAAATCAATAACTGTTTTTGGTTTTGTGTTTTAAATTTGATAACCAGTTCTTTGAAAGCCTGGACTTTTTTCCAGTTCTTTGAAAACAAACTTCTTTTTTAAATGTTTTGGTCTCTGTATCTTTCTTTCAGAGATGTTTACCCAACCCATAGCTTATAAAATGATTTTTAAATTTTAAAGCAGCTTACATATTTAATTACTAGGTATGTCAGCATCCTTTTATAGATTAATGCTCCATTTGTAGTTCTTCTTTTGTAAATGTCTTATACATATCTCTGACTTTATTTCTATTGTGTGCTTTTTTAATTGATTACTTTGGTTTCTTTTACATTTAATATGTTGCTATTCATCACGTATGACACTAATTTTCTTTGCAGTTTTGTTTTTTGCCAAGTCATTTAACATTATTTTTGTAGTCAAATCCATCATTGCATTTCCTTGCAATGTTTCGTTCTTTAGAAAGCCATCTTAAACATAAAATTTTAAAGTATTCATTTATATTCTAATACAGTTATGATGTTATTTTTAACACTTAAATCACGAACTCATTGGCCTTCAGCCTAAGGAAAACTGGGTTCAAATACTAGATTTGTCCATTGTTAGTTCAAAGTTTGGACAACTTCAGTGATCTTTGAGTCTCACTTTCTCACTTCTAAAAGGAGGTTGATAGTATTTAGCTCATTAGGTGCTTGTAGCGATTGAATTATATAAATGGTTCAACAGACTTCCTGCTGATAGTAAATAATAAATAATGATGAGGACGACTTATGGATTAATACCTAAAAAGAATATATGTAGGTATACATAGTATATATATATATAGACCAAAACATCTATAATTTACCAAAGATTTATTTAGATATAGAAATTTAATTATTTGGATAGTCAAGAGATAGCTACTGTCAAAATATATATGCATATGGGCTTGAAATTAATTTCATCAAAATGTTTTTAGTTCCATTTGGAAGAGAATGTCGAATTAAGCAGTGCTCATGAATAATGGATACATAGAGAAACTTCCTGTGCATGGAAGCTACTTTGGACTTCGGTGTTTTAAGTCTTTGTTCTACTCTTTTTAATGGAATGATTCAATAAATAATGAAAGGTTAACAGTGATGGCAGATCAACAAGCAAAGATAAATACAAAAATGATGCAAGACAGAGTGTTCCTGTTCAATATCCTTCAAGTAGTTTCAGATTTAGATTACTTCTAGGCATCCAGGCATCTGAGCTATCACCAGGAATATCTAAATTGCTTTCTCACAGGTTCTACAAAGCACTCTCTTTACTTTATCTACACATTTTAGATGGCACCTCATTGAATTTCTCCTAACCAATTTACTTTCTGCAAAGCTCACATTTCTCTTACAGTAGAGAAATTTCTTCAGCTCTACTCTTTTAACTTTAGCCTAATAGCACTGGGGGCTTTCCTTAAGTTTCACTGTCAGCAGAACAGCAAATATTTAACATTTATGCGACCCATTTTTATTAAACAGCAGAAGGAGGAAGTGTAATGCTAAGGGCAATATGGGTATTAATTTTGTCTATGGTTTATACAACTACCTGGATGCATCCCCAAAGAAAACTACTATATTGATCAAACCTAAAAATTAGCTTGAATTTACATAAAACCCTAGCATGAGTTACCTGTATGCTGTAGAAAAATAGAAGGTTTCAGCAAAAATAAACCATAAGAATTTAGAATTCAGACTCATCTGGCACACAAGACATCAAAAGTATGAAAGTAATATGAAACAAAAATTCCAATCTTATAATAAAATTATTTTAATTAGAAAAAATTAAATTTAATTTTGTTTTAAAATTTGCTATTATATAACACATTTTATATAAGTATATAATATGAAGGTTTTTTAATAGAAAAATAGAAATAAAATAAATTTGCCAATAATACCATCACTCAAAGGTAAAAAAGTATGAATAATATTCACTGAATCTTCTTCCAGACTTTCTACACACACACACACACACACACACACACACACACACACAAAATACCATTCCACACATTCAATTTTGTTGTCTCCTTTTTTCATTTAACATTAAATTATCAAGATGTTTTCTTGTCATTTTTTAAATTCAACAAATACTTATTAAGCAAATACCACTTGCTACAACAGTATGCTACTTATGTTGTAAACAAAAAATTATACAACAGTAATTGCTACTTCCTTGTGGAATTTATATTCCTATTGAGAAGACAGACCATGAACAATGAGCAACTGGACAAAGAACTAAAATATATATTTGTATTTATATGTATGGACATAATTATAAATAATTAAGAAAATTATGAATAAAAGATAAGGAATATATAACTGAGAAACAGAAGTTTTGATTAAAGTTCAGTATAAATATATCTGAAAAAATGAAAATAATTATTCAAGTTTCTATTATATAAATTTCCAAAGTTATATATTTTTCAAAAGATTATCCAACATTTTTTACTTATGAGAATAACATATACTAAAACCCTTTTAATTTCATAATAATATAAAATGGTAAACTTATACAAAATGATATTAAGTACACAATAAATGTCATATAAATATATATGATCTTTTTTATATTTAAAGAGGTTTTACAAAATTTTACACAATTTAACACTATAATGAATCAGTAAGTAAATTAACATGTGGTTAAAGGAAATAAAGCAACAAAAAGTACTAAGTATTAAAGAGAAAACCCCAGGCCCCAAATGGCCTCACTTGTATCACTTGTGCCCATGATACCAAACCTACACTTAATACCTGACTTAATTGCAGTTTCCACTTTCCTCAGAAATGTAATCTTAATCATCCCATCTGGACTTTTCTGGTCAGTACCAATGAAGTAATCTGTCACTCAGGTCCTCTCCATTGCCCCAAGGAAGAAACTGCAATCTGCATGATAAAACCCATGCCATTCCCTTCCCTTCAAAAAACATTTCCTGGCCTAAAAATGAGCCTATCTTTTCTTTTGCTCACAGCACTTTTGCCCCACCCTCCTGCCAATGAAAACTTTTCATTTTGTACAACCCCGTGGAGCACCCTTCCAGTTGCTAGGTGGGATGCTGCTGGATTCATGAATGGTTGAATAAAGCCCATTCAAATAGATTTTCAAATTTACTTGGTTGAATTTTGTTTTTTACATAATATTAGGAATATTTAAAGTTTAAATATAAGTAGTCTGGAATCAAGCCTAATGCTAAACAAATCCCACATAGCAAAACACTGTAGGGGAGGAAAAATAATTTTTCTCTACCCTTTTAGGTCCTTGGCTGAGACCTGCCTTGCAATAAGGACAGATTTACTAGAAGAAGAACAGGCAGAAGTTTGATAACCTATATACCCTCTGTATACATGGGGGATACCCAGGAAAACAGTAACTCCAGAAACCAAGCAGTATCCTGCAGGGCCTTCCCAGGTACAAAAGCCCCTCTGTGTTCCCCATTTCTTTTTTGTAGGAAAAAAAAAATCTTTAGTCTCCTAGGCCTTCCCTAAATTCCAAAGAGCAGGCAAAACAGTTAACAATTAGAGACATGAGGGAATGCAGAAACAAAGGAAAAGCTGTCAATTAAGAAAAGTAAAGATAGCTTAAACAGCAGTTCTCTGATAAAAGAGTCTTAGTTCCTCCTCAAAGGATATACATACCAATGTGATGCATATCTATGAACTGTTCTGCAGAGATTAGGATCCACCCAGGTGGAGGATAGTGACTACAGGCTGACCACAAGCAGTAGACCCCAGTCTGGTTGGAACCAGAAGGTTGATGATTTAGATTCAGAAACATCACGCTGTTACCTCACCACTCACCAATCAGAAGAAAGTCCACAAACTGATGACACACCCTGCAACCCTCACCCTAATGTTGCCTTTAAAAACCCTTTCCTGAAAGCTATTGGCAGTTTGAGTCTTTTGAACATGAGCTGCTCATTCTCCTTGCTTGGTTCCCTGCAATAAACACTGTACTTTTCTTCACCACAGTTCATGGTCAGTAGATTAGCTTTGCTGCATGGTGGGCGAGTGGACCCAAGTTTGGTTTGGCAAGAGTTCTGAAATAGTCCAAGCTTTCACTTTAAATAATATATCCAGACAAAGACAGAAGAAGATGTTGAGGTGTGTGTGTGGCCATGGGGGTGGTGGTGGTTGTGGGCAGTTATGAAAGGACTTTAGTCAAACCACAGTAAACTAGGGTATGGTTGTTATGTGGATTTAAGTCTCAGCCTTCTCCACTGATAAGAGTTTCTACCCTCTCTGCCTAGTATAGCAAGGGAGACACCTTTATAAATAGAGATTTTCTTTTTAAATGTAAATGTCTCTTACAAAATGTAAATGTCTCTTACAAAATGGGAATTACAGTTTCTCACTATATGTAGGTAAAATGAACATAGTAAGTTCTCAATGAATGCTTTATTATTATCATTATTAACTTCTATTGGGTTTTTAGAATTTCTCCTGAGTCTGCTGTTTCTTAAAAATAATTAGACTGAAATGATCTTTATACCAAAGAGACATATTTTGTGGTAGTAATTCTGCTCCTCTTCAACATATGCTTCATATTTGACCAGAAAAACAAAATTAAACTTCTTGCTATGGAAAACCATTAAGAAGAACTCTAGCTGTGTAGAAATGAATACAAAAGTGTATAAATGATAGAGAATTTAAGGCAAAAGTGAAAAATGAGACAAAAAAATACAGTAGTTATTTTCCATGGAATGAGATGACTTTATATACATTAAACAAACGTCTTATAAAGGTAGAAATATACTAATATTTTTTAAAAATTCATAGGATTGTCAAAAATTCATTTTCAAGAATGATATACTGCATATTTGACAAATAAATTAATATCAGTCATCAGAATTATAGTAAAATTATGAACAGTCGACATGGGCACAATCACAGACTTTAGTAAGGATAAAATGATGCAGAGTGTGCTCTTGTGCAGGTCTTCAGTACCTCCCCATTAAAGATGAGAACAAACCCTAATTAGTGTGTTTAAAGAGACATTTTTGTCTAGATTTTCTCCTGGGAATACCGCTCTGTGTTTGTTGAGTGCATTTTTACTTCCAACACTTATCACCAATCTTGGACTGCTTAAAGACTTGTCTTTAGTATCAGAGTGCCATAAGTTTATTTCTGTGAATGGCATTGTTTTCCATGATTATGCTCTTCAAATTGCCACCTGTTTACTGGATAATGAAAATGGCCAATTGGGGCTTCCCTGGTGGTGCAGTGGTTGAGAATCCGCCTGCCAATGCAAGGGACACGGGTTCGAGCCCTGGTCCAGGAAGATCCCACATGCCGCGGAGCAACTAAGCCTGTGTGCCACAACTACTGAGCCTGCGCTCTAGAGCCTGCGAGCCACAACTACCTGAGTGCCACAGCTACTGAAGCCCACATGCCTAGAGCCTGTGCTTGGCAGTAAGAGAAGCCCGCACACCACAACGAAGACCTAACACAGCCTAAAATAAAAATAAATAAATTTATTTAAAAAAAAAAGAAAATGGCCAATTGACGATGCAGTTCTTCATTTTTCATATTCTGAGTATGTCGGTGCCTTGTTTTTTCTGGTGGATGCTTTCTGTTTGTGAGAGTAGCATATTCTGCTGTTGTTTACAATAAGAAAAGACAGTGTTTTCTTGACGGGAAAACAATTCTCTACTTAGAGAATAAACTGAGATGAATGTACCATTATATTATCTGTACAGTGTATTACTTTATATGCATTAAAAAATGGGAATTACAGTTTCTCACTATATGTAGGTAAAATGAACATAGTAAGTTCTCAATGAATGCTTTATTATTATCATTATTATTATTATCATCATAATCATCACCATTATTTTGCAGTAATGTCCTAGGAAAATGTTGGGTGATGTATTCTATTCAGGGAATAAATCCTTCCACAGCAGATTTTGTACATTTCTGTTTTTAAAAAGTGGTGTAGGTTGTTCAGGGACCACACTCTTGTCATCATGGTACATGTAAATCCCTTCTTGAGTTTCTTTTTCCATTTCTGCTATCACCCCTACAAAGGCAGGTACTCTAAAATATTTAATATATGTTCTTAACTTATATGTATCTTTGCAATATAAGCAGTAACATTTTGCATGTTTGTATGTTTACAAATAATATTAAGGGTTTGCATTATTTTTTCCTATTTTTCTCATTCAACAATCTGAGCTATCTGTTGCTGCATATTTGTTGCAAATTATTGTTACATTCCCTCTATCACATGAATTTCCCATATTTCATTTAACCATTCACCTAGTGATCTCCAGAAACATTAAAAATATCTTCCTAATCAGTGCTGCTCTTCTCTTATCAGAAATCTTTATTTGGATAAAATTCAGCTTACCAATTCTAATCTTATAAGGTCTGTTCTTTTGGTAATAAGTTTTTCTCTTCCTCTAGGATACAAATATTTTTCTTCTCCATTATTTTTATTCATTTTCTTGAATCCTCTTTTATATATGGTGCAAAATCTAGGCCTGGGCTTATTGTTTTTCTCCACAGAAATTTAGTTTTCCCAGCTCTATCTGCTAAACTATCTGGCATTTCTCCCTATGTAGCACCATGATTATCATATATCAGGTACTAATATAGACATGGAATTGCTTCTCAACATTTTTTTTTTTTGCATTGATCTGAGGCCTATCCTTTCAAGAAATGGACTGGTTTTATCTCTATAATCTCTTAATATAACACTACATTAAGGTAATCCTCTTTCTGTTATCTTCTTTTCCAAAGTCTAATAGATCTTTCTTAACTTTTATTATACTATATAAATATGAGAATGACTATAGAAGTCCTAAAAAAAAATCAAGCTGATATTTTTTACTGGAGGGTTTTTAATTTGAGGATATAATTGCAAAATTAATTACCATTACAAAGATGTGTCCCAGTAAGAAATATTGTATAATGATCAAGTTAATTCAAATATTTCATGTCCCTTAATATGATTAAAAGTCTTTTAACCATAAAGATATTTTCCATGATTTTCAGGGTGATTATTTTATACTTGTAATTTGCCTTAATAGTGAGAAATAATTCAATTTCTATTTCAGAAGTGTTGATATAAGGAAGTTTAACTTTAAATATTGCATGTGCAAGAACTTATTAAGACTTGCTGATCTTGATTACAAGATTTTTGTTGCCTCATTCTATTGTAGCTTATTAAAGGAATAATTATGTAATCCACATATAATGACATTTTTCTCTTTTTTTCTTATATTTACATATTTGATGCTTTTCTTTTCATGTAGCATTGGTCACAACCTTCAGTACTAAAATAAAATGTAGACACAATAGTGACATCCTTATGGTGCATTTATTATTAAAGGAATACATCTAAAGATTCTCCATCAGGTATATAAGCATTTTTTATTCTACTTATTTTGTCTAAGTGTTCTTTTTTATTTTTAGCCATAAACAGGGTTGAATTATGTAATTTTAAAATTTTTGTTAATTTTAAGACTTTTTTAATTAACATGATGAATTGCATTGCTAGATATTTTAACTTATAACTCTTTTTACCTTTATGAGGTAGGTGGCACTTGATTAGAATTCATTTTAATAAACTATTAGATTCATTAATTAATATTTTCTTCAGACATTTGAAATGTATGTTTCTATATAAATTAGAGCTATAATATTTTCCTATGATGGCATTATTTATATCAAGAATATGTTAGCCTCCTAAGAATATTAAGCCTTTCTCTCTTTATATCTGATTGCTGGCATAATTTGTATAGAATAGAAATTGTTGCTTCCTTTAAATAATTGGTGGGACTTCCCTGGTGGTGCAGTGGTTAAGAATCCGCCTGCCAATGTAGGGGACATGGGTTTGATCCCTGGTCCGGGAAGATCCCTCATGCCACGGAGCAACTAAGCCTGTTTGCCACAACTACTGAGCCTGCGTGCCACAACTACTGAAGCCTGCGCACCTAGAGCCCATGCTCCACAACAAGAGAAGCCACTGCAATGAGAAGCCCACACACCACAACGAAGAGCAGCCCCCGCTCCCCACAACTAGAAGAAAGCCCACACGCAGGAATGAAGACCCAATGCAGCCAAAAATAAAATTAAATTAAAAAAAATTTTTTAAAATAATCTGTGAACTATTTGAGAAATACAGATTTTAGGATAGGAGATAATAAGTCCCTACCTGGTGTGAATACAAGTAGCCATATGTGAAATACGTTTGTCCATTCAGCCTGTTCTCTTTTTCTTTTCTTTATACTCAGTCTTGTGTTATATTTGAGAAGAGTTTATTATTATTTTACTAGTGCCAGGAGGTGCTCTAATCACATTGCAAACATTAAGTGATTTAATCCTCACAATAGTATATACTGTTATTGCCAGAGAGGTTAATCAACTTGTCCAAGGCCACAAAGCTAATAAGAGGGCCACCTAGCTAACCAGCTAATTTGGATTCAGATAGTCCATGGACTTTGACTGTAGCCATTACCCTAAAAGCCACCACCTTAAAAATAAGATTTTAAAAGCCTGTGAATGTTTATTCATTCAGAATCTTGGTGTCAATATCTAATTTTATTTTTATTTATAGATTACCTCTTAGTCATCTTCTAGAACTACTCACTTCTTCCACATCTATCATATCTATTCCTTTCTTTACTTTCTGCATCTGGATATAGGAGAACTACCTCTGCAGATAATGGAACAGTTCTACACAAGCATGGTCTTGAATGTCATATGGTTGGGGGGTTGTTTAGAACATAGGATACAAGGAGTCAAATACTCACCATATCCCATCAGCATGCTTAAAGCAATCTAAATGTGACTAGGCACACTGATTCGAGTCTACCTGTCTGGTCCAATCCTGCCTCCTCACTTAGTTGTGTGGCCTTGAACTATATGTTTACCTTCCCTGCACTTCAGCTTTCTCATTTGTAAAGTGGGGTTAATAATATCACCTACCACACAGAGCTTTTGTTAGAGTTAAAAACCAGTACAGTCAAAAAACTTAGTATCTAATAGTATACATTACTTAAAGTATTTCTTATTCCCCTTAAGACATACATCATTTGGGCACTGGCATAATAGATATTTAAGTAAACATGTTTTTCACCTAATTGGGTGTCAGTGGTGTCAGTGTTTGGTAACAGTGTAGGGTGTGTGTGTGTGTGTTTATATGCAACCCCCTGCCCCATATCCAGCACCACCAGCTGCCCCAGCACTCAAAAATTCAATAAATAATTGTGCATGTGTGAGTGAATAAAAACAACATGTTTACCATTATGCTTCTCCATGTATTACTTATTTCACTCTCAAATAAGTATTATTTTGTTTTTGCCTCCCTGAAAATTTAAGAGAAAAGAGGGAAACATTCAGTTACTGAATCAAAGAATATAGCAAGTTATGAATTGGAGAATTCAACTGAATTTTTTTTCATGTTTTAGGACAGAAAAGTACTGGAACAATGGTATGGTAAAACAATAGAAATTGAACAAAACTTCCATTTATTATTTAACTTCTTTCAAGTGTAAAATAGGTACAGGTTTCTTATTATTTGGAAATAAACTTCTGGATCTGAACTTAAAAGAAGCATTAGTTTGACTTGTTATAAAAGTGAGTGTTCCTAATACAATATTAAAAATTGGCAAGCCAGGACCTTGGATGATTCTTTGCAAGAACATGGTAGTAGTAGAAGGTCTACTTTACCCTGGCTGATCTTGGTCTCTCCATTTCTTGTAGGGTTATAAAGTTCATGTCTCTGTAGGAAAACACTAGCTTGAGGCAAGAGCCTAAGGGCAATTAGACGGTAATTTAAGACTCTGATCCTACCCTTTAAGTAATTCCCTTCCATAAGAAAAAAACAAAAAATTAAGCTCTTCACATTGGTACTCAGTGCAATAAAAATTTGTATGTTACAGATTAGGTTGTAGGGAGAATGGCTTATAAAAAAGAACCATTAGGGAGGAGATTATGATTTATAATAGATTTATTGTAAATTTTAAAATACACACATTTTTTAAAATCAAACTTTTTTTTTTTTTTTGCGGTACGCGGGCCTCTCACTGCCGCGGCCTCTCCCGCTGCAGAGCACAGGCTCCAGACGCGCAGACTCAGCGGCCATGGCCCACGGGCCCAGCCCCATGTCCCCTGCATCGGCAGGCGGGCCCTCAACCACTGCGCCACCGGGGAAGCCCAAAATCAAACATTTTTATTGACAAAAATATCTTTCGGAAAGAAATATTTTATTTCAGTATTATCAGTTATATTCTTGGTGAAATTAGAGCCAATTTCAGTGGTATTTGTATGACATTCTTTCAGTTTTGTTTCCAAATCATTTTTTTAAATGTTTATATATGTGCCTATATCTTTCTTCCAAATTAATCAGCATAAGCTTTAGTGCTGATAATGCAGTGCTTCTGCCCAAGTCTCAACCATAAGAAATTCCACAGTCTAACTCATTCATTCATTCAGTCAGTCAATTATTGAGCAGCTACTATGTGTCAAAAATGTGCTGATTGCTGGGATTCCATGTGGAACAAAACAGACATGTTTTCTGCCCTCTTAGAAGCAGGGGAAGAGGAAGATAGCAATCAAAAATGTATGCAAAGAAGAATATATCTGTGACTGAAAAAATTATAAGAAAAGAAACATGGGACTATGAGAGCATAAAATAGGTATTTCTCCTAATCTCAGAAATCAAGTTAAACTTCTCTAAGGGATTAAAAGAATTCCTGAATTAAAAAGGAAAACATTTAGTCATATCATTAATCACCTTAGTCTAATATTGGTTGCATGATCTATGAAAAATCTATATAAATTATAATTATATTTCTGTAAGCACTTACAATTATTGATTATTTATTAACAGTCTACTTTTATTCATGTAAAATATATTTGATATAGTCAATCTCTCTCTCTCTCTCTCTCCACACACATACCACACACACACACGTGTGTGTGTATATACACATATAGGTAAAACTAATGTTATAAAACTAATATGAATCTTACTCTTGCTTGTTGTGACTGGGTTTAGTCATCTGTGTGAATTAAAAACTAAGGATCACTTATGTTTAATAAATAACTTTGGTAAATTAAAAGACTGTAGAAATTTACAAGGTTTCCTTTCCAATCAATATCCACAGAAAGTGCAAAATCAATTTTAGCTGCCCCCAATGAGAAACACAGAAACAAGTCACCATATCTATTGCCTCCTGCAAAATAGCAGCATACTATAAAAGACAAATGAATAAATAAATAAGGAGATTAACATTTCCAACATAAAGCAAAAAATTTAATGTGATTTTCAATTTTTTGAATTATACTTTTTTTCATATAGTGAATATACTATGTTCAAAATAAATATTTAGGATGTTCCATAATTTAAAATAATTTTGCAAATACTATGACTTTTGCAAACTAAAATCCTAGAAACATACATTATTTTGATAATAGAAATACTTACTTTGGTTAACTATGTAGTTTTTAGAAACATCTCTCAAAAATATGTTGGAAGATAAGACCATAAAGCATTATTGTTACTCAAATGATAGATTACTAAATCAAAAAAAAATCATAGAGATAAATGTGTTTTTTAGATCACATCCATAGTAGCATGCTCCAAATTTACCTTTAATTAATTTTAGTCATATTTTAGCAATGTTAAAATCAGTTATCGTTTTGAACTTTCTAAAAATAAATAATCTATACCTCTAGAAATAAAAATATATTGTCTTTCTGTATCTTCAAAATTTCACAAAATAATAACATTATTGTATACTCATGAAACTTTAAGTATTCACTTATTTAAATTCTTTATGTGTAATTTATTTAAACCTCAAAATAACCACATGAGATAGATATTATTTTTATCTTAAATTTATAATAAAGAAATTGAAGAACAGGAGGTTTTATTAATTTATTTAAGGTCCCACAACTCATAATGGTGGAGTAAGGGTTTGTATTTAAGGACACAGACCCAGAACTTGGACTTTTACTTACAGAAAGACTGAGTTTCTATATACATTTAATTAAATTGCAATAATTATATCTCAATACCTTAGATGAGGAGGAAGTACAGGCAAGTCTTTATCAGCAAACACTAAATTCATATGATTAAGAAAAAGGTAATAATAATATAGTTTATATTTATTGATATTTTTATCAGTCTGTAATTGGCAACTCTCTATCAATCAAAAGTTTTATTGTTGTAGTAACCCTAGGTTTATAATGCTTCTTCAAAGTATATACCACATTACTGTTACCACCTAAATGATTAAAAATATTATTTCTATTTTGTGCTTTAATTTTAAATTTATATCTACATAAATTGATTTGACTGTTAGATAAAATGAGTTCAAATCCAACTGTCAAAGACAAGAAAAGTCCAAATTGTCTATTTCTGCAAAGTGGCTAAAGTTTGTGATTGGTAAACACAGCATCATAGACGCTAAAGCTAAATTTGTTCTCGTCACTTCATTTAGTTGGTTCAGTAAGAACAGTATTAATACGTAATATATTGTGTAAAAAAGGTTTGAGTTGAACAGTTGAATAAGATACTCATGTGATTTAGACATAGATAATAACAAAAAGTTTCACAAATTGAGACAAACACAAAACATGAACACAAAATAATACAAATTAGGAAACAAAAGTGGAGTTAAAAAATATAAATAATACTGATATACATCAATTCATTGGTAAATTTAAGAACTTTCTTTAAAATGAAGATATCAGCGGACTAGTCATTTTTAAATAATTTTATTTTTAATTGTGTTTAGTTGTAAATTTTACTTTATGTCAAATGTCAAGTAAGAAGATAATGTGAACATAAATGAAATCAATATATTAAAATAATATTTATTAATCATGCTAAACTGCAGGGTACTATGAAAGGGTATGTGAGGGATAATAAGATCTATGATACATTATCCCTACTCTTAATAAGTTTTCTCAAGACTTACCTGGAATACTTTCACCTCCCCTTCCTGTCATTCTACTTCACAAGGTGAAATTTCATAAATATTTTAAAGCTGCAAATGTCATTTTACTTATAAGCCTTTCTCTGACATACTTTAGAATCAAATTTCTTCTTCCCTTCTCTGTGCACTTGTAATAAATAGACCCTAGTGTGAGAATAGAACTTAATGTGGTCCTCAATGAGTCCCACTTCCTGGTGTTTATACTTTGGAGTAACCCCCCTCTCTTGAGTGTTGGAAGGACCCATGACTTGCTTTTGATCAAGTAAGGTAAAGATAATATGATGTCACTTTGTAATTACATTATGTCATGTAAGACAAATTCTTAGCAAATTAGAGCTAGAGGATTTTCTTGTGGGCATGATGAAATAAACAGCCAGGTTGAAGAATCCCACATGACAAGAAACAGGAAAAATCCAAGGTCCTCAGTCATGCAGCTACAAGGAAATGAATTCTGTTAACTGCAGATGGATTTAGAAGTGGATTCTTTCCCACTTGAGACTCCAGATGTGAAAGCAGCCTGGCCAACACCTAGAGTGCAGTTTTATGAGACCCCGAGCAGAGGACCCATCTAAACCATGTCTGGAGTCCTGACCCACAGAAATTCCAAGACAGTAGATGTGATTGGTTAAGCCAATACTTTCCTAGTAATTTGTTTTACAACAATATCAAACTAATACACTATTCAAAACACTTTCTTTTGCCCCTTAAATATTTGTCTAGCTACCTATCTTTGACACTAGGCTGTGAGCTACCTATAGGTTTGTTAATTATTCCTCTCTATTTAGAAGATGAGTACAAAATGTTTGGCACACTTATTCTGAATCTGCCTTGTCACACACAAACACACACACACACGAGCTATTTCTTGTAGCAAAATACTATTCTATGTATGCTAATTGCATGAATGAATAAATAAAAAGTGAATGAGTTATTTATTACTTCCATTTTAATGATTAGGAAATTGAAGCCTGAGAATGTTATATGGCTTGTAAATGGCAAAGCCAGGATATGAACTAGAGCATCTGGCTATAAATCCTGTACTTCTTCTGCTACAAAACATAATATACAGCCTTATGTATTATAGGATTATTGTATTGTAGATTAAGTGAAATAAAACAGATAAATTGCTTAAACTATTGACTAACATATAGTAGAATCTTAATAAGTCTCCAATAACTCTTATTATGCCTAAGCTCTCAGAAAGCTGAAAACTCAAATTTGTACTCAGTTATAATAATCAGGTCACCCTATCTCTAGAGTAATTTTATTTTTTCCTCCTTTTAAATTGTGTTTGTGTTACATTCAATTATATATTTCAACAATCCTGTTTTACGTGTTTTTTTTTGTTTGTTTGGTACGCGGGCCTCTCACTGTTGTGGCCTCTCCCGTTGTGGAGCACAGGCTCTGGACGCGCAGGCTCAGCGGCCATGGCTCACGGGCCTAGTCACTCCGCGGCATCTTCCCGGACCGGGACACAAACCCGTGTCCCCTGCATCGGCAGGCGGACTCTCAACCACTGCGCCACCAGGGAAGCCCTACGTGTTTTTTAATAACACAAATATCTTAAAATTGTTGAGGGAAATAAGCAGCGTTAAAAATATTTAAGTAAATATGAAACTTTACTCAATAGTGTACATTTTGCAGAATGTTTTATGTACCAGATATTTAGAAAATCAAAATGATTCTAACTGATGCAAGTCTGTATAACAGTTCATTAAATTCAAATGTCTACATGACAAACAATAGGAACACTGGTTTTCTGCTTCCTCAGATGTTTCCATTCAGCAAAAACTGAATCTATTTTCTCTGGCCAGACTTTACATTTCAAAATTTGTAACACTTCTGACAGGTTCAACCCAATCAGAGTGGCAAGTCTATAACGGTAGGTCACAAATGGAAGGCTGAGCATGTGCTTTCTTTTTTAGTCATTAAAATCACAGAATACCTGAGATTTAATCATTTTTATATGATGTGAGAGACATCTTATTGAGTTGTACAGTGAAATTTAAAAATTTACATACAATCCTCATACCTTTGCATTTATACATATATTCTCCTGGATATTGGTTTCCATGTAATGTTTCCAAATGGGATAAGTACTAAACTCCACTGCCTCCTCCAATTCTTGACTTCTGAGAAAGACTAAAGTATCAGATAATTATTCTTATTTCTGAGCCATGTTAGAAATTACAGCAATCAGAAAATACTGCAGAGTGCCATGTCAAACATTATGTGTATGTTTTTCACAGAGGAAGACAGAATTCCTGAGCCATCTTGGCTTTCATCAATAACCACTGACATTCATTTACTTGCCTAAAGTGAAGTACCTGAGTATGTGTTTGTTTTTATTTTAAAGCCATATGATTTACCAGCTATACAAGTTAATTATTGCTGTATAACAAACTACCCTAAAACTATAAAAAAGTGTTTATTATTGTCATAGATTGGTTGGACACATCTGATGATAAGTTTCGGGGTTGGCTGTTTGTAGCTGGGTTTACTTTTGGATTTGCTATCAGCTGGAAGTTTGAGTGGAGGTGGTGACTCTAGGACAGTCAAATTCAGGTTGTAACTGGCTATCTGGCTGTTAGATGGAAAAGGCTAGCCTGGGCTTATTCACATAGTGGTGAATGGTGGGATCCAAGAGAGCAAGTGGAAGAGTACAAGCTCTCTGAGGTCAAATCTTGGAACTGGCACACCATTACTTTTTCTACATTTTATTAAACAAAGAAAATTATAAGACCAGCCCATATAGAAAAGGTAAATAGATTCTAATTTCTGATGAAACTATTGGAAGAATAGCATCACAAAGATGTGGATACAGCAGTGGGTGAAGATTTGAGGTAATTTTTACAAATAGTATACCACAACGGTTTGCCAATAATTTCACAGACTGTGCTAGCTTTGTTGGTTTTTTTTGTTTGTGTCTTTTTTTTTTAATTTATTAGACTAGTCTTGTGCCAAAATGAACTTAACATCTTGCCCTTATATACAGACTGTATATCAGAAGAGAACAGAAAACACTACTCTACAATCTATTCCAGATGACAGCTATTCCTCTCCTGCTGCTAGCCCCATTGCTGAAGTGTTCATATTTGATCTGCTCCATTTCACACACTTCCCTGAGAATCCAGAGGCCACACAGTTATTGTTGGCTACACAGGCTGTAAGAGCATGAACTTTGTATTTAGAGAGACCTGGATGTGAAACCAAGCCACTGTCCCACTGAGTGAGCCTACACTGATAATTTATCCTCTCTGTTTCTTTATCTTGAAAAAATGAGTTTAATGGTCCATACCTCACAGGTCTGTTGTGAGGATTTAGAGATTGTAAATAGCTCAAGGGAGTGCTATTATACAGTAGGTGCTTAATACTTATCAATTCATTCTACCCCCATGGCTTTCTTGAAATGATTTTTTTTTCATTATAGGATATCTTGTCTCAAAAACAAAGCCCCGAACCATTCACAAAGGAATAAGCTTACGATTTTTAAGTGCAGAAATATTTAGCCTGAAGAGTAAAATAAAAGAGTAAACAAGTTTTTATATATTATTCTAAGGTTTATGATTTTCTTGAGGATATTTTCATGGATTTTTTCCCACCATATATATCCCCAAAGTGTATATTCTAGAGATGAATAATGAGAATAAAGAGGAAAATGCTGTCTTAGGTAGTATGTATTCTTTGTGGATATAAATTATATTAATAACTCAATCAAAATCAATGTATACTGGGATGACATTATTAATCTTTGATATATTTGGGGGTCACCTTTAATAAGGGGATATTGAGGTTATTAATACAAATGAAAAGGAAAAACATTAAAAAGTGGCATTGATTCATAGGACAGCAGAATATATTACTTGGTGCAAGGTAATTATTTAAATGGTCTCCACTTAAACTGATGAGGTTAGAACCTCCTCATTTCCACAGGTGTGTCTCCTTAGCCAGGCTTTCCAAAACCCAGTAAGGGAGTGAAGAATTTATATTCCTTTCAGCAGAAATAATCCACATGAAACATTCAATCTCAGTAATGAGATATAAAGTCTAATTTCATTCCATGTGGGGGGGAGAAAAAGCAGATGGTTTTAAAGTCACAGAGAAATGCTTGTAGGAGCCTTTTCAAATATATGTCTTCTCTCATTTAAATTAATAGCGCCACATCCTGACTCCTCTAAAGAGACCCCAAAGGGAATGTGACTGGTAAACATCGGATTCAGACAAGTTGTACAGCAGGCTGTACCTTATGACCGCAACTCAAGTACCTGTAGCCACAGGAAATGATCCATAAATCCATGCCTGTTCACTTCCTGTCAGAACTACTCTTTGCAACACATTGCCCAATCCAACCAGGTAGCTATAGTCCTATAGTAACTCACTGACTCCTATGTTAAGGCCACAATCAGACTATTTCCTAGGATTGACTTTTGTTATAGGAACTCTTTGCAAATTTTCTGTCTGAGGTAAACATCACTCTCTTTCAACTTTTCATTGTCACTGCTGACTCCCTTCTGCTTTCCTAACTGTTGGTCTCGTTTCTGATATCTCACCTTGCCTGGGTCTCTAATATCATGTATGGCTCGGTTCCATAAATTCTAATAAAGCTTGTTCCCCATGGCCTTGTCGTTTATTTTGTCACTTGATTTCTCCTTCAACTCTGCCCAGACCCCTGGGCTCTGGGTCTGAGATGTTTGAGATCAAGGCTGCTTGGAATCTTTCATTGCTCACTTTTCCTTGGACTTTTCCTGTCTCTCCAGCTCTTCTCTCCCTGTGAACAACACTCTTGCCCATGCCTGTTTTGACTAGTTATATTCATTTTTTTGTAGATCTAAAGGGAGTTGCTTATTTAATCACAAAATGTACATGTACTGTTTTGAGGGTTCTCAAATATGGTAGTCTGGTTTGTATATCCAAAGGTAGAGTAAACAGTTATTTTATAAAAATAAAGAAATCATTTCAATTTCAGCACTTCATTTACATAACGAGGTCCAATGTTGTATTGTAAATGGGAGAGTAAGTCCCCTAGTGGGGTCTTTAAGGATCACTCCAAAATGACTGTGGAAATTACACTAGAAGGGGCATGTGATATTGAATTATTTATTATCCTCACAGGTTCTAGAGAGGAAGGCATGGCATGCTCAGAGGGCCACACAAAGTCACCAAAAGCTCAAAGTTTGGTCATGGCAGGAAGGGAAAGAGCAGAGCAAGGATTCATGAACAAATGTTTGGGTGGGGTAGCTGCGGCATGTGAGAAGCATTTTCACTGGGTAATTTGAGTGTAACTGGGTCAAAATGAAAAGGAGAGAAATAAAATGGGAAATCGTCAGGGGATTTATTGTTCATATATGCTGGAATTGAATGCCCAGAGATAGGCAATAACTAGGTAAAAGTTCAAAACAAGCAAGGTGGGTGCCAACACTCAGGGAGCCATTGAAACAACTAGTAATACCTTTACATTACAAATCCATAAGCCATTTAGCTTTCTTTCCCCTCTCTACCCTGGTTATTGTCATAATTATATTTTGAAACGCCATTCATTCTTTTATTTTAGAATAACGTTTTATTATAAACACTGCATACAACAAATTAAAAGATATACATTGAAGACTGGAAACATTCTGAGCAAAAATCCTATTTTCTATACTGAAAATAGCATTGGTAACATTTTGCTACTTGCAAATGTCTCAGTAAAATAATGAAGTTGTTCCTGTCTCTTGTGCTGGCATTAAGTAAGTCAATTTAAAATATTCAAACCCATAAAACAGACTCTGCCAGGACTGTTGTCTCTCACTTTAAAAGCAAAGCTGTTCTTTTAAAGACCTAAACACTTTTTGGAGATTTAACTGTGTTATAATTTCCATAGGAGACTGGCAGTGACCATTTCATTTCTCTAAGGAAATCAAAATGCTACACGAGTCTCCAGCTGTGCCTCACATATGCTTTTTTCTCAATGGCTTTTTATTTGCTGTTCCCCACACTTGAGCACCATTGTCCTAAATCGTAACATAGTTTTCTCCTTCACTTTCATTGATTTTTTTTTTTTTTTTTTTTAGTGTCACTTCAGAGAAGCTTTTGTTGATTACCTCACGGGTAGCAGCCCCTTTCACTGGATTTGCCATTACTACACATTACTATACTCACACACGCAAACACGCATACATATGATGTTATTGCCTATACCCTACAACAGATTGTAAGCTCCAGTGGGGCAGAAAGTCTTACAAGGACTAAAAGATACCAAACAGGTTTGTCAGTAAACACACACACATACACACAATAGCACAGAAAAGTCCTTTTTGAGGGTGGAATCCTTGATACTTTACAATAGCTGCAGCTAAGCTGGTGGCCAACTTCCTGAATAGATAATTAGGATTACTAGCCAAAACCTCCCTGCACAGGCAGCTAGGCAAAGATGTCAGAGCTATGCTAAGTCCTTAAATGACTTTTTAAGCCAATCAGAATGGTTTCCTACTAAAGAGGAATTCCCAATGAGTAGAGAGTGGTTAATATTTTATATTTAGATAACAAAATCATCAATTTTTAAATTATTGGAAAAAAGTCCAAAGAAGTGGTCAAATACTGAAGGATGTAGCTAAATTTTAACGAGAGTAATTCCTACAGCAAATTGTATACCCCACCATTATGTTTATACTTTATGACACAATAGCTATGTTCCTTATTTTTTTCCAGGGCAGTTCCAATAGCAAATCTTTAAAAACATTTTTGAAACTGCACTTGCCTTCTGTGAACACTGTTCAAAGTTCTAATTTAGAAAATGATAGGTGTTAATATAAGAAATGCTAACTATGAGGCATGCTTTAATAGAAGTCATTCTTAGAAATTGTTTTCAGATTTTTCTAATTGCCTCCAGTTCATTGAGTAAAACAGTAGAAAATCAAAAGTAAGAATTCTACCTAAATTCTATCTGTTTGAAAAATTATCTAAATTTTATAACTCAGCTTGTAGTACAAATATATAAATGTATATTATTCTACTCATATTTGCACAGTAAAATAAGTAGAACCATGACTCATCAGAAAACATTTAAATCGGTCCTATACTTCAGAATTCAAATATGTCAATCCTTTCGGAATCTCCTGTATACACCCATGGAATACGAATTTACTTATGAGCTCTGTGTTCTTAACATTGACCTTGAACTAACTCTGGACAAATTCTATTTGAGAATAAATGTATTAAGACACTGTGAGAGAATAGACCTCCTTTGTTCTAGGTGAATTGTACATGTTATTTTAACTCTAGGTTTATTATCAGGCTGTAATTATTTAAATCTGAGATCTATATGTAAAGAGCTGTAGGTAGAGACATCCATGATATTGAGAACCTATGGAAGTAACTGTGGCTGGTGACCATAGGTGGTTTGAATCATTTGTGTAATAAGGGTGGCCTTCATCTCTCTTTTGCCAATGAAATCAGAATTGGAGGTCCTCAGAAACTTGGGGATGAGGTGAAAAATGGAGACAGTTTTGTCATAGCTTGTAGGTTTTGAACAAATTTCTCCCTCAAAGTGTATGTGGAACATAACTCTTTGTGAAATAATCTTCCTCGTATTACCTGAGAACAGGGTATGACAATGTGTATCTTGTGAAACAATATTTTCATTTGGATGGAACATTGGGTTTGTTTGGAAAAAAAGTTGTCTTTGGTCAAATAAAGATAGAGAATCAGTTTTAAACATAATTAAATAGGTTCCTTCATTGCAGGGCTTTTCAGAACTATAATTATGTTAGTGTTAATCTTGACTAGGCCACAGAATCCCATTACATAAAGCATCATTGGCAACTAATGTTCTAAAGAGCACAGTTTGCAAAGCTTTTACTTGGAACAACAGGAGAATAATGTTTTACCTCAAAGTAGGAGTAGACTTTAAAATAATGGTTAATCAAAGCCTTTCAGGAAAGCAAAATGGTACAAAGATAGATGGACAAATGATAGAATTACAGAGACTTACATTCAACATAGACGTAAAGAATAAATATATATTCTCTTAAATGTGGTTCGGTATGCTGACTGTTAAAGGAGCACAAATCTAGACGTGTAGAAAGTAAGGCAAGACACAGAGTTATGAGAAGGTAAATCATTCATGCAGGTTTTCATTTAGCTATTAAGCAAATATTGGCTTAGCACCTAGTATGTGTAAGATGTTGCTTTAGTGCTATAAATACAGAGGGAAGCATGACAGACAGGGCCTATAACACCTAAATTCACTTAAAACAAATCTAAATAAAAATCAGGAATGACCAGCCAGTTATTTTTTAAAATATTTTTTGGACTAAATAATTCTTCAAGTGATTCTTGCTTTATTCACGATTTGTCATTTCTTTTAGTTACCAGCATTAAACCCTCTTAAAAATACAAAAGTTTGAATTTCTATTTTTCAGAATAGCCATTAGGGGAGAAATAGATATATCCTGTTTCCTATTGTTTAGCAGCCTGTCCGCATCTAGGCAGGGGTCAGAGATTCAAGTACAAAAGAAGAAAGTGGAAATTAGGAAAGAAAGGTAAAATGAGGAAAATATCTAGAGCTCATATGTATGTGTATATATATATATAGATAGATAGATAGATAGATAGATACATTTTTTTTCTTCTTAATAAAAGAAAGCTGTAAAATGAGGTTGATCTGGAACTGGCCCTGAGGAGGATAACTGAGAGCAGGAACCTAGCCTACCTCCAGGGGCACATGTTCCTTCTGTTTGTTATTAGATTAACTCTACAGAATACTAGAAAATTATCTAAGTCCAGAGTTTCTGAATCTAAGTGATGATTATATCATCACTAACTCTTTGCTGCCTTTCGAATGATTTTCAATCCCTTGGTGGTTTATAAAGTAGACATTGCAGCACCTAGCCCTCATAATATGAGCTGACAATACAAGAGAGAATACGTGAAGATTATGTATTTTTTGTTTCATGTACCAAATGTCACCTGTCAGCAAAACATATGCCTGTTCAATAAGAAGTTAGTGAGGAGCTTTTGAGGAGGTTGAACCATACAGTTCTCTGCTTTCTCAAAACATGCATGTTAGAATCATAAAGAAACTAAAACTGTCATTTAAAGCCACTCAGTCAAAGCACAAATATCCTAATAAAACATGAGCAGAAATCAGTTTAGAATTCACACATTGTGTGTCACGCAGAGTTTGATTTAAAAAGAAAATACTGTGGAAAACTTGGTTATGTGCACAATCTTCCAGAAACCTCTAAAGACGCTTAAGGATATTTAGATTTTTTGCAAAGGCCATGGCCTATGTAGTGCCAGGGATTCAAACTGTGTGAAGGTCCATGTGTTAGTAAAGGCATAGGATTTAATATCATGAAGCTCCACCTATGATGAGAAAAGAAAGTATGGTCTAAATATGCTTCCCTTTTCCTGTTATTTATAATTTGACCCTATCTATTTTCCTTAGTTATCAAGTATGCATATACAAATTTAGATTCGACTTCAAAAAGCTGAAAATTCAAGTCATTCATGTAAGGCATGTATAGGCTGACACTGACTTTTCTTTTGTCGCCCAATATTCACTACTACTTGGTGATGATATTAAAAAAATAAATAAAATCACTATATTTCACATATCCTCTTCATGTGTGGTCTTCCAATTGCTTCAGTTGCTCATCTACCCTAGTTTACATGATCCAAGGACACTATAAATAATTTTAAATACTTATTTTCATTTTCTAAAAATATAAAACATTGAAATTGCAAAATATTAACAAAGGAAACAAAGTAAATTTTTTAAACGTAACAAAGATTTGTTTTTTCCTCCTATCGTCTGTTATCAATTTTTTTCCCTAAAAATGTGTTGTAGTAGGAAAAAAATAATAAAAGAACGTCATACACAGTGATTCTAACTTCTTTGTGGAGAAGTTACAATTGATTATATCATTGATGCTGGAAAAATACGGTTAGTAGACTAATCAAGCCAATCATGTCTTTGTCATAGATATTTCCAGTAATAGATGGGGTTCCCATGTTAACAGCTCCCCCTATTATCACTTACTTCTGAATGCCCATAAGACAGGATGCATTTAGACCCAGTAGCTATATATTATAGCTGTGCATTTCTCTCCTTAATAGAGTCAATGATCTGAACACAGCACAATGCCACAAAGCAGAGGCTGGTGGTATCCATCCCCTCACTCATCCATTTTATATTTACTGGAGCCTACTATGTGCCTTTGCACCATGCTAATCATAGTTTGGAAATATGCGGTGATGGTGAAATTGAATACTAAGATAAGTAGCTGGAGGAAACAATGTGAGATGAAAACAGATAAATTCAAACCAACATTAAAAATATCAGTACAATTTCTGGTTTATGTGTATATGACTAGAAACACATGGCTCAAATTTTTTAGAGTTGTTTGTTAAAACAGTTTTTATTTGGAAGTAGACATGATATGGTTTCAATATCTAAGTGTTTAGCTTTATACTTATTACATGCTTTTACTTTTCTTTTAAACATTTAATGAAAAGAATAGTTTTCTAATGATCACAGATACCTAAATTATTTTAGGGAATATAGAGCTCTATATACTCATTAATTATACCAAGTGATATCAGACATTTTAAAATTATTCCAGCTATTTGCCTAACAAAATTACCTATCAAATTTGAGTTCTTTTAACTTATTTGTATAATTTTAATTTTCAGCTGTTGCCACTTCCCACTAACCTTGAGTGACTTCTTAACATGGCTCTTCTTCCCTCTGTTAACGTGTTGCTTCTTGGGCTGAAAGGCCAAACAGTCATACATATAAGAACTGTGTATAAAATAAACAGTCCACAAGCAATATCCAGAAAGTACCCCTTGTGAAAAACAATAGACAATTTCATTCATTGACTGTGTGACATTAATATTTCTTAACCTACTTATATTTTCTTTATTGATTGGTGCTTAACTGCATTCATAAAGGAGATTTTCAGATTCATAAATTTCAAATAGGTGAGGTGTTGTACGATCTTTTACAGAAATAAAGGTGTTGTGTTTATTTATAAATGAACATAAGCATTGCAGAGTAGCTATAAAGTGCTTATATAAGAAAGAGTGATCTTAGTTGTGTGCCTGTATGTGTGTAAATACGTAATCTGTCAAGATATGTACCTATAGCTAATTTAATAAAACTCTATTCTAAAAAAGATCTTTTAAATATACAAGATGGACTCTCCAATGTTCTTTGCATACCATTTATAGATACTGTGATCTGACCTCAAATACATCTTTGCCATCTATCTCATCCCTTCATCATGCCTTTACCTTATAATAAAGTCACACCATTCAACCTCTCCCTGTTGCTTGCTTCCTTTTATTTGCTGCCATCTTGCCCGTGATCACATTGTTCTCATTATCAAATGCATTTCTGTCATTAACAGGTATCATCTTCATCAGTTTAAACCTTACCCATCCGTCAAGATACAGCTCCAATGTCAGCTTCCCAATGAACGAATGTCTTTATTCAGCATTAATATCACTCCCTTCTCTGTTACATAGCATTTTGTTTCTATTTTTAGTACCTGTCCAATATTTTAAATTTGTATCCATGCCTGTTCCTCCTGATGGGTAATAGAAATTTTAAGGTCAATGACCATACCTTGTTTATTTCTATATACATAATACTGCCAAGCAGTGTCTTTCCAAAAGTAGATAATAAATATTTTTAGGATTACATTGAAATGAGACAAACTGAATTAGCTCGTTTGCTACACGTTGTTTCTTTACTGTTCAGAACTCTTTGCTCTTGAATTGCAACATTTGTCTCAGTTTTTGCTGTACTTGAAAGCTGATACACCCTTAACTTACTTCCATTTAAGTGGATTGGAGAGTGACATTTATTAATATTTGCATAGCTCCAAAGAAGTTCATGCTGTGCAAAACACTCTACAAATTGGAAGTGCTATTTATAAATAAAAGGATGTATAGAGTGCAGTAAAGCACAGCAACTTGGCACAATCAATACAGCTCTTGAATTTTTCAATATAAAAATTTAAAGAAAGAAGCACCTGTTATACATTTCCTGAAACAATGGAACATAACTTTATTTGCAAATGGTGACATTATCTTGTTAAATGAAAAATCTAACAACAGTTGCTAGGGAAATTTTATGCACTCATGGTGTCTATGGAAACTGAGCCTGCACGAAACTTGTAAGGGGGAATAAAGAGACACCTGGAAGAGTGCCCAGTGTCAGAAAGACAATGAGAATATAACTTTTCAAAAATTATAAAGAGCAAAAATAGAATAAAAATACACTTACCTGGTGTCTTTGGGTACTAGCAGAAAGGTTGAATCCTGGGAAAAAATATAAAGAACAGAAAAAACAAAAAATTTTTAACCTTGCTTCAATTTACTAACATTACTAAAGTTTGAAAAGTAATGTGGCCATTGCTTCCTAGACACTCATAGAATTGACTCACGCTTGTGTAAGCCATGGAAGAATCTCCTCATGCTCTGAAACAGCATTTATATTTCAAAGATAAGGGAACACAATTAATTTTGTTCTTGAAATTTGAACCCTGGCACATCTAATGATTTTGGACTTCATTAATTGGAACAGAGTGCCATATCTTTGACTGGACATCTAGTAGCTCACTTTGCTGATATAAATGAATCTTTGTCTGAAATAATGGCTGTCATTTAGAGAAAAAATAGATGTAACCCCTGTCCTTCTTAAACTAACAACTTCAGATGTTGTGTTTCCACAGAATTTCATCTGTCTCCAAATGATGATATGAATGCAATAAGACCTTTAAAATTAAAAAAAAAATCTATTAGCAGTTGGTTTGTATACAGTAAAGATTCTGAAATAATGCATTATTCAGTGCTTAATTTAATTTTGGAAAATGAGCATTTCTTATGGGTCAGGAATAAGTTCTAGAAATAAATAGCAGAAATCCAGAAAGTACCAGAAATAAGTACCAGAGAGCCAGTGTTAAGTATAAATAGACACAATCCTTGCCTTCCTGGGACTTGCACATTAATGAGGAAGACAGATCTTCATCAAACTATGAGTAAAATATGTGTCAAAGATAGTTCCTTTTAAAACAATAAATTAATATGTTATTTAAAAGAGGTAATTTAGAGATTATAAGTGTAAAAAAAACATACTTTGTGTTAATGTTTTAAAAACAATAATAATTACTTTTCCAATATGGAACAATTAGCAAATATTTAAAAATACTTTCCATGCTGAGTTTCTTTAGCTTTTTATGGTATTTGAAAAATGAGCTCTACTCCTGATCAGAGAGATATTTATAGCTCTACATTTTGAGTAGCAATAATTATTGTTCTCAATCCGTTGAGTACTAAGTACTATATGTAGACTATATAATACTTTTTTATTTTCTGATTTGCTAAGCAAGTTCTTTAAATTCAAGAATTATTAAGAATAGACGGGTCTTTTTATAAACACTCAGCCAATTGAACAACTCAATTGACCAGAACATTGAAGGACAGTAAATAAGAAAGAAGAGGGAAAATGTTGCACAAAGTAGCCAAAATTGGAGAGAATAAGAATCAAAATCCCTAAAGGGCCAGTTGGGCCCTGTTGAAGTCCATTAGTTCAGGAAGAACTCCTGTAGTTCAAACCAATCAATCATTTCTCACTCAACCTCATGGGATCAAATTCCACCCTCAATTACACGCAGCTAACTTTCCGCCCTCAATTACACACACCTAACTTTCACTCAAGTTGCAGGGAGTTAGACACACATTCGGGAGGGCAGGCTGTGGCCCTGCACGCTGAGTGGGGAGTAATTGATGGCTCTTTCCTGCTGTGCTTGGCTCGGTGGGCACGGCTAGCAGCAGAGGCCTGCAGGCCTAAGCAGAGAGGGAGGATGCTATAAAAAATCCACAGCCTTGGGCGCTGTATCAGAGCTGTGGCAGCCGTTCTTCATTTCAAGACTAAAGAAGGCCAGCTTCACTAAGCACTGAGATGTATGTATTTTCTTACATATTCTTTTCCTTAGTTTACTCCAGTTTCTCATCCTATCTCCATTCTATTTTCTTCTCCTATAAGAAAGTGGTTCTTTTCTTTCTTTGCTCCCATTTCCCCAACATTGTTTTCAGGCTTTTACAAATATTAAATGAGATAAAGTGCTTAGAACAATCTGGCACAGGATAAGAGTTCAATAATTGTTAGTTTAGTTGTGACAGTTACTTTGTATTATCATTGCTATCGTTAGAATTAATTTTCATTGATTTAAAGAGGTTTTAGATATATTCAGGAAAGACAATCCTTTAATTTTTATAAGATTTTACTTAGAAAGTTTCAACTTTTGTATATTTGTCTAAAACTGCTAATTTCACACCAAACTTATAATCACATACTGAATTTATCTGTGAAGAAAAGATGAATGATATTTCTGAGACATTATCCTTTTATGAGAAAAGTGATAGAAAAATCATTTAGCAACATTGAAAATATTCTCAAGAATGTCACTGGCAGACCCATAATACTTGACCTAATAAAACTTGAGTTTCCTGAAGTAAATAAACATTGAATTGGTTTAGTTTAAATAGTTAAAAAAAATGGAGCTTGAGGAAAAACAGTATATTTTAATAACTGGACTTTAATTATAAGAGTTGTTAAGATAGAGCATAATTTAGGTTAATTTTTTGGATAGTATAAAGCTTGAAAGTATATAGCAAAAACTATTGTAACTTTAAGCAATATATAATATTTCAAATAATATATATGTAAATATGTGTGTTAAGTATACTGTGTACTAAAATTATATATTTTAACATTCTGACTGCTAGATGGCTTATTGTGCTATACCAGCACACTAAGGAATATGAAAACTGTAATATATACATTTAATAATAAACTAAAATATTTTAACAGAACACAACATATTTAAAAATATTAAAATTTTGAGCATGCATTATAAAAGCAGCTCTGAATTCCTAGATACCTCCATTACTCAAATGACAATTTGTTATACATAGTTTTCTCTTCAGGTTCCGTGTGCAAAAACTCTGGTGTTTGTTGCCCTTTGGATCAGTTTTCACAGTTTCTCAGAAGTTCCTGGAGCATGCTGATTGTGGATTCACCTGAGAACCTCAATGAAAACTTTCAACATTTTCACAACGAGGCCGTGAATGGCTGCTATAAGTCCAGCATTCCTCAGAGTCTGTCCTTACATACTACTTGGCCCGTCTTCAGGGCAGGTAGAATAAACCTGCTCTTTGATCTCCCAGGTTTTCTGAGTTCTGTGTAGTCCACGTTCCAATAACATACGAGGGGACTATTTTAACTAGAGTCTCCTCTACCACAGTTTTTCAAGAAGAAAAAGAATCACGCTCCTTACTTGTTTTGGCTATTTTTCAGTCATCCATTAACAGCTATCTCTTTCCATGTATGTATACTACCAGATCTTGCTTTCCTTTTACTTGAAAGACATTTTACTGTCCAGTTAATTCAAACTCCTTCTTTTATGTCATTGTCCACAATGCTTAGAAATGGGTTCTTTTTCAATGTTTGCTCTAAAACCTTTGTTGATTAGTTTTATTAATAAGGCACCTATAGTCAAAGGTTACATTGAGAGGTAGTAAAATTAGAGATCAAAAGAATGGGCACTGGAGACAGATTGCCTTGGATTTTCATGCTGCAATTCTCTAGCTGATTACTTAACCTCTCTTCTTTCAAGTTGCTTATCTGTCAAGTGAAGAGAATAATAATTCCTCATAGGATTATGAACAATATGCTAACATGCTAATAGTTTTAATCTGCTAGTTAATATTAACACATCTAAAGAACAATACACAAAGTTAGTATTCGATAAAAGTAAACATAAATAGAGGATCGGGTTTCATTAAAAACTTACTGATGAAACTGAAATAAATATCCAATTAATATAGAGCGGTCTTTTTAAAACATTGTGTGCTCTATAAAAACACTAATTTTACAGGATGTTAACTAACATTATGTGAAAAAGTGTTCTATCATTAGATAAATTGTAAAACTCAGGTTTAAAAAAGATAAATTTTTTGGGCTTCCCTGGTGGCGCACTGGTTGGCGGTCCGCCTGCTGATGCAGGGGACACGGGTTTGTGCCCCAGTCCAGGAAGATCCCACATGCCGCGGAGCAGCTGGGCCCGTGAGCCATGGCCGCTGAGCCTGTGCATCCGGATCCTGTGCTCTGCAACAGGAGAGGCCACAACAGTGAGAGGCCCGCGTACCGCAGAAAAAAAAAAAGATAAATTTTTTAATGCAGGATTTCACAGACCTGCATGTTGTTTTCCCAAAGATATATAACTTATGTAATGTTTCTGAAACAAATTCTATTTTGAAACTCTTGCTGTTTGTGGGGCATCTCACAGTGTGCTGTTCTAGAAGATGCAAGTTTGGGAAGGCAATTTATATGAAAAAATTTCTCTTTTATCACTAAAGAAAGATAACAGAGGAATGGTTGGTTAAAAGACAGAAAGATAGGTAGCAGGTAAAGTATATAATAGAGTGAGTTGTGATTCCAATTTAATGGGATTGTGCTTTGTAGATTTAGTTATTTTTATTTATAGTTCAAAGAAGTAGAAACTCATAATTACATATATAATTCTTAGCTTAAGAATATTCTATGACAGAACTAACTGTATTTTCCCATTAGTGAAGCATACTCTACAGATCGTTTTATTGATTCTCCTTCAGCTAATGAATGCAGTAAAAAAAGATATTCTGAGTAACCAGCTCATAGATGTGTGAAAGGGAAGTCTGGTAAGAGCTGACTACTTACAACTCAGAACATAAGTAGAGGTTATAGGAAGATACCTAGTATCCTGCAACTTTATTCAGGTGTGAGTAGAGCTTATTGTATATCTTGTGAGTTATTATTTGTTCTTCTGAATTTGCCTAATATTGTAAACTGAATAATAGCCCCCAAAATGGCCATATTTCAATCCCCAGAACCTGTATTTTATGTTATATAACAGAAAGGAACTTTGCAGATGTGGAAAAATTAAGGATCATGAAATGGGGATCTTATCTTGGATTATAGAGGTGAGAACAATGGATTCACAAAGAATTTCAAAGCATGATATTGTTTAACTTTTGAGATTTATGTAGAATAGAGCTCGTCTAAGCCATTAAAGTTAAATGAATATCCCTCCTAAAACTGTTTAAAAATCAGAAGCAAGAAAGAAAAAAAAAAACAAGGAATGATAAAATTGTCACCTCTTCCCTGCCTTCACCTTATGATTCTGTTATAAAAAGCCAGTGGAATAAGGATAAACTTGCACCTGTGAATCTTTCAACAGCAAATCTAAAATGGACTAATTAGAATTTGGAGTAGGGCCCATGACTTATTCATCTTTATATCCCTTCCATAATCCAGTGCACATAATAGAAGGTCGAGAGTATCTTGTTAAATGAATAAATTAAAACTGACTCAAGTATATTCATGGTGAAATGTATTTACTACCAATTACATTACACTCAGATTACAGGTAAAAAGGTGACTTTGCCTGCAAAGAAAAATGGACAAAGGCTGTATCCCTCTTTCCTAAGCAATAAGTCTGTGGCTAATGTAACCTTGAAGTTTCATACCTGATTTATTCATCTTCTTAGATTTGCTCTTAGCTCTGTATATCTCTGACCCTTCCCTCCACACCTGGGCCCAGATGAAGCCCTGTGTTTTGAGACATCTCAGGGCTCAAAAAGAGTACAACTAGAAGGGATTGTGTAGGAATTCATGTATCTTGAGATTATGTTTGACCAATGAGAGACAGGAGATGGCACATACTTAAATTCCTTGCCCTTCCTATTTGGAGATGTCCCAGGTGAATAAGCATTCAGTCTAGTTTTTTTTTAGTGAAGTTTTGGAGCTGCTGTAATGTACCACTTTGTATTTTTTCCCCCTCCCCAGGTTCACTCTCTATTTTCTCTTACCCTAATTTTCCCAGAATTCTACTCCTCATAGTAGAGTTGGCAATTGACATTTGCCTCAGGCTGTTTTCTAGGTATCTTTTTTTTTTTTTTTTTTTTTTTTTTTTGCAGTACGCAGGGCTCTCACTGTTGTGGCCTCTCCCTTTGTAGAGCACAGGCTCCAGACGCGGAGGCTCAGCGACCATGGCTCACAGGCCTAGCCGCTCCACGGCATGTGGGATCTTCCCGGTCCGGGGCACGAACCTGTATCCCCTGCATCGGCAGACGGACTCTCAACCACTGCGCCACCAGGGAAGCCCTCTAGGTATCTTTGACTAAGATGGTTTTCATCCTTAGGGGCCAGGGCATGGGAAATGACAACTCAGTTCTGCAAAATCAATGGAAATTGCAAACTAGAAACCTCTCTCACAAAATAAATTGGCATGAAACAACATACATTAACTTTCCACTTGAACCTAAAGATCAGATATAGTGGGACCTGAAACTTACATAGACCTGGAAGACCTCCTAATCAGAAATGAAGTTTTATCAAAGAGTTAGACTTCACAAATTATAGGATAATTTGTTCCCAAGTATTTAAGCCACATATAGTGATTTTGAACTTAACTTTGAAGAATAGGAATAATGAAATAATAAGTGGGTTTTTTTCTCTACAAAATTAGGGGAGCTTTTCCTTAGACAATACATGCCTGAGGGAAATTCCTAATTTTCCTTCAGAGTGTATAACAAAATTTTACTTCAATCATGTTCTCTTTTGAGTTCAGCTCAGGCTGTTATCCACTTGAATTTGAGAACTTCATGAAACATGATGCATAGAATTTTTAATCTGATGAGAATATTCTGGACATTGTCCCTAATTGTATTGTGCCACTTTTTGAGTTAGAAAACAGATACCTAATAAGCAAAAAAAGCAAGTATTCCTAAACCTAAAGTCACCTTATAATTACAAGACAGATAATAGGTCAAGAAGACTGGGCATAAATGAATGCTATCCCAGTAAAATGATCTATTCAGGGTAAACTGGTATGATTGCCCCACCCCTTCAAGGCCAGCTTACACAGTTGTACAGGAACATGTGTAAGAAGGGCCCCCCTCTTGGTTCAGTGCACATCTGCTTCCCTCTTGAAATCCTTAATGCTTTTGGTAAAAGGGGCCCTGCGTTTTCATTTTCAGTTTGACCCCACAAATTATGCAGGCATCCTGTACAACTTACAAACTTGATGATGGATTCAGCTCCATTTTTTAGCATGTATTTAATTCCTAGAGTTTAGAGGGCAAGGCTTATAGGTAAGTAAATAATTCTAATAGTCCTGAGATTTATATAAAAATAATCTTAAACCTATCTCCATTCTGAATTTTGACTTGTTCCTGGCCTGGGTTCCCCAGGAGCAGGTCAATGCCTAGAAGCTCCGGGACTGGATACCCTGTCTCTTGGTATTTGGCTCCTGTCTTTTTTATGTCCCCGGAAGACTCATCATTTGTATTACCTTTTGCCCCCAAATGTCTGGATCATGAACTCTTCTCTAGGATTTTTATATAAAAGAAACAGAGGTTCTTCACATTGCCTCAAGACCAAAGGAAGATTAATTTTAAGGTACATAAGGTTTCAATCTATACATTCTAGGGATGACCTAGTTTCTCTGTGAGTCTCTTACTCTTTTGAAAGCCACATAGTCTCCTTTCTTGTATATCTGGATATGTGAAAATGAGTGTTCTCTTATTATGAATTCCTTATGGGATCTCATGGCTATTCTGATTATCTCTTTTCAGTTATAGCATGCCCTGAAAGCTGTATTATTAATTTGGTATACCTTAATTTAGATATCAAAGAGGGAACTTGTCTGGTCTATCCTTCTAAGGCAGGCCATGTCAAATTAACTTTCCATTCAGTGGGTTGTCAGCCCATGAGTCCAGGACATGTCCCAGGTAGCATCAGGGCTAATTAGTAAGTCCCAGGAAAAAAATCATGTAGTATACAACATGACTGCCTACTAAGAACTATGATTTCTATCAGAACTGGTGCATGGTAACAAATGTACTTGAGACAAAAGTTAAAAATTCTGACCCAGAATATGATTCCCAAAGTCTCCATGGTAGTAGATAGAATGCTAGTCTGTGGCTTAACAGGATCTTCCTTTGTGCCAATTATGAGATATGCAAATTTCTTGCTCTACTTTTCAACAGTCATTATAATTTTTCATGCTGAGCACCCATTGCTTGAATTCCCATCAGTTATTTACTTCGTGGATATCTTTGAAACAGCCATATTCTCTTTCTGGGCTAATATTTTTCTAAATATTGTCTGGGCATGCTCTGACCCTCTCTTCTGCTGATCAGGTCCCACATATGATGCATTTCTTTTTAGGTTATTAAAAATGTTCACCTACAATTTAAAAACAAGTTTTTCAGAAGTACTTTCTCCAGGCAGTATAAAATGATTTGAGAATAAAATAACTATGTTTAGCATTGACTTTTGGTTATTTCATTTACATCCAAAACATCCCAGCAAGTTAGCTAAGAAAGGGCAAATTAAGGTTTTTCTTTTATTTTTAAAAAATATTTTAACTATTTTATTTTTCTAACAATTTTAATGAAATGTTGTATTTTGAGTTTTGGCCTTATAATTCCCTACTGTTTGCCCTATATAATGAGGTATCAAATTGAAGTTCAAGGTACAAAAAATGTCTATCATTGTGTAATTTTGTGGTCTTAGAATAAAACTTAATGTCTACTGTTTGTAGGTTATGTGTCTTCTATCTTTTTCTATTATTTAGACACAGCTTAGTTTATAAATAATCTTAGTTTATGAATAATCTTAGTTTGACATCATTTACCTACAAGAGAATGCAAAAAAGTATCAGGTTTAGGTATCACTAATAAGTAAAAAGTATTTTTTCAGTTTTCTGGTACTGTGAGAATATTTTCTGAGAAAAATAAATTAAAGTAAATCACTATTAATTAAAATAGTATGTACCCTAAAATATGTGTGTATACTTTTTGAATTGAAAGTCAAGAAGTATATGTACAAAGATTTTATAAAGGAAAAGAGCACACTTTTACAGAAAATATGATTAAACATACTGTTCTTGCATAATATTTGAAGATTATCTTATTAAGACAAAAATAACTTTACAGTAGCAAATTATTTCAGAAGCAAGAGACAGAGATACAAACTAGCTGAAAAAGAAAAAAAAAAAACTTTCAAGGAACATAAAAGTAATAAGCCAGTTTTCTGTGTTTAAATGCTGTGTTGTGTTTTTTTGTCTGTTTTGCCTCTTTTTAAGAAAAAGCATCTTGGCTCCTTTCCTCAATTTCTAGCATTTGGTCATTTAGATAAAGGCACAGATGCTCACTTGCTTAAGTAATTTTATTCAAATGATTTTTATTGCCTAAAAATGATCTCACTGTTGGAGACTGCCTATGGTTTAGAGTATACAGCACAAGGCATTTACATGATAAGAGAGTAGCTTCCAACTTGAATCTTGCCTGAAGAGAATAACAGGCAATGTTTAGTTTCATTACCTTTTAGAGGTTTAATGTATAATATTTATTAGTGTTGCTACTTTCTCAACGTCCATAACAATTCTTCTGTTCCATTTAGTAGCTGTTTGTGGTAAAATGCTCCTGTATACCTGTGATTTGATAAGATTTCTACTATTTATCATCCACAGTAGTGAAAGAAGGTCTTTGTATATACATACAAATAGATGCATATATATAATGTATACATATGCACACTGTTCTTTTGACTTTGAGAAGTTTTAAAAAAATAGCAAGACATTATCCTTTTATATATGGGAGTTAATTCAGTATAATCAATAAACAGTATTAGGCAATATCAAAATCACTGAATGAAACACTAAAATTATTTTAAGATTACATTTGCAAAGCAGAGTAATATATTGACAATCACACAGCACTAGGAGTAAGAACTGGGTTCTAGTCTCTATTCAATTATTTATAGCCTCTCAGACTTGATAAAGTCACTAAATTTATCCAAACCTCAGTTTCCTTACCTGTGAAATGGGATAAGAAAATATTTTCAGAGCTAAAAAATTTTGTCTGCTATGTGTCTATAGCAGGGTGCTCAGAATCTTGAAGAAGCTCAATAAATATTTGTTTATCAGACAGAATAAAGCAAGTGATTGTATCAGATGATTCTTTTAAGGACTATTCTGGCTCAAAGAACAGTTAATTATTTATGATGTCATTTTTCTTTTTTTGAAAGAAAGTGGCAGAGAAGTGTAAACATATATGACAAAAGGAAGACACTTTTACAAGTATTAGTCTTTTGTGTCTAATGGCTTAGCCACTTTCTAAGGACTGAGGCTTCTGGATTCATTTTGAAGTAGTTTGTAGTAAATAGTGATATTTCTTTTTGGATACCTAAGTCCACCAATTGTGAACTGTGGACATTTGAATAAAGTGAACCTGTGGTAAAACACCTTGAGAAAAATGTATCATAAATGATCTGCACAGTGAATGCTGCATTCTAATAATATCACATATGCTTTTTTTTTAACTACACAAACTGAAGCTCCCTCTAATTAATGGGTCTGAAGAGCTGAAATTCTACTATCACTCTCTTTACTTTTGGCCTTCTTAGATTTCCTCATAATGTGGAAATGTATGAAGGGCTGAAAAGAAGCCAGTCCTGTGGACTTAAACGGGGATCCTCTGAAGTCTGTTCAGTGGGCTCTACTGGTCTTCTCGAGGCTGCAATGATCTCACCACTGATGCTCAGAGGAGTTGACCTGAGGGCTTGTACAGATCTGCTGAGTGTCTTTATATATCTGATTCCTTGGTTAAGCTCTTCCCACAGTGTCCCTCTCCTATTCACATTGCTGTGCTCTTTTAGCTCATTTTAATCCCGTGTACATGTCTACAAGATGCTGGTGGTCCTAGGGATGCTGTCCATGTGGTTTCTGCATTAGTCTTTTACCCAAAAGCATTTTTACCTTTCCAGCAAGGAGACTGCATTAGTCTTTTACCCAAAAGCATTTTTACCTTTCCAGCAAGGAGACTGACCTCTAAACTTGGAACAGCATCACTTCTCTTTTACCTTCCCAAATATATCCAAGGTAACTTTCTTTTTTTTTTTTTTTTTAATTTTTTTTTTGTGGGGGTGTTACGCGGGCCTCTCACTGTTGTGGCCTCTCCCGTTGCGGAGCACAGGCTCTGGACGCGCAGGCTCAGCGGCCATGGCTCACGGGCCCAGCCGCTCCGCAGCATGTGGGATCTTTCCGGACCGGGGCACTAACCGGCATCCCCTGCATCGGCAGGCGGACTCTCAACCACTGCGCCACCAGGGAAGCCCCAAGGTAACTTTCTTGCTATTTGCTTGTGGTAATGGTAAAACATTCAAACAGTAACAACAGAAGTTAAATCTTTAGTAGGGCATCTTGCTATAAATATTTTCAAAATTGACAGAATAAATACAAACTTACTGATATAAATATATTTATATGAAACAGGAAATAAATTAGTGTTTAAAGAATATTTTGGGGTATGTCCATTACACAGCTTGAAAACACTTCCCTCTCTAAATTTCAGGATATTTATATTACAGTAGTTGTTTAGTGTATTCTTCTTTCATAAATTAAAAAGATCTTGAGGACAGGGACCATATTTGCTCTGATAACTGCTATATATTCAGCAGCTTTCTGGAACAAAATACATTCCCATACACATACTACATTTAACAGAAAAATAAAGATTGATCCACTTAGAGTTTAATTCAAGCTTCTTTTTTATGTACCACCTTTACTAAAATTATGTGTTTTTTCTGTCTGTGGAAACACTCTATCAAACAAAGCTTTTCAAATTATATCTAGAATTTATTATTTTTCACCTAAAACTTATCCCCATTTCTTCTACTTCTTAGCAATCTGTCCAAAATATGTTTCCTCTGTAATCTTCAATGCAGTCAACTCTCTTACTATGCTGAGTAGGTCAACACTGAAAATTATTCTTGGCCTCTATTTCTATTTATGTACACATGCATACACATGCACACATCAGAAATAAGTTCTTGAGTTTCCTCCTTTATGTAAGATGTAAGAAAGATTGCTTAACTTAAAACACATTAAGAAGCAACATTCACTTAAAGCATTAACTATGCTCTAGATATGCATGCATTTTTTCTCACTGTATATTCACAAAATCCTATGTAATTATACTATTATTAACCACATTTTACCGATGAGAACACAGAGGCTTAATGTGATTAAGTTATAAGCAAATTCTCAGAGTTATTGGCAGCTCAATATTTTTTCAGAAATATTTCTGATTCTAGAATCTATACTCACAACCTGTACACCACTCTGCAGTTGGTCCTATGCTCCTTCTATTTTTATTAGATTTCATCTTTCAAAAGGAAAATCAAAAGTTTCTGTTTTTGCTTTATCTGAAGAAAAATTTTTCTTCACTTTTATTTTTTAGAATACCATCTATATCAAGCAAAGCAACATAATTACCTGTTGGGTGAGTACATCTTCTTTCTTATTAGCCTGAAAGTATAAGCTAGTAAGAGTATTTGAGTTGTGAAGTCATCTTTCCAAGGACAAAATGAGTAAGAGGAGATTATAGATCTACTACCATTTCCTCAATTAATTCTTTAATTTTGGACATGGACTAAGCCTTTGAAATTATTTAATTCACAGATTCCATATGTCTAAATATCCAAAATGAAGATACTATGTTAGATTACCTCCCAGTATCTTTTCAGCCCAAATATGTGTGTTTTAACATGTTTTCATGAAGGATTTCACACAAACTACTTGTTTAGTTAAGAACCAGCAGCCTCACCAAACTGATTCAAATTATTTTTTGCCAAATATTTATTTACTATACTGCCAATACAGGCTAGGAATCAGATACTTGATTTAATTGTACATTTTCTTTGATCTATAATGCTTCTTTTTATTGAGTTCTAACCTTGTGATTGTACCTACTTTATTGAGGAGACAACTATGTACATTAAAAATTCTAAAATAATTTATGTGTAATCGGTTCAAGATATGCTTAAATATTAAGATTCAAGATTTGCAAAACAGCATAGAGCTAAGGAATAACTAATGTTTATTAGCAACTTTTTTATTAGAAAAATAGTGTTTAGAAATATGTTTTTGAAAGTTCAGGAATTCAGGGTATTTTTCAATTATTTTTTCACAATGATATTATGAATTTTAGTATAAGAACATATACTAAAACATACTATTTGCTGGAAATTATACTTATACAGAGGAAGCTGGCAGCTTCTAGCAGATATTGTTTTGAAAATAGGTTGGGAGAGTCCTTGATTGATATAGTTTAGAAAATTCAAGTTCTCAGTGATGCAGATATGTGTCTGAAACCATATCCAAAATGGCCACCAGGCTCCATTTTTCATGCATGAACCACAGTTTTACAACTTGTCAGAACAAAGAACAAATATCAAACATGACAGGAGTACGTTCCTTTAAGTTTTCAAAAGAGATAGATTAGCACATACACAGTGTGTCAGCATGACCTTAGTGTCTGGGAAGGGAACCTCATCTTCGAAGGAGTACTACCACTGACATCATAGGAAAGGGGGGCATTTATCCCTATCTTCAATGTGGACATTCCACAAAATCTGGTAAAAACATTTTTTTTTTTTAATGGTTAAAGAAGATGTGCAATACCTGTTTGACAGGCCATAAGACAGGCTATTCTAGTTAGCATGAAATTCAAGCCAAAGCAGATACAAGCCAGAATGACTTCCCTGTACCTCAATGTGTGAAAATTTCTTCCATCAATATTTTAGAATGTTTGTATTATAGAATGATAAATAAATGGTATAATAGAAGAATGAAAACAAATGGTTTGTATAAGACTATTAGGAGAAAACATGTTTGCATGTGTGCATGATCATACATTTTGTTTTACATTTTACTGTGTTTAAGCTAGAAGCAGTTGATGTGAATGTAGAGTGTATATAAAGGTTCTGACCAAACAAATAAGTCTGAATCCCACCTATTTTAGACATGCTTTTTAATTAATTTGACCCATTTTTATTTATGTTTCTGTGGTAGGCTTTGGAAAGGTAAGATGTGAACAAAGCTGTTCCCAGCCAAATAGATTTATTTGGCACTTACAGTATATAGTGTCTCCACTAAATCTTTGCATTTTCTCAACTAAACCAATCAATGAGGAGATTATAATTATTAATCCCAATTTTATGGATTATAAAATCAGAGCACATATCTAAAATATAGAAGAACTCTTAAAATTCAAAAAAAAGTGGGAAAAAAGTTAAGATGGGCAAAAGACCTGAATTTATAAATCACCATGAACATATAAAAATAAATAAATAAACATATTAAAATACTCAGCGTCATTTATGATTAGGGAACTGCAAATTAAAGCACAATGAGATACTACTACATGCATATTAGAATGGCTAAAATCCAAATCAGAACAACAACAACAACAACAAACTAACAATACCAATTGCCAGTGTGATTGTGGAACAACAGAAACTCTCACTAATAGTGGGAATTAAGCCTGGTATATCCACTTTAGTAAAAAAATATAAAGCTAAACATAATTGTACCATAGGATCAAGCAATCACACTCCTAGGTAGTACCAAACTTACTTAAAAATTGATAGCCACAGAAAAACCTGCACATGAGTAGCTATAGCAATTTTATTCAAAAGCATCAAAAACTGGAAGGAACCAAGATATCCTTCAAGGTGAATGGACAAACAAACTGTGCTGCATCCATACAATTAAATAATATTTAGTGATAAAAACAAATGACCTGGGCTTCCCTGGTGGCGCAGTAGTTGAGAGTCCGCCTGCCGATGCAGGGGACATGGGTTCGTGCCCCGGTCCAGGAGGATCCCATATGCTGCGGAGCGGCTGCACCCGTGAGCCATGGCCGCTGAGCCTGCGCGTCCGGAGCCTGTGCTCTGCGACGGGGGAGACCACAACAGTGGGAGGCCTGCATACCGCAAAAAAAAAAAAAAGAGCTATAAAACTACACCGAAACCTGGATGCAATTTAAATGTATATTGCCAAATGAAAGAAGCCAGTCTGAAAAGGCAACACGCTGTTTACATAAAATTTTGCAAAAGGCATAGCTATATAAATAGTAAAAATATCAGTGGCTGAGGAGAATGAGGAAAGGGGGTTGAATAAGTGAAGACAAGGGATTTTTGAGAACAATAAAACTATTCTGTATAATAATTTAGTGGTGGATACATGACACTCCATATTTGTCAAAACTTGGAAGTTTATAGCACAAAGAGTAAATCTTAATGTATACATTTTTTTTTAATTAGGACAGATGATTTTACTGGTGAATTCTACCAAATATTTAGTGAAGAATTATCTTAATGCTTTTTACACTCTTCTAAGAAATAGAAGAGAATAGAACACATCCTAACCTATTTCAAAAGTCAGTATTACCATAATACCTAAATTAGATAAGGACATTACAATTAGAGAAACTAGAGACCAGTATCCCCTATTAATGTAAAAGTAAAAATTCCCAACAGATCAATACAAATCAGCAACATAAATCCTGCAGCATATGAAAAGGTTTATACACCTTGACTAATATTTACCCAGGGAATGTAAGGTTGATTCAGTATAAGGAAATGAATCACTGAAATACAACATATTAGTAGAATGAAGAGAAAAAAAACCATGATTATCTCAATAGATACAGATACAAAATTTTGACAAAATCCAAACCCTTTAATGATAAAAACACTAAAAAAAAAAAAAAAAGAAAAGAAACTGGAATGGAATTTCCTCAATTCTAAGTCATACTTACTGGTGAAAAAATGAAAGCTTTCCCCTGAAGATCAGAAACAAGACAAGGCTGAGTACTCTTAGCATCTCTTTTCAACAATGTACTATAGGTTTTAACAAGGACAGTTAGGCAAGGAAAAGAAATAAAAGGTACCTGGATTATAAAGGAAGAAGTAAAATTATACCTTTTGCAGGTGGCATGGTCTTATATATAGGAACTTCCCCAAATTCATAAAAATCTATTAGAACTAACAAACAAGTTCAGCAAAATTGCAGGACACAAGCTCAATAATAAAATGCTACATTTTGATACACTTGCAATAAACAATCTGAAAATGAAATTATGAAAATTCCACTTGCATTAGCATTAAAAAGAATAAAATACTTAGGAATAAATTTAACACAAGTGCAATACTTATATAGTGAAAACTAAAACAAAATATTGTTAAAATAAATACCAACAAAATAAATTTTTAAAAATCCCTTGATTATGGATTAGAAGGCACAATGTAATTAAGAGAGCAATACTCCAAATATTGATCTATAGATTTAATACAATCCTAATCAGAATTCCAGCTACCCCTTTTTAATTTTCCCCAGAAATAGAAAAGCTGATCCTGAAAATTCAAGGAACCCAGGTTCACAAAAATAAATTTTGCAGAACAAAGTTGGAGGACTCGTACTTTTCAATTTCAAAACTTAACAACAAACTAGAGTAATCAAGATAGCATAGTACCAGCATAAGGATAGACAAAAAAATCAATGAAATAGAATTGAGATTCCAGAGATAAACCTGTGGTCAGTTGATTTCAACACAGGTGCCAAAAGTATTCAATAAAGATAGTATGGTCTTTTCAACATATGTTTCTAGGACATCTGGATATCAGCATGCAATACAATGAATTTGGATCCCTACCTCACACTATATACAAACATTAACTTAAAGTTGATCAAAAAACCAAAAACATTGCTAAAACTATAAAACTCTCAGGAGAAAATATACCTGTCAATCTTGGTGATCTTAATTTGTTGATGGTTTCTTAGATATGACATCAAAAGCATAAGCAACAACATAAAAATAGATAAATTGGACTTCATTGAAATTAAAAGCTTTTGTGAATCAAAGTGCATTATTAAGAAAGTCAAAAGACAAATCTATATCTGATAAGGGCCTAGTTGCCAGAATATATAAACACCTCTTACATCTCAAAATGAAAAGGCAAATAATGCACTTAAAAATAGGCAAAAGATTTAGAAAGCTATTTCTACAAAAAAGATATACAAATGGTCAGTAAACATTTAACCATTAGCAAAATGCAAATCAAAATTACAGTGAGATACCTTTTATACCCATTATGATGGCTATAGTCAAATAAATGGAAAATGACAAATGTGGATGAGCATGTAGGAAAATTGAAACTCTGACCTATAGCTGATATAAATGTAAAATGGTGCAGCTTCCATAGAAAACAATTTGGCAATTCCTCAAAAAGTTAAACATAGAATTGTCCTATGACTCAGAAATTCTACTCTAAGGTATATACCCAAGAGAATTCAAAATATGCCCATATAAAAACTTGTACACAGATGTTTATAGCAGCATGATTTATAATAGCTCAAAAATAGAAAGAATGCAACTGCTCATCAACTGATGAATAATAAGTAACTCATAGTATCAGTACAATGGAATAAATGCACTTAATGAAATAAAAAGCAATGAAGTACTAATACATGTCATAATATGGATGAACCTAGAAAACATTATCCTAAGTGAAAAAACTAGTCACAAAAGTCCACATATTGAATAATTCAATTTATATAAAATATCCAGAATAGACAAAGTCCATTAAGACAGAAAGTAGATTAGTGGTGGCCTGGGGATAGGCATAGGGCAGAATGGAGAGTGACTGCTATTGATACAGATCTGGGTATTTTTGTAGTGTTAATAAAATATTCTGGAATTAAAGGTGATGGTTTCACAATCTGTAATATATACTAAAAATTTTTATGGTTTGTGAATTATATCTCAGTTAAAAGAAGTAATTTGTCATTTTTATGTTATATCAACCCTTGATAAAGAGTGTCACTAACATGCTTTCCACGGTTAAAATAAAATTTGATCTCACCAAATTAGAAGCATTTTCCAGAACAACATAGTGTTTCCAGATTACAAACTTATGTTGATCTAAAAATGTATATATGAAAGATTTATTACACTGCAATTTGTCTTAATGGTACATATACTTAGTACTTTGGGTTTGAGTGATCCTGAAGAATGTTGTATCTCTTCACTTTGATTGAATATGAATGACTTTTTTTTTGCGGTACACGGGCCTATCACTGCCATGGCCTCTCCCGTTACGGAGCACAGGCTCCGGATGCGCAGGCCCAGCGGCCATGGCTCACCGGCCCAGCCACTCCGTGGCACGTGGGACCCCCCGGACCGGGGCACGAACCCGTGTCCCCTGCATCGGCAGGCGGACTCTCTACCTCTGCGCCACCAGGGAAGCCCTGAATGACGTTTTAATGTTCACATTTATTTTTTGAAAAAGTTAAAGAAGTTTATAAATTTGGGAAGAATGTATTGTACTTTCTCTACCCTGTGCACTGTTTGTTGAATGTGCTCAATAAATGATCACAACAGCAGTATCATAAAATAATGTATAATAGAAGTGTCTTACACATTTTTTTCTAGCACAAAAAAGTTACTGTATATAATGAGAAATAGATATAATGCTCAGTCCAAAAACTCCAGTATTTAATTAACTATAATTATTATTTAATTAATTAAATTTTTTCTTGATTTTCAATTACAATTTAATTCCCATACTTCTCCAAGTGTGGTGTCATTTTTATCATAGTCCATTCTCTGTGTTCACTTGCACAGATTCTCGTTTCCCTGAGAGTTCAATTCAAGTTCAGGAAGGTTTACATCATGCTGAGGAGTTAGGTATGAATATCTGGTTCTTAATGTCACCCAGCTGTTACTAGAATGCAATTTCTGCAAAGGCAGAGATTTTGAGTGCTTTGATCACTGCCGCTATGCCTCACAATCTGTAAGAATGTTTGGCACATAATAGAGGTTCAATAGATAATTGTACAATTGATAATGTGTGTGCTAACATCTCCTGAGATGACCATTGTTCTTACTGGTTCTCCATTATTTGTGTACAAATTACTATTTTCAAGATATCTGCAGGCAAAATTTTGGGATAATCTCTGAATCTTTTTAGGTCTTACACAGCGACAGACATTACACATGCTTTTCTGATGTCTGCATTCCTACCATCTCCCAAGAGCTCTTCACAGGAAATGAGAAACAGGTCTCTTTTATGCTTGAATATCAAAAGTTTACCTGGGAATTGGCCAAAGAAAAGAGCACAGAGTCCTTTTCTCTAACATTCAATACCACTTGCTTCATTCTATGTTGTTTCTGCTCACAGACTCCTATTCTCTTCTAGGTTATGTGGAAAGACAGTGTGAGGAGGGAGCTCCTTGTTAGGAATAACAGCTCTTAATTTTTTAAAAAAAAATTTATATACTTTTTATCCTTTTTTGGGTACAGGCTTTTACAAATTAAAGTTTCAACAGTAACTCATCTTTTAGCTTCTTTTTCCTCTCATATTCTTTTCTTGAGGTAATGAGTAAGAATGCCTGACTGTTTAAATGTGGCAAAGACAAAGAAGGCAATACTGCAAAGTGTGAAATATTAAATAAGTAAAATTTAATAAATATAAGTAAATAATTATATTTTTGTATAAGGTAAGGTATATACATATGTCACAGCTTGAGCCAGAAGCAAAAAGTTAGTGTAATAATCTAAAACATTGATGTATAAAATCACCTATCCAAATTGTGAAATCCTAAATTATTTCAGTTGTTCTGTAAGATTATTAAAGAAAAATTAATTGGAAAATATAATAAAAAGAAGATAATTGAGGTATATTTTATCATGGAAATATCTACTCCTCGTTCAGGAATTAACTCCCTGTTAATTGAAGTTGGGGGAGGGGTGTACAAAATAAGGTTAAGATGTTGATTCCCTGGTGCCCTTCAACTAATAGAAAGCCAGAAAGAATGGTTTTTATAGAGCGCCCTGTATTCCATTATAAGGAGCTTGAACTGTGTCCTACATCAGGTCGTAAATAGAAAGTCATCTTGTTTAGTCAACATTGACTTTCTTTTCATTAAATCTACCAACAAAGGCCTCATTCTGCTTTCTATTTATCCTTGGTATTCCACTGCAATACCTATCCTTTCCTATTTTCAAACAATTTAAAATTACCATCAAAATGGCCCTCTCCTACACTTCAGGATTATTATCACGATTGATCACTTATACCTGCTTATTCAAGAATGAACACTACTAAGTTAATATATAGCCCTAAGCTCTATTTTATTATATCTTTTTGTCTTTCAATGTTGTGTTCAGTAGATTGAACTTTAAACAGATAAATAACTCACGGTTGTGATTTTTGGCACCTTATTCATCGATGAGGATGATACTGTAACACACTTGGAAAATTTCCTATTTCTTTAATCATACTCCATATTTGGCTGTACATTGAATCCCATGTGAAATTGGTCTTACTGGTGAATAAAGTTAGTAGCCTACAAAATACAGGGCAAGATAAGTTTGACATCTCAAAAGATGACTGACTAAAGCAAAGAATTAATTGAATTGCTAAAACGATATTTTAACTGATTAGCTAAAAAACCAATTATATATATATCATGAATATATATTATAAAAATACTGCTAAGTCCATAAAGCCTATTTATCTCAGTGTTATTTCTCTCTTAAATTTTAAAGAGAATATATGTTCAGGCTGATAGAAATAGATGCAAAATTCAGTACAAATTAGACATAAAAGCAGCTTAAGCAGTTCAGTTAGAATGGCAAGTATCTCATTTACTGAAATTTAAATATTATAGTCCCCTCTTCATTTATTTATTCACTATTGTACTTGTATATCCCTAGATTTATAGAGGTAGCCTACTCTTTGAAAAAGCACAAGGACTCTGAAACTTTAATTGGTATAATTTCATATATTTTCTGTTAAAAATATATACATATATCAACAGATTTTAATTCATCCTCAGATCAACTAGTATCTTTCCATATTATATATTCCAGGTTGGTGTATTAACAGTAAATCCTGGAAGTAAGACAAGCTCAATCACTTCTGAAAGTACATTGTAATGTCCCCAAATCTCAGTAAGAATATCACTAGAATATCAAAACTGGGAGTAGGGATCAATTTTTTTCTAAGCAAATATTTTGAAAAGAAGCCCTAGGGGAAAGAGCATTTGGATGTCAATTTAGAACAGGTGGATAAGACAACAGGGAAGTTCCATCAGACAGGAGCCAGTGCAGAGGCAATAATGGACAGGGCTGCTATTACTGTATATAGTGCCCATCAATTAACTCCTTAAAGAAATAAAATCACAGTACTAATATATACCACAGACTCCTTTGAAAAGAAGTGGTTCCAGCATATGAGAGACAGTGTTTAATTATCAGGAAATTAAAAAGTAAAATTTTACTAGACTTTTATCTTAAAGTTGAAACTCTTTGAAATCAGACTACTATTTTAATAACTTCTTTGCTCACCATTTTTTCACACTCCTTAAAGAGGTTTAAGAAAATGTAAGAAGCGTGATGGTAGTATCACTCTTCATAATGTCACTGCTCAATTCTAGACATCTTTTAAATTACTAACTTTTCTAATCTAATTATATAAATGGTGATTACCGATAAAATAGCAATTAATTCTGAGAAGCACCTGTAAAGATGGCAATGCACTCATGAAGCCTGTAACCAGTAGGGATTCAATTCATTGAAATCAATGGTATGCAATGCTTGAAGTAAGCTTTGCTCTGAGGCCTAAGGTTATAAACTTTCTAAACATGGTAGAATAATTTTCTCTTCTTTACTTGCGTTTCTCAGATGTAGTGATGAAGAATGTGACTAATTAATGACTTGACTTTTATCCCAATGGAAGCTTACATAATTTGGCTTTGTAATATTCAGTCTCTTTATTCTAAATATGCAAAAAGTGAAATTTAATGGTAAGAAAAAAGGCACGTAGATAAAAAATGGTCAACCTCCCCTTCACCTGGCTCTGTCACATCAGAGCCAAGTATATCAGCCAAACATTTTATGTATATAGAGTGTGTGACCAATGAGCTACTTGTTTGATAAATGTAGAGAAAGGAAGGAAATGATATGCATCAGGGCAAATATGAAAATCTGTATGTAGCAGTGATTCTAAACAAGGGCAATTTTGCCCCTCTCCCCGGAGAATATTTGGCAATGTCTGGAAAGACACTTTTTTTGTCATAATTGTGGGTGGGGACAGGATAGAAAGGCCAGAGATAAACCCACGCATATATGGACATCTTATCTTTGATAAAGGTGGCAGGAATGTACAGTGGAGAAAGGACAGCCTCTTCAATAAGTGGTGCTGGGAAAACTGGACAGGTACATGTAAAAGTATGAGATTAGATCACTCCCTAACACCATACACAAAAATAAACTCCAAATGGATTAAAGATCTAAATGTAAGGCCAGAAACTATCAAACTCTTAGAGGAAAACATAGGCAGAACACTCTATGGCATAAATCACAGCAAGATCCTGTCTGACCCACCTCCTAGAGAAATGGAAATAAAAATAAACAAATGGGACCTAATGACACTTAAAAGCTTTTGCACAGCAAAGGAAACCATAAAGAAGACCAAAAGACAACCCTCAGAATGGGAGAAAATATTTGCAAATGAAGCAACTGACAAAGGATTAATCTCCAAAATTTACAAGCAGCTCATGCAGCTCAGTAAGAAAGAAACAACCCAATCCAAAGATGGGCAGAAGACCTAAATAGACATTTCTCCAAAGAAGATATACAGATTGACAGCAAACACATGAAAGAATGCTCAACATCATTAATCATTAGAGAAATGCAAAGCAAAACTACAATGAGATATCATCTCACACCAGTCAGAATGGTCATCATCAAAAAATCTAGAAACAATAAATGCTGGAGAGGTGTAGAGAAAAGGGAACACTCTTGCACTGCTGGTGGGAATGTGAATTGGTTCAGCCACTATGGAGAACAGTATGGAGGTTCCTTAAAAAACTACAAATAGAACTACCATATGACCCAGCAATCCCACTACTGGGCATATACCCTGAGAAAACCAAAATTCAAAAAGAGTCATGTACCAAAATGTTCATTGCAGCTCTATTTACAATAGCCCAGACATGGAAACAACCTAAGTGCCCATCATCAGATGAATGGATAAAGAAGATGTGGCACATATATACAATGGAATATTTCTCAGCCATAAAAAGAAACGAAATTGAGCTATTTGTAATGAGGTGGATAGACCTAGAGTCTGTCATACAGAGTGAAGTAAGTCAGAAAGAAAAAGACAAATACCGTATGCTAACACATATATATGGAATTTAAGAAAAAAAAATGTCATGAAGAACCTAGGGGTAAGACAGGAATAAAGACACAGACCTACTGGAGAACGGACTTGAGGATATGGGGAGGGCGAAGGGTGAGCTGTGGCAGGGCGAGAGAGAGGCATGGACATATATACACTAACAAACGTAAGGTAGATACCTAGTGGGAAGCAACCGCATGGCACAGGGATATCTGCTCGGTGCTTTGTGACCGCCTAGAGGGGTGGGATAGGGAGGGTGGGAGGGAGGGAGATGCAAGAGGGAAGAGATATAGGAACATATGTGTATGTATAACTGATTCACTTTGTTATAAAGCAGAAACTAACACACCATTGTAAAGCAATTACACCCCAATAAAGATGTTAAAAAAAAATTGGGGGTGGGGTGGGGTGGAGTCTTAACACTGGCATCTAATGGGTAGAAAGCAGAGATACTGCTAAACATTCTATAGTGGATCAGAAAGCTCCCTACAGCAATCATCTGCCCATAATGTTGATAGTAACCTCATTCCTGATACATTGGAACAGAAAATATTAAAGTCAAACAAGCACTATCACAGAAGAAAAGAGAAAAAGACGTGGTAGAACCATGCTTGAATATGTATGGGTTATACAGTGCTGACATAAAAAATACAGTATGAAATACATTAAAATCCGTATTGTGAGTAGAAACTGGGAAATAATCATTTTAGAGATAATTAGATACACACTGGAGTACTGCGTAGGATAGTTACATTTAGACTACCTCTCTTAAAAAGTGTATTTGCTAGAATTCCAATTAAATTATTTCTAATATCTCATCTCCTCTATTCTATAATTTATGAGTTCCTAATAAGGGAGGTTTTACAGCAATCAGTAGTTCCTATCAAAAATCTTGGCAGTAATGCTGAGACAAATTCATGAACTTGAACAGACCACTGAGAAGTCAGATCATTAATTCATCAATTAATGAGGATTTATTTTATTGGCTGTGACCTTTGCTTTTATCAGAAAATCCTAAACTAACAGTTTTGAGTCCTATAGCTTGAAGTAGAAGCTCTAATACTGCCACTGTGGAAATATTGGTTTATATGTGGCTCTAGATAGGAGTAGTCTGTTATTCCAAAAAAAAAAAAAAGAACATATCTCTATTAATTATTTTCTGTGTGGAGGCATTTTATCAATCAAAAACTCCTTATGTCAAGACTTTTATTCCTTTGAAATCTATCCCTATTGTGCCACAATTATCCCCAAATGATTCTCTCCATTGTTATGGTTTTAACTTATATATTATATACAAAATATTGGATTGTTACAGCTTACAGAAAACCCAAATGAACTCTTTGGCCAACCCAACGTTATAAATCTGGGAAAAGATGAAAAAAATAAATAGTTGTGTTGTTTAACTTTGTAAAAACAAAAATACAATATGATTTAATTACAGTGTCTGATATATTTTTTTTTAATTAAGGGAATTCTCATATCTACAAAGGATTAAGAAAAGTTGCTTAATGAATTTGGTAGAAGCATGAATGTGAATACATAAGCAATTCTTTACTGTTTACCATAAAAATTCTATCAAGGAATATTGGCAAAGGTTGTTTTATATTTACGCATCTGAAAACCTTGTATTTACTTGTCATCTTTTGTTTTAAAAAAATCTTTCTATGGCACAAAAATAAAGGTGAAATTTGAAAATAAATACAAGTATTTAGATACATACTAGGCACAATGAATCTAATTGGTTTATGCAGAATAATCCACTAATTATATTCTATTATATAGTATATTTATATTTAATGAGCCAGATGTTGAATATGGAACTATTCAGCAAACTATTGAGAAATTTATCACAAAATTCACCAACATTTCATCTACTTGCAAAGAAGACTACACAGTTATCTTTTTCTATTGTTTTTCAATGGAACCTGGGTGGGAAAAACAGATGTACACATAGGCCCTGCTGCTTTGGAATCATTGTTTTAGAATTTCAGGTGAAATCACATGCAAGTTAGTAAGCTAAAATCATTTCCTTTATATGTTAATTTCCTCCAATCATTCTTATTTAATCAATTTGGTCTGAGACAATAGAAAAAAGTGTCTTTATCCATACCACAACTAAAAAAATCCTTAGCACGAATTACAGGTAACATGAAAATGTTAATATATCTTGTCGATTTCTTCTTCCTCTGGGTATACAGATTCATTTCTGATCATGGTAGGAACTGTGAAAAGAATGTTTCCTGAGAAAATGACTCTTTTGCTACTGTGCTTCAGAGTTCTTTTATTATTGTTCACTGTGAGGCTTCACTGAGGGACAATCACCTATCACACCTATGCTTGCTTAAGAAGGGGACCCTTGACTCTCCTCCGTCACCAGAGTGCCAAAGTGGTGAGGATTCCAAGACAAGTGGAAGAGTCTTCAGGAAGATCAAACCCTCTGACTGTACTCTGTGACAGGAAATGACAGAAGAGAGTTCTGGACATGAAGGAGTAAAAGAGGAGAATAAGGCAGCCAGACAATAGAACCGAGAAGCCACCCTGGCTTTTCTGACCAGAGGACTCTTATATAAGAAGAGCTGACTGTGTGAGTTAAATCTACACTTAAATTGCATAATTGCAAGTTATTAAGCTCAGATAATTATGTGTGTATAAAATGTAATTGGTTTTCTGTGGTTGTTATTGTTCAAATTAAAAGACAAAGAATAGGAGAGACGGAGCTGTGTGTGTCCACACGTCTTGCTTTTCATGGCTGCGGATTAAAAGATACTACATCAAATTTTTAAATAGATTAGATAGTTGTATAAATGTGTAAGTTAAATTCATGAGAGTAAGTAAATATGAACAAAATTCAGTGCTTTCTTCAGCAAAATGGGGATGTGGGTAGCTTTTTACACCCTTTGAGGATTCCATGTTTTCTAAAAATCCAAACATATCTTTTTCAGTAATAATAATTGTAAGAAATTACTAAAAATGCAAAAGAGTCATGTTTTCAGATATAATAGCTAATATATAAAATATGCTGATATTTATGGTAGATTATGTGAGTGTTCTGTAAATACTCTTCCCTTCCCCTCTGCCACCACCACAAAAGTTGTACAGGCCCCTGACCCACGGATGTAAGCTTCCATGTGATTTGTTCTGGCCAATTAATGCACCAGTATGCCTATTCTAACTGGAGGCTTTAAAAGGCATGATGGTTTCCTTGGAGGCCTTGTGCTTCTGCCACCTGCCTGGGGAAGAGCATGCATGCTCCATGCAGCTGCTAGCCCCAGAAAATGAGATAGGTAAAGTATATCTGCATCAACATGAGAACAGAGCTGCTTCAGCCAATCCATACCACTCTTATAAATTTAAAAAAGCTAGTGTGAGTGAGAAGTAAATGTTTGTTGATATAAGCTGCTGAAATGTTGAGGTTTGCTTGTTTCACAACATTATTGCAGTAAAATGTGGATAATATAATCGTGCTATCGTTTTTGCTACAGAAGGTGAGTGCGCTTTAGTTCCCCCCAAATGGGTAATGGAATATTGTTCTTATCACGAAAATATTTAATAGAAATTCCAGATGACAACTAATTTGTGTTGGGTTCTCTGGCTAAATTGAGGACAATTAATGAGGACATTATTAAGGGCTTTAGAGTGAGAGAGATTGTGTTCAAATTTTGGTTCTTCCATTTAATACTCTGGTTAACTTTGAAGAAGTTGCTTAACTCTATGAATTTTGGTTTCTTCATTTGCAGAAAGGAAATAACACCAATCATAAATTTGTAAGTGTCAAATAAAAGTAACATGTGAAAAGGATCTAGCACATTTTACGGCACAGTGTAAGATCAACAATTAGTTGTTATAGTTACTAATGAGCTGTATTTCACTGTTTTCGAAAAGGAGAAACAGTTCCATATAATATTGGGATTCTAAGATTCCTGATATGAATTTTGATTCCTTAAGTAATCTGTAATACCATCAAGAGATTGTTGATTCTGGAAGTGAAGGATAAGCACGTGGAATATATGAAATAAAGGAAAAGAAGAAAGAGTAATAGAAGGAATAGTGTACGGAACATGCAGGATTTTTTTAGCTATAAGTAGCAGTCATCTAAAATCAAATTAACTTTATTATAAGGAAATATATTACCTCACGCGTGTTGAAAATATGGTAAGTTTCATAGTTGATTGATCTTTTCATGTCTCTCATCTGCCATCTTCTGTATTGGCAGATTGTTCTAAAGTAGCTAAAACTCTTCTAGGTTTCACCATCCAGGGTCAGGTAAAATGGGAAATCATCTCTTCCTGTGGTTTTCTCTAGGGACAAGAGAAACTATTCCCAGTGGCTCCAAGCAGAGTTATCCGCATGCTTTACTGACCAGAATTTTTTTTTTTAATTGCAACCCATCTCTCTCTTTTTTTTTAATTTATTTCATTTTTATTTTTGGCTGTGTTGGGTCTTTGTTGCTGTGCACAGGCTTTCTCCAGTTGCGGGGAGCAGGGGACACTCCTGGTTGTGGTGTGCAGGCTTCTCATTGCAGTGGCCTCCCTTGTTGCGGAGCACGGGCTCCAGGCAGGCGGGCTTCAGCAGTTGTGGCTTGCAGGCTCGAGAGCACAGGCTCAGTAGTTGTGGCGCACGGACTTGGTTGCTCCGTGGCATGTGGGATCTTCCCAGACCAGGGCTCGAACCCGCATCCCCTGCATTGGCAGGCGGACTTCCAACCACTGCGCCACCAGGGAAGCCCTACTGACCAGAATTTGATTATTAGACACTAGGAAGATGGATGAGCTCACTTTAAAAATATTGCGCCCTCATGTGGAGCTGGTGGTGCCTCAGATTCCTCTGATGAGCAAGGTGCCGTAATGGAGAGCTGGTCACCCTAAAACAAACAAGGACTCTGTCGGAAAAGAGGAAGGCAAGGATGCAGCAACCAACCATGTCTCCCAAAAGGTAAAAATGTACTCTACCTGATAAACTGTCGCTCATATTATATGTTTTTTATGTATAACAGGTATCATTTTTAACATATTGGCTAATCCTGAGAAACAAAGAGAAACTTTTGAAAATGGAATATGACATATTTTAGCCTAGTTGACCATTAAACCCATAATTGATTTGGAGTGCAGCCACCACAAGCTGTTCCAAGAAAGAAAAAATAAAGAGCTTTTATGAAACACTCATCTAAGAATAGAAGTGTGCATTTTTCCTCTACGTGGGCAATGCACATTATAGTACTTCCTTTAAGAACTCTGCAAGAAGTTAAAATGCAGCTGTAAAAGTACAGCCCAACACAATGGTCCTCTGTTAGTCATTTGCACTGGTTCTTGCATATAAAAATAGCTGGCTTTTAGGTCACCTACAGATAAGAAATTTCTGGGTCTTCAGAAGAAAAGACTGATCATTTTTACATTCTATTCTAGTATAACCCCTTACAAAGACACTTCCAAATGCATGCTCAACATTTTTATAAATTTAAATCCAACAAATGGAAAACTATTTTCCATCTTCAAAGATGGCACTTAACTCTTGAATCCACAGATTTTTGTATTTCACTTCAACAGCGGTTAAATATGATGCCTGCAAATAGAAATCTTATTATTACTCAGTAACATAAAAAATGTATATAAAGCCATTTAAAGTATGAGATCTTATTAACAATTAAGTGATCCCAGATGTATATGATTAAAAAATATAATAATAATCAATACTTAGTCATATAGTTGTGGGGTCCATCATACTACATGCTTTAAATCTAATTGTGGCACTGGTGAATGCTATTCTACTTGAGTTTTGCTATTGTTTCTGATTTTCTATCTTAGGCAAAGTCTAGCTTCAAGAGTTTCTACTTTTACTTTTCTACCATTAAAAATCTTCCTGGACAGTTTAGATAACTAATTTCAGGGTTCTGAAAGCTTTTATGTACATTTTATCCCATATTTAACACAAGAGTCAAGTAAATGAACATAGGATGGGTCCACAGACCTCACTGAACCACTCTGAGATAGACCTCAGCAAAGACTCTATCTCTCAGACTCCCCACGTTCCCACCCCAGCTGTGTTGGGAAGGTATGATGGCATTTTGGGTCCCCTGTGAGAGAACTGCTACTGTATATACAAACTTTAGCATTTCAGAGGCTTTTCTCAGGGGTCCCAAACTCTCCTTCCACCAAAGGGTTATGTCTGAGAACTGACTTAGGTATGAAAACTATACCTGGGGCTTCCCTGGTGGTGCAGTGGTTGAGAGTCCGCCTGCCGATGCAGGGGACACGGGCTCGTGCCCCAGTCCGGGAGGATCCCACATGCCGCGGAGCGGCTGGGCCCGTGAGCCATGGCCGCTGAGCCTGTGCGTCCGGAGCCTGTGCTCCGCAACGGGAGAGGCCACAGCAGTGAGAGGCCCACGTACCGCAAAAAAAAAACCCAAAAACCTGTACCTGTCACCACAGATCTATGGAGGTCAGTAGCTACAGTCACTATTGTGGTTTCGCTGCAGATTGTGGTAATTATGTCCACTTTGCCTCTGGAGGTGACGAGATACCAACCCTTACATACAGAGGTCAGACAACACTGATTTTCTCAATAATGAGTGACCATAACACTAACACTTTCATCTTGATTTAGTGAATGAAGATTTCTTTGGAAACTCTAAGGAAACACAGTTGGTAGTTTCTCTACCCTGATAAACAAATCCATTTAAATGTGCCCACTTTTCTGAGTCCGTTGACTGCTTCTTCAATTTACCAAGGCAATTCTTTAAAACCTCACTTGCTGTAGGTCATCATTCTTTCTAAACTTCAGGTAGACATCCTGGAATACATTAGGACTGGTTCCAAGTATCCTCACCAGGACACAAATCCTGACACACATATGAGTAACACCATGTCAGTGAAAGTCCCCTTATCTAGCCTGATATTCTATCCCAACAGCCCCAGCCCCGGGTCAGCAACCTCAAGATCCATTCCAGGATATTTTCTTAAAGTTCCAGCCATACTTATGACTTACGTCCTTCAGTTCTTTCCATGAATAATATATTTTCTCCCAAAGCAGAAAGAGTACTTCTACAACTGGTTTTTGTTTACTCTTCACTGCTTTGTTGACCTAGAAGCCATAAGAGGAAGCATGGATTATCTTTAGGAAGTCTCCTTCCTCAGGTAAGGCTCTGTATAGTCTGCAGGCTAGAGGGGGCTATCTCTTCCAGCAGAGGGGAGAGGGCCGCTTCCAACAGGCCAGTAGGTCGAGGAGATCTGAGCATTTAAAGTCTTCAAGTGCATGTACCTATGTCCCCATCTCATGTCCCACGACCCCACTTTTTCCTGATAGTTCTCTGATTTTAGTCTTGGAGACATGCTGCAACTGTGAATTAAGCCTTTTCTTGAGACTGTCATAGTCATATACTGGGCTTTGTTTTCTGCCCAATCTGAGCTCTAGTTCTGGAAATAAAGGTCTTTTGAAATGCTGTCACTGAGGACTCTGGCTTTCTCACCATGCTCCTGAATTGAAGGTTGACTGTCATAAGCCTGACATTCCCTCCTTCAGCACATTTATGGTGCTAACAGTATGCAACCAACCAACACTTCAGACCTTAACATTACTACTGCAACCATATCTCTTAAATTCTAGAGACATTAGGTAAGCCAGGGCACCTCCTATGTGTATCACGTCCCAAATCTCCAGAGATAAGGATCCTAGTAAGTGCGCTGCTACAATATGTCAGGGCTAGTACAGTATCACCACCCTACTTACCAACAGCATAATTGTCCTTGCCATCTGGCCAGCCCAGAATCCAACTCAGAATCCTATGCTGAGGATTTACTCTTAGGAGCAGTTCTGGTACCAAATCTTTTCTTGTGATTTTCCATAGATTCAGACCCAGAGACAATATCCAAGTTTAACCCTGCAGGGAAATGGAGATTAATATACAAAAAGGAAGATAGACAATAATATATTATTAAGCCAGTTACTGCAGTGGGCAACTTAAACTTAATCCTAAAGAAAACATTTGGAAAAAGGTATAAAACAGCATTATTCTTCTTGAGAGTCAAGAGAACTAGACTATTAACATTAATTTTCATCATTCATATTTTGAAGACTGATAGTTGTTAATTCTGTAGTACTTCTGATCTGCTTCATGTGCAGGAAGAGAGACCCCCTTAAAAAAACCATCATCCACAAAGATATAAATATTCACAGTTAGAAAATGTCTGGTGCACACTGAAACTGTAAGGCCATAAGGTTAGATATGGGTGCTGACAATTCCTGTCATTATCATATTTAACATTATCATATTTGACTGAGAAAATCTATTACAAATCTAGAAGATTCTGCCTTTTCTAGATTTTTATTTTCTCTTCAATTTTGGTCTGAAAATTTATTTACTTTCAAGGAATACTCACAATGTTATTATCGATAAAGAAACAGGCTATAATTTGTCCAGAATGTATTCAAATTTTGGTCAGTTATCCCCAAAAAGTCTTTTACAATCTGTTAAAACCAGGAGGTAGTCAAGAACCATGGATTATATTTGCTTTTATGTCTCTCCAGTTTTAATTTTGAACCTTCTCTCTCTCCTCTCTCTCTGTCATGACATTAACTTGTGTATCTTTTGACCTTTATCTTGCTTCTTTATCCTCAATATTTTCTCCTAATTAGACATTAGATATGGGCTTGATTGGATTAGGTTAAACATTTTTGGCATAAAAGTACATAGGAAATGCTGTTAATTTCATATTGCTTAATGAGAGAAGGCCTATCATTTTAATGATGTTTCAATTCTTTATCAAAAATGAAATAAAATATATTTTGGAAAGTTTTTAATATTCAGTAAAAGTCAAGTATCAAGTCAATCACTGAGCAATATGTATCATTAGTGTTTTTAGTATATATTTACCAAATTTTCCTTGTGGTATCTTCTAGTTTTTTTGTGCTTAGAAAATTCTGCTCCAATATGGTTAAATCTTCATCTATATTTCTTGATAGTATTTTTTTAAATACAAAATTACTTTAATTTATGGTGTAAGTAATGCTCTAACTTGCTCTTTTTTCAAGTTACCTATTTTTTAATACTATTTTAAACTAAGAATTCCTTTTAATTTTTCAATTATTAAAACATTTTAAATTAAACCACTCATACTCCCAGGCTTCATCAAATCTTAGTACACATGAATTTTTTTTCAAAATAAGAAAACTTATTCTTATATAATTATATAACCTTAGTTGCAGTTTTAAAGAATTCCCTGTAGTTTCTAAGAGATTTAGCAAAAGCCAACTTCAGGTTTCTTTCTCAGTTAATTAAGTCCCACTTAACAGAAGAGACAATACTTTTGACTGGTTATGTTTATTCTGAATAGGCCTTGTGTTTGTCTCATTTCCCACCTAACACCAAACCATTCATTCGTTTCCCTCCTGTTGTTTCTAACCTATTTACCTGAAAGGGTCTTCTAATTACAGCAAAGCCTTTAGCCGAGCTATGTTATACGCATCTAAGACATTATTTATCCCTTAACTTTCTTTTATTCTTCTTCCACATAAAATAGTAAACATGAAAAAAATGCAAGCTAACTCTTCTTGGTCTGATCTGGGCTATTTTCCTTCCAAATCCTATCACTAGCTTTCTCTTTCCAGTAGGCTTATTTTTCTTCTAGTCTTCTTATCTCTCTCATTTGCCTCTTGCCTCCACATGAATAGCTTCACATTTTAAATCATACAGTTTTACATCTAATATATTCAATATTTACAACTTTTTACTTGAAAATTAAAAAAACTTAAATTTAAAGTAACATATCTTCTAAATATATCACTGCACTGTTTTCAAAATTATTTTCAAATTAGTTTCAGATTTGCATGTAGCCATTAAATGGTCTTTATTTAAATAAATTTTACAAAATAGTTAATTTGTTACCTGACATAAAAAAAAAACCTTTTTAAAATCATCTATCTAAAATATGCTTATAATGAAAACTTCTGTTTTGAATTTCAGAGTACGGTTTAGAGTGTTGTAATTATAACGTTAGATGTTTCTTTACTCATTTTTCTTTCTCTGAAATAGTTAAAAATGAGATAAGACTAGCATATTTAGTTAACAACTCCTTAAGCTCTAAATGAGAAAATCCTATTCTAATGCAATGTTTCTAGTTGGCATAGTATTTCTTCAGTGACCAACAGCTACAAATTGTATTACTCTGTAAAACTTATTACTTTGAAATGTTTCTCAAGACGTTTTAAGTTAATTCCATTATAATGGGACTATGATCAAGCAATTGCAATGGTAGCAACTTTCACTGCTTTTATAGAAATTGTAGATAGATTGGACTAAATCCAAAATCTAGTCCGAATAAAGCAGCTATCAACTGCTATGTTTTGGGGGGTTTTTTGTAACATCTTTATTGGAGTATAATTGCTTTACAATGGTGTGTTAGTTTCTGCTTTATTACAAAGTGAATCAGTTATACATATACATATGTTCCTATGTATCTTCCCTCTTGCGTCTCCCTCCCTCCCACCCTCCCTATCCCACCCTTCTAGGTGGTCACAAACCACCTAGCTGATTTCCCTGTGCTATGCGGCTGCTACCCAATAGCTATCTATTTTAAATTTGGTAGTGTATATATGTCAATGCCACTCTCTCACTTTGTCACAGCTTACCCTTCCCCCTCCCCATATCCTCAAGTCCATGCTCTAGTAGTTCCGTGTCTTTATTCCCATCTTACCCCTAGGTACTTCATGACCTTTTTTTTTTAATTCTTAGATTCCAAATATGTGTGTTAGCATATGGTATTTGTTTTTCTCTTTCTGACTTACTTCACTCGTATGACAGTCTCTAGGTCCATCCGCCTCACTACAAATAACTCAATTTCATTTCTTTCTATGGCTCAGTAATATTCCATTGTATATATGTGCCACATCTTCTTTATCCATTCACCTGTTGATGGACACTTAGGTTGCTTCCATGTCCTGGCTATTGTAAATAGAGCTGCAGTGAACACTTTGGTACATGACACTTTTGAATTATGGTTTTCTCAGGGTATATGCCCAGTAGTGGGATTGCTGGGTCGTATGGTAGTTCTACTTGTAGTTTTTTAAGGAGCCTCCATACTGTTATCCATAGTGGCTGTACCAATTCACATTCCCACCAGCAGTGCAAGAGTGTTCCCTTTTCTCCACACGCTCTCCAGCATTTATTGTTTCTAGATTTTTTGATGATGACCATGCTGACCGGTATGAGATGATATCTCATTGTAGTCTTAATGTGAATTTCCCTAATGATTAATGATGTTGAGCATTCTTTCATGTGTTTGTTGGCAATCTGTATATCTTCTTTGGAGAAATGTCTATTTAGGTCTGCCCATTTTTGGATTGGGTTGTTCATTTTGTACTTATTGAGCTGCATGAGCTGCTTGTAAATTTTGGAGATTAATCCTTTGTCAGTTGCTTCATTTGCAAATATTTTCTCCCATTCTAAGGGTTGTCTTTTGGTCTTGTTTATGGTCTCCTTTGCTGTGCAAAAGCTTTTAAGTTTCATTAGGTCCCATTTATTTATTTTTGTTTTTATTTCCATTTCTCTAGGAGGTGGGTCAAAAAGGATCTTGCTGTGATTTATATCACAGAGTGTTCTGCCTATGTTTTCCTCTAAGAGTTTGATAGTGTCTGGCCTTACATTTAGGTCTTTAATCCATTTTGAGTTTATTTTTGTGTATAGTGTTAGGAAGTGTTCTAAATTCTTTCTTTTACTTGTACCTGTCCAGTTTTCCCAGCACCACTTATTGAAGAGGCTGTCTTTTCTCCACTGTATATTCTTGCCTCCTTTATCAAAGATAAGGTGACCATATGTGTGTGGGTTTATATCTGGGCTTTCTATACTGTTCCATTGATCTATATTTCTGTTTTTGTGCCAGTACCATACTGTCTTGATTACTGTAGCTTTGTAGTATAGTCTGAAGTCAGGGAGCCTGATTCCGCCAGCTCCATTTTTTTGTGCTCCAGATTGCTTTGGCTATTCGGGGTCTTTTTTGTTTCCATACAAATTGTGAAATTTTTTGTTCTAGTTCTATGAAAAATGCCAGTGGTAGTTTGATAGGGATTGCATTGAATCTGTAGATTGCTTTGGGTAGTATAGTCATTTTCACAATGTTGATTCTTCCAATCCAAGAATATGGTATAACTCTCTATCTATTTGCATCATCTTTAATTTCTTTCATCAGTGTCTTATAATTTTCTGCATACAGGTCTTTTGTCTCCTTAGGTAGGTTTATTCCTAGATATTTCATTCTTTTTGTTGCAGTGGTAAATGGGACTGTTTTCTTAAGTTTACTTCCAGAGTTTTCATTATTAGTGTATAAGAATGTCAGAGATTTCTGTGCATCAATTTTGTATCCTGCTACTTTACCAAATTCAGTGATTAGCTCTAGTAGTTTTCTGGTAGCATCTTTAGGATTCTCTATGTATAGTATCATGTCATCTGCAAACAGTGACAGCTTTACTTCTTCTTTTCCAATTTGGATTCCTTTTATTTCTTTTTGTTCTCTGCTGCTGTGGCGAAAACTTCCAAAACTATGTGGAATAAGAGTGGTGAGAGTGGGCAACCTTATCTTGCTCCTGATCTTAGTGGAAATGGTTTCACTTTTTCACCATGAGGACGATGCTGGCCTTGGGTTTGTCATATATGGCCTTTATTATGTTGAGGAAAGTTCCCTCTATGCCTACTTTCTGCAGGATTTTTATCATGAATGGGTGTTGAATTTTGGCAAAAGCTTTCTCTGCATCTATTGAGATGATCATATGGTTTTTCTCCTTCAATTTGTTAATGTGGTATATCACGTTGATTGATTTGTGCGTATTAAAGAATCCTTGCATTCCTGGAATAAACTCCACTTGATCATGGTGTATGATCCTTTTAATGTATTGTTGGATTCTGTTTGCTAGTATTTTGTTGAGGATTTCTTGCATCTATGTTCATCAGTGATGTTGGCCTGTAGTTTTCTTTCTTTGTGATATCTTTGTCTGGTTTTGGTATCAGGTTGATGGTGGCTCCGTAGAATGACTTTGGGACTGTTCTTCCCTCTGCTATATTTTGGAAGAGTTTGAGAAGGATAGGTGTTAGCTCTTCTCTAAATGTTTGATAGAATTCACCTGTGAAGCCATCTGGTCCTGGGCTTTTGTCTGTTGGAAGATTTTTAATCACAATTTCAATTTCAGAGCTTGTGATTGGTCTGTTCATATTTTCTATTTCTTCCTGGTTCAGTCTCGGCAGGTGCACTTCTAAGAATTTGTCCATTTCTTCCAGGTTGTCCATTTTATTGGCATAGAGTTGCTTGTAGTAGTCTCTCATGACCCTTTGTATTTCTGCAGTGTGAGTTGTTACTTCTCCTTTTTGACTTCTAATTCTATTGATTTGAGTCTTCTCCCTTTTACTCTTGATGAGTCTGGCTAATGGTTTATCAATTTTGTTTATATTCTCAAAGAACAAGCTTTTAGTTTTATTGATCTTTGCTATCATTTCCTTCATTTGTTTTTCATTTATTTCTACTCTGATCTTTATGATTTCTTTCCTTCTGCTAACTTTGGGGTATTTTTGTTCTTCTTTCTCTAATTGCTTTAGGTGCAAGGGTAGGTTGTTTATTTGTGATGTTTCCTGTTTCTTAAGGTAGGATTGTATTGCTATAAACTTCCCTCTTAGAACTGCTTTTGCTGCATCCTATAGGTTTTGGGTCTTCATGTCTCCATTGTCATTTGTTTCTAGGTATTTTTTGATTTCCTCTTTGATTTCTTCATGATCACTTTATTATTAAGTAGTATATTGTTTACCCTCCATGTGTTTGTATTTTTTACAGATCTTTTCCTGTAACTGATATCTAGTCTCATAGCATTGTGGTCAGAAAAGACACTTGATACGGTTTCAAATTTCTTAAATTTATCAAGGCTTTATGTGTGACCCAAGATATGATCTATCTTGGAGAATGTTCCATGAGCACTTGAGAAAAATGTGTATTCTATTGTTTTTGGATAGAATGTCCTATAAATATCAATTAAGTCCATTTTGTTTAATGTATCATTTAAAGCTTGTGTTTCCTTATTTATTTTCATTTTGGATGATCTGTCCATTGGTGAAAGTGGGGTGTGAAAGCCCCCTACTATGATTGTGTTACTGTCAATTTCCCCTTTTATGGCTGTTAGTATTTGCCTTATGTATTGAGGTGCTCCTATGTTGGGTGCATAAATATTTATAATTGTTATATCTTCTTCTTGGATTGATCCCTTAATCATTATGTAGTGTCCTTCTTTGTCTCTTGTAATACTCTTTATCTTAAAGTCTATTTTGTCTGATATGAGAATTGCTACTCCAGCTTTCTTTTGATTTCCATTTGCATGGAATATCTTTTTCCATCCCCTCACTTTCAGTCTGTATGTGTCCCTAGGTCTGAAGTGGGTCTCTTGTAGAAAGCATGTACATGGGTCTTGTTTTTGTATCCATTCAGCCAGCCTGTGTCTTTTTGTTGGAGCATTTAATCCATTTACATTTAAGGTAGTTATCAATATGTATGTTCCTATTCCCATTTTCTTATATTTTTTGTGTTTGTTATTGTAGGTCTTTTCCTTCTTTTGTGTTTCTTGCCCAGAGAAGTTTCTTTAGCCTTTGTTGTAAAGTTGGTTCGGTTGTGCTGAACTCTCTCAGCTTTTGCTTGTCTGTAAAGGTTTTAATTTCTCCATCAAATCTGAATGAGATCCTTTCTGGGTAGAGTAATCATGGTTGTAGGTTTTTCTCCTTAATCACTTTAAATATGTCCTGCCACTCCCTTCTGGCTTGCAGAGTTTCTGCTGAAAGATCAGCTGTTAACTTTATGGGGATTCCCTTGTGTGTTATTTGTTGTTTTTCCCTTGCTGCTTTTAATATGTTTTCTTTGTATTTAATTTTTGATAGTTTGATTAATATGTGTCTTGGTGTGTTTCTCTTCGGATTTATCCTCTATGGGACTCTGTGTGCTTCCTCGACTTGATTAACTATTTCCTTTCCCATATTAGGGAAGTTTTCAACTATAATCTCTTCAAATATTTTCTCAGTCCCTTTCTTTTTCTCTTCTTCTTCTGGGACCCCTATAATTCAAATGTTGGTGCATTGAATGTTGTCCCACAGGTCTCTGAGACTGTCCTCAGTTCTTTTCATTCTTTTTTCTTTATTCTGCTGTGCAGTAGTTATTTACATTATTTTATCTTCCAGGTCACTTATCTTTATTTCTGCCTCTGTTATTCTGCTATTGATCCCTTCTAGAGTATTTTTAATTTCATTTATGTATTGTTCATCTTTGTTTTTTTCCTCTTTAGTTCTTCTAGGTCCTTGTTAAATGTTTCTTGTATTTTCTGAATTCTATTTCCAAGATTTTGATCATCTTTACTATCATTATTCTGAATTCTTTTTCAGGTAGACTGCCTATATCCTCTTCATTTGTTAGGTCTGGTGGGTTTTTACCTTGCTCCTTCATCTGCTGTGTGATTTTCTGTCTTCTTATTTTGCTTATCTTACTGTGTTTGGTGTCTCCTTTTTGCAGGCTGCAGATTCGTAGTTCCCGTTGTTTTTGGTGTCTGTCCCCAGTGGCTAAAGTTGTTTCATTTGATTTTGTATGCTTCCTGGTGGAGGGGACTAGTGCCTGTGTTCTGGTGGATGAGGCTGGATCTTGTCTTTCTGCTGGGCAGGTCCACGTCTGATGGTGTGTTTTGGGGTGTCTGTGGCCTTATTATGATTTTAGGCAGCCGCTCTGCTAATGGGTGGGGTTGTGTTTTTGTCTTGTTAATTCTTTGGCACAGGGTGTGCAGCACTGTAGCTTGCTGGTCGTTGAGTGAAGCTGGGTGCTGGTGTTGAGATGGAGAACTCTGGGAGATTTTCGCCGTTTGATATTACGTGGAGCTGGGAGGTCTCTTGTTGATCAGTGTCCTGTTGTTGGCTCTCCCACCTCAGAGGCACAGCACTGACTCCTGGCTGGAGCAGCAAGAGCCTTTCATCCACATGGCTCTGAATAAAAGTGGGATAAAGTAGAAGAAAGGAAAAAAGAATGAGGATAAAATAAAATAAAGTAAAATAAAGTTATTAAAATAAAAAATAATTATTAAGAAAAAAAAATTTTTTTAAGTAAAAAAAAAAAATGGACGGAGAGAACCCTAGAACAAATGGTGAAAGCAAAGCTTTACAGACAAAATCTCACACAGAAGCATACATATACACACTGACAAAAAGAGGAAAAGGGGAAAAAATAATATATCTTGCTCTCAAAGTCCACCTCCTCAATTTGGGATGATTCGTTATCTATTCAGGTATTTCACAGATGCAGAGTACATCAAGTTGATTGTGGAGCTTTAATCTGCTGCTCTTGATGCTGCTGGGAGAAAATTACCTTTCTCTTCTTTGTTCGCATAGCTCCTGGGGTTCAGCATTGTATTTGGTCCGGCCTCTGCGTTTAGGTTGCCTGAGGGTGTCTGTTCTTTGCTCAGACAGGACGGGGTTAAAGGAGCAACTGATTTGGGGGCTCTGGTTCACTCAGGCCGGGGGGGGGGGGAGCGTGGGGGAGGGAGGGGCATGGGGTGCAGGGTTGGCCTGCGGCAGCAGAGGCCAGCCTGACGTTGCACCAGCCTGAGGCGTGCCGTGTGTTCTCCCGGGGAAGTTGTCCCTGCATCACTGGACACTGACAGTGGCGGGCTCCACAGGCTCCCCGGAAGGGGGTTGTGGATAGTAACCTGTGCTCACACACAGGCTTCTTGGTGGCGGCAGCAGCAGCCTTAGCATCTCATGCCCGTCTCTGGAGTCTGCGCTTTTTTCCACTGCTAATGCCCGTCTCTGAAGCTCCTTTAAGCAGAGCTCTTAATCCCCTCTACTCGCTCACCAGGAAACAATGAGGGAATTAAAAGTCTCGTGTCTTCGGCAGGTCCAGACTTTCCCATACACCATCCTGGCTAGTTGTGGTGCATTAACCCCTTCAGGCTGTGTTCACACCTCCAGTCCTCTCCCTGGGATCCGACTGAAGCCTGAGTCTCAGCTCCCAGCCCCCGCCTGCCCCGGGTGAGCAGACAAGTCTCTCGGGCTGGTGAGTGCTGGGCTGCACCGATCCTCTGTGCGGGAATCTCTCCACTTTGCCCTCCACACTCCTGTTGCTGTGGTCTCCTCCGCGGCTCTGAAGCTTCCCCGCTCCGCCACCCACAGTCTCCGCCCACGAAGGGGCTTCCTAGTGTGTGGAAACCTTTCCTCCTTCACAGCTCCCTCCCACTGGTGCAGGTCCCGTCCCTATTCTTTTGACTCTGTTTTTTTCTTTTTTCTTTTGCTCTACCCAGGTACATGGGGAGTTTCTTGCCTTTTGGGAGGTCCGAGGTCTTCTGCCAGCGTTCAGTGAGTGTTCTATAGGAGCAGTTCCATGTGTAGATGTATTTCTGATGTATCTGTGGGGAGGAAGGTCATCTCCGCATCTTACTCTTCTGCCATCTTCCTCAACTCCCAACTGCTATGTTTTTGATAACAGTAAATGCTAAACTATCTTCCATAAAAGGCTAACATAAATATTACACAAGTTTTCCTAAGAAATTATGGATTTTTATAACTTCCAATTTTTGTTGTAGTATATTTTATGCAGAAATTTAATTTTAAGGTTGGAGAGATGAAGTCCAAAATACTATATATAGTGGTTTTTGTTTTTTCAGTTGTGTTGCAGTGATCTGACTCTTACTTTATTTTTATTTATTTATGGCTGTGTTGGGTCTTCGTTTCTGTGCGTGAGCTTTCTCTAGTTGCAGTGAGCGGGGGCCACTCTTCATCACGGTGCGCGGGCCTCTCACTATCACGGCCTCTCTTGTTGCAGAGCACAGTCTACAGACGCACAGGCTCAGTATTTGTGGCTCACAGGCCTAGTTACTCTACAGCATGTGGGATCTTCCCAGACCAGGGCTTGAACCTGTCCCCTGCATTGGCAGGCAGATTCTCAACCACTGCACCATTAGGGAAGCCCAGAGTTTTTTTTTTTAATTAATTTATTTTATTTTTGGCTGCATTGGGTCTTCATTGCTGCATGCGGGCCTTCTCTAGTTGTGGCAAGCAGGGGCTACTCTTCGTTGCGGTGCATGGGCTTCTCATTGTGGTGGCTTCTCTTGTTGCGGAGCACGGGCTCTAAGCATGCGGGCTTCAGTAGTTGTGGCATGTGGGCTCAGTAGTTGTGGCGCACAGGCTTAGTTGCTTTCCTGCATGTGGGATCTTCCCAGACCAGGACTCGAACCCGCATCTCCTGCATTGGCAGGCGGATTCTTAACCACTGTGCCATCAGGAAAGTCCTGTACATATTTTTTATAGAGAACTAGTCTTCACAAATCTGTGTTTGATGAAGCCTCCACAATAGGTTTATCCCTAATAAAATGTAGATTAATCATGTAGATTAAAATGAGAATTAGATAATTTCCATAAAACTGCTTTCAAGTTTAAGTATCAATTTTACTTCTGTGTAGGCCATAGTAAACTGAATAATTAATTCTGAAAAATGGTTGCTTAAAATATACTTTAATAGGTGTACATGAATTCTAGTTTTTATCTATGCATTCACTTCTTCAATTATTTAACAATTATGTACAGAGAATTTACTATGTGCCAAGAACTGTGTTAGCTACTAAGGTTACAGTGACATGCAAGCTATATTGTTCATTTTTTGATAATATTATTTCAATTTGAATATTATAATTCATATTGGCTTACAAGCAAAAATACTACAATAATAATAATTAAAAAAAACAGTAGATAATATTGAGTACATTCTACTCAGGCATTGTTCTGTGCTAAGGGTTTCATATTTTATCCCATTTTATCTTCTTGACACTATGAGAATGGTTAACATTTTTATTCCCATTTTAGAGTTAATAGATCTGAAATTTAATGAGATCAAGTTATTTGTCCAATGTTACACAGCTGCTATAGGGAAGAGCTAGGATTCAAATAAGTTTCTCATTGACTACACAAGCAGAACTTTTAACTATATGATTTATTGAACCATTGAGATCCCATATGAAGATTATATAAAAAGTCAACTTTTAAAAGAGTTCTATGATTTGTAAGTCATGAAAAGTATTTTCAATTAAATAAGAACAAATATAATTTGACACATTTTAAAACTAACAATATTCTTAAAAATGTGACCTTATGTTTGAAAAGTTTCAGTCATCCTAGAACACACATAATATATCAGTGACTTTGAGTAACTATTCTAGAAAGCAATATGTTAACATTTGTCAAGGGTCGTGAAGAGTTTTTACATTTATGACACATATAGGGTCACTACTAGAAACCACTCTAAGAAAATAATTCAAAGGAATAGTCAAAAAGCATATGTGTAAAGATGTTTTAGCATTATTTTCAAAATTTTTAAAATGGCCTAAATATCCAATATTACGTGAATTGTTACAATTTTGGTTAATCTCTCCAGAAAATGGTATCATTTGAAATAATTAAAAATGATAATTATAAAGATAAATATATTTAACATAATATCATGCAATAAATATAACTAAACATAATGAAAACGCAACTTCTAGAATTCCAGCTATTTATAATTGATGAATATTTATAGACAATGACTGGAAATGAGTATAAAAATAAAAACATTTCAATTGTTAGACTAGAAAGAAAATGAGTCAATATTTCTCTCATTTTTATTTCAAATAAGTAAGCATTGTCTTAAAATTATTTTTAAAAGCTTACATTTTCAAAGAATGTTTTTCATCTAAAGGGCAGAAAAATGTCTTAATATACGTACTTTAAAATATGATATATAATTCATATTTTTCAATACAATAATTTCTGAAGACTTTTTTAAGTGTTCCCATAATTATATGCACAATTATGTTTATTATATAATGGTATGTAATTGAATTCCTAAAGGCAAAAATACCTTGTCTTTGTAAAAGCTACAGGTCAAATAGGATGTAATACTTTTCTTTTTCTTTGTTGGATACTTGAAAAACTCAAATAACTTGGTAATTTTTCCTTCCCATTTACAGACAAAATAAATTCCAACTTTAGGCAAAAATATCAACTTATGCAAGAATTGATTGAATTTATTTTTTATTCATAGTATAATGGCTCCATACATTTATGGGAAGATGAACTGAGAAAAAATGAAGAGAAAATTCAAGGTGATTTCCCCTCCCATAGAAGGGTATATTTGAAGTGCTTCCAAGCAACAAATTTAGAAGTTTTGGCAACACCAAAGAGGAGAAAGAACTAATGAAAAAAAAAATTTTTTTTGAGTGTTGCTTTTGATTTGTTTGCCAATTAAAAACTTGTTTCTACAGTTTAGCAGATTGATTTTTATGGCTAGAATCAGTAAAAGTAGCTATGTGAACATGTTACATTATCTTGATATATATATGTATATATATATGTTGGATTATCTAGTAATCAAAATTTCTATTAATTTCAATTTTAATTTCTTTGAAAGGCAAAACCTAAAAGAAATCAAAAACTCCTTGAAAATAGCAGGAATGTGAAAGAAAATTAAAGCAGTATTTTCTTATTCTAGAGTAATCTCTAATTTCCCAAGTTGTGAAGAAAGTTATGTTCTCTTTTACTCACCCTTTGAGTGTCACCTAATAAGCTGGTGCCTTTTTTTATATCTTGACCTATTTTTTTTTTAACTGGTGATATTTCTTGTTCCAGTTTCCATTCATGTGTAATATACCACTCCCAACTTAGTGGCATGCAATAACAATTGTTTATCAGGTTCACAGTTTCTGTGTGTTGCGAATTCAGAAATGGTACAGCCAGAGCTACTTGACGGCGATCTACAAAGTCTGATGTCCTAGCTAGAAAAACTCAAATACTGACAATGATGTCTGGCAATCAAAATCATCTGAAGGATCATTCGTTCACTTCTCCAACAGGCGGGACTAGAAGTCTGTGGACCTGAGTATCTACACATGGCCTCTCCATGTGGCTGGGCTTTCAGAGTGTTGTGGCCTTAGGGTAACTGGACTTCACATATGGTAGTTCAAGCCTCCAAGCATGAGCATTCAGGAAGCAAGGCCAAGGTGATACAGTGAGGGAACACAGACCACAATTCTTGATGGGAGAAGTTCCATAGTCACATTTTAGAAGAGCACATGGAATAGGAGATACTGTTGTGACTAACTTTGGGACAATACAGTCTGGCATTCAGCTTCTAAATCTACTTAGAAGTTTAGAGTTCACTTCCTGTGTTTTGCTAACATCTGTGCATTTGGCAACCACATCACCTTAGCACTGTACTAGAAGTTGAGATTTAAAGATGAACAATACACACCCTCATTCCTATGGATGAGTAATGAGCAATTACAGCAATTGCTGGTTGAAAGATATATACAAATCAAGATAGTTGAATATATTGGGACTTCCCTGGTGGTGCAGTGGTTAAGACGCCACGCTTCCAATTCAGGGCGCCCGGGATCGATCCATGGTCAGGGAACTAGATCCCACATGCATGCCACAATTAAGAGTTCACATGCCACAACTAAGGAGCCCTCGAGCTGCAACTAAGGAGACTGCCTGCTGCTACCAAGACCCAGTGCAACCAAAAACAAACAAAAAAAAGATAGGTGAATATATAGAAAGGGGTTAGGTATAGGGAAGAAGATAAGTCTTAAATGACTGATGGAAATTTGCTAAGAAATAAGAAGAAAGTATTAGAGAACATTTCACCCAGAAGAAGTACATGTTAAAAGTTATGAAAACCTGAGAATATGATCCAGCTGATAGATGATAGCTAGTTCAGAATGGCAGGAGATTAGAATACGAGAACATGATTGTAGGAATTGAGGCTGGAAGGGTAAATATGAGCCACATTATAAAGCATTCTGGATGTTACAATAAGGAGACTTGCCCTGAAGCTCCTTGGAATCATGAGATGGTTTTTAATCAGAGGAATAAAGAATCAGATTTGTAAGATCAACTGAGTTACACAATAGATAATGCATTGAAGGTAGGCAAGAACAGAAACAGAAAGATGAATTAGTAGACTAGAAGTTATGAGAACTTCAGTGATAATAGCATTGAGAATTACCTAAATTACCGAAAGCGGACTGTTTTCTTTGGGAAGTAGAATTGCTAGGACTGAGTGATTTATTAGACTTGGAAGCTAAGGGAGAGTTTCTTTAGCCTTTTGTGTCTGCTCTAGCAAAATACCACAGACTAGGTAGCTTTTAAACAACAGAAATTTATTTCTCAGCATTCTGGAGTCCAACATAAGAGTGCTGGCACAGTTGGGTGAGGGCTCTCCTCTGAGTCACAGACTTTTCATTGTATCCTCACATGGTGGAAGTGGCTAGGAATCTCTCTGGAGCCTCTTTTATAAATAAATCTTATTCATGCGGGTGGTACCCTCATGACTAAAGCACCTCTAAAAAATTCCATCTACTAATACCATCCCCTTTTGGGGGGGTAAGATATTAATATGAATTATGAAGGCACACAAACATTCAAACCATAGCAGAGAGGCTCATGACTACCATTTTGGGGGTTTTGACTTTGAATACTAGGTCAATGTTGGTCCTTTCATGTGAAATGATGAATATAGTGGGTGAAGAAATTGGGATCTGGGGACAGGTTTAGTCAGTTGTGAATGTGGTACAAGTGGCCTAAATGAAAATGTAGAGTGAGGAGTTAGACTTATTATAGGAATTAGTTTCTATCAGTTTATGCATGATAGATTAAAAAATGGATGCAATGAAGTCTTCTGAGGAGAGTCAGTGGTGTGAGGATAGCACAGGACTAAAAAATCAGAACATGAAGAAATGACAACAGTTAAGATTATGATTCAGTCAAGAATTCTGAAAAAGGGCAGATAGAAAGTAAGAGGAAAACAGATGAGTGTCAAGTAATAGTAACAGTAATAATAATTATAATAGAGAAAGAATTTTGGAGATCAATCAAAAGTAAGTTCTTATAAGAAAAAGACAAAGTTTCATGAATTGTGTTTAACAGCAAGAATTAAGCATAGTAAGAGCAGTTTCAGTGGATGAATTAACAATGATTTGAGATGTAGGTAGAAAGTGAAAATATGGAACAAAGAATAGAGGTAATGTTTTCAATATGGGCTATAAGGTGGAAAGACAGAACAGTATTCTGGTTAGGAGATGGGAAAATCTGAAGTAGTGTAAATGTAAATTCAAAAGAACAAATAGCAAGTAGTTATAAAAGACTAGAGAGAGGTTACATAATTAACTAGTATTTTCTTTTCTCATTCTCCTTTGCAGATTTGTGAGTTCCCTCAGCATTGGGTCCAGACTGAAGTAAGGTATCCTAGAACCATTGGTTGATTTTGGGAATAATCTGGATTTTATCAATGAATTTGTAGTGCATCACTTAAATAGTATTCCAAGAGGCATTATCCAGAATCAAAATAAAAAAATAAGCCAGGGAAACAGTCCCTGTGCTAATTATTAGGACATCAGAGATTATGAGATTATGAGGTAAAAAGATGAAATCCAGGTGTGAACCAATAGAATAGATGTTAGAGAAAAAGTCTGGCAGAAATAGGAAGAAAAATGTGTGAGGAAGAATCCAGAGTGATTTCCTAAGCTAACTGGATATAGATAACCTTAAAGTTTAAAAATATAACTGAAAAATTTAGCTAGTTCTCAAGTCAAAAAGGTAGCATCTGATTTCTATAGACTGAATTGGTGTTCCCCCCAAATTCTTATGTTAAAGCCCTAAGTCCCAATATGATTGTATTTGGATATAGGGTCTTTAGGAGGTAATTAAGCTGTTTGGAGAGCACTGGTGTACTTATAAGAAAAGACACTGGAGAGCTTACTCTCATGTTCCCTCTCTCTCTCTCTCACTGAGGAAAAGCCATGTGAGGACACAGCAAGAAGGTGACCATCGGGCTTCCCTGGTGGCGCAGTGGTTGAGAGTCCGCCTGCCGATGCAGGAGACACGGGTTTGTGCCCCGGTCCGGGAGATACCACATGCCGCGGAGCGGCTGAGCCCGTGAGCCATGGCCACTGAGCCTGCGTGTCCGAAGCCTGTGCTCCGCAATGGGAGAGGCCACAGCGGTGAGAGGCCCGCGTACCGCAAAAAACAAAAACAAAAAGAAAAACAAAAACAAAAGGTGACCATCTGCAAGCCAGGAAGAGAGCTCATACCAGAAACTGAAGCCTGCTGGACCTTGATCGTGAACTCTCCAACATCCAGAACTGTGAGGAAATAAATTTCTGTTTAAGCCACACAACCTGTGGTATTTTTGTTATGGTGACCTGAGCAGTCTGAGACGCTGATGGAGATTTATGTGTGTAAAGAAGGAAAAGGCAGTCCACCATACCATACAGAAAGCAGACCACACTGGAGATCAGATGAACAGAGTTCTAAAATTGCCATTCACACTTGTTGTGCATTGTTAATTTAGCCTCTCAATTTTATCATTAAAATATTTTCTCATTATATTGGTATCTGGATAATTGTAATAATTTTAGAGAATATCATATTGGTTTGTGAAAGTAAGACATTAACCTTTCTTTATAATAGTTGCTAAGAAATTTAAGAAGTCCTAATATCATGCAAAACCATTAAGGCAGATGAAATCATTAATTAATTCCTGATACTGGCTTACCAGTAGATTCTGGGGCCAACACTATTTTTCAAGCCAATTGGCAGTATTTTTGATGAGGTATTCTACCAATTCATCAAAAAAAATGATATGAGAGATTCAGAATATTGGAACATATTGTTAGAGCTATTCAATCAATAAAAGAAATATATAATAGTCACATTCAGTGTCAATAATTAATACAGACATTCAAATAATTTTCAAGCTTAGCAGTAATGTTTATTTTCCACCTTAAGTACTTCCCCTGATACTTGTAAACATTTAAAAAATATAACATGTATTGTTCATTTTTCAGATTTTCTTTAATTTTCTCCAGCAAGTTTTATAGTTTCAGTTTCTAAACCACATTTTATTAAATGTGTTTTATTTTTTAAATGCTGTCACAAATTATGCTGGAACAAGAGATAGCACCTCTATGACATCTGGTCCCCAAAATTAGTCCAGGTAGCATGAGGGTGAACAAAACCAAGAAACTACTGAAATCTGGGTGTAGAGTATAAAGCAGTTGTTTCATTTTGTAGATTGGTATCATTAGCTTCCTAAATAACTTTTACTAAAATTCATTGTGAAATTAACTAATACAGGAGCAATCTCATTGGTTTTGCTGCAGAATAGAGGAGCATGTTTGGGTGATACAGGACCCACAATTTACTATTGAACAATTACGTCTGCCTATAAATGATCCAAATACACAGCAGGTGTTCCCAAGGGTGCAGCCAACATGGTAGACTAGATAAATGCTTCTATAAAATTTGCTTATCCTGAGAAAGAGAATTGTCCTTCCTCTCCTTTAAATTCCAAGTGGAACTCCCAAGATGAAGCAGCTGATATATTGTATATACAAACCATGCTAGATTGACTTTATGATGATTAGATGTGCATCTAATTAATATGCTTCTTACCCAGGTCATAACAAATACGTGATTAAGGAACCCTTTGGCATCAGCACCCAATATAAACTAGCTGCTACAAAATCAAGCAACGATCAGAGAAGCCATATCAGATTCGGTGTGTCATCTTCCTCTTATTAGTCTTACAGATGCTAAGAAAATTAGAATAGTCAAGGGACTTGTCCCAGCAGGGTGAAAATTGTAACACTGTGACTATGAAATGGTATGAATTAAGCAAACATTGATGGGGTCAAAGCAAAATCATAATGCAGCACTAGCAGAGGTGGGGTGGGCTGATGGGAGCTCCTCTGGTCCCTCAACTTTGAAGGGCCTAAGAAAACGCCCTCTATTTATCCTCATCTGTAGGAATTCTGAAAGCCAGAAGACAAAAAGGATGATGAGAAACCTGACCTTGAATTGTCAGATTGATAGTCTGGGAAATTAATGAAAGTGACAATAGAAGAAGAAACAAGATCTCCCAATGCCATACGGCCATATAGGGGTAAAATGGCCAAGGGTAGAGAAGAATCCTTTCTGTGACTCTGACTCAGCACCCCAATGCACTGTGATGCCGAAACCTTTGATGAACTCCTAATGAGTGCTATAATGAAATCAGAATTATATGAGGATGCAGTGGTTGATGAGATTAAGGTAAAATTTCGAAGAAAAGTGGAAAACAGAACAGACTTTATGTGAAGTGGTTGCATCTTCTTTACATGAATGTATTATTGGGGAAGATATCATGTTTGATGGGTGAACATCCCCTTATTTAATATTGTAAAACAGAAGACATGTAAGTTTCTCCTTTTCCCAGTATTAACTGGATACATTAAATAGCAACCTAGAAATTTGCCTGAGCCCATATAGATTACTAATATGTAACACTATCAGATACGTGGTGGAGAAAAAGACACTACCACTTTAACTAAGGACATATTAGACATGGGAAGACTGTTATCAACAAATTTGCTGTACAATTGCCCTATGTGGCCTCTGATAAAGGCAGAGGTCTTATGGAGACTAACAATATATTATTGAGGCTTGAATAAAGAGTACCACCTAGAGCATCAGCAGTCACTAATTTGTTTTCACAGTGGCTGGAAAAATTCAATGTGATAAGGAGACCACTACTCAGTGATTTACCTTACAAATAATTTTTCTTGATCTTGATCTCAAAAAAGAGCCACCTAAAGTTTGCCTTCATGTGGGAAGGATCCCAATCAATGTTTGCTAGACTGCCACAGGGTTATTTGAATTTACCAACTTACTGTCTTAATTTGGTAAGGAGGGATTTGGACTTCATGCAGGTTCTGAGTGTACTAATACTACATTGATGATATCATGATATTATCAAAAACAGAAGAACAAGCAAAGACTGAAGAACAATGTAAATATACCAAAACCATTGAATTTTACACTTAATATGGGTGAATTGAAAGGTATATTAATTATAATAAAGCTGTTATATAAAGAAAAGCAATATATTAGTGCCTTGGAACTCATTGGAAAACATATTTGAATATTTCTAATTTATATATAAGAAAAACGTGTTGGTTAACTCTTGTATTTGTTAAGATATGTTAATAAATTGTGTTTCCTGAAAAAGAAATCAGAAGAGAAAAGATGAACTGACTCTGTATCAAGAGCCAGATAAAAGGATCCATAGTGAGGATAATTTATCATCTAAATCAGGACCGTTTTGAATGTTAAGGGGTGGAAATTATAGGGTTTTTTTTGGAATTTTTGAATTTTATTTTATTTTTTTATACAGCAGGTTCTAATTAGTCATCAATTTTATATAAATCAGTGTATACATGTCAATCCCAATCACCCAATTCATCACACCACCCTCCAACCCCCACGGCTTTCCCCCCTTGGTGTCCATAGGTTTGTTCTCTACATCTATGTCTCAATTTCTGCCCTGCAAACTGGTTCACCTGTACCATTATTCTAGGTTCCACACATATGCATTAATATACGATATTTGTTTTTCTCTTTCTGACTTCACTCTGTATGACAGTCTGTAGATCCATCCATGTCTCAACAAAGGACCCAATTTTGTTCCTTTTCATGGCTGAGTAATATTCCATTGTATATTTGTACCAAATTTTCTTTGTCCATTCGTCTGTCAATGGGCATTTAGGTCGCTTCCATGACCTGGTTATTGTAAGTAGTCCTGCAATGAACATTGGGGTGCATGTGTCTTTTTGAAATATGGTTCTCTCTGGGTATATGCCCCAGTGGTGGAACTGCTGGATCATATGGTAATTCTATTTTTAGTTTTTAAAGCAACCGACATACTGTTCTCCATAGTGGCTGTATCAATTTACATTCCCACCAACAGTGCAAGAGGGTTTCCTTTTCTCCACACCCTCTCCAGCATTTGTTATTTGTAGATTTTCTTTTGATGCCCATTCTAACTGGTGTGAGGTGATACCTCATTGTACTTTTGATTTGCATTTCTCTAATAATTAGTGATGTTGAGCAGCTTTTAATGTGCTTTGGGCCATCTGTATGTCTTCTTTGGAGAAACGTGTATTTAGGTCTTCTGCTCATTTTTGGATTGCATTGTTTGTTTTTTTAATATTAAGCTGCATGAGCTGTTTATATATTTTGAAGATTAATCCTTTGTCCATTGATTCGTTTACAAATATGTTCTCCCATTCTGAGCATTGTCTTTTTGTCTTCTTATGGTTACCTCTACTGTGTAAAAAGTCTGAAATTTGATTAGGTCCCATTTGTTTATTTTTGTTTTTACTTCCATTGCTCTAGGAGGTGCATCAAAAAAGATCTTGCTGTGATTTATGTCAAAGAGTGTTCTTCCTATGTTTTCCTCTGAGAGTTTTATACTGCCTGGTCTTACATTTAGATCTCTAATCCATTTTGAGTTTATTTTTGTGTATGGTGTTAGGGAGTGTTCTAACTTCACTCTTTTACATGTAGCTGTCAAGTTTTCCCAGCACCTTTTATTGAAGAGACTGTCTTTTCTCCAGTGTATATCCTTACCTCCTTTGTCATATATTAGTTGACCAAAGGTGCATGGATTTACCTCTGGGCTTTCTATCCTGTTCCATTGATTTATATTTCTGTTTTTGTGCCAGCACCATACTGTCTTGATTACTGTAGCTTTGTAGTATAGTCTGAAGTCAGGGAGTCTGATTCCTCCAGCTCCGTTTTTTCCCCTCAAGACTGCTTTGACTATTTGGGGTAATTTTTGTCTCCATACAAATTTTAAGATTTTTTGTTATAGTTCAGTAAAAAATACCATTGGTAATTTGATAGGGATTGCATTGAATCTGTAGATTGCTTTGGGTAGTATAGTCATTTTCACAATAATGATTCTTCAAATCCAAGAACATGGTATATCTCTCCATCTGTTGGTATCATTTTTAATTTCTTTCATTAGTGTCTTATAGTTTTCTGCATACAGGTCTATTGTCTCCCTACGTAGGTTTATTCCTATGTATTTTATTCTTTTTGTTGCAATGGTAAATGGGAATATTTCCTTAATTTATCTTTCAGATTTTTCATCATTAGTATATAGGAATGCAAGAGATTTCTGTGCAACAATTTTGTATCCTGCCACTTTACCAGATTCATTGATTAGCTCTAATAGTTTTCTGGTGGAATCTTTAGTATCATGTCATCTGCAAACAGTGACAGTTTTACTTCCTCTTTTCCAATTTGTATTGCTTTTATCTTTTTCTTCTCTGATTGCCGTCACTAGGACTTCCAAAACTATGTTGAATAATAGTGGTGAAAGTGGACATCCTTGTCTTTTTCCTGATCTTAGAGGAAACGCTTTCAGTTTTTCACCATTGAGAATGATGTTTGCTGTGGGTTTGTCATATATGGCCTTTATTATATTGAGGTAGGTTCCCTCCAGGCCCACTTTTGGGAGAATTTTTATCATAAATGGGTGTTGAATTTTGTCAGAAGCTTTTTCTGCATCTATTGACATGGTCATATGGTTTATAGTCTTCAATTTGTTAATATGGTGTAATACATTGATTTGCATATATTGAAGAATCCTTGCATCCCTTGGATAAATCCCTCTTGATCGTGGTGTATGATTCTTTTAATGTGTTGTTGAATTCTGTTTGCTAGTATTTTGTTGAGGATTTTCGCATCTATATTCATCAGTGTTATTGGTCTGTAATTTTCTTTTTTTGGAGTATGTTTGTCTGGTTTTGGTATCAGGGTGATGGTGGCTTCATAGAATGAGTTTGGGAGTGTTCCTTCCTCTGCAGTTTTTTGGAAGAGTTTCAGAAGGATGGGTGTTAGCTCTTCTCTAAATGTTTGATAGAATTCGACTGTGAAGCCATGTGGTCCTGGACTTTTGTTTACTGGAAGAATTTTAATCACTGTTTCAATTTCACTACTTGTGATTGGTCTGTTCATATTTTCTATCTCTTCCTGGTTCAGTCTTGGAAGATTATACTTTTTTAAGAATTTGTCCATTTCTTCCAGGTTGTCCATTTTATTGGCATAGAGTTGCTTGTAGTAGTCTCTTAGGATGCTTTGTGTTTCTGTGGTGTCTGTTGTAAATTTTCCTTTTCATTTCTAATTTTATTGATTTGAGTCCTCTCTCTTTTTCTTGATGAGTCTGGCTAATAGTTTATCAATTTTGTTAATCTTCTCAAAAAAACAGCTTTTAGTTTTATTGATCTTTGCTATTGTTTTCTTTGTTTCTATTTCATTTATTTCTGCTCTGATCTTTATGATTTCTTTCCTTCTGCTAACTTTGGGTTTTGTGTGTTCTTCTTTCTCTAGTTCCTTTAGGTGTAACGTTAGATTGCTTATTTGAGATATTTCTTGTTTCTTGATGTAGCCTTTTATAGCTATAAACTTCCTGTTAGAACTGCTTTGCTGCATCCCATAGGTTTTGGATCATCGTGTTTTCATTGTCATTTTTCTGTGTGTGTTTTTTGATTTCCTCTGACTTCTTCAGTGACCTCTTGGTTATTTAGTAATGTATTGTTTAGCCTCCATGTGTTTGTGGTTTTTTTACATTTTTTCCCCTGTAACTCATTTCTAATCTCATAGTGTTGTGGTCAGGAAAGATGCTTGATATTATTTCAATTTTCTCTAAATTTACTGATGCTTGATTTGTGATCCAAGATGTGATCTATCCTGGAAATTGTTCCATGTGCACTTGAGAAGAAACTCTAATCTCCTGTTTTTGGATGGAATGTCCTATAAATATCAATTAAATCTATCTGTTCTATTGTGTCATTTAAAACTTGTGTTTCCTTATTAATTTTCTGTTTGGATGATCTGTCCATTAGTGTAAGTGAGGTGTTAAAGTCCCCCACTAATATTGTGCTACTGTCAATTTACTCTTTTAGAGGTGTTAGCAGTTGCCTTATGTATTGAGGTGCTCCTATGTTGGATGCAGATATATTTATAATTGTTATATCTTCTTCTTGGATTGACTCCTTGATCATTATGTAGTGTCCTTCCTTGTCTCTTGTAACATTCTTTATTTTAAAGTCTATTTTATCTGATATGAGTATTGCTACTCCAGCTTTCTTTTGGTTTCCATTTGCATGGAATATCTTTACCCATCCCCTCACTTTCAGTCTGTATGTGTCCCTAGGTTTGAAGTGGGTTTCTTGTAGACAGTGTATGTATGGGTCTTTTGTATCCATTCTGCGAGCCTGTGTCTTTTTGTTGGAGCATTTAATCCATTCACGTTTAAGGTAATTATCAGTATGTATGTTCCTATTACCATTTTCTTAAGGGTTTTGGATTTGTTTTCGTAGGTCCTTTTCTTCTCTTATGTTTTCCAGTTAGAGAAGTTCCTTTAGCATTTGTTGTAGAGATGGTTTGATGGTACTGAATTCTCTTAGCTTTTGCTTTTCTGTAATGCTTTTGATTTCTCCATCGAATCTGAATGAGATCCTTGCCAGGTAGAATAATCTTGGTTGTAGGTTATTCCTTTTCATCACTTTAAGTATATCATGCCACTCCCTTCTGGCTTGTAGAGTTTCTGCTGAAAAATCAGCTGTTAACCTTATGGGAGTTCTCGTATATTATTTGTTGTTTTTCCCTTGTTGCTTTCAATAATTCTCCTTTGTCTTTGATTTTTGACAATTTGATTACTATGTGTCTTGGCGTGTTTCTCCTTGGGTTTATTCTGTATGGGACTCTCTGTGCTTCCTGGACTTCAGTGGCTATTTCCTTTCCCAATGTAGGGAAGTTTTCGACTATAATCTCTTCAAATATTTTCTTGAGTCCTTTCTCTCTCACTTCTCCTTCTGGGACCCCTATAATGCGAATGTTGTTGCATTTAATGTTGTCCCAGAGTTCTCTCAGGCTGTCTTCATTTCTTTTCATTCTTTTTTCTCTATTCTGTTCCACAGCAGTGAATTCCACCATTCTGTCTTCCAGGTCACTTATCCGTTCTTCTGCCTCAGTTATTATGCTATTGATCCCTCCTAGTGTAATTTTCATTTCAGTTATTGTATTGTTCATCTCTGTTTGTTTGTTCTTTAATTCTTCCAGGTCTTTGTTATTTCTTGCGTCTTCTCGATCTTTGCCTCCATTCTTTTTCCGAGGTCCTGGATCATCTTCACTCTCATTATTCTGAATTTTTTCCTGGAAGGTTGCCTATCTCCACTTCATTTAGTTGTTTTTGGGTTTTTTTTTCTTGTTCCTTCATCGGGTACATAGCTCTCTGCCTTTTCATCTTGTCTATCTTTCTGTGAATCTGGTTTTTGTTCCCTGGAATTTTAAATTATGCTGGGACAGGAAGTATAAATTGGGACTCTCTCAGGCAAACCAAGATGGACGACAAGCTTCCTTTATATAATACTGATGGGTGTGAGCTACTAAGTTCAGTGAACATCCATGGGTTAAAATAATGGAAAGGAAATAATTTATATGTTAGAAACATTGGGATTGCAAGAAATGTAGTGTAAGAATAGATTGGATTTCATCAGTTGGCAAGAATGAACAATATACCAATTTAGGAGGAAGTGAGAGTAATTTAGGCAAAGGGGAATGATTCCCTGTAATAAAATGGTTTTGTTGAGAATGGTTAAAATTAGAAGGACTTAAAAGATAGGAGTAGATGTGTTATATAATAGCTGTTGATTAATGGGTAAGGGAGCCAATGGAAAGGAAAAGTTTGATGACAAAGAAAAGAGAATGACCAGCTGACGGAGATGTGAAATTCAGGTGGAATCCTGAACAGAGAGAGTATACATCAAAGGAGTTATTTTACGTTTATGTTACAGTTACTGCAATTATTCTGGGAGCAGAAATTGGATTTGTCATCGAGATTGAGGAAATGTCAGGTGTTTCCGTATGATGGTGTTTGACAACTGAGAGAAACAGCTGAGTTCATCTGAAGGTAAAAAGTGGATAAGAGGTGGGACAATAGAGAAGGTTCGATGTTGTACTTGAAATCAATGGTGAGAGGTGAGTAGAAATAAAAGAAGGATAGAGATTTAGTACTTTTTAATAAAGATCTAGTGTTGTTTGAGACCATAAATTTGTACAGGAAGCATATTTGTGGTTACCTGAATTTGTTTTCAGTAGCACCGAGCAGTTCAAATGTAGAAGGAGAGAAGAAAATCCAGGAATAAGATGCAATATTTGATGCAATATAATGCCAACAGCAAAGCAGCTGAGGTTGAAATGATGAATTCTATCACCTGAGTTAGATGGTGAATCACTGAAGACAGAAGAGAATTGACTGACAGTAGATAAGTGTATCAAAATGCTAGTGGCCTTAATAGTGTCAAAGTATAAATTAAGTGAGATGATATCAAGTGTAAAAAGATTGCAGTCAGGTATGGGATTATTGACTTTAATATTTTTGAGATTAGTGTAACCAAATTATATGTGGTTTTGGAATTAGATGCCAGGAGCTGAGTTTTGGTAATAGGTATGGTGTATTAGTTCACTAGGTTTGCCATAACAAAGTACCACAAACTGGGTGGTTAAAGAACAGAAGTTTATTGTCTCACAATCCTGGAAGCTAGAAATCTGAAATTAAAGTGCTGGCAGGGTTGATTTCTTCTGAGGGCTGAGAGGGAAGGATCTGGTACAGGTCTCTCTCCTTAGCTTATAGAGGACATCTTTTTCCGATGTCTCTTCACATCACCTTCTCCCTATGCCTGTTTGCCTCTCTGTCCAAATTTATCCTTTTTTTATAAGGCCACCATGAATTAGAGCCCACCCTCATAACCTCATTTTTAACCTGATTATTTCTGTAAGAACCTTATCTCCAAACAAGATCACACTCTGAGGTACTGGGGGTAAGGACTCCAACATATATTTTTTGAAAGGACACTATTCAATTCATGACATATAAGATTTAGAAGGTTAATTCATTGGGAGCAAAGGGTGATATCTCAGGTGTCCTCATAAAGATGACGTCATCTAGGGCACATGAATTTCTCAGCATAAAGGAGCATATTCTTCAGGAACTGACAGGTAGTTTCTAGGATAGTGAGGCAGAAAGAAAAAGGGTAATATTTCCAGATAATGTGGCTTTCAAATATATAAAAGTTTCCACTTTATAAGGGTAGGTAAATGGTATTTGAAAGTAGGTTGGAGAGGGAGGAAGATGTTGATATGCCTTCTCAACTCTGTAATAACTGGGGTAGAGAAGAATCAGCAGAAAGACTGAGAAGGCTGCTAAGGCAGTGGTGTCAGCAATGACCAGTAAGTATAGATTAATTTTATGAAATAGGCTTAAAGTAAATGTGAAATTTTTAAACATGGATTGTAGATTCCTGATTGCAGAGCTGAACATTCAGAAAAGAAGGAGGTAAAAAGGAAGTTGAATCTAAGAAGCAGATGTGCTAAAATACAAGTGGAGGAAAGAGAGTAAATTGTCATTAGTGACCAAAAGGACAAGGATACAAGAAGACAAGGTAGGTCCACAAAATTTTCAAAGTATTAGTACCAAAATTCCCATTTCAGATCCATCAGGCTTTCTAGGCACTCTAGGTTTTGGAAAGAGCAGCAGCCTGTGAAGCAGGGTTAGTGGATGTAAGATCAAAAACTCCCCATGAAAGCTAGAATTAATTTTGCTGCCAAAGGAATCCAACCCCTAAGAAGCAGTAGAATTAATTAACTGTATTTCTTCTGTTCAAAGTCATAATTAATTGAAAAAGAAGCTATCAGTGATATAAGAAGTGTTTAGAGAGGTGGAGGACCATAGAGGAGTTGGTAGGGACTCCACTAAATAAAACAAATATTTTATGATAAAATATTTCCTGTAATTGATGAAATATAGACTTTTAAGGACTCTAATCTTATACTGCAAACAGCCACTGAATCAGGTTGGAGGAGGTAAAAAGGAGACATCTGTAGAAGGAGTTAGCTAAAGGAGGGGAGGCTATGTATTAAGGTTCTCTTTTCAAAAATACCTCTGTTCTCTTTTGTGTTTGTTATTCCATTCTCCCCCTTTGGAAATACTGAAGTATTACTTTATTCATGCAAAAAAATTTAGAACTTTTACAAATCATTTGTATGATAGTATCTTAGAAAAACAAATCTTTAAATTTTATTTTGATTGGAGAATATATTATTAATATGTTGAGCTCAGGAGTCTGATTGGAGGATAGAAAATGTGACCCTGCTCTGGCAAATGGGGCTGCAAACCATATGACTCATGGAGGATGAAGAGGTGGCTGACATCATTGCCAAGATCCTAGACACTTCCATATATAAAAGTTTGAGAACTTATTGAGAGACCCACAGGAAAGTGATGCCCCTAAGGGGAATCTGGTTTTGATATAAAGAAGGTAAAAAAGTCATTTTGTTAAAAGATCTGCAATAAGGAAGGACAGTGAGTCCTGGGAATTTAAATTGTTGTAGAAGTAGAAAGAGTCTGTACCAATGTTCTGCCATTTCCTTCTAGTCAGGAGATAGATGGGAAAAATGGTTATGGGTTTGGATGTCAAAATATGTTAGACCCAGTCTCTTGGGGACAGGATTGCATTTTTAAGGAAAGACACTGTGTCATTAAAATAGAAGATTGTGATACTGGGAACTTAGGCCCCACATAAGAATACAATATTCTCATCAGAGTAAAGAACTAGAGATAGTAGTAAGGTGGTTCATTCTTTTCTCCTCATCTTCAAAGACCTCTGAGAATAGGACAGGATTCAGTCTTAAGGGTCCAAGTGAAGTAAAGAGGATTAACCATACATGGGGGCTACAGTTATAGTGAGCAAACTTATTAGATATCCATTTGGGCACTGGATTTCTTCCTTGGTGGTACTGTAAACATTTTTAAAACAGGGGTGTTTTAAATTTCTGCCTCCATCCTGACTACATATGTGATCAGGAAAGCCTTTGGACAAATATATGGGTGAGGCTGGTTTAGGGTTATCACTGGGCAAATGGCCTTGGGAGGAGAAAATATCATTTCCCTAATGGGTGATAAAGTGACTTGCAGGATTAAATTGGAACATTGAAGACAATAATACTTTTCCTGAACCCCAACCTGCTGACAAGGACACAATTTTATACCCGATTTTGAAGATTATTTAACAATATTTGAAAATATTAATGACTAGAAAATAAGTGGAAATAAGAGTAACAGTATTCTTAATGTATTACCCAAATTTTGTAAAAAGAAAAAGGGATAGAGGAAAATGTTTAAAATTATGATAATATATATCTCTGGAAAAATATACTAACCTGGACTTGCATAAATGCTATTCTAGATGTAATTCAAAAATGTCTGAAAAACATTATTCATTCTAACATATGTGTTTAAATTTTAAAATATCTCCAATAATACCTTTTTACCAGAACTTGCAAATAAGTGAATCACTATTATTGTAAAGATGAAACCGAAGTACTTTAAATTACAGAGGTTCACATAGCAAAATATATGAAAAAGAAATGCAAAATAGCACTTCCAACACTGCCCTCTAAAGAGAGAAAAGCCAGTGTTTCTGAAATAAATTTCTAAATTTAAATCATATTTTCTGTATTCAGAATTTTGCATGTGATTAGAATAAAAGAAAAATCTCCAAGGAACAAAACATGAAGTAAAATATGGACATTTGAGCAATTATCAGAGAAGACAAAAGTCCTTGAATTTAAGAATATTTTCTCAAAAGTAATTTCTCAGCTGTTAGATATCAAGAGTCCAGGCTTATTCTGTGTAAAGCAAGACTTCAGAATCCTGCTTTAAAAACTATTCCAATATGGAAATAATTCTTTATATTTTATAGCTTTATGAAGTCTTTCATCTAAGGATCTCAAAAAGGAAATGAAGTAAGGGCAATGATTGAATTTTTGCATATTAATGACTTCAAGAAAAATGGAAGCAATTAAAAAGAAATAGATGTCTACTATAATGAAAACCACTTTTTAATGTTATACATAAGATTAGCTGAATAGTTATAGAAAAGTGATAGCTGATAGCTATTATTTTGTTTCTGAGTTTCTTTGTAAGCAGTATCATTATGCTACATGGACAGGGTAGAGACATCTCAGAAGGAAACATGTGTTTTATTCTAGCAAGGAGCTGTCCCTTTTATACCTATCAGAACACTTGTATTCATAAAATGTTTCAATACTGAAACATACAGCAACTACGTTCAAGATTGTTTACAACCCAAGGCCTTGAATAGAAAAATATTTTTTTTAAAAAAAAACTTAAAATGCTGCACTGTACTTTACAGTCAAGGCCACTATTAAGTCGCAACATAGTGGCCTGTGAGATATCATTTATAGGCCTCTAAAAGTCTCATCTGCTCCAGAATGATAGGTATATATTTAAAACAGTTTCTTAGATGGCCATCTTTAACCCCTTTTTTGTCAAAAAGGGCCTCCACTACCTTCTATAAAGAGTCTTTTTGCATACTGCAAAACAAGTAGCACTTTTAGTCATATTAATACAAGACAGCCCTTCCTACAGGCTGACTCAGCCTCAAAAGAGATCGAAGGGTTTAACAAGCATAGTAAGTGCTAGATTTTACCTCTCTACTTTCCTCTTGGCCAGATGCCTTTGTACAGTGCAAATATACAGCAGTACCCACAGCACCCTGGTTGCCCTACAGTTGAGAAGTCACTGTCAAAAAAGCCATCTTAAAATGCAAATTACATTAGCTAGGAAGAGATAACACATACGTCTGAAGTTATATTAAGGGCTTAAATATAATCAATGTCCTTTAAAACTTTAATTGTATTCCTAAAATATTATTTACTAGAATACATTATTGCTCATGCCTCCATTTCCCATAGGAGGAAAAGCATGGAAGGAACACATTTGGGTGGCTTACTGCTCCCTGTTCAACAGCTGAGGTACATAATTAAATAAGGGGGAATAAACTGCACATATGTGTATCAACCCTCCTGGGCTTTCTCGCTGAATCTTGCAGAACCACTTGTCCTCAGGATGCACATATTTTCTTTCTCTTGAATTCAGTAAGCTCCCTGTTCCTCTGGGGATGCCTCTGACTGGGGAGAATAATATAATTCAAGAGAGCAAAAGGTGAGGGGGATTTATATTAGGAAATATCTGACTGTAGGTTTATGCCATATTTTCTAATCACACTACAAGTTTGACCACTCATTTCTTAACTGATACAGAGGTTGAGAAGTAAGTAGAAGTTATTACACATTCCCCAATCTCCAGTACTATTTATTGAGAGTAACCACTAGGATTGCTTTTCTCTGATGACAAGGTTTTCAGTTTTCAATTGTTCTGGATTTTAGAAAATATTTGGATACTGGTAATATCACAGTGCTATTACTCTATAGTTATCATATTTTCAGTATCAAATTGTGGAAAATTTAGGGTTTGTTACTCTAAAACAAGTATAAAATTACCTGCACAACACCTTGTAAGCAGCTGTGAATGAGAAGAATTCAAGCCTACAGCTTTCAGTATAATTAAATACAGAGAAAGAAAGACTAGAGTATCAAATGTAAAAATGTAAAATATAAAAACAGTAAAGAACAGGAGATAACCCCAATGTCCTTCCTATTTTAGAAACTTGCCAAGAAATTACTACTCAATGGCTTTTACGTATACATTCCATGCTGGAAAACCAATTTATTTTAAAGGGAGAGTTTATAATTGAAATGGAATGTCCAGTAATATTAGAATCTCCAGATGCTATCCATTTGCAAACGAAAAACATAAGCAGTGCTGTCAAGTCAGAAAATCTATGTCACAGAAAGTCATGTTTTGTCCTGTCAAAACAAAATAAAGGAAAACAAAACGAGCTTTGAAAAAGAAGGTCTCTGGAAACCACCTGACTTTAATGATGAGAAAGAAACTCATTGGGTGAATTATCGAGTCCTGCATGTTTATTAATAATTTATGTAATTTAAAAGTCTGACAATATAAATATGGCCATAAATTACAAAGGGGAAAGTACAATCACTGTAGACAAATGAAAGAAAATGTGTTTGTGTCACTTGAAAAAATTACTCACATATTAAGGATTCTTAATGAGAGAATGGGAAATATTTCTACATTTCAGATGAATCAAGAAACATAGGAAGATCAACTCAAAATCAAGCTTGAAGAGAAAAGAAGTATGTAGATAAAAACTCAGCTATTTTCATAGGGTAAGAGTGTGTGATTGCCCTGGAGTTCTGGACAAATAATACCTAGCCTAAATTCAAAGAGAGATTGTCTAGTCCAGTATTAGTCATTGCTGCTACAATTCTCCATATAACACCTCTAAAGAATTTGCTAGAACAATCTTTTATTCTCTATCCCACTGTTAAAAAATGTAATATGGGGAGTTGAGGAAGATGGTGGAAGAGTAAGACAGGGAGATCACCTTCCTCCCCACAGATACATCAGAAATACATCTACACGTGGAACTGCTCCTATAGAACACCCACTGAATGCTGGCAGAAGACCTCAGACCTCCCAAAAGGCAAGAAACTCCCCATGTACCTGGGTAGGGCAAAAGAAAAAAGAAAAAACAGAGACAAAAGGATAGGGACGGGACCTGCACCAGTGGGAGGGAGCTGTGAAGGAGGAAAGGTTTCCACACACTAGGAAGCCCCTTCATGGGTGGAGACTGTGGGTGGTGGAGGGGGGGAAAGCTTCAGAGTCACAGAGGAGAGCACAGCAACAGTGGTGTGGAGGGCAAAGCAGAGAGATTCCCGCACAAAGGATCGGTGCCGACCAGCACTCACCAGCCCGAGAGACTTGTCTGCTCACCAGGCGGGGTGGGCCGGGGCTGGGAGCTGAGTCTCATGCTTCGGTCGGATTGCAGGGAGAGGACTGGGGTTGGCGGCGTGAACACAGCCTGAAGGGGGATAGTGCGCCATGGCTAGCCGGGAGGGAGTCCAGGAAAAAGTCTGGACCTGCCGAAGAAGTAAGAGACTTTCTATTCTCTCTTTGTTTCCTGGTGCGCGAGGAGAGGGGATTCAGAGCGCCGGTTAATGGAGCTCTAGAGACAGGCGAGAGCTGCGGCTAACAGCACGGACCCCAGAGACAGGCTTGAGACACTAAGGCTGCTGCTGCAGCCACCAAGAAACCTGTGTGCCAGCACAGGTCACTATCCATACCTCCCCTCCTGGGAGCCTGTGCAGCCCGGCACTGCCGGGGTCTTGTGATCCAGGGACAACTTTCCCGGGAGAATGCACGGCGTGCCTCATGCTGTTGCAACGTCATGCTGGCCTCTGCCACTGCAGGCTCGCCCCGCACTCCATGCCCCTCGCTCACCCCAGCCAGAGTGAGCCAGAGACCCCGAATCAGCTGCTCCTTTCAGCCTGTCCTATATGAGAGAAGAACAGAAGCCCTCAGGCGACCTACACACAGAGGTGGGGCCAAATCATAACCTGAACCCTGGGAGCTGTGCGAACAAAGAAGAGAAAGGGAAATCTCTCCCAGCAGCCTCAGGAGCAGCAGAATAAATCTCCACAATCAACTTGATGTACCCTGCATCTGTGGAATACATGAATAGACAACAAATCATCCCGAATTGAGGAGGTGGACTTTGAGAGCAAGATATATTACTTTTTCCCCTTTTCCTCTTTTTGTGAGTGTGTATGTGCATGCTTCTGTGTGAGATTTTTTCTGTAAAACTTTGCTTTCACCATTTGTCCTAGGGTTCTGTACGTCCGTTTTTTGTTTGTTTAAAGAAGTTTTTTTCTTAATAATTATTTTTTATCTTTTATTTTAATAGTATTTTGTTTTATCTTATTTTATTTTATCCCCTTCCTTCCTTCCTTCCTTCATTCATTCCTTTCTTTCTTTCTTTTTTTCTTTCTTTTCTTTCTAATTTTTCTCTCTTTTATTCTGAGCCATGGGGATGAAAGGACTTGGTGCTCCAGCCAGCAGTCAGCGCTGTGCCTCTGAGGTGGGAGAGCCAACAACAGGACACTGGTCCACAAGAGATCTTCCAGCTCCATGTAATATCAAACGGTGAAAATCTCCCAGAGTTCTTCATCTCAACATCAAGAACCAGCTTCACTCAATGACCAGCAAGCTACAGTGCTGGACACCCTATGACAAACAACTAGCAAGACAGGAACACAAACCCACCCATTAGCAGAGCGGCTGTCTAAAATCATAATAAGTCCACAGACACCCCAAAACACACGACCAGACATGGACCTGCCTACCAGAAAGACAAGATCCAGCCTCACCCACCAGAACACAGGCACTAGTCCCCTCCACCAGGAAGCCTACACAACCAAATGAAACAACTTTAGCCACGGGGACAGACACCAAAAACAACGGGAACTATGAGCCTGCAGCCGGCAAAAAGGAGATGGCAAACACAGTAAGATAAGCAAAATGAGAAGACAGAAAACCACACAGCAGATGAAGGAGCAAGGTAAAAACCCACCAGACCTAACAAATGAAGAGGAAATAGGCAGTCTATCTGAAAAAGAATTCAGAATAATGATAGTAAAGATGATCCAAAATCTCGGAAATAGAATAGAGAAAATGCAAGAAACATTTAACAAGGACCTAGAAAAACTAAAGAGGAAACAAGCAAAGATGAACAATACATAAATGAAATTAAAAATACTCTAGAAGGGATCAATAGCAGAATAACAGAGGAAGAAAAAAAGATAAGACCTGGAAGGTAAAATAGTGGAAATAACTACTGCAGAGCAGAATAAAGAAAAAAGAATGAAAAGAACTGAGGACAGTCTCACAGACCTCTGGGACAACATTAAATGCACCAACATTCGAATTATAAGGGTCCCAGAAAAAGAAGAGAAAAAGAAAGGGACTGAGAAAATATTTGAAGAGATTATAGTTGTAAACTTCCCTAATATGGGAAAGGAAATAGTTAATCAAGTCCAGGAAGCACAGAGAGCCCCATACAGGATAAATCCAAGGAGAAACACTCCAACACACATATTAATCAAACTATCAAAAATTAAATACAAAGGAAACATATTAAAAGCAGCAAGGGAATAACAACAAATAACACACAAAGGAATCCCCATAAAGTTAACAGCAGATCTTTTAGCAGAAACTCTGCAAACCAGAAGGGAGTGGCAGGACATATTTAAAGTGATGAAGGAGAAAAACCTACAACTAAGATTACTCTACCCAGCAAGAATCTCATTCACATTTGATGGAGAAATTAAAACGTTTACAGAGAAGCAAAACCTAAGAGAATTCAGCACCACAATACCAGCTTTACAACAAATGCTAAAGGAACTTCTCTAGGCAAGAAACACAAAAGAAGGAAAAGACCTACAAAAACAAACCCAAAACAATTAAGAAAATAGGAATAGGAACATACATATCGAAAATTACCTTAAATGTAAATGGATTAAATGCTCCCACCAAAAGACACAGACTGGCTGAATGGATACAAAAACAAGACCCATATATATGCTGTCTACAAGAGACCCATTTCAGACCTAGGGAAATATACAGACTGAAAGTGAGGGGATGGAAAAAGATATTCCATGCAAATGGAAATCAAAAGAAAGCTGGAGTAGCAATTCTCATATCAGACAAAATAGACTTTAAAATAAAGACTATTACAAGAGACAAAGAAGGACACTACATAATGATCAAGGGATCAATCCAAGAAAAAGATATAACAATTGTAAATATTTATGCACCCAACATAGGAGCACCTCAATACATAAGGCAAATACTAACAGCCATAAAATGGGAAATCAACAGTAACACAAACATAGTAGGGGACTTTAACACCCCACTTTCACCAATGGACAGATATTCCAAATGAAAATAAATAAGGAAACACAAGCTTTAAATGATACATTAAACAAAATGGACTTAATTGATATTTATAGGACATTCCATCCAAAAAAAACAGAATACACATTTTTCTCAAGTGCTCATGGAACATTCTCCAGGGTAGATCATATCTTGGGTCACAAATCAAGCTTTGGTAAATATAAGAGAATTGAAATTGCATCAAGTATCTTTTCCGACTACAAGGCTATGAGACTAGATGTCAATTACAGGAAAAGATCTGTAAAACATACAAACACATGGAGGCGAAACAATACACTAGTTAATAACAAAGTGATCACTGAAGAAATCAAAATATACCTTGAAACAAGTGACAATGGCGACATGATGACCCCAAACCTATGGGATGCAGCAAAAGCAGTTCTAAGAGGGAAGTTTAAAGCAATATAATCCTACCTTAAGAAACAGAAAACATCTCAAATACACAACCTAACCTTGCACCTAAAGTAATTAGAGAAAGAACAAAAAACCCCAAAGTTAGCAGAAGGAAAGAAATCATAAATCAGATCAGAAATAAATTGAAAACAAAGAAACGATAGCAAAGGTAAATAAAACTAAAAGCTTGTTCTTTGAGAAGATAAACAAAATTGATAAACCATTAGCCAGACTCATCAACAAAAACGGGAGAAGACTAAAATCAATAGAATTAGAAATGAAAAAGGAGAAGTAACAACTGTCACTGCAGAAATACAAAAGATCATGTGAGATTACTACAAGTAACTCTAAGCCAATAAAATGGACAACCTGGAAGAAATGGACAAATTCTTAGAAATACAAACCTGCCGAGACTGAACCAGGAAGAAATAGAAAATATGAACAGACCAATCACAAGCACTGAAATTGAAACTGTGATTAAAAATCTTCCAACAAACAAAAGCCCAGGACCAGATGGCTTCACAGGCGAAATATATCAAGCATTTAGAGAAGAGCTAACACCTATCCTCAAACTCTTCCAAAATATAGCAGAGTGAGGAACACTCCCAAACTCATTCTAGGAGGCCACAGTCACCCTGATACCAAAACCGGAGTAGGTTGTCACAAAGAAAGAAAACTACAGGCCAATATCACTGATGAACATAGATGCAAAAATCCTCAACAAAATACTAGCAAACAGAATCCAACAACACATTAAAAGGATCATACACCATGATCAAGTGGAGTTTATTCCAGGAATGCAAGGATTCTTTAATACGCACAAATCAATCAACGTGATATACCACATTAACAAATTGAAGGAGAAAAACCACATGATCATCTCAATAGATGCAGAGAAAGTTTTCGACAAAACTTAACACAATTTATGATAAAAACCCTGCAGAAGTAGGCACAGAGGGAACTTTCCTCAACATAATAAAGGCCATATATGACAAACCCACAGCCAACATCGTCCTCAATGGTGAAAAACTGAAACCATTTCCACTAAGATCAGGAACAAGACAAGGTTTCACACTCTCACCACTCTTATTCAACATAGTTTTAGAAGTTTTAGCCACAGCAATCAGAGAACAAAAAGAAATAAAAGGAATCCAAATCGGAAAAGAAGAAGTAAAGCTGTCACTGTTTGCAGATGACATGATACCATACATAGAGAATCCTAAAGATGCTACCAGAAACTACTGGAGCTAATCAATGAAACTGGTAAAGTAGCAGGATACAAAATTAATGCACAGAAATCTCTGGCACTCTTATACACTAATGATGAAAAATCTGAAAGTGAAATTAAGAAAACTCTCCCATTTACCATTGCAACAAAAAGAATAAAATATCTAGGAATAAACCTACCTAAGGACACAAAAGACCTATATGCAGAAAATTATAAAACACTGATGAAAGAAATTAAACATGATACAAATAGATGTAGAGATATACCATGTTCTTGGATTGGAAGAATCAACATTGTGAAAATGACTCTACTACCCAAAGCAATCTACAGATTCAATACAATCCCTATCAAACTACCACTGGCATTTTTCACAGAACTAGAACAAAAAATTTCACAATTTGCATGGAAACACAAAATACTCCGAATAGCCAAAGCAATCTTGAGAACAAAAAACGGAGCTGGAGGAATCAGGCTCCCTGACTTCAGACTATACTACAACGCTACAGTAATCAAGACAGTATGGTATTGGCACAAAAACAGAAATATAGATCAATGGAAGAGGATAGAAATCCCAGAGATAAACCCATGCACATATGGTCACCTTATCTTTGATAAAGGTGGCAAGAATATACAGTGCAGAAAAGAGAGCCTCTTCAATAAGTGGTGCTGGAAAAACTGGACAGGTACATGTAAAAGTATGAAATTAGAACACTCCCTAACATCATACAGAAAAATAAACTCAAAATGGATTAAAGACCTAAATGTAAGGCCAGACACTATCAAACTCTTAGAGGAAAACAGAGGCAGAATGCTCTGTGATATAAATCATAGCAAGAACCTTTTTGACCCACCTCCTAGAGAAATGGAAAAAAAAACAAAAATAAACAAATGGGACCTAATGAAACTTAAAAGCTTTTGCACAGCAAAGGAAACCATAAACAAGACGAAAAGACAGCCCTCAGAATGGGAGAAAATATTTGCAAATGAAGCAACTGACAAAGGATTAATTTCCAAAATTTACAAGCAGCTCATGCAGCTCAGTATGAAAGAAACAAAGAACCCAATCCAAAAATGGGCAGAAGACCTAAACAGACATTTCTCCAAAGAAGATATACAGACAAACACATGATTGACAAGAAACACATGAAAGAATGCTCAACATCATTAATCATTAGAGAAATGCAAATCAAAAGTACAATGAGATATCATCTCACACTGGTCAGAATGGGCATCATCAAAAAATCTAGAAACAATAAGTGCTAGAGAGGGTGTGGAGAAAAGGGAACACTCTTGCACTGTTGGTGAGAATGTAAATTGATACAGCCACTATGGAGAACAGTATGGAGGTTCCTTAAAAAACTACAAATAGAACTATCATATGACCCAGCAATCCCACTACTGGGCATATACCCTGAGAAAACTATAATTCAAAAAGAGTCATGTATGAAAATGTTCATTGCAGCTCTATTTACAATAGCCAGGACATGGAAGCAACCCAGTGTCCATCAACAGATGAATGAATAAAGAAGATGTAGCACATGTATACAATGGAACGTTACTCAGCCATAAAAAGAAACGAAATTGAGTTATTTGTAGTGAGGTGGATAGACCTAGAGACTGTCATACAGAGTGAAGTAAGTCAGAAAGAGAAAAACAAATACCGTATGCTAACACATATATATGGAATCTAAAAAAAAAAAAAAAAAAAAGGTCATGAAGTTCCTAGGGGTAAGACAGGAATAAAGACACAGATCTGCTAGAGCATGGACTTGAGGATATTGCGAGGGGGAAGGGTAAGCTGTGACAAAGTGATAGAGTGGCATGGGCATATATACACTACCACATGTAAAACAGATAGCTAGTGGAAAGTAGCCGCATAGCATAGGGAGATCAGCTAGGTGGTTTGTGACCACCTAAAGGGGTGGGATAGGGAGGGTGGGAGGGACAGAGTTGCAAGAGGTAAGAGATATGGGAACATATGTATATGTATAACTGATTCACTTTGTAATAAAGCAGAAACTAACACACCATTGTAAAGCAATTATAGTCCAATAAAGATGTTAAAAAAATGTAATATGTATATGCATATATATATACAATCATCTGTATAACTATGCTTTATAATTATATAACTATATGTATAATGACTATATATAACTATATATATATTAACGGAGGAATAAAAGTCTTTGTTACTAAACACTGGATAAAGAAAGCAAATACTTCTATACAATGTGGAATATTCATGAACTAGTCACACATTACTTTATGAAAATTGAGGAGGGAAGAATAATCTGAATACATGAAAACTAGTAATAAACTTTTAAAATGAAACTAACAAAAATATTTGCAATATAAAACGAAAAGTAGAAGCTTTATGTTCAAAAATTTTTAATTATTACAACTCAGTGCAAGAAAATATAATTTAGAATACAAAATTCAGGGTAAAAATGTTAATAAAAGCTAACTGAAATGACTATGTGCCATGGCATGAGAGAACTTTCAAAGAAAAATGTCTTAATTCAAAGCTCTAGTTTCTTTGTCTACAAATGATATGTGTATTTGGGCGTTGTAAGGATTAAATGACATAAAGTGTCTAACTTAGAGTAAGTTCTCAGTAAATGAAGGGAAATAGAAATTATAAACCCTATTCACTTTCCAAATGCTAGAAAGAAATTTCTAACAGAGTGACACATATACAATAAAATCTAAGTGGCTTTTAATGATATTTACCAAATGCTATCTTAGGCATGTCTCAGTGATAAATATAAACAGAAGTTTATGTTCCATGATTTTCATCTCTAGCAGTAGGCATTTAAGAGGAAGTAATATTTGGCAATATACAGAACAGAAAGTTAATCTACTGATACTTTCCTATTTATTAAACTTTAATTTAGCATTTTATGACATCTTGATTATATATGTCTCAATGAAATATGAACATTAAAATAAAATGGTCACTTTATAATAGAGCATGCATGTATTTTAAAATCATCCTCTCATCATATATTAAAAAAAGTCTTATGTATCATATTTTAAAGTATTTTATTTTAAATGTTTTGTTATGAATTCACCCTTTTGAAATATACTGAAGGATAACACTGCTGTAAAGTGCATCCTAATTTAAACTACAACTGGATATAAAAGTTAAATATTTGTGAATGCAGTTCTAAATCTTTGGGCTCAGTTAAACTATTCATTTGATAACTATATTCTTCTGCCCTTTAAAAAAATATAGTCAGTGCTGTCACAGAGAAAATTGTAGCTCAGAGACAATCTGGAAGGCACACAAACATTCCAAAAGAAGTGAATCTATGTAGAAAAAATTATGCTTGAAACATTCTCATTTATTTCAAGGTTTTTTAAATGAAAGCATAGAAACACTTTCCCCCCTAAGGCTTTAAACAGCGTAGCCTGGATCACTTCAATTCCCAAAGGTCTATTTCTTGAATGGCTTTTAAATGTAAGCAGAACAACCTTCTTCAATTGACTTCAAATATGTTTTCATATGCCTCATAGGAAAAAAGATGAGACAATAAATTGCTACAGTCCATGAATACTGGAGACCAGCATTCACATATTTAAAGTTATTTTTAAAGAATGTGTCTACAAAGTACAATATGAATTAATAAGTTGACAATTATCTAGTTAATATAATCAAAAGCACAGCCAAAATTTAGGATATAATGCCAACTCAGAAGCTTGTGCGTGATGATCAAGCTGTTTCTTGACCTTGTGATACATAGATCAGACCCCAGACCAAGGCATTTAAAAATTTATTTCTCATGGGTTCTGCTTTCAGGAAGATGGAAGAGATTTACTTTTTCTTATTATTCCAACTAAGTAAATCTTAAAACCTCAACATTATGTATAAAACAAACGTGGACTTACAAAAGTAGAGAAAAAAGGCAGACTGGATACGAAACTCAAAACCCAAAAAATAATGCAGTGGTAGATTCCCTCAGGCTTTTTTTTTTTTCATATATTTTTTTCATATATTTTGGACTTGGAGCTGAAGAAGCAACCCCCCAGAAATACTAACAGGCACAGATAATAAAATCCCCAGCAAAAACCTTCTCTCTTTGGCCTAAAAAATGGGAGTGGGCAGCCTACAAGCATAGAAAAACTTTTAGACAATAACTGCTTTCCTATAGCCAAACACCACATTGTTAAAAAAATCAGTGGCCCCATCTCCACTCACGTAATCAAAGGCCAAGTGGGAATATAAGACTTCAATCCCTGCCAAGTTATAACAAGGCACCTTTGAAAGTTAATTTTATTTGTCAACTTGACTGAGCCATGTGGTGCTCAGATACTTGGTCTAGCATTTTTCTGGGTGTATCTGGTTTGTGAAGGTGTTTTTGCATAATCTTAATATTTGAAATGGTAGACTGTGTAAAGCAGATTGCCCTCCCCAGTGTGGATGGGTCTCATACTGGCAATTGAAAGTCTGTATGGAACAAAAAGCCTGACCCTCCCATGAATAAGAGGGAACATCTTCTGGCTGACAGCATTTGAACGGGTGCACCAGTTTTTTCATGGCTTCAGACTTAAACTTTAACATGGGCTTGTCCTGGGTCACAAGCCTGACTGCAACAGAACAGGAACTACATCATTAACTCTCTTGATCCTCATGTCCTGAGGCTCAGATTGGAACTACACCATTGGATCTCCTGGATCTCCATATGGCTGAATGTAAATCTTGAAACATTTCAGCCTACATAATTATGTGAGCCAACACATTATAATAAATTTCTTTATATATATAGATGTTTCTCAAGGAAATATATATGTATACAAACAAATATATATACATAATTGCATTATATAAACAAATATATATACATAATTACATTAAATATTTATACACACACAGTAAGTCCCCTACATATGAACCTTCAATTTGTGAACTTTCAAAGGTGTGAACATGCATCGCTCATCCATCCTATGGACCAGTGAAGTTATAGCTACTTTCAAGAAATATTATTTATGTCACACTTTTCATCAGGCAGTAAAGGTGTGTGATGAATCAGGAACAACCTTGTGACAATTTTGGAAGGACTATAACATCTACAAGGCCATATAAAACATTGACTTTGCTTGGCCTGAGGTTACAGCCATCACCATGAATGGGGTTTGGAAGAACCTTTGTCCACAGTTTGTTCACAGTTTTTGTGGATTTGAGAAGGTGGATGAGGAGTCCAAAGAGGTCTTCAGCAACTTAGTGACCCTCAGAGAGAAGTTGGAGCTAAATCTGCAGTGGATGACTTCATTGCACTCCTTGCTATGCCACACGAGGAGCTTACTAATGAAGACCTGATAGAATTGGAGGCCCAGAGAAAGGATAAAGAGAAACAAGAGGAAGAAGAAGTGAGTGAGGAACCGAAGAGTTTCACAGTGCAGGAAATAGCAAGGGGATTTTTCTTTATTTGAGTAGGTACTGTTAGTTTTTGCGGTATAGGACCTGAATGTAGAACAGTACATGAAGGTTGCAGCAGCCATTCAGAATGCAATCCAGTGCCACCGTGTCATAGATGTTGAGAAAAAAACAGCTACTACCCAGGGATGTCATTTTTTCAAGAGAGTAGATAGAATTGAATCCAGCAAGGAACCAGAACCTGTGCCATCAACGTCAGGTGTGAGTGAAATTGCAGCTTGCCCTCCATCTCCTATTGCTGATGATCCTTCAGCTCTACCATCTCCCACCTCCTCTCCCTCCTTCAGTCAGTAACTCTTCTTGCCTTTTCACTCAATGCCAGCCTCTGCATGCCAGCTATTGTACTGTACTACTGTACTTTCCAAGGTACTTTACTGTAAGTTTAAATATCTTTTCTTTATTTTATTTTTTGTGTCTGCTTATTTTTTTATGTACTATTTGTGTGAAAAGCATTATAAACCTATTACAGTACAGTACAATTATATATAGCCAATTGTGTTAGTTGGGTACCTAGGCTAACTTTGTTGGACTTATGAGCAAAATTGGACTTATGAATGCGCTCTCAGAATGAAACTTGTTTGTACGTAGGGGACTTACTGTGTATACACACACACACACACACACACACACACACACACACATCCTATTGGCTATGTTTCTCTGGAAAATCCTGACTAATATAGCACCCCAACTCCTCCTCCTTGCACCAGGGTGGTGTCAGAATAGGCCAATTAGGTAGGGAATCAGGACTTTTATCTCCACAAGGCAGCCCCTTTCCTATGATGTCAGTGTAGATAACAAGGGAAACCTGGACACCACCACCATTAGGTAATAGCAAGTTGCACCTTCTGCTCCCCTCTGAGGTAGTGTCAGAGAAGGTCTTGTGGAGAGTCAGTACTTTCAGTACCACCACCCAGTAATAAGGCCACTGACACACTCTGGTGTCAGTGACAACTACATGAGGATCAGTGAGGAGGCGTTTCCACCCATCCCATCCAGAGAGATACCACTGTAGGCCTAGTAGGAGATAGAACACCCACACATGCCTAGCAGTAATGAGGAGCCTTCTCCTCAGGTGTTAATGGATTTTTATTCAGGAACCTAGACTTCTACATCCATCTGGTAGTAATGAGGCAGTGCCCCCTTCCTTTCTGTGTCAGAATGGTATCAAAGAAAACCAGTAAAACAGAGGTTTAAGTAAGAACTCTAGCCTCAAAACATAATATTCAAAGTGTCCAAGTTTCAATTTAAAAAAGAATCACTTATATCAAAAACCAGAAAGATCTAAAACTGAATGAATAAAAAGACAGTGAATAGATGTCAACACCAAGATGACAGAATTGCTAAGATTAGCTGACAAAGATTTTAAAGCAGTTGACATAAAAATGTTTCAAAGAGCAATTTTAAACACACTTGAGACAAAAGAAATACAGAACAACTTAGAAAAAAAAAGTTGTATAAAGAAATAAAAGAAATGAAGAATGAAGTGGAAATGTTAGAACTGAAAAATACAATAACTGAGATTAAAAACACTCAATGCATGGTTCAAGAGCACAATAAAGGAAACAGAAGAAAGGATCAGTGAAACTGGATAAAGATTGATAAAAATTATACTGTCTTGTGAACAGAAAAAGAAATAGACTGAAAAAGAAATGAACAGAGGCTCTGGAACTTGTGGGACTAAAACAAAATATCAAAACTTCATGTCATTAGAGTCTTAGAAGAAGAGAAAGAAGATGAGGCTTAAAAATTAATAACTAAAACATGAACAAATTTGACAAATGACAAAGTGAACATCAAATAAAATAACTAAGAAATCCACATCAAGACAGAGTCATAGTCATTGTCAAATTTCTGAAAACTAAAGACTAAGGAAAAAATCTTGAAAGAGAGTCAAGAGTAAAACAGAAAGAGAGAATCACCTTACCTCTATGGGAAAAAATATTTCAAATGACAATGGATTTATCAGAAACCATGAAGGCCAAGAGGAAGTGGCACATGATGTTTCCTGTGCAAAAGAGAAAGAATCACCAACCCAGTATCCAATATTCAGCATAAATATTCTTTATGAATGAAATAGAAATCAAACATTCCCAGATGAACTAAAACTAAGAGAATGTGTTGCTAACAGACCTACTCTACTAGAATGGCTAAAGGAAGTTCTCTAAACAGAAAAGAAACAAAGAAAAAAGCCTTGGAATATCAAGAAGTAAGAAAGAATACAGTAAGCAAAAATATGGATAAATACAATTGTCTTTCCTTCTACTGTATCTTCTAAATTATGTCTGATGATTGAAGCAAAAATTGACACTGTCTGATTTCATTCTAAATGTATGTTAAAAAATTAAATCAATTATATCATAAACAGAAGTTAAGGAGACATAAAGGGAAGTAAGTTTTCTACAAAAATAGAAAATAGAACTGGAAAATTAATCATCCTAGTAGACTGTGATAAATTATCTTTATACAACAGAGTAGCTGGAGCAATAACTAAGCAAGTTATACAAAGAGAAACACTTGGAAACTCTATAAATAAATCAAAGTGGAATTCTAAAAATGTTCTAGTACACTACAGAAAGGCAGGAAAAAGTATACAGATAATCAAAAAATCAGAGAACAAACAAACAAAATGGCCAACATAATCTCTAACATATCAAGAATTATATTACGACTAAATACATCATTTAATTATGTTAAATGAACTAAATGCACCATTTAAAACACAAAGATTGGCAGAGTGGATTAAAAAATATGACCCAACAATATGCTGTCTGTAAAAAACTCATTTCAAATGTAATGATATCATCAGCATATTGAAAGTAAAAAATAGGAAAAGATATATTACAAAATAAACAAATAAAGCAAGAATGGCCATACTATCACAAACAGTAGACTTCAAAGAAAAGAAAATTCCAGAGAGAGAGGAATAGTATATAAACACAAAAGTGTGAATCTGCAGGAAAGGTATAGCAATCTTACATGTGTATTCACCAAACAGCAGCCCTGAAAAATATATAAAGCAAAGATTAATCAAAAACAAACCTTTGGGCTTCCATGGTGGCGCAGTGGTTGAGAGTCCGCCTGCCAATGCAGGGGACGCAGGTTCGTGCCCCGGTCCGGGAAGATCCCACGTGCCGTGCAGCGGCTGGGCCCGTGAGCTGTGGCCGCTGAGCCTGCGCATAGGGAGCCTGTGCTCCGCAACGGGAGAGGCCACAACAGTGAGAGGCCCGTGTACTGCAAAAAAAAAAAAAAAAAAAAACCTTTAACAACCTTTTCTAAACAAGTGATAATCAAAGGGAGAGGAAAATATCAAGGAAATAGAACTCAAAACATTATCAATCAACATAATTGACATTTACAGAACACTCTAATTAACAAGAGCAAAATACACATACTTTCCAGTGTCTATGAAAAATACACCAAGAGGGACAATATCATGGGTCATAAAATAAACCTCAACAAATTTAACTGAAATCAAACAGAAGATGCTTTCAGACCACATTGGAATCAAAATAGAAATCAACAACATTACATCTAACAGGAAAATCTCCAAACATTTTGGAATTAAATATCACATATGGATTATTTATAGTCCAGCACGCATGGACTACAGATAATCCATTGGTCAAAGAGAAAGTATCAAGAGAAATTTAAAAAATACATGGAACTGAATTAAAATGAAAATATAACAAATCAAAATTTGTGAGGTACAATTAAGCAGTACTGAGAGAGAAATTTAGAATACTAAACACATACGTTAGAAAATAGGAAAAATCTGAAGTCACTAATCTAAGGTACTTCCTCAAGAAATTAGCAGAAGACAAGAAAAACAAGTCCAAAACAAGCAGAAGGAAGAAAATAAGAACATTACACTTAATGGTGAAAAAATGAATTTTCCCCCCTAAAATCAGAAAGAAGGCAAGGATGTTCATTATCATCACTCTTTCTCAATGTAGAGCTGGAAGTTCTAGCCAGTGTAATAAGTCAAGATAAGAAAATAAAAGGCATAGAGATTGGAAAGGAAGGACTAAAACTGACCCTACTTGCAGAAGATATGTTGCCTCTTTAGGACATTTCAAAGAGTAAACACACACACACACACATACACACACACATACACACACACACAAATTTCGTATAAATAAGTAAGTTCAGCAAGGAAACAGCGTAGAATATACACATACAAAAACGTACTACCCTGGTGGTCAAGTGGTAAAGAATCCACCTTACAATGCAGGGAACGTGGGTTCCATCCCTGGTCAGGGAACTAAGATCCCACATGCCACAGGGTAACTAAGCTGGCGTGACACAACTACTGAGCTCATGTGCCTCAACTAGAGAGCCTGTGTGCTGCAAACTACAGAGCCCATGCGCCCTGGAGCCTGCACTCCACAACTAGAGAAGGGAAAATGCTTGCACTACAACTAGAGAGAAGCACGCGTGCCACAATGAAAGACCCTGCATGCCGCAGTGAAGATCCCATGTGCCACAACTAAGACCTGACGCAGCCAAAAATAAATTAAATAAATAATAAATAAATAAAACTTTAAAAAATGTATTGTAATTCTATTTACCAGCAATGAAAACGTAGACACTGAAATAGAAATATTTGCAATTTTTAAAAATGAAATATGTAGTATGAATCTAACAAAACATATGCTGCACTTTTATGCTTAAAAATGCAAAGTTTATGAAATAATTAAAATATCAGATAAATGAAGAGATATACTGTATTCATAAATTGGAAGTTTCATCAAAGTAAAGATGATTAATTTGGGAAAAATTGATATAAAGATTTGTCACATTTCCTATCAAAAAAAGAGAAAGATAGTTTTTAGATGTAGATAAGATCACTCTAAAATTTGTATAGAATGTCAAGGGAATTTAATTGCTAAAAGCAATTGTGAAAAAGAAGAATAACACAGTAGGAATCTATCCAATTTCAATTACATGATCACAGTAATCAAGACTGGTAGTATTGGAAAACAGATTTGTGTATAGGTAAATGCAACAGAATTGAGAGTCCAGAAATAGATCCACACCAATATATTCAACTGATTTTTGCCAATTCAGTGAGGAAAGATGGCCCTTTTAACAAATGCTGGAGTAATTGTATATTGATAAGTAAAATATGAAAATTGACCTAAGTATCACACCTCATATAAAAGTTAACTCAAAACAGATTACAGCCTTAAATGTAATATAAAGCTAAAATCCTTCAGAAAATATATGAGTAACTCTTTTGGTTCTAGGGCTAGGCACAGAATTGTTACACTTGACATCAAAAGCAAAATCCTTGCAAGAAAAAAGTTGATAAATCAGACTTCATCAAACCTGCTCTTTGAAAGACCTAAAGGGAATGAAAGGACAAGCTACAGACTTGCAGAAAATATTTGCAAAACACATGTTCAACAAAGGATTAGTATCTTGAATATGCAAAGAACTCAAAATTCAAAGGTAAAAAAACAAAAAGCAAAGATCCAATGACCCAATTAGAAAATGGTCAAAAGACATGAGCAGACATTTTACTGAAGAAAATATACAGACACCAAATAAGCACATAGAAAGATGTTAAACACTGTTAGCTTTTAGGGAGATGCAAATTAAAATTACAATGTGATAGTTTCAGAATAGCTAAAATAAAAATGCTGGTAAGGACACAAAGAAATGGATGTCATGATTATACAGATACTCTCAAAACAGTTTGTGTCTAAAAAACAAGCAACAACAAGAACAACAAAAACCCTAAATATACACATAACTATACAATTACATTTATCCAGAAAAATGAAAACTTCAGACTAGACAAAATTTATACATAATTGTTCATAGCAATTTTACTCATAATGGCCAAAAACCTGGAAACAACCCATGTATTCTTTAATGGATGAATGGTTCAACAAATTATGGTACAACTATGCTAGTTGTTAATAAGAGGAATAAATGATTCATAATTGCAACCTGGATGAATCTCCAGAGAATTTTGCTGAATGAAAAATAAACAATCCCAGAAGGTTACATAATATAAAATTTATGTAGCACCCTTGAAATGACAAAAATTACAGGAATAAAGAATAAATTAGTGGTTTCTATGGGTTAAAGAGGGAGAAGCAGGTGTGGCCATAAAAGGACAACACTAGGGATTTTTGTGGTGATGGAAATGTGCTGCATCAATGTCAATATTCTGGTTAGAAATGATATACTATATAGTTTTGGGAGACATTACCTTTGGGGGAAAGTGGGTAAAGGGTATACACAATATCTCTGTATTATTTTTATAGCTACATGTGGCTCTGCAATTTTCTCAAAAAGTTTAATTATAAATAAAAGGTGTGTAAATATTTCTGAAAAGTAATATATTAGCAACTAAAATTTTTAAGGTTTGTGGCCTGTATCTTATAATTTTATATATTAGTCTCTAAGGATTGTTTCATATTATAAGCTCTTTTAAAATTATTTTTATTCAAAAATGAACCATAATGATTAATCTGAACTAGAAGATAAAATGATTAATACTGGCACCAATATTTCTACAACAACAAAAAAATAAAACACGTCCCTCATTATAGTAGTGTGTTTTATATCATATAATTCTGATTCTTGGATTGAATCATTAGTTTGTTTTTGTTTTTAAATAGTATTGAATTATTGCTTTAACATTTTAGAAAAGATTCTATTTTAACTACTGTGGTGGTAGAGTCAAAGAACAGGAATGTGATTTCTGAGTAGTCTAAACACTAGTTCAGGGTTCATGCTTCTAAACTCCAGTACAACACTGACTAATCATTTTGTATTATAGATGATCTTATTTGCAAAACAGAAATAGAGACACAGACATAGAGAACAAATGTATGGATACCAAGAGGGAAGGTAGGGGGAATTGAGAGATTGGGTTTGACATATATACACTATTGATACTATGTATAAAATAAATAAATAATGAGAACATACTGTATGGCACAAGGATCTCTACTTAATGCATTGTGGTGACCTAAATGGGAAGGAAATCCAAAAAAGAGGGCATATATGTATATATATATAGCTGATTCATCTTACTGTACAGTAGAAACTAGCACAACATTGTAAAGCAACTATATTCCAATAAAAATCAATTTTAAAAAATCTAATATACAAAGATCATAATATTTATGGAAAATGAGGCTAAAAAGTCCAATAGACTTTCTCTACTTCTTTTGCAATAATATGGATGATTGTGATAATTATAGCTTAACATTTCTGAGTACAACTAGGAGTACAACTAGATACTAAATTCTAGGTATTTTACTTGACATCAAAAATACTCCAACTATTATGATTGTAATTATTAATGAATAATATTTCATATGAACTTGATAGAACAAAAATTTAGGAATACATCTTAGCTAAGGTTAGAAAAATCAGGAATTCATTATAATTTAAGATTTTACTCAGTGAGCATTTAGAATTCATATATGATATTAAACTAATTATAAACAAATTAACAATTAGCCCAACCAAGTAAGTACTCATTCAGGTTCAGAAATCCTTTGCCTATACTCAGAGTATATTCTTACAATTCACTTTAACTTTAAGTCACCACATTTAAAAAATTCCTTAATGAGTGATGTCAGCAAGATGGCCAAATAAGATGTCCCTAGTTCATATCCTCTGCTTAAGAATAATTTGGCATCTCTCCATGGACAAAGGTGCCTTTCTGGGAGCTGCGGGATCCAGGAAGAACTTTATGAAACCCTGGTGCAGTCCAAAAACAAAACAAGGAAAACCATTTTGAGAAGACAGGCTCACACATAGGCTGCTAACTCATCTACCCAGATCGTAACTATAGACCAAGAAACAGCTCTATACTCTTGAAAACAGTTACAGCTCCATTTGGCTTTGGTTCTGTCATAAGCACCATATGCTAAGGGACCTGGGAAGAGTTGCAAACCCACACGTTGGGAAATAGGCATACAGACCTCAGTCCTAGCTGTGGACCCTGAAATGGCCCTTGAGCCAGTTCTAGTCCTTCTTGGCCATGGTTCAGGAACCTCTGGAGAACACTGATCTAGACTATAACCCACAGATAAGAGGGTCTTTGTGGAAGTCCAGGAGTCAAGTGGAGAAGTTCTGGTACACCACTGTATCAAAAACAAAACAAAAAAGCCAAACTTGGATTCTTTGAAGAGGGTAAGAGGAACTATTTGATTTAACCCACATCACCCTCTCCCAAGGCTACACAGCTCAGTGCCAGGAGAGCACCTCTTAGCCTTTGTATTCTCCCACAAGGTAAACTGCCTGGCTTCCCTAGCTGTGTGGGCTGCTGCCCAAGAGACGAGTTTCTCTCTCACCCCATCAAGAGTACTGAGTATGACTGAGGGTTAGTGAGCAGCTAAGAAAACAGCAGTGAAGGCTCAAGAGGAACATATCAAAGGAACAAGGATCCTACAAATCTTGTCATAGACTCCATTGAAGGCCCACCCATGAGCTGCTGGGCTGGGGCCATGACACCCCCAGTGCTCCACAGGCCTTACCCACACAACACCCACCCCTTGGCCAGCACCCTATGCATATTCCCAACAGCATAATGAGCTTTTGTAGACCGCTAGTGAGCATGTGCAGAAAGCTGTCCTGAATCTGAGCGCCTGGGAGAAACCACAAACTTGAGCATACAGCACCACCCTAGGGAAAGCAAATGGGACACTGTCAACAAATTGGGTCACCTAGAAGAATTGGACAAATTCCTAGAAACATAAATGCTATCAGGACTGACTCACAAAGAAATGGAAAATATGAACAGACCAATAATGATTAAGGAGATTAAATCAGTAATCAAAAACCTCCCAACAAAGAAAAGCCCTGGACCAAACAGCCTCACTGGTGAATTCTACAAAACATTTGAAGAATTAACATCAAGACTTCTCAAACTCTTTCAAAAAATAGAAAAGGGGATAAGACTTCTAAACTCATTTTACAAGGCCAGCATCACCCTGATACCAAAGCCAGATAAGGATACTATAAGGAAAGAAAACTATAGGCCAATATCCCTGATAAATATAGATGCAAAAATTCTCAACAAAATGTTTTGTTTTAAATGTTTTCTAGTGAAAATCAAATTCATAGCACATTAAAAGGCTCATACATCATGATCAAATGGGATTCACCCCTTGGACTAATGGTCCAACTATGCAAATCAATAAATATGATACACCACATTAATAAAATGAAAGATAAAAATCATTTGATCATTTAATAGACACAGAAGAAAAACTTATTTACAAAACAGAAGTAGAGTCACAGATGTAGAAGACAAACTTATGGTTACCAGGGCATGATGGGGAGGAAGAATAAACTGGGAGATTGGGATTGATATATACACACTATTATATATAAAATAGATAACTAATAAGGACCTACTGTATAGCACAGGGAATGCTACTCAATACTCTGTAATGACCTATCTGGGAAAAGAATCTAGAAAAATTGCAGATATATGTATATGTATAACTGATTCACTTTGCTGTATACCTGAAACTAACATAACACTGTAAATCAACTATACTCCAATAAATTTGTTTTTAAAAAAGAAAAGGAATTTGACAAAATCCTTTCACAGTAAATATGTTCAGCAAATTGCGTGTAGAAGGAACATAACTCAAGATGATAAAAGCCATACATGACAAGCCCACAGTTAACATCATATTTGACAGTGAAAGGCTGAAATTTCCCTCTAAAATAAGAAACAAGGCAAGGGTAGGGTATTCACTCTCAATATTCCTACTCACTATATTACTGAAAGTTCTAGCCTGTGCAATCAGGTAAGATAAAGAAATAAAAGGCATGCCTGCAAATTAGAAAGAAAGAAGTAAAATTATCTCTGTTTGCAGATAATTTGATCTTATGTATACAAAAAGTTAAAGGCTTCACAAAAAAACTGCTAAAACTAATAAACAACTGCAGTAAAGTTATGGGATACAAAACCAATATACATAAGCCAGTTTCATTTCAATACACTAACAAATGAAGTATCTGAAAAAGAAATAAAGAAGAAATCCCACTTACAATAACATCAAAAAAAAAAACAAAACAACACCTTAGGAATAAATTTAACCAAGGAGGTGAAATATCTGTATACTGGAAACAATGAGACTTTGATGAAAAGAATTGAAGAATGAACTTTTCCACAAAAAATGGAAAGATGTTCTGTGTTCATGGATCAGAATTATTAATATTGTTAAAATGCCCATACTACTCAAAGCCACCTATAGAGTCAGTGCAATCCCAATTACAATTCCAGTGGCATTTCCTACAGAAATAGAAAAAGTAACCCTAAAATTCATATGGAACCACAAAAGACCCTAAATATCTGAAGTAGTCCTGAGAAGAAGAGCAAAGTTGGAGGCATCACATTTCCTGATTTCAAACTATATTACAAAGGCATAGTAATCAAAACACTGTGGTACTGGCATAAAAACAGACACATAGCTGAATGGAACAGAATCAAGAGCCCAGAAGTAAGTCCTACTGTATACAGTCAGCCAAGAACAAGGGAACCAAGAACACACAGTGGGAAAGAATAGTTTCTTCAATAAATGATATTGGGAAAACAGGGTAATAACATTCTAAAGAATGAAATTGGACCTACCTCACACCACTCACAAAAATGAACTCAAAATGTATTAAAAACTTAAACATAAGACCTGAAACCATAAAACTCCTAGAAGCAAGCATAGGGTAAAAGTTCCCTAACTTTAGTCTTGGCAATGATGTTTCTTGGATATGACACCAAAAGCACAAGCAACAAAATCAAAAGTAAAGAAGTGGGACAACATCAAACTAAAAAGCTCTGCAGGGCAAATAATAATAATAACCAACAACATGAAAAGGAAACCTACAGAATGGGAAAAATTTTCTTGCAAAACACCTATCTGATAAAGGTTAGTATCCAAAATATATAAGGAACTCATATAACTCAAAAACAAAAAAAATCCAATTAAAAATGGGCAAAGGATCTAAATAGACATTTTTCCAAAGGAGACACACAAATGGCCAATAGGTACATGGAAAGGTGCTCAACATCACTAATCATCAGGTAAATATAAATTAAAATCACAATTAGACATCACTTTACACCTGTTAAGTTAGAACAGCTATTATCAAAAAGACAATAATTTGTGACCACCTAGAGGGATGGGATAGGGAGGGTGGGAGGGAGATGAAAGAGGGAGGAGATATGGGGATATATGTATATGTATAGCTGATTCACTTTGTTATAAAGCAGAAACTCACACACCATTGTAAAGTGGTTATACTCCAATAAAGATGTTTAAAATTTTTTTAAATAAATAAAATTTACCCCCCCAAATAAAAAAGACAATAATTAAATATTGCAAGGATGTGAAAAGAAGGAAACATTTGTGTACCGTTGGTGATAATCTAAATTAATACAGCCACTCTGCAAAACAATATGGAAGTTCCTCAAAAAAATTAAAAATAGAACTACCATATGATCCATCAATCCCACTTCTGGGTATACATCTAAAGGAAATGAAATCACTATCATGTAACGATATCTTTACCCCACATTCATGGCAGCATTATTCACAATATAAGATGGAAACAACATAAGTATCTACCTACAGATGAATGGATAAAGAAGACTGGTATAAATATATACAATGGAATATTGTTCAGCCTGAGAAATTAGGAAACTCTTCCACTTATGACAATGTGGATGGACCTTTAGGGCATTATGTTTAGTGATATAAGTCAGACATGGAAAGAGAAATATTGTACAGCCTCACTTATATGTAGAATCTAAAAAAGCTGAGCTCATGGAAACAGAAAAGAATGGTTGTTGACAGAGGCTGAGGTTTGGGAGAAATGGAGAAATGTTAATCAAAGGGTAAACTTCCAATTATAAGATGAATAAGTTCTGAGGATCTAATGTACAGCATGGTGACTATAATTAACAATACTGTATTTTATACATAAAAGTTCCTAAGAGATTAGATTTTAAATATTCTCACTACACACACACACACACACACACACCGTAATTATGTGAGGTGAGGGAGATAATAACTAACCTTATTGTGGTAACTATTTCACAATATATACATGTATCAAATCACATATTGTACACCTTATACTTACACAATATTATATGTCAGTTATATCTCAGTAATGCTGGGAAAAAATAAAAGACAAAAGATTCCCTTTTTATTACACTGAGAAAAAACAAAAATTCATATTTTTTGTCACAGAAAAATTTTAATAAAGAGATAAAGAGGAAGATTTTAGCAACTTGAAAATTATAATCAAGTGCTGATGATTTTTCTTACAATAATAGCATAATTTTGAAGGATGGCAATACATATTTCATCACATATATTTATCTTAAATCAAAGTTTTAAAATATTTTTGTGTTCTCTGACCACCAAACATACTGATAACATGATAACTGAATTGGGAAGAAACTGTGATTAACATTGTACTCCCCTTTTTTCAGAATGGGTCTTAACAGCAACCATTTGTTTAAAAAAAAATTAATGTGGGAGATATATGGGAAGATAGTGGAAATTCTTGCTCAGGGAAATTAAATTATGGTTAAGTAATTTACTATATATCATAGGATCCTAATTCCTTACAATCTAAATTTAAAATACATATTACACACAATGCTAAGACAGTATATGTATATTAACAACAAATTATAATAGAGTACTTAGTATACTATAACTCTATGTGTATAAATCCTATCTCCTCTGTACCAAACATGTAAATCATTTTATTGACAAGGGAAATTCCTTTTAGTTAGAGTAATTATGTATATATGTATACATACAGAAATAAAAGGTATAAAATTATTCATGTTTTCAGTAGATATCTGCAGTTAATATCAATTACTATAATTAACTAAGGCATTCATACAGAAATAAAGTGAGCTAAAAATTAAGTACATAGAAGCAGAATTGTTTAATTATGAAGAAAAAAGAACCAATTTTGCCAATACAATATAACTAATCAGAGTAGGTGACACAACACACATAGGTTATTATGTTGGACAAACTTTTTTGTCCTTCCCTTTCTGTATTATGTGAAGCTCAAAGAAAGAATACTTACTAAGCTTCAGAAATGAGACACTGAAAATAGGACAAGAATTCACAAAATAGAAACCACTGACCAAAGAGACTTCTTTTTTTCACTTCATGTCTCTTTTATTCCTACATTTATTTCCATTTATTTTAAAGCATCTCTCCTTGTTGTTTTTTGTCCTTTTACTTGGCTACCTGAATCATCAAGGAGGATTAATGTGACTTTGAACCACCATGGACTTCTTTTTCCTTTTTCTCAGTGCACTTCCTTCCTACCCAGGCCACAGATTCTTTGAAGTCAATGGGCAGCACACATCAGAGGTGATTAGTAGGGTTTAGAGCAAACAAGAATAGCTTCCAGACAAAGGCTCATACCTTTCCACAAATATCCCCAGCCTGGAGTGTCACAACTCTTTTCTAGAAAGCCAAGTTACTTACCCTATTCAACTGAGCTCACTTTTAGTCCCTGTGCCTTAGATCTAAGTAAAGCTGTTTGTTTGACTGCTTGGGACAAATCTCTCTTTGGGTCACATACTAAACCATAAACTTTTCCTCTCAGGATTTCTCCCATAGCATGAAACTATCTCTGTGTGTCACCCTTGAGAGAATACTGTAAAGGACCTGAAATATTATGACAGAGTAAAAGGGAAAATGCAGCTGCTAACAAGCACAAAAATGATGAGATGAATATATTTTGAGATGGTTGCTGAACCCTGACAGCTGACTGAAAGCTAATCAGGCAAAGCACCGCCCCCAATGCCAAAGAGAATTCTGGCCAAGGAGAGGAACTCCCTCTTGTAATTACGGGAAACTGAGTAGCATGTTGTAATCGAAAAAGGACCGGCTGCGTTCTGAACCTGCCTCTGCCGTTAACACCTGAATAGCCTTGGGCAAGACAACCTACCTCTTCGAGCCTATTTCTTAATGAAAAGGGTCCAGAGAAGAAAATTTCTGTTTCCTTCCAGAATCCCATGACATAAACATCACAAAATGTACTAATCCAAATGTTTTCATCATTATCACTCGTGCTGGAGACTGGTTGGGTTTCAAGGATCAAGAAGCAAAAGTAACCCACAAGGGACCATTAAAAATAAAGAGAAAACAGGATACAAGACAAAAATAAATCAAATGCCATTTTTTTCTGAAATGTCACTAACATGAAAATGAGAACTGGAAAGCTGAGTAGCTGTAGCTAACATAAGGTCATGTACAAGAAGATACTGATTTGGGATGGAAATGCCTTCTTGTACCTCACATATCCTGTCATCTATAGCTACTCCTTAATTTGAACTCAGTGAAGATATTAAAAGAAAAAAAAAACTTGCTGCCAACTTTTCATAATCTTTTTATAGTATTCTTTTTTGGGCAAAACAGACACATGATTCTTGATAATTTTCTTCTTACCAGCCTTTTTAACTATTTATATTTCTAATTACTTATGATGAAAAACTTATGATTAATGAATTATGCAATATCTAACATACCTTTGGGTGGCCTAGAAGGCAAAAATAACATATAAAAGCATAGAGCTATAAATGTTGGAAAACCCAGTAAACATTTATTTTGCTAGTATATGAATAAACAGAAACCTCAGCAGACATGATTTTCATAGACACAAGCCAGAAATGAACTAGTGGAAACAAAACCTGCTTTCAACAGAAGCTAAGTGGTAAGAGAAAATTAAGTTTATTTTGATTATGAATAAACTAATTTATTCAGTGCAAGACGAATTCCAGATATATTTTATTTCATAAACAACATTAACTAAGCAAAATTCATAAATGAGCCAAGTATCTAAAAATAAAAATATAGAAAAATTTAATTTGGGGGGATAAAAGTAGACAAGGAAGAAAAATCCAGCAACTCTGAAACATGGGAAATCTTTACATAACCAAATTAACACAGCAGTTTTAAGAAATACCAATGTTTTGATAATGAACATGACATGAAGACTAGGTCTCAAATGACTTTCTGTGGCAAAATTTTTTCCATTAAAATAATTGGTTTCTGAGTCAATACTTTTCTAAACAGTAATTAATGAGAACTACTGACAGTGGAGATAGGGAACAATGATATTCCTGGGTTAACTATGGGGAAAATTAGTTCAATGTCTCTGCTTATGGGCTAAATTGTTAGTTACTTAAAGGGAAAATAATGGAAAGAAAAGAAAGTGTATATCTTTCTCAGGATGATATCATCATTATATTGGCCTATCTAAATGGAAAGTAGATCCAGGATATAAGCACATTTCATTTCTATATTATTAATTGAATGAGTTATACAATGAAAGAAAGATTAATTCAGTATCAGAGTAGATTGCTGATGTCAAGTAAGTGTTAGTTGCAAAGGCAAATCAGAATTACCTCCAAAATTTATTTCTAAAATTTTTTCATATAGTTTTTCCACTGTTATATATGGAGAGATATGTTTGGAGATCCTGAAAAATCTGTTCTTTCTAGTTTAAGTGACTCATCTGTTTCACTAAATTACTAATATACACTATATTGATAAGGCACTAAGATAAATTTGGAGTTTCAAGGAGAAAGATCTTTCAACATACTTTAGGTCTATTATCTTTGAAAATATAAATGCTTACAAATATGAAAGGGGGTTTCCCTGGTTGCGCAGTGGTTGGGGGTCCACCTGCTGATGCGGGGGACGTGGGTTCGTGCCCTGGTCCGGGAGGATTCCACGTGCCGCGGAGCGGCTGGGCCCGTGAGCCGTGGCCGCTTAGCCTGCGCGTCCGGAGCCTGTGCTCCGCAATGGGAGAGGCCACAACAGTGAGAGGCCCAAGTACCACACACAAAAAAAAAAAAAAAAAAAAAAGAAAGGAAAATACAAAGTACGCTTAAAATTTATTGATTTATTCAATTCCTGCCTTCTGTGAATCAAAGTTAACTAGAAAGAACTTGAATGAATAAGAAATGGCTAATATTAAATCACTGAGTGCTTTGCTCACAAGTCAACCAACAGACCTCTGTGATTAGAACTTTTTACATTTCAGTCAGAAAAATGGTAGAAGCTATAAATAAGCTCTTATTATCTTTAGGCCACAGTATAATTACACCATATCTTTTCCATTCAGAAGTTACATAGTGGCAATTTCCTAGGTATCTTTTTAAATGTGTCCTCAAATTTTATCCCCATTTTGTAAGTGAGGAAACTAATATACAAATAAGTTTACTGAAAAGAAAGATACTAATTATCATACTAATTATAAATTAGTATGCTCTTCTAGATCTATAATATCTTATAGTACTTTATCTTGAGGGTTTAAACAATCTTCTATTTCAATAGCAAGCCAATTGCATCATTAAGGAATTTGGATAGAATCAGGAAATTTACTAATATAGATAGTTCAAACATGAGACTTTGAGATTAAAATTAGAAAAAAAAAATTTCATTAAAAAAAATCCATCATGGCTAAGCTTTTTTTAACTTATGAAGAGGGAAGAAATCAGTGACAGGTAGACAGAAGGAAGAAAGAGAGGAAGGGAGAGAGAGAAGGAGGGAAGGAGGCAGGCAGGAAAGGGCATGATGGGAGGAGGTACCTTTCAGTACCATGAAAAGTACAGTAGTGCAGTACAACAGCTGGCATACAGGGGCTGGCATCAAGTGAAAAGGCAAGAAGAGTTACTGCCTGAAGGAGGGAGAGGAGGTGGGAGATGGTAGAGCTGAAGGATCATCAGCAATAGAAGATGGGGGGAAACTGCAATTTTGCTCACACCTGACGTTAATGCCACGGGTTCTGGTTCCTTGCTGGATTCAATTCTACCCACCCTCTTGAAAAAATGACATCACTGGGTAGTAGCTCGTTTCTTCTCATCATAGATGACACGGTGGCACTGGACTGCATTATGAATGGCTGCTGCAACCTTTATGTACCGTTCTACGCTTGGGCCCTGTGCCTCAAAAACTAACAGTGCCTCCACAATAAAGAAAAATCCCCTTGTTATTGCCTGCGTTGTGAATCTCTTCGGTTCCTCACTCACTTCTTCTTCCTCTTGCCTCTCTTTATCCTTTCTCTGGGCCTCCAATTCCATCAGGTCTTCATTAGTAAGCTCCTCGTGTGGCACAGCAAGGAGTTCAGTGAAGTCGTCCTCTTGCAGATCTAACTTCAGCTTCTTGCTGAGGGTCACTAAGCTGCTGAAGACCTCTTTGGACTCCTCATCCACCTTCTCAGATCCGTGAAAATTGTGAACAAACTGTGGGCAAAGGTTCTTCTAAACCCCATTCATGGGATGGCCACAACCACAGGCCAAGCAAAGGCGATGTTTTTTTATGGCCTTGTAGATGTTATAGTCCTTCCAAAATTGTCACAAGGTTGTTCCTGATTCATCAGTCATCTTTACTGCCTGATGAAAAGAGTGATGTAAATAATATTTCTTGAAAGTAGCTATAACTCTCTGGTCTATAGATTGGATGAACAGTGCATGTTCACATCTTTGAAAGTTCACAACTTGAAGGTTCGTATGTAGGGGACTTACTGTACATTAATATTAGAAAGTGTTTCCAAATGATGGGCACTCTGAAGCCCAACAAAGAGCTTCTTTGTTATGGAAGATGGTAAAGATCTTCAAGATTATCACTGAACGTTAAACAAACAGACATGCAAAGCCAACATGTAGGTGTTCTCTGGCATGGAGAGATGTCTTTCCTAATTCCTACAAAGGCATTCATGGACTAGCAGCTGTTCTGTTATGTGACAAATCCTTGAGTTACTTGATAGACCCATCGAGGTGGACTAAGGGTGGGGAGAGAGTCATCTATAGAATAGCAGTTTCATGACTCAGCCTGGAATAATCAACAACAAAAGTGCGGACAGAATGTCAACCCAATACTCTCTGTCTCTTTTGCTGTGCAAAACCCTCTGAGAACCCGAATAACAAAGTTTTCTCCCATGAGAAAGTAAAAATTGTTTCCTTAATAATATAGAGTAGTATGATCCAATGAGATTTACGTTCCACAAAAACAAATCAATATTCTGCCATGTTCTGTGGAGAGTGCTTCTTCCTAAGCTTTTCCAAAGGTGTGGTCCTGGTGTGTATCTGGATTGCTTCTCCAAGAGAGGATAATCCTCTTTACATAGTTTTGAAGGAGTATCCCTCAGCACAGGAGAAAAAAAAAAAAAAAGAGATCCTCTCAGTATCTGCATTGTCTTTTTTTTTTTTTTTTTTTTTTGCGGTACGCGGGCCTCTCACTATTGTGGCCTCTCCCGTTGCGGAGCACAGGCTCCGGACGCACAGGCTCAGCGGCCATGGCTCAGGGGCCCAGCTGCTCCGCGGCCTGTGGGATCCTCCCGGACTGGGGCACGAACCCACGTCCCCTGCATCGGCAGGCGGACTCTCAACCACTGCGCCACCCGGGAAGCCCTGCATTGTCTTTCATTTTATTTAGGCATCTAGCTGTAAAGTTGGATCATGAAATATTCCATATTTTAATACAGATGAGAGAAAAACAAATGTCTTTGTGTGACTTGTAGCCAGACATCCCGATATAAAAGCTTTTATATTAGCTAAGATTTGATAAGAAAAGAAGCAGCATTCAGTGATATATAAAAAGGAATATTTTACCAGAATTAGACTTTACGCATTTGTGGGAGCTAGTTCAGTAGTCTAGTGGCTATGGCTCTGCATCTAGTTTTAGGACTGAATTCAGGTCTATAGGGGTTGAAAAGGAAAGAGGAATAGCAGGGGAAAACAAGGACTAACTGGAAGCCATATCTGTCTCTTACCACCTCCAGCCTTTATGATAAGGGCCACCAGCAGGATAGCCTGCAGCTCTTCACTGTGGATCTGCACACCGCTGGCCCATGATTCAAAGCTGAAGGAGAAGATCTAGTGGGAGCAGAACAGACTGCAAGTAGGACTGCTGTTCCCAAACAACTATTGAGCCCACATATGAGTGAGGATATGTGGAAGCAGCAATAGCACCTGGCCCTGCACCAAACTTGAGAGCATAAAAAACAGGGCCGGGCTTCCCTGGTGACGCAGTGATTGAGAGTCCACCTGTGAATGCAGGGGACACGGATTCGTGCCCTGGTCCGGGAAGATCCCACATGTCGCGGACTGGCTGGGCCGGTGAGCCACGGCCGCTGAGCCTGTGCGTCCAGAGCCTGTGTTCCACAACAGGAGAGGCCGCAACGGGAGAGGCCACAACAGTGAGAGGCCCGCGTACCGCAAAAAAACAAAAACAAACAAACAAAAAAACATAGGGCCACTTCTCCTTCCATACAAACTTCTCTTATGGCCAATCTAACTTGACACCATGCAGTGAAGAAAATCTGTGAAACATGGCTCTAGCTTAGCTAAATTGACACAGTGAAAAGAAGCAACATAGGTTTTACTGCAGAAAGCAAATTGAGAAAACTAACATAAATCTTTTTACATAAATTAACCGGGAAGACATAAAATAGGCTTCCAAAGAATGTCCACAGGCTGCCTCAGGTTGTGGAGACTTCCTGGGCTAAGCCATCTGCTCAATTCAGAAAAGGTCATCTGATACCCACAATTGGAAATAAGCCAGAAGAAGAAAAAAATCTTAGTAAAAATTGTATGTGATGAAACAGTCCCTTTACCCTTTCATAAATAGATAGAGGATATAGACACGGAGATAGAGATACATAAAATTTAAAATAATCTATTCTTTTTTATAGTTGAAGATATATCAGTACCATCAACCATGGTAGTTCAGAGCCTCTGAGTTGAAATTATAGTAGGCATGCTTGACTGTCACTGTTTGCAGATGACATGATACTATACATAGAGAATCCTAAAGATGCTACCAGAAAACTACCAGAGCTAATTAATGAATTTGGTAACATAGCAGGATACAAAATTAATGCACAGAAATCTCTGGCATTCTTATACACTAATGATGAAAAATCTGAAAGTGAAATCAAGAAAACATTCCCATTTACCACTGCAACAAAAAGAATAAAATATCTAGGAATGAACCTACCTAAGGACACAAAAGACCTATATGCAGAAAATTATAAGACACTGAGGAAAGAAATTAAGGATGATACAAATAGATGGAGAGATATACCATGTTCTTGGATTGGAAGAATCAACATTGTGAAAATGACTCTACTACCCAAAGCAATCTACAGATGAATGCAATCTCTATCAAACTACCACTGGCATTTTTCACAGAACTAGAACAAAAAATTTCACGATTTGTATAGAAACACAAAAGACCCTGAATAGCCAAAGCAATCTTGAGAAAGAAAAACAGAGCTGGAGGAATCAGGCTCCCTGACTTCAGACTATATTACAAAGCTACAGTAATCAAGACAGTATGGTACTGGCACAAAAACAGAAATATACATCAATGGAACAGTATAGAAAGCCCAGAGATAAACCCATGCACATACGGTCACCTTATCTTTGATAAAGAAGGCAGGAATGTACAGTGGAGAAAGGACAGCCTCTTCAATAAGTGGTGTTGGGAAAACTGGACAGGTACACGTAAAAGTATGAGATTAGATCACTCCCTAACACCATACACAAAAATAAACTCAAAATGGATTAAAGACCTAAATGTAAGGCCAGAAACTATCAAACTCTTAGAGGAAAACATAGGCAGAACACTCTATGACAAATCACAGCAAGATCCTTTTTGACCCACCTCCAAGAGAAATAGAAATAAAAACAAAAATAAACAAATGGGACCTAATGAAACTGCAAAGCTTTTGCACAGCAGAGGAAACCATAAACAAGACCAAAAGACAACCCTCAAAATGGGAGAAAATATTTGCCAATGAAGCAACTGATAAAGGATTAATCTCCAAAATTTACAAGCAGCTCATGCAGCTCAATAACAAAAAAACAAACAACCCAATCCAAAAATGGGCAGAAGACCTAAATAGACATTTCTCCAAAGAAGATATACAGACTGCCATGAAAGAATGCTCAACATCATTAATCATTAGAGAAATGCAAATCAAAACTACAATGAGAGGGGCTTCCCTGGTGGTGCAGTGGTTGAGAGTCCGCCTGCCGATGCAGGGGACACGGGTTTGTGCCCCGGTCCGGGAGGATCCCACATGCCGCGGAGCGGCTGGGCCTGTGAGCCATGACCACTGAGCCTGCGCGTCTGGAGCCTGTGCTCTGCAACGGGAGAGGCCACAACAGTGAGACGCCCGCGTACCACAAAACGAACAAACAAACAAACAAAAAACAAAACTACAATGAGATATCTCACACCAGTCAGAATGGCCATCATAAAAAGTCTAGAAACAATAAATGCTGGAGAGGGTGTGGAGAAAAGGGAACACTCTTGCACTGCTGGTGGGAATGTGAATTGGTACAGCCACTATGGAGAACAGTATGGAGGTTCCTTAAAAAACTACAAATAGAACTACCATATGACTCAGCAATACCACTACTGGGCATATACCCTGAGAAAACCATAATTCAAAAAGAGTCATGTACCAAAATGTTCATTGCAACTCTATTTATAATAGCCAGGAGATGGAAACAACCTAAGTGTCCATCATCGGATGAATGGCTAAAGAAGATGTGGCACATATATACAATGGAATATTACTCAGCCATAAAAAGAAACAAAATTGAGGTATTTGTAATGAGGTGGATGGACCTAGAGTCTGTCCTACAGAGTGAAGTAAGTCAGAAAGAGAAAGACAAATACCGTATGCTAACACATATATATGGAATTTAAGAAAAAAAAATGTCATGAAGAACCTAGGGGTAAGACAGGAATAAAGACACAGACCTACTAGAGAATGGACTTGAGGATATGGGGAGGGGGAAGGGTAAGCCGTGACAAAGTGAGAGAGTGGCATGGACATATATACACTACCAAATGTAAAATAGATAGCTTGTGGGAAGCAGCCACATAGCTCAGGGAGATCAGCTTGGTGCCTTGTGAATACCTAGAGAGATGGGATAGGGAGGGTGGGAGGGAGGGAGATGCAAGAGGGAAGAGATATGGGAACATATGTATAATTGATTCACTTTGTTATAAAGCAGAAACTAACACACCATTTTAAAGCAATTATACTCCAATAAAGATGTAAAAAAATAATAATAATTAAAAAAAAGGAAAAGAATAGTAGGCATGCTTGAGCTGAAGTCCTGAGAGCCCAACCAACTTTCAACTCTTCTTAATAAAGCTTCCCTTCTTGTTGATCCAAGCTATTTTCTTCATATTTAAGAGGTTGTATTCCTTTTACACCTTTAATTTAGGAAAAAACAAGGGAAAGTCTTATACAATGATGAGACTAATCAATCCATTTGAATGTCAAGTATATACATATTTTTAATTCAGAAAGACCAGTTTGAAATTTGTCAATATTAATCCCATGCAGTTGTAAGTATATATGTTTATTACTTTTCTATTTTCTAGCTTTCAGTTCAGAGGATCAAGTACGTGCTAGATTGTGAAACATCTCATTTTAACTCAATATTTATAGTAGATGTGAGTTGCCATAAGAATACTGATTTATATTTCTATGTGTTGAGGGCCATATCAAGTGCTTGTTTGAATAACATGCAATAAACTATTTGGCTATTAATCAAGAGTAGAGATGGATAAATAACTTTTCAATATTATAAATCCTTCAGTTATCTCTAAGTGTTATGCTTTATTCAAAACAGATCCTTAGGAATTTAGCACAGGATGTCCTCCAGGTCCTCCAGGAGATTCAACATGATGTCATAATTTATACTTTAACATGTTACTCCTAGGGCATCCATCAACTTAGTGATTACAGGAGTGACTTACAGTAGGAAAGGGCAGCTACTGAGGTTTTAAAAAAAAATGAGGGATAGTGAATACCAAGATGTGGAAAGAAATTAAGTAAGGAATGAAAAAAACTAAAAGATATAAGGAGGAAAAAATTAGTAATCATTTGGTGACTACTCATCAAAGAACAGTGTTAAACTGTTTCCTCTCTGTTTCTGTCTCTCTCCCTCTTTCTCTCATATACATGCACAGGCACATGAACAACATTTCAAACAAAAGCTATTGAGCACTGTGATAAGCTCTATAAACACAACCTAGAATAAGACAATGACAACATTCAGTATAATTGAGGAAGCTTGTATAGCCATTTGCCTCCATCCCACCAGAATCATAGTTTCCACTCAATGTTTAACAATTAATTATTTGTCATAGCTAAACTTGTATATCTTCTCTTTGAAACTTTTTCTAACACTACTGAATTAGTCATCCCCATTTTGTGTGGTCTAAGTTATTATTTGTGATAATTCTAACTGATCTTCATGATAATTAGTACTAATAACTGTAACAGATACTCTTTCAATAAAAGATATTATAATAGGTTCAATAGTTTGGGACAGTTGAGTCTGAGACTCTAAAAGAATGTATGAACAGTTGTAGCTTGAGATTGAGTTGTATACTGTTGGAGCTTGAGCCACAACTATGGGCCACTAGCTCAGAAGAAAAATATTGTTTAATTTTCATAGTAAATCTTCAAAACAAATGTCTTTTCACCTTGTTTATAAAAAAGACACTTGGATCCTACAGAGATTAATTATCTTTAACAAAAATTCTTCGACATAATGAGAAGTATGATTGACCCCAAGTGTTTATAATGCTAATACCCAATGCTCACTGAATTGCAACCATCTGTATAACTACTGTGTTCTCTGTTTCTTGTACCTGGCAAATGTGGGTTCATATAACACTCATATTAACACTGGCTCATATAAATACTCCATAAATACTCCTTATTAATACTTATCTGAAGTTGATATGCACTAGTGTCAGTTGTCTTTGGTTCTTGTCTGCCCTGATTATTTAGTTCAAGCACCTTATCAGTTGTGGCAAAATTTGAATTCACTCTGGCTGCACAATTTCCTTACCCTATATTGATATTGTACTGAAAAATAAAAATAAATATCAGTAACAACACAGGGTTTTCTTACTGTGCTAATAAAAGTCAATCAGGGCTTCCCTGGTGGCTCAGTGGTTGAGAGTCCACCTGCCGATGCAGGGGACACGGGTTCGTGCCCCAGTCTGGGAAGATCCCACATGCTGTGGAGCGGCTGGGCCCATGAACCATGGCCGCTGAGCCTGCGCATCCGGAACCTGTGCTCCGCAACGGGAGAGGCCACAACGGTGAGAGGCCCGCATACCACAAAAAGTCAGACAAGTGTTCATTAATAAATAGAGATAAATTAACGTATATTTATTGGATATTTTCTTAATTATTTGTTGGTAGGCTTTATGACTTTAATAGACTCAAGTTTTGTTATATTTATGGGTCAATAAACATTTCATATATATATTAAATACAATGTTCATATATGCCTATTAAAGTGAGTCCAACCTACTAAGCAGCAGAAGTTAGTTTTTTAATTGGAGTTTTAAGAATCCTATAGGAGGAGATATGGATATTAACTCTGAGTGCAGTCAGAGGAGAAAGTCTATTGTTCATAGTATTTCCTGTCAAAAAAAAAGAAAAGAAAGGAAAATGGAAGGGAAGGGAAGGGAAGGAAAAAGCAGGAATTTCTGACTTGATTAGCGTTTACAGAAAAAGAATGAGTGGAGGAGAGAATACTACAGAGTAGATGCAACTAATATTTATACCCATTAGGTTAAATTTGAGGTTTGGCATTATCTTAGTCTATTGACAGTAACCCTATTGTACAGGTCTTCCCAAATTTCCTTGATCACATTAATAGCCAGGTACACTAACTTGCAGAATCATTTGAAGTCTCCAGTAAAGGAGTTTAGGAACATGCATTTTAATGAATTCACATTTGAGGAACAACAGGCAAACTGGACTTTGGAATAGAAAAATATAATTTAGATTCCAAGCTCTCCTGTTAATTATCTATTTGACTTCATATGTATCTTTTTAAAATTAACCTTAGCAGAATTTTTATGGTGTCGATTATGTTTAGAAGACTTCTTTCTTGGTACTACAGTTGAGTATCTTAACTTTATAAAGTAATAGGTTCAAAAGAGATGTGTTCTAATGTCTTTTCCAGCTTCAAAATGTTGATACTAAAGAACAGCTATATTTGTTTTTTTGCTTATTTGTCTGTGTTATTTTCAAGAGATTTGTGGGAGCATAGCTTATTTGGAAAATGTTGAGATGAAATGGATAAATTAGCAGAAGTTTAAGCATATTGATATTATCTCAATAGCCTTCTGATATACACAATTTCAGACACCCTATTAACCTAATCCAAGGAGATACAGTTATGCTTACATGAGTCACTTAGCGTGAGAATTTTTAACAGAATGGTATAACAGTATCAATGAGATTAAAATATATGTATTTAACTTTGCCAAATCACTTGTGTGGCAATCTAGATTAACTATTTGTAGTAAACAACTGAACTATTTGATATGGTAAATTCATACTAATCTCATAAAAATATATAGCTAAAATTTGAATCTCAGAAAATATTTTCATTGCCTCAAATATATTTTATTAATCTTAATATAATCTCTGAAAGTGTACTAAACATATTCTCAATATAAATTAGTTGCTGAAGTATATTCATATTAAAAATAATCACTAATTCAGTCAAGAAAATATTTGTATATCAACAGTATGGGGGGAATTTTAAATTTATAGAAGTGATGAAAATAAGGATATTACATTCTAATTTTATTAGTCATAGAAGATCCAGTGGTTAACACCATAATCAAATTTGTGATATTACTGTGCTGGAACTCTGAAATGATAATACTTTGGAGGACTGTTGGGTTGAGTAAATTATATAAGAACTATAAATTATTATGCAACAAAGATGAAATAATCCTATATAATATAGGATGATAACACCAAGATAGTTATCTATTGTTCAAGAAAGTAAATATTTTCAGTTTTGGCCCATAAAAATAGTACTGTACACACACACACACACAAACACACACACACACACACATATATATATATGGTTCTGTACATTTATATATATACACATATATTTGCACAAAATATACATGTATATGTATATTTATAAAAAGTGAATTAATTTCTATAGTCTAACATCTCAAATTTTCATGTAATGAAATTAAAGATTATGCATATTTTAAAATGTTAGCATATATTGTATTTTTCCAAATATAGCATGGTAATAAAAAAGTGCTCAGCAACATATGAGAGTGCCAACACTTCCATTAGCAATGGAAGGCATTCCCTTTGTCAATCTGATGTTAGTTACATTTGTATTTTCTTTACTGATGCTAAAGATGAGCACATTTTAACTTTTGTGATGAATTTTTTATTCACATTCTTTTCAGATTTTTCTCCAGACCTTATTTCTCTTTTAAAAATCAGATTCGAAATTTTACTTCATAAATATTGAAAATATTTTTAGTAGCCCATCATTTGCATTTTGACTCTGTATGTTTTGCCATTTAAAAAAATTTTCATATTGCTAAATATGTGTATCTTTCCCTTATGATCATGAGTTTTCTTGGGGATATACATTTCATGTTTTCTCAAGTATTTTCCTTGTCATTTAATTTTTTTTTTTTTGCATCTAAATCTCTGATATGTTGGGAATTATCTATTTATAGGAGTGAAATGAAAAATTAGAAAATGTGTCTTTTGCTTTCAGATGGATAATCAATTAAGATGAGATCATTTATAAATAAACCTCCTTTCCTCACTGAATTGAAATGTAAACATTTTTATATTAAACCTTATGGACTGTGTATTCTGTTACACTGATCTAATTCACGATTCCTGTGATAATATCATGTTATAATTACAATGGCTTTATAGAAAAATTCAATAGCTTGTAAACTGTGTTCTCCATAATTCTTTTTTTTCTTGTATTTTCTTGTTTAATGGAACTGTAGACTTCCTTATTAGAATCTAGAAAAGTATCCTCATGTATTGTCAATGTAATTTCATTATACTTACATATTATTTTTGGAGGATTGTTTCTTTCTTGAAATTAAATCTTCTCATTAAGAACACAGTATAACTCTCTTATTTTTTCTTACAGTTTCAATGTCCTTAAAAATTGGTGTTTCCCTCATATAAATCCTATACATCCCTTATTACATTTATTCCTCAGGTTCTTATATCTTTGATCACTATTTTGAATATATATTTATGCATGTGTGTTTATTTATATCTGTATATAGCTCTTGCTTGAGTTAGGGAAAAACTATTTTTTGTGTTTATCTTCTTATCCAACTATCTTAAAAATTCTCACTTATTTCACTGTCTATTAAAAATTCTCACTTATTTCACTGTCTAACTGGAGACTCAAGTTTATAATCCTAGCATTTAAAAAAATATACAAACTTGGCATTTCTTTCCAAAATATGTATCAATTTTCCCTGATCATGAATTATATAGTGAGAAAAAGCATTCCTCTTTTATTCCTGAATTTAAGAGAAAAGACTTCAATATTTCAACATGTTGTCTCATGTTTCCTACTGTGCTTTGAAAATTAACTCTATCCTGTTTAACTAGTTTCTATTTCTATCTTACTTAGAATTTTACTATGAATGACTGATATTTTTTTATCACTTGGCTTCCTAGAATCAATTGTTAAATTATTTGTTTTCCTTCTTTATTTTTTTCCCTTGCAATGAATTTTCTAGATTAAAAGCTGACTGATCATATTATGTTGTTTTTATGAATTGCTGGATCCATATATAATTCTGCATGTTCTATTTGTATTTACAAGTGACTATAAATTTGGATTATCTTTATTTGTTAGAATATTAAGTTTATACTAAGTTCCAATTGTTTTTATAATCTAAAGAATAAATAACCTTTTGTTTAGAAACATAAACAAAATAAAACATTTGGTGTTCCATATCTTTCTTTTAAAGGTGGAGTTTTAATTGCCTTTCTGATTTCTTCATTAGTATTTGCCTGTTCAATTTTTTTAACTTCTCCCATGTAAAATTGTTACTTTATATTATGCTGGAAAATAATCAATTTTCTCAAGATTTTCTCAAGTATTGTGATTGCATTGCATGTCATATTCTCTTATAATTTTAGTTTTTTCATTGTTAGATTTGTTTCTCTTTTTCTATTTATGAGTTTAAGTTGCTTTAGGCAACAAGTAAAATAAACAAATCTGGATAATCAAATGACGTCTATAAACAACAAGAGATGTCACATAAATTAAAATTTTAACACTGTTTATTAATAACTATGTACCTAGTTGTGAAGAAAGACATGGATCTAACATGATAAAAACATTTTAATGGAAGATACAAAGGAAAAAGATAAGTTGAAAAATTGAAAAGGTGTAAAGGTGTCAAAGATTCATAGTTGTGCATAGACCTCTGTGTCCTCAGTCTGGGTTTTACTATTAGTCATCATTTTCTTTTTTGGATCTCTTGGGGCCAAGCCAAGCAGTTTTCTCTGTGGTTGGCTCTCCTGGTTGGCAAAAACAAGAGTCTCTATAAAGGTATTTTTGGTCTTACCAAACCATGGATTTAATAATTTTACTGTCATACAATGCATTAAACCTCATTGTATTGCTTTACAAAAATAAGAGAAAGAAATACAAGGAAAGGAAAGGAGAAGAGAGGGAAGGGAAGGGAAGGGAAGAGGAGGAGAGAGAATTCTGGAGATAGGACAGTCCCAGGTCTCATTAAATAAGCAGCTCAACAACATTATTGAGACCCAACTATCTTCAATATTTCCCCTCATCCATCTTTAGGATGTTGCTTTTCCTTTGAAAGCAGTGGTTTTCAAACTTTAACCTGTGTCAGAATCACCTGGAGAGCTTGTTACAGCATAGGGCTTCTACTTTAGTAGCTCTGGGCTGGAGTGGGTCAAGATTTTGTTTTTCTAACTTATTTCCAGATAACGTTCATGCTGTTGGGTGCACCCTAATTTAAGAAATAATCTTACTGACTCCCCTCATGGCTCCCTAAATGGGTGGAAACTTTTCAGGCATTTAATACAGATTTCAGCATCCTTAGACAGAAAATAAAACACCCCTATCTAGTCTCATTTTAGAAACTTTTTTTTCGTAAGCCAGTGAGTTGCCTTTCCCTCTCTTTTTATTTTTGAGAATTTTGCTATATGTCCATAACTAAAGCAAGGTCTCTGTAGCATGATTTAGTTTATCCATGTTTATTTAGATACATCAAAATTGACAATCTGGGTTCTCCTGAAGACCTTGATCACCTGCAGGGCAGTAAAAAGTAATTTGTTTTATAAGCAACAAAATGGGCAGAATGCTTATGAATAGGAAATTAACAGAGCCTTAAACAACAACAGAAATTGCTGTAAATTTTATCTCTCTCTTTTGTACATAAATTAAGCTATGAAAGATTCATTGTTCTTTTTAAAAAAAGAATTTTATTGTTCAGTTCTATTATTTTCCCTTTTGTCATATTTCATTAGTAATAATCTAAGTTCCCCATTCTGTGGTTTAATTTTAGGGTCAATTTATTAAATATTTATTTAATCTGATTTTTATAATAAATATGTATGCAGTAATAATTATTTGTCTAAATATATTCTTGCTTGATTCCCATAGGTTTACTGAATTGCTCTGCTTTTCATTATTTTCTGGTTTATTTGCAATCATTTTCTTTTGCATTTACTTACTAGAGATTATTTAATATTATCTAGTATTCTGTGGTTATTTTGGAGAATCTTAATTTTTAAAAGTATAAATCTCTCCCCATGGGGGCCCAGTGTGCAATGGCTGCAAACAGCAGCCTCCTCGGTAGTGTATGCAGCCTGTTACCTGCATGGGTTGCCCCAAGGGACCTTAGAGACAGCCCTTTCCAGTGGACATTCATGACTGGCATGCTGTTCCCAATCTAGGCTCCAGACAGGTATGCCCGCTGCCTTTGGAAAGCCCCAGGACACAGTGGCCAGGGTCCACAATGGCCAAGTCATAATGGCCATCAGCACTAAGCTGCAGAACAAGGAGCATGTGATTGAGGTCCTCTATAGGGCCAAGTTCAAGTTCCCTGGCCATCAGAAGATCTACATCTCCAGGAAATGGGGATTTACTACGTTTAATGCAGATGAATTTGAAAACATGATGGCAGGAAAGCAGTTCAGCTTGGAAGGCTGTGGGGCCAACTACATCCTTAATTGTGGCCCTCTGGACAAATGGCGGGCCCTGCACTCATGAGTGCCTTGGTGCTGCCCCCTCCTTACTCGTGCCCACCAATAAATCCTACTTTCCTGTGGAAAAAAAAAAGTATATATCTCCTTTGATCATGTTTCTATTCTTGATTTTTAAGTTTCATCAAATTATAACATAAAATATCTACCCTTTTGGAACTAAATACGGGTATCTTTGTAATCAAGTATATGATAGGTTTTTGTAAGGGAAATATGGATAAAAGAAAAATGTGCATTATCTATAGAGATGAAAATTGCATACATGTAACATTTGTACACACAATCATTTAAGGTTTATTTTTTTTTTTAACATCTTTATTGGGGTATAATTGCTTTACAATGGTGTGTTAGTTTCTGGTTTATAACAAAGTGAATCAGCTATACATATACATATGCTCCCATGTGTCCCTTGCGTCTCCCTCCCTCCCACTCTCCCCATCCCACCCCTCCAGGCTGTCCCAAAGCCCCGAGCTAATATCCCTGTGCCTTGCGGCTGCTTCCCCCTAGCTATCTACCTTACTACGTTTGTTAGTGTGTATATGTCCATGACTCTCTCTCGCCCTGTCAAAACTCACCCTTCCCCCTCCCCATATCCTCAAGTCCGTTCTCCAGTAGGTCTGCGCCTCTATTCCTGTCTTATACCTAGGTTCTTCATGACATTTTTTTCCCTTAAATTCCATATATATGTGTTAGCATACGGTATTTGTCTTTTTCTTTCTGACTTACTTCACTCTGTATGACAGACTCTAGGTCTATCCATCTCATTACAAATAACTCAATTTCATTTCTTTTTAAGGCTGAGTAATATTCCATTGTGTATATGTGCCACATCTTCTTTATCCATTCGTCCGATGATGGGTACTTAGGTTCTTTCCATCTCCGGGCTATTGTAAATAGAGCTGCAATGAACATTTTGGTACATGACTCTTTTTGAATTTTGGTTTTCTCAGGGTATATGCCAAGTAGTGGGATTGCTGGGTCATATGGTAATTCTATTTGTAGTTTTTTAAGGAACCTCCATACTGTTCTCCATAGTGGCTGAACCAATTCACATTCCCACCAGCAGTGCAAGAGTGTTCCCTTTTCTCCACACCCTCTCCAGCATTTATTGTTTCTAGATTTTTTGATGATGGCCATTCTGACTGGTGTGAGATGATATCTCATTGTAGTTTTGATTTGCATTTCTCTAATGATTAATGATGTTGAGCATTCTTTCATGTGTTTGTTGGCATTCTTTATATCTTCTTTGGAGAAATGTCTGTTTAGGTCTTCTGCCCATTTTTGGATGGGGTTGTTTGTTTTTTTGTTATTGAGTTGCATGAGCTGCTTGTAAATTTTGGAGATTAATCCTTTGTCAGTTGCTTCATCTGCAAATGTTTTCTCCCATTCTGAGGGTTGTCTTTTGGTCTTGATTATGGTTTCCTTTGCTGTGCAAAAGCTTTGAAGTTTCATTAGGTCCCATTTGTTTATTTTTGTTTTTATTTCCATTACTCTAGGAGGTGGGTCAGAAAGGGTCTTGCTGTGATTTATGTCATAGAGTGTTCTTCCTATGTTTTCCTCTAAGAGTTTGATAGTTTCTGGCCTTACATTTAGGTCTTTAATCCATTTTGAGCTTATTTTTGTGTATGGTGTTAGGGAGTGATCTAATCTCATACTTTTACATGTACCTGTCCAGTTTTCCCAGCACCATTTATTGAAGAGGCTGTCCTTTCTCCACTGTACATTCCTGCCTCCTTTATCAAAGATAAGGTTTCCATATGTGCGTGGGTTTATCTCTGGGCTTTCTATCCTGTTCCACTGATCTATCTTTCTGTTTTTGTGCCAGTACCATACTGTCTTGATTACTGTTGCTTTGTAGTATAGTCTGAAGTCAGGGAGCCTGATTCCTCCAGCTCCTTTTTTCGTTCTCAAGATTGCTTTGGCTATTCGGGGTCTTTTGTGTTTCCATACAAATTGTGAAATTTTTTGTTCTAGTTCTGTGAAAAATGCCAGTGGTAGTTTGATAGGGATTGCATTGCATCTGTAGATTGCTTTGGGTAGAGTCATTTTCACAATGTTGATTCTTCCCATCCAAGAACATGGTATATCTCTCCATCTATTTGTATCATCTTTAATTTCTTTCATCAGTGTCTTATAATTTTATGCATACAGGTCTTTCGTATCCTTAGGTAGGTTTATTCCTAGATATTTTATTCTTTTTGTTGCAATGGTAAATGGGAGTGTTTTCTTGATTTCACTTTCAGATTTTTCATCATTAGTATATAGGAATGCCAGAGACTTCTGTGCATTAATTTTGTATCCTTCATTTAAGGTTTTGATGATGCATTATTTAAATCTTTTATGTTATTGCTATATATTTGGTTTTCTGTATAACTGGCATCTTACATTCTCAGAAGGGTATATTAAATCATCCACTAAACTTGTGCTTTTTTTAAGTTGCCCTGCATTTCCAATTAGTTATTACTTATTTGGCTTTTTGTCATTTGTTTATAAGTGGCTGGTATCTTCATGGATTTAAAATTTAGTAAGTACATGTTCCTCTTTCTCCTACAGAATGCTTTTGACCCTTATCTCCAATTTGATATTTATTTGCTATGTATGAATTTTTTTCATTTTCACTTGCTTGGCATATATTTGTTTAAGCCTTAGTTTTCACTTTTAGGCTAGTTTGTTATGGATGATATCTACCTTATTGACTTTTTTTAATATCCAGTCGGCCCTCCACATCGACATCAGATCGAATTCACGGATGTGGAACTCGGAAAGACCAAGCACCGCCTGTACTACTCTGTTTTATATAAGGAACTTAATTGGGCATCCATGGATTTTGGTATCACCGAGGGAGGGGGCATGTCCTGGAACCAACAGCCCGAGGATAATGAAGGGCAACTGTATGAATCTTATGGGCTGACACCCAAACTGACAACATCTGTATTTTGATAAGGGAGTCAGCCAATCCACATGTAGTGTAATAACTGACATTTGATTGTATTCCTGTCATTGGTACCTATTATCTGATTGTGTTTCTGCTCATTTATCTTTCACTTTTCCTAGTTCTTAAATTCAGTTCTGCTTTTCAATTTTGCCTGATCCTTCCCTTTCTTATCAACAATAAGTAAAGCCATATTTCTTCAGTCTTTCAAATTATGCTCTCACCCAGATGATTTATTCACCAACAGCTTTTCCATCAGAGTGAAACATTTTGAATATTTTCGCTTTGCTACTTCCTTCTTCTACAACATGAAAGCTTAATTTAGAATTATTTTACTTGCCTGATTTTATCTCTGATTATATTGCCAAAATATAAAATGCCTTAGTTCTGGGTTATTATATATTTTTCCTTACACACTTTATCTTCTGCCTCAATAATCATAACTTAATTACTAATTTTTACCTATAGTTATGATATTACCATCTGAATTTAAGCATAGATAATATAAGGTTTTTCACCAGCCACTGTTTGCCTCATGTATCTTTAAATATCTGTACTGATGCAATTGATATTTGGTTAGAGTACATATAGGAGTGAATATTTTCTGAGTTCTCACATGTCTAAATATGTCATACTTGATGTTGACAGTAAAGGGACATATTGGCTGGATAGAGGACTGGCTTTCTGTCATATTCTCTCAGTCTACAGATGTTCTTCCAATGTCCTTATCTTCTAGTATAGCAGATAACATAACTGTAAGTAGGATTTATTTGGGTCTGAAGGTCAGTAAAATAATCATTTATCCTGAGAATGTAGAAATATTACTGTTGTGCCTTAGAATGTCTTTAAAATTAATTTTTCTAGGAATTATTTTAAGTAAAAATTTTCTTCAATTTAAGGAAATTCTCTTATGTTCAATAACCATCTCTGCAATATTTGTCTGTTATATAATTTCTTTTATTTGCATATGAGATTTCCTTTACCTGTTCTACATGCCTGTTATTTTCCCTCATGAATTTCATTTCCATGTATATTACAGAGGGAAAAGTCACAATTTATATTTATATATTATTTGATCTTCCTCAATAATATTTCTATTCATAATAGTAAAAATCCTGTTTTTCAGTTAATCTATAAATTTAAAATTTGAAAATCTTGTGATTTCTTTTGGTTCAGAAAATCATTGTGCCTATTTGTGGGCTTTCTCATTACTATTATTTTTGTTACCTTTTTCACAATGAAATCCTGTCTTTTTCATTTAATGTACTTCAAGGAGAGACTTTTGTTCTGAATGTCTACCCTGAACATCCACCTTTATTGTTCATGCTAACACATCCTTTATTGAGCTGTAATTATCTTCTCTTCTTGATCATGATTTTGAGTTCAATAAGCCCTAATGTATACTTTCAGGATTCCTTTCTCACTGGTGAATGAATGACTAGAAGATGTGGAGGATTCTTCTCTAGGGAGCAGGTAGAGAAAAAGCTGGTAGAGATTTATTTCATTGTGAATGCACATGGAAGAATTTCATATCTCAAGTCTTCCTGGTATGTGTCAAAAGTCCTCCTCCAAGCAGTAAGCCTGGTGACAATCAACACACAAGAGCTGTTTACCAATAAATCAAATGGAGTCAGCAGGTTCTAGTAGGTCCTGCCAAGATAACACCCAGCCAATGGTAGGCACAGCCCCTTTCTGATGGAATTTACTGGATTCTGCATGCTGAGGCTTCAGGGAGTCTTGAAGTCCTCATTATTTGCCTGGGATCTGGAAGCAAAGCACAATCTCTCATCCACTGTAGACCCTATTCTTATACTCCATACAAAGAAGAAGGTACCACGTCTATTTTTTTTATAGAGGTACAGGGAGAAATGCTGAGGTCAGATGAATGATCTGGGTTCTGCCTAATTTCACCACCCTATAAAAGAATTTGGGAAGAATAATGGATACAGATGGCAACAAATAATAATGTTTTATATGCCCAGGCATTGCTGCGAGTTTTTGAAATATATTTCTTATTTAATTCTTATAATATATAATAACCTTGTATAATAGATCCATTTTATATGTTAGCAAATTGAGGCATTGAGGCATTACACAACTTGGCCAATGTTATGCTGCTGGTAGAGTAAAGGAAATAAGATTAAACCAAGGAGGTATAAATCATAATCAGAACCATCATGCTATATTATTTATTTCACTAGTTTCTTATCAGTTTATTTCTATCTGAACACAACATGCACAAAATGTAAACCCGTCATTTGTTTGTCTATTTTGCACATACTTCATCATAGGGAAAGAAAAGACTTTTGTTAGGACTTGGAAATATAAACAAGATGGCTCAAACATTTAAGAGCTTATAATCTAATGGGCTTGATAGAAAATACAATTAATTTTTAAACATTAATCCCAGTATTGACATACATAAGTGTGTGTGTAGAGGGAGAGAGAAAGTGAGAGAGAGGGAGAGTTTTATAAATTGACATAAAACATTTCCAAAATGTTTACAAAGCAGCTTATTTTACCACGTTAACTATTATCTACCTAAAGGATGCCAACAAATAGTTAAAAATGAAATGGATCATAGCAGCAGTGACTTGTTTACATATTATAAATTTTACTTTAGTGCATGGTTTCTCCACCTAGGTACTACTGGTGTTTTGGGCTGAACAGTGCTCTTGTGGGAGGGGCTGTACTGTGCACTGTAGAGTATTTAGCACTAACTCTATCCTCTACCCAGTATATGCTAGTAGCGCCAACTCCACAGCTGTGACAACCAAAAATGTCTCCAGACCTTGACAGATATCCCTTGGGGGAGAAACTGCCCTTGGTTAAGAACCATTGCTCGGGGCAGCATACCATCCTTAACTTCTCCCACATGGAGGGGGTTTCAACATCTGGAAAACAGCTCAAAGATATTGTTGTGTGTATTGTTAATGGGGAAACAGGACCTTGCACCAAGGCTACTCTTGACTGTTTCTCCCTGGTCTCACATCCCCTCTCTTCCCTAATTAACAACTGCTTGAATCTGCCCATTGGAACCCAGGGAAGATCATGGAGGCTGAATGAAGGCTGTTTCCTATAATCAAAGAAATGGAGGACACAGAAAGTCTTTGTGCCCAGGAGCCCCACAGGGCCCTGTGCAGTATCAATCCCTTTTCTTTGATACTCCTCAATCTTGAGGAGAATAGATGTTGGACAAGTAAAGGGAACCATCGTTTTGGATAGAGATGTTAATCATAAACTCAGGAGAGGAACTCAGTTTTAGGGGGACTTGGTTTTTAGGGAACGGGGTCTACTCAACCACAAAGAGTAACTTTCCTAGCATTAACAAGACAACTCCTTAAAAGATAACACTCCTTCTTGATCTTGTAAGGGGTCACATGACCCACCACGATCATGCTTAGATCTGGATTATGTAAACTGTCAATAATATGTCATTTGATGTACAACCCTCTACCTCAAAAAACTTATATAACTGTGCCTTGACTTCTAAAAAAGAAAAATATTCTTAAAATTCTTAAAAAAGAAAAATAGAACCATTGCTCTGGTTAGTATAACATTATTTATACTAACAAGAAAGAAGTTTTTATATTTAAAGATTTAGTGGTGAAAATGGCAATTTAAAATTTTAAAGAATCCAGTTGTTAACCTGCCAGTGCCAATTCTTATCTCAGACAGGTTTAATGATCATCCCTTAGTGGAAACGGCATTTCTAAATGAATTTTTTTAACATCTTTATTGGGGTATAATTGCTTTACAATGGTGTGTTAGTTTCTGCTTTATAACAAAGTGAATTAGTTATACATATACATATGTTCCCACATCTCTTAATTCATGGTCTCTACAGGATCTTTCACAAGGCTCTCTGTCTCAAGCTCTATCAGTCGTGTCTGTTTAGTTTCTTGAAATAATATCTGTTATTCATTATGTGGGTAATTGCATTCACCTTAGAGCTGGTATTTCCTCCAGCTGGGACAGAGATGTCTAAGTTCCCATAACTCTTTGGGCTTCCAACAATAGTTTGACACACCAACCAGACAAGTTGTCCTAAATGAGCCTTACTCATAACTCACTGGGTCTGAGAGCAGAACATTTACTAAAATGGAGGCAAGAGAAAACAAAGACTAAGGTTTATGCTCCAGTCTTTGTCTATTGAAACTCTGACTTTAACATTGGTGCTTTTCTCTGTTCAATATTAACTTGCATCCTTTATTCAACTCCATAAGCTTGGCATGTAGCCATTTCAGTTTGTTCACTCCTGGCAAAGACACTTTCATATCAAAAAAGGCATTAGTAGATTAGTCACATTTTTAGCACAAATATGTGGACTTTGTGCTACCAGAGCTTTGCATGCATTAATTCAGAAAGTGCTTAGAATAATACCTGGCACTCAATAAGGCATATGATTGAAGCCACCTCATTATTAAATCTTTGAACTTCTTAACTCTATGTTAATTCTTAGGCTTTTATAATAAGTTAGCCATTCATCAATGTTGTACAGTATAACCACATTTAGTTTTGTGAGTTATTGCAGTGGCCAAACGTACAGACAAGTAACTTTCTCATTCAGGATGGGGGCTCTCTCCTGCTTGACACATTATGACAGTTCTCTCTAGCAGTCAAACCTACCCTTGAAGGACAATTTTGTTTATTGTTTTATATGTGATACCCAAGCTTGCCCCTTAGTGTTTACCTTCACTTCATTTAAGGAAAAGTAGTCTGATGTTGTATCAGGGATTCTGATGTTACTCAAACCCCAAATAAAATATTGAAAATGAAAATAATACCTATACCATTGTAATAATCCACCAATTCTTCTTTTTCAATGAGAGAAGTTACTACTCCCTCTAATATATCAACTTGCATCTTTTGCAACAGCCCATTTATTACAGTTTTCTTGGGCAATAAATTCCCTTCAAAATCTTTATATCTAATGCTAGACACAGAAAATTTCAAGCTGTGAGATCCAATTGTCACATCCTTAAAATCAGTTCCAGGTCTAAAGCAAGAAAAATCAAGAATGTATAATCTTCTATTTTTGGAAAATGAAACACAACGTTTTTAAATGGGAAAAAACAAAAAGCATGTTTCTTGTCAGCTATAATCACTTAGTGCCCAAAGTAATATATGTACATTTACAATTAGCTCTGTGTTTTATATATATATATATATATTATATATATATGATTATTTTATAATATTGTAATTATATATGTGTTTTATATATATGATTATTTTATAATATTGTAACTATAAGAGGACCTTTTAAAAATTATTTGATGAGGAATTTAGAATTACAAACTGTTGGTAGGTGGAACTGGTTTCATTCATGCCCAGTTAAGGCATCAGTGCTCCTGATGCAGCTAAATATTATCAGTTGTCCTTGGATCTACTGTTTCAGTTCTGGGTCCATTGCTTATTAGGTGTATTATTTTGGCCAAATTGTTTATTTTCTCTAAGCTTTAGTTACCCCATTGTATTAGGGTTCTCCAGGGAAACACGACCAATAGGCTATACATAGATTTATATAGAAAGATGTTTATTGTAAGAAAGATGTTTATTGTAAGAGACTAGTTCACACAATTATGGAGACTGAGAAGTCCCATGATTTGTCTACAAGCTGGAGGCCCAAGGAAGCTGGTGGTGCAGTTCCAGGCCAAACCTGAAGGCCTGAGAAACAGGGGAGCCAATAGTAAATCCCAGTCTGAGTCCAAAATCGCACCAGTGTCTGAAGTCAGGAGAATATGAGTGTCCCAGTGCAAGCAAGAGAACAAATTCATCCTTCCTCTGCCTTTTTGTTCTACTTATGTCCCCAGTGAATTGGATGATGCCCACCTGCATTGATGAGAGTGGTCTTCTTTCCTCAGTCTACCAATTCAAAAGCCAATCTCTTCCAGAAACACCCTCACAGACACACCCACAAATATTTTACCTGCTCTCTAGATATCCCGAAGCCCAGTCAAGTTGACAGCAAAATTAACCATCATGCCCATCCATAAGATAAGAATTATATTTGGGATCTTACGTTTGTTGTGAAGATTAAATGAGATAATGCATGCTAGCATGTTCACAGAATGTTTGACAAAACACAAAGTGTTTAATGTGTTAGCTGCTAATAGCATTTCAATATATCTCATCATTCAAACATAAGATGGGTAGAGATTACTCTTGAGGGCAAATGTGTAAGACCTTGATAATAATGACACCACCTCACACTGTACCCACACGCCAGTGCCAAGATGGATTATAAGATTTATGTACCATTTAAAAATAAATGTACTCTAGTTAGTACAGTTATGTAGGAGATGGGATAGCCTAGGCATTACATTGTTCTTAAGTTAGCACTGGATCTCAAGGTGTCAAATAGAGTGTTGCTGGCATTGCATATAACTGACTCTAGAAGCAAATACAGCCCAACTACCTGCACTTTAGGGGTAATGGCTCTCTGTGTGTGAATTCAAAAAATCACTTCTCTAGTGCTATAAAATTTGAGCACCACCCCCCACCCCCTCCAGGAAATTTTACAATCAAATATTCCAGACTAAATGTAGTTAGAGGGAAGAAACTCCCTCAAGTAATCAACACTGTAATGGTACAGGGAGAAACACTTGTGCTCCTTTCAATATCCACACATTGCAGTCCTGGCCCACAGATGACCATCTGACCATACATAAGATTTGGGGGAAATACTTCTTTTAATCTTATGTATCCCTCCCCATTATGTGGGGCTGCTGTTATTGATGAAAGCCTGACTGTGCTCCCTTTCACTAGTGTGCAAGAATCCTATTAATACATGAAATGTCAATGAAGCTAATACATAACAGATCCTTTTACCGAACTTAATTTCTTTACTTCTATATGGCAAAGCATACCTGGCCTGGCCTATTTTGCCATATTTGGCTATGTTCCAAGTACTTTCTTTTTCTTCTGAAGCAAGGTAAGTAAGGTAGTCTTCTATGTAGCTGGTCAGCCTTGGAGTATGCCAAGCAGAGCTAGTTTTATCTCATAATATACAGGCACACCTGAGAAAATGAATCCAAATTTTATTTTAGAGTAAGAAGCAGAAGACCCCACTTTAATATCAACTAAAAGCCATGTTTTCTAATCTAGGTTTTATTATACTATATCTTTCTACTGGGAAATCAGAATCTTGCACATTTTTTTTTCCTTTTTTTTTTTTTTTTTTTTTTACGGTATGTGGGCATCTCACTGTTGTGGCCTCTCCTGTTGCGGAGCACAGGCTCCGGATGTGCAGGCTCAGCGGCCATGGCTCATAGGCCCAGCCACCCCACGGCATGTGGGATCTTCCCGGCCCGGGGCACGAACCCGTGTCCCCTGCATCGGCAGGTGGACTCTCAACCACAGCGCCACCAGAGAAGCCCTCTTGCACATTTTTGACACAATGTTTTCCATTTAACTATTTTCTTTGGTTACATGTCCTGTATTGGAAGGAGACCAAAGGAGGGGAGAGTCAAGTGGTACCTCAAACCTGTTACTGCCTGGATAATACTCTAAGATCTGTATTAATGGCAGTGATCATAGAGTTTGCTCTGAGAAAGAGCAGGAAGAGGCAGGCAGTCAGAGCTTCAGCTCCAGAAACTGCCATGGTTTTAGCAGGCTGTGTTAGCAACAAAGTTCACTAACAAGCCACAAGATACAAACAACACTTAATTTCATGAAGTCATAGGTTACAGAATTGTATTTCAAGAGTACACCCAGATTCAGATCATCCTGGCAGGTATAGTACTTTATGGGCAAGTTAAAGAAATCTTTGAGTTTACCAGAAAAAATTAATAGGAAAGAACTTATGTAAACCACTAGAATTCTTACTAGTAAAATAAGATGTAGTCATTTAGAGAATTTTTCTCAAATTACCCTACTCTGTGTTTGTGATTTATTTTCCCTAAGGATATTACAATAAAAATTAGAACACAAGAGTAACAATAGAACATTTTCCTAAAGATTATTTTATTCAACATTTGATACACCTAACTTTCTGAATGAAAGAGGAGAGGTAATATTCTGTTAATATAAAGGCTATTTATTTAATAAGTGACTTATCTAGAAGAACCACATCCCATAGTTTCCCTTTTCCTTATACTATGTTGACCATGAATGATTCCAAGTCGCTTTTTAATTCTTACATTTAAAATTCTGGAGGTCTGCATATAGTTATAGCTGAATGCAGGCCTTGAAGTTTTAATCAGGTATCCCATTCTCATCATTCCCTCATTATACTGTAATTTGTTGTACATTGGGAAAACTGGCAGAGATGTCACATTACATGATTTCTAAATATCTTTCAGTGGGTGGATTATAATTTACAGAATGATAGCAGAATATGTGCACATGAGAACTTTGCCCAAGGCAGTTCAACTTGCCCACTGTCACTGCTAACAAGCAGGTAGTAGCAGAAGGTGGTTGGGACATAGCTCTAGTCCTAAACTCTGATTGAGGGGCAGAGAGTGCCTGATTCAGCTTCTTCTGAAGTCCAGCCTTGGACTTCTTAACATACAATTCCTAACAGCCAGAAGGAAAGTGTACATTTAAAACATTGGACAGATCGGAACCAAGATGGCGGAGTAGAAGGACGTGCTCTCACTCCCTCTTACGAGAACACCAGAATCACAACTAGCTGCTGGACAATCAACGACAGCAAGACACTGGAACTCACCAAAAAAGATACCCCACATCCAAAGACAAAGGAGAAGCCACAATGAGACGGTAGGAGGGGTGCAATCACAGTAAAATCAGATGCCGTAACTGCTGGGTGGGTGACTCACAGACTGGAGAACACTTATACCATGGAAGTCCACCCACTGGAGTGAAGGTTCTGAGCCCCACGTCAGGCTTCCCAACCTGGGGGTCCGGCAACGGGAGGAGGAATTCCTAGACAATCAGACTTTGAAGCCTAGTGGGATCTGATTGCAGGAATTTGGCAGGACTGGGGGATACAGAGACTCCACTCTTGGAGGGCACACACAAAGTAGTGTGCACTTCGGGACCCAGGAGAAGGAGCAGTGACCCCAGGGGAGACTGAACCAGACCTACCTGCTAGCGTTGGAGGGTCTCCTGCAGAGGTGGGGGGTGGCTGTGGCTCTCTGTGGGGACAAGGACACTGGCAGCAGAAGTACTGGGAAGTACTCCTTGGCTGGCGTGAGCCCTCTCAGAGTCTGCCATTAGCCCCACAAAAGAGCCCAGTTAGGCTCCAGTGTTGGGTTGCCGAAGGCCAAACAACCGACAGGGAGAGTACCCAGCCACACCCATCAGCAGTAAAACGGATTAAAGTTTTACTGAGCTCTGCCCACCAGAGCAACAGTCAGCTCTACCCACAACCAGTGCCTCCCATCAGGAAACTTGCATAAGACTCCTAGATAGCCTCACCTACCAGAGGGGACACAGCAGAAGCAAGAAGAACTACAAGCCTGCAGCCTGTGGAACAAAAATCGTATTCACAGAAATACAGACAAGATGAAAAGGCAGAGGGCTATGTACTAGAGGAAGGAACAAGATAAAACCCCAGAAAAATAACTAAATGAAGTGAAGATAGGCAAACTTCCAGAAAAAGAATTCAGAATAATGACAGTGAAGATAATCGAGGACCTTGGAAAAAGAATGGAGGCAAAGATGAGAGGATGCAAGAAATGTTTAACAAAGACTTAGAAGAATCAAAGAACAAACAAACAGAGATGAACAACACAATAACTGAAATGAAAACTATACTAGAAGGAATCAATAGCAGAATAACTGAGGCAGAAGAACGGATAAGTGACCTGGAAGACAGAATGGTGGAATTCACTGCTGCAGAAGAGAATAAACTAAAAAGAATGAAAATAAATGAAAACAGCCTAAGAGACCTCTGGGACAATATTAAACGGAACAACATTCGCATTATATGGGTCCCAAAAGGAGAAGAGAGAGAGAAGGACCAGAGAAAACATTTGAAGACATTATAATTGAAAACTTCCCTAACATGGGAAAGGAAATAATCACTCAAGTCCAGGAAATGCAGAGAGTCCCATACAAGATAAACCCAAGGAGAAACACGCCAAGACACATAGTAATCAAACTGGAAAAAATTAAAGACAATAAACATTATTGAAAGCAGGAAGGGAAAAATGAGAAATAACATACAAAGGAACTCCCATAAGGTTAACAGCTGATTTCTCAGCAGAAACTCTACAAGCCAGAAGAGAGTGGCATGATATACTTAAAGGGATCAAAGGAAAGAACCTACATTCAAGATTACTCTAACAGGCAAGGAACTCATTCAGATTTGATGGAGAAATCAAAAGCTTTACAGACAAGCAACAGCTAAGAGAATTCAGCACCACAAAACCAGCACTACAACAATGATAAAGGAACTTCTCTAAGTGGGAAACACAAGAGAAGAAAAGGACCTACAAAAACAAACCCAAAACAATTAAGAAAATACTCATAGGAACATACATATCGACAATTACCTTAAACGTGAATGGATTAAATGCTACAACCAAAAGACACAGGCTTGCTGAATGGATACAAAAACAAGACCCATAAATATGCTGTCTACAAGAGACCCACTTCAGACCTAGGGACACATACAGAGTGAAAGTGAGGGGATGGAAAAAGATATTTGATGAAAATGGAAACCAAAAGAAAGCTGGAGTAGCAATACTCATATCACAGAAAATAGACTTTAAAATAAAGAATGTTACGAGAGACAAAGAAGGACACTACATAATGATTAAGGGATCAATCAAAGAAGAAGATATTACAATTGTAAGTATATATGCAACCAACATAGGAGCATGACAATACATAAGGCAACTGCTAACAGCTCTAAAAGAGTAAATTGACAGTAACACAATAATAGTGGGGGACTTTAACACCTCACTTACATCAATGGACAGATCATCCAAAACGAAAATATAAAAGGAAACAGAAGCTTTAAATGATACAATAGCCCATATAGATTTAATTGATATTTTTTTTTTTTTTTTTTTTTTTTTTTTTTTTTATGCGTTACGCGGGCCTCTCACTGTCGTGGCCTCTCCCGTTGCGGAGGACAGGCTCCGGACGCGCAGGCTCAGCGGCCATGGCTCACGGGCCCAGCCGCTCCGCGGCATGTGGGATCCTCCCAGACCGGGGCACGAACCCGCGTCCCCTGCATCGGCAGGCGGACTCTCAACCACTGCGCCACCAGGGAAGCCCTTAATTGATATTTATAACATTCCATCCAAAAACAGAAGATTGGAGTTTCTTCTCAAGTGCGCACAGAACATTCTCCAGGATAGATCATATCTTGGGTCACAAAATCAAGCCTCAGTAAATGTAAGAAAACTGAATTCCTATCAAGCATCTTTTCTGACCACAATGCTATGAGATTAGAAATGAATTACAGGGAAAAAACCGTAAGAAACACAAACATATGTAGACTAAACAATACGTTACTAAATAACCAAGAGATCACTGAAGAAATCAAAGGGGAAATCAAAAAATACATACAGACAAATGACAATGAAAACACAATGATCCAAAACCTATGGGATGCAGCAAAAGCTGGAAGAGGGAAGTTTATAGCTATACAAGCCTACATCAAGAAACAAGAAAAATCTCAAATAAAAATATCTAACATTACACCTAAAGAAACTAGAGAAAGAAGAACACACAAAACTCAAAGTTAGAAGAAGGGAAGAAATCATAAAGATCAGAGCAGAAATAAATGAAACAGAAACTAAGAAAACAATAGCAGAGATCAATAAAACTAAAAGCTGTTTCTTTGAGAAGATAAACAAAATTGATAAACCATCAGCCAGACTCATCGAGAAAAAGAGGGAGAGGACTCAAATCAACAAAATTAGAAATGAAAAACAAGTTACAACAGACACTGCAAAAATACAAAGCATCCTAAGAGCCTACTACAAGCAACACGATGCCAATAAAATGGACAACCTGGAAGAAATGGACAAATTCTTAGAGAGGTTTAATCTTCCAAGACTGAACCAGAAAGAGATAGAAAATGTGAACAGACAATTCACAAGTAATGAAATTGAAACTGTGATTAAAAATCTTCCAACAAACAGAAGTCCAGGACCACATGGCTTCACAGGTGAATTCTATCAAATATTTAGAGAAGAGCTAACACCCATCCTTCTCAAACTCGTCCAAAAAATTGTGGAGGAAGGAACACTCCCAAACTCATTCTATGAGGCCACCATCACCCTGATACCCAAACCAGACAAAGATACTACAAAAAAAGAAAATTACAGACCAATATCACTGATGAATATAGTTGCAAGAATCCTCAACAAAACACTAGCAAACAGAAACCAACAACACATTAAAAGGATCATACAGCATGATCAAGTGGGATTCATGCTAGGGATGCAAGTATTCTTCAATATACACAAATCAATCAATGTGAGACACCATATTAACAAGTTGAAGAATATAAACCATATGATCATCTCAATAGATGCAGAAAAAGCTTTTGACAAAATTCAACACACGTTTATGATTAAAACTCTCCAGAAAGTGGGCATAGAGGGAAAATACCTCAACATAATAAAGGCCATATACGACAAACCACAGCAAACATCATTCTCAACGGTGAAAAACTGAAAGCATTTCCTCTAAGATCAGGAAAAAGACAAGGATGTCCATTCTCACAACTATTATTCAACATAGTTTTGGAAGTCCTAGTGATGGCAATCAGAGAAGAAAAAGAAATAAAAGGATTAAATAACAGAATAGAAGAAGTAAAACTGTCACTGTTTGCAGATGACATGCTACTACATATAGAGAACCCTCAATATGCCACCAGAAAACTACTAGAGCTAATCAATGAATCTGGTAAAGTTGCAGGATACAAAATTAATGCACAGAAATCTCTTGCATTCCTATACACTAATGATGAAAAATCTGAAAGAGAAATTAAGGAAACACTCCCATTTACCCTTGTAACAAAAAGAATTAAATACCTAGGAATAAAACTACCTAGGGAGACATTAGACCTGTATGCAGAAAACTATAAGACACTGATGAAAGAAATTAAAGATGATAACAACAGATGGAGAGATATACCATGTTCTTGGATTGGAAGAACCAATATTGTGAAAATGACTATACTACCCAAAGCAATCTACAGATTCAATGCAATCTCTATCAAATTACCAGTGGCATTTTTTACAGAACTAGAACAAAAAATCTTAAAATTTGTATGGGGACAGAAAAGACCCCGAATAGCCAAAGCAGTCTTGAGGGAAAAAAATGGAGCTGGAGGAATCAGACTCCCTGACTTCAGACTATACTATAGAGCTACAGTAATCAAGACAATATGGTACTGGCAAAAAACAGAGACATAGATCAATGGAACAAGATAGAAAGCCCAGAGATACACTCATGCACCTATGGTCAACTAATCTATGAAAAAGGAGGCAAGAATATACAATGGAGAAAAGACAGCCTCTTTAATAAGTGGTGCAGGGAAAACTGGACAGCTACATGTAAAAGAATGAAATTAGAATACTCCCTAACACCATACACAAAAATAAACTCAAAAGGGATTAGAGACCTAAACGTAAGACTGGATACTATAAAACTCTCAGAGGAAAACATAGGAAGAACACTCTTTGACATAAATCACAGCAAGATCTTTTTTGATCCACCTCCTAGAGTAATGGAAATAAAAACAAAAATAAACAAATAGGACCTAATGAAACTTCAAAGCTTTTGCACAGCAAAGGAAACCATAAAGAAGACGAAAAGACAACCGTCAGAATGGGAGAAAATATTTGCAAGCGAATCAATGGACAAAGGATTAATCTCCAAAATATATAAACAGCTCATGCCGCTCAATATTAAAAAAACAAAGAACCCAATCCAACAATGGGCAGAAGACCTAAATAGACATTTCTCCAAAGAAGACATACAGATGGCCAAGAAGCACATGAAAAGCTGCTCAACATCACTAATTATTAGAGAAATGCAAGTCAAGACTACAATGAGGTGTCCCCTCACACCAGTTAGAATGGGCATCATCAGAAAATCTACAAACAACAAATGCTGGAGAGGGTGTGGAGAAAAGGGAACCCTCTTGCACTGTTGGTGGGAATGTAAATTGATACAGCCACTATGGAGAACAGTATGGAGGTTCCTTGAAAAACTAAGAATAGAATTACCATATGATCCAGCAATCCCACTACTGGGCATATACCCAGAGAAAACCATAATTCAAAAATACACATGCACCCAATGTTCATTGCAGCACTATTTACAACAGCCAGGTCATGGAAGCCACCTAAATGCCCATCGACAGACGAATGCATAAAGAAGATGTGGTACATATATACAATGGAATATTACTCAGCCATAAAAAGGAACGATATTGGGTCACTTGTTGAGATGTGGATGGATCTAAAGACTGTCATACAGAATGAAGTAAGTCAGAAAGAGAAAAACAAATATCGTATGTTAACGCATATACATGGAACCTAGAAAATTGTTACAGATGAACTGGTTTGCAGGGCAGAAATTGAGAAATAGATGTAGAGAACAAATGTAAGGACACCAAGGCGGGGAAGCTGCGGGGTGGTGGGAGTGCTGGTGTGATGAATTGGGTGATTGGAATTGACATGTATACACTGATGTGTATCAAATTGATGACTAATAAGAATCTGCTCTATAAAAAAATAAGTAAAATAAAATTCAAAAAAAAAAGAACTTTGCCCATAGTTGAGCTAGAAATCTGTGGCAAAGATTTTTATTTATAAAAGCTGGTTGTCAGTTTATTCAGATTTTATAGAGGAGAAATAAACAATATATTATAGTGTTGGAGATGCTATATATTTGAGTTGGACAAATATTCATTTAAATTCCATTCTGCTTTCTAGTGGCTGTTTGACACTGAGCAAGTTTCTTAATCTCTCTGAACCTTTTTTCTTTTTATATATAGTTTAAATAACAGCTCAGTGGGTGAATTTAAGTACAAAATGAGATGCTTTATGTAAATAATTTAGAATAATGCCTTTTTAAATATTCAAAGTAGTTTTATTATAATATTACATATAGTTATAATTGCATTAATGTAATAACTAAGTTGTATGATTATATCAACACATCTTTATTTATTGCTAAAATGTGTCAAGCACTGTACTAAGTTGTGGGAATTTGAAAATAAGCAAATACTTTGTTTATAAGCCTGTGTGGGGGGGTAAATATCAATCAAATAATCATACAAAGTAATGTAAAAAATTACAGTTGTGATTAGTGTTAAGGAGAAATACATCATGTTAAGGAACTGAGTCTTTATACTAAAGTTAAAATTAAATTAGCTTTAAAACAGTTTTATAAGGCTTATTAAGGATCTTAATAATTTTCCTAAAAGCAAGAGAAGTCAATAATGTGTTTAAAATAAAGTGTTAATATGATCAAATATTTGTGTCAGAAAGTTGTCCTGATCACAGCCTGAGAAAACAGCTAAAAAGAGTCTAAGAATGGATGAGAAGAGGCCAATTATCAAATGATTGCAATACATCAGCCTACAGATGGTGGTAGATTTTGGTTGTGGATATTGATAGGAGTTAAAGATTTTAGAAAAATTTATGATGTAAATTGAGTGAACTTGGTAATAAATGAATAAGGATGATGAAAAGGAGATGTTAATGCTGACACCTAGCTTACTGACATGCCTAATGAGGTGGATGGTGTTGCCACTGCAATAGCATTGATAGTAATTAATAATGAAAATGATGTATCTGGAAAATAGCTTAACTTAAGGGCTGAGCAATCACTTTTGAGGTTAAACATGTCCTCCAGAAATGTAACTCATGGTTCCAAATGAGTTAGAACAGAAAACAGTTGAACGCTGAGGAGATAAGAAAAATGTCATCGTTTCCAATACATTCTGATTTTGAAAATCACAAAGGTCAAAAATCTATGGGTAGTAGCTCTACTTCTGTTCAAGATGGAGTAACAAGGATCAGATTTACCTTCCTGCTTAAACAACAAAAGAACAGATAACATGAAACAATGGTTTTAAAGTCACTGGACTTTAAGTATGTTTAGTGACCCCTGTGTGATGAGAAAATAAGATGAGCTCTGTGAACATTAAAACTTACAGATGTAGATGGTTTACAGGTGTGGTCCAAAGAGCAAGAAATCAGACAGACTCCAATGTATTCCCTGAATTATAGAGACAAAGCTGAGATTACAGAAAGAATAAGATAGCTATTGTCCACAGGAAAGACTACAGATAGAAGGGAAGAGCACAGAGAGAAAATTTCAGGAATCTGGAGAGTTTCCCCTTTGAGTATTTATACGGTACTGTAGTCTATTAAGTGAGTAATAGCATTATGTCTAAAAAAGCAATGTATATACCTTAATTAAAAAGTACTTTATTCCTAAAAAATGTTAACCATCAACTCAGCCTTCTGTGAGTTGTAATCTTTTTGCAATAGTAACATCAAAGATCACTGATCACAGATCACCGTAACAAATACAATAACAATAAAAGTTTAAAATATTGTGAGAATTACCAAAATGTGACACTGAGGCTCGAAGTGAGAAAATTCTGTTGGAAAAATGGTGCTGATAGACTTGCTTGATGCAGGGTTGCCACAAAGTTTCAATTTGTAAAAAACCCAACTGTGAAGTGCAATAAAGCAAAGCACAATAGGACAAAGTATGCCTGTATACATAAAGATTTTATATATTTGTATATACATATTTTCCTATATATATAAAATCTCTCTTGTATATATATATATATATATATATATATATATATATATCCTCTGAAGAAACCTCTAAAATAACAAAACAGTATAATTAGTAAGTCAAAAAAAGGAAATAAAATGGAATAACAAATTAATTCAAAAAATAGAGAAAAGGATGAAAAAGTAAAAATAGATTGGAAATGTAGTAAACAAGATGTAGAGAGTACATTTAAAATTAACCACATAAATAATAACCAAAAAGTAAAATGCAAATGGTCTAAACACACCAATTATGAGGGAGAGATTTTCAGACTGGACAATAAACCAGGACTCAACTATATGCTGCCTAAATGAAACATGCTTTAGATACTAACCCCTTACCATATATACAATTATAAATATTTTCTTCCATTTTATAGTTTTTTTCACTCTGTATATGGTTTCCTTGTTATGCAGAGCTTTTTAGTTTGATGTAGTCTAACTTGTCCATTTTTGCTGTTGCTGCTTATGCTTTTGTTGTAATATTTAAGAAGTCCCTGTTAACACCAATGTCATGAAAATTTTCTGTTTTCTGTAAAAGTTTTATAGTTTCATATCTTATGTTTAAATCTTTAATGTATTTTCAGTTGATATCTGTGTACTGTGTAAGATAAGGATCCAATTTCATTATTTTGTATGCAGATGTCAACTTTCTTTTGACATGCAGATGTCATTTGTTAAAGAGACTATTCTTTCCCCGTTGTGTATTATTGAAACCTTTGTCAAAGATCAATTGAACATATATGTATGAGTTTATTTCTTGGATTCTTATCCTGTTCCTTTGTTCTATATGGCTGTTTTTATGCGAGTACCATACTGTCTTAATTACTGTGGATTTGTAATATATTTTGCAGTCAAGATCAGGAAGTGTAATGCCTCTAGCTTTGCTCTTCTGTTTCAAGACTGCATTGACTATTCAGGGTCTTTCATGGTTCCATATGCATTTCAGGATTATTTTTACTATTTATGTGAAAAAAATTCAGATAGCAGAAAATATTTGCAAACCACATAACTGAAACGGGATTAATATCCAAAATATATAAGGAACTAAAGCTACTCAATAGCAAAAAATATAAATGATCCAATTAAAACTGGACAAAGGGCTTGAATATACATTTCTCCAAAGAAGACATACAAGTGGCCAACAGGTATATGAAAAGATGACCAACATTGCTACTCATCAGGAAAATTCAAATCTAAACCACAAAGAGATAACACCTCACACTGGTTAGGATGGCCATTATCCAAAGAACAAAAGATAATAAGTTCTTGTAGAGGATGTGGAGAAATCAGAGCCCTTGTACACTATTGGTGGGAATATAAAATGGTGTGGCTGCTACAGAGAACAGTATGAAAATTCCTCAAAAGATTAAAAATAGGATGAATACATGATCCAGCAATTCTACTTCTGGGTATATATTCAAAAAACTGAAATAATGATTTGAAGAGATAGCTGCATTCCCATGAATATTGCAGCATTACTCATATTAGCCAAGATGTGGAAGCAACATAAATTTCCATGAATGAATGATGGATAAAGAAAATATGGTATATACATATAATGGAATATTATTATTTAGTCTTTAAAAAGAAGGAAATCCTGCCATATGGGGCAACATGGATGAGCTTGGAGGACATTATGTTAAGTGCAATAAGCCAGTCACGGAAGGACAAACACTGCATGATTCCACTTATATAAGGTATATAAATTAGTCAAACTCATAAGAACAGAGAGTAGAATGGTGGTTTCCAGGGGCTGAGGGAGAAAGAAATGAGAGGTGCTATTCAGTTACACAAGATGAATAAGAACTAGAGCTCTGCTATACAACATTATACCTATAGGTAACAATACTGTATTGTGCACTTAAAAATTGTTAAGATTGTTGATCTCATGTTGTGTTCTTACCACAATAAAAATAGAATAAATTAAATGAAATACACTCTAAATATAAAGACTCAAATAGATTAAATAGAGAAAATATACTAACACTGGTCAAAAGAAAGCAGGAATAGCTATGTTAATGTAAGACAAACTTCATTTCAGAGCAAAGAATATTATTGAGGTTAAAGAAGACTCCTTCATAGCAATAACTCTGCCAATTTATCAAGAATACAACAATTATTAAGTGTTTGTGCACCTAACAGCAGAGCTTCAAAATATATAAAGCAAAAACTGATATAACTGCAAGGAGAAATATATAAATCAAAATATAGAAGCAGATATTTCAATACCCCTTTCTCAATTATTTATGGGAGAAGAGATAGAAAACAAATAAGGTTATGAGTTCAACATTATCAAACTTCACTCTTGACATTTATACAACACTTTATCCTACAATGGAATACACATGCTTGCCAAATATACATGCAATATTTATTAAGATGGACCATATTCTGGGTCATAAAATACGTCTCAATAGACTTTAGAAAAATTAATCCCCATAGGGTATACTCTCTGACAACACTGGAATTAAATCAGTTATTAATACTAGGGAAATTATTTTTAAAATCTCCAAATAATTAGAAACCAGATACAACACTTAAAATAACCCATTATTCAAGAATAAAAGGAAAATTGACAAATATTTTGAACTGAATGAAAATGAGAATACAACATATTCAAATTCATAAAACATTGTTAAAAAGCAGTATATAGAAGGAAATTGATGATACTGAAATATAATAGAACTGTATTAGAAAATAATAGAGGTATCCATAATGAAGGTCTTAGGTTCCTCTTTAAGAAACTATAAAAAGAATAGCAAATTAAATGCAAAATGAATAAAAGAAAGGAAACCATAAAGGTAAGCATGAATATCAACTAAATTTATACAAGAAAAAAAGTAGATAAAATCAATGAAACCAAAAGCTTAATCATTAAGAAGATCAATAAACTGACAAATTTATTGGCAGATTGAGCAGGGAAAAGAGGGAGAATACACAAATTACAAATATCAGGATTTAGAGAATTGACATCACTGTAAATTCTATAAATATTATAGTGACAATAGATTCAACAGCTTAACAGAAATGGGCAAAATCCTTGAAATGCACATCTTAATCAGGAAGAAAGAAAGAAACTGAATAGAACAGCATGTAAAAGAAAATAGAAATTATAGCTAAAAACCTCCCCACAAAGAAAACCAGGCTGGAATGGATTCACTAGCTAATTCTAGTAAACATTTATAGGAAAAAATAATACTTTTTCTACACAAATTCTCCCATAAAATTGACAAGGAAAGAATATATTGCAACTCATTTTATAAAGAGAGCATTCCTCTGATATAAAAATGACAAAAAATTACATTATTACAAGAAAGAACCTACAGAGTAATATCTTTTGTCAAAGTGGATGTAAAAATCCTAAACAAAACTTTAGCACATCAAACCCAAAATGTATAAAAGACTAATTCACAATGACCAGATAAAGTCAGTCCCAGGAATGCAAGATTGGATTAGTATTCAAATATCAATAAATGTAATTCACCATGTAAACAAAATAATAAAGAAAAACCACATGATCATCTCAATCGACAAAGGAAAAACATTTGGCAAAATCTCATATTTGATTTCTTTCCACAAATGTTTTGGATTAATTAGATATTCATATTAAAAAATGAACTTTGATCCATACTTTATTCCATATTGAAAATTTAACAGAAGTAGATTACTGATATAAATGTAAAATCTATAACTATAATATTTCTACCAAAAAACCATAGGACAAAACATTTGTGATTTTGTCAAAGATTTCCTTTAAAGAATGAAAAGATCAATTTAACCTCTCTAAAATTAAAGAAAAATCTGCTTTTTTAGAAACATGTTTAAGGTAATGAAAGACAAGCCACAGACTAGGAGAAAATATTTGCAAATCATGTAATTGAGTGGCCACAATATATATTTAAAAAAAACTCTCAAAAATCCATTTTTTAAAATGCCAATTTAAAAAAAAGGACAAAAGTTTTGAAAAGCTATTTAATCAAAGAAGATACATAATGGAGATGTTCATCATCATTTATCAGTAATTGGGGAACTAAAATTAAAACCACAATAACACACAGCTACACATATATTAGGATGGCTAAACATTAGAAACATTGATCATGTCAAGTGCTGGAAGAACTGTTTATACTAGCCCAAACTGGAAACAACCAGCATATCCAATAACAAGTGAATGGATAAATTAACTGTAGTATATCCATACAATGGAAAACTACGTAGAAACAAAAAGGTATGAGTTACTGAAACACTCTACAACATGAATGATTCTCTAAATAATTCTGTTAAGAATAAAACCAGATGCCCTCCACCTGCTTCACTGGGTGGGGTGTTGTGCTTAGGACCTCTCTTCAGAGAGGGAGACCTTCAAGATGGTGGAGGAGCAAGACATGGAGATCACCTTCCTCCCCACAAATACATCAGAAATACATCTACACGTGGAACAGCTCCTACAGAACACCTACTGAATGCTGGCAGAAGACCTCAGGCTTCCCAAAAGGCAAGAAACTCCCCATATAACTGGGCAGGGGTAAAGAAAAAAGAAAAAACAGAGACAAAACAATAGGGACAGGACATGCCCCAGTGGGAGGGAGCTGAGAAGGAGGAAAACTTTCCACACACTAGGAAGCCCCTTCACTGGCAGAGATGGGGGCGTGGTGGGGGAGAAGCTTTGGAGCCACGAAGGACAGTGCAGCAATAGTGGTGCAGAGGGCAAAGCAGAGAGACTCCTGCACAGAGGATCGGTGCTGACCAAAACTCACCAGCCTGAGAGACTTGTCTGCCCACCTGTTGGGGCAGGTGGGAGCTGGGATCTGAGGCTCGGGCTTCAGAGGTCAGATCCCAGGGAGAGGACGGCATTGGCTACGTGAACACAGCCTGAAGGTGGCTAGGGTGCCACAGCTAGCTAGGAGGGAGTCCAGGAAAAAGTATGGAGCTGCCTGAGAGGCAAGACCATTGTTTCAGGAAGCGCGAGGAGAGGGAATTCAGAGCACCGCCTAAATGAGCCCCAGAGACGGGCACAAGACACAGCTATCAGTGTGGACACCAGAGATGGGCATGAGATGCTAAGGTTGCTGCTGCAGCCACCAAGAAGCCTGTGTGCAAGCACAGTCACTATCCACAACTCCCTTCCCGAGAGCCTGTGCAGCCTGCCACTGCCAGGGTCCTGTGATCCAGGGACAACTTCCCTGGGAGAACACATGGCATTCCTCATGCTGGTACATCACCCCAGCCTCTGCTGCCACAGGCTCGCCTTGCATTCTGTACCCCTCCCTCCCCCTGGCCAGAGTGAGCCAGAGCCACCTAATCAGCTGCTCCTTTAACCTCATGCTTTCTGGGCAGGAATAGATGACCTCAGGTGACCTACACGCAGAGGAGGGGCCAAATCCAGAGCTGAACTCCAGGAGCTGTGCGAACAAAGAAAAAGGGAAATTACTTGCAGCAGCCTCAGGAGCAGCAGATTAAATCTTCACAATCAACTTGATGCACCCTGCATCCGTGGAATACTTAAATAGACAATGAATCATCCCCAAACTGAGGTGGTGGACATTGGGAGCAACTGCAGACTTCGGGCTTGCTGTATGCAACTGACTGGATTCTGGTTTTAGGTTTATATTAGTTTAGTATTTAGAGTTTATTATCACTCATTGATTTGATTATTGATTTGGTTGTGCTCTTCCTTTTTTTTCATCTTTTTATATATAGATATATATATATTTTTTCCTTTTTCTCGTTTTGTGAGTGTGTATGTGTATGCTTCTTTGTGTGATTTTGTCTGAAGAGCTTTGTTTTATCATTCGTCCTAGGGTTCTGTCTGTCCATTTTTTGTTTTAGTATAGTTTTTAGCTCTTGTTATCATTGGTGGATTTGTTTTTTGGTTTGGCTGCTCTCTTCTTTCTTACCTTGGTTTTCTTTTTATTACTTTTTAGTTTTTTAATAATTAAAAAATTTTTTAAATTTAATAACTTTCTCTCTCTCTCTCTTTCTTCCTTCTTTCCTTCCTTTCTTTCCTTTCTTTCTTTCCCTTTCTTTCTCTCTTTCCTTCTTTCTGTTTTTCTCCCTTTTCTTCTGAGCCCTGTGGCTACCAGGGTCTTGATACTCTGGTCGGGTGTCAGGCCTGTGCCTCTGAGGTGGGAGACCCGAGTTCAGGACATTGGTCCACCAGAGACCTCTCAGATACACATAATATAAACAGCGAAAGCTCTCCCAGAGATTTCCATCTCAACGCTAAGACCCAGCCCCAATCAACAACCAGCAAGCTACAATGCTGGACACCATACGCCAAACAACCAGCAAGACAGGAAAACAGCCCCACCCATTAGCAGAGAGGATGCCTAAAATCAAATAAGGTCACAGAAACCCCGAAACACACCACTGGATGCAGTCCTGCCCACCAGAAAACAAGATTCAGCCTAATCCACCAGAACACAGGCACTAGTCCCCTCCAGAAGGAAGCCTATACAACCTACTGAAACAACTTAGCCAATGGAAGCAGACACCAAAAACAATGGGAACTACAAACCAGCACGCTGTGAAAAAGAGACGCCAAACACAGTAAGCTAAGCAAAATGAGAAGACACAGAAACACACAGCAGATAAAGGAGCAAGGTAAAAACCCACCAGACCAAACAAATGAAGAGGAACTAGGAAGTCTACCTGAAAAAAAATTCAGAGCAATGATAGTAAAGATATCCAAAATCTTGGAAATAGAATGGAGAAAATACAAGAAACATTTAATAAGGACTTAGAAGAAATAAAGAGCAAAGAAACAATGATGAACAATACATTAAATGAAATTAAAAATTCTCTAGAAGGAATCAACAGCAGAATAACTCAGGGAGAAAAACGGATAAGTGACCTGGAAGATAAAATAGTGGAAATAACTACTTCAGCGCAGAATAAAGAAAAAAGAATGAAAAGAATTGAGGACAGTCTTACAGACCTCTGGGACAACATTAAAGTCACGACCATTCGAATTATAGGGGTCCCAAAAGAAGAAGAGAAAAAGAAAGGGACTGAGAAAATATTTGAAGAGATTATAGTTGAAAACTCCCCTAATATGGGAAAGGAAATAGTCAATCCAAGTCCAGGAAGTGCAGAGAGTCCCATAGAGGAAAATCCAGGGAGAAACATGCCAAGACACATACTAATCAAACTATCAAAAATTAAATACAAAGAAAAAATGTTAGAAGCAGCAAGGGAAAAACAACAAATAACACACAAGGGAATCCCCATAAGGTTAACAGTTGATCTTTCAGAAGAAACTCTGCAAGCCAGAAGGGAGTGGCAAGACATACTTAAAGTGATGAAAGGGAAAAATCTACAACAAAGGTTACTCTACCCAGCAAGGATCTCATTCAGATTCAATGGAGAAATTAAAACATTTACAGACAAGCAAAAGCTAAGAGAATTCAGCACCACCAAACAAGCTTCACAACAAATGCTAAGGGAACTTTTCTAGGCAGGAAACACAAGAGAAGGAAAAGACCTATAATAACAAACCAAAAACAATTAAGAAAATGGTAATAGGAACATATATACCAATAACTACCTTAAATATAAATGGATTGAATGCTCCAACCAAAAGACATAGACTGTCTGAATGGATACAAAAACAAGATCCATATATATGCTGTCTACAAGAGACCCACTTCAGACCAAGAAACACATACAGGCTGAAAGTGAGGGGATGGAAAAAGATATTCCCTGCAAACAGAAATAAAAAGAAAGCTGGAGTAGCAATTCTCATATCAGACAATATAGACTTTAAAATAAAGACAATTACAAGACACAAAGAAGGACACTACATAATGATCAAGGGATCAATCCAAGAAGAAGACATAACAATTGTAAATATTTAGGCACCCAACACAGGAGCACATCAATACATAAGGCAAATGCTAACAGCCATAAAAGGGGAAATCAACAGTAACACAATCATAGCAGGGGTGTTTAACACCCCACTTTCATGAATGGACAGATCATCCAAAATGAAAATAAATAAGGAAACACAAGCTTAAATCCATACATTAAACAAGATGGATTAAATCGATATTATAGGACATTCCATCCAAAAACAACAGAATATACTTTCTTCCCAAGTGCTCACGGAACATTCTCAGAATAGGTATCTTGGGGCACAGATCAAGCACTGATAAATTTAAGAAAATTGAAATTGTATCAAGTATATTTTCTGACCACAATGCTATGAGACTAGATATCAACTACAGGGAAAAAACCTGTAAAAAACTAGAAAAACATGGAGGCTAAAAATACAGTATTTAATAACCAAGAGATCACTGAAGAAATCAAAGAGGTAATCAACAAATACCTAGAAACAAATGACAATGAAAACACGATGACACAAAACCTATGGGATGCAGCAAAAGCAGTTCTAAGAGGGAAGTCTCTAGCAATACAATCCTACCTCAAGAAACAAGAAACATCTCAAATAAACTACTTAACCTTACACTTAAAGCAATTAGAGAAAGAAGAACAAAAAACCCCAAGGTTAGCAGAAGGAAAGAAATCATAAAGATCATAGGAGAAATAAGTGAAAAAGAAATGAAGGAAATGATAGCAAAGATCAATAAAACTAAAAGCTGGTTCTTTGAGAAGATAAACAAAATTGATAAACCATTAGCCAGGCTCACCAAGAAAAAATGGGAGAAGACTCAAATCAGTAGAATTAGAAATGAAAAAGGAGAAGTAACAACTGACACCACAGAAATACAAAGCATCCTAAGAGACTACTACAAGCAACTCTATGCCAATAAAATGGACAACCTGCAAGAAATGGACAAATTCTTAGAAAAGCACAACTTTCCAAGCCTGAACCAGAAAGAAATAGAAAATATAAACAGATCAATCACAAGCACTGAAATTGAGACTGTGATTAAAAACCTTCCAACAAACAAAACCCCAGGACCAGATGGCTTCACAGGCAAATTCTATCAAACATTTAGAGAAGAACAAACACCTATCCTTCTCAAAGTCTTCCAAAATATAGCAGAGCAAGGAACAATCCCAAAATCATTCTCAAGGCAACTGTCACCCTGATACCAAAACCAGACAAAGATGTCACAAAGAAAGAAAACTACAGGCCAATATCACTGATGAACAGAGATGGAGAAATCCTCAACAAAATAACAGCAAACAGAATCCAAGAGCACATTGAAAGAATCATACATTATGATCAAGTGGGGTTTATCCCAGGAATGCAAGGATTCTTCAATATACACAAATCAATCAATGTGATAAGCCATATTAACCAACTGAAGGAGAAAAACCATATGATCATCTCAACACCACAGGAAAAAGCTTCAACAAATTTCAACACCTATTTATGATAAAAACACTCCAGAAAGTAGGCATAGAGGGAACTTTCCTCAACATAATAAAGGCCATATATGACAAACCCACAGCCAACATCATTCTCAATGGTGGAAAACAGAAACCATTTCCTCTAAGATCAGGAACAGACAAGGTTGCCCACTCTCACCACTATTATTCAACATAGTTTTGGAAGTTTTAGCCACAGCAATCAGAGAAGAAAAAGAAATGAAAGGAAGCCAAATTGGAAGAGAAGAAGTAAAACTGTCACTGTTTGCAGATGACATGATACTGTATACAGAGAATCCTAAAGATGCTACCAGAAAACTACTAGAGCTAATCAATGAATTTGGTAAAGTAGCAGATACAAAATTAATGCACAGAAACCTCTTGCATTCCTATACACTAATGATGAAAAATCTGAAAGAGAAATTAAGGAAATACTCCCATTTACCATTACAATAAAAAAAATAATATACCTAGGAATAAAACTGCCTAAAGAGACAAAAGATCTGTTTGCAGAAATCTATAAGGCACTGGTGAAAGAAATCAATGATGTTACAAACAGATGTAGAGATATACCATGTTCTTGGATTGGAAGAATCAACTTTGTGAAAATGACTCTACTACCCAAAGCAATCTACAGATTCAATGCAATCCCTACCAAACGACCAATGGCATTTTTCACAGAACTAGAACAAAAAAGGTCACAATTTGTTTGAAACACAAAAGACACTGAATAGCCAAAGCAATCTTGAGAAAGAAGAATGGAGCTGGAGGAATCAGGCTCCCAGCTTTCAGACTATACTACAAAGCTTCAGTAATCAAGACAGTATGGTAGTGGCACAAAAACAGAAATATGAATCAATGGAACAGGATAGAAAGCCCAGAGATAAACCCATGCACATATGGTCACCTTATCTTTCATAAAGGAGGCAAAAATATACAATGGAGACAAGACAGGCTCTTCAATAGTGGTGCTGGGAAAACTGGACAGCTACATTTGAAAGAATGAAATTAGAACACTCCCTAACACAATACACAAAAATAAACTCAAAATGGATTAAAGACCTAAATGTAATGCCAGACAGTATCAAACTCTTAGAGGAAAACATAGGCATAACACTCTATGACATAAATCACAGCAATATCCTTTTTGACCCACCTCCTAGAGTAATGGAAATAAAAACCAAAATAAACAAATGGGACCTAATAAAACTTAAAAGCATTTGCACAGAAAAGGAAAAAGACAACCCTCAGAATGGGAGAAAATATTTGCAAATGAAGCAACTGGCATAGGATTAATCTCCAAAACTTACAAGCAGCTCATGCAGCTCAATATCAGTGAAACGAACAACCCAATCCAAAAATGGCAGCAGACCTAAATAGACATTTCTCTAAAGAAGAGATACAGATTGCCAACAAACACATGAAGGGATGCTCAACATCACTAATCATTAGAGAAACGCAAATCACAACTACAATAAGGTACCACCTCACACCAGTCAGAATGACCATCATCAAAAAATCTACAAATACTAAATGCTGGAGTGGATGTGGAGAAAAGGGAACACTCTTGCACTGTTGGTGGGAATGTAAATTGATACAGCCACTATGGAGAACAGTATGGAGGTTCCTTAAAAAACTACAAATAGAACTACCATACGACCCAGCAATCCCACTGCTGGGCATATACCCTGAGAAGATCATAATTCAAAAAGAGTCATGTTCCACAATGTTCACTGCATATCTATTTATCATATCCAGGACATGGAAGCAACCTAAGTGTCCATCACCAGATGAATGGATAAAGAAGATGTGGCACACATATACAATGGAATATTACTCAGCCATAAAAAGAAACGAAATTGAGTTATTTGTAGTGAGGTGGATGGAACTAGAGACTGTCATACAGAGTGTAGTAAGTCAGAAAAGAAAAACAAATACTGTATGCTAACACATATATGTGGAATCTAAAAAAAAAATAAAGAAGAGATGGTTCTGAAGAAACTAGGGGCAGGACAGGAATAAAGATGCAGATGTATGTAATCGACTTGAGGACACAGGGAGGGGGAAAGGTAAGCTGGAACGAAGTGAGAGAGTGACATGGACTTATATATACTACCAGAAGTAAACTAGATATCTAATGGGAAGCAGACCCATAGCACACAGAGATCAGCTCAGTGCTTTGTGACCACCTAGAGGGGTGGGATAGGGAGGGTGGGAAGGAGACACCAAAGGGAGGAGATATGGGGATATATGTATATGTATAGCTGATTCACTTTGTTATAAAGCAGAAACTAACACACCATTGTAAAGCAATTATACTCAAGTAAAGTTGTTAAAAATCAACAAAAATTAAAAAGTAGAAACCAAACCATAAAAAAGGAAAAAAGGAGATATGTCTATTAGTCTATTATTCTATTACTCTTTATATATTGTTCATTTCTACAAAATGAAACCTAATCTCTAATGAGAGAAATTAGATCAGTGTTCTCCTGGGGAACTACCAAGGGCATGAAGAAAATTTAGGGTGATCAATATGTTAATTATCTTAATTTTGTTGATGGTTTCTCTGTGTATACATATGTAATTTTATACTTTAAACATGTACACTTTATTGCTTGCCAATAATATATTTAAAAAAACTAACCTCTTAATTTTAAGAAATTCTGTTCATCAGGAGGCATCACAAAGACAATTGAAAGAAGAAGGAAAAAAAGCCATAGACTAGTTTAATTAGTAGTTAGTGATATCATTAGCATGATAGTTTCCAGCTGGAAGTGCAGACGCTTCCTATGGGCAAATGGCTGAACCAGCTCTGAGGACTGTAAACTGTGGTGAGCGCCAGTGTCTCATTATAGGTAACAAGAGAAAGGAATGAGGAGAAAGGAAAATGTCCAGTTAGATGCAATAATCCCATTAACATTTTCTTCTGTGTTCTTGCTCCAGAGAATTTATGCTAAAGGTTTGAACCTGCATGTGATGTCCAGGACTAAAGGAATATTACCATCATGTGTTTGCCAGATGTTGTTCCATGCAGAGATATATGATATAGTTTTTTTCCCCAACTTTTACATGATTTTTAAATTAAAAATACTCAATGCATAGAATTATTTTCCCCTATTAGAAATAATATCTATATTAACAATTAGGATAATTATTAACTCATTGATAAAACAGGTACTGAGAATTAAAATGATCATGAATAGATTATGGAGACTTGAGAAGTCCCACAATCTGCCATCTGCAAGCTGGTGAACCGGAAAGCTGGTGGTGTAATTCAGTCCAAGTTCAAAGGCCCAAGAATTGTGGGGGCGGCTAGTGTAAGTCTCATTCCAAGTCCAAAAGCCTGAGAACCAGGGGCACCAATATCGAAGAGCAGAATATCAGTGTCCCAGCTCAGGTGAGAAAAAGCAAATAGAGCCTTATTCCACCTTTTTATTCTGTTCAGGCCCTCAGTGGATTGGATGATGCCCACCTGTATTGGTAAAGGCAAAATTCTTTGTCAGCCTATCAATTCAAAAGCTAGTCTCTTCAAGAAACACTCTCACAGACACACCCAGAAATAATGTTTCACCAGCTATGTGTGTCTCTTAGCCCAGTCAAGTTGACACATAAAATTAACCATCACAGTGTTGATCAATTTCTTGCTAATTGCACTGAGAATTTTAATTAAATGTCAAAGAAAAATTTCAGAAAATAAAGTAATAATCATGAACATATCTCAAATACTAGATTGATCACATTGCTATGAGTAGACAAATTTTGCACAATTAACTCAGAAAAAGCCTTATTTAGCTGCTTCATAAGGATTGTTTTCATTAAGATGTACATCACGTTATCCTTTTTCATGTCATTTTACTATCATAATCGTGTATCTACTCTTTCTCATGTCTGTTTAATTGTGATATGCACAGTTCTAGTAATGAAAATAAAAATATTTTATACAAACCAATGTCAAGGTAAGTCTATGAGTTTTGTACATTATATTGCCAACATTTATAAGGAAGATTTTCTCCATAAGCCTTGAGTTTACATGGTAAGTTTTCTAACTCTGTGAACTGAATATATATCTAGAAAGCATATTATAAAACTTCAAGGCACTTCCTTTCATCTGACAAATATATATTGTTAGGTTTCCCCATTAACCTTATTATCCCTTTCCTTTGAATCACAACAGGTCTTATGTATCAATATGAGAAAATGGCCAAAATTTCCTGACCCCTCTCGTAAAACTAATCAGGGAATTCCCCCAGCAAGCAAGACCATTTCAATAGCCATCTTAAATCTTTCATGAGGCTTCTAAAGTTCAATTATGTCTAGATAGCTGCTTCTATATTACTTCTTCCCATGTTCTTTAAAGCAATCATTATTGTCACTTTTATTTGTGTACATATCAACTTCTTTTTTACACAATGAAAAAACCGAACACAATCTCAAATTTTTATTCTATTAGAGGAAAGGAACCTTAAGAGAAAGCAATGATTCTGGCACCCTACAAACCAGTAAATTTAGGATACATTTAGAGAATATGTGTGATTTTTGACAGCTCTTTCAGGCCTTGACCCAAAAGAACCCGTTCTCTCAGTGCAAAATAAAAATTACTGATTGGACTACTGTGAGGGATTATTGTGACAGGGATGGAAAGACTGAAAAATAATAGAAATATGAGAAAACAGAGTAATAAAAAAAGAAGAGGGCAGAAGAGAGGAAAGGAGAATGCTTAAAGGAGGAACACAAGAAAGAAGGAAAGAAAATATAGCAAACTCTAAGTCCAAAAGCAAGGAACACACAAGGATGGCTATCCACACAAAAACGCACGCCCAATAGAATTAACCATACCGTTTTTAGCTTTGATAACTTGTTTCAGACAAAGCATTCCTACAAAGCATATTTCCCCATTCCATAGTTGCTTAGTCTGGGGTGAATAGCACTCACTTGAAGAAATTTGTTATACAAATTCAGAAAATATCAAGAGGTAAAGTTGGAGGTAATCATATTTATATAATTTCAATACAATACTGGCTGTACCATGTAATGCCCAAGACAGAAAACAGAAACCACTCACTCTAAGGAAAAAAGAATTTAGTATTAGAATTAGTTGCTTACAAAATTGTTGAAAAGGCTAAAGGAGCCAGTTCAAGGCTGGGGTTCCAGGGTGATACAAAGAAGAATCTAGAACCAGCCCGCTTTTGAAGCTAGGCTGCTGTAGGTTGGGCCATAATGCCTTTTCTACTTCCAGAGAAGCTCTGAATAGCAAAAAACTGAAATGACACACAAAGCTGTAACCCAAGGAGTAAGCAGTAAGATCAAGAGGTTATTGCTTCTTTCAGAAAGCTAAAGAATATGTACTGGGCAGCCCGTGCAAGAGAGCCATGAATTTCCTAAATAGCAGGTGTAGCCAGAGTTGAAGGAAGAGGGCCTTCCTGGACTTTGACTTTCAAATTTTATGGGAGCACACTTAATTGGTGAACACTAATTCATATGTAGAATTCTCTCTCGCTGCAAGGGAGTTTAGTTTAGAAAATGTAGGTTTCAGCATTCCAAAACCTCCAAATAAAAGATACATAGAGATTGAGAGAGCCACTCATAATATTTTAACACATGAGGATATATATATATATATAGATAGATAGATATAGATACCTATCTTTATCTTTCTATCTGTCTATATCTATATATCTACATCTATCGATCTATTATCTATCTATCTACCTATCTATCTAGAGAGAACTGAATTTTACATCTAGCAATATAAAATAAATGTCCCGGGAGTTGCATACAAATAGTACCAGAAATGTGCGTAGTTTTTTGGAAAAATTGGATACGTTTCTTTTTATCACTAATATTTGGAGTCTCTAGGAAGTAAGATGAGATGACAAATATGGATGGCATATAATAGCATGTAATTCTTTTGTAGAAACTTTAATTTGGCCATTACTTGATAACATTATGGGGCTCAGAAAATATCTGTTTTTATTAGTTTAAAATACCTGCAATCTTTTAGATAAACATGAAACAGTGATTTTCAAATTTGGTGATTTTGATATTTAAATAATATATCTCAAATCTCATATGAAACGTGCTAAATAAAGTGGATGATTTGAAAATGTTGAATAAATGTTGCATCTTCCCCAAACTTGCTTAACTTTTCCACTCAGAATACATGGCTACTTAATAGGAAGTACTTTTCACAGAAGCCTGTTTGCATAGATAATTCACTAGCAAAACTTAATATGAATTAGCAACTCCCAGTGCACAATAAGATATGGGTCATCAATAGATTTGCCATTCTCTTTTCTATTCCTTTCTTCATAAAATAAAATATAAGGCAACATTTCCTTCATTTTAGACTCTATGTACCAAAGTAATTCCTCCAAAAGGTGGTATTTTCTTATTAAAAATTAATATAAACACCTACGCTGTTTATATACTTAATAGCTCTCATCTAGATAATACAGTAAATTTCTGACTTATTTTTTAACTTATCTAACGTCTCTCCTTAATACTCACTAATTCATCCTAAAACACTTTTCTAATTCTTTCACTTCCATGTTCATCTTTTTATTATTTTCAATGGCTCCCCATCAGTCCCTCCACTTCCTTAGTCCAGTTTCTTTTGACTAAAAAATGTAGTCCAAATTCTTTACTTCATCACTCAAGATCACCCTTGTCACCACAATTCTATCACCTTTCCATTGCCCTAGGCATCGTATAGCATTTGTAAAGTTCATGTGTTATGTTGCCACCAGTCATTTCCCATTTTTTCTCCATAATCTTTCACTGCCACACATTTTCTCATGTTGTTTATTTTACAATGTCTTTTCTTCTCCATCTCCCCACTGTTGACTCCTGTTCATTCTTCACAAATCACCTCAAATGTTACTTCATTTAGATTTCTTTCCCCATCACCCTCACCAGGAGTGATTTATTTTTCCTCTGAAGTTTTAAAGACGTATTTCAGTGTCTCTTAAGGCATGTGACAATCTCTCTTGTTTAATAATTATTTTGTGTCCCCTGCTATGCTACAAGCTGAGGAAGGAGAGACAGTGTTTACGTTTGTGTCCCCACAGTGCTAGCTAGCATCGTGACATAGACTGAGTAGACACAAAATTATTATTGATTGAATACACATTCGTGAATCATTCTAGAGAAAGAAACTATCTTCTATTTATTAAAAACATGAAAACAACTTCATATTCAGTCTTCTTTCTAACTTTCTTTTTACCTCTGACATTCTACAGAGAGTAGCTTGAAGCAGTTTTGCAATTTTCTAAGAAATAATTCGTCCATAGTCTTTTTCTTATTACTTCACATAATCTACTTTATAGAATTCTGAGCTTTCATTATAAATCAGAGTTTAAAGTTTTCAGATTCATGTAGAAAATTGTATTGGGGATTATATGGCAAAATCAATGCATGAGCAGCTTTTAAAATACCATTTTATACACTACATAATTGTACATTTGTGCTAATTCCTTTTATCTGCTTTTTCTTAGAAATACTTAAAATAGGTTACTGTTTTTCATATTTATAATAGATTTATCACATTAGTTTTTAAGACAAGACACTTCTTGTGACAAATTAAAAAATTAATAAACTAAAAGCCGGCTCTTTTTTTTTTTTTTTTTTTTTGCGAACGCAGGCCGCTGTGGCCTCTCCCGCCGCGGAGCACAGGCTCCGGATGCGCAGGCCCAGCGGCCATGGCCCATGGGCCCAGCCGCTCCACGGCATGTGGGATCCTCCCGGACCAGGGCACGAACCTGCATCCCCTGCATCGGCAGGCGGACTCCCAACCACTGCCCCACCAGGGAAGCCCCGGCCCTCCTATTTTAATTTAGGAACGCTGATGAAAAGTAAAATAGACCACCAATACACACATAGGTACACACACACACAATTAGTTTATATAAATTACTTGAAACATTGTATTTTAAATAATAATATTAAATTGAATATAATAGCCTACATATATAATAAGTGTTTTTTAATTATATTGCATGATATGGAGATTTGAAATAATGTAAAGCTATATAACTTCGGGAGGGAATCAGATTTATTTTATTGCCATTTACCCAGAATGTTGCAAGTCAGTTTGGACAGAGAAACACTGAAATCAAATATGATGTGATTTAAATAGCAGAGAAAAGAAAACAATGGAAGTTGCCTCGATTGAACACTTATTTAGGTATTAGACTGAGACTTAGGAGCTGAACATTATATGCAGGATAGTATCATATATAGGACATTTTTGAGTGTTTCTTAATTTGAAAAGTTAGGCAAAATCTTGTTACTTACATTCTGAGAATTTTAAATCAAACTCTTCTCTCTTCAGCTGCTTCCTTAAGATATCCTCCCCCTCACCAACACATATTGTCATAAACAGATGGTCATTATTCTTACCAGTATGACCCAAATAGTTTCCTAACCTATCGTACACCCAGCTACTGCCATTATAAGTGATTATTCAATATTGCAAATGTGATAGACTTTTCCTTATATCAAATATTTTTATAAATGTCCATTTTCATCAAAATAAACTCCAAATTCATCCTGGAATACAAGGCCTTTCATGACCTCAGTCTTACCCTACATTACCCAGCTTCAATTTTCAATACTCCCTCTTTGATTTTATTTAAGCAGTTCAAAAATGCATATCTCTTGGGGAGTTCATTAACACATTAACTTATGATAGATTTTTAAAAAACCTCACCATTTTATGTTGGGACAAAGCATAATAAAAAATTTAAATGCAAACTCAACTATTCAATTGTTTTATAAATACATATTAAAGACATATGATATTTCAAGCACAAGTGAGCCTTTAGGGTTCCAAGACCAAACAAACAGTTCTTAAGAAACCAGGTCTCTAAGGAGGACAAAGAATTTGTACTTAGTTGTCAGATAACAAATTGAATGCGTCCAGAGCTATTGTCTTGTGAAGACTCGGTGTTTATTTCTTTCTCAACTCTAGAATGGTTTTATTGTTTAGTTTATTTCTTTGCTTCATATTGCTTTGCTTTGTTGTTGAATGTGTGTTAGTGATACTGAGAAGAATTAAGAGATTTGCCAATGACAGTAAAGACAGCCTACTCAGCCCTTGCTAGGGTTAGAATGAGGATGAAAATATGGTGGTTCCAGAGTTCAAGGTGAGGGCAGCAGGGAGATAAGGGGAGACTCAAAACAGACCCAAAAGTAGCTGTTAAGAGCAAGGTAACAAGAGAGAAGGAGATTGCAGCATGGATTGAGTCAGGAGTGCGATTAAAAAACAAAAGAAGAAAACTGGAAATAAAAAGAAACTCGTCAAGTACATTAGAGGCAGGTGACATTGAAAGTGGAGTGTAAGTTAACCCCGAGTTCTCCTTGAGAAAAAAAATCCCCCTCTGAAAACACAAAGTCCTCTTCCTGCATTCCTGATTTCATACAAAATTACCTGAAAAAGTATTTCAGGCACAGCTAGGCTCTCTAAGTATTCAAGATATCTCAAGTAGGTCACTTTGAAATAATTCTTCTAATTCATTCAGAAATTACTGATTAAAAAATAAGAATCATAAATAGCAGAATGTCCAGTGTTCAGAAAAGTTAATTCTTACCCTCCTGTGTGCCTGACAATATGAACAAACTCTAAACTATGGGAGGAGGCAGGGAATCCAGGAAAAGTGATATTCCATTTGTTGACTTCTGAGGTATGTTGTTTATAGTTTACAATTTCATTTAATTGCATAGGTGGAATTTCACAGTCAGTAGAATGATGAGGGAAGCAGATGGCATAATCTTTTATTAAAAAGTTAGCCACCTTCTTATATATGTGATAGCTCTTACTTCATTCTTTGGAATTTGCATTTTAAATGATTAAGGATCCAGTAGGACAGCATGAAACCTCATTAAGAAAGATATATTTTCAGGCCTCTACCTGAAGGGAAAGTGGTGATTTTTCCACCTCATACTCCTCAGTTTATAAATTTATTTATTTATTTATTTTTGGCTGTGTTGGGTCTTCGTTTCTGTGCGAGGGCTTTCTCTAGTTGCAGCGAGTGGGGGCCACTCTTCATCACGGTGCGCAGGCCTCTCACTGTCATGGCCTCTCTTGTTGCGGAGCACAGGCTCCAGACGTGCAGGCTCAGTAGTTGTGGCTCACAGGCCCAGTTGCTCCGCGGCATGTGGGATCTTCCCAGACCAGGGTTCGAACCCGTGTCCCCTGCATTGGCAGGCAGATTCTCAACCACTGCGCCACCAGGGAAGCCCCATACTCCTCAGTTTAAATACCTGCTGATTTGTTTTAGCTCTACTTACTTCAAAGTATTTCAGCCACATTAATACAGTTTTTAACTAGAGAAACTGACAGAATACAAAATCAAGTTTTTAGCTATATCTTAAAATAAACAAACCAGAACATTTTTCATTTATGAAGCTTCTACTTTCTATGACATTGTGTAATATATTAGTGGTTAACTAAGGGCTTCTCTTGAGCCTAAGGTAAGAGGGGATAAAAAAACCTCTGTGATTTTTCAGTTCATTATGAAAACTAACAGCAGATTTGCTTTTAAACAAATGCTGTGTCTTTAGCTGCTGCTTTGAAGTAAGAAGCTGAGAGTAATAGGGGTGGTAGAGATCATACATTCTCACTGTACATATAGTAACGGCGGTATAATAATTAAGGTTTAATCAGAGCATTCTCCTGCTGCTTTCCCAATCACTGTTGAGGTAATAATAGCATTATAGATTAGGTAGCAACTTGCAACAAAGTTAGGCAACTGCATCAAAAAGCAATATTGATGTATAAAGAATTAGGTAAACTTAGTCAATGAAGCATAACATCTCATTCATATTAACCTCCAGCAGGGCCCTTACAGTCCCAGGCATTGACCCAATCATTTGCTTGCCTAAGTATTTTCCACCTTCTGTGAAATTGCTTACCTCCTTTCTGAAACACGCACTCTCTTCTTTAGAAATGCTTTGTATTCTCTTTCATGGGGATACCCTAAGAAAAAGAAATGGTGGGTTATATTCAGCAAAAGACAGAACTGAAGCAGTTAGAGTTGTATACGAGAAAAGCATCCAGAAAAAATGTGGGTGGTTTTTTCACTTGTCTCAGACCTGGAAGGGTTAATTCAAGCACAGAAGTCCTACTGATTTTACAGGATAGTGGGACTTCCAAGGCACATAAGCCCTTTAGGTGTTGGGTTAAAGGAGAATGCTGGTATGTGTGTGTGTGTGTGTGTGTGTGTGTGTGTGTGTGTGTGTGTTGAATAGTATGTGGTTTTCTTTTGCTGATTTACTTTATTTTTTATCCCATTGTTGATTATATGCCAACCAACGTTTTTCAACTCTACTTCCATGATAAACAATAGACATTTTATAAGCAAGGGTGAGCATTTAAGTCCATGAAAAGAATAGTCATTCTCAGAATGGAGGAAGAGGGTTTAGTCTAGGTGAATTTGGGAATATGACAGCAGAGACTTTGAGTGACCACTATAGATTCCACTGAGAAGAGGATTTCTACCCAGACCTCTGTAAAAACATAAAGAATTGTTATCATGTCTCTCATTGATCTACGACATTAGATGATAACCAGAACTGCCATGAAAATGGTTAAGAGTATTAAGTTAAGGTTCACTGACAGACACTTTGACACCTAAGGACAAGGCAATTATAAAGAAACACAAAAGCAAGTGCTCAAATATTTTTCCTTAGTATATAAATTTCCTCTAATTCATCTGGGGACAGGAGCACATCTAAATGCTGGAGAAGATGGAAGTGAGCTGAGTCTATTCTACTAAAGTGTCAGAAATAATCTGTCATAAATTATCTATCTATCTATTTAAGCTTATATAAAACAGACATTTATTTCTCATAGTTCTAGAGGCTGGAAGTCTGATGTCAGGGTGCCAACATGATTGGGTGAGGGCTCTCTTCCAGACTGCACACGTCTGTTGTATCCTCACATGGTGAAAGGGGCTGCATAATTTTTTTTAAATGTACTTTGTTCCAAAATGAAAATAATTGGCTAATCAAGTGGGTTACCATCTTGAATAAAATGTAATTAAATTTCTGTAACTAATTTTTCATATTTAATCAAAATTTGATATAAACATTGAATGTATTATATAATAGCATGAATGTTTGGAAGAAAACATTCCTTCAAAAAGAAAATTGTAAGTAATGTTCTTTTAATTATGGAAAACAATTTCACAACATAAAACATTTATGAAAAACCTTTCCATAATCTGCTCTGTCGTCAGTTTATCACAGGGCTTTTCATGGAAAAACATCAGAACGAACGGAGACTGTCATACATTGGCTATATTTCTAACACTCTCTTAATAAGGGAAAATATGGGGACAAGATAACCTACTTGCTTTCTGTCATTTGTAAAAGATTCGATATCCTGAAATTTCTCATCATAATGAACAAAAATCAGTCTCTGAGATTAAAATATGGGTGAGCAGATTACAGGTAACTTCTTTTCTAGTCAAAATTTCTTTTTTTTTAAAAATAAATTTATTTTTTGGCTGCGTTGGGTCTTCGTTATTTAGTGGGGGGGTTTCTCTAGTTGCGGTGAGCGGGGGCTACTCTTCGTTGTGGTGCGCGGGCTTCTCATTGCAGTGGCTTCTCTTGTTGCAGCGCATGGGCTCTAGGCATGCAGGCTTCAGCAGTTAGTTGCGGCACGCAGTCTCAGTAGTTGTGGTTCGCAGGTTCTAGAGTGCAGGCTCAGTAGTTGTGGCGCACGGGCTTAGTTGCTCTGTGGCATGTGGGATCTTCCCAGACCAGGGCTCAAACCCCTGTCCCCTGCATTGGCAGGCTGATTCTTAACCACTGAGCCACCAGGGAAGTCCTAATCAAAATTTCTATATTCTTTGACTGATGGGTTCAGTTAAAAATATTTCTCTCTCTCAATTTCCATCTCTCTCTCTCTAGATCTATTTACAGAAGACACAATGAAAACCACCAATCCCCTATTAATTACTTAAATAACTACATGTCCTTGAAATTTTTCTCAGAAGTGTTTCATCCTCTAGATCTTTCACCTCCAGATATTAATGCTTGTTAGAGTTTAAGGGTGCATGATCTTTAAAGGATTTTTTAAGTAATAAAATGCATAAACACAAGATTTAAGGTTGCTTTAAAGTTATAACTCAGAAAGTCTTTAGGTATTTAAAAAATAAGAACATATACCCAAATTAATGAGAACTGAAGAAATTGCTTAAGTAATTTTAAAACAACATTGCCTGACTAACTTAGATATACAAAAGTATTTTCCTTAAACAGAAGCTTCATGTTTCTTTCCACTGCAACATATTTATCCTGCATTTCCTTTTTTTTTTCTTTTTTCTTTCTTCTTCACTCATGAAATAGAGAATTTGATAGGGGAACAACAGGGAGTAGAATACATTTAGTACAGGAAAAATATTAATTGCTTGAAAATGCGAAGTGAGGGAAGAAATCAATTGTGAGTAAACAGCGCAGAACGAAACCTCTTGACCTTGTCAGATGCTTTATGGGAGAGACCCTTCAATCAGAAATGTGCTGATGCTAAATTATCACAGGATTTGATCTATCTTCTAATAATTGAAAACTCCCACTCCTGGAAGAGAACCAGTTTTCTGAACAGCCACTAATTTTTCAGAGTGGAAATTTAGTACTGAAGAGATCGCACATTTATCCACTAAGATTTGTATTTATATTTTATGGGCCATCACATTCCACATTAGGCTCTGATTGTAAATGGCCACATTGTGTTTTGAGATGCACTCTTCTGTGATGTGCAGTTGCAATTCTTTAAAATGCCATATATAGTTTAACGTATTACCTTCAGTATCTTTCCTTTACATATCAGAGTATGTGAAAAACTTAACCATGAACAGAGATAAATGCCGTTAACTGCAACATCAGGGTTCAATCTTAGTTGCTTACATCTTGCCTATAAAGAAGATGCTAATTTCAAACTCATCAGGTGCTTTGTACAGGGACATAAAAATAAAGAGGATAATAATTTAAATTTCTATTCAAAATTTCCACTTAGTTTTATGTGTGCAATATACTTTGTGTCATTTTATCATTTAAAAAAATCTCTCATCCTAAGATTATTTCTGAAAAGTATCTAAAGCAAATCTCAAACTGACAATTCATGTGAATGTGTAATGAAATGATCTGAGATGATTTTGTTGGGTATTAAAATAGCTAGCCTAGAGATTCCTAAGAAATGTAAAATGACTTTTATTTGAAGCTTTAATCCCTATCGTACCTCATTAATATCTCTTTTTTCTACTCAGGTATGTATAACACCTATAAGAGGAAAATGAGAGAATATATATCAAGGATGAAGCCACTTTAGGAAAAAAAATGCTTAAAGTCCAGCCTACAATTAAAAGCAGATTCTGAACAGTACTATCCTCTGTTAGTTGAAAAACATAAAAGAAGTTTAAAAAATTTAAACTTGTCTATGTACATAAACATAGTTAACTTGCAGACTCAATAGTCATTCAACAGCTAATCTGAGCACTTACCACTAGGATTATGCAGGATGCTCAAAACACAATGAAGAATATGACAAAGTCTCTGCCTTCAAGGAAATTACTGTGGGAGGCAGACAAGTTGGTTAAGTGCAGTAATTGCCATACCTGCCATAGGGATGAGAGTAAGTACAGAGGCTTCAAGTCTGGGCTGTGGGAAGTGGTTAGGGTTGACTCTCAAGAAGTGACTTTCACACTAAAGCTTGACATATGATAAAAGTATTTAAGCAGGAAAGTGGCATGATCTTATTTGCTCTTTACATTGCTAAAGAACTTCAAAGGAAAGACAATGAATGGTGGTGACTTTTCGAAGTCAAATGATGTCTATAAAAAAGCAATATGGGGACTTCCTTGGTGGCGCAGTGGTTAAGAATCCGCCTGCCAACGCAGGGGACATGGGTTCGAGCCCTGGTCCGGGAAGATCCCACATGCCGCGGAGCAACTAAGCTCATGTGTCACAACTACTGAGCCTGCGCTCTTGAGCCCACACGCTGCAACTACTGGAGCCTGCATGCCTAGAGCCTGTGCTCTGCAGCAAGAAAAGCCACCGCAGTGAGAAACCCACACACCGCAACAAAGAGTAGACCCCGCTCACTGCAACTAGAGAAAGCCCCTGTGCAGTAATGAAGACCCAACGCAGTCAAAAATTAATTAATTAAAATTTATTTAAAAAACAGCAATATGTAACAGATGGCAACAGGAACATGAAAAGACACTCAATATCACTAATTATTAGAGAAATAAAAATCAAAACTACATTGAGTTACCAACTCACACCAGTCAGAATGGCCATCATTAAAAAGTCCACAAATAACAAATGCTGGAGAGGGTGTGGAGAAAAGTGAACCCTCTTACACTGTTGGTGGGAATGCAAATAGGTGCAGCCACTATGGAAAAATTACGGTGGTTCCTCAAAAACCTAAAAATAGAGTTACCATATTATCCTGGAATCCCACTCCTGGGCATATATCTGGAGAAGACTATAATTTGAAAAGATACATGCACCCCACTGTTCACTGTAGCACTATTTACAATAGGCAAGACGTGGAAACAACCTAAATGTCCATTGACAGATGAATGGATAAAGAAGATGTGGTACATACGTACAGTGGAATACTACTCAGCTGTAAAAGGAATGAAATAATGCCATTTTCAGCAACATGGATGTACCTAAAGATTATCATACTAAGTGAAGTAAGTCAGAAAGAGAAAGACATACCGTATGATATCACTTATATATGGAAATCTAAAATATGACACAAATGAACTTATCTACGAAACATAAACAGACTCACAGACAACTTGTGGTTGCCAGGGAGGCGGGAGGGGGAGGGATGGATTGGGAGTTTGGGATTAGTAGATGCAAACTATTATATATAGGATGGATAAACAACAAGGTCGTACTGTATAGCACAGGGAACTATATTCAATATCCTGTGATAAACTATAATGGAAAAGAATATGAAAAAGAATGTATATGTATGTACAACTGACTCATTTTGCTGTACAGCAGAAATTAACAAAACATTGTAAATCACCTATACTTCAATAAAATATATTTTTTTAAAAAAGTAATATGTAGAATGATCCTTTGGACCCATGAAGAGAAAAATTTAATTGCCGTGGGAAGCTGCTTCCAAAACTAAGAGTGACAGTGGCAGCATATAGACAGGAAGCTCTTTGCTCTTTTGTTCAAAGTATATGCGATCTACTTGATAAAATAATGTCTCCTGGTGTCTCCCCTGCTAAATTCTACATATTTTCTTCATCTGAAACTACTCAGACAAATACCTGTAATTTTAGTTCAGTGTATAACTCCAGACAACCTGATACTTTCTTAGCTGATAATGTGTTAGAACACCAAATTCTGAGGAGAAGAAAGAAAAATTTGGGGGTAGATACAGAACTGGACTTGAATTATGTATTTGGGGGATAATTTCTCAAACCTCCCAAATGATACTTTCTGAACCTCTTGAGAAATTATAAAATAAGGATAATAATTACTTCGCAGGATTTTTGAGAAGATTAAATGAGGAAACACATAGTCTGGAACATAGTATTAGCCAAATAAATTTGTGTCTTTTATTCTCCTTAAATTTGTTAATCTTATGGGACAAACTGAATTTTTTTTTTTAATTTCAGCCTAATTGTTTTTGCTTATTCAGTGAACTGCCATTTGGAGTGAGTTGGATGGTCCATGGAACTGGAATAAAAATACCTCTTTTACTAACTAAATATACAAACTATTGTAAATTCCTTTATGTCTTTGCATCTGAGTATACTCATTTGGTAAAGAAGCATATTGAACCTGATGATCCCTGGTATCCTTTCTTGTTTAAAAAAAAAAAGATTCTTTTATAAAATGAAATGGGAATTAATAGTATACTATGTACCAGAAATTGAGGGGTGAGAAAGGCAAATATTCATAATAATGTAAAAGAACATCCATAGTCCAGAACAGAAGTAGGCATGGAAGTATTTCAATGTCTGAGTGATGGACTAACACATATAATAAACACTGACAGAAATAGGTCTTTTCAAATACAGCATTCCATAAAGGATTCCATTAACCTTGTTTTCATACTACAAATAGAATTCTTAATCTAATAGTTGGGAAAGTTTATGATTGCTAGATAAAATATACAAGATGTCCAGTTAAATTTGAGGTTTAGATAAATAACATTTTTAAGTATAATATGTTCCATGCAATATTTGGGACATACTTATACTAAAAATTTGTTTTTTACCTGAAATTCAGATTTAATTGTACATCCTGTATTCTTACTTCTAAATATAGCAACACTAATAGACTTTACCAAATACGTTATCTACATTTAAGAATACATTGACGGTTTCTTTAACCTAAGATTTAATTAAGAAAGATTAAACCTGGCCCAGGTAATTTATTCATTATTCATTAATTTATTATTGAAGTGTCTCAGAAATCAAATCCTGCGCTAGGTATTGGGTAGTCAATCTTTAACAAACACAATGCATACCCTAATGAACTTCATAGAGATATATGCCATAGAGATAAATGCCACATAGAAAAAATGATTTTTAGTGGATCTTCATATGCCTTCAGTTACCCTTCAAGAAGAAACTAGTGACAACTATTAACCTCCATGGATAAGATACAAAACTGATTGTCTGAAACTCTCCAGTGTGATTTACACTTATTAAATATATTCTAAACCAATATAACACATTATTCTTAATGTGTTATATTGGTTTAAACTGTGAATCACTATATTGTACATCTGTAACATATAATATTGTACAGCAACTATACTTCAATAAAAGTAAATTTTTAAAAAATTAACTAAAGTCAAAACTTCTTAAATCGCTGGGAATTTTAGAAACAGGTTCATTTAATGATTATGGTAATAGCACTGTCCCAGTCTGTCTCCACTTCTGTGCACCCCACTATGTTCTGGTTCAACCATACTCCAGGATGTTTACTTGTCTCATGGCCTTTATTGTTGACCACTGATTGTTCCTGATCTTTAACTTACTGACTCTGTGAGTCATTGCACTGTACTTAAAAAACAAAACAAAACCCAAAAAAACCCAAAAGCCTGTCTCTGTCACTGCAGCACTTTCTGTTTTATATGTTTATAGAGGACTCATTCTCTCTGTGTAACCACTATCAATACTTTCCTGTGAGCTGTGGGAAAGGGCTGACACACACTCCTGCAGAAACTGTCACTTCTTCTTTGGAATGCATTCTGGAAACGGAGTTACATTTCCTACGGAACACTTAACTCTTACCATTCCTCTCTCCAATACTGGTCTCCCCATCTCTCCCCCAAAAAGGTAACACAGGATATTTAATAACTTTTGTCTAAGATTCTGTGAATTACAATGACACAAACTTAAACCATACCTATCAAACATTTCCAAATAGATTTTAAAATGCTACCTGTGCTGCTAACCTTGACTGTGTCCATTAAGTAAATAATGCTATTAATTCATATTAAAAAACTCTCAAATTTAAAAAACTAGAATATGTATGATTATGTGTTTAAAAGGGAAAAAAGCTATTGTTTTATCAAGTTCCAAACCATTTGAAAAAATATGGCAAAAAATGAGAACCAAATTTAAATGTTTTCTGCTTATATACTGACTGAGGTAGTATGGTAAAAATAGAAAATAAAATTAGCTTGGAAGGAAGAAACCAAGCCTCTGACTCTAAATAACTGTAAGTCATTTAGAGATTTACTTAACTTTCTTGGCTTCAGTTTCTCCATCTATTACATAGAAGGTAGGAATGGCAGGGGAGCAATTTACTATATATTCTCTAGAGTTTTCGTCTAAGCCTAAATTTTATCTTACACTCGGTGATAAAGGTTCAGCCCTATAAAAAGAAAACACTTCTTGGAAATGTGTGTGTGTGTTTGTGTGTGTCTGTGTTTAATCTGTCTCCAAAACAATTTAAATACAAGTCAAGTGAACTTACTACCCATCTACTGAAGGTTAAATGCATCTAAAGTATTAGTCTAGTTATAGTGTACTTTTCTCATTATTAACAGAATATAAAATATACCCATTTTCTTATTCAGGTGTCTGGAAGCCCATACCTTTTTCCCTCACTTTGTAATGTTCTATTTATGATTATAAAGGCACAGCCATAACAATAATCCATCAAAGAATATTTCAGTGGCCTCCTTCATAGAGGAGTTCAAAAATTGTTATGGCTTCAACCCACCCACTGAAACACCCACAAATGACTTTGAGATGCTGTCACTTTATTAACCTTATCAGTTCTGCAAGATGCTATTCTTGGAATGATATTTATACAGACCACAATTTCCTTAAGCATTCTTGGTTTTAGAGCAACTAAAACACTGGAGATGGTGGGGAGGAGTTTATCACTCTTGTGACTATGGAATTGGATAAAACTGAGCTGAAATAGATCATTTTCTGTAGTATCCTTTTTCATTCCTCTTTGCATCATTCTCTCAACTCAATTGTCTTTGGCTCCCCGTTTCTTGTTTCTGGAGCCCTCAGATCCTCATGTCAATCAGTTGCTCATTCTACAGATTTTGCTTCTTTGGCTTCCACTTCTTGTCTGACCACCCTCAGTTAACAACATGTTGCGGTAGAATAAATTGATTTCTGTCTTTTCTTGCTGTAGGTTCCAAGTACTTTAATACTTCAAACTTCCTCTCCTTCCCAAGTACCCTTCTTCAACATCCCAAATGATCGATCATTTCTTATATAGGTAATAAATGTGTCAACACTCTTTTTAAAGTGTTACATTTTCACTGCACTCACTGTGGTCAGAAGTAATTCCTCAATATCTGGCATTGAAATTGCCTGTTTCAAAAGCCCCCCCTTCCCTATCCACACATCTGGGGAAATAGAGATAATTGCTGCACTTATGCTGATCTTGTCTTTAGAGCTTTTCACACATCAAGAGCAAGGCCACTTTTTCCTCATTAGTGCAGCAAGCACCTGTCCACACATTGTGATTTTAAAGGCTGTGGGAAGATCTTACTGCTTCTCCAACAATCTTTTCCCATGCCTGTAATTCCTTTAATTGGGAGAAAGCCTTTCATATAAGAAAACATAAATGGCTGATATGAGATCATTTCCTAAGGAAAGGATTAAAAAATTGAGAGGAACTAGAAAACACAAGAAGCATGAACCTGAGGAAAGGAAGTATATAAATGAGATGTTTCATAAAAAGGTAATCTTAATTGGGAAGCGGAAATTGAGAACAAGACATGCTCTTCCATTTCTTTCTGCTTTCTGCAAACCCCATTTTGCTTTGTGTCTGACCATTGATTCCACAGCTGAAAAGTACTCCTTAAACATAATTTAAGTATCAAAACCATTATGGACTTCATCACTGTTCTGTTGATAAAGTATAGATATTTGAGTATACTTGAAAACATTTTCCACCAGAGATGACCTACATCACTTTTCAGTTTCTTTCAAAAGCCTAGAATATATGAACTATTCCAGACAATTTACAGGGGCATTTGCAAGCAACTACTGAATAGCATTATGCCAACTGTCCTCAAATGGAAAGAATTTATCAAATTCCATCAAATTTCCCATTGCATCAAGCTTTTATTTAGCATGAATATATATCAAATTTCACAAAAATATATTTAAGACTAAAAATATTCCTATTTCATATAAGGAAAAGGAATGTAAATATGTAATTAAGGCATATGTTAACCCAGCAGCAATTAACTGAATGTTACTAAACACTGGTCGATACAAATAAATGCTCAGAATTATATCAATAGCATTTCCAATTATGATATATCTTTCAATAAAGACAAAGACAAGGTGACTTCAGTGGAAGCTATTGAATTGTAAAAGTAGACTGAATAGTTGGAAAGGTACTGGATGACTTTGAACACCTAGTGTCTAGGGTAGCTAGATATGTACTAAAGGGACAGCAGAATGAACAATAAATGCCAGATAAAAGCTGAGATAAATTTGCAAGTTATTTCATTTGAAAACCAAAGGGAATATTTTATCAAGATAGATAATATAAAAGTGTAATCATGGATAAATTTTCTTTTCTTGACATTAAATAGCCAAATTCTTTACAGGGTTCTAGAGCACTTGTTATCCATTTCTACTTGTAAGTAACAATCTTCCTAGGCAGGAGTAGACCTCCTGGGGTATTATATGTGAGATTTTACTGGCCCCCAACAAGTGAATTATATATCCATGATATATATATCTGACAATATTAATGACTGATTTTATATTGTATTGGTTATTTCAACTACTAATGTGAAAATACATTTTAGACATTCTCTAAGGTAACATTTTGCTCCGTGTTTTACCAGGATAAAGTGATAACTTTTTAATATCTTTTTTTTACTATTCAAACATTTTAAATATGCTAAATTAAGCCTCAAGTGAATTAGGTTTTAATCAAGCCTTCTTGATTTATGTGTTTTATTAATCTAGTTCAATTCAAATAACCATTTATTGAGGGCAGAATCAGTGCAGACACTGTGTAAGGTACAGTGTTCTTGCATTTGGTTTGAAATAAGGAGGCTACGAAAATTGCAGGTGCTGAAAGTAAAGCTGAATAGAACCGAGAGTCTGAGAACTATGACTCAGCACTGTGTTTTCACTGCTCCTTAAGGTCTCCCTGCACCCTTGCCCACACCTTATGATTAACCCCTGGTAATCAATCTTCCTTGAATTATCCTAAATTGATTGCTATCCATTTCTACTTGGACATCTGACAGAGCTGACTCCCAAAAAACAGAAACCTGTTTAGGGGGCTGTTTCCCAATACCTTATAAATTTTCCATTTCCATATCATAACACCAAGCAAGGAAACTATTTCCTATAGTTTAGAAAGCCCCAAAACCAATCAGAAGAGATTTTTGGTGTAGGGAAGGAAAATATAGCTAATATTCAGTAATTAGAATGATGATATATCAATAAATTATCCTATACATATTTAATATAAAAATAATATTTCAATAAAATAGCCACATAAATGTATAGCAGGTTATATTGGGACTTTATAAACTATAAGTGCTTGTGAGTTTGGATATGATTTTATTTAAAGGGAATAAAATAAATTGTATAAGCCAATGAATGTTTTTGAGATAGAAAGGTCAGAAATGATGAAAATTTGCTAAACTGTCTTCTCTTTAATTAAACTGAAAAGATCAATGACATATATCATGCTCAACACTCAGTAATAAATTTTTAGTGAGCATATTTTGATGTGAATTCCTGTAACAAAAAATATATATACTTTATATGTAAATGTATATTTAACTATTTAAATATGTATAGCCCAAAACAGCCAAAGTCACTGAGCCTGAATCAATATTTTGCAGATGATATAATTAAAAATAATTAAGATAGATAACTTAGCTACATCATGGCAGAACTTTGACAAGAACTTTAGTTTCCTAACTCCCAGTTCTGTTCTTCTGTGTACAGAACTCTTCTTATGATGGTACCATTCCTAAATGCTTATATAATTTAACATATTCACAATTAAGAAAACCACTTTTATTGTGTTTTTTCCCTTGCACTGATTTTTTTGTTTGTTTGTTTTGCATCTACTCTAATAAGAAACATTAATAGGTTAGTCGAACAACTGGCTGTAGTTAAACTAACTCTAATAATCATATTTAGTTGGTTTTTAAATTGTTGCTAGAAATATATGTACAGACATGATTATCCTTATAAATCCTCTTGACAATTTTTACAAATACAACTTTAATTTACTGAAATGAACTACATTCTTTTAAAATAAAAGACAGATGCCTGTTTTTCCCCTGCTATTCGCTGGGACAATCTTGGCATCTGACACACTCCTTCCACTACCTTAAATCTTGCCTTTTTAACGTAATTTCTCACCCCACCCTCCTGCCAAAAAAAAGCCCTCAGAAATATACTTCAACGTATAATTTTCATTTTTCCATCTTTACTCATCCTTTCCTCTCTCAGAAATATTATTTTGCCAACATTTTTGATGGTCAAAATGAAATTTTCCTTCAAGCTCAATTCAAATATTTCTTCTACTTAAGTGTACTTTCTGATCACCTTGGTCAAGAGTAATTTCCTCCTCTTATCTGTTCTCATAATTTCTCTGTTCTAATATTTACATGCACTATGTACACTGTTAATATGTTGATACCTGACCTAATCTCCACACTATTGAAAATGTGAAGAGGATCATTAAGATGAAAAGAACTGTGTGCTCAAGTGAAGATGAGTGGAGGATAAAAATGAAAATATAAGTTGGGAACCCAAAGTGGTAGAACTTGAACTTCAGAATAAGGGACATGATCTCACTTCAGTAAACACTAGAGAGGTGAGAACCAAATTTCTCTTTATTTTTGAACCAGAAAAATATTTTTAAACTAAAGATTAAGAAAAGAGACCATTTCATACCATGGACCATTTTGGATCCTACATGTTGCTTCCTATGATAGTTGGCCATGGTTATCATGCAAATTGTAATGCTGAGTTTAATATATACACACACATATTGTTTATAAAGCAGTTCATTGGACAGGACTACGGAATCAAAAATAATGACATTTCATGAATCTGAATATCTGCTATTCAACAATTGCTGTATTTTTCCAACAATAAGAACACATTTTCAACTATGCCTAAAATGATCTTGAGATCCTTATATGAATATTTTCTCATTCCTTCTGCCAGGATCTATTGTAATCATCACTTCTTTTCAATGGAATATAATGTTTTTAGACTCTTCAGCAAAAATACCATAACATCACATTAATCATACTTGGCAAAACATAAAACACAAGTCACTTATAAGCATTGATTTTTTCCGAACATCTCTATGAACTAGCATAATATTGTGCAGGTTTTGCAGATTGTATTTAAGATCTATTTTTTAACACTCAACACGTGTATCTGGATCACTGCACACAATATTGCATCACAAATATTTGAACATAACTGAGTAGTTATATCCCAGATATATCCCACTGACATTTTCTATAACGCAAAAGGGTGACAACTGTTTTCCTTCTTATTCATTTTCATAAGAACATCCCACTTCTGTTTTTTTTATAAGCCATCAATACATATTCTAAAATAAGATACATCCTTCAGATGTAAACTCAAGTGTTCAGAGACTGAAAGATCTGCTTCCACACCTGTATCTTTTTGGCAGAAAGATGCTTCATTTGAATAGAAAAAAAGATAGAGTGGGAGCCAGGAACAGTCATATAATGTGCTTTGGCAGCCTTTCTACGCCACCATACTTTTATTTTTAATCTCTAGGGATAATTCACAGAGAAAGAATCTCCTAATGTGTTGCTGAAATATGTATTATATTGACAGCGAAAAGAAAACTCACTCAGTTTTCTTAAATGTTTAAAAAGAAACACCTACTTCAAGATGTTATGGTATGTTAAACTATGAAGATGGAAACATACTACAAATTAATATTAAAATATTTCTCACATGATCTTCAGCTGTAATAAGTGCCAGGTCTCAAAAAATACAATCTGTAATGTTTACTGAGATATGTGGAACAGATTTAAGGGGAAAAAAGTATATTTCTATGTATTTGAAAAGGTTTCAGATTCTCATTTATGTTTATACACATCTTCAATTAATATTTGTGTTATGGAACTCAGATGTAAAAGAAAGGGATGTATTTAAAAATCTATTACCCCTACTTCTCTCTTTTCCTCTCTTCTCTTCCTACTCCTTCCTTTCCTTTATTTGTTTCAAATTTTATTGAATACTTTCTGTGTACCAGACCCATACTCAGTTCAGAAGTTTCAAGATAGAATAAAACTAATGATTAAGTGTAGGAAATCGATAATATTAAGGCAGGCTTAAAAAGTGTGTGCTCAGTAGAGTTAAGGTGATTATATTCATTCAGCTTAAAAGATTAACACTTACTCTGCTTTAGCCACTGGAGTCTCCACATTAAATAGTATTCCAGGTTCACCAATGTCATGACTTTCCTTATCTAAGGTGGACAGATTTGGTGATAATTTCATAGTCTTTTTTCACAGAATTTTTTTAACCTTTTGTCTTTTATATAATACGTAGAATTTATGCATTAAGGTTCTCTTTCTTATCACTTAAATTAGGGACATGTCTGGCAAAGCTGTGCCTTTTTGTCAAGATTTTGAGAACCGCCACCTCCTTCACAAACTTCTCCAGTGATTTTAGTGGTGGGTGAATCACCAGGAATCAAGAACAAAGTATTGAATAGTAAGTTGACTGATTAAAACCTCCAAGGAATAATATTTCTCAATTATTGTCATATGTTGTATATGACTAATTGCTACTGCTTCCCCTTTTTCTTCAGATAATTCCTTCCCAACACTTACCACGCCTGGCACTCTTCACATATATGGTTTGAGCTGTTGTGTTGATGGGAAAATACTGAGAACAATGTTTCCAAGGGGAAGAAAGTTTTAAAAGAGTTGAGGTTTGAGAAATTCAACACTTAGCATCCCTCTTAAGTTCCAAACCAAGTAAAAAAGATGAAAGCATCAACTGAAAGAGAAAGAAATGTTTGCTTCATCCCTGACAGTGCTGTTGCAGGGCACATCTCAGTGTGAGAGCTCCATGTTCCAGTCCACTTGAACAGCTCATCAGAGGAAGTGCTGGACTTTTCAAAAAGGTACATCTACCCAGGTCACCAACTTGACCTGGATAAATGGGAGAGGATATAAATAGGGATCTCTTTCATATACTCTGAAATTTTCTCCATCCAACTGAGAAATGCAGACCAATGGCTGGAATTTATGAATGAATTAACTCACTCTACCTTAAATTGGAGGAGTAAGGAGAGGGCCAAAGGTGAAAGGAAACCCCTTCCTATGTAAACCAGAGAAATTTGAATTACCTGAATAAACGTCCCCTGCAGAAACTACATACATTTCTCTCAAAAAGCACCCTATACGCAGTACCATGCAGTTTATGATACCATGTTGGTGATCTCCAAGAAGCCAATAAATTCTTCTAAATTTCTTGAAGCTGGCTTGGTTTCAGCCTTCACTTTATTTTTACAGAAGCCCTTGGGGACATGATTACTGAGGAGGTACTAAAATATTAAAAAATTATTATAGTACAGTAATATGCAATGTCATGCCTGTTATATATGAGAGGAGAAGAAAGAACAATTTCCTGCCAGCTAGTATGCCTTGCTTTTTGACCTGCCACATAGTAGAAATTGAAATACCATGAGTAAATGAATATTAAGGACAATAAACTGTTCCATTTTTATTTTTTAACTCACGAGGACAGCCTACTAATTAGCCACTTAAAAGATAGTATTTCCCACCAGAAGCATAGGACTCTCCTCAAGAAGTAGATCAACATTAGCCCTACCCTTTGACAGGAAAGAAGGGGAGAATAATATAGAAAACAATTTGATTATTTCTCTATGATTGTTAAGGTGCAAAAACAGCATTAAAAGAAGAAACATGTATTACTAATTAAAATAGAAAAACTTTATGCTATAGTGACTAAACAAAAACTAAACAAAGATAGGAGTGTGAGAACCACAGAAACCCCAAAAATATGGAGCTCTAGAAGCTAATACTTTAGGTTTATAAAAGATAATATAATATTTTGTAAATGATTAGGTACTAGAAGAAGAACCAGGAGTCTGATGTAAGTGAAATCTTCATTGCTAATTTTTACTGATAAAATAGTGATGGTAAAATAAGGACCACAATGTATAAAACATATCTAATGAACTCTTTCTCTATGTGAAGTTTAACTACCTTAGCACATATTCAAATACATATACTTTTGTTTTGTTTTTTTCTCTAATTTATATTGAAGCCCCACTACAAATCCAGGAAATATAAATTAATTGAGGTAGAAAAATCTGACCATACAGGGCTCCCTGGTTGTTATGAACTTGAATAGTGTCCCCCTGCAATTTATAAGTTGAACTCCTAACCCCCTGAAGTACTATTCAGAATGTGACTGTGTTTGGAGATAGTTCCTTCAAAGGGGTAACTGAGATAAAATGAGGCCATTAGAGTGTGCCCTAATCTAATCTGACTGATATTCTTATAGGATGATGATATTAGGACACACAAAGAGGAAAGACTATATGAAGACACAGCAAGAAGGAAGCCATCTGCAAGCCAATGAGAGAGGCCACAGAAGAAACCAGACCTGCAGACACCTTGCTTTTGGACTTCTATCCTCCTAAACTGTGAGACAATAAATTTCTGTCTGTAGTTTTGCTACAGCAGCCCTACCAAATAAAACACTACCTTCATTCATTAGGGGCTGCTCGTTGCTTGCATGTGCCAGGAAAGTTGATTCTAGACTAAAGGGAGCTTGGCTTCAGGATTACTAGATACTTAAAAGTTACTCAAAAGCAAAGAGAAATCAAATAGGATATACAGATATTGAAAAAGCAGCTTCCCAAGTTATACATTTTAATGCTTTAAAATTAATTTCTTGTTTAAAAATTACAATTTCCAAGTTTGAAGTAGCTCACATGCCTTCATCATGTACATCCATAGGTAAAATTATAACTATTTTAGCTCTTGACTATGAAATCATTAAACTGATTTTAAAGATGTTTATGAAAATTAAACTCTCCATTAAAGACTAGTATTCGTACTTATTAAAATAATTACTTTTGTCAAAATAACAGAAGCATCAAAAAGCTTAATTAATGAACTGGCATTTGAAATTACTCCATGAAGCAGGTATTACCCTATTTTCTTTAGCTCCATTTTGATATATGCATTTAATACTACAGTATGATATTCACATCTGTCAACCTTAATAGGTTTTTACTACAGTTTCTATATGTCGTGTTTGCCCATGTTTATGTTATTCGAATTTTCTTAACACAAACCTAACCCTGTAGCATCAGGCAAGACACTGTAACTTCAAGTCTGCTCCCTACTTATTCCATAACTGACTATGACATATTTTCCATTGTAGCCTAACCTATAATGGAGTCTTAGAACAGAATCAAAGTCATATTTATTAAATATACTTAAATTGTGAAAGTGTTACGCAATTAGACATAAAATAGGCATTGCATATACACAATCTTATAATCTTTTAAACTGAAATAACTAATTTTTTGATAATATAGATTAGAAAGAATAAAAAATTAAATCCATGTTCCCATTACAGAGATAAGTTTTTTGGAATTATTTATTTCAGGTTAATATTGCTTAATCTGATCATACAGCATTGACAATTTTATACACTGTTTTATTTCAGCAATTTTTTCTCTGTGGTGTGGTATTTTTTCATATATTGCATCTGAGCTAATATCCAATAAGTATGTTCAAGTGCTTGCATTAAAAATCAATCTTGGCTAGCTTTATAGCAAAGACACAGTTCAGGATGTTGGAAGAGGTAATCAAAAAAGCATTTACGAACATAAATTTATTCTGATTCAACAAGCTTTTTGAGCCTTCAAATCAATTAAGCAATTAAGTTAATTTAGCAATTAAGCAGCTATGTTAGTTCACAAAGAAGAAAAGGAACAGGGAGGAGTGTATGGCACACACTGTCATCATAGGGACAGATCAGGTCCATATCTCTCTAGGTCCTTGGAAGAACTCTTCCCTTCCAGCTGGTGCCTAATGGCCTCTGTTCACTGATAACCTGCAAAGTTATCTGCCCAAGGAGTTGCTTATTCTCTGATATTTTTCACTCCAGTCCATGAAAATTCCCACCATATTCTGAGAAGATGCAAAGACAAATGTGGTAGCTCACTGATATTCAGTCGTATACAGGGCGTTTTATACTACGTATGACCCTGGGTGTCATAGACACACCTTATAGTCTAGTTGTTCAAGGTTACTTCATTTTTATCAGTGCATTTGTATCTGTAGTATATGAGTATGTTTAAAAAATAAGTCACTCGTTTATAAACTATGTTGTATTTTTTTACAACATTAGGGCAGTTTATATCTGAAGCATACAGCAGGCCATTATTTTTGAGTGAGTTAAACTAACAAGAGGGTGAATAGTTTTACTTACTTTACATTGCTTATTTTTCTACACAATGCACCATAGTAAATAATTCAGGATAATACATCCTTTAGTAATTTATAACTTACTCATACTCCATACATATTAGTAAATAACATCATCTTTGATCATATTTTAAACATACATTTACTAGTGAATAAAGTTATCTGTATGAATTTTTTTCAGAAATGAGACATATTGAAAACATTGATGACATTTTTAATCTGTTCCAATTAGTGATGTAATTAGTTTAAAAACATCTCTGATTCTGACAAATATTTGATTCTCCCTTGTATTTTCAGAGCTGCTATAGAATTTAGTGGTATTTTTCCTATATGAATATTTTCCTGGGTACTTAAAAGGAACTTTAGAAATTGATTTATAGGCATTTCATCTTCTTTTCGACCTGTATACTGTAAATTTCAAAGACACTATGTGACCCAAGATTTGAATAACCTAATACAGACATGTGCAATTGAACTAGCTTTTTAAATAGTAGCAAAACTGATTAAGTGAATTCACTGTTATCATAGGATATGGAAAAAGAAGACTTACTGTGAAAAATGAGAAACTATGAAATTAATGATAACTCTAAAACCACCTAGATCCTCAAATTCATTTAAAAAATCTATCATTAATATGTTCTAGCCTAGAAAATAAAGATAGTGATTAAAACCATTAAGTGTATATTTCTCATATCTCAAAATAACCTAATCTTTCCCTGTGGTGAATACGTTTCTTAGGATCTTAATGAAAATATCCTCATGAGGTCTGAATGGAAAAATAATCTCTAAAATGAGTTTTTCTTGCTCTGACTCTAAGAAACTGTTAAAAGGAAAACATGTTGAGCTGTTCATTCATTTGTTCTTTTTTTAATTTAAAAATATGTACTAAGTAATTATTTGTTTGACACCACTTTATACACTAGGAATTTAAATACAAGAGGATGCTGCAAGGATCCTAATTGTTTTCTAAAACCTTATCAAGTAGAAGCTAAAAAGAGGAGTGAATTAAAAATTAAAGCAGTATTTCTGTCTTAAAATTCCAAAGATTTAAATTTATATTAGGAGCATACTATTTATTTTTGGAAGCCCAAGAAATGCTTGACCTCTTAGATTCCTTCCCCCAAAACCCTCTGATTGAAAAAATAATAATTATTGTCTCCTTTTTATAAAACCATTTTTGGAAGCAGCTTAGAGAGAAGGGAACAAATTAACCCTACTGTTGTCCTGAGCCAGAGGCCTGTCTCTACCATAAAGCTAAGAAATAGAGGGAAAGCAGAGTTCCAAGGCCAGATCTGAATCATGTGCCTTGCTCTGTAATAGGGTGCAGGACACCCTGCCTGAACTACCAGCAATGAAAATGTCAGTAGAATGGATGGCTCCCAAAAGGAAAGGAGTATTCTGTACCAGAAGTAGTGCTGTGCAGGCTAACACAACAGATGTCCACTTTGCAGACATTCAGCAAGTAATTATAAGAGGGATGCGTGTTATTAAATTGCATTTAAGAATTCATTACCAAGGGAATTTAATGTAACACTTGTCAAAATCTTCCTGATGTGTAGAATAACCGGGAATCTACCAAAGAGCAGAGAGATGAGAGAAAGGCAAAAGAGATATTTTAGACAGAATGAATAGCAAATGAAAGAAAAAATTTGAAATGTTGTGGAATATTTAATAAACTGACTAAAGTTCAGAATGGTTGCAATCTAACAAGGAAGAGAGATCAGCAGAATGGCAGGGCAGAGGTACAGAGAAGAAAAGACAAAGCAGACTATAGGCCATGGTAGGAATTTTAAACTTGATCTTAAAAGCAATGGGAAACCAGTTAAATCTGGGATTAACATGATCTAATCCATGCTTAAAAACTGTAGTTTGGCTGTTGTGTGTAAAATGGAAGGGGGTGGAACAAGGCTTGTGGAAGAGGGACCATTTCACAGGCTGACAGTATTTTAGACAGTAGGTGATGATGAATTGGGATAGGATGATAAAGGGAAAGAGAAGTGAACAAGTTCAAAGCTACTTAGTGGGCAGAAATAGAACTTGGGACAGAATAAGAGAAAGAAAGAGCTAATTTATTCATCTAACACATTTATTGAACTACTGCAAGATTACTGGCTTTGGCTATACAACAAACAAAATGAATAAAACAAATGAAAATCTCTGCCACCATCAATTACACATTTTAACAGAAAAAGAATTCTCAGAGTTCAAGCTACAAGCCTTTGGATTCAAGCTAACATTAATTGAGAACTTATACTGTAAGACAAAGGCCATATCTAAATCTGTCACAGGTTTGATTCACCATCATTGAAATTCCCTAGTCCCCCAAATAAATTATAAAATTGTAATAAAGTGATGCAGCTCCAGAAGGAAAAATCTTCCAGTTATTTTATGTGTGGATAGTAGACTAAAGAACTCCTACTGAGAAGAGTCTAGGTCAGCCTAACGGACCTGGCTGCCTCAGAACTTACTCCTCCTTTTAAGACAGGAATCTTCACTTACCCTTGCCCAGAAAGACCACTATGATTCATTCTTCCTTTACCATGTTCCAAATGGCAACTTTTATTGTCATTCTCCTGCACCATTGTGTTTTAGATGTATAAGAATTTATAAAATTTATCATTTCTCCACGGATTATTGGACTGTGATGAACTCCATCTGTACCCATATAAAAGGAATGATAATCATCCTAGATGTAGAACCGGGCAGGTTATGTATTATTTTCCTCTGAGGGCAGGATGAGTGAATTTTCAATTGCCTATAGGATAGTTGCATTATGTTAAGAGAGAACATTTTTTAAATGAAATGTATAGGAAGAAAAGTTCTGAGCCCCCATAAAAGTGGTAGAATATAGCTGGTTTACTGTGCTTTTGCATATAGAGTTTCTACTCCTGATAACAAATGCTCTCTCTTTCTTTCAGAACCTATCCCTCACCTATGCTCTGTCCTTGTGATCTGTACAGGACTGATGCCAACTCCAGGTTCCAGAATGTGCAAATGGTCTGAACCCAACCATTCAGAGCACTTCCTTCCTAGATCATATTGACTGGTTCAGGTATGGTCATAAAAAGGAAAACATAGTTATAAGAGGAAGAGGGAGATTCCTGACCACATTGTTTGAATTCACAAAAATACTAATGGCAAATCATCTCTAATACCTGCTTTTTCAACGAGTACTATGTCTGTCTTGATTACTGATTATTCTGTATATCTATTTTTCACATGCAGTGGTAAAGTACCTGAAAGATAACAGGAAGATAACTATTTGTTTAATTGAATCAAATAAAATTCAATTGAATATTTTAAGTTGTTTCTGGACTGTGAAAGTATAATTCTCAGATGAAAGTAGAAAAGAGTAAATTATACCACACAATGAAATGTGTGCTAAGTAACTCTGAATTATTGATCTTCCTTCCATTGGACTCTTCACCATAAATCTTACATCTTGTTTCTTTTTCATGCTCTCAGCTCAAACTTCTAGCCAATGTACAAGAGAAAAAGGCTCTACCTGCCAGGTCTACCCCCTTCCTTTATAATATTCAGAAGACATTTTTATCATATTAGAGCTTTTTCATGATAGATTCCTTAATCTTACCTTTAGTCTATTATGCTGCATTGTCTCTTCTTTATTTATAGGTAAAAGGCTTTGTTGAGCAAATATTTGAGAAAGGGAACATAGGAAAAGTAGAAGTTATGGGTACGAATATGAGTTGAGTTTCAGATGTATGGCGATGACATATTATATGATATCTGGGTGGAGCTATCTGATATATTCTGTCTGCAGAATGAAGAAATTTTTTGAGTTGGAAAAACACATTTCAGGGTTATCATCTTATAGATGCAAAGTAATTGTAGACAGAGGAGTAGATGAGCCTATTCAAGGAGACTAAGAAGTGAAGAATGGAGGCAAGGACCAACTAATGTTTAAATGGTACAAAAAAACACAAAGAGATAAATGTAAGAGAAGACAATAAGAGAGAAAATATTTTATGAATTGGGATTAATGTAATCTGAAGGCAGTCAAGTTAAAATTCATTAATTTGTTTGTTCAACATTTATTAAACTACTACTATATTCCAGGAATTGTTCTAGGTGTTGAAGAAACAGGACTAAATGAAACAGAAAAATATTTCTGTTCTTCTAGACCTTAAATTTGTCTATTCCCCTGCCTTCCACACACTGCTACCACAAGGGAGACTACACAGAGGGGCCCATGAATGGATCAAGAAGAGCTATCCCACTCATGCGAATACTGAATATCCGTCTCTAGTTCAGCATAGTTTAAGACTGATCAAGAAGAGCATTACATTGCCACACTGATCATAGATAATGAAATAAAATGCATATTTAAAGGCAAGACAAGAAAAAATTTAAACAAAATGTTTTCTCTGCTTCTTGGGCCTCCACCCCCTTTCTCTAATGTGCCTTATGTATCTGCACTATGCATTAACCAGACCTCCCCAATGACAGAAATACCTGCTCAACCATAAAGATCATTTTTTTCTTCTTCTGGCATCAGCCTTGTAACTCCTTATAAGATAACATTACGTACTTATGACCTTATTAATGTTACTAGCTATTTTATTTGTACCCAGCCTATTTTACAGATTATTGTTTCTTGAACTACCAAATGTGTGACTGAGCTTCTGATAAAAGTAATGATGACTAGGTGACTTGAAACGATTGACCAAACAAATACTTCTATAAGATCAACGACTGTAATAGTGCAACTCTAGATATGGAAAGAAACGACAAGAGGAAATCATTTTCTGGACCATGACAGACTAGTAAGACAGGCAGTCCAGAGGATTTGGCTATTGTTAACAGGACCTAGTCCAGTAATAGTACATTCAGTGACCTGTCAATGAAATCCTCGCGTAACCTAGGAATGAGCATTCCTAGCACTGTGGGACAAATTGGTCACAAAATGCCTCCAAACCTTGGTTGAAATTAAGACCACAAGGGAGGGAATTGTAAAATAAAGAATGTTGCCCACCATCCAGTTCTATAAAAATCAAGTCATTAGCCATTGCAGTCGCTGACCTACAGAACATCTTGAAAGGGATTCAGGGCAAAGATCAGAAGGAGATATTTTGTGCTCTGGGAAAACTGGCAGAACTGGCCCTCAGATAGCTTGATATTTTCAGGAGAAAATTTTATGAACACAGGTTCTTGCATTTTCCCATACTTAGAAAAGCACTAAATCCATTAACTAAAATATCTGTTCCTCACAAATAATAATAACCTTCTACCAAGATGTGTGCTTGATTGCAGGTACCCCTTCACCAAAATCACATATATACAGGCCTCCTGCTCTTACCTCTTCAGAACAGGCCTCAGAGCTACCTGAAAGGCTGTCTCCTGGGTTATAATCCTCAGGTTGTCACAAATAAAATTTTCCATTTCCCTTAGATTGACTACTGATTCATTTTTTCATCGATAGAGGCAAGAGAAAAGATTAACTGAAAAGCCCCATTGGGTTGACATATCTTTAAAGGCCTCAAAAGAGGTAGGTACAGCCAGTCCTGTAGAACTGACTGACACACAGCAAGAACTTGCAGAGGAGGTGGTGTGACTGCTCTGGGTGCTGATGGCTAGGGATTCACAGGGTAAACAAGACTTATTGCTACCCCCACTGACCACAAATGCTATAGATGAGGGTGGCATCATGCTCAGAGCACCCATAGGTGACAGCTGACATGTGGGCTCACACCAACTGAAGCTCAAGAATTGATATTGGTTATGGGTAACCCAGAGCCCTGACCTCAACCTGTGTGCTATGTAAGTGAGAGTGATCAAGAACCAGTGCATGAGCACTATTCTGACCAACCAATATCATATTACAGTGAGAAAGAAATACTGTGCTGACCAGCAGATTCAGTCTTTTCACCAGGCTGTCCTCCTGGAACCAGGGCCCTGGGAAAACGTTATGGGGGGAGTCACAGAGCACCTCAGTACACCTGGTCAACTCCACACTTAAAGTAGAAGGTTGGAAAACTCTCCAAAAGGAAAAACAGGGACCGTGTCCCATGAGATTCACAGTGGGAATTCAGTATACACCATCACACAGTATTGCCACAAAACTTAAAAGTTCAAGGACAACACTTTTGGCCACCAAGTGGCCTGGGCCTGTGGCACTCTGCTCAGATGGCACTGCTGGCCCAGGCTGCTCCCAACCACCAGAGTGAAACTTAGAAGAATTGAGAAAAGCACTTCAAAGCACAGGAAACCCTGAGGCACCAGCCTGAGCAAAAGTTCCTACTTTCCAGGTCTAAGGGTCATATCACAATGCACTTCTTAAATAATCTATTAGCCCTGAAATCCTTGTCTCATTCAAGTTCAGTTTCTAAGAGAGATACGTTCACCTAAAATTAACAAAGAAAATATTCAAATAACCAGCAGAAATGATTGTTTCTACTGACTGAACTTAGTACAAATCCCAGTTCCACCACAGGAGCAGGAGAAATAGGCATATTATTTAATTTTCTAAGCCTCAGTTTCCTCTGAAAGCAATTCTTTCCTTATGATACTATTGTGAGGATTTAAGAGATAGAATATGCTAAGTTCCTATTTCTGGCCCAAAATAAACACTCAATAAATAATAACTTTTAATAATTAATTGAAGTACTCTTTACTGTAATTTGTGATGATGAAATAAAGTAAATGTTGTTTATCCTTTAATTCCCTCCCTCGTTCTGATGGAAAATACAAAATATGAATACAGCTTAGATGCAATAAATATGCTTCTTCTGAAACACCAATGACTAAGATACACAATTTAAAAAAAAGAGAGAATACTTTTACATGAATAATAAGGTAAAAACAGCCTAGTAAAATTGAGGGCCAGAGGAAATAACCAAAAATGCTAAAATAACCATTATATTTAGTTATTGGAGATGAGGGGCAAAACCCACTTATATTAATTGGGCAATGCCGAATGATAAAGAAACTAGCTTATTTATAGTAAATGTCATATTAAAAATGGTTTAGATTTGAGGTACACCATTTAGGCATTCCTATCAACTAATATTACCATTAAAATAAACTCTCTAAACATGTAAATAAAACTTGGTTCCTACGACAATATGACCTCCTGGTTCTCCTCCCAACCTTCTGGAAGCTTATTCTTTCCACAAATACTTACTGTGTACTCTACTCTGTGCCTGATCTAGTCCAGACACTGGAGAGCTCTCTTATAGTTTGGTGAAGAAATAAACAATAAACTAATAATCACACATAAAATAATACTATTTCTTCTAAGGCATATTACTGGATACCTTTTACTTTTATATAAATATCTATATTTCCTGTGGCTTATTATCACTCTATACCCCATCCAGATGTTCTCAATTATTCCTCAAATATCAAATAGGTATAGACCGTTGAGTTTCAAAGCCATATGTTTTGTACCCAACCTCTTTGAATCACAGCTCTGAATTTCCAACTACTCTATCTGATAGGACTAAAACAGAATTTTATCTAAGCTGATCCCTGGCCTGCTCTACTCTAGACACACTCAAAAGAAAAGCCTTTTCTATTTGCCTTTCATTTTTCACATCCTGTTGCTAACAAAATCTGATTTTGTAACTTTTGAATTGTTCATTCGTCCATTCATTCATTTATCGAAACTTTTTTTTTTACCACTTATTGTATGTCAGGCACCAGGAATAGAGAGAGGTTTTTTAAAAACATCGTTTTTAAAAGAAGTTATTTCATGCAAAAGATGATCCACTATAAAATAGAATGAAAAACAATATGATGCAAAGTCATACATCAGCATAAAGGAGGAACCACTCTGATTGAATGGAGTGGCCTAGAAAGAATTCCAAGAAAAAAAAATAAGGTCACTGTAGTTATAACATGAAGAGCAAATAAGGACTGTTTAGATGTTAAAGCAAGCTAGAAAGGGGATTCTAGACAAAAGATCGGCTGGCACACTGGCACTGATTTGAACGGCATGACATTCTAAGATGTTCAAATGTTTTATTATGATTCAAGTCAATCAATCAGGTATCAGGAAATACCTGATAAGATAAGAAGGAATAGTCAGGTAGACCTAGTTAGTGCTTAAACATTGTCCTGAAAGCTATCAGACTGTTATTTGACTGGTATAAACAAGGGATTTGCATCATATATGTGTATTTTGCAAAACCACTCTGACAGTATTGTGGAAAAAGAATGTCAATGAATACAAGTTTGGATGCAATATAACTTGTTAGGAACAAATTGAGTCTTGGTGAGATTAGTTGGCTCTCCCAACATCACTAACCTAGGGTTGTTTTCTAGGTTTCTCTGACTCCAAATCTTATGTTCTCATCAACCCTGCTATATGCGCCAAGATGTTCACCAAGAAATAAATATGTCATAACTTAGTCACGTATTTCATACCTTCCTCTCTAGTCTCATCTCGCACCATTTTACACTTCATAACGTTTACTCCAGTGAGACTGAATTTTTCGTTCACCCAAACATCAGGACACGTCATACTTCTGGAGCTTTGTTCATATTTCACCTCATCCATATCTGCAAGTGATGCAACCATTCTACAAAATTACTACAGACCCCCACTGGAAGTTTGTTTTGGATGTTAAGACTGCCAATGTCACACAGAAAGAAAAATGAGGTTTTTCTGGAGAGATCAGATCTGTCCTCCCAAGCTGGTCCAAAAATGGCTTGAGAGAGTAAGGAAAGAAGAGGGACTTGGGGTTTTTATGGTGGTTAAGAGATGGGATTCCTGCTTTTTGGCAGGGGCTTGTATGATTTGAAACTCCCACTGGTGCCAAAGGAAAGAATGTCTGCACTATCTTATCAGTTTGCCCATGTGTGGAGGCAGGGAGGAGGAAGGGGTGTGAGACTTAAAGCTGTCAGCAGTCAAATTTCAAAAGGCTGAGTCAGACTTATTACTAAAATTCTCTCAGGAAGCTGTTGACATAAACCCACATGATTATCACACAAACAGGCATGACTTCTGTAATAAGGTTCACCCATTTACCCTGCTTTTATTTTTTCTCCATAGCTCTTAGCACTACTTGCCAAACTTTATTTCCTTATTGCTTATTGTCTGTCTTTCATACTAGAAAGTAAGAGCCATATTAGATTCTTGGTCTATTTAGCTCACTTCTAACTCTCCAGCAAACTAACAGTAGGTGCTAAATAAAGACTTTTTGAGTAAGTTAATAAAAAGTTGAGGGAAAAGTGCATTGCAATAGAAGATATTTGAAAATAAATCTTAAAGCAGGCAGGATTTGAGCTGAATTTTAAAGTAAGAATGTGATTTCAACAGACTGATAAGAAAAGATATCTAAAGCGGGGAAATGAAGTAACTTAAAAAGTAGTCTGGCTTAATCTTGTACTTTGGCAATTTTTTCAGTCGACTTTGCCTCCAATTTTTCAACATTAACTTGTCATTTAGTATTTACTTAGGGGTGTCTCACCTGTCTACTGATGCAAAAAGGAGTTCCAGTGAAAATGGTTTTGACAGTGATTGAGTAAATGCTCTTTGGTGAACTTGTTTTCTCTGTGGCATTAGGTATGGCTCATTGGTGCTATTAATGGAGAAGTTTAAAATAACTGAAATGATATATGAATTCAATGTCCCCAACAAACTATACCTGAGGTGTCAGAACAACATACCAAATGTGTTTATTAAACTATGAGTACAAAGACTAAAACTCAGGAAATTGAATCTGCATTGTTATTAACGGAGTTATGAAACTTATGCATATTAACAGAGTAGGCATTGCATTAAGAATAAGCAAGGCAGTTTTCATAGTGATCTCATAGCATCTGTCTTAAGTGTCGTAGTACCCTTCTGTCCAACTTCAACTGCTTCTAATATTCCCCACTCCACTCCATTGTACAGATTATTGCAAGATTAATTCTCTTGAAGCAAAGCTGAGTTCTGATTACTCCTTTTATTCATTTTATTCCACCAATATATATTGATCACCTATAACACACAAGGCAATATTTAGATGCTATAATATATACAGATAGTGTCCTTGTTCTCATGAAGCTCAAAACCTTCTATGGTTTCCTAATACCTAGAAAAACATTTTACGAGGAATTTATGTTACTGTGACTTGGGGAAGAAAAGATACAATGGTCAAGCAATGTGAAAAATTCTGGATTCAGTAAATTTTAAATGTATATTATGCCTTAAGGTCTTTAAGGATGAATGTAGTATTTAATATATTCCAGATTTTTCTGTTCAAAACTTTGTGTGCATATGTGTGTGTATGTGGAGCAGCTTTTGTGGGGATGAGAGAGGTAACATTCTGCAGAAATGCTTCTTTATTTTGTATCTCACACAATTTCATAAATGTTCTATAAATGGATTTCCACAAAGCAATTTCCATTGACTCTGCTGAGGATAAAATAATTTATTGATTAGTGCAAAGTAGTAAAAAATTAGATCTCAGATATTTTAAAATGACACTGTGGAGGTTTTGGTAGACTAACTGCAAAATGCCTTACAGGAAATGATGAAGATTCTGTTTCTCATTCTAGGATTCATATCATTGACAAATTTGCCCTTAAGCCCCAGTGTTCGACACCCACAACATGAACAACAACAAAAAATCAATATGCCATTTTGAAAATTCTAACTGTATTCTTTAGTGTGCCAAAAAAGAGCCATCCAGTTTATTCACTCATATGCAAGTAGTATTCAGCACTAAAGGATGAATATCAACATATGAAAAGATGCCTGCATTTTCGGTCCATAGTCCACAAAATATCAGTTCAAAGAGCACATTCTATTTTTGAAAGAAAAAGAATGTGAAGCATAGGGAGTAGTGACAGTGAAATTATTTAAAACTTCACTTTCAAAGTAAGATCATCAGAGAAAGGAAATTTGCTTTATGTAGAAATCATGTTTTTGTTAACAACCTGGGGCAGTAAGGGCTGAAACGGCATTCTTAAATACATCATCCAAATTTTCATTATTCCCCCCAAAGACAGAGTGTACTATTTAGTTGTTATTAATATTCAACTTAAGAGCAAATTGCAATGGAAATTCTGTTGAGGTGGACCGAGATCTCCTGCAGCTATTTACTACTACTAAAAACAAACTGATCGTATACCTTGCAAATTGCATATACTCAAGAGAAGCATTGTTCAATAAAAGACAAATGTAGGAAATAAGCTAGACCATTACACCAAATTTAATAAAAGCAAACTTTTGATGAGTTAAAAAATTACATAACATTTACATATGTCTTTAACAACACTGCTTATTAGAAAAACACTCAATTAGATTCTAAGGATTATTTTGAGAGACCTGGATAAATTCAATAAAACAAAATGTCTTGGATCTGAGTACATCTTCACTCACTTGAGAAATGTAGACAGTACACTTCACTATTTAGTATAATGGCAGGGTATATTATTTTAAGCAACATAGTCGTAGAGAAAAACATTAAGTCAAGAACAAGGTGAGTTCATATCAAATTAAAACTGACACTTATTAGATAATTATTTTTACATACTCAGTTTCTATCCATAATGTCAAAATCATCAAAAAAAAAGAACTATATTTACTGGTGTACCTGTGGATCTGAAATTAAAATAATGGTAATGATAATGATCAAAATAATAATGATAATAATGATGGCAAAAAACACAGGACAGAATGGCAAAATCCAATACTTGTTTGAAATGGAAAATTGCCCTGCAGGTATCACTGTTGACAAAAATCATATATTTAAACTTCCTTATAAGCATCATAATGCCATTTATAATAGGAAGCATAAAAATGAGTACATACAAATTGCAGAGTTAACCTGTCTTGGCTCAAGTGAGCCCATAGGTCTGGCCAGAACTTTCCCATCAATATGATCATGGCACAATTTAATTACAAACTGAGGCACATATACATAGTGAAAGGTATGCATTAAAACCTGCACTGGAATCAAAAAGAACTATGTGCATACCTTCACACGTGCTACATACTAGTCTGGAACCTTGAAAATCATTTTTTAATACTTCCAAGTCTTAATATTATCATTAAATCATTATGGTACATAAAAAATATATAACACTTAACAAATGACAAATACTAATATATTAAAAAAACACCTGGCAGAATTACTAATATAACAATTTTTCCTTCTTCTTTCCATCCTTTGTTTTGTTTTGTTTGTTTGGTCTTTTTCCTCTTATTTTATTAATACACATGTTCAAAAATCATGGTTAGTACGGACATTTCCCTGATGTTTATCCATATTATTTTTTGGATTTTTCATAGAACAAATTTCTCTTCCTTTTATTTAGCATTCTTCTCATCACTATTATCTAGTCTGTTTCATTAGTATATTATAAATTTGGACAAAAATAACCTTCTTTTAAACACTTCTTCAAGAAATTTGGAAAACAACTTAGCGTTCTACATTGATTGTTTCACAAGGAAAACGTGTGCATTGTTAACCTAAGATAGTCTTGAAAGCTGGCTCAGTCGACTGGTGAAGTCCTGTCATCAATAAGTACAGTGATAGATCATGTATTACCTACCCTTTGGCGTTCAGCCCCAACAAGGGTCCTCCTCCCTGGTGTCCTTTGAGTTTGGCTCTGAAGCAAAGGAAAGCTTACTCTTGGAGCAGAGAATCGAGAGAGGTGAGCTCACGCTCTGGCGAACCGCCTCTCCAGACAGGCCTTGGGCAGGGCTCCTCAGTGGGAAGGGGGGAGGGAGCGGAGTCCTCGCCTGCTGCTCACGTGACTCCAGAGCCTTGCCGGTGCAGCATCTCTGCGCATGCCCAGCCACCGCCATCTTAAATCAAAGTAGCCTGTGGGAGCTGCTGCGCACTTCCCGAACTGAGGTGTCTGCGTGGCTGTTTCGCACTACGGACTCTGGTCTGGAGGGCTGATGCGCGCGGCACCCTGTGAGCAAGTGACGCTAGACTGATCACAAAACAAGAGGTTAGACCTTACCATACAAATTTTTCTAAGAAACCTATGCGTAGTGAGTAGTAGTAATTTTAGTAATTTCCTCCTTCCTTCCATCCTTCCTACAGAAAAGATATTGTGCCGCTTTTTTTGTTTTTATGTTAAACATAGTCGTTTTTTTTTTAAATTGTCTAATTGATTCTCTTTACATGTTAATGTAAATGTGGAGTGGGAAGAGTGTCTCCTTTCTAGCCAGATTTCAAATTTGCAGCCTTTTTATACTGAAATAGAAAATATCCTGAGGGCAAAACAACCATTTTAGCTCTCCCTTATCTTTCTCAACTCTCTTGTTTCACTAAGATTTGGGCTGAGTAATTCTTTATTAAATTTATCAGCATTTTGATGTTTCCATAAAGTTTTCTTTTTCTTTCTTTTTTTAAAAATAAACAGGCATTTCATTTTTTTAATGGAAAAATATTTTTGAGCAAACTTGTTTATCATAACTACACCTCAGAATCCATTACCTATATTAAATTAAAAAAACTTTTAATGATACAGGTAGAAATTTATTTATACTTAAATTATGAATAATAATGAAAAATATTAATCCAATTGTTCAGAAATCGTATTGCAATAGGGAAGAGAGATCAGATTCAACTTCAAATATAATGAGGACAAGTGAGGATTTATAACCAAATAGCTGGGTGAGGTGGTTTGTGAATATAAAATTATTTAGAGGAGACATCAAGAGTAGGAGATTCTGGTTAAATCAGCTTAACAGTATTCTTGCAGAAGACAGGCCAGGGGTGATCAGATATCACGAGTTGGGGGGTTCAGTTATTTCCGTTCTCATCCTTGGTCATTCAGCTGTGGCCATAATAGTATAGGGGAGCAAAATTTGCCACCCTAAATGGTCTCTTTGGCATGCAGATTATTTCAAGCTGAAAACAATGAAGCCCAAAAAACTCTGGAAGAAATTTTACCTTCCCCCTAACTAACTAAAAATAACTTTAGATAGAAGATCTGGTCCTGAAATAAAGCTATCACCAGAGATATCTGCAAAGGATATAGGCTAGGTGTGGTGGAGAAACTCTGGCCAAGAGATCAGAGCCCACTCTGTGTCCCATTATCTGTGCATGGCCTGGCAAACAATTGTTCACCAAACATTTGCTTTTCCATCTTCATATGAATCGCTCTCCTCCCCTTTGAAGTCTCAAACCACCACCCCCAACATTCTCTTTTGTCTTTAGTTGAAGATGGTATTTAAGGTGAGGGTTTCTTCTATTTTAAGTTACTCAGTTTTCCTGGGTCTCTCCCATGTATGCATGGTATAAACCTTTGTTTGGTTTTCTCCCGTTAATCTGTCTCATGTCAATTTGATTCTTAGACCAGCTGGAAGAACCTACAAGGGTAGAGGAGAATTTCTTCCTCTCTGACAATAGCTTGTTGGCTGCAATTTGGAGGCATCAACATGCTTCTCAGGAACTGTGCACTTACTGCTTCCATCTCCCTCAGATACTTTCTTAATTCTCTCTCTCTTAATTTTGGTTGCTGCTCAGATGTCACCAGAGCAAAAAGTCTTTACCAGCCATCCTCAGTTTAAATAGCATCTTGCCATCTAACTTTCTAACTGCATACTCTGTTTATTCTTTTCCATTGCATCTATAGTTCCTAGTAGTTTATGTTTTTTGTTATTTTCTTTCAACCACTTTACTGTGTTCTGGAATGTAAGCTCCAGGACTGCAGAGATTTGCTGATTTTATTAAAACTGGTATCCTCAGCACCCAGAAGAGCTTTTACAGGTAGCAGGTATTTAATGCTTATTTTCTACCTAAATTACCTCCATCTAACTGGTGAAAACTGGTGAAAAATTCATAGACTTTATAAAATTTACCTAAAGCTGCATAACATGTAAGATACAAATCAGCTGACATATTTCCAAAAATTATGTCTTTAAACATTTAGTAGGACACATTTGTAAATTACTGATAGCAATGTAAGATTTATTAAAAACAATAAAAATGTTAACAATTGTCATGTACTTAAAATACAGAAATTATAAGTTTAAAAAAATCTTACAGTCAGTAAAGAATGAAGGTGGGGGGAATCAGATATAAGAATTCAGAAATATTACAAATGCTGCAATATCAAGCACTAATGGACTAAAAGATGTCTAATTGTAATGATTTTTAAAAATGAACTGTTAATAGTGCTTTTCCTTCATCAGACTTATGCTAAAAAGAACAAAAATTGTAGTACTCATATATTATCTAATCCTATATACAATTAGGTCGTACAGTTCAAAGCAGTAACTGTCAGATAAAGGGTATGGGTTTCATTCCTGTTCCTCTGATTTATGAATTTTTATAACTTTATCTTATAAAAGCTTTCATGTGTTTTACATATTCATGTGTTTTGGAAGTTGTACACTTCTTACTAGTGGTAGGGGTTAGAACAGAAAGCACTCAGAAATGAACCATAAAATTTGAAAGAAAGACAAATGCAGATATCACAAAATAATTATTTTTAAAACCTTTGGATGAATATGTGAAATTAGAGATAAAAGAGCAGGTAGAATGATTATGTGATAAATTGGAGTATTGTGTTTTGAAAGGAAGGCAAATACTAAGCAACAAAGACAATTCTGAGACTACTTAATTAAACCCTCTCACGAAAGAAAAAAAATTCCTGCTCTTACCCATAGTTTGAGGCTGTCTTTGGCATAAAAGATATCGTTGTAATTACAGTGATGTACAGCACAAGTACCAAATTATGTTTATTAGTGGATAAAAGATTCACATGTATTTTTTGTGTTGTTAAAAATGAAAATTACACGAACTGTCTTTGATAGAACATAATAGAACGTTTTTGCTATAATGATATATTTTCTTTTTAAATGGCTGTAACTGAAAAAGCTGTAGAAGTGACTTATCTTTAGTAATTTCGTTAGCCACTGCCAGTTAGGATCTTAAGACATTTATAGTAACTTAAAATACAAGGGATAAAACTATTAGAAATCATTGCAGCATAACTTATCAAATTAAATATAAAATAAGAGATTTAAATTCGGGGATATGTATATCAGTGAAATGACTCATTTATGCAAATTATAAATCTGATAATTCACTTGTTAAGATGTTTATTATAACAAATCTTGAAGTAAGCTACTATGCTGTATCTGATTAAATTTTGGAGAAAAAAATTCTTCTTGATAAACGAGCAAAATTAGTTCATTTCTTAAAATGCATTAAACCTTTGTCAACTGACCTATCATTTAGTGTACTAAAGTAAGACTGAACTTTGAAATATTCATATGTGGACTTATTGCAGCAAATATGTAGCCTTAGTCAGACTTCTGGCACTCTGCAAACTTCTCAGCTACTTTCCCTAGATGTGTATACTTGGAGAATTTGAATTAACATTATTAATAATTAAAGAAAAAGTCATTGGCAGTATAAACATTTGGTGCATACATGCTCATATGAAAACACACATATATACAAGTACTTGGGTGTGTGCACACACACCCACATTGTGATGAAGCAAGATAACAGTATTCCCAATATTACTGAATTCTTCAGTAATACTATTTTAATTCTTTAACTAAAGCATTGCAAAGGTAGGATCAAGAACTATGTAAGAAACTGGAAAGCAAGATAGGTATAAAATAATGGCACAGTAAAGTCTTTAAAAAAAAAACTAATACAGAGAAATCAAGTGAGAGTTCAATTTGTATGAAGAGGCAAGCAACATTCCACTTATGGCTAAGAAACATCTAAAACAATAGGGGAAAAAATGAATGCTCCTCAGAAATGGCTGGGAAAGCCATTAATTTGAGGAAGACACTGACTGCATGAAAAAAAATATGAATAGAGTTTGGATAATGGGAAAAAATTGATAAAATTCTTAATATGGGCTCTATATCAAGTTATAGCAAATAAAGTAGGAAGTTGAGTGAAATGATCGAATAGCAGTCTAAGACTATTCAGTGTAACTGAAAATTTACTTCGGTTTTTTTATTAGTTTCCTAGGGCTGCCATAACAAAATATCAAAAGCTGGGCAGCTTGAAATGTATTTTCTCACAGTTCTGTAGGCTGGAAGTTCAAAATCAAGATTTTGGCAGGGCCAGGCTCCTTTTGAAGCCTATAAGAGAGAATTTTTCTTTGCTTTTCCTAGTTTCCGGTGGTGGCTGTCAATCCTTGGTGCTCCTTGGCTTGCGGAGGCATTACTCCAGTCTCTGCCTCTGTTCTCACCTGGTGTTTCCCTGGTGTCTTCACATCATCTCCCTACTATGCATGTCTATCTTTGTGTCCAAATTTCCTCTTTTTTTAAGTTCACTGGTCATGTTCGATTAGGATCAATCTAATGGCCTCATTTTAAGTTGATTACTTCTGTAAAGACAATATTTCCATATAAAGTCACATTCTGAGGTACTTGGGGTTAGGATTTCAGCATGTCAGGGGTGATAAGGGTGAGGAGGAGATATAATTCACCTAGCAGTTTTATTCCCAATATGTTGCTCAAGAAACATAAAAACTGGGCCAGGTTCTAAAATTTGCAGAGGCAGTTTACATAGAGATGGAGAACTGAGCTTCAATTCAGACTTACTCCGCCAGTTAATCAGAGTGCATGGCATCCTCTGGCACATCGCTGCATCACAGAATCTCTTCATCTGTAAATAACAGAACTCCCCATAAAATTTGTGAGGATTACCAGAATCCTGACCATGAAAAGTCCAATCTCTAAAATACCCTGCTAATCAATATCAGAGGAGTAGCCACTGTTCAGTTTATGTAGCAAAGTCAGCTGGCCTACATATGGATAAAATCTCAGACCTAGACCTTATGACTGGTATTCTAATCAAGGCACCAAATTAACCTCCATCTTGTTCATGAAAAAATCCTTCCAGATGTACATAAGCAACGTTTTTTATCTCACTATGTCTAAATTTGGTTTATGATTTAAATAATTGTTTAGAACTCTACAAATTAAAGCTATTTTAGATAATTTGAAACATGTTTAATTTCCTCTGAGATGCTAAATAAGCTTACACACTTTTAAAAGTTCAGAGTAGAAAAACTGTTATTAACTTTTTTTTTTTTTTTGTGGTACGCGGGCCCCTCACTGTTGTGGCCTCTCCCGTTGCGGAGCACAGGCTCCGGACGCGCAGGCTCAGCGGCCATGGCTCACAGGCCTAGCCGGTCCGCAGCATGTGGGATCTTCCCGGACCGGGGCACAAACCCGTGTCCCCTGCATCGGCAGGTGGACTCTCAACCACTGCGCCACCAGGGAAGCCCTGTTACCAACTTTTTTAAGAAATTTAAAAGGAAAGATTATTAGTGCATTAATTCTATAGTATTTCTAATAAGATAATATCACTGCATGCTATAACTATTTCACATTATTTTGTATTAAAAGTGAAATCCCAACATGCTTTTTTTTTCACTTGTGCGTATATACCATTAGATAGAAAATAAAGATGGGGAATTATGCTTAAAAGAGTGAAGAGTTCTTTATCAAAGATTTTCAGATAAAGAAATTTTTTTATCCTTATAAACTATTTATTATAAACTACTTATAAACTGACTTATTCCTACAGTTAGGAATATAATGCAGCTCCAAATCCAAAAGACAGTGAAACGTGCCCAACCTAATACTTATAAAGCCACTGGAATTGCTTTTTTATTTCACCTTTGCTTTCTTTTCAAAAGTAAACTTTTTATTTTATGATAACTTGTAATTTACAGAAAATTTGGAGAGACAATGCAGAGACCCCCACGATAGCCTACACTGTTTGCTGTAATGTTAACGTCTTGCATTAGTGTGGTACATTTGTTACAACTTATTAACCAATATTGACACATTATTATTAACTAAAGTCTGTACTTTATTCAGATTTCCTCTATTTTTTGGTGGGGGGATACATGGGCCTCTCACCGTTGTGGCCTCTCCTGTTGCGGACCACAGGCTCTGGACACGCAGGCTCAGCGGCCATGGCTCACGGGCCCATCTGCTCCGCGGCATGTGGGATCCTCCCGGACCGGGGCATGAACCCGTGTCCCCTGCATGGGCAGGGGGACTCTCAAACACTGCGCCACCAGGGAAGCCCAGATTTCCTCTATTTTTTTTTTTTTTTTTTTTTTGCGGTACGTGGGCCTCTCACTGTTGCGGCCTCTCCCGTTGCGGAGCACAGGCTCCGCACGCGCAGGCTCAGTGGCCATGGCTCACGGGCCCAGCCGCTCCATGGCATGCAGGATCCTCCTGGACTGGGGCATGAACCCGTGTCCCCTGCATCGGCAGGCGGACTTCCAGCAACTGCGCCACCAGGGAAGCCCCAGATTTCCTCTATTTTTAATGAATGTCTTTTTTTGTTTTAGGATCCCATCCAGAATACTACATTTCATTCAGATATCAAGTCTCCTTTGTCATCACATATCCTTAGATAGATAGAGATCACAACAGTTTCTCAGACTTCCCTTGTTTGAATACCTTGACAGTCTTGAGGGGACCTTATCAGGCATTTTATAGAATATCCCTTAATTGTGACTTACCTAATGTTTTTCCCAAGGTTAGACTGGGCTTGTTAGTTTTGAGGAGATAGGCATAACAGAAATACAATGCCATTCTCATCACATCATGTACATACTGTCAACAGGACTTATCACTGATGATGTTAACCTTAATGACCTGGCTGAGGCAGTGTTTGTCAGGTTTTTCCAGGGTAAAATTGCTGTTTCCTCCCCTTACATACTGTTCTCTTGGAAAGAAGTCAGTATGTACCACTTACACTTAAGGAGTGAAGAATTTCTCACTATCTCATTTTTGTTCTGCCTGAGGAACTTTTAACATTTCATGTAAAATTGGTATGCTGGAAATAAATTCCCTCAGCTTTTGATTATCCATGATTGTCTTTATTTCTCCTTCACGTTTGAAGAATAATTCTACTGAATAAAGAATTCTAGGTTGGCGTTATTTTCTTTCAACACTCTGAAGGTAGCACTCTACTCTCTTCTTGCTTGCGTGGAAATGAAAAGTCTGCTATGACTCTTATCCTTGTTCCTCCATAGATAAGTTGTTTATCTGCGTCCTCCTGTGGCTCTCTTCAAGATTTTCCTTTTCTTTGATTTTCTGCAGTTTGAATAGACAGAAGTATTTTTTGGTATTTATCCTTCTTGATGCTCTCAACTTCCTGGATCTGTGGTTTGAAGTCTGTCACTAATTTTGGAAAGTTCTCCATCATTATTATTTCAAATATTTCTTCCACTTTGTTCTGTCTTTCTTTTACTTTTTATATTTCATGTCTGCATAGGCTACATTTTTAAAAATTTTATACTGCATTTCTTAAATGCTCTCTTCTGGGGTTTTTTCTCTGAATTTTATTTTGCAAAGTTTTCATTGACCTATATTTGAGTCCACATATTCATTCCCTGTCTGTGTGTAGTTTACTCATGAACCCATCAAAGGCATTCTCTGTTATAGCATTTTTTATTTCTAGCATTTTCTTTGGATTTTTTTTCCTTAGAGCTTTTATCTCTCTGCTTACATTATTCATCTATTCTTTCATGTGGTCTACCTTTTCTGTTAGAGCCCTTAACATATTTATCAGAATTATAACATCTGTCTGATAATTCCATCTGTGTCTCATCTGGGTCTGATTCTGATGCTTTCTTTGTTTCTTCAGACAGTGTTATTTCTTGCCTTTCATGATATCTTGATATCTTATAATATTTTTTTGAAATCGGGTCATGTTGTATCAGGTATTTAGTATTTTATGTTAATCTAGCTATATATGTTGTGATATAGGTACTAAAGTTTTCAAATTTCTCTAGTGTCTTTTATTTTAATCTTGGCTTGGGAGTTTCCCTATACACTGTTCATCAAAAAGAGTCTGTGTATGGAAGCTCTGTCAAGTGTAATACTGTTACTATACTGAGGTTTGTAAATGGAGTGGCAGAGTGGTGGGGAGGGAGTGTTTATATATTATCTTCTGATTAAGTCTCAGTCTTCTAGTGTGCCTATGTCTTGGACTGTGGTCTTCACAAGTGTTTTTGTACCTCCCCTGATGGTATAATATTTTTCTCCTTGTCCCCCACTCCCTTCCCTGGCTGCAGCTTTCCTTATTTATTTATTTATTTATTTATTTATTTATTTATTCATTCATTCATTTAGAATTCCTGTACCCTGTTGATTATGTTATTTTCTTTTCCCCTTAAGTGAAGCTAGAAGTATAAAAGGGGACATGAGGTGAGAAGCAGTTCCTATTCCTAAGCTCGGATAAAGTTTCAGAATTGCACTCTGTCAAAGCCCTTCTTGGAGAGTAGGCTTTAGTTATAGAGAAGGGTCTGGGCATGAAAAGAAGTGAATCTTTCTTGGATTATCACTATGAGTTTCCTGGAGGTAAAGTCCACAGAAACGTACTCCCCACAACACTGCAAGCTTCTTAATCTCATGCTAGTCCACACTCAGCACCATCCATTGTTCAATATTATTGGGTAAGTCTTCCTAGAGTTTATGGCTCCTACAGCTTTTGTTCCAAGGAAGCAGATCTTGGCTGTGACTATCTAGATTCATGTCTCTCCAGAATTCAGGACGGAAGTTTTCCCTGTAATTCCAGTTCTCTGATTATTCCAAGAAAATTCATTGATTTTCCATTTGTCTGGTATTCTCTTGTTGTAAAGACGAGTGATTATTTCCAGGCTCTCTACTTGTCACAAGTGAAACTGGATGCTCACTAAAATTATTTTTAATTAAAACGTCCCTATTGAAGTGGCTGTGGATAAAATTTTAGTGTTGAAGGACAGGTACTTGTTTAAATAAATAAATATATATATATATAAAATGTTTTAATAACAGAAAAAAAAATCTTCCATAATAAGGTTTCACGAGAAGAGGGAGGAGAGACAACTCCCTGAGATACAAATATATGCAAGGCAAAACCTAGTAAAAGTCTAGCATAGTTTTTCATTTTTTTTCCTCCCTGGATTAAAAGGCAGAAGCAGATATCACAGCTTATTGAAACAATCTTATGAGCAACATCATTTTCATAAAGTTCAATGTAACCAGTAGACCCAGGAGAGTATATTGCTTTCAGCATTCAACTCAGGTCATGATAAAACAACAAATTCAACTCTATGTACATTTTATTATTAAAGCTGACTTAGTATATAAAATATGACCACTAATTTTTTATCAGAGACACAGTTAATGAATTACATATTTTTGATATCTCCATATGGAATGACTAGTAGAATCAATCAGAATATTTATCAATGATAGACACTTCAGTCCAAGCTCATCCTACTGATGTTAAAAAATATTTTGTATACTTATTTTCATTAAATAACATGTACAAAATATTCATAGTAGCTTCATTCAAAATAGCCATATTATCAATAGCAAAATGAATTAATCATGGTACACTCAACAGTAGAAAACAATATAGCAATGAGGAAAAACAAACTGCCAAATACACAATAATATTGATGATTTTACAAATGCAGTGTTGAAAGAACAGAGACAAAAAAAAAGTACAAATGTATATTCTCTTTGTATAACGTTCAATAAATAATCTATGTTTTAGAAATTGGGAGAGGGGTTACGTTTGAGGACATAGTGACTGGAGGGGGGATGAAGAGTACTTCTAGGATTCTGAAGTGGGTTCTATTTAGCTGAACATGTTCAACACTGAACATTCATGAAGTTACACAGTTATGATTTGTGCTCTTTTCTATAAGTATGCTATACTTCGATGTAAAGTAGAATGTATGATTAAACTATTTTAAAATATTGCCTGATGAATAAATTATGTAATTAGGAGTAGGTGATTGTCTTTATTTTTTTTTTCCTCTACATGAAAACTTTAAATTGTCCACCTTTATTTCTGGAATTCAAGTATTCTTATAAGGCATTCAAGGACTTGCAGAGTTGTAACCTATTTCACCTTTCTAGTGTCATTTTCCATTTCATTTTTTCATATAATCTTTGCTCCAATCTCCCCAAATCACTTGTTATTCTCTGATATTCTTTTAGATTCTGAATATTTAAATTCCATATTCTTTAAACCATACCTCAAATGCTAATCTGTCTTGATTCTCCCAGCTCATCCTGTGTGTTGCCTTCTGTCAAGTACCGGTAGGTAGTAAGCAACTGGGGCCATACATTTAGCCTATGCCTCACTATTCTATGTGTTAGATTTCATCCTTGCTGTTATTTAAATGAGAAATATAAGACCATACTTGTGGGAGTTTTTAGATGCAAGCAAAAGAAAATGACATTAATTAAAACAAAGCTATTTTATTGAGAATACTAAGTAACCCCAAGAATTGTTAAGTCTTAAGAACCATTGGTTCCTTAAGTGAGAAGAAAGAAAGAATGGGATGACAGCCAGGTGTACAGCAAAATTCACACCATAGAAGCTGTGCAGTAAGTAACCTCCAAAATTTTTGTGGTTACAATAATAAATGTGAGTTAAGCTTCAGGTTTCCAATGAAGGCAGAAACTGCCTGGGAAATGAGAATCAGCCTATGAGCTTAGGTGCTTATTGTTTCAATATCCAAATTCTCCATTACTAAATAAATTTAGGTATTCAATCCAGATGACTATTCATTTTCCATATATGTTCTCTTGTAGGAAAGGCAGCAATTTTTCTTTGTATAAAGTAAATTCCATTTTTACATTGCAGTGAAATTATTGCATTGTATAACATTGGTTAACATGAATTGTGGCAAAGTGGTTCATGTTTTTAATTTATAGTATTGAATAATAATAAACATATTGGACTTACAAAAGGGTTTACTAAAAATTAATGCACTGATTAGTAAAAGAAGTGGCTCTAATAGAGTTTTATCATGCAGGAATATGCAAGGAGTAAACACACAATGGAAGTTAGTGCAACCTTAGAAATTATTTCATTCTAAATTTCCTTCTTTGTTCATATTAGGGATTTCCTTTTAACGAAAGCTTCTAATACTGCCAATTAAAGCAGTAAAAATGGTCTCAGAAATTGTTTCCGCCTGCTTTATTAATTAGTTTTCTACTTCAGACCAAAGTTCTTTGCTACAAAGTGTCACAATTGCATCTTTCAGTACAAAACCAAATCAGAGTCCTATCTTTGTTTCTTCAAAAAGTGATAGTCTGAAGTATTTGATTGAATATGGATTGTTCAGAAATAACCGCTGTGTGCAGTTTGTATCTTATGATCCTCCTCAAATACATTTGCACTCTGTATAGCTATTGTTTATCACCAAACCACATATTTTCCTGATGTCAAAACACATTTTCATTCTATATCAGGAAAATACATTTTAGACAGGCAAATTCTCTCTACAATGAAGTTAAATGTATATAAAGTAAGCAATACAGTTAGAGAATTTCAAGTAATTATAAAGCAGTGGGAGGTATAAAGTAGTTTATATACTTAGAGTACTAAGATTCTGAAATAAGATGCAATATAATTTTTACTGTTGATAATTGTAGAGTAATATTGATAAACAGGAAAAGATAATTTGTCAATGAACCCATATCAGAATCAATACATCCTCTAAAATTGCTTTTATTTAACCTCTTTTTAAAGTACATACAAATATTTAGCAAATTTTTATTGAGTGCATAAATTATGGCAGACCCTAAAATAAGAAATGGGGAAACAAAGTTTAGTAAGGCACACAATAGATAATTTCATAATTTTCTTGAGATGTAATTCATGCTCACAAAAGAAATGTCAACTGAGAAACATTTTCAAAAATGAAGACTTCCCTTGTACTAAAATGTCTCTTTAGAAAAAAATAAATGTCATCACAAATGATGACACTGGAAAAAATATCTTGTAGCATTATTTTATTGTAAACATGCTTTTCGCTTATCTGTGCACACTCTTATTAATCTCATTCATTCAACCACAAATATTTTTTGAGTACTTATATCACCAGCATCTGGCAGGGTAATGGCACATAGTGTCCAGGACATAACACATAGTCTGCTTTCATGGAACTTACATTCTAGTGGAGCATCTAGGCATAAATGCATAATCGTAGGTGCTATGATTTCTGCTAAAGAAAAGGAGAGGGCTTCCCTGGTGGCGCGGTGGTTGAGAGTCCGCCTGCTGATGCAGGGGATGCGGGTTCGTGCCCCGGTCCGGGAAGATCCCACATGCCGCGGAGCGGCTGGGCCCGTGAGCCATGGCCGCTGAGCCTGCGCGTCCGGAGCCTGTGCTCCACAACGGGAGAGGCCACAGCAGTGAGAGGCCCCGCGTACCGCAAAAAAAAAAAAAAAAAAAAAAAAGGAGAGATAAAGTGGTTAGGTCCCCAGTATCCAACAAGGTAGTTTGCCAGTGTGACTTTTTATATGATAAAATGAGAGGTGGTATGGGGTAAGTAAGGCCAATGATTTCATTTTGGGGGAAGTATTTTCTTTGGTTTACATAGGAGGATTCTCTGAAAAAAATCCTCAATATTTCTGAGTTCTTAGCACCTGAAAGCCAAAATTTGCTTCCTGTGACTCTAGAGAATTGAGTACAGAAATAAGTCCTTTGAGTAGACATTCCTTTTTTAGGAAGGATTCTTTTGAGAAGCGTTATTAATAATTCAGACCTAAACATTTTACTCACTCAATTTTCTTGATTTAACTCCAGACTTGGTGAGGTTATAGAAATACGAACACTCTAGACTCAACTGTTTATTCTTTCATTTGTTTATTTATTTGTAATTTACTTATTTTATTTATTTATATTTGACTGCACTGGGTTTTGTTGCTGTGTGTGGGCTTTCTCTAGATGCCCCGAGCGGAGGCTGCTCTTCGTTGTGGTGCGTGGGCTTCTCATTATGGTGGCTTCTCTTGTTATGGAGCACGGGCTCTAGGCGTGTGGGCTTCAGTAGTTGTGGTACATGGGCTCAGTAGTTGTGGCTTGCAGGCTCTAGAGTGCAGGCTCAGTAGTTGTGGTGCATGGGCTTAGTTGATCCATGGCATGTGGGATCTTCCCAGACCAGTGTTCGAACCCATGTCCCCTGCATTGGCAGGTGGATTCTTAACCACTGTGCCACCAGGGAAGCCCCTCATTTAATTATTTAAAGTGTGGAGCATGAGGAAAGAGATTATATATCTCAAAAAGATAATTTATTTGGTTTGATGTTAATTGAGGAGACTGGCTATTCCTTTTGTTTGCTGAAAACATTTTGTAGTTTCCTGGAACTAGAAGCAAAGTAAATAAAAGGAAAAAGCCCTGAGTGGAGATAGAGTACTATACAATCCAGTAATTCAGTTTGTTTTCAGAATACAAAAGCATTAATTGGCAGTTTATTTACTGCCACGATAGTCTATTCTGTTTCCTATTTTTTTTTTTTTTTTTGCTGCGTGATTCAGAATGTTTGAGCTTGACTATACAGTATTGTATAATCTGTAGTACAAAACGCTATGTTGCTTTATAGTAAGAGATCTAACTTAGCCTTTGGGTTCAAAGAAGTTTTCTGAGAGTGCTAAATATGAGACTACATAGGATAAATAGTCATTTGATGGCTTGAAGTAGAGGAAAGGAGGGGGTGGAGTTGGAGGGAAGAGATGGAAAATCCTGAAGCACATGGAATCATTTTTTTCCAGCTCTATTGAGATATTATTGACATATAACATATGTAAGTTTAAGATGTAAACATGATGATTGATACAATATATATTGCAAAATGATTAGCACAAAAGGTTTAGTTAACACATCCATCCCTTCATATATTACCTTTTTACCTTTTTTTTTTTTGCAGTGATAACATTAAGATCTACTCTCTTAATAACTTTCAAGTATATAATACAGTATTGTTAATTGTAGTCACTGTGCTGTACATTAGATTCCCTAAAACTTATTCATCTTACAACTGAAAGTTTATACCCTTTGACCACAATCTCCCCATTTTCCCCACCCTACAAGCCTCTGGTAGTCACCATTCTGCTCTCTATTCCTATGAATTTGACTTTTTTCAGATTCCACATATAAGTGAGAACATACAGTATTTTCTTTTTCTTTCTGATTTATTCACTTAATGTAATGCCCTCAAGGTCCATCCATGTTGTTGGAAAAGGCAAGATTTCCTTCTTTTTTATGGCTGAATAATATTCCAGTGTGTGTGTGTGTGTGTGTGTGTGTGTGTGTGTGTACAAATCTTGACGTGAGGTCACAGACATAATCAGAGGTCAGATAACTTAGTACTTAGTATTTGACATTAAAAATATTGAATTGTTCTGTATTTGTAATGTACAGTGATATCAAAAATCACTGTGCTGTGCACCAGGAACTAACATAGTGTTGTAGGTCAATTACACTTTAAAAAATAAATAAATAAACTCATAGGAAAAGGGATTATATTACCAGAGGTGAGGGGTGAGAGTAGGGAGAATTGGGTGATGGTGGTCAAAAGATACAAACTTCTAGGTATAAGATAAATAAGTACTAGGAATGTGACACAACATGATTAACATAGTTAACACCACTATATGTTATATACAAAAGCTATTAGGAGAGTAAATCTTAAGAGTTCTCATCACAAGGAAAAAAATTCTTTCATTTTGTATCTATATGAGATAATAGATGATCACTAAAGTTATTGTGGTAATCATTTCATAAGGTATGTAAGTAAATAAAATCACTGTGCTTATACCTTAAACATATACTATTGTATGTCAGTTATATCTCAATAGAACTGGAAAGGAAAAAAAGAATACTGAATTGTGCTTAAAGCAATGAGCAGTCATTAGAGGGTTTTAAGCAATGAAAACTGAAGCAAATGTTGAAAAATAGAAGACAGAAAAATTAGACTTATGATGCAAGATCAACTTCTGGACTCCTAATTCTCCTAGTTTGTCAAGCTGACTCTGAAAAAGAGACGATTACTAAAAGTTCCTTCCTAATTATTTATGAAAGCACTTCAGAGAGATTGCACTCATGTTTTTTTGGAATGTGATTTCCAGGAATCACAGGAATGTGATTAATTGTTCCTCTTCTTGCTTCTCTGTATACAAATGGGGATAGCATAGTACCAATGGGCCAAGATAATGTTCAATCAACGCACCATCTTATTTCAAAAAAACTCCATCCTACAGTCAGTCTGTTCGTGCAGTTAGTCTTCTTTCAAATGCAGCTTTGAGTAGGATTGGGTTAACAAGGTAGAAAGTACAAATTCATCATAATTTCTACAAAATTTTAATTACATATAATCACAAATTCTTTTTTCCAGATGAAGGGTTTAGATAAAAATAAATATTCAAAAACCTAGATTTTTTTAAAAAAGAAATCTATATTTGGTATACTACAGACACTTTAAAAAATATTTACTTTTTCTCTAATATCTTAGAAGAAAAAGAGACTGTGATATTTAAACATTCTAAAATGCATACATATTGTGACACATTAATATACTTATTCTCATAAACTTGTATATAAATAAATACATTCATATTTGAATTATATTTTCCTTTGGTTGATGGCCAAAACCAGTGTTTACTTTTATATTAATATAAGTAGTTATTTCTTAAGTCAGCTATTTTATTATCAATAATTTGTATTCCTCTTTGTTTCTTCTATTCATACTTTGGGGGAAAATTAAGACCATTTTCTCTGTTTTTAGCAACTTAATTTACTATGTGCTTTTTAAGAATCAATATCTGCTCCCAGAGTCCTACAAAATTCAAAATGAGCAAGCCTGACATCTGTTTGCTTACAAGCTATGAAAAAATCAAAACAAATAAAACCAAAATCACAAATTTTACAATTCTTATGTAAATTATTTTATGCAATATATTGTTAATCCCTAACCTATGTTTATATTCATATTAACAGGTAGATTTAGCATAGACCTACTCAAAATGTAAACTTTGTTCTTTTTGTTATTAACCAAGCAAGTTAAGATTTTTCTGGACAAAAAACTGCTTTAATATCTGTGTTCACTCTATTCCCACTAATGGTGTGTTTCATTTAATTTGTCTTTTCAAGTATAATCTATAGGCATATTCTAATAACACTGTTATCAGCTCCCTTAGAAATCTCAAATTTTCTTAAAAAGAAAATTCGGTGAATAATGACACCAATATAGTGGTTATTAGTACTATATAACTATATAATACTTACTTCCCTCTACCTTCCTCATATGGGTAGGAATGGACTTCTGGGTTACTTGGGAGTGGTGATTAGCAATGAGGTGTTATGTGTGGCTCCCAACTAGAACTTCTAATTGCAGAGTAAATCTCTCCAAAATTTATTTCCTATTGTCTTGATGACTAGCAGTGTTCTAGAGTGTCTACTCTACCAGGCTGGATCCTGCAGTGAGGACATAACAGAAATAAAAGAAAAGAAAACAGTCAGTCCTTGGCAAGAAATATACTTTTATGAACTTGAGGTAGTGAAATTATGAGTTTGTTACTAGAGCATAATAGACCTATACGAATACACATAATAAGCAGTAAAAAAAATTTTAACTAAATAATTTTGAGATTTTAGCTTTAGGTTACAAAAGATAAATATACCCTGAATGCCTTCAATACAAAGTTAGTGACCAGAATGGCAATGAAACTTGTTTTGCTGCCTCTTTATACACTATATTATGCACTAGACACAGTTCTTTTCCTCCATGCCAACTTTTTACACATGCAAGTCTAAAGATAAAAACATGAATTTCAACAGGGAGAGAAATAATGAGTCCCCATGGGTAGGTTACCTTTGAGATCTTCAGGGGATAAACATTTGAACATTATGACCTTTAACATGTCTCAAAGAGAAAAAATAACTTTTACCATTGCAAAGTAGTTCTGTTTACCAAGTCAAATCTGTCAGGCAGGTCACCTGGACCTCATAAAAAGTGACATCAAAAGTAACCAATGCGGGCTTCCCTGGTGACGCAGTGGTTGAGAGTCCGCCTGCCGATGCAGGGGACATGGGTTCATGCCCCGGTCCGGGAAGATGCCACGGAGCAGCTGAGCCCGTGAGCCATGGCCGCTGAGCCTGCGGGTCCGGAGCCTGTGCTCCACAACGGGAGAGGCCACAACAGTGAGAGGCACGTGTACCACACACACACACACAAAAAAAATAACCAATGCATGTAACAGAATCCAAGTAACATAGATTGTACTTGGTGGCATAACTATACTTACTCTTTACAAGGCAACTTATCCCAGGTAATAATTAAAATAATATGTTCATATGGGTTGAAATTTAAAAACATGTAAAGCTATAGAGGCAATACTCTTGAGCAGGCTTAATTTAATATGCTTTATCAAATACCTAACAAACTTTATTAAAATATTAAGATAAGTATTACACAATATTTGAAGTGTGTATGGATCAGGCATATATTATTTCCACTCTACTATTAAATAGTGCTGGTTTCCAAGGCAGCTATTTAATTCTTCATAATCTAGTTCCAAATTTCACTTGACCTAAATTTTTTTTCTACCATATTTCTTTTTTTGCTAGATAGTATGCAGAGATTTCAATTAGCTCTAAATTTTAAGGGTTTTAAGAACATATGATGACTTAAATACAAGCATTTTTTCTTTTGATTCAATTTAACCCTCAAACAATTGACCCACATAGAAAGAGATGAAAGAGCCTGATTTCACAGATATCCTAAACTACATCAACTAGAAAGGTTCCAGCCATCCTCTATCCACATCACCACCATTCCTGAATGCCTTTAGGTCATCTGATTTAATCTCATTATATCCTTTATTTCTGTGTATGTGCTGACACCTAACACCGGAAGCTCAGAGTTCCAGGCCACCCTTATCTCTCCCACCCTAAAATCTTTGCACATCCTCTTCACTCTTTTCATCTTCCTCTCCGCCCTAACTCATGAAAACCTGACACAGTGCCCTTAATTTCCCAGTCCATAATCAACAAATTTCTCTACATTCTCAAACACTTCGTAAGAATCCTTATCCCCTTTTGCTCTAAACCTGGGCAACGTTTAGACTACTTCTGCTGCAGCCCTCTAACACAGTTACTATTCTTTCTCCCATTTCATTCATAGCACTATGTTTAAGTTAGAATAATCTCCTTCTTTATCCTCCTTGACTCTGGCAAACAGTTTTCCCTCCTGCCTTCCTTAAAAACAATACTTGAATCATGCTACCCATATTCTTCTCTACCTTCAAATATTCAACTTTCAGTCTGCGTAAGCCACTTATTTCCATAGAGTTAATCCTATACCTTGTCATTACCAATTACTGTCACACATTGACCATCTTGATGACCTCTCTTTCCTGATTATCCAGGTTAATTTTATGGTCAGTTCTCATAATTACTTCCTCTCACTTAACTCCTCAGTCCCTCTCTCACTTGGCCTTACATGCATGAAATATCCATAACATTGTTTAAATGTAATTATCTGCCTACTTTGAGCCTGAACTTATACGGGTAAACTTATTAGAAGAAAAACAGCAATCACACTAATTGGTCTCCCTTTAAAAATCATGACCACAACCTCAAGGGGGCTTAAAGCTATTTAGAAACCACATTGCTGTCTTTAGCATCACTTCCCCATTTCCCTCAAGCATTCTTTTATACCTTCTCTAGTCGCTTCAAAAACTAGTAACATGGATGGACCTAGAGGGTATCATGCTTAGTGAAATAAGTCAGACAGAGAAAAGACAAATACTGTATACTATCACTTGTATGTGGAATCTAAAGAATAAAACAAACAAATGAATATAACAAAACAGAAACAGACTCACAGGTATAGAGAACAAACTAAAGGTTACCAGTGGGGAGAGGGAATGGGGGAGGAGCAATATGGGAGTAAGGGGTTAAGAAGTACAAATTACTAAGTATAAAATAAAGAAGCTACAGGGATATATTGTATAGTACAGGGAATATAGCCAATATTTTGTAATAGCTATAAATGGAGTATAATCTATAAAAATATTAAATCACTATGCTATAGACCTGTAACTAATATAATATTGTAAATCAACTATACTTCAATAAAAAAAAATATGCTGTGACTCTCCCCACCCTCCAAAAAAAAGAACATGTTTTTCTTCCCTTATTCTCAGTTAATGACCTTTCTTCTTACTTCACAAAGCAAGCTGAAGTAATTCTAAAAACCTTAATAGATTCCTAACACCACATATGGACAACTATCAGCATCTGTGCCCATATACTCTACCTTTCTATTAAAATAGAACTATTAGTGTTCATTTCTTAAGACAATTCCTTACCTCTTATTAGATAACATCCCTGTCATCTACTCACTCCTCAGTTCCCAACTCTATATTGGATAATTATCATCAGCATACGTATAAACATCCTGCTGTTTCTCCATTCTAAAAAAAAAAAAAAGAAAGAAAAAAACAAAACAAAGTAAAGCAATCAAAACAAAAATAATTCTGATAAAATTTTCAGTGTCAATTTATCTGCTTTTTCTTTTCAGAAAATACACACCAATTTTTATCTTTGCATTTTGAACCCATTCCCAAAAGGTTTCTTATCCCTGTTATTCAAACAAATTGATCGTATCCGGTTCATCAATGACCTCCAAATTGCTAGATCTAATACCCAATTTCAACTTTTAATTTTACTTGGCCTATTAAATAGCATTTGACACAGTTGATAATAACTTTTCCCTTATACACTTTTAAAATTTGTTTTCCAGCTACCAAACACTTCCCCCCACCTCAATTTGATTTGAAAACACGTTCCCCATTTATCAGAAAAAAAGTTGCAATGCTATTTCAATCACCCTACCAACAACTATGCAATTCATGGGAACATATTACTTCAGACCATTATAATATAAGCTAGCCTCGCATGCATGCATAAAACAACCCTATTAAATGTGACTTAGAACCACTTAAATTTTTCTAATAGATTTACATAAAATTTAAATTCAGTTTCTATATTTCTATACCTTCTATTTTTTTCCAACCCATCACAATTTGGTTTCTGACCTTTAAACTCCTAATCACAAAACCAATAGTAAATTCAGCAAACAGACACAGAAATGGAAATCTTTCAACATAAAGCTTAAGAGATATCCACATTATAGGGCAGACAACTAAAATATCAATAGAAAAAGTAGGAAGTACAGTAAAATGAGAGATAAGAGATGTGCATGAGTATTCACATATTGCCTATAAGTTTATCTGTAGATAAGAAAAGACATCAGTTTAAGTGTATGGCAATAAAAAGTAAATAAAAGGGAAGATTAACAGTTCAAAGAAACAGAGCTATAGGGATATTAGGCATATGGTGAGTGATTTTATGATACCCTCTGGGTACTATTAAAACACCCGCAAGTAATCTGATTATTTGTCCCATCTGGAATCCACAAAGCTTCAGGTTAGCTGCTATGTATCTAACTGCATGCCCTTGAAATAATTGGTGTTGTCTGATTTTTTTTTCCTTATTAGCATCCTTTATCCCTGCCAAAAATGACATGGAAAGAGTACCCAAAGTGCATAACTAAATGTGACAAAGGAGTCTCATCTGTTATTTTTATTTTATCTCATTCAGTCTCTTTTCTTAGAAGTTTTGCAGACTGAAGAACATTTTTATTTCATCCTGTCTCATCTAGTGCCTTTGGTTTAGAAATTTTGCCAATTTGAACCATATCCTAGTCTACATTCCAATCAATACACACGTGGCTATATGAGTATTGTATGCACCACTTTTTGCAAGTAAAAGACATTCCAAACCTTTTAAAATCAATTAATAAAACCATATATCATTGATGTATCTTGCCTTTGTGTACTACTATACCCTCCTTAAAATTTCTCTGTTTTAGACATTTTTTAGCAGTGTCAATTTAAGAGGTAATCATCAAAATATGTTTGAATTTTTAATACTTTCACACAAGTTTCAAAGTCAGTTTATTAAATAGGATGCAAGGAAGTCCAGTCATTGCACAAAGAATTAATAATTTCAACTTTATATATTATAATGTAGACTAAGTAAATGGTCCTTTGGTAACATTTCCCTTTCCCTTCCTCTCCCAATCTTCCTTCCTTCCTTCCTTCCTTCCTTCCTTCCTTTCTTCCTTCCTTCCTTCCTTCTTTCTCCCTTTTTTTTAAGGTATTGAACTAATCAATCAAAACAAGAAAATCCTGGTTCATTATATCATCATATCTTTCGTGGTGACTTGGGAGTCGGTATTTAGGTTCTTCCAGATCAGGAAGGCTAGTAAATCCAACAATAGGACCCCTTAACAAGAACAATTTTCAAAACCAACTTATTGGAAATTACTTGGATATGCCCATAGCAAATCTAGATATTAGCTATAAAGAAGATTGAATATTTATATAATCTTGTTCTAAACTCTCATTCTCACATTTGGAATACATTTAGGTCCACTTCTATTTAATATCGTTGGATTTGATCATCTTTATTTGTAGTTTCAAAATTTTCCCAGTTTTAATAAATTTACATTTTCTCTATCTTCCTGTTTTCTGTCACATTAATTTCAATTCATTTTCCTCAAGCTAGCTGTCATCACTTTCTTTGCCAAAGTATCGTTTAGAACTTTCATATTCAAACCAGCCTCTCTTAATTCCCAATTTAAAAAAAACAAAAAAACCCTCTATGGAAATGGAGAAAAGAAGTACTATCTAACAGCAATAAAATTCAAGTGAAACAGAAAACATACACACAATATTGTGGGAATTCATTATAAATATAAAGCAGATGAAGCTAAATTAAATGGAAACATTCTGATATTTACAAGACCTTATCTCTGTACCAATCAGAATATGGATAGCAATTTATTTTTATGTGTATGTCTTCTGAGGGTTGGGAAAGATGGAAAATAAAATTTCATTTTCCTCACACAGCGCATCATCTCTTTGAACCCATGCAAATGTATGTTACATAAGAATTAAGTGGGAAATAAGAAGGGGTTAATATACATGAGGTCGACCCACTGAAGCACAATGGGTAAATTGTTGGTAGGCATTATTAGACTAGGGATGGAGGGGGCTGTGCACTTGGAACCTGAGCTAGGACCAGAGAAGGATATTTGAACATCCTTAGTGGATAATAAACAATCAACAATACACATTTTCTATTCTTACCAATAAGGAGTCTAAATTTTTTTTACTTCTAGAATGAATTATCAAAATATAACAAAAAATAGAGTCTAGGGAAATATAATGCAGAACAAGGTAAATGGGATGCATTTAATTTTTTTCCAAAATCCAATTTTGCAATTATTCTCTCAGGTTTTAAATTTCAATGTAACTTTAAAACTTACCTACTCATGAGTATTTATTACTTCATTTTAAAATCATATCTCCTAGATTTATATAGACTGAGGCATGAAACTTTGCTTAGCAATGTGATAATTGCATTTCTGTTTTTCTATATTGATATGAAAATAAAGACATAATCATTAATTTTTAAAGATATATTTTTAAATTTTTAAATAATTTATTTCAACTTAATAGATTTTTCTTTGCATATATCTATATACATATATAATTTTATATACATTAATATGGCTTTAAAGATATATATAACTATTTTAAGTATATTCCCTATTTATAGGTTTTCAAGAAGGCATTCATAAGTATCTTTGATTAAAATACAAATCATTTTGAAATTTTTGAAAACTTACAAGTTAACATGTATATGTAGTTAAATCGTGTATGTGTGTATGTCTATTTTATTTGGCATGGCCACTGTAGAAGGTTTCCTAAACTCAATTACAACCTACTCTTTCCCTTGATTTCCCTTGATAAGAAAGATAATATATTCCTCTTTTTAAATTGGCTGGCAGTTAGGGATGGCCAGGAATCACAGTTATGGCCAGTTAGATATAAAAAGAAGTATTTATTGTGGGTTGCCTTTTTTCTTTTAAACAAACAAACAAAATTTAAAGAGGAGATGGTTTGTGCCTTTCATTTTCATCATTCCGGCAACGTGGATGCAAAGTCAAGAGATAATGCAGCCATCTTGTAAAAAAAACATACACCAAGAATGGAAGGGCAGGATGAGAGAAGGAGCTAGGGTCTTTTACGACATCACTGGACTGCCATATACACCCTGGCCTGTCTTCCTTTGAACTTCTCATTATTAAGATGAATAAACCCATTATTGTTTAAGGCACTGTATTACAATTCTCTGGTATTTCCAAATAAAGTAATTCTAATTGATATAACTAGCTTATACATTCTAAACTTTTTTTAAATGATTTGTATTTTAATAAAATATATCATTCCATGAATGTCTTTCTGAAGGTCTATAAATAGGAAATCTACTTTAGTAACAGAATAGTACTCTCAATTTTTATGTTTTTCTATTGCTGTCACTTTATGATGGTGGCTGCATGGGTTAAACCAAATATTTAAAGTAAGAATCTTGAATATTTTTCTGTGAACATAGCTATAATATGATTTTCACATATTGTCTTAAGTTTTACTTGTGTAACATGAAACATACCTTCTTTCAAAATAAAACAATAAAATATTGAAATCAGCAAATACCTGTTAATTGCTTAACATAGTACTAAAGCAGGCTTTATTGAGGAAACAAGAAAATATATACTCTTTTTCATGAGACAATGTCAAAAAAATTTCATATGAGAAAAGAAAGCAAATAATATGTAAACCCTCCTCCAAATGATTGAACACAACCCCAAGTTCTATAACAAGCCTATTCTACCAGCTTCTGAGACATCCCCTGTTCCACATGGTCTGCAGCCTCTTTTGGTGAAATGAATATCAACTCTATTTGGCAACAGATGTTCCTGGTGGTCTTTGGTGACTGGTGGTCATTAACAGAACCAAAACGGTTTCATATTGGTTAACTGAATAATATTTTTATAGTATTAACCCTTTGCAGCAACATTAATTCAAGTGAATACAGTGAGATGAAAATATCACTGTAAACCAAAGTACAATCCAGCTGCATTACAGCGGTCTAACTGTACACCAACACTGCCCCTATGTTTATTGCTAAGTACCTTCCTGTAGACTATCAAGGGAAATGATGCAGTTAATTGTTATGCTAATAAAACAGGATGACATGGCTGAGTCAGATAACTGATTTTGGAAAAGAGAGTAAGATAAATCTGCAGTGATCATTTGAAGCTGGTTTGATACCCTGAGCACCTGGATGTTATTTACTTTGAGAATAAATAGGCATAATATAATTTGTTTGTGAACATTAATTTGGTACCTGTGAATAGGAATAAGAGGCTGTGTAAATATCACAAGGGTGTCAGAAAAGTGAAAAAGAAAATATATTAATAGATATTTTCAATGGGCATTATATATGCTTTCTCAATACATTATTTTAATTAGTTCCATATAGGACCATAATTGTATGTTTTCTGTAGACTTTCAGTTCTTTCAAGACAGTATGCTTGATTTTTCAAACTGAGTTTGTTTATATTCCTGCTTCAGTTATTATAGAAAGCATGTACTCAATAAAATTCTACTGAATATTGAACTTAATTTATTTTCAGAAACATGATTTTGCTTTCTTTTTCTTTTTTTCTTCTACTGTCTTTGACGGATGAGAACTTAAGTGATTTAAATACAATATGAATTATTTGGGGTCAAATTTGTAATCATGCTAAATCCTTCATGTTTGATAAGCTACTCAGCAATAAATATGTACACTATTGACCTAGTAGTTTTAGAAATCTTATCATCTCCTTCTCTAATAAAGCATTTGACTCTGGTATTGAGCAAAGGATAACACTTATAATTGGATATGTCAATAAATAGGTACAAAATGAAATTTAAAACAGCTATTGAAATCAGTTTTGTTGTAATATATTATGGCTATCAGTGAAATAGAGTAAGGATTATAATACATTAAATATTTGTATAATATTTACAAATAATTATTTACAAATATTTACAAATATTTGTAAATATTTGTAAATAAATATTTACAAATAATGTATAAATACATTAAATATTTCTTGTCACAGTTGAATTGTGTTAGATTTGTTTTCTTGTCACAGTTGATTTGTGACAAGATTTGTTTAGTTGTTTAGTTGTTTAGTCACAGTTGAATTGTGTCTGCTTATCACATAGCTTCTAAAGAGATTTCCCAATCTACATAACATCTAATATCTGCATTACAACAAATAAACCACCACAATGATTTGCTAGTTAGGACTATCTATTACAAATATTCAATGACAAGAAAAGGCCTAAAAAATTGACAGAGATTTTCACTTTGCAATCAGATTCATTTTTGCCTTCTCTCACAGACGTAACATATTCTTGAAATTAGAAGTGATAGGGAAAGCAAAAGAAAGGAATAAAAACATAAGAAAGACATCATATAATCTATTTGGACTAACTAATTATCAATTCCCTAATTAAAATTTTAAACTATTATTTACCAATAATTAAAATAGGTATACATTGATAGTTGATAATACCTATCAATTAAAATAGGTATACATTTCCATGAAATGGGGAAACAACAAAAATATATTATGATTAGAAGCAAGAAGAATTACAATCCTGCAGCCTGTGGAACAAAAACCACATTCACAGAAAGACAGACAAGATGACAAGGCACAAAGCTGTGTACCAGATGATGGAATAAGATAAAACCTCAGAAAAATAACTAAATGAAATGGAAATAGGCAATCTTCCAGAGAAACAATTCAGAATAATGATAGTGAAGATGATCCAGGACCTCAGAAAAAGAATGGAGGCAAAGAACAAGAAGATGCAAGAAATGTTTAACAAAGACTTAGAAGAATTGAAGAACAAACAAACAGAGATGAACAATAAAATAAATGAAAAATACACTAGAAGGAATCAATCAATAGCAGAATAACTGAGGCAGAAGAACGGATAAGTGACCTGGAAGACAGAATGGTGGATTTCACTGCTGCAGAACAGAATAAAGAAAAACGAATAAAAAGAAACGAAGACAGCCTAAGAGACCTCTGGGACAACATTAAAAGCAACAACATTTGCATTATAGGGGTCCCAGAAGGAGAAGAGAAAGAAAAAGGACCTGAGAAAATATTGAAAAGATTATAATCAAAAACTTCCCTAACATGGGAAAGGAAATGGCCACCCAAGTCCAGGAAGCATAGAGAGTCCCATACACGATAAACCCAAGGAGAAACACGCCGAGACACATAGTAATCAAATTGGCAAAAATTAAAGACAAAGAAAAATTATTCAAAGCGGCAAGGGAAGAATGACAAATAACATACAAGGAAATGCCCATAAGGTTAACAGCCAATTTCTCAACAGAAACTCTACAAGCCAGAAGGGAGTGGCATGATATACTTAAAGTGTTGAAAGGGAAGAATCTACAACCAAGATTACTCTACCCAGCAAGGATCTCATTCAGATTTGATGGAGAAATCAAAAGCTTTATAGAGAAGCAAAAGCTAAGAGAATTCAGCACCACCAAACCAGCTCTACAACAAATGCTAAAGGAACTTCTCTAAGTGGGAAACATAAGAGAAGAGAAGGACCTACAAAAAACAGACCCCAAACAATTAAGAAAATGGTCATAGGAACATACATATTGACGATTACTTTAAACGTGAATGAATTAAATGCTCCAACCAAAAGACACAGACTTGCTGAATGGATACAAAAATAAGACCCATCTATATGCTGTCTACAAGAGACCCACTTCAGGCCTTGGGACACATACAGACTGATAGTGAGGGGATGGAAAAAGATATTCCATGCAAATGGAAATCAAAAACAGCTGCAGTATCAGTACTCATATCAGAGAAAATAGACTTTAAAATGAATGTTACAAGAGACAAGGAAGGACACTACACAATGATCAAGGGATCAATCCAAGAAGAAAGTATAACAATTATATATATGTATGCACCCAACATAGGAGCACCTCAATACATAAGGCAACTGCTAACAGCTCTAAAAGAGGAAATCAACAGTCATACAATAACAGTGGGAGACTTTAACACTTCACTTAAACCAATGGACAGACCATCCAAACAGAAAATTAATAAGGAAACAGAAGCTTTAAATGACACAATAGACCAGATAGATTTAATTGATACTTATAGGACATTCCATCCAAAAACAGCAGATTACACTTTCTTCTCAAGTGCTCATGGAACATTCTCCAGGATAGATCAAATCTTGTGTCACAAATCAAGCCTCAGTAAATTTAAGAAAATTGAAATCATATCAAGCATTTTTTCTGACCACAACTCTATGAGATTAGAAATCAGTTACAGGGAAACAAATGTAAAAAACACAAACACATGGAGGCTAAAAAATACGTTACTAAATAACCAAGAGATCCCTAAAGAAATCAAAGATGAAATCAAAAAATACCTAGAGACAAATGATAATAAAACACGACAATCCAAAACCTATGGGATACAGCAAAAGTACTTCTGAGAGGGAAGTTTATAGCTTTAAAAGCCTACCTCAGGAAACAAGAAAAATCTCAAACAATCTAATGTTACACCTAAAGGAACTAGAGAAAGAAGAACACACAAAACCCAAAGTTATTAGGAGGAAAGAAATCATAAAGATCAGAGCACAAATAAATGAAATAGAACCAGAACAATAGCAAAGATCAATAAAACTAAAATCTGGTTCTTTGGGAAGATAAAATTGAAAAACCATTAGCCAGGCTCATCAAGAAAAAGAGGGAGAGGACTCAAATGAACAAAATTAGAAATGAAAAAAGAGAAGTTATAACAGACACCAGAGAAATACAAAGCATCCTAAGAGACTACTACAAGCAACTCTATGCCCATAAAATGGACAACCTGGATGAAATGGTCAAATTCATAGAAAGGTATAACCTTCCAAGATTGAGCCAGGAAGAAATAGAAAATATGAACAGACCAATCACAAGTAATGAACTTGAAACTGTGATTAAAAATCTTCCAACAAACAAAAGTCCAGGACCAGATGGCTTCACAGGTGAATTCTATCAAACATTTAGAGAAGAGCTAACACCCATCCTTCTCAAACTTCCAAAAAACTGCAGAGGAAGGAAGACTCCCAAACTCATTCTGAGGCCACCATCACCCTGATACCAAAACCAGACAAAGATACTACAAAAAAGAAAATTACAGACCTATATCACTGATGAACATACATGCAATAATCCTTAACAAAATACTAGCAAACAGAATCTAACAACACATTAAAAGGATCATGCATCATGATCAATTGGGGTTTATCCCAGAGATGCAAGGATTCTTCAGTATATGCAAATCAATCAATGTGATGCACCATATTAACAAATTGAAGAATAAAAACCATATGATCATCTCAATAGATGCATAAAAAGCTTTTGACAAAATTCAACACTCATTTATGATAAAAACTCTCCACAAAGTGGGCATAGAGGGAACCTACCTCAATATAATAAAGGCCATATAGAACAAACCCACAGCAAACATCATTCTAAATGGTGAAAAACTGAAAGCATTTCATCTAAGATCAGGAAACAGACAATGATGTCCACTCTCACCACTATTATTCAGCATAGTTTTGGAAGTCCTAGCCACGGCAATCAGAGAAGAAAAATAAAAGGAATACAAATAGGAAAAGAAGTACAACTGTCACTGCAGATTACATGATACTATACATAGAGTATCCTAAAGATGCCACCAGAAAACTATTAGGTCCAAACAATGAATTTGGTAAAGTTGCAGGATACAAAATTAATGCACAGAAATCTCCTGCATTCCTATACACTAATGATGAAAAATCTGAAAGAGAAATTAAGGAAACAGTCACATTTACTGTTGCAACAAAAAGAATTAAATACATTCCTATACACTAATGACGAAAAATCTGAAAGAAAAATTAAAGAAACAGTCACATTTACTATTGCAACAAAAAGAATTAAATACCTACGAATAAACCAACCTAGGGAAACAAAAGACCTGTATGCAGGAAACTATAAGACACTGATGAAAGAATTTAAAGATGATACCAACAGATGGAGAGATATACCATGTTCTTGGATTGGAAGAATCAATATTGTGAAAATGACTATACTACCCAAAGTAATCTACGGATTCAATGCAATCCCTATCAAATTACCAATGGCATTTTTTACAGAACTAGAACAAAAAGTCTTAAAATTTGTATGGAGACAGAAAAGACCCTGAATAGCCAAAGCAGTCTTGAGGGAAAAAAACGGAGCTGGAGGAATCAGACTCCCTGACTTCAGACTATACTACAAAGCCACAGTAATCAAGACAATATGCTACTGGCACAAAAACAGAAATATAGATCAATGGAACAAGAAAGAAAGCCCAGAGATAAACCCATGCACCTATCATCAACTAATCTATGACAAAGAGGCAAGGATATACAATGGAGAAAAGACAGCCTCTTCAATAAGTGGTGCTGGGAAAACTGAACAGCTACATGTAAAAGAGTGAAATTAGAACACTCCCTAACACCATACACAAAAATAAACTCAAAATGGATTAGAGACCTAAATACAAGACTGGGCACTCTAAAACTCTTAGAGGAAAACATAGGAAGAACACTTTGACATAAATCACAGCAAGAGCTTTTTTGATCCACCTCCTAGAGTAATGGAAATAAAAATAAACAAATGAGACCTAATGAAACTTCAAAGCTTTTGTACAGCAAAGGAAACCATAAACAAGATGAAAAGACAACCCTCAGAATGGGAGAAAATATTTGCAAATGAATCAACGGACAAAGGATTAATTTCTAAAATATGTAAACAGCTCCTGCAGCTCAATATTAAAAAAACAAACATCCCAATCCAAAAATGGGCGGGCAGAAGGCCTAAATAGACAGTTCTCCAAAGAAGACATACAGATGGCCAAGAAGCACATGAAAAGCTGCTCAACATCACTAATTATTAGAGAAATGCAAATCAAAACTACAATGAGTTATCACCTCACGCCAGTTAGAATGGGCATCATCAGAAAATCTACAAACAATAAATGCTGGAGAGGGTGTGGAGAAAAGGGGACCCTCTTGCAGTGTTGGAGGGAATGTAAGTTGAAACAGCCACTATGGAGAACAGTATGGAGGTTCCTTAATGAACTAAAAAGAATTACCATATGACACAGGAATCCCACTACTGGGCATATACCCAGAGAAAACCACAATTCAAAAAGACACATGCACCCCATTGTTCATTGCAGCACTGTTTACAATAGCGTGGTCATGGAAGCAACCTAAATGCCCATCGACAAACGAATGGATAAAGAAGAAGTGGTATATATATACACTGGAGTATTACTCAGCCATAAAAGGAATGAAATTGGGTCGTTTGTAGAGATGTGGATGCATCTAGCAATTGTCATCCAGAGTGAAGTAAGTCAAAAAGAGAAAAATGATATCGTATGTTAACACATATATGTGGAACCTAGAAAATGGTACAGATGAACTGTTTTGCTGAGCAGAAATTGAGACACAGAAGTAGAGAACAAACATATGGACACCAAGGGGGGAAAGCGGCGGGGGGTGGGAGTTGTGATGGGATGAATTGGGAGATTGGGACTGATGTGTATACACTGATGTATATAAAATGTATGACTAATAAAAATAAATAAAAGGTAAACATAAAAAATAGTATGACATTATCAAACAATAAAGTGTTACTGCAAAGGATTTATAATCTCTGTCTCAATGTAGCAGAAGCTTAACTTAAAATTTTTGTGTATTAATTAGCAAAATATAAACTTCCATATAGGAAAATTATACTTACATAAAACAAAATTAATGTCTTTTAGTATTCAGTAGCACTTTCCATTGAATTTGTTCTAAAAATGCAATAAACATTTTAAAAATTTACTTACATTTGATATTTTGAAAATATTTGTCATCAGTATTGTCCATTTACTCCCAAATCATTCTGTTTTATCCATCCTGGTCTGTGCCTGAGAAGGCTGAACATCATGAACTGAGTCAACAGGCTCTCTTGCACTTGGACTTTCCACTGGTTTCAGAACAATAGGAAAATAAATTAGTGGATAAGGTGTCAATGAGGATGAAGTATATATTCTTCTGGCTTTGTTTTTGTCTGGCTACAGATTTGCTGTGGCTGTGTTGTGAACAGAAGGCCCAGTTCCTGTCAGGTAGCTCTCTTAGTCTCCAACACTCTCTTCAGGTTCTGGTAACCTCTCCATCGTCTCGACCCCTTGAAGACTAGAGCTGATGATACTTCTTTCCCTATTGGGGCTAACCTGGAGGCTTCACCTTTGTTTGTTTTCTTTCACTATGACCATGTCTTTGTGAATAGCCGCTTTATTCAATCCTCTTTAATTGTTCCATGTTAGTATACCATCTGGTTTGTGATGGAATTTGGACTATAAGAATTTTTTTTTAATTGTAGTATAGTATTTTCATGTTGGACAATATTATAACTCAAATATGCAACATTATCAGAAAGGTACTGTTGGATTTTTAATATACAGACACATTAAACACATGAAAATTTTAAACTATCTTTAGTAAGTACTGACTACGCAATTGTCTACTAAGTTTATAGTCAAATTTAACATTTGTTTGATGAGTAGTGTCATTATAATTTAAATATTTTATTAATAGTTATAATTTCATGTACAAATATAGATGGCATGGATCAAAAAACACTTTGCAAAATTGTTCTCTAGGAAAGGTTACCATTTGTACTAGTACCAATATCATAAGAAGGTATCTATTTTTCAAGCAGTAACTGTATAAATTTATAATTCTCTTTAAATTTTGCCAATAAGTAGACAATAAGTTGCATCTTATTATTATTTTAATTAGCATTTTAGTTGCCAGTGAATTAAATTTATTTTCTTATGCTTATTGGCAAAGTGCATTCTTCTTTAGTGAAATGGCTTTTCACAGTTTTACCCATTTACAATGGAAATATTAAGCTTCTAGAGGTCTCTGCTGTCCAAATTCTATTAGAGGCAAATTTTGGATGGTGATGTTATACTCATTGTTATCGGGTAGGCAGGGAAAGGAGGCATTTCTAAGTCCAGGTGATGAGTTTTGTTTAGGAGAAATGATAAACTTGTGGTGATTAAATGACATCCAAATAGATATGGGTAGTTGATTATAAAGTCTGTTAGAGCTTGATAAAAGATTTGTACTGAAAATAGATTTTAGAGACTTCAGAATATATTAATATATAATTGAAACCATCTAAGTGAATAGTGTATAAACTGATAAGAAATGTGACAATATTATAAACAATACCAATTGTACGTGGTGAACTTGTAAAGAAGTTCACGTAGAAGAAGTGCAGAGAGGGAAGAGGACAGTTAGAAGCATGTAATATCATGGAAACCAACGGAAGTGCAAGAATTCAATATTATCACATGCAGGTAAAGGTCAAATAAAATGAAAACAAAATGATGCATTGTTTTTATTAATAAAAGTAGTTTATTAATGACTTTGTTGAGAGACATTTCAGTGTTATGGTAAATCGAGCAGTATCAGGTTAAAGAGAGTGACGGATGAGTAACTGGAGACGTGAGTGGAAAAAATTCATGAAAGAAGTTTTATTATGAAAGAAAATAGAGACAGCCTTGGTTTTAGGAAGACGTGGAACTGAGGGAGTTTAGTTTAGTTCTAAAAATTAAACACTGAAGAGAATTGAGCATATTTGAATTCTAACAGGAACAAGATAGTTGGGTCAGAAAACTGTAAGAAACAAGAGACAAGGGGTGACTGATAGATTTATGTGCCAGAGAGAGTAAGAAGGGATAAAACCCAAAGCATAAACTGAAAACTAAACTTAAGAGAAGAATCAACACTTTGTAATAAGAGAAACTTAGAAATCATAGGTGAAGATGCAATTATATGTATCAGTGCATTGGCATTAAAATAAGTATTATTAGTTTGACTGCACGAAGATTCTCTGGAAAAAGAAAAGTGATTTTTTTTCCAGCATGATGGGAAAATAAGGTGGGTGGTAGAATTAAAGATTTGAATGTCATAGAAAAGTTTAAAATAACTGCTAGGGACAAGCATAAGCAGACTTGGGAGAAACACATGTCTGGTAAAAAACCTGAATACAGAATATACACAACTGTTACAACTGGAGAACAAGACAATGACCCAATAAAAGTTGGGCAAACATATTAACAGATATTTCACAAAAGAAGATTTACAAATGTATAATTAGCATATTAAAATATTCAACATCCTTAGTCATTAGGTAAGTGCAAATCAAAGCCACAATGAGATACCACTTCACACCATCTAGGATAGCTATAATAAAAAAAAAGAAAGATAATAACTAGTATTGGCAAGGATGTGGAGAAACAGGAACCTTCATATATTTCTGGAAAGAAAGGAAAATGTTGCAGCTACACTGGAAAATATTTTGGTAGGATCTCAAAGAGTTAAACATAAAACTACCGTACAACCCAGTCATTTTACTCATAGGTATGTAAACAAGAGAAATGGAAACATGAAGACTTGCATAGGAACGTTCATCATACCATGATTCATAATAACAAAAACTTGGAATCAAGCAAAATGTCTATCAATTGGTGAATGGATAGATAAATATGGTATATATCCATAAAGTGGAATATCATTCAACAAGAGGAACAAACTATTGATGGTATTTTATGGATAAACCTCAAAATCTAGAAGCCAGGCACAAGAGACCACATATTGCATAATTTCACTTATATGAAATGTCCAGAAAGCAAATTTATAGACAGAAAGTAGGTTAGTGGTCACTGGGATTAAAGGTAGGAGCAGAAATTAACAGTAAATGGGCATGGGAGATTTTATCGAGGGAATGAGAATGTTCTAAAACTGACCTATGGTGATGATTAACCACTTGGTAAGCTACTAAAAATCACTATATTGCACACTTACATGTTAAAATATGTAAAATATGCTTCAATAAACATACCTTAAAAAATAGTCATTGAGGTTTTCAAGATGCTAAGTAAGAAATGTATGAACAGCATAACAGAATGGGAACCATTCTGACTCGGTTTTAGCTAAAGACCCAAAGTCCAAGTACAAAATAATAGAGGTCAATTTATTCGACATTTCTTTCCGAAGATGTTAGAAAACTTCTTTAGGTATTGCAAGGGAGATTGTTTAAAGAATGTTTTAGTATTTAGGTCATACTTCATATCAACACATAAAAGAATGAAAGTTAAATCTTAGAGAAGAGCTTTAAGATTACCTGGAAAGCTTAATATGTCTCCCAGAGTAAGTGACAGTGGGAGTTACTGTTTGATTCATTCATCACTCATGAGAATAGCAGCCTGCCTTACTGCTCTGATGGTGGAGAAAAAAGAGTCTACATTAGAATTGGTCTGCATTCCCAGAACTTGTTGGGGTAAAGGAAGCATATATATTTCCTGTGCATTAGATATGAGCCAAGTGGGAGTTACAGAGCCATTCTCTGGCCATCTTGAAGGTACTCTGCCTTAGAAGGCTTTCTGAATGAGCAATGGGATCATCACAGTGTGTGGGTGGACCACCAAAATCCAGAGGCTGACACTAAACCCAAAGAGGTGAGCCAGAGGAGGCTTTACCCATATTAAGGGAAGGCAAATGAGAAATATCCCGGGAGAGGGTATGAACCAACAGATCACATCAAAATATTAAGATTTGTTAACACCCTCCAAATCAATAAAGGACTAGTGTCATGTCATGATATTAACAGATGAGTAAGATCTTTCTTTACTATTATACCTTTTCTATCTCTTTGTTGAGCTGAAACTACTACAAATCACAACTAGATATCTACAAGCAAAGGGAATGAGGAAAGCTAGTGAAATAGAAGAGAGCCCAAATTTCTGTCATTTTTAACTGTAGGCTTGATCTAGAAATAAGCCAAAAATGAGGGAGGGGGAAATTTAAAATGAATATTAGAGGTTTTATCATTATATGATACTGAATTATCATTTACTGAAATTAAACTGTTATTTGTAACTAGTTAACAGAGAGCTTTTTATTGTCTGACTGTGATTTGAAAATTTTCAACCTAGAGAATAGTAGGTTTAAAAGAATTTTAATGGGGAAGCAAAATGTCAACTTTTGATTTCTCTGTGTCAAGTTTGAATTTTTTGACAATGCTTAAAAAGAGATAGACTGCTTGGCAGTATGAAAGACTCATTTGAAATTAGAGGTTATAAAATTATGGTTATCTATAGTCAGTCTGGGCATGTGATTTTTTTTTTTTTAGTAAGCAGTGATAGGATATTGTAGTTAAGAATAAAGACAATGGAACCGGGCTGCCTGCATTTCAATCCTGGTTGTGTTGCTTAAAGGCTGTATGATTTTGGTCAAATTACTTAAGTTCTGTTTATCTCCAGGTATTCATTTTTTAATAATGGATTAATGGTAGTGCTTACTTTATGTGATTTGAGGATTATAAAATTGGTATATATTAGCAATTAAAATAGCAAATGGTACAGGGTAAGCATTCTATTAATGTTACCTATCAATATTATAAATGTTCCTCAGCAGCTCTCAATTGCCTATGAATAGGAAAGGGATACGATAACGTATAAAGTTATGCAGAATTGGGATGTGATGCTATGAAATGATAATGGGTGAGTTAGAAAAACTGACTACAGATTAGTTAGAGTAAAGGGCTGAAGAATCTATGCTGGATGAGTAGAATGTAAGATCAGGAGAGGGCTAATAGGGAGATAAAAGATGACGATTGCTTTGTAAAGCAAATGAAAAGATAATTAAATAATCACATATTATGGGATAAATGTCATAGTTAAGTAAAACATTGAGGGTTATGGGGCCAAATGTCTACAGGAGATTTCAGAAATGTAGAAGGCTGAACTAATGGAGAGTATTTGAAGGTCAGGGGAAAGTAATCTCTTGGTGGACATTCGGAGATAGGCTATTAGGCTTGTGATGAGAAAGCCCTAGGGGTGACAATGGGAGTGGTGTCTACAGTAAAAGCAGAGAAAAAGATGAAGGAAGAGAGACAGAGAAGGTCAGGATTTGAGTATTGAGCTATTTGTGTATGGTTTTGAAGGTCACTCAGAATAATAGCTATAGGAGAAATTAAAACTTTATAAAATGATGGTAAATAACTAGGGCTTTAGTAAATGCAAATGGAGAGGAATAATGGAGTGTGACATGTGTGGATTTCATTAACTATATTTCATTAACTATATTGTACAATTCTGATCATAATGCTTGCTACATAATTTGCTGCATAAGTATGACTTCAATAAAGGCATGTGCCTTACAGGAGCTGGGATTTTCTTGCTGTTGGAAAAGCAATGGTCTGGAAGACACAATGTGGAATAAGGAGGGTCTGACCTCATATCTGACTCTATGGATAATTATAATGGGAGATTTTGTGGGTTATGGGAGCAGAAGCAGTTTCCATCTGAAAAAGCTGCAAGCAAATGGTGTAATTGGAGGAAAGTCAGGAATAATTCAAGACAGAGAGGTACAAAGAGTGATATGTAAGAAGGTGAAGCATACGAAAAGCTTATTCACCATAGAATGGGATATCATAGAATGATTTCAGAAGGAGAATGTGGAGCCTGATCATATTTGTCCACTACATTGATAGTGTCATGCTGATATATCTGTTGACAAAAAAGTATTAATTGCCCCCAAAAGTCTAGGTAAGATACATGTTTACACATAAGGTAAAAGCTTTATTCATCCACTCATTTGAAGGCCAGACATTATTCTAAGCACTTTAACATAACTGAGAAAAGAAAAAAAAAAAGACAATGTTGGCTGAAAGGCAAAAGATAATAAATAGAAAACATAATAAGTTATTACAGAAAGTTAAAAGTGTCATAGTATTTTTTTAAAAATACAGCAAGATAAAAAGTTTCAATAGATTTGGCAAGGGTGGGGTACAGATTAATATGTTAGATACTGAGAGATAGATATTTGACCAAAGTTTTGAAGAAATTGGAGGATGTATCCATGAGTACGTCTGGGAGAACATTCCAGTCCGAGAACAGGACCAGTGCAATGCCCTAAGGGAGACTCTTAACACATTAACTAGTGTCAAAAATGATGATAGTTTGAAACATAGTGATAGCATTTGAGGTTACAAAAAGTGTTCAGAATCAGATATTTTGATAAATTAAAAAAGATAGGGCCCATGAATTAACAAACGATAAAAGTGTTCCACAGCCTGAGGGGCTTGATTATTTCAGTTATCTGAGCCTGACAAATAAATGCCTAAAGGTGAACAGATATCAAACAATGAAACCCCTACAAACTTATAGATGTAATGATTTGGATATCTAGATAAATGATTTTTCTTATTTTATCTATTCTATGCTGTGAAGTACAGGTAGGAAAAACTGAATTTCTATTTTTGCCTCCTTTGGTTCTAAAAACCTCTGAAATCAAAGCAGCATATTATAAGACCTACATAGAGATGGAAGAGAGGAATAAGAGGTTGTAATCAAGTAGTAAATTTTTCATTCCCCCATTTGTCTAGAATTCAAGGTAACTTAATTTCACTTTTAATAAAAGAAGCTTTCAATGGGCACAGCAATGTTTCTTTAAAGTCATTTGAACTTTATAAAATTGTATTTAATTATATGATAATAGAAATACAATGAGGCCTTCAACAAGTGGGAGTAAAACATTTATAAGTCCAATTTTTAAGTATTATTATTTCACTGAAGAAAATACACATCTGGTATTTATTATATGAAGCTCATTGGGTAATATAAAAAATGAACTGAGGATAACAAAATGTAAAAAAAAGTAAGAACAACATCAGACAAGGAAGCTAGTAGAGGGGTGTTTGCCTATTTTCAGTCAATTTATATTCAAAAGTAAGTTCACAGAACATTTTTATACAGATGCCATAGGAATCAAAAATTAATGAGCCATGCCACCAAAGCATAGATCAATATATTTGATTATTAATTGCTGCTGTACCCTTTGTCAGCATGAGTTCTGAGTTTTGTAAACTTATTTTTGCTTATGTCTGGAAATTTTTCTAAAAAGTAATATGGGACCAGTTCAATTAAATGTCCCACTGTAAGGAAAAGGTTATAGCTTGGGCTAAAAACATTTCATTTCTAATTTTTATTATTTAATAACTAGTGAAACAAACCACTTATACACTAAGAAATGCAATAGCTAATTACATCTTAAGGTTTGTTGCTATTGTTTCATGTCAATAGTAGTAGAAAATGAATGAACAGCATTTTCCAGTTTTACTCAGAGAATCAGTTATTGAAGACTTAATGGAAAGGAAAAGTGAGAATTGGTATAAATTTTATATTTCAACCTGATAAACTATTAATGAAAAATGTATTTTTTAAAAAGGAATTGCTAGTTAAGCAATTAGCTCAACTACAAAAGATTAATAATAATGGCTTATTAATAAGATGAAATAAGATTAATTAATATTTCCTACAGAGAAGAATTTATTCCAAGAAAAAGAAAGTCACGAATCAAAATTTTGAGTTATGCCAGCAGTTTTAAATCATGCTGGTGTTATGAAGCCAGGACATAACGTAAGTAGAATTACAGTTAAATTCAGGAGGTAGGGAGTTTAAGAATTATTAATGATTGTAGGGGTATCATTTTTTTTTTCTAAGGAATGAGCAGTGGCCCAAAATGAAATTGTCTCTTAAATCTGGTGAACTTGAACTTATTGCTTGACATGTTTGACATTAAAGAAATTTAATCTAGTAGGCAACTTTGCTGATATAAACACAGAACAAGAAGTACCTAAAATTTGGTAGGGTTTATCTTCAGATGAAATTAGGCCAGTGGGGCCAAGATGCATGTTCAGAAAGAAATAGATTAAAAATCAGAATGCAGGGTGGCTCAGATTGTTCATTTCATATGGTTAGAGTTTTGCATGGACAGTGTGCCTACATACTCTTGCAGAGTCTAAATTCAGCATTAGCACTATGAGAAGAGAAGCCCCCAAACATCATCAGGTCTAGTTCTCATTGACCTCCTGGCTAGGATAAATGTTTTTTGTTTTTCTGATGAAAATAGGTTAGTCTAAGACAAGATTAATCAGGTTCCAGTGGCTCACAACATTCAAAGGGATGGCTCACCCTGGGATAAGCTCACAGTTGCCTTACCTAACCTACCATTCATAATCCAGTGAGAAATATAGAAGCAAGAGCTGAACCTTTAAGAAATACAATATTGATAATGTACTGATTAAAAGGAAAAAAAGAATCTAGTAGGAAAAAAGTTGATCTGGAAGTTTTAATTTCTTAATATTCTATGCTTCAAAATAGTCATAGAATATTCCAGGGGTTTTAATAAAACATGTAGCATAAAAATTGAAGATGCATCACACCATAAATTGTTAGATAACTTCTAAGTATATTTATTAAAGTTAAGTAAAAAATAATTGGTTATAATGAAAAATAGATCAATTTTATATGAAATATACTTCCAAATTGATGTACAAAGTACTTATGTCTCTTGCTGATGTAACTTCCTCAATTTGGGGGATTTTTTTAAATGCGTAGGAGATTAGCCTAAGAGATCTCATTTTATGATTTTTGTAAACTAATATAAAAAATTCAATTATGAAAGGTAGAACATAAAAAAAGATGAAAAGGAGCACATTATAAAACTCTTTCACCTACAGCTTGACTCACTGGAAAGAATTTTTAAGCATTCTGTTCACTTAAAATATTATTCAGTTTATAAAATCAGATTCTCATAGAATATAGTCTCATAGAATATAGTTTCTCATAGAAACTATATTTCAAAGAACAATTTCTAACATACTAAATATCTTGTTTTTGAACACAGATGAAAAGTGGTCCAAGGTAAATTTGTTAGCTGTAAAAGGATATTCCAAAGGCTAAAACTAATTGATATTGGACATATGTAATTTGTAAATTAATACCTATTTGAGGTTAAATACAGGTTATTCAAGTGTTTGCACACTATATTTGGATTCCAAATACAGTTAATGGAGGGAGAAATAACACTTCAAATTAGTGAGTAGTTGAGTTAAAGTTTATGGAAGTTTATGTTGCAGGTGGGAAATGATACAATAGGCATATTCTTTGTGCATGTGAGGGAAAAAATATTAGGATAAAGGGCAGCTAAGTTCAGCTTTTCTCTAAGGAATTAAGGCAATGTAAATTTAATTAATTTTCAAATACTTTGCATTCTCATTCATTTTATAAATTTGTGGTTGCTGCTTCTTAAGAGATTTACATTTTCAAAAGTTCCATGCTAAGCTTGTTTCTTCATCAGTCTTTTTTCCTTTCAAATATTTCAAATGTTATTTCTGTTCTTTTAAAGATGGCCTTACATTACCTGGAAGCTTTTAGACCTATTCATTTCTATTAACTGATAAAGTTTATAAACCCAACACAGATATATGTTCACTTCCCCAAACCTGCATATTCTTTTGACTTCATCACCAGTTGTCATGCTTGACGCTTCCTTTTCACAGGTGACACTGATTAGTTACCAAATGCTGTAAATTCTATCCAAACCCTTAAAGCCAATCTGTATCAAATTACCTGTTCCTAATAATCGTGGACCCACATTGTTAGAATTGCATCCTAAAACCCACCTCTAATCTTTCCCTGAGCTAATTGTCTGCACATAGCAATCATATTTAACTTGGAGGTAAAATTTACAATTAAAATTACTATTAGTCAAATGATAATATAAAGCTATATTTCTGTTAGAGTTTACTGCTCCAATTTAAAATGCTTATTTTAAAATTTTGAGTCTTATTTTCCTGCTTTGATCTCTTGGGGAGGAACTTGGAAATCTACATTTTCTACCAGTTCTTCAGGTGATGTTCATACATGATGACCTTTGAGAGCTAAGATTATTGTCCAAAACCCTGCTCATTGGAATCACCAGGAGGGCTGGTTAGAAAGGCAGATTACCATATTCCCGTGTGGGAAATTCTGACTCAGGAAGTCTCAGAATAGCTCTGTGAATATAACCCAGGTTGGTCTGGTGTACTAAGAGACTTGACTTTCAGGATTCCTTAGCCTTCAGAATCGACGCTATACTTTATTTATTTATATATATATTTTTTTGTTTGTTTATTTGTTTTGTTTTGCAGTACGCGGGCCTCTCACTGTTGTGGCCTCTCCCGTTGCAGAGCATAGGCTCCGGACGCGGAGGCTCAGCGGCCATGGCTCACGGGCCCAGCCGCCCTGCAGCATGTGGGATCTTCCCGGACCAGGGTGCGAACCCGAACCCGTGTCCTCTGCATCGGCAGGCGGACTCTCAACCACTGCACCACCAGGGAAGCCCCGACGCTATATTTTAAAGGTAAATGTTTAATTTCTTAACCTAGGTATCTTAAACACGTCAATGCTATGGTCAAAAATTGACAATTATTCAATGTTGTCTAATATTAGAGCTCTTTTTTACAAATCTTTGTAATGTTCCCTGATTCAAAGAAGAACAGTCTTACCTACTACTATTGATCTTAGACATGTTCCTTCTCTTCTGGTTAAACTGGATTTCTTCCCTTTGTTCTTATTAAAAAAACAGTTTTAGCTCTTCTATCAGGTGAAATTTATAAGCAATCTGTTGTAACCCCAATATTGGGAATCAGATTATAATTGCATTAAATGTACTCATGAATTTTGGCAGAAATTATATCTTAAACTGTTGAATCATCTTGTGCAAAAACTTAGTGTATTTCTGAATTTTTTATGTACCTATATATGTGTGTATATAAGTGTATGTATATGTCAGTATTTTTTCTGGTTTTTCTCATATAGATCTTGCACATTTCTTATATTTGTGTCTAGAAATAAAAATTATATCTCCAGTGAAAGATTTATTTCGTTATCACATTTTCCAACTGATTAATTCAGACATGGGAAGTCACTTTTCCCTCCATACAATACAGATGTTTTAATATGTGTAATAGTGGTCTCTTTTTTTTCAGTGTGTGCATTTCTTTTCTTTTCTTCATCCCATGACATTAGCTAAAGTCTTCAGAATGATGTTGAACGAGAGTGTTGATGGCAGACCTTAACTGACATGTCCTTGTCTTTAGTGGCAAAAAAAATAATAACAACAGCAACAACTGAAACTTAATAGTGCTACAATGTGCCAAGGTGTTGCAAACATTTTACATGTATTACTTCTTTGAATTCTCCCAAGAATACCATGAAGCAGCTGAGGCAAAAAATGTTAAATGATTTGCCCAAAATACTAAAGCTAGAAAGTGGAGCAGCCACATTTGAGCCCAGAAAGTTTGCTCCTTAGTTTAATGTTTGCAACCAATCTTGGTAGGCTCTCCTTATTGTGTGATTATATTAAGACAAATTTCTTTCATAATTTATGCAGAAATTTTTATGTACTTTTGAAAGGTACCAGCTATTTTTTGTAAATGTGTTGATATGACATTAGTTTTCTTCTTTAAGCTATTAATGTAAAAATTCATAGTAATTTATATCCTAATTTTGAATATTCCTACATTTGTGGGATGAGTAGAGAGACTTGGCCATGGTGTATTATTTTTTCAGTTCATCCCTGTATTTGCTCTACTACTGGTGTACTAAAAATTTGGCATCTTTATACATGGATTAGAGTCTATATTTTCTTATGTTCTATAAGTTTTTAATAATGGATTTTGCTTGCCTCATAAAATAATTTAGTAAGCTTTCTTTTTCTCTATGTTATTTTGAATATCATAGAATTATGTGCTTCAATTTTTAAATTTAAATATAGCCTAGCCTATACCTATAAAACTGTATTACCTGTGGTATTTTTACTAGTAAGTCTTTGACAATCCCTTCAGTTTTTTCTTTGGTCGTGTGGTCAAGTATACACTAAGTTTTAAGTCAATTTTGCCAACAACTTTTCTTAAAAAGACCATCCAAAAAGTTTATGGAAAATGGAAGGTTTCTTTTGGTGTGTGTGATTTAATTAGTGCCTTACAAGGGATAAGAAAGTGTCTATAAAACAATAATTGAATGCTATGAAAAAACTTTAAAACTTTTAAATGGATTTAGCTATGAAGAAAACAGAATATATAATCAAATTTTTGAGTTGGAAGATCAGCTGATAAAGTTTCTGAGAATATATTACAAAATTATGAATGAATGGAAAGTAACAAAGAAATGTTTGAAGATGTGATAGATAAAACCAGCAATTTTAACAATCCATCTCTTTGGATCTCTAAATAAAGAGAAGTGAAAACATTGACAAAAATATAGAACCAGTGAAATGGTAAAGATAATTTCCGACAGCTGAAGAAAAACCTTAGGATTCTGATTGAAAGAGCCTAACCATAAGAAAGATTAATAAAAAAATTTCTATTCAGATATGTCCTTTGAAACTTTTTTTCTAATCTAGGAGTATGGAAAAAATACTAAACCTTACAGCATAAATAAACAGATTAATTACATAGAAGGAGAATCTTACTGGTATTATAGTTTACAATGAAAACACTTTTTTACCTTATAATTTTGTAAGTGATTAAAGAAACATTTAATTATGAGAGTAAAATAGAGTTTTTGTTTATTATTTACAAGCAATTGACTGTGAATAGAATTTTTAAAAAATAACTGCTAGAGGGAAATTTCTAAACATTTTTCAACTTTAGAAATAGCAGAAAACTACCATGCAATAAAACAAAAACATAGGAGAAATTTATTTTGAATATACATGTAAACACTACATGAAATATTTTCAAACTAAATTTATTGATTGTTTTAAAAAAGAATATTACATGTTAATGAGAAATTCAAGATTGCAAGATTAGATCTACACTTGGAAATCTATTCACTATGTTATCAGACAACAGAAAAAGAATGACAGTTTTGATAAGCAAAATATTCATTGTAAACCTTGGCAAGCTAAGAAAGAAGTCATTATAGGAATGTCAAATGTACCCTAAATATCTAATACAAATATTAAACTTCATTGGTAAAGTGCTAGAAATAATTCTTATTCAATTCCAAGACAACACAATGATATCTGCCATCATTGCAATCTTTCAATTCTTTTCATTTGATGAATGGTTTTGGAAAAATAGCAGAATTCTAACCCACACTACACTCAAGAAAAATAAACAGTTGAATATGTACATAGTTGTCTGTAAATATATGGCAAAAATGTCTGAAGAAAGCTGACCAAATTATTAACTCTAGTTATATCCAGAGATGGGAGGAGGGCAAGTGTGGAGTGGTTTCTTTTATTCTGAATTAGTTTAATCTTTACCAAGTACACATACTTTTGTAGTTTAAAAAGATATTAGTTAGCTATTTAACCAAAGAGAAATGCTCTCTTAAAAATGCATGTGGTAGGAAGAGTATACAAGCCTAGAGAACAGTGTTGCTTTCTATTATTAGAACATCAGCTTTGGGGGATTTTTAATCTAAATTTTCATCATGTTTTACTTTGAAAGAAAATGAATCAATTTTACAGACACTAACTCACATTAACCCAGTTTCTGGGTTCTATGTTCTAGGAGGAACTATTAGAGTAAGTTCAATAACCAATGGAAAATCTTTGTGCATTTTCATCTAGCTAATGGGAGAGAAAATTTATATATATGAATATATATAAATAATATGTTATTAAAGTGTAAATTATATATAATATAAAACATGAAACATTATTTAAATTTTAAGTAGAATGAAGTACTATATATCATACTGAATTAAATTCAGAGTGAAAAAGTTATGAGGGATGGAAAGAAAAAATGAAATACATAGTTCTCAGTAATTTTATAAACATCTGAGTTTTGAAAAACTAAACTTGGCACAACAGTAAGTAAACTAGGTGAGGAAAAAAAATATAAATGTCCAAAATTATTTTATCTCACTAGAAAGCACAAAAATCTTTTAGAATTCTTCTAAATTGGCTGAGTGTCAGATCACCATGCATAAGAAAAACAATAAAATTTGTGAACCTTACAGCTTCACAAATACGGTGAATTTTTTAGAGGTAAAATATTTCTAAATGTTTGATTTCATTTTGGCACTTTCTTAGGAGTATTTACCAAACTAGCCTTGATGATGAGAATCGTTTGGGACGTTTGTTATATAGCTTTGCAGATTCCCTCTTACCTATGATTTATGAGGCTTTGGGTTTCTCCCAGGTGTTTAATATTTCTAATTACCCAGGTGATTCCTATCATTAAGGAACCTTGGCAAACATTGTATGTATCAATGTTTGAAACAGCTGTATGAAACAACATATGCAGTTGAAGCAATAGAAAAAGAAAACTGACAAAATTCAAATTTTCTCCCCCCAAAGGGGAGTCAATGTCACGTAAAACCAACTCTAAGTCAAATGAGGTTTTATACTTTTGGTAGACAGTGAACTTAAATCTACCTTTCCTATTCTAAAGTATTTGAAGGCTAAGATATAGGAATGTTGATCTCTATCTTCTAGAATTTTACTTCATTTTTTAGTACTCAATTTCAAATGTTCTTCCAATTATGGAAGTTAAAGATGAAAACAGATACAAAAAATGAGATTTTAAATAATTTTTTATCTGGTACAGAACAACATTTCTTCTGAATTACCTCTGGAATATATTAGTGTTAAGAGGAAACTGAATTTATAGTCTGCTTAAAAGAAAAAAGAAACAGTTTAAAAAAACTATTTTCATAGTTTGATTAAACTCTAAATGCCTAACTGATATATATATTTGACAGGGAATTCAACCTATTTCCAATCTTTAAGGGAAACTGCCTTAAAGCCATTCTAGAAGACAAGTGTCTAATCCTATCTTCTGAAGTTCCCAGAAAGATTACACAATCCTTCAATAACTCATACTAATATTTAACTTTACCTGCCAGAAAAAGTTAATTTTGTTTACCAAACTGAACTTCTCATCATAATTCCTCTATGATTCCTTTCCAAAATTCCCATAGAACATCCTCAAGCTATTGGCTAGATCTGTTCTCAGTTCCATCGTGTGGTAGGCAGGATTTTGGTTTCCATGATGTTACACCTGCAAATGTGTTACGTTACATGGCAAAATAAATCTGTATATAGAATTAATAATGTTAATAAACTGACCTTAAAATTGAAGATTACATTGTATGATCGATATGGGCCCAGTGTCATCACATGGACCCCTAAAAGCAGAAGAGGAAGGCAGCAGAGTCAGTCAGAGATATGGTGTAAGAAGAAGCAGGAGAATTGAACAATAAGGAGAAGTCAGAGATCCAAACCATGAGAAGGACTCAACCAACTATTGCTGACTTTAAAGATGGAGAAAGATGGTTACAAACCAGGCAAGGTAGGCAATCTCTAAAAGCTGGGAGCAAGCACCAGCCAACAATGATACAGGGAATAGGGACCTAGTTCTACATTTTAATAATATGACCTAACAGTGGATTCCCCCCAGAGCCACCAGATAACAGCTCAGGCTTGCTGGCACCTTGATTTTGTCCTTGTGGGTCCTGGTACAGAGGAATGAGCTGACCTTACAGGATGTTCATCTAGCTATGTATACAAAGAACTGGGAAGTGTCTGATATTTTACACTACTTCCAAGTTAACTAGTTTGCAACAGTTTCATGGATGCTGGCAGAATACTTAGGACTTGGGTTAGAGACAAATGATGGTCTTCAAACAAATTGTGCTGGAACAAATTAGCATCCATATGCATACATAGCCAAAAAAAAGAAAAAAAAAGAACCTAGATATAGGATGTTATTACTCACAGCAATATCAATAGCCAAAGTCCCAATTCCCACGGGATAATGTAATGGGAAGGGAGCCAGGTGGTGTCTTCCCAATTGGGGATTGTGTTACATGAGAACACAAGCTTAGAGATTCTGAGTCTTTTTAGGTGGTAAACCTGCTTGATTTTGTCCTAGAGGGAGAAAGTGTATTTATTATACTGCATAGTACTCATATCTGCCCTTTGCCCCATAGGAAGGTAGTTTATCTTCAAGGCTGTTTTATAAATAAATATTATTGAAAAGATAGTCCAAATAAAAATGATAGTGTTCCACTCATTTGTACAGTTACCTAGGTCAGCACCTTCCCCCAACCCCAACCTTCAGTGAGTTTGTTTCATACATTTGTAATATAGTTAGATTGTTTTGTCACATTCCACATTTTATCCTGGGATCCTTCAATCTCCTAAATGATATATTTATTTGCATAAATTAAGATTCCCTTTTTGTGCTATGAAGTTTTATGTATAATGTCATATGTCCACCATTACAGTGTCATATAGAATAATTTCACTGTGCCCCAAATTGTTTCACATATTCAACCCTTCTTCCCATCTCCCTTAGCCTCTAAAACTACTGATATATTTAACTGTTAGTTTTGTCTTTTCTAGAATGTCATATAATTGGAATCTTACCATACGTAGTCTTTTCAGAAGAACTGCTTTCACACAGAAATAAGCACTTAACATTCAATCATGTGTTTTTGTGGATTGATAACTCATTTGCTTTTATCACGAAATAATATTCCATTGTATAGATGTACCACAATTTCTGTATTCATGCACCAATTGAAGGACTGCGTGGTTGCTTTTAGTTCTGGCAATTGTGAATAAAGCTGCTATAAACATTCACATGCAGGTTTTTCTGTGGATATGGATTTTCAAATAAGTTGCATAAAAACCTGGGAGTGTGATTGGTGGTTTAAATGGTATGAATATGTTTAACTTTATAAGAAACTGCCAAAATGTCTTCTGAAGAAGTGACTTAAAAATTTGCATTCCAACCAGCAATGAATGAGATTTTCTGTTGTTTTGCCTCTTCACCAGCAATTAATATTGTTATTTTATTTTTATTTTTTTGGTTCTAGACATTCTAATATCATTTTGATTTGCATTTCCTAATGACAAATGTTGTTGAGCATATTTTCATTTGCTTACTTTTCCTTTCCATATATTCTCTGAGTTGTCTGTTCAGATCTTTTGTCAGTTTTTAAGTTGCATTGTTTGTTTTCTTTGTATTATTATTTTTAAAATTTATTTATTTATTTTTGCCCGTATTGGGTCTTTTTTGCTGTGCATGGGCTTTCTCTAGTTGCGGCGAGCGGGGACTACTCTTCGTTGAGGTGCGCAGGCTTCTCATTGGGTGGTTTCTCTTGCTGCGGAGCGCGGGCTCTAGGTGTGCAGGCTTCATTCATTGTGGCTTGTGGGCTCTAGAGCACAGGCTCAGTAGTTGTGGCGCACGGGCTTAGTTAATCCACAGCATGTGGGATCTTCCTGGACCAGGGCTTGAACCTGTGTCCGCTGCATTGGCAGGCGTATTCTTAACCACTTCGCCACTAGGGAAGCCCTGTTTTCTTATTATTGAGTTTAAAATTCTTTGATGGTTTTAGAAACCAGTGCATTATAATGTATGTGTTTTGTGAATATCTTTTTCAAGTCTGTGGGTTAATTTTTAATTATCTTAATAGTATCTTTTTTTTAACATCTTTATTGGAGTATAATTGCTTTACAATGGTGTGTTAGTTTCTGCTTTATGACAGGCTGAATCAGCTATACATATAAATATATCCCCATATCTCCTCCCTCTTATGTCTCCCTCCCACCCTCCCTATCCCACCCCTCTAGGTGGTCACAAAGCACCGAGCTGATCTCCCTATACTATCCAGCTGCTTCCCACTATCTGTTTTACATTTGGTAGTGTATATATGTCCATGCCACTCTCACTTTGTCCCAGCTTGCCCTTCTCCCTCCCCGTGTCCTCAAGTCCATTCTCTATGTCTGTGTCTTTATTCCTGTCCTGCTCCTAGGTTCTTCAGAACCTTTTTTTTTTTTTCTTAGTTTCCATATATATGTGTTAGCATACGGTATTTGTTTTTCTCTGACTTACTTCACTGTATATGACAGACTCTAGGTCCATTCACCTCTCTACAAATAACTCAATTTCATTTCTTTTTATGACTGAGTAATATTCGATTGTATATATGTGCCACATCTTCTTTATCCATTCATCTGTCGATGGACTCTTAGGTTGTTTCCATGTCCTGGCTATTGTAAATAGTGCTGCAATGAACCCTGTGGTACATGACTCTTTTTGAATTATGGTTTTCTCAGGGTATATGCCCAGTAGTGGGATTGCTGGGTCGTATGTAGTTCTATTTTTAGCTTTTTAAGGAACCTCCATACTATTCTCCATAGTGGCTGTATCAATTTACAGTCCCACCAACAGTGCAAGAGGGTTCCCTTTTCTCCACACCCTCTCCAGCATAATTATCTTAATAGTATCTGTAACAAAGTAGTATTTAATTTTAATAATGTCCAACTTAACAATTTTTTCTTTCATGGATCAAGCTTTGGCATTATATTTAAACCTGAGATTGCATAAATTTTGCCGTATGTTTTCTTTCAGCATTGGTGGTATAGTAGTGAGCATAGCTGCCTTATCCTAGGTTTTCTTTCAGAAGGTTTATAGTTTTGCATTTTACACTTATACCTGTGATCCATTTTGAGTAAATTTTTGTGAAAGATGTAAGGTCTGTGTCTAGGTTTATTTTTTTGGCATATGAATGCATATGGATGCCCAACTGTTCAGTGCCATTTGTTCAAAGACCATCCTTTCTTCATTGAATTTCATTGGCTCCTTTGTCAAAGATCAGTTGTCTATATTTAAAAGAATCTATTTTTGTGTTCTAAATTCTGTTCCATTAGAATGAAAGTCTGTTTTTTCACCAGGATCGTGCTGTGTTGCATACTGTAGTTTAATAATAAATCTTAAAATCATGTATTCTGAGTCCCCCAACTTTATTCTTCTTCGGCATTGTGTCATCTGTCATAGGACTTGTGCCTTTCCATATAAACTTTAGAATTTGTTGATATCTACAAATTGCTTGCTAGGATTTTGAATGTGATTGCAATGAATCTATGGATCAATACAGACATATAATGACAATGTTTAGTTTTCTAATCCATGCACATGGAATATCTTTATATTTGTTAGATCTACTTTGGTTTTTTAATCAGATTTTAAAGTTTTCCACATATAGATTCTGTAAATATTTTGTTGCATTTATACTTAAGAATTTCCTTTGTTAGTGCTATGTTAAATGGTATTTTTTTTTTTTTTTTTGCGGTATGCGGGCCTCTCACTGTTGTGGCCTCTCCCCTTGTGGAGCACAGGCTCCGGACGCGCAGGCTTAGCGGCCATGGCTCACGGGCCCAGCCGCTCCGCGACATGTGGGATCTTCCCAGACCAGGGCACGAACCCGTGTCCCCTGCAAAGGCAGGCAGACTCTCAACCACTGCGCCACCAGGGAAGCCCTAAACGGTATTTTTAAAATACTAATTTCAGTTGTTCATTGCTTGTATATAGAAATGTGATTGATTTATGTGATTCATTCCAGTAGTTTATTGTGTAGACTTAAAGATATTTCCTGTATACAGTCATGTCACATGTAATATAGTTTCATCTATAAAATCTTGCATTCTTTTCTTGTCATACTGCATCAGCTAAAACTAACAGTGTGATATTGACTAGAAGTAGTAAGAGAGGACATCCTTATGTTGTGCTAGAGCTTAGAGGTAAAGTGTACTATTAGCTGTAGGCTTTTTGTAGATGTTCATTATCACATTGAGAAAGATGCCATATGTATGTATGTATTTTTCTGGTAGTTTTAATTATGAATTAATTTTTTCAATTTTTTTTGTATCAATTGATAAGATCATATGATTTATCTTCTTTATCCTATTGATGTAGTAGATCACATTGATTTTTTTTCAAATATTGAACCAGCCTTGCATACTTGGGATAAATCATACTTCTTCATGAAATGTAATTCTTTTTATACATTGTTGGATTTGATTTGGTAATATTAGGTACAGAATTTTTGCATCCATATTAATGAACAATATAGTCTCTGCTGCTTCTTTTGCAAGTAAGGTAGTGCTGGCCTCAAAAAAATGAGACAGAAAGAGTTCTTCTTGTTTCTATTTTCTAAAAAACCTTTTGGAGATTTGAAATCATCTCTTCCTTCTGTGTTTATAAAAATTCACCAGTGAGACCATCTGAGCCTGGAGCTCTCTCTTTTGGGACATTGTTAGTCATTGACTTATTTTTTAAATATATGCTTATTCAGACTATATATTTCTCATTGTATGTTTTCTTTCTACCAGTTATGAGACGTAATTGACATACAGGATTCTGTAAGCTTAAGGTGTATGGCATGATTTGACTTGTGTACATCATGAACTGATTATCACAATAAGTTTAGTGAACATCCATTGTTTTATATAGATACAAAATTAAATAAATTGAAGAAAGTATTTTCCTTGTCATGAGTACTCAAGATTTGCTTTTAACAGTTTTCATATATAACATACAGCAGTGTTAATTATATTTATCATGTCATACATTACATCCCTAGTACTTCGTTATCATATAACTAGAAGTTTGTACCTTCTATCTGCCTTCATCTAGTTCCTCTTTCTACCACCCCCTGCTTCCGATAACCACAAATGTGATCTCTTTTTCTGTGAGTTTTTTTGTTTTTGAAGTGTAATTGACCTACAACACTGTTAGTTCCTGTTACACAACATAGTGTTTTAATATTTCTATATATTTCAAAATTATCACTGTGATAAGACTGGTTATGATCTGTCACCATACAAAAATATTATCTAGTTATTGATATTCCTCACACTGTACATTTCATACCTGTGAGACATTTATTTTGCAACTGGAAATTTTTCCATCTTAATCTCCCTCACTTATATTTTTCCTCACTCCACCTACCTCTCCTCTGGCAACCACCTGTTTTTTCTCTGTATCTATAACTGTTTGTTTGGTTATGTTTATTTGTTTTGTTTTTTAGAGTCTACATATAAGTAAAATAATGCAGTATTTGATTTTCTGTCTGATTTATTTCTCTTAGCATAGTACCTTCTATGTCCATCCATGTTGTCACAAATGGCAAAATTTCATTTTTTATGGCTGAGTGATACTCCATTGTGTGTGTGTATATATATATATATATATATATATATATATATATATATATATATATATATATATATATATATATATATATATAAAACATTTTCTTTATCCATTCATCTGTTGATGGCAATGTGCTTCCATATCTTGACTGTTGTAAATAATGTTGTAATTAACATAGGAGTGTACATATCTTTCTGAATTAGCATCTTCAATTTCTTCCAAAAAATATCTATTAGTGGAATTGCTGGATCACATGGTAGTTGTATTTTTCATTTTTTAAGAAATTGCCATACTGTTTTCATAGTGGACATACCAATTTACATTACCACCAACAGTGCATGAGAGTACCCTTTTCTCCTAATCCTCTCCAATACTTATTATTTGTTTTCTTTTGATAAAACCCATTCTGATATCTCATTGTAGTTTTGATTTGCATTCCCCTGATTGGTGATGTTGAGCTTCTTTTTACATGCCTGTTGACCATCTGTATGTCTTCTTTGGAAGATGTCCATTCATATCCTCTGCTCATTTTTTAATCAGGTTGTTTGATTTTTTTGATGTTGAGTTATATGGCTTCTTTATATATTTAGGATATTAACCCCTTATTGGATATATAGTTTGCAAATATCTTCTCCCATTAAATAGGCAGCTATATTGTTTTACTGGTATTTCCCTTCACTGTGCAAAAGCTTTTTATATTGTTGCCATATTTGTTTATTTTTGGCTTTTGTTTCCATTGGCTGAGACTTATCCAGAAAAAAATGATACTTAGACAGATGTTAAAGGGTCTACTGACTATTTTTTCTTCTAGACGTTTTATGGTTTCAGGTTTTACATTGTCTTTAATCCACTTCGAATTTATTTTTGTGAATGGCATGAGAGAGTAGTCCAGTTTGATTTTTTTTGCATATAGCTGTTCAGTTATCCCAACACTGTTAATTGAAGAGTCTGTCTTTCCCCATTATTCTTGCCTCCTTTGTCATATATTAATAAACTGTATAAGTGTGGGTTTATTTCTGCAATCTATTCTGTTCCAATGATATGTATCTGTTTTTCTGCCAGTACCATAAGGTTTCAGTACTGTAGCTTTGTGGTATAGTTTTAAATCAGAGAGCATGATACATCCAGCTTTGTTTTTCTCTCTCAGTATTGTCTTGGTTATTCAGTCTTTTGGGTTTCCATACACATTTTAGCATTATTTGTTCTAGTTCTATGAAAAATACCATTGGTATTTTCGTAGGGATTGAATCTGTAGCTCACCTTGGTTAGTTTGGTCATTTTAACAATGTAAATACTTCCAGTCTATGAGCATGGAATATCTTTCCATTTGTTTGTGTCACCTTCAGTTTCTTTCATCAGTTTCTCATAGTTTTCCAAGTGCAGGTCTTTTACTTCCTTATTTAGATTTATTCCTACATATTTTATTCTTGTGATGCAGTTGTAAATGAGATTGTTTTCTTAATTTCTCTTTTTGGTAGTTTGTTGTTAGTGTATAGTAATGCAACAGATTTCTATATATTTTGTGTCCAGCAACTTTACCAAATCCATCGGGTTCTAGTAGCTTTTTTGTGTGATCTTTTGGATTTTCTATGTATAGTATCATGTTATCTCCATCAGTGATGGTTTAACTACATTTTTCTAATTTGGATGTTTTATAGTTCTTTGTGTTGTCTGATTGCTAAGGGCAGGACTTTCAATACTATGTTGAATAAAAGTGAGAAGAGTGGGCATCCTTGTCTTATTCCTGATTTTAGAGGAAATGATTACAGATTTTCACGTTGAGTATGATGTTAGCTGTGGGCTTATAACATATGGCTTTTATTATGTTGATGTATGTTCCCTCCATACATATTTGTTGAACATTTTTTCATAAATAGTTGTTGAGTTTTGACAAAAGGTTTTTCTGTATGTATTGAGATGATTATGTTTTTTATTCTTTGTTAATGTGATGTATCACATTGATTTGCAGATATTGAACTATCCTTGCATATCTGAGATAAACCCCACTTGATCATGATGTATGAACCTTTTAATATATTGTTTAATTCAGTTTGCTAATATTTTGTTGAAGATGTTTACATCTATGTTCATCATTGTTATTAGCCTGTATGATTTGCATATATGTGTCTGATATATTTGTCTGGTTTTGATATGAGGGTGATATTGGCCTCACAGAATGAGTTTGGAAGCATTCCTTCCTCTGAAGTTTTGTGGAATAGTTTGAGAAGAATAGATGTTAACTCTTTCTAAATGTTTGGTAGAATTCAACTGTGAAGCCATCTGATCCTGGATTTTTGTTTGTTCGGAGTTGTTTTACTACTGATTCAATTTTATTTCTGGTAATTGGTTTGTTCATATTTTCTATTTATTACTGGTTCAGTCTTGGGAGATTATACTTTTCTAAGAATTTGTCCATTTCTTCTAGGTTGTCCATTTTTGGCACATAGTTGTTCACAGTAATCTTTCTTGATCCTTGGTATTTCAGTGATGTTGGTGGTAATTTCACCTTTTTCATTTCTCATTTATTGATTGAATCCCTTTTTTTCTTGATGAATCTGGTTAAAGATTTATCAATTTTATCTTTTAAAAAAACCAGCTCTCAGTTTCATTGATCTTTTCTATTTTTTTTGTCTTTAGTTCATTAATTTCTCTTCTGATCTTTATGATTTCTTTCTTTCTACTAACTTTGGGTTTTTGTTCTTCTTTTCCTAGTTACTTTCTTTAAGTGTAAAGCTAAGTAGTTTATTTGAGACTTCTCTTGTTTCCTGAGGTAGACTGTATCACTATAAATTTCCCTCTTTGAACTGCTTTTGCTGTTTTCCATAGATTTTGGATCATTGTGTTTTTGTTTTCATTTACCTCAAGGTATTTTTTAAAATTTCTTCTTTGATTTCTTCAGTGATTCATTGGTTGTTTAACAGCATGTTATTAGCCTCCACATGTTTCTTTTTTTCAGTTCTTTTCTTGTAGTTGACTTCTAGTGCCATAGCATTATGGTCAAAAAAAGATGCTTGATATGATTTCAGTTTCCTTAATTTTACTGAAATTTGTTTTGTGGTCTAGCATTTTATCTATACTGAAGAATGTTTCATGTTCACTTGAAAAGAATGTGTATTCTGCTACTTATTGATGGAATGGTTTTTTATATATATATATATATATATATATATATATATATATATCCTTTTGGTCTAATGTGTCATTTAAGGCTGGTGCATTTTTATTGATTTTCTGTGTAGATGATCTGTCCATTGATATATGGGACATTAAAGTCCTCAACTATTATTGTGCTACTCTCAGTTTTCTCTTTGTCTATTAATATATGCTTTATGTATTTAGGTGCTTCTATGTTGGGTGTATGTATATTTGCAATTGCTTTATCTTCTTAGATTTATCCCTTGATCATTATGTAATGTCTGTCTTTGTCTCTTAACAGTATTTTTTTTTTTAAGTCTATTTTGTCTCTTGTAAGTATTGCTAATCTGGCTTTCTTTTCATTTCCATTTTCATGGAATACCTTTTTCCCTTTCCTCAATTGCAGTTTGTATGTGTGTTAAGATCTGAATTGAGTCTCTTATAGGCAGCATATATATGGGTCTTGTTTTGTGTCAATTCAGCCACTGTGTTTTTTTGATTGGAACATTTAATCCATTGACATTTAAAGTAGTAGTTGATAGGTATGTACTTATTGCCACTTTTTAATTGATTTTACGTTGTTTTTCTTTTTTTTTTTCTTCTTGCCCTCTTCCCTTGTGATTTGATGACTATTTTTAATGCTATGTTTGGATTGTTTTTTTTTGTGTGTGTCTATCTATTATAGATTTTTAGTTTGTGGTAACCATGAGGTTTATATATATATAGCAGTCTTTGTATTACGTGATCATTATAAGTTGCTGATCTCTTAAATTTAAACACATTTTAACAAATCTCCATTTTTATCCACCCATGTTTAATATTTTTGACATCATGTTTTACTTCTTTTTGTGTATCCTTTAATTATTGTGGATATAGCTGATTTTATTGCTTTTGGTTTTTAACCTTCCTACCAGCTTTATATGTTGCTGATTTACTAACTTTACTGTATATTTTTCTTTACCAATGAGATGTTTCCTTTTGCAATTTTCATATTTTTAGTTGTAGCCTTTTCTTCTTCACTTAGAGAAGTCCCTTTAACATTTCCTGTAAAGCTGGTTTGCTGGTGTGGAAATCTTTACTTTTGATTGTCTGTAAAATTTTGTTCTCTCTGTTATATCTGAATGAAAGCCTTTCTGGGTAAAATATTTCTCATTTTATGTTTTCCCTTTTCATCACTTTAAATGTATATTGTGCCACTCCCTTCTGGCCTACAGTCAGCTGATAGCCTTATTGGAGTCCCCTTGTGTGTAACTTGTTGCTTATCCCTCACTGTTTTAATATTCTATCTTTGTCTTTAATTTTTGCCATTTTAATTACAGTGTGTCTTGATGTGGTCCTCTTTAGGTTGATCCTATTTAGGACTGTCTGTGCTTCCTGTACCTGTATGTTTGTTTCCTTTCCCAGGTAAGGGAAATTTTCAGTTATTATGTCTTCAAATATGTTTTTCCTCCTTTTTTCTCTCTTCTCCTGGGATATCCATAATGCAAATGTTAATATGTTTCATGTTGTCCTTAGAAGTCTTTTAAACTGTCTTCATCTCCTTTTATTATTTTTCTTTTTTCTGTTCAGCTTCAGCGATTTCTGCTACTGTCTTCCAGCTCACTGATCTATTCTTCTCTATTTAGTCTACTATTGATTCCTTCTAGTGTATTTTTAATTTCAGTTATTTTATTCTTCATTTGTGTTTTGTTGTTCTTTATATTTTCTAACTCTTTGTTAAAAACTTCTAACTTCTCAATCTATTCATCCAATCTTCTCTTGAGTTCTTTGAACATCTTGTGATCATTACCTGGAACTGTTTATTGGGTAGATTACATATCTCCACTTCACTTAGTTCTTCTGGGGTTTTATCTTGTTCCTTCATTTTGAACATATTTCTCTGTCACCTCATTTTCCTAATTTGCTGTTTTTATTTCTATGCATTTGGAATTTGGTTACATTTCCTGACCTTTGAGAAGTGGCCTTTTGTAGGAGACATCTTATGTGTGCCAGCAGTGCACTTCTTGCTGGTCACCTGAGATACATGCTCTAGGGCTGCCCCCTACATGGGTTGCATGGGCTGAATACTATGGGCAGCCTGGTAGGTGTGGCCTCACTCTGTAAGATTTGGCAGTGTAACACAAGAAATTAGTCCATTTCATTTAAGTTACAAATTTGTAGCCATTGAGTTTGCTCATCATATTCTTTTAATTTCTTTATAACGTCCAAAGGATCAGTAGTGGTAACCCTTATTTCATTTCTAATATTGGTAATCTGCATTCCCTCTTTTTTTTTTTTCCTTGTTTGGCCTAACTAGAAGTTTATCAATTTCATCGCTCTTTCAAACACCCAGCTTTTGAGTTCATTGATTTATTTTTGTTTTCTCTATTTTCACTATCATTAACTTCTTCTCTAATTGTATTTTTTGTAATGTTTGCCTTAGAATTAAATAACCCTCATTTCTCTAGTTTCCTAAGATGGAAGCATAGGTTATAGACTTTATATTTCTTTGTTTCTAACATATAGTGCTGTAAATTTTCCTCTACATGCTATTTTTGCTGCATCCAATAAATTTTGTATTTTCATTATCATATAATTTAGTTAAAATATTTTAAAATTTCTGTTGAGACTTCATTTGCTCTTCATCTTATATTGAAGTGTGTTGTTTAATCTCCAAATATTGGGGGATTTTCCAGCTGTCTTTCTTTTGATAATTTCTAGTTTAATTTCACTGTAGTCTGAGAACACACTTTGTATGGTTTTTATCCTTTACAATTTGTTAAGGTGTGATTTATGGCACACAGTGTGGTCCATCCTGGTGATTGTTCCCTGTGAGTTTAAAGATAATGTGTATTTGGCTGTTATTGGAAACACTATTCTATAAATGTCAATTAGATTGAGTTGATTTATAATCTTGTTCAGTCAACTATATCCTTACTGATTTTCTGCCTGTTTGATATAGCAATTACTGAAAGAGACGTGTTGAAGTCCCAAGTATAGTAATTTGTGTATCTCTTCTTAAGTTCTGTCAGTTTTGTTTCATCTATTTTGATGTTCTGCTCTTGGGTATATACAGACTTAGTATTGTCTTGTTGGATAATTGACCCTTTAATCATTATGGAATACCCTTCTATTCTCTGATAATTTTACTGTTTGGAAATATGCTTTGTTTGAAATTAGAATAGATAATTCCACTTTCTTTGATTCATTTACAGTGTGTTTTTTTTCCAGCCTGTTGTTTAGAACCTATGTGAATCTGAGTGTTTATAATGAGTTGCTTGTAGATGGTATACAGTTAGTTCCTTTATTGTTAATCAGTTCTTCCAGTCTATCTTTTAGTTGCTGCATTTAAACCATTTACTTATAAAATGATAATTGATATAGTAGGATTAATATCCACTATGTTTGTATCTGTTTATTTATTGCATTTGTTTATATCTTCATTTTCTTTTCCAACCTTCCCTAGTTTAATCAAGCATTTTATATGATTCTATTTTATATCTTCTCTTCAAGTATCAATTACAGTATTTCTTAGTGTTTGTCATAAAGTTTCCAATATATATATTTTTATCTAATCTGAGTCTACCCTCATCTAATACTATACCACTTCATGTGTACAGAAGGTATTAGATAATGGAGTATTCCCAATTCTTCCCTCCTTGCTTTTGTGACATTGCTGTCATTCATTTCACTTATCCCTATGCTATAGCACCCAATATATTGTTACTATTATTACTTTTAAAAGCTATCTTTTAGATCAATTAGAAATTAAGAAACTTGTTTTTAGGCTATTGTGCTAAGGAGTAAAGGAAAGAAGTATAGTATAAATTTAAAGACCTAAGGGAAGCAGATAAAATGGTTTTGGAATTTTAGATAATAAAGTTTGTTATTTTTTAAAATTATTAGATATAAGAGCTTCCTTTGATATGTGAAGTAACAGAAGTGTTTACCAAAGGACAATAAATTTTCTTCAATTTTATTTTTGGGTAGATTCTATTTTATTAGTTGGCAAAAAATGTTTATGAGAAATTATCTGGGTACTGTATGATAAAGTGATAAAAGAAATTTAAATTTAAAATGTTACATTAAATATGTATATATAAATTAATGTAACATCTTAAATATGGTATGTATAGATATAGGCATATAGATATAAATTTTAAAGGCTGGGACTTTTCCTTAGAGTCCCAACATAATATTAAGTGTCAACTTTCATAAATAATTGGTTTTTCTTATTTCAGTGTCTAGGTTTTAAGATTTTTACATTAATACCTTACTAGAGTATTTTTTATTTGAGAAACTTAAATGTAACAGGTATAAAGAATGTTGCAGGAAATTATCTACTACCACTGCTGTGTCTGTGGCAGTTGCTGTCATGTTAATTCTTAATAAGCATGTAATTAAGTGGTATAACCACTGTATCTATTAGAAATAAAACAAGATGATTCAGTGTTTGGAAAATGCATGCATACTCACATAATAAAGTTAACTTCCTGGTGGTGACTTGCTGCTAGATACTTCATAAGAGTCATCTTGCAGAATTAAGATCTCAAGAGCACATTAAAGAGCTTTTCTACTCAGCACATTTGAAAGCATAATTATTACCAAGCATTTGCTATTAAAACATTATCAAATTATGTTTATAGAATATTATTCACTGAAAACTTCATAGCTATTTCCCAACAATGAGCTTGACCATATTAGTGCTTTGGGAATGCTAGTATTGACTTCTTCAAACTAATAAAAAGCCAATGTAATAAATTATGACTAGAGAGTAAAAAAAAAATAACCCTTACTGGCCATAAGATGTTAATGTAGCCATAAAAGATTTCCTCCCTACTCAGCAGTAGATGCTGAACCACATACCATGAGGAAAGTACAGATAGGAATTCCTATGTAGAATAAAACAGTACTAAAACATAGAAATACATGAAAACCCTTCATTTTTTCCCCCAGATGTTTCTTGTTAGTAAGCATTTGCACAAATCTTAAATAAGTGAGTCTCTTTCAAATATATGATTATTAAATTAGTGACTAATTAATAATATATTTTATCTGTGTCAGTCATTGTGCATGCTATTGACTTATTTAATTATCACAGCAAACCTTCAAGGAATGTATAAATAATCCTCTCCAAGTTTTAAAAGATGAAAATACTGAGGCTTAGTGTAAATAAATCACTTGCTTAAAGTCATATTCCTGCAAGTGGAAAAAGCCAGGTTTGACTTATCATTTTGGATTTTTAATTTATTTTTGGTACTCTTAATGGAGAATATCCTAGAACATTGTACTTATTTGACAATAATTTTCTCTTATCCATTTTAACTAAGTGACAGAGAAATAAGTTTTTTGAAAATGGATACATTTAGACTTCTAACTTCTTAACTGTATTATGTTCCAATTTCATTTACCATAAGGTAGGGGGGGAACAAAGAAAGCCACTAATTTCAACTGAATCATGACCCTCAAAAGACATCTGGTTGGAAATATGGAGGAGACAGGAAACTTGGTGGTACATGAGCACATCATCTTAGGATTTATAAACTGATTCATCAAAGAGATATATTGGGATTTGCCAGACATATAACCTAGGTACTTACAACAGACTTCTTTTTTTGTATAACACTGTGATATGGAAAAAGACTTGGGCTCAGTGATAACAACTGATATTGACCTTACTGGACTGGTATTCATTGTCTGTCTAGTCTAAGATAAAAGATGGGTGCTGTCTGATATGGTGGTTCCTAATTAAAGTTGGAGGACTTTGTTCCCATAACTCTTATATTATTCCCTATCTGGGATGTTCATTTTTTAAAAAAAATTATGATTAGGATGTAATTGACATAGCATTGTATAAGTTTAAGGTGTAGGCCTATTGATTTGATACATTTGCTGTATTGCAATATGTATGCCATTGTAGCTTTAGCTAACAAATCTGTCATGCCACGTAATTATTTCTTCTAGTGGTGGAAACAGTTAAGATAGACTCTTAGAAATTTTAATACTTAGAATACATTTGTCTATAATTATTGTATAATTACATACAGTTTGTCTATAATTATTGTATACTGTGTGTTAGATCTCCAAGCCTTATATACCTACTAGTTGCAGTTAGGTACCCTTAAACCCAGGATGTTCAGTTTTTAACCTAGTTGGTGATTTTGAAGTTTCAAGCCGTAAAGGAATAACCGTTTCATTAATTGAAAAAAAATATGATGTATTTATACAAAGAAGTCCTTGTAACATAATAATTACAATAACTGATTGAAATATATACTATTGCTCATTATGAAGAATTAGTTATGAATTAAGAAAATGTTAGCTTAATACTGTTTGGTGTTTGTGTACTTTCTATACTATCTCAAAGTAGTAAGTAAAACATTATAAAACATACAGGAAAGATAATTTTAGAGATTTGGACCTTGATTAACAAAGTTTTTAATTATGTCATGAAAATATTATATATATAAATAGAAAAGTAATATCTAATGTATACACCATTTTTATAATTGATATTATTCCATCCAATGCAGTTTAAACACCCACTTAACCTCCAAACTTTTCCCTTGATTTTATGTTACTTAGATGATGTTTATACATTGTATGAAGTCTATAATTACTGTGTAAGCAAAATTATGAAGAGAAAACAAGAATAGCATAAAATTGTTTTGATGTATCATTTCATATACTTTCATGACTCAAAGAAGAAGCAGAAAATGTTATTGGTTTCTCACTTTGAATACCTACAAGGGAGATTTTACCCCAATTTATTTAACTATATAAGAGTAATAATTTAAAGTACATTTTTTAATCAAAAAATAAAAACTGTACATGAAATATGGGGAAAAATATCATTCCTTCAAGAGTGATTGTGTGCCCTTTCTTTAGGATACCACCTGAAATTAAAACAAAGAAATGTAACAGAGAAATAAAAATTTCCCTGTTGGAACACCAAAACCTATTTTTCAGGATACTGACCTTTGTTTTAAAGTATTAAATCTTGAATAGCAACTATAGTTATTATTGAAATTTAGATTATGAATCTTACTTTATTGCTTCTGGGCATTATTCACATTGACAGATGGAAAAGAGAGTAACTTTGAAATATATGAAACATTTATAGGGCCTAGTTCCCAAACTATTCCAAATGAAATCCTAAAATTAGTAACCTGAAATATTATATATGTATAAGTATTTTCCTTTTCAAAATGATATTGGGGGTCTCAATCCTATGGGTTCAGGCTCCCATTATTATAGTTGTGACATAATAATAGTATGTATAATCTAGGCTTACAGAATTATTATAATTTAGATTGATATTATAATTTTGTAGAAATATATTTAAAAATATATTTTGAAAAATATCTATAATAAATTTATGTGAGAATTCAAAAGCTGTTGAGATTTAGATCATTAGAGTTATAAAACGAAACAAAAATGAAATTCAATCTTGGGGATCCAGTTAGATAACTTGGAATGGTCTCAGTGAAATCATAGAAGATAAATCTTACTGGATGATCTACGTTGTCAGGACTGAAATTCTGCTATACTAATACTATACTATAAAGTATCTTTTGTCTGAGAAGTGCAAGTTGAAATAAATGAAGAAATGAAAAATTATACTGCAGTAGACAGGATTGTAGAAATAATATACAAATCACAAGAAGACATGTGATATTATTGAAACCACATTGTATTGGGGAGTCTAAAAACCTAGTATTTATTACTAGCTCTGTCACCATCTTATAGTCTTGGGTGACATTTTCCCACTTAAAATAGATTCTAATCAATTTTTTAATATCAAAGATTAGAAGCACCATTAAGAATTTGCAGCAACATGGATGGACCTAGAAATTATCATAGTAAGTGATGTAAGTCAGAAAGAGAAAGACAAATACCATATGGTAGCATTTATATGCAGAATCAAATATAGGACACAAATGAACTTATTTACAAAAGAGAAACAGACTCACAGACATAGAAAACAAACTTATGGTTGCCAAAGGGGAAAGGGCTGGGGGAGGGACAAATTAGGAGTTTGGTATTAGCAGATAAAAACACTATATATAAAGTAGATAAACATCAGGGTCCTACTGTATATCACAGGGAACTATATTCAATGGCCTGTGATAAACCATAATGGAAAAGAATACAAAAAAGAGTAACATATATATATATATATATATATATATATATATAACTGAATCACTTTGCTGTACACCAGAAACTTATACTTAGTGATCAACTATACTTCAATAAACAAACACATAAATAAAAAGGATGTAAAATTTTTTAAAAGAATTAAACTAGAACGGAAATATAAAATATCTACTTTGGGGATAGCATTTGAGTGTGCAAGTGTGTATGCGAGTGCACATGTATTTCAGTGTAATATTTCAAGGTTTAAATACAGATATACAGATATATAGCCATGGCTACACTTACTCAAACAGTTTCCTTTAGATCTTTGAACATATTTAAAATAGATTATCTAAAGTCTCATAAGTCCAACATCTGGGTGTCTTTGGGGACAGTTCCTATTGGTTGCTTTTTTTCCTGCATATGGACCAGACATCCTTATTTCATTGCATGCCTCATAATTATTTGTTGAGAAGCATAAATTTTGAATATATAATGTGACCACTCTGGAAATAAGATTCTTCCCCAGGATTTGTTTTTGTTGCAGTTTGTTGTTGTTCTTTCCTTGTTTAATGCCTTTTCTGAACTAATTTTATGAAGTCTGTATTCCTTGTCATGTGTAGTCTCTGACATCTCTGCTCTATTAGCTTCATGGTAAGCTAATAATTGGAGAGAGATTTTCTTATGTGCCTGGAACCAAAATATTTCCCAGTCTTTGCAGTCTGTGAATGTGCTGGGGGCACACCTTCAATGCTCAGGCAGGCAATTTACAACTCTGCCTTAGTCTTCAGTTTTTGCATGCAGAGTGCTTCAGTTTTTGCTAGAAGTGAATGCTTAGCATCTTATCATGTCTTTCCTGAGCATGCACAGAACCTGGGCACGCATGTAGCTCTCTAGATTCCCACTTTTTAAAGTCCTTATTCCCCCAAATCATTTCATTCTCCAGCCTTTTCTTCCAAGATTATTTTTTTAATTTTTCTATTTTCTATTGGACTGTAGTTGATTAACAATGTTGTGTTTGTTTCAGGTGTACAGCAAAGTGATTCGGTTATACATATACATGTATCTATTCTTTTTCAAATTCTTTTCCCATTTAGGTTGTTACATAATATTGAGCAGAGGTCCTTGTGCTATAGAGTAGGTCCTTATTGGTTATGTATTTTAAATATAGCACTGTATACACATCTTCCAACATTCTTGATTAATGTTTGTTTGCCAAAATTTCTATCCATTATCTCAGTGACTAAAATATCTACCTACAAATGTTTTGACAAATGCCTCCCAGGTAATGGTTTTAGTGCAGGGTGAGTTCTGAATCAAGGAAGATAAAGACAAATATTTTGAGTGGGTTTTCCTGGGAGTCATTAGACAGATTAAATAAGGACAGTTATTTGGGAATGAGGTCAATGCTGCTCTTTCCAGTATTGGTACCAGAAATGTTTTCTGTTATTTTCCACGGTACCTCTGAGTTGGGAAGTGGGGAAAGGGACAAGTTCAAGTTAAAATGCTAACAAGTCTTATGTTCTCACAGAGATTCAGCCATTTTTCTTAAAGGAGCAATTCCCAAATTGCTGCAAGCTTTTGGTTAGTTTTCAGAGTTCCAAAATGTTGACTATGGCATTTTTTGCCATTTTTTTTTATTGCTTCTGTGGTGAGGCAGGTATTTGCATTCCCTTACTCTGCCATTTTTACTTACATCCTTTACTTTTTTTGTTTGTTTGCTTTTGTTTTTGCTTTTCCTACAGTTGACCCTTGAACAGCACAGACTTGAACTGTGCAGGTCTACCTATATTCAATTTTTTTTTCTTTTTTACTAAATACATACTGCAGTACTACGCAATCCATGGTTCTCTGAATCTGCAGATGCAAAACCACAGATATAGAGGGCCGACTGTAAAGTTATACACAATTTTGACTGTGCAGAGGGTCACCGCCCCCTAGCCCCCAAGTTCACGAGTCAACTCTATTTGCTTATTCTCAAATATGGCTCAAAGTTTGTCAACAGAGAAGATGTATGGTCTATTCTTTGTCCTCATTATAATTTTGATCACTTGATGAAAGCTTTTCTCAAATTAATAACTTGTCACATTCATCTTTTCTAACCCAGCTTCTAAGGCCTAGCATTTTTTCTGCCTGATGTAGAAGTGCTGAATCCATGTGTAATAGTAACATTCTCTTAATTTCAAAGTAGAGTTTGTGGTATCCTTAAATAAAATCTGCATTTCTATAAGAATCCATTCTACTTCTTTCACATTCACCACTTAAGCTGTTGAACTTAATCTTTAGTTAATAAACCTTTTCCAAGTTTCATTAGATTACTACCTACAATCCCTGACTCAGTCACCAATTAATGCCTTTTTTTTTTTTTTTTTTTTTTATGCGTTACGCGGGCCTCTCACTGTTGTGGCCTCTCCCGTTGCGGAGGACAGGCTCCGGACGCGCAGGCCCAGAGGCCATGGCTCATGGGCCCAGCCGCTCCGCGGCACGTGGGATCTTCCCAGACCGGGGCACGAACCCGTGTCCCCTGCATCGGCAGGCGGACTCTCAACCACTGCGCCACCAGGGAAGCCCCAATTAATGCCTTTTTATTTGCCAAAAGTTGAAGTCTCTGAATAAATTAAGAGGTAGGGGGGTGCATTACTGACAGAGGAAAAATTCTGTGGTCACCAGAAAAGTAGTACCACATGAGAGTGTATTTCAGGAGCATTTTTGTCTATTTCTCTTGTTTTGTTTTCCTTTTTTTTTTTTAATCTCTATTAAGAACATACATGAGTCCTCGGTTGTATTTTTCTTTCTAGTTACATCATTTTTATGCATTTTGCATAACTTTCATGAACATTTTTTAATAGGCTGATTTCAGATGTTTTATATTGTGTTTTCTATGAATGATAATACATTTTAAGAAAGAGTTAAAGAGACTGTTAGCTAAATGAAATTTCCTAACAAGTTTTAAAAATGGAAAGTCACCTGGAAAATCTGTAATTAATGTAGAGGCTGGAATAGAAAGGAAAAAAGCAACAGGAAAATTATGGTAAGTTGTTTGAAAGACAGATTGTAAGGATGATGAATCTTAGCAAACAGGATCTTAGAAAGGAGACATATATGAGACAAAATTTAGGATGGTACTGACATGATTATTTACTGATAAATTGCAAGTAGAAAGATGGACAGCCAAGGATAGTATCACAATTCATAATCTGAGTAACTGGATAAATGATGGTATTATTAGTCAAGGGAAGAAATAAGAAATGAGGAACATGTTTGGATGGTAGAGAAGGAAATGTTTGATTTTTATTCAGAATATCAGCAGCAGAGAGACAGTCTAGATCTGGAGATGGACATGTGGTAGGTGAGGTGATAGTGGACGAATAGTTCACTGAGCAAGGGAGTGAAGACAGAGAAGAAAGAGGAGGAAATAAGGAAAATGAAGTTGAATACAAAGAGATTCAACTAAGTTAACATAAAAATTGAAACTACTGACTCTACAATGCTTTATAGACCTATTCAAAAATACTTTAAAACAAACAAACAAACAAATACCCACACAAATGATCAGAATACATTATACTGTTTTTTTCATTCTTTATGACATTTATTGTTTGGGATAAAAATAATACCAACTGTGCTATTGTAAAATACATCTTTGATATCTGTAGTTGATGTATCTTTGTGAATATCAGTTTTGTAAAATATTACCATTTCCCTCTTATTTATCTATATTCAGTTTGTTCCAGAAATGACTAGAGATGAGTTAATACCATCTATGCCTTATTATTTTCTTCATAAAACTTCTCCTTTAAGTTAAGAACCAGACCTCTTAAATTTTGCTTCAGCCATCTCAAAGCCTGAGTGCTGGATTTTTCTTCAGACAATTAAAGAAAAAAAAAGATGATGTTTGCATTATAGAAATACAAAGCCACATTGGGATGCAGAAGTTGGGAGGTCAATAGCTCAATAACTAGTTAAGTGACTCCTTTTTTCACATTAGCTTGAAATTGAATTTGCTTTCAGTTCCTTCCTCAGCTGATGTGGTTGTTACTATATTTCACTAACCTTCTGGTAGATCAGCACAACATTGTAGAAGCTGCCAATGTTAAACCCATGAATAACAAGATTCTACTGTATTTGGTTCAAAATGTGATCCTAATGTCCAGCTCGAAGGACAGATTTCTGGTTTATAGATCACTCATCCTTAAACTGTCAAATCATAAGTTGGAGAATAAGCAAAAAATTATGAGTTCACCAATACTTAAATGACTTTGAATGAGAAAACTAGAGCAGATTAGGAAAGTTGTAATTAATTCAAAGTACCTACTTTAGGTACTCTTAGATACTAAGGACAGTTGAATAAAGTCTAGGTAAAGATTCAGTAATGTGAACAGGGAATTAAAAGCAATGGAAGAAGTACTCTGATAAGGAAGTACAGTCTTATGAGAGCCCACCAATGAAATACTCGGATTTAAGTTAGTGGGGAGAGGTGGTAGTCAAGAAAGAACTCCCCCCAAATTATATATAAAGGAAGCTTGAAGAGTCCAGTCATGGAAATCTCTCAATATCTCCCCCAGACAAAGAAAATATATGGAAAAATCTGGATGCTAGGAAAGCTTGTAAATTAAAGAAATGAAAATGTTTAGTGTGTAACAGCATGCTCACTTGTTGAGTCTGTGTGACAGGAAGCTGGAGAAGTGATCTGGTGCCCTGTGCTGCAGAGGTTGGACTGTCTAAGGGCAAAAATGGACCCAGAAGTGAAGTGACTTGATTAGATTTAGGATTTAGTATGATTATTCTGGCTCTGGTGCCAGATTCATATTGTAATTGAAAATTTTTAAAGATATTTTTCCTCCAAAAATAAAATAGATAAGAGATAACATATGTCCCAGAATATTTTGACATATAGAGTAGAAGGAGCATTGGAGTGGGAATCTTAAGATGTATATTAAGTCCTAATTCTGCCATTTACTAATGGTGTGGGTTTGGCCATGTTATTTAATATCACTTTAAATGTAAATCTATAAATTAAAAATGTAAAAATTTTAATAACGCCCATTCACAAAGTGGTTTTAAATAACAAGACCTTGAAAGTGCTTTGAAAATTAATAATAAAATATTAAATATTTTTAGAAATATGGCTATGAATATAATATTTTAAATGCCTATCAAGAAAGATGAGCACTATATTAGGCTTCAAAAACTACAAGTCTAAACTGCAAAAGGAAAATACTTTCACATTTATGAGTGAAAACTCTTTGAAATAAATTAAAACTGGGTCATATGGTAGCTCTATTTTTAGTTTTTTAAGGAACCACCATACTGTTCTCCATAGTGGCTGTACCAATTTACATTCCCACCAACAGTGTAGGAGGGTTCCCTTTTCTCCACACCCTCTCCAGCATTTATTGTTTGTACACTTTTGGATGATAGCCATTCTGACTGGTGTGCGGTGATACATCATTGTAGTTTTGATTTCATTTCCCTAATAATTAGTGATGTTGAGCATCTTTTCATGTGCCTCCTGGCCATCTGTATGTCTTCTTTGGAGAAATATCTGTTTAGGTTTTCTGCCCATTTTTTGATTGGGTTGTTTGTTTTTTTGATATTGAGCTGCATGAGCTGTTTGTATATTTTGGAGATTAATCCCTTGTCAGTGGCTTGGTTTGCAAATACTTTCTCCCATTCTGAGGGTTGTCTTTTCATTTTGTTGATGGCTTCCTTTGCTGTGCAACGGCTTTTATGTTTAATTAGATCCCATTTGTTTATTTTTGTTTTTATTTTCATTACTCTAGGCAGTGGACTGAAACAGATATTGCTGCAATTTATGTCAAAGCGTGTTCTGCCTATATTTTCCTCTAAGAGTATTATAGTATCTGGCCTTACATTTAGGTCTTTAATCCATTTTGAATTTATTTTTATGTATAGTGATAGGGAGTGTTCTAATTTCATTCTTTTACATGTGGCTGTCCGGTTTTCCTTGCACCACTTATTGAAGAGACTGTCTTTTCTCCATTGTATATTCTTGCCTCTTTGTCATAGATTAGGTGGCCATAGGTACATGGGTTTATCCCTGGACTTTCTATCCTGTTCCATTGATCTATATTTCTGTTTTTGTGCCAGTACCATACTGTTTTGATGACCCAGCAATCCCACTCCTGGGCATATATCTGGAGAAAACCATAATTTGAAAGGGTACATTGCACCCAGATATTCATTGAAGAACTATTTACAAGTGCCAGAACATAGAATCAACTTAAATGTCCATCGACAGAGGAATGGATAAAGAAGATGTGGTACATATATACAATGGAATATTACTCATCCGTAAAAAGGAATGAAATAATGCCATTTGCAGTGACATGGATGAACCTAGAGATTGTCATACAGAGTGAAGTAAGTCAGAAAGAGAAAGACAAATATCGTATAATATTGCTTATATGTGGAATCTAGAAAAATGGTACAGGTGAACTTATTTGCAAAGCAGAAATAGAGTCACAGATGTAGAAAACAAACTTACAGTTACCAAGGGGGAAGGGGTGGGTAGGATAAATTGGGAGTTTGGGATTGACATATATACACTACTATGTATAAAATAGATAACTAACGAGAATCTACTGTATAGCACAGGGAACTCTACTCAGTGCTCTGTGGTGACCTAAATGGGAAGGAAATCTAAAAAAGAGTGGATATATGAATATGTATAACTGATTCACTTTGCTATACAGCAGAAACTAACACAACATTGTAAAGCAAATATACTCCAATCAATCAATAAATCAAAGCTATATAAATAAAATGAATTCATAAATCATATATAGGTTAGAACCCACCTATTACATAAACTGCAACTATTGACATTTTTAGTTATTAATAATTTTGTATAGTTTATTAAAATTAGGAAGACATCAATTATAGTTTAAATGTATCTATTACATCAGACATTTGCTTATAAGGGCATTTATGTAACAAAATTAAAATTATAATGAGATTTGTACCATAGGCATATGGTTGAAACCACTATGACAATTTAACTCATTTTTTAATTTTTAAAACTAGTTTTACTCTATCATAGGTACTTTGTAGGTGCCTTTTAAAATATTTTTAGAATAATCCAGAAGATGAATAAATAAAATTATTACAGTCATTATCACTTATTGAATAACCAAATGGAAGTAACTGTATATTTTAAGTCGGTTTAAACACTTACGGTTTTAAAGAACATACAAAATGCAGAACAGAGTAGAATAAAATGCCATTAAATAATATTGAAATTAAGGAATAGGATAATATTTGAGGGAAAGGGTGGATTGAAAAATAAACTGAGTCCTATTTGGGTAAATTGAGCTTGAAATACTTCAATGGCATCTATAAGATTTTTGAGAAAATGTTTAACAGGCTTTTAGAAATGTACGTCTGAGTTCAGGAATGGGTCAAGGGTTAGAGACATAGATTTTGGCATCAGCTACTTAAAATTAATATTTGAAGTCTTGGGATTAAAAGAGCTTGCAAAATAAGGGAAGCCTATGCTCAAAAGTTGGAAAGAGGAAAGTAGAGCAAGTACATAAAGTTGAAGAGGAATATCTGACAAATAAGAGGACCAAAGGAAACCAATGTCACAGAAACCCAAAGAAAAGAAGATTTCAGGAAGGATGAATTGCTTCTTAGTGAGGAAAGTAGATTAAAAATGAAAATTTAAAAATTACCATGAAATTTCAACAAATGAAAAATTTTTTTAAAGAGGTAGTTTTAAAGGTTAAGCCCAACATGAAACTAACAAATATACTGAAAGAAGAATAGGTAAATTATGTTACGTGCAGAGCAAAACTGACAAAGGACGAAATCACCTTTTGTATCAAAACCATAGAAAAATCCACAAGTTGAGTGATATTTTATAGAAATCATTGAGGGAAGGAAAAGAGAAATTGATAGAAGCTTGCCTGAAAGAATGGTCCAAGAATAAGGAATAGCATGATATAAGATGGTCAGCCTGTATTTTTATATATCTACTATGAATATGCTGATAAAATTATACTCTTTCCCAAGTAAAAATAATAACTAATTTTCTGAAAGATTATTGTGTTTAGTAAGCATTCACTAAGTGTTAGGTATTTTTATTATAGACAATTTTCTGGAAGTATTACATGTAGTATCTCATTTCATCATCACAAAACTCTCTGGGAGAAAGTATTAATGTCATCCCAATTTCATCGTTGAAGAAATTGAGGCTTGAAAACCTTAGTATGGTCCAACAGTTACTAACAGAGGCATTCAAGAATCAGGGCTTGAACTATTAATAGTTAATTCTCTTCTGCCTTCCTCGTTTACTAAGCTTTTATTTTTTAAATTAAAAAAAAATTATTTTATATTGGAGTATATATTATATACTATATATATATACTATATTGGAGTATAATATTATATATTATATTGGAGTATAGTTGATTAACAATGTATTAGTTTCAGGTGTACAGCAGAGTGATTCAGTTATATATATACATGTATATATTATTTTTCAAATTCTTTTCCTGTTTAGGTTATTACAGTGTATTAAGCAGTTTCCTGTGCTGTACAGTAGGTCCTTGTTGGTTATCTATTTTAAGTATAGCACTGTGTGCATGTCAATCCCAAACTACCAATCTACCCCTTCCCCGCACCCTTCCCACCTGGTAACCATAAGTTCACTCTCTATGTTTGTGATTCTATTTCTGTTTTGTAAAATAAGTTTGTGTCATTTTTTTAGATTGTGCATATAAGTGATATCATATCATATTTGTCTTTATGTGTCTGACTTACTTCACTTAGTATGATAATCTCCAGGTCCATACATGTTGCTGCAAATGTCATTATTTCATTCTCTTTAATGGCTGCATAATATTCCATTGTTTATATGTACCACATCTTCTTTATCCATTCCTCTGTCAATGGACATTAAGGTTGCTTTCATGTCTTGGCTATTATAAACAGTGCTGCAGTGAACATTGGGGTACATGTATCCTTTTGAACCACGGTTTTCTCCAGATGTATGCCCAGGAGTGGGAGCGCTGGATCACATGATAGCTCTAGTTTTAGTTCTTTAAGGAACCTCCATACTGTTCTCCATAGTGGCTGTACCAATTTACTTTCCCACCAACAGTGTAGGAGGGTTCACTTTTCAACACACCATCTCCAGCATTTATTGTTTGTAGACTTTTTAATGATGGCCATTCTGACTGGTGTGATGTGATACCTAATTGTAGTTTTGATTTGCATTTCTCTGATAATTAGTGATGTTGAGCATCTTTTCATGTGCTTTATGGCCATCTGTATGCCTTCTTTGGAGAGATGTCTATTTAGGTTTTCTGCCCATTTTTTGATTGGGTTGTTTGTTTTATTGATATGAGCCTCATGAGCTGTTTGTAAATTTTGGAGATTAATCCCTTGTTGGTCCCATTGTTTGCAAATATTTTCTCCCATTCTGTGGGTTGTCATTTTGCTTATGGTTTCCTTTTCTGTGCAAAAGCTTTTGAGTTTAATTAGGTCCCATTTGCTTATATTTGGTTTTATTTTCATTACTCTTGGCAGTGATTTTTGTCAAAGTTTGTTCTGCCTATGTTTTCCTCTCAGAGTTTTATAGTGTCCAGCCTTACATTTAGGTCTCTGATCCATTTTGAGTTTATTTTTGTGAATGGTGTTAGAGAATGTTCTAACTTTATTCTTTTACATTTAGCTGTCCAGTTTTCCCAGCACCACTTATTGAAGGGACTGTCTTTTCTCCATTATTTATTCTTGCATCCTTTCCATAGATTAATTGACCATAGGTGTGTAGGTTTATCTCTGGGCTTTCTATCCTGTTCTGTTGATCTACATGTTTGTTTTTATTCCAGTACCATACTGTTTTTGTAGTATAATCTGAAGTCAGGGAGCCTGCAGCTTTGTAGTATAGTCTGAAGTCAGGGAGCCTGATTCCTCCAGCTATGTTTTTCTTTTCAAGATTGCTTTGGCTATTTGGGGTCTTTTGTGTTTCCATGCAAATTTTTAAATTTTTTGTTCTAGTTCTGTGAAAAATGCCATTGGTAGTTTGGTAGGGATTGCCTTGAATCTGTAGATTGCTTTGGGTAGTATAGTCAGTTTGACAATATTGATTCTTCCAATCCAAAAACATGGTATATCTTTCTGTCTGTGTCATGTTTGATTTTTTTCATCAGTATCTTATACTTTTTCAAAGTACAGGTGTTTTGTCTCCTTAGGTAGGTTTATTCCTAGGTATTTTTTTCTTTTTGATGCGATGGTAACTGGGATTGTTTACTCAGGTTCTCTTTCTGATCTTTTGTTATTAGTCTATAGGAATGCAAGAAATTTCTGTGCATAAATTTTGTATCCTGCAGCTTTATCACATTCATTGATGAGCTCTAGTTGTTTTCTGGTAGCATCTTTAGGGTTTTCTTTGTATAGTGTCATGTCATCTGCAAGCAGTGACAGTTTTACTTCTTCATTTCCTATTTGGATTCCCTTTATTTCTTTTTCTTCTCTGCTTGCCACCACCAGTGTCCTTGTCCCCACAGTGAGCCACAGCTGCCCCCCCCACCTCTGCAGGAGACCCTCCAGTAGTAGCAGGTATGTCTGGCCCACTCTTATGAGGTTACCGCTTTTTTCCCTGGGTCCTGGTGTCTACAAGACCCTGTGTGTGCCCTCCAAGAGTAGAGTTTCTGTTTCTTCCAGTCCTGTGGAATTCCTGACGTCACATCCCACTGGTCTTCAAAGCTACATTCTGTGCGGGCTCCTCCTCCCATTGCCAGACCGTCAAGCTGGGGAGTCTGTGTGGAGCTCAGAACTTTCACTCCTGTGGGAGAACTTCTGTGGTACAGTTGTTTTCCAGTTTCTGAGTTGCCTATGCAGCGTATGTGGGATTTGATTTTATTGCAGTTGAGCCCCTCCTGCCATTTCATTGGATGTAGGATATCTTTTTCGGTAGGTTCCAGCATTTCTTTGTCAATGGCTGTTCAGCAGTTAGTTATGATTTTGGTGTTTCTGTAAGAAGGGAGAGCTCACATCCTTATGCTTCTTCATCTTGTCTCCTCCTCGCTTTTTATTTTTATACCTTACATCTGAGTACATTTAATTCATTATAATAGAATAATTTTTTTGATCCTCTACTAGTAGTAGTCACTGTTTTAGGTGCTGGAGATACATCATTAAGAAGGTAGGCAGGATCTCTGTGCCTTTGGAGTTTCCATTCACTTGAAGCAATAATCCAATGAGCATAGGAGTCAGAGAGAAAGATCAGAGCCAGGTCAGGGGAAATGCTACTGAGCTTTTTTTAAAAAATGTCACAAAACTTTGGAGTTAAGGAGAATTAATATTTCTTAGTGTAATCCTTAATATGTAAATGAAAAAAAGTCTAGGGTGGCTTGAACTTACCCTGGGCAGTAAACACCTAGCCTGAGAGCACAGGTCTAGAGCTCTAAATTTGCTTTTCTTTAACTACTACTTGAACTTCTCATAAATGATTTCTGAACTTTGAATCTTACTTGAAGATTCCACTGTTTAACAGAAGGTGAAAAAACTCTATATGACTAATAATGCGGTAGTAATTATAGCTTGTAATTCTCCCTAATATTTCATTTTGCTGTTGGCAGTTACCCATTTTATTGCTTACTGTCTGCATCTGTTTTTCTCTAGTGTTTTTAGAGTTTGTGTATATGCTTTACCTAGATCAAGAATAGCATTGAGAACCTTAGATTTCAGTTTTCCAGAGGACAGGATTTAGACAGAGTAATGAATTTTGTGCTGTTACTTTATTTAGATCCAATTTTAAAGAGGCAACTAATATGCTTTGAATGTTTAAAACAAATGACCTGGATTCAACACTGTGTTCTAGTCCTGGTATTAACTGGGAAATTTTAAACAATTCACTTAACCATTCAATTGCCTTATCTCTATAAGAAGAATCATAAAATAATAATGGTAACTAATCAAAATAACATACTACTAATCTTTGCTATACATACTTTTGTAGATTTTGGTGTAAAAAATAAGAAAATGCATACTAAAAATTATATGGAATGGAAAACACATTTCAATTTAAATGTCAAAACAAAAGGATGAAAGATAGTGACAAGGGGCAGAAAATGTGAAGCATCTAAATATGGTGTTTTCTGTTCAAAAGACATATGAGCTATAAGTTTACAATTTTGTCTTAATGTCAAAGATAAAGAAAATCACAGATTCTTAGAAATCAAAGGATTTCCGATTATTTTGTCAGCTTCCTTCTTTTATAATTCAAAGAACTGAGAAATAAGGCCACTAGCCAAAGTCTCACAGTAGAACTAAGACTCTGGTATTCTGATTGCCTCTGTGTGTGTGTGTGTGTGTGTGTATATATACACACACACACACACATATATATATCTTTTTTTCCCCCAATGTACCCTGTTGTCTCACAGAGACAAAAAACTAGCACACTTAGTTTCAGTGTGTAGAAGGAAAACAGATAAATGATCGTTGGTTGCATCCAATTCAGTCATCAATTCAAATGACTGACATGTTCAAAATCTACTCTGGGCAATATACTGACAATCTCAGAAAAAAGACACATCACCCAGTACTCACTGAAAATTGCTGAGGATTGTGGATTCCCTTAACGTAATGTATAGTGATGTGAATCCTTGGTCAAAGTTCCAATAACCCAGAACACCACAATTCCATTCTGTGATTAATCAGTGTCTACCTTCCTAGTGCCTTCAGCAGCTTAAGAAGCATCAGTTGGCACTTTGCCAGAGTTGACAACCTCCTCTCATCTGACACAAAACAAAGAAAAATGTGTTTCCCAGATGTATTAACATCAACATCTGGTCCTATCAATGCAGGAAAAAACATAATCCTCTAAAAAGCAAATGCATAATATGTACTTCAAGGCCGGTGCGTATCTTGCATTTCAATATGACACAAGTTTCAGCTCTCTTCTGATTTGGCTTTAGTCTCTCATGTAAAGGTTGCCAGCTGCAACAAGAGTGTTTGGAGGAGTCAACCTAGGTCCACAGTTAAGTCATTCTAGGATGAACGTTTGCTCTTGCTGAACAGCAGGATCCTACAAGCCAATTCAAAATGAGTGAAAATATCATTATGCTTAAAAAAGTTCAATTATAGATTCAAATGCATCTGCTATCCATCACTTTTAATCATTGTCATTGTCTGATAAGAGAACCAAAGAAAGAAAGCTCAGTATAGTGCTGACGGGTCTGTCTACAAAAACATTCAATTTGCCAACTCTTTTTCAGAGGGGAAAAAATAGATCAAGTGGCAGCCTGTGTATGTTTTAATGACTTAGGCTTGCCAGGAAACATATACTACACAATGCAAAATAAAAGAAATTCCCCCTTTTTAGAAATACTTATGTATTTATTTTTGCTTTGCTAAAGGAATTCACAAATTCTCAAAGTAATCACCTATGAATTTCATGTTAAAGTTCAACATAAGCATTATAATGTACTTGTTATATAAAATAAGGTAGCAATCTGAGAAGTCTCTCAGAAGTGCAACACCCCATTAGTGATACATTCTTATATTAAAGGGACCGAAAATAATAAGGTAAATCAGACAGTTTTTATGAAAAATTTCCCACAGATACTTTTCAGCAGCTTTATTAGATTTAAATGATTTCTTTTTTTAAAAAATGCATTCTCCTGTGTAGGAGAAGATTTAATATCTTAATGTATCTTACTCTAATCATTTATACAGGTTGCTGTCTTCTTTATGTCTACCTGGGATCATACAACAGAAATGAGAATTTTAATTGGATCATACAACAGAAATGAGAATTTTAATTGGAGTAAAGAAAGTTTAGTATGTAGAATATTTGAAATTACAGCAGATCATTCTCCAAACAACTATAGGAACATATGTTAAAACAAAACAATCACTGAAACAAAAATGTTAAACATTTCACTTCTCATTTTTGTTAGGTCATATGTCATTGATTAAGAACATGAAATTTGCACAAAACTTCATTGTTAAAACATGTTTAAATCAGCTTGATTTTTTTTTTTTTTGGCTAAATCCCAATGAAAAGAAATAAATTCCCAGAAGAACATTTGCCACCTCAGCAAATCATCAGATTCAACAGTTATGTACCCCAGGTCATTCATACACCCACACTGAAAGCTTACAGAATAAAAAGAGGGTGATCATTGTGAAAGATACTTTAAAAAGAAAAGCACAACTAATTTTTTCAATAGTTTTTTCAGATTTGCAAAACCTGATCTATAAACCTATCTTTAAAATAGAGTACCTCATAATCCTGACAAAACATTGACTTATAGTTAAGATCATCATTTTGGAATAGAAATTACAAGTAAGATAAAATCATTAAATGACTTGCCTGAAGCAGTAGTGACCAGCATAATAATTTTGAATAGTTTGAGTCTATTTCAGCTATTAATGTGAAATCTAGGAAAAGATAAAGATCTTATAGTATAGTTCTATTGTAATACATTTCTACAATATTAATAGCTGCTGGTTATTTGGTACCTATTATATTTGAGGCACTGTTCTGGATCTTTTCCATTTATAGATAGGGAACTAGAATAAAATGTTTATTTTGTCAATGTTATATAGCTAATAATTACTATAACTAGGATTCAAATGACTATCAAAAATCTTAATCTCTCCTAAGCTTATTTGTCCTCCCTAGGGATCATGTTTGAGTATAATCCATAAAGCAGTTTTTCTAGATATTTCACAGAGCATTGTTTTGACCATCAAGGTAATGTTCACACCAAAACTATTTCATTCTTTCATTCACAGTTTGTCCCTGGGCTGAGTATTCAATACAATGGTAAAACCAAAACACATGGAACTTGTCCACAGGGACCTTTTTCTGTTTCATTTGGCTTTTGTTTTTTAGTAAAAGAAATAGATTTAAACCAAATAGTTGAATAGATATGTAATTATAAATGGTGTAAGTGATATAAAGGAAAAGAGAAGTTTAATTTGAGGGGGGATAGCAAGAGAAACTTGATTCAATATTAAGAACACAGGGAAAATCACTCTAAGGAAGTGATATTTAACCAAATACCTACTGGAAGAGCAGGGAAAGCCAAGGGAAGAGTGGGTCAGAGAAGTCTACACAGAGGAAACAGTGGTTGTGAAAACTTTGAGTTTGAAAGGAGCGGGTAATGAAACACATTAAAACACAACAAAACAACAAAAAATGATACTAGATCATCTTGATGGAGGAGAGTTTATCGTGTGATTAGGTTGAAGGGATTGGGCAGGAGCACAGGGTTATTATGACTATAGGTGAGAGACTTGGAACAACCATCCATGACACAGGTGTCAGAAGAGAGGGCAGGAAGTGCAGACTGAGAGGCTATACATGTGAATTTTTTACATTTAAACCATTTTGACAAAGCAAGACCATCAAGTTTTTAGTTAGCCGTTACACTGTTTCACAATATGCAGTTACAAAATTCAAAGGCCATTATCAAACTAAGTACTATCGATGTCAAGCATGTGCCACTGGTAAACAATTATAGTGGAAATTTTAAATATGTCAATGTATATTGGTTTGAAATATTTTTAATGGAGAATATAATTTAATGTTTTGTCTAAATATGTTGACTTAAAGCACTTGCCTGTGGTCATATACACAGAATTAATAAAAAATGACTTAAAATATCATAGCTTCCACCCAAAACCAATCCTAATAAAACAAATGCAGTTTTGGCAAGATCTGTACAATTTCAGTGATATATAATTATTCATACATATAAAGGAAAATACAGAAATAAAAGATACATTATTTAAAGTCACTACAATGTATTCAAAATGTATTGGCAAAAAAAGAAAAGGCACTCTACTACTTTGTGTGTCTGAAACAACAAAACAAAACTGCGGTCAGTAACAACGATATTCTATTTAGTAGAAATGCCACAAAAAGCTATGTGATTAACAGTGTATGATTCTGGTAGAGGAAATAAAGTGAATGTAAAAGTTTAACAAAATCTAAGAGTTAGTATCTTAATCACTGGAAGTAGAATTAAAAATTGAGACCTTTCTTTTGTGTCTGTATGAATTCAGAAAGCTATACCTTAAGGCAACTATCTTCTTTCTTAAAAAGGTATATTTTAGTATAGATCAATTACCTAGGAATGTCAGCTAAAGCCCACACATATTTCATTGTGAAGAACAAAAATACCTCAGCTATAAATCATCATAAACCTTTTGATATTTGGCAGTCAGTTTTGGGAGAAGATTTTTGAAATAATGTTTTTCTTTCAAATCCTAGAAAAGTCTAATTAAATGAATAAAATTTTTGTATTTATTATAGTTTTTAACAACATAGCATATATTTTTCAAATTTGTATTTGTAATGGGAATCACAAACTGCCATAACATGACTTCCTTAGTTTTACAGCCTTTAGCAATCTCACTTATAACACATTCATAGCCTGATTCTCCTTGAGCCCTCATGAATCTTGATTTTACGGCATAAGCACAAATGCAATAGACACAGTTCTCATTTAAATTATGTGAAATTGATATTGTGCTGCATTCAAGTGCCATAAGAAAGAATGTATCCGCTCATGGCAGGGGTGTCAGAGTCAATGGAGACTAAGGCCCTTAAGAGAGAATGCCCTAGACTTTACCTTTTTACGAACTTCAGAAACCTTTCCAAAGAGAATTCTGATACTGTCAGAGTACTTCTAACACTGGATTTTGTTACAAGACATAATGCAGCCTTCCTAATGAAAGTTCACATAACCCACTGAAAGTACAGATGTTTTTAAATAATCTATTGTTGCTAGAGATCAAGACTTTGTTTTATTGATACATAGAAGTGGCATTAAGCTACCTTCTTGTGGGTCTCCGAAAAATCTATTTGCTCCTACTTATTCCCCAATGACGTGAATATATCTATCATTTCACAAGATAGACAATTGAACTGTGTAAAAGTGAACAGCTTTCCAGAGATTAACAATGTATCTAGTTAATTCAGGGGGAAAAGTTGTCTTCTGAAGTTGTTCAGAATTCTGAGAAGAGCTGAATTCTACACTGCTGTTTCCCTTCTGCTATCAGAAAGTGACAATTAATTAGAAATGCTGTTCACTTGTCCTACTAAGTTTAAGGCCAAAAATGTACTCTGAAGTGTCTTCTAGTGATTTCTTCTTCAAGCCCCTACCCAATTCTATTATGTCTGGTTGCTAATATATTAATCACTTGTTTTACTGATGTTTAACCTTAGTTGGGTATGTTTTCGGTTCTGCTTATAAGCAGAGTAATCCATCCAAATTGCTTTTTCTATTGAAGTACAGTTGATGTGAAATATATTATAGGTTTTCATTATAGTAATTCATAATTTTAAAGGTTATACTCCATTTATAGTTATTATAAAATATTGGCTATATTCCCTGTGTTGTACAATATCCTTGTAGCTTATTTTATGTATAATAGTTTGTACCTCTTAATCCCCTAGCCTCATATTGCCCCTCCCCACTTCCCTCTCCCCACTGGTAACCACTAGTTTGTTGTCTGTAACTGAGTTTACTTCTTATTTGTTATATTCACTAGTTTGTTGTACTTTTTAGATTCCACATATAGGTGATGTCATAAAGCATTTGTCTTTCTCTGCCTGACTTATTTCACCTAGCATAATATTCTTTGACCTTCACAATCATTACTCTGAACTCTTTCTCAGGTAGATTGCCTATCTCCTCACTTAGTTCTTCTTCTGGGGTTCTATCTTGTTCCTTCATCTGGAACATGTCCCTCTGCTGCCTCATTTTGCCTTAGTTGCTGTTTGTATGTTTATGTATCTGGTTGGTTAGTTATGTTTCTCAGCGTTGGCCTTCTGTAGGAGACATCCTTGTGCATTCCAGCAGTGCACTCTCCTTGTTACCAAGCTATAATGTCTAGAGGTTTTCCCTATGAAGGCCATGTGAGTCGTAGCAGGCTGACTCTGTGAGTAGTCTGGTAGTATTGTTTAGCCCCTAGTCCGGTTGGTTGCCAGGTCCTGCCTTGTGCAGAAGCTGCCAACTGCCTGTTGGTGGGGCCTGGCCATGAGGTGGCTGACTGCAGAACCCCAGGGGGCACTGGGGCTAGTGCTGGTTCACTGGTGGGTGGTGTCAGGGTCCAGAAGACTGAGTCTGTTGCCTGCTTACTGGTGGGTGAAGCCAGGTCCTTGGGTTAGTGCCAGACTGTTGACAGGCAAAGCCAGGTCCTGGAGTCTGGTTGCAGGGCCCAGGGTTCCCAGAGCTAGTGTCAGATTGCTGGTGGTGGGTGTCCAGTTTGTCACACAGTTGGGTATGGAGTCCAAGCTTGTGTTGTTCTGCTGGTGGACAGGTTCAAGACCCAGCTTGTCCAATGGCAAGGTCTGGCCTGCTGTGAGCAGACTGGGTCTGCAGGCTACGGGATTATGATTTTCTTGTGTCTGATGTCTGCCCCCTGGTGGGTGAGGCTGGCCCAGAGGCTAGTGCAGGCTTCTTAAAGGGCAGGGCTGGTGCCTTGCTCACTGGTGGGTGGAGCTGGGTCTTGGCCTTCTGGTGGGCAGGACCATGTATAGAGGCAGCTGTGGGCTCAGGAAGTCATTAGGCATCATCCTGTCTGCTGATGGGTGGGGCTGTGTCCCCACCCAGTTAGTTGCTTGGCCTGAGGTGTCCCAGCACTGACATCTACAGGCTGTTGGGCAGAGCCAGCCTTTGGAGCTCATGAACTAGAGAGAGTATAGCACAATGGTGCCTGCCAGCACCAGTGTCCATGTGGGTTAGAAGGAGTTCCCCAAATGGCTTCTTCCAGTGTCTGTGTCCCCAGTGTGAGTCACAATCAGCCCCCTGCCTCTCTGGGAGACTCTCTAAGAATAGCAGGTAGGTCTGACCCAGGCTTCTATCAAATTACTGCTTTTGCCCTGGGTCTCAGTGTGTGTGAGATTTTGTGTGTGCCCTTTAAGCATGAAGTCTCTACTTCTCCCAGTCCTTTGGGACTCCTGAAATTAAGCCCCCCTGGCTTTCAAAGGCAAATGCTCTGGGGTCTCTTCTTCCCATTGCAGGACCACCAAGCTGGGGAGCCCAAGATGGGGCTCAGAACTCTCACTCCTGGAGGAGAACCTCTGCAATATAATTAACCTCCATTTTGTGGGTTGCCCATCTCGGGGTATGGGACTTGATTATATCATGAGTCCACCCCTCCTACCTGTCTCATTGTGGTTCCTTCTTTATGTCTTTAGTTGTAGAAGATCTTTTCTGGTAGATTCTGGTCTTCTTCATCAATGGTTGTTCTGCAAATAGTTTCAATTTTGGTGTGCTCATGAGAGGAGATGAGCTCAGGGTCTTTCTACTCCACCATCTTGGCCAGTCTCTCACCCAAAACTACTTTTAATGTGATGAAAATTTAGGAGTTCCTGGACTCCAACTAAGGTTTATCATCAGAATTAAAACATGACCAAAATGTCAATTATAGTGTAATATGAAAAGTCACGTGATGATGTCTACAGAAAATATGTAAATAAATATGGAGAGTATTTGTCAGGTGTCAAAAATAGTACTCAGTGAAATAACTTGTTTCATCAAACACTATTCCTAGTGAGGGCAAGTGGGTTATAAGGATTTAAGTTTTAAGCAGACAAGTGTCTGAATCCTAGTTATGGTACTTATTATCAATGTGACAGTGACCAAGTTACTGAACATATTTTATTTCAAATCCATCATCTATAAAATGAAGTTAAGAAATAATCAATAAAAAGGAATGTTGTGCTATAAAAGTGAAATAAGTTTATCAGGTTTATCAAATGCTGATCAGGTAAGGTATGACCTGACTATCTGGCAGAGATTAGTATGACTATACTAGAATAACTATCCTATGTTGGAGAATATTTTAATCCGGTTTCCCCATGACCTGAAAGAAATATCTCTCAAAACCAGTAGTTCTCAAACTGCATATCAGAATCACCTAAAGAATTTTTTCAAACTTCACATGCTGATTACAGCGTATGAGTTCCTTAAAAAATTGTGTTTTTTTCCCCCCTGAATTTCTATAAAGTGTTATGGTGAGAATGAAGTGAAGCAGATATATTATCTCCCCAGGTGTGTTGAAGATTGACTCACTGTCATATCAGCTCCATTTGAGACCTTCTGCTCACAACCATGTATCCCTTTTTTGGGCTACTATGTTCAAACACAACTGACAGATTCTGATTATGAATTTGTTGCCCTGTGATCTTGATAACATAAAGCATTGTGGGTTAGGAGAACATGAATTTTCTGGGAAAGATATAACTTCCACAGTTAAGTAATGAATTGGAATCTGCTTTATACATCATTATCTTGTTAATTAGCATGATTCAGCCTCTTCAGACCAGATCCAGTCTGGCTATACCGAAAAATAGAGTTTGCAATCTGGAAACATTGAGGACCACATACTGGCTAATGATGATTCCACAGGGCCACCACACGTGTTGTTGCTTTGCCAAGTTGAGCTTTTTGCTTCTTTCCCTTATCTTTCTGTTTTTTCTGCATTTAATAAAGAATGAATATAGAGCTATAGGGAGGTTCAAAATCATTTTTATGGTAACGTTATTTTATAGTAAAAACTAGACAACTGAGTCTTTATATCACCCAACATAAGCATATAGGGCAAATATGTTTTCTGAGGGGCACAGATCCCTATTTAGATGGGTTAGATGGATTTTCAGATCTCAGTCATGCTGACTGACAGCTTTAGAAGACTATTTATTTATTTGAAGCTTATTACAGTTTTCCCTTCAGTATTGACAAATAGTTTTTGCCTGAGTATGTGGTTTCTTAGATCTGTATTTTAAATCTAATTTTAAAGTGATCTCTGCTTTTAAAATAAGGCCAGTTAACACCTCTTTAAGAGATGATCCATTGTCAAATTTAGTCAAGACTCCATTAATCCATTTAACTAGAGAATTAGAATTTTTTTCTATATTTCACATTAAATTATATCACATTAAATTTATTTTCAATACTTAGAGTAATATAGAAAAAAAATTTAAGCTATAATAATACATGGTAAAATATTCCAAATCAAGAATTTGAACAAACATGTATATTCTGATGAAAAATGTTGTGCAGAATTGTTTTGGTATTGGACAGAGTGACATACATACAAAATGTCTCCTACCCTTGCAAATTTTTTTAGGACAATGTGTTTGGAACCAGCATTAAAACTAAATACTCTCATTTTTTGTTTTTTATTCCATTTCTGTTAATCCCTTCTTATATTTATGAACCATTTAAACACTGAAGATTCTAGGGATCTCCCTTATATTTGACTTAGTATAAGACGTAGGGAAAGTATCCAGTTCTCCTCTTCCTACAATTTCAAGCTGAGAGCCACAATTAGATCTACCGTTTCTCTGTCATACCTCCTGTCAGTAGAGAGTACTAAACTTTAAAAGGGCAATATTTGAAAATGGCGTGCAGTGCACAAGACTGGGATTCAAGGTTCAACTTCACTGGTGCTACCACTGAGTAAGTTTTGATATGTGATTTTTATCTCTCCGTACTTCCATTTCCTCATCTGGAAAAAAAGGCAGGTCATAACAAAGGACATTTACTGAGTACTTACTCATGCTAGCAGTTCACATATGCACTTTTAATTCACTCTAATGAATACAGGAGATGAGTAATATCCTATTTTAAGGAGGGGGAAACAGGATCTGAGATACTGTTATCAGAGACTGTAGAACCAGAAAGTTTCAGTGCTGATTTCAACCAGGTCTGCTTCTGTCCTACATCCATATAGTTCTGCTACTATTAATATCTACCTCAGAGATACTATTAAATAGTGATTTTAAAAATTTTTGTATAAAATATAAAGTGACATAGAAATGGTAGCTATCATTGGAACTTATGGTACTCTGACATTGTCTAGTCTCTCAAGGCTTCTGTATATATATTGGACATTGATCAGCATCCAGGTTTAAAGATAAGATAAAAATTCATGCTCCAGAATGCACTGCCTTTGGAAGGTTTGAATTATTTATAGTAATAAGGAGAAATGTAAATGTAAAATGTGGAAATCATTTAGACTAGGTAGGAAGATACTATGAGCATTAAAATTATGTTTAAACATACAAAATTAAAGGATCATGACATTTATTTGCTGTTGCTTATCAAAACATTGAAGTAACAGTTGTATGAACTGTATTTTGAGTACATATGTGTACATGTGTATTTTGAAAAAGCTAATTATAAATAATATATGCTGAGTGGTAGGTCTTGTGATCTGTGTTTATGCACATTATATAAATATATGTTTATGTATTACATAGTTTATACAGTTTAACTATCTTTATATGTCATAAACATGGGCAAAATTTTAGAAGGTTTCACTCCAAAGAGATGATCCTCCTGGTATATTGGTATTTTAGGTCATTTTTTTCTTAATTGAGCTTTTCTCAGTTTTCTTTGACTTCTGAATCAAGTAGAATTATTTTCTTAAATAGAAAAAATACAAATTATTAATAAAAAACTCTGTTAGCCAATTGCACACAATTTTCCTTACAATTAACATAAATAGGGAAACAGCTAGCAATTCATGAAAATAAGCCTTTTTGATCTAGCATCATAAAGTAATTTATAGCAACTTAAAAGACAAAAAAGTACAGTTCTTATTTATATTCAATTACCATTTTGTTTTTATACTGATCCTATGTTGACCTTTTGCAAATAGAGGATTTTAAGATTTACTTGTAAAGAGAGAGAAAGTGGTCACATAGTTAGCTATTAACCACAGCATTAGTTAAGTTAAATACAAGGTGGCCTTTAGAAAACATTTTCTAAAATGGTGTATTTTGATAGTACTTAGTATATCAGAATATTGAAATCACACTTAGAGTGCAGAGAAATAACTGCTTTGTTCATCTACAGTAAGAGTTCTTAAACTTGATACTGTGTATGTACTGGATGAGCAGACCCAGACAACACTTCAGAAGGTATTTTTATGCTATGTACTAGAATAGAAGTTTGAGTACTATAGGGTATTTTTCTAACTGACTTCAAAAGAATTTTGGTAAACAGTCTTTTCTGTGCCTTTAACTTTATTTATATTTATGCTTTTGTTTGCATATGGTGAGATTATTGTTCCCGTACTCAACATTGAACTGAAATTAACTATAAACACCAGGAGGTAGGGCACAGCATTATATTATTTTCAATTAAAAGAGGGGAGGGAGGGCATTGTTTACATTTTCTTAGTCACCCAGTGCACTCAATTAATCATTTCAGATATTCCACTTAGAGCCTAACTAAATCCTTATGGCTTTGATAGTTTGAAACAAATGCCTTTAATAAAAAGCACATCATCCAGGATATGTGTTAATAATTATGTTTTGTATTCAAATAGGGAGAAAGAAACAAGATACTGGAGGTTAATTTACTGATGAAGGGAGGAAAGTTGACTTAAGGAATCCTAAATACGAGGTCATGTTACTTCAAGGAGAGAATTTAGTTAAAATGGTAGTGCTCCCAGATGCTTTTTAAAGCAAAGCAAATACATTTTATATATTTATTTATTTATTTATTTATGGCTGCATTGGGTCTTCCTTGCATGCGGGCTTTCTCTAGTTGTGGTGAGCATGGGCTACTCTTTGTTGCAGTGCGCAGTCTTCTCATTGTGGTGACTTCTCTTGTTGCAGAGCATGGGCTCTAGGCATGCAGGCTTCAGTAGTTGTGGCACGTGGGCTCAGTAGTTGTGGCTTGTAGGCTCTAGAGCACAGGCTCAGTGGTTGTGGCTTGTAGGCTCTAGAGCACAGGCTCAGTAGTTGTGGCACACAGGCTTAGTTGCTCCACAACATGTGGAATCTTCCCAGACCAGAGCTCGAACCTGTGTTCCCTGCATTGGCAAGCGATTCTTAACCACTGCACCACCAGGGAAGTCCCTCAAATACAATTTTTTTTTTAAGATTCTCACCTTAAATGGCTGCCTTCAGGAATTTCTAGTGATAATGCTCCAAGAATAACAAAATCACAGTGACAAAAACAAAGAAACAAAAATAATAACAACAAACAAAACACAAGCCATCATGAATGACAGAAAAAAAAGACAAAGCAGAGATGCACAAAGATTTCAGATATTGAAATTATCAAGCATAATGTTAAAAATATAAGGCAATAAGAAGAAATTAAAAATATGAGTAAAGGGTAAGGGGTTAAAAATTCACAAGCATATATGAATACAATGTAAATGCATGTAAAAATCCTACAAATTAAACAGAGCAATTTTATATAAATAGTATTAACAGTGGACTACAAGAAGCTGCAGGGAATTTATATCCTGAAAAATTGATGTAAAGAAATTATCAAAGTTATAACAGAGAAACAAAGAGGTTAAAAACATGAAAACATTGAGTAGAGACATAGAGAGCAGAGAGAATGTGTAATATACATGCACTTGGGGCTTCTGAAGGAAAAGAGAAAGAAAATGAAAGATAGAATATTCAAGAGAAAGGATGAGAATTTTTCATAAATAATTAAGTATAATATGCCAGTGATTCAACAAGGCTGCTGTTACAAAAATATAAAGAGAAATACACACCTAGATACAACAAAATAAAATATAGAACACGTAACACAAAAAGAAAATTCTAAAAGCAGCCAAAGAAAAAAAGACGATTAACTTCTGTGGAATTGATATTAAAGTGACTCCTGAACTTTCCAATAGAAATAGTGGAAGCCAGAATACAATGGAGTAACATCTTCAACACACTATGAGAAAATGAATGTCAACATCAGATATTATATGAAGGCAAAATACCTTTCAAAAGTTAGAACCAAATAACATTTTAAACAAAACATTTTAAAACTAACAGAAATTTACTGAGAAAATAAAAATTAAAGGATACATAAAGATATAAGGGCAATTATCCTAAACAAAATGTCTGAAATGCATTAAAGTATACTTTGTAACAAAAGTTATAGATGTGACATTTAATCCAAGCTCTTAAATGTCTTGCTTTTTAAAATAAATAACGTTGCCATTAAGTACAACTCAAAACAATGAAAGAGAAAAAATAATGGGTGTGGAGAAGATCATGAATTTATCTTTTATTTTTGTTCAGCTTCAAGTGCCTTTGAGAGATCCATGCCAAAATGCCAAGTACAAAACTCATGAGAGATCTCTGGGCTGGAGATAAAATATGTGAATAATATGCTTACAAGTGGTCATTGGCAATAATGAGCATGGATGAGATCACTCTAGGAGAGGATGTAAAATGAAAAGGAAATAGACTAGGACTTGGCATTGAAGAACTGCAGCATTTAATAAAGAATCTTGCTTGTGAATTGAACATTTGAATTTAGGTTTTTAAAGTGATTTTTACTTCTTAGAGATTTAGTTCATATTAATATATTTCTCTATCCAATGTTAATCCCAATTTCTTCCCCTCAATGTGATATTGAGCCAAACAATGCTCTACAGTCCATAAAGCTCCTAAAATTAGATGTAAATATAAAGTATTACATTATTGAAAATCATTAGTCAATTCAATGAGTCTTAATTGTATTAATAAAACACATTAAATAACTGATCCATGATTCATGTATCACTTCTCCAAGGAAAATTGCCAAGCCTACATTTCATGCACCTATCAAAAGTCACTAATTAGCATTGCCACCCCTGTACTTCCCAAATTCCCGTTCCGGGGCAGGGGGAGAGTAGTTCTTTGGCATTGAGAGAACATTTGATAGCCTTGACCACACAAGCTCAGTGGGTGTCAACTAGGAGATGATCTAACTGAAAACTCTACACAGGATATCAAATTTGTAAACTATGTAGGTGTAAATTTTATTTTTTTCTTGATAAATGGCACATTCTTGCTGTTTTCAAACTCAAGATTTTTAGTGCCTCTTTTCAAACATAAGCTATGTTTCCTCTTAAGCTCCCTCATCTAATTATACTTAACCTTTCATTACTATCTGTGCAAAAGTTCCCTTCCAGACCAGCTAACATGGTTGTTTTCCTGTTGATACATTTTGAGTGTTTGTTCTTGAACTTTGTGTAAGTCTTTGCTCTAGACTGGAATCAACTCCACCCTTTCCCCAACCATTTTCTCCTCCAAACTTTAAAATACCTATTTAAAAAACCCTGGTAGGTGCACTCATTTTAACAATTATTGGACTTCAGTCATCTCAATGACTAAAGATAGTCATCTCAATGAGCTCAATGTCTCTTTCAGAACTTAAGTACATAATTTCTTCTATAGGCATTTGGCAGATTTTCTGTCCTACATTTTAACATGTATTTGCCCTGTATTTCCCCCTTCTGTATAAATTTTAGTTACTCTTAATATTTTTCATAGGACCTAATAAAATGCCATTCACAAATCAGGAAACAGCAAAACATTCGTTATTATCTATTCTGGTTGATCATTGAATAGTAGCTTGTTTTTCTAACTAATCTATTCACTTTGAGAACCATCTGATTTCTAAAATTTGATAGCATTTTATGTATAGTCTTTTAGCTGTCCAGTGGGGAAAAGCTACATTTATACAATGTAAACTTTTATCTGTTATATTATAAAACAGGCACACTAAATATTTGCCGTAATAAAGAGTCTTAAAATATGTAGCAATCCAGAAGCTAATCTGATTGAAAACACTTCAGCATCTTACTTCAGAGTGATAGGCTTGACTCTGTGCAAATTGTTTAGGAAAAGTCCCTAGGTAGTTAGTTGAGATCTCAATACTTGCCTTGGAAAGAGGCATCATAAATAAAGATATGCTTCCTTGATTTATCAATGAATATTTCTGCTCTTTCTTTTGAATAGTAAATCATGTTGAGAAAACACGCACATATAAATGTGTCAAGGCATATTATGGCATGACAACAGATTGTCAGCATGTTTACAGATGCCATTATTATAGTAAATGGATGATTGATGAAAAGAGGCACTGACCTAGAATTAAAAGAAAAAAACTTTAAAAAGCTGTTCCAAATTCCAGGCAACTACATTCAGTAATATTCATAGGGCCACAGTGGTTAGATGTTGTATCTGTTTGCAAAAAATATAATGGCATTTGACAGATGTCATAAGATTTTCAACACAATAGCATAGCTAATAAGGGAACTTATAATAACTTAAAAAAAAATGTTTTAGTGGCTGAATTTAGACTCTCATTACTTCCAACTCTCTAATAGTATTGAGGTGATACGTGGTCACCTGAAAAGTACTTTATGCTATTTTAAAGGAAGTTATTATACATTTCTAAAAATCTCACATCAAAGGCATTAAATATGTTGTATAAATATAAATATGCTGTATAACAAGCTGTACAGAGGTCAAACGAAATACAACTATAAAACAAATAAATTAACCATCTCCTCTTATAAATAAACCATGTCCACTTATGATTGGTTAAATGTAAAAGAATAACTTGGTATTAAATGAGACCTTATTTTAATTCATGTTCAAGACTGTTCAGGAACATAATTTGTAAGTATTCTTAACACAAATACAATGAAATCTACAAATATGTACTGCTAATGTACAGCAAAGAGAATTTGTGGTAGAGTAATATACTTTTGCAACTAATTAAGAGAAAATATGGAAATGTAATTCCACTAGGGCTAGTAGCTACTGATATTGCCTATTTTCATATTCAATTTTCTTTGCTCCTGAATGGCATTTTTTATATTGTACTAAAAATAGATTTTCCCCTTGACAGGAAAAATCTTCCAAAATAAATAAGATGTTATTAAAAATGAAAACAAAATTATTAAATGTTAGATTGTATTTGTGTGCAAATAAGGATTATTTATAGGCCTATTCACATCTGTTTCATATTTTACTTTTAGTTATTATTTTATTAGTATGTTCTATGTCTTAGAGGGCACATATGCATGTGCATACATTAGTAAGAGGAAGGATGGATTCTGAGTGGCAGAAAAGTATCTTTTCTATAACATTGTCTTAGTGGTGAAAAACCAGTTGTGTTTCCCATGTATCACCCAGTTATTTTCCATAAAATATTTCTATAATTATTTTTATGCTCCAAATAGTTGAATATGTAAAAATTTCATCATTGCTCAGTAAGATCATTGTAATAGTATTTTAAGGCTGCTGATATTAAATGCATATTTTAAAGCTCTCATCATAGTCATTTTGATCTATATCTTAATTCATTCCATGTTGCCTTAATGAGTTGATTGTGCTCATGAAATAATGTCTGGAAGTTTGTTTAGAGTGCTTGCAAATGGTTTACTTCCTTTTATCTGTTAAGTGCATATTGCATTTTGAAAAATATCTAACAGCATGATTGACACAGTATTTCAACTTCAGGATAAATTCATTTTATGCAAGAAAAAATAAGTTACATAACAACATATTTAAAATCATATGAGATAAGTAGGAAAAAAAACCCAGGCTGAAAGAGGAGTTTAAATGATTATGATTCTGTTGTACCTTTGGGGTTTTTATTAGCAAAGGGCAAAATATGAATTGAAAACCAAAATGTCCTACATCCAAAGATTTAGCGTAGTCTTATATACACATCAGTTATTTAATAAGTGTTTACTAAAACTGATGATGTCTAAATATTCTTCCAAATGTTTTTAATATTGAAAGATGTTTTCTATGCCACCTACAAAATTATTTTATTTTCAGTATACTGTAGATAAAAAAATAATTATATAGTGTTAGTACCCTGAAATTTATCTTCTGAAGGCCTTCCCATATAGAGGCAAATCTTTATTGATTTTGTGATTTAAGCATAGGCCAGAGTACTCAATACAATCTCCCACTGGCTTTGTTGAATTGTACAGCATATTATGTTTTTCACATTGTTACAATATATTACTTTTCCCAGAGGAATACATCAGCTTGTAGACTTTCACTTACTTCCTATTATCTATAAAATATCTGCATAAGGTTTTTAAATTTTCTTTAAGAAAACTACCTAAAGTAGAGCTCAATAATTTTCCTCCAACTTTCTTAAAATTCTTTTTGCTGCCAACTTCCCTGTCTTCATAGGTTGCCTCCCTATGTTCCTGATCTCAAGAGTTCATAATTTTGTAATCCATTCTACACTTTTTCTTTCAGCCAAACAGCAACATCCACAGGTGTCAACAAAAGTTCTGTTTATAGGAGCAAATGCTACTGAAAGGAGAATATTATTTAGTATGTTTAAAAGTTCCATATGATAATTTATCTGAATTCCCTTTTCACTATTTTAAATAATTTTATTGAAAATCAAGACAGAAGCATATTTTATTGATATTGTTTTCCTAAATAAACACAAGAATATTTTAAACATGCACATAATATTCATATCATTTTAATAATAAGTACATGGGTTTTAGAATGCTAAGACAAAAATTAGAAGAAGAAAATAAAACTTGTAAAGGCAGGAATAAAAAAAAGTCATTAGTACTATAGTAATCTTACTAATGTATTTAATAGACTACCAAAAAATCACAAAAGCAATAAAATAATATTTAGAATATTACTGTAACAATATGAAGATAGGAAAAAAGCTTACAACTTTGAAATACATTTAAATATATAAAAATAGGTAAAGAAGATACAAAAGTGTGCATTTTCAAAATAACTAGTGTTGGCTGAAATTCCAGGGAGTACTAGGAACTAAAATTAGAAAGAGTTGCTTGTTCTATGGTCGTAGAATATTCTCAATTATACAATTGCCAATATCTTTAAAGAACTGAATGTGATAATAATATTACAAATAGTACTATTTTCAACAAGTATCATACTTACAAATCTAGCCTAAACATTTTTTATTAGTAAGAAACAAATTATATCTAAATTTTCTTAATATCAGAGTTTCAGGCTTGTGTTCCCTCCAAATTTCTATGTTGAAATCCTAATCCCCCAATGTGATGGTATTTGGAGATGAGACCTTTCAAAGGTGATTAGGTCATGAGTGTGGAGCCCCAATGAATAGGATTAGCACACCTATAAAATAGACTCCAGAGAACTCTCTAGCCCCTTCTGCTATTTGAGGACACAGCAAAAGGATGGCCTATGATGTCTGGTGAGGAAGCAGACTTCCAAGACACCATATCTGTCACCATCTTGATCTGGGACTTCCTTGCCTCCAGAATTGTGAGAAATAAATGTTTGTTTCAGCCATGCACTCGATGGTATTTTTGTTATAGCAGCCCAAACTAACTAAGACAAGGCCGGAGCCCCTTGTCTTTCATCTGAATTGATTCATTTTTATACTTAGCATTCTTTCATTCAGTAGGTATTTATTGAGACCCCATTGTATGTTGAAGGGAGAAGATGCACTGATTTCATCATGCTTGTGACACATAACCCCAACCCCACCACAACCACCTATGTCATCTATCTTTGCTTTTTATTTCTATTTCCAGATCAATGTTTTCCCTTCTTTCCAATGAAATTTAGTTTTTCTAAAACACATGATACCAACTCTCTCTGCACATTGCAAATATATACTATTCTCCCTGTTATGCTCTCTTTCTTGAAGACATTTGAATTCTGTTTTCTAGATTTTTATTCATTATTACACAGGCCTTGTGATTTTATTATTCATTATGATTGTCCCAGCACCCTGGTCTTTTATTTTCTTGACTTCCTCACCTACAGTGATCTTATTCCTAACCTTTTCTCACCTCTCGATGCCTACATTCATATCTTAAACATTACCAATAATGTCACCACATTCAGGCCTCACCTGAAATCATCCTTCTCTGTGACTACCCCCTCTTTCTGGTCCATTTCTTTTAATACTGTCCTTCTATAAAATTTGAACTCTACCAGGCACTATCATATTAACTTTTTTCATATCATCACTTACATTCTTTTTTTTTTTTTTTTTTTTTTTTTTGGCGGTACGTGGGCCTCTCACTGTTGTGGCCTCTCCCGTCATGGAGCACAGGCTCTAGACGTGCAGGCTCAGCTGCCAGGGCTCACGGGCCCAGCCGCTCCACGGCATGTGGGATCTTCCCAGACCGGGGCGCGAACCCGCGTCCCCTGCATCGGCAGGCGGACTCTCAACCGCTGCGCCACCAGGGAAGCCCCACTTACATTCTTAACTAGCATTTTAAGTTATTATTGTGGTAAATTTTAACATGAGTCCGACTCTCTTAGCAAAGTGTTAAGTGTAAAATATGATATTGTTAGCTATAGGCATAATGTTGTCCAGCATATCTCTAGAATTTATTCATTTTGAATAACTGAAGTTTAAATCCATTGAAGAGCAACTCCCCATTTCCATCTCCTCCAAACCTTTGGCAACAACCATTATATTCACTATTTCTATGAATTTGGCTATTTTAGGTACCTCATATAAATGGAATCATGCAGTATTTGTCCTCCTGTGACATATTAGAATTTACATCCAGAAGTGGAACTTCTGAATCATGTGGTACTTCTATTTTTAATTTTTTGAATAACTACCATACTGTTTTCTAAAGTGGTTACACCATTTTACATTCTGACCAGTAGTACAGAAGAGTTTGTTTTATAATGGCCATCCTAAAATGTGTGAGGTGATATCTTGTATGGTTTATTTGCATTTCCCTGATAATTAGTGATATTGAGCATATTTTCATATACCTATTGGCCATTTGTATGTCTTCTTTGGAGAAATATTGCTTGAAGTCCTTTGCCCATTTTAAAAATCAGGTTGTTTTGTGGTTTTCTTCATTTTTGCTATTAAGTTGTAGGGGTCCCTTTATATAATTTAGATATTAACACTTTATGAAATACGGGGCTTGAAATATTTTCTCCATTCTGTAGATTGTCTTTTCACTTTGTTGTTTCCTTTGCTACTCAGAAGCTTTTGAGTTTGATATAGTTGCACTTGTCTATTTGGCTTTTATTACTATATTTGTGTATTCTTTAATTTCTTTTATCAATGTTTGTAGTTTTCAGTGTACAAGTCTTTTACCTCTTTAGATAAGTTTATTTTTAATTATTATTTTTTATGCTATTGTAAATACAATTGTATTCATAATTTATTCTTTAGATAGTTCATTGTTAGTGTATAAAGATGCAACTGAGTTTTGTATGCTGATTTTGTATCCTGCAACTTTGCTCAATTTGGTTACTACTTCTAATTGTATGTGTGTGCAATCTTTAGTTTTGTACATACAAGATCATGTCATCTGCAAACAGAGTTAACTTTTTTCTTTCCAATGTGGATGCCCTTTTGCTTTTTCTCGTCTCATTGCTCTGGCTAGAACTTCCAGTACCATACTGAATAAAAGTGGCTAGAGTGAGTACCCTTGCCTTTTTCCTCATCTTAGAAACTTTTGTTTCTTGTGCTGTCATGGTAAGTCACCATTTTGTATGCCACCTCACCATCCTTGGCTTCTTTCTTCCTCCACTGTACTTTTTTTTTTTTTTTTTTTGCGGAACACAGGCCTCTCACTGTTGTGGCCTCTCCTGTTGCAGAGCACAGGCTCCGGATGCGCAGGCGCAGCAGCCATGGTTCACGAACCCGTGTCCCCTGCATCGGCAGGCGGACTCTCAACCACTGCTCCACCAGAGAAGCCCTGTACTTTTATTTTTGAGGTGATTTGTTATATGACAAGAGCTGTCTACTAAATCTCTCAGAGGCTGTCACTCAGTAGCCACAGTGATGCTTTTTAATGATAATTCAGATCATATCACTTTCTTCCTTAAAATATCCAATGAATTTAAATTATAAATACAACATACGGACAATGGAACCTACATAATCTAGTCTTTAGTTTCCTCTTGTCTATACCACCTATGGCTCTATCCCTACTGGCCTTCCTATTCATCTTTGAAAATATAATACTAATTCTTTCTTCAGCATTTTTGCCATGCCATTCTCTATTCTTGGATCACTCTATTCCAGATTTTTGCATGGCTCACTTTTTTGTGATTTAGGTTGCTGCTCAAATGTAACCTTCGTAAGAAGGCCTTTTCTAAACACTCTATTTAAAATTGTACCTATTTCCATTCTATTTTCTATCTTGCTGTGTGTGTTTTTTTCCCCATAGCTCTTATCACTTCTTGGCATTCTATTCATACCAATGTATTCAATGTATTTTTTCTGGTGTACTAGAATATATGCTCTAGGTAGGCCTGGACTTTATCTTTTGTATTCACTACTGGATTACTAGTGACTAGAAGAGTGTCTGGCATTTAGTAAGCGTTCATAACTATTTTCTGCATGAATAGCATGGGAACAATATGGCTGAGAACTTATACCTGGAGAAAAATGGGAGTAAAAACATTCCAGGTAATGTGAATAATACATGCTTAAAGCAGCAAGCATATTGGAAGTTTGAGTAACTGAAAGAACACCAGGTTAACAGGATATGTGGTGAGCAAAAGGAAAGTACACATGGAAAGGAGTCCTTAGAGAGTCTATACTAGTTAAAATCTGGATTATGCTAATTGTCAAAGTCCATACTATGGGCTTTATCTCTGAATTTTATCTGAAATGAATCAGGAAGCCATTGAAAGATTTTAAACAGTAGAAATGACATGTACCCATTATGTTTTAAAAGTATTTCTGAAGAAATAGTTATTTGTATAGAAACACAAATCATTTTACAAATGAAACTCAAAAGAGAAATGGAAAATCTCTGCTGTGATATTTACCTGTTCTAAAAAACCGTATAAGAGACTATACATATATACCTGGGATTTCAGTTGAAAATTATAAACCAGGGTGATAACACAGGTAAGACAATGAACAGTAAAATTTGCTACATCATTAAAAAAAAATGGAATATTTACTGCAGTTTACTGTCCTCATGGGTCTGTATCCTAAAAATTTGTTCTCAGAGAAACATGCCCATATGGAATAATGATTGTTTATATGTGAGTTTATTTTAATCATTAAGATGGCATCTTTCATATCTCTTCTAAACGGAAAAGCCTATCTTGTAAAAGGAAAAGAAAAAATAATTTCCCATAAAAACATTGATATATCAGAAAATCCCTGCTACCTCAGTGTTTGTATGTGATTATCATCCATTATTATATATTAACATGCTTTTTTATAGTGCCTGAACACTATTTAAAGACAATTAAATATTGTTTGTCTCAAAAACAGCAGTTATTTCTTGAAATATATGTCCTCAATAAATCACAAAAAATGATTTAACAGATGGCACTAATATCAACACAGAACTTTCAGCAGCAGTATCAGAGTTTGACTTCTGGTTTCTAAAGAAAATACCAACATCATTATTGAAAAAATTAAATGCTTTCTGCTTCTCTTTCTCCTCCACACTTTGGGCCATATCAACATTTATAAACCATGAGTAGGTATGCAATTTAGAGTTAGAGATGTAGACATATATCTGTAGGTCATAAACATAGACAATGATACATTCAGCTTATAAATCAACTCCTAACTGAAACAATTAATTCCTATGATAATTCCAGCATGCTAACCCTTTACCACACCTATTAAAGAATTTGTCCCTAAAGCATGTTTATTTGACTAGAGTAGAAGAAACAGGCTTGAAAACAGTCAGGAATGTGGTAGCTCCAGAAGGTTACTGGAACTACTTGACATCAGGCTCTGAGTAACTATTTTTCCTTGCACCACTTTTTCTAGATTCTCAGTCCCTAGACTAGAGAGAGGAATTCTATTGCCTGAGCACTTCTTGGCATTGAGACTATGAGTCTAGTGGAGAAAATCTCAAAGTATTCTATAATTTTTGTAGTGAGAAAATAGAAAAATTTTTTCAACAATCCCATCAGGACTGGGCATAATTTGAAAATATTAATCCCTCAAAGAATACCAATTTGCTGTTAAGGAAATAAGTATTGGATGCCCACAGTAAAGGATTTGTAAAATATACCCTAAATTCTACTTTTATATTTATTTCATCTTTATTTCTATATTTCTGTATTATTTCATCTTTATATTAAGATAAAATTTTTCTATTTAACAATTAGAATATATGTTTATATTTTTATAGTCAGAATCTATTTGAATATTTGAATCAATTTTAGTGAAAAACCCTTGGGCTCTGCACTTAATAAATCTTGAAAAACAGCCCTAATTCTTAACAATGTTGATAAGAATATTTCTTCATAAGGTCTTATAAAAATGAAAAGGAATTGTATTTAGGGGCAAATCATATTAGGGTTGGGATGATCATCCATACTGATTTCAGCTCTGTAATCTGGCTACTTATTTCTAATACATATTTAACCATCCCTAATCAGTAACACATAGTACCTGAATTGCTGATCATCATCAAACACTCCAACCCTCTGCAATTCGTGTTTACAAATCAAAAACTAATTAAGAAAAGCAATATTTATGGAGTATTTTTGAAGAACTTAACTATTCATTCTTTTTTCAACATTAGGCATTCTCAAGCTTTCCCATCCATAATAATTACATGGGATAAGTCTAAATATTTAGAATCCCAGGCACTAATCCAAGAGATTCTGATTTAATAGGTTTGAGATTAGTTGTGGGAGTCATCCTTTTTATCAAAAGTCCTACTGATAGTGATGTAGGCTACCCACATTCCATCTTTGAGAAATGTTGCTTTGGTTTAGTACTACTTATTAAGCAATTTTTAAATTTTTTTGTTGTTGAGAATAATTGACATACAATATTATATTAGTTTCAGGTATACAATATAATGATTTGGTATTTCTATACATATGAAATGATCACCACAATAAGTCTAGTTAACATCCATCACCACACGTTTTTTTCTTGTCATGAGAACTTTTAAGATCTACTTCCATAGCAATTTTCAAATATACAATACAGTATACATAGTCACTGTGCTGTCATTACATCCCTGTGACAATTATAGCTGGAAGTTTGTACATTTTGAAAACTTTCACCTATTTCACCTATCTCTTTATAAGGATAGGCACCTCTGGCAACCACCAATCTGTTCTCTATATCTCGGAGTTCGGAGTTTTGCTTTGTTTTTAGATTACACATATAAGTCAGATTATAGGGTATTTGTCTATGCCTCTCTGATGTATTTGCCTTAGCATAATGCTCTCAAGGTCCATCCATATTGTGGCAAATGGCAAGATTTTCTTTTTTTTATGGCTGAATAGTATCCTGTTTTATATATATATATATATATATATATATATATATATATATAATATATAAAACATATATATGCCACATCTTCTTTATCCATTCATCTTTTGATGGACACTTAGGTTGTTTCCATGCCTTGGCCATTTTAAGTAATGTTGCAATGAATACTGGGGTGCAGATATCTTTTTGACAGAGTGTTTTTGTTCCCTTCACATATATTCCAGAAGTGGAATTGCTGTACCATATGGTAGTTCAATTTTTAACTCTTTGAGCAAATTCCATACTGTTTCCCATAGTAGCTTCACCAATGTAATTTCCTATCAACAGTGCACAAGAGTTTCCTTTTCTTCATATCCTTGCCAACATTCGTTATCTCTTGTCTTTTTGGTAATAGCCATTCTAACAGATGTGTGGTGATATCCCATTGTGGTTTTGATTTATATTTCCCTGGTGATTAGTGATACTGTGCACATTTCATGTACCTGTTGGCCATTTGTATGTCTTCTTTGGAAAAATGTCTATTCAGATCCTCTGCCACTTTAATCAGGTTTTGTTTGTTTGCTATTGAGTTTTATGAAGTCTTTCCATATCTTGGATATTAACTTGTTATCAGATGATTTCCAAATATTTTCTCCAGTTTGTTAAGTTACCTCTTCTTTTAGATGATGGTTTCCTTTGCTCTGCAGAAGGCTTTGAGTTGATGTGGTTCTACTTGTTTATTTTAACTTTTGTTGCCATTGCTTTTGGTATCAAATCCAAAAAATCATTGTCAAGACCAATGTCAAGGAGCTTACTGCCTATATTTTCTTCTAGGAGTTTTATGGTTTCAGGTCTTACCTTCAAGTTTTTAATGCATTTTGAGTTAACTTTTGTGTATGGTGTAAGATAGTGGTCCAGTTTCATTATTTTGCATAATAACTGGGTTGTTCAGTTTTCCCAACACAATTTATTGAAGAGACTGCCTTTTCCCCGTTGCATATTCTTAGTTCCTTTGCCATAAATTAATTGACCATATATGGTTGAGTTTATGTCTGGGCTCTCTAATGTTGTCCATTGATTGATCTGTTTTTGTCAGTGCCATACTGTTTTGATTTCTATCATTTTGTAATATAGTTTAAAATCAGGAAGCATGATCCCTCCAGCTTTGTTCTTCTTTCTGAAGGCTGCTTTGGTTATTTTGGTCTTTTGCAGTTTCATACAAATTTTGAGATTGTTTGTTCTAGTTCTGTGAAAGATGCCATTGGAATTTTTATAGGGACTATGTTGAGTCTGTAGGTTGCCTTGGGTAATATGGACATTTTTACAATATTAATTCTTCTGACACATGAGCATGGAATATCTTTCCATTTATATGTCTGACAATTTCTTTAATCACTTTCTTGTAGTTTTCAGTGTAAAGGTCTTGTACAGGTTTTCATTTCCCTGGTTAAATTTATTCCTAGGTATTTTACTATTTTTTATGGAATGGTAATGGGTTTGTTTTTTTAATTTCTCTTTCTGATAATTATTAGTATATAGAAACACAACAGATTTCTGTATATTGATTTTTATATTCAGCAGCTTTACTTAATTCATTTATTAGAACAAAGAGTTATTTTGGTGGAGTCTTTAGGATTTTCTATACATAATAACATGTGTTTTGCAATCAGTGACAGTTGTACTTCTTCCTTTCCATTTTGGATGCCTTCTTTTTCCTTTTTCATGCCTAATTCCTCTGGCTAAGACTTCAGTACTATGTTGAATAAAAGTGGTAAGAGTAGGCATCCTTGTTCATTCCTGATATTAGAGGAAGTTCTCTCAGCTTTTTACGGTTGAGTACGTTACACATAGGCTCGTCATACATAGTCTTTATTATGATGATACATGTTCTTTCTATACCCACTTTGTTGAGAGTTTTTATCATAACTGGACGTTGAATTTAGTCAAATTTTTTTTCTGTGTATTTTAAGATAATCATATATTTATCATTTCCTTAATGTGTTGTGTCACATTGATATGCAGATGCTGTATCATCCTTGCATTCCTGGTGTAAATCCCCCTTGCTCATACTATATGATTCTTTTAGTGTATTATTGAATATGATTTGCTAGTATTTTGTTGAGGATTTTACATCTATACTTCATCAGACATACTGGCCTGAAATTTTCTTGTGGTATCTTTGTCAGGTTTCTGTATCAGGGTAATGCTCTCCTCAGAAAATGCTTAGAAGTGTTCCCTCCTCTTCTATCTTTTGGAAGAATTTGTGAGGATTTGAATTAATTCCTTAAATATTTGGCAGAATTCACCAGTGAAGTCAACTCGTTCTGGAATTTTTGGTTTCTGGGAGGTTTTAGATTATCAGTTCAATCTCCCTACTAGTAATCAATCCATTCAGAGTTTCTCTTTCTTCATGATTCAATCTTGGAAGGTTCTTTGTTTCTAGAAATTTCTCCATTTCATCTAGGGTGTCCATTTTTTGTCATATAATTTTTTATAGTAGTGTTTTATGATACTTTGTATTTCTTTAGTGTCAGCAGTGACATCTCTTTCATTTCTGATTTCAATTGAATCCTCTGTAATTTTCTTCTTGGTGAGTCTACCTAAAGGTTTGTTAATTTTGTTTAACTTTTTAAAAAAGCAGCTCTTGTTTTCATTGGTCATTGTATTTTTTCCCCTCTATTTTACTTATATCTACTCTAATCTCTATTTTCTTCCTCCTACTAACTTTGGGGTTTATTTCTTATTTTTATAGTTTGTTGAGGTGTAAAGTTATACTGTTCATTTGGTATTGCTCTTGCTTATTGATGTAAGCATTTATTGCTATGAAGCTCCCTTTTAGAACTGCTTATGCTGCATTCCAATTGTTTTGATAAGTTGTATTTCAATTTTCATTTGTTTCAAGGTATTGTTTTAACATCTTTATTGGAGTATAATTGCTTTACAATGGTGTGTTAGATTCTGCTTTATAACAAAGTGAATCAGTTATACATATACATATATTCTGCTTTATAACAAAGTGAATCAGTTATACATATACATATATCCCCATAACTCTTCCCTCTTGTGTTTCCCTCCTCGCACCCTCCCTATCCCACCCCTCTAGGTGGTCATAAAGCACCAAGCTGATCTCCCTGTGCTATACGGTTGCTTCCCACTAGCTATCTATTTTACGTTTGGTAGTGTATATATGTCCATGCCACTCTCTCACTTTATACCAGCTTACCCTTCCCCCACCCCATATCCTCAAGTCCATTCTCTAGTAAGTCTGCATCTTTATTCCCGTCTTGCCCCTAGGTTCTTAATGACCTTTTTTTTTTCTTGTTTTTTAGATTCCATATAAATGTGTTAGTAAACGGTATTTGTTTTTCTCTTTCTGACTTACTTCACTCTGTATGACAGACACTGGGTCCATTCACCTCACTAAAAATAACACAATTTCGTTTCTTTTTATGGCTGAGTAGTATTCCATTGTATATATGTACCACATCTTTTTTATCCATTCATCAGTTGATGGAGACTTAGGTTGCTTGCATGTCCTGGCTATTGTAAATAGAGCTGCAGTGGACATGTTGGTACATGACTCTTTTTGAATTATGGTTTTCTCAGGGTATATGCCTAGTCGTGGGATTGCTGGGTCGTATGGTAGCTCTATTTTTAGTTTTCTAAGGAAGCTCCATACTGTTCTACATAGTGGCTGTATCAAATTACATTCCAACCACCACTGCAAGAGGGTTCCCTTTCCTCCACACCTTCTCCAGCATTCATTGTTTGTAGATTTTTTTGATGATGGCCATTCTGACTGATGTGAGATGATATCTCGTTATAGTTTTGATATGCATTTCTCTAATGATTAATGATGCTCAGCATGCTTTCATGTGTTTGTTAGCAATCTGTATATCTTCTTTGGAGAAATGTCTATTTAGGTCTTCTGCCCATTTTTGGATTGGGTGGTTTGGTTTTTGATATTGAGCAGCTTCTAAATTTTGGAGGTTAATCCTTCGTCATTGCTTCATTTGCAAATATTTTCTCCCATTCTGAGGGTTGTCTTTTGGTCTTGTTTATGGTTTCCTTTCCCGTGCAAAGGCTTTTAAGTTTCATTAGGTCCCATTTGTTTATTTTTGGGTTTATTTCCATTTCTCTAGGCGGTGGGTCAAAAAGGATCTTGCTGTGATCTATGTCATAGACTGTTCTGCCTGTGCTTTCCTCTAAGAGTTTGATAGTATCTGGCCTTAGATTTAGGTCTTTAATCCATTTTGAGTTTATTTTTGTGTATAGTGTTAGGGACTGTTCTAATTTCATTATTTTATGTGTAGCTGTCGTTTTCCCAGCACCACTTATTGAACAGGCTGTCTTTTCTCCATATATATTCTTCTCTTCTTTATCAAAGATAAGGTGACCATATGTGTGTGAGTTTATCTCTGGGCTTTCTATCCTGTTCCATTGATCTGCATTTCTGTTTTTGACCAGCACCATACTGTCTTGATTACTGTAGTTTTGTTGTATAGTCAGAACTCGGGGAGCCTGATTCCTCCAGCTCCATTTTTCATTCTCAAGATTGCTTTTGCTATTTGGGGTCTTTTGTGTTTCCATACAAATGGTGAAATTTTATGTTCTAGTTCTGTGAAAAATGCCTGTAGTAGTTTGATAGGGACTGCATTGAATCTGTAGATTGCTTGGGGTAGTATAGTCATTTTTCACAATGTTGTTTCTTCCAATCCAAGAACATGGTATATCTCTCCATCTATTTGTATCATCTTTAATTTCTTTCATCAGTGTCTTATAATTTTCTGCACACAGGTCTTTTGTCTCCTTAGGTAGGTTTATTCCTAGATATTTTATTCTTTTTGTTGCAGTGGTAAATGGGACTGTTTTCTTGATTTCACTTTCAGATTTTTCATCATGAGTGTATAGGAATACAAGTGATTTCATGCATTAATTTTGTATCCTGCTACTTTACCAAATACAAGGATTAGCTCTGGTAATTTTCTGGTAGCATCTTTAGGATTCTCTATGTATAGTGTCATGTCATCTGCAAAGAGTGACAGCTTAAATTCTTCTTTTCTGATTTGGATTCCTTTTATTTCATTTGCTTCTCTCATTGCTGGGACTAAAACTTCCAAAACTATGTTGAATAATAGTGGTGAGGGTGGGCATCCTTGTCTTGTTCCTGATCTTAGTGGAAATGGTTTCAGTTTTTCACCATTGAGGATGATGTTGGCTGTGGGTTTGTCATATATGGCCCTTATTATGTTAAGTTACGTTCCCTCTATGCCTACTTTCTGTAGGGTTTTTTTTATCGTAAATCAGTGTTTAAATTTTGTTGAAAGCTTTCTCTGCATCTATTGAGTTGATCATACGTTTTTTCTCCTTCAATTTGTTAATGTGGTGTATCACATTGATTGATTTGCATATATTGAAGAATATTTGCATTCCTGGGTTAAAAGCCACTTGATTGTAGTGTGTGATCCTTTTAATGTGCTGTTGGATTCTGTTTGTTAGTACTTTTTTTTTTTTTTTTTTTTTTGCGGTACACGGGCCTCTCACTGTTGTGGCCTCCCACTGCGGAGCACAGGCTCCGGATGCACAGGCACAGCAGCTATGGCTCATGGGCCCAGGTGCTCCGTGGCATGTGGGATCTTTCCGGACTGGGGCATGAACCCGTATCCCCTGCATCGGCAGGCGGACTCTCAACCACTGCGCCACCAGGGAAGCCCCTGTTTGCTAGTATTTTGTTGAGGATTTTTGCATGTATGTTCATCAGTGATATTGGCCTGTAGTTTTCTTTCTTTTTGACATCTTTGTCTGGTTTGGGTATCAGGTTGATGGTGGCTTCATACAATGAGTTTGGGGGTGTTCCTCCCTCTGCTACATTTTGGAAGAGTTTGAGAAGGATAGGTGTTATCTCTTCTCTAAATGTTTGACAGAATTTGCCTGTGAAGCCATCTGTTCCTGGGCTTTTGTTTGTTGGAAGATTTTAAATCACAGTTTCAATTTCAGTGCTTGTGATTGGTCTGATCATATTTTCTCTTTCTTCCTGGTTCAGTCTTGGCAGGTTGTGCATTTCTCAGAATTTGTCTCTTTTTCTAGGAGGTCCATTATATTGGCATACAGTTGCTTGTAGCAATCTCTCATGATCCTTTGTATTTCTGCAGTGGCAGTTGTTACTTATCTTTTTTCATTTCTACTTCTATTGATTTGAGTCTTCTCCCTTTTTTTCTTGGTGGGTCTGGCTAATGATTTATCAATTTTGTTTATCTTCTCAAAGAACCAGGTTTTAGTTTTATTGATCTTTGCTATCGTTTCCTTTATTTCTTTTTCATTTATTTCTGATCTGATCTTGATGATTTCTTTCATTCTGCTAACTTTGGGGTTTTTTTGTTCTTCTTTCTCTAATTGCTTTAAGTGTAAGGTTAGGTTGTTCATTTGACATGTTTCTTCTTTCTGAAGGTAGGATTGTATTACTATAAACTTCCCTCTTAGAAGTGCTTTTGCTGCATCCCATAGGTTTTGGGTCATCCTGTCTCCATTTTCATCTGTTTGTAAGTATTTTTTGATTTCCTCTGATTTCTTCAGTGATCTCTTCATTATTAGGTAGTGTATTGTCCAACCTTCATGTGTTCAAGATTTTTACATATATTTTCCCGTAATTGATATCTAGTCTCATAGTGGTGTGGTCAGAAAGCATACTTGATGCTATTTCAATTTTTTTTAATTTACCAAGTCTTTATTTGTGACCCAAGATATGATCTCTCCTAGAGAATGTACCATGAGCTCTTGAGAAGAAAGTGTATTCTGGTGTTTTTGGATGGAATGACCTATAAATATCAGTTACGTCTTTCTTGTTTAGTGTATCATTTAAACCTTGTATTTCCTTATTTATTTCCATTTTGGATGATCTTTCCATTGGTGAAACTGGAGTGTTAAAATCGCCTACTATGATTGTGTTACTGTCGATTTCCTCTTTTATGGCTGTTAGTATTTGCCTTATGTATTGAGGTGCTCCTATGTTGGGTGTATAAATATTTACAATTGTTATAAATTCTTCTAGGATTGATCCCTTGATCATTTTGTAGTGTCTTTGTCTCTTGTAAAAGTCTTTGTTTTAAAGTCTATTTTGTCTGATAACGAGAATTGCTACTCCAGCTTTTTCTTGATTTCCATTTGTATGCAATATCTTTTTCCATCCTCTCACTTTCAGTGTGTATGTTTCCCTAGGTCTGAAGTGGGTCTCTTGTAGATAGCATGTATACAGGTCTTGTTTTTGTATCCATTCAGCCAGTCTGTGTCTTTTGGTTTGAGCATTTAATCCATTTACATTTAAGGAAATTATCGATATGTTTCTTCCTATTACCGTTTTCTTAATTGTTTTGGGTTTGTTACTGTAGATCTTTTTCTTCTCTTGTGTTTCCTCTGTAGAGAAGTTCCTTCAGCATTTGTTGTAAAGCTGGTTTTGTGGTGCTGAATTCTCTTATCTTTTGCTTGTCTGTAAAGGTTTTAATTTCTCTGTCAAATCGGAATGAGATCCTTGCTGGGTAGAGTAATCTTGGTTGTAGGTTTTTCTCCTTCATCAATTTAAATATGTCCAGCCACTCCCTTCTGGCTTGCAGAGTTTCTGCTGAAAGATGAGTGGTTAACCTTATGGGGATTGCCTTGTGTGTTATTTCTTGTTTTTCCCTTGCTGCTTTTAATATTTTTTCTTTGTATTTAATTTTTGATAGTTTGATTAATATGTGTCTTGGCGTGTTTCTCCTTGGATTTATCCTGTATGGTACTGTCGGTGCTTCCTGGACTCAATTAACTATTTCCTTTCCCATATTAGGGAAGTTTTCAACTATCTTCAAATATTTTTTCAGTCCATTTGTTTTTCTCTTCTTTTTCATTGACCCATAAAATTCTAATATTGGTGCATTTAATGTTTTCCCAGATGTCTCTGAAACAGTCCTCAATTCTTTTCATTCTTTTTTCTTTATTTTCCTCTGCAGTAGTTATTTCCACTCTTTTATCTTCCAGGTCACTTATCCGTTCTTCTGCCTCAGTTAATCTGCTATTGATTCCCTCAGGAGAATTTTTAATTTCATTTACTGTGTTGTTCATCATTTTTTCTTTGCTCTTTAGTTCTTCTTGGACCTTGTTAAACATTTCTTGTATTTTCTCCTTTCTATTTCTAAGTATTTAGATCATCTTTCCTATCATTATTCTGAATTCTTTTTCAGGTAGACTGCCTATTTCCTCTTCATTGGTTAGGTCTGGTGGGTTTTTACCTTGCTCCTTCATCTGCTGTGTGTTTCTCTGTCTTCTCATTTGGCTTAATTTACCGTTTTTAGGGTCTCCTTTTCGCCGGCTGCGGGTGTGTAGTTCCCCTTGTTTTTGGTGTCTGCCCCCAGTGGGAAAGGTTAGTTCAGTGGGTTTTGTAGGCTTCCTGGTGGAGGGGAATAGCTCCTGTGTTCTGGTGGATGAGGCTGGATCTTATCTTTCTGGTGGGCAGGTCCATGTCTGTTGGTGTGTTTTCGGGTGTCCGTGAACTTATTATGATTTTAGACAGCCTCTCTGCTAATGGGTGAGGTTGTGTTTCTGTCTTGCTAGTTGTTTGGCATAGGGTATCCAGCACTGTAGCTTGCTGGTCATTGAGTGGAGCTGGGTCATGGCATTGAGATATGGAGGTCTCTGGGAGAATTTTGCCATTTAATATTACATGGAGCTGGGAGGTCTCTTGTGGACCAATGTCCTGAACTTGGCTCTCGCACCTCAGAAGCACAGCCCTGACACCTGCTGGGAGCACCAAGAGCCTGTCATCCACACAGCTCAGAATAAAAGGGAGAAAAAAAAAGAAAGAAAGAAAGAAAGAGGAAGATTAAATTAAATTAAGTAAAAAGTTATTAAAATAAAAACTATTTATTAAAAAATTTTTTAAATAAAAAAGAAACAAGGAAGGAAGAGAGCAACGAAACCAAAAAACAAATCCAGCAACGATAACAAGTGCTAAAACCTGTACTAAAAGCAAAACAAAACAAAAAATGAAACAGACAAAACCCAGGACAAATGGTAAAAGCAAAGCAATACAGGCAAAATCACACAGAAGCATACGCATACACACTCACAAAAAGAGAAAAAGGGAAAAAATATATATATATCGTTGCTCCCAAAGTCCAGCTCCTCAGTTTGGGATGATTTGTTGTCTATTCTGGTATTCCACAGATGAAGGGTACATCAGGTTGATTGTACAGATTTAATCCACTGCTCCTGAGGCTGCTGGGAGAAATTTCCCTTTCTCTTCTTTGTTTGCACAGCTCCTGGGGTTCAGTTTTGGATTTGGCCCCACCTCTGCATGTAGGTCGCCTGAGGGCATCTGTTCTTCGCTGAGACAAGACGGGGTTAAAGGAGCAGCCGATTCGGGGGCTCTGGCTCACTCAGGCTGGGGAGAGGGAGTGGTACAGCATGTGGGGCAGCCTGTGGCGGCAGAGCCCGGTGTGGTGTTGCAACAGCCTGAGGCGCGCTGTGTGTTCTCCAGGGGAAGTTGTCCCTGGATCATGGGACCCTGGCAATGCCGGGCTGCACAGGCTCCCAGGAGGGGAGGTGTGGATAGTGACCTGTGCTCGCACACAGGCTTCTTGGTGGCTGCAGCAAAAGCCTTAGCATCTCATGCCCATCTCTGGGGTCCACGCTGTTTGCCGCAGCTTGCGCCCGTCTCTGGAGCTCCTTTAAGTGGCGCTCTTTGTCCCCTCTCCTCGCACACCAGGAAATAGGAGGTAAGAAAAAGTCTTTTGCCTCTTCGGCAGCTCGAGACTTTTTCCCGGACTCCCTCCCAGCCAGCTATGGCACACTAGCCCCCTTCAGGCTGTGTTTACACAGCCAACCCCAGTCCTGTCCCTGGGATCCGACTGAAGCCCGAGCCTCAGCTCCCAGCCCCGCCCACCCCGGTGGGTGAGCAGACAAGCCTCTCAGGCTGGTGAGTGCTGGTCGGCACCGATCGTCTGTGTGGTAATCTCTCTGCTTTGCCCTCAGCACCCCTGTCACTGCACTCTCCTCCGTGACTCCAAAGCTTCCCCCCTCCGCCACCTGTAGTCTCCACCTGCGAAGGGGCTTACTAGTGTGTGGAAACCTTTCCTCCTTCATAGCTCCCTCCCACTGGTGCAGGTCGCATCCCTATTCCTTAGTCTCGGTTTTTTCTTTTGCCCTACACAGGTACGTGGGGAGTTTCTTGCCTTTTGGGAAGTCTGAGGTCTTCTGCCAGTGTTCAGTAGGTGTTCTGTAAGAGTTGTTCCACATGTAGATATATTTCTGATATATTTGTAGGGAGTAAGGTGATCTCCACGTCTTACTCTTCCACCATCCTGAAGCTCATCCTTGAAAGTATTTTTTATTTCCTCTTTTGATTTCTTCTTTGACTCATTTGTTGTTCAGTAGCATGTTGTTAAGCAATTGGTAAACATATCAGAGGAACATATCAGAATCATTCGTGAAATGTCTTGAATGTGTAGATGACTTTAACCTTGAGAAATACCAGAATGAAGAAAGTTAGGAAGGGAACACTGATTTGTTCATTTTGGGAAAAAAAAACCCAAAAATGTAGTTGATACTAATATACACCCATCACATTGTAAAGACTTCTATTCCAAATATTCTCTATTTTTCTGAATATAGAACTGTATCTATATAGTTAATTGAATTGAATTTCTAATGGAAATTATGTCTATGGCTTCAACATTACTACAGTATTTCTCCCCACTTCTGTTTTTTGCCTCTTCTGTTTTTAATTCCATGCTTTAAATCCAGAGCAATAGTTTCGAAATACATATTCGCTAATGCCCCTGCCCCTAGTTAAAAGCATGTTTTTCTTTCCGTTATGTTAGGATAATGACTAAATTTATTAACATACACTGTTAATGAATTCACATGGGCTTCCATTCGTGGGCTCACTACCACACACCTTTATACCCTTGTCTTTTGTGTTTTCTTTTTTTTTCCTTTGTCTGCATTGGGTCTTCTTTGCTGTGTGCAGGCCTTCTCTAGTTGTGGCGAGGGGGGGCTACTCTTCGTTGTGGTGCACAGGCTTCTCATTGCGGTGGTTTCTCTTTTTGTGGAGCACGGGCTCTAGGCACCTGGGCTTCAGTAGTTGCAGCACACAGGCTCAGTAGTTGCAGCGTGTGGGCTCAGTAGTTGTGGTGTGCAGGCTCTAAGGCACATGGGCTCTCTAGTTATGGTACACGGGCTTAGTTGCTCCGTAGCATGTGGGATCTTCCTGGGCCAGGGATAGAACCCATGTCCTCTGCATTGGCAGGTGGATTCTTACCCACTGCGCCACCAGGGAAGTCCCCTTTTGTGTTTTCTGATACTCTCCTTCTGTTCCTCAATTGTCCCATCCTCCTCAAATCTTTACAACCGTAATACCCTGAAATTTTATCAAGTAAAATTGCCTCCTTTATCAAGTAATACTTTACAACCGTAATACTCTGAAATTTTTTGTTCTAGTTCTGTGTAAAATGCCTGTGGCAGTTTGATAGGGATTGCATTGAATCTGTAGATTGCTTTGGGTAGTAGAGTCATTTTCACATTGTTGATTCTTCGAATCCAAGAACATGGTATATCTCTCCATCTATTTGTATCATCTTTAATTTCTTTCATCAGCGTCTTATAATTTTCTGCACACAGGTCTTTTGTCTCCTTAGGTAGGTTTATTCCTAGATATTTTATTCTTTGTGTTGCAGTGGTAAATGGGAGTGTTTTCTTGATTTCAATTTCACATTTTTCATCATTAGTATATAGGAATGCCAGAGATTTCTGTGCATTAATTTTGTATCCTGCTAACTTACCAAATTAATTGATTAGATTTAGTAGTTTTCTGGTAGGATCTTTAGGATTCTCTATATATAGTATCACGTTATCTGCAAACAGTGACAGCTTTACTTCTTCTTTTCCGATTTGGATTCCTTTTATTTACTTTTCTTCTCTGATTGATACGGCTAAAACTTCCAAAACTATGTTGAATAAGAGTGGTGAGAGTGGGCAACCTTGTCCTGTTCCTAATCTTAGTGGAAATGGTTTCAGTTTTTCACCATTGAGGACAATGTTGGCTGTGGGTTTCTCATATATGGCCTTTATTATGTTGAGGAAAGTTCCCTCTATGCCTACTTTCTGCAGGGTTTTTAATCATAAATGGGTGTTGAATTTTGTCGAAAGCTTTCTCTGCATCTATTGAGATGATCATATGGTTTTTCTCCTTCAATTTGTTAATATGGTGTATAATGTTGATTGATTTGCGTATATTGAAGAATCCTTGCATTCCTGGGATAAAAGCCACTTGATCATGGTGAATGATCCTTTTAATGTGCTGTTAGATTCTGTTTGCTAGTATTTTTTTGAGGATTTTTGCATCCATGTTAATCAGTGATGTTGGCCTGTAGTTTTCTTTCTTTGTGACATCCTTGTCTGGTTTTGGTATCAGGGTGCTGATAGCCTCGTAGAATGAGTTAGGGAGTGTTCCTCCCTCTGCTATATTTTGGAAGAGTTTGAGAAGGATAGGTGTTAGCTCTTCATTAAATGCTTGATAGAATTCTCCTGTGAAGCCATCTGGTCCTGGGCTTTTGTTTGTTGGAAGATTTTTAATCACACTTTCAATTTTAGTGCTTATGATTGCTCTGTTCATATTTTCTATTTCTTCCTGATTCCGTCTTGGCAGACTGTGCATTTCTAAGAATTTGTCCATTCCTTCCAGGTTGTCCATTTTATTGGCATAGAGTTGCTTGTAGTAATCTCTCATGATCTTTTGTATTTCTGCAGTGTCAGTTTTTACTTCTCCTTTTTCATTTCTAATTCTGTTTATTTGAGTCTTCTCCCTTTTTTTCTTGATGAGTCTGGCTAATGGTTTATCAATTTTGTTTATCTTCTCAAAGAACCAGCTTTTAGTTTTATTGATCTTTGCTATTGTTTCCTTCATTTGTTTTTCATTTATTTCTGATCTGATCTTTATGATTTCTTTCCTTATGCTAACTTTGGGTGTTTTTGTTCTTCTTTCTCTAATTGCTTGAGGTGCAAGGTTAGGTTGTTTATTCGAGATGTTTCCTGTTTCTTAAGGTAGGACTTTATTGCTATAAACTTCCTTAGAACTGCTTTTGCTGCATCCCATAGGTTTTGGGTTGTCGTGTCTCCATTGTCATTTGTTTCTAGGTATTTTTTGATTTCCTCTTTGATTTCTTTAGTGATCACTTCGTTATTAGGTACTGTATTGTTTAGCCTCAATGTGTTTGTATTTTTTACAGATCTTTTCCTGTAATTGATATTTTGTCTCATAGCATTGTGGTCAGAAAAGATACTTGATATAATTTCAATTTTCTTAATTGACCAAGTCTTTGTTTGTGACCCAAGATATGATCTATCCTGGAGAATGTTCCATGGGCACTTGAGAAATATGTGTTTTCTGTTGTTTTTGCATGGAGTGTCCTATAAATATCAATTAAGTCCATCTTGTTTAATGTATCATTTAAAGCTTGTGTTTTCTTATTTATTTTCATTTTGGATGATCTGTCCATTGATGAAAGTGGGGTTTTAAAGTCCCCTACTATGAGTGTGTTACTGTCGATTTCCCCTTTTATGGCTGTTAGTATTTGCCTTATGTATTGAGGTGCTCCTATGTTGGGTGCATAAATATTTACAATTGTTATATCTTCTTCTTGGATCGATCCCTTGATCATTATGTAGTGTCCTTCTTTGTGTTTGTAATAGTCTTTATTTTTAAGTCTATTTTGTCTGATATGAGAATTCCTACTCCAGCTTTCTTTTGGTTTCCATTTGCATGGAATATCTTTTTCCATCCCCTCACTTTCAGTCTGTATGTGTCCCTAGGTCTGAGGTGGGTCTCTTGTAGACAGCATATATATGGGTCTTATTTTTGTATCAATTCAGCCAGTCTGTGTGTTTTGGTGGGAGCATTTAATCCATTTACATTTAAGGTAATTATCAATATTTATGTTCCTATTACCATTTTCTTAATTGTTTTGGGTTTGTTATTGTGGGTCTTTTCCTTCTCTTGTGTTTCTTGCCTAGAGAAGTTTCTTTAGCACGTGTTGTAAAGCTGGTTTGGTGGTGCTGAACTCTCACCTTTTGCTTGTCTGTAAAGGTTTTTATTTCTCCATCAAATCTGAATGAGATCCTTGCTGGGTAGAGTAATCTTGGTTGTAGGTTTTTCTCCTTCATCACTTTAAATATGTCCAGCCAGTCCCTTCTGGCTTGCAGAGTTTCTGCTGGAAATTCAGACGTTAACCTTATGGGGATTCCCTTGTGTGTTATTTGTTGTTTTTCTCTTGCTGCTTTTAATATGTTTTCTTTGTATTTCATGTTTGACAGTTTGATTAATATGTGTTTTGGTGTGTTTCTCCTTGCATTTATTTTGTATGGGACTTGCTGTGCTTCCTGGACTTGATTGACTATTTCCTTTCCCATATTAGGGAAGTTTTCAACTATAATCTCTTGAAATATTTTCTCAGTCCCTTTCTTTTTCTCTTCTTCTTCTGGGACCCCTATAATTCGAATGTTGGTGCATTTAATTTTGTCCCAGAGGCCTCTGAGACTGTCCTCAGTTCTTTTCATTCTTTTTTCTTTTATTCTGCTCTGCAGTAGTTATTTCCACTATTTTATCTTACATGTCACTTATTCGTTCTTCTGCCTCAGTTATTCTGCTATTGATCTCTTCTAGAATATTTTTAATTTCATTTATTGTGTTGTTCATCATTGCTTGTTTTCTCTTTAGTTCTTCTAGGTCCTTGTTAAATGTTTCTTGAATTTTCTCTATTCTATTTCCAAGATTTTGGATCATCTTTACTATCATTATTCTGAATTCTTTTTCAGGTAGACTGCCTATTTCCTCATTTGTTAGGTCTGGTGGGTTTTTATCTTGCTCCTTCATCTGCTGTGTGTTTTTCTGTCTTCTCATTTTGCTTATCTTACTGTGTTTGGGGTCTCCTTTTTGCAGGTTGTAGGTTCGTAGTTCCCGTTGTTTTTGGTGTCTGTCCCCAGTGGCTAAAGTTGGTTTAGTGGGTTGTGTAGGCTTCCTGGTGGAGGGGACTAGTGCCTGTGTTCTGGTGGATGAGCCTGGTTCTTGTTTTTCTGATGGGCAAGTCCATGTCTGGTGGTGTGTTTTGGGGTGTCTGCGGCCTTATTATGATTTTAGGCAGCCTCTCTGCTAATGGGTGGGGTTGTGTTCCTGTCTTGCTAGTTGTTTGGTATAGGGTGTCCAGCACTGTAGCTTGCTGGTCATTGAGTGAAGCTGGGTGTTGGTGTTGTGATGGAGATCTCTGGGAGTTTTTTGCTGTTTGATATTACATGGAGCTGGGAGGTCTCTCGTGGACCAGTGTTCTGAAGTTGGCTCTCCCACCTCAGAGGCACAGCACTGACTCCTGGCTGTAGCACCAAGAGCCTTTCATCCACACAGCTCAGAATAAAAGGGAGAAAAAGTAGAAAGAAAGAAAGAAAGAAAAAGGGTAAAATAAAATAAAGTTATTAAAATAAAAAGTAATTACTAAGAAAAAATTTTTTTCAAAAAGTAAAAAAAAACGGACAGAACCAAGGACAAATGGCGAAAGCAAAGCTATACAGACAAAATCTCACACAGAAGCATATACATACACACTCACAAAAATATGAAAATGGGAAAAAATAATACATCTTGCTCCGAAAGTCCACCTCCTCAATTTGGGATGATTCCTTGTCTATTCAGGTATTCCACAGATGCATGAAGCTGTTTGTGGAGATTTAATCCGCTGCTCTTGAGGCTGCTGGGAGAGATTTCCCTTTCTCTTCTTTGTTTGCACAGCCCCTGGGGTTCAGCTTTGTATTTGGCCCCGCCTCTGCATGTAGGTTGCCTGAGGACGTTTGTTCTTTGCTCAGACAGGCTGGGATTAAAGGAGCAGCTGATTCGGGGTCTCTGGCTCTCTCAGGCCGGGGGTGGCAGTGGTACGGATGTGGGGCCAGCCTGTGGCGGCAGAGGCTGGCGGGACATTGCAGCAACCTCTGAGGCGTGCCATGCGTTCTCCCGGGGAAGTTGTCCCTGGATCACAGGACCCTGGCAGTGGCTGCCTGCACAGGCTCCCGGGACAGGAGTTGTGGAGAGTGATCTGGGCTTGCACACAGGCTTCTTGGTGGCGGAAGCAGCAGCCTTAGCACCGTCTCTGGGGTCCGTGCTTTTAGCCACGGCTCACGCTTGTCTCTGGAACTCCTTTCAGCAGTGTTCTTAATCCCCTCTCCTCAAGCACCAGGAAACAAAGAGGGAAGAAAAAGTCTCTTGCCTCTTCCGCAGGTCCAGACTTTTTCCCGGACTCCCTCCCGGCTAGCCGTGGTGCTCGTGCCCCTTCAGGCTGTGTTCACGCCGCCAACCCCAGTCCTCTCCCTGGGATCCGACTGAAGCCCGAGCCTCAGCTCTCAGCCGCCCCCCCTCCCAGACCCCTGCGGATGAGCAGACAAGCCTCTCGGGCTGGTGAGTGCTTGTCGCCACCGATTGTCTGTGCGGTAATCTCTCCTCTTTGCCCTCCGCACCTCTGTTGCCGTGCTCTCCTCCATGACCCCAAATCTAACACCCGGTGCCACCCGCAGTCTCCACCCGCGAAGGGGCTTCCTAGTGTGTGGAAACCTTTCCTCCTTCACAGCTCCCTCCCAGTGAGGCAGGTCCCGTCCCTATTCTTTTCTCTGTTTATTCTTTTTTCTTTTGCCCTACCCAGGTATGTGGGGACTTTCTTGCCTTTTGGGAAGTCTGAGGTCTTCTGCCAGCATTCATTGGGTGTTCTGTAGGAGTCGTTCCACGTGTATATGTATTTCTGATGTATCTCTGGGGAGGTAGGTGATCTCCACGGCTTACTCTTCCGCCATCTTCCTCAACTCCTCCCCAATTATTTTAAATTTTTATGTGTCATCATCTAGTAAGTTTATAGCTACACTAGCCTCAGTAATAAATCCTAATCCCTAGAACTATAATAAATATACACCATTCACAAAGTCAGGTTAGGTCCAAAGATGAAAATCCAGAGTATCTCAGATCTTTCAGAATTGTCCCTAAATACCTCAGGTTTAATATTTCAACATTTTATTTTATTCTTTAGGCAAATAAGGTACTTAGTTGGCAGAAACAGTTTGTTCAGATTTTTCTGTAGGATGATATGGAAAAACTCGAATTGGCTTTTTGGTCAACCCAGTATTTCATATTTGTGTTACAAAATAAATTTTTAGTTAATGTAAAAATGATCATAATGGTTATAAGTATTTGGCTTTTATTACTCTATTTGTTTTATACTATTGTATATTGTCAATAACTCTCAACAAGTTCATGACTTAACTTCCAAAATCATCATTTATCTGCCAAATTCTCACATTTTAACGGTGATTCTTTTTTTCTGAAGCTTTAGAAATTACTCAGCTTCCTTAAATGCTATTTTCCTTTTTCATAAAATACCCTTGACTATCACCCATATTGGTCTTTTTTCCAGTTTCCTCTTTCCTACTCTTGACACATTAGGGTTTCCCCAGGGATTGGCCCTTTAGCCCTCACTTTAACTCTAGATATTTAACCGATAAAATTTTATACATTATCATGATTTGTAGCACCAACAGTGACCTATTTTTTATCTCCAGGTTATATATTTCTCCTGAATTTTAAATCAAGATATTAAATTTATTAAATCAAATGTTTTGAGGACTTTCAATTTGCTAAGCTTTTTTGGAGAGGTTGGAGATATGGTCCCTACAAAATTATTCTTACATGCTTAGAAACTACTAATACATGAAACTCAATGTGCCCCAAAATGAAGTTAACTGAGTAACCTCTGTCCACTACTACCAAACCCCCAGAACATTCTCTTCCTCTTTTTATCCAGTTGAGATAATTGACATATAGCACTGTATAAGTTTAAGGCATATAGCATAATGACTTGATACACACACACACACATATATATATATAGTAAAATGATTTCCACAATAATTTTGGTTAACATCCACCATTTCATATATATAGAAAAAAAGTTTTTTTCCTTGTCCTGAGAGCTCTCTGGATTTACTCTCTTAACAACTTTCCTATATATCATACAACAGTCTTAACTATAGGCATCATGTTGTACTTTATATCCCTAGCACTCATTTATCTTATAACTGGAAGTTTGTACCTTTTGACCATCTCTATCCAATTGTCTCTCCGCTACTCCCTGCCTCTGGTAACCATAAATCTAACCTCTTTTTCTATGAGCTTGTTTTTTTGGGTTTTGGTTATTTTTTTAGATTCTACATATAAGTGAGATCATTCAGTACTTGTCTTTCTCTGTCTGACTTATTTTACTTAGCATAATGACCTCAAGATCCATCCATGTTGTTGCAAATGGGAGGATTTCCTTTTTCAAATAATATATTAATGGTTGAGTAATATTCTATTATATATATATGTATATATATAATTTTCATTTTCTTTATTCATCTGTCAGTAGACACTTAGCTTGTTTCCATGTCTTGGCTATTATAAATAATGCTGCTCTGAACATGAGGGTGCAGATATATCTTTGACACAGTGTTTTTATTTCCTTCCAATATATTCCAGAAGTGGAATTCCTGGATCATATTTTAGTTCTGTTTTTAATTTTTTGAGCAACTTCCATACTTTTTTTCATACTGGCTATACCAGTTTACAATCCCACCAGTAACACACGAGGGTTCTTTTTTCTCTACATCCTTGCCAGCATTTGTTATCTCTTTTGATGATAGCCATTCTAACAGGCATGAGGTGATATCTCATTGCAGTTTTGATTTGCATTTTCCTTATGATTAGTGATGTTGAGCATTTTTTCATGTTCCTGGTGTCCATTCATACACCTTCTTCAGAAAATGCTTTATTCAGGTCCTTTGCCCATTTTTCAATTGGATTATTATTATTATTATTATTATTATGCTGTTGAGTTGTATGAGATCTTTGTATATTTTGGATATTACCCCCTTATTAGATATATTGTTTGCAATTTTTTCGTTCTGTATGTTTTCATTGTGTTGATCATTCTTTTGCTGTCTAGATAGTTTTAATTTGATGTACTCTCACTTGTTCATTTTTTATTTTGTTACTGTGGTTCTCTTGCTCTGATTACTGCTATACCAAATGTGATTTTGCCCCCAAAAGAAATATGTTTGTGTATTTTTTCTCTTACATATAAATTATTACAAAAATCTCATTACTTCTTCTGAAATCTTTCCAATTCCATCACCACTGTCACAGCTTTTCTTCAGTCCTTATGTGTTAACTAGACTATACCAACTGAGAAACTGAAATATACAAATGAACACTGTCTAGACCATGTATAAAAATAGAAACCTGTCTCACAACCTGCAGCAACCTGTCCAGGAAACCAACAATTTTATGTGCAATAACCAGCCAAGGGAGCCAGCCTCTTATCAGTCAGACTTACAGGAAGTCAGAGCACTATCTCTAGTAACAATACAGGAAGCTAAATGATAACTTCTGTAACAGTCGGCCCAAAATGGCCAGGCCTTGGTTAGTAACCAATAGCTTCCCTAACTTCTATCCCAACTTAGGACCAACCAGAGAAAGCTTCCAACTTAGGACCAACCAGAGAAAGCCAAATATGTACACTAACCAATCACACAGGATGCCCATTTCTAGTTAGCCCACCTCTAGCTTCCTCATGCCAATAGCCTCCAATCAGAGCCTACCTGGAACCTTCCCTTTTTTCATTGTAAAGCATTCCTATTCCTCTGTCTGCCTTTGAGACTCAGCCAAAACACAAGTGATGGTGGCTGACTCCCTTGCTATAGCAAGCTGTGAATAAATAGCCTTTGCTTGTTCTCATTTGGTTGGTCTTCATTTATTTCCACACAACAAAGTCCTGGCTAGTCTCTGCCCATTGTCCGGATATTTCCAATTGGTTTCACTCTACAACTAGAGTGATATTTCAAAACTCAGAACCTGTATTGTCACTGATCTGCATATTTTTCAGTGGGTCCCCATTGCCTTGGGGACTGAACTATAAAGTTCTTCAGCTGATCACAGAAGTCCACAGTCTCAATTCTTACCATTTCCCCAAGTAAAACATCTTGCTGATCTCATAATATACTGAACATTTTCATTCCTCCAGTTGTTTTAACAATCTGGTTCCATTTCCTTTAATGAGTTTGTCTGCTTTATCCACCTGTTTAACTCTTTTCTTTTCCTGTGAGACTGGATTAACGTTTTCCTTAAAGAATCTTGCTACCAAGACTTATTTGACTTTTTCTCTTCTATACTCCAATAATATCCTAAGGTTACTTCTACTTCACATTATTAAGATCAAACTATTTAATATACTTTTATCTGTATCCTGTTAAACTTAATCTCAAGTGTGAAGTTCTAGTTTTAATCAATTTTCTATTCATGGAAATTAGACCAATTCCTAGAGCATAGTAGGCTCTCAACAAATAATATTGGCTATTTTATTTCTGGCTTTGATTTGTTACCCATATAAATTATTTACTAAGCTATTAGTAAATAATATATATAATTATATCTTAATATTATTAAATAATTATTAGTAATTGATACCTAATGAACATAAAATATTAATATTATTTTTCAATATAAAAATACAGGTTTTGACCATCATCAATAATTGTATATCTCTTATCCTGATGGGCAGCATCAAAAAAACCTAACAGAAGCAATGCAGTATATATGTCCTATAGGGTTTGCTGAATATTGGGCATATTTCAAGTGCCTCCTCCCATTCACTCAAGACCATCATTTCCCAGACCCTCAGCCACTGAGCATAATAGCTTAAGCCCATGTGGTTTTGCTACCTGGGGTGGACTAGATGTTTGCGTTAGGGCTGGGCCTTATTTTTCTATCTCTATACAATTATGTCTGCCACATGACCTCAATTCATGGTTTCTCCCACCACTTCCAAATTGAATGAAGCACCCACCATAGGGCATGAGATCTGGCTTCCTGACCAACTTAAGAAAGATTAGCACATAAATACTAGAAGCAAAATGGAGTTTTTTCCCTATGGGGAAACATTAGTCATTGTGAAAGAAGTCTAGAGAGATTTGGGCAAATAAATTTGCTCTTTTTCCTACCCCCAGTTGGCTGTATCATGCTGGGGAGATACATCCTATGTTGCAGAGTGCGTGTACCTCTTGAACAACTAGTTACATCTCCTTGCATTTGCTAGTGAATTTAATAAAGTATCACCAGCATTGCAATTCATCCTTTCCTATTTTACCTTCCATTTCCTTCATTATTGTTGTGATTGTAACTCCTAAGTCAACAACTAACAATAATCTTTGCCTCAGGTTTTGTTTTATGGGGATCAAGGTCTAAAATAGGATGGATATAAATGTTAGCCTGCAAGAGCTTATAAATTAAATGAATGAAAAATGTTGTATAACCAATAGTAATAGAAATCTTGTCTTTGTCAACATGAAGTTTTTAGCCTCTTTATATTGTTACATATACATCTAGTAGGATGCTAAAGTCAAATCCCAAGAGTTTGTGTATGTATTAATACTTGTTATTCTATGCATAAGCACTGCTGAAACACTGAAAAATCTCAATAGGTATTTGCTAAGAAAAGTAAAGCTAGTAATGTGTTTACATTAAGCAACCAATTCCAAAGGGCTGTTTTATTCCAAATATATTTGGAATGGGTTCAAAGGATAGAAAACCTAGTGATCCCTGATTTTGTGAGCCATGCTGGTGATCTATATGCACATTTTCTTCCCACTTACCCCTTTTCTGCATTAGTCCTTGAAAACCTCTGACTTAAAGGCTTTGAGGAAAAGCATGAACAAAAGGTATAATCAAATACAGAAAAGGAGACGTTTGCTACAATTGATGCCTGACAAAGCCGTAAACCCTTCGTGAACACTGGAGACATATGGTTGCCACAGTAGAAGTAAATAGGCCTGCTAGTGCAGAGCCCACGGAACCAAGGATCCTGTGGAGTGTTTTGTAAGTTCTATATAGAAAGGAAGGTATTTGTTGTGTCCAAATAGGTACATGGATTGCTTCTTATTTTTTTAAAATATAAAATCCATCATTTCTACAGGAGTGGCTGTTTATCCATATTGGCACTCTGGAGACACCTTAATCTACTTGAAAATGACATTGAATTTGATGTCATGATATGCTTCAAAAGAGTAGGTCTGTTCACAGAGAAAGATTGCAGTTCAGCAGTACTAACTTCATGGGACAAGAAGAAAGATTTTAACTGAAGTGTGGGCATAGGGCTGTGCATGGCTGGCTGAGTTCTCCCTGTTATCAACATGAGTGTACAAGAGAAGAAAAGAAACAAAAGTTCATTACTAGATGGTAATAAGGGCTTCAAAATGAGTAATAAACTTGTAATTTCTAAACGCATTGATCCATAGGATTCTAATCAATTTTTCAAAATGGAAAAATATTCTGAGAAAAGAGACCCTTTTATACAAAAAGAATGGATATTCTATTTTTTTGATTTTGATTTATTTACTTTTTTGTTGTTGCTCAGGTATAGTTGTTTTACAATGTTATGTTAATTTCTACTGTACAGCAAAGTGGAGTTCCCTGTGCTATACAGAAGGTTCTTATTAGTTATCTATTTTATACATATTAGTATATACATGTGAATCCCTATCTCGTAGTTCATCCCACCATCACAGCCACTGCCCGCTTTCTCCGCTTGGTGTCCGTACATTTGTTCTCTACATCTGTGTCTCTATTTCTGCCTTGCAAACCAGTTCATCTGTACCATTTTTCTAGATTCCAAATATATGAGTTAATATATCATATTTGTTTTTCTCTTTCTGACTTACTTCACTTTGTATGACAGTTTCTAGGTCTATCCTCATCTCTACAAATGACCCAATTTCATTCCTTTTTATAGCTGAGTAATATTCCATGGTATCTATGTACCACATCTTCTTTATCCATTTGTCTGTCGATGGACATTTAGGTTGCTTCCATGACCTGAGTATTGTAAAGAGTGCTGCAATGAACATTGCGGTGCATGTTTCTTTTTGAATAATAGATTTCTCTGGTTATATGCCCAGTAGTGGTGTGGCTGGGTCGTATGGTAATTCTATTTTTATATTTTAAGGAACGTCCATAATGTTCTCCATAGTGGCTGTATCAATTTACATTCCCACCAACAGTGTAGGAGACTTCCTTTTTCTCCACACCCTCTCCAGTGTTTGTTGTTTATAGATTTTCTGATGATGCCCATTCTGACTGGTGTGAGGTGATACCTCATTGTAGTTTTGATTTGCATTTCTCTAATAATTAGTGATGTTGACCATCTTTTCATGTGCCTCTTGGACATCTGTATGTCTCCTTTGGAGAAATGTCTATTTAGGTCTTCTGCCCATTTTTTGATTGGGTTGTTTGTTTTTTTAATGTTGAGCTGCATGAACTATTTATGTATTTTGGAGATTAATCCTTTGTCTGTAGATTCATTTGCAAATATTTTCTCCTATTCTGAGGGCTGTCTTTTTGTCTTGTTTATAGTTTCTTTTGCTGTGCAAAAGCTTTGAAGTTTCATTAGGTCCCACTTGTTTATTTTTGTTTTTACTTCCATTACTCTAGGAGGTGGGTCAAAAAGATCTTGCTGTGATTTATGTCAGAGTGTTCTTCCTATGTTTTCCTGTAAGAGTTTTTATAGTGTCTGGTCTTACATTTAGATCTTTAATCCATTTTAAGTTTATTTTTGTGTATGGTGTTAGGGAGTGTGCTAATTTCATTCTTTTACGTATAGCTCTCCAGTTTTCCCAGCACCACTTATTGAAAAGACTGTCTTTTCTCCATTGCCTAGCCTTGCCTCCTTTGTCATAGATTAGTTGACCATAGGTGCATGGGTTTATCTCTGGGCTTTCTATCTTGTTCCATTGATCTATGTTTCTTTTTTCTGCCAGTACCATATTGTCTTGATTACTGTAGCTTTGTAGTATAGTCTGAAGTCAGGGAGTCTGATTCCTCCAGCTCCATTTTTTTCCCTCAAGATTGCTTTGGCTATTTGGGGTCTTTTGTGTCTTCATACAAATTTTAAGATTTTTTGTTCTAGTTCTGTAAAAAATGCCATTGGTAATTTGATAGGGATTGCATTGAATCTGTAGATTGCTTTAGGTACTATAATCATTTTCACAATATTGATTCTTCCAGTCCAGGAATGGATATTCTAATGCAATATTTCTATGTATACTAGTCGTGTGCTTTTAAAACATACTTTAAAGAGCAATGAGACTTTTTTTTTTAATCATTTATGCATTTTTCAACTCTTGGTATCATTTGAAATCTGAAGCCCTATAGGTAGGTGAGAGAAAGTGAGCAGCTTAGAACAGATATTAAAATGACTATTGAATATCTGTATACTCATTTTGAGAAAGACTGTTTTCTTAGTCTATCCTAGGACACAGAATATTGATATGAAGCTCGTGGTTAATTACTTCTCAAACACAGGTGTTCACAGTGCACTTAACTGAGGGATTCTTAAAACTTGCTCCTGGAAGTCAGGAAACATAATATATGTACTCTATCTAAACAAAAGAACTCCAGAAATTAACTAAAAGTCTATTGAAAAAAAAAGGAAAAAAGTCACTTTCATGAAAGTAGAATGAAGCTTAAAGTTTTGAGGAGTGGAATGAACTCTGTTTGATAAAATGTACTCTCTAAAATTAATAATTAACTTCTGTATATTCTTCAAGTTTTGCTTTACATTAGATATTTTAAAATAAATACAGCATATAAGATCTACAGCATATAAGATCCCTCATAACCAGGCTCCAGATTATAGTTGCACTTTCATCCCTCTCAACCATGTACCTGATTCTGTAGTCAAATCTCTGATCCCCAAATCCGCAGAGCATTTTATTTATCTTTGCCTTTGTTTATGCTACTTTCTTCACCTGGTAGTCCCTCTTCTATTCTTCTTCCCTCATCTACACTGTCTCCTTTTCCATCCAGCAAACTCCTACTCACTTTTAAAGGTGATACCTTCTCTATAACTTCCTGAGATCATCCCCCTTCCATTTCTCCTTCTAGGCAGAGTCAATTTTTCCCACAAATGTTTCCCATTTAAATTTTAATAGTGCCTTTGTTTTATCCCTTATCATCTTGTATTGTTATTTGCTACTACCTTATGTTTCCTGAGCTCTTTATAGAGGAAAAAAATTAATCTTGATCATTTATGTAAACTCTGCTCCTACTTACAGGGATTAGCACATGGTTATAGTGCAATAAATATTGTTGGATTGATGAAGATAGACTTTTATTACGTCTCTTTAGTGTATATTTTCTATATGTATAGTAAGCTCATGTTTTCAAACTGATTTCTTATAAATGATTCTGTCTGTGTATGTCTGAGAAGATTTTTATTTCTCACATAAGTGATGGCTGAATTGAACATACAATTCTAGGGTTATATTTTTTCTTTAAAATTCTGGATATAACATCTTTCTCTGATAACCAGAAGAAATTATAGGCCAAACATTGCTCTTCCTGCTTTCAGCCAATATCCTTCCCTTTTGAAAATTTTTGTCACTTTTCAGCCCAAATGCTTTGTTCTTGTCATTCACTTGGCCACATTTTGTTCTGATGTGCCTCTCTGTCCACTGATCCATTGATCACTTCTGTGATTTTCTCATTATTCTTGTTATGTTGTTCAACCATAGTCTTTTTTAAAAACTTTTGAAGTTTTCTTTAACATGTATCTCTGCTAGTTAAAATGTAATAAACACCCTGTAGAAGTAATGATTTTTGAGGTCTCAGGATTATGTGTAACTTTTCTTTCTAAATAACAAAAACTCAATTCAGTGTTCTGCATATATTGTCCTTCAAAACAAAATTCTTCAATAAATCAAATAATTGAACAATACTCTGTAGGTCACTCACCTTTTCTATTATCAGTTTCATTAAAACTAAAAGTTAGTACTGGATGCAAAAGTTTTCTAATTTTTCACACCATGCATCCTTTTAATAAAGCACACTAGGTTATGCCAAATGATTGTGTATTGTTGAATTGTTGCGGAAACACATTAGGTCATCAACAAACTTTTTTTAATTGAATGACTTGATGTATCAATCAAAATCCTTGTCTGATTTATAGGTTTGAAAAAATTTATTGGAGCTTTGTTAGCCTGAGAGGGTACTTTTTTCCATACTCAATACCCACCTTGCTGGCATCCTGAACAGATAAAACAAATAAATCTTACAGTGGGAAAATGGCTTTCATAATGGTAATAAAAAAAACAGGACTCTGGAATCAAGCACATTTTGATTTCATATTTACTACTTAGCTGTATGATGAAAAAGTTAATCTCATTTTTCTTATTGTAAAATGAAATCCTTCTTCATAGTGCTGTTGTCAGAATTTAACGTGAATATGTAAGTAAAAAATTTGGCACAGTAGTCAACCCTAAACATGACTTTATCTAGAAGAAAGCAAAATTTTTATAATTAACTTTTTTAGTAAACCACTCTTAACTGGAGAATTAAATAAGAACAGTGAGTGGAAAAATAGAAAGTTCTTGTCTTTGCTTTTTTAAAAATGGTACATTTTAAAGCACTTTTAAGAAGAGCTTTCACATAAAACAAGTAGTTTTATCCCTACTTGTTGAGCCTTTTAGGGCAGAATTAAGATGTGTTACTGGATGGAATCTTAGTTCTTTCAGGAGAGCTCAAAAAGAAGTCTACATAACTGTAAACTTGGTGAAATCTAATTGTATTTCTCTGTTTTGCTAAATAAACTATGTGCTTCCTCCATCCTTTGCCATCCTCCTACACAGTTAGGGGCGTTTCCAGTCATTTGGCAATTTGTTCATAATAGGGAGAATAATGTATAATCAAAACTTGATTTCATGCCTGATTTGATTACAGGGTACTGATTAAACCAATGCTAGCAAATTTTGTTTAATTCAGTAATTAGGAGAGGGGTGATTTCCCATACATCTTTGAGAGACCAATCACTGTAGGTAAAACTCCCTGTCCTTTACGATGGGGAGGCCTGAATCAGGCTTTATATAATGTATTCATTCTGTTAAATGTAAATTTATTAACAGGTTTTTATGTTTTCCCAAGAAACTGGGACTTTTTAGGTCCCTGAGTAAATGAAAACAAAGCGATCTCCTTGTCTCTTGAGTTTAATGACATTTATTACTTCAGAGGCTTGACAAGTCCCATTATTACATTTCACTTTTTGAAAAGTGGCTGTATGCTAAGCCTGGTACCTGACATAGCATTAGATATCTTGCCCAGTAGGTTTACAAGTTAATTCATTAAACCAAATCATTTTCATTAGAACACTGGCCTGATATGTTACCAGTACCACTAAAATAATTTTATTCTGTCCATTATGGTAAGTGATATGTCCGATACAGTTATTCAGTTAAAAGTGTTCTCTCAAATTCTCATGTTCAGTTATTCTTGCCACCACTCACAATGTTGATGGCTCTCTCAGGAAGCATTACCTATAAGGATAAATTCCAACTTTGTTTCTTGGTATTGATATTCCTCCCCAGTTTGGTCACAGCATACTTTTCCAACCTCTTCCCCTACTATTCTGTACCCAAATCTTCCACAGCAACCAGGCTGCCCTATTCATGTCTGAAGCTCTGCTAGGAACACTGTAGCTGCCCAATATGTCTCCTTTTAAAGAGAAGACTTCGCCTCTCCTCTGTTTAGGCAAACTTCCTTTGTGATCAGATCCAACCCCACATTTTTCATGAAGAGTTTCCTTTCTTCTTCTCATCTGTATATCTCTTTTACACATAACATTACATTCTGATAAAAATAGCCCTTTTTCTGCTGTCCTTACTGTGCTGCTAACAGGTATCATACTTACTTCTCAGGTGACTACTCCTGGAACTTCTAATTTGTTTTTTATCTTGTGTAAGGATATAACTACTCTGTTGTATTCTCTATCCACCCAAAATGTAGCACCAAATGCATAGAGAACAGCACTCATGTTAAAAATGTCTCAGTACTTGCATATTGTATTTTGTCTGGAGTCAGAGGAGAGGTAATGCCTCTCTACCAAAGGCACTCTTAATAAAATCAGCTCTAAGTTCTCACTTCATAGATTGGTGGTCACTCTTCTCATTTCTTTGCATCTATTGAGGTTATGACATGCCTTAGACCATAGTTGCTTCCAGCTATATTTTCTATAATTGTTGAGTAATGTTCCCAGGAAAAAGTGATATTTGCTAAATCCCTAACATATATGGAGACTTCTATAAATTTGTAATTTCCAATTCAACTTTAGCTCTGTGTGTGCGATATTATATATTCCTGAATCTTCTTGAACTTCAGTTCTTGGATGTACTGAACAGTGCTATTATGCTATCATTTGTATATTTTTTTCAGGCATTATAGTACAAAAATATTAAACAAATTAGAAAATAATAAATTAATTAACATGAAGCCACAGTAGAATAAAGAGCAGAGATTTCACATCTTACTGAATTTAAGATAACTCAATCTATTGCTTATTGGCTGAGTATTGGTGAAATGGTGCAAAAAAACTTTTAACCAAGGATATTTACAACAGATTTATTCACTAGGTTTCATTGGCTGAGAGCATAAGACAGGAATAAAATGTATTCAGTATATTAATAGCATAATCTATTAGATTGGTACATATATAATGTATGTTTATGTATATGCACACATATATATTAAATATTTCAGAGAAAAATAGCATTATGATAGTTCCCCCAGGATGCTGAAAGAATAGGCTATGCTTATGTTATAACTTAAAACCACAAAAAATGGGTAAGTATGTTTGGATAATTACCTCAGTAATATAAAACAGATGATTTGCTACTTCAGTGATTTTCATGTACTGTATATTCAATAAATTCTGATAATATTAATATATTTGCAATATTATTGGAACCAAGGATTTCAAAACTCAGTCCTGGATATTAGATGCTAATAATATTAATGAAAAGAGATGTGGCATTATATAACTATAAAATAATGTCGACTCCTCAACTCACATACTATACATGCTATTGTGATGAATTCTTAATGTGTAAATTTTGCTAGGCTACAGTCCCTAGTTATTCAATCAAACACTAATCTAGGTATTGCTCTGAAGGTATTTCCATAGATGTGATTATCATCAGTTGATTTTAAGTAAAATAGAATTTTCCAGATAATCTGGATATGCCTGATTTAATCATTTGAAATGCCTTAAGATCAGAGTTGAAGTTTCCCTGATGAAGAAGAAATTCCACCTGTGGACAACAGTTTCAGCCATGGCTAGCAGGGTTCCACACTGCCTTTCCTGACAGATAGCCTTTCCTGACAGCCTGCCTCATACATTTTGGGCTTGCCCAGCCAGCCCCCAAGATCCTGCAAGCCAGTGCCCTGCAATTGGTCTCAATTTATATCTACTGCTGGTCTGTTTCTATGGTTGAAGCTTGACTGATGGAACTGTGCACACTCAGTGTGTGTATGTGTGTATGCACTTATATACAAATATGCAAGTATGTAGGTTTATACGCACACACTCAGATCTGTTAATAGAGTAAGCAGATAATCCACTTAGGGTAGATAATATGTTCACTCGATAGGGTGGCTTTTTTATGCTTAGAACAAAATGGTGGCCAGCAATTAGCCAGGTAAAAAAGGTGGGCGGTGGACTGAGTATTATGAACACATGAATCAGTGTGTGCAAAGGCTTGGAGATCAGAATGAGTAGGGTGCTGTCTGGAAATATAAGATGTATATGGAACCAAGAGTACAAGTTGCAGAGGGTCAAGAGACCAGACCGGTACTGGCCAAGTCCCAGGGAATTTAGCCTTGCTGAAAAATTTGTATTTTGTCCTAGTGTAATGTAGTTAAAACCTGGATCTGTACCTTCTGGTGTCTGTGACCTTAGGCAAGTCCCTTTAGCTTTGGTAGTATCAGAACTTTTTTAGTTTTGCCTTGAATATTAGCTTTCCTGCCACTACTTTTAAAAATATATAACAAAGTGGTTTGTTTTCTAATGTCCTAACATAGTAGGTATGCCCAGGCAAGTTGGTTGATAGATGAGTTTCCAGGGCTCTTGTAGAGAAGGAGGACAGCATCTCAAACTTATTACTTAGGAACACAAAAGGTAGCCCAAACCCATCCCACCACCATATGTGGACAGCTGAGAACACTGAAAAGGCAGGAACCAGGATAGAAAAGTCTTCTTTTCAAGTTCCTGAAAACTGCAGCCCAAGGTGGCACTGGTGGCCTATTTATTCCCTAGAGCTCTGGAAGAGTTCTGTTTATGTAATTCTAGGCAGAAAATGTATATTTTATCTTGATAAAGAGGGATAGTTTATGATTAGAGGAATATTTCCTTAGTGTTTTTAATTGAAATAGAATTGACATATAAAGTTAGTTTCAGGTGTACAACATAATGATTCAGTATTTGTATATATTGCATATGATCATCATCACAATAAGTCTAGTTAATATCCATCACCACACATAGTTACAAATTTTCTTTCCTTGATATGAGAACATTTGAAACCTACTCTATGAGGAGCTTTTAAATATACAATACAATATTAACTATAGTCACCATGCTCTACATTACATCCCGTGACATTTATTTTATAAATGGAAGCTTGCATATTTTGAGCCCTTTAACCCATTTTGCCCAACCCACACTAAGCTTCTGCAACCACTAATCTGTTCTTTGTATATATGAGCTTGTTTTTCTTCCCAGATGCCACATGTAAGTGAGATCACACTGTATTTGTCTTTGTCTGTCTGACTCATTTCACTTAGTATAATGCCATCAAGGTGCATCTGTGTTGCTGCAAATTGCAAGATTTCCTTCTTTTCATGGCTGAGTAACTGTCCTTTGTGTGTGTGTGTGTGTGTGTATATATATATTATATATAATATATATTATATATTACATGTATATATATAAAATATATATTATATATATAGCAATTTTCTTTATTCATCTGTTGATGAACTTAGAATGTTTTCATGTCTTGGCTAATATAAATAATGCTGCAGTGAACATGGCAGTGCAGATATCTTTTAGAGTTTGTGTTTTCATTTTCTCCAGATAGATACATAGAAATGGAATTGCTGGAAAATAGAGTAGCTCAATTTTTTACTTTTTGAGGAAACTCCATACTGTTTTCCACAGTGGCTACCCAAATTTAGAGTTCCACCAACAGTTCACAAGTTTTCCTTATTCTCTGCATCCTTACCAACATTTGTTATTTCTTATCTTTTTGATAATGGCCGTTCTAACAGGCATGAAGTGATATCTCACTGTGGTTTTGATTTGCATTTCTCTTACGCTTAATGATGTTGAGTATGCAACTGTCAGTCATCTGTATGCCTTCTTTGGAAACAGTCTGTTCAGGTTCTCACCCTTTTTTTGTTTTGTTTTTATTTTATTTTATTGAAGTATAGCTGATTTACAATGTAGTGTTAATTACTTCTGTATAGCTAAGTGATTTAGTTTTATATTTATATATATATATAAATATAAAACTGTGCCATATAATAGGCCTTGCTGCTTATCCATTCTACATATAAAAGCCTACATCTGCTAATCCCAACCTCCCACTCCATTCCTCCCCCAACCTGTTCCCCCTTGGCAACCACCAGTCTATTCTCTATGTCCATGATTCTGTTTCTCTTTCATAGATAGGTTCACTCATGTCACATTTTAGATTCCACATGTAAGTTATATTATATTGTATTTGTCTTTCTCTTTCTGACTTAACTTCAGTTAGTATGATAATCTCTAGTTGCATCCATGTTGCTGCAAATGCCATTGTTTTTTTCTTTTTTATGGCTGAGTAGTATTTGCAGTATATATGTAACACATCTTTATCCATTCATCTGTTCATGGACTTTTAGGTTGTTTCCATGTCTTGGCTATTGAGAATAGTGCTGCTATGAACATAGGGGTGCATGTATTTTTTCAAATTATAGTTTTGTCCGGATACACGCTCAGGAGTGAGATTGCTGGATCATATGGTAATTCTATTTTTAGTTTTCTGAGAAACCTCCACACTGTTTCCACAGTGGCTGCACCAATTTACATTCCCCTCAACAGCATAGGAGGGTTTCCTTTTCTCCACATTCTCTCCAGCATTTATTATTTGTACACCTTTTAATGATAGCCATTCTGACCAGGTGTGAGGTGGTACCTCATTATAGTTTTGATTTGCATTTCTCTAATAATTAGCAATGTTGAGCATCTTTTCATGTGCCTCTTGGTCATCTGTATGTCATCAAATACAGTCCATATATCTGGGCTATAATTTGCAAATAACTTTTCCTGAAATAAAAACAAATGCTAGCCTTCTGCCCTTGATTTTTGGTTGCACATTTGATTCACACAATAATCCTGTGATTTAAGGAAGAAATATAGTTCTACTAAGTAAAGACACAGAGTTGTATTTTAAAAATGCCTGTGTTTTATGTATTATGCCAAGTTGTTATACCAGGGTGTCTTCATTTTAAACCAATAACCTACCAGTTTTGGACTGCCTGGTGATTCTGCATTGCCCATGCTTCTGCAACTTTACCATTACTGTGGTATATCTGAAAAATAGAGAGGTATCTTTGGTTTGTCTTCTCAAGTTTTTAAACAATTCTGAAAGGAGGTCCTTGAAACAGAGGATAATAACTATTAATGAATGTAACATAAAATTTAAAGAATATATGTAACCTAGGAGTATCAAACTTCCCAAGGCAGCAACTGTCAACAGCATGGGACTCTTCTGTGATTTATACTTGCAAGCCTAACACAGCATTCTTCATGATTTTTAAGGGAATTGAATTCAAACACAATGAAAATACATAAAACAATGTGAAACGTGCATAAAAATTCCCAAGAAGACAATTTGGGCTTAGAAATATTTTGAACTTCAAATCACACAATTCAATTTTATATCTGTGATTTCACACTACAAAAATCCATTCATATTTTAGAGCTATCATTTTTAAATTCCTTAAGGAAAGGAAGCGTCCAAATCAATTTTGTGATTATCAGCTACATCTTTGTAAACATGGATATATGTATTGTCAACATAATAATTTATTTATGTTGGTTATGCTGGGTCTTAGTTGTGCCTCCCGGGCTCCTTAGTTGCAGCATGTGAACTCTTAGTTGTGAGATACACGTGGGATCTAGTTCCCTGACCAGGGATTGAACCCGGACCCCTGCATAGGGAGCATGGAGTCTTATCCACTGTGCCATCAGGGAAGTCCCTATAAATGTATTTTTAAATAGCTTTCTCTGAATGCATTAAGGCTAAAGATATATAATGTTTAATTTACAAATATGAAATAAGTGCTTACTTAAATTTAAAAAAAATTATAATAAAAAAACCAAAAGCTATAATAAATGATTTTTTTACTGAAGATTTGATGGTGGAAATCAGTTACTATTTTTTCCTTTGTGTTTTACAGAGAAACTCCTAGTTTTCACAAGAACACTCTGCATGTTACTTATGATAAGTGGCCCTAAAATGTAATTTCCACAAGGAACAGAATTTTTGTTTGCCTTATTCACTGTTGTAATCTAAAAGGTCTAGAAATAATGCTTGACCCATAGTAGACACTCAGAAAGCTTTTGCTGAAAGTCTAAATAATCACTTCTTGACTATCAGGTCAGTAGCCATAAAATTTTAGAATATCAACCCCATAATTCAATGTGTTCTCTTTTGCTTTTGATTAACCATATAGTCCTCCGAGGAGATAGAGATTACTTCATTTTAATTCAAGGGAAACAACAAATAAAAAGAGAGTTGACAAGGATTGCTTTTGTGGGAACAAAACAATGAAAATGAGAACGTTTTTACAAGATAAAGTAGGTTGATTCTGTTGTTTTTGGGGATTAATATTATTGATTTTTGTCTCTTTTTATTTTTTTCCTACACAAGAAGCAAAACACTGAAGTAGAAAAAAACTGGAATAAATACTCAAGTTTTCTTCTGGAATGGCTCTGAGGGCAGAGGTTGGAAATCTAATCTTAAAAGCAAATCTTAAGGATCTCCTTTGGCCAATCACTCTTCTACTTATCTTCTTGGCTCTGCGTTTTCTTCCAGTTATTGTCAGCCTGTGGTAACAATATAAGGCCACCAGGAAGAAGTTTAAATCTTAAATCCTGATCTTCTATTGTTTAGGAGATACTTTTGCCAAGGTTGTATCTTTGTAGATTTTTTTTTAACCAATAAATTGAACATAACATTTTTTCTAAGATCTGTGTAGATGAAATTTCATCACCCGTCCTTTCTTTTATCTTTCAAAACAGCATTCCTCTTGCAACAGTAGGAACAGAATCACCCAAGCTGCTTAGGAAAAGGGTCCCTGCTACCCCTATTTTGAGGGGGAAAAGATATCTGGAGTCAAGGTAATAGAGAAGATCAGTGGAAATAAGTTATATCTATATGTTATCCTGGAGATGTATTTGCTATCACCAATAAAAAATGAACACCCTCACGCTTACATGCATACCTCAATGCATTTTTTTTTCTCACCTTTGGCTTGATTATTTTTTCAGTTAATGTTACAGACCATACTGCAGGATCAAACAGATTTCCATGGCAAGTATCATCATTTCCCATTGTTACTACCATAAATAGATTTGGCTTTTCTAGATTCAGCAACTTTGGTTTGTCCTCTGCTTACAGCTGCTCTTTTTTTTCTCTCCTCTTTTCTGCCATGCCTTTTTTCTCTTACCTGATTTTCTTCAAACTCATCTGTTAGCACTTTATCTCTTGTTCTCTTTTTTTTTTTACATGTTTTTTTAACTTTTAATTTTATATTGAGATCTTAGTTCTCTCTTTCTGATGCTACTTCCCTCCCTGCCCACATTTTCCTTCCCCATATCCCTTTATATTTCAAGAACTCTGTAATGGGCTCAAGTTCTTTCAAGTGCTGGAGGGAGGGGCTATTTACCCTTCAGGAAGCCTCCATCACAGAGCTTTGAGAAGAAAGAATGGCCATTGCCACTAGGAGGGCAATTCTTGCTAAGAATCAAAACAATCTTCTATACTGTTTTCAGTTTCTTCAGTTTAAGGCAACTCCCAATAGAATAAAAGCCACATATCATATGTGGCAGCTTTTTGGAATGGCAGAACTTGAATTCAGTGTATTAGAAGCATGGCGATTACTCTTTTATATTTTCCTCTTTAGTCTATTCTTCCCTTCAGTTTTCTTTGGGACTCCCTTTGACAACAAACTTTAGGAATGCATTAACACTGGATCACACGCCCTATCTTACCTTTGGGAAGAGGTGAGAATGGAAAAGACGGTAGTGAGGAGAAAGGAAGTTCTGATATAATTAACCTCTGGACAGGGTTGGAAGTCTCCTCAGTGGTAGAAATGTGGTTGGTGTTTACTGAAATCTTCACATCTCAGGAACACTTTCCTAGCTGCATAGTAAACTCTTGGATAAGCTGAAGAGTGAGCATAATTTAGAATCCCCATTAGGAAGATTCCATATAGAGAACTGAGTATAAATAAAGGCATAATCAGGGTAGGGAGAGAGAAAGGGGAAGCAGCAAAAGTAATGAAAGAGGTAGGAAAACAACTGGAATAGTTGGTCATTTTTAAGACTGGTCGATTTCCTGATTACTAACACTATATCCTGTGAGAATCTCTCAGGGACTCAGGGAGAGGTAACTCTGCTTGTCTATTTGTAAATAAGATTCATTTTTGTGTCTCACAGAAAAAGTGTAGGTAAATATAATAGGTCAGGGCTTGAAAAAATGCTTATGTATTGTTGTAATGGAAAGAAAAAATGGGAAATGTTCTTAGCTTTTGTTCATCAACTTACTAGTGCATGTGCTTAGAAAAGCCAGTTAGCTCCAGATATCTCAAGTCCTCATATATAAAATAAAAATCCTCTATGATCCTAAGTTCTGCAATTATAGAAGAACCTCATTGAGATTAATAATAACAATAATTCATATTTATTAACATATTTTATGCCAGGCACTATGCTAACATTTGCATACATTATCTCAGTTAATATTCACAACAGCCTAACAATGTTAGGGATGCAATAAATTATTTCCACTCTATACATAAAGAAATAAAGGAACCAAATAACTTGACCAATATGATATATCTTATAGGGGATAGTGCTGATATTTAAAATTTTAGTGCAAAGCCCAGAATACTAACCATTATATTATATATCTTATACTATGCTTGTCTCTTCCTCCTCAAATTTTTCTTCAAAAAGCAATACTCCTGGCAGTCAAATTATCCATCATATTATATGCATGCAATCTCTTTTTTTAACCTTTTATTTTATATTGGAGTAGAGACAATTAACAATGTTGTGATAGTTGCAGGTACACAGCAATGGAACTCAGCCATACATATACATGTATCCATTCTCTCCCAAACTCCCCTCCCATCCAGACTGCCACATAACATTGAGCAGAGTTCCCTATGCTATACAGTAGGTCCTTGTTGATTATCCATTTAAAAAATAGCAGTGTGTACATGTTGATCCCAAACTCCCTAATTATACCTTCCTCCCATGCTTCCCACCCGCCCCAGTAACCATAAGTTTATTCTCTAAGTTTATGAGTCTGTTTCTGTTTTGTAAGTTCATTTGTATCATTTCCTTTTTTAAAATAGGTCTTTATTGGAGTATAATTGCTTCACAGTACTGTGTTAGTTTCTCCTGTACACCAAAGTGAATTAGTCATATGCATACATGTGTCCCCATATCCCCTCCCTCTTGAGCCTCCCTTCCATCCTCCCTATCCCACCCCTCTAGGTCATCACAATGAACCGAGCTTATCTCCCTGTGCTATGCTGCTGCTTCCCACTAGCTAACTATTTTATATTCGGTAGTTTATATATGTTGATGCTACACCCGCTTCTCCCTCCCACCCCATGTGCTCAAATCCATTCTCTATGTCTACATCTTCATTCCTGCCCTGCAGCTAGGTTCATCAGTACCACTTTTTTCTTTTTTAGATTCCATATATACACATTAGCATACGGTATTTTTTTTCTCTTTCTGACATACTTCACTCTGTATGATGACTCTAGATCCATCCACCTCACTACAAATAACTCAATTTCATTTCTTTTTATGGCTAAATAATATTCCATTGTATATATGTGCCACATCTTCTTTATCCATTCATCTTTCAATGGACATTTAGGTTGGTTCCATGTTCTGGCTATTGTAAATAGAGCTGTAATGAACACTGTGGTACATGTCTCTTTTTGAATTATGATTTTCTCAGGGTATATGCCCAGTAGTGGGATTGCTGGGTCATATGGTAGTTCTATTTTTAGTTATTTAGGAACCTCCCCTCCATACTGTTTTCCATAGTGGTTGTATCAATTTACATTCCCAACAACAGTGTAGGTGCGTTGCTTTTTCACCACATTCTTTCCAGCATATATTGTTTCTAGGTTTTTTGATAATGACCATTCTGACAGGCGTGAGGTGATACCTCATTGTAGTTTTGATTTGCATTTCTCTAAAAATTAGTGACATTGAGCATCTTTTCGTGTGCCTCTTGGCCATCTGTATGTCTTCCTTGGTAAAATGTCTATTTAGGTCTTCTGCCCGTTTTTTAATTGGATTGTTTGTTTTTTTGATATTGAGCTCTATGAGCTGTTTGTATATTTTGGAGATTAATCCTTTGTCTGTTTTTTCATTTGCAAATATTTTCTCCCATTCTGAGGGTTGTCTTTTGTCATGTTTATGGTTTCCTTTGCTGTGCAAAAGCTTTTAAGTTTAATTAAGTCCCATTTGTTTATTTTATTTTTATTTCTGTTACTCTAGGAGGTGGGTCAAAAAAGATCTTGCTGTGGTTTATGTCAAAGAGTGTTTTTCCCATGTTTTACTGTAAGAGTTTTATAGTGTTTGGTCTTACATTTACTTCTTTAATCCATTTGGAGTTTATTTTTATGTATGGTATTAGGTAGTGTTCTGATTTCATTCTTTTACATGTAGTTCTCCAGTTTTCCCAGCACCACTTATTGAAGAGGCTGTCTTTTCTCCATTGTAGGTACAGGGTAGAATGCCCAGAGAACCCATGCACATATGGTCACCTCATTTATGACAAAGGAGGTATCATTTCCTTTTGAGATTATGCATATAAGGTCTATCATACAATCTTTCCCTTTCTCTGTCGGACTTATTTCACTCAGTACGACAATCTCTAGGTCCATCCATCTTGCTGCAAATGGAGTTATTTCATTCTTTTTAATGGCTGAGTAATATTCCATTGTATATATGTACCACATCTTCTTTATCCATTTTTCTGTCGATGGACATTTAGGTTGCTTACATGTCTTGGCTATTGTAAACAGAGCTGCAATGAACATTGGGGTGCATGTATCCTTTTGAACCCATTTTCTCTGGACATATGCCCAGGAGTGGAAGTGCAGGGTCATATGGTGCCTCTATTTTAGTATCTTAAGGAACCTCCATACTGTTCTCCATAGTGGCTGTACCAATTTACATTCCCACAAACAGTGTAAGAGGGTTTCCTTCTCTCCACACCCTCTCCAGCATTTATTGTTTGTGGATTTTTTTGATGATAGCCATTTTGACTAGTGTGAGGTGATATCTCATCGTAGTTTTCATTTTCATTTCTCTAATAATTAGCGATGTTGAACATCTTTTCATGTGCCTCCTGGCCATCTGTATGCCTTCTTTGGAGAAATGTCTATTTAGGTCTTCTGCCCATTTTTTGATTGGGTTTTTGTTTTGGTGATATTAAGCCTCATGAGCTGTTTGTAAATTTTGGAGACTAATACCTTATCAGTCACATCATTTGCAAATACTTTCTCCCAATCTGTGGGTTTTCTTTTCATTTTGTGTTATGGTTTCCTTTGTTGTGTGAAAGCTTTTGAGTTTAATTAGGTCCCAATTTTTTCTTTAATTTATTTTTGGCTGTGTTGGGGCTTTGTTGCTGCACACAGGCTTCTCTAGTTGTGGTGAGCGGGAGCTACTCTGCGTTGCAATGCACGGGCTTCTCATTGCGATGGCTTCTCTTGTTGTGGAACATGGGCTTTAGGCACATGAGCTTCAGTAGTTGCAGCACCCTAGAGCATGTGGACTTTAGTTGCAGCATGTGGGCTCAGTAGTTGTGGCATGTGGGCTCAGTTGTTGTGGCGCACATGCCTAGTTTCTCTGCGGCATGTGGGATCTTCCCGGACCAGGGATCGAATCCGTGTCCCCTGCATTGGCAGGTGGATTCTTAACCACTGCATCACCAGGGAAGTCCAGGTCCCATTTGTTTATTTTTGTTTTTATTTCCCTTATTTTGGGAGACGGATCAAAAAAAGTTGTTGCTACAATTTATGTCAGAAAATGTTCTGCCTATGTTTTTCTCTAAGAGTTTCATAATGTCTGGTCTGACATTTAGGTCTTTAATTCTTTTTGAGCTGATTTTTGTGTATGGTCTTAAAGAATGATCTAATTTCATTTTTTTACATGTAGCTGTCCAGTTTTCCCAGCACCATTTATTGAAGAGACTGTTTTTCCACCATTGTGTAGTCTTGCCTCCTTTGTCTTAGATTAATTGACTATAGGTGTGTGGGTTTATTTCTGAGCTTTCTATCCTGTTCCATTGATTTATAGTTCTATTTTTTTGCAACTACCATACTGTTTTGATGACTATAGCTTTGTGGTATAGTCTGAAGTCAGGGAGCCTGATTCCTCCAGCTCCATTTTTCTTTCTCAGGATTGTTTTGTCTATTTGGGGTCTTTTATGTCTCCATACAAATTTTAAGGTTTTTTTTTGTTCTAGTTCTGTGAAAAATGCCATTGGTAATTTGATAGGGATTGCATTGAATCTGTAGATTGTTTTGGGTAGTATAGTCAATTTGACAATTCTGATTATTCCTATCCACGAACATGGTATATCTTTCCATCTGTTTGTGTCTTTTTTTATTTCTTTCATCATCATCTTATAGTTTTCTGAGTATAGGTCTTTGTCTCCTTAGGTAGGTTTACTCCTAGGTATTTTTTTCTTTTTGATTCGATGGTAAATGGGATTGTTTCTTGAATGTCTCATTCAGGTCTTTCATTCTTAGTGTATATAAATACAACAGATTTCTGTGTATTAATTTTGTATCCTGCAACTTTACCAAATTCATTGATGAGCTCTGGTAGTTTTCTGGTAGCGTCTTTAGGATCTTCTATCTATAGTATCGTTTCATCTACAAACAGTGACAGTTTCCCTTCTTCTTTTCCAATTTGGATTCATTTTATTTCCTTTTCTTCTCTATTTGCTGTAGCTAGGACTTCCAAAACTATGTTGAATAAAAGTGGCGCAAGTGGACATCCTTGTCTTATTCCTGATCTTAGAGGAAATGCTTTCAGCTTTTCACCATTGAGTATGATGTTAGCTATAGGTTTTTCATATATGGCCTTTATTATGTTGAGGTATGTTCCCTCTGTGCCCACTTTCTGGAGAGTTTTTATCATAAATGGGTACTGAATTTTGTCAAAAGCTTTTTCTGCATCTGTTGAGATAATCATATTGTTTTCATTCTTCACTTTGTTGATGTCATGTATCGCACTGATTGATTTGCATATATTGAAAAATCCTTGCATCCCTGGGATAAATCCCACTTGATCAAGGCATATGATCCTTTTAATGTATTGTTGGATTCAGTTTGCTAGTATTTTGTAGAGGATTTTTAGGTCTATTTTCACCAGTGATACTGGCCTGTAATTTTTTTTTGTGCGTGTGGTGTCATTGTCTGGTTTTGGTATCAGGGTGATGGTGCCCCCATAGAATGAGTTTGGGAGTTTTCCTTCCCCTGCAATTTTTTGGAACAGTTTGAGAAGGATAGGTGTTAGCTCTTCTCTAAATGTTTGATAGAATATGCTTGTGAAGCCATCAGGTCCTGGACTTTTGTTTGTTAGGAGTTTTTTAATCACAGTTTCAATTTCAGTGCTTGTGATTTGTCTGTTCATATTTTCTGTTACTTCCTGGTTCAGTCTTGGTAAACTGTACCTTTCTAAGAATTTGTCCATTTCTTCCAGGTTGTCCATTTTATTGGCATACAGTTGTTTCTAGTAGTCTCTTATGATCCTTTGTATTTCTGTGGTGTCAGTTGTAACTTCTTTTTCATTTCTAATTTTGTTGATTTGAGTCCTCTCCCTTTTTTTCTTGATGAGTCTGGCTAAAGGTTTATCAATTTTCTTCATCTTTTCAAAGAACAAGCTTCTATTTTCATTGATCTTTTCTCTTGTTTTCTTCCTCTTTATTTCATTTATTTCTGCTCTGCTGTTTATGATTTCTTTCCTTCTACTGACTTTAGGTTTTGTTCGTTCTTCTTTCTCTAGTTGCTTTAGGTGTAAGGTTAGGTTATTTGAGATTCTTCTTGTTCCCTGAGGTAAAATTGTATTGCTATATACTTCCCTCTTAGAACTACTTTTGCTGCATCCAGTAGGTTTTGGATTGTTGTGCTTTCATTTTCATTTGTCTCTAGGTATTTTTTTGATTTCCTCTTTGATTTCTTCAGTGATCCATTGGTTGTTTAGTAGCATATTTTCAAGCCTCCATGTGTTTGTGTTTTTTATAGTTTTTTTCCTTGTAGTTTATTTCTAGTCTCAGCCTGTGATCAGAAAAGATGCTTGATGTGATTTCAGTTTTTTAAAATTTACCGATATTCGCCCTGTATGTGATCAGTCCTAGACAGTGTTCTGTGTGCACTTGAGAGGAATGTGTATTCTGCTGCTTTTGGATGGAATGCTCTATAAATATCATTTAAGTCCATCTGGGCTAATGTGTCATTTAAGACCTGTGTTTCCATATTGATTTTCTGTCTGGCTGATCTATCCATTGAAGAAAGCAGGGTGTTAAATTCCATTATTATTGTGTTACCATTGATTTCTCCCTTTATGGGTGTTAGTAGTTGCCATACATATTGAGGTGCTCCTATGTTGGGTGCACATATATTTACAATTGTTATATCTTCTTCTTGGGTTGATCCCTTGATCATTATGTAGTGTCCTTCTTTGTCTCTTATAACAGTCTTTATTTTAAAGTCTATTTTGTCTGATATGAATACTGCTGCTCCTGCTTTCTTTTGATTTCCATTTGCATGGAATACCTTTCTCCATCCCCTCACTTTCAGTCTGTATGCGTCCCTAGATCTGAAGTGGGTGTCTTTTAGACAGCATATATATGGGTCTTGTTTCTGTATTCACTCAGCCAGTCTATGTCTTTTGGTTGGCACATTTAATCCATTTGCATGTAAGGTAATTATCAATGTGTGTATTCCTATTGCCATTTTCTTAATTGTTTTGGGTTTGTTTTTTGTAGGTATTTTTTCTTCCCTTCTTCTTTTGTTTTCTTGTGGTTTGATGACCATTTTTAGTGTTGTGTTTGGCTTGCTTTTTCCTTTGTGTGTATGTATCTATTGTAGTTTTGGGGTTTGCTCTTCCCATGAGGTTTTGATATAACAACCTATATATATACAATTTTTTTTTTTTTTTTAAGTTGCTAGTCTCTTTCCCATGTAAAGTAGTTCCTTTAGCGTATGTTGCGCAGCCGGTCTGATGGTGCTGAATTCTCTTAACTTTTGCTTGTCTGTAAAGCTTTTGGTTTCTCCATCAAATCTGAATGAGAGCCTTGCTGGGTAGAGTATTCTTGGTTGTAGGTTCTTCCCATTCATCACTTTAAATATATCATGCCATTCCCTTTTGGCTTGCAGAGCTTCTGCTGAGAAATCAGCTGATAACCTTATGGGAGTTCCCTTGTATGTTATTTTTCATTTTTCTCTTGTTGCTTTTAATATTTTTTCTTTGTCTTTAATTTTTGTCAATTTAATTACTATGTGTCTTGGCATGTTCCTCCTTAGGTTTATCCTGCCTGAGACTCTCTGCTTACTGGACTTGATTGACTGTTTCCTTTCCCATTTTAGGGAAGTTTTCAGCTATTATATCTTCAAATAGATTCTCAGGTCCTTTCTCTCTCTCTTCACCTTCTGGGACCCCTATAATGTGAATGTTGGTGTGTTTAATGTTGTCCCAGAGGTCTCTTAGGCTGTTTTTATTTCTTTTCACTCTTTTTTTCTGTTCCATGGCAGTGATTTCCACCATTCTGTTTTCCAGGTCTTTTATCTGTTCTTCTGCCTTAGTTATTCTGCAGTTGATTCCTTCTAGTGTATTTTTCATTTCAGTTATTATATTGTTGATCTCTGTTTGTTTGTTCTTTAGTTCTCCAGGTCTTTGCTAAACACTTCGTGCATCTTTTCAATCTTTGCCTCCATTCTTTTTCTGAGATCCTGGATAATCTTCACTATCATTATTCTGAGTTCTTTTTCTGGAAGTCTTCCTGTCTCTGCTTTATTTAGTCATTTATCTGGGGTTTTATCTTGTTCCTTCATCTGAGGCATAATCCTCTGCCTTTTTATTTTGTGTCTAACTTTCTGTGAATGTGGTTTTTGTTCTGCAGGCTGCAGGATTATAGTTCTTCTTGTTTCTGCTATCTGCCTTCTGATGGATGAGGCTACCTAAGGGGCTTGTTCAAGCTTCCTGATGGAAGGGACTGGTGGTGGGTAGACCTGGGTCTTGCTCTGGTGGGCAGGGCTGTGTTTGATAAAACTTTAATTCACTTATCTGCTGATGAGTAGGGCTGTGTTCCCTCCTGGGTTGTTTGGGCTGAGGTGACCCAGCACTGGAGCCTACAGGCTGTATGTTGGAGCCAATGGTGGCCTCCGGGAGGGCTCACACTAATGGGCACTTCCCAGAACCACCACCGCCAGTGCCCCTGTCCATGTGTTGAGCCACAGCTGCCCCCTGCCTCTGCAGGAGACCCTCCAACACTAGCAGGTAGGTTTGCTTCAGACTCCTGTGGGATCACTGCTCCTTTCCCCTGGGCCCTGGTACACACGATACTCTGTGTATGCCCTCCTGGAGTGGAGTATCTGTCTCCCCCAGTCCTGTGGATGTCCTGCAATCAAATCCCACTGACCTTCAAGCAGCTTTCCTGGGGATTCCCATTCCTGTTGCCACACCCCCAGGCTGGGAAGCCTGACGTGGGGCTCAGAACCTTCACTCTAGTGGGAGAACTTCTGTGGTAAATTGTTCTCCAGTGTGTGGGTCACCACCCAGCAGGTATGGGATTTGATTTTATCATCATTGTGCCCCTCCTACCATCTCACTGCAGCTTCTCCTTTGTCTTTGGTTGTTGGAACCTGGTGGGTTCCAGTGTCTTCCTGTCAATGGCCATTCAGCAGCTATCAATGGCCATTCAGCAGCTAGTTGTGATTTCAGTACTCTCACAAGAGAAGGTGACTATATGCATGCAATCTAGATGGTTTAGCTACATTTTGGAGATCGACTTGGCTTTTTTAAAAGCTATTAAACAATTATCTCTGGTGGAATTGTATTTGCATTATTTATATATTATCTGATGGAGTTATGTTTCTAAGGATGTGAGGATACTTGGAAGTGGCTGCAGCTTTTTTTGTTTCCATGTAGTTAGACCCTGAGTGGGAAAGGAAGAAAAGCTAAGATGGACAGAAAGAAATAAGATGTTAATGATACTGTGTGAGCACCTACATCAAGTTGCATCTGAGGCCAAATCTTCCCCTAGATATTTCAGTCACATAATCCAGATCATTTGGTTGTCCTGCAACTTGCAGCAAAAGTGGTCATGGCTGACATTTTCCCTCCAGGTTATAGACAGTGGATGTATAATAGTCTCAAACAGAAAACAATACAAGTGCTCATCAATAGATAAGTGGATAAACAAATTATAGTCTGTTCATATGATGGAACTGACATACACAATAACATATATGAACATTAAATACTGTGTTACATGAAAGAATCCAGACAGAAAAGAGAAAATTCTGTAAGAATCTGTTTATTTTAAAAAATCAGAAAGTGGTAACTCCCTAAAGTGGGAGGGGATTTGAAAAGGACATGAAGGAATGTTTTGGATTGATGGAAAATTTTATATATTGTCTAGGGTGGTAGTTTTATGGGAATATTCAAAACTCATCAAATTACTTAAGATTTATGCATTTTATTGTATATTAATCATACTTTAATTTCAAATGGTGATATTTTATTCTTCTGTTTGTATCAGTAACATCTATATCTGCTATCCAGTACAGTAGCTATTAGCCATGTGACTATATAATTTGAAATTAAATTAAATTAACAATTCATTTCCTAGTTGCACTAACCATATTTTAAGTGATCAATAAGCACATACAGCTAGTGGCTACAGTACTGGTCAGTGCAGATGTAAAACATCCTTATCATTGCAGAGTGCTCTGTTGGGCAGTATTAATCTAGTAGAATGCCATACAGTCAGTGTTTGAGCAATAACCATTACCTACTGGTGATTGATTCAATTGATTCCACTGATTCTTCTGACTACTCTTTTATTTCTTTCCTCTTTTTTATTGACAAAATTTCCCATTATGTTTACAAGTTTATCTTCCTTCATTTTATTGTTAGCTTAATTCTACTTGACTTACTCTCTTCAGAAAATTTAATCACAAAAGTTACTAGTAGACAGCTAATCATAAAATCCTGCCAGCCTTTCTTAGACTCATTCCACTGGCAACTTTAGCATCATTTAATACTCACTACTCATTTCCTTAGTTATCTGTAATTCACACTGCCTGCATTTTCTTCTCTCTGTTTCTCCTACTTTGTTAAGTCTTCTTCCCTCTCAGCCTTATCCAGACTTTGTTAGAATTCTCCAACACTCAATATTACTCCAAATAACTTTTCTAAACATGAAATACTTTTTTCAATGAAAATATTACCTAGAATCATAACTAAAATAGACCCGCCAGGACTACTCTGGTTGATACAATGATGAGGTACCAAGAGGACCATACTCTACATACCCGCTCCAATCGTGGCTATGACTTTAAACCAGGATAACTCTTCTACTCTCAATCACAATAAGTATAGGCTTGTAGTGACTGCTTACTCTCTTATCCAAATTGGTACTTGAGTTTTAGTTCTACCTGTTCAACTGGACATATTTTCCTACCTGTATTAACCAATACCCTCTGAAACAGGCCGTGTCCTAAAGCAACTTTATAATCTAATCTTTTGCTAAATGGGTCCCCATATGACTTCTCCATTTTTCTCTCCCCTTAATAATTTATTCCTATCTATCTATCTTTCTGTCTATCTATCAGTAATAATCTTAGTTATCCTCTTCTTTGATGTCTTCCTTGAGCACTTTGATTAACATTATACTTTGCAGTCTCTCAACAATAACAGAACTAGTTTTGGAACCATACATGGCCATTGCATCATATCATGTCTTGATGTGCAATTAAATGTTATTGTGTGATTATCTAAAAAAAGAAACAATGTACCTAAATGAGCAACTACCTGAATTATAACACATACCAAAAATGTTAGCTGTCATTATTACACATATATCCTGTCTTGAAACCTAGACAATAAGGCTCTTATTAATGGAAAAAAAATGTATCTAATAAATTTAATGTACACCAACAGTGCCTAACAGTGTTTTATATACATATTATTTATGTGTACAGCACATATTGATTAAAGATGATACTTTGTTCTACACATAACAGTAATCAGTAAACTTCAAAGATTTTAATTACAACATATGCAAATGATTTGAATGCAGCTAGGAACAATAGAGTATAATCCTCTGCTAGATGAAAGAGGAATGTAAAGGAAATCAGCCCTGAATTTCTTAACATCAGTGCCTGTTGTTTATTTGATGTTTAACTCCCATGTAAAGAATATTTAAAAGAAAACATAAGAGCTCATTGTCAAAGCAAACATACGTCCTTGAAACAAAGAGCTAGAACACAGTGATACAAGTTGCAGCTCATTCTACAGAGCCAACTGCTCCAAGCAGCCTTCTCTCTCCTCTTTGGCAGATGGTACTGGTTACGATTGCTCTTGAATGAGAGAGTGGTTTGAAGCAGGCTTGTATTTACAATTATGGCTCTCACATAAGGAGGTTTACTAGGGTTCTGAAGCTAATTAGCTCTGTCCACATCTCAATATTTTTTGTCCCTCTAGTCCATAACCATTTTGGCAATAATGAAGAGAGGACAGCCTAGGAAGAGGGCGGAGAACAACTGAAGATACAGATAAGGCTCTTAGACTGTGTTACTCTTTTTTAAAATATTAGGTTAAAAGAATAATCCTAAAAGCATTGCTATGGTTATAAAGACTCATGGGGCATAAGACAATTCAAGATTCAGGGAGACCTGAATATTTCTACATAAGAAATAGAGAAGTAAAATACTAATTTCTAACCTATGCTTGTCTGTCTTATTCTGACACAGCCACAGTAGAATGGAGGTTTGAGGTGATGTATGTCCATTAATGGCTCCTTAAGCACAGAACAATGGAGTTCAGTTGGGGAAGATTTGACTGATGGTGTATCTGACTGAGGAGTCCTTTTTTTTTTTTTCATTTTTAAGAAAAGAACATGAATATACCAAGATATATTGTTATTATAAAATCCTGAGAGCGTGAGGACAGGGAAAATAAGTGGAGACTGACTTAAGTTTTACAAATGGGAGCAGCATTCCTGAGCAAAGTTAAGCTAGTAAGCCAATCACGATCCATCTCCATACAGAGCAAAATTCAATCAAAAACAAAAGATATTAAAAAGTAAGTTGCTACATGTCATTGATTTTTAATAGTTGCCGTATAAATAAAATCTCCATAATCAAGATGCAGTAGACATTCCTCTGGCAGGCTCACAAAAAGAAAACAGTCTCAAAGAAGCCATTTATATCAATAAAAGTATGGAACTTGTCCTTTCTGAAACTCAGTATTCCTATCTATCTCTTCCTGCCTTTACTAGACTGGGTTGTTAACCTGCATTGCTAACCCTCAAAAAAGAGTGTCTTTATACTTAATTATTAGTGTTTTGATTCTAATTTGCTAGTTAGAAGAGGAAGCTTTAAAACAAATTCATTTTAATGAACACATTCTGTTTTGCAACAGCTTTCCATTTTCTTTATCTTAGAATTTTTTAAACTAAAGTGCTCTTCAGTATATCCAACCAGTAATACCCTCCTTTCTGTTTCCCTCCTGTTCTATTTTGATATCACTGAGGAACATTTTGTTTCTGGATACATGGGTAATTCTTGATACTGTGCCTGAACACTTGGATACAATTCTGTTTCTTAATTTTGCAGTGCATGTCTTTTTACTAAGAATGTAAGAATGTGAGAAAATGAAAGTGGGTGTTTTTCAATCACTTGTTCACTGTTGCTCACTATATTATTTGAATACGAAGAATGCAGGTGACAACTTCCACTAGTCAAGCAAAATTTTGAAATGTGTAAATCAAAGCAACTTTCTTTACAGAAAGAAAATGACAGTAAGTAGGAGAAGGTACATTTTATCCTAACATTTATCAATATGCTAACTTTAAAGGATCTTAGCAATATAGAGAACTGAAAATCTTTTTTATAGAACAAAACTGTATCTCCTCAGTATCACATTACTCTTAGTAATTTTCTTAAGACTCTTAGCCACCAGTCTTTAGCTTAGTCTACAGATACTTTGGTATTGCTACAGTATTTCTTTGTTGTAAAGAACTGTTTCAAATAAGGACAGGGGAAATGTTTGTGAATGTAAGAAGTTACAAAAGGAGTACAAACATTCTGATGAGTTATATATTTGGAAAAACAAATTTCAAAAAAATACAGTTTTGGTCAGGAGAGAATGCCATATTTGGAGCTTTGATAAAATTAGGCAGATTAAGCTTTGGAAATTAACAGAAAGTGTTGTCCACAAAATTACTTCTAAAACTTATAAAACAGTGAACTAAATGTCAGCATGAATTGAAAAGCTTTAACATAAATGATAGATAAAATCTAGACTACTGACATAGTCATCAAAAAAGTAATCTGTAAGACATTCCAATCCAAGAAATTCCTGAAGCTGTATTCTGTTTAACTTGGAATATTGTCATACACCACTAATTTTTTAACTTACTTTTCCTCATATAGGGGATTGGTATTGTTTTAAACTTTAAAGATACCGTGTATTAACATTTGGATTCAGCATTTCACTATTAATTTGGCCTCAGGTTTTTACATGTAATATTTTTAATCTTGTATAATTTTAAATGCTATGTGCAATAGTCAAAGACTCTATAATTATAGATTAGCCAAATACATCAAATCATAATTATATAGTTTAATCCAGTTCCAAAATATGACAATTTCGTGGTAAGTACTTTAAAGCACTAAAGAAGCAAAGACAATGCTTCCTGCTTTCTAAAATGTTAACTTCTATGCATTTTTACATACAAATAAATGAAATAGGAAATTGACTATTGAATTGCAGGATTGATAATTTCATAAGTTATCAACTTGATATAAAATCATACTATATCATTATAATGAGATTTATTGAAAAATAGTAAAGGTTTATGGTTAAATATTTTGGATATTTTAACAAATGTATGTAGGCCATAAAAATTTATTGAAATAAATAATCTATTTAACTAAGACATTAAAAAAGAATTCTCTGAAGTAGTTACAGTACTGAAACTTTTCTTTTCCTATGAGTCATAGACTAGAGGTTTCCTAAGGTTTTTTCCTATCTGGAAACCTTTGCTTCTATGACTCTACCTTACATACATCTACATGCCAGTTGGATATCAAGCTAGAGGAAACATAGGTCAATTTTATGCATACAAAGTCTTCAAGGTGGCCAGGTGGACAAGTTTGGGTCTACCAATGGTTTACTGTCAGAGCCCAAGTATTTCGATCTCACTCTAATTTTTGTTTAAAAAACCTCTAAAACACTAGACTAGTTTTAGGGTAAATATGACACGTTTAATTCAATTCAGAAATGAGGGAAAAAATAAAACCATGTGTTCTGAGAAGATAGTTTATATAGGTTCAGAGAGCATAGGCTCAGGATCTTCCAGGAAAGAGAAATATCCCCCTAAGGAGTAAAGCTACATACTTTCCCATTTAAGAAAGAAGTACCAAACAAACAAACAAAAAAAAGAGGCAAATTACCATTTTCTCTGAGCATACTTTACGTTCTGTATTTACTCCTAGGAATAAGGATGGGGAAACTACAAAGTCATCACCAATAGCACTTGCATATTTAGACATCCCACTTCTACCCCTACATCCCTTAGGACAGTTCTGCACTGTCTTCGTCTTGTGGAGCCTTCTGAAAAGTGGACTTTTGTTTTTTAATCCTTTTGGCTAAGATAGTTGGCAAAACAGAGTTCAAAGCATACTAATAGAATTCAGTCAAGAGATATTTGAGGTTCAGTGTAAGAACTGCATTTCTTAGCTCTAAAATTTTCAGCAAGTTGCTGAACATCATAAAACCTCATTAAAATGACATAAAAAGTTTAATAAGGTACAAAATAACAAAGGAAGGGACCAAGAGTTGAAAACCTTTGCATGAAGCAGTCTCCAAAATCAAGTTTCATAAACGTCCAGAAGAATGGAGTTTATTCTGATGAGATTGAACCCTGGAAACTCTGGACTAAAGAATATCAAGAGGAACTGAGGGCAGGAGTCCAGGATTCAGAGGAGAGAGATGAAGTGCAAGTCTGGTTAATCAACTGTGTTTATTCACCCACTCCGCAAAACCCTGAGAATGCTGGCAGACATGGGTTCAGATCCCATAGGCAAGAGACTGGAGAATTTGTCTCTGGGGAAAATAAGCCTAAAAGAAATAATGTACAATTATTAACAGTATTCCCAGCAAAAGAGCAGCCAATAGTGAAATCAACCAGTTGATGAGACTCACCTTAGACAAAAGTGTCCAATCACTTGTAAGGTGCCTTATTCCTAAATATGAATGGACAGCCGAAGGTCACCATTCACCTGAGCAAAAACTCTAAGATATAAGGTGAAAGAAGAAAAGAGAGAAAGTACAAAGAACAGATAACATTTTTTTAAACATAATATTTCATGGTATTTCAGGGATAAGGGAAATGATTAAATAAAACAAGTCCATAAAAATAGAACATACAGATAATACAAAGCATCTCTTAAAAAGTAGAAACATAATATGAGAATCAAATGAATATGAAAAAGTAAAGCTGGAGAACAATTACTAGAAATAAGAATAAAAATACAAAGAGAAGGAAATTGGAAAGGAAATATTAGAGAATGAGAATGTCAGTTAAGAAGTCCAGCATCCATATAATAAAAATCTCAAAAGAACAGATAAAATGGTTGGAGTGTAAACTATAAAAAATTAATTCAAGGAAATGTCTCAGAATTAAAGGGATTACCCCAAATGTTATGGGCTGAATTATGTCCCCTCAAATTTATATGTTGATATCTTAACCCACTGTACCTCAGAATGTAATTGTGTTTAGAGATAGAGCGTTTCAAGAAGTGATTAAAATGAGGTCATTATCATGGACCCTAATCAAATCTGACTGGTTTCCTTACAAGAGAAATTTGGAGACACAAAAAGACACCAGGAGCCCACTTGCACAAAAGAAAGACCATGTAAGGATACAGCTAAAAGGCAGCCATCTGCAAGTCAAGGAGAGAGACCTCAGAAGAAATTAAACTTGCTGGCACCTTGATCTTGGACCTCTAGCTTCCAGAACCATGGGAAAATAGATTTCTGTTGTTTCAGCTACCGAGTCTGGTATTTTGTTACAACTGCTCTAGCAAACAAATTTACCAGAGGATAAGGAAAAATCCTTACTGAGACACATCATAGTGAGGTTTCAAAACACAAAGTTCAATAAAGAATCAGAAAAGTTTCCAGACAAACAAGTCCTCAAAATAGCAGTCATCCAAACTCTGATATGCTTCACAAAAGCAACCCTGGAAACCAGAAGGCAGCTGAGTAATGCCTTGACAATTGTAAGGGGAATTAATTTCCAAACTAGAATTTTATATTTAGCCATCCTATCAATCAAGAACGGAAGAAAGAATTTTGAGCAATGTAAGGCCTGAAAGTATTTACCTCCCATCCATTTCTTCTCAAGAACATATTGAAAGATACATTCACCAAAGTAGATGAGGTAATCAAGTAAAAAGGCGTGGAACTGAGAACACCAGAGATTTAACCCAGGCGGGAGGTAAAGGGAATCCTGGAGGTGATGATGAAGTGCTCAGAGAAAATCTGGGGCTTATTGTAGTGGGGACAGAAGGCTCCAATAGTGATGCCCTGAAGAAGTGAAACTAAAATGAAAATGAAACCTTTTAAAAAGCATATTCTGAGTATGAGAGTGAATTCATGATAAAAGTACAGAAAACTAAAGAATGAAAATGTAGGCAATCTTTAACTTAAGCAAAAATAAGTATAAGAAATAAACTTTAATATTTATATGCCAAAGGGCTCAGTTGTGAACAATACTTACATAGAGATAATAATGTATACATGGGATAATAACTTTATGTTCTCACTGACTGTACTGGGAGGGCAGGGGAAAGGCAAATGCATGTGAGGTGAAGTACTGGTCTGGTATAAGAAGCTACATACTCATCTTTAGTAGGAAGGTAATAGATAATATCCAAAATTAAAATTACAAACTCAGAATATTATATAAGCATTCTGTTTAGAAATATGAAGGTGATTACTAGGAGAAATATTTAAAACAGCTGTCTCCATGAAGCAAGAATCAGAAGTGAAGAGGGATAGGGCAGGCACTGCTTTTTGTTGCTCTTATAAACTTGTGAAACTTCGTGAATTTTATAACTTTGTGCATTGGATAATTTGAGCAAAAAACTTTTTTTGAAGAAAACGCAGGTGACTCTGAGTCAAGACAAGTGTACTGGTAATCCTGATTTGAGCGAATCCTGTTTTCAGAGCATTTCTGCTTCCTGCCAGGCCAAGCCCCACTCTGGCCCAGTCTTTCTTGACTTCGGCTTCACCAGCAGAATCATTATTAGGTTTCCAAAAGTCTTTTACCCTTGTATCCCCTTCTGACATCCTTGGATCCTTTTTCAGATAAAATGGTTCTTACAAATTCTCCTTGTATTAGAAATTGGACTGGATTCTTTGTTTCCTGTTTCCATGTAGGAACCCAAAACAAGACAGAAATTCACTTATTAGAACTGGTACCCTGAATTAGAACAGGGAACATGTCTCTTTATCACTTTTCTAAACAGGAGTCTTAAAATGCCCCTGGCTAACAGCAAATGGACAGTCTGAAGAACTAGGTCCCTATCTTACTGCTGCTTGTCTGCACTCTAGTTACATAAACTCTCAGCAGTGGTTTGTTGCTGGCATTTGGAATGAGGGCCTGCTCTTGAACTCTATTGCTGGTTGGAGTTCCCCTGCATTCTTCATTCCTTCCTTCCTTCCTTTCATCCAATCATTCATGATTCATGCAACACACAGTGGCAGTTTATCTGTTGTCAGGCCTCACTGATGACGTCCTTCTTTAAAGAGGATTTGAAAAATCTCTGCCTCTTAAGCCCGCCTGGACACAAAGTTGTTAGCTCTTTGCTGATTTGACTGCCTGGACTGAGTCTCCTCCTATCATCACTATTTAGAACTTCTCTCCCATAAACCACTGATTAAAATCATGCTGGATTTAGGATAACCTCCTTAAAATGAGTGTGGTATAAATATGCATGCCTGAAGACAGGAAAGCTTGAAAAATATGTCTTGAAGTTTATTCCAGCTTCAAAAATCTTTGTTAAATGTTATTGGTCTTCTCAGACATAGCTTACTATAAAAATATACTATGCTGAAAAGTAACACGGAAGCAAAGAAATGTCTAAAACCTCTGACAATAACAATCAACAGGATAAATATTTTAGGAAACTGTTTCCAACTGTTATTCTTTGATCACTACTGAGTAACTAACATTCAGGAATAGACAGAAAAGGTTTTTGGCAATTGAGCTCTTGAACAAAGAAAGCTGATGGATTTCTCAGTGGGGAAATCAGAGACACATCGTTGGCTCCTTTTTAGATCTTGTAAGTACATTAATGAGTCTTGTTCTCTGGTTCTTATGAATATAAAACTCTCATTGACTTGCATGCCCTTCAGTTTTCCTAGACTGCGGTTGGAGCTTTGCCTGGGAAGGGACCCAGAACAGTACTCCTGTGCTGTAGGTCCTTAGGGGTAAGTGGCCCTGGAGTGTACACAGGATCATGTCTTTCTTCTTGTCCCTCAAATATGTTATATTTTCATAAATTATAAATATATGTAAAATTATGATATATGTGTTACTTTTCAGTATTTTTTCAACTTTTACTGGGGTATTTCTACTACAGGACAAATGCTTGCTTTCTAGAGGAGTCGTGCCTCTAAACTAGCAAGGAGAACAAAGGCATTTTGACTTGTGAAAGATAGATGTTTCCTTACATGTACTATTAGAGGTTGTAAAAGCTAAAATCAATTTCACTAATTCCTTGATGGCCATGTATCCAAGTCCTGGCCAGTGAAAGAGTTCTGCTGCTTCTTCCTCTTTCTCTGTGCCTGAATATTCTGCACTACATGGAATGACAGCAGCCATATTGAATATGCTAGAACAGGAGGAAAGGATATTTGTTCCTTGATGGCATCATTGAGCAGTTAATGATAGCCTAAATTTTGTCTGGAAATTTATCTTTTAAATAGGTGCTAGAGACTGAATTTTTGTGTCCCCCCCAAAACTTTCATCTGTCAAAACCTAATTCCCAATGTGATGGTTCTTGGACGTGGAGACTTTTGGAAGGTGACTAGGTCTTAATGACAGAGCCCTCATGAGTAGTATCCTTATTAAAAATACAGACTCCAGAGAACTTTCTTGCCCTGTCATATGAGGACATAGTGTAAAGATGGCTGTGAACCAGGAAGCAGATCCTTACCAGACACCAAATCTGCCAGCATCTAGATCTTGGACTTCCCAGCCTCCATAACTGCAAGAAATAAATTTCAGTTTATAAGCCACACTATCTGTGGTATTCTGATATAGCAGCCTGAATGGACTAAAGCAATAGCTGCAGAACATCGTCCATACATAGAAACGTGGACTGGAAATAGAAATTAATAGAAAATCATGGTTTACAAAGGCCAAGCCCTTCATTTGAGTGCTGTATTCTGAAAGTACATGGCAGTCTTTTGGAAAAGTGATGTAATCTTTACAGACCTGTAAGATGAGTTTACCAAACTCTACAATGTACCCTTGACAGTATATATTTGAGGGAAAATTATTTCATACTGGACAAAAGGCTTGTCTTGCTGCCCTATTTACTCTGCTTTCTAACACAATATGTAAATTTAACATTTCAGAAAAATTTTAGGAAGAAGGAATATTTTTATAGAACTATTCCAGAAAAGATAAAGGGTATGTGTGTGTGTGTATTCTCAAAGTTAGCACAAAAATGAGATCATATTAAATACATTAGTGTATATGCCTAGAGTATAACTGCTATATAGACAAATGTCTCTTTCTTTATAGAAATTTAGGTTATGGAGTCTGCTCATCACATAGGCCAGTCAGCAGAGATTCCATAAGCTATTTAAGCAGGTCAGTTGGAGAGGATCAGATTGATCAGGGTTTCCCTGCTCTGCCTGAATTATTTCCTGCTGGGGGATCACCTCTCATTACTAGCTGCTTAAAGAGCAGAGGTTTACAGTAAAAGAAATTGATAATTTAATGAGGGGGGAGTGAGGCACTGGGTGGAAAAATCTCAACTGCTAATACACCTCAAGCAAACTTTTTGCATCTAAAAATGTCATTGTATATATAAAATATTAAGTGACTACTTCTGGGTGTACACAGGCACACATGCACACACACATACAAAGATAACAAGTGAAATAAGAACGACTAGGGAGAGGATTCTGTTCGTCTGGCCTTTTGTAAGTCAAGGCAGGAGCCTGTGAATTAGTATTGACACAGAGAACAAGCACTTGTACTCTTGTGGGTTAAAGTTCCAATGGGCACTAATGAGCATATCTTCTAGCACGTCCTCATTAGACTCCAATTCTTTTCTTCCATTTTCTGAACAGTTTCCATTACAAACTCCATGTTCAAGTAATATTAAAATATTCAAAAATCATTATTTTCAGGAAAAGTCAGCAAACTGCATCGTCTTCAGTGTTTTCAATAATACATTGCACAGTGACCTTCCTTCACAGATAATTCATTTACCAACTAAAATGCCACATTCTGAAACTAGATATGTAATCTTAAGAAATCTGCCACAAAGACATTGCAAACAAGAGGAAGTTTTCCCAAAAACTGGCCCAGTTACTGTCCATGAGATATACTTTCTGAGCCAGTGCAAAAGGAAGCTTGAGTTAAATAAAGACTTTCTCATCCAGCCTCAAAAATAATAAGTCATGACAATTTCAATTATGGATCGTGAAAACAACTAACACATACAGAGCACCATAGAATTGAAAACAGGCTTGCACATACATTTCACCCTATGAAATATCATTATTGTTAATAATTGTTTTGCCAGCTAGCTACAAAACAGGGTTCCTCAGGGTGTTTTATTACTTTTCAAGCTAAAGAAATAATGATTTGTGACAATGAGTCAGATGTCAAGCTGCAGGAGATAACAGGAGATTTTGCGGAATTTTCAGTTTCATTGTTAAAAGGAAATGGAACCCCTTACTCGAGGTCCAGGCAGCTCTTTTAAACCTCTTCATCAGTGTCAGTGAAAGTCACCTTTAAAGGTATATAAACATCAATAAAGCTACAGAACTTTTTTTTACACCCCAACTACTAATATTCTAACTCATCTTAACTAAATTAGGAGCTGGTTAAAATTTTCCCAAGGATTTTTAGACTTGTCAAAGTGGAGGAATTGCCAGCATTTTGACAGTTTAAATCTTAAGAACAATTTTACAGATAAAAAATTAAAAGGCAGTTTTCAAGCCCTCCAGGATTAAATGAATTCTAGATCCACTTTGATGGGTATGAGGTTGGGGGTGGTAGGGGGTGGTTTACCAGGTGGAGAAAATGCAGAACCAAGAAGATAAGTAGAAGAGTGATTGGCCAAAGGAGATCCTTAAAGATTTGCTTTTGAGATTAGATTTCCAACCTCTGCCCTCAGAGCCATTCCAGAAGAGAACTTGAGTATTTACTCCAATTTTTTTCTACTTCAGTGTTTTGCTTCTTGTGTAGGAAAAAAATAAAAATAGAGACAAAAAACAATAATATTAATCCCCAAAACAACAGAATCAACCTACTTTATCTTGTAAAAATGTTCTCATTTTCATTGTTTTGTTCCCACAAAAGCAATCCTTGTCAACTCTCTTTTTATTTGTTGTTTCCCTTGAATTAAAATGAAGTAATCTCTATCTCCTCAGAGGACTATATGGTTAATCAAAAGCAAAGAAGAACACATTGAATTATGGGATTGATATTCTAAATTTTTATGACTACTGACCTGATAGGTAAGAAGTGATTATTTAGACTTTCAGCAAAAGCTTTTTAAGTGTCTACTATGGGTCAAGCATTATTTCTAGACCTTTTAGATTACAACAGTGAATAAGGCAAACAAAAATTCTGTTCCTTGTGGAAATTACATTTTAGGGCCACTTATCATAAGTAACATGCAGAATGTTCTTGTGAAAACTAGGAGTTCCTCTGTAAAACACAAAGGAAAAAATAGTAACTGATTTCCACCATCAAATCTTCAGTAAAAAAATCATTTATTGTAGCTTTTGGCTTTTTTATTATCATTTTTTTCAAATTTAAGTAAGCACTTATTGCATATTTGTAAATTAAACATTATATATCTTTAGCCTCAATGCATTCAGAGAAAGCTATTTAAAAATACATTTATAGGGCTTCCCTGGTGGCACAGTGGTTGGGAGTCCGTCTGCCAGTGCGCGGGACACAGGTTTCTGTCCCGGTCCGGGAGGATCCCGCGTGCTGTGAGTGGCTGGGCCCGTGAGCCGTGGCCGCTGAGCCTGCGCGTCCGGAGCCTGTGCTCCGCAACGGGGGAGGCCACAGCAGTGAGAGGCCCGCATACCACACACACAAAAAATACATTTATAGGGACTTCCCTGATGGCACAGTGGATAAGACTCTGTGCTCCCTATGCAGGGGTCCGGGTTCAATCCCTGGTCAGGGAACTAGATCCCACGTGCATGCCACAACTAAGGGTTCACATGCTGCAACTAAGGAGCCCTGGAGCCGCAACTAAGGCCCAGCATAACCAACATAAATAAATATATTTTTTAAAAAAACATTTATATTCAGCATTCAGTAATTTCAGTAGTAGCATCAATAGTTTCAAATCCTTGAAGACAAAATATATAAATGAATAGGTACCAATTCTTAGAGGCAATATTTTCTCACTAACCTGACAAAATTTTTTCAAAACAAAAAAGGTTGAGAATGAAGTTTCCTTAATGTCTTCTAGATTATATGCATATACACACACCACACACACACATATATACTGTTATATTCTAACAATGACTATAAAAATGATCATTTGATGCTTATAGTTCAAGTACAGTATTTTGAAATACAAATTCTTATATCTATTATTAGAAGTTATCATAGCAGAAGCATGGTGGGTAGAAGCTTTCAAAATCTGCTAGCTGGGGACTATAATAGAAAGATCCAGAGAATTCTCTAGAGTGATCTTAATACCTGTCACATCTGAAAGAATATTTGTTAAAGTAGTGTGTTTAGGGAGGCTAAGTTAAAAATATTCTAGATCAAGAACGTTGGAAATGCAATGAACTAAATGCAAACTTGAGTGTCAAGAGACCATGTTTATATTTGCTCTAGTACTGCCAAGAAATAAATGTCTATCCCAGGGCAGACTGCAGAAAGAACCACCTGGAAATAGCATCATGAATTTCTTAAAAAAATAATGTGCTGATAAATTTTTTAGTTTTGGCATCATGGGAATTTTTTTTAACAAAATATTCACTCTTAAGTAGAGGCAATTAAGATTGACAAGAGAAAACTAATGAAATTATTAGATCTGCATCCTTTTTTTGTTTTTCTGTAGTAATAATTGACTTCGAACCCAGAAGAAATACTCTAGTTTCCAACTCCTATCACTCTTAAAATGACCTCATGATTTCCTACACATTAAATGAAATCTCTGCATTAGCTTCTATAAAGCCAGAAGCCCAGGAGCAATGTGGGGGTGGGGGAGGGTGGAGCTGTCTGAAACCCAGTCTGTTACTGTGATATACATCCTAGCTTGGCTGAGTGTCTGCTCTTTTCAGTTCATACCAAAACAGATGGAGAAAGAAAGGGGGAAAATTATTATATGTATGTCTAGAATTTTAATAGCTAAGAAAACTCAGAATTTTAGCATAATCATTATTATCAAGTGAACATATATAGAGTAAAATAACAGCTTTGCTTAATGCCACATAAACAAAAAATATGTTAACACACTTACCAAAGCCCCAAGTCAAAAACATGGTTACTTGATTTATTTAATGATTTGTAAGTGTCTAGATTTTAAATGAAGATACATTATGATTAGATCCCTATCTTTAGTGAGCTCAAAATCTAGTAGGAGAGAGAAACATATAATCACCGTATTAAAAATGCTATAATATGGGAACCTACTTTAAGGTACTCTACCTAAATAGCAGTTACAGGATTGGGGAAGAGAAAAAAGGATTAGAGTATGAATAGGTGTTCTGTGTTGATAAGGGAGAAATGAGCATTCCAGATGATGGACATAAAATGTACAAGGGCAAAGGAAAAAGAAAGAAAATTTTTTTCAGAAAAATGTCAGTAGTTCAGTGCCGTTTAATCAGAGGTTATGAATTGGGGAATTGTTGGAAAACCATTCTAGGTCCATGCAGTAGAGCCTCTTGTATCTAGAAGAGAAACTCAAACACTTCTACAAGGGATAATATGCTCATTATGGGTCTTAAGCAAGGGTAAACCTGATGTACTTTTTAAAAAAACTCACACAGAGAAATAGGGAAATGGAAAAAAAACATAGTGTTTAACCCATGGGTTCAAAATTAGATTTTGCCATTTTGTTATAGGATCTCTTTAGAGATCCCAGTTTTACCTTCTGGGGATAAAAAATTACTTTATAGGATTAGTGTGAGGATTAAATGAGATGTTTACATAAAGTATCTGGCAGATGGATATATGGGGTAGATAAGGAAAGATATTTAAAATAAAGATATATTTATGGACATTAGTTGGATATAGGTGGTAGTTGAAGTTATAGGAATAGACAGAAAAGGAGGCAAAAAAACATGAGATGGGAAGAGAACTGAGTTTGGAGACCTACTGAGCCCCCAGGTAGAAAGGATGGGTAGGATAAGAGGACTCCATGAGAGAAATAGGGATGGCATAGTCTGCAAAGCAAGAGGGAAACTTGAGAAATATGTATTAGTGGACAGCCAGCCAGTGAAGAATCCTTCTTTCAGGAACTCAGCTTACCAAATTCTGGAAGATGTTTCATACCACCTTTTCTAATTGGATGACTACCAAGATGTATAATTAATGAATTAGTTATCCTTCCAGTGATCTCTCTTGTAACTAAGGGTAGCCTGTTTCAAAGATATTCCTATAGAAGTCTGCATAGTCTAGTGGTAGTGTTTACTTTGACACTTGAAAGACTTTTACGGCTGCCCCCAGGGTGAAAGCTATGTTTTGGGGGGCAGAGAAACTAATTCCTGGCCTCTATAAAAGATGCACAGTTCTAAGTGCACATGTGTGTCCCCTGCAAAGAAAATGCTGTTAGTTACTGTACACTTCTTCCACATGGGACATACAACAGCTGGGATACCCAAGTTGAATGCCCTTCAACATGGCCTCTCAGATGGCTCATAAGCCTTAGTGTTCCCAACTCTGTTTAGGTCTAGACTCTGTTGAGTCTAGTACTTGACTTTGGAAGGACTGTGTCTTAGTCCGTTCATGCTGCTATAACAAAATACCACAGACTTGATAGCTTATGAACAACAGAAGTTTATTTCTCACAGTTCAGGGGTCTGGAAGTCTGAGATCAGGGTGCCAGCATGGTCAAGTGAGGGCTGTCTTCAAGGTTGTAGACTTGTTGTATTCTCACATGGCAGAAGGGGCCAGGGAGCTCCATAGGATCTCTTTCATAAGAGCACTAAGGCTCTGCTATTCCATTCACAAGGGCTGTCCCCTAATGACCTAATAACATCCCACTCCTAATACCACTACATTGAGCATTAAGATTTCATTACATGAATTTGGTGGGGAATAAACATTCAGACCATAGCAAACTGCTTGAGAGCAGTAAGTTTGACTGGTCCTATTTTCTACAGGGTATTGGGTCAGGTGTTCAGTTTTGATGAGAATACAGTAGCAGGCTGTTATGGACTAAGCATTTATGCCCCTGCAAATTCCTATGTTGAAGCTCCAACTCCAATGTGATGGTAATTAGGGTGAGATGAGGTCATGAGTGTGGGGCCCTCAGGATGGAATTAGTGGCCTTTTAAGAAGCGATACCAGAGTATTCTCTCTCCTCTCTGCCATGTGAGGACACAGCAAGAAAGCAGCCATCTGAAACACTAGAATAGAGCTCTCACCAGAAACCGACCATGCAGGCTAGTAACTGTTGTTGTTGTTGTTTTTTTTTTTATCAAAAAAAAGCATATTGATGGGAAATGATATTTATAGTGGGGATAATGAATCCCAAACTTAAGGATAATATCCAGTTTAAGGATGTCTATTTTTTCCAAAGTCTCCAAGTGGAAAAAGCATCTAACATACTTGTACTTCCAAAAGGTCACTGAGTTGCATGGCTCCAATGGTAAAAATTGTGCCACGTCTTGATGGAATTCTTCCTCTGGAGCCTGCTGGTTTGAACTCCACTCAAAAGATGCTGTAGGCATATTAGTCCACACAAAGAACGAAGAAACATGCCTGAGTGGGGCACATACTGTCTCCAATACCCAAGAATCCAACAAAGTAATGGCTTCCTTTTTGATCGAGGGGACCTGAAGGGACAGTAGTCTTTCTTTGACTGACACAGAGATTGAGTGTTGTGAGTCTGCTCATAAAGCCCCAACAAACTTTACTTGGTGGGTAGGTCCCTGAACTTTATTCTGGGTATTTCTGTTTTTAAATTACTCAAATTAAGAACTCAGTCTTAAAATAACAGAATATTCCCAATAACATGCATAGTCATATAAACATTGGGATTTAGTTACAAAAATATCATCATCACAGTTCCAGAAAAAGTAACTATATTTATTTCTGGTTTAAAGTGTGCAATAAAAAGGTAATATAGTATTTCAAAAAAGGGCTGTTCTTCTAATTATCAATACATAAGTTAGCCAGGTTTCAACCTAGCTCTCTCTGGATCCCAGGCTCAGAATCTTTTCCTTATGTGACACAGCCTTACTGTTCAAAAGAAAAAAAAGAGTAAAACAGGACTGCAGGAAGAAAATGGGAAAGATCAAACACCAGGGGCATTTCAGAAAGTAGTTGAGGAAAAGGCAGTGAAAAACAGGTTAGGAAGGCACAAACAAGAGGCAAGAAGGAAAACAGAAGAGGGAGCTTGAGCAAGGAAGGAGCCAGGTGTCATGTGCCTCCAAAGAAATGCATTTTCCAAAATTCTTAATGGTGAAAAGAAAGGTGTTAGGGCTTCCCTGGTGGCTCAGTGGTTGACAGTCCGCCTGCCGATGCAGGGGACACGGGTTCGTGCCCCGGTCCGGGAAGATCCCACATGCCGCGGAGCAGCTGGGCCCGTGAGCCATGGCCGCTGAGCCTGTGCATCCGGAGCCTGTGCTCCGCAACGGGAGAGGCCACAACGATGAGAGGCCCGTGTACCGCAAAAAAAAAAAAAAAAAGAAAGGTGTTAGGTAAAACATATAAAGAACAAATGGAGAGAAATACTTAAAGGGAAAAAGTTAAAGGGCTCATTAAAAATTGAAGCAAAACCTATTAGAGGAGATACAGAGAGAGGGAGAAAGCCAGGGAAAGCAATTAAGCAGGCAACTGAAAGATAAATCAGACTCAAAAGAAGTAAGTTAATGGAAACCAATTTTAAAAAATTAAAATGACTTCTGTATTTCAAACCAACTCAAAACCACATATAACCAACACACACACACACACACAGAAGCACACACCTATACTCTCATTCTACAATTTCAGAAGTTATTGTGAAATGATTTGAAATTTTATTGTGAATTCCAAGTAGTCAGGTGTCTATGTATAATGTTTAAATGAGAGAAGACTCACATTTTCTAACTAGAACTAACTCTTTTGATAGATGTAATAAATCCAGTAATTAAAGGGATATCTATTCTTTTATATTATTAAAGTGGTCATTTTAAGGTCCTAAAGTGATAATCCTACATACCTAAATATAAAGGACTATGTTTCTGCACATTTTAGAAAGGTAAGATATTGGCCAGCTGCATTCTTTTCCTTTGGATCTATGATTGGCTAATTCTTGTGACTTGTCACTGAGGGCCACACTGGCTTTTATTCTCTCCACAAGATACTTCCTGACTTCGTGAAGTTTGCCATATGTTTATGAGCAGAAAACACTTGCATGGGCTGAAATGTTTCTTAAATGAATATAGGACTTATTAAGAGGTCTGTGGACATTGTTTTAAATTATACACAACATTTTTAAAATATTAATTCAGGTTCTTTGCTTTAATGTGCAATGTCATAAGGGCTATGACTGTTCACATGCTGAATATTACAAATGGGGTACACTGTCTTTTCTTGTCCCATTAGACTTTGAATATTTACTATATTCCTGACATTACTATATTCCTATACCTTTCAAAGGCTAACAGTTTTTATCTGTCTGTGTTACTAGTTTACTCTCAAAATTTAGATTTGCCTGTTGAAAAAGTGGAGAATAATTTCTTAGAAATAAAATCCAGAATCTTCCCTTTCTTAAAAATGTGTCTTTCATGCAACATCAAATTGTAAATATTTGAGCAGCTTCCAAGTTTTATATTCTGTGTTAGGTGTGGAGAATATGAAGTTGAGCAAGGGACACATGCTTCATTCACAAAGATTACAGAGTAGTTGGACATAGAATAATTAATAATGCCATATTTTATGAGTACATAAATTAGAGGAAGTATAAGGTTCAATGCAAGTTCATGTCAGGGACATCTATGCTAGACTTGGAAAGTTAAAATTTCCCCAAAAGTTGTGACCTCAAAGTTGAAACAGTCGAATTGGATAGATCTTAGCTAGATAAGGAGCATAATGTGAGGTTGTTTGGATAGGCATATCCCAGGGTGCAAAGAAACTGATAATAATTCATTATGATTGCATCATAGATTGCAAGTGATGAGAGAAGAATCTGGAAAGGCAAGCAAATACCAGATTACAAAGGGTCTAGTAAAGCATGCTTAGGACTTTGAACCATAGAGCAATAGGTGTCTCTCAATTAAACAGGTCTGATTTGATGGGTTTTCAACTTATAGATTCTCACAGGGATGTGGGCTTAAAGGGGACCCATGCTTGGTTTAGAGCTCTGATATTTCCACCTTGAAAGTCTTAATAATTTTTCAACAAGATGCCCTGCATTTTTATTCTGTACTCTTTCCCACAATTATATAGCTCATCCTACAGTTGGGATTATATTTGGCTTCATGTAACGAAAAACCAAGTATGTGAATAAATAAGATAAAGGTTTGTTTCTTTCACGTAAAAAAGATTGAGAGTAAGCAAGCCAGGACTGGTGTGACTATTCCATAAAGAACTCAGCTTGCATTTTTGTAGCCCATCCACAATCCTTACTACATTATATGGCTTCTATCCTCATAGCCTCATAGTCCAAAATGGCTGCTGAAGTTCCAATATCATAGCTATATTCCAGGTACAAAAAGGAAGAATGGCAAAAGTGCACACCTCCTTTCTGAGCCTATACTCTTTAAGGAGCTACCCTGAATACAATTGTGGTTCTGTTTTTAAGGAAGAAGAAGGAAATGAATATTATGTAGTCAATTAAGAAACTGTCATACAGGAAGTCATAGAATGCATTCAGAAAGGGAATGCCAAGATCTGATTTGCATTTTATAAAAATCATCCTGGCAGAAGTGTGGAGGGAGTTGAACTCAGAGACAAAACTGCTAGGCTGATAAAGTAATCTTGCCCTGAGTTGATGGTGGACTGAAAGAAATGTGGCAACAGGGGTAGAAAGAAGTGAAAAGTTCACCAACCAGCTAGGACTGGAATACACAGGATTTGGTTTTTGAAAGTGCAGAGCAAAGAAGAAGAAGAAATTGAGCTGAAGCTCAGGTTCTTTTTGGGTAGTTCTTAGTGCCATTCAATGAAATAGAGAACAAAACAGGTCAGGGGATCAGGTCAATTTTTAAAGATCTGTGGTAAATTTAAGTGACAGTATTTAAGATTTGGTTGTATCTGTAGCCTGGAGCTCAGGGCAGGTTGGGAACTAGAGACAGGTTTAAGGCATCATCATAGAAGCAGTACTGAAATGGGAGCAGTTAGTTGAGTTCCCTCATGGAGGCCTAGCCTAAGAAGAGGAATTGAGAAAACACATAGGGGATACAGCCATAAATTCATTTAAAGTGCTTGATGCAGCTTATGAGAAAAAAAGTTTACATTTTAATTGACCAGAAAGAGAAGACTGTATCATACCTAAAGTTGAAAAAGAAATCAGTCACAGCAAATAAAGATCTTTAGTCCAGTGCCATCATTGCACAGAGGAGAAATCAAGTGCCGTGCAGAGCCCACCTACATGTCATTTCCTCTGTCTGGAAGGCCACTGCTCCAACTCCTGAAAAACTCCTATTCTCCTCATACTTCAAAAACTAATTTCTATGTGACAGATGATGTCAGAGTCACTCGGGCTATTGTGGAGAGCAAGATAGACAAGGTCCTGCCTTTATGGACTTCACAGGAGAAAACCGTTTCTAACAGTCATTATCACTGTGTTGTGACTAAAGTGGAAGTGCATGGGTTTCTCTAATCTCTGTGAAGAGAAAGACATAACGGCCCTTCCCTTCAGTTACCTCTCTGCCGTGTCCCATTATAGCAGTTATAACATTGTGCTATAGACATCTTTATTTGTGTGTTTTCTTGTATTTTGTGTGCGTGCACATCCAGATTGATGCTTCCAGAGCATGAATCATAGTACATTCCTCCTCTGCTCAAAATACCTCACTCATAGTAAAAGCCAAAGTACTTAAAATAACCTACAGCACCTGTCCCTTGTTACCACTCTGACCTCATTTCCTACTTCTCTCTCCTTTGTTTAAACTAATCCATTTACACTGGCCTTTTACATTAAACACGTACCAAAAGCTTGGCCTGATCTACCTTAACCTTTTTTTCTAGCAGTTCCCTCTGCTTAGAACTCTCTTTCTCCAGATATCTGCTTGGTTAATGCCCTCATTTCCTTCAGATCTTTCCAAAGTCTTAACGTTCTCAGTGTGGATTTCCTGACTAGCCTGTTTAATACTGTGCACTTCCCTTTCTCCCCACATTTTAATACCTGTTAACCTACTGTAATTTTTCTAAAGCACTTTTTACCATGTAATAAACTGTGTACTTTACTTATTTATTATTGTTGTTGTTCCTTGCTTATCTACCCCTCTACCCACTAAAATATGAGTCCCATATGGACAGGAATAGTTACCTCTTTTGTCACCCTTGTATCCTAAGCACCTAGAACAGTGGCTGGCACCTAATCATTAGTTGCTCAATAAATACGTATTGAATGATAGGGGGTCGTCCAAATGTACTGAGAGCTCCTTGAGAACAGACAGCATATTTACTTGTCTTTTTATCCAGAGCATCTGCTGCAGTTCCTGGTATCTATAAGCCTCTCAAAACAATACTTGCAGAATAAACGAATGAATGAATGATTATAGCTTTAGCTCACAGCAGTTTTACCATATGTATATAGGTACTTGGAATATATGAACATTTTATTTGACATTTTTTAAAATGTCAGGAGTCAGGATGAAAAAATATCAGGGTTCTAATTTGTATATCATCAAGAGATGGGAAAAAGTTTCTTTAAGGATATGATGTCATTTCTTCAGTGAAGACAGTTTGAATATTGAAAAGGGATATCAACTAAATCTAGAATAGAGTAAAAAGTAAATAAAAGTTTATTGTAGTGCCCATGCTATACACGGCCCAGAATTTATTCATCTTATAACTAGAAGTTTGTACCCTTTGACCAACATCACCTCATTTCTGAGGTGGCACCCCCTAGGCCCTGGCAACCACCATTTTACTATCTATATGTATGAGTTTGGCTTTCTTTCCACATATAAGTGAGATTATACACTATTAGTCTTTCTCCATCTGACTTATCTTACTTAACATAATGCCTTCAAGGTCCATCCATTTTGTTGCAAATGGCAGGATTTCCTTCTATCTCATGGCTGAATAATATTCCATTGTGTATGAGTGTGTGTGTGTGTATGTGTGTGTGTATATCTCCATTCATCTGTAGACAGGCAGTTTAGTTTTTTCCCATATCTTGGCTATTGTGAATAATGCTGCAATGAACATAGGAGTGCAGATGTCTCTTCAAGATCTTGGTTTCATTTCCTTTGGATATACCCAGAAGTGGGATTGCTGGATGATATAGTAGCTGTTTTTAATTTTTGAGGAACCTCCATAATGTTTTCCATTGTGGAAGCACCAATTACATTCCGAACAACAGTGCGCATGTGTTCCCTTTTCTCCACGTCCTCATCAACACTTGTTATTGTCTTTTTGATAATACTCATTCTAACAGGTGTAAGGTGATATCTCATTGTGGTTTTGATTTGCACTTCCCTGATGATTAGTGATTTTGAGCACCTTTTCATGTACCTATTGGCCATTTGCAGGTCTTCTTTGGAAAAATGTCTATTCAGGTCCTTTTCCAACTTTTTAATCAGATTGTTTCTTTTTTTGCTATTGACTACAGTTAACAATACTGTATTATACACAGCTGTCTCCCAGTATCTGTGGAGGACTGTTTCCAGGACCTTTTGTGGATAACAAAACCCGTTGATGCTCAGGTCCCTTACAGTCAGCCCTCAGTATTCATGGGGTCCACATCTGTGGATTCAATCAACAGCAGATAGAAAATATTGTTCGATCTGCAGTTGGCTGAATCCACTGATGGGGAACCCACAGATATGGAGGACCAACTGTACTTGAAACTTGCTTACATATATTATATGTTAATTATATCTCAATAAAGCACATGCAGAAAAAGTCTATTGTATCATACAGTAGAAATATTCTATAAGAATAAAGGATTGAATAAATGTCTCTGGATATACTTTTTTATTTTTAAAAATTTTTATTGGAATATAATTGGTTTATAGTGTTGTATTACTTTCTTCTGTACAGAAGTGAATCAATTATACATATACATATATCCACTCCTTTTTAGATTCTTTTCCCACATAGGTCATTACAGAGTATTGAGTAGAGTTCCCTGTGCTATACAGTAGGTCCTTATTAGTTTATTTTATTATAGTAATGTGTATATATTGATCTCAATCTCCATTTTATTCCTCCCCTTTCTCCCCCCGGTAACCATAAGATTGTTTTCTAATCTATAATTCTATTTCTGATTTGTAAATAAGTTCATTTGTACCTTTTTTTTAGATTCCACATATAAGCGATATCATTACAATGTATATACGTACCACATCTTCTTTATCCATTCTGTCTCTGGATATACAGTGCTGACTGAATACAACAAAAGTTGTAAATGGATCAGCAGAATTGAAAAAAAGTTCTTTGAAAATCATACTGTTGGCAGTTTTAAAATGTCTACTTTTCTCACTACAGAAATAAAACCTGGAAAATTTGGAGCATTTTGAAGGAGAACAAATTCTGATTCATATGGAAAGCATTTCTTTTAATTGTTGGAGGAATAAGCAAGGGAAGGCCCTTAATTTTCTGTTCAAGAGTCTATAAAATAATGGACTACAGTCACTGTATAAAAGAAATTTTTTGAATAAAATTAGTAAGGGCAAGATTTCTAACAAACAGTGACATTTTATTTTCTTTATTAAGTAGTAGAAGGTATAGATGTTTACATTGGGCAAAAATCAAAAACAACAACCATAACAAAAATAGAAGATGAATTAAAGATATTTTTAAAGACAAAGGTTAAAGATATTTTTAAAGACAGAGGTTAACAAAGGTTAAAATAGAAGATGAATTAAAGATATTTTTAAAGACAAAGGTTAAAGGGACTTCCCTGGTGGCACAGCGGTTAAGAATCTGCCTGCCAATGCAGGGGACATGGGTTCAAGCCCTGGTCCAGGGAGATCCCATTTGCCGCGGAGCAACTAAGCCCGTGAGCCACAACTACTGGGCCTGTCTGCTACAGCTACTGAAGCCCACATGCCTAGAGCCTATCCTCTGCAACAAGAGAAGCCACTGCAGTGAGAAGCCTGCACACTGTGACGAAGAGTGGCCCCCGCTCACCGCAACTAGAGAAAGCCCACGAGCAGCAATGAAGACCCGACTAATTTAATTAATTCAATTTTTAAAAAATGATAAAAGTAAAAAATAATAAGGAAGACAGAAAGCCAAACATTTGTAGAAAGCCCAGTAAAATATAGACCTTCCATAATTTATAAAGAATAAAGAGTGGTGGTCAATTTCCAAGGCAAAAAAAAATGAGTAAACTTGAGAAACTATCAAGAATAAGGTATTTATAGAACAATTTCAGGAAAAAGAAAAATAAATGAGGAAGAAGGCCAGGACTTCACCTATTTCCAGGATACCATTCCAGAGAAGTCAAAGCACGTACAGTGAGTAATATTTTCAAGGGACAATTGTTTCTAGATAATATAAGATTCAAGTATTGTATAAATAAAGCTTTCTTCTTTTAGTTCTATTGAAAAGAGAAAAAAACTAGGGAATTGCTTTGGCTATTCAGGGTCTTTTGTGTTTCCATACAAATTGTGAAATTTTTCGTTCTAGTTCTGTGAAAAATGCCAGTGGTAGTTTGATAGGGATTGCATTGAATCTGTAGATTGCTTTGGGTAGTAGAGTCATTTTCACAATGTTGATTCTTCGAATCCAAGAACATGGTATATCTCTCCATCTATTTGTATCATCTTTAATTTCTTTCATCAGTGTCTTATAATTATCTGCATACAGGTCTTTTGTCTCCTTAGGTAGGTTTATTCCTAGATATTTTATTCTTTTCATTGCAATGGTAAATGGGAGTGTTTTTTGATTTCAGTTTCAGATTTTTCATCATTAGTGTATAGGAATGCCAGAGATTTCTGTGTATTAATTTTGTATCCTGCTACCTTACCAAATTCATTGATTAGCTCTAGTAGTTTTCTGGTAGCATCTTTAGGATCCTGTATGTAGAGTATCATGTCATCTGCAAACAACGACAGCTTTACTTCTTCTTTTCCGATTTGGATTCCTTTTATTTCTTTTTCTTCTCTGATTGCTGTGGCTAAAACTTCCAAAACTATGTTGAATAATAGTGGTGAGAGTGGGCAACCTTGTCTTGTTCCTGATCTTAGTGGAAATGGTTTCAGTTTTTCACCATTGAGGACGATGTTGGCTGTGGGTTTGTCATATATGTCGTTTATTATGTTGAGGAAAGTTCCCTCTATGCCTACTTTCTGCAGGGTTTTTATCATAAATGGGTGTTGAATTTTGTCGAAAGCTTTCCCTGCATCTATTGAGATGATCATATGGTTTTTCTCCTTCAGTTTGTTAATATGGTGTATCACGTTGATTGATTTGTGTATACTGAAGAATCCTTGCATTCCTGGGATAAACCCCACTTGATCATAGTCTATGATCCTTTTAACGTGCTGCTGGATTCTGTTTGCTAGTATTTGGTTGAGAATTTTTGCATCTGTGTTCATCAGTGATATTGGCCTGTAGTTTTCTTTCTTCGTGACATCTTTGTCTGGTTGTCGTATCAGGGTGATGGTGGCCTCGTAGAATGAGTTTGGGAGTGATCCTCTCTCTGCTATATTTTGGAAGAGTTTGAGAAGGATAGGTGTTAGCTCTTCTCTAAATGTTTGATAGAATTTGCCTGTGAAGCCATCTGGTCCTGAGCTTTAGTTTGTTGGAAGGGTTTTTTTGGAAGAGGGATCTTTTATTTATTTATTTATTTATTTATTTATTTTAACATCTTTATTGGGGTATAATTGCTTTACAATGGTGTGTTAGTTTCTGCTTTATAACAAAGTGAATCAGTTATACATATACATATGTTCCCATATCTCTTCCCTCTTGCATCTCCCTCCCTCACACCCTCCCTATCCCACCCCTCCAGGCAGTCACAAAGCACCGAGCCGATATCCCTGTGCCATGCAGCTGCTTCCCACTAGCTATCGACCTTACGTTTGTTAGTGTGTATATGTCCATGACTCTCTCTCGCCCTGTCACAGCTTACCCTTCCCCCTCCCCATATCCTCAAGTTCGTTCTTCAGTAGGTCTGTGTCTTTATTCCTGTCTTACCCCTAGGTTCTTCGTGACATTTTTTTTTTCTTCTTAAATTCCATATATATGTGTTAGCATACGGTATTTGTCTTTTTTTTTTCTGACTTACTTCACTCTGTATGACAGACTCTAGGTCTATCCACCTAATTACAAATAGCTCAATTTTGTTTCTTTTTATGGCTGAGTAATATTCCATTGTATATATGTGCCACATCTTCTTTATCCATTCATCCGATAATGGGCACTTAGTTTGTTTCCAGGCTATTGTAAATAGAGCTGTAATGAACATTTTGGTACATGACTCTTTTTGAATTTTGGTTTTCTCAGGGTATATGCCCAATAGTGGGATTGCTGGGTCATATGGTAGTTCTATTTCTAGTTTTTTAAGGAACCTCCATACTGTTCTCCATAGTGGCTGAACCACTTCACATTCCCACCAGCAGTGCAAGAGTGTTCCCTTTTCTCCACACCCTCTCCAGCATTTATTGTTTCTAGATTTTTTGATGATGGCCATTCTGACTGGTGTGAGATGATATCTTATTGTAGTTTTGATTTGCATTTCTCTAATGATTAATGATGTTGAGCATTCTTTCATTTGTTTGTTGGCAATCTGTATATCTTCTTTGGAGAAATGTCTATTTAGGTCGTCTGCCCATTTTTGGATTGGGTTGTTTGTTTTTTTGTTATTGAGCTGCATGGGCTGCTTGTAAATTTGGGAGATTAATCCTTTGTCAGTTGCTTCATTTGCAAATATTTTCTCCCATTCTGAGGGTTGTCTTTTGGTCTTGTTTATGGTTTCCTTTGCTGTGCAAAAGCTTTGAAGTTTCATTAGGTCCCATTTGTTTATTTTCGTTTTTATTTCCGTTACTCTAGGAGGTGGGTCAGAAAGGATCTTGCTGTGATTTATGTCATAGAGTGTTCTGCCTATGTTTTCCTCTAAGAGTTTGATAGTTTCTGGCCTTACATTTAGGTTTTTAATCCATTTTGAGCTTATTTTTGTGTATGGTGTTAGGGAGTGATATAATCTCATACTTTTACATGTATCTGTCCAGTTTTCCAAGCACCGCTTATTGAAGAGGCTGTCCTTTCTCCACTGTACATTCCTGCCACCTTTATCAAAGATAAGGTGTCCATATGTGCGTGGGTTCATCTCTGGGCTTTCTATCCTGTTCCATTGATCTATCTTTCTGTTTTTGTGCCCGTACCATACTGTCTTGATTACTTTAGCTTTGCAGTATAGTCTGAAGTCAGGGAGCCTGATTCCTCCAGCTCCTTTTATTGTTCTCAAGATTGCTTTGGCTATTTGGGGTCTTTTGTGTTTCCATACAAATTGTGAAATTTTTTGTTCTAGTTCTGTGAAAAATGCCAGTGGTAGTTTGATAGGGATTGCATTGAATCTATAGATTGCTTTGGGTAGTAGAGTCATTTTCAGAATGTTGATTCTTCCAATCCAAGAACATGGTATATCTCTCCATCTATTTGTATCATCTTTAATTTCTTTCATCAGTGTCTTATAACTCTCTGCATACAGGCCTTTTGTCTCCTTAGGTAGGTTTATTCCTAGATATTTTATTCTTTTTGTTGCAATGGTAAATGGGAGTGTTTTCTTGATTTCAATTTCAGATTTTTCATCATTAGTGTATAAGAATGCCAGAGATTTCTGTGCATTAATTTTGTATCGTACTACTTTACCAAATTCATTGATTAGCTCTAGTAGTTTTCTGGTAGCATCTTTAGGATTCTCTATGTATAGTATCATGTCATCTGCAAACAGTGACAGCTTTACTTCTTTTTCGATTTGGATTCCTTTTATTTCCTTTTCTTCTCTGATTGCTGTGGCTAAAACTTCAAAACTATGTTGAATAAGAGTGGTGAGGTTGGGCAACCTTATCTTGTTCCTGATGTTAGTGGAAATGCTTTCAGTTTTTCACCATTGAGGACGATGTTGGCTGTGGGCTTGTCATATATGGCCTTTATTATGTTTAGGAAAGTTTCCTCTATGCCTACTTTCTGCAGGGTTTTTATCATAAATGGGTGTTGAATTTTGTCAAAAGCTTTCTCTGCATCTATTGGGATGATCATTTGGTTTTTCTCCTTCAATTTGTTAATATGGTGTATCACATTGATAGATTTGCGTATATTGAAGAATCCTTGCATTCCTGGAATAAACCCCACTTGATCATGGTGTCTGATCCTTTTAATGTGCTGTTGGATTCTGTTTGCTAGTATTTTGTTGAGGATTTTTGCATCTATGTTCATCAGTGATATTGGCCTGTAGTTTTCTTTCTTTGTGACATCCTTGTCTGGTTTTGGTATCAAGGTGATGGTGGCCTCGTAGAAGGAATTTGGGAGTGTTCCTCCCTCTGCTATATTTTGGAAGAGTTTGAGAAAGATAGGTGTTCTCTCTTCTCTAAATGTTTGATAGAATTCACTGGTGAAGCCATCTGGTCCTGGGCTTTTGTTTGTTGGAAGATTTTTTTTTTTTTTTTTTCCTTGGCGGTACGCGGGCCTCTCACTGTTGTGGCCTCTCCTGTTGTGGAACGCAGACCCAGCGGCCATGGCTACGGGCCCAGCCGCTCTGCGGCATGTGGGATCTTCCCGGACCAGGGCACGAACCTGTGTCCCCTTCAGCGGCAGGCGGTCTCTTAACCACTGCGCCACCAGGGAAGCCCAATGTTGGAAGATTTTTAATCACAGTTTCAATTTCAGTGCTTGTGATTGGTTGGTTCATATTTTCTATTTCTTCCTGATTCAGTCTTGGCAAGTTGTGCATTTCTAAGAATTTGTCCATTTCTTCCAGATTGTCCATTTTATTGCCATAGAGTTGCTTGTAGTAATCTCTCATGATCTTTTGTATTTCTGCAGTGTCAGTTGTTACTTCTCCTTTTTCATTTCTAATTCTATTGATTTGAGTCTTCTCCCTTTTTTTCTTGATGAGTCTGGCTAGTGGTTTATCTATTTTGTTTATCTTCTCAAAGAACCAGCTTTTAGTTTTATTGATCTTTGCTATTGTTTCCGTCATTTCCTTTTCATTTATTTCTGATCTGATTTTTATGATTTCTTTCCTTATGCTAGCTTTGGGGTTTTTTTGTTCTTCTTTCTCTAATTGCTTGAGGTGCAAGGTTAGGTTGTTTATTCGAAATGTTTCTTGCTTCTTAAGGTGGGCTTGTATTGCTATAAACTTCCCCCTTAGAACTGCTTTTGCTGCCTCCCATAGGTTTTGGGTCATTGTGTCTCCATTGTCATTTGTTTCTAGGTATTTTTTTATTTCCTCTTTGATTTCTCCAGTGATCACTTCATTATTAAGTAATGTATTGTTTAGCCTCCATGTGTTTGTATATTTTACAGATCTTTTCCTGTAATTGATATCTAGTCTCATGGTGCTGTGGTCAGAAAAGATACTTGATACAATTTCAATTTTCTTAAATTTACCAAGGCTTGATTTGTGACCCAAGATATGATCTATCCTGGAGAATGTTCCATGAGCACTTGAGAAAATTGTATATTCTGTTGTTTTTGGATGGAGTGTCCTATAAATATCAATTAAATCCATCTTGTTTAATGTATCATTTAAAGCTTGTGTTTCCTTATTGATTTTCATTTTGGATGATCTGTCCATGGGTGAAAGTGGGGTGTTAAAGTCCCCTACTTTGAATGTGTTACTGTTGATTTCCCCTTTTATGGCTGTTAGTATTTGCCTTATGTATTGAGGTGCTCCTATGTTGGGTGCATAAATATTTACATTTGTTATATCTTCTTGGATTGATCCCTTTATCATTATGTAGTGTCCTTCTTTGTCTCATCTAATAGTCCTTATTTTAAAGTCTATTTTGTCTGATATGAGAATTGCTACTCTGGCTTTCTTTTGGTTTCCATTTGTATGGAATATCTTTTTCCATCCCCTTACTTTCAGTCTGTATGTGTCTCTAGGTCTGAAGTGGGTCTCTTGTAGACAGCATATATAAGGGTCTTATATTTGTATCCATTCAGCCAGTCTGTATCTTTTGGTGGGAGCATTTAGTCCATTTACATTTAAGGTAATTATCGATATGTATTTTCCTGTTACCATTTTCTTAATTGTTTTGTGTTTATTATTGTAGGTCTTTCCCTTCTCTTGTGTTTCCTGCCTAGAGAAGTTCCTTTAGCATCTGTTGTAGAGCTGGTTTGGTGGTGCTGAATTCTCTTAGATTTGCTTGTCTGTGAAGGTTTTAATTTCTCTGTCAAATCTGAATGAGATCCTTGCTGGGTAGAGTAATCTTGGTTGTAGGTTTTTCCCTTTCATCACTTTAAATATGTCCTGCCATACCCTCTGGCTTGCAGAGTTTTTCTTTTTTTTTAATATTTGATAGTTTGATTCATATGTGGCTTGGTGTGTTTCTCCTTGAATTTATCTTGTATGGGACTCTCTCTGCTTCCTGGATTGCTTGACTATTTCCTTACATATATTAGGGTCATTTCAACTATAATCTCTTCAAATATTTTCTGTCATTTTTTTTCTCTTCATCTTTTGGCACTCCTATAATTCGGATGTTGGTGCATGTAATGTTGTCCCAGAGGTCTCTGAGATTGTCTTCAATGTCCTTTGCATTCTTTTTTCTTTATTCTGCTCTGCGGCAGTTATTTCCACTATTTTATCTTCCATGTCACTTATCCATTCTTCTGCCTCAGTTATTCTGCTATTGATTCCTTCTAGAGAATTTTAAATTTCATTCATGGTGTTGTTCATCATTGTTTGTTTGCTCTTTAGTTCTTCTAGGTCCTTGTTAAACATTTCTTGTAGTTTCTCCATTCTATATCCAAGATTTTGAATCATCTTTACTATCATTACTCTGAATTCTTTTTCAGGTAGATTGCCTATTTCCTCTTCATTTGTTTGGTCTGGTGGGTTTTTATGTTGCTCCCTCATCTGCTGTGTGTTTCTCTATCTTCTCATTTTGCTTAACTTACTGTGTTTGGGGTTTCCTTTTCACAGGCTTTAGGTTCATAGTTCCCGTTGTTTTTGGTGTCTGATCCCAGTGGGTAAGGTTAGTTCTGTGGTTGTGTAGGCCTTCTGGTAGAGGGGCCTGGTGCCTGTGTTCTGGTGGATGAGGCTGGATCTTGTCTTTCTAGTGGGCAGGACTACATCCGGTGGTATGTTTTCTGGTGTCTGTGAACTAACTGTGATTTTAGGCAGCCTCTCTGCTAATGGATGGGGCTTTGTTCCTGTCTTGCTAGTTGTTTGGGATAGGGTGTCCAGCACTCTAGCTTACTCGTCGTTGAGTGGAGCTGGGTCTTAGCATTGAGATGGAGATCTCTGGGAGAGCTTTCACCGTTTGATATTACGTGGTGCAGGGAGGTCTGTGGTGGACCAATGTCCTGAACTCAGCTCTCCCACCTCAGAGGCTCAGGCCTGACACCAAGCAGAGCACCAAGACACTGTCAGCCACACGATTCCTGATGACAGGGGAATGAGGCTTGAAATGAGCACAATTAGAAGAGAATCCTCCAGTGTAATCCAAACAAGTGTGGCCATGCAGAATATTTAATCTATCTGAGTCCAATCTCGCTCTGCTCACCGCACAACAGACTGATGAATAGGAGACGAGATGTTGAGGCAAGGAATATGACTTTATTTAGAAAGCTAGTAGACTGAGAAGACTATAGCAGACTATAGTCTCTGAAGAACTATCTTCTAGTTATCTATTTTAAATATAACAGAGTGTGTATATCAATCCCCAAATCCCAGTCTATCCCTCCCCCCAACCCTTCCCCTCTGGTAAACGTAAACTAAGTCTGTGAGCCTGTTTACATTTTGTAAATAAGTTCATTTGTATCATTTTTTTAGATTCCACATATGTGATATCATATGATATTTGTCTTTCTCTTTCTGACTTATTTCACCTAATATGACAATCTCCAGGTCCATCACAAATGGCATTATTTCATTCTTTTTAATGGCTGAATAATATTCCATTGTATACATGTACCACATCTTCTTTATCCATTCATCTGTCGATGGACATTTAGGCTGCTTCCATAGCTTGGCTATTGTAAAGAGCTCTGCAGTGAACATTGGGGTGCATGTATCCTTTCAAACCATGTTTATCTCTGGATATATGTCCAGGAGGGGGATTGCTGGATCATAGAGGGCTCTACTTTTACTTTTTTAAGGAACCTCCACACTGTTATCCATAGTGGACATACCAATTTACATTACCACCAACAGTGTAGGAGGGTTCCCCTTTCTCCTCACCCACTCAAGCATTTTTTGTCTGCAGACTTTTTTTGATGATGGTTGTTCTGACTTGCATGCAGTGATATCTCATTGCAGTTTTGATTTGCATTTCTCTAATAATTAACAGTGTTGAACATCTCTTCATGTGCCTCTTGGCCATTTGTATGTCTTCTTTAGAGAAATGTCAATTTAGGTCTTATGCCCATTTTTTTATTGGACTTTTTTTTCTTTTTGTTACTGAGCTACATGTGCTGCTTGTAAATTTTGGAGATTAATCTCTTGTCGATGGCTTCATTTGCAAATATATTCTCCCATTCTGTGGATTGTCTTTTCATTTGGTTTATGGTTTCCTTTGCTGTGCAAAAGCTTTTGAGTTTAATTAGGTCCCATTTATTTATTTATTTATTTTATAAATTCATTTTATTTATTAATTTTTGGTTGTGTTGGGTCTACATTGCTGTGCATGGGCCTTTTCTACTTGTGGCGAGCTGGGGCTACTCTTCATAGAGGTGTGCAGGCTTATCATTGTGGTGGCTTCTCTCATTGTGGAGCATGGGCTCTAGGCATGTGGGCTTCAGTAGTTGTGGCTTGTGGTCTTTAGAGCACAGGCTCAGTAGTTGTGGTGCATGGGCTTAGTTGCTCCACAGCATGTGGGATCTTGCTGGACCAGGGCTCAAACCTGTGTCCCCTGCATTGGCAGGTGGATTCTTTTTTTTTTTTTCTATCCTTTTTTTTTTTTTTTTTTTTTTTTTTGCAGTACACAGGCCTCTCACTGTTGTGGCCTCTCCCATTGTGGAGCACAGGCTCTGAATGCGCAGGCTCGGCAGCCATGGCTCCCGGGCCCAGCTGCTCCACAGCATGTGGGATCCTCCCAGACTGGGGCACAAACCCATGTCCCCTGCACCAGCAAGCAGATTCTTAACCACTGCACCACCAGGGAAGCCCGTAGCAGGTGGATTCTTAACCACTGCACCATCAGGGAATCCCTAGTCCCATTTATTTATTTTTGTTTTTATTTCCAGTTGCTTTAGGAGATTAATCGAAAAAGATATTGCTGTGATTTATGTCAAATAGTGTTCTGCCTATGTTTTCCTCTAAGAGTTTTAGAGTGTCTGGCCTTACATTCAGGTCTTTAATCCATTTTGAGTTTATTTTTGTGTATGGTGTAAAAGAGTGTTCTAATTTTCATCATTTTAATGTAGCTGTCCAGTCTTCTGGACATAACATTAATAAGCATTACTTATTAAAGAGAATGTCTTTCCTCCATTGTATAGTCTTGCCTCCTTTGTCATAGATTAGGTGACCATAGTGCATGGGTTTATCTCTGGGCTTTCTATCCTGTTCCATTGATCTATATTTCTGTTTTTGCTCCAGTACCATACTGCCTTGATTACTGTAGCTTTGTAGTATAGTCTGAAGTCAGGGAGCCTGATTTCTCCAGCTCTGTTTTTCTTTCTTAAGATTGCTTTGGCTATTCAGGGTCTTTTCTGTCTCCATACAAATTTTAAGATTTTTTGTTCTAATTCTGTGAAAAATATGATTGTTAATTTTATAGGGATTGCATTGAATCTGTAGAGTGCTTTGAGTAGTATAGTCATTTTGACACTATTGATTCTTCCAATCCAAGAACATGGTATATCCTTCTGTCTGTTTGTGTCATCTTCGATTTCTTTCATCAGCATCTTATAGTTTTCAGAGCACAGGTCTTTTGACTCCTTAGGTAGGTTTAGTCCTAGGTATTGTTTCTTTTTAATATGATGGTAAATGTGATTGTTTCTTTAATTTCTCATTCTGATCATTTTGTATCCTGCAACTTTACTGAATTCATTAATGAGCTCTAGTAGTTTTCTGGTAGCATCTTTAAGATTTTTTATATATACTATCATGTCATCTGCAAACAGTGACAGTTTTACTTCATCTTTTCAAATTTGGATTCCGTTTACTTATTTTTCTTCATTGATTGCCATGGCTAGAACTTCCAAAACTATGTTGAGTAAAAGTGGTGAGAGTGGACATCCTTGTCTTGTTCCTGATCTTAAAGGAGATGCTTTCAGCTTTTCATCCTTGAGTATGATGTTAGCTGTAGGTTTGTAATATGTGGCCTTTATTATATTGAGATATGTTCCCTGTACCCCCACTTTCTGGAGAGGTGTGGTTTTTTTTGTCATAAACGGGTGTTGAATTTTGTCAAAAGCTTTTTCTGCATCTATTGAGATGGTCATATGGTTTTTATTCTTCAATTTGTTGATGTGATGTATCACACTGTTTGATTCGTGGATTGAAAAATCCTTGGATCACTGGGATAAATCCCACTTGATCATGATGTATGATCCTTTTAATGTGTTGTTGGATTCAGTTTGCTAATACTTTGTTGAGGATTTTTGCATCTATGTTCATCAGTAGTATTGGCCTCTAATTTTCTTATTTTGAGGTATCTTTGTCTGGTTTTGATATCAGACTGATGGTGGCCTCCTTGAATCAGTTTGGCAGTGTTCCTTCCTCTGCAGTTTTTTGGAATAGTTTCAGAAGGATAGATATGTGTTAACTCTTCTCTAAATTTTTGATAGAATTCACCTGTGAAGCTATCTGGTCCTAGACTGTTGTTTGCTGGGAGGTTTTTTAATCACAATATCAATTTCAGTACTTGTGACTGGTCTGCTCAAAGTTTATATCTCTTCCTGGTTCATTCTTGGGAGATTATACCTTTCTAGGAATTTGTCCATTTCATCTAGGTTGTTCATTTTATTGGAATATAGTTGCTGGTAATAGTCTGTTATGATCCTTTGTATTTCTGTGGTGTCAGTTGTAATTCATCCTTTTTTTTTTCTTCTAATTTTATTGATTTGAGTTCTCCTTTTTTTTCTTGATGAGTCTGGCTAAAGGTTTATCTATTTTGTTTCTCTTTTCAAAGAACCAGCTTCTAGTTTCATTGATCATTTCTATTGTTCTTTTGTCTCTGTTTCATTTATTTCTGTTCTGATCTTTATGATTTCTTTCCTTGTACTTACTTTTGGTTTTGTTTATTCTTCTTTCTCTTTTTGCTTTAGGTGTAAGGTCTGGATTTTTGTTTGAGATTTTTCTTGTTTCCTGAGGTAAGATTGTATTCCTATAAACTTCTTTCTTAAAAATGCTTTTGCTGCATCCCATAGGTTTTAGATTTTCGTGCTTTCATTTTCATTTGTAGTTTTTGATTTCCTCTTTGATTTCTAAAGTGATCCATTGATTATTAGCATGTTGCTTAGCCTCCATGTGTTTGTGTTTTTTACAGTAGTTGATTTCTAATCTCATAGCGTTATGGTCGGAAAAGATCTCTGATGCGATTTCTGTTTTCTTAAACTTTACCAAGGCTCACTTTGTGGCCCAACATATGATCTATCCTGGAGAATATTCCATGTGCACTTGAAAAGATTGTGTATTCTGCTGGTTTTGGATGGAATGCTCTATAAATATCATTTAAATCCATCTGGTCTAGTGTGTTATTTAAGGCCTGTGTTTCCTTATTGACCTTCTATCTGGATGATTTGTCCATGGATGAAAGTGGGGTGTTAAAGTCCCCCACTATTATTGTGTTACTGTCAGTTTTTCCTTTTATGACTGTTAGTATTTGCCTTACATATTGAGGTGCTCCTATGTTGGGTGCATATATATTTACAATTGTTATATGTTCTTCTTTGATTGAATTATGTAGTGTCCTTCTTTGTCTCTTTTAACAGTCTTTATTTTAAAGTCTATTTTGTCTAATATGAGTATTGCTACTCCAGCTTTCTTTTGATTTCCATTTGCATGGAATAACTTTTTCTATCCCCTCACTTTCAGTTTGTATGTGTCCCTAGATCTGAAGTGGGTTACTTGTTGGCAGCACATATATGGGTCTTCTTTTTGTATCCATTCAACCAGTCTATGTCCCTTAGTTGGAGCATTTAATCCATTTATGTTTAAGGTAATTATCCATATATATGTTCTTATTGCCATTTTGTTAATTGTTTGGATTTATTTTTGTTGGTCTTTTTTCCTTCCCTTCCTCTTTTGTTCTCTTCTCTTGTGATATGATGACTAACTTTAGTGTTGTGTTTGGGTTCCTTTTTCTTTTTGGTGGGTGTATCTAAAGTAGATTTTCAGTTTGCAGTTACCATGAGGTTTTGATATTGCAGTCTATATATAAACAAGACTGTTTTAAGTTGCTGGTCTTCTAATTTCAAATGCATTTCCGGTATTCTATATTTGTACTCTCCTTTTCTCATGATTACTGATTTTGATATCATATTTGTGTGTGGATGATTTCCTACCTTTACTGTATGTTTTCCTTTACTGGTGAGCTTTTCCATTTGTAATTTTCTTGTTTCTAGTCATGGCCTTTTCTTTTCTGCCTCATCAATACACTCTCCCAGAATTTGGGGCTCCTCCTCAGCTTTTTCACTTCTCAACCTCTGTTCCTTTAGATTTCATTTGCCAAAACAGTTCTGACCCTCCCTTCCTTCCTTGTTTCACAAAGTATAACCTTATGTATCATAACAGAGACTGTGCTACATGTTTTACCAGTTTCTATTTCATTTCCATCTTCCTGGTCAAAAAGGAAGACTAGATTTTCCAGTTTGGTGCTTGTGATTGGGTCGAGGCTGTGTGATGGAGTTTTGGCAAATGATGTAGCAGGTTTCCCCTGCTATCTGAAAGTAGAGGTTTCCTGTGAAAACTCTTGTAAGTTGAAATGGCATAAAACTAAGAAACAATTACCTTAGGACACATGTTAATAATGGATGAGATTAAGTGCAGATGCTCACAGACAGTTTAAAGCCATGGCAGCTTGATGCTGAGATGCTGAGTGTAGCTTCTGAGGAGGGAGCTTGGCAGTGCCATTCTCTGCTCTGAGTATGCACTGCCTCTATAATGGCTCACTGCAAAACAAACACTGAATGCTACTTTCACTTTTCACCTTTTCCTTAAAAGTGAAAATCTTTGGATTTCTTCCAGTTAGAAAAAATGGGTACTAATATAGGTCTTTTGTAAAAGCAAAGTGGCATGAAGCAATCTTTGGAAAAGCAGGGGATACCTGTATTTTCAGGACACAGAGTATTTAGAAGCTTGGTTCTAAAACGTCCTATATACATCTTCTCCTCCTGTTCTGTGGTGACACCAGAAAGCAAGTATTTATGAAAGCAACACCATAGAATGGAAGGCACCTTGTGTTACCATATGAGGATAGATTCCAAGGAAATCCACTACAGCCACACTAGATACAAAATGAACAATAAATCTATGTGGTCCTCATCACTGAAATTTCAGTTCATTTGCTACTGCAATATAAACTATCCTAATTGTGACTAATAAAAATGTGAAAATAAATCAAGAGATAAAAAGTGGTTGCAATGGTAATACCCATAAAAAAGAAGAAGCAACCTTTGTTTAGTTGAATTTAAATTATTTTAAATTTTACAAAATTTAAACTTTATAAAATTGATGATTTGTTAAAATAATCAGTGTAAAAAAGTACAAAATTAAACATGTCATTAGTTTCAGGGGAAATAATATTTGAACGAGGTGGAAAGTTACTAAAGTTATCTTCCCTTATATAACTCAGGAAATATCTAACATTCTAAAGAATTTCAGTTTATTTTGAGATACTTTATATGTATAGACTTCACCCTGTACTGCAGTGTTCTGAATGATCTCACTCCCTCATAACCCCACCATCTACATTATTTTCCCTTTGGCTTTCCATGTGTATCTTCTACACCCTGGCACTGCTTATCACCTGAAGCTCATTACAATTACTCTTTAGTGTTTCCTCCATTTAAGAATATTCTTGTATCCAAGTAACTATAACATTTTTCACTTTAAAATGACTTGTTTCTTTTTTAGCTCTTTCGATTCTAAATTGTGCTTCCATCATTATGCTGAAAATCCTCATTCTAGCATCATGTATGACCTACTCCCAGAAAAATATAAAACTTTAAGCAATAACATCACAGTTTCGGCATTGGAATATACCTAGAAGTCATTTAGACCAACCTATCACGCAACGACATCCCACAATACGAAGTCCACCTTCTTCTTGAAATGTTTCCAGGATGGAAACCTTAACACTTTTTAAAGAAACCTATTCTATGATTGACAAGGTGGAATGTTTCTACTCAGTACTTCTACCAGATTATCCAAATTCTGTCTTTGTAAACAAAAGAAAATAACTCTACTCCCTGTTTTACAAAATACAATAAAAATGTTTTCTAAGTAGCTTTTCTTGATATTATTCCTCAAATATTCTTGAAAATATTCTCTGGACATTTCCTCCTACAAAGTAAACAAGCATACATTCAGAAATGCATGGGTTGTTTGATTCCATTAGTCACTCTACATATGAATTAATGTCCTATCCATTATCATTCAAGTTTTTTAATGTCACCTCTAAATGATAGAGCAATGATGATTGTGATATGATAATTATGTAATGATAGATAATTTTCTTGAGCATTTCTAGGTTTTAGTTATTACACTATGGATTTTATGTATATTATCTCACTTTTTCACCAGAATGTTGTGTTACAGACTAAGTTGTGTTCCCCCCAAATTCATAGGTTGAAGTCTTAGCCACCAATGTGACTGTATTTCGATATAGGGCCATTAAAAAGATAATTAAGGTTAAATGACTTAAAAACTCCATCCATGTGGCAACATAGGAAGTACAGGGAGGTAAATATATCAACAAGGTTTGTTATGAAAGTAGGAGAGAAGTACTAAAGTATTACAAACTTGAGAAAAATGAGAAAACATTTTGAGTAACAAGCAATGTAGAATATGTAGGCAAGAGGGGAATAAACAGTGGACAGGGAAGAACTGACAAGCCAGCTTATGACACACAAATTTCTAGTTCTTAATATATATAACACTCCAGTTCACTGGTAAAGTCTCTGGGTTGATCTGTGTTGGTGTAAAACTTTATTAAAGTCCTCTGGTAAACAAGAGCCATCTATCCCATGCCGTTACACTTTAACAACACAAAGAATTAACAGAAACATTGAAACTAAATTTTACCTTTAAATATGATAAGATTCTTAGGCAAGGTTCACATTTCCAGTAATCTTTATAAGTAGAATTACTGTTTAGAAATTTGTTTTCCCTAAAGAAAATTTCCTCAGTTATATAATTAATATTTGAATTTGTTTTTTCATAAGGTACCCCTATATCCATATTAATTTATAATATTTCTTATTTTCATTCATCACTTATGCAATTATTTTTAAAAGATTTGGTGGATAGTATTAAGTTATAGTTTCCATGGCTTCCAAACATTAGTTGTCACCATTCTCCCATAGCTAATGCAGAAGAAAAAAACAACTAATTTGTTTTCAAAATACCAAGAAACTTTAAACTCAGATAGCCTATTTTGTGTTCTAAATGAAGAGGAAAAAATGTTAAACAAAATAGGTCTTTGTTCTTGGATGTCATTTTAAAAGAACTTCATGCAGTTTTACAAAGAACCCACTATGAATAAGCAGCTATTAATGAAGTTACACATGGGCTCGGCTGGAGACACCAAAGTGTTATATGTGCATGGATCCAGCCAACCCAGTTAGAAATTATGTTCGATTTCTTTCAGACATCACAGCTGGATACAAAGTACTAATAAGGAAATCTATTATTTCAAGATGTGCACCAACAATCATAATTTTATTGTTTTACATTCTATCTGTAGTATAGGCAACCACTACAATGTTTGGTGAAGAAACATGAACTATAACAGAAAATGAAGGCACATGGCTAGTACAGTTTAAGAGGAAACATGGCTGGTTCTCATTTTGGATTTTTTTTTTTCTATACACACTCTTTCAAGCTGTGCCACTACCAATTCAGTTCAGATCTATTGACCTGTAAATATAATTACATATTTGATCACTAAATTAACAAAGTAAATTAACTTTTAATGAGTGGTATTATTCATTATACCTTGAAAAATATAAAAATCTTTACTAAAATCCATGTGTCATTCCACACTGACTTCATGTTAAATGGGCATTTTGACCCAGATAATCATATGGTTGCCAAGGAATGCTGAAATTGCTGTATGCTATGAATCATTGTCTAAAATAAAATGAAAAACATATTATATAATTAACTCCATATGGCTTTTCCTTTGACTCATTTGATATAGGCCAAATTCTCACACTTTTCTCAATTAAACATCTTGAAATAAATTCTATTTAACAAACTTTTAAAAGTAACCTTGCAAATTTCATGTAAGAATGTATAGAAATGTGTAGTTAACATTCTGTGAATAATTAAAACTCATCTGTTAGTTGATGGTTTATCTAGAAAATCAAAAATAGAGTTAATAATATTTCAAGTTCCAGAAAAAAAAATGTGTTTATAATTTTTAGCATGTTTAATGAAACACAATGCAAATTGCCACAGAACTTTAATGTTATCTTGTATTTTAAATGTATGTCAGTTAACTTATTTTAAATTATCTGAAAATTAGATAACACTATTATTTTAAATACACCTGAGACTAGAAATGAGATGTATTTGGTTTAATTCTAGTTCTGCCACCAAATAAATAAATCTATTTGTAAAATATTGATATTGCTGATTTGTCAGCTATTATCATTTTAGAATATAATACACTATCTGATAAGAAATCTTTATCATAGTCTATTAATTACTCAAATCATATTTAGACTTTCTAAACAATTTTAGTTAACATATTTTGAGATGGGTTGGGGGATACTGATTGTATGAAGTTCCTTCCAGATATATTATTCTGTTATTATTTGATAAAAATGCTTTTAAGTTATTTCTGACCTGGAGGTTAAATAAGCATAAAATTTTTAATATATAATTTATTCTAGTGACTTCAAAACTTCTTAATCACAGTCTACAAGAATTACATTTTATATCGTGAACCAATATATAAACATGCACTCACATGCACACATATACACACAATCATATATGTAAACTACACAGAAAAAAAATGTCATGCCTGAAGTGTCCTCATATTCCTTCTAATTCTTTTCCTTTTTTTCAGCTTATTTAGATTTAATTGTTGTACAGCAGGGTATAAGTTTTAAGATGTACAGTATAATGGCTTATGTTTTCTTCTAATAGTTTTATGATTCCAGGATTTATATTTAAGTTTTTAATTCATTTCAAGTTAGTTTTTATGAGTGGTATAAGGGTCTAGTTTCATTCTTTGAGATGTGAATGTGAAATTTTCTCAGCACCATTTATTGAAGAGACTGTCTTTCCTATAATGAGTATTCTTGGCTCTCTTGTCAAATATTCATTGACCATATATGCATGGTTTTATTTCTGGGCTCTTGATTCAGTTCCATTGGTCTGTGTGTCTGATTTTTGCCAGAACCATACAGTTTTGATTACTATAGCATTATACTATAGCTTGATATCAGGAAGTGTGATGCTTCCTGCTTTGTTCTTCTTTCTCAGGATTGCTTTGGCTAGTCCTGATCTTTTGTGTGCCCATATAAATTTTAGGATTGTTTTTCCTACTTCTGTAAAAAATGCTATCAGAATCTCAATAGGGGTTGCTTTGAATACATAAATGGCTTTAGATAGTATTGAGATTTTAACAATACTCTTCCAATCCATGAATAGTTTTCCATTTATTTGTGTCTCTTTGATTTCTTTCATCACTGTTTTGTGGTTTTTACTGTAAAGATCTTTCACCTCCTTGGTTAAATTTATTCCTAAGTATTTTATAGTTTTTGATGCTATTGTTAATGGGGATTATTTTCTTTATTTATTTTTCAGATAATTTATTGTTAGTGTACAGAAAAGCTACTTTTCTTTTTTTAGGTTTAAAACCATATCCAAATTTATTTATTTATTTTATTTATTTTTCTCACACACACACACACACACACACACACACTGTATTTTATTTTTACAAGAGATAAACTGACACCAAGCATTGTAAATGGATGACCACAAAAAAAGCAACAATGATTGCAATTACCAAACACGAAACACACTCATACTATGTCATAATATTGACATTCAGTCCAGTAATCCTCCACTGTAACAGCTCCTTTACTTTGCAGTGAAAATTGATTTGTATATTTTTTGCCTCTGAGTCCTTGTGGAATTTTTTTTTCTTTTTTTTTGTGGTACGTGGGCCTCTCACTGTTGTGGCCTCTCTAGTTGCGGAGCACAGGCTCCAGACGCGCAGGCTCGGTGGCCATAGCTCACGGGCCCAGCTGCTCCACGGCATGTGGGATCTTCATGGACCGGGGCACAAACCCGTGTCCCCTGCATCGACAGGCGGACTCTCAACTTTCCCCTCAAGACTGCTTTGGCTCTTCGGGCTCTTTTGTGTCTCCATACAAATTTTAAGATTTTTTTTCTTCTAGTTCTGTAGAAAATGCCACTGGTAATTTGATAGGGATTGCATTGAATCTGTAGATTGCTTTGGGTAGTATAGTCATTTTCACAATATTGATTCTTCCAATCCAAGAACATGGTAAATCTCTCCATCTGTTGGTATCATCTTTAATTTTTTTCATCAGTGTCTTACAGTTTTCTGCATACAGCTCTTTTGTCTCCCTAGGTAGGTTTATTCCTAGGTAGTTTATTCTTTTTGTTGCAATGGTAAATGGGACTGTTTCCATAATTTCTCTTTCAGATTTTTCATCATTAGTGTATAGGAATGCAAGAGATTTCTGTGCATTAATTTTGTATCGTGCCATTTTACCAAATTCATTGATTAGCTCTAATAGTTTTCTGGTGACATCTTTAGGATTCTTTATGTATAGTATCATGTCATCTGCAAACAGTGACAGTTTTACTTCTTCTTTTCAAATTTGTTTTCCTTTTATATCTTTTTCTTCTCTGATTGCCATGGCTACAACTTCCAAAACTATGTTGAATACTAGTGGTGAGAGTGGACATCCTCATCTTGTTCCTGATCTTAGAGGAAACGTTTTCAGTTTTTCACCATTGAGAATGATGTTTGCTGTGGGTTTGACATATACGGCCTTTATTAGGTTAGGGTAGGTTCCCTTTGTGCCTACTTTCTGGAGACTTTTTATCAGAAATTGGTGTTGAATTTTGTCAAAAGCTTTTTCTGCATCTGTTGAGATGATCATATGGTTTTTATTCTTAAGTTTGTTAATATGGTGCATCACATTGATTGATTTGCCTTTATTGAAGAATCCTTGCATCCCTGGGATAAATCCCAGTTGATTGTGGTGTATGATCCTTTTAATGTGTTGTTGGATTCTATTTGCTAGTATTTTGTTGAGGATTTTTGCATCTATATTCCTCAGTGATAGTGTTCTGTAATTTTCTTTTTCTGTAGTATGTTTGTCTGGTTTTGGTATCAGGGTAATGGTCGCCTCCTAGAATGAGTTTGAGAGTGGTCCTTCCTCTGCAATTTTTTGGAAGAGTTTGAGAAGGATGGATGTTAGCTCTTCTCTAAATGTTTGATAGAATTCACCTGTGAAGCCACCTGGTCCTGGACCTTAGTTTGTTGGAAGATTTTTAATCACAGTTTCAATTTCAGTGCTTGTGATTGGTCTGTTCATATTGTCTGTTTCTTCCTGTTTCAGTCTTGGAAGGTTATACCTTTGTAAGAATTTGTCCATTTCTTCCAGGTTGTCCATTTTAATGGCATAGAGTTGCTTGTAGTAGTCTCTTTGGATGCTTTGTATTTCTCTGGTGTCTGTTGTAACGTTTCCGTTTTCATTTCTAATTTTATTGACTTGAGTCCTCTTCCTCTTTTTTTTGATGAGTCTGGCTAATGGTTTATCAAGTTTGTTTATCTTCTCAAAGAACCAGCTCTTAGTTTTATTGATCTTTGCTATTGTTTTCTTTGTTTCTATTTCATTTATTTCTGTTCTGATCTTTCTTTCTTTCTTTCTTTCTGCTAACTTTGGGTTTTGTTTGTTCTTCTTTCTCTAGTTCCTTTAGGTGTAAGGTTAGATCGTTTACTTGAGATTTTTCTTATTTCTTGAGCTAGGCTTGTATAGCTATAAACTTCCCTGTTAGAACTGCTTTTGCTGCATCCCATAGGTTATGGATCGTCGTGTTTTCATTGTCTTTTGTCTCTAGGTGTTTTTTGATTTCGTCTTTGATTTCTTCAGTGATCTCTTGGTTATTTAGTAATGTATTGTTTAGCCTCCATGTGTTTGTGTTTCTTATGTTGTTTTTTCCCTGTAATTCATTTCTAGTCTCAGAGCGTTTTCATCAGAAAAAATGGTTGATATGATTTCAATTTTCTTAAATTTACTGAGGCTTGATTTGTGACCCAAGATGTGACCCATCCTGGAGAATGTTCCATGCGCACTTGAGAAGAAAGTATAATCTGTTTTTGGATGGAGTGTCCTATAAATATCAGTTAAATCTGTCTGGTCTATTGTGTCATTTAAAGCTTCTGTTTCCTTATTTAGTTTCATTTTGGATGATCTGTCCATTGGTGTAAGTGAGGTGTTAAATTCCCCCACTATTATTGTGTTACTGTCGGTTTCCTCTTTTATTGCTGTTAGCATTTGCCTTATGTATTGAGGTGCTCCTATGTTGGGTGCATATATATTTATAATTGTTATATCTTCTTCTTGGATTGATCCCTTGATCATTATGTAGTGTCCTTCCTTGTCTCTTGTAACATTCTTTATTTTAAAGCCTATTTTCTCTGATATGAGTATTGCTACTCCAGCTTTCTTTTGATTTCCATTTGCATGGAATATCTTTTCCCATCCCCTCACTATCAGTCTGTATGTGTCCCTAGGTCTGACATGGGTCTCTTGTAGACAGCATATATATGGGTCTTGTTTTAGTATCCATTCAGCAAACCTGTGTCTTTTGTTTGGAGCATTTAATCCATTCACGTTTAAGGTAATCATCGATATGTATGTTCCTATGACTGTTTTTTTAATTGCTTTGGGTTTGTTTTTGTAGGCCCTTTTCTTCTCTTCTGTTTCCCACTTAGAGAAGTTCCTTTAGCATTTGTTGTAGAGCTTGTTTGGTGGTGCTGAATTCTCTTAGCTTTTGCTTTTCTGTAAAGCTTTTGATTTCTCCATGGAATCTGAATGAGATCCTTGCTGGGTAGCATAATCTTGGTTGTAGGTTCTTCACTTTCATCATTTTAAGTATATCATGCCACTTCCTTCAGACTTGTAGAGTTTCTGTTAACCTTATGAGAGTTCCCTTGTTTGTTATTTGTTTTTTTTCCCTTGCTGCTTTCAATAATTTTTCTTTGTCTTTAATTTGTAACAGTTTGATTACTATGTGTCTTGGTGTGTTTCTCCTTGGGTTTATCCTGTATGAGACTTGCCACTTCCTGGCCTTGGGTGGCTATTTCCTTGTCCATGTTAGGGAAGTTTTCGACTATAGTCTCTTCAAATATTTTCTCTGGTCCTTTCTCTCTCTCTTCTCCTTCTGGGACCCCTATAATGTGAATGTTGTTGTGTTTAATGTTATCCCAGAGATCTCTTAGGCTGTCCTCATTTCTTCATTCTTTTTTCTTTAGTCTCTTCCACAGCAGTGAGTTCCACCATTCTATCTTCCAAGTCACTTACCCTTTTTTCTGCCTCAGTTTTTCTGCTATTGATTCCTTCTAGCGTAGTTTTCATTTCAGTTATTGTATTATTCATCTCTGTTTATTTGGTCTTTAATTCTTTTAGGTCTTTGTCAAACATTTCTTGCATCTTCTCTATCTTTGCCTCCATTCTTTTTCTGAGGTCCTGGATCATCTTCACTATCATTATTCTGAATTCTTTTTCTTGAAGTTTGCCTATCTCCACTTCATTTAGTTGTTTTTCTGGGGCTTTATCTTGTTCCTTCATCTGGTATATAGCCCTCTGCCTTTTCATCTTGTCTATCTTTCTGTGAATGTGGTTTTTGTTCCACAGGCTGCAGAATTGGCGTTCTTGCTTCTGCTGTCTGCCCTTGGTTGGATGAGGCTATCTGAGAGGATTGTGCAAGTCTCCTGATGGGAGGGACTGGTGGTCTGTAGAACTGGCAGTTGCTCTGGTGGGCCAAGCTCAGTAAAACTTTAATCTGCTTGACTGCTGATGGGTGGGGCTGGGTTCCCTCCCTGTTCGTTGTTTTGGCCTGAGGCAACCTTACACTGGAGCCTAACAGCGCTCTTTTGTGGGGCTAATGGTGGACTCTGGGAGGGCTCACACCAAGGACTACTTCCCAGAACTTCTGTTACCAGTGTCCTCATCCTCATGGTGAGCCACAGCTGCCCCCCGCCTCTGCAGGAGACCCTCCAACACTAGCAGGTCAATCTGGTTCAGTCTCCCCTGAGGTCACTGCTCCTTCCCCTGGGTCCTGATGTGCCCACTACTTTGTGTGTGCCCTCCAAGCGTGGAGTCTCTGTTTCCCCCAGTCCTGTCAGAGTCCTGCAATCAAATCCTGCTAGCTTTCAAAGTCTGATTCTCTAGGAATTCCTCCTCCCCTTGCCTTACCCCCAGGTTGGGAAGCCTGATGTGGGGCTCAGAACCAGTTGGTTGACTTCTGTGGTATAAGTGTTCTCCAGTTTGTGAATCACCCACCCAGCAGTTATGGGATTTAATTTTATTGTGATTGCACCCCTCCTACCATCTCATTGTGGCTTCTCCTTTGTCTTTGGATGTGGCGTATTTTTTTGGTGAGTTCCAGCATCTTCCTGTCGATGATTGTCCAGCAGCTAGTTGTGATTTTGGTGTTCTCACAAGAGGGAGTGAGAGCACGTCCTTCTACTCTGCCATCTTGATTCCTCCTCCCATATCCAAATTTTAAAAAAGCTACTGGTTTTTGTAAGTTATTTTATATCCTGTAACTTTACTGAGTTTAATTATATTTAGCAGTTTTATGGAGTCTTTAGGATTTTCGATATATAAAATCACATCATCTGCAAATAGAGACCATTTTACTTCTTCTTTTCTAATTTTGATGCCTTTTTTTTTCTTAGTAATTGCTTTGGCTAGGACTTCTGTACTATGTTGAATTGGAGTGGTAAAAGTGGGGACCCTTGTCTTGTTCCTGATCTTAGAGGAAAAGCTTTCAATCTTTCACTATGATGTTAGCTGTGCATTTGTCATATATGGCCTTTATTACATTGTGGTACATTCCTTCCATATCTAAATTGTTAAGAGTTTTTATCATTAACATAATTCTTTTACTTTAAACATTTTCTGGATCGTCATTGTCTTGTTTTCTATATCATAGGCCAGCAGATACCTTTCAGGTTTATGTTTTTCAATCTAACTAACTTTAATTTTTCCTTATTACCTTACCTCCATTCATATGCAATATCTCCAATTGAGTCATCATAACTGACCTATAAGGAAACTAAGAAACTTCTATTTTCCTGTCCAGAACATAATGAGCTTAGAAATCATCACCCCATCTTAACAACAAGTAAAAATCTGAAAATAGAAACCTTAAGAAGTCAATACTTCTTAGATCCATCTGAGAAGTTAGGTCACAGGGTAAACCACTGGCCCCCAAATTAGAGAGAAAGATAGGTGAATACAGAGAATCACAACCTACCAGCAAAGAAACCCACAAGCATAAGCATCTGGGATAACCAGTGCCAAGGTAGGAAAATCTAAACTGTAACTGACAAATTGCTGGAGACTCAATGTGGACAATTCCAAAAGTTAAAAACTTCAGTGGCGGGGGGACTTCCCTGGTGGCTCAGTGGTTAAGAATCTGCCTGCCAATGCAGGGGACACGAGTACGAGCCCTGGTCCAGGAAGATCCCACCTGCCACAGAGCCACTGAGCCCATGTGCCACAACTACTGAGCCTGCACTCTAGAGCCCAGAAGCTACAACTACTGAGCCTGCACGCCACAACTACTGAAGCCCACGCACCTAGAGCCCATGCTCTGCAACAAGAGAAGTCACCGCAACGAGAAGCTCATGCACCGCAATGAAGAGTAACCCCTGCTCGACACAACTAGAGCAAGTCCGCGCTCAGCAGTGAAGACCCAACACAGCCAATGAATGAATGAATGAATTTATTTTAAAAAAAACTTCAGGGGGAATGAGTTCTTGGGGGGTCTCCAAACTTTTGTGAGATTTACTTCTAGGATTTCTACCAGGTTGTCTTGGTGAAGATTGGAGAAAAATTCCCTTGTGAATCCAGCAGTAGGTGAGGAAAAGTAACCATTTTGAAATGCACCCGGACATGCTGTTCTTCTAACAAGACCTGCCTTGAGGAGGAACTATTTTGCCAGAACCTCACATATTGCACTTTAATCAAAGCCTAACTGAACATGGAGGAAAAGAAAAACCCAATTCCAGTCTCCTCTAGCAATCCTGTCCCACCTAATGATGAGGGTGGAAGTGGAAGGAGCAAGTGAGGGAGCAAACAGAGAGCCCTTGTGAAGTTCACAGCCCAGTGGCAGAGGCTCACTAAAAGACTAAGATTTAACCATAGCAATACATAGTGCTTCCCTTCGCCCCATACCTGAACACCGTATTACTAAAGGGCTATTCACTGAGTTCCTTTACTGAGTACATCATTTCTGGCTTTTAACAAAAAATTACAAAGCATACTAAAAGGCAAAAATCAAAGTTTAAGGAGACAGTGTAAACATTAGAACCAAATTCAGATATGGCAGGTATTGTAAAATTATCAGACTAAGAATTTAAAACAACTATCATTATGGGCTGAGGGCTCTAATGGAAAAAGTAGCCAGCATGCAAGAACAAATGGGTAACATAAGCAGACAGATGGAAATGCTAAGAATCAAATAGGAATGCTAGAGATTAAAAAGAAAAGAATATCACAAGGTTTTATCTAATATGGTAGTCTTAGAAATCATTAAAACAATGCTTTTGTAAACTAAGATAAAACTGTATTTCAAGAACTTGATAAACTACATTTGAAAACAAAGAACCACAAATATTAATTATTAATTAAATATATTTCAATGTGTCAAATTATCAGATGCTGAGAAATATTACCAAAACATGCTTGAAAATGAAGGAAACAGCAAAAATTTATAAAATATAGTTGAAATAGCTAATGCAATAGCAAATATTGAATAGTTTCAAAGTAATTGTAAAGTGTGTCATAATTATTCACCTATATATCCTTTCAAGATTATCGGTCATATTTCCAAAATTAATAGTAATGTGTCAGACTATATCAATTTTTCATATTCCTAATTTACAACTTAAGGAAAGATATATTTTTGTAGATAAAATAAGAGAAGGAACAGAAGCATGAGGAAAGTGTGATTCAGTGCAAAAGACATGAAAATGTTTGATCACATTTGTTTCAGTAAAAGATTTTACTTCATAGAACAAAATGCAAAGCATGAAATAAACTCATCTTTAAAACAATAGTGATGAAGTTTTTGCCCAATGTCATTATAAGGATTCCTGGTTTAATCTAATTTAATCTTCACCATCACTATATGAGTGTTGGTTAATGGAGTGCCTACTCCAATTCTTTTGATTTTACAAATGAGTAAACAGAGTTTAGAGAGTTGATATCCTCTCTAAGTTCATAGATTAAGTAAGTGGAAGAGCTGGATACAAACTGAAGTCATCTGACTCCAGAGCCTGTACTACTAATAGGCTCTATTTATTAGTGCCTGAAATTACTGCAGTATACCTATATGATGGCTGAACTCCCTCAGCTTGTTAGTCTTCTCTGAAACTGTACAATTTAAGGAGGTTTTAGGCACTTCTCAGGCACCTAAGCTGTGGATTATCTGGCCATTGTTGGACTAGTGTTATTCCCTAACTGTTCTATTTACCCTGTCATTCCTCTGATCCATCATCTACAATACCACAGGAATAACTTAACTGATTGTGTTACCCTTGCCTATAAATCTTCAGTGATTCCAATTGATCTTTAGATAAACAATACAGAATCAACTTGTTCTAATGAAAATAATCATATGCTTTGCAAGATTACACTGCTACAGCTATTGCAGCTATATCCAGTCTTCGTGGAAATAATTGATTATTTCATAAACTTAAATTGGAGGAAGTCCATTTGAGTGGAATACAGATTGATACATGATTCTTCACTACAGAAACTTCCACATCAATTTTCATTTGCAAGTCACATTTCTTCTTTGTGTTCCCAATATATAACTCATGGATGGATGATGAATAAAGTGGTGAATGAATGAAAATGTGGCATATTTTAAATTAAAAAAATTATATTAGTCACTATTCATATTATATGTGATATACCCACATGCATATTTATATCTTAATACTATGAGATGAAAACATAATCATTAACCAGTCTCTTCAAAAAGTATAACACTGTAGAGAGTCTTCTTAAAATATTACCATGGAAGGAGAAACAATTTAATTACAAAATAGCAATTACTTTTTATTGAAAAAATATAGATTGAAATTTAAATATATATAGAAGTTTCCCTTTGGAGAGATTTTCTTATGGAAACACAAATCTTTCTGAATATTGGTTTGTTTAATGTTTAAAAATTTAGAATATTAGTTAAAAAGATGAAATGTAAGGGGGGAAAACTTTAAAATCTTAGAGTAAAAGATGTTGAACTTGAATCTCAAAGGAACGGTAGATGAGAAATCTTCAGTCACACTCAAGTGAGTGTTGCTTTAGTTACCAAAGCAGAGAACTGAAGCCAAAGAAGTAAGAATGAGGAACAATGTTAAAAGAGCAGAGAGATCTTGGACAACAGAAGCCAAAATGCTCCAGTCGTATGTACTCTGTCTGGCAGAAAGTCAAACTCCACTTGTGTCAGAGAGCCATAAGAAGAGGGTGAGAGAAAAGTTAGACATTGGATTCATTCATTCATAAATACATTTGAAAATAATTCTTTTAAAACATACAGGCCCCAGCTGAAGACTGTGCCTATCAAAGGACAGTGGTACAGTGTGTGTGTGTGTACTGTAGGACAGAGAAAAACAAGAACAGTGGTCTCAGTAATGAACTATATACTCCGTCATCTTCCTGAAATAACAGAATATGTTGATACTTATGGAGAAAAACAGTGTTGAAGTGAACATTTACTTGTCATCATTTCCAGCTGACATACTGATTTGTCGTACGTTGAAATGATGACAAACTAGGAATATATTAATGCAAAATAATATGCCATATAATAATCACCAAGATATTAGGTTTACTCAAATTCTCCTGAAGCAATGTTTTCTACAGCATTTAAAAAAATTGTTCTTGCTCAAGTTAATAAAATTTTGTTTAATACAATCCCACCTACTCTTTCATCATTCCTTAAATATGAACATCTCATCGTCTACATTCTGATTTAGATATCAGCTTGATTCCCCTATAGTAACTGTGGCCAAAAAAAAAAAATCAGTTGCCTATTCAACATCTATTTCCCCTTTTCCTTCCTTATAGATGCTGATTTAGTTGGGGTGGGAAAAAATAGGCCCTGTTCCAGGCACTTAATTAATTGGTTTAAGCCAACTGTATTAATTTCATCCCTCCTTGAAATTCTAGGAGTAATCAAGTGGAAAATATTTGGACAATGAGCATAAAGGACTTAGGAAAATTTTTAAATCTCTAACATAAATGGAGAAAAGAAAGGCAAGCATTTTCCTCCATCCACTTTTGTCAGGATGCAGTGCTCGGAGTGCTACCAAGAACGGTGAAAATGTAGAAGACATTAGCCTCCTGTTGATATGTTGAGTTTCTGAACTAATCCTCTAAAATGCTTGTCTCACACATCACTAATAAGTGAAGTCTACATCATATGAGTTACTTTCTGGGTAGTCTCTTACTTGAAGCTGGAAGCATGATAATTGATATTACTTCAATATTCTTTAAAAACCAGATAAATGGAAAGAGAAAACTTTTTATCAACATTAAATCTTTTATAGATACATTATTTGAGATTTATAATTGTTCATACAATATATCATTACCATACAGGCTAAAAATATTACATTTCACTCTATTGCCCTATTATGCTATATTTTTACGCCATGGAAACAAATTTTATTCTGTTGTGTTGTAAGCATCATGAGATCAGAGAGTGGATGCTGTACTGCACTGACCAGATAATCCCTTACAGATTGAGACATTCATTCGCTCAGCCGCTGGGAAAGCTGCAGGCTATCAGTTCACAGCTAAGAATTTCCTTGGCCAGGAGAGCTGCCTCTTCCAAGAATATGCCGTCTTGAGGGCAGAACATCACTGAAGAATGATCCCAACTTCAGTGCTCCCCGTGGGATTGGCTGAATTCTCTGTTGTCTTTGTATCGAAGTTCAAATTTTGTCTTATTTCAATCTGTCTCCCTCTCTCTCTCACAGGTGTTTCTAAGAGCACACTGGAATAATCCACCTATTTGCAGATTCCGATTTCTGGGAAATCTGACCTACAACATTTGGTGCCAGGAGTCATAGGAAGCAGATTCTAAACTGGCTCTTGGAAGCTGGATTTCCAATCATTCAGCTCATTGGTAAGAGGAATACTGATAGCCCTTAGCATGTAGGCTTGGTGAAATTGTTGAAGCTCTCACTGGTGATAAACTGGGATTGTTATACCAATGTAAAGGAATGCACTGGCAGATAGACTATCTCAGGTGTTTGTGAAGTTTGGGGAAGAAAAGGTACTTATAAGAACTATGGAAATTGATGATTATTTTGTAGGGATGTGTGTGTGTGTATAGACAGTAAAAGGTGATAACTCATCAACTTAAGGTAAAATGTGAGGGTGACATGGTTCCCTTGGGAGCTTATTAAAGAGACTACTGTCTCCTGCAACCAAACAACAGAAAATTTAAGATGTTACCTAAAATTTTCTTATAAGGGTAGTATTGCTAATAGATTGAAATCAGGGTCCTGGTTAAGAATTAGACTCGGAAATTTGGAATAGGAGCATTAGGATTATCATAATCAAAATTTTTGAAACTCTAGGTCCCTCTGAACCCTCTGGGCTTACAGAAGTGACCCACTTCTCTCAGTTAAGTTAATATCCCCTCCTTCCATGAAGATGATTCAGAGGCCCCTGCCTTAACTGACAATGTGCTGATCACCTTCAGGCTCTATCCTCATCTTTCATCCCGGCCACTTGACCAATAACTAGAACTAAGTGGCAATATAATTAGGTCAGGAAAATGTCAGGTCTCCTAAGAGAGAAGTGATTATAACCCAGAAGAGCTGTAGTACATGTACCAGCTGAGTAGAGAAAACATGCTTGAGAAAGGACCCTGAGGGTGCTGGATCAGGAGGGTGGTATATAAAGTTGGATAAGTGACAATTTATCAATAGGGGGACACTCTACCACAATATGGAATTTAGCACACTGATAAGGCCCCAGGACACAGTGCTAATACAGTGTCGGATGCCATCCAGGGTAGTCTGAGATACACAGCATAATGAAAATGATTACTAGAACAGAACAACCCTAGGAACAAAATAGAAGGGCAACAAAGATGTTAATGTATAAGAAATCAAGGTTGAATATCAGGAGCTTAGAGCAGTTGATCCTCAAAAATTTGAAGACTCTAGCCAATCAGGCTTTGACTATCTTGACTGAGAGACCAGATTCCCCAAAAACAAGGACCCTGCAAGACTGCAACAAATGTACAAGGTAATAATCTTGCATTCCTTCCCCATTGGGACCTATGGTCATTTATTCATACAAAGTGTGCATGGATAAAAAGGGAGCAGTGAATACCATGACATTTGAAGGGCTATTGGGTACAGGGTCTGAGTTGAAATTGATGCTCTGTGACCAGAATTGTCAGGAGAAGATAGGTTGCTATTATATTATCGGGCCAAGAAAGAATATGTTTGCCATGTTACTGATCCATAGGAGCTTCTATGGGTATTCTCCTGCTCAGATTTTATCATAAATTGACAAATACAGCAGGTACAGCATGAGAAATGCATAAGTGAGGGTGCAGAACTTTTAGGGATGAGGGTCTGGGTCACCCCACCAAGTAGGGCACCTAAGACCATCAGAGTTTCTAAACAAAGATGGAGAGACTCTAGAGCTTCCCTGGTGGCGCAGTGGTTGAGAGTCCGCCTGCCGATGCAGGGGACTCGCGTTCGTGCCCCGGTCTGGGAAGATCCCACATGCCGCGGAGTGGCTGGGCCCATGAGCCATGGCCGCTGAGCCTGCGCGTCCGGAGCCTGTGCTCCGCAACGGGAGAGGCCACAACAGTGAGAGGCCCACGTACCACAAAAATAATAATAATAATAAATAAATTAAAAAGATGAGGAGACTCTAGAATGAGTAGTAAAGTAGAGAAAAGATGAGTGTCAGTTGTTGTCCTAAGACAAACTATGGTGGGTTGTTTATAGTTTGTCCCATTAACCTTTCTCCTGTAATTTTGCCCAGGAATTGGAACTAATCAGAATTTCAGAGGATCACTTCAAAGATGGAATCAGTTGATTATGTTAAGCAAATGGGTCTTTGTAGTGATAAGGGTGAATTATGGTAGATGCTATGGTGTTCCTTCCAGATAACCCTTAGGACTGAAGCATTCATTTTCCAAAAACTGCCCTCAACCAAAGCGAACTGCCTCACCTGAGGTTTTCTCCGCTTCCCAGGGTCAGTCTTCATCTGTGTCCAGTAAACACAAGGGAATGAAATCTCAATCACTTTCCCTAAAATAAGGGCATCTCAGATTCAGAGCTTCCTGTATAGCATTACCACCTCCCTCATCCCAAGTCTCTCGTGCTTCACTTTATAATAGGAGTTGATGCTGAGAACACGCCCTAATAAACAACAGGCATGCAAATCTCCATCTCAGAGTCTGTTCCCCAGGAAAAACTACTTAAGACAGAGGTTATTAATTTTTACTTTCAGAATTCTTAAAATAATTTTGGACATACTGTCATATAATTATGCTGAGGAAACTCTAAATACTAAAGTTGAAATGCACAATTCCTTTCAAAGTTACCTATTCAAACCATATTTAAGGAAGTCCAAATAGTATTTTCTTTTTTTTTTTTTTCGGTACGCGGGCCTCTCACTGTTGTGGCCTCTCCTGTTGCGGAGCACAGGCTCCAGATGCGCAGGCTTAGTGGCCATGGCTCACCGGCCCAGCTGCTCCATGGCATGTGGGATCTTCCTGGACCATGGCACGAACCTGTGTCCCCTGCATCGGCAGGCGGACTCTCAACCACTGCGCCACCAGGGAAGCCCACAAATAGTATTTTCTTTGACACGGAATATAGCCAGCATCTCTAATAATTATCAGAAAACAAGCATTTGAGTATACATTACAGTTAAAATTAGATGCCAGACATCTTTGGTTACACTTAAAGATTGACTCCTTTGTGAAAGGAAGTATGATGTATAGCCAGGGACAAGTATACCTACCCAGAATGACTTGCCTTATAAAAAATAAGGTAGAAAAGGGAAAGAGGATGAGATGTTGCTAGATACACTAGACTAAGAAGAACAAAGAAAGGATATACTCACAGTTTGGACTAAATTTAGCAGACAGAGGGAGTTATAAGTCCTGAATTTTGCTTCCCTTGCCTCTGCCAAGGAGCAGACCCCTTCAGCCTAGAAAAAGGAGGGTAAATGTATAATATGAACAGAAACTAAAGATGATTGAGGAAATAGTAAAAGAAACTCACGTGTTCTTCAGTGAATTCAATCTCCAACCGCAGAAACAATCCTACCAGGTCACCACAAAGATTTGTAGTGAGACTATAAAGGCATTGGTAGTAATTTTTGAGTAATCATGGCTAGCTGGAAAGTGTGAAAGAAAAGATATGGGAGAATGATATTGCAGTTTTTGAAAGGGCAAAAATAATAGAAGAATTTACAGACCAGTGAACCTGGAACCAGACCAAATCTTCAAATGGATTATTTAAAGAAGAGCCTGTAAATATTTGGAAAGGGAAGTAGACTTGGTTAGATATTAGAATGCTAGACTGACATCAATTCCTATGTTGATTCAGACATTAGAATGACAGATCAAGTGGACCCCATACACAGAGTAGTTCAGAATTTCAGCAAGACATTAGCAAAGTCTCATGGGAATTATACACACAAGATAAAATCCATGGGCTAGATGATGGTGAAGTTCAAAATTTCATGTAAAAAGAACACACTCAGGTCAATTGGGAAGCAAGTCTAGAGCACTATGGCTCAAGCTTCATCTACTGCAAAATCTTAGGACACACTTTTTAGGTATTTACCACAATGATATACATGGCCCACATATCACCTTTAAGCATAGTAACAAATCAAGAAAAAGACAAAAAATTCAAAATCCAAAAGACTTCTATACATTATCAGGATAATATTGACCCAACAAATGAGATTATACATAATTAGCCGTATATTTAAATAGCAACATTCCATGATGAGAACACTAGCTTACTGTTGCTATTCATGTGAAAGAGATTGATGACTAGAAATATTAACTAAATCACTATGAAGAAGCGTCCCAAAAGGATAAGTCACAGGTCTGTCACATTGACAGTAGGATTATTATACAAATCAACACAAAGATAGTCCCAACTATGGACTTGTGAAAGTGAATCTTGAATTCTGTGTATGGTCCTAATTGTCATTAGTTAAGAGAAAAAGAAAGAGCCCCAGCATTTATTATATACCAAGCACTATGTTAAAGTCACCAGAGCAGCCAATGTTATTTCATTTAATTTTTATAATAATTAACTGAGGTAGATAAAATTATTTGAGTTTTACAGTACAGATGGACAAACCAAATCTCAAGTTGTTTAATAAATTTGGCCAAGCAAACAAAGCTGTAAGTAAAGGGAGTAAGATTTAACCAAAGTCTGTCAAACTCTGAAACTTTCTAAGTTAGAGTTCCTGATATGAAACTCTATGTCCTTAATAAAGAAACACAAACCTATGGAAGGTATAGCTTCTATAACCTATAATAACTGACCTCTTAGTACTTCTCTTACTTTCATTGTGATATCGTAAGAGTCATAATTCTCCTGCTTCGAGTTAGGATATTTTTTCTTCCCCTACACAGCTTTCTTCTCTCTCCTACACAGCTTCTCTCTGTCTCTCTCTCTCTCTCTCTCTCTCTCCACCCTCCCCATGAGTGTGAATAAATGCTAAAATATTATTTATAGGAAATAAAATTATGAGACAAATGCATATGTCCTCAACTGTTTTCATTTCATTCAGATTCATATCTACAAGTTAATGGATATAGTCATCACGATTCCTTAAGTAAGCTTATTCTATATATTTTCAATATCAAACAAATTGAAACATATTGATAAACTGCTATAGATTCCTTCATATTATTTAATTGCAGATATTTTTATCAAGTGATGTCTTGGGGATTCTTTCTGTAGCTTGTATGTTTACACACATATATGCAAGTTATTTTACAGTTGTTTTTAAATTGCAATTTCTTCAGTTTTATCTGGATCACTATAGTATAAAATCCAAGTGAAAGTGATGAGTGAGAATTCTGCAAGCCCAAATGCCTAATCTCCAGGACAGACCTTTAGGTTGATAAAGACAATTGAGAACCATTTAAGTAGCTAGCCAGTAATGACCGAGGTAAACAGGTTGATTTTGAGTCTACTGGCTTTAAAAACTATATAATATCTATAACAGAAGACATTTATTTTTGACATGAGGTCTCTTGACTCATAAGAGTACAGGCTTCAAGAAGGTTACTACATTTATATTTGACCTCAGTTCACAATACACTCCTGCGATCCTTGGAGGTTGTTCGTTTAGGCCTTGAAATACAAAGGCTACCACTCCTTCAATTCTGGCCTACTACCTAGCTTCAGGGTGCCTGGCCTACACGATTTCACCATGCTATTTACTGTCATGCCCTTTGCATTTAACTAGATATTCCCTCACTGAAGACCCTGAGGCATTTTAATAGCAGCATATGTTGCCTGGCTGACTCAAAAGTAATACTTTTCAAAATTTGTACTCTAAATTCTACTGCTTGGTAAGAATAGCTTACAAAATGTTCATGTAGTTACACAATGTTTAGAAAAGGTTTTTACTTTGATGTGGTAGAGAATGTGATTCACCATTAAACTAGTATATATTAAGCTAGTACTAAAATATTTAAATCTTAATAAGCTTATAGCAACCAGTGGACTTATGATGTTTTATAGCTTGTAAGTTCTAACAGAGGCTGTGGCTTCATAAAACAGAAAATAACTCAGCTATCAAAATCCTAATCCTCAAGGGATGCATATTTGAAATAGAAAGTTTGTGTTATTCACTGTAGAAAAGAATTATTAAATGCCTAAGTATAGCATGAAAATGGAATAATTTTCCAGACTTTAATCATGTACTGTGTTTTTGTTGCTGGGCCTATGATGTTTTATTTATTAATGATTTATATTTATGAACTAAAGTAAGATAACTATAATCTGTTAAATATGAATTTAAGTATTTTTTCTTCAATTTGTTAGAAAATGAAGCCCAAGAAGCATCTCATATTGGTTTACTTTCAAAGAAAAAGACAAAAAAACACTATGAAAAATTGTAGTGTTTTTCTGTTGAAAATAGATTGTGATCATTTTTCAATCCTTAAATATTTCTTGCATTCTTGTGTAAATTGCTTTACTCAATATAAACAGTAATGCTAACTTATTACAATTTGTGTTATACTAAAATTGCTCAGTAGTTAACTGTAGCCTCTATACATATTAATGTATTTAGAAGTGCTGTCATTGACAGCACATAGGAACCATATATGGTATTTGCTGCCATTATACTCCTGGAGTATGTTAACAGCTGTTGTCATAGAGCACAGGAACCAATACAAATGAAAGTCTAGCTTGAGCTGTTTGAAAAGTGAAAATTATTACAGTGATATTAATGATGTGTATACAAATTTAGAATTATGTATAACATTTTATATATATATATATATATGGTTGCCACTTACTATTGATGAATGATACAAAAACCCAAAATTAATTCAAGTATCAATAATATGTCTCATCTGTGTTGAGCTCTTAGTTATAACAGAACCCCTGTGAGGTAGGTATTTTTATTATCCATTTTACAGATTAAAAGTCTGAAATGAAGAATTTAAGGAAAATTCCCTTGATCAGCCAGTAGATAAATGAAGTAGTCAAGATGAAAAACAAGGTTGTTGACTTTAGCAGTCCTGTTCTTGAATACCCCCTCATTTTATTCTAAACAGAGCCTTTCTTCTTTAAGGATTCCTATATTTAATGAAATATTTTTTAAGAACACAAAGAATCTGTGTGTGTGTGTGTGTGTGTGTGTGTCTAATGAATAAAATAGCTACAGCAAGAAAAAAGCCTCACGAAGAATGATTTAAGTTCTGGGCAAAATAGCGTGATTTAGAGTAAGTCTATAAATAAAATAATATAGAATCAGATCTTCAAATAAAGCTATATCACAGTTTTCCCTCATACATTGATTCACAGAAAAGGTATTTATTTGGCACCTCATTAGGTACTTTGGGAACAGATGAGGATTAGTCAGGTACCAGCCCTATCTTCAACAATCTTACTATAATAAAAGAGATAATGTACTACACAAAGAATAAGAGTAGAATATAATAATGAAATACAAAAGAAAAGTATAAATATCAATAAAACAAATGCAGTGGGAATTCTAACAGGAGAGACATCTAATTGGGGGATGAAGAACAATTTCATTAGGGAAAGAGGAAAAGTATCATTTCAGCTAGCTGTGAATATGGGTATATCAAACTGGAAGGAAAAGAATGACCAAAGAGAATGAGGCAGTATTTCCATTTAATAAGATGTATTAAGGGGCATAGGAGAAGGGAATTTTAAGGAGGTTTGGAGGCTGGGAGGCTGTTGTTTGAACTTTTGTCCCTTTTTAGTGGGAAATCCTATCAAGATATTTTTGCAGGAAACTAACATGTTCAGAACTGTAACTTTATGACAAGGATGGATTTTCCTCCGCTTTCCAATAGCATGTTTCTCTTTTCCATCTGAGACCTCACCAGAAGAGCCATTAATGTTCATGTTTCTAGCAACATTCTCTTTATGATAATATTATCACATTAACAGCAAATTAATATTCTCTAAGGTGGTAGAAACTTTTGTATAGTTCTCTTTATTTCTTTGTGTCCTCACCAGAATTACCTTTAATGTCTCTGTTTCTACCAACAGTCCCGTCAAGGCGGTCTAGATTTTAATGTGCTTCCTAACACTTCCATCCTCTATCTATTACCTTTAAGAGAACATATTCTCTTTGAGAATGAAAAATATCTCCACGCGTTTAATAAAGCCACTTCCACATTTGAGTATTTGGCACAGTAGCGCTCAACTTCCCAGCACTAAAGTCTAAATTTGTTTCCTAAGACAAATTTGGTGGGTTAAAAAAACAGCATCTTTGTCTCACAGTTGTGGAATGTAGAAGTTCAAATCGAGTTGTCAGCAAGACCATGTTCGCTCTGAGGCTTGGGGTGGTGAGGGAGGCGTGAATTCTAATTTTATTTCTCCCAGCTTCTGTTAATTATCAGCAATCATTGGCATTCCAATCTTTGTTTCCGTTTTTTAACCTTTTTTTATTAAAGTATAGTTAATGTACAATATTCCAGGTGTGCAGCACAGTGATTCAGTTATACATATACATATATATATATATTCTTTTTCAGGTTATTTTCCATTATAGGTTATTTCAAGATAGTAAATGTAATTCCCTGTGATATACAGTAGGTCCTTGTTGTTTATCTATTTTACTTACAGTAGTGTGTATATATTATTCCCAAACTCCCAATTTATTTCTTTCCCTCCTTTCCCCGTTGGTAAATTTGGTAAGTTTGTTTTCTATGTCTGTGAGTCTGTTTCAGTTTTGTAAATAAGTTCATTTGTATCACTTTTCTTAGATTCCACATATAAATGATATCATATATTTGTCTTTCTCTGTCTGACATACATCAGTATGATAATTTCTAGGTCCCCATCCATGTACAAGTAGCATTCTTTCTTATGGCTGAGTAATACTCCTTTGCATATACATACATATGTGTGTATATATATATAAATAGCATATCTTCTTTATCCATTCCTCTGTTTATGGACATTTAGGTTGCTTCCATTTCTTGGCTACTGTAAATAGTGCTGCTGTGAACATTGGGGTGCATGTATCTTTTCAAATTATGGTTTTCTCCAGAAATATGCCCAGGAGTGTGATTGCTGGATCATATGGTAACCCTATTTTTAGATTTTTAAGGAACCTCCATACTGTTTTCCATAGTGGCTGCACCAGTTTACATTCCCATGATCAGTGTAGGAGGGTTCCCTTTTCCCCACACCCTCCCCAGCATTTATTATTTGTAGACTTTTTAATGATGGCCATTCTGACTGGTATGAGGTCATACCTCATTGTGGTTTTGATTTTCATTTCTCTAATAATTATCAAAGTTGAGCATCTTTTCATGTGCCTGTTGGTCGTCTGTATCTCTTTGGAGAAATGTTTACTTAGGTCTTCTGCCCATTTTTTGATTGGGTGGTTTGGTTTTTTTTGATGTTGAGCTGTATGAGCTATTTGTATATTTTGGAAATTAATCGCTTGCTGGTAGCATTGTTTGCAAATATATTCTCCCAGTCTGTAGGTTGTCTTTTCATTTTGTTTATGATTTCCTTTGCTGTGCAAAAGATTGTAAGTTTAATTAGGTCCCATTTGTTTATTTTTGTTTTTGTTTCCAACACTGTAGGAGATGGAGCCAAAAAATATTGCTGTGATTTATGTTAAAGAGTGTCCTGCCTCTGTTTTCCTCTAGAAGTTGTATAGTATCTGGCCTTACATTTATGTCCTTAATCCATTTTGAGTTTATTTTCGTATATGGTGTTAGAGAATGTTCTAATTTCATTCTTTACATATAGCTGTCTGGTTTTCTTAGCACCACTTATTGAAGAGTCTGCCCTTTCTCCATTGTATATTCTGGCCTCTTTTGTTGTAGATTAATTGACCATAGCTGTGTGGCTTTGTTTCTGGGCTTTCTAGCCTGTTCCATTTGTCTGTGTGTCTTTTTTTGTGCCAGTACTATTCTGTTTACTGTAGCTTTGTAGTGTAGTCTAAAGTCAGGGAGGGTGATTTGTTCATTCAGCTCAGTTCTTCTTCCTCAAGATCATTTTGGCTATTCAGGGTCTTCTGTGTTTCCATACAAATTTAAAAATTTTTGTTCCAGTTCTGTGAAAAATGACATTTCATTGAATCTGTAGATTGCCTTAGGTAGTATGGTCATTTTAACAGTATTGATTCTTCCAGTCCAAGAACACAGTATATCTTTCCATCTGTTTGTGTCATCTTCAATTTCTTTCATCAGCATCTTACAGTTTGTGGAGCACAGGTCATTTGCCTCCTTAGGTAGATTTATTCCTAGATATTTTATTCTTTTTTTTTTTTTTTTTTTTTTTTGCGGTACGTGGGCCTCTCACTGCTGTGGCCTCTCCCGTTGTGGAGCACACGCTCCAGATGCGCAGGCTCAGTGGCCATGGCTCACGGGCCTAGCCACTCCGCAGCATGTGGGATCTTCCCGGACCGGGGCATGAGCCTGTGCCCCCTGCATTGGCAGGCGGACTCTCAACCACTGCACCACCAGGGAAGCCCGATATTTTATTCTTTTTGATGTGATGGTAAATGGGATTGTTTCCTAAATTTCTCTTTCTGATATTTCATTGTTTCTTCGTCTCAATTTTACATGGCCTTTTTCCTTGTGTGTTTGTGTCTCTGTGCCCAAATTTCCCTCCTCTTATAGGGACATGACTTATATTGGATTTATGGGTTATCCTGATCTTAACTTGATTACATTTGGCAAGACCCCATTTCCAAATAAGGTCACACTCACAAGTTCCAAATGAACTTAAAGTCTGCAGGGACACTCTTCAATTCAGTATAGAAGTTAATAAAACTGTCTTGAGAAACTTACGGAAATTCCTTTTGGAATAGCCTAACTCTAAAATTTTAACTTTCCCAGCAAAAGGATTTAGACAACTCTTGTAAACATTCATTAATCCCTTTCTAAGAAAAGACAATTCAGGCTTTATGTAAGTCTTAAGTCATGTTTGGGTCTTCTTTTTTACGGAGGAGAGCCAAACATGAGGGTTTAGAAGGCCAGGTCCGGAATCTCTTACTATGTAAAAGGAAAAAAAAACAAACTATTTTAATGAATAAATTCTCAGAAAAATTGACATCAGCAACAAAAATCTAAATTCAGTCTGAGGTAGCAGGCTGTTCATGCCTCTGGGGGTATCAATTACCTTTGAAACAGGAGCTTGATCAAACGAAACAAAGAATACAAAGCATCCCAATCTCTCTTCCTCTCTTAAGCCATTTTATTGCAGAGGTTGCTTGGCTTCAAGGATCCGTGCCCTGTGCCAAGGGTCTTTGTGTAAACATCAGGTTTTGTTATGGGTCTATATGACAACAGGTCTCCTTCCTTTCCAGGTGATTGTGTTGGCACCCACACATGAGCTGCCTTCAGTCACAAATCAAACTGCAATACCAACGGACTGAACATTCACTAAAGAGAGAATTCCCGAAGGGAAAAGAATTGGCACATGATATGCCAGACAGGCTGCCAATACTCTCGTTTTATTTCTGTGCATCATTTTATGCTATTCCATTATAATGTGTGACTGGTCACTCAGAGATTACACTTCCCTTTCAGTACATTCTACCCAAAGCAAATCGAAGATGTCACACTATGTACATTATGAAACTTAGGTCTGCTAATGCAACAGCAAATTAACAAAAACAGAAAGAACCATTTATAGTTACTAGGATGCCATTCATCCATTTAGGTATTTATTAATTTTTTAATAATTAATTGCATGCTTCCTGCATGCCAGGTATCGTCACGTATGAAGAGGTTACAAATCTGACTTCATTATTCTTAAAATTTAGTTTTAGTAAAATAAAAAATTTTATTTTACAGGATTTTTAATTGTTTTAGTGTTGTACATAAAACACTAGCATAATGCTTGATTTATCTACCTTGAATAAATAATTTGTGCAGACATATTCTGCATGCAAGGAGTTTCTAGAATGTTAGCACAGACAAACCTCTTGTGGTATACATTTTCAATGACAACAATGCAGGAAACCCCTATACAATTAAAAATAATTCACCTTTGTCATAGTAACGTTAAGTATAATTTCAAACTTCAGGAGGGTCTACAATATTGCCTATTTTACTGAAAATTTCCACCAAGAGTAGATAAATCATCATCATGCATCTTGAAAAATGAAATAGAATTGTCTTTCAAGTAACTTCAACCATTCATTCATTTGATTTTGTTTGTTATGCTATTATGGTGATTTTGTGTCGTATGCCATGCTAATTTGTTCCTGTACTTAAAAAAAAAAATCAAAATAAATTAAACTGATGAACAAACACACAATTTGCTAATTAGCGTCATAACAATTATCATAATATGGCAAGGAAAATCAAAGAGAAGTAACATATAATCTTTATTATCTATGTGAAGAAAGCATAACTGGCACTAATCCTCTGCAAGAAAATCCTCTATAGAGATGTCTGAATCTATCAGAAGATCTTTGTTCCTGCTTCATTAACACCCATTAAGATCTGTGCTTAAACAATACTGTTGTCTTTCAGTATAGTTAAGGAAAAAAAAAAACCTTACAAAGAAAAAAGAGAAAAGGAGAAATAAAAATTTAAAAGACATCAATTCAAAAATTTCAGCTTCCTTAATTTCATCAATTAGCTTTCTACATAATGAAATTATAAATCCAAAAATGCACTTTTTTGGTGACTTGAATTGTCACCTTTAAAATGTGGTCAATGTGTTACACATCTATGCGCAAATCCTTAGAGCTAAATCATTTTTGTTCACATGCTTCTGAACAAATAACAGTGTAAATCTCTTCCATTTCAGTTCACAAAATGCTGTCTCTTTTTTGTCTATGACAATTTATTATAGATTATATAGCAAGGACAAAATGAAAAGGAGAGGATACAAAATATGGACCCTAATTCAGAATAGGTGATTAACTTCTTCCATTGAATGGAATATGCAAATGTAATTCCGGATTTTCTTTTTTATTTTTGTAGTTGTTGTACAAAAAAAGGAATTTTGATTGCGATTGACTCCTAAGAGTAAAATAAATCTGTGTTATTTTAATTTAGACTGTTCATTACTCAGTTGCTATGATTTCCTCCAGTTATGTTTGTAGTACAAGATTTCATCCTTCAAAAATTTCTAAACAACAGAGTTTTAAAATAATATGTTTTGTGATTATTATATTTTAGACATTCATTCAAAACAGTTCTTGTTTTTCATTAAAAGATCTCCAATTTATGTCTTCAAATGACTAGGTTTTTAAATTTTTTATTTACTTGAAAAATTTATTTTACTAAGCAAGACTGCTTAATATTAATATTAATGTTATGAAATAATAGATAAATGGAGATAGAAAGTTAAATGTTTTCATATTAAATGATGTAATTTTTCTTAACATTTGCGTTCTCTTATTGCTTTATTTTTGAATATAATAGTTGTCCTTATATGCAGATAATTTTCTGTAATCCTCATCAGAGTTACAGTTTTTGCTATAGAGTTCATGTGTATTCTTTTAAAAATGAATTCCTATTTAGTTATGGTATTTGTTGTTCTGTAGTTATTATCTTATTTTTTTATATATTTAACTGTTATTTCTGGTGTGGAAAATTCACTTTTTCTATTTGCCTAATTTTCAACAAACTTACTAAACTTTTAATTATAAAGTTTTTCTGTAGTTTCATGTATATATATAATCATATAATATGGAAATATTAGTTTTCCTTATTTTCCTATGTTTATATTTTTCAGTTAATTTTCTTGTCTTACTGGGTTGGCTAAGACCTCCAGGAAAATATTGAATAAATATTCAAAAATGTATGAATATAAATCAATGGTATTGGCTATTTTTGCCTATTCCTTGATTTTATAGGTAATGATTTTTATATTTCCTCATTGAACATAACATTTCCTATAAATGTCAGGCTGACATTGTTTATAAGGTTATGGAAGTTCTCTCCTTGTCCTAATTTGCTATTTTTCTCTTGATTGGATGTTGAATTTTATCATAGGATTATTTTCTGCACCTGTTCATTAATCATTTTTCCTACATTTTTATTGTCAATGTAATACATTACAGTGTAGTCAGTATTTTTTTTTTCTAATTTTAAACCACCTTTGTATTCCTGGGCAAGACCAATTTGGCTAGGATGTAATTTAATTTTAAACCACTGATACAGTCTAATCGCTATTATTTTATTAAGGATTTTTGCGTCTATGTTTATGAACTTGTCTGCAATCTTCTGAATTTCCTTATCTGGTATGGTAGACAGCCTTTAAAATGGTCTCCTGTGAATCCCTGGCTCCTAGTAGTTGCACATTTGTGTAACCCTTCTCTTTGATTGTGGACAGAGTATTGCAGAAGGGATGGGATGCCACTTTCAATATCAGGTTCTAAAAATATTGTGACTTCTGTCTTGGTTACTGTCATGCATACTTCTCTCTCAGATACCTGTCTCTGGGAGAAGCAAGCTGCTATGAGGTGAGTGGCCCTATGAAGAGAACCATGCAGCAGGCAATGATGTCCTTCTCCAGTGATCAGCATGTACTCAACGCCTGCCAAGAGCCACAGGAGTGAACTTGGAAGTGGCTAGTTTTCCAGGTGAGTCCCGAGGTAACTGCAGCCCCCTGCTGACATCTTGATTGCAGCTTAGAGAGAGATCCTGAGTCAAAACCTTACAGGTAAGCATCTCTGAGATTCGTGACCCACAGAAATAGATAATAAATGTTTATTATTCTAATCACTAAGATTTGGGGAATTTTTACATCTGGTTTTAGAATTAAATTTATACTAGCATTAAAGAATTTGAATTCCCTCTTTTTCTACTTCCTCTACTCTTTTTACTCTCTTGATGAGTTTGTGAAATATTAGAACTGTTTCTTGATTGATAGAATATGATACACATTCTAAACTATCTCAGATTTGTGTTTTCTTTGTTGGAAAATTTTAAATTTTTCATGATTTAATTTTAAATGTAGTGAGTGAAGGAAATTCAAAACCTGAGTGAGGTTAAGCTAGTGACTTTTTTAAAATTCCACAAGAGTTTTGTTGTTGTTACTGTTGTTTTTGCCTTTTCAAATTTCACGTTTTATCTCCATCCAAAGGTAAGTACAAGATAGAAAAGTACCCAGCCTATCTGTGTATACTGGGTAAGTTTTATTCTGACTCAACTTTTTTTTTTTTTCTTTTTCTCAGACTCTGGCATTTTCAGAATCATGACTTTATATGTGTGTGTTGAAGGTGCAGGGGGGTGGCAAGGGAACTTTTATTTAGGTTTTCATCCTAAGGGTGAGGATAGTTTAACCACAGCCACATCCAAAAAACTTAGTCTTTGGAAGCTATTAAGCTACTTGATTCTAAAGATGCAGTCCAAAAGTACTGGGGTTCATCACCATGTTATCTCCTTGGATTGATGTGTATGATTAGCTCTAATCTTCTAAGTGATTCCCCTTTTTTTGATTTCATCATTAATTACTTGATTAAAAATATGTGTGGTCTAATGTTTTTGTATATTTTATAACTAAACAGTCAGTGGATATCTAGAAATCATATTTCTGTAAAGTAAATTTTCTTCCCTTGTTTTCTCTCCTATAAAATCCTACTTAAAATTTGTGACCCAGCTATGTCTTTTTAAACCCACCTTAACTCTCTTAACTCCTCTTTGTTCTCAAGACACTTAGCACATCCCCAAATTTTAGTTACTAGTAACCAAGTATGGGAAATAGAGTATATCATCAGAGATAGGTTAAATAAGAGAGAAGCATTTTTAATCACTAAAAATGCCATATTACCCAGTTGAAGCTACAATTCATTTGTCCAGGTACTAATAACAAAATGAAAAAAAAAAATTGGGGTAGTCTTTGATGAAGACCAAACATTAGGCTTTTTTGCAGTTCATTATTAATCAACTGGATCCAAAAATAAGTTTATGAATTTGGCATAATTCAAAATTCAAAATTTTAGATATATTTCAAATTGTTTATAAAGTACAGATTTTGAGGGGCAATATTTTAACATTTGACTAGTGTTAGGATTTCAAAAAGAATTCAGCAATTTAGAAATACACTGGATAGCAAATTCCAAATCTTAGTCCCAAGAGGAGAAGGAATTTTTGCCTAATATTATGCTCAAAATTTTGCAGAGAATATTTTATAAACTAAAATTAAGTGGTCTTATTTAAATGTGAAACAGTTGGAGAATACTAATTACCAAATCCAAATTATCAAAATCTTCCTTTTGGTCCATATATGTCAAAAACATCTGAGAATCTAAGAGAAGACATCTATTAAATAATCATCAGGGGAATGTTTAATCTCATTAGTCCAAAAGGAAACATAAATGCTGAGCTAAATATATATCAGCATAAATGCAAATCTGAAGGCATACTTGAGAAATGTATAATGCAAATATTCTAAAGCCATAATAATGAAAAGATAATACTTTGTAAATAAAGAATTAATTGAAAATAAAACATAAAGGCTATTATTAGTTTGCTAAATATTTATATTAAAAGCATGTTACATATGTACTATTCTTTTCTAGCTACACAATCTTTCCTTTTTGCTAATCACTCTGTATTCCACTGACAAACTATGCCTGGCTTTATCTTCAAAGTCAAACCCATGATATTAATATTTTCTATTTACCTGCTTATTTACTTTGCCAATTTTACATTGAGTGAGGACATGAACTTTAGTTATGTAGTTTAGTGCCATAAGTTTGTACCTGGCACAAAGCCTAACATATAAAAAAATTTGCACCAAAGACATTAAACTAAACTCATTTTATGTAGGGTAGGCAAGTGTGGAAATAAAAAACAACCAAATGAGTACAGGCGAAGGTTATTTATTCAGAGCTTGTTCTAGCAAGGGAGTCAACCATAATCACTTGCATTTTGACAGAATCTCAAAGGCAGACAGAGGAATGGGATAGCTTTATGGTGGAAAAGAGGGAAGGCTTCAAGTATGCCCTAATTGGAGGCTGTTGGCATGGAGAAGCTGTAGGCAAGCTGTAGGTGCATCCTCTGTGTTTGGGTAGGAGTACATATTTAGCTTTCTCTGGTTGGTACTAAAATGGAAATAGGACAAATACTAGGAAAGCAATCAATTGCTAGTCAAGTCCTGGCCACTTGGAGCCAATTGTTACTGGGGTTCTTGTTTGTCTATATAGATTATTTTTTAGAGATTATGGTGTGACTTCCTTTAAGTTTGACTTAAAGATAATAAGATGGCTTCCTGGACTAGTTACTGTAGATAATGAGCTGGTTTCCTGGGCAAGTAACTGAAGATTGTGGGTCAGAGTCCTATTTTTATATATGATCTGGCCATCGTCTGTTTTTATACCTAGTCTCTCACAAGCATCTAATTAAGAACATAAAGATTTTAACAGTTATTGTCCTGATATATAATACTTTACCAAAAAAAAACCTTTTAAAAAATCTTATATCTAGAGAAATGCAATAAAAATAAAGCATGAAGTCCCTCAGTGACAATATTTGATCTAACTTCAGCTGCTATATACAAGCAATTTCAAAATTCTATTCTGGACCTGTATAAGATCATGAATCTTCAAAAACTTCTAAAAGTAGACCAGAACAGATAGGTTTCAGACATAAAAATGGGAACAGTAACTATACCTGAAAGGAGTAAAAGATACTGGACTGGCATTCATCTGTGCTAAGCTAGATATTAAAACATATAGATAAGCCTTGATGTGGAATATATTGGTTTATTATGAATCACTGGTAAGTGGTTCACATGACTTTATCAGACTCTAGGACAGCAGGAAAAGCTGTTTTAGCACAGCTTTTTGTGATTACCAAATCATAGAGGTTAGCTTGAAAAATGCTGGTTCTGTTACTCTTGTTTGGAGACCAGTGAGCAAGAAAATCTTTTTCATAAAACTCTACATCTGGTTTGTGTGTCACAGATAGTTTAAAAACTTAATATGTAAAGTGTACTAAAATAAAAAACATCCCAGATAAGAAGAAGTGGATTTGGTAACAATGGCCACAGAAGTCTAAAAATCCCTTCCTCATCAATATTGTGGTATAAATACATCTTGGCAAAAGAGCAAAAAGTGAGTTAATTTCAACTCTCTAGAAAAACAATTAGCAAATTACAAATGGTATTTCATTTCACCCAATTTTCAGAGAAAAATTTTTTAAAACTTTGCCTTGATTGTAGTTTATATTCATATAATATATATGCAATTTAAATCACAAGAGGCAGTAATAACAATCCCTCCATCCTCTAATGAAAACCCCAAATGCATTTGGCTAACCAGAAATAAAACAGGAAAATTTTGTTTCAATGCACTCTACTTATCTTGATTTATTTTCTTTCCCCTTGAGATGTGCCTCTTCAATTCATGCTAACTCATGTCTTCCCAGAATATCCCAGCATAGACTTATCCTTCAGCAAAACTTTTCTGTGTAGCCCTAAATCATACATACTTTTCCTAAGATTCCCCCCCCATCAAATTATACAAACTGTCCCACTTTTTCATTCAGAGTATGGTTACTTTGTTAATATTATTCAAGTTCAGGAAGGGAACACTTTTAGGGGCAAACATAATTCAAGATGCTGGCGCCATAATAAGAATGAACATAATTCCTGCTGTCCTGGAATCTGAGAAAATCATTTGAGCTACTTATCACTGATTCATAATAAGCCAATGTATTCCACGTCAGAGTTTATCTGTATGTTTTTAAAATACACTTGTAAATAGTCTAATATTTATCAACTTTATACAATGTGCCAGCTGCTTTATTAGGTGCCTTGAAAAATTATCTCATTTATTCTTTATATCTGGAGGAATAGTGATCTCCATTTAGCAGATGATAAAACTGAGTGTCTAAAGGTTAATTGCTTTGTAAAGTTTGCACAGGCAGTAAGCAGTAAAACTGTTACTCAGTCCAGTTCTTTTCTGATCATCTGATTCCAAAGTCAACATTCTTTACACCCTCCCTACTGGCTTGTGCTATAACACAAAAAAGTGAGATAACTTATGAAGCTCAAACATGGCCTGCAAGGAAAATATATTAAGAATAGAACTATACTTCCTACAATCTTCCCATAAATTTTATTGCCTTCCAGATATGGTTGAAACTCTAAACACTGTAGTACATGAACATCCTTTTTTACTGTTTTGGAAATTAAACCTATAAAGTTATAAGGGTTTCTCAAGTTCCAAAGGCTACTGTACACACAGATGCAAAACTAGGATTCTGTTCTCCTGACATACTTTGCTCTGAAAGCTACGAGGCCATTATGAAGTCATACCTGTGGTAGGATGATTCTCATCTTAGGAAGAAGTGTGTCTGTGTCATTGTAAATGCTCATTTTTTAATATAATGCCCTCTAAATTAACGTAAGTGTGACAGGCTGTTAGATCCAGGCACAATTCATGTGCCTTGAAATATATCTTCTTAAGTGCTTGCTTATATATTTAACAAGAACCATTTACATGTTTAAGTATTCACAACTTGAAGAATTCCTGAGAAGCAGGAGAAGGCCTGAAAACTTGAATGCAGTGACTACAAAACAAAGATTTTCTTCACTCTTTACTAAATAAATGCTCCAATGTAAGCAACTTTACATAATGAAAAAGTAGAGCATTCTTATTCCAAGCAAAAGATGAGACAGCAAGGTTTTAGCTTAGAATTAATCAAAAAGTTCCTTAATTTCAATAAAGTCTGTCCCTCTTTTGTTATATTTAGTATTTTAATAAGGAATTAATGATCAAAATTAAATTATTTTAAGGTTGGTTAAGCAGAGGGACTTAATAAGAGTAAATTTTGCTCTTGGTAGAAGGATAATAAATTCAAAGCTATATCTCTTGTCATAGTGCAGTTTCAAAGGATTATTGAATATTTCATGACTAGAGATCCCAATGTCCTCTCCATAGAGAATCATTAAAAAGTATATCATGGGCTTCTCTGGTGGCGCAGTGGTTGAGAGTCCGCCTGCAGGGGATACAGGTTCATGCCCCGGTCCGGGAGGATCCCACATGCCGCAGAGCGGCTGGGCCCGTAAGCCATGGCCGCTGAGCCTGCGTGTCCGGAGCCTGTGCTCCACAGCGGGAGAGGCCACAACAGTGAGAGGCCCGCATACCGCAAAAAAAAAAAAAAAAAAATAGTATATCATTATTATTTTCTATAGTACCCTATATCTACTATGTCTACATGATGCCAAAGAGTTTTAACATGTGAAAAGTTTAGTTGACTTTTTATCTGTGTATTCCAAACAATTGGTATGAATCACATTTGATCCTTTTGTTTGATCGTAGTGACCAGTGACACCATCCTGGCTACCTTAAGCATAAAAATAAGATATTCAAACACTTGGAAAATAAAGTTCCATGCAACATATGTAAACAAAGGTATATCCTATAATTATCTATTTCCTAGATTTTTTTCTAGTATAACACTTCTGAGTATACTTACTAATGCCCACAGTATGTGACATGAAGTCACTGTAAAATAATATAATTTATTATAATTTTGTGACCACTGAGTATAAGTTGGTACTACTGAGTATAGTAATAGCATTTAATCAGAGCTATTTGTAGCAGTTAGGGATACATTTAGCTGCAAATAATAGACACACACACAACTTCATTTAAACAAATTAATAGGGTTTTTCCCCTATCATTTAATGACAAATTCAGAGGAAAACAGTGCCGAGCTGGCTTAGTGGTGTTATGACATATGCTCTGTCATGCATACCTTCTATTTTTTTTTCCTATTTTTATTCAGCATCTTCAGAGAATGCATTTCGGAAGGTGGTTCTCCACTGCCAGATTTACATCACCAATCTAGGAAAGGTAAAAAGGAAATAAGAGAATAGCAAATGCTCATGAGACAGTAGGCAGCCCAATTTTAAAGGGGTTTTCCTAAAGCTCCATCTAGTGAATTACATCTCATTGGCAAAAACTGCTAAAGGAGTCACATGGATTTTAGTGGGTACTTCCACTCAGATTGGGATTCTGACTTTAAAGAGAGAAGATATTGGGTAAGTAGTTACTAATATTGCCACAGTATTTTATCATTCTGCTGTACCATGGTGAAATACTTAATATATCCAAAATAAGTAAATCTAACTGAATGAAAAATAAGTGTACATTCTTTCCAGTTCTCCCCCAAAGAAATAACATATTTATTAATTAACCAAACTTCACTTATTAAACAGTGAAATGCAAACTAAGCATACTATCTTATGAGTAGATGTTAAAGATTGAGAGAATGTATAAACATGTATGAATAGAAAACTGGGAAGGTGTACATGACCAACAAAATATCTTGAATTCTATGTTATATTTAGAATAAAAAGGGAATAACACTTGAGCTCAATAAGTTTACATAATATAACTCACACTGAGCTTAAAAGATAAACTTTGTTATACTAGAATACTGCAGTGATAAATCCCTAAACTTTCGTGGGAAAAAGAAGGCATGATGAGGCAATCTATGCTTATCAACAGGACCAAGCGGATGATGAGAAAATAAATCATTTAACCAGAAAACACAAAATATTAAACTAATTCCACTTGGCTAGAGAGGGTGCATCTCCTGTCTACAACAAGGTCGAGATGATGAAAATATTGAATTCCCACAGTTCTAAAAAAGAGAGATCATCTATACCAATGATTTTAAGTGAATATGAAAAGAAGTTGAAAACTTTTAATTAATTGCAGTTATTTAACCATGACAAGTAATACTATAACTGACTTCCATGTATAATTAATGATGGATCACTACAGTAAACATTTTTCTGAAACCAAATCAATTCATAGCTGTCTCATATTTTGAAAGTCATCAGATCTGTAGTGGACTCAACTTCAGTCAACAAAATTCTGTAGGTAATTTTAATCCCTTCATGCCTTTAAACCAACACAAATATCCTTCTAAGGCAGAATCAACCCAATCTTTCCTCAGCAGGCAACACAATTCCACAACATCTGTATGGTTCTGAAGCAGATGTTTTTCAAGGTATGTGGGGACTTCTTTCTTTCTTTTCTGTCTTTAGTTCTGTTCTTGGTCAAAGTTGTGGTAGAGAATATCAGGGATGGTCCAGATCTCACTAATGTTTTTGATTCTTCTTGAAGAAAGGTTTCATTTGCAGAAGTCTAGTTTTAAGTTTCAACCGTCGTTCAGCATGACTTCACCATGTTTTTGTCTTTGAGTCATTTGTCTGAATCCTTTGTATGAACAGTGACTGCAGAGAAGCATTCTAGTTTCTGAACGACAATGAACAACTCTGAGAAAAACAACTGAAGTTGATTGATAGATTTCAATCATAATGTATTTTTGTCTTAATGTTAACATAGATTCTATTTGCCAATGTTTTATTTAGGATTTTTGCACCAATATTCATAACAAGATTAGTGTATAGTTTTCTTTGGGGGACTCCATTCTTCAGGTTTAAGTATCAGTTTCATGTAAACTGGAACAATTTATGTGGCAATGCAATTTTCTGATCTTTTAAGTGTTGCTAATGACCCCCAATAAATGATCTGAACTTGATAACACTCTTTGGGGACATATTTGTAATAATTTTATTTATTTCTTCTATGGAATTTTTGTTTAATTTTTTTCCCTTAACTGTCATCAAATTTGATTCATGTATTTTCCTTAATAGTTATCCATTTCATCTAGAGTTTCATTTTTTTTTTGACTGGTGCAAAATATCACATATTTCTTAATTTCCTTTTGTTATGTTTAGTTTTCCTTTGTAATTTTTATTTTGAATATTTGTTGTTTTCCCAATTTTCCTTTGTTTTTATTTGTCTATTTGATTAATTTTTAAATAAGCACTCAGGGACTTCTCTGGCAGCCCAGTGGTTAAGAATCAGTGCTTCCACTGCAGGGAGCATGGGTTCCATCCCTGGTCAGGGAACTAAGGCCCCGCATGCCACATGGTACAGTGGAAAAAAATAATAATAATAAGCACTTAAATATATTAATTATTTATATTGTTTTTACTTTTTCTGCCTCATTCATTTTTTCTTTTATTTATAATACACCCTATCTTGTCCTTCCTTTTGATTTACTTTGTCCATTTTCTATTTTGAGTTCGTAATTAGTTCATACCTACATTCTATAATTTTCATTGGTAGAGTATTTAAAGCATTATTTTTTCTTTTGTCACTGCTTTAAATGTATCCTGTTGGTATGAAATGTTTATGTTATTACAGTTTACAACTTCTGCAATTTTGGTTTGCATTTCACTTTCAACCAAAAGTTTTTTTTTTTGTTTTTTTTTTGTGGTACGCGGGCCTCTCATTGTTGTGGCTCTCCCGTTGCGGAGCACAGGCTCCGGATGCGCCAGCTTAGCGGCCACGGCTCACGGAGCCCAGCCGCTCCGCGGCATGTGGGATCCTCCCGGACTGGGGCACGAACCTGTGTCCCCTACATCGGCAGGCGGACTCTCAACCACTGCGCCACCAGGGAAGCCAAGAAGCAAATTTTTGAGTGATGAGCTTTGAAGATAGACGAAGGAACCCCAAGCCAAGGCCACAGGCAGCCACTAGAAGCTTAAAAAGGCAAGAAACAGAGGTTCCCTGAGCCTGCATGTCCGGAGCCTGTGCTTTGCAACGGGAGAGGCCACAACAGTGAGAGGCCTGCGTACCGCAAAAAAAAAAAAAAAAAAAAAAAAGGGCAAGAAACAGATTCTTCCAAAAACCTTTCTGATTTCCAAAAAGAAATCAGTCCTATGAATATGTTGGAATAACAACTTGACTTCAGCCTAGTGAAACTAATTTCAGACTTCTGGCTTCCAGAACTGTAAAAGAAAAGATTTTTGTTGTTGTAAGCCACCAAGCTATGGTAATTTGTTACAGCACCAATACAGTGGGAAACTCATAAAGGGTGAGACTTACAAGTTTGTAATTTGCATGTGTTACAGCAATATAATTAATTTTCCTGCTTGCTTCTTTTTCTTTACCTCCAAATCTTCAAGGGATGCTTCCTTCTTCTAAATTAGCCCTTTATGATACAGAAGTGGTGCCTTTCTAGTACTGTTCCCTTGGGCCCCACAACCTTTCCACCTTCTTCCTTTTGATTTCTCAATAGCTACTATTCTGATATATCAGACATCAGATATCTTCTCAGTATTTATCTTTCAGTGTGTGATCTGTCTTTCTGAAAGTGATTGTACCTGTGATCCATCACACCTACATGTGGGATCTGGAGTTTCTGGTAGATTGGGGTATTTATTTTTCACATGTACAGGTAGTTTGAAGTTCAGTGTTCTCCATCTCATAGTTATGTTGAATATATGAGTTATTTTATTGGTGGGAGTGGGTAGAGAGATTTAAATTTAGGGTATTACCACTATTCTGTGATAAACCAGAAATCCAAGCAGTGCCTACTGACTCCTTGATATGAGTGACGATGATTTTGCTGTCTTCAACACTTTGTATCATTAAATGAGGATTTCACATATATATATTACTGTTTTTCTATTGGCTATCCCTATAATTGTTAATGATATTCTTGAACCTCCATCAATATACGAAAAGTTCTTTTTGGATCTACACTTTGTCAGATAATGTTATCTGCCCATATTCTCTCAGCTATGCATCTGACTTCACTTTTACATTGTCATGGTGATAATCATTTACCTTTTGTTCTCCAATAACTTACTTTTTCTTAAGTTTGCTCTAAAATTTATCTCCCAGTAATTTATGTTCATATCATTATGATTTTATGATTCTTAATCAAATTGTGAGTTAAAATTATATTTCTGTATCCATTAGAAAAATATAAGCCTGTCCCTCTAAAAGAACCTTATACCTAGGATCAAAGCCAATTGGAAATTTTGTTATTCTTGATGCCATATTTTAGAAAATTAGTGATTCTTGTACATAGTTTTTCTTAATCCTTTGTTTTTCTTATTACCGTATCCTCATCTTTCCTTCAGCTCTTAGATAATGTTTTCCCAGTGTCATGCATTGTTCTCATTGTTTACAGTAATTTTGTTTTTTACAATAATTTTATTATCCCAGTTGCATAAAGAAATTGAGGCACAGAGCTGTTGATGAATGTAACATAGGCTACAGAGTTGATGATCTGAAGTGAACCCTGCTACTCTAACTCTAAATTACATAATCACACATCTTTTCTTTTAAGCCCTCCTTCACCTTTTACACTGACTCCCTCCCCAGAGAAACCTCTCTTAGTGCTCTTGCTGTCCCAATTTCTAATGTTCAAAATATGGGCTGGCTGACATTGCCCTCCAATAATCCCCGTGCCCTCCTTATAGTACTCTTCTGGATTAGATCCAGAGCTAATTACTGAACCACTGCTACAGCACACTTGCTGGTGGCCAAGCTGATTGGCCTGTGCCTGAGTTCTACAAAATACACCTAATTCGTTTCCTAGTTTTCCTGGGATATATTCCAAAATAGTTCCCTAAGAAAGGGTACATGTCAGGTGAAAGGACTAAGTCCACGATGTTTTGTGAATCGTAGGTGAGAATTTTTTTTCCTTAGGATTTTTAAAAATATCGCTACAGTGCCGAAGAAATCAGTTTTACGTCGTAATTAAATTTGAATCTGCTAAAACCACCATTTGTTTTTCTTTAATATCTCAATAGGATAAAAACTAGACACAAGAGACTGATATTCTCCACTAATAGAAAAGCCTAAACTCTTTTTATAGACCCAAGTAAGATTAACACAGTTCATTAACTTATTTTCCTGTAACAATCTATAGATTAAATGAACAATATGTTTTGCAATTTAAATAAGACCCTTTTTTTGCACTTGCCTAATATATTAATAGCAACCTGTTTTTACCATGCTCCTGAGATTATAGACTTTAAGTATCTATATCTTACCAGTGTAACAATATTTTATGTCCAAGGCCAAATACATTTAAGACAATTAATGTAAGATCAAAGAATTCGGCTAATAATTAGTATTTCCTTTGTCTTTAAACATCTAGTGGCCCTAATAGGAAGATATATACCAGTCTGGTTTTTTTGTTGTCCAGAAAACTTGTTTAATTTCATTTAGCTTAACGTAATTTGGTTTGGTTTCTCTGGAAGCTTTCAGAATCTCTTCTTAATTTTTGGTGTTATGAAATTTCCTGTTGATATAATTAAATATAGGTATGTATTCTGTTACTATGCTCGCACTAATTTAGATTTTTAAAAATTGAATATATGCATTCAACTTTGAGAAATCACCTTCTTTAGTTACCTTCCCACTACTTGCAAAGAAAACTGGGTTGTTTTTTTTTCTGATAATGGCCCTCTTGGATTGGCCCTCCATGTCCTTTATCTTCTCCCATTATCTTTCTCTGTGTTTTGGTTTTTTTATTCTATATTCTGGGATATTTCTCAAATATATTTTTCTTTATTTTGATTTTTCAACTTGGCTGTCTTCTTTTAAATGTGGAAAAGCTGTTATCTCCTTAAATTTATCTTTTTTTAATATAGCAGTTCTTATATTTATGAAAATAATTATTCTTGAATTTCTCTGAATATGTTAATTTAACAAAAAAATAACCATAATTTCTTTCAATTTTTTGAACAGTTTCTTCTGGAGTTCCTTTCGTTTTTCTATTTATTTCCATTGTCTTTTATATTAGTCTTTGTTTTTATATGCCTGGGGATCCTCAGTTTTCCATTATGAAAGACTGGCCTATTGTTGGGTGTGTAGGAATCACTTTCTTTAATGTTATCGACCTGATTGGAGTGCTGTATATGTAGTGTGAGGCACACAAGCCATGCCAATCTCACAGGTCTTATTTTAGAATAGGCTTCCTATCAGGCAGCAATTCGCATCCCTTCAGACTCACACCAAATTTGCTTTGCTATTTTGCTTTCTTTTTTTAATATCTCATTCCCCTAAAATATTTTTCTCCTCAGACGGTTTCCCTTCCTACTCATTTACTGTATTTTTAAAAATCTGGAACACCAACATATACATTAAAAGCTTTACCGTTCTCCAATTTGCTTTAATATTTTGACATATATCTCTCTTTTCTGCCTGCTTCTCTCTTCTAAACTCCACAGACGTTAAGAGCATCTTGGGGGTTCCAATGCCACACTTTTTTGTTCCTCCTCCACCACCCACTTGCAGCCATTTCCTTTCTGCTTAACCTCAATCATTCCCTACGTTTTTCTTCTTACAGAAATGTGCTGAAATGTCTCATCCACTATTCACTATTAAATAGCCTACCAACTTCCCGTTCTCTTTGCAGAAATTGAATCATTTTCATAATTTTTTAACTTTTTATTTTAGTAGAATTAGAGGAAAAACTGAAGCTAAGTACATGTGCCTAGTTTGCCATTTTGACGTTAAACATGCCTTTTGAAACTGTGTGACTAGGGGTTACTGACTGATCTTATAGGACCCCCAAAAGATGCAAAATTTTAAAAATAAGTATTTGGAGAAACAGTTAACTTATATGCAATGAGGAGAAATACTCAAATTCCTTTCTCAATAAGATTTATATGGCTTCAGCTCTGATCATGATGCTGTCATTCCAGAGATCACATAGCAGGAGTCTGCCTTCAACCAATATCGCCCTGTACAGTCAATCCCCAGCACCTTTCTACATAGCTTGCAGTGTCAAGATTCAGATTCCTTGTCTCTCCCAAGATTGCACTGAGTGATTTTAAGAAGTAGATGCTGACTTTAGCCACTGTCACAGATCACCATCTTTCTCCCCCAGGCTGCAAAACAAGCATCTATACATTAAAAATGCAAACAGCTGGGCTTCTCTGGTGGCGCAGTGGTTGAGAGTCTGCCTGCCGATGCAGGGGACGCGGGTTCGTGCCCCAGTCTGGGAAGATCCCACGTGCCGCACAGTGGCTGGGCCCGTGAGCCATGGCCGCTGAGCCTGCGCGTCCGGAGCCTGTGCTCCGCAATGGGAGAGGCCACAGCAGTGAGAGGCCTGCGTACCGCACAAAAAAAAAAAAGCAAACAGCTTCAAAATGAGTTTATTATTTCCAAATATCTCCTAGAAATTCTGAGGCATCCCTTGAAAACTACATCTGCTACTTCTCTATCATTAACATTATTGTCCCTGTATCTTCTAATTCCCTGTCATCTTTCCCAAACAACCTTATACACAGGAGTAAAACATTGACATCACTAAGTCTTAATTTGAAGTTTTCTATTTTTTAAATAGATATACAGAGTTATGCTTAGTGCAGTAGAATTTTGCAAAGGAGGAATTATCAGTCAGGGTGATATTAAAATAAATAGAAATGGTTAGCTGTTTCAATTTGTTTCAGAGAGGAATTCCTGTTAGAATGCACCACTAAAACTTCTTTACTGTAAGACAGAAATAATAGCCTGTTTCTTTTGTCTTCTCAAGACCTGAAAGCAATAAACCACCTAATTCTTAAATATGAAGGGTTGCTCCATGTACACTGAGTATAAAATTTTAATGATGTTATTGTTTAAGTGCTTGTCTATGATGGAAATGTTGTGAAGGAAAATTACGCTGGGTAAATTTTCTGAGAGTATTCATTAGTTTTCTTGTAGTTTATTTCTCCATCTATATGTATACTATATTTGAATATTGTTGATAAATTTGTGGAAAGGCAATATTCTTGTTTTAAGTATGATGGAATAAAATTCTTTCTTCATTATAAAAATATGTATACCAACAATTGCAGTGTTTAAACTATTAGAACACTGAAATATGCATACATTAAAACCAAATGTTATGCATAGTGTCTTCCCTGGAATATTGAACTTTTCCTAAATAGTACTTCATTATAAAAACTATCCATTTCAAAGTGAAAATAATATGTTCAGACTATCACTGAAAAATAAGTGCTCTGTCAGAAATGTATTACATAAGAAAAGCACATTTTTATATCTTAAAACAAAAAACTAAACCCTGGAATCATTCACATATTTTAGCAGTAAATAGTGCGTATATATTTACCAAAATATTTAACTACAACATCCGTTTTACGGCATTTTTTTCCACAAAGAGAAGGCTCTTTGAAAAGAATATTCTGATAGATGGACCACTTAAATTGTTAAAATATCATGCATATAAATTTCCAAACATAGCATTTCCTGAGTAAAAAAATACTGGCTTCGACTATGAAAATGTCCCCCAATCTTCACAAGTGAATGTTCCCCTGAGCAACTTTTTTTTCATATTATCAGATAAAATACCTTAATCTAGAAAATTAATCTAGTACTGTGCACTAAGATAAAAAGCACATGTTCTAGACTGAGTCATAACCTATTAAAGTCATAACTATTAAAGTATATTTAACAAAAGAATTTCAAATATGCTCTAAACATCCTGTTCTTTAAGTAGAAAAGCTTTGTGCTTCATGTGTGAAGTGATCCTTTGCCTTAGCAATGATTTTTTTATTGAGATATAATTGACATGTAAACAGTTGTACAACCTATGACTTGATATTTGTATATATTTCAAAAACTATCACCATGATATGACTAATTTACATCTATTACCACACAGTTACATTTTTTTTCTTGTGGTGAGAACTTTTAAGATATGCTCTCTTAGTTAGCAACTTTGAAATGTACAATACAGGATTGTTAACTATAGTCACCATGCTGTGCATTACAGCCCCATGAATAATTTAGTTTATAAGCAGAAGCTTGTATATTTTGGCCCCCTTCACCCATTTAGTCCACCACCCACTGTATTCCTCTGGAAACCACCAACCTGTACTCTGTATCTATGAGTTTAAAGTTTGTTTTGTTTGCTGTTGTTTATTTTTTAAGATTTCACATATAAATGAGATCATACAGTATCTGTATTTCTCTGTTTAATTTATTTCACCTACCATAATGCTCTCAAGGTCCACCCATGATGTCATAAGTGGCAAGATTTCTCTTTTTTATGGTTGAATAGTATTCCATTGTGGGGTTTGTGTGTGTGTGTATCCCATCTTGTTTATCCATTCATGCATTGATGGACACTTAGGCTTGTTTCCATGTCTTGATTACTGTAAATAATGCTGCAGTAAACAAGGGGGTTCATATAACTATTGAAGTTAGTGTTGTTTTTTCCTTTGGATAAATACCCAGACATAGAATTGCTAGATCACACAGTCGTTCTGTTTTAGTTTTTTGAGGAAACTCCATACTGTTTTCCATGGTGGCTGCACCAATTTACAGTCCTGCCAACAGTGCATAAAGTTTTTCTTTTCTCCACACCATCTCCAAAATTTATCTGTTGTCCTTTTGACAGTAGCCATTCTAATAAGTGTGAGGTGATATCTCATTGCACTTCTGATTTGCATTTCCCTGATGATTAGTGATGTTGTGCATCTTCTCATGTACCTGTTAGCCATCTGTATTTCTTCTTTGGAAAAATGTCTATTCAGAACCTCTGCCCAATTTTAACCAGATCATTTGATTTTGCTATTGAGTTGTATGCATTCTTTATATTATATGTTTTGGATATTAACTTGTTATCAGATACATGATTTGCAAATATTTTCTTCCATTCGTTGACTGTATTTTTATTTTGTTGATGGTTTTCTTTGCTGTGCAGAAACTAGTTAGTTTAATATAGTCCCACTTGCTTATTTTTGCTTTTTTTGCCATTGCTTTTGGTATCAAATCCAAAACTTGTCACCAAGTCTGTCAAGGAGTTTAACATCCATGTTTTCTTCTAGTAGTTTTATGATTTCAGGTCTTACATTCAATTCTTCAATTCATTTTGATTTACTTTTTGTGTATGGTATAAGATCATGGTCCAGTTTCATTCTTTTACATGTGACTGTCCTAACACCATTTACTGAAGAGACTGTCCTTTCACCATTGTGCATCCTTGGCTCTATTGTCATAAATTAATTGACCATATATATGTGAGGTTTTTTCCTGAGCTCTCTATTCTGTTCTATTGACCGATCTGTATATATTTATGCTAATATCATACTGTTTGGTTACTGTAACTTTGTAATATAGTTTGAGATCAAGAAGCATGATGCCTTCAGCTTTCTGCTCTCTCTTTTTTCCCCTCATAAAGTTCATGCCTTTATGGGTGAAAGGTAAGTTAGACAGGTGGAGTTTTAGCCAAGATGTAGAATTTTCTAGAATGAGGCCATTATTTTCCAAATATAAGACATTGCTTCCTAATCATGTGGTTTTAATCTCTGGCAAGCTATTGAACTTCCCTTTACCTTAGATTCTTTTTTTTTTTTACATCTTTATTGGGGTGTAATTGCTTTACAATGGTGTGTTAGTTTCTGCTTTATAGATTCTTTTTTATTTACTTATTTATCTATTTATTTATTTATTTTTGGCTGCATTGGGTCTTGGTTGCTACACAGGGGATTTCTCCAGTTGCAATGAGCACGGACTACCCTTCGTTGTGGTGTGCGGGTTTCTCATTGTGGTGGCTTCTCTTTGTTGCGGAGCACAGACTCTAGGCACACAGGCTTCAGTGGTTGTGGCTCATGGGCTCTAGAGCACAGGCTCAGTAGTTGTGGCACATGGGCTTAGTTGCTCTGTGGCATGTGGGATCTTCCCAGACCAGAGCTCGAACCCATGTCCCCTGTATCGGCAGGCAGATTCTTAACCTGCCTGGGAAGTCCAGGGAAGTCCAGGCAGGTTAACACCACCTGTTAAGTCCCTACCTTAGAGGAGGAAGTTAACACCACCTGGGAAGTCCCTACCTTAGATTCTTAATCTTTAAGTAAGAATTATAATAATATTTATTTCATAATAAAGTTGACACAGGATTAAATGAATTAATATTTAGAAGGTACTTAGTATTGTTTCTGGCACATAGACCACACTAAAAAGTATTTGCCATTTCGAAAAGTCTTAGACATAAGGAATCCTAAAAAGTTAGGGGGCCAGGTTATTTACAATTTTTAAAAAAATCTTTGTATGAGCTAACTGTGAAGTATAACATTCTACAGAGCTTTGACATATATTACCTCATTTAATCCTTCCTGCCATTTATTATTCATCCCATTTCATTAAGAAGTAAAGAGGTATCCCCAAGATCATGCATGCATGATCCCCCAATGCATGTCATTTATGAAGAACAGTGCAGGTGAGTGTTTCTTTTTTTTTTTTTTTTACCTTTTATTGATCTTTTTTAAGTTCTATCTATATTCATGGTTGATTGCCTTTTGTGTGTGTGTGTGTGTGATACACGGGCCTCTCACTGTCATGGCCTCTCCCGTTGCGGAGCACAGGCTCCGTACGCGCAGGCTCAGTGGCCATGGCTCACGGACCAGCCACTCCGCGGCATGTGGGATCTTCCTGGACCGGGGCACGAACCCTTGTCCCCTGCATTGGCAGGTGGACTCTCAACCACTGCGCCACCAGGGAAGCCCTGATTGCCTTTTTAACTTTTAAATTTTTATACAGATTTTAAAGGTTCCTTTCCATTTGCAGTTATTATAAAATATTGGCTATATTCCCCATGTTGTACAGTACATCCTTGAGACTCTCTTACACCCAATAGTTTGTACCTTCCACTTCCCCACCCCTATATTGCCCCCACTACTGGTAGCCACTAATTTGTTCTCTATATCTGTGAGTCTGCTTCTTTTATATTCATTAGATTCCACATATAAGCAATACCATACAGTATTTATCTTTCTCTGCCTGACTTATTTCACTTGGCATAATGCCCTTCAAGTCGATCCATGTTGCTAAAAATGGCAAATTTTCATTCTTTTTTATGGCTAAGTAGTATTCCATTGTATACACATAACCCATCTTCTTTATCCATTCATCTGTTGATGGGCACTTAGGTTGTTTCTATGTCTTGGCAACTGTAAATAATGCTGCTATGAAAATTGGGGTGCATGTAGCTTTTTGAATTAGTGGGGGGGGGGTTGATATATATCTAGGACTGGAATTGCTGAGTCATATGGTAGTTCAACTTTTGTTTTTTTGAGAAACCTCTGTAGTGTTTTCCACAGTGGCTGTACCAATTTACATCCCACCAGAAGTGTGTAAGGGTTCCCTTTTCTCCACATCCTCATCAACATTTATTATTTGTAAACTTTTTGATGATAGCCATTCTGACCCATGTGAGGTGACATCTTATTTTGGTTTTGATTTGCATTTCCCTGATGATTAGTAATGTTGAGCATCTCTTCATGTGCCTGTTGGCCCTCTGTATTTTCTCTTTGGAAATACCCATTCAACTCTTCTGCCCATTTTTAATTTTTTTTTTTTTGATGTTGAGTTGTATGAACTGTTTATATATTTTGGATATTAATTCCTTATCAGTCACATAATTTACAAATATTTTCTCCTATTCAGTAGTTTGCCTTGTCATTTTGTTTATGCTTTCCTTTGCTGTGCAAAACCTTTTAGTTTAATTAGGTCCCATTTGTTTACTTTTGCTTTTATTTCCTTTACTTTAGAAGACGGATCCAAAAAAAAATATTCCTCTGATTTATGTAAAAGAGTGTTCTGCCTTTGTTTTCCTCTAGGAGTTTTACAGTATCAGGTCTTACATTTGGGTCTTTAATCCATTTTGAGTTTATTTTCATGTATGGTATTAGACTATGTTCTAGTTTCATTCTTTTACATGTAGCTGTCCAGTTGTCCAAGTATAATTTATTGAACAGACTGTCTTTTCTCCACTGTATATTCTTGCTTCCTTTGTTGTAGATTAATTGACCATAAGTGGGTGGGTTTATTTCCAGGCTCTCTATCCTGTGACATCAATCTATGTGTCTGTTTTTTGTGCCAGTACCATCCTACTAGAACTCATCAATTAATTTGGTAAAGTTGCAGGATACAAATTAATATACAGAAATCTGTTGCATTTCTGTATATTAACAATGGAAAATCAGAAAGAGAAATTAAGGAAACAACCATCACATCAAAAAGAATACAATACCTAGAAATAAAAATACCTAAGGAGGCAAAGACCTGTACTCTGAAAGCTATAAGATGAAGATGAAAGAAATTTAAGATGAAACAAACAGATGGAAAGATATACCATGTTCTTAGATTGGAAGAATCAACATTGTTAAAATGACCATACTACACAAGGCAATCTACAGATTAAATGCAATCCCTATCAAAATACCAATGATATTTTTTGCAGAACTAGAACAAAAACATTTTTTTAATTTGTATGGAAACACAGAAAACCCTGAATAGCCAAAACAAACTTGAGAAAGAACAGAATTGGAGGAATAATGCTCCCTGCCTTCAGACTATACTATACAGCTACAGTATTCAAAACAGTATGGTACTGTTCTCTTTCTTATGATTACCTTGGCTATTCAGGGTCTTTTGTGATTCCACAAAAATTTTAGGGTTGTTTGTTCTATTTTTGAAAAATACCATTGGAATTTTGGTAAGGATTGCATTGAATCTGTATTGATTTTGGTAGTATGGACATTTTAATAATATTAATTCTTCCAACCAATGAGCATGGAATATCTTTCCTTTTTTTGTGACTTCAGTTTTTCATCAGTGTCTTATAGTTTAGGGTTCAGGTATTTTACCTCCTTTGTTAAATGTATTCCTAGGAATTTTTTTGATGCAATTGTCAATGGGAAAGTTTTCTTAATTTTTCTTTTTGATAGTTCATTATTAGTGTATAGAAACATAAGTGATTTGTAGAAATTGATTTTGAATCCTGGAACTGTACTGAATTTGGTTATTAGTTCCAACAGATTTTTGGTCAAATCCTTAAGGATTTCTATATATAGTATGATGTCATCTGCAAATAGTGACAGTTTTACTTCTTAATTTCCAATTTGGTTGCCTTTATTTCTTTCTCTTGCTTAATTGCTCTGGCTAGGACTTCCAAAACTATGTTGAATAAAAGTGGCAAGAGTGGATATTTTTTCTTGTTCATTATCTTAGATGAAAAATTTTCAGATCTTCACCATTGAGTATGATGTTAGCTATAGGCTTGTTACATATGGCCTTTATTATGTTGAGGTATGTTCCCTCTAAAACTGCTTTCTTGAGAGTTTTTATCATAAATGGATATTAAGTTTTGTCAAATGTTTTTTTGTCTGCATCTATTTAGATGATCGTATGATTTTTGTCCTTTAGTAATATGGTATATCACATTGATTTGTGGATATTGAGCCATCCTTTCATGCCTGGAATAAAGGTCATTTGGTCATGGTATATGTGACGTTAATGTATTGTTGAATTTGTTATGCTAACATTTTTTGAGGATTTTTGCATCTATGTTCCTAAGGGATAATGACCTGTAATTTTCTTTTCCTGTAGTGTCCTTGTCTAGTTTTAGTATCAGGGTAATGGTGTCTCATAAATTGTGTTTGGAAGTGTTCACTCCTATTCTCTTTTTTTGGAAAGAATTTGAGAAGGATTGTTTTTAATTGTCTTTGAATGTTTGATAATTCACGAGTGAAGTCATCTGGTCCTGGACTTTTGTATGTTGGGAGGTTTTTGATTACTGATACAATCTCCTTACCAGTAATTAGTCTATTCAGATTTTCCACTTCTTCATGATTTGGTCTTGGTAGACATTATATGTCTAGGAATTTATCTATTTTCTCTAAGTTGTCCAATTTGTTAGTGTATAACTATTTATAGTATTCTGTGATTCTTTCTATTTCTGTGGTATTGGTTGTAAGTCTCTCTCATTTCTGATGTTGAGTCTTCTCTCTCATTTCCTTGATGATTCTAGCTAAGGGTTTGTCAGTTTGGTTTATCTTTTTAAAAAAACAGTTCTTGGTTTTTTTGATATTTTCTATTGGTCTCTATTTTATTTTTATTTCTACTCTGACCTTTGTTATTTTCTTTCTTCTACTAACTTTGGCCTTTGTTTCTTCTTCTTTTTCTATTTCCTTGAGGTATGAAATTAGGTTTCTTGAGATCTTTTTTTTTCTTGATGCAGGGATTTATTACTATGAACTTCCCTCTTAGAACTGTTTTTGCTGCATCCCATAAGTTTGAGTATGATGTGTTTCCATTTTTTAGGTATTTTTTTATTTCTCTTTTGTTGTTTTCTTTGAACCACTGGTTGGTCAGTAGCATGTTGCTTAATCTCCACATATTTGTTAATTTTCCAGTTTTCTTGTTGTATTAACTTCTAGTTTCATACTATTGTGGTTAGAAAAGATACTTAATATGATTTCAGTCTTCTTAAATTTATTAAGACTTGTTTTCTGGCTAGCATGTGATCTATCCTGGAGAATGCTTCATGTGCACTTGAGAAATATGTGTATTCGTTTGCTTTTGGGTGGACTGTTCTGTATAAGTCTGTTAAGTCTATCTGGCCTAACATGTCATTTAAGGCCAATATTTCCTTAATGATTTTCTGTCTGGATGATATATCCATTGATCAAAGTGAGTTATTAATTTTCCCTTCTATTATTGTATTGCTGTCTCTTTCTCCCTTTAGGTCTATTAATATTTTCCCTATGTATTTAGGTGTTCCTAAGTTGAGTGCAGAAATACTTACACATATTATATCCTCCAGTTGGATTGACTCCTTTATCATTATTTATCTCCTATTACAATCTTTATCTTAAAGTTTATTTTGTCTGATATAAATATCACTACACGAGCTCTCTTTTCATTTCCATTTGTTTGGAATATAATTTTCCATTTCTTAGCTTTCAGCCTGTGTGTGTCTTTAGGTTTGAAGTGAGTGTCTTGTAGGCAGCAAATAGATGTCTTGTTGTTTTTTTGTGTGTTTTTTTTTTTTTTCTGGTACGCGGGCCTCTCACTGTTGTGGCCTCTCCTGTTGCGGAGCACAGGCTCTGGACAGGCAGGCTCATCAGCCATGGCTCATGGACCCTGGCGCTCCATGGCATGTGGGATCTTCCCGGACCGGGGCACGAACCTGTGTCCCCTGCATCAGCAGATGGATTCTCAACTACTGTGCCACCAGGGAAGCCCAGATGTCTTGTTTTATGTTGTTGTTTTTGAATCTATGAGCCATTCTGTGTCTCCTGATTGAAGAATACAGTCCATTTACATTTAAAGTAATTACTGATGAATGTGAACTTACTGCCATTTTGTTAATTATTTCCTGGCTGTTTTGTAATTCTTCTGTTTCTTTTTTCTTCTATTGTTCTCTTCCTTTGTGATTTGATGATTTTCTGTAGTGATATGTTTAGATTCCTTCCTTTATTTTCTTTTATATATCTAATATAGGTTTTTGCTTTGTGATTACCAGGAAGCTTACATAAAACTACTGATAACAGTAATTTAAGTCAATAACCACTAAGTATGAACACATTCTAAAGCACTACATTTTTACTCCCCCAGCCCCTCAAGTTTTATGTTTTTGATACCACAGTTTACATCTTTTTATCTTGTGTATCCGTTAACAATTATTGTAGTTATAGTTACTACTTTTGTTAACCTTCATAGTAGTTTATAAATAATTAACCCACCAAATTTACATTATTCTGATATTTACTATATACTTACATCTTTCAGTGAGATTTATGCTTTTATGTGTTTTCCTGTTACTAATTAGTATCCTTTCATTTCAGCTTAAAAAAAATTCCTTTAACATCTCTCCTTTTTAATTAATTAATTAATTTTTAATTGGACTAAAATTGCTTTTGAATGTTGTGTTAGTTTCTGCTGTACAATGAAGTTAATCAGCTATATGTATACCTATATCCCCTCCCTCTTGGACCTCCCTCCCAGCCCCACCCCCATCCCACCCATCTAGGTCATCACAGAGCACTGAGCTGAGTTCCCTATGCTATACAGCAGGTTCCCACTAGCTATCTATTTTACACATGGTAGTGTATTTATGTCAAACCTAATTTCCCAATTAGTCCCACCCTCCCCTCCCCCACTGTGTCCACGTGTCTGTTCTCTATGTATACATCTCTATTCGTGCCCTACAAATAGGTTCAACTATACCAGTTTTCTAGATTCCATATATATGCATTAATATATGATATTTGTTTTTCTCTTTTTGATTTATTTCACTCTGTATGACAGAATCTAGGTCCATCCACATCTCTACAAATGACCAGTTTTGTTCCTTTTTACGGATGAGTAATATTCCATTGTATACATGTACCACAGCTTTTTTATCCATTCATCTATCATTGGATATTTAGTTGTTTCCATGTCCTGGCTATTGTAAATAGCGCTACAATGAATATTGGGGTACATGTGTCCTTTTGAATTATGGTTTTCTCAGGGTTTATACTCAGTAGTGGGATTGCTGGGTCATATGGTAGTTCTACTTAGTTTTTTAAGGAACCTCCATACTGTTCTCCATAGTGGCTGTATCAATTTACATCCCACCAACAGTGCAGGAAGGTTCCATTTTCACCACATCCTTGCCAGCATTTATTGTTTCTAGATTTTTTGATAATGGCCATTCTCACCAGTGTGAGGTGATATACCTCATTGTAGTTTTGATTTGCATTTATCTAATAATTAGTGATGTTGAGCATCTTTTCATGTGCCTCTTGGCCATCTGTATGTCTTCTTTGGTGAAATCTATTTAGGTCTTCTGCCTATTTTTGGATTGGGTTGCTTGTTTTTTTTGATATTGACTCTTTGTATATTTTGGAGACTAATATTTTGTCTGTTGCTTCATTTGCAAATATTTTCTCCCATTCTGAGGGCTGTCTTTTCATCTTGTTTATGGTTTCTTTTGCTGTGCAAAAGCTTTTAAGTTTCATTAGGTCTCATTTGTTTATTTTTGTTTTTATTTTCATTACTCTAGGAGGTGGGTCAAAAAAGATCTTGCTGAGGTTTTTGTCAAAGAATTTTTTTCCTATGTTTTCCTCTAAGAGTTTTATATTGTCTGGCCTTACATTTAGGTCTTTAATCCATCTGGAGTTTATTTTTGTGTACCATGTTAGGGAGTGTGCTAATTTCATTCTTTTACATGTACCTATCCAGTTTTCCTAGCACCACTTATTGAAGAGGCTCTCTTTTCTCCATTGTATTTTCTTGCCTCCTTTGTCATAAATTGGGTGACCATATGTGCCTGGGTTTCTCTCTGAGCATTATATCCTGTACCATTGATCTATATTTCTGTTTTTGAGCTAGTACCATAATGTCTTGATTACTGTGGCTTTGTAGTATAGTCTGAAGTCAGGGAACCTGATTCCTCCATCTCCGTTTTTCTTTCTCCAGATTGCTTTGGCTATTTGGGGTCTTTTGTGTTTCCATACAAATTATAAAATTTTTGTTCTAATTCTGTGAAGAATGCCATTGGTAGTTTGATAGGGATTGACTCTGTAGATTGCTTTGTGTAGTATAGTCATTTTCACAATATTGATTCTTCCAATCCAGGAACATGGTATATTTCTCCATCTGTTTATGTCATCTTTGACTTCTTTCATTAATGTTTCATAGTTGTCTGAGTAGAAGTCTTTTGCCTCCTTAGGTAAGTTTATTCCTAGGTATTTTATTCTTTTTGTTGCTATGGTAAATGAGATTGCTTCCTTAAATTCTCTTCCTGATTTTTTGTTGTTAGTGTATATGAATGCCAGAGATTTCTGTGCATTAATTTTGTATCCTGCAACCTTACCAAATTCATTGATTAGTTCTAGTAGTTTTCTGGTCACATCTTTAGGATTTTCTATGTATAGTATCACATCATCTGCAAACAGTGACAGTTTTACTTTTTCTTTTCCAATTTGGATTCCTTTTATTTCTTTTGTTTTTTCTCTGATTGACATGGGTAAGGCTTCCCAAACTTTATTGAACAAAAGTAGTGCGAGTGGACATCCTTGTCTTATTCCTGATCTTAGAAGTAATGCTTCCAGCTTTTCACCATTGAGTATGATGCTAGATGTAGGTTTGTCATATATGGCCTTTATTATGTTGAGGTAGGTTCCCTCTATGCCCGTTTTCTGCAGTGTTTATCATAAACACGTTGAATTTTTCTAAAGCTTTTTCTGCATCTATTGAGATGATCATATGGTTTTTATTGGTGTAGAGTTGTTTGTAGTAGTCTCATAATCCTTTGTATTTCTGTGGTGTCAGTTGTGATTTCTGTGGTGTCAGTTGTGATTTCTCCTTTTTCCTTTCTAATTTTATTGATTTGTATCTTCTCCCTTTTTTTCTTGAGTCTGACTAAATGTTTATCAATTTTGTTTATCTTCTCAAAGAACTAACTTTTAGTTTTACTGATCTTTGGTATTGTTTTGTTTCTGTTTCATTTATTTCTGCTTTGATCTTTATGATTCCTTTCCTTCTACTGAGTTTGGGTTTTCTTTGTTCTGCTCTTTTTAGTTGCTTTAGATGTAAGGTTCGATTGTTTATTTGAGATTTTTCTTTTTTCCTGAGGTGAGATTGAATTGCTATAAACTTCCCTCTGAGAACTGCTTTTGCTGCATCCCATAGGTTTTGGGTCGTTGTGTTTTTGTTGTCATTTCTTTCCATGTATTTTTTTATTTCTTCCTTGGTTTCTTCAGTGATCTCTTGGTTATTTAGTACCACACTGTTTGGCCTCCATGTGTTTGGGTGTTCTCCTTTTTTTTTTTTTCCTGTAATTAATATCTAGTCTCATAACATTGTGGTCAGAAAAGGTGCTTGATACAATTTCAGCTTTCTTATATTTTCCGAGGCTTGATTTGTGACCCAAGATGTGATCTATCCTGGAGAATGTTCCGTGTGCACTTGAGAAGAAAATATATTCTGCCACTTTCAGGTGGAATGTCCTGTAAATATAAATTAAATCTGTCTGGTGTATTGTGTCATTTAAAGCTTGTGTTTCCTTATTTATTTTCTGTTTGGATGATCTGTCCATTGATGTAAATGCAGTGTTAAAGTCCCCTACTATTTTTGTGTTACTGTCGATTTCCCCTTTTATGGTTGTTAGCATTTGCCTTATGTATTGAGGTGATCCTATGTTGGGTGCATGAATATTTATAATTGTTATATCTTCTTCTTGGATTGATCCCTTGATCATTATGTAGTGTCCTTCCTTATCTGTAGTAACAGTTTTTATTTTAAAGTCTATTTCATCTGATATGAGTATTTCAGTCTTCCCAGGGCCCGATTGGGTAGGGGAAATGCTAGGAGCTCTCCCCTCTAATCCTCTGAGCCCCAAGGGTCCCTCCAGACGTGGGAACTCCTCCCTCCTCCCAGTCACCCCTCAGGGGTGCCGGTTCTGTCCAACCTCCACTTCTCCTCTCCCCACACTCCCTCCACATCCTACCCAGTTGCTTGGTGGTTCCTCCCATCTCCTCGGGCATTAAGGTCCCCCACCAGCATATGACAGGCACCCTAGTTGTGGGGAGATGCAAACTCTGTGTCCTCCCCCACCACCATCTTGACTCTGCCCCCAACATTTCTTAAAAGGCTGGTCTGTGGTGATAAATTCCTTTATTTAGCTTTTCCTTCTCTGGAAAACTCTCTCTTTCAATTCTGACAAATAACTATGCCAGATAGAGCATTTTTGATTGGCAGGTATTTTTTCTTCCAACCCTTTGAATACATTGTTCCACTTCCTTTTGGCCTACAATGTTTCTGCTGAAAAATCTACTGATGGTCCTTTGGAAGTTCCCTTTTATATAACAAGTTTTTTATTTTTGTTTTGTTTTGTCTTGTTTTAATGTCTTGCTTCTTTCAAGATTCTCTCCTTCTCATTAACATTTGACATTTTAATCATAATGTGTCTTGGTGTAAGTCTCTTTGGGTTCATCATCTTTGCAACTCTTTGTTCTTCCGGGACCTGGATGTCAGGTTCTTTCCCACGTTAGGGAAGTTTCCAGCCATTATTTCATCAGTTAAGTTTTCTGCCTCATTCTCTCATTCTTCTCCTTCTTGGACTCTTATAATGTGAATGTTGATCTGATTGTTTTCCCACAAGTCCCTTAAGCTATATTCACGTTTTTCATTCTTTTTTTCTTTCTGTTGCTGTGATTGAGTTCCACTGCCCTGTCTCAAGTTCACTGATGCTTTCTTCTGCTTCATCTAGTCTGCTGTTGAATTTTTTTTATAAATTTATTTTATTTTATTTATTTTTGGCTGCATTGGGTCTTTGTTGCTGTGCATGAGCTTTCTCTAGCTGCGGAGAATAGGGGCCACTCTTCATTGCAGTGCACGGGCCTCTCATTGCAGTGACTTCTCTTGCTGTGGAGCACGGGCTCTAGAGCACAGGCTCAGCGGTTGTGGCCCACAGGCCCAGTTGCTCCATGGCATGTGGATCTTCCCAGACCAGGGCTTGAACCTGTGTCCCCTGCATTAGCAGGCAGGTTCTTAACCACTACACCACCAGGGAAGCCCCTCTTGAAGTTTTAAATTGTATTTTTCATTTCAGTTATTGTATTCTTCAGCTCTGTGACTTCTCTTTGGTACTTTCTTGTATTTTCTCTCTTTGTTGAAATTCTCACTTAGTTTATCCATTCTTTTTCTGAGTTAAGTTAGCATTTTTATGACCATTATTTTGAATCCCTTTATCAGGTAAGACATTTATCTCTATTGCATTCAGGATTTTTCCTGAGGTTTTATCTCATTCTTCTGTTGGGAACATATTCCCATTTCCTCATTTTCCTTAACTCTCTGTGTTGGTTTCTGTGCATTATGCAAAACAGCCACCTCTCTCAGTCTTGAAGGAGTAACCTCATGTAGGGGATAAACCTTATTTTTCAACCCTACTCTAGCACTTTGTTGTCTCTCAAACCTTGGTGATTTTCTAAGTAGCCTTTACTTTTAATGACTCTCAGTAGTTCAGGATGTGTTAAAACGTTTTAGTGTCCCAAAGGGGACAATCTTGGTTATCACCTAGATTCAGGCTGATTGGGAGCCAGACCCTCAGGCAGCAAATATACCTTCTTCAAATGAAGACTTAGAGATGAACACTTCTGTCTGCTCCCTCTGCACTGAGCTGAGGGTTGATAACCAGTTAATCACTGTTTGTTTCTTTGCTACAGCCCCATTTAACTAGTTAGCACAAACCTTGCTGGCCAACAGAGCCAGGCAATAAAGGGGTGTCACCTGGGTAGCAGCTGCAAAAGCCAGGGTACCATACATAACAACTAGGGTATTAGGCGTGTGCACATACTCCTCTCCAGGAGATTCTGGCACTCCAGAATGCAGCAGAGGGAGTGGGCAAAGATAGAACCGACCCTCCCAGGTCTCTGGAGAGGATTCCAGTGAGGTCTTAGCTATGTGTTTAATTAGAAGCCTGTCCCTTAGCCCACAGCTATGAAGATAAGCTAGTAGGCCCCTTTCACAGAAAGACTGGGCTCCTCAGTCTGTTGTCTCTTGGCTGTGTCCTTAGAGTGGTAGCTATTTGAGAATTCTTTCTCCATTTGTTTTAGTCCTGTGGAACCTGTGAGCATAAGCCCTGTTAACCACCAGAACAAGGTGATCTAGAGGTGTCCCATGGGTGGCAGTCACAAAAATTGGGTTGCCCTACAAAAATACAAGCTCCTTTCTGAGGAAGAAGAGAAAGAGGGAGACGGAAAATAAGGTCCCCTCTGGCCTCCATCTTTAGGGGAATATTTCAGTAGGCTTCTCTATGTGTTTTAAATTAAACGCCTACCCCTCGGGCAGATGCTTTCAGGTAACAAGACTTTTTCACCGAAAGGCTGGGCACCTCTCCATGGCCTGCCTCTGTGCTGGTCCCTAGGGTGAGTGAGTCTGTATGTGAGTCATTTAAGAACTGTTTCTCAGTTTCCTACACACTTGTGAGTCTCATGAACAGAAGCCCCATTGGCTTTCAAAGCTAGATGTATTGAGGGATCATCACTCAAGTGCAGGTCTTAAAACATGGGATGCCAGATGTGGGGTTTAAACCTTTGCTTCTCAGGGAGATGCTCAGGCTTGTGAGTTCCCTAGAGACTTGGTTGGCCATGCCAGCGGGTGGAGTTTATGGCAAAATTGTGTCTCAGCCTCGCCTATCTGCTTTGATGTGGGTTTCTTTTCATTCACCTGATATGTAGGAGTTGCTCAGCTATTTTGGGGGATTTTTTCCCAGAGGAAATTGTTTTGTATTTAGCTGAAGTTTCAGTGTGTCTATGGGGGAGAATCCTCCATCACCATCCTGAACCAAACCTCCTTGCAATGATTTATTAAATATTAGCAGTCATATATTAAATATCTACTAGAATAGTAATTCTTCATTTTTAGTATAGAATTTGATCACAAAATAAATTTATAAAATGAATGAGTTACATATAATATTTATTAAACCATATCTTTTTACCTAATTAAAGGCATTTTTTAAAACATTTTGTGGGTGTCCAAATATGTTTTCTCTATCTAAATAGATATAAATTTAAGAGAAAGAAATTACTGTATAACCCTTATCTGCACCTTCGCGTTTCTACCATGGTATTTCCAATAAATAATTTACAAAGATATTTTCCTATACCAGCCATATTAACTAGTTAGATGGAATATATTAATATACTAATAATACAATCTTATTGTGTTCTCTAGAAAAATGATTGTGAACTGGTAGTAGTGAGAAAGTAGGGATATCCTACATCCATCTTAAATTTTAATAATGCAACTATGCAAATGTATACAAAATTTTCACACGTTTTCTGGGATTCATACATACTGGTCTCTAAGGATGTGTTTGAAAAATGTTATCATGCAATGCACTGTTTACCTGAGAGTGAGAGGGAAGAAAGACCATAACAGCTGTATGAATGTCCCAGATGCTATGAATAGTAAACATTTCAGAAGTGAATGATAGAAGGCAATAGGCCTTGCCTTCCTCAGATGATTTAATAACATACTGCAGGCCTTCTAGGGGAGGGGTGCAAAATAGGAGTTATCTTCCCTGAATTACCTAGAATATATAGCCTCCATGGAATTTTACATTTTCTTCTTTAATCATTTATTAAATGATCTCAATTTGAAAAGATTTGTACAAGTTGATGTAAAATAGCTTTAGTGTACTTCCATTCATCAAAGCTGAATAAAGTAGTCAATCTCATTGTAACTGGACTTTTGACAAGTGAAAAGACTCATGAAAATTGACTACAGTGAAGATCAGAATGTGAACTGTGAACAAGAACACAAAGACATGAAGACAGTTGAAAAATTAACAAAATATTTATCAATATTGACAATACAAAGCTGTCCTTGCAGCTAACATTTCAATCTTGGGAAATTAAGTTATAATCTATTAATGTTTTATGAATAAGATGGATGGTGATCTTGATAGCAAATCTAATGGAAGCCTAGTTTGGCAAAACAATTACTATCCAAGATAGTCAAGTTTAAAAGCAATGGCTTCTAGTACAGGAAATAGCTCAAAATCCATGAGAAATAGTCTATGAGAGTGCTAAGTTAGGAACCGTTTCCAAGAAGTAAAGGACTGATTAAGTGTGTGTACCACGTGACCCTAACATTTTCCTATTTCCATCAAATATAATAATCTTTGCAGCTTTCTGCTGAAATGAATAAAGATTATTTACAAGAAGAAACTCACGTAAAGAAAGGAATAAGAAAAATGTACAACCTTAGCTCTTTTTCTGTGCTTGATGTTTTACTGTAACTTTATTCTGCACTATATATTTAGGGAATGACAATACATTAGCTCACATACAATACTATAGCATTTTCTCTTGAAGAGTAAAGTGTGGACAGATGTTTCCTTGAGTAGAACATCCTGGGTAATACCCACTTCCACTCATCAATTATTGTCTATATTGGGGCAATTATTTAAAAAGTATTCTGTTTGGCTGAACTTATTGTACATCATAGGTACATATGAAAAACAGGAAACAATGTGTGTAAAAGTGTTTTGTAAACTTTAAAGTGCCATACAAATTTATTTCTTAGAAACAGTAACTGGGGATGACTTCTCTTACCCTCCCACATATTACTATGTTTTTTTGTTTGTTTGTTTTTTTAATTTTTGGCTGTGTCAGGTCTTAGTTGCGGCATGTGGGCTCTTCATTGAGGCATGCGGGATCTTTTGTTGCAGCATATGGGCTCTTCGTTGCGGCACTTGGGCTTCTCCCTAGTTGTGGCGTGTGGGTTTTCTCTTCTCTAGTTGTGGTGTACAGGCTCCAGAGCACGTGGGCTCTGTAGTTTGTAGCATGCAAGCTCTAGTTGAGGCATGTGAGCTCAGTAGTTGTGACCCTTGAGTTACTTGCCCCACAGAATGTGGGATCTTAGTTCCCTGACCAGGGGTTGAATCCACTTCCGCATCATTGCAAGGCAGATTCTTTACCATTGGACCACCAGGGAAGTCCCCTGTTACCATCTGTTTTAAAAAATATTTTCATACACTCTTTATTGCCTTAAATTGAGAAACAAATTTTGGCATTCTGTAATGTTTCCAGTAAGAATTTTTATGTGTTTAAAGTGTTTAATAATACATAACACTCTTCTAGCATATTATCCCACTACTGATAGACAAAATTATGACATAAATCATTTGATTCTTCTTAGTCACTGTTCAAAATATTCACAAGTTCTTCTTTTTATTGGCAGTTTAAATAAATATGGCAAAGTTGAGGAAAGTGGTATGTTTTAAAAACTCCATTCACTAAGAATGTTAATTAGAAAGGATAATGGAAAATGTGAATAATTCATAAGTGTCTAATGATTTTGTGGGTGTAGATAATATAATTACTAAAGATGCTTTGTTTTGTAGAAAAAAGAGGACATTCATAATGAGGTGCCAATACTACATTCTTAGATGTTCTGTCATTAACACTATTAATAACAGAGCCTTGTATTTATATAGCAGTAGCATTACCTTCATGTTCACTTTAAAGATTTTTTTTAAAGAAAGAAAGAAATCTGCCACTGTACTTTCTGTCTCTGGGCTTCAGGCTACTGCAACACTGCTTAAATGATGTAAAAGTAGTAAGGAGGAAATTTTGCTTACAGATGTTAGTGTATCCCAGAGTTTCTAAAAAAGCATTGAGCCCTTTATCAGTTAGGATTCTCTAAAGAAACAAAAGCACTAGGATATAGATATACAAATACACATATATACATAGAGAAATATATAGATTTATTTTAAGGAATTGCCTCACAGTTGTGGAAATGGGTAAATTCAAAATCTGTAGGTCAGGCTGGCTGGCTAGAAATTCCAGTAAGAGTTGACATTGAGGTCTTGAATCCAAAATCCACAGAACAGATTAGGAGGCTAGAAAGTCAGCCAAACTTTCTGTTACAGTATTGAGAAAGAATTCCCTCTTCTCCAAGAAGCCTCAATTTCTTTTCTTAAGGCCTTTAACTAATTGAAAGAAGCCCACTCACATTATCAAGGGTAATTTGATTTACTTAAAGAAGAGTAATTATAAATGTTAATCACATTGACAAAATACTTTTACAGAAGCATCTAGACTAGTGTTTGACCAAACAGCAGGGCACCATAGCCTAGCCAAGCTGACACACAAAACTAACCATCACAAGTTGTGATGTTAAGTATTTGACTTTTACTTTGTAATCTTAATTAAGAGATAATTGAAAGATATTATTTAGGGACCAACAAGGCAAGAAAGTAATATATAAAATATCTAAAAATGTAAATGATGTTGACTAGAACCAACTGAACTAGTTGTGACAGGTGTTAAGACATCCTTGATGATTATTTTAAACATGATTTGAAGTCAACGAATTTGGACAAGATATGACAGGAATCTGCTGCTTAAAGGAAATTCTTAACTTTTTATTCAGCTTTCCATGATAGCTTAAGATAGGTGTGCAAGTCATAACACTATGCAAAGAAAAGCAATTATACATACCTGTAGTGATGTGTTACCATTTTTCCTTTCAGTTTTTTTAGGATATAATTGACATACAGTATTATAAAAGGTTAAGGTATGCAGCATAATGATTTGACATAAATACATCATGAAATGATCACCACAATCAGTTTAGTGAACAACCATCATCTCATACAGATAAGAAAAAAATAATTTTTGCTTGTGATGAGAACACAGGATTTTCTCTCAACAATTTTCATATATAATACACAGCAGCGTTAATTATATTTATCATGTTGTACCTCACATCTCATGATGTACTTATTAATATTACAACTGGAAATTTGTACCTTTTGACTAGATCCACTTCATACTCCTCCCACCCCCTATTCTTTTTGTTTTAAATTTTTATTTCATATTGGAGTATAGCTGATTAACAATGTTGCATTAGTTTCAGGTGTATAGCAAACTGATACAGTTATACATATGCATTTATCCATTCTTTTTCAAGTTTTTTCTCATTTAGGTTAATACAGAATATTGAGAAGAGTTCCTATGCAATACAGTAATTCCTTGTTGGTTATCTATTTTATATATAGCAGTGTGTATATATCAATATATCTATATATTGATATATACACACTGCTATATATAAAATAGATAAGCAATCCCAAACTTCCAACCTATCCCTTTCCCCCTGGTAATCATAAGTTCACTCTGTAAGTCTGTGAGTCTGTTTCTGTTTGTAAATATGTTCATTTGTATCCTTTTTTTTTTAGATTCCACGTATAAGCAATATCATATGATATTTGTCCTTCTCTGTCTGACTTACTTCACTTAGTATGATAATTTCCAGGTCTATCCATGTTGCTGCAAGTGGCATTCTTTCATTCTTTTTATTGGCTGAGTAATATTCCATTGTATATGTGCAACATCTTCTTTATCCATTAATTTGTCAATGGACATTTAGGTTGCTTCCTTTTCTCGGCTATTGTAAACAGCACTGCAATGAACATTGAGATGCATGTATCCTTTTGAACCATGTTTTTCTCTGGATATATGCCCAGGAGTGGGATTGCTGGATCATATGGAAGCCCTATTTTTAGTTTTTTAAGGAACCTCCATACAGTTTTCCATAGTGGCTGTATCAATTTACATTCCCACCAACAGTGCATGAAGGTTCCCTTTTCTCCACATCCTCTCCAGCATTTATTTTTTGTAGACTTTTTGATGATGGCATTCTGACTGGTGTGAGGTGATATGTCATTGTAGTTTTGATTTGCGTTTCTCTAATAATTAGACATGTTAAGCACCTTTTCATGTGCCTCTTGACCATCTGTATGTCTTCTTTGGAGAAATGTCTATTTTGGTCTTTTCCCCATTTTTAAATTTGGTTGTTTGTTTTTTTGATATTGAGCCTCATGTGCTGTTTGTAAGTTTTGGAGATTAATCCCTTGTTGGTAACATCGTTTGAAAACATTTTCTCCCATTCTGTGGGTTGTCTTTTCATTTGGTTTATGGTTTCCTTTGTTCTGCAGAAGTTTTTAGGTCCCATTTGTTTGTGTTTGTTTTCATTTCCAATTACTGTAGGAGACAGATCAAAAACGATATTGCTGCAATTTATGTCATAGAGTATTCAGCCTATGTTTTCCTCTAAGAGTTTTATAGTATCCAGTCTTACATTTAGGTCTTTAATCCATTTCGAGTTTACTTTTGTGTATGGTGTTAAAAAGTGTTCTAATTTCATTTTTTTACATGTAGCTGTCCAGTTCTCCCAGCACCATTTATTGAAGAGGCTGTCTTTCCTCCATTGTATAGTCTTGCCAACTTTGTCATAGATTAATTGACCACAGGTGCGTAGGTTTATTTCTGGGCTTTCTGTCCTGTTCTATTGACTTATATTTCTGTTTTTGTGCCAGTAACATACTGTCCTGATGACTGTAGCTTTGTAGTATAGTTTGAAGTCATGGAGCCTGATTCTTCCAGCTCCGTTTTTCTTTCTCAAGATTGCTTTGGCTATTTGGGGTCTTTTGTGTCTCCATACAAATTTTAAGATTTTTTATTCTAGTACTGTGAAAAATGTCTTTGATAACTTGATAGGCATTGCATTGAATCTATAGATCGCCTTGGGTAGAAGAGTCATTTTGGCAATATTGATTCTTCCAATCCAAGAACATTGTATATTTTTCCAACTGTTTGTGTCATCTTAAATTTCTTCTGAAAACATTGCCATTGGTATTTTAATAGTGTCTTATAGTTTTCAGAGAGAAGGTCTTTTGTCTCCTTAGATAGGCTTGTTCCTAGGTATTTTATTCTTTCTGATGTGATGATAAATGGGATTGTTTCTCTTTCAGATTTCTGTGTATAATTTTGAATTCTGCAACATTACTGAATTCATTGATGAGCTCTAGTAGTTTCTGGTAGCAACTTTAAGATTTTCTATGTATAGTGTCATGTCATCTGCAAACAGTGAGAGTTTAAATTTTTCTTTTCCAATTTGGATTCCTTTTATTTCTTTTTCTTTTTCTCTGATTGCCATGGCTAGGACTTCCAAAACTGTGTTGAACAAAAGTGGTGAGAGTGGACATCCTTGTCTTGTTCCTGATCTTAGAGGAAATGCTTTCAGCTTTTCACCATTGAGTATGATACTAGATGTAGGTTTGCCATATATACACTTTATTATGTTGAGGTATATTCCCTCTATGCCCACTTTCTGGAGAGTTTTTATCATAAATGGGTGCTGAATTTTGTCAAAAACTTTTTCTGCATCTATGGAGATGATCATATGGTTTTTATTCTTCAGTTTGTTGATGTGGTGTATTAGATGATTGATTTGTGGATATTGAAAAACCCTTGCATCCCTGGGATAAACCCCACTTGATCATGGTGTGTGATCCTTTTAATGTATTGTTGGATTCAGTATGGTAGTATTTTGTTGAGGAATTCTGTGTCTATGTTCATCAGTGACATTGGCCTGTAATTGTCTTTTTTTGTCATATCTTTGTCTGTTTTTAATATCAGGTTGATGGTGGCCTGATAGAATGAGTTTGGCAGTGTTCCTTTCTCTGCAATTTTTTGGAATAGTTTCAGAAGCATAGGTGTTAACTCTTCTCTAAATGTTTGATAGAATTCACCTGTGAAGCCATCTGATCCTGGAATTTTGCTTGTTGGGAGTTTTTTAAATCACGTTTCTGATAACCACAAATCTGACCTCTTTTTCTGAGTTAGTGAATTTGTTTCTGAAATATAATTGACCTACAGCTCTATGTTAGTTCCTGGTGTACAACATAATGATTCAGTATTTCTATACATTTCAAAATTATCACCACAAAATGTCTAGTTACCATCTGTCACCATACAAAGATATTACATTATTGACTATATTCCCCACACAATATATTTCATACCTGTCATTAATTTATTTTGTAACTGGAATTTTGTACCTCTTAATCTCACTCACCTATTTCTCTCATCCCTCCACCTGATTCCTCTCTGGAAACCACCTGTTTGTTCTCTGTGTCTATGACTCTGTTTCTGTTTTGTTGTATTTATTTTTTTAAATTCCACATATAGATGGATTCATACAGTATTTCTCTTTCTCTTTCTGACTTATCTCACTTAGCATAATACCTCTAGGTCCATCCATGTTGTCATAAATGGCAAGATTTCGTTCTTTTTCATGGCTCGGTAATATTCCATTGTTTATATGCCATATCTTTATCCATTAATCTGTCCAGTGGTACTTAGGTTGCTTTTATATTTTGTGTATTTTAAGTAATGCTGCAAAGAACAAAGGTGTAGTATATATCTTTTTGAATTATGGTGTTCATTTTCTTCAGATAAATACACAGAATTGGAATTGCTGAATCATATTATAGTTCCATTTTTAATTTTTTAGGTACCTCCATACTATTTTCTATAGTGGCTGCACTAAATTATACTCCCACAAATAGTGCACAAGGGTTCCTTTTCCTCCATATCCTTGACAACACTTGTTTTTTATTGTCTTTTTTTTTTTTTTTTTTGTGGTATGCGGGCCTCTCACTGTTGGGGCCTCTCCCATTGCGGAGCACAGGCTCTGGACGCGCAGGCTCAGCGGCCATGGCTCACGGGCCTAGCCGCTCCACGGCATGTGGGATATTCCTGGACCAGGGCACAAACCCGTGTCCCCTGCATCGGCAGGCGGACTCTCAACCACTGTGCCACCAGGGAAGCCCTATTGTCTTTTTGATAATAGCCTTTCTGAAGATATGAGGTGATATCTCACTGTTTTGACTTGTATTTCCATGATTATTTGTGATGTTAAGCATCTTTTCATGTGCCTGTTGGCCATCTGTATATCTTTGGGAAATGTCTATTCTGGCCCTTTGTTGAATTTTTAATTGAGGAGTTTGTTATTTTGATGTTGAGTTGTATGAGTTCTTCATATATTTTTTATATTAACCCCTTATTGCATATATTGTTTAAAAATCTTCACCCATTCAGTAGGCTGCCTTTTCATCTTGTTAATATTTTCTTTCACTGTGCAAGAGCTTTTTAGTTTGATATAGTCCCATTTGTTTATTTTTGCATTTGTTACCTTGCCTGAGAAGACATATCCAACAAAATATTGCTAAGACCTATATCAAAGAGTAACAACTTGTTTTCTCCTAGAAGTTTTATGGTTTCAGTATTTACATTTAAGTCTCTAATCCATTTTGAGTTTATTTTTTTATATGGTGTGAGAAAGAAATGCAGTTTCTTTCTTCTGCATGTAGCTGACCAGTTTCCCAATACCATTTGTTGAAGAGGCTATCTTTTCTCCATTATATATTCTTGCCTCCTTTGTTGTACATTGACTATATAAGGGTGGGTTCAGTTCTGGTCTCTCTATTCTGTTCCACTGATACATGTGTGTGTTTTTGTACTAGCACCATACTGTTTTGCTTGCTGTAGCTTTATAGTATAGAGTTTAAATGAGAGTGCATGATACCTCCAGCTGTGTTCTTTCTCAAAATTGTTTTGACTATTTGTGGCCTTTTATGTTGCCATACAAATTTTATAGTTCTTCTATGGAAAAGGCCATTGGTATTTTAAGAGGGGTTGCATCAAATCTGTAGATTTCCTTGGGTAATATTGCCATTTGAATAATACTGATTTTTCCAACCCATGAACACAGTATCGCTTTCCATTTGTTACTGTTGTCTTCAATTGCTTTCATTAGTATCTCTTTGTTTTCTGAATACACATATCTTACCTCCTTAGGTAGACTTATTCCTAGGTATTTTTTTTTCATTCTAATAGGATTATAAATGGGATTCTCTTCTTAATTTCTCTTTCTGATAGTTTGTTGCTAGTGTATACATATGCAATTAATTTCTGTATATTAATTTTGTATCCTGCAACTTTACAGGATTCATTGTTGCATTCTAATAACTTTACGGTGATGTCTTTAGGATTTTCTATTTATAATATCATGTCATCTGCAAACAGTAATAGTTTTACTTCTTTCTTTACAATTTGGATTCCTTTTATCTCTCTTTATTTGATTACTGTGTCTAGTACTTCCATTACTGTGTTGAATAAAATTGGTGAGAGTGAGCATCCTGGCATTTTCCTGATCTTAGCAGAAATGCTTTCAGCTTTTCACTGACGAGAATGATATTAGCTGTGGGCTTGTCATATATAGCCTTTATTTTATGTTGCTGTGTGTTCCCTTTATAGCTATATTCTGGAGAGTTTTTATCATAAATGGATGTTCAATTTTGTTAAAAGTTTTTCTCTGTATCTAGTGAGATGATCATATGATTCTTAGTCTTCAGTTTGTGAATGTAGTGTATCACATTGATTAATTTGCAGATATTGAACCATCCTTGTTTCCCTGGGGTAAAGCCAATTTGATCATGGTATATGACCCTTTTAATGTATTGTTGAATTTGGTTTGCTAATGTATTATTCAGGTTTTTTCATATATGTTTATCAGTGATATTAGTGTACAATTTTATTTTTTTGTGCTATCTTTGGTTTTGGTATCAGGGTGATGCTGGCCTCATAGAACAAGTTTGGAAACATTCCTCCCTCTGTAAATTTTTGCAATAGTTTGAGAAAGATAAGTGTTAACTCTTCTTTAAGTGATTGGTAGAATTTGCTCCTGAAGCCATCTGGTCCTAGACTTTTGTTTATTGATAGTTTATTTTATTACTGATTCAAGTTCATTACTCGTAATTGGTCTGGTCATACTTTCTATTTCTTTCTGGTTTAGTCTAGGGAGGTTGTACCTTTCTAAGAATTTGTCCATTTCTTATAGGTTGTCCATTTTATTGGTCTATAATTGTTTGTAATAATCTCTTAAGATCCTTTGTATTTCTGTGGTATGAGTTGTAACTTCTTTTTTTTTATTATTTTTTTTATTTTTTAAACATCTTTATTGGGGTATAATTGCTTTACAATGGTGTGTTAGTTTCTGCTTTATAACAAAGTGAATCAGTTATACATATACATATGTTCCCATATGTCTTCGCTCTTGCGTCTCCCTCCCTCCCACTCTCCCTATCCCACCCCTCCAGGCTGTCACAACGCACCGAGCTAATATCCCTGTGCCTTGCGGCTGATTCCCCCTAGCTATCAACCTTACTACGTTTGTTAGTGTGTATATGTCCATGACTCTCTCTCGCCCTGTCAAAGCTCACCCTTCCCCCTCCCCATATCCTCAACTCCGTTCTCCAGTAGGTCTGCGTCTTTATTCCTGTCTTACCCCTAGGTTCTTCGTGACATTTTTTTCCCTTAAATTTCATATATATGTGTTAGCATATGGTATTTGTCTTTTTCTTTCTGACTTACTTCACTCTGTATGACAGACTCTAGGTCTATCCATCTCATTACAAATAGCTCAATTTCATTTCTTTTTAAGGCTGAGTAATATTCCATTGTATATATGTGCCATATCTTCTTTATCCATTCATCTGATGATGGGCGCTTAGGTTGTTTCCATCTCCGGGCTATTGTAAATAGAGCTGCAATGAACATTTTGGTACATGACTCTTTTTGAATTTTGGTTTTCTCAGGGTATATGCCCAGTAGTGGGATTGCTGGGTCATATGGTAATTCTATTTGTAGTTTTTTAAGGAACCTCCATACTGTTCTCCATAGTGGCTGAACCAATTCACATTCCCACCAGCAGTGCAAGAGTGTTCCCTTTTCTCCACACCCTCTCCAGCATTTATTGTTTCTAGATTTTTTGATGATGGCCATTCTGACTGGTGTGAGATGATATCTCATTGTAGTTTTGATTTGCATTTCTCTAATGATTAATGATGTTGAGCATTCTTTCATGTGTTTGTTGGCATTCTGTATATCTTCTTTGGAGAAATGCCTATTTAGGTCGTCTGCCCATTTTTGGATTGGGTTGTTTGTTTTTTTGATATTGAGCTGCATGAGCTGCTTGTAAATTTTGGAGATTAATCCTTTGTCAGTTGCTTCATTTGCAAATATTTTCTCCCATTCTGAGGGCTGTCTTTTGGTCTTGATTATGGTTTCCTTTGCTGTGCAAAAGCTTTGAAGTTTCATTAGGTCCCATTTGTTTATTTTTGTTTTTATTTCCATTACTCTAGGAGGTGGGTCAGAAAGGATCTTGCTGTGATTTATGTCATAGAGTGTTCTGCCTATGTTTTCCTCTAAGAGTTTGATAGTTTCTGGCCTTACATTTAGGTCTTTAATCCATTTTGAGCTTACTTTTGTGTATGGTGTTAGGGAGTGATCTAATCTCATACTTCTACATGTACCTGTCCAGTTTTCCCAGCGCCATTTATTGAAGAGGCTGTCCTTTCTCCACTGTACATTCCTGCCACCTTTATCAAAGATAAGGTGTCCATATGTGCGTGGGTTTATATGAGTTGTAACTTCTTTTTCATTTCTGATTTTATTTATTTGGTGCCTCTCTTTTTTCTTGATGAGTCTAGCTAAAGGTTTGTCAGTTTCATCTTTTCAAAAAACTAGGTCTTAATTTTATTGGTATTTTCTACTGTTTTTAGTCTCTATTTCATTTATTTCTACTCTGATCTTTATGATTGATTTACTTCTATTAATTTTGTGTTTTGTTGTTTTTTTCTCTAGTTCCTTTAGGTATAAGTTTAGGTTGTTTGTTTTAGATTTTCCTTGTTTTCTAATGTTGGCTTCTATCTCTGTAAACTTCCCTCATAGAACTGCTTTTCCTGCATCCTGTAGATTTTTGGATTGTTGTGTTTTTGTTTTCTTTTTTTTCTCCAGCTATTTTATTTTTGTTTCCTCTTTGAGTTCTTCAGTAACCCATTGGTTGTTAGTATCATATTGTTTAGTCTCCATGTGTTCTGGGGTTTTTGCAGCTTTTTTCTTATAGTTGATTTCTAGTGGTATGCCATTGTGTTTGGAAAAGATCATTGATATGATGTTGGTCTTCTTAAATTTACTGAGACTATGTATTACCATTTTATATTCAGGCTATCTTAGTTTGAGCTGCTATAACAAATTACCATGGACTTGGTGGCTTAAACAACAACATTTATTACTCACAGTTCTGGAGCCTGAAATGTTCAAAATCAAAGTTCCACCTGATTCAGTATCTGGTATAGACCCTCCTTCTGGTTTGCAGACAGATGCATCTTGTGGTATCCTCATAAGACTGAGAGTGAGAGAGCATGTCAACTTTTTGTTATAAGTACACTAATCACATCATAGGGGATCCACCCTCATGACTTCATCTAAACATAATTACCTCCCAAAAGCTCCACTTTCAAATATCATCACACTGGGGATTACGGCTTCAGTGCAGATGAAATAAATCTTGATTCCATTTGGCAGATGTCTTTCACAAGCTTGATGACTTCATTATTCATCTATTTATTTCCCTTTCGATCTTGTTTTGTTATAAAATTGGTAGATGTGCATTCCAATCGTTCATGGCAGGTGGTTTGATGGAGAATTTTGCTTCTATCCTTTAGATTATTACAATATGCTTTTCTCTTTAGGAACAATAAAATTGGTGAAAATCCAACCAAAGAGTTGAGCAATAAAAACAGAAACTGCTTCTCATGTAGCATGTGATACCCTATCACCATATTTGCTCAAATTTCATTTATACTATCTTTTATTATCTTTTTAACTGTCTTTCACCTCCAATGGGGATAATGGAGATAAGATGTAAAATACAAGAACACATTCAATCATCAGTTCAGTTAAAGTCAAAGTGAAGATTCAGAAATCTTTTTTTTTTTAACATCTTTATTGGAGTATAATTGCTTTACAATGGTGTGTTAGTTTCTGCTTTACAACAAAATGAATCAGTTATATATATACATATGTTCCCATATCTCTTCCCTCTTGCGTCTCCCTCCCTCCCACCCTCCCTATCCCACCCCTCCAGGCGGTCACAAAGCACTGAGCTGATCTCCCTGTGCTATGCGGTTGCTTCGCACTAGCTATCTACCTTACGTTTCGTAGTGTATATATGTCCATGCCTCTCTCTTACTTTGTCACAGCTTACCCTTCCCCCTCCTCATATCCTCAAGTCCATTCTCTAGTAGGTGTGGCTCTTTATTCCTGTCTTGCCCCTAGGCTCTTCATGACATTTTTTTCCCTTAAATTCCATATATATGTGTTAGCATATGGTATTTGTCTCTCTCTTTCTGACTTACTTCACTCTGTATGACAGACTCTAGGTCTATCCACCTCACTACAAATACTTCAATTTCATTTCTTTTTATGGCTGAGTAATACTCCATTGTATATATGTGCCACATCTTCTTTATCCATTCATCCGATGACAGACACTTAGGTTGTTTCCATCTCCTGGCTATTGTAAATAGAACGGCAATGAACACTGTGGTACATGACTCTTCTTGAATTATGGTTTTCTCAGGGTATATGCCCAGTAGTGGGATTGCTGGGTCATATGGTAGTTCTATATGTAGTTTTTTAAGGAACCTCCATACTGTTCTCCACAGTGGCTGTATCAATTTACATTCCCACCAACAGTGCAAGAGTGTTCCCTTTTCTCCACACCCTCTCCAGCATTTATTGTTTCTAGATTTTTGATGATGGCCATTCTGACTGGTGTGAGATGATATCTCATTGTAGTTTTGATTTGCATTTCTCTAATGATTAGTGATGTTGAGCATTCTTTCATGTGGTTGTTGGCAGTCTGTATATCTTCTTTAGAGAAATGTCTGTTTAGGTCTTCTGCCCATTTTTGGACTGGGTTGTTTTTTTGTTATTAAGCTGCATGAGCTGCTTATAAGTTTTGGAGATTAATCCTTTGTCAGTCGCTTCATTTGCAAATATTTTCTCCCATTCTGAGGGTTGTCTTTTGGTCTTGTTTATGTTTTCCTTTGCTGTGCAAAAGCTTTGAAGTTTCATTAGGTCACATTTGTTTATTTTTGCTTTTATTTCCGTTTCTCTAGGAGGTGGGTCAATAGGGATTCTGCTGTGATTTATGTCATAGGGTGTCCTGCCTATGTTTTCCTCTAAGAGTTTGATAGTTTCTGGCCATACATTTAGGTCTTTAATCCGTTTTGAGCTTACTTTTGTGTATGGTGTTAGGGAGTGATCTAATTTCATACTTTTACATGTTCCTGTCCAGTTTTCCCAGCACCACTTATTGAAGAGGCTGTCCTTTCTCCACTGTGCATTCTTGCCACCTTTATCAAAGATAAGGTGACCGTATGTGCGTGGGTTAATCTCTGGGCTTTCTATCCTGTTCCATTGATCTATCTTTGTTTTTGTGCCAGTACCATACTGTCTTGATTACTTTAGCTTTGCAGTATAGTCTGCACTCAGGAGCCTGATTCCTTCTTCGTTTTTCGTTCTCAAGATTGCTTTGGCTATTCGGGGTCTTTTGTGATTCCATACAAATTGTGAAATTTTTTGTTCTAGTTCTGTGAAAAATTCCAGTGGTAGTTTGATAGGGATTGCATTGAATCTGTAGATTGCTTTGGATGGTAGAGTCATTTCCACAATGTTGATTCTTCCAATCCAAGAACATGGTATATTTCTCCATCTATTTCTATCATCTTTAATTTCTTTCATCAATGTCTTATAATTTTCTGCATACAGGTCTTTTGTCTCCTTAGGTAGGTTTATTCCTACATATTTTATTCTTTTTGTTGCAATGGTAAATGGAAGTGATTTCTTCATTTCACTTTCAGATTTTTCACCATTAGTGTATAGGAATGCCAGAGATTTCTGTGCATTAATTTTGTGTCCTGCTACTTTACTAAATTCATTGATTAGCTCTAGCAGTTTTCTGGTAGCCTCTTTAGGATTCTCTATGTATAGTATCATTTCATCTGCCAACAGTGACAGCTTTACTTCTTCTTTTCCGATTTGGATTCCTTTTATTTCCTCTTCTTCTCTGATTGCTGTGGCTGAAATTTCCAAAACTATGTTGAATAAGAGTGGTGAGAGTGGGCAACCTTGTCTTGTTCCTGATCTTAGTGGAAATGCTTTCAGTTTTTCACCATTGAGGACGATGTTGGCTGTGGGTTTGTCATATATGACCTTTATTATGTTGAGGAAAGTTCCCTCTATGCCTACTTTCTGCAGGGTTTTTATCATAAATGGTGTTGAATTTTGTCAAAAGCTTTCCCTGCATCTATTGAGATGATCATGTGGTTTTTCTCCTTCAATTTTGTTAATATGGTGTATCAAAATGATTGATTTGCGTATATTGAAGAATCCTTGCATTCCTGGAATAAACCCCACTTGATCATGGTGTCTGATCCTTTTAATGTGCTGTTGGATTCTGTTTGCTAGTACTTTGTTGAGGATTTTTGCATCTATGTTCATCAGTGTTATTGGCCTGTAGTTTTCTTTCTTTGTGACATCCTTGTCTGGTTTTGGTATCAGGGTGATGGTGGCCTCAGAATGAGTTTGGGAGTTTTCCTTCCTCTGCTATATTTTGGAAGAGTTTGAGAAGGATATGTGTTAGCTCTTCTCTAAATGTTTGATAGAATTCGCCTGTGAAGCCATCTGGTCCTGGGCTTTTGTTTGTTGGAAGATTTTTAATTACAGTTTCAATTTCAGTGCTTGTGATTGGTCTGTTCATATTTTCTATTTATTCCTGATTCAGTGTCGGCAGGTTGTGCATTTCTAAGAATTTTTCCATTTCTTCCAGGTTGTCCATTTTATTGGCGTAGAGTTGCTTGTAGTAATCTCTCATGATCTTTTGTATTTTTGCAGTGTCAGTTGTTACTTTTCCTTTTTCATTTCTGATTCTATTGATTTGAGTCTTCTCCCTTTTTTTCTTGTTGAGTCTGGCTAATGGTTTATCAATTTTGTTTATCTTCTCAAAGAACCAGCTTTTAGTTTTATTGATTTTTGCTATTGTTTCCTTCATTTGTTTTTCATTTATTTCTGATCTGATTTTTATGATTTCTTTCCTTCTGCTAACTTTGCAGTTTTTTTTTTTTGTTGTTCTTCTTCCTCTAATTGCTTTAGGTGCAAGGTTAGGTTCTTTATTCGAGATGTTTCTTGCTTTTTAAGGTAGGCTTGTATTGCTATCAGCTTCCATCTTAGAACTGCTTTTGCTGCATCCCATAGGTTTTGGGTTGTCGTGTCTCTATTGTCATTTGTTTCTAAGGTATTTTTTAATTTCCGCTTGCATTTCTTCAGTGATCACTTCACTGAAGTGAAGTGTTTGTATTTTTTACAGATCTTTTCCTGTAATTGATATCTAGTCTCATAGTGTTGTGGTCGGAAAATATACTTGATAAACCTTCGATTTTCTAAAATTTACCAAGGCTTGATTTGTGATGCAAGATATGATCTATCCTTGAGAATGTTCCATGAGCACTAGAGAAAAATGTGTATTCTGTTGTTTTTGGATGGAATGTCCTATAAATCAATTAAGTCCATCTTGTTTAATGTATCATTTAAAGCTTGTGTTTCCTTATTTATTTTCATTTTGGATGATCTGTCCATTGGTGAAAGCGGGGTGTTAAGGGGTGTTAAAGTCCCCTACTATGAATGTGTTACTATTTCCCCTTTTATGGCTGTTAGTATTTGCCTTATGTATTGAGATGCTCCTATATTGGGTGCATAAATATTTACAGTTCTTATATCTTCTTCTTGGATCGATCCCTTGATCATTATGTAGTGTCCTTCTTTGTCTCTTGTAATAGTCTTTATTTTAAAGTCTATTTTGTCTGATACGAGAATTGCTACTCCAGCTTTCTTTTGGTTTCCATTTGCATGAAACATCTTTTTCCGTCCCCTTACTTTCAGTCTGTATGTGTCTCTAGGTCTGAAGTGGGTCTCGTGTAGACAACAAATATATGGGTCTTGTTTTTGTATCCATTCAGCCAATCTGTGTCTTTTGCTGGGAGCATTTAATCCATTTACATTTAAGGTAATTATCGATATGTATGTTCCTATTCCCATTTTCTTAATTGTTTTGGGTTCATTATTGCAGGTCTTTTCCTTCTCTTATGTTTCTTGCCTAGAGAAGTTCCTTTAGCAGTTGTTGTAGAGCTGGTTTGGTGGTGCTGAACTCTCTCAGCTTTTGCTTGTCTGTAAAGGTTTTAAGTTCTTCATAAAATCTGAATGAGATCCTAGCTGGGTAGAGTAATCTTGGTTGCAGGTTTTTCTCCTTCATAACTTTAAATATGTCCTGCCAGTCCCTTCTGGCTTGCAGAGTTTCTGCTAAAACATCAGCTGTTAATCTTATGGGGATTCCCTTGTGTGTTATTTGTTGTTTTTCCCTTGCTGCTTTTAATATGTTTTCTTTGTATTTCATTTTTGACAGTTTGATTAATATGTGTCTTGGCATATTTCTCCTTGGATTTATCCTGTATGGGACTCTCTGTGCTTCCTGGACTTGATTAACTATTTCCTTTCCCATATTAGGGAAGTTTTCAACTATAATCTCTTCAAATATTTTCTCAGTCCCTTTCTTTTTCTCTTCTTTTGGAACCCCTATAATTCAAATGTTGGTGCGTTTAATGTTGTCCCAGAGGTCTCTGAGACTGTCCTCAATTCTTTTCATTCTTTTTTCTTTATGCTCTTCTGCAGTAATTATTTCCACCATTTTATCTTCCAGGTCACTTATCCGTTCTTCTGCCTCAGTTATTCTGCTATTGATCCCATCTAGAGTATTGTTCATTTCATTTATTGTGTTTTTCATCATTGCTTGTTTCCTGTTTAGTTCTTCTAGGTCCTTGTTAAATGTTTCTTGCATTGTCTCTATTCTATTTCCAAGATTTTGGATCATCTTTACTATCATTATTCTGAATTCTTTTTCAGGTAGACTGCCTATTTCCTGTTCATTTGTTAGGTCTGGTGGGTTTTTATCTTGCTCCTTCATCTGCTGTGTGTTTTTCTGTCTTCTCATTTTACTTATCTTACTGTGTTTGGTGTCTCCTTTTTGCAGGCTGCAGGTTCATAGTTCTCGTTGTTTTTGCTGTCTGTCCCCAGTGGCTAAGGTTGGTTCAGTGGGTTGTGTAGTCTTCCTGGTGGAGGGGACTAGTGCCTGTGTTCTCGTGGATGAGGCTGTATCTTGTCTTTCTGCTGGGCAGGTCCACACCTTGTGGTATGTTTTGGGGTGTCTGTGGACTTATTCTGATTTTAGGCAGCCTCTCTGCTAATGGGTGGGGTTGTGTTCCTGTCTTGCTAGTTGTTTGGCATAGGATGTTCAGCACTTTAGCTTTCTGGTCGTTGAGTGAAGCTGGGTGCTGGTGTTGAGATGGAGATCTCTGGGAGATTTTCACTGTTTGATATTATGTGGAGCTGGGAGGTCTCTTGTGGGCCAGTGTCCTGAAGTTGGCTCTCCCAGCTCAGAGATACAGCAGTGACTCCTGGCTGTAGCACCAAGAGCCTTTCATCCACACGGCTCAGAATAAAAGGGAGAAAAAGTAGAAAGAAAGAATTAGTAGAAATAGAAAAAAAGAAAAGAAAGAAAGAAAGGAGGGAAGGAGGGAGGAAGGAAGGAAGGAGGGAAGAAAGGAAAAAAGAAAGAAAGAAGATAAAGTAAAATAAAATAAAGTAAGATAAAATATAATAAAGTTATTAAAATAAAAAAATAAGAGAAAAAAACGGACAGATAGAGCCCTAGGACAAATGGTGGAAGCAAAGCTATACAGACAAAATCTCACATAGAAGCATCCACATACACACTCACAAAAGGAGGAAAAGGGGAAAAAAATCATAAATCTTGCTCTCAAAGTCCACCTCCTCAATTTGGGATGATTTGTTGTCTAAAGGAGGGAAGGAAGGAAAGAAAGAACGAAGATAAAGTAAAATAAAATAATTAAAATAAAAAGTAATTAAGACAAAAATTTAAATAAAAAACAGACGGATAGAACTCTCGGACAAATGGTGGAAGCAAAGCTATACAGACAAAATCTCACACAGAAGCATAGACATACACACTCACAAAAAGAGGAGAAGGGGAAAAAAAATCATAAATCTTGCTCTCAAAGTCCACCTTAATTCGGGATGATTCGTTGTCTATTCTTGTATTCCACAGATGCAGGGTACATCAAATTGATTGTGGAGCTTTAATCCGCTGCTTCTGAGGCTGCTGGGAAAGATTTCCCTTTCTCTTCTTTGTTCTCACTGCTCCCAGGGGCTCAGCTTTGGATTTGGCCCCGCCTCTGCGTGTAGGTCGCCGGAGGGCGTCTGTTCTTCACTCAGGATGGGGTTAAAGGAGCCGCTGATTCGGGGCTCTGGCTCACTCAGGCCGGGGAGAGGGAGGGGCACGGAGTGCGGGGCAAACCTGCGGCGGCAGAGGCCAGCGTGACGTTGCACCAGCCTGAGACTCGCCGTGCGTTCTTCCAGGGCAGTTGTCCCTGGTTCCCCGGACCCTGGCAGTGGTGGGTTGCACAGGCTCTCCGGAAGGGGGGTGGGGATAGTGACCTGTGCTCACACACAGGCTTCTTGGTGGCAGCAGCAGCAGCCTTTGCGTCTCATGCCTGTCCTTGGGGTCCGCGCTTGTAGCCGCAGCTCACGCCCGTCTCTGGAGCTCCTTTATGCAACGTTCTTAATCCCCTCTCCTTGCGCACCAGGAAACAAAGAGGGAAGGAAAAGTCTTTTGCCTCTTTGGCAGGTCCAGACTTTTCCCCGGACTCCCGGCCAGGCGTAGTGCACTAACCCCCTGCAAGCTGTGTTCATGCCACCAACCCCTGTCCTCTCCAGGCGCTCCGACCGAAGCCCGAGCCTCAGCTCCCAGCCCCACCCGCCCTGGCGGGGGAGCAGACAAGCCTCTCGGGCTGGTGAGTGCCGGTCAGCACCAATCCTTCGTGCGGGAATCTCTCCGATTTGCCCACCGCACCCCTGTTACTGTGCTCTCCTCCGCGGCTCCGAAGCTTTCCCCCTCTGCCACCCCTAGTTTCCGCCCACGAAGGGGCTTCCTAGTGTGTGGAAACCTTTCCTCCTTCACAGCTCCCTCCCACTGGTGCAAGTCCTGTCCCTATCCTTTTGTCTCTGTTTATTTTTTCTTTTGCCCTACCCAGTTACGTGGGGGGTTTCTTGCCTTTTGGGAGGTCTGAGGTCTTCTGCCAGCATTTAGTAGGTGTTCTGTAGTTGTTCCATGTGTAGATGTATTTCTGGTGTATCTGTGGGGAGGAAGGTGATTTCTGCATCTTACTCTTCCACCGTCTTCCCGGAAGCTCCTCCATTCAGAAATCTTTGTCAGATTTAGATGTTGCTATTTACAGCATGTCAAAATCTTACAAATTGAACTAATAGCTTAAAGCTTTTTATAGTATTTCTATTTCCACTAGTTTTTTTAGTTCCTTATTTACTAAAAAACACTTACAAATACCATTTGAATACTTAGCTTTTGCTTTTTCCAAATTGTTGCATATTTTAACCGTGACAATGTAGCAACAAATCTCTGGTACCCCACTAGACTTCTCCTTCTAATTAGATTCACTTTGGCTGTTTGTAGATTTCAGGAGCTTTACAATACTAAATTACTTTTCATATACAGGCCAATACAGCCTCGTGTCTTGAGGACTTTTCAGAAATGGTAAATGCATAAAACAATCCTTCGAAAAATCATAGAAAATAAGGTCAACAGGTCCCACTGATCTGCATATAGCAAATATTTCTAATTACTACTCTGTTATCTACTTTTTCAACTGACAAGTTTTCGAGCTCTTTATTTCTCACTTGTCTACAGTTTAATGACAAAATTGACAAATAACATGACAATACTGTTCCCTTTTAACATCATCATTAATGTTCTTACTTTCTGGAGTATTTCTCTGTTAGAATATTTCCCCTGAGTATGTGTAAATGCTTTTTATTATAATCTTAAAAGCCATTTATGAACAATAAAGTAATTCTGTATTTAGATTTTTACTTCACTGTGCTTTCTTACACTCTAACTCTTTATATTCTGTTTCTTTTCATCTCTTTCCTCCATTTTCAGAATATCTATTCCCCTTTCCTTCTACAGCAGCTTTTTGATAAGTCACTTTTTTGAAAGTGAAATTATAATTTAATCTACTCATAATATAGTATATTTTATAATGTAATATCTTTCTAATTTTCTCGATTTTGGTACTTTACTTTGTTACACATTATAAATGTCTTAATTCCCCTAACTTTCTCTAATTGAAGTCAAATATTATTTCCTCTGATACTTAAAATTAATGTTCTACTGTGTTAAAACAAAGTAATTTCTGGTGCTAAGCCTATTTGCAATCAGGCTTCTATAATCGTAAATTTAGCAACCTATTTGGTATACTAGATTTAGTTGTGTTTGTTATCCAAAATACGTAATAATATAAACTATTATATACAGTTGAACAGCAGTCAGTACAAAATATTTTCCAAACTGTTCGTGTTTCTCATGCCTTTGTTACAATTAAACAAGAGATAATATCCACATATGTTTATTCATATGTTATTCTTTCATTAAGCAACCATTTATCAACTATATGCCTGACCCTGGTCTGTATTTGGGAGACAAATGAGACACAGGAAAAAGCTCCTAATCTCACAGTGAAGTGGAGAAAGACAAAGTAATTTACAAATATAATGTATATTCTTTAATGAAAGCAGGGTGAAATGATAGGGAGTGACTGGGGGGCTTCTGAGATAAGATGTTTAGGGAGGGATTTTTGGAAGAAGGAACATTTGAGCTAAGATTTGCATAATAAATAGAAGACAGTGTTACAGGAGAGTTTCCCAGACTGAGGAAAAGCTAGAATTAAGACCCAATTTAGCAAATACTGTGTCATGCTTAGCTACCAGAAACAAAGCTGTGAGTTTGAAGCTTAGAGATTGAAGGCAGATAAGGTACCACATACCCATCCTAGTTCTACTATCCAAAATAATACATGATCTCCTCTAGATAGCATGTCTTCAAATATTTAGATATAAGGGACAGACTCACAATTTCTCTCTCTAGGTACCAGTATGAAAAATGGTGTAGTATTGAGTGAAGTAATGGGTAAAATAATCTTGAGGGCAATTTAAAGAATCCCGCCATCCCTTGCTGAGAGTTTCTATGCTCTGTCCTTAAATAGTGGTGTGTGAGTGTCCGAAAGGACCAGTAGAATGGAAAAACTCTCAAGTTTGGAAAAGAAAGACATTTTCATGGGATGTACCTTAGGCTGAGTGAACCTAAAGTCAAGACAGAAGTTTGTAAAACAGCAGCAGATGCTCAGAGGAGAGACCAATGCCCAAGATCAAGTAAAAATAGTCTATAGCTGAGAAGTGGCTAGGAGAATGGATTAAGAATAATCAGTTCCAACATTACTGAATGCTGCTTTAACAAGTAAATTTATATTTGACAACTAAGATTCCCTTGAGAGAAAGAAGAGGGAAGAAATAAATCCTTGAACTGAAAGTGACTAAGGCTCTTACAAGTCATAGCAAATTTCAATCGACTGAAATCATACCAGATACCTTTCTGACCACAATGGTATAAAACTGTAAATCAACCAAAGAGGAAACTGGAAAATTTACAAACATATGGAAACCAAACAACTCACCTGTGAACAATCAATGGGTTGAAGAAGAAATCAAAAGGAAAATAAAATAATATATCAAAACAAGTAAAACTTGAAACATAACACACCAAAACATGTAGGAGGCCAAAAAGCAGTTCTGAGACAGAAGTTTAGAGTAATAAATGCACATATCAAGAAAATACATTTCAAATAAACAATTTAATTTTACACCTTAAGAAACTAAAAAAAGAAAAACAAACTAAGCCCAAGTTAGCAGAAGGAAGAAGAAAACAAAGATGAGAGTGGAAATAAATTAAGGAGAGATAAGGAAAAGAATAGAAAAAAATCAAAAGATCAACAGAACTAAGAGCTGGTTACATTGGCAAACCTTTAGCTAGACTAACTTAGAAAATGAAAGAAGACTAAAAATAAAAAAGGAGACGTAAGTGACACCATAAAAATATACAGAATCATAGGAAATTACTATGAACAATTATATGCCAACAAAAGGGATAACCAAAAGAAATGGATAAATTCCTAGATACATGTAATTTACAAAGACTGAACCATGATAAAGTAGAAAATCTGAACAGATCAATAACTAGTAAGGGGATTAACTCAATAATCAAAACCCTCCCAACACAGAAAACCCCAAGACCAGAAGGCTTCACTTGTGAATTCTGTCACACATTTAAAGAAGAATTAATTTCAACCCTTATTAAAGTCTTCCCAAAAAATGGAAAAGGAGGGAATACTCATTTGACAAAGCCAGCACTATCTAGACAACAAAGTCAGATAAGGACACAACAAGAAATATATAGACCAATATCCCTAATTAATATAGATGCAAAAGTTCTTAACAAAATATTAGCACAATTCAGTGACACATTAAGCTGATCAAACATCATGGAATTACCCATCAGATGCAAGGATGGTTAAACATATACAAATCAATAAATGTGAAACATCACATTAAAGAATGAAAGAGAAGAAGCTCTCTGGGAAGTTGCAAGATGGCAGAGTCGAAGAATATGAGCTCACTCCTTGCAGAAACACCAAAATAACAACTAACTGCTAAACAATCATTGAGGAAAAAACACTGGAACCTACCAAAAAGGATACACTGCATCCAAAGAGAAAGAAGAAGCCACAATAAGATGGAAGGAGGGGCGTAATCACGATAAAATAAAATCCCATACCCACTGGGTGGGTGACCCACAAATTGAAAAACAAGTCACAGAAGTTCTCCCATATGAGTGAAAGTCCTGAGCCCCCATCAGGCCTCCCAGTCTGGGGGTCTGGCACCAGGTGAAGGAACCCCCAGAGAATCTGACTTTGAAGGCCCGTGGGGTGTGATTGCAGGAATTCCACATGACTGTGGGAAACAGAAACTCCACTCTTGGAGGGTGCACACAAGGTCTCGTGCACACCAGGACCCAGGGAAAAAAGCATTGACCTCATAAGGGACTGGGCCAGACCAACCTGCTAGTATTGGAGGGTCTCCTGTGACAGTGGGGGTGTCTGTGGCTCACTGTGAGAACAAAGACACTGGCAGCAGCAGTTCTGGGGAGTACTCATTGGTGAGCCATCATGGCCACCATTCCAGAGGGACAAGACTTAACACCACATATCAGTGGGCAGGAACCATTCCCTCCCACCAGGAAGCCTGCACAAGCCTCTTAGACAGCTTCATAAGAGGGCAGACAGGAGAATAAGAAGAACTACAATCCTGCAGCCTGCAGAACGGAAACCGCAAGCAAGGAAAGTTAAACAAAATGAGACAGCAGAGTAATGTGTCCCAGATGAAAGAACAAGATAAAACCCCAGAAAAACAACTAAGTGAAGAAGAGATAGGCAATCTACTGGGAAAATAATTCAGAGTAATGATAGGGAAGATGATCCAGGATCTCAGAAAAAGAATGGAGGCACAGATCAAGAAGACACAAGAAATGTTTAACAAAGACTTAGAAGAAGAACAAACTAAAAGAGATGAACAATACAATAAATGAAATGAAAAATACACTAGAAGGAATCAATAGCAGAATAACTGAGGATGAAGAAAGGATAAGTGAGCTGAAAGAATGGTAGAAATCACTGCAACAGAATAAAATAAAGAAAAAAGAATGAAAAGAAATGAAGACAGTCTAAGAGACCTCTGGGACAAGATTAAACACACCAACATTCACATTATAGGGGTCCCAGAAGGAGAAGAGAGAAAGGACCTGACAAAATATTTGAAGAGGTAATAGCTTAAAACTTCCCTAACATTGGAAAGGAAACAGTCACCCAAGTCCAGGAAGTGCACAGAGTCCCAGGCAGGATAAACCCAAGGAGGAAGAGACCAAAACACATAGTAATCAAATTGACAGAAATCAAAGACAAAGAAAAAATATTAAAAGCAACAAATAACATACAATGGAGCTCCCATAAGGTTATCAGCTGTTTTTTCAGCAGAAACTCTGCAGGCAAGAAGGGAGTGGCATGATATATCTAAAGTGATGAAAGGGAAGAACCTACAACCAAGAATACCCAGGAAGGCTCTCATTCAGATTCAAAAGTGAAATCAAAAGCTTTACAGACAAACAAAAGCTAACAGAATTCAATATGACCAGATCAGCTTTGCAACAAATGCTAAAGGAGCTTCTCTAAGTGGGAAAGAAAAGGCCACAGCTAGAAACATAACATAAAGGTAGGAAATCATCTACACACAAATACAATATCAAAACCAGCAATTGTGAGAAGAGAGCACAAATGCAGGATATTGGAAATGCATTTGAGATTAAAAGACCAGCAGCTTAAAAAAATCTTGTTTATATATAACTGTTATATCAAAATCTCATGGTAACATCAAACTGAAAATCTACAATAGATACAAAAACAAAAAAGAAAAAAGGAATCCAAACACAACACTAAAGATAGTCATCAAATCACAAAAGAGGAAAACAAAAGAGGAAGGGAAGAACAAAGACCTACAAAAGAATCCAAAACAATTAAGAAAATTGTAATAGAACATATATAGTGATAATTACCTTAAACATAAATGGAATAAATGCTCCAACGAAAAGGCATAGACTGGCTGAATGGATACAAAAACAAGACCCGTATATATGCTGTCTACAAGAGACCCACTTCAGATCTAGGGACACATACAGACTGAGAGTAAGGGGATGGAAAAATGTATTCCATGCAAATGGAAATCAAAAGAAAGCTGGAGTAGCAATACAGTAAGTCTCCTACATATGAACCTTCAAGTTGTGAACTTTCAAAGATGCAAACTTTCAAAGCATAGGGAGATCAGCTCTGTGCTTTGTGTCCACCTAGAGGGGTGGGATAGGGAGGGTGGGAGGCAGACGCAAAAGGGAGGAGATATGGGGATATATGTATATGTATAGCTGATTCACTTTGTTATACAGTAGAAACTAACACACCACTGTAAAGCAATTATACTCGAATAAAGATGTTAAGAAAAAAAAAGATCAATCCAAGAAGAAGATACAATAATTATAAATATATATGCATCCAATATAGGAGCACCTCAATATATAAGGCAAATGCTAACAGCCATAAGAAGAGAATTCAACAGTAACACAATAATAGTGGGGGACTTTAACACAATAATAGTGGAGGACTTTAACACCCCACTTTAATCAATGGACAGATCATCCAGATAGAAGATCAATAAGGAAACACAGGCCTAAATGACACATTATACCAGATGGACTTAATTGATATTTATAGAGCATTCCATCCAAAAGCAGCAGAATACACATTCTTCTCAAGTGCACACGGAACATTCTCCAGGACTGAACACATGCTGGGTCATGAAGCGAGCTTCAGTAAATTTAAGAAAATTGAAATCACATCAACATCTTTTCAGACCACAAGGCTATGAGGTTAGAAATCAAGTACAAGAAAAAAAAAACTGTAAAACACCCAAACACATGGAGGCTAAACAGTATGCTACTAAACAACCAATGGATCACTGAAAATATCAAAGCGGAAATTTAAAAATATCTAGAGACAAATGACATTGTAAACAAGATGATCCAAAGCCTATGGGACGTAGCAAAAGCAGTTCTAAGAGGGAAGTTTATAGCAATAAAATCTTACCTCTCAAAATAAGAAAAATCTCAACTTAAACTTACACCTAAAGCAACTAGAGAAAGAAGTAAAAACAAAACCCAAAATTAGTAGAAGGAAAGAAATCATAAATATCAGAGCAGAAATAAATGAAATAGAGACAATGGAAACAATAGCAAAGATGAATGAATCTAAAATCTGGTTCTTTGAAAACATGAACAAATTTGATAAATCTTTAGCCAGACTCATCAAGAAAAAAAGGAGGAATGCAAGTCAATAAAATTAGAAATGAAAAAGAAGTTACAACTGACACCACAGAAATACAAAAGATCATAAGAGACTACTACAAAAAACTATATGCCAATAAAATGGACAACCTAGAAGAAATGGACAAGTTCTTAGAAAGATACAACCTTACAAGACTGAACTAGGAAGAAATAGAAAATATGAACATATTAATCTCAAGTACCGAAATTGAAACAGGGATTTAAAAACTTCAGAAACAAAGTCCAGGAACAGAAGGCTTCAAAGGTGAATTCTAGCAAACATTTAGAGAAGAGTTAACACCTATCTTTTGGAAACTATTCCAAAAAATTGTAGAGGAAGGAACACCCCCAAGCACATTCTATGAGGCCACCATCACCTTGATACCAAAACCCGACAAAGATATTATGATCAGAGAAAATTACAGGCCAACACCATTGATAAACATAGATGCAAAATTCCTCACCAAAATACTAGCAAACCAAATCGAAAAATACATGATCAAGTGTAATTTATCCCAGTGATGCAAGGATTTTTCAATATCTGCAAATCAATCATTGTGATACACCACATTAACAATCTGAAGGATAAAATCCATATGATCATTTTAATAGATGCATAAAAAGATTTTGACAAACATCAATGCCCATTTATGACAAAAAGTCTCCAGAAAGTGGGCACAGAGGGAATATACCTCAAGATAATAAAGGCCATATATGACAAACCTACATCTAGCATCATACTCAACAGTGAAAAGCTGAAAGCATTTCCTCTAAGATCAGGAACAAGACAAGGATGCCCATTTTCACCACTTTTGTTCAATGTAGTTTTGTAAGTCCTAGCCACAGCAATCAGAGAAAAAAAGAAATAAAAGGAATCCAAAATGGAAAGTAAGAAATAAAACTGTCACTGTTTGCAGATGGTATGATACTATACATAGAAAATCCTAAAGATGCTACCAGAAACTACTAGAGCTCATCAATGAATTCAGTAATGTTGCAGGATATAAAATTAATACAGAGATCTGTTGCATTTCTATACACTAATAACTAAAGATCACAAAGAGAAATTAAAGAAACAATTCCATTTACCATCACATCAGAAAGAAAAAAATACCTAGGAATAAGCCTACCTAAGGAGGCAAAAGACCTGTACTCAGAAAACTATAAAACACTGATGAAAGAAATTAAAGATGACACAAACAGTTGGAAAGATATACAATCTTCTTGAATTAGAAGAATCAGTATTGTCAAAATGACTACACTACCCAGGGAAATCTACAGATTCAGTGTAATCCCTGTCAAATTACCAAAGACATTTTTCACAGAACTAGGACAAAAAAATCTTAAAATTTGCATGAAGACACAAAAGACCCCAAATAGCCAAAGCAATTTGAGAAAGAAAAACAGAGCTGGAAGAGTCACACTCTTTGACTTCAGACTATACTGCAAAACTACAGTCATCAAAACAGTATGTTCCTGGCACAAAAACAGAAATATAGATCCATGGAACAGGATAGAAAGCCCAGAAACAAACCCACACACCTATGGTCAATTAATGTATGACAAACGAGGCAAGACTATATGATGGAGGAAAGACAGTCTCTTCAATAAATGGTGCTGGGAAAATGGACAGCTACATGTAAAAAAATGAAATTAGAACATTCTTTAATACCATACACAAAAGTAAACTCAAAATGGATTAAAGACCTAAAGGTAAGACTGGATACTATAAAACTCTTAGAGGAAAACATAGGCTGAACACTCTTTGACATAAATTGCAGCTATATCTTTTTTGATTGTGTCCCCTACAGTAATTAGAAATAAAAACAAATATAAAAAAATGGGACCTAATTGAACTCAAAAGCTTTTGCACAGCAAAGGAAACCATAAACCAAACAAGAAGACAACCCATAGAATGGGAGAAAATGCTTGCAAATATGATACCAACAAGGGATTAATCTCCAAAATTTTCAAACAGCTTGTGAGGCTCAATAAAAATAAATAAGTAAATAAACCCAATCAGAAAATAGGAAGAAGACCTAAATAGACATTTCTCCAAAAAAGACATACAGATGGTCAAGAGACACATGAAAAGATGCTCAACATGTCTAATTATTAGAGAAATGCAAGTCTAAACTACAATGATCATCTCATACCTGTCAGAATGGGCATCATCAAAAAGTCTACAAACAATAAATGCTGGAGAGAGTGTGGAGAAAAAGGAACCCTCCCACACTATTGGTGGGAATCGTAAATTTGTACAGCCACTATGGAGAACAGTATGCAGGTTCCTTACAAAACTAAAAATAGAGCTACCATATGATCGTGCAATCCTATTCCTGGGCATATATCCAGAGAAATACATGGTTCAAAAGGATACTTGCACCCCAGTGTTTATTGCAGCACTGTTTACAATAGCCAAGACATGGAAGCAACCTAAATGACCATTGACAAATGAATGGATAAAGAAGATGTGGTACATATGTACAAAGGAATATTACTCAGCCATTAAAAAGAATGAAATGATTCCATTTGCAGCAACATGGATGGACCTGGAGATTATCACACTAAACGAAGTAAGTCAGACAGAGAAAGACAAATATCATATGATATTGCTTATATGTGGATTCTAATAATATTGACACAAATGAACTTATTTACAAAACAGAAACAGACTCACAGACTTAGAGAATGAACTTATGGTTTCCATGGGCGAATGGCTGGGGGGAGGGATAAACTGGGACATTGAAATTGACGTGTACTCACTGGTATATTTTAAATAGATAACCAACACAGACCTACTATAAAGCACAGGGAATTCTCCTTAATATCTTATAATAACATAAATGGGAAAAAATTTTGAAAAAGGAACAGATACATGTATATGTATAACTGAATCACTTTGCTGTGCACCTGAAACTAACACAACATTGTTAATCAACTATACTCCAATAGAAAATAAAATTTTTTTAAAAGTATGAAAGGTAAAAAAACACATGATCATCTCAATAGATGCAGAAAAACTATTTGCCAAAGTACATCTTTTCATAATAATAATTCTCAAGAATTTAAGTGTAAAAAACACACTTCAACATAATAAAGGTCATATAAGACAAACCCATGGTTAACATACCCAACAGTGAAAGAATTTCCTCAAATACAGGAACTAGACAAGGATGTCCACTCTTATTCAACATAGTATTGGGAGTCCTTGCTAGAGCTATCAGGCAAGATAAAGAAATAAAAGGAATCAAATCAGAAAGGGAGAAAGTAAAATTGTCATTATTTGCAGATGATATGATCTTATATGTAGGAAATCCTAAAGACTCAACCAAAAAACTGTTGGCACTAATCAATGAATTCAGTAAAGTCACAGGATATAAAATCGACATACACAAGTCAATTGTGAATCTAGACACAATTTTTGAAAAAGATTGTTCAAATATTCAACAATATTTGAAAAACAAATGAGGAAAGCCATCCCATTTACAGTAGTGTCAAAAACAATACACTCCTTAGGAATAAATTTATTCAAGGAAGTGAAAGAATTGTATAATGAAACTTATATTTTGATGAAGGAATTTGAAAAAGATACAAAGAGATAGAAAAATATCCCATTTTCCTGGATCATATTAGTACTGTTAAAATCCATATTACCCAAAGCCATCTATATATTCATTGCATCCATATCAAAATTCCAATGACATTTTTTACAAAAAAAAATTTAAAAATCTTAAAATTCATATGGAACCACAAAAGATTCAGAGTAGCCAGAGCAATCATGGGAAAGTAGAAAAAGCCTGAGGCATCACACGTCTTGATCTCTAACTATACTACAAAGCTACAGTAGATAAAACATTGTGTACTGGCATAGAAATAGAAACATAGACCAATGAAACAGAATAGGGAGCCTGGAAACAACCTCTTACAATTACAGTCAACTAACGTTTAACAAGGGAATCAAGAACACTCAATGCAGAAAGGATAGTCTTTTAAACAAATGGTTCTGGGAAAACTGGATAAACACATGCATAAAAATTAAACTGGGCCCTTATATCACTCACAAAAATTAATTCAAATGAATTAAAGGCTTAAACATAACCTGATACTATAAAATTCCCAGAAGAAAATATAGAGAAAATCTTCTTGACAATGGTCTTGGCAATGATTTTTTGGTTATGACACCTAAAACACAAGCAACAAAATCAAAAATCAACAAGTGTGACTATATCAAACTAAAAAATAATCTGCACAGCAAAAGAAACAATTGACAAAATGAGAAGGCAGCCTACAGAATGGGAGGAAATATTTGCAAACTATAAATAAGGGGTTAATATCCAAATTATATAAAGAACTCATACAACTCAATAACAGAAAATAAACTATCTGATTAAGAAATGGGTGGATAAACTGAATAGATATTTCCTCCAAAGAGGACATGCAGATGGACATCAGGTACATGAAAAGATGCTTAAAATCACTAATCATCAGGAAAATGCAAATATTTCACTCTGTCAAATGACTATCATCAAGAAGACAAGAGATAACAAGTGTTGTTGAATATGTGGAGAAAAGGGAACACTCTTACACCGTCAATGGGAATGGTTAGCCACTATGGAAAACAATATGGAGGTTCCTCAAAAAAATTAAAATTACAGCACTATAATTATCTATATCATGGTATGATCCAGCAATCCCACTTCTAGGTATATAGCCAAAGGGAATGACAATATAATATCAAACAGATAGCTGCACTTCTATGTCTATTGCAGCATTATTGGATGTATGGATGGCAAAGGACATTGTGGTATATATATACAATGGAATAATGTTCAGCCATGAGAAAGAAGGAAATCCGGCCTTTTGTGACAAGGTGGATGGAACCTGAGGGCATTATGCTAAGTGATGTAAGTCAGATAGAGAAAGACAAACATGGAATAATATCACCTATATGTGGAATCTAAAAAAGCTAACTCATAGAAACAGTAGCATGATGTTTACCAGGGGCTGGAGGAGTGGGAGAATTGAGTCGATGCTGTTAAAGGTTACAAATGTGCAACCAGAAGATGAATAAGTTCTGAAGATCTAATGCACAGCATAGCGATTGTAGTCAACAATACTGTCATATACTTCAAAGTTGCCAAGAGATTAGATCTTAAATGTTCTCACCACAAAAAGAAATGATAATTATGTGATGTGATAGAGGTGTTAGCTTTGGTGGTAATCATATTGCAAGATATAAATTTATCAAATCAACAAGTTGTACACCTTAAACTTACACAGTAACTCAATTACATTCAATAAAAAAAGTATTCCCAGGTGATTCCAAGTGATATCCCAGGTTGAGACTCACTGCCCTTGGGAATTAAGTAGTAGCTTCTCAGTATGTTTTCTGTGATTTTCCAGTTATGTCATGAATGTACAATATTATAGTTTGAAGCATAATCTCACATATTCTTGATGAAGTAAGTAAACATGTAGAGAAGCATATGTAGTAAGGAACTACAGGTGGCTTTTAAGAACTGCAATAAGCTCTAGGATCTGAGGGTGGCCTCCAGCCAATAGCCAGTAAAAAGCCAGGGCCCTCAGTCATAAAACCACAAAGAAAGAAATTCTTCCAAAAAACAAACAAAGCTCAGTTCTGCCAGCAACTGAAGCTCAGCTGAATGAGCTTGGAAGTAGAATATTCCCAGCTGAGCCTCCAGATGAGAACAGTTCATCGATGCCTTGATTGCAGCCTTGGGAGACTCTGGACAGAATACCCAGCTAAGTTGTGACTGGACTACTGACTCACAGAAACTATAAGATAATTAATGTGTCTTGTTTTAAGCCACTAAATTTGTGATACACTTTTACCCAGAAAAAGATAACTAATACAGGGCTTATGTTGGCATTTTCAGCTCTGTGGCTTATTTGGACTTGGATTGTTTGAATTTTTCAAACATAATTTATCTTGATGTTTCGCATTAACTCTGCTAATCAATCAGAACTGTTTTAAAAAATAATAATGATGCAGTATAGAATCTTGCCTAAGAGTAATATCACCGTAACCTTCACCATGATCCAACAACTATAAAGAAAATATAAACATAGTATCATAATTCAGTGCTGCTAGGCTTAAAATCACGTATTCTGAAATCTACTTATATTTGAGTCTTGGTTCCACTTATTTCTTACCTTCTCTGTGGCTCAGTTTCCTCATTTGTAAATTGGGGAGAATAATAGTAATTATATTCAGGCTTTTCTTTAAAGATTAAATTAGATATGTATAAAACGTAAATCCTTAATGAATATTAAGTTTATTATTAATGTTGATAGTATCACTATTAGTAATATTATATCTTATACACATCTATATTCTTTTCTTAAATAGAATGGAAGAACAATATAAATATTCTTTTTACAATGGCTTTATCTTAAATTGTATAAATCACCTAATGTCAAACTTTGAAAATTGTAGAGCCAATAATTTAGTGTTTGGAGAATAATTATGTCCTTTTTCATTATTTGTAACTTTTATTCCACTAACATCACTACTCATTTGCTGCCAATAATAACTAAAAACAAACTAATAAAAACTAAAAAGCAGAAGTTTTAAGTAATAAAAGGATTCATCTATGAGTAGGTATAAAACATAAATCTTTCTTACGTATGTTGCCAACCAATGGCTTTATAAATCATCTTTACTCTTCCTATTAAAATTTTGGCAGTTTGGATGAAAAGACAGACTGCACTATACTTTTGTTTATATCAGCATTTCTTAGGAATATTTTTCTAAAGTATAAGCAAGTGTTTTTTTATTGTTTAAATTCATTGAATGCAAAAGTAAGACTTCTATATTATTTCCAGAAAGATTGAATAAATATTCAAACATAAGCTGAGTCCTTATAATTTGCTATTAAATTTCAAGTTTCAATGGAAAGAATAAGTTTGAGTCCAATTTTCTATCTGATCTTCTCAATAATGTTACTATGCAAATTTAATTGATTCAGATTGACATTATTTCCTCCTCAGAAATATGATGCAATGGGAAAAAATTAATGTAGCTGAATTTCAGTGTTTTGGAGTCAATGAGATGCCTTCATAGCTATCTAGTGATTAGAGATGTATCACAACTTCTTGGAGGATGTTTCCTCCTTAAGTCAGGAATAAAATACCCTTTGTATTTTGTGTTTTTTTGTTTTTATTTTGTTTTGTTTCTGTTTTTGGTAAATGCATATAAAGTCCCTGACACATAGGTGATTCAAGAAAATAGAAGTAATTACTAAATATAACTACCAATAATTAGGAAAATGAGACATCAATCCATGACTTTAAGTTCTTATTAACACTATTTAAAATAGAACCTAATTAAGAGATTTGTAATTTAACATGGGAAGGAGTTGGGGAGTGCTCACAGGTCATTTTTAACCATGATTAAAGAATAAACATTGAAAACATTAAAAACACCATAACAAAATAAGAGAAAACCAAGGGATAATATTTAATGATACTATTCCTCATTGTTTTGGGTTTTGTTTTTTTTTTTTTACTTCTAGTACCTTCTTACTTATGCTTTCTTGTTCTGTAATTATATAATTCCAAAAAGTTAACTTTCTACATACTGGTACTGCATAGTAGCTTGCTGACAAAGGAGAAGCCATATCTTGTCACCCAAAAGGGGTGATTATATAAAAGTTAACCACATCTTCATTAGCTCCATTGAGATGACAGACACCAGTGGTGGTGTAGGTGGTTCTTGACTAGGAGTAAAAATTTCAAAACTACAGTTGACCCTTGAACAATGAAGGGGTTAGAGGCACTGATCCTTTATGCAGTCAAGAATCTCTGCATAATATATAGTCATCTCTTTGCATCCACAGTTCCTCCATATCCATGGTTCTACATCAGTGGATTCAACCCACTCTGGATAAAAAATTGGCATATAAGTGGACCCTACAGTTCAAACCCCATGTTGTTCGAGAGAACTATATTCCTATTTCTGATATCAATGACCTAAATGGTTCTGAGGAAAGCCATCTCACTCATCTGGTAAAACTGTAAAAATGTATGTAAAAATAAGTGATAACAGTCATTCATATTCTTATTAACTTCAAATATTTTTCACGTCAAGGAAAAAGACCTTAAATTACACCATGTAACAATTAGGTTGAATAAAGAATTTACTTCTTATAATAGTAGTCAAACATTAGAATGACAAAATTTCTTGGCTTGTCTTACAAAACAGATTAGAATCTAAATTGGTAGAAATTAAGCTTTATCAGAGAATTATCCAAAATTCTACCTACCTATGACAAAATAGATGTTCAATATGTTTGTTAAAAATAAACAATGGGTGCTTATTTGTGATCGCTTTAGTTACTCAGACTAAAGATAGTAATAAAAATTAGCTTCAGGGAAAAATACTAATTTGCTATTTTCTTGTTTTTCCCATTATAAAGGATATAAAATACAATCTATTAGAATATTATTAGCTTAACAAGGACACGTTAAGGGTTTTTGTTTGTTGAGCACTGACAGCTGTCAATTGTGAAAAGAAAAGGTCATAAGATGATATAAATAACACATGCTCAAAACAAAAAACTAGATATTGCCAAATCTAGATGTTCCCTTTCCTATGCAGTAAGAGTTGCAGCAGTAGCTTAAGTTTTTAGTGCATTTTGTATTTAACAGTTCTTCAATATAGCTACAGGGCTCAACCACTTTTTTCCAAATAAGGTGTACACATGTCATGGGAAACTGTGATTCCTTGTATATATCATACTTTGGTCCTTAGTTGCTGAGGGCTATTCACGATCAACTATAATTAAATTTGAGCTCATCACAAAATTTACAACATTGTATTTTAGTATTCCAGCCTTAACTTAAATCTTCCTTCATAGAAGTATACTTTTACATACTCATTTGCTTTTGTAAAGCTTTGAAATTAAATATAGTCAATTGTTTAACTTTTATGATCTCCATACAGATCTTGATATGCTTGTAATCAGTATGAGGTTTTATAAAGATTATTTCCACAATCAGAAAGAGGTATTAAAAAGTAGAATTCATTGCTTTATTATGTTGAGCAAAAACTTACTTTTTTCTAATAAGAAAAACATTCTGTTTCTCTGTTGTGTGTCAAACACAAGTCAATTAAGCAATTGTATTGTTAATAATAAACAATTAATTTACCAAATATATAGAACAAATACTATGGCATAAACATTGTGCTAGACACTCTCAGCAACATTAACTAGAATTTTATACTTAGTGCCTGTATCTTTCCAAATTAAAGGTTATAAACCCATTTTTGAAAACAAATAATGAGAATTACACAGCAGCTGAACCACACTAATGGAAATATTAAAGGAGTTCTTCTAGCATATAGAAAATTATTCCATATAAAACCACGAAGGATGGAGGGAGGGAGGGAGAGCAGCAAAAGAGTACATATGTGATTCAATCTAATATGAGAGTAAATAGGTGGGTAAATCTATTTGCTAATTAAATAATAGCTTCTGGGCTTTAAAAGTATTTTAGAATTAAAGTACATAGCCATAATAACAGAAAAAGGTGGGAAGGAGAGTAACTAGAATTAAATGTGTTCCAAGATAATACCCCCTTGAATTTACTGAGCATAAGTTACATTTGAGATTCTTTTAAAACCACAGGCTCTAATTCAGTAGGTCTGGGATGGGGCCTGAGAGTTCTGCATTTCTAGGCAAGGACCTGGAAGATGCCAATGTTGTTGGTCTGTGGACTGCACTTTGCAGAGCAAGAGTCTAATGTTCTAGCACAATCTGGAATGTGTTAATATACTATTACATACAATGGTTAAAATTTGTTATCAATGCATATTGTAATCTCCACGGTACTCTCAAAATAGTAGTTATAGAATGTATAAGTAACAAGGCAATAAAGAGGAAAATATATTAACATAAATCCTAAGTAATCCCAAAAATGTCAAGGAAGGAGAGAAAGTATAGAACAAGTGGCACCAATAGATAATAAATAATAAGATTGTAGGTTTAAATCCAAACGCCTATAAAAGGGCTAAACATGCCAATTAAAAAACAAATTTTCACACTGGATTTAAAAACGGTACCTAGTTTTATTTTTGTTTTAAGAGACATCCCTAATTATCAGGATACAAATTGGCAAACAGTAAGCAGAGGAAAAAGGTATAAATAACTAATAGAAAGTTGACTTTGAAGCAAGTCATCGCTAGAAATAAAACGAAATAGTTTTTTAATGATATAGGAGCCAATCTACCAGGAAGGTACAAAAATTCTAACTTTATAAGCACCTAACATCATAACTTCAAAATACACAAATTAAGAGAATACAAAGAAGATACATTAAAAAGTACAGCAAAAGTGAGGGTTAACATATCTTTTCCAAAAACTGACAAGAGACATAGATGTAAAAGGTTTGAAAAAGTATTATCAAATTAATCTGACATACGGAATGCTGCACTGAAGAATTTCAGAATGAAAACTGATTTTTAGGGTTCTTGGAACATTTATATTCATTGGCAATTTGTACGTTCAAATAGTATTATTTAGCAAATTTCAATATCATGTATTGCACTCTAAAATTAAGCAATAAAACAATAAAAAGATAACTTTAAAAACTCCAAATATTATGAAAATAAGCAATACTGTTCAAACCCATGCTCAAAGAAGAACTCACAGTGAAAATTTTTTTAATTATTAGAATAATCAAAATTTGTGGGATTCAGCTGAATCTGTGATTTAAAAGACATATGTACCTTTAAAAAACGTGTTAGAAAGAAATGTCTAGAAAATAATGAAGTAAGAAATATCTAATAGAAAGAAATCATGCCAAAAGTTAATTTATTGAAGCAATAGAATTTTAAAGTCACTAGTAAGAACCAAGAAAAAAAAGGAAAGAGAATACAATATTTTGAATAGGGAGTGCCAGATAGTGAAATTAATGAGAGAATATTATGAATAAATTTCTTTCAATACATTTATAAATTTGAATAAGATGAAAAAATTTCTAGAAAAAATTATACAAATTACCAAAACTAATAGGAAATTTTTAAAATCTGAATAGCCCTTTACCTATTAAAGAAATTGAGTAATTTAATCTCTTCACAAAAGGTAAACTCCATGTCCAGACGGCTCCACAAGTAAATCCTTACATTTAATGAAATTTTATATAAAATTTGTACAAAATTTATGTAAGGATTATTTTATTGTGTAAAGCCAGCATACGAGTGATCTCAAAGCAAAGTGATATTACAAAAAAAAAAAAATTCCAGGCCAACTTTTCTCACAAACATACATGTAAAATCATAAATGAATTTTTAGCAAACTCAATCCAGCAATTTTTTAAAGTACAAGAATCCATTATAACAAAAATATATATATATATATATATATATATATTGGTGGTACGCGGGCCTCTCACTGTTGTGGCCTCTCCCGTTGCGGAGCACAGGCTCTGGACGCGCAGGCTCAGCGGCCATGGCTCACGGGCCCAGCCGCTCCGTGGCATGTGGGATCTTCCCGGACTGCGGCACAAACCCATGTCCCCTGCATCAGCAGGCGGACTCCCAACCACTGCGCCACCAGGGAAGCCCCAACAAAATTTTATTTATTCAAGGAATGCAAGATTGTTTAACCAGGCAAGAATGTCCACCTCCATCACCTCTATTCAGCTTCACAGTCAAGAAAAAGACATCTGTCATAAAAATTAGGAAGAAGTAACACTGTCTTTATTCATAGAGGATATGATTGTTTATATTAAAAATTCCAAACCATCCTAAAAATGTTAAGTGAATCACAGCAAGGTCTTAGGATTCGAGGTAAATAAACAAAGAGTAAGAAAATGGTATTTGCTTATTCAAGTACATTTAATTAAAGTCCATTTTTAAAGTGCTGATATGGGGAATAGGAAAATGGTAATGATCAAGTGTTTTAGAAATGTTAATATTGATGTTGAATGATTAAAGCGCTACTGAGATCATGTTGGTGACTCAAGTGTCTGGTAGATGCAAATGTATTTGGTATTTCATCATTTTTTCCAAAACTATTCTTTCTTGATCTAACTTCATATCCACTTCCTTTACTCTTTCTCCTTTAGATTAATTCTGCTTAAGGATATGTTCAGGTTAACTACATATTCTCAAAAAGGATTTAAAATATTGAATGTTGCCTCAAATGCTAAGCTAAAAAAAACCCCATAAAATTGGAAATGTTGGCATATAGAGACAAACCCTAAAAAATATGAGGATAATGGAATTTTCTAATATTATACCATCTCTCACAATACCCAGCAATATATTACACAAAACACTATATGTATTTGATTAATATATACTTGGAAAATAACAAATATATTTTGAATGACTGCCTTTTTACCATAACCCAGGCTGATTCTCAGATCTAGGAAATTCAGTGCCTGTCTAGCTATTAGATGAATGCTTCATGAGATAACATTAATAAGGCCTGATGATAAGTAGTTCATAAAGAGTGACATTATCAAATTTACAAATAATATTTTCAAGGCATAGGAACCTCTCTGCCAGTGTTGTTAATCTGTAAATGCCCAACCATTTGAGAATTTCAGTTTTATGTCATTTCATTTCTTTTCTAGGAGCTCCAAAGATATTTTCTAAAGCCACTCCCTATGGAAGGATTCTTAATATTCCTAACACAGTGGAAATGTGTGCTGTGTACTGCAAAATATGCCATAGCATTTTCCGAATGCCTTAGACTCACCCCAAGTTCTATTTTTCAAAAAAAGTTATCTTAAGGGGATTTCCCTGGTGGTCCAGTGGTAAAGAATCTGCCTTACAATGCAGGGGACACAGGTTCAATCCCTGTTCAGGGAACTAAGGTCCCTCATACCACAGGGCAACTAAGCCCGCGTGCCACAACTACTGAACTTGCATGCCTCAACTAGAGCCCACGTGCCGCAAACTACAGAGCCCATGCGCTCTGGAGCCTGTGTGTCACAACTAGAGAAGAGAAAACCTGCACGCCATAACTAGAAAGAAGCCCGCGCACCACAAGGAAGAGCCCGCGCCACAACAAAAGATCGCGCATGCCCCAACGAAGATCCAGCATGTGGTAACTAAGACCCGATGCAGCCAAAGATAAATAAAATAAATAAATAAATAAATAATAAATCTTAAAAAAAAATAAGTTACCTTAAATAATTACATCAGAGAGAAAAGTATGGGAAAGAGCTTCCTCTTTGGTTCATAAAGATTATGTTCATTGTTTAAAATTCTTAATATTCCCCTCCCCCAGCACTGATAAACAAGGGGATACCAGAAAAAAGAATCATGTTTTCACATTTTTTCTATGTCTCAAATTAGGGTTGCTAAGCTTGCTGAAATTCCTCTTTGCCTTCAAATTATACTCAAAGCAGTGACCCAAAGACGTGACTGCTTCAGTGCTTCCATCAAATGCCTATACCTGTGTACTGTGTTGCTGAAAATCACTGTCATTGGTGTGTGACGATGTTCCCTCAATCTCAACCCCTAATTTATTCTACTCCCCTTTCACTATAGAGTTCAGATAGTCTTAGCTATTTCTTACGAAGAGCACAGTGGGTCCTCGGGTTTTGTCTTCAGTAATATCCTTAACATTCCACACCTCTATTTTTGAATCTCATCATTGCCCTCCCACCAAAGGTTAAATACTGAAATTCTAAAACTCCTCCATTATGGATGATTGGGATAAACTCAATCAGAGTTATAATTAATACATGCATTACAATTCTAGGGCCATGCCTCAGCTAGTAAGGTGAGTGGTTTATACATCATGCCAATTAATCCTATCCTACCTGGAATCACAAGCGTTATTCTTAATATATCACCTGCTAAAATCCTTATTCTTTATTTACCAAATAATAGGGCATCTGGTTAAAATTGCACCATCACTTATTCTTGGAGTGGAGAGAATCATAATCTTGAGTACACAGCCTTGGCCACTCTGAGTCCCTCTCCTTTCTTTTAGGACTGTCACATTTAATCACACATTTAAGACTTTATAAAATAACATTCTGCATTTGAGAAAACTATGCTAATATTTCTTCAAATGTATATAACATTTTCACATTTATTTGATATTGATGTGTTGTGATTCTCATAATATGGTGTAGATATTATCATGGTCACTTTATAGATTAGGAAAGTGACATCAATATAAAAAAGATTGCAAACAGCAAACCAAGACTCAGAGCCATGTCTGATATCCCAAAAGCTTTCATTACTTATCTTTTTCTTGTCATGCCTTTTAAGTATAAACTCCAATAGAAGTTACTGTTATGCAGATATGTTTGTTACCACATTTCCTATTTCATTAATTCCAAACTCTTCAACCTGACATACAATGCCACTCTTATTTGACACAGTCTTTCAGTTTTGGAAAATGCTTGAAACAAGGATCTAAAATATTTTAGTTTAAACATGTATCTTCTATTTACTAGCTCTATGACAAGTTACATACAAGAAAATAATTCAATAATAGAACCAGTAATATTAAATATGTACACTGCAAATATTGCTATTATTTTTGAACTTAGTATTCATTCCAAAGATTTTTACTTAGCCAAGCTCATTCCCATGCCTTTCCTAAGTTCTGCATTTTTGTCAATCTCCATATTTGTTTTCCCCGCATATCTACCTCAATCTAAATTTTTTCCTATGTGTACTTACAAATCACATATGAATTTTGGTCAACTGATGGTGATTTTCCTCCTGAGTTTCTACAACAATTATTTACACAATATTTTATATTATCTGCTGATATTTCTAAGAGTTAACATCTAAGTTCACAAGCACTCAAATTTTGGCTTCTAAAATAAGAAGTTTCCCGAGTGCAAGGACTTTATTATTATACCATTTTAATGCCCATGATAGAACAGGGCAGTCATGAAATACTAATAGGCATTTAAAATAATTACTTTCATTGGATAAATTAATATTTGACAGAATTTTAAAGCATTATGTTAATATGAGTTTCACTTATGTATTTGTTAAATAAGTTCCATGTTCTTTATCTTTGGTTACCATAATTAACAAATTGTATGTTTTTCTATCTGTAGTGTATAAACACTATTGAGGTTTTTATGAGATTCTATCAAGAAGACATTTATAAATTGCAACTGTGACCTTGAAGTAGGGTCACAATATATAACTTTACTACATATCAGTTGTGCAGTTTCTTATTTAATCTGTAATCAACCTGGTCTTCCATCAAAGCATGTGCCTATGGCTGAGGTGGGGAACATCTCCTGAGTATCTAATTCTGCTTAAAGTTAAATCAATGTGCTAACTACATAAGGCTCTTCAACTAGTACTCAATCTTCTTAAATAAAAGAATATTCAGCTTGTCATATAATTTACCCTTAAGTCTGTTTCCTCCCCAAAATTGCCTCTGGGAGTAAGGGTGTGTAGTGTACTGGTGTGTAGCTATGCATCACTGTGAGTTAAGGGAAACTTTATCCTGGACTTTGGTCATATGCTTCCTGCATCAGCTTGTCTGCTAGACAATGCCACATGTCCTTTCTCCTGCCATTTTCTGATGCTAAAATCTGAAAATGATGAATTTAAAGTCTTTTTTTTTTGAACCAGGAAATGCTCCTGAGATATTCCCTTTCAGAAGTGAAACCTTTGGTTTCAGATACCTAAATCTATAACCACGTCTCCTAACCAGCCTAATAGCCTAGAGGTCACCAAGTCTGCCCACATAGCATCACAGCAGACCCAGTAGCTCTTAGCTCAGTTCTCAGTGTCACTGATAAACATTAACTTGGTTTGGCTCAGTGGGCAGACTCTGAAATCCTTTTGTCTGACTTCTGGGGCTACATCCCAGATTAACATAGAGAAGCGTGAAATTCGGATTCTTTCCAGAGTTCCAAGGAGGAGCCAGAGATGAGTGTCCAACCACCTTTGCCCCTTACTCTCCTCTTAATTTCACTTTATACACTTTGTTTCTTTCAATCCAGAGTTAGAAGGGTGGAAACTGAACATTGGCCTGGTTGATCCAATCTCCTACTTCTCTTTTCTTCTCCTTCACAGCACTCCCCAGAGGCATTAATAATTGAGCTTTCTTTAAATGCCTAAACCATCTGCTCTCTCCATACCCTAGCTAAGCTCTAAGAGCATACTGGAGTGTTCCCGTATACTACTGACCTCTGTGCACTTAATACTCCAAACTAGGTGATAATTGACTTACTGAATAAATGGGGATAAAAGAAATTTGAGAAATTCCCTTGAAAGAATATCTAGCTTGAAATATTGTCCAATTGCATGATCCTTATTTTGAATGACAGAAGCTGAATATTACTATTAATAATATACCTATTTCTCTCTTGGAACATTCACTGTGTTCCAAGTTCTGATCTCCTCTTATTCCTTCCATCCATCCCCACAGATTGATGCCTGAGTAGCCTAATAAAAAATCCAGTACATTTTACAGAGAAAGGTAAGAAAAGTAGAGTACAATATATTTAATATCACTCCCAATTCTATTAATAATTTGCATTAAGTATTGTAACAGATCAGTTAATACTTAGGAAAATGACTATAATTTCAATGCAGCCTGCTATCTTTTAGATTTAAGTTCCTTCGTGTATATACAGAACTTCCAAAGCTTATTTAAGTTTACAACTATAATATCAGCTACTGAAAGCACTTTCAAGATCTACTTATTAAGACTAGAAGTTTCTCAGAATACTATTCTTGTACATGTTGAACCACTTTCAAATCTTAATATTTTGTGCTGTTCCTAATGTTCAGTCTCAAAATTCATTTGATCACTTATTTTTAATAGAATACTATTTTAAATTATTAATGAATTCCTTTTGTTTTCTGCTGCTTTGTGTCTAATTTTGAAATAGGACATATAATTGCTATTGAGCTTTTAAAAATTGTCTAAATATTTTACATTTTTAATTTAAATTGCAAATCATTGTATGCTGTGTTTAAGCCTCTATTTATATAAAATATTATCTTAATTAAAGTGCTATGAATCTATACTAATGAGTTCTTCTAATAAACTGGCAGACAAGTTCTTCATACACCATATGAATATGTAGGGTCTTTGCTATTCAAAATGATAATACAGCAGGTGTCACATCTTCATTTAAAAGCTAGCTTAAATTTTTTTCAACATATTCTTTTGATAGACTCTAATATTTTAGTTATAAACTCAAACTTGATATTCCCTTTTCAAGTTTTCAGTCTAATTGATCATGACCTTCTAAATGCCATTATTCTGCCACTGTGTAGGCAATCATGATCACATGGGTGGCCCTAAAGAATTAATTGTCAAGGCAGCATTGAGTTCATGATTTCCTTCCATAGGGAATATTTTTCTCAACTCGGGTTTAAGGTGCACTTTTTGTCTGAATGACATCTTCATAAAAGAACTGAAATACTCTCCTAAATAAGAGGTCAGCAAACTGTGGCCTGTGGGCCATATCTCGCCCATCACTTGTATTTGTCAATAAAGTTTTTTTGGAATACAACCACACACATTCATTTATTTATTTTCAAAGACTGCTTTTATGCTTTAGTGGCAGATGGTGAGTAGTTGCAACAGAGATCCTATGGCTTGCAAAGCTGAAAATATTTACTACCTGGCCTTTTACAAGAGAAGTTTGCCAACCCATATCCCAAATTAAAGATATATTGTGAGTACTTAAAAGTATATCAATTCAGAAATGAAACGAGTGGCCTTGTGATGTAATAATAATACTTATATAGTATTTACCATGTGGCACTCTATTCTGAGTAATTTTGGCATGCTATTTCATTAAATCATCACAATAATGAGATATAGTAAGTGGCAGAACTGGGATTCAGACAAAAGCTGACTTCAGAGTCTTTGCTAACTCCTGTACATGATGTTTCTCAACATTAGAGATGTTCACCTTGCTGAATGAAAACTTGCCAGATTGTCAGAAAAGAGGAGACTCTTACGGTCAGTTTCCACAGTAAAATTCTATGAATTTGTCATACCCAGATAAACAGAGAGTAATGCCAAAAAAATCAACTTCTTTAATTTCAATAAGATCCACTGTTAGATAGTTTTATGACACAATAAAGTTTAGTTATTTCCATAATTAGAAGACAAGCTAAATATCCAAAAAGTCAAGTATTTGAGCTTTTAACCTCATGAGAAAAAGAAGAATAAATGGTCCCAATGAAGTAGTGGAATATGCAAAGCACTTTTCACAATTCCCTTGGTCTCTCACTCATTAAAACCTATTAATATGTTATTTGAAATTTTCCAACTTAATAGAAAGTCATTTTCCCCATTAAATATTAATGTATAAACATAAAGTCATTAAAGAACAATATCCAACTCACTGACACCTGACACTCTTAGCTACACAGATATCTATTTTAGTAATATGTAAGATAATTTACGATTCAGACATTTTTAAGAAGTATCTTGTCTAGGAAGAAAATTACCCTGCTCTGTTTTCCCAATCAGGTGAATAACAAAATCTCATGAAACCACCCACCCCTGTCACCATCCTCCTCAAGTACTGTTGGAGGTGATAGCTTAGAATCCTGGATCCCAAGAATATTAATCCTCTCTCAGAGGAGATCAAGATTGGCAAAACAGACTTATTCTCTCTTTCTTGGTCTCCCAGCATTCCCTTAATTTCTTTCCTCGCCCTCCTGTTCCATCCCTTGATCGTTAATGAAGATCTGACGCTCTCTCCCAGGTGCCACAGAAGGAAAATTAGACCTGAAACTACAGGGTCAGGCACCAGATTCTGAAAGATTCAGTGTGTATCCATTAGTGGCTCACTTCTCTTTACTTACTTTTCACCTTCCCCATTAAAAACACATATAATAATATTAACCATATAGGATTTGGAGAAGATAAATGCAAAAGGATATATAAAAACTCCTAGAGAAAAAGCAATCAGTCTGAAACTAATCAATCTTTTCTTTCTAAAACTCAGTCACAGGTGCATTCTAAGTCATGGTTATATGGATTATTCTATTCTTTCTCAATGTATGGTTTAAAATTTCTGTAATAGAAGTATCATTTAGGACAAATTATTATGAGAATTAGAATGCTGAAAAAAGTTACACTTAAAATCGCTTTATATCTAAGAAAAAATGACATTTAGGTTCTAATGGAGGAGATAAGTTCATAAGATTTAATTTTTTTCAGTAGATGTTGGGTAAGCCTAAACTTCTCACCTGTATGCATATTTGCCTCAAATTTATATGTACATGAAATTATTTTCCATTGCATTTAACAATACTGTATTATTTTCCCAAATATTTTGTATAATACCTACTGTAAGTCATGAAGCATAGCTGTGGAATGCTGGGGTAAAAAACAAGATCAGACAACTCAACCCTATGGCAAAAGCAATGGCTGACTCATTTTAAAAGAATGTGTACTTCAGCAGAGGCTGGAATTTTAAATCTAGCAAAATCTACAAACAATGTTAATCCAAAATCCTGTACAGCATTGGATTCCAGTCATAATTTGGTCTTTTTAGACAAATCTATCTTCAAATAATATGGGAGGGGGTAAACTGTTACCATATGATTCTTTCAAATTTTCAAAAAATTATATCAAGTTCACTTCACCTTCCATCCATGGGCAAGACTCAGCTATTCCAAATTAGATAGTGTTTCAGCTTCACCATCTGCTTTTAATGCTACATAATTCACTGGGGATTAATGGGAATGGTAGGTATGCTTTATTTTTAACATTATCCTCCTTTCATTTGTCACAAAAAAATAATATAATACTGGAATAATCCAAAGTACCTTTGGTTTGAAACAACTCAAAACTAATATATGATGTAGCCCCTTACTGAAATGTAGACTTTGCTGGCAGAGTGGCTGTTATTAGCATCCTACTATTTTAAAAAGGGAGGCAAAGACTGGTAGGTGTTACAGATTTTATACACTTTCAGTACTTTATGATTACTTAATTTATTTTCAAAAATAAAAATGTGTAAATATCAACTTCTATCACTAAAGTTTTGATTCTGAAAAAGTCACATAAAAATTACTTCTTATAAATGTAAGCTTAGGCAATATAAATGAAATCTTTTTTGAGAAACTTGTATGAGGTGCTCTACTTTGAAATTAAGTGTTCATACTAAGCATAAGAAAATATCTCTGCCTGGTTAAATGGGATTTCATAGAAGCAAAAGATTGTTTTACATCGTTGTTAATTCAATCATATGCAGTATTTATTAATGGTTATCATTATTACTGACATTTCACACAGATTAATTCAGCTGTCAAGCATTGTCAGAAATCCCTCAGTTCTCTCATTATGATGAATTTACATTCATTTCTATGATACATCCATTAAAGCATTAAACTGGCACATAAAATATGAAATTATTTTATAAAAAAATAAACATGTTCAGAAGTACCTCTTCAGCATTCCTTTAAAAATTATAAACATAACTATGGATTATACTTCTTAGCTCCCTTTTAGGTTATTCTGATCCCCAACTCTCACTTTTTAAGGGGTATTTTACCTGTAGTCCAAAACAAAGTATACAGAATGATACACAAATAGTATTCTGAAAGCAATAAAATTGGAACATAATTTATAGTTTGAAGACTTCTTGTCATTTTATAATAACAGAAGCTTCCTGGCTAATTAGAGGACCCTATGAGTAAGTGATATCATTATATCAAATAATTTTATAAATGACATCTTTTACTAAGGCATGTCTAGTAACTAGCCCAATATATTTAAAGAAAACCTTACTCCTTTGGCTTCTCCTGGTTACTATTACTTGGATCTACAGAACTCTCCCACCACAGGCTCAGGCCAGTACTATTCCTATATGAAGAGGGAAATATATCAGCTACTTTCCTCTCAAAAATCTTGAAGGACCTACAATTTATTTACATTTCTAGCCCTGGTATTTCATGGGCAGTGACTATTAGGTTCTTTATAATTCCCATCACAGCAGCCTGATCACCCCATGGACTTTTGTTCCAGCAATCCAGGTTATGATGTGCCCAGAAAGAGCAAGGTGTGCGTGAAATCTAAACACTCCCCACTCTGCTTCCTCAATAGTCTAACCCAATACTTCTCAATATGAGAGTTTCAAAACACATGCATCAGAATTATGTTTATGTAGTAAAAACACAGTCCCCTCGGGAGAACTCTCTGTACTCTCTTCACAAGTTTTCCATAAATCTAAGCTTTTTCTAAAATTAAAAGTAAATGTTTTAAATGAAGCTCCCTAAGTTCCAAACTACATCTGCTAAATCATAATTTCTTGAAGTGGCACAAGGGAAAGTACATTTTAATGAACACCTCAGCTGATTCTTCTGCACACTAGAGTTTCCATACTGTCTAGGGATAAGCTTATACCCTTCAGACTCTCTTTGGTATTGCCCAGTTGGCTGACTAATACACCTTCAATGAGAATCTGGGGGCATAGATATTGTTACTCTTTGTCCATGACTCATGTCATTGGATGTATCTATTGTGGGTAATAGCTTCCTCAGCAGAGATGTTGTCTTCACCTGGAAGCAAATTTAGGCATACCAGCCTCCAAACAATCTCCTGGCATTAGAAATTGTCATAAATACCAAGCTTCCCTCACCAGGTCAGATCTCAATTCCTGCACTGATAGACCCTCGCCTGCAAACTGTCTTTGCCTAGATCACGAAATGCCTTCCATAGCCACACTCCTGAGTTAGGATGGAGGAAGAAAGAGAACGGGAAACCCCATTTTGAAAAAAAAATGCCTTGCCATCATATAATTCTAAAACGTAAACACAGGGATATAGTAAAATGGGAGTATTTAATATGTTTCTTTTGGCTTCCTAGAATCAGAAAGTTAATTATTATTTATTATACTATTTACATTTATTAATTTCCTTATTTAAAATGGTTCCATTAAGAATGGAAGAGGTAAATTTATCATTGTATGCAGATGACATGATACTTTATATAGAAAACCCTAAAGACTCTACACAAAAACTATTAGAAGAAATAAACAAATTCAGCAAGGTAGCAAGACCCAAGATTAATATACAGAAGTGTGTTGCATTTCCTTACACTAACAATGAAACATCAGAGAAAGTAAAAAAAAATAAATCCCATTTAAAATAGCATCGAAAAAATATTACCTAGGAATAAGCCTAACCAAGGAGGTGAAAGATATGTATGCTGAGAACTATAAAATAATGACAAAGGAAACTGAAGATGATTCAAAGAAATGGAAGGATATACCATACTCTTGGATTGGAAGAATTAATGTTGTTAAAATGGTTATACTACCCAAAGCAATCTACAGATTTAATGTGATCCCTATCAAAGTACCCATGACATTTTTCACAGAACGAGAATAAATAATCCTAAAATTTATATGGAACCATAAAAGACCCAGAATTGCCAAAGCAATCCTGGGGAAAAAAGAACAAACCTGCAGTCATAACCCTCCCAGATTTCAGATAATACTGCAAAGCTACAGTAATCAAAACAGCATGGTGTTAGCACAAAAACAGACATATAGATCAATGGAACAGAATAGAGAGCCCAGAAATAAACCCACACACCTATGGTTAATTAATCTTTGACAAAGGAGGCAAGTATACACAATGAAGAAAAGACAGTTTCTTCAGCAAGTGTTGCTGGGAAAGCTGACTGCTCCATATAAATCAGTTAAATTTGAACACTCCCTCACATTGTATATAAAAATAAACTCAAATGTCTTAAAGACCTAAATATAAGACATGACACCACAAAACTCCTAGTAAAGAATATAGGCAAAACATTCTCTGACATAAATTGTAGGAATACTTTCTTAGATAAAGCTCCCAAGGCAAAAGAAGTAAAAGCAAAAATAAACAAACCTAATCAAACTTAAAAACTTTTGCACAGCAAAGGAAGCCATCAACAAAAGGAAATGACAGCTTACATAATGGAAGGAAATATTTGCAAGTGATGCAACCAACAAGGGCTTAATTTCCAAAATATACAAACAGCTCATACAAGTTAATATTTTTTTTAAAAATAGACATTTCTCTAAAGAAAACATACAGATGGCCAACACACACATGAAAAGATGCTCAACATCATTAATTATTAGAGAAATGCAAGTCAAAACCATATTGAGATATCACCTCACACTGGTCAGAATAGCTATCATCAAAAAGTATACAAATAATAAATGTTGGAGAGGTGTGGAGAAAAGGGAACTTTCTTACAGTGTATGGTGGGAACGTAAATTGGTAAAACCACTATGGAAAACAGATGAATGTTCCTTAAAAAACTAAAAATAGAACTACCATATGATCCAGCAGTCACACTCCTGGGCATATATCTGGAAAAGATGAAAACTCTAATTTGAAAGATACATGCACCCTGGTGTTCACAGAAGCACTATTTACAACAGCCAAGATATGGAAGCAACCTAAGTGTCCACTGACAAATGAATGGGATAAAAAAGATGTGATAGGGCTTCCCTGGTGGCGCAGTGGCTGAGTCCGCCTGCCGATGCAGGGGAAACGGGTTCATGCCCCGGTCTGGGAGGATCCCGCATGCCACGGAGTGGCTGGGCCCGTGAGCCATGGCCGCTGGGCCTGTGCATCCGGAGCCTGTGCTCCACAACGGGAGAGGCCACAACAGTGAGAGGCCCGCGTACAGAAAAAAAAAAAAAAAAAAGATGCGATACACACACACACACATACAATGGAATGTTACTCAGCCATTAAAAAAAGAATGAAATATTGCCATTTCCAGCAACATGGATGGACCTAGAGATTATCATACTGAGTGAAGTTAGACAAAGACAAATATATATCCCTTATACATGGGATCTAAAAACTGATACATATGAACTTATTTACAAAAGAGAAACAGACAGAAGCAGACTCACAGACATAGAAAACAAACTTATGGCTACCAAAGGGGAAAGGGCAGGGGAGGGAAAAATTAGGAGTTACAACACATACCGTTTTACTATACATAAAATGATAAGCAATAAGGATTTACTGTATAACACAGAGAACAATATTCAATATCTAATAACCTATAATGGAAATCTGAAAAATTGTATATCTATATATGTATATCTGAATCACTTTGCTGTACACCTGAAACTAACAGAATATTTTAAATCAACTACTTTAAGTGAAAAATAAATAAAATGTTTCTCATAAGTAGCCACAAACAAAATATAAGTTACTAGTTACTTAACTATAATTATTGAAATTAATATAATACAATTACACTAAAATTTCTGAAATCATCAGCATTTGTAGATCATCTAAAATTTCTCATATTTGCTTTGTATGAAAGATTCCTCCTAAGAAATCCTGAAAATTATTTTGAGAAAATAACCAAATCACTATGGAGTGTTTTTGTAAATGATCTTTACTACTCTTTTCACTCAAAGGAGCCCATAAATAAAATTAATATTATTTTAAGGCATGAATCGTGCCACATAACCCACTTTACTCCCTCATTTTCCCCTTAAGACCATTTTCCATACTGTTCAATTTAAATGCAATATTCAAGTGTCCTAGTCCCCAAATGATTGCAAGGAGTTATGTTTCCAACAAACTTCTTAAATTACTTGATTCCAATCTCATCTTGTTTCCATAAGATTTAAATTAAATTAATGAAGAGAAAATGTCTATGTGTGCCTAACTAGAGAAAAAGCTGAAATATTAAAACAACCTGCTGAAAACTGATTTCACATCATCCAGCTCTGGGGAGCCCCGTCAGGCATGCTGGCCCACTGTGCTGCTCTTGTTCAGTGGGGACCACCACACCAAAACAACTAGTCATTGTGGAGATTTGTTTAAAAATGAATGTGCTGAAGATTTTCTGATTCACATTCATTATCCACTGACCTGCTCTCAATGGATTTCACAAAGAGAAGCAAAACTAATTACCTCAGGCCAGGCTGTCTGGAAAACAATGGCACAGTGATTTAGAGAAAAGCATTCATGCTGTAGAGGCCTTTTGGAATAGTGTATATTTTTAAATTAAATATCACACTTTTTTGATGATAAAACTTTTGCATTTGAACTAATGCACCATTGCTTCCTTTTTCAAAAATCTGTTCTAAACAATGGAGGCCTTTGTTGGCTAAATATCAATACATTGTTTCATGTTAAGTCATCTTAACAAGCTTGAAAAGAGACAAAATATAGGAGAATATATGTGGGGAGGGAGAGCTTTAGAAATGAGGAAACAAAAATAATATGATAAACCATTTGGGAAGTCTAGAGTAACTTATTTATTACTGCTATTTATTATCTGTTTTAATTTACCATAAAAACTTTGTTGTTTCTTAATAAAATATGCATAATGGATAAGGAGAATGATTTCTAATGAAGCATGTCTTGTTACAGGGGGTTACTGATCTTATTGATATACAGAGAGATTCTGCAAATCTCTTTATATATTAGTGTAGAATAGGTAGTGGTGACAACCTAGAAATCTATTGTTTTGCTGGAGGGCAAGCTAACAGAGTTTGGTTATTAGAAATATAATGTGAGGATTCAGTGAATTCTGGAAACATAGAGTTCACAAGACCTTGAGAAAAATAGCCAAAATAAAAGGGGAGGGGAACTGTAAAACAATTACATTCTTCTGACCACAAAAGTGAAGCAAATCAAGAACACAGTAGGAGTTTAACCAAATACTGGATCACTCACTCCCAGAAGCCCTAATTATGGGGTCCTGTCTCTCTCTCACTGCTAAAGAATAATCACATACAAATTAGTAAAGAAGAGTTAGAAATAGAGCTTACTTTAGTGTTCCAATTGACTCTACTTTGTATGAAGTCTGGAAGGGTTTGGAAAGAATTTTATTGTATTCAAAATCTCAGGTCAAGAGGAAAACAAATTGGGCTATATACAAAATATTAATGTAAATCCTCACACTGAAAGAACTGGGTTAGATCCATGCAAGTTATTTCTCCTCCTGAGCATTGTGAAGTGACTTTAAGTAGCAAAGGACATAATTGATCTTTACATGGTTTCACCAGTGTCACTAGTGCCTGAAGAGGACCTTGGGCTAGCCAAGAGCAGAAGCTCACTTAGCTTTCTTGGGATGGCGTGATGGGGGAGCCTACTACTTCCAGTCTTCTCCCTGTCTGTTTTCACACTAGAGATGGCTGTGGGATTAGAACTGAAAATTAACTGCTCAAAAACATATTTGTCTTTCTTTTTTTCCTCCCTTAATCTGTCCTCCTCCTTGTAGAGGACAGCAAATAGAAACTTCTCCTTTAACTTAATGAAGAGAAAATATAGTAGTACCATTTTATCTAGATTTTATTTGTATACCCTGACAATTGCCATAAATTCCAAGGATCACAGGAGAAACAAGCTTATTTATTTGAGCCTAAAAAGAATAAAAGATATTAGTATTTTCTGGAATATGCAAGTAAATGTACAATGTTTGGTTATTCACAACAGACACAAATGGAACTGTCCTGCTTCCTTTAATGGTAAGACCAAATATTCATGTAAATATTTGGATGAAATATATTACATATATTATACTACATATGTGAATTTTATTTTTATAATATATATTTGATTGGTTTTACAGACAACATAGAAGACATAGTGATAACTATCCAAAAGGAATACAGTTTCACTAGAGTTGTATTTACAATTATATTAACTTTTTCTGTCAAGTTGGTTATCATCATGGTTCTTTGTTTCTTTCTAAGTACTATCATAAAACACTGTGTAGAGCTTATTTTGATGCTCTACCACAGAATCCACTACCTATTATATCTACTACCTGAAAACTTTGCACTAAAGTCTCTATTGCTAAAATTATTACACCACGTTTTAATCAGAGATTTGCCCTCAATACAGTCTTTGGTTGAAAGCCAAATAATTGAATGTTAAAATCAATATTAGGGGAAGCCAACTAATACCATCACAGAATAAACTTTGGGGACTTGAAGAAAAATATGAATATATTTCCAAAAAGGTAATTATGATTATATTTTCACTACTAAAATTGTTAAAAGCCAATTCTAATAGTTTGAACATTTAGAAAAAAACGATTTGTCCACTCACTTCCAAATGGGGTCAGTGGGTGTGCCTCTACTGGCAGTATAGGCTACTGTTGATGGTAACATTGCCACTAAGTTTGAAAGTTTTCCATCATCTAAGTAAAGATTTATCAGCTCTTCAATTCCTGTAACTTCATCTATAATCAATCGCTCAAATTAGAGTGGTTTGCACTGTTGCACTGCTTGAAGAAGATTCTCCATATTTTCAGAAGACTTAAAAATGTCTCCACATAGTATTTTATCAGGAATATTTTTGCTTAGTTGCTGTTTTACACTTACTTGCCTGAGATAAAATCTCCCTTAATCTTGGATCTTGAAATATAGCCATGGAGAAATTTGGTTTCAATATGACAAATCTCCAAATTTCCACCTGCATCTCAACTTTTATCTCATGCACATTAATTGCAGCACTTTCTATGAAGCAAAATGTTGGGAGACTCCTTATAGCAGGCACAATGTAAGAAATACTTCTGCTCTCAAGTCACACCAGTTTGATTATTTTTTTACCCAATTCTAACAAATAAACCATGTTCTTTACAAGCAAGCTGTCTTGAAAGCTGGCATTCTTACTGGCAGAGTGCAGTGTTAAATCTTTCTTTAATTCAATGTTTTTTAAAAATGTAATAGCTTCTATTCCATCTTGTTTGAATATCTGACAAAGCAGTTCCATCGTCTCTTTTATGTCATGTAGATGTTTTTGAATTAAGTACAGTGATAACATTAGCTCACTATTTTCCTGTCTAAGGGCAGTAATTCTATTACATTTTTCTGCATTATAATTACTTTTCTAACATATAACTGAAAGATGTGAAAAAAAGTCCATCATCTGCTTATTTACATGTCATTCTTAGCTTTCACCACATTTGTGTTTCATTGTCAGTCACAGTTATAAGACATTTGCTTTACTGATTTTCCATTCCATAAATAGTACGTCAGTCAGATCCACTCAGTCATTAGCTATGTGAGACCAAGAAATTTCTCAAAAAGTAAAGCAGAAGAATGATTAAATTCTTCATTAACTCAACACAGTAAAAATTTTTTAAATACATATGGTTGTATCTTTAGGTCTAAATGTGTGATTATAAAAAAAAAACATTGATTCAGTAACATTGCTAACATTTTTGTTGGTATGGACAGCAGAATATAAGTCAAGAACTAGTGTTTCAGTGATATGTCTTATAGATAGAATTCTATTACTTAGAATTTACAGCTTGGGTTAAACTAAAAATTCTTTGATATTCATCCACAGAAAATGCTTGCTATTCTATTACAGTCATTTCAATAAGGCTCTGCTCAAAATTTTTGCCTCTATAGGCTTAAAATCATCAGAAGATCTATCATTAAATCATTTGTGATGAATCTGTTTTGAAGTTTGATAAATGAAAACAAAATATGATTTTTAGGACACCATTTTTCTCTAATTTTAGAAATTCTCTTCTTACCCACTGTTTTAATGTCATAATTAAAGATTATTTATCATAGGTGTTGTGGGGCTTTCTTTCTCATGAAATTTTGTAATGGCGTTCTGCTCTTAAATCACTTTCTCAACTTGTACAGCGTTCCCAAAAAGGAGTACTAAGGTCAAAGCCAAATTTACATGCTCCCCAAAATATTTATGTGAGTACTCTCTCCACCAGACTATAAGAATCATAAGAAAAGGGACTGCGTTTTATTTCTCTCGTGTCAAGAATAGAGCATGACAGATACTAGGCACTCAATGAACACTTGCAGATTAAAAAATACTTGTGTTTAAAATAATACACCATGATGTAATGGAGAAGATTTGCATTTGCATTTAGAAAGATATGCTTTTCCATTTGCTAGCACTGTGGTATTGGGCAATTTAATTAACACCTCTGAACATAAATTTCCTCATCTGCAGAATATTCCCGAAACTCCCTGTGTTGCTGTAATATGTATTGGTGTATTTTAAAACATGAGCACAATACTTGCCGTCTAATAGGTGCTCAATACAGTGACTAATAGGAAGGAAGGAAAAAAGAAATGAAGTGAGTTAATGTTTGCATTGATTAAAGAACTATTTGCTTCCCAGTATATAAGCACATATTTAAGGATCTAATTTACTGAACTGAATTTATTGAAATGAAAAATATAGTAATCCTGGGGCTTCCCTGGTGGCGCAGTGGTTGAGAGTCCGCCTGCCGATGCAGGGGACACAGGTTCGTGCCCCGGTCCGGAAAGATCCCACATGCCGTGGAGCGGCTAGGCCCGTGAGCCATGGCCCCTGAGCCTGTGCATCCAGAGCCTGTGCTCCGCAATGGGAGAGGCCACAACAGTGAGAGGCCCGCATACAGCAAAAAAAAAAAAAAAAAAAAAAAAGTAATCCTCCATTAAAATAACAAACTTTTTAAAAATTACAAAATAGATCAGGGATATGTTACAAACATCAGATATTTTCTGAGAAGTTTCTTGAAGTTTATCCAATTAACTCTTCAGTAACAAAAAAATGACCAAATCTCATTTGTCCAATGCCTATGAATGTTTCTGCATTTGGGTCATGTTTCTACCAAATTATAAAGAAAGCTCATAAATCATTATATTATCTCCTCACAGTCTCCCTTATTTCTAATAATTAGTGCTACTTCTCTCCTTATAACAGCAAACTCAAAGGAATATCTCTAGTTATGTGAGTTCTGCAAACTTCCAGATTTATGTAAGAAATGACTTCAATTACGTTCTTCACTCTTTCCAGTTCCCTTAAGTATTGCAAAAGTATATTAACCAGAATGATGTTCCAAATATTAATACTCCCATCAGTCATTTCTATTTTCTCAGTCTTGGTCACTGGTACCAGTCACTGTTTGTAAAAATTCTAATTAGATTCAGCTACAAAAATGTGTAAATACCTTCAAGTTAATAAGAACCTGCTATATCAAGGGTCTAATAAATATTTCCCTATTGATATTTTGGTGGCTGATTTTCCCACAAAATATATATATATATATATATAAAATATATATATATATATATAAAAAAAAATATATATATATATATATATACACATGTGTGTGTATATATATATATACACACACATGCACATTATTTTTAGTGGAATTATAAAGTTATAACACAGGAATTTACTGAAAATATTGATAGTTTTAAATTAATAAGTAATACTATACATATATATCTTCACATCATTTTGACCTAAAGAGATTATAATAAAAAATAATTTCCCTGGACCCTAGCCCTACTCAGTTCAACAACCATTTTCAACTCTTAGCTGTTCCTAGTGCCTCAACTCCATAATTTAAACAATATGATGATGTTGCTTAATTTTAAAACTTCATTTGCTTCCTTTATGACAGATGATGATTTAGCTCTCTTAAAAACATCTTCCTCTCACTACTCCTCCCAACATTCCTCAAATGTCTATATATAAATATTCATATAAATATAGGATAAAATTGTTTTAAATTGTTAGTTAATATTTACATTTTTTGACTATGGAAATATTGATATTTTGGTTATGTAATATTTTTCACAGAATTCTGAAAATGCTGCTCTCTATATTTCTAGTTTCCAGCTATAGCAGCTGACAATTTCCAGTAACAGGTTCATGATCATTTGCATGAACCATTTTTTTTTAAATTTCCTAAAAACATTAGATCTTCTCTTTAGGCCCAGTCTCCTGCAATGTGTAATGTATCACCAATTTTCTATAACTTCACTTCCTAGAACTCTTTAAATTTGAATCTTTTTATCTAAATTTGAATCTTTAACATCTTGAATTTGTCATTTAATTTTTGTATCTTTTCCTGCATTTATTTCTATTTTTCCTATTGCATTTTAATTCTCTTTTCTAGAACTTCCTTGAATCTTTGTTCAAAGCTACTAATAAATGCTTAATTTTCACTATTACTTTTTTTTCAAATTGTTCTTACCTGTTGTAATTCTATTTTGTATCAGCTTGCAATTATTTGATGGGTGAATATCTAATGCTTCATCTCTTCACATGGATTATTCAGATTTTGAAGTTCTCTTCTCTATTGTCTGTTTATCCCCTTGGTTCCTTTATTTTTTATTTATTTATTTATTTTAAATTTACAATTCATTTTATTTTTTTAAATTAATTTATTTTATTTATTTTTGGCTGTGTTGGGTCTTTGTTGCTGTGAGCAGGCTTTCTCTAATTGCGACAAGTGGGGGCTACTTTTTGTTGCAGTGCGTGGGCTTCTCACTGCGGTGGCTTCTCTTGTTGTGGAGCACAGGCTCTAGGCACATGGGTGTCAGTAGTTGTGGCCCGCGGGCTCCAGAGCACAGGCTCAGCAGTTGTGGCTCACAAGTTTAGTTGCTCCATGGCATGTGGGATCTTCCTCGACCAGGGCTCAAACCCATGTCCCCTGCATTGGCAGGCGGACTCCTAACCACTGCACCACCAGGGAAGCCGGTTCCTTTAATTTGTATGTTTTTTTTCAAATAACTCATATCTGAGAATACATAAAGAACTCTTACAAATCAGCGAGATAAGAGAAACACCAAATTAAAAATGGATGAAATAATTTAACAAGAACTTTTAAAAAGTGTATCTAATATCTAAATAGGTAATAATCATATAGTGTTCAGTGTCATCAATCATGAGGGAAATGCAAAATAAAGCTGCAATGTGCTACTCCTATACATACTTCCAAATGACTAAAATTAAAGGTTGACAATAACAAGAGTTGACAAGAATGTGAAACAATGCAAAGTTGCAGTAGAATAACTCCCATTTCAGACAGCCAAGTCACACTTAACTAAAGCTTACTAGATATATTTTTAAACTATAATTTTTTATTTTTTGTCTACGCATTTTATGTTGCAGGGATGGTGGTGATCACGGTCTTACTGTTATTATATATCTGTCATTTCTCTTCTGTGTTTTTAAGTGTTTTCACTTTATATATTTTGTTATGTTATCCAGTATACTGGATACTGTAATATCTTCAGTATGGACAATTCTACTTATTCCTGTAAAATAACCCTTTTCTTATTGCATATTTCTTTCCTTCTCAAATACTTTATTTATCAGATACTAATGTTGACCCTGCTGCTTTGGGCATGAATATTTGTCTTCTTATTGACTTTGTTCCTTTCAACTTTCCATTTTCATTTATCTTATGTGTTTCTCATTTTAACCTGAATAGTCTTTTCTTTCAACTCCTTTACCTTTATTTTAAATACTCAATTCACTGTTGATTTAAACATCCATTTACTAGCCTACCCACAAACACAGAAACAAACACACACTGCTTTTAAGTCAGACCTCAGAAAGATGTTTAGACATCATCTCTTAAGTAGAGATCACAATATCTATTTTTTTCTTTGTACTTAGAATTCTCTTCTTTCTAACGCAAACTATTCAGGATAGGCACCTGTAACAACGATATAAATATTTATAGGATAAAATTATTTTAACTTGTTAGTTAATATTTACATTTTTTGACTATGGAAATATTGATTGGTATTTTGGTTATGTAATAATTTTCACAGAATTCTGAAAGTGCTGTTCTCTGTATTTCTAGTTTCTGGCTATAGCAGCTGAAAATTTCCAGTACCAGGTTCATGACCATTTGCATGAACCTTTTTTTTTTTTTTTTTTTCAATTTTCCTAAAAACATTAGATCTTCTCTTTAGGCTCAGTCTAAAGAGAAGTCTAAATTTTAATTTTATATTTTAAATTTAAAAATAAATTTAAAAGTATATTTATATAAATATAGGCTTTCAGCCTCTGGTTTGGAATCCATAATTTTTCAAAATACTGCTTTCAGCCTTGCTTCATCAATACTGTTCACAGGCCAGAAGTGTGATGACAACATCACCAAAGTGAGACTGTTAATCATGACACCTCAGGAAGAGTGATGTCAGCATTATGGAGCTTTAAGTCATTCTTATTTTCTCTCCCCCCATTTTTTTTAAACAATTAGAGATATTCATAACTGAACAAAAGTGCCTCATACCTTAAAGCAAAGGATCAAGTAATAGTCTTGCCTATCTATGCATCCAAAAATAAACAAGGCTTCAGAAGGGGCTTTGGATCCAAAAAACTCAGTGAACCTACCCCATCCCCACTCACCATGATCAGAAAAATACCTGGAGAGAGCAAACTTGAACAGATACTCACAGATGAGAGACAAACTGTGGAAGTGCAACCTGCCTGAGGGGAGATTCCAGCATACCACTGGAACTGGATAGAGAGAGTTTGGATGCAGAGGAAGAAGAGGAACTTACCAGAGTTGCCCCCATCCCTAGGGTGACACTTCAAAGGGCTTAGATGTTTGGCAGTGGCAGTAGCGACCTTTCCCACAGGGGAGGTAGAAAGCAGAGACCTTTCCCACATAGTAGGTGAAAAGTGAAAGTGATGAGTCACTCTGGCTACCCCAGTTGCACAGGCTGTGGCTGGAGAAAGCTGTTTCTCCCCAGAACCACACTGATTTCTGAGGAACAACCTCCATGACTGGGGGAAAGGAGGAGAAAAGGAAGGAGGCAGATAAGAATATCAAAGGGCATTAAAGAAACATGGTTCCTGCTGTCTACTTCAGGACTTCAACAGGAAGTCCACCCACAAACCTCTAGGAATGCCCCATTAGAGCATCTCCCACTGGATTCCTGGGCACCCCCTAAGCCGTGAGTGCTAAACCCACACCTCCCTCCACTCTGCTGCTGGCTTCTTGTGCATGATACCGAGTGTGCCCATGAAAGTAAGTTCTGATAGACAGGGACCTTGCTCAGGAAATAAGCCAAGCTTGGTGGACAAGGGAGAACAGCAAAATTAAACTATAGCACTGAATTCTTGAATACAAAAGAGAAAAGTTTAGTTAAGAAGATATGTGCTACTTCAAATGTAAAAGCAGAGGCACATAGGAAGAAACAATATGAAAAACCAAGGGAAAATGGTATCACAAAAAGAAAATAATAATTCTCTGGCAACCAAACTGAAGTGCACAGAATATTGTGAACTAACTAGTAAAGAATTTAAAATAGCTGTTATGAAGAAATTCAACACACTATAAGAAAACTCAGAAAAACAATTCAATGATAACAGGAATAAAAGCAATGAACAGAAGGAGTTCTTTGCCTAAGAGACTGAAATTATATATAAAAAACAAAACAAAAATACCAAATAGGAATTCTGGAGTTGAAGAATTCAACAAATGAGATGAAGAATGCTATAGAGAACATCTGTATCAGGGCAAATCACATGGAAGAAAGAACAAATGACTTGGAGATTAGAATATAGAAATAATAGAAGAGAGGGAACCAAGATTTTAAAAGAGTGAAGAAAACCTAGAGAGCTGTCAGATTATGATCAGAAAGGCAAATAATCAAATAACTGGGGTTCCAGAAAGAGAAGAGAGGGATAAGGTGAATATATATATAAAGAAATAATACCTGAGAACTACCCATACTTGGGGCTGGACTTGGACATACACATTCATGAAGCTAACAGAACACACTATTATCTAAATACATAAAGACCTTCTCCAAGACACATTATAATGAAACTGTCAAAAATCAATAATAAGGAAGGAATCTTAAAGGCAGCCATAGAAAATAGAAAGTAACCTACAAAGCAACCTCCACTAGGGTATCAGCAATTTCTCAGCAGAAATTCTACAGGCTAGGAAAAAGATGTAATGATGTATTCAAAGTATTGAAAGAAAAAATTTACCAGCCAAGAATGCTTTATCCAGAAAAGTTATCTTTTAGATATAAAAAAGAAATAAAGGCTTTCCCAGAAAAACAAAAGCTGAGGGAGTTTACCAACGCTACACCTGTCTTGAGAGAAAAGCTGAAAGGAGCTCTTCAGGAGGAAATGAAATGATGCTAATCAGTGACATGAAAACATATGAAAGTGTTCAATACAGTTGTAAAGGTAAAAAATAGACTGTCAGATTTAGAAAACAGTAACTCTCTTTTAGAATGAGAGTTAACCACTCAACTACAGTAAAAACTTAAAGGAAAAGAGTAATAAAAATAACTATAGATACTATAAATTGTTAACCAATACATGACATTAAAAATAGGTAAATTGTAACATCAGTAACATAAAAGGGAATAGTAGGGCTTCCCTGGTGGCGCAGTGGTTGAGAGTCTGCCTGCCGATGCAGGGGACGCAGGTTCGTGCCCCAGTCCGGGAAGATCCCACATGCCGCAGAGCAGCTGGACCTGTGAGCCATGGCTGCTGAGCCTGCGCGTCCGGAGCCTGTGATCCGCAATGGGAGAGGCCACAACAGTGAGAGGCCCGCGTACCACAAAAAAAAAAAAAAAAAAAAAAAAAGGGAATAGTAAAGGGGGGAGCCTTTAGAGGTTTTGAAGATAAGTTGCTATCAGCCTAAAATGGACTGTTTTATCTGAAAGATGATTTATATAATCTTTAAGTTAACCACATAGCAAAAAAGGAGAGTAAATCTACAAAAGACAAAGAAAGTGGAAACAGAGCATATCACTATGGAAAATAACCAATTTACAAAAGTAGGCAGAGATGGAGGGAAAAAGAAACAGTGGAAATACAAAACAACCAGAAAATGATTAATAAGATCATTTTAGTAAGTCCCTACATATCAATAATCACTCAATGTAAATGAATTGAATTCACCAATAATCAAAAGGCACAGAGTGCCTGGATGGATTAAAAAAATAAGACCCAACTATATGCTGTGTACAAGAGACTCATTTCAGCTTTAAAGACACAATAGGTTCAAAGTAAAGGAGTGGAAAATGATATTCCACACAAGTGGAAACCAAAAGAAAACAGGGATAGCCAAACATACACCAGACAAAATAGACTTTAAGCCAAAAATGGTAATAAGAGACCAAGAAGTCATTATATATTGAAAAATGCATGAAGAAGATATAAAAATCATTGTAAGTATGTATGCATCCAAAATTGAAGCACCTAAATATATCAAGCAAATACTAACAAATCTGAAGGGAGAAATAGACATTACAATAATAGTAGGGGAGTTCAGTACCCCTACTTTCACCAATGGATATAGATCATCCAGTCAGAAAATCAACAAGGAAACATTGGAATTGAAACATACTTTAAACTAAATGGACTTAATAGACAACTACAGAACATTCCATGTGACAGCAGCAGAATATACACTCTTTTCAATGCACTCAGAACATTCTCCAGGATAGATCATGTGATAGGATACAAAACAAGTCTTAGCAAATTTAAGACTGAAATTATACCAACTATCCTTCTGACCACAAAATTATGAAACTAGAAATGAATAAGAGAAAAGCTAGAAAATCTGAAATGTGTGGAAACTAAACAACACTTCTGAACAACATATGGGTCAAAGAAGAAATCAAAAGAGAAATTCTTAAATGTTGCAAAACAAATGAAAATGGACACAACATATCAAAACCTATAGGATGCCACAAACATAGTTCTGAGAGGAAAGTCTATAGTGACAAATCCATATATTAAGAGGGTGGAAAGATCTCAAATAAACAACTTAACTTTACACCCCACAAGCAACTAGAAAAAGAAGAACAAATTAAGCACAAATTTGGCAGAAGAAAGAAATAATAAATATCAGGCTGGAAACAAAGAAATAGAGACCAGAAAAAATAAATCAGTGAAACTAAAAACTAGTTTTCTGAAAAGATGAAATTGACAAACCTTTAGCTAGACTAAGAAGAAAGGAGTGAAAATCTAAAATAAGAAATGAAAGGGGAGACATTCCAGCTGGTACTAAAGAAATACATAAGATCAAAAGAAACACAGAAAGAAAACTATAAATCAATACCCCTAATGAATATAGATGTAAAATTTTTCAACAAAATATTGGCAAACCAAATTTAAGACCACATTAAAATGATTATGTACAGTAACCAAGTGGATTTTTCCCTGAGATGAAAGAAAGGTTCAACGTACACAAATCAATAAATGTAATACATTACATTAATAGAATGAAAGATAAAAATCATATGATCATCTCAATAGTTGTAGAGAAAGCATTTGACAAAATACAACATTCTTTCATGATAAAAACCCTCAACAGTTTGGGTATAGAAAGAACATACTTCAAAATAATAAAGGCCATGGACAACAAACCCACAGCTAACCTTATATTAAATATTGAAAAATTGAAATCTTTTCCTTTAAGATCAGGAAAAATATAAGGATGCCCAATATTATCACTCTTATACAATACACTATAGTACTGGAAGTCCTAGCTGGAATAGTTAGGCAAGAGAAAGAAATAAAAGGCATCCAAATTGGAAAGGAAAAAGTAAAACTGTTTACTCTTTTACAGATGATATCATTTTTTTAATAGAAAATCCCAAACACTCCACCAAAAAACTGTTGGATCTAATCACCAAATTCAGTAAAGTTGCAGGATATAAGATCAACATGTAACAATTAGGTGCATTTCTACATATTAATAATAAAACATCTGAAAAAGAAATAAAGAAAATGTCCCATTTACAACAGCATAAAAATACCTAGGAATAAATACATCCAAGTAAATGAAAGGTCTATTATAACCAAAACTAAAACCTCACATTTGTTAGAATAGCTATCAAGAAGACAAGATATAACAAGAGTTGGTGAGGATGTTGAGAGAAGAGAACTTTTTGTGCACTATTGATGGGAATGTAAATTTGTTTAACACCATAAAAAGCATTATGGAGTTTCCTCAAAACATTTTAAAAAAAGGACTATCATATGATCCAGCAATTCCACTTCTTGGTATTTGTCCAAAGGAAACAAAAATACTAATGCAAAAAAGATATATGCATGCCTATGTTCACTGCATATAAACCAGGTAAATGCCCACACCCTACTCTTAGATTTTCTGATTTAGTTGTCTTATAATCCTGTTTAACACTCAATAGTTTTTGTTTTAATTGCCTCAGATAATTCTAATGTACAGCCTGATCTGAGAATCATTGACTAGCTCCTGCTTTACCTTTATTTCTCTGGAGGAAACTGGTATCCCTGTTAAGAAAAGATGTTTTTCTACAGACCAAAAAAAAAAAAGCTAAATTTAGAAAAGCTATTTGATACAAGGTAGTGAGCAAGTAATTTAAGATTTCTTGTTCTCACTTTTTATGTATAAAACCTGGAATATAATGAATGCCAACCTCACATTATTATTTGAAAGAATATATGTGGTAATGTATGAGGTGGGGTTTTTTGTTATAATAGCACAGCCTAGCTATATTCTATTCATTAATTCATCTGTTTTTCTATTAATTAAATAGGTACTTATTGAGCCTTTAGTATATGCCAGATGCTGGTGATTAATTAGAAAACAAAAATAAGTTTAAATGCCTTCCTAGAGCCTAGATACTGGGGGTGGAAAAAACTGTAAGTAAATAAATAGATTGATAGATAACCTAATGTCAGGTTGCATTAAGTGACATTATGAAAAACAAATAATGGAAATAAAATTAAAAATTAAGAGGGCATACTTTTTTAGTTTGGATAATCAAAGAACTCTTGATGAGGTAATATTTATATAAAGACCCAATGAAATGATGAAATATACCACTGGAATATCTGAACAGAATGTTCCATTCAGAGGTAACAATGAAAAAAGACCTGAGGTTAGTGTTATTTCTGTTATTTTTTTGTTTGGCTGGTTTTTGGCTTTGGTTTTGTGTTTTTGGATTTTTGGGTTTTTTTTGAGAGATAACTAGTGAGCCAGGGGCCTAACAATGTAGTCTTACAAAGTACAACATAGACTACTTTTTATTTTAAGGTTGAAAAGGAAACATTTTAGATATTTTAAAAGTATAATGATGTAAACCAGCTTTATTTCAAAGGATCTTGGAGAGTGGTGTAGGGGTTAAGACTGAATACAAAGCATGTAGGTAGGAGTCATTTGCATTGGTTGTTCATTTGACAAAAGGAATGTTGGTACAGGTGTTGAGAAGTGGTAATTTCAAAGATATGTTTTGAAACCATAATCAATTTGCTTTGTTGATAGATAAGAGGTAGGGTTGGAAAAAATGTGACAAATCCAGGATAACTCCAAGCTTTATAATATAACAAACAGTGGAATTTACTCACATACTTTCTCTTTTAATCTTAAAATAGCCCTTCAAGTTCAGTGACATTATGCTATTTTACAAATTAGGAGATTTCAGAGAAGTTTAGTTTCTGTTCATCACACAAAGCATAAATTTTATTTCATTATGTTTTAATTTTACTCTAAATTTTTGATATTGTAAGGAATTATACAATTGTTAATGTATTTTCCATGTTTTTTTCCTTTACTTTGCTGATACTATTTTCAATCCCAATTTATTCTCAGTGATGGAATGAGAAGGCAGTAAGAAACTCAAACACAGGTGAGATTATCAAGAGAAATTTAGATTCAAGAAGCATAAATATGGGCATAAAATGATAGCACTTTGTTGTTTCTGGGGTATAAAGGGTGAGGGACGTATGGGCTGGGGCTTCTAGGAGAAATTTGTCCACCATATTGAGTAACATGGACTTGACTTTTGAATCAGTTATTCTCTCAAAACCAAATTATTTAATGGTGGACTTTTATGTGTAAAGCCTTGAAATTACTAATCTCTTGATAGACTATGGGAAATCACAACAAAAGAGCTAACTCTTTAAAGGTAAGTATATACTTTCAACCAAAAAATCACTAGAATTGATAAAAATGAATCATAACTATTGTAAATATTGTCATTTCCTGCCCAATTTTGTAATTTTTATTCCTTGAATTGAAATAATAATTTATTGAAGAAAAATCACCTCTAGTTTCTTTATTTCAAAGGTCAATAATTAATTACTGTGCATTAATACATAAATGATAAAGTACTTAAAAGCCTACCAGTTTCATCTTTTTATGTTTAACTAGAACAATATGGTTTCACTTTCCAGGAATCTGTCAAAATTCTGGATGTGGTTTAACCACCATGGTAACTGGCCACCAAGTCTGTTAATATAAATCAAAAAGTTATAGCTAGTTGCCTGAAGAAAATATTCCTGACTCTCTTCTGTCTGCCTCTGTACCTCCATGACTTTAAATTGTTCTGACAAGCAGCACATGATTATTTTGCAGTGGATACCTCTTCAATAAGAAAATCATAGTGAAGAACGTAAAAAAACAGTTGACAACAATAACCAGATTTCCACACATTCCATTCTATTTTAAGATTGCTGCTAAGCTTCAGCACAGCTGGTTTTCCAGAGTATAAAGAAATACTTTACCTTTCTCATGGTATTAATACTTCATACCACTCTCTCTTTTATGTGAAAAAAAAACTTGCCTTCCATGTCACAGGTTGGTAAACAGTAACCTCGATTTCAACCTGTGTATTACACTTTATGAAAATACTTTAGTATCGTTTGCTTTGGTTTGGTTTATCATCCATACTTAGAAAAGGGAATTACAAAATAAATGGCATTATTCACCATTAAAAACTCTTGGCTTCAGGAATACTTATTAACATGAAAAGGTCAAATCTCTAAACCAGAGAGTGAGTTAAACAATTGGTCGTTTTTCTGTTGTACCTAAAAATGTTTTCCTCAGCTGACACCTATATACCTAGCATTTTACAACAGTACCACTGACATGCAGCCACTATAATTCTAATAGAGTTTGAGTTCTTGGTCTATGTTCTAATGTAAAGTTATTTAGATGCTATTTTCATTCTTGTTGCCATTGATAGATGTAAACATTGTAATGCAATGTCTCTCTGTACTCCATTAACACCTCACTCCATGAAAGTTGTATTTGCTTTTCTGGACCCAACTGGTAATATAACATAGAATAGTGGAAACTTGTTATTACAAGATGATCTCAAGTTGATCTCATGAAATGCTCTAAACATTCTCTCAAGCTTTCTGGAAATGACCCTAAGTGAAGGGGGCTGGCAAAAAGCTTTCATAGTATGTATATATACAAAAGAAGGACCTATGAAAACAGATGAACCCTCCCCAGGAACCGAAATTCAGTAAGGCGGAACCAGTATATAACAGAAATTATTAGAAGATGAAACCAAAGATATAAGCTAATTCGAGCTTGCAAGGTCTAATAGGGCATATTAAAGATTTTGCTCTTATTCTCAGAATACCAGGAAGCCACCCAAGGATTTCAAACTGAGAAATATATGCTCTCACTTCAGTTTTGGAAATGTCATTTTGGCTGAAGTGGAATAGGATAAGAAAAATGTGAGACAACAGTTGTCAAAATGAATAAATGGTAAATGAAGCCAGAATTGCGCCATTTTATGGAGCAGGGTAAAGTTGTTCTATGCCCATCAAAATTGTCCTTCAGAGTGAATCCTGAATCTACAGTCAGGACAACATCCTTTCACCTTATAGCCTTTATCACATTAATTTACAAATATCCTTAGAAATGATATGGTATGAGTTGTTGCTTAATGGGTATAGAGTTTTAGTTTTGCAAGATGAAAAGAATTCTGGAGATTGGTTACAAAACAATGTGAATATACTTAACACTGTTGAACTGTTCAGTTAAAAATAGTTAAGATGATAAATCTTATGTGTACTTTACCACAATTAAAATTTTTTAAGTAAGAAAAAAAAAGGAAGGGGGCATATTTGTGAGTCATTTAACTGTTTACAAAACACTTTTCATTGTTCTTTAAATGTGATCTATACCAAGAAAGCAATGTTAGTTTCATTAGCAGATTAAAATACTGGAAACTCAGAGCAGTTAAATGAATTGCCACAGGTTAAATAGATTTGTAAATGGGAAAACTTTTGAATTCAGGACCTTTGATATGTAATCCCATATTTTTTATACTACCCCCAAAATGTTTTGAAAACTATTTTGGTACTACGAGAAGGAAAAGATTTTATCATTGAGTAAGTGTTAGAAAGTGTATGTCAAAAGTCCATAAGAACAAATAATTGTAAAAAGTCTCAAAGCCCTGACAGCAAATTCTTATGCTTTTTATGTTCTTTCTTTGAGTAAAGGTGTTGTACACAATTATAATATTCAAAGAACATGTATTTTATTTTTGTATGGTATTTTTTGCCTTTTTTTCAGCTTTATTGAGGAATCACTTCCAAATAAAATTGTAAGATATTTAAAGGGGGGAAAAATCCACCTACCTCCAGTCACACTTTTACCTCTGTTCCTCCCTGCCTGGTGTAATATCATTCCATTTTTCAAGAAATACCTAGTACTAAAGAAAGACAACATCACTGACCTTAGTATAAGTAAGAATTATGAAGACTAGTGAGAGAAAAACAAATTAGTCTCAGGAAAAGAAAAAGCATGTGGAAATAGTGAAGACCATTCAAAGACTATTTACTCAGAGCTTGCTGGCCAAGGGAGTCAACTACCATCATCTGCCTTGGCAAAGACTCTAAGTCAGGGAGGGGAGTGGGAAAGTTTTATAGTGAAAGGAAATAGAGAAGGCTTATGCTGTGCTCTGATTGGGGGTTGATGGCATAGAAGGCTAGCGGCGGGCTACCTAGAATTGGAACATCCTATCTTCCTATGTGATTGGTTTGGGGACTGTACTTGGCTTTCTCTCGTTGGTCCTGAGGAACAAAAATTAGGGAATCTGGCAGTCATTGACCAAGTCCTGACTGTTCTGTGCTGAATGCTTCAGAGATTGTGGTTTGTCTTCTTGGGCTGTTTGCTTTACAGGTTCAAGTTCAATTGTCATGTATTCTCCATTGTATATTCATTCTCTCAGGCACATGAGAAATATTTAGAAATATCAGATTAGTAATAAATGAGAAAAAGCAAGTACACTGGAAGTTTTTCATGTAGTGGCAAAAGTTTCAATAGGAGTCAAAACCCAAGGTGACCTCAAAAGCAAATTGTGACATCTGTAAAACCTAGAATATATACAGTCATTAAATGGTGTTTATTCAAGCTAATGTACATAATCTTGGTGCAACGAGAGAAGAAAAAGGAAAAAATAAAAACACTAACAAAAAATATATATATATTTTATAATTTCTCCATATTTTATCAGAAACAAGAGTTCTAGCTTCTCTCTCAAATACCTGTCAAGTTCTCAATTCTTGACTACCAGAAATCTCCATTATTCATTTAAGGAAGAAATCATTCAAGCATACACAATTTACAAAAAGAAATTATGCAAAATCCTAAATTGAAATCCATTCAGTATATTTCAATGTAGAGTAATTTTTATGAATTATGTAGTCATTCAGTTGTCTCAAATCTACTTAGCTACACTTTTCTTCACATAATTGAGTCAGTCCACACAGGAATAAAAGTAGTTAAAACAACTTTTAAAACGGTTATTATAATATCTTATTAAAATCATCCCAACTTAAGATTTAGTCCAATAATGAACCCAAAACAATTAACAAAATGGGAATAGGAATATACATATTGGTAATTACCTTAAATGTAAATGGACTAAATGCTCCCACCAAAAGACACAGATGGGCTGAATGGATACAAAAACAAGACCCATATATATGCTGTCTACAAGAGACCCACTTCAGACCTTGAGACACATACAGACTGAAAGTAAGAGGATGGAAAAAGATATTCCATGCAAATGGAAACCAAAAGAAAGCTGGAGTAGTAATTCTCATATAAGACAAAATAGACTTTAAAATAAAGACTATTAGAAGAGACAAAGAAGGACACTACATAATGATCAAGGGATCAATCCAAGAAGAAGATATAACAATTGTAAATATTTATGCACCCAACATAGGAGCACATCAATACATAAGGCAAATACTAACAGCCATAAAAGGGGAAATCGACAGTAACACATTCATAGTACGGGACTTTCACACCCCACTTTCACCAATGGACAGATCATCCAAAATGAAAATAAATAAGGAAACACAAGCTTTAAATGATACATTAAACAAGATGGACTTAATTGATATTTATAGGACATTCCATCCAAAAACAACAGAATACACATTTTTCTCAAGTGCTCATGGAACATTCTCCAGGATAGATCATTCTTGGGTCACAAATCAAGCCTTGGTAAATTTAAGAAAATTGAAATTGTATCAAGTATCTTTTCCGATCACAACGCTATGAGACTAGATATCAATTACAGGAAAAGATCTGTAAAAAATACAAACACATGGAGGCTAAACAATACACTACTTGATAACGAGGTGATCACTGAAGAAATCAAAGAGGAAATAAAAAAATACCTGGAAACAAATGACAATAGAGCCACGACGACCCAAAACCTATGGGATGCAGCAAAAGCAGTTCTAAGAGGGAAGTTTATAGCAATACAATCCTACCTTAAGAAACAGGAAACATTGCAAATAAACAACCTAACCTTGCACCTAAAGCAATTAGAGAAAGAACAAAAAAACGCCAAAGTTAGCAGAAGGAAAGAAATCATAAAAATCGGATCAGAAATAAATGAAAAAGAAATGAAGGAAACAATAGCAAAAATAAATAAAACTAAAAGCTGGTTCTTTGAGAAGATAAACAAAATTGATAAACCATTAGCCAGACTCATCAAGAAAAAAAGGGAGAAGACTCAAATCAATAGAATTAGAAATGAAAAAGGAGAAGTAACAACTGACACTGCAGAAATACAAAAGATCACTACAATCAGCTCTATGCCAATAAAATGGACAACCTGGAAGAAATGGCCAAATTCTTAGAAAAGCACAACCTGCCGAGACTGAACCAGGAAGAAAGAGAAAATATGAACAGACGAATCATGAGCACTGAAATTGAAACTGTGATTAAAAATCTTCCAACAAACGAAAGCCCAGGACCAGATGGCTTCACAGGCAAATTCTATCAAACATTTAGAGAAGAGCTAACACCTATCCTTCTCAAACTCTTCCAAAATATAGCAGAGGGAGGAACACTCCCAAACTCATTCTATGAAGCCACCATCACCTTGATACCAAAACCAGACAAGGATGTCAAAAAGAAAGAAAACTACAGGCCAATATCACTGATGAACACAGATGCAAAAATCCCCAACAAAATACTAGCAAACAGAATCCAACAGCACATTAAAAGGATCATACACAATGATCAAGTGGGGTTCATCCCAGGAATGCAAGGATTCTTCAATATATGCAAATCAATCAACATGATACACCATATTAACAAATTGAAGGAGAAAAACCATATGATCATCTCAATAGATGCAGAGAAATCTTTTGACAAAATTCAACACCCATTTATGATTAAAAACACTGCAGAAAGTAGGCATAGAGGGAACATTCCTCAACATAATAAAGGTCATATATGACAAACCCACAGCCAACATAATTCCCAATCGTGAAAAACTGAAAGCATTTCCACTAAGATCAGGAACAAGACAAGGTTGCCTAACCTCACCACTCTTATTCAACATAGTTTTGGAAGTTTTAGCCACAGCAATCAGAGAAGAAAAGGAAATAAAATGAATCCAAATTGGAAAAGAAGAAGTAAAGCTGTCAGTGTTTGCAGATGATATGATACTATACATAGAGAATCCTAAAGAGGCTACCAGAAAACTACTAGAGCTAATCAGTGAATATGGTAAAGTAGCAGGATAAAAAACTAATGCACAGAAATCTCTGGCATTCCTATACACTAATGGTGAAAAATCTGAAAGTGAAATCAAGAAAACACTCCCATTTACCACTGCAACAAAAAGAATAAAATATGTAGGAATAAACCTACCTAAGGAGACAAAAGACCTGTATGCAGAAAATTATAAGACACTGATGAAAGAAATTAAAGATGATACAAATAGATGGAGAGATATACCATGTTCTTGGATTAGAAGAATCAACATTGTGAAAATGACTCTACTACCCAAAGCAATCTTTAGATTCAATGCAACCCCTAACAAACTACCACTGGCATTTTTCACAGAACTAGAACAAAAAACTTCACAATATTTATGGAAACACAAAAGACCCCGAATAGCCAAAGCAATCTTGAGAACGAAAAATGGAGCTGGAGGAATCAGGCTCCCTGACTTCAAACTATACTACAGAGGTACAGTAATCAAGACAGTATGGTACTGGCACAAAAACAGACAGATAGACAAATGGAACAGGATAGAAAGCCCAGAGATAAACCCACGCACATATGGTCACCTTATCTTTGATAAAGGAGGCAGGAATGTACAGTGGAGAAAGGACAGCCTCTTCAATAAGTGGTGCTGGGAAAACTGGACAGGTACACGTAAAACTATGAGATTATATGACTCCCTAACACCATACACAAAAATAAGCTCAAAATGGATTAAAGACCTAAGTGTAAGGCCAGAAACTATCAAACTCTTAGAGGAAAACATAGGCAGAATACTCTATGACATAAATCACAGCAAGATCATTTTTGACCCACTTCCTAGAGAAATGGAAATAAAAGCAAAAATAAACAAATGGGACCTAATGAAACTTCAAAGCTTTTGCACAGCAAAGGAAACCATAAACAAGACCTAACGACAACCCTCAGAATGGGAGAAAATATTTGCAAATGAAGCAACTGACAAAGGATTAATTTCCAAAATTTACAAGCAGGTCATGCACCTCAATAACAAAAAAACAAACAACCCAATCCAAAAATGGGCAGAAGACCTAAATAGAGATTTCTCCAAAGAAGCTTTACAGACTGCCAACAAACACATGAAGGAATGCTCAACATCATTAATCATTAGAGACATGCAAATCAAAACTACAATGAGATATCATCTCACACCAGTCAGAATGGCCATCATCAAAAAATCCTGAAACAATAAATGCTGGAGAGGGTGTGGAGAAAAGGGGACACTCTTGCACTGCTGGTGGGAATGTGAATTGGTACAGCCACTATGGAGAACACTATGGAGGTTCCTTAAAAAACTACAAATAGAACTACCATATGACCCAGCAATCCCACTACTGAGCATATACCCTGAGAAAACCATAATTCAAAAAGAGTCATGTACCACAATGTTCATTGCAGCTCTATTTACAATAGCCAGGACATGGAAACAACCTAAGCGCCCATCATCGGATGAATGGATAAAGAAGATGTGGCACATATATATAATGGAATATTACTCGGCCATAAAAAGAAACGAAAGTGAGCTATTTGTAATGAGGTGGATAGACCTAGAGTCTGTCGTACAGAGTGAAGTAAGTCAGAAAGAGAAAGACAAATACCGTATGCTAACACATATATATGGAATTTAAGGGGAAAAAAATGTCATGAGAACCTAGGGGTAAGACAGGAATAAAGACACAGACCTACTAGAGAATGGACTTGAGGATATGGGGAGCGGGAAGGGTAAGCTGTGACAAAGCGAGAGAGACGCATGCACATATATATACTATCAAACGTAAGGTAGATAGCTAGTGGGAAGCAGCCGCATAGCACAAGGAGATCAGCTCGGACCGCCTGGAGGGGTGGGATAGGGAGGGTGAGAGGGAGGGAGACGCAAGAGGGAAGAGATATGGGAACATATCTATATTTATAACTGATTCACTTTATTATGAAGCAGAAACTAACACACCATTGTATTGCAATTATACTCCAATAAAGATGTAAAACAAAGAAAAAAAAGAATTAGTCCAAAGGAAACAGTTTTTCTTTGTTTTCTCCATTCTTTTCTCTTGATTTTTTTTGTGTCCTTATCTTCAGTTACCCTTTTTCTTTTCCTTTCTTCATTCACTCTCTTTGTTACTTTCCATTTCTTTCTCACTTTCCTCTTTCTTCTTTCATTCTATTCTAGAACCATTTTCTTTCTTTTATTGTGAATGCAGTGATGATGCTTTTAATTTTCTGATGCTTTGACATGGAAGAGAGTGACATTCCCAGGGCTAGCCAATTTATAGTGATAGGAATGGACTAGCATGCAGGTGTGCCTTTCACATGCAAATCAGCCAATCCAAAGCCTATACTATAAACCCTCTCTTTTGTCCAGATCTCATGTCACTTTCTTTCTGTCCTAATCACCCCAGAGCCAGGAAATAAACATCTAGGGACAGCCCTTATACCCCAGAGCCTACTGAAATTATTCAAACTTGCCAGTCCCAAACCTGCTCACCCTGCCTTGCCTTTCCTGTGGAAACCACAATAAAGGCTCCTACCACTGCTTCTTCCTGCTCCTTCTGCCTCCTGCCTGACTCCAATGTTTCTCCATGTGGCCCTGCATGGCCTGGCAAGGCCCTCCTCTTGGGAACTGTGAGAAGCAAACTATCTCTTCAATGACAATTGCCACCAGATCTGTTGTCCTGACTGTATCCGAATAATAAAATCCACATTTAAAAATAGTAATATCTGATGTGAAAGGTGGCAAAGGACTGCTGAGTGAGAGAAAAAAGTCAGCTTACAATATTTTTTTTTTTAGACTTTCTTTGAGTTTAATTTGTTTTCTGATGAATTCTCAAGCCATGAATGTATATAGTCCTTAATGAGCACTCATGCCCTAACCTTGTGTAAGGAAAGCATTCTAAAGTCAATTTATAGTAGATGGAATATTACACTTAAAGCATCTGGAGCACTTTTAATTTTCTTATCCTCAGAAAATAATAGAGAATTATCAGACTTGCCCCTGTAACTAGTTATGCATTTCTTCAGAAGAAATTGAATAGTCTCATTCTTCAAAATAGCTAACCTAGAGGAGCACCCAAATAATTAAATCCCCTTCCTCAAAATGAAGGATTAAAAGCAAAGACATCTTGCTAGAGACACATATGCAAGAAAAACATTCCATAAGACTACCAAGAATAGACTGCATGAAAATAAAGAAAACATAAAGTTGGCTGATGTCTAAAACCAGTGTCCTTCAAAAAATTTTGATGGCCTGTCTCCTCAGTACAAAATCTTGAGTGCATTCCTCAATATAAAAATTTATTTCAAAGTATAAATGTGTGTACTGACAAATTAGAGTAGTGAAGCACAATCTATTTCTCGATTTCTAGACTCATACAAAGAAATAGAATTTATTATTTTCTTTTTATACCTCAATGCATTATTTATGACAGTCTCTCCAATGCACATACCTCTTGGAGAACTTCGGGTAACATATAGCTTGCTATCTAGTCCAGATTACTGAAACAGCCTTCTGCCTTTGTCTCTTCTTTTCTGGCCTCCCCCAGCCCTACTAACATTCTTCATACAGCAGCCGCAGTGATATTTTTAAAACATTAGTCAGTTTTTGTCCTTCTCTTTAGATTCCTCCAAATCTTCCAACTGTCAGAGTTTGAGTTTCCCAGATGTAGACTGTGAGATGAGGTTTGGTATGCAAGTGATTTTATAAGGAAATGTTCCCAGGGAAACTGGTAAGGAACTGTTCCCAGGGGAAACTCAGAGAGCAGAACAGAGAAAGGGAGAAATCCAAGCAAGGTTCTATCACAGGCAAAGTCCCAGAGAGGGTCCTTTCAGTCTAATCCCAAAGAACTCTGAAGAGAAAATTAACCCTCAGTATTTTTTCAACCAGAGGCTGCACCCATGAATCATCTACTTACTGGTAGGGAGGTCACAGACATAAATTTTCAGATGCTTTTCTGCAATGTGGATAAGGCAGGCCATTGCCACTGAAAAGCAATCATCTAAAAAAAGAGTCACAGGCACTAGTTCTTGGAAAAAAAGCACACTGAAGCTGAAATATGCACAAAAATGGTCATAGAGATCTGAGAGAATTTGGGCACCAATATTATTCATTACATAATCTCACTGAGAAAAGAGTCTAAACTACTTACTATGGCTTTGAGATTTCGCCCTGACTCTTCTTCAGCCTCATCTTGTATCACTCTCCCACCCCATCCCTCACCATACGCAAACTAACCAATGTACATTCTCTTGCTTTAGCCAACCAAGTTTGATCCATGTGGCTTTATTCCCTTTGCCTGAACTCACTGACCCCCTTGTCGTGTGTCTGATTCTAACTTAAGTTGAAATGGTTTCTTTTAACAGAGTCCTTCCATAGAAATTTCCACACCCCTCAGACTCTTGGCTATAAGAGTTTATTTTCTTTATAGTACTGATTGCAATCTGAAATCATCCTATTTATTATTTTATTGTCTCTATCCCCCCTCATTGTAATGTAAACTTCATGTCAGTCTTAATCATTCTTCTATCCCCACCACACAAAACAGTGTCTGACATATGCTAGGTGATCAATAGTTGTTTATTTAATAAATAAATAAAGGGCCATACATGACCTCCTTATATCTTGCTGTCTGCTCCATCGTAACTTCCTTAGATACTTATCCTCTAATAACAGGACTGTTCTTAGGAAATGGTAAGCATCTCATCAAGAATAAATTAAAGCAAGAGTTTAAGAAGGAATTTCCTCAGCAGAAAATGAAGCAGCTACATAAGCTATTAGAGTGTACTGCCATGTTGTTCAAACTGCCTGTTTGTGATTGTCAAATAATGCATCTTTGATTGATCTCACTGAGGTCCCTTGCCTTGGACTTCACAGCTTGGACAAATAGGAGAATCTATTTCTGTTTATATAAGCTGTATTCTAGAAGGCAGCAATATACCTGAACACAGCAGAAACACAATAGAGCCTGAGATTTCTGATGTATAAAATGGCATATGTGGGTGTCAAAATTTAACTCACAATACTTCATATATACTAAGAGAAATATGCCTAATTTAGTTTGCCTATAAACAATGACCATTACTCCCCATGTTTCCACTCATGGGTTAGAGAAAACACTCTCACTTTGGATACTTCTAGTTTAAAACTTAATACAATTCAATAATTTAAAGAGTCTACTGAATAATTTAAATAATTTAAATCCAAGTCCATGATTTAAAGACTCCATTTAGATACTGATCAGTCTTACTAGAAAAATTGCTCAGTCACTCAAGTATCTCAGGCATGTATCTCTTTCCCTGGATCCTCCCTAGGGTTGGGTACAAATATACAAAGGAAGAATGTGCCTTCTGTACACATCTGGCCAGAGGAAAGTCTCAGCGACTTTCGTTGTCATGTCCTGTGGCTTCACCCCAGGACTATGTCCCCAGTCTGTCCCTTGGCTACTTCCAAATGAGTAAAGCATGCAGCTAATATGACTCAAAGTCTTGTTTTTCTCTCCTTTTATGTTTGGTCTAAGTTCTAAGATATTCTTTTATTATAGGTAGAAGATACAAAGGTATAAAAAATAATTTTATAGAATATGTATAGCTCATATTTATATAAGAAAATGGATAAGTAATCTTATTAAAACCATTATGTATGCTTGTCAATCTAATGTGCATGATGAGTCAAAATTATTTCATTTACATTACTATATATAATTTAATCTCTTGCATTTTGTCACAGAAGTCTAACATTTTACAACTAAAATGAGTCTTGGAAATCAAGAAATTAAATCCTTCACTTTTTAAATGGAAAAGCTAAGATATGTAGCAAAATATGGGACTTTTTTTCCCCAAGTCTCAAAAATCTGGGAGTTTCAAATGTGGAATTAAGGTATCAATTCCCAGCATAATGTATTTTCTTCTTTTCTATAAGGTTTAGCATCACATTCTATGCATTTCCAAAATTGATCTTAAAATACAGGTGACATTTCTTAAGTTCTCCTTCTCTTTGATTTCTCCTTGATATTTGACAGCCTTGACAGCATGTAATGTAGTACTGCACATTGCTGTATATCCTCCAGGTTAGTAGGTCTTGTTTTTAAATGCTTCCTTTCCTTTATCTCATTCCAAAATTTAACTAGAAGAGCACCTACTTCTCTCCAAAGCTGTTACCCACTCTCTAGTATCTTTTCTTTCTCAGGACTCTCTCTGTGAGTCACTGACTCTGTCCTCTCAGTGGTTACTACTAAGTAGGTGATTCACAGATCATCTTTTAAGAAATCTCTTTCCACTTCCCCCTGTTATTTCCTACCCACACAAACTGAATTCCTTTCCAGGTAATCACATTCCTGTCAGTAGACAGCAATTTTTCCATAAATTTAGGTATTTGGTATAACCCAGTTGCAAACTTAAAAGTACAAAGTAAAAATTAATACCGATAATCTGTGCTTGAGCTCCTATAATTTTTTTACTTCTGATTCAAAAGAAGTGGGCATTTCTGGTGGAGATGGAGGTATGGAGTAGGACTTGCAACCCTGAGGTTCCGGTGGTTCTCACATGCTAACCATCTTGAAAAGAACAGGAAAATTCTATTTCTACAGTATCTGTATATAAGGCTTCTCTCTATATAAATATACCTTACGTTATAAAATTCTATTCTCCTCTGCCACAGATATACTATCATGTGGAACTAAAAACTCCAAATTTTTCTAAGAAAATAATTAATTTTGATTAATGTGATTCATAATTAATGGGTAACTTCTATTTGGCCTATGTAGCATTTAGTCTGAGCCTACTAATTGAGACTAAGATATTATACGGCCATTGAAATGTTTCCAGGGAATGTTATTTTTTTTAATATTGGAGAATATTTAATCAATAATATTATGAGGAAAACATAGAATAACATCTATAGGAAAGCCTGAATTAAAAATATAGCTAAAATTTAATAGTGTTTCCCTTTGCAAGGATGTGGGAAGAGTGGGGTGGTTACAGTTTTGTGTACTGATTCTCAATACTTCTATTGATTTTCAACTAAAAGAACTTAGTACTTTTATAACCAGGAGAAAACTAAGATAGATATAAATGGAAATGCATAGTTAAACTCTGTTTTATATATTTGGGACTTTGTCAAGGAAATTGCATTAAGTATACACCTTTGTCCACTATCCTCTATTGTGAGTTCAAGAATTGTCTTTTGGTTTATTTACTTATTTATTTACATCATTTTATTCTGGCATATAATACATCCTCTAAAGCATATTCTCTTATTTTATGTATAATTATTTCATGTGTATTTATATTCATTTGTATGCCTAATGCTGTGCTATAAAAATAAGTTTTGCATTTTTCACTCAGCAACATGCTTTGAAAATCTAGACATGTTGCTTTGTGTAAATGCTTTGCTCTATCAGGTGCACATGGGTTCCCATATCCCCACATTCTACCAACACGTTTTCGGAGTTAAGTCACTCCGTTTTAGCCCTTTATTCTCCCATAAAAATTTAAAATAAGTTCTTTCAATATCTCAAATAAATACAACCAGAATTTTGGAGTGACATACTTACAAATTAATTTTTGTAATTTAGATTAATTTATGATAATGTTACTTTTTATTATTTAAATCTTTAGGTCTTTTGGTTGATTTTTAATATTTTTCCATATAAGTTAGATTTTATTAGTAAAGTCCAGTATTATTTTTATGAGTGCTTATGTTAGTGGTGTCTTTTTATTTATTATAATCTCTTGTCAGTTGTTGCTATAGTATGTACATGCAATCAATTTTTGTAAATATATCTTGTATATAGCAACCATGAACTGTGTTATTTCTAACAGTTTGATGAAATTATTTTTTAGATTATTCACATTTTCTATAGTAAATCTACTGTTTTGTAATTTGAAATAATATAAAATATGAAAGAATGTGTTCTAATATATTTGTAAATGTTATCATATTCTACATATACTTGAATTCTGTTAGCATTCTTCCTTATCACTACAACTGAGAAAAGTCTCAACTGTAGGACTGAAGAAAAATCTAATTTACCAACAGTTATACGCTATGATCTCTCCTGTCATTAATCTCTGGCAAAACAATCTTTCCAGATCACTTTCAGAATGACTCTGAGGCACTTAATATTATGGAGCTCTGCCCCCCACCTCTGTACTCCACATCCCATTCATTCAGAGGAGACACCATTAGACCTAGTACTAAGCACTAGAGAAGAACCTATGTGTTTCTCTCCTAAAGTGTCTTTCTACATAACAGCATTTTCCATTAGAAAAACTCTCGTACTCTCTCACCACCTATTCACTCACGTTTCCCCAGAAAATACTTGATGTATCTGATTATGGGGTTTAGCAGAATGAGATAGATCTATGATATCTAGCTTCTCCATATGGGGGATCTGCCAGGCAGCAGAAGTCCTACCCTCTTCTTGGTCTCAAGTTGATCATTAAATTTAATGCAATGTAACTCTTACCATGGCTTTAATTTTCTAGTAGTAAAATGTAGCTTCCTTCACAAGTGGTAGATTTTCCTAATAAGCAAATATAGCAATAAAGAAGGAGACCTATGAAAATATCCTATCTACTTGTATTTAACCAGATAAACAACTCAGTGAAATGATTAGAATTCCAAAGGCTGAAGAGGTTCTTACAAAACCTATGCTTGGTATGTATGCCTCTAAGAATAATACTTGCGCAGAGAATCAAGGAGAAACTGAGGTGATTGGAAAAACATGGTTCAAAAACATGGTTCAATTCTCTCATCAGATATAAGGTAGCAAAATAATTAAAACAAAAGAAATGCTTATTATTCTGGGTGTAAAGAAAAAAATGCTGCCTGCCATTCCAGTTGTACAAGATTAAGCCATTAGCCACTGCAGTTGTCCACAAACAGTGCATCCTGAGCAGTACTGAGGATGGAGAAAAACAGGAAGCATTCTGTGCTTTGGATATAATGGCCCCTAGATAGTCAAGATACATATCTGAGGATAATTTTTATGACCCCAGGTGCTTGCATTTTCCCATAAAGTAAAAACACTAAAATCATTACTTGAGATGTCTGTTTTTTGTGACTGTCAGTAATTATTTTATGCTTAGCTACATGTTTTTCCCAGTGAAAAAGTTCATACATATCCTGGCTCCTCCCTTACTTCTTCAGAGCAGTTCATCACAGCTCTCCCTGAGGCTGTCTCACAGGCTATAGTCCTCAGTAAGGCCCCAGAATAAAACTTAACTCACAACTTTTACATTGTGCATTTTTCCTTCAGTCAACATGGGAAAGAGAAATTTCCTCAGGGGAAAAGTTGAATCTTAGAAAGAAATTAGACAGCTATAAACTGGAAAATGATCTGCAAGGCCAGGATAGAGAGATACAAAAGGGAAAATGAGGTAGATCTGAATGTAACAACTGCTCTTAAAGAGAGTATCAGGAAAGATTATGTTGTTCTAGTTGTTACCAATGAAATAATATGACTCTGGCCCAAAAATGTCAAGATAGACTAAAATGATTTCCAAAGCAAAATTTAGAGACGAGGGAAAAATTGAGAATTTCCCCCTTACACATGCAGATGCAGTGCCTAATATACGAGCAACTAAAAACATAAGGATTAATATAGCGCATCAAGTAGTTATTGAAAACTTGAGCAGATTTTAGAGAAGACTAGAAAGATCACTGTACAGTGCTGAAAGAAAAACTGAGTTGATACCAAAGTGGTTCCTTTACTAGTGGGTGGAGTACAGGGTTACCTGTGCACTGGACATACATGATGAAAAGTGTATTAAATTAGGATTCCAATAAAACGTAGAGAAACTTTAAGCAGGGCCACGACTATCACATAAGGCAAAATGGTGCAAATTAAAATAAATTGTTCTGTGCTTTGGGTTCACACAGTGTCATGTAAGGGCACAGAGCTCTATGATGGGGATGCAGGTTGAATACCTCCTTTTGCAGTTCACCACCTAAAAACCAAACGCAATAGCTCTGAAATTAACCATACCAAAGGTAAGTCAGGAAGAACTGTAGTAAATACAGTTCAAGCTTGAAGTAGATGTTAGTGTGACAGGAAAATAGCTCCTAGGTGGGATTACTTGACTCAGGATGAGGCAGTGGGAAAAGACTTTTTGAACGGTGGATATATTTGACAGGCCTGTATTTCTCATGAAGACCCCAAGGAAATAAAACTAGAAAAGCATGTTAAAACAGAACCAACAACAACATATAAGACAAAAAGCACAGAAATTGTAAAACAAAAGTAGGCATTTAGTTTCAGCAAAGAATATGCCTACATGTGCTAAGAAAAGGAAAAAAGGGTCAACCTAAGATGCAGGTTAAAATGTTAAGAAGGATCACTTGATACTTCCTAAAATAGTAGGAAAGTGTTTCTTAACACTGTCTGCACATACTGATGCACCTGGGGTACTCTAAAAGAATAATTAAGGCTCCTGTCATAGCTCAGATCTATTGAATTAAGATCTCTGGGGGAGTAGGGGTGAGATTTCTTTTTAAAGAACTCCTGTAATGCTTTCCAAATACAGTCAGCGTTCAGAGGCACCACATTAGAGGCAGATTCTGCTCCTGCATAAAGATATGAGTTGGAATGCTACTTACAAAGCTGAGAAAAGACAATGTCTTGAGACAGGCATGGTAAAGTTGTTGTGTACTGCTGAGCCGCTAGTGAGACACCTTTGGATGGATTAAGAGTTCCTTCAATTTAGAAATCTTCAGGAGGTAATTCCACAGCAGAAACAATTATGGGGTCTAGGGGCCAAGTTTCCCTGGGAGGCAAGTTTCACAGCATAAGCAATTCCATAGCACGAGACGATAACTTTAGCCAATGAGCAGGACACGAAATGCCTGATCAGGAGACTATAAAAAAACCATCTCACCAGGCAGAGCTCACACCCAATACTATACTGGAAAGAGAGAGACATGGAGATTTAGGGGGAAATGAAAATTAGGCATCTTCAACTATCCTGCATTAAGACTTGGGCTTGCCAAAATTGCAAATTTCTATTATCAAAGGACAGAAATGATTCACATGTCACTCTCTGAGAGAGAACCAAATAGAAGTCATTTCATACATTTCAAAACTAACCACAGATTCCTGAAACTGGGCAACAATACAAAACAAAACAGAATGACCATTGAAGCCTCTTGTTTTTCCTAGTGATGATGCTAGAACTTCTCTAGTCTTTGTCTATTGCTTATGAAATAAACCAGTAGAATGGATTTCCTCTCACTCCAATGGCCTTTCTTACCCCTTTCCTGCTTCTCACTCCTTTGTGCATACCCATTCCAAAAACTTTTAAAACGCTAACAGCCAGGTTTCCATCCTTCCTTCTCCTGTGAACCCAATCTTCTTGCCTCCCTACCAATGAACCAATAAACCACTTTATCCATTGGGGAGTCAGTAATTTCAAATTATCTTACATTTGTCTTTCTTCTCCAAGCTTTAATTTTTTTCTCTTATTTGAAAATGCAGTAAAAGCGCTACCAAAATGTGAGACGCAGGGTCTAAAAATTTAATCAGATAAAATGCTGGGTCATGTTGTAGTGAGGTTAATGAAATGACTGGGGATAAACCTGTGTAGCTAATTGGTCAGAAAATCGAAGTCTGGGAAATCCAAATCCCTCTAAGTCCTGCCTGCAGTTTGGTGCCACCTGGTGGCAGTTGTCCAAAGCAGCTTAAATAATAAGTTGGGTCTTGTGACAGGATGGAACTTCTGGGATAGAAGCAGTGATTTCAGGAATCTGCCTAGGAATGGACTCATTTTGTTGACCCAGCCTGGAGGGATTGGGCCAGAATAATGAGGATATGAGGACATACTTTCTCAAGATACAGCTGTCTGCTGTTTTCCCCCTTGGCCTTGCCTTCCCTCTAGAAGGAAAAGACTTTAGACCACTCCCATTCGAGAATATGGTTTGGGCACAGAATGAGAGCTAATCACTAATGTCATTACTTCCAAATTGGATTAACTCAGGGCAAACTATCACAGGGTTTTGCTATATTAATTTTCTGGCTTATGCTTAATTTTACCTTTTAGCATCTTTTTCAAGACTTTTGTCATACTTCTCTTGGACAACCACAGCAGCTTCTCTGCCTGTTTCCCTGAATATTGAAGATTTAGCGTAAATATAATCTTTTCTAAATGCTTCCCAGTCTCCTTTCCCTGGCTTGCGTGCCCTTCCTCTGTGCTCCTTAGCACACCGCATAAGCATTTATATGAGGCATATCAGCCTCTCATAACACATTGCTTAGTCATCTGCCCTTTTGATTTGAGCTGCTTTAGGGCAATGTCCTATAATCGTTTAATTCTCATCATTGACCACAGTGCCTAGAAAATTGCAGATGATTATCTAAGTGTAACTTTATATATTCCTCGCATTTTATACATTCATAACACTACACATTACTTCTTCATTTGCACTCTGCTACTTTAAAGAATAGCTTACTCATAGCAGCAGAATCACAGCTTATTTGAGCTGAAAGAGTCTTTGTCTACAACTTAAACATTTACTTTGTTGATTTAATATAGAAACTATTGACTCTAGGATATTAATTTTAACATTACCACTGTTCATATAAAGTCATCTTACCTTTTATCTTTCTTTTTTTCTCCTCTTTCTTCATCAATGTCAGACAACTATTAATCAATAACAATTTTTTTGTGTATCTACCATGGGCAAGACATACTGCTGGGCAACGTGGAGATTACAAAAACACTACAAGAGCTTATCCTTATATTCTTGGACGTTAAATGTAGTTACAGAAATGATGTTGATTAAAAAAAATAACAAACTATCATCTTGTGAAAAGTAGATTATGTACCAGTTATTATACTAACTGTTTTATAATGACTTGAAAAGGCATATAAACATTTCCTACCCCATGGATGATCAAACGAGGCAGATCTGAGGATACCAAACACCTGCCCAGATGTATAGAGTGAATAAATGTAGAGCCAGCACTTGAACTTCAGCTCTTTAGATCTATGGCCCATGTCTTGAACTATGGCATTACTTACATATTAAAAAAGACATAGGCAGGATAGAAAATTTTGATATGGAAGATGAAAAGGAAAAGATTACCTTCCAGTGGACTATTCAGGAAAAGTTTTGCAAAGGAAGTAGGATTTGAACTGGATCCTGGGATCTGTGGAGAGGAAATGAATGGCAGGGTGAATTAAGGAAATATGTTTGGAAAAGAGGTGACTAGATATCAAGTTTCATATTGGAGAATTCTATAGACAATCTTTCTTTGGTTTTTAATAAATAAAACTCTCATGTCCTCCCTCTCAATATGGTATTCACATTAATTTATTGTACCAGGAGAGATTTTGAGTTCATAGAGATTCCTCTTTTAACTAACTTTTTGCCTGGCACCTTTGAGAAAAAAAAATGAGAAGGTAGAAAATAATTATTCTAGAGTAGGTCTAGTCTGTGATCATAGGACAGGACAATGTAACTATAGGGTTCAAAAAAGTAAACATCGGGCTTCCCTGGTGGCGCAGTGGTTGAGAGTCCGCCTGACGATGCAGGGGACACGGGTTTGTGCCCCGGTCCGGGAAGATCCCACATGCCGCGGAGCGGCTGGGCCCGTGAGCCATGGCCGCTGAGCCTGCGCGTCTGGAGCCTGTGCTCCGCAGCGGGAGAGGCCACAACAGTGAGAGGCCCGCGTACCGCAAAAAAAAAAAAAAAAAAAAAAGTAACTAGGCATTTTTACTCTCATTGGTAAATAGTATACAAAAATGTCCATATTTCTGCACATCTTTTTACTTTTAAGCTCATATCCTTTGAAAAGTAATATATTTTATATTTTCAGTTAGGAACATAATAGCAACTTTTTACGATCCTTAATATAATGGCTGGAAAACTTTTCTTGCTGTTTCATTAATATGCTAAGAGGTCACAGAGAGCAAAAGAATGAGCAAAAGGACAGGAGCCTATATTAATTCTAAGATAACTGGAGAAGTAGTATAAGAATGAGTATTATGAATATTAGTCATCATATTTTGATATATAAGTGAAATGGTTGATGATAAAATATGTTTTATTGGGGAGGGGTATTAAAGGGGATAGATATATTCCCTTAAAAAAACACTTTAAGGCACTGTAACGTCCAAGATTTCATTTTTTAAAATTTGTTGGAATAGGGGAATATTTTCAAAATGTCATTTCCAGTTATTATCTGTGACAGAAAAACTATTCAGGAAGAAACTGTAGGTTTAGATTTTATATTCTGGTATGATCCATTTTGTCAGTGTTAATTGCTGTTTGCCAGCCTGAGTTTTACTCTTGCACAGGCAAGGTGTCTGTGACCTTTGAGCAAAAGGAGCAAACCTCTTTCTGCTTCCTTTGTAGTTTATCTGTCCAAAATTTTCTAGTAGTCTGCAACTATGTGGCTGTGTCAAATGTACTGTTTCTTTGTCCATGAATCATTTTTGAAATCAGGTAAGAGATATGAAAGTACTCTGAAACAAAATGGTGATTGAGAGCTCTATGTGGTATTGCCATTACTATTATTTTCTTATTATTATCTTCCTACTGTACATATAAATCTTCCCTCAAGACATCCAGTAATCAGCCTTCTCAAAAAAGAAGTAGCTAAGAATTCTGTCGAAATCTCAGTTTTGTCTGTTTTACTGAGAAACTTTTGTGTCTAGAATAAGCACATCCTGCCATTTCCTTTTGTCCCCAAATGTGTCTCTCACACGCAAAGGCCAAATTAAGTGTGAAAATAATGGCAGATCTAAGTTTCACCATATCAACAATAGTTTTAAACTACCATTTTCCTGGACTTTCCACTTCTCTAAAATATATTTTATAAAATATATTCACTGGAACATAATTCCTTAGGATATTAACAGATATCATACAACAAGGGGTTCTGTGGTTTAAAAATGTATTAGATTCAAGTAGTCATATAAGCATAGTAATAATAATTTTTATAACTATAATTTATTCACAAGTTTCTAGAAAAAACTTAGCCTGTGGAGTTTCCCTGGTGGCACAGTGGTTGAGAGTCCGCCTGCCGATGCAAGGGACACGGGTTCGTGCCCCGGTCCGGGAAGATACCACATGCCGCGGAGCAGCTGGGCCCATGAGCCATGGCCGCTGAGCCTGTGCGTCTGGAGCCTATGCTCCACAACAGGAGAGGCCACAACAGTGAGAGGCCCGCGCACCGCAAAACAAAGAACAAAACAAACAAAACTTAGCCTGTGAAATATTTTCTCAATCTTTCCATTCTACAGGTGAGGAATCAGAAATTTATTTGGAGCCTTTAAATAAATGTTGAAAGTCACATAGTAGTAGAACCAAGACTTAAATCAAGGCTTTTCTATTTATTTTAAAATTTCTTTTACATTAAAAGATAGAGAGTTCTTATTTTTTACTCCAGACAATCTTAGGGCCATTAATATATTAACATGTTAATGTGTAATATGCTGTATTAGGGTTTTACAGAGAAGCAGAATCAATACATATAACCTGGGACTTCCCTGGTAGCACAGCGGTTAAGAATCCGCCTGCCAATGCAGGGGATGCGGGTTTGAGCCCTGGTCAGGGAAGATCCCACATGCTGCGGAGCAACTGAGCCCGTGTGCCACAACTACTGAGCCTGCGCTCTAGAGCCCATGAGCCACAACTACTGAAGCTTGAGCACCTAGAGCCCATGCTCCACAAAAAGAGAAGCCAGCGCATGGTAATGAAGAGTAGCCCCCGCTCACCGCAACTAGAGAAACAGCAATAAAGACCCAATGCAGCCAAAAATAAATAAATAAATTTATAAAAAAAAAAAAAAAAAAAAAAATACATATAACCTCTCTCTCTCCCATATATATATATATATATATAATATATATATAATATACATATTATGTTATATATATGAATGATATATATTGATAGATAGCATTCATATATGTAGATATAATTTATATATCATATATATATATTTATATATATATACACACATCCCAGATGGATGGGCAGATTTATTATAAGGAATTGGTTCACAGAATTATGAAGGCTGAGACCCAAGATCTTCAGTTGGAGTTGACAAGTTGGAGACATAGGAGAGCTGATGGTATAATTCTAGTTGATTCTAAAGGCCTGAGAACCATACAAGCCAATCGTGTAAGTTCTAGCCCAGAACCCAGCAGGCTTAAAACCCCACAGAGACAATTTTTCAGGTTGATCCTGAAGGCATGAAAAAGACCAGTGTCCCAGCTCATCAGCTCTTTTGCTTAGGTTTTTTATTCTGTCCAGTTCTTCAACTGATTGAATGAGGCCCACTCACATCAGGGAGAAAAATCTGCTTTATTTAGTTTACTGATTCAAATGTTAATCTCATTCAGAAACACCCTCACAGAACACACCTAGAACAATGCTTGATCAAATGTCTGGGCATCCCGTGGCCCAGTTACATTGATCAAAAAAATTAACCATCACACATGCTAATATGTAAACCTCGGGACCGAAGTGAGCCAGGGAAATGGGTATTTTCTATACATTTTTGATGACAAATTCCATCCCTTCGAAGAGTAAATCTCAGAACCAATGTTCTATAGAACATCTTGGAGATTTGTTACTCGAGACTTTAGAGAATTACTAAATTATATCACACTCTCTCCAGAACCTTTGAAAAGTATTGTTCTTTTTGAATCAATGAACCCTGAGAAAGCAATAACCCTAATAGAACCTACTGGAACAGAGGGGCTTTCTCTTTTAAGTAACTATGGTAGATTGCTGCAATAATAGTCTCAAATTTGTTCATACCTCTCTGTACTAATGCCCTTGATCCCTTCACACACTGACACTAGACTTGGCCATGTTACTTTCTTTGACCAATGAAGCAGCAGCAATGAAACACAAGCAAAGATTTGAAACACGATTGATCACTGAGGTTTTTCTTTTCTGCTGATTTTGGAACCTCGCTAGATGAGAAGAATATTGCTCAATCTTCCCCAACGCCTCAGCTGACATCTAGCTAACTAACAGTTGACTGCAAATGCTTGAGTAAGCCTGGCCCGACCAGCAGAATAATCATCCAGGTGAATTCAGTCCAGACTGCTGAACTGCAGAATCATCCATGCTGTTTTAAGCCAGTAAAGTCTTGGGGGAATTTTTTACTAAAAGTCTGGAATTAAAAGTCCTAGTTCTACCAAGTTTGGGCTGTGTGACTCAGCCCCTGAAAAACTTAGTTCCTCCTCTTTAAACTTAGGACAGTAATAAAATATATTAAATAATTTTGCTTTAATAGTTTAATCAAATAATGGATAAGGAATTTGGGAATTATTTTGTAAGCTATAAACACTATACACATGAGTTACTATTATTTCTCTATGAGATCTTATCAGTTATTATTATTAATCATAATGCTAGGTATCAGTGGTATTATTTGTATGATGTTATTTGCTGTCGGATCGATCTAGTGCTCAACAGGTATAGATTATTTGGTCTCTTGGCCAGACCTATGTAGACGTGGTCCCAAGGCCAAGGCATAAAAGGGTTCAGAATGGACACATAACCAGAATTCTGTGTGCCTTGTCCAGTGAGCCCCTTATGTTGTTCACATGGATCTTAGCTGGACATCTTCAGTAAGCCCAGTGCATGTAGAAATCCTTGCACAAAACTGCAAGGTCAGGCCCAGTTAGGCTCTCTACTGCATGGGACAAAAGAGAGGCCAGTTTAAGCCATCTCAGGCCACCTGTTAGCAAGAGCTTCCTTCCATACGTTAACTTGACTTTTCTCTGTTTCAGTTTCTTCCTCTAATAAAGTGGGAAATTAATAGTAACTACTGCATAGTATCATTGTGAAAAATAAATTAGTTAATGCTTATTAGAAAAAGCCTGTGATCAAAACCATACCTGGAATATTTCAAGTACTCATTAATACACATTGCAAATATTCAAGAAGTAAAGAGCTGTTATTACTCTTCCTATTACTGTAAAATATTAGTACTATTATACTGTTACTATTTTGTTACATTGTTGTTCTTTGGACTTTTCAGTCTACAACTCTGCTAGGTCTTTTATTTTTTTGAGCACACATAAGCAATCATAAATGTGCAAATACTCCAAATTGATCACCTAGACAACTTTTATCAGCAGGTACAACATATTCAAATGCTGAAAACCTAATCCTAAAGTAGTACTTTTAGGAGGTGGGAACTTTAGGGTGATTAGATCATGAGGGTAGAACCCTCATGAATGAGATTAGTAACCTTGTAAATGAGACCCCAGTGAGCAACCTTGACCCTTCCACAATGTGAGGACACAGTGAGAAGTGGAAGTCTGTAAACTGGAAGAGGGCATTCACCAGAACCTGACCATGCTGACACCTTGAGTTTGAACTTCCAGCCCTCAAAATTGTGAGAAATAAATTTCTGTTCTTTATAAGCCACTTGGTCTGTGGTATTGTGTTATAGCAGCCTGAATGAATGAAGACAATGCCTAAGCATGTTATCTTTAGATAAATTAAGTCAATATATTTTTTGTGTAAGTTATTGTAATTATAGGAATAAAAAAATGGGACTTTATTCTTTTAATTCTAAAATCTTGAGCATGTTCCCACTAGGGCTAACGTTAACAAAATATCAAAATATTTTTACATTGTGCTTTTTTTTACCTTTTGTATTTGCTTTCTATTGCTATGTACAAATTACCACAAACATAGAGGTACAAAACAACATATATTAATTATCCATGGTTCAAAAAGTTGGGTATGGTTTAATTAGGACCTCTGCTCAAGGTCTCACTGGGCTGAAATCAAGATGTTGGTAATCATTTTGTTTTCCCTCTGATCTTACTGATTGTTGACAGATTTTAGTTCCTGACAATGATCATTCTGAAATCCCCCTTTTCTTCTGGATGTTGACCAGAGATCACCCTCAGTTTTGGAGAACGCTTCAATTTCATGCCATGTATCCCCCTCAATAGGCAGTTCAAATGTGGATTTTGCTTCTTCAAGGTCAGCAAGAGAAATTTCTCCTGCTTCAAATCTTTTTAGTCCCCTTTTTAATGGCTCACATGATTAAATTAGGTGAACCAGGATAATCTCTCTTTTGATTAGCTCAAAGTCACTGATTAGGAACCCTAATTATATCTTCAAAATCTCTCTGCCATATAATGTAACAATCACAGGAGTGATAGATCACAAGTGCCTTTCAAAAGGAGGAGATGTTATACAGGATATGTACACCAGGTTGGTGAGAATCCAGATTCTACCTACTACAGCTGTAATCTGGATATTTTGAAATTTTAACTTGGATGTTTATGATAGCTGCTAAACCACAAACTCTCAAAGATTCAAGAACAAAAATTTAGCTTTTAACATGAACTCAGAAGTTGCTACCTAGAGTGATCATATATAATTTAATTGACAACAGCAATCAATGATTGCTATTCGCTCTGAGTACACACATAAAATTACTAGCATTGTGTTAAATTGTCTAAATAGCTACAGATGTTTACATTGAGAGTCTAGGTAAACATCTGGCCACTTAAATCTTTAAAAGAAAAATATGAGATTGCAGATTTTAGCTCTGGCATATAAATAGATTGTAAACTGTCACTTCCATTCATATACTAAGAAAAATCTGAATAAACAAAAAAATCAATAATTTTTAACTCATCAGAGAATTGCAGTATCAGGACAAATTATCACCCCAAAAGTTGGACAAGAAAATATAGAGTCACAGTGGAGATATGTTTAACTAGAACAGAAGCTGCTAGAGCCACAAATAGGTAGGAACACTTAAATGATGAACTGCTGGAGACTGAACATAGACTAGCATGAGAGTGAGAAACACCTGGAAGCTGCAGTCTTAAGGAGCTCTCCACAATTTCATAGGTTTTACACTCAGGTTCTGTACTAGGATCCCATGGTGAAGAACTAAGCATGGTTCTGGCAGGAGGAGGAAAACAGTTAATTGGGAAATCACTCAGATTATTCTCTATAACAAAGACCTACTTTCCAGGGGAAAAACTTTACCAGAGTCTTATCCCAGTTGCAGGAGAGAATTCCTCCTCTCCATTCCCCATAAGCTTTCCTTTCTCACCTAATGTAGGGGAGATGCTATATACTGGAAAAATATTTGTGAGGGTATCAGCATAGAGACATAGGCCAACTAAAGGACTGTGGTTTAATCAGAAGGTGACAGAACACTTCCCTCCCTAGCTTCCATGCCACCACATCAACAGGGTTATATTATAATAAAAGAAAATTACCACTGACCAAACTGCAAGACGTAGCCCCTCTCTGAAGAAGAATACTTAAGAAAGCCTAAAGTTAAGAGTAGAAACAAAACAAGATAAATGAAGTTTGTGGCACCTATCCTTACAGTAAACATTAAACACAGCCCAATTACTAGCCGGATTAACATAAAACCACACACTATAGGCCTATTTACCTCAGTTTTAATCACCTGATACAACATGTCCAGCTTTCAACGAAAAGGTACATTCGCCAAGACAGACTATACTCTAGATGATAAAAAAATCAACTAAACAAATTTTAAAAATAAAAATCATAGAAGATATGTTGTCAGATCATAAGGAATTAAATTAGAAATCAATAATCAAATGATACCTGAAAAATGCCCAAATATTTGGAGATCAAAGAGAACCTGAATCAAAGAAGCAGTCTCAAGGAAAACTCAAAAAGTATTTTGAGCTAAATGGCAATAAAAATACAACCTATCAAAATTTGTGGGATGCAGTGTAGGCAGTGCTTGGAGGAAAAAATATAGCATTAAATGCATGTATTAGAAAATAAGAAAGATCTAAAACCAGTAACCTTAGATTCCATCTTAGAAAACTAGAAAATGTAGAGCAATTTAGCTTAAAGCAAGTTAAAAAAAAAAAGAAAAATGTCAGCAGAAATCAATGACAATGAAAACCAAAAAATTAAAAAATAAAGATAATTATTTGACAAATAAATTGATAAACCTATTGCCTGGATGATCAGAGAGAGAAGGAGAGAAAAGAGAAAGATGGAAACAAATTCCAGTATCAGAAATGTAGATCATGTAACCATACAAAAGATTATTACTCACCAATAAAAAGAAATGAGCTATCAAGCTACTAATACACATGGATGACTTGTAAATACATATTGCTAAGCAGAAAAAGCCTGTCTGAAAAAAATAAATATTCAATTATTCAAATATATTAGTTCTAGAAACAGCAAAACTAAAGAGATGATAAATAGGTCGCTGGTTGGCACTGTTTGAATAGGTTAAAAACAGTTAAAAATTTTTTGAGAATAAATCTATCTGTATGGCACCATAATGATGAATATGTGACACTGCATTTGTGACAACCGATAAATCATTATAGTACAAAGAATGAACCTAAATGTATATAAAATGTTTAAAAGTCATTCAGGATATGTGGAGCAGTGTACAGTGAAGCGGAGGCAGAGCGGCGCCACGAGCTCCTCTCCACTTTGCAATAGAGAACCCCTGACTGGCCTCTGAGGGTGAGCCACACACACGCCCTCACGCCCGGCAAAGCCTGTGAGGTCACTATCATATGACAAAGGCTTTGCTGCAGTTCATCTTCCTCACTGGGTACTTTCCATTTGTCTTCCTAGCCATGTGGCTGACAGGGTCTTGGTGCTCTGGCTGGGTGTCAGGCCTGTGCCTCTGAGGTGGGAAAGAGCCAAGTTCAGGACATTGGTCCACCTGAGACCTCTCAGCTACACATAATATCAAACGATGAAAGCTGTCCCAGAGATCTCCATCTCAATGCTAAGACCCAGCTCCTCTCAACGACCAGCAAGCTACAGTGCTGGACACCTTATGCCAAACAACTAGCAAGACAGGAACACAACCACACCCATTAGAAGAGAGGCTGCCTAAAGTCACAATAAGGTCACAGACAGCCCAAAACACACACAAAGATGTGATCCTACCCACCAGAAACACAAGATCCAGCCTCTTCCACCAGAATACAAACACCAGTCCCCTCCACCAGGAAGCCTACACAACCCACTGAACCAACCTTACCAACTGGGGGCAGACACCAAAAACAACAGGAACTACAAACTCACAGCCTGTGAAAAGGAGACCCCAAACACAGTAAGTTAAGCAAATTAGAAGACAGAAACACACAGCAGATGAAGGAGCAAGGTAAAAATCCACCAGACCAAAGAAATGAAGAGGAAATAGGCACTCTACCTGAAAAAGAATTCAGAATAATGATAGTAAAGATGATCTAAAATCTTGGAAATAGAATGGAAAAAATACAAGAAACGTTTAACATGGACCTAGAAAAACTAAAGAGCAAACAAACAGTGATGAACAACACAATAAATGAAATTAAAAATTCTCTAGAAGGGATCAATAGCAGAATAACTGAGGCAGAAGAACGGATAAGTGACCTGGAAGATAAAATAGTGGAAATAACCATGGTAGAGTAAAATAAAGAAAAAAGAAGGAAAAGAATTGAGGACAGTCTCAGAGACCTCTGGGACAAAACCAACATTTGAATTATAGGGGTCCTAGAAGAAGACGAGAAAAGAAAGGGGCTGAGAAACTATTTGAAGAGATTATATTTGAAAACTTCCCTAATATGGGAAAGGAAATAGTCAATCAACTACAGGAAGAGCAGAAAGTTGAATACAGGATAAATCCAAGGAGAAACACGTGAAGAAACATATTAATCAAACTATCAAAAATTAAATACAAAGAAAAAATATTAAAAGCAGCAGAGGAAAAAAAAATAAAAAACAAGGGAACCCCTATAAGTTTAACAGCTGATCCTTCAGCAGAAACTCTGCAAGCCAGAAGGGAATGGCAGGACATATTTAAAGTTATGAAAGGGAAAAAACTACAACCAAGATTACGCTACCCAGCAAGGATCTCATTCAGATTCAACAGAGAAATTAAAACCTTTACAGACTATCAAAAGAGAAGAGAATTCAGCACCACCAAACCAGCTTTACAACAAATGCTAAAGGGCCTTCTCTAGGCAGGAAACACAAGAGAAGGAAAAGACCTACAGTAACAAACCCAAAACAAGTAAGAAAGTGGGAATAGAAACATACATATTGATAACTCCCTTAAATGTAAATGGATTAAATGCTCCAATCAAAAGACATAGACTGGCTAAACAGATAGAAAAACAAGACCCGTATATATGCTGTCTACAAGAGACCCACTTCAGACCTCGGGACACATACAGACTGAAAGTGAAGAGATGGGAAAAGATATTCATTGCAAATGTAAATCAAAAGAAAGCAGGAGTACCAATTCTCATATCACATAAAATAGACCTTAAAATTATGACCATTACAACAGACAAAAAGGACACTACATAATGATCAAGGGATTAATCCAAGAAGAACATATAACAATTGTAACTATTTATGCACCCAACATAGGAGCACATCAATACATAAGGCAAATGCTAACAGCTGTAAAAGGGGAAATCGACAGTAACACAATCATAGTAGGGGACTTTAACACCCCACTTTCACCAATGCACAGATCATCCAAAATGAAAATTAATAAGGAAACACAAGCTTTAAATGATACATTAAACAAGATGGACTTAATTGATATTTATAGGACAATCCATCCAAAAACAACAGAATACACTTTCTTCTCAAGTGCTCATAGAACATACTCCAGGATAGATCATATCTTGCATCACAAATCAAGCCTTGGTAAAATTAAGAAAATTGAAATCATATCAAGTATCTTTTCCAACCACAATGCTATGAGACTAGATATCAATTACAGAAAAAATCTGTAAAAAAATACAAAGACATGGAGTCTAAACAATACACAACCAAATGACCAAGAGATCACTGAAGAAATCAAAAAGGAAATCAGAAAATGCCTAGAAACAAATGACAATGAAAACATGATGACCCAAAACCTACGGATGCAGCAAAAGCAGTTCTAAGAGGGAAGTGTATAACAATACAATCCTACCTCAAGAAACAAGAAACGTCTCAAATAAACAACCAGAACTTACACCTAAAGCAATTAGAGAAACAAGAACAAAAAACAGCAAAGTTAGCAGAAGGAAAGAAATCATGAAGATCAGATCAGAAATTAATGAAAAAGAAATGAAGGAAACAATAGCAAAGATCAGTAAAACTAAAAGCTGGTTCTTGGAGAAGATAAACAAAATTGATAAACCATTAGCCAGGCTCATCAAGAAAAAATGGGAGAAGACTCAAATCAATAGAATTAGAGATGAAAAAGGAGAACTAACAACTGACACCGCAGAAATACAGAGGACCATGAGAGTTTACTAAAAGCAACTATATGCCAATAAAATGGACAACCTGGAAGAAGTGGACAAATTCTTAGAAAAGTACAACCTTCTGAGACTGAACCAAGAAGAACTAGAAAATATGAACAGACGAATCACAAGCACTGAAATTGAGATGGTGATTAAAAATCTTCCAACAAACAAAAGCCCGGGACCAGATGGCATCGCAGGTATATTCTATCAAACATTTAGAGAAGAGCTAAGACCTACCTTCTCAAACTCTTCCTAAATATACCGTAAGGAGAAGCACTCCCAAACTCAATCTACGAGGCCACCATCACCCTGATACCAACACTAGACAAAGATGTCACAAAGAAAGAAAACTACAGGCCAATATCACTGATGAACATAGATGCAAAACTCCTCCATAAAATACTAGCAAACAGAATCCAACAACACATTAAAAGGATCATACACAACGATCAAGTGGGGTTTATCCCAGGAATGCAAGGATTCTGCAATATACGCAACTCAATCAACGTGATACACCATATTAAAAAACTGAAGGAGAAAAACCATATGATCATCTCAATAGATGCAGAGAAAGCTTTTGACAAAATCCAACACCCGTTTATGATAAAGATACTCTGGAAAGTAGGCATAGAGGGAACTTACCTCAACATAATAAAGGCCATGTATGACAAACCCACAGCCAACATCGTCCTCAATGGTGAAAAACTGAAACCATTTCCTCTAATATCAGGAACAAGACAAGGTTTCCACTCTCAGCACTGTTATTCAACATAGTTTTGGAAGTTTTAGCCACAGCAATCGGAGAGGAAAAAGAAATAAAAGGTTTCCAAATCGGAAAAGAAGAAGTAAAACTGTCACTGTTTGCAGATGACATGACACTGTATATAGAGAATCCTAAAGATGCTACCAGAAAACTACTACAGCTAACCAACGAATTTGGTAAAGTAGCAGGATACAAACTTAATACACAGAAATCTCTCGCATTCCTATACAATAACAATGAAAGATCGGAAAGAGAAATTAAGGAAACCGTCCCATTTACCATTGCAACAAAAAGAATAAAATACCTAGGAATAAACCTACCTAAGGAGAAAAAAAGACCTGTATGCAGAAAATTATAAGACACTGATGAAAGAAATTAAAGATGATACAAACAGATGGAGAGATATACCCTGTTCTTGGACTGGAAGAATCAACACTGTGAAAATGACTATACTACCCAAAGCGATCTACAGTTTCAATGCAATCCCTATCAAATTACCATTGGCATTTTTCACATAACTAGAACAAAAAATTTCACAATTTGTATGGAATCACAAACGACCCCGAATTGCCAAAGCAATCTTGAGAAAGAGAAATGGAGCTGGAGGAATAAGGTTCCCTGACTTCAGACTATACTACAAAGCTACAGTAATCAAGACAGTATGGTACTGGTGCAAAAACAGATATACAGATCAATAGAAACAGGATACAAAGCCCAGAGATAAACCCACACATATATCGTCACCTTATTTTTGATAAAGGAGGCAAGAATATACAATGGAGAAAGAGCCTGCTCAATAAGTGGTGCTGGGAAACTGGACAGCTACATGTAAAAGAATGAAATTAGAACACTCCCTAACTCCATATACAAAAATAAACTCAGAATGGATTAAAGACCTAAATGTAAGGCCAGACACAAAAAAAAAACTCTTTAAAGAAAACATAGAACACTCTATGCCATAAATCACAGCATGATCCTTTTTGACCCACCTCCTAGAGAAATGGAAATAAAAACAAAAATAAACAAATAGGATCTAATGAAACTTAAAAGGTTTTTCACAGCAAAGGAAAAGATAAATAAGATGAAAAGAGAACCCTTAGAATGGCAGAAAATATTTGCAAATGAAGCAACTGACAAAGGATTAATCTCCAAAATTTACAAGCAGCTCAAGCAGCTCAATATCAAAAAAACAAACAACCCAATCCAAAAATGGGCAGAAGACCTAAATAGACATTTCTCCAAAAAAGATATACAGGTTACCAACAAACACATGAAACAATGCTCAGCATCACTAATAATTAGAGAAATGCAAATCAAAACTATAATGAGGTATCACCTCACTCCAGTCAGAATGGCTATCATCAAAAAATCTACAAACAATAAATGCTGGAGAAGGTGTGGAGAAAAGGGAACACTCTTGCACTGTTGGTTGGAATATAAATTGGTACAGCCACTATGGAGAACAGTATGGGGGTTACTAAAAAACTAAAAATAGAACTACCATATGACCCAGCAAATCTATTATTGGGCTATACCCTGAGAAAACCATAATTCAAAAAGAGTCATGTACCACAATGTTCACTGCAGCTCTATTTACAATATCCAGGACATGGAAGCAATCTAAGTGTCCATTGACAGATGAATGGATAAAGAAGATGTGGCACATATACACAATGGAATGTTACTCAGCCATAAAAAGAAACAAAATTGAGTTATTTGTAGTCAAATGGATGGACCTAGAGTGTGTCATACAGAGTGAAGTAAGCCAGAAATAGAAAAGAAAATACTGTATGCTAACATATATATATGGAATCTAAAAAAAAAGGGGGTTCTGAAGAACCTAGGGGCTGGACAGGAATAGAAATGCAGATGTAGAGAATGGACTTGAGGACATGGGGAGAAGGAAGGGTAAGTTGGGACGAAGTGAGAGAGTGGCATGGACATATATTCACTACCAAATGTAAAATAAATTGCTAGTGGGAAGCAGCCACATAGCACAGGGAGATCAGCTCTGTGCTTTGTGACCACCTAGAAGGATGGGATAAGGAGGGTAGGAGGGAGATGCAAGAGGGAGGAGATACGGGGATATATGTATATGTATAGCTGATTCACTTTGTTATAAAGCAGACACTAACACACCATTGTAAAGCAATTACACTCCAATAAAGATGTTAAAAAAAAAAAGTCATTCAGGAGACTGGAGGACCCCAGGATATACTCTAGACCATGACAAGACAATTTGACTGTATTATAAACATATAAAACGTCCCTCACATGGTGGGAAGGAAGGTTGATAACCTAAATAATTTTGAAAATCAGTAGAATCTTTAAAACAAAGCCAAAAGGAACTGTACATAAGCACTGTCCTGTTGATGATAAACTACAGAGGTATGATATTTTTATACATGTACACTGGTATGTAATAATTAAGTTAATGGATAGCAAATGATGGGAACAATGTTTCTCACTGTTGTAGTGGGAAGTTACACATAGTGGGAAAGATCCATGTGGTAATTGATTAAAATTGGAGGCATCAATATGAACTTTAACGTTTATTAATATACACCTATAGATATTTTTAGATGTGTATTATTATATACACAAATATGTCTCCTTACTCTGTCAGGTGACAGGACCTAGAAGCAACAACATCCCAGTAGTAATGAGCACATATAACACCCAGATCTTGATTTCTAATATGATTTTCCAATAAAAGGAACCAAGTCTCCTTGGGAAAATGGCTGGTTTTAAGATGAGGGCAGGAAATATATAAGATGAGCCTAAAGCATCTTGTAGTGCCAGGGAATAAGAAATTGCTGAAACAATTAAATGTTTTAAAAAGAGCAGAATAATGGGAGTATGCCAAAAAGATACAAGAGCCAAGTGAAAGAGCTCCCAATGGCCAACGCTATAAGAAAGTGTGAAAGAAAATAAGGTAGTATTAGGTTATAACCCAAAGTATGAAATAATTACCCATGAGTATATACTGGTATAAATTGATTAAATAAATATTTGTCAAACAAATTTCCAGTACAGAAGAATTCTAAATAATTTATGTAGATATTCTTACCTGAAGGAGATGGAGCATTACTCCCACTCCTTAGGTGTGAGAAGTGAATAATTACTTCTTCCCAGAGAATACAGCATGAAAAAAATGGGGGCAAAAGGGTAATTTCACAGTGGAGAAACCTGACAAGCACTACCACAGCCAGGCCATCAAGGTTCACAACAACAGTCATGTCATCGTGACAGTATATACGCTTGATATGATGTGACGGAAACAACACTTTACCTCTGTGGTCTTCTTCTCAAAAATGCATAACCCAGACCAATTACGAGATAAACATCTGACAAATTTCAATTGATTCTACAAAACACCTAATCAGTGCTTCTGAAAAGGCTAAAAATCCTCCAAAACAAGGAAAATCTGAGAAAGAGCCACAGCCGATAGGAGACTCATGAGAAATGACTACCAAAGGTAATGTGATGTCCTGAATGAGACAATGAGACCAAAAAGAAGAAAGAATGGAAGGAAAAGAAGGAGAGAAAGAGAGACATAGACAGAGGAGGAAAAACAATATTATTTAAACAATCTATTATGGACTGAGTGTACCCTTCTTGCAGATTCATATGTTGAAGCCCCTAACCCCCAATGTGACTGTATTTGGAAATAGGGTCTTTATGCAGGTACTTAAGGTTAAAAAAAGTCATAAGAGTAGGGCCTTAATCTGATAGGACTAGTGGCCTTATAAAGAAGGGACACCAGACATCTCCCTTCTTCCCTCCCTCCCTCCTCCCTCCCTCTTTCTCCCCCACCTTCATTCTCCCCCTCCCTCTGAGGATATTAACAGATATGCTATTAGATGTACAACTAAAATAAAAATAGAATGCATGTGCCAATTGTTGGGGAACTGATTTTGAACGATGAACAAGCTTAGTATTCAGAGAAAAAGAATTGTGCTTAGGCAGCAATTGGAACTATAACTCACTCACAATCTGTTATTTGCTGTGTGTTTTTGCATTTCATAGTACTAAAGGGTTGTATTTCATATATTACTTCATTCAAACATGGTATGTTATTTTTAAACATGTAGTGGTGACTGAAGTTAGTAAGAGTCATTAACCTTTGTAATCTACTTAATTTGACAGTCAAATAATTACCTCACTTGTGACTTAACTATTTATTCAAAGTAGGAAGTATTTTCATGTGCCTATACCTTTGGAAAGCCTCCTCTTCCTCCTGATATTTTGGGATAAATATAGTCTTAAAATAGTATGTAAAGTTTATAGTCTCACTACCATTACACATTTATTCACATTTCTCATTTATGAGAAGTTATACCCTAACTAGAACAATAACTAGAATTTTATATTATACTAAATTAATCTGTCATAGTTTTGCTGGGTACAAATTCAAATAATGATGCTTGGAGGTATGGTGTCTCTCCTTATTCTCATTTAACGTTAAATATATGCCCTCATTTTTGACTTAATTCAAAAGAATCATTGAAGTAATTTTCCATTTTATTCTAAATGGAATTCACAAGGATTTCCACCCACTCCAGAATCAACATTATTTGGAGAGTATGAAAATTGGAGTTTTAATTATAGTTCTTCTCAAAGAATAATGAAATTACATAAAAAGTTTATTTGACTAGAAACAATATAAAGCTATTAACTCATTGGACTCTGCTCACTAAAGCATGATTCTTAATAACTTTCATTAAATATCAGAGCATTCTTTTATTAACTATAATAGCTAATAATTGATGCTTAGACCACTAAAATTAATCATAAAAAATGTATAGTTCTGAAAAAGTACATGACAATTCACCATTTTATGTCTTAGATGATGCTTTCCTTAAGTAGAATACAAGTTCTTTGGTGGCAGGGATCTTTATTTTACTCACTTCTGTATCCCCAGCACCAGAAAAGTGCTGACATAATAGACAATCATTAAATATTTGTTTAATGAATGAATGCAACCATTATGATTTTCACAAAAAGTATGAATTTGAATATTAACATTTTTTTCATCTGAACAGACATTTTACCAAGAAAGACATATAAATGGTCAACAGGTATATGAAAAGATGGTCAACATCACTAATCATTAGGGAAATGCAAATCTAAACCACAATGAGATATCACTACAAACCTGTTAGAACTGCTATTATTGAAAAGCTAAGAAATAACAAGTGCTGGCATGGATGTGGAGAAAAGGAAACACTTGGTACTGTTTAGGGGAATATAAATTGGTGCAGCCACTGTGGAAAACAATCTGGAGGTTTTCAAAGAATTAAAAATAGAACTACCATATAATCCAGCAATTCCATGCCTGGGTATTTATCTCAAGAAAACAAACTTGAAAAAAAATCCACATCCCCCTGTCCACTGTAGTATTATTTACAACAGCCAAGACATGGAAACAACCTAAGTCTCCACTGATGGATGAATGGATAAAAAAAACATGGTATATATACAATGAACTATTACTTAACTGAAGAAAGGATGGACATTGAGAGCATTATGCTAGGTGAAGTGAGACAGAGAAAAGACAAATACTGTATGATCTCACATATATGTGGAATCTAAAAAAAAAAAAAAAGTGGGTAGGAGGTAGGTGAAACGGGTGAAGGTGGTATAAAAATCTTTTTAATTTCTCTTTTTTTCTTAAATAATACTGTGGAACTTATAATTCTAGTAGAACCTATGTGAATTGTCTCTTAACAAGGTTTGAGAAAGAAATCCTATAATGCAGATAATATAGATCCATATTGCTATGTGGCTACTAAAAATATCAAAAGAATTATAGGCTGAACCAAAGACAAGATTAAGCTCAGATAAGAATATTTTTTAGAAGTCTTAGTACATTCTTTAAACAAATTTTTAATACATCTTTATTAGAGTATAATTGCTTCACAATGCTGTGTTAGTTTCTGTTGTACAACAAAGTGAATCAGCCATAGGCATACATATATCCTCATAGCCCCTCCCTCTTGCGTCTCCCTCCCACCCCACTAGGTGGTCGCAAAGCACCGAGCTGATCTCCCTGTGCTATGCAGCTGCTTCCCACTAGCTATCTATTTTACAACTGGTAGTGTATATGTGTCCATGCCACTCTCTCACTTGGCCCCAGTTCCCCCCTCCCACCCCCCACCCCGTGTCCTCAAGTCCATTCTCTACGTCTACGTCTTTATTCCTGCCTGGGAACCACTGTTCTGATAAATACAAAATCAAAGGTAGGCAAACAGTACGGTGAGCAATCTAGAAATTCTTACCAATGAAGATTTAGCTGTATTTAAATTGTTGAAAGATTGTCATGTAGAAGTGAATATGATTCATTCTTTGTTGCTCCAGAGTGTATAATTTATTTTGGAGGCTGTTTTGAAATCAATACGAAGAATATTTAACAGCTGTAGTGGTGGATGTACAGAGGGAGCACCCACGGGTGGAAGGAGACTCCCTGGTACTGGATATATTCAAGAAAAGTTTGACAAGAATGCTTGACAGTCAGAGAATTGAATAAATATTCATGAAGACCGTTCGTAGCCCTAAAAGTCCACAAGACTGTGTTTCTTTCCACATATTTACAACAACTATCCATTTCGCTACTCTAGAGTCAGAAAAGTATAAATTTGGTATGAGACGTCTTTAGTTGGAGTAGTGATTCTGCACACTAATTTTGAGAAATTGGATTATTATAGCTGGAAGTGTTAACACATTCTTCAGAGAACAGTCAGTTAGGATTCAAGAAGATACATAAATCTAAAATATGATATATATAATAAACCATTTGTGGAACACCTATATGCAATTTTCACTTATTTCGCAAATATTAATTTAGTAGGGCTACTGTTTACCAGGCAGAAAAAAAACTGCTCTCAAGACATGCAGAAGTGAATCAGTACAATACAGCCTTCATAGATCTAACAGATTGTCTGTTATGTGTCCCTCATGATATAGTCATTCTAATACATACCTTACAGGAGACAAAGTTTCAGATGGTTTAATAGCTTACTAAGAACTACACAACTATCTGGTGGCACAGCCAGATTAGAACTAGGACTGTGTATTTTCAAAGCCCCTCTAGGTTAGACCTTTCTTCCAAAATATCCAAAGATATTCACATACTTTTCATTTTTATTTTCATATAAATAATTTCCTATGTAATGTTAATTATCACTACCTCTGCTAAAAATATAGTGAACTTTAACTTCTTGGGATTTACAACATTTTTTCATTATTACTACTAGTCTTTTTAGGTGGTTAATATTTAGATGAAAACATTTTAAGAGCTCAACAGTCCTGTCATTACGTTTAGAATCATGATTGTCAATATTCATGAAATAATGAGGATTTATAAGTCTGTCACAAGCTTACCCCAGATCTTGAATTATCTCCATTTTTAATGGAGAAAAAGAAATTGTAACCAGTTAATTGAATGGACTGAACTCAGGAGGATATAGTCAGATTTTTTAATAGAAATATAATAAACATATAGAAAAGTAAATGTTTCATGTGAGTACAATTTTACAAACTGTGAAGGACTGTATAAAATCCATACGTGAAAAACCCTAACATCACTTGCACCCAAGCAGTACCCCTCATGTTCCCTTCCAGTCACAATACCCCTGCCTCTAAGGATAACTGCAGACTTACTTATAGCAACATAGAGTGGCTTTGCCTGACTTTATGTATTATACAGCTGAAATTAATTCATGATGGCTAACGAATATAAATATGTTTTCACGTATTTATTGGCCATTTGTGACTTTATTGTGAGGTGAATATTCAAGTTTTTGTCCATTTCTCTATTATAATTTCAACATGTAGAGTCTCAGAATTTTTGATCTTGGAACTCTTAACATATGGCACGTGAAATCCACTAAAATATCAATTCTACGAGACCAGCAATATCGTCTGTTTTTCAATATCGTATTCTCAGCTCCTAGACCAGTAAGTACTTGTGTTAGTGAATTTTCAGTAAATATTTAATTAATATAAGAACCTTAATCATAGTAAACTACATATGGAAACAGAGGTATATATCAAGCTAGGATTTATATGTAGGAATCTATCTTAAAGCTTTAGTTCTTTGATTAGTTGTCTTTTGTTTAAATCAATTGATTATCCAGGAGATAGAGCAGGTTTGTGCTAAGTGTATTATTTAATCATTTTCTCTTCACATAGAAAACCTCTAGGGCTCCATCTATATTTCCCATCATGAAGGCTTACTCTACAATTTTTTTCCTCTTTAGAAAACCCCTTTGTCTTCAACTTGTATGTAATTGTCATATTCAATCACAGTATTAATCTCAACAGTATTCTCCCTCCAGCTCTAACTGTCTTTTCAATATGAGAGGTAGAAAAGAAAACACAGCTTCTTTCAGTTCGACACATCAGAGGAAGCTAGAAATTCAATTTACTGACTCCCAGTTGGTTTTCTCTGTAGTACAAACATAATACCACTGAGTGAACTTTAGCTACTATATCTACATAAAGTTCTGACATTCATAGTCACAAATCAACATGTGTACAGTCTTCTTCAAATTCAGAAGGTGCAAACAAAAGGGAATAAGGGAAAAACAAAACAATTGTGAGCAATGTATTTGGGTGGGGATTTGATTTATAAACTTTCAGCTCAGTTTACACTTGAACTCTACACACCCAGTTGTCATGGTATTGTCCCTTGAAGTTGCTAGGGTGTTTGACTCAGAAAAGACTAAAATAAACAGAACAGAGGACTGATGGTTAGGAATAAGAAAATAGGAATGGTAATAAATAAAGGCAATGCCTGGGTAAAGGATTATAATTGTGGATTCACACACATAACTATACATAAAAATATCCAGCTGTCATATATAATCAAGACAATACCTTCTGAAGCACACCATTAGTAAGTTAAAAACCAAGCCTTCCACTGGTAAACTTTTCCGTCTGACAGTAAAATTACAAACACTAAATCATCACACCTCATCAAATATTACTGTATTATAAGGATGCTGCACTGAACTATACTGAAATTGTACAGAACACTGAACAGTATCCGAATATTACTTGCATTACTCACATAAATATTACAAAATAAAATGACACACTAAGAAGACAGAGAGGCATTTTCATAAAAGGAAATTCTTTTAAGTTGATAGTTGGTGCCATCATTGCTTTTTTTTTGTTTGTTGATCACAGTGTGAATTGAAAGCAGGGGTGTAGCAGAGAACCAGGGAAATTACTGGTAATAGCAGGTTCTAAATTCAGTCTCCATCACAACATCAACCACTATAAAGAATGGTCAATAATAAATATCAGGATAGAATGCTTCCTTGTAACACTCATTTTTAAAATGTAGAAGTATGAAAATATAGGAGCAATGCTCTATCACAGTATTTTTCCTAACTTTTATATTATGTGTTAGCTTGAAAAATAAAAGCCTTCTCAAAAAAGGTATGTTAACACTATTCCTTTTTTTAATTAACAAAATACAAATTTTAAAACATTTTAACACTTACTTGAGTAAATCATCTACAAGCCAATCATTTGCTGAAGCAGAATTTATGTAACCCGGTCACATTTAGAGTATTCATTGTATTGACAATAAAAGATAATTTGGTTTCTGGGATATCAAATCAATGTGTAGGAAAAACGTTATCAAATTCATTATTGATGTCTTTCAAGACTCACAGTAAAATAAACCAGATAAGAACACAGCAGATGAAAAAACAACAACAGCAATAAAGTCCCCTCGTATATTATAGAGTCAAGAATACAAATAACCAGTTTTCAGGTCAAGAGGAATAGAAAAATGAAAAAGAAGAGAATGAAATCTATCAAATAAGTACCAATCATGAATCCCATTTTGACTTCACTCTTACATTTTTGATGTTATAATTTGCCATGCTTTATTAACGTAAATTATTATTTATAGTCTAAATTATAAATTAACCTAAATTTAGTAGGTTTCATGTGCAAATACTCTTTCATAATTATAAATTATTTATATTGTTTTTTATAAATTGTGTTGCATAAAACCAACTTGAATTAAAATAGAGACAACAGGAGAAATATTCAAACAGATTTGCCATGCATCATAAGTAACTTGTCAAAGGCCTAATGGGAAAGATCATTATGGTTGATCTTACATATTGACTCACTCACAATTCTGTAGATACTCACGACCTAAAAACTACATTTCCTACACTCTTTGAAGCTAAGGTTTTGGAGGTAAAATTGATTTCACTGATTAACTGCATTCCAGTCAGATTTGGAAGACAGAAATCAAGCAGAAGCCCTCTTCCAGGCGTTCCTTCTGACGACAAGCAATATCATAGTGACAAGAGTACCGAGAGATAATTTTAGTAGTCGTACTCCGTGTCTCATGGCCAAACCTTCACAGGAAACAGAGGTAGTTATAGACAAAGGTAGCAGCAGTTTCCTGATCTCTGGGTTGCAGGCATGGGAGTGTTCTTGAAATCAGGTGGCCCCCTAATTCTCACTCCTCCAGCCCTTCCAGTCATGCTCTAAGCAATTAATTATATGTATAAAATTCCTAGTAATTGAAATATCTAAGGGGCAATATTTTCCTGTACTATATTCTTACTGATAGGAAAGAAAAATATACTGGATATTAACAAAGAAACCTAAATACATACATCCATATAAAAATATATACATAAATATATTATAGAAGATATAAATAAATGGAGATACACATCATGTTTCAGGAAAGGTATGAAATGTTTTCTTCATGAACATGTAGTATTATATAAATCCCAATCAAAGTACTAAGGGAATTTTTATGAAACTTTTAAAACATGATTCTAAAGTGTTCCTGTAAACATAAATAGTTAAGAATAGATAGAAAGTATTCAAAAAAGAAAAGCGATATAGGTATTGTACTAGATATTAAGACATATCTAGAGATATTAATACAGTAGAGAAAAGTCTGTAAATAGATGCGAAAAGCCAGAATCAACGACAGAAAAATTTTTTGTTATATCTAAGTAATTATACAATAAATGAATCATCAAAATCAATAAGGAAAATATGTTAAGCAATAAATGATCTGGTGGAAAATAGATAAAAAAACAAAAAGCACAAGTTCTGCCTTTACACAATTCAAATTTAGTTCCAGATTGATTAACAAGCTAAACCTAGAAATTGATATCACATATACGAAAGGATTAGTTGAGGGTCTATTTAAACACTATCTAAATGATTTAAAAATGGCATGGACTTTTTTGAACAAAAAGTCACTGCAACAAATCACAGAGAAAAGTAAAGTTTGTCACTATGCAAATGTAAGCCCTTTTTTTGTTCCCCTACAACCTCTTCTATCAGATTGGAGACAAAAAATTGCGAGAGATATTAGCAGTGAATATGAGAAACAAAGGTTAATTTAATTATGCACAGAATACAAAGTGAAAAAGAAAGCATGTCACTGGAAAAATGAGGAGAGAACTTCAAAAGACAATTTATTTAGTAATAAACTAAGACATGAATTTAAGACAAAATACCCTTCACATTTTAAAAATAAGTTTCTGGAAATTTTCATTATTAAATAATTAGAGATGCAGAAAAACAGACGGTGTAAGAAAGACTGTAGTAGTAGTTTAAAATGATGAAAATTAAAAACGATCTAAATCTCCATGCTAGGGGAACTTTATGATAGAATGATGAGGGGGGTATTAAAATCTCATTTTCTTACAATAAAAAGAGAAAATGCTCAAAACGTAGGAGTACGTGATAAAAATAAGCATTTATACTTTATGTGAGAAGTCATTTAAAAATATTTAATAAGTATCTATTTATTTAAATATACTTCTTGGAAGTAAATACACCAGAGTATCAGTTGATTGCAGCATTAGAAGTGATTTTTATTTACTTTAAACTTTTCTGTACTTTCTGTGATAGCATATCTTAATTGCATAATCCAACAAAGTAAACAATATTTGAATACAAGTGACAGATTTAACCTATACTAACTTAAGAAGGAAATGTATTGGCTTGTGAAATAGAATTTTCCTGCCAGTATGAACTTCTAAAGTAGGCTTGATACTGGGACACAAAAAATGTCAAAAAATGCTAATCACTTAATTTCTCAGCTCTACTTCATCTGTGTTACCTCCATTCCCAGGCTGACTCTTACCTAACTGATCAGGATTTTTGTCCATTTTGTTTATTTCTGTACCCTAAGTGCCGGTGCTAGACACATGGTAGGTGTTGCATAACATTTTGTTGAGTGAGTTAATAAGTTAATGGGTGAAATAAAGAGAAATGGCTGTAGTAATGCCAGCTTCCCATCCTCCCAGCTTCAATTCAGCAGAAAAGAGTTTGTCCATCTGTATCTGCACCCTTATTCCAAATCTCATGAATTCTCTTGGACCATCTCTGAACCAAACAATGTGATTCTCTGTCTAGACCCGGGTATAGGGCAACCTATAAGATAAAAACCTACCTCAATCAAGGATGGAAGAATGGGTAGTACCCCAGATGAAAACTGAAGTATCGTTATCAAAAGAATGTGGTATAGTTGTTAGGAACTCAACAGGTGGCAGTCACTACTGTATATCTGTATAATAAAAATAGCCATACTAAACCCAATCTTAATATTTAAGTCATGCCTATGAAGCAATAAATACACTTCCCTCAATTAATAAAGGGAAGACTTAAGAAACATCAGGGTTAATGCTTTGCAAAATGCTTTGGATTTGGTTGATTGAGTCAGGAGTCTCCAAGTTTGCAGTTGGCTGCTGAAAGTGAACTCAATAAATGCTTTTCTTGGTAGAGGGGATCACACAGAATAGAGTCTAAGACTGAAGCAAACTAAAAAAGTGATGACCTGTTAAGACATATTGGATACCTTTTATTAAAAAATAAAAACAAACTATAAGAATGGATGACCCCACTCACTAAAGGCCTTTCCATTACACTTTTACCTTCAGTATTCTTCAATGAATTGGTAAAATGTTTTTTGAACTGGTTTCAAGGCACAAATTCATTGATTCACTCAGAGGCTTGGCTATCAATACAGCGTCTCCAGGATGTCTGGCATACCAGTCACCTCCAGGCAGTGTTTTAAATGAAGGGTAGGTAAACTGCCTTTATATTTTTTGTAGAGTTTCATCTATTGATTAAGAATTATAGTGAATAATGAAATATGAAAAATGGCCTATTGCCTAAAATCTCCATGTAATATGCTGATGAAACTCAATCTGATACTATAAACCATTCCATAACGTCCTTTTAAAAGTGCTTTGTAAACATTTTACAAGGAGACCCCTAACATTTTTCTTGAGGTTTGCTCAAATAAACCATTTCTCCATTTTGCATGTATGGCAATTGAAATGTGAATGAATGTTAGTGTTTCAACCCTGAGTCCTGGAGCTGATTAGTTACTTGAAATACCTACATTGTATTAATTCAGTGGACATCTATTGAGAGTTTAGTCACCTAAAGGCAGTATGGCATACAGACTCTGGGATCAAACCCTTGCTTTACCACATACTAGCTATGTGAACTTCATACAGTTTTTTTAAACTTCCTCTTTTACAATCTCTTCAACTATAAGAGATATGAGAGCACCTACATTTATAAGGTTTTGTAAATAAGTTAACACATGTAAGTCACTTAGGAAAAGCTGACATAATAAATGCTCTATAAATATTGGCTAATATTATATGTAAGGTGTTATAACCACCCAACATAGCAGAGATTAGTAGGTGAATACCCAAATTATGTAGACTAGAAATGTATGACTCATTTTCTGTTAAGTGTAGCCATATGACAAAGCTACAGCTAAGGGAATATAAGTGAGGTATGCCAGTTCTATAAAAACTTCTTCACATCCCATGCTCATTCTCCCTTTTGGCTGGCTGGAATGTCAATGCCAATGTTAGCTTTGGAAAGTACTTTGGTGAAAATTGCAGAATCTCTGACAGCCTGGGTTCCTAAATGTGTACAAGCTAACCTGTACACTTGCCCAGGACTTTTCCACGGGCATGAAATAAGCTTCTATCGAGTAGAGGCATTACTTTGGGGGATTTTTTTTTTTTTTTTACTATATCCTATGCTCTTCTAATTAATATAGATAGCAAGAAATAAAAGATCAATAATACACATTGTTTCATTAAAGGAACTTTTAAGCTTATGAGAGGCAGAAACACACACAAATTAAAAGCTTAATGTTGTGAGAAATTTCCAAAAGAAAAATATCTTGAATTATCAGAACTCCAGGGGTTTCCAGGAAGACAAAAGATAATACCCAGTTGGGAAATCTTTGAATGTTTTTTGCAGTTGTGCCTTTTGACCTATGGCTTCAAGGAAGCATAGAATTATAACAAATACACATAGCTTCTCAGGCATAGGGAATAGCATGAATGAAGAGGAAAAGTGAGAGAGTGTTAAATACTTTAGGAGAACAGCCAATACTAATTTGCCTGGAGTAAAAAATGAGTTACCAAGAATGAAAGGGTAGGCTAGTATCAGATTTTTACAAAAAATTTCATATGTAAATATTCAGGATTGATTTGATATGGAATGGAGAATACCAGAAGGTATGAGAGCAGAAGATAGTGATTATGGTTATAATTAAGGAAGATTTTTATACCTCTTCATGATGTGACTCTTGATCTACTTTCTGCTTTTCGTATTCCATTATTCAGCAATGTCAAACTACTTAAATATTCCCAAATTTTGCTCTCTCACATCTCTATATCTTTGCATATGCTGCTCCCCTAATTGCAGTACCACCTAGCTTAGATATCATCTTCTTCAAGAAAACTCACCTAACTTTCTCAAGGTTAAATATTTCATTATTCAGAGACAACACTATGTATATGAGTCTGGCGCATAGCAGGTGTCCAATAACTATGTGTTTAATGAATATACTTCTACAATAGAGTGCTTCACGCTATCTTTCTTATAACACAACGAACTCATGGAATACTTTTATTCTGTCTCACCCAGTTTTGTGTCACCAGCATTTAACTCATTTTTGGATTCATAGCACACCTTTAGTTTTTTGAACTAAATTGACATGTGGTACGGATTCACATATTGAGAAAATAGAAGTAGGAAATCTCTTTTAAAATGTACCAAACTTTTGTCCTTAAATAAGCACCATAAAGTTTTTTTCAAACTCATTGTTCATGTTATTAGATCAACAAAAAAGCAGCACATTACTGAATTAGTAGCTAATGCAATATAAATGAGTCTGGGATGCCACAGGCCATTTTGAAAAGCATGGTGTTCTTTGGATTGATGCTTTTAAATAGTTGTGAGACTAAAGCTGATGTACTCTCAGCAAGCTTAGTGGTATCACAGAAAAATAGGCTGAGATACCAAAAGTTTAATTGTATAGATAATCATACACTAAATCTAAGTCAGATATAATTTTTAAATATAACATTAATATAACCTAAAATATGACAAAGTGTGGTGCTATTATAATCCTTTTGAGATTTATGAACCAGACTTAGAAAAAAATTCTCTGAGGAATGCAACTTAGTTGATCATCTATCTCTGGCCACTAGAATCTTAAATATTAATGTCAGTTTGGTCTGCTTGTTTCTTTTTAAAAATACTTAAAGTATTTTTAATATTAAAATTTTTTAAAAATTTAAAATATTTGTTAGTTTTTTAAATTGATGAGTTGAAATTAATAGCCATTATAACTCATTATCTAAATAATAAATTGTAATGTTAGTATACTGGTATATATAAAGACCACAAAATATATGTGATATAAAATCCATTGTTCTTATGTGTTAGTAAAACTTACATGCATGAGCCATTAGGGAACTGTCAAATTTTTCTCTTGCATTCTGCTTAACTTGAATTGACCATATCTTTATAATAGAACAACATGCTAATTTCAGAGACATCTCAATCTATTACAGAATACCTAGTCCTTAAGATACAGATTTCATCATGTGTGCTTATATGACCCTAACATTTTATCCATGTTGCTACTGATCCTGCAGGGATTCCCTTAAGTACCATGGTTGTACATGATTGCCTGGGAATGACTTCTATGCTGAGATGAAAGAGAATTTATAGATTTTTCTTAACTTTCGATGAGAGTAAAACACCTTCCACAGATAGCATCATAGGAGATGTTTCTTCCATTCTTACGGGTTATGCCATCTGAGATTATATCCTGTGTTGAACAATTAGTATTTCCTCTAGTTACAATCAATAAAACTGAAGAAATGTGCTCACTTATTGCCTCACTCTTCTTTTGGTTTACATTTTCTTGTTTTATATCCTCTTAGCATAGTTTACATAATGATAAAATAAAATAAGTGACATTTGTGAATAGACTATAGAGAGTCTACACTGAGAGGCAGGCAAAGTGATTAAAAGCATCAGATCTGGAGCCAGTGGAACTGGTTGTAATTGGTTGTGTCACATGACATTGGACAAATTGCTAATCCTCTATGACTAGATTTTTTTTTTATGACTAAATTTTTTCATCTGCAAAATGAAAAATAATAATAGTACTTGCCTCTTAGGATTTCTATGAGGGTTAAATGAGTGTATAATATATAAAACTCTTATACGGTAAGCACCATAAAAGTGTTTGCTAGAATATCATTCAGCTATAAAAAATAGAAGGAAATCTTGCCATTTGCAGCAACGTGAATGACCTTGAGGGCTTTATGCTAGATGAAATAAGTCAGAGAGGGAAAGACAAATACTGTATGATCTCACTTAAATGTGAAATCTAAAAAACAGAGCAAAACAAAACAAAAAACTGAGCTCATGGATACAAAGAACAGATTGGTGGTTTCCAGGGAGGGGGTCCTGGGTGCAAAATGGGTGAAGGGGGTTAAAAAGTACAAACTTCAAGTTATAAAATAAATAAGACATGGGGATGTGATGTACAGCACAGTGACTATAGTTAATAATTCTGTATTGTATATTTGAAAGTTGCTAAGAGAGTAGATCCTAAAAGTTCTTATCACAAGAAAAAAATTTCGTAACTAAGTATGGTGATGGATGTTAACTAGATTTATTGTGGTGATCATTACACAGTATATACAGACTCCAAGTCATTATGCGGTACACCTGAAACTAATGTTATATGTCAATTACAACTAAGTAAATTTTTTAAAAGAATATTTGTGGGCAAAAAAGTGTTTGTTTTTTAAACACATGGTGGTTTGTCCTTAGTGTGAGATTATACGAGAGTGAGTGGAAAGTGTGAATTAGAGACTATTTTATAATATAATATAATGTAATGTAATATGATTACTAAAAAGGCATGTAGTTATTTAAAACATTGAGTAAAAAGCACTGCAAATCTAAATTTCATTTGCGCCTCTAATATTTCCTAGGAAACTCTTTCAGGTGTCTCTCCTATTCATTATCCTTAGTAGATAATTTTCCTAAAATTTCACCTGTCTTTTCACAGTGCAATATTATTTATTCCTTAGCCTCAGTCTACTTTACTCAGTAAATCAAGGATAGCAACCAAGCACTCTTTCACCTTCTTCCAGGCCAAGAACAAAGCTATTAGAAGCCACACTTTCCCTTTCTTTCTTTCCTGCTCCTTCAATGAGACAATATTCAACAGCTGTGTTTTCTGTGTCATCATCACTCAACTTTTTAGAGACTCTGTTCTATCATCAACTCTGTAGTAGAACAAATCTCCTTGGAGGTTTATAAGTAGCTCAAGCTCAGCATATCCCAAACTGGATTTGATTATTAATCCTAGAATGCCAATTTTCTCCCTCTTCTTCCTATCTTAGTGAAGGAGACCACCATCTATCCAGTTACCCAAACCTTAACCCTGAAGTCATCCTTGAATACTGTTACTCCATAATTTGGCACTTTTAATCTATAACATTTTATTTTTGCTTTAGATCCAAATATTCTCCCCACTTTCCCTAAAACTGCACTACCTCATTTACCATCATCCACATACTCTTGTTTGAATAACTGCAACAGCCTTCTACCTGGATTTCTTACCTCTAAACCTGAGGTATTAAAAAAAAACAAAGAACAATAATAATTAAAATTCTGCTCTCTAGCCAGCGGTATATTGGAGACAGCTCTTACTGGTTCATGAAAACTAACTGTTAAATATTCAGGGATATTTTTTAGTGAATTGTCAAACCATTGGTAGCTTAAAACTGTCCATGGAGCAAGTATTTGCATCATAGAAATTAATAAACTCTTTAGTCGATTTACTAGCACACAACAGGTCTTCACTCTGAAGCAAGACTAATACTTTTTTTTTTTTTTAAGACTAATACTTTTAAAGCATAACGCTGATGATATCATTCTCATGCTTAAAATCAGTTAGTGGCCTTGCCCTCTTCCTTCTCAACCCTGGTGGTTGCAGTGGAATAGTAAGACATCAACCTCCACACCTTTATTGTTTTTCTACTCAGCAAACCCTTCTGTCCCTGTGAGCAGACTTATCACCCTTGCGATAGCTCAATAGAATCACCAACCCCCAAATCTTAGAATGGTCACCTACATCTCACTGTTATATATATATATCCCTCTTCTCCAGTGGCTTTTTGTCCCATAATTTGGGTAATGTTATCATATGTCTCTAGTCCTAGACACCCTTTGTAATCTGAGCTATCCTCTCCTCCCATCCTATCTTCTTCTTCCTTCCAGCATGGCTGGGGCCCCAGCTACTCTAGGGTGACTTTAAAAAATCTGACATCATTTTGCTAGTTTAATTCAGTCACTGGGGACAAAGGAGGCACAGGGTCATCACTTGTCATAAGGAACCAGAGAATAAAAATACACCTCACACTCTGGGCAAATGTAGGTTTCACTGTACTCTTACGTAACTATAAGCTAAACTTGTCTATCTGGAGTGTTTGGACATAGGGGGGCAAAAAAATCACAAGATCAAATAGCTCCTGCAGCAAAATGTGGCTCACTGTCTCATCCTCACCATCACCACTAAAAATAAAAATGATCAAATTATGAAAAATTACTGAAGGAGACAAAGAAAAGCCTGAGAAGGATAACCTAAATGAAGAAGAAAGAAAACTTAAGATCTTCCTCCAGTAACACTACTCGCAGTCATTGTGCTGAGTAGAGATCTAAGGATAGAAGTGAGAATCTTTGCCCATGGCCTACCATTCTGTCATCAGTGACTGTGAGGCACTCATGTCAGCAGATTACCTGAGCATCACCTTCTAGCACTTGTCTATCAGTATTAGAATCTTTAGTTCAATGACAAATGCTCCCTGGCTCTAACCCATTCTTGTCACACACCTGTTGACATCCAAAGAGAATGCCAAGAACAAAGTCCTACCAGCTTACCAGCTCCAGTGCACAAGCTAAACTAAAACTCTCAAAAGAGTTGATACCCTGAGGTCAAATTACTTTTGACCACATATTTGATATCCAGATCATAAAGAGAAATGTGACAATTTGTGATGTCCCTGTTTTTTAAGTAATCACAGTTGAATAATAGACATATGTCCTCATAAAGCATTAAAGCATGGTCTATAAATGTTTATTTCTGAATAAAAGAAAGCTATAAACTCCACATGGGCAGAAACTTTGTCTTTTTTGGTCACTACTGTATCCCCTACACATAGAATAATTGTTGGCATATTCTAGGGGTTCAATAGATATTTGTTGATTTAACAAATACATGGGAGTATGAACACACTGTTAGAGGGATGTAGAGGAGAGAATGGATAATTACATTTCAGAAGCACCAGGCACTCTTCTAACCCCCATGATACAGAATAAATCACTAGTTCTACCTTCAGGGCACTATCCTTTGGGATGAGGCTCTAAAACTTGGAACAAGATCTTGGTTTTGTCTTCCTCTCAACGTGCAACATAGAACTCAAGTGTCTATGTTCTGACCAATGTTTTAACTAAAGAAAAAGCACTAATTGTATCTAAAGTCCTTTGTTTGAAATAGAAAGAGATACCAATAGTTCAGATGTGCTGGAATATACTTATAATGAAAAGAAATGCATCCTGGCTATTTGAAGTGCCCAGGCATTGGGCCTCTGTGTATCTCTAAGCCATCAGTCAGTACTCTGGAGCTGGTGATGAAGCTCAGTGTACCTATCATTGCAGGAAGGCAGAAAGTGGCATCACTCTGGCTTTGATCCATGACTCCGGCATATTTGTTGCTAACACAGACATAATTGGGGAACTCCAGATTTAAAAGGTCATATTGCCTCTTACGTTCCAACAGAATGATTTAGGTCAAGAGTGATGTAGAGATAAACCCCAGTTGGATAAAATCTTATAGAAAGAACCACTGTATAACCAAGCAAAAAGGCCAAACTCACTTTCCTGGTGATAACCCATTCTCTGGACCTGAGGCTGTGACCTTGATTTGGGGACAATGAGGCTTTTGAACACTGGCTCTCACCCTCTTTTTGTTCTCTGGCCATGGGGTTTCATATTCAAGCCAACTGAATTTAAAAGATTGAACATCAACTCATAGCTCTCTTTTAAATGAGTCAAATGCTAAATGTTCCCTGATGTTGATTATACATTTAATGAAGACCAATAATATGTATCATTATTGAGCCTGCCATCATAATTTTGATGTCATCAGGTTTGTGACAACAGTGAAGGTCAAATACTAGAAGCTGATCAAATCATCTGCTGAAATCCACGTCTCAAATGGCTTATAAGACCTGCTAAGCTTTTCAGCTTCTCATCTCGGTCAGTATAATTGATCATTTAATTTTCTTGAAATAATTCTGTAAATATGTCAACATTTTACAATTGCAAATAATGTAAAGCAGGAAGATTGGCTGAAAAATGAGAAAAAGTTGATTTAAAAGAAGAAAAATAAGAAGTGATTAGTAAAAGAAGGGGCAAAATGCATGATGATTCATGAAGAGATGCAAATGACATTTACATGTGCCAAAATCAGAGTTAAAAATCTGACTGAGTTTTTTTTGCAATGATGATGGAAACAGAAAGGGAAATGCAATACCAGGTGTTTTCACAGTAATGACTCAACGATTGTAATAGTGAAACGTGGATTCTAAGCTGGTAGTGAGGGAAAATGAAGATGGATAGTTAAGGAGTTTGGGATTGACATGTACACAATGCTAGATTTAAAGTGGATAACCAAGAAGGACCTACTGTACAGCACTAGGAACTCTGCTCAATATTCTGTAACAACCTAATTGGGAAAAGAATTTGAAAAAGAATAGATATATTAAAAAAAAGAATAGATATATGTATATGTATGGCTGAATCACCGTGTTGCACACCTGAAACGAACATAACTGTTAATCAAGTGTACTCCAATATAAAATTTTAAAAAAAGATAAAATGGAGCTGGTGGATAATGAAAATATGAAGGCATTAAAGATTAGACTTTGTTGAAGAACCATTGTAAGTGCACAATGCCTGTTAGCATTCATTAAATATTGAATGAAATTAAATAAAACATCAAGTTCAGAGTTCTTGTGTATTGCCAACCTCAGAACTTGGCACTGAATTGTAATCAGTGGGGACTACAAAATTGGAGGTGTTGCAAATTGGAAACGTGACCTAGGAAGCCATTTCCCAGGACTACGTAGAAACTTCATGCAGTACAATGAAAACTGAAATATTAGAATCATAAGCATACCTACTTATAAAATATTGGGTTCAGGTACTCATTGAGGAACTAACAGAAGAATAAACCAGTTTAACAAATATTTTGGTTCCCTCCACACTCCTTCTGCATGAGGAAAGTACTTTAAATTTTAATGTTTCCTGAGTTTAAGGGGAAAAAAAAGTGTCATCTAAAGCAGAAGTTAAACATTGTTAATCAGGCACTTCCCTGGCCTTCTAGGTCAAAAGATAAAATGCTCAAAATGCATATAAAGAAGAGAAACTTGACATTTGGGGAGAGTTGTGTTCTTAATTTTTAGTTGGAATTTCCCAATTTAATTGTTTTTCAGAAAATTAATAACAATGTATTTTAAGTATAAATAGAAAAAAATAAAATCCTGTAACTAGAAGTATTGATTTTCAAATATTCATTTTAGACATACTGTCCAGTTGACCAATATGATTTTGGGCAAATTATTTTTAGCCAAATCACCCGGTGCTAGAAAACAGGCAATTACAATGTATTGGGAAATACACGAAGAGCTGGGTAAGGGTAAGATGCCATGGAAGCTCATAACCCAATCTGCCTGGGAGAAACCATGGGTCAAAGGAGAAATCCCAGAGGAAGAAACACATAAGGTGGAAACTGGAGGAACAAATAGGAGTAAACAAGGTAAAAGTAGAAAAGAAGGAATAAGAGGATACAACATGTGCAAAACTCTAGAATGACAGGAAGGAATCACACTTCTCTTTGACTGGAGCAGAGAGGACAAGAAATTAACTGTCAGCACACACCATAACACCTCATATGTATTAGGCACACTGTAAATACTTGTTAATAAATTATTTTATTTTGCATATCTATATGTTGCATATGAGTATGTATTACTTTTGTACCAAAAAAACCCCAAACATTAAAAGGAAACAATAATACTCAGCTTTTTGATAAATCCTATGGTGCCCCAAATTAAGTTTTTGCAAGACAGATGAATAAGGATGTTCCTTTTTTCCCAGTCAATTCAAGCATATTTTTCATGTGCAACAATTTCTAATTGTACCCCTAAACATTGTTCTCATTGCCCAGCAGACTGTAAGCAATTTGAGAAAAGGTGTCTAATTCACCATTGTCTCATCAGCACCTGGTTCAGTACCTATGGCACACTGTACACACTTGATAATCTGGACTGAATATCTCCTCTTTCCAATAATTGTGCACTTAGTTTAGAATTCTCTGTTGATCTCAGTCCGTACATTCAATACCTCTTGAACATTTTTCACTTAGATGTCTCACAGACACCTCAAAGTTTCAAAGCATGTGCTCCTTATATTAATAAATGGCACCACCACAATTGATCTCATTAACTTTTGATTACCCTAGGTTTCCCCCTTCTCAATTATTGACTCTGTTTATTAATTACAAAGACCTATAGATTCTCCCTTTCTAAACACCTTGACATCATTTCACCTTTGCTATTTCTCCTGCTATTCTCCAGGCTCTCATTCCTTATTAAGTGGATTATAGTCATAAGCTTCTAATTCCACTAACTTTCATCTCATTGTTACTACAGTAATCTCTCTAGGATGAAATCTGACTAGTTTTACCCTTTTTAGAATCCTTTAATATCATTAGGATAAATTTTAAACTCTAAGGTACCTTCTAATAATCTTTTAGATTAAGAATATCCAGCTTTATAAAGTATTTATAGCTCCCAAGAGAATTTATAAATACTCCCAAAATTTTGTTATAAAATATGAGCTATCTACTATGTATATATCATGAGTTATCTACTAAAAATAAATTGTAGGATAATTTCTTCCATGATTCTAACATTATCATCAGATTCACTCCCTATTACAACTATTCATAAAACCCATAAACTTTTCATATTTTTTTTTTCTGCTCACGCTTCTTTTTTTTTCTCAATGATGATTTTGACATTCCTAGACATACAGACATTTTGGCCTAGGTAACATGACACCTCAGCATTCTACGTAGCACAATAAATCACAGATACTGAGGAAGGATTAATAATAATCCCTTATATATTTTTCCAAAGTTCTTCTCTCTTTTCTTTCACTGATTTCCAAAATGTTTTCCCGCCTCATTAAGTATTCAAGCTGCAGGGGACAGTCAGTATTCTTGCCTTGTTTGTTCTACATTATACCTGCTCGTGTCTCTTAACTGCAAGCTCTCTGGCGCAGCAACCTGTTATTTGTCTAGGACTGGTCACCATGTATATTTCCTGCCCTAAACAGTAAATAATAATAACCATCTGGTAGCTGTAATGTAAAGGAACAACATGAACAGAGCTACAAAGCAAATTATGATTCACAATGTCACAATCATTGTGGGCACTCACATTTGCATCAAAGTGGTAGAAAGTCCAATTTCCTTGTCATCCTCATCTAAACTATGTATGTCTACGTGCTATGCTATATAGTTTTTTTTCTTCCTCCTACATACTAAAATCCTTATAGTTAATTCACAGTTAGTTTAGGTATTTCATTGCCGCTTTGGTATTTCTGACAATAATTTCTAGCTTGTTTCTATCAGTTCTCATTTATTGTTTTTAGGTGATGAGGCTTCAATTTGGAGAGACAAGCAGTTAAGTTCATTCAACTTCTGTGCCATTTCTTCCTATGAATACATTATCGGTGTTTCTTTTTAATGCAATCAAAATTTACTACTGAGAATCTCATTTTCAATTGACTCAAAGGCCTTAGCTTTTATCTCACTTTATTCATAACATTATTTTATTCTTATGCTTTCTCTTGAACAGTATAGATTAAAAGAGGGGGGAGTTCCATCAGAATGTCTACAACTACAAACAAATGCCCTATATAATAAAGCTATACTCAGATACCAGCTGATTACCCATAGAAACAAAATATTATTGACTGTTACAAAGAATTGTATAAGTAATTCTATAGAAGGAGAGTGTTCTATTGTGTATAACCATATGTTGGTAGACTGCAAAAAAAAGTGGCCACTAATTACTCTATGCATCCATCTTTGCATTGTGACTTTACTCTCAAGTGGTGAACTCTATTTCTCTACCTGTTGCATCAGCATTTGGTCACTTACTTTAACTAACTGGATATTAGCTAGCAGGATGTAAGAAGAGTCTTTAAAACTACTTTTTACTCTGTGGCTTATCCCATCTTGCTCTTGGGAACCTTTCAATTACCCTGTGAAGAAGCCCAGGTTAGTTTAATGAATAATAAGGAACTACATGAAGCAGAAACAAGGCATAACAGTTTAGGTCCCCTAGACCTGTCAACTGCCAAAATGAAAGTCAAAATCATCCTAAACTCTTCAGCCACAGTCAAGTCACCATAGAGATCAACTATGCTAACCCAGACCAGTGGAATTACCTAGAAGCTGGCCCAGAGGATTGTGAACAAACGAAATGGTGGTTGTTTTACATTTTGGGCTAGTTTGATATGCAACAATAGATAACTGATAGAACAGATAACTGCTTGCTTTTTGTATTATGAACAGGTAGAAAACACAATGGTGCCGTGTACAGCTTCAAATTAACAAGTTATATCTTGTTTCTTGCCACCAAGATGTAATTATCCTTTAATTTCCTTTATTCTTCCCTATGTGTTTTTTTTTTTTTAATCTCAGCCATCAAAATAATGTCTATCGAAAATCTCAAACCACCCAAGAAAGCCCAATGAAATGAGGGGAAAATTCAGAAACCAGAAGAAAAGAGTTGTTAAGTACATATTTTAAGTGCTATCATTGTCATTGATCTACTACTTAATCTGATCATAATGCCTGTATATATTTCTAGAACCTCAGAAAGCAAATGTGCTTTATAGAATCATATGAATTTTTAACAATAACCATTATAAAAACTAGCTACTCAGAAAGTTATAATAGAACTTAATACAAGAAGTACATTTACAGAGCTTTGTAATTGAAAACAGTTTTAGCCTTTGGTAATAAGAAAATTATTGGAAAATGATGAGTCCATAATTTAACTACTTAAGAAAAATAACCAAACCACTGTTCATTTGATTATGTCTTCTTCTGGCAAGGTAATGTTTCATAGACTTCTAAGTCTTAGCTCTGGTCAATAAATAATACCAATTATTATAAACCATGCTGTGAATTTCATAATATCTACTGGTATTTTTCATTATTATAATTGTTATGATCACAAGCACCAAGAGGATCTTAAAAAAAATCAACAAGTTGTCTAAAGTCTTACAGTAAATCTCTCAAAGAGTCAAAATCACATCCTTATGTGGTTCATTTTTGCAAATCAAAGTATTCAATTCTAAGCCTTTTAAATGTAGAATGAAATCAAAGAATCTTTAGTTGCAAGAAATATCTTTATCTAGTGTCTTTTTTCCCCTTGGAGAAAATTATTCACCTGTACCAATAGATTGCATTGCTCAAACAAGCTTTGTTTCTGTTCTGGGTAGAGAAACCCCAGAAAATAAATATCTATATAATAGTATATTTACAGCTCTATCCAATAGGATTTGCTTTGTTTTCCGTTTTTTTCATTTTTATATTTATGGTAGGCTATGGACCAGCCTGCCTTAGGCCACATGATAGCATTAAGAAACAGAATACAAAACTAGATGACACTGGCAAAGCAAGAATGGTAGAATGACCTTACTGGTAACAGGGGAGATGTTTAATTACAATCTGGACCTGTCCTCAGGCTAACGTTTTTTTTGTTTTTTTTTTTAAAAAGTCTGCTCTCATGATCTGCTTTAACATGATAGATTCCTTACTCTATAGGAGCTGCACTGCCCATTGAACTTGGAGTGTGCCCTCAGGAGGAATAGGGCAGGCAGCAGAACTGGCCCACACTTAAATGTTGATCTCTTTTACTGTTTGCTTGCTAAGTGATTAATAAACTGAAAGAGAGCATCGGGCTTCCCTGGTGGCGCAGTGGTTGAGAGTCCGCCTGCCAATGCAGGCGACGCGGTTTCGTGCCCCGGTCCAGGAGGATCCCACGTGCCGCGGAGCGGCTGGGCCCGTGAGCCATGGACACTGAGCCTGCACGTCCGGAGCCTGTGCTCCGCAGCGGGAGAGGCCACAACGGTGAGAGGCCCGCGTACCAAAAAAAAAAAAAAAGGGAGAGCATCAACCAAGTATAAATGGTCATTCTAAAGTGTCCTCTAACCTGGATCCTCCATCCCCACCTAGCAAAAGGTATCCTCACATACTACCTTAGAGCTACTTTGCAACTTCTTCAATTAGTTGGGCTTTCTGCTTTCTAGCATCTCTTTCCATGGCATGACTATAATCATGGCGAGCATATTAATAGCATTGTCTAGCCCTAAAATACACCCAAAGGTAGCATTATACTTTTTTAACCCTCTCCTCTCAAAATAATAATAATTTACAAACTTTATATATACTCACTATTTTCTGTGTCTATGGAAATTAACTGGGACTCTAATATAATGTATTATTTATATTGCTCCTAGAATTTAAGACCTCTGGTGCTTTGAGTGTTGTAATTTACAAAATTATCTTTTCCCAATATCGTATGACAAATAGGTCACTAAGTAATGTGAAAAATGAAACAAGATAGTAAGACTTAAGACCTGAGACCCGTGAGAACCAGACTAGGAGAGGAATAAAGCCTTTTGCTCTAAAGTTTACAGTCTGCTAGGCCTTGAGTTGAATATTTGTTTTGTGTGAACAACTTAAAGATTGTGAAAGTCATATGGAAATTAAGCACATATAAGAACAATAATTAATAATAATGATTTTTTGTTGTTTAACAGCAAGTGACTAAGATACACTAGAAATTTTGTGCGTGAACCAAACAGTACAAAACTAAATCAGGGACGTGGGATAAACTACTTATTGCAAGTAAGCTCTGGATTTAGCTCCTGTTTTTCCTGGCAACCAAGGCAATAAGGAAAATACAGTAAATACAGATTTCATTGTTGGACAAATGGGAACATCACAGTGCATTTTGACAGCAAGTACATTCTTCACACTAAAGTCTAGGCAACATCCACACTGTGCTTCTCAATATAAGGTTATCATAATGAATAGTGTTTTCAGATTTGATCTATAAGCATTCTTCAAAAGACCGTGTCTTATAATAAGCCTTGGAAGATAAAGTCCAGGATGTGAAACTAAAGGATAATATAAAAAAGGCCTTTGTATAAGCAACTAAAATAATATCATCCAGGTATTTTAATTATCATGCTCTAAATTAATAGAAGGAATACATTTAGATAAACTACTCTCTAAAGAGGATGACATAGTTGACCTGCTTAAGACTCTGTTTTAGACACCAGATGTTTGCATAGAGATTTTGGCAAGTGCTAGATTACATATGAGTCAAAGTTCAATTTTCTATTTCTATTTCTATAGAATTTTATCCTGTAAAATGATTACAAGAGCACTATCTTATATTTTTATAGATCTTTATATTTTATAAAACTTTCATATGATCTCATCTTATCTAAAAAATTTTGGATTATAGACATTTTATTTTCCATTTTACAGACAAGAAAACTGAGGCCTATAGAGAAAAGTGGATTGTTCCAGATCATTTTTATTTACCAAATTGGCATTAAGTATCTATTCACTACCTTTCCCCCCCCCCATTCTAGGCACTGTGTTTGCAATGGAGATACACTGATAAGTGATGGCAAGACAGATGTGGTCTCTAAGCCAGGCCCACCACATAAATCATTCCGTCCTCTATCAGGTTATCTGACTTCCACTGCAAGGCCCAGCATACCCTTCATCTCTAGGCCAAGACAAATTTCTACAGATACATCTGAGTTACAGCACCGAAGAACATATACTGAAAATTTGTCTCTAATATTGGTCAAGACTAATCCCATTTTTCACCTGATTTCTTTACATCATTGCGAATGTAAACAGCACAATCTCTAGAGGTAAATTCTTATATTCAAGTCTGTAGTCGGCCACTAACCAACTTTCCAAAACATGACAATATTACTTTACATACGCAAGATTCAATGTCCTCATCTGTAAAAAGTGGATATTAACAATATCTATCTCAAGGATTTTCATGAATATCAGATCTAATATTTTACTTAAAACATTAGGCACACAATAAATGCTCATTAAAACAAAGTGCTTATTATTACATTATTCCCTGCCAGTAGCACAGCAGCACACATTAATCTCAGCTTACATTAGAAGTTAATTTTCTCCAACTCAACTTAATTACCTACTCCAAATCTATTCTGCTCAGATGGCTAAGCATTTAACCTCAGTTCTCATCCCTACACCAGGGTTATGCTAGGGGCCTGGAGCCCTCTGTAGTGGCAAGCTCTTAGTTAGGAAGGAGGCTGGAGAAATAAGGTCCTCTGTCATCAACGACTCTGTTAATTGCCCTTACCTTCTGTGCTACACTTGTGGCTGGGAAATCGTGGTCGTGGCTGCCTTGGATTCTCTCTTCTGAGATGTCCGCTGACACCATCTCTCTCTTAGGCTTTGCTATCTCTCTATTCTAGGACCCACATATTTCCATGTGCTCTTCCTTCTGTTTTTCCACAGCCCAGACTAATTTCCTTTTAGACAAGAAAAATATCCTTTTCCCATCATCGTATTAGTTTTAAGTCCTCTTCCTAATTTAGGGTTTAATTTTTTAGAGAAAAAAAAAAGCCACAAAAACTCTTTCCATCTTTCCCCATCCATCTTCTAAATAAATGAAAGGGGGAAAACATAAACTCTACCGTCTCAAAATCTTATTTGATATAATACTTCTGGTCCTTCAATGCTGAGACCCCGCATTGCTATGTCCCTATAGCCCAGGCGCCTTCATTCAGAGGCGTCTTTATAGGGCGCCTTCAGCTGTGGCCTCTCCCAGGTGCCTCTGCTGAGACAGGCTATGGGAAGGGAAAGCGTGAAGACAATTTTCCCCACTCTGACTCAGTGCTCAGTACTTTTCCACTGTTAGTCTCTCTGTCAGTCTGTTTCTCTCTCTCTCTCTTCCCAGCCCACAGAGATAAAACGTCAGAAGCCTTTTGTTTAGAGTGCCATTAGGAGTGAGACATCCCCACCTGGTGACATTCCATGGGGAAAATGAAACACTGGGAGAGCCAGCACTCTCTCCTGTTCAACCTCTTGCTTATACTTTCACAGTAAGTGATTAAAGGTGTGACTGTTGCTCTCATTTTGGTTTGTTTACCCCTGGCAGCTCTGGCTCAGGCCAGCCCTTGACAACCACCTGTTCTTAGAGCAGGTCTGGACTTCTGTCTGTTGCTATATGCCCCAGAACCATATTCTCTCTACTTTATTCAACTTCTTTACACCTGCTACTGTTTCTGTGGCCTCTTTTCCACTCCCTTGTATAATTCTGAATTCAGGTCCCAGGATGGTCTGCCCTGGTCCTCTGCAGACAACAGAAACCTCAGCAGTGTGGCCTTGAGGTCACAATATGTCCTAGAATAAGGATGCTCTCCCAACTCCACCATTTCTCATCTACAAAAAAAATACATGTCTTTAGATACCATAAAATTTCCTTTGTGTTTTGGAAACAGATGAACCAAATTATATGAGCCTATTATCTGAAAGAGGATTTTTTAAAAATAATTAATTAATTTTTGGCTGCGTTGGGTCTTCGTTGCTGCACATGGGCTTTCTCTAGTTGCGGCGGGCAGGGGCTACTCTTCATTGCAGCACACAGGCTTCTCACTGCAGTGGCTTCTCTTGTTGCGGAGCATGGGATCTAAGCACATGGGCTTCAGTAGTTGTGGCATGAGGGCTCAGTAGTTGTGGCTCACGGGCTCTAGAGCACAGGCTCAGTAGTTGTGGCACACAGGCTTAGTTGCTCTGCAGCATGTGGGATCTCCCTGGACCAGGGATCAAACCCGTGTCCCCTGCATTGGCAGGTGGATTCTTAACCACTGAGAAACCAGGGAAGCCCCTGAGTTTTAATTTGTTTTCCCTCCCAGGAATTTCTCATGTAGTTTGTTGTGTTGAATCTTGTATTTGCTTTGAAATCAGAAAAATGTGGGTTCTGATCTCAGCTCCTCCACTTCCTAGCTCTAAACTTCCTGAGTTTCCATTTTAATGTAAAAACAATGATTAATATCCCCACAGGATTGTTTGTAAGTAAAATCAGATAGCATATGTAATATACCTAGGAATGCACCTACCCCAACTGTATACACTCAACAAAGGTTAATAGCATTTTGTTTCCTAAGTTGAGAGTAAACAAATATGCATTAAAAAGATGACTAGAATTTTTATCTGAAGAGAAGAAAGGGGTGTTATTAATTTATTGTTATCTTATCAATAAAATAACCTGTTGATCTGTTGATTTTTGATGGCACTCTATCCTAAAGTGTCCAGCACAGTGAATTATAAATACACTCTCAAATGGCATTTTTAAAAAATTGAGATGTAATTGACATATAACATATGTTAGTTTCAGGTGTACAACATAGCGATCCAATATTTGTATATATTGTGAAATTATCACCACACTAAGTCTAGTTAACATCTGTCACCACACATAATTACAATTTTTTTCCTTGTGATGAGAAGTTCTAAGATCTACTCTGTTAGGAAATTCCAAATATATAAACAGTGTTATTAACTATTAATAAATGGTATTTTGAATTACATTTTAGATAGATTATCTTGCTTATTTAGGTGTTGAAAGATAATTCCCCAAAAAACACTGTTAGTAGAGTTGACATGAAAATTTTTTCATGATACTAATAAGGTGAGAGCTATAACTACATTTTAAGCCCACATTTATTTATTAATAATAAAGCATGTCATCAGCATACAGAAGAATCTAAGAATTTCTACATACTATGATATGGAGAAATCATTTTGGTTACTTTATGTCAATTATGTCAGTATCTGCAGATCTAAGTTGAAAGAAAGAGAGAATCAGATATCACCCAGCTCTGTACCATGCTGAATTAAAACACAAGTCTAAAAGACCTCTTTCCCACTATGAATCTTGATAGTATTAAGGTAGTGGATTTGAAGAATAATTGCACCCTTAACCAAAACCATAAAGCTTGAACAAAAGACATATCCAATTTATGGCATTGATGAAATGACAACAAATGTTTTAAATAGTTTTATCAGCTTTGTCATTGAGATGAGAAGCAGAGTATGGTGGTCATCCTTAGTAGAATCCCATCTAAAAATTTAATTGCAACAACAATATAATCAACTCGTTAATAAAAATAACTTGCTAAGAAAAATAATATTTTAATGAATATAAATTAAAATGGTTCTAGAATTTAATGTGAGGTGTCAGATATATTTTGGTAGTCAACCTCAAACCAGGCTTTCAGCTCCAGGGAGTGAATGAGCTTTCTATAATTACTGATCTCTGGATCATGCTTCCTTCTCACTTTTGTTCATCCAGCAATAGGCACAGTAGGGGCTTCCTATAATTACTGAAGTCTAAGTAACGCCACAGTCCCCCCATTTGCTTTTGAAACCCTTCCAATACTATTATAACCAATTTCTTGCAATAAATTCTTATCTTATCTGAATATGTACAATAGTTTCTGTTTTCCTGTCTGGACAATGACAGATGTACCGTGGGTGATATCTACCATCATGTGATCCATACCTACCTGAAGGGGATTACATCTAAGAGGTTAGGAATAATATTTGTTGATTTGAAATTAAATGAATTTAATCTTATTGGTTTACAAAGTAATTTCCCAAACATTATTTTATTTGATTCTTACAATGCTTGAAGGATAAGGTAATAAGTAATATTTTAAAAATATGTAAATTTTTATATATGAGAATCGAGAGTTTAATTGACCTCTTAATGATCATATAGCTAATTCATTTATGGTATCACTATGATAACTATGGTATCAGCAACATCCTTAGCTGTAAGCAACTGAAACTGAATCTGGATATTTTAAGCATAAAGATAACATATTAAAAAATATTGGGTAACTCATAGAATTATTGGACGGCTCTGGTACCAGGCTTTGAAATGGGCAGGAGCAAAGGGATGCTGGACAGCAAATTGACTAAACACTCAGATACCAAAGCCGTGCTACCTGAGTTTGAATCTCAACTTTGCCACTTAATAGCTGCCTGATTTGAGGCACACTGCTTATTTTTTTTCTGTTCCTTGTTACTTCATCTGTGCAATGAGGGTAAAAATAGTGCCTATCTCAGAAAATTTTTATAAAGCATAGATGAATTTAACCAGTGTAACGTGTTTAGAACAGTGATATCTCTATAAATATTAAAATGAACAAATGAAAATCCTGCCAGTCTGAGGATAACAACCACTCTATCTCCTCTCCATTGGTTTCATACTTTCTATTGCCAGACATTGGATGCAGCTCCTGGCACCGCAGGACATTTGCAGCTGGGAACACATGGCTTTCCCCTCCATGGCCAGGTTGAATACTTCAGTCTCCTTGCCCCCATTACCACACCCTGATTGTTAAAGAAAAGTCACAAATTCATGCCTTAACTGGCATAAAGCTCAAAAGATCTTGCTCAGGTTCTATAATTACAGGTAGGTTCTATGCAACCAAGGCACACAGAGTAGAAAATTCCCCGAATATAAGAAGGGGGTTCATATGCTGGGCCGACCAAAGAAAAGGAAGAGGGAGAAAGAGAAAGAGAAAGAAGAAGAAGGAGAAGGAGAAGGAGAAGGAGGAAGAAGAAGAAGGAGAAGGAGAAGGAGAAGAAGGAGAACAGGAGGAGGAGGAGAAGGAGGCGGGGAGGGGAAGGAAGAAAGAAAGAGACTAATGTCCTCTATAGCTATTTGGTACCAAAGCCTGGGTTTTTATCTGAGGATGAAAAGATGAATAAGATATCATTACTAGGACTTCCCTGGTGGCACAGTGATTGAGAGTCCGCCTGCCGATGCGGGGGACGCGGGTTCGTGCCCCGGTCCGAGAAGATCCCACATGCCGCGGAGCGGCTGGGTCCAAGATATCATTACTATATATTAACAGCAGGCATTTAGGAGTGGGAATGGTACCTTACTCGTCTTTTACATGACCAAACAATCTAATAATCCTATGGACCAGCCCATAATTACAGATTTCCTTTAGAACTCGTATCCAAGTTCTGCATGTGGATAAACTTTGAACAGAGTAGATTGCATTTTTCTTTTCTCTTTTCTTTTAACATCTAACTTTACTCAGTTTCCCCATGTTTCTTGACTCTAATAAAAAAGAGCTGATAGGCAGAGTGAGTCAACATAGAGAACTTCTTTTGTCATGCAACAACCAGCAAACTCAATGCATCATGTATAATCGTTGGGTAATATCTTATTCTCCCCTGGAAGATTGTTTCCTCACATCAAAGTTTTCAGTCCAGGTGAGCTTTACTGCACATAAATAGGACTTAACAACTCTCCTTTCATGCTCTTTTTTCAATCTCTTCTCCCGATAAATGAAACCAATAGGGAGTATCTTGTAGTCATAGCACATATGCACAAAATGTGAATCTATGAGGACGAGTCTGATTTATTTACGAGCACAATGGTACTTAAATATTCAAATAAGTGCTGTAACAGTTGTCTCCTTTGAGTCAATATGCTATTTTAATGATGCTGTTTGTGTTCGATCACATATGGAACTTTCAGAAACTACCTTCTCAATCAGTTTAGAGCCTAAAAAGTTATTCTCTTTTCTCTAAGTGAAATTTCAATTTTTTACCAACTGTATAAAAATATTACCCAAATAATATAGTGTTTAATTATACAATTTATCAGACTTGGTTGTGTATAACTTTTGCATATTTAAAAAACTATGAATCCATATTGTAAAAATGTATTTTCCCCTAAAAAGGATTTTTAAAAATATTACTGGCTTTGGAAATAATTCCTAAGTATAAATTTTACTGTGTGACTTTTTGAAACCAGTGTCATTTGATTGTACCAAAATTCGTGGTTGTATTATTCATAATATATAAAATGAATTGCTTTTCCTTAACACACATATAATCTGAAACTGATTTGTTTAAGGTCATGTTATATCCTATGTAACACATTTTAATTTTTTTTTGCGGTACTCGGGGCTCTCACTGTTGTGGCCTCTCCCGTTGCGGAGCACAGGCTCCAGACGCGCAGGCTTAGCGGCCATGGCTCACGGGCCCAGCCGCTCCGCGGCATGTGGGCTCTTCCCAGACTAGGGCACGAACCCGCGTCCCCTGAATCGGCAGGCGGACTCTGAACCACTGCGCCACCAGGGAAGCCCTGTAACACATTCTTTTAATTCTGGTTTCCAGTTATTTCACAATACATACCTACCAACAAGAGAAATATAAAATACATGGCAAGAAAGAAATGGAAAGAAAATGGAGTAGAGAAAATAAATGATACAGTCCCACCATTACATAGGCAGCTATTTAACCCCAGAACCTTCACGCCTCCTGGCTAGATTTCTCTGAGACAACAACTTGAAAACTAATTCCATTTCCTTAGAACTCCCTAAAAGCTTCAATTAAATTGTGTACATACACAGAAGCTGAACCAAAGGTCACCTACCCAAGCAAACAGGGAAAACACATAATTGTAAAACATTCAATAAATGTGTCTTAAACAACTACAGAATGTGCCAGGTTAACCTCCAAATTATACAGTAGAGTAAGGAGCTAGCCTAGAAAGCTGGCACATATTTGTTTTCCCTACTTCGACCTCCCTCTTTCTAATAGAGGCTATGATGTTTCTTAATCATTAAGAAATTCCATTATTATTTAATGTGCTTTTTTAAATTCCAACGAATCATGTCCATTAGCTTCATCTAGATAAACACCTTAATGAATATATTATAATTATAACTGGCTTTGGACTCTTAAAACCAAAAAAAAAAATGTCAAGCATTAAATGAATCTTTAAGTACCTGATGTCCTATATTGTGCTTAGGTCACTGAAATATGTACCATTCGATAATCAAACAAAAACCCATTTCAACGAATTTAAGAAGGAAGACATAAATGGATAGGTAGAACAAAAAATATCTTTTCACGGCGATTGTTCCTACAATATTTGGAAGAGCAGAAAGCTGTCACTTTCTCCAACTTGATTTGCAATATTTCTGTAGCCAAACCTATTTTGTCTACATTATTTGTTGGTGAAGTTATTTGTTTTTGCAAGGCCATGGCAGTAAAAACAAATAGAATATAACTATAGTGCATCACATTGCAGGCCTACTGTTTTATTATCTCACAAGTGTGACAATAGAAATAGAGCTTATATTTTAGAAAGTTAATTCACATTTCAAGGTGCATAAGTATGGGCAGTTTTACAAGCAAATATTGAACACTTATTGCCCAATGACTAGAAAAAAAGAGGGAAAATGTTGAGGAGGGGTTTAAGCAACATTTGGAAAATAAATCAAAGACTAAATATGTGAAAATAAAAGGTCACATCGTTATAAGTTGATATGTTCAATTTAGAATGTGTTCTCTAAAGATTTTTGAAGGCCTGGGCATTCCTATATTTAAAGAGTAAGGCCTCATACAAGATAAAGAACTGTCATGAAGTACTTGTTTCCTCTGATGAAATTAATCTGGAGAAGCTATAGAAGCCAAAGAAAACTTGGACGTTAACCAGGAATTAAAATTAAAAACAACAAAAACACCCATAGAAACAACAGAAATGTCAAACCCCTGGGGAGATAGACCATTTTCTTGAACTGGTGTGTACTAGATGCAGGAAGAATGAGGATCAGTGTGACAACCTCGGTGCAAGGATAGTCATAGAGGTTTACATTCTGTTCTTGCCTCTCCACCAGCAGATTCTAGAAAATTATACTGGGCCCTTCACCAGAGCAATCCAGACTTAAGCATGGAAGTCCATGGGAGAATTATCAGGTGAGCAAAAGCCCTATTCCCTACAAAAGGCGTTGAAGGAAACAGAAGAGGACTGACCAGAAAACCATGAGAATTCACTCCTCCACAATGTCCCGTTCAAATACCGATATGATTGAATTACAGCCTGCAGACAGTGGCTCTCACAAAGCTATCCTTCTCTTTAAGGGTTTATAATGAAAACCTCACCCAAGACAACTCTTGGTATATTATGGCTATGGAGTCGTTCACTCAAGCACTCAGTGTTCCCTTATTCTTAAACTCCATGAGTCCAACACAGACTAATGCCTGTCTTTAGCCCTTTTCATACACAATCCAGATGGTGTAGCTGACACTCCTCCCTAGAGCAGAATGAAGTCACACCTGAGGTACATAACTACCTTAAATATAAAATGGCTTACTGGAAAACATCATTCAAAGTAGAGTTACTGCAATCGACACACAAATAATTTTAAATGATAATGACATATAATTTATTCTTAGGAGATAAGAAGCAATATAAGCAAAATTAAATCAGAAAGAAAATACAACAATCAATCAAAGAGAAGAAAAATTAGGTGAAACAAATGAGACAGTGTATTAGATAAGCAAGTAGAAAGATGAAGCCTGATGAAGAACATGAGTTAGAAGATCCGATGCATGACAAACGTAGCAGAAATGAATAAAGAGATATAGAGACATACAAAAGGAGATAGATATGCTGATATCAGATAACATCATTCCCGGAAGATAAAAGGCATAAGAAAAGACAGGTAAAAGATGAAAAATGCCAGCTTTAAACGATCTATACGTTAAAAAAGAGGATAGATGCAGTGAAATATAAAAACACCAAAGACAAAAGAAAATTCTATAAGCCTACCAGAAGAGATCACCTACAAAAGTACAAGGATCAAAGAATTTCTGAAGTCAATGGATACAGGAAGATAGTATAATATTTCTAAAATATTAAAAGAAAAGGGTATTGAGCCAACAGGTTGATATTATAATTTAAATGGACGATATAATAACAACAACAGCAAAATCCCTGACATACAAGACAATGTGCCATACAGGGCCCGGAGTTGGAAGCGCTTTTAGAATAAAGACTCAAATACTAAAGAAACTTTGAAAACTAAAATTTTAGCTGGTATTTGAGCTGCAATCAATGTGTTTATAAAGTCTTTTCACTCCACCATATTGACTCTAAAATTAAGAGTAACGTTATCTATTTTTGATGTCTTTGTATTAAAAGTATGGTAAAGCAGCAAAAACTAGAACAGTGGTTTTAAGTTTTTAGTAGGATTTAGATAATTATTTAAAATTCAATTCACTTAAATTATATAATTTCTTTACATATTAATCACAGCACCTTTCATTATAAGATTATAACTTTATGATCATTGTATAAATCAATATGTGTCTGAGAATGAATGTGAGATACCCAAAATAACTAGGGGCAGCTAACTTTCCAAATGAATTGGCTTATAACATTTATGCAGCCCTTATCATGTGCAAGACATTGCAGTGGTACTTAACGTGAGTGAGGGGAGATAACGGTTATACTACAATGGTGATAAAAAGGATAAAAGGATAAATAGTCATTTTAACTGTCTCCCAGTCCCCATAAGTAAATCTGATTTGTTCACCATCAAAATAAATCTAAATACAACTACTTCTCACAACTCCGCTGGCACCATCCTGTTCCCTTATCGCTGCTCCTATAGCAGTGGTCTTCTAACTATTTTCCCTATATCTAAACTTCTCTTCCTTCTATATAATTTCCCAGAGTGATCATTTTAACACTTTGGACAGATGGGAGCATTCTCCTACAGTCTACTCAGTGGCAGCTACTACTCAGTGGCTACTACTCAGTCTTACTCAGTGGCTTCCCATACATTGAGAAAAGCATGTTTCACGTGCACTGTTCTAACTGCTGACATGCGCTAACCTATTTGTTCCTGAAACATACCTATGTTCCTGATGAGTAAGTTAAAGCATAAAGAAATGGAGCATCTTACCCAAAGTCACCTAACCAGTAGGTAGCAGTCAATTCTGGAGCAGAGGTGCTTCAGCTGGGTCTAAACTGCCTGATTGATGAATGTATGCTTCTCCACTATCTTTTTTTCTTTTGCCCTCTTTTGCCCTCCCACCCTTAGCAAGACACATGGATGCTTCAGATAAAGACCATACTGTCCAGCCTCTCTTGGGGCTAGTTGTGGTCATGTCCTTAAGTTATGGCCAAAAAGATGTAAGAAGAATTGTTCTAAGGAAGCTAAAAGAGAAACTTCCTCACCAGATATCTAGAGGGTGCCTTTGATCCTTCTTTTTTATCTCTTTATTCTTCCTGATTGTTGTGATGCAGACATGATGGCAGGTGCTTGAGCAGACCTCTTGGAGCTAGCAGAAAGGACCTACACTTTAAGGAGACAGGAGAGTTAGAATGGGATTGGGTCCCTGATCATAACCAGCTCTGGATATCCTACCTCCAAACTTTTCTTACTTGAGGAAGAAATGAACTCTATCTTATTCATGCACTGTTATTTGTGTGATTTTTGTCTCATGTAGCCAAACTAATCCTACCTAAAGAAACCTTCAAGTAAAAATGTTGAGTATTTTAATTAGATATAAGAGGAGTTGTGGCCATTTACATTAGATATGAGTTATATGTATAGCCTGTAGTTACAAATAGCACATAGATACTATTCAAAGGCATGGAATGGATGAATATTTAGAATGCATACAGTCATCATTATCACATTTCTTAAATCAACCAATGAGATAAATGCATGGGTGAGATTATTATGTATTGGATATTATGGGAAAGCTAGATATTTGTAATATGTTTCCAATTTCTGAGATTATCAAACTGCTAATAATAAAATATATATTAAGGACTTATTATGTGCTGGGCACTGCTACATATTGATTTATTTGGGATTGATTTATTTGATATTCGTAATAACTCTAAGAGTCAGGTACTAATTTTATCTCCATTTGAGAGATACGAAATTGAGGCTCAGAGAGGTGAATAACCAACAAAAGATCAAAGCATTTGTAAGCATTGGAAGCTGGAGTCGAACCCCAACCACCTGACAGTGTGTAATACATATTTGATGCCTGTGTCAGAGACTGAATAATTCTGTTTTATCATGATTACTTGTTGCGTGTTCATTTTCCCTTAGTTTGTGATACTCTCCAGGCCAACAAGCCATACGCAGTAGTAACTTTAGAGCCAGCGAAGTGCCTGTCCCTGAGGAGTCACGCTGATGGATTATTAATTGAACTGCGTATCTCAATTTTCACCTTCTTAAATACAACCAAAGGAATAGATTCTAAAGCCATTTCTATTCCCAACATTAAACACTTAAATTTCCACCAATTACATTCTTTTCTTAGGCTGAAGTAAATCTATTCCTTACCATCAGTGAAATGAACTAATGAGTAATTCACATAGTACCCTGCCTGACACAATCAAAATATTATCCTGGAATTTTCATTTAAGAATGTAAATCTGCATAGATTAAGGTTGAAAGTCTGATTTCAATTAAAACATGTAACTTGACTGCAAGATAATGTAAAGGAAAAGTTTCCTTTGGATAAAACCCTGCCGATAACACTTCTATGATGCTCATTGCTTTTAAAATATTAGAGCAGTATGATAAAAAATCAGACATTCTGCTTGGGTTTTGTGGATTTGTATCACCTGAGCTTTCTTCCTCTTTTGAATCTATTTTTTGTTTTGTTTCATATAGAGGCCACTTTATTTATTCCAGCCAAGATCTGAAAATTCTGTGATCTTTGTTCATTGTTACCCATTTGCTTAGTTTTATACCCACTTTCATGCATATAACCACAGAATCACACAGCTAGAATTTTGGAGATGCAAGTTAATTGCAGAGTGCCTTCCTGGTAAATAAGAGGTCACATACCACTCACTCCTCCCTTCTCTGGCTTTGTTTGCAGAGCCGCATATGTGGAACACAACTGTTCTGTGTTGTCAAAAGTCAAATGCTTTCAGCAGTTGCCCTGGCTCAATTTCTACCTCCCAGCAGATGTATGAATATTTCCCCAGCCCTCCGTCACAAATCGGAACCTGCATTCTGCCAAACAGAGCCAACGCATTCCAGACACAAATTCTGGAAACTGAAGAATGAGAGACTCATAGAATTGGATACAACCAAAGTAAGTTCCCAGTGAGATATTCTAACCGTTACCAAGGTTCACCTGACACATTCCAGGTATAAACATCACTAACAAGTGCCAGAAGCCGGGGGAAACACTGACAGAATGGAATAAAGAGGCTTCCCACAACCCATTTAGAAAACCCTAATACATCCTCATGACTCCCACTTGCCAAAACATGAGCATGATGAATAAATGTGATGGATTATACACATTTAGATGAGCAAAATTTCCAAATGTGAGCATTAAAGAAAAAGTAGGAGAGATGGTTGGCATGGCATGATTTACATTTTTTTCTTTCTATAATGAGTTGTTTCAAGTTGGCACTATCCATGGATCCCCAGATGAAAGACACTTGATTTTATTCAGGCCTGGACTCTTTTCCTTTTTTCGATTTGGACATTAGGTATACACTGCCAATCTCCACTAGTATCATTAGTTACACACATACTTCAGATTCCCCAGTTGGACCCCTTTCTAAAGTTTTTGGACGGACCCATACCTAATCTGTAGTAGCGGCAATGCTTTTAACAGCAGCTCTTTCCCATGTTCCGTATTTTTCACCGACCTCTTAAAGATCAAAGCCATTAAGTACAGAGGAAGGGAGTCCAGGCCACCACTGGAGAAAGCAAAAACAAAGGAAGGGGCCTCTTATTAAGTACTTAAATGCATCAGCACCATCCTAAGCATTTTACATGTATCAAGTAATTTAAACCTCTGAGCAACCTCCTAATATGGTTGTCATCATTATTGACATTTTTATCACAGATGAGGAAACTGAGTCCCAGAAAATTGACGCTAACTGTCTAAGATCACAACAAGTAAGCGGTATGTCAGGATTCAACCCAGGCTGTCTCATTCCAGAGCCTTGTCTCTTAACTCCTATACTCTGGTTCCTCTCATTCATAATGATAGCCAACATTATTTAAGCACTTTCTAGGGTTTTTCTAAATATTCTGCAGACATGGGGCCATGAGTAGCTGTCTCTTTCCAATTTGCTCAGCAGACTGGGAAAGAACCTTACTTTCCCAGATATTCGAGTCATGTAAAAGTGGTGGAAGCCAGTATAGCTGTCAGTCTACTTTTCCATGATGGACTTTAGAAATGAAGAGGCAAACATATGGTGTAGCTGGATGAAAATAGCGTCCTTGGTTCACATCATTAAGGCTATCAGTTAACCTTGCCCCTTACAAAGCTAGGAAAAATAGTACAAAATTGGTCTTTCAATTCACTATGATTCACTATTTTGTTAATATTTGTTTTATCCCGCTTGGCACTCTCTTCTTGTACACCCAATTTAATATTTAAATATGAAGGGGAAACTACTTTGAAGCATCTGAAGGAAAATTTAATCTGAATGCAATGTGGTTCATGTTCACTGTTTCTTTTTTTACTAAGATTATTCAAAATGATTCAGATCATTGAGTTCAGAGCTCTGACTCAAATTATAACTGGAATGAGGAAATGGATAAGCAATCTCAATAGGTAGGGGAAAAAAGGTAAAGATTTAACTAGAAATGTAGCAGGATCAAGTATTGCTTTTTTAAAAAAATGATTTTCATGGCTTTTAGTATGTTAAACACTTAATAGAAATCTGCTGAGTCCACAACGTTAGGAAAGTTGAGGGTCTCATGGTCGGTCTGAGCATGAGTGAGAGAAAGACAAGGAGATAAAATTGTTCTCAATGTTGAGGTTTGGAGTTTGGTGGCCTAGTGCAAGTAGCAAGGGTATCAGGTAGAGAAAGAGGCCCAGGGAGTTGGTGATAAGCTGAGCTCTAATGTAGAATATAGCCATCAAGAAATTCCTTAGGGCATGGAAGAGATGATAAAATTTAGGACAGTGGTTTCTATTTGAATTTGAATTTTGTTCTTTTCTTGGGCTCTAATTACTCTTTGCTACCTCTTTGGTAAGTGTCCATTCTACACAATAACCTCGTGTGAGTGGTGATTTAGGAAAATGAAGGGAAGGATCAAATTGGCTGGGTCTGACATGATGGCAGTTGTAGGAGCTTAGAGTGGGGATAAGAATGAGCTCAAATGGTGAAGCCAGATGCAGTGTCTTTTAGAAGAGGATTGCAAGCCTCCTGAAAGTGATGTGACCCTAGAAATTTAGACCAAGAAAGATATAGAAAAAAGGAAAGAAAGAGTGGGGGAAGGAGGAAGGGAAGGTAGAAGGAAAGGAGAGAGAGAAAAAGATAAAGAAAAAAAAAGAGAGAGTGCTTCTTTTTAAAGGAATTTAAATTATTTTAATAAAGGGGCTACAAAGGATGATGTCCACCCTCCTGCCTCTCCCTACTGCCACGAATAACTATAGAAAGAGCCAGAGCAGATGACTCCCAAACTATTCACTGCATCAAAACACAGACCCAGACCCCAAACTAGAAATATGATAATCACATTATCATCTTTCCTCTAATAAAAACAGTGACCTCAATCAAATGGTTTTATTCAAAACAGAGTAGAAAAAAATATTGCATTGGGCCTGTAATTGTTTAGCTTTGTCTGCCAATAACAAATAGAAGCATCATGTACATTAAGGAAAGGAAACAAATTTTAAACAGAGTTGACACTTTTAAAATCTGGCTGTGCATCAGCTTTCATTTAGTGACCAGGATGCCCATGAGTGCATGCATAAATGAAGTAATGAGAATATACTTTTGAGTTGAGGGTGAAACTTTTTAGGTACATTAGAAAAAAAATAGTCATACAGACCAGTTTTTATCTAGAAGACAAATGAAGGGAGAAGGACACAGTGTTATGTTTACAAGTTCATGAACACAAGAAGATATAGATGAAAACACAGCTTAAATAAAGTTAGTAAAAAAAAGAAAATTTTTTTTAAAAAGAGGAGAGAAAGGAAAGAGTTTATTATATGCAAATGTCTATTTTTCAGGACTTTTAGGGAGATAAAATGTAGGACAAGATAATAAGTAGAACTAACAGGCCATAACAAATCGACTGAACTCTATATATTTGTATTAGAAATGCATGTCTTAGACTTCACCCATACCCCACATGGATGGTGTCTTAGTCTTTTGGGGTTACTATAACAAAAATACCATTGACTGGGTGACTTAAACAACAGCATTTATTGCTCACAGTTTTGGAGACTGGAAAGTCCCAGGTCAAGGCACTAGCAGATACCGTGCTTGGTGACAGCACACTTTCTGGTTCACAGACAGCTGTCTGCTGTTGTGTCCTATGTGGAAGAAGGGGTGAGAGAGCTCTCTGGAGTGTCTTTTTACAAGGGCACTAACCCCTCTCATGAGTGCTCCACCCTCATGACCTAATTAATCACCTCCAAAAGGCCCTGCCTCCTAATACCATCATGCTGGAGTTAGGATTTCAACATATGAATTTTGGGATGACACAAAAGTTCAGTACCTAGCAAATGGTGTCACATAAATAGACATGAAGTTATTGGTCAGTTTCTAGTGAAGGACTGTACAGGCGAGTGAGAGGCTGTGATGGTTCATAACCTGACTGTTCACAGGGTGGAGGTAAAACTGATTATTGTCATAATTTAACAAGCAACCAGGCTCTTCCTAAGTGAAAATACATGTCATACAGTGGACATAACTTTTCTTGGAGTTTCATGTTATTTAAAAATGAAGAATTGTTTTCAGTCCTGTGTCCTGGCCCTTCCTTTACTCTAGTGACTGAGTGTTCCTGAAGACTCCATCTCTGAATCTGTAAGAGAGTATTGAGTACTCACTCAAACAGGAAGATACATACACACTTTCTTTTCTGAGCTTCAAATATCACATGGCAGCAGTTTAATGTTCATCAACCCTGGACAGATTTAGTGTACCTTCTCAGTATATAAGACATATCTCTCACCTCTCTCTTCCCACTGTAATTTGGAAATGAAAAACTAAAAGTTCATAATCATTTAAATTATATTTTACTCTTGACCCATGGTTGAAATTTTAGAATTGAGGCCACTAACTCTGTCTGTATGCCTATTGGTCTGTAATTCAGAGAGGGGAACCATACTCAATATCTTGTAATAACCTGTAATGGAAAAAAATCTTAAAAAGGTTAGATATAAATATATGTATAACTGAATCATTTTGCTGTACACCTGAAACTAATGCAATATTGTAAATCAACTATATTTCAATAAAATTTTTTTAAAATTGTATTTTACAAATCTATAACCATAAATGATAATGCTATAGACCTTATTTCTGTCTCTATTATATTTAGGACTGTGTATGCACAGCTACTTTGAAGAAAAGTTTGGTAGTTTCTATAAAATTAAACATGTCCTATAACACAGCAATTCTACTTCTAGATATTTTCCCAAGAGAAATAAATATATGTATATCTCCCTTCACCAAAGACTTGTTAAGATAATCATAGCATCTTTACCAAAAGTTATCAGAACTGTATACAACCCAATGTCCATGTGATACATTCATACAATGGAGTACAACTCAACAATAAAAAGAACCAGCATATACATACCCAACATAAATAAATCTCACAGACATTATGCAGAATCAAAGAAGGCATACCCAAATGAGTACATACTGTATGGTTCAATTTATGTGAATTTCTTGAACAGGAAAAATAATTTATGGTGAAACAATTCAGAATATTTGTCTTAGGGAATTGATTGCATTTGGAGAGGTAAGAGAACTTTCTGGATGATGCATTCTGTTGTTTTCCTACCCTTTCTTCTCCCTAATAAAATCTTTTAGTTTTAATTTAATTAATTTATTTTTTCATTCATTCATTCATTCATTCATTCATTCATAGTTATCTATCTCATCCCTAGTTCCAGAGAGGGATCCTGATGACTGTAATTGTTGAAATGGCAACTCAAGTGGACCTAACATGCTTAAAAGATGGAATTACAATCTATGTTTAGGTTAGAGCCTTCATGTCCACAGGACATGAACAAATAAAAATTACCTTAGGTATTCCTATCAGCTATTTTAAGAATACGATGAGAACCAGTATCAAAGTGAAGTCTACAATTAGAATGATAGAACAGAGATGTAAAAAGAACTTGGGTTTTGGTCACAGTCTAGCCATTAACTAACTCTGTAGACTACCTTTCTCTGTACTTCTTCATATTGAACTTTATATATATTTTTAACTCTACAGCAGTCTCTGTGAGGTAGTCTGCTGCAGAAAGCCAAAGCATGCTAAATGGAATGGCTCCATTCTTAATTTGGGATTTCTGTAAAATTATTTAACTAAAAATATACTGGCACCTGGGTTTTGCTATTTTATCCTGCCACAAACAAGGTTTCCTTGATTTCAAGAAAATTTCCACACCCCAAACTTTTAGATTATGCCCTGTCCCAACTAATATCTAGATAAGAATGGTGGGAAATTAAATCTCTCTGATCCCAAACCTGTTTCTCTTGCAGGTTTCCTCATCTATGTAAATGGTATCTCCATACTTCCTGTTGCTTCCACCAAAATCTTTGGAAACATCATTGACTCTTCTCTTATATCCCACAAATAATCCATCAGGAAATACTCTCAGTTCTGTCTTCAAAATATTTCCATACTATTGTCATGTAAGCTACTGTTCTTATTCTTAGTGCTGTACACCGAAGTTAAGAAATGACATGTCATGATTTTTCTATAAAATACCTTTAAATGAGTTCAGCTAAAAAAAAATTGAATGTGTATATACCCACATACTTACATATACACATAAATAGAGGGATGTAAAGCAAGTATAGCAAAATAATAATAGGTGAATCTAGGTGAAAGATGTTTGTGTTCATTTTACTAGTATTTCAATTTTTTATAGGTTTAAAATGTTAGAATATAAAGTTTGGAGAAATGCTGATTCTAAAATACACAATTTTTTTCCAGAATCTAACCACATCTTACCATCTCCAACCAACGCTTCCTGCTTGTTCTTAGTCACTCTTTTCTTTTGCCTAAGCTATGAAAGTAGCCTCATAACTCTTCTCTTCTGCTTATATGTCTCCATAATCTCTTCTCAATAGCAGCAATAATAATTCTCCTCAAAACTGTATCACATCATCCAATGCTTAAAATTTTTTTCAATGGCTTCTTATCTCTGTCATAGTCAAAATTTTGACCATAACTAAAAAGGATCTAGCATTTGCCCTGGTCATCTCTGACTTTTGCTTCTCTGACTCTCCCTTTGGCCACTGCACACCAACTACACTGACCTTCCTCCCATTACTCTGAAAGTACATTCCCTCTTGCCTGCTCAGGATCTTTACATTTGCTATTTCCTCTGCCTAAAATGTCTTCATTTAGAGAGCTATGTGGTTGACTTTACCATTTCTTTCAAGTCTCTGCTCAAATGTTAACCATTTGGTCAAAAATGTCTTGATCGCCTGCAACAAAGAGAGATAGCTCTCCACCAAAGATGGATTTCCTCTTTTGTGGTGTAGAGCTGTTGCTGGTAAGTGGCTACCCAGACATGGACCACATTTCCCAAGTATGCTTTCATCTAATGGGACCATGTGGTTGTATAATAATCAGTGAAATCAGTGAGGGAGGAAGTAAAGTCCATCACATTTATGCTGACCCTATAAACTCTCCTGTGAGATCTCTACACTTTCTCCTGTTACCAACCATCTAGATGTTGATGTTCCAGGTGATATCAGGAGCCACACTTTGAAGATAGTGGAGGGTAGAGAATGACTTCAAAGAGCAGAGCACCCCACTGTCACTACCACCATCTATACTTATATATGAACAAGAAACTTCTATTTGTATAAGCCACTGATGTTTATCTGCTACAAAAGCTACTATATACTTCAAGTGACACATCATCCTATGTACAATAGAAAGCCCCTTATCTCCTTCTAATACACTCCATTTATCTGCTGTCTGTTTCCCTCAGTAGATCATAAATTGAATGACTCTAGATAACCTCTTGCTTTTGTGTGTTGTTCTTTCACCATTAATTGAGGCATGTACTTGCATCCACTTCACTGTCCACAATCTGCTCCTGTCACAGTCTAACCATGGCACTTCCTTACTTTTGGTTACTTGAAGTCATCCTTTAGCTCTCACATTTTTTTCAAATCCCGCTGCCTATCCATCAACAAATCTATTGGTTCTACCTTCAAAATATAACCAGAATATCACTATTTCTTACTAATTCCACTGTTGCACCATCACCTGGTGGATTACTGAAGGAGCTTCCTGTGCTCTTTATGCTACTTCTATGCCCCACTTCATTCTATATATTTTTTTAAATTTTATTTTGTTTTTGGCTGCATTGGTTCTTCGTTGCTGCACATGGGCTTTCTCTAGTTGTGGCAAGCAGGGGCTACTCTTCATTGTGGTGCATGGGCTTCTCATCACAGTGGCTTCTCTTGTTGAGGAGCATGGGCTCTAGGCACGCGGGCTTCAGTAGTTGTGGTGCATGGACTTCAGTAGTTGTGGTGCACGGAATTAGTTGCTAAGTGGCATGTGAGATCTTCCTGGACCAGGGATCAAACCCATGTCCCCTGCATTGGCAGGCAGATTCTTAACGACTGCACCACCAACTTAAGATATTTAGTTAAAACCCAAGTTCAATCATACTACTTCTCTGTTTAAAACCCACCATCTCAGAGTAACAAGTCATGCTTACTATGGTCTCCCAAGCCCAGGAGACCCTCTTTTTATTCTAACCCGCTTTTTTCTTACTTCATTTCTTAATATTCTCTTAATATCACTGCTCTAGCTATAGTGGCCTCTTCTGTGAACGTGGATTAAATTTGCTTGGCCCTCAACTGAGGGCCTTTTTATGTGTCCTCTTCCTAAAAAGCTCATGTGTCAGATCACTGCAGGGCTTGCTCCCTCACATTTTTTGTCTTAACTCAAATGTCACCTGAAAATGAAGGCCTCCCTGGCTACCCAACATTTTCTAAGCCCCTTCTTCATTTATTTTTATAGAGTATTTGTCACTAACAAAAATATTATATATTTTAGTTTAAACTTTTTATCTTGTATATCTCTGGGCCAGAATTCTAGTTCCACAAGAACAGTGGGTTTTGTATGTTTGTATATGCCATATCCCTGTGTTTAGATAAGTATCTGCTTATTCAGTGTAAACATACACTGAATAAAATAACTATAAAACTTAGGAAGAAATATAAAGCAGTTAAATATAGAGTGACAGGAAGTGATATCTTAGACAGGAGAGTCAGGGAAGGCCTCTCTAAATATGTGCAGAGACTTGAATCAAGTAATGGACAAAGCCGTTCAGATATCTAGGGAATGAGAGTTCCAGGGAGAGAGAATGGCAATACAAAAGGAATGAGACACGTGTGTGCTTGGTGTTTTCTAGGAATCTAGCAAAGAGCAAAGTATAATTATAGCTTCAGAGAGAGAAAGAAGTAGTAGGAGGCATAGTAAAAGTTTTTGCCAAGTGAGATTATATTAATCTTCTAGGATATGATAAGAAATTTGGATTTTAATTCTAAGAATTGACTACTTAGTTTCAGGAGCTGTGGCAGAAGATAGGAATACTATAGTGACCAAAATTTCTCAAGCCCTGATCTACTGACAATCTAGTAAGAAAAATACATGTTAATGAACCAAATTACATGCATACATGCAAATTACAACTATTTATAACTTCCTCATAATATACCTTGTTTACCTCAAATAGATTTGCTGACAGTGGTAGAGGTGTAAAGTTCTACCCTAGGTCTTCTAATTAATTGACTTTGAAGAATTAATTAGTTTTTTGTTCTTTCTAGAAATTTCAGGATAATATTTCCACAGTGAGAGAATGTGAAATAAAATATTGAAATTATATCTAGAAATTAAAAAGAAAACCACTAAATAAAGGGCTATTTTCATACCATGTCATAGATGTGGAAAAATGCTCTTCCTTTTTTTTACTTACATGAACTCCTCTTTCCTTCCACTCTTTTCTGATGACCTCATTTCTCCCTTTAATTCTCTTCTTTTCTCCTCTTTGCTCTTTGTAACCCAGAAATATCCTGAAACCAATCCCTTCCAACTTTCAAAGGACAGTATGCTTTAGGCCATTATTCTCCAAAAAGGTTAGGAGAAAAATGATCCATTGATCGAAAGAAAACATTATAATTATATTTATATTTTATTTATATATAATAAGAATATGTTAGTTTACTAATACTAAAATGTTGAATGAAAACAGTACATTATATAAGTGGAAAACAAATACACATATATCAGGGATGGTTGCCTTAAAAAAACCCAACAAATAAACAAATGAACAGAAACTGATGTCGTGTATGTATCCAAGGAATAAGAAGACTACTTTTACACCTATGGGCATAAATGAAATGCTCAGTTTTGTTATTTTCTTCCATTTAGAACATTCTCTCAACATTATGAATCTTAGCTTTTGTTCCTGACTTCAATCTGATTACTCTTAATTATCACTGGGAATATCTTTACAAAATTATAATAATCCATCTGCTATCACACTGAAACTTTCAAACAAGCCCAAAATCTAGGTACCATTATCCCTATCTTATAAATGAAGAAATTAGAGCTCAGAGTGACTAAGTCAATCAACATTAGATAGCTATAATAAGGAAAGGTTGCATCTGTTTGTTCCATCCTCAGCCTTCGAAGTGCCAGGTATGCACTAGGTCACCAATAAATATTTGTTGACTACGTGGTCATGCTTAGATCTAAATCCAGTCTTCTAGAAATCAAAACTTCACTATCTCTTGCAGTACATGCTAAGATATTTAGGTTTTATTTTGTGAAAATAGGGGAATAACTCAGAGAAATTTGAAGTGGGGTGGGAGTAGTGTTTGGTCATTTTATGGCTAGATATGGCATCTGAGTAATGAATTTTTTCACAGATAGGTGGGCAGTCAGAAAACATTAATAATGATGCTTATAAAGATACTATATAGTAATTATTTTTTACAGGAAATATCTACATATTTATATTTGTATATATAATGTCATTTTATTCCTTCTCACATTCTTTAGAGATAAGTACTGTTTAGGAGATTCTTTAGGATCCAAGAGACATTAAATGGCTGTGCCAGGATTTATGACCTGGGCTGTCTGACTTTGAAGCCATTATGCTAAATACTTAAGGGAGTGCTTTCCTGGTCCAGGTGAGATACAATGAGGCTAAGAATTAAAGTAACAGAAATGTGTATAGCTAGCAGAGGATTGATTAAACAAGTAAATTGGTGACATCACTGGCAAATTTTGAAGAATAAATAAATATAGAAATAAAAGATAATTAATGTCAAAGACGAACTTAATGTTTTTAACCAGAGTAATTGTAACATCATTGGCAGAGATCACAAGAACAGGATTAAGAGGATGGAGATGAGGTGGATAATGACTTAAAATATGTTTCTAGAACATTCATTCCCGATGAAGTGGAATGTAAATTACAATAGGGCAGTTGGAGAGAAAAGGTAAAACTGAAGAAATAGAAAAGAATAGCTTGAATATATTAATAGGTTATATAAAGATGAAAGAGATATAAAATTTCTATTGCTCAGATAATGTACTTATGCTTCTGTGAAGAGGAAAATCATAAATCTTTTCTCTGAAAAATTGTTTATAAGATGTACTACCTTACAAGTAGCATGGATAGAATAAATGTTCAGTATGATTTTTGTAGTTGATGATGATACTTATTTGGAAGAAACATCTACATCCAATATTTCCTTCAAAAAACATCTTGAGGGCAAAGGTATACATTTTTCTCTCCTCCAACAAGCCCTGAATTCTAGCCTTAATTTCCTATACAATAGATCTGTATTGATTAAGCTTAAATGTTTGAGATTTACGAAGTTAATTCATTGCTCAGCTAGAGTGGTAGGTCATATCATCTCAACCATAGAGGGCAAGGTTGTACACCAAAGGCTGTTTCCATACACACTCTTGTCAATGTGCCTTTCTTAGTCAAATACGACATACATTTTGGCCCTTGAACTTGCTTGCCCAGCTCCATCTGCCATTATGGCAGCGTGCCCACTCACAAGATGCTTTGCCAGGTTTAGCTGGACAAAGGTACAGACAAGGAGGGGTTAGAAAGGGAATTTGCTTCACATGCAAATGAACATGCTAAACTAAGAAAATGTGCCTGATCCTAGAAGATATCACATCTGAACTGTGAACACTGAAAACATTTCACACCATTTGATCAGCATAATCAATAGCCTTCAAAAGCTTGAAGATTCAGTTTGTCCCCCAATGTGTTAATAATAGGTCTCTTTCATTAAAACTGCAGGAACTAACTGCTGACTCTTCAGCACACTGCTTAGACTTTAAGAGCAGTAAGACCTTATAAAAGGAAAATTTATATTATAAAAGAAATATTAATATGTAAAATTAATAGTGTTGTAGAAGAATAACAGTCTTCTTGATAGTGGCTAAATGATCATGTTCAAAGTGATCATTCTGTATTCTACATTCTTTAGCTTGCTCATTTTGCTATCTATAATTATATTAGTCCCTAATCTTATGAGATTATAGGAATTCCACCACCATATTATGTCACACAATTTCTCATGAAAGTATGACATTCATTTGAGTCATATTTTTCAGAGAATCTAGTCATCTAAGAGATCATCACCATCCACTTTTCTTTAAGAAAAAAAAAAAAGAGGTTCTTTATGGTATTTGGATACAATCATTACATAGGTAGTCAGTCATCAGAAATAAATTATTATTGCTGGTTTTGCTATGGCATCAGAATTACATTTCTTTAATTGACTTATTATCCATCAATTTCTGCCAAATTATAGGTTTTACTTATTTAACCACTCTTTTTTTTTTTAACTATCTGTTATATTACTGATGAATGGAAAATTCACCAGAATTTCTGAGGGCGCCAAACTCATTTTTCACCTTCAGACCTATAGATATGTACTGCCCACATTCTTGCTAGCTGGCTTCTTTTCATAAACCAGTTCTGATCTAAATAGGTGTCTTTATTATATCACTTCATCTCACTGATTTTCTTCTTAGCACTAATTATTATTTGAGCATATATTTATTTGTTTCTTAACTTGTTAATTATATCTCTCCAAATAAATTTTTAACTTCCACATCTAGGGTTACCTGTTTTAATTCACCAGTTTATGTGCAGCATCTAACCCAGTATCTTATGCTCAATAATTACCTTTAATGGATACATATATGAATAAAGATTAACTTATATTAATAAACTTTAAGGAGGCACCCTTCTTTCAATGTTCAAAGTTACTATATTACTTTAGGATTCCTAGCTGCAGACAACAGAGTCCATTCTAGCTAGTTTAAGCAGAAGAGCCCTTATTAACACCTATTATTAACTCATAGAATTGGAGGAAGTCCAGGGAGCTAAACTTGATGCTAAACAGTCAAAAATGACCCAAACAGAAGATATATCCAACGTTACCATCCGAAATGGTGTTGATTTGCCATCGGCTGTTCAACGGCATGAAAAGCAAAGGTTCATATATTCAAACATAAGAATACTCTTAACAGATGTTGTAGAAATAAAAGGACTCCCAGACTATGTTCATTAAAAGAAACAAGTAGGCTTCCCCACCAGTATTTATTTTTGCCTTCCTAGTCTCATATATATGTGTCTATTTGGTGGAAAAAAGCCTCATTGGAATTCTGATGCACTGATCTCTAAAGAAATGCAGTTTAATTTAATTTAATTTTATTTTTAAACATCTTTATTGGAGTATAATTGCTTTACAATGGTGTGTTAGTTTCTGCTCTTTAACAAAGGGAATCAGTTATACATATGTCCCCATAACTCTTCCCTCTTGCGTCTCCCTCACTCACACCCTCCCTATCCCACCCCTCTAGGTGATCACAAAACACCGAGCTGATCTATCTGTGCTATGCGGCTGCTTCCCACTAGCTATCTATTTTACGTTTGGTAGTGTATATATGTCCATGCCACTCTCTCACTTTGTCCCAGCTTACCCTTCCCCCTCCCCGTATCCTTAAGACCATTCTCTAGTAGGTCTATATCTTTATTCCCATCTTGGGCCTAGGTTCTTCTGACCATTTTCTTTTTTTTTAGATTCCATATATATGTGTTAGCATACGGTATTTGTTTTTCTCTTTCTGAATTACTTCACTCTGTATGACAGACTCTACGTCCATCCACCTCACTACAAATAACTAACTTTCATTTCTTTCCATGGCTGAGTAATATTCCATTGTATATATGTGCCACATCTTCTTTATCTATTCATCTGTTGATGGACACTAAAGTGGCTTCCATGTCCTGGCTATTGTAAAAAGAGCTGCAATGAACATTTTGGTACATGACTCTTTTTTTTTTTTTTCCGGTACGCGGGACTCTCACTGTTGTGGCCTCTCCCGTTGCGGAGCACAGGCTCCGGACACGCAGGCTCAGCAGCCAGGGCTCACGGGCCCAGCCGCTCCGCGGCATGTGGGATCTTCCCGGACCGGGGCACGAGCCCATGTCCCCTGTATCAGCAGGCAGACTCTCAACCACTGCACCACCAGGGAAGCCCCATGACTCTTTTTGAATTATGATTTTCTCAGCGTATATGCCCAGTAGCGGAATTGCTGGGTCGTATGGTAGTTCTATTTTTATATTTTTAAGGAAGCTCAATACTGTTCTCCATAGTGGAGATAATTTACATTACCACCAACAGTGCAACAGTGTTGCCTTTTCTCCACAGCCTCTCCAGCATTTATTGTTTGTAGATTTTTTCATGATGGGCATTCTGACTGGTGTGAGATGATATCTCATTGTAGTTTTGATTTGCATTTCTCTAAGGATTAATGATGTTGAGCATTCATTCATGTGTTTGTTGGCGATCTGTATATGTTCTTTGGAGAAATGTATGTTCAGGTCTTCTGCCCATTTTTTGATTGGGTTGCTTGTTTTTCTGATATTGAGCTGCATGAGTTGCTTGTAAATTTGGGAGATTAATCCTTTGTCAGTTGCTTCATTTGTAAATATTTTCTCCCATTCTGAGGGCTGTCTTTTTGTCTTGTTTATGGTTTCCTTTGCTGTGCAAAAGCTTTTATATTTCATTAGGTTCCATCTGTTTATTTTTGTTTTTATTTCCATTTCTCCAGGAGGTGGGTCAAAAAGGATCTTGCTGTGATTTATGTCATAGAGTGTTCTGCCTATGTTTTCCTCTAATAGTTTGATGGTATCTGGCATTACATTTATGTCATTAATCCATTTTGAGTTTATTTTTGTGTATGGTGTTAGGGAGTGTTCTAATTTCATTCTTTTACATGTAGCTGTCCAGTTTTCCCAGCACCACTTATTGAAGAGGTTGTCTTTTCTCCACTGTATATTTTTGCCTCCCTTATCAAACATAAAGTGAACAGATGTGCATGGGCTTATCTCTGGGCTTTTTATCCTGTTCCATTGATCTATATTTCTGTTTTTGTGTCAGTACCATATTGTCTTGATTACTGTAGCTTTGTAGTATAGTCTGAAGTCAGGGAGCCTGATTCCTCCAGCTCCGTTTTTCGTTCTCAAGATTGCATTCGCTATTTGGGGTGTTTTTTGTTTCCATACAAATTGTGAAATTTTTTGTTCTAGTGCTGTGAAAAATGCCAATGGTAGTTTGATAGGGATTGCATTGAAACTGTAGATTGCTTTGGGTAGTAGAGTCATTTTCACAATGTTGATTCTTCCAATTCAAGAACATGGTATATCTCTCCATCTATTTGTATCATCTTTAATTTCTTTCATCAGTGTCTTATAATTTTCTGCATACAGGTCTTTTGTCTCCTTGGGTATGTTTATTCCTGGATATTTTATTCTTTTTTCACAATGGTAAATGGGAGTGTTTACTTAATTTCACTTTCAGATTGTTCATCATTAGTGTATAGGAATGCCAGAGATTTCTGGGCATTAATTTTGTATCCTGCTACTTTACCAAATTCATTGATTAGCTCTAGTAGTTTTCTAGTAGCCTCTTTAGTATTCTCTATGTATAGTATCATGTCATCTGCAAACAGTGACAGCTTGACTTCTTCTTTTCTGATTTGGATTCGTTTTGTTTCTTTTTCTTCTCAGATTGCTGGGGCTAAAACTTCCAAAACTATGTTGAATAATAGTGGTGAGAGTGGGCAACCTTATCTTGTTCCTGATCTTAGTGGAAATGGTTTCAGTTTTTCACCATTGGGAATGATGTTGGCTGTGGGTTTGTCATATATGGCCTTTATTATGTTGAGGAAAGTTCCCTCTATGCCTAATTTCTGGAGGGATTTTATCACAAATGGGTGTTCAATTTTGTTGAAAGCTTTCTCTGCATCTATTGAGAAGATCATATGGTTTTTATCCTTCAATTTGTTAATACGGTATATCACACTGATTGATTTGCATATATTGAAGAATCCTTGCATTGCTGGGATAACCCCCACTTGATTAGGTTTATCATCCTTTTAATGTGCTTTGGATTCTGTTTGCTAGTATTTTGTTGAGGATTTTTGCATCTATGTTCATCAGTGATATTGGCCTGTAGTTTTCCTTCTTGGTGACATCTTTGTCTCGTTTTGGTATCAGGGTGATGGTGGCCTCATAGAATGAGTATGGGAGTTTTCCTCCCTCTGCTATATTTTGGAAGAGTTTGAGAAGGATAGGTGTTAGCTCTTCTCTAAATGTTTGATAGAATTCGTCTGTGAAGCTATCTGGTCCTGGGCTTTTGTTTGTTGGAAGATTTTTTTTTTTTTTTTTTTTTTTTTTGCCGTATGCGGGCCTCTCACTGCTGTGGCCTCTCCCGTTGCGGAGCACAGGCTCCAGACACACAGGCTCAGTGGCCATGGCTCATGGGCCCAGCTGCTCCGCAGCATGTGGGATCCTCCCGGACTGGGGCACGAACCTGTGTCCCCTGCATCAGCAGGCGGACTGTCAACCACTGCGCCACCAGGGAAGCCCCCTGTTGGAAGATTTTTAATCACAATTTCAATTTCAGTGCTTGTTATTGGTCTGTTCATATTTTCTATTTCTTCCTGGTTCAGTGTCAGAAGGTTGTGCATTTATAAGAATTTGTCCATTTCTTCCAGGTTGTCCATTTTATTGGCAAATAGTTGCTTGCAGTAATCTCTCATGATCCTTTGTATTTCTGCAGTGTCAGTTATTACTTCTCCTTTTTCATTTCTAATTCTATTGACTTGAGTCTTCTCCCTTTTTTTCTTGATGAGTCTGGCTAATGGTTTATCAATTTTGTTTATCTTCTCAAAGAACCAGCTTTTAGTTTTATTGATTTGTCCTATCATTTCCTTCATTTCTTTTTGATTTATTTCTTATCTGATCTTTATGATTTCTTTCCTTCTGCTAACTTTGGGGGTGGGTTTGTTCTTATTTCTCTAACTGCTTTAGGTGTAAGGTTAGGTTGTTTATTTGAGATGTTTCTTGTTTCTTAAGGTAGAATTGCATTGCTATAAACTTCCTTCTTAGAACTGCTTTTGCTGCATCCATAGGTTTTGGGTCATCATGTTTTCATTGTCATTTCTTTCTAGGTATTTTCTGATTTCCTCTTTGATTTCTTCAGTGATCTCTTGGGTATTAAGTAGTGTATTGTTTAGCCTCCATGTATTTGTATTTTTCCCAGATTTTTTCCTGTAATTAATATCTAGTCTCATAGTGTTGTTGTGGAAAAAGGTACTTGATACAATTCCAATTTTCTTAAATTTACCAAGACTTGACTTGTGACCCAAGGTATGATCTATCCTGGAGAATGTTCCACGAGCACTTGTGAAGACTGTGTATTCTGTTGTTTTTGGATGGAATGTCTTATAAATATCAATTAAGTCCATCTTTAATGTATCATTTAAAGCTTGTGTTTCCTTATTTATTTTCACTTTGGATGATCTGTCCATTGGTGAAAGTGGGGGGGTGAAAGTCCCCTACTATGATTGTGTTACTGTCGATTTCCCCTTTTATGGCTGTTAGCAGTTGCCTTATGTATTGAGGTGCTCCTATGTTGGGTGCATAAATATTTATAATTGTTATATCTTCTTCTTGGATTGATCCCTTGATCATTATGTGGTGTCCTTCCTTGTCTCTTGTAACATTCTTTATTTTAAAGTCCATTTTGTCTGATATGAAAATTGGTACTCCTGCTTTCTTTTGATTTCCATTTGCATGGAATATCCTTTTTCCATCCCCTCACTTTCAGTCTCTATGTTTCCCTAGGTTGGAAGTGGGTCTCTTGTAGACAGCATATATGCGGGTCTTGTTTTAGTACCCATTCAGCCAGTTTATGTCTTTTGGTTGGAGCATTTAATCCACTTACATTTAAGGTAGTTATCAATATGTATGTTCCTATTACCATTTCTTAAACTGTTTTGGGTTTGATTTTGTAGGTCTTTTCCTTCTTTTGTGTTTCCTGCCTAGAGAAGTTCCTTTAGCATTTGTTGTAAAGCTGGTTTTGTGTTGCTGAATTCTCTTAGGTTTTGCTTGTCTGTAAACTTTTTAATTTCTCCATCAAATGTGAATGAGATCATTGCTGGGTTGAGTAATGTTGGTTGTAGGTTTTTCTCCTTCATCACTTTAAATATGTCCTGCCACTCCCTTCTGGCTTGCAGAGTTTCTGCTGAAATCTCAGCTGTTAACCTTATGGGGGTTCCCTTGTGTGTTATTTGTTTTTTTTTTCCCCTTGCTGCTTTTAATATATTTTCTTTGTATTTAATTTTTGATAGTTTGATTAATATGTGTCTTGGTATGTTTCTCCTTCAATTTATCCTGTATGGGACTCTCTGTGCTTCCTGGACCTGATTAACTATTTCCTTTCCCATATTAGGGACATTTTCAACTATAATGTATTCAAATATTTTCTCAATTCCTTTCTTTCTCTCTTCTTTTTCTGGGACGCCTATAATTCAAATTTTGGTGTGTTTAATGTTGTCCCAGGGGTCTCTGAGACTGTCCTCAATTCTATTCATTCTTTATCTTTATTCTGCTCTGCAGCAGTTATTTCCACTATTTTATCTTCCAGGTCACTTATCTGTTCTTCTGCCTCATTTATTCTGCTATTGATCCCTTCTAGAGAATTTTTAATTTCATTTATTGTGTTGTTCATCACTGTTTGTTTGCTCTTTAGTTTTTCTAGGTCCATGTTAAGTGTTTCTTGTATTTTCTCCATTCTATTTCCAAGATTTTGGATCATCTTTCCTATCATTTTTCTGAATTCTTTTTCAGATAGACTGCCTATTTCCTCTTCATTTGTTAGGTATGGTGGGTTTTTCCCTTGCTCCTTCATCTGCTGTGATTTTCTCTGTCTTCTCATTTTGCTTAACTTACTGTGTTTGGGGTCTCCTTTTCGCAGGCTGCAGGTTCATAGTTCCTGTTGTTTTTGGTGTCTTTCCCCAGTGGCTAAGGTTGGTTCAGTGGGTTGTGTAGGCTTCCTGGTGGAGGGGACTAGTGCCTGTGTTCTGGTGGATGAGGCTGGATCTTGTCTTTCTGGTGGGCAGGTCCACGTCTGGTGGTGTGTTTTGGGGTGTCTGTGGCCTTATTATGATTTTAGGCAGCCTCTCTGCTAATGGATGGGGCTGTGTTCCTGTCTTGCTAGCTGTTTGGAATAGGGTGTCCAGCACTGTAGCTTGCTGGTTGTTCAGTTGAGCTGGGTCTTGGTGTTGAGATGGAGATCTCTGGGAGATTTTCACCATTTGATATTATGTGGAGCTGGGAGGTCTCTTGTGGACCAGTGTCCTGAACTTGGCTCTACCACCTCAGAGGCACAGCCCTGACGCCTGGCTGGAGCACCAAGAGCCTATCATCCACTGGGCTCAGAATAAAAGGGAGAAAAGAAATAAAGAAAGAAGATAAAATAAAATAAAATAAAGTTATTAAAATAGAAAATAATTATTTTCAAAAAAAATGTTTTTAAGTAGTATAAAAAAAAGAAAGAAAGAAAGAAAGATAGAAGAGAGCAACCAAACCAGAAAACAAATCCACCAATGATAACAAGTGCCAAAAACCAGACTAAAAATAACAAAACAAAACAAAACCCGGACAGACAGAACTCTAGGAAAAATGGTAAAAGCAAACTATACAGACAAAACCACACACAGAAGCATATACACTCACAAAAAGACAAAAAGGGAAAAAAATATATATATATCGTTGCTCCCAAAGACCACCTCCAAAATTTGGGATGATTCGTTGTCTATTCCGGGATTCCACAGATGAACGGTACATCAAATTGATTGTGGAGATTTAATCCGCTGCTCCTGAGGCTGCTGGGAGAGATTTCCCTTTCTCTTCTTTGTCTGCACAGCTCCTGAGGTTCAGCTTTAGATGTGGACCTGCCTCTGTGTGTAGGTCACCTGAGGGCATCTGTTCTTTGCTCAGACAGGACAGGGTTAAAGGAGCAGCTGATTCAGGGGCTCTGGCTCACTCAGGCCAGGGGGAGGGAGGGGTATGGATGCGGGGTGACATTGCACCAGCCTGAGGCACGCCATGCGTTCTCCCGGGGAAGTTGTCCCTGGATCACGGGACCCTGGCAGTGGCGGGCTGCACAGGCTCCCGGGAGGAGAGCTGTGGAGAGTGACCTGTGCTTGCTCACAGGCTTCTTAGTGGCAGCAGCAGCAGCCTTAGTGTCTCATGCCCGTCTCTGGTGTTCGCGCTGATAGCCGCGGCTCACGCCCGTCTCTGGAGCTCCTTTAAATGGCGCTCTTAATCCCCTCTCCTCCCGCACCAGGAAACAAAGAGGCAAGAAAAAGTCTCTTGCCTCTTTAGCAGGTCCAGACTTTTTCCCGGGCTCCCTCCCAGCTAGCCGTGGTGCACTAGCCCCTTTAGGCTGTGTTCACGCAGCCAACCCCAGTCCTCTCCCTGCTATCCGACCTCCGAAGCCAGAGCCTCAGCTCCCAGCCCTGCCTGCCCCGGCGGGTGAGCAGACAACCGATCCTCTGTGCGGGAATCTCTCCACTTTGGCCTCCTCACCCCTGTTGCTGTGCTCTCCTCCGTGGCTCCGAAGCTTCCCCTCTCCACCACCCACAGTCTCTATCCGCGAAGGGGCTTCCCAGTGTGTGGAAACCTTTCCTCCTTCACAGCTCCCTCCCACTGGTGCAGGTCCTGTCCCTAGTCTTTTGTCTCTGTTTTTTTTTCTTTTGCCCTCCCAGGTACGTGGGGAATTTCTTGCCTTTTGGGAGGTTTGAGGTCTTCTGCCAGCATTCAGTGAGTGTTCTGTAGGAGCAGTTCCACGTGTAGATGTATTTCTGATGTGTTTGTGAGGAGGAAGGTGATCTCCACATCTTACTTTTCCGCCATCTTGAAGCTCACTATGAAATGCAGTTTTAGCTTTTTAGCCTCTGGTTTAAAGGAATGTAGGCTATAAGAGGGACATCTGGGGTTGAATGAGCCAAGCTACAATATTGTCCACAATGTCTGTGGCTGGACAAAATGTAATGCAATCAAAGAATTGAAAAAAGCCAATGGAGCTGAAGCACAATGAGGGTGAGTATGCACTCTATACACATCTTCCCACTTGATTCCCACCACAATCTGCTAACTCAGGCAATCAACTCTTTAACCCTATTTGACTCCAGAACTATGTACCTAAAACTTACCTGTATTTCTTTTACTATCATTACCAAATATTGAACAGCACAAACATTTAGCAATTGCTTCAATATTATATATAAAATACAGTAACAAATGGATGTCTCAGGATCTTAATAACTTAAAAAAAAATCCCAAAATATTAGAACTCACTTTCCAGTACCTTAGTTGTCTTTTATTTTAGAATCTAAATTTTAAAATTCCCATTATTACCCATATGTAAAGCCCTGAGTTGCCCCACATCATTCCGGAAAACGAGCAGTCAATGTTAGTCCATCTTGTGGGAAACAGTCCAAAAGTATCCTGTTGGTCTACTTAAACTCAGTCATGCATAATTTACTGGATAATCACTAGTGTCCTAATCAATATCTACCTACTCACTAATCCAGTTCAAGATGCACCAGACTCAAGACTAGCCCTTGGCAAAATTGAAATCTGTGGTGTCTTCACTTCTCTGTTTACCAACTCTTCTTTCTGAAACTCAGACTATCGTTCTCATAAAATTTAAAGCAACAAAGGACTTTAAAGATTTTTTTTCACTTCCTCTGTCACTATGTGAGGAAATTGAAGCTTTAAAGAGAAAATGACTGACCTAAGACCATTAAATTAAACAATGATGAGGTCAAAGCTAACAACCTTTGTCTAAGGCATGCTGATTCCACAACCCATGAAACTGCCCATGGTCTCTCTCTAAAATATTCCTAGGACTGCCCGTGAGTCCTAGTCAGCTCTATCACAGAGGTCACTAATTTAAAAGAGAAAAGAAAAAAATCCCTGCCAGTATGTGATGGAATAAGTACGAGATGGAATAACTAAGGTTCTATCCATTCCTTTTAATTCCAGCTCAAGAAATACACATTTGCCTTAAACCTGCCTTGAATACCTAAAAAATCACTGGGTTTCTAGTGTAGCTATAGTACTAACCATATTTTATCTTGGACAAGTAATTTCATCTCTCTGGGTCTTAACAATAAATAAGAAATTTGGATTTTATGACCTCTAAATTCCCTTCCAACTTAAGAAATTCATGAAGTAGTAGCACTGCTGCTGTATCCACTAAAAGAACGACATCAGGCCAATGATGGCAAATTCACATTTTATATATGCCAACCATTGGTCACAGTTTGACCAAGACAGCATTAGTTTATGCCTGTGGTCCCCAAGTTCTGTAATTAAACACTTTTACTCTCAAAATTATTGAAAGATAAACTGTAAAAATATACGTGTAGGAGAGGTCAGTGCTGGGCCAGGCTGAGATATTTATGTGTCATGTAAAGCATTGATAATGATAATAACAATTTCTACATTTATGAGAGCAAATTTGATATGTTTAGACACTTTTTCTACATTATGGCATTCCAGGAATGCAGTGCTATTGCTAAGAGGATGATCTCTTTAGTCAGATTGCTGGATTTGAACTTAGTTGTGCCATTCACTTACTAACTGTGTAAGTAAACAGAAATCTCAGTTGCTCATCGAGAGAGAGAGAGAGAGAGAGAAGTGTATCTTATTTATAAGATCTAAATGAGTAAATTCAGATCAAATACTTAAAAATAATACATGGTAAATAAGATTTATCAATGTACATTAGGTATCATTATTCCCAAAGCAGTTTCTGGGTTGTTTGTTTTTTTGACATAGAGTTGCATGAGCTTTTTGTATATTTTGAAGATTAATCCCTTGTCAATCAAAAAATGGGCAGAAGATCTAAATAGACATTTCTTCAAAGAAGACATACAGATGGCCAAAAAGCACATGAAAAGATACTCAACATTGCTAATTATTAGGGAAATGCAGATGAAAACTACAATGAGGTATCACCTCATTGGCCAATATCAAAAAATCTACAAACAATAAATGCTGGAGAGGGTGTGGAGAAAAGGGAACCCTCTTGCACTGTTGGTGGGAATGTAAATTGATACAGTCACTATGGAGAACAGTATGGAAGTTCCTTCAAAAACTAAAAATAGAACTACCATATGACCCAGCAATCCCACTTCTGGGCATGTACCCTGAGAAAATCATAATTTAAAAAGAGTCATGTAACACAATGTTCATTGCAGCTCTATTTACAAGATCCAGGACATGGAAGCAACCTAAGTGTCCATCGACAGATGAATGGATAAAGAAGATGTGGCCCATATATACAATGGAATATTACTCAGCCATAACAAGAAATGAAATTATTTGTAGTAAAGTGGATGGACATAGAGTGTCATACAGAGTGAAATAAGTCATAAATAGAAAAACAAATACTGTATGCTAACACATATATATAGAATCTAAAAAGAAAAATGGTTCTGAAGAATCTAGGGGCAGGACAGGAATAAAGACACAGACATAGGCAATGGACTTGAGAACACAGGGAAGGGAAGGGGAAGGGGAAGCTGGGACAAAGTGAGAGAGTGACATGGGCTTATATATATACTAGCAAATATAAAATAGATAGCTAGTGGGAAGCAGCCACATAGCACAGGGAGATCAGCTTAGTGCTTTGTGACCACCTAGAGGGGTGGGATAGGGAGGGTGGGAGGGAGACACAAGAGGGAGGAGATATGGGGATATATGTATACATATAGCTTATTCACTTTGTTATAAAGCAGAAATTAACACACCATTGTAAAGCAATTATACTCCAATAAAGATGTTAAAAAAATAACTTGTAATGGGGCTTCTAAGGAAAAAAAAAGAAATATATAGGGTAGATCACATTAGACCTATTTTTACACATTCTCAGTGAAGTTTGTGGGAGATTTAAAATCTTGCCTAAAAGGTGGTATCTTTCTTTTATTCAATTTTCTAACATGCTCAGGTGTTTCTTCTCATGGGGCTTACAGATTTCACTCCCATTGTCTCAGTCACTCTACCACTTTCCAAATGGCTGCCTCCATTATTTCTCAGAGCCTCAGTTTAATGACCCTTCTTCAGAGAAGCACTGTCTGATCCACCAATACCAACTGAGCTAAAACCCCCAAGTCCCACTACTTTCATTTTTTTATTAAAAACAATTTTTTTACATCTTTATTGGATTATAATTGCTTTACAATGGTGTGTTAGTATCTACACTATAACAAAGTGAATCAGCTATATGTATACATATATCTCTCTCCTCCCTCTTGCATCTCCCTCCCACCCTTCCTATCCCACTCCTCTAGGTGGTCACAAAGCACCTAGCTGATCTCCCTGTGCTATGTGGCTCCTTCCCACTAGCTATCTATTTTATATTTGGTAGTGTATATATGTCCATGCCACTCTCTCCCTTTGTCCCAGCTTCCCCTTCCCCACTCCCCATGTCCTCAAGTCCATTCCCTACATCTGCATCTTTATTCCTGTCCTGCACCTAGGTTCTTCAGAACCACTTTTTTTCTTTTTTTTTTAGATTCCACATACATGTGTTAGCATATGGTATTTGTTTTTCTCTTTCTGACTTACTTCACTCTGTATGACAGACTCTGGGTCCATCCACCTCACTACAACTAACTCAATTTTGTTTCTTTTTATGGCTGAGTAATATTCCATTGTATATATGTATCACATCTTCTTTATCTAGTCATCTGTCAGTGGCCACTTAGGTTGTTCCCATGATCAAGTGGGGTTTGTCCCAGGAATGCAAAGATTCTTCAATATATGCAAATCAATCAATGTGATACACCATATTAACAAACTGAAGGATAAAAACCATATGATCATCTCAATAGATGCAGAAAAAGCTTTCAACAATATTCAACACCCATTTATGATAAAAACCCTCTAGAAAGTAGGCATAGAGGGAACTTACCTCAACATAATAAAGGCCATATATGACAAAACCACAGCCAACATCGTCCTCAGTGGTGAAAAACTGAAACCATTTCTGCTAAGATCAGGAAAAAGACAAGGTTGCCCAATCTCACCACTATTATTTAACATAGTTTTGGAAGTTTTAGCCATAGCAATCAGAGAAGAAACAGAAATACAAGGAATCCAAATCAGAAAAGAAGAAGTAAAGCTGTCACTGTTTGCAGATTACATGATACTATACATAGAGAATCCTAAAGATGCCACCAGAAAACTATTAAAGCTAATCAATGAATTTGGTAAAGTAACAGGATACAAAATTAATGCACAGAAATCTCTTGCATTCCCATTACTTTCTGTCACATCACTCTCCTTCATAGCATGGATCTCAATGTTTATTTATACTTATCTTATTGGTTGCCAGCTTGTGTCTGTTTTCTCTAGTAGACTAGACAGTGAGGTCAAGACTAATGTCAGTCTTTTTCATTATGGTATATCAAGGACTTAATCCAGTACCCAGCACATAATAAGCATTTTAATGAATTTTTTAGGAGTTTTGTTATGCATTTGTTCAATGAATGGACAACTTATAAGTGCCTAACTCAGGATTTACATCTATATCCACCCACTTCAAGTTCTCTGCACACTATGACACATGCTTTGTTGGTGCATTCATTGCACTGCACCTCTGTGTTAGTTCATTCATTCAAGAAATCATATGGAACCTGTAGAAAACCATTAAAAATAAACTTGAAGCTAAAAGCCTTAAAACACAATTTCTAATCATTCCTCCAGGCTGTAGTTTCTCATACACAGGATAAGAAATATTTATATTAGGTATTAGCCACATGACGATGTCATTTTTGTGGGTCGATATCAGTTAAATAATTTCTAGCCCCAAAGAATCATCCATTTATAAAAATGTGTCTTCTTGGGTTATAATTTCGGACTGTGCATAGCTGATCTGGTAATAAAACTAAAACGATTTGGGAGGCAAAGAATTGACTAAAAAGCAAGACCAAAAGGAAATTGTCCAAAATTCAGTATTTACCACAAGTGTCGAAGAATAAATTAAAGAAACTAATTTTTAATAAACCTTGTTTGAGGATCTTACATCTATGAAAATAATGCTATTATGAATTATAATTTTTCTTTGTTTTATTCGATTTAGGCTAGACAAGGAATACAAAGTCTGTATTAATATTTTGTTTATATAATTCAAGAATCGTTAAAGGAAAGACTAAAATGAACTAAGGCAATTATATATGAGAAAACAATATTTAATGACTAAAAGTAAGTAATATGGGAGATGGTCATGTTTCTACCCATTTTTTTAGCAAAAGTTACTTTTCTTCTTTTATTTTTTAGTAGGCAGTCTGCAACCTAGTTTCATGGTCTCTCAGGGACTGGGGTTCTTTAAATAAAGATTAAATTAGATACCACAGCTGACTCCAGTATTTAAAAGAAATTATTTCTAGGTTTTCTCTAATTCTCCTCATCACATTGTTTAGATCTTAGCATCTTGAAAGCTTGTACATTTTATATTTTAAACAGGTAATTGAATAAAATTGCAAGCAAGAATTAATTAAATCTTTGAAATCATCTCTCTTCTTCCTGTTCTTGCTGAATCATACACTGGAAGAAACTTCATCTGTAGAACTGGGAAGATTAGCAGGAGAGACTGTTTAGACAGTTTTCGCATTAACAGGCCGACCAGTTGAAATCACTCCCAAGACTTGATTTGGCCTGCAGCCAGATGGTTGATACTGTTAATAGAGAAAACATCTGTTTACCCTAATGTGTTAGTTTAGTGTGCTTGGAGGCCATCAACATGAGCTGCTGTGCACAGGTATTATGAAAGGAATGAATAATCTTTTTTCATTTGGAAGTCAACAGTAGATAGAGGAATCTTGTTTTATAGTCCCCATATTAGTCCCGTGCTCAGACCCTGAAGATAAAGAATTACAGACAAACCAGGGACCACACAGTGCTCTCATTGATTCTAAATACCTATTTCCCTTCCTTTAGTCCTGAGTGAAATCTGAAGACTTTATATTCTTGTCCATTTGGCTAAAATGAAGCAATTAATAAAGAAAACATATACACTGCATGTAGCTAATTAGCAAATTCAACAATATCACCTATTATTTAATTCTGTGACTTGTTCTGAAACTGCCTCAGAACATCATCCTAGAACTGTTTTTGGGGGGTTTTTTTGTTTTTGTTTTTGTTTTGCGGTACACGGGCCTCTCCCTGTTGTGGCCTCTCCCACTGCGGAGCACAGGCTCCGGATGCGCAGACTCAGTGGCCATGGCTCACGGGCCCAGCTGCTCCGCGGCATGTGGGATCTTCCCGGACCGGGGCACGAACCCGTTTCCCCTGCATCGGCAGGCGGACTCTCAACCACTGCGCCACCAGGGAAGCCCCATCCTAGAACTGTTTTTCATCTAAAAGAGAAATACCTGATTTACATGTTTTATGGAGTCCATGTCAAAGTCACTGATGGCACTAAGAAACCATCTCTGCAAATAGATGAAGCCTTGCAAACTGTACAAATGTGTGAGAAAGACATAGAAGTTGGGTATGTCTTCAGAAACTTGGAATAACATGTTCACAGAAGTTCTTACGAAGGTCATAATGTGACCAAGCTCCTGTACTATCTTGGGTAATTATGCAAACCTTCATAAATAATTATTGGTTATTGAATTACAATGAAAACAAGTTTGAGTTTATATGGAGAAGGTCATAACTTAAATGTAGACCATCTCATTGCTTTGTGGGATAGGCTAATGAAAAATGTACTTGCTCACCACAGCAAGAATCAGGGTATGAACTAAAGCCATAAAACTTTTATGGAGCTTCTCCACAGATACCACATTGCTTTCTTTGCCTCACTCTCTGCAGTGCACTTGATAGGAAAAAGCTAAGTGCAATACCTTCACTTCAAAAGAATTGCTCAAACTTCAATTGTTTTGCTTTGGAGCCAAAGCAAAGAGTCCTTCTGACCGTTTTACTGGCTACAAGTCTGGTGGGAGGTAAAGTTGTGCTTCATTATAGTGCTGCAAGTATGAAGTATAAATCAGGTTTCACAAATATGTTCATTTGATGTACTCAATTGACTGTAAAATAATTATGCTCTGCTGTGTAATTGTTGTGCAGTGGAAGAAAGCAGGACTTCTAAACATGTAACAGAAAATGATTATGGGACCTGAATTAAGACTGTATTTTCTCCCACCATCTTCTGTAGTGCAACAAAAGCATTTTGTAGCAATTTCATCTTAAATCTATAGTGTGCAAGGCTGCCTAGGTATTAGTTGTTGTTGTTTGTGTTTGTGTTTTCATAATTTTTCCTGATGGTCTACTTCTCCCCCTGCCCCACCATTTGAAAACCAGGGCATAAATGTAGCACATTTCAGTGAAAGTATTAGGAAGTTCATTTTTTCTAGCAACGTTTTATTGACCAACTAAAGGGTGAGATACAAGGTTTGGTGAGAAAATATTCATTAGCTAAAATATTTTGTTTCATCTTTTTGTTCTGTTTTAAGCTTTTACTGGAAATCTGGTAGTTTATGTTTCAAAGTCTACTCATCGGGGAAGCTTTGGACATATTAATAATATAAACATTTCGGGTACACCTTGAAAGGTATGTTCAGTCACATAGCAGCATCCGCTTCCCTATCGTGGTACAACCTGACAGAAATGTCAAGTTCTGTGCCCTTTTTTATTTTTCCAGATATTTCTATTAAGCTAAGAAGAAAAAAATTACATTAGAAAATGAGTTTTGAGCTTTCAATTATAATATGTTCAGTCCTGTACTCTCCTCTGTTTATAAAATCAACTAAGTGCTCATTGTGTGAAACTTATGACAGGTTACCTACAATCCTATTGTTAACATTTCCATTTGTCAAGTGTACATTTTAATATGAAAATATCTTCCCACATCAAATCATCAGGGTTCTGGCCGTTTGTTAATCAGTATGTGGCCATGTTTCTTGGTACACTGAGTTATGGTCTGAATGTGAGCCACAGTGTGGTATGTACTACTTTATAAATGCTATTATATGCCTGTATTAAATATACAAATCACAGGGCTTTAACATTTAATTGCTCCTTGCATGAAAACCTATCACATTGTCTTTCCCTTATTCACTTTAAATTTTTCAGTAGCTGAAGAACTTTGTAATGTCTAGGGTGAAGCCATTATTCTTATGTCTAGATTTCTTCAAAGACCATCACAATCCAGGGAATGGTACTTTGAAGTGTATCTTTTTTCTACTTGTCCTCTGAATCCCCAGGGGGTAAGCGTTTAATATTGCTTTAATCCAGAGCCAAAATGACTTCCTGCTCCAGTGCTGGCCTCAATTATGGTGCTAGAAAATTATCCTCTCTTAATTAAGGAAATCAGTGCTGTCTTGGAGCACTGAACATTCCAGTTCAATTTACATCTTCAGATAAATATAAAATATTCTGTTTTTACATGTGTTCTGGCTGGATTTTTGGAATAAAATTTATTCCTACCTACTTCATATATAAATAGCACATGTAAGTATCTAGAAACTGTCTAATTAGAAAGATGCAGACTACAGATTCAAAAGAGGATAGAGTCAATAAACAAGTCCTAATGGCAATACTCAATTTACTTAAATTTATTGAAAGTGATGTTTTTTCTGGAAAAAGAGGATAATGCTAGAGTAGCTTTCAAGAAAGTTATTAGGATAATTTGGTGATAATGCAAAATTGTTTCTCATTTAGATGTCATTCATTAATCTAAAGCATTACCTAGATTTAAATGGTTGATTGTCTTGCAATCCTATACACTAATGATGAAAAATCTGAAAGTGAAATTAAGTAAACACTCCCATTTACCATTGCAACAAAAAGAATAAAATATCTAGGAATAAACCTACCTAAGGAGACAAAAGACCTGTATGCAGAAAATTGTAAGACACTGATGAAAGAAATTAAAGATGATACAAATAGATGGAGAGATATACCATGTTCTTGAATTGGAAGAATCAACATTGAGAAAATGACTCTACTACCCAAAGCAATCTACAGATTCAATGCAATCCCTATCAAACTACCACTGGCATTTTTCACAGAAGTAGAACAAAAATTTTCACAATTTGTATGGAAACACAAAAGACCCCGAATAGCAAAAGCAATCTTGAGAAAGAAAAACAGAACTGGAGGAATCAGGCTCCCTGACTTCAGACTATACTACAAAGCGACAGTAATCAATACAGTATGGTACTGGCACAAAACAGAAATATAGATCAATGGAACAGGATAGAAAGCCGAGAGATAAACACACCCACATATGATCACATTATCTTTGATAAAGGAGGCAAGAATATACAGTGGAGAAAAGACAGCCTCTTCAATAAGTGGTGCTGGGAAAACTGGACAGCTACACATAAAAGAATGAAATTAGAACACTACCTAACACCATAAACAAAAATAAACTCAAACTGGATTAAAGACCTAAACGTAAGGCCAGACACCATCAAACTCTTAGAGGAAAACATAGGCAGAACACTCTATGACATAAATCACAGCAAGATCCTTTATGACCCACTTCCTGGAGAAATGGAAATAAAAACAAAAATAAACAAAAGGGACCTAATGAAATTTAAAAGCTTTTGCACAGCAAAGGAAACCATAAACAAGACGAAAAGACAACCCGCAGAATGGGAGAAAATATTTGCAAATGAAGCAACTGACAAAGGATTAATCTCCAAAATTTATAAGCAACTCATGCAGCTCAATATCAAAAAAACAAACAACCCAATCCAAAAATGGGCAGAAGATCTAAATAGACATTTCTCCAAAGAACATATACAGATCACCAACAAACACATGAAAGAATGTTCAACATCATTAATCATTAGAGAAATGAAAATCAAAACTACAATGAGATATCACCTCACACTGGTCAGAATGGCCATCATCAAAAAATCTACAAACAATAAATGCTGGAGAGGGTGTGGAGAAAAGGGAACCCTCTTGCACTGTCGGTGGGAATGTAAATTGATACAGCCACTGTGGAGAACAGTATGGAGGTTCCTTAAAAAACTACAAATAGAACTACCATATGACCCAGCAATCCCACTACTGGGCATATACCCTGAGAAAACCATAATTCAAAAAGAGTCATGTACCAAAATGTTCATTGCAGCTCTATTTACAATAACCAGGACATGGAAGCAACTTAATCTGATCTGTCCATCAACAGATGAATGGATAAAGAAGATGTGGCACATATATACAATGGAATATTATTCAGCTGTAAAAAGGAATGAAACTGAGTTATTTGTAGTGAGGTGGATAGACCTAGAGACTGTTATACAGAGTGAAATAAGTCAGAAAGAGAAAAACAAATACTGTATGCTAACATATATATATGGAATCTAAAATAAAAGAAAATGGTCAGGAGAACCTAGGGGCAAGACGGGAATAAAGATGCAGACCTACTAGAGAATGGACTTGAAAATACGGGGAGGAGGAAGGGTAAGCTGGGACAAAGTGAGGGAGTGGCATGGACATATATACACTTCCAAACATAAAATAGATAGCTAGTGGGAAGCAGCCGCATAGCACAGGGAGATCAGCTCGGTGCTTTGTGACCACCTTGAGGGGTGGGATAGGGAGGGTGGGAGGGAGGCAGATGCAAGAGGGAAGAGATATGGGGACATATGTGTATGTATAACTGATTCACTTTGTTATAAAGCAGAAACTGACACACCATTGTAAAGCAATTATACTCTAATGAAGATGTTTAAAAATAAATAAATAAATAGTTGATTGACTAATTTTCCTCCGTATATTATTCCCTTAGGTGGATATTTGTTCTTAGATACATCTTAATTTTTATAAGTTCTCTGTCCCAATTCTCCATTAAAGTTCTATGAATTGTACTCATATTTAGTATTTCTGTTAGAGCAGCACTCTCCAATAGAACTTTCTGTGATGATGGAAATGTTATATCAATACTGGTACAGTAACCACTAGCCAACATGTGACTATTGAGCACTTGAAATGTGGCTAGTGCAACTAAGAAACTAAATATTTAGCATTACTTAATTTTCATTACTTTTGTTTTAAATTTAAATGGTCACATATGGCGAGTACTAAATTGGACAGTGCAGAGTTAAAAGACATCCATACAAGTTCTTAGCAACTCATTCAGGCATGAGTCTTAAGGCAAATAAAAATCTTTTGTGTGCTTAATCATATTTATGCAATTAGATATTCTGCAGCAGTTATTTATTTATTATTTCATATTGTATTACCCTAAACACAAGAATTAATGTCAGCTTAAAAATCACATCTATGCCTTATCATACCGATACCCCTTTAGGAACTGAGCAGTTCGGCAAAATTACCAGATCAGAATACTTGTGTATAACATTTTAAATCGGAAATCCAAATGTCTTATTAAGCTTGGGTGAATTTTAATAACATAAGGTTAGATATACGTGTGGTAAAATTTAAAGTAAACACGTTTAAGATCAACAATATCTAAGAGAGAGTTAAAACATGTCTTATTGATATACAATGTCAGTTCTTAATTCTCCTCCATCTTCCTTGAACACAACACCACAGGGCCTTTGCCCTAGCTATTTGCTGCACCCTTCCTCCAAGGCCTCATTATCTTATCTCTTCCAAGTGGACACTAATATCGCCTTCTTGGCGTGGTCAACTCTAACTGCCCTATTCAAGAGCACATCTCACTTGCCCCTCAACACTCCCAAATTTCCATACCTTGCTCTGTTTTTCTCCACATCATTTATTACTTTCTGACATATTATATAATTTATTCACTTACTTCTTTTATTTTTGTGTCTTCTAAACAGATGTGAGATTCATGAAAGCAAGTAATTTGTATCATTTTTGCTTACAAATGTGTAACCGACTCCGGGTCCTAACTAGGCAGTTGGTAGCCATCAATAAATTCTAGATACCATCCAAAAGACTTAATGAGTTGTCTAATTCACAGATTGGCAATGGTGAACTTTTTCTATAAAGTGCTAAATGGTATATATTTTAAGCTTTATAGGCCACATATGGTTCCTGTTGCAAATTCTTTAAAAATATAAAAGTTTCTTGGCTGGCAGACAGTATGAAAGCAGACTGTAGGCCAGACTTGGTCCACGGGGCATAGTTTGCTTATCCTTGGTTCGATTGAATGGAGAGATGCAACAGAACAATACTCACAAGATGATTAGCCCTAGAATTATTTTTATTTGATATTATGGAAAGTTTTGTGATTTTGCATGTGGTGTCCAACTTCCTTCAACTAAAAAGAAAACACTATTGAGGTGGATTTAGTCAGACTGGCCAGAAAGTGATCTATATTGACAACTACGGCCTTTGCATTCCCCAGTCTACCAAAATTGTTTGTCTCAGTCCCTTATAAAATGTTAATACTAAAGTGGTGTTTTAAAATAGATCATGAACCCCATTTAAGAAACCAATAAAGGTTATATACTCTTTTCTTGTTAAAAATGTGCATGTACAGATGATTTTGCTCAGATTTTCGGGGCTTATGAAATCACTGAGACCTGTGAGTTAGAATCTCTTCTCTTCTTTTTAGATTGGCTGTCTCTCTGGCTCACACTTGTTTTGTGCATCTAATAGAATGCACAAATTGGCTTTAAATGGCTTTTGCGTCTAACTCACTGTTAAATGACATAGTAGAGACTGTCAGAGAACTTTAGTCAAACACAGCACCTAGTAATTCAGCAAATACTTAAAAGCATTCTTTCCCTGAGATATCATTTCAGGCAGATAATTCCTCCAGTAATCAGGATTTCATCGTAATGAGGAAACTCAATTTTGTGTTGCCTTTGTTTGTTTTTAGTGATCAAGCCCATTCCACCCTTAGACCCCTCCAGGTTGATAAGATCCTCATTCTTTTATTTTGAGTGTTGAAAGTCTTAGTATAAGAAAAAACAAAAGCATAGTAAGTGTTAATATTCTTTCATTTCTTTAGTGGGATTAACAAGAAGTCTAGGAATTGGATGTTTACCCATCCTCCTAACATGAATCGTTACCAATGTCATACGAGCATATTCTATAAATGAGGTATGCAAAGATAGCCATTTACCAATCTCTGAGTTTTCAGTGTCAAGTTCAGGCCTACAGTCTTAGAGATCATCTAGAACAGCAATCTTCAACCAAGATATTGATATGCCTTGCTGGTGAGAGAAAGGCATGTTAAAAGATTTGTTGCTGATCATATTTAAAATATTGCTTTTCCCAAATAATTTAATTTGCCAAAAAACGTTTAAAGTTGGTTGTAGTTATTCCTAGAATAGTATTTAACTGCCATTTAGTTGAACATTTCTGAACAAGTGGAAAACAGTGAACTCATATGGGGGATTGAAAGCCCTCCAGCATAAATCCGTGGGATCGTGCTGGTTACGAGAGCATCATCTTTCATGTGTGTTTCTGCAGAAAATAATAAATGGTGAGGACAACTGATCTAGAGAAATATCCCTCCTTATTGAAAATATACACTCAGCATCCTTATTAAGGAAAATTTCTGCATAATGTCACTAATATTAGTGGGCATCCTGTTTAATAATTCCCAAGGACTTAAGAGGCACATCGACTGCTTAGGCTTAAATGAATATAAGCTGAAAATTATTCTGTTGCCTAGTTAAATACAATCTACTTACTGAGACTGTTTGGAAGGAAATGAAGATAATGTTATAACAAAGCACATCCAGCATGAACAATGTCAATGTCAAATTCACACATATTGCTTGGAAATGATGGAAATTACAATAAGAAAAAAACAATGACAGAACTAGGATAATGACAATCTTTTAAATAGAAATGGATTGTTGCCAAAAAAAACAATAAAAGAAAGAAGTGATTTACCTGTTTGATTATTCATAAATCCCATTGCCTTTCAATAAGATATCTCTTAGTCTTGTTTTGTCACATCTGTAGATAAAGAAAAACCAAAATGTATCCCGTTAGCCAAGTATTAGAAAATATAAACAGATCAGCTTTTCAGATGCATAACAGTAGTAGGAGGCCCAATAAATTATGGATAGAGGGGATTCTCAACAAGCTATTTCCTCTCTCTTCCAAAATAATAAATTTTTTAAGATCAGAGTGCATATCACATGAAGTTAATAAAGTAGAAAATGACACTATATACCTTCATCAAATAATATGGCAAAAAATTTATAGCTCAGCTCCTTGAAAATCTGTCTTATTTAGCCTGCTGTTCTGTGTAACAATAGCCAAAAGCAAATGTGGAATATAAGGCATGTTAGGCCAACTTTTTAAAGTTTTTAAAAACCCTTTTACTTTATTTGCAGATTCCTCATGACATATGTTTTATTTTTTTTCTGTGGGTGGCATCTATAATGCTACAAAAGTTAACATGTAGTATTAAGTAGTTGTAAGTGGCAGAGAGTTGCATGATGAGTAACTAGCTAAACCACCAAAGGAAGGATAATTGGCAAGATGACTTTATGAATAAGATTTGTGCTTATCCCAGGTCTGTCTACAGATTACTGCATAATGTTCGTTACATAATGTTCAAAAAATATAAGAAACTCCTATAGTTAACAAACATTTAAAATCAATCTTTATGAATGGATAAAGAAGATGTGGCACATATATACAATGGAATATTACTCAGCCATAAAAAAGAAACAAAATCGAGTTATTTGTAGTGAGGTGGATGGACCTAGGATCTGTCATACAGAGTGAAGTAAGTCAGAAAGAGAAAAACAAATACAGTATGCTAACACATACATATGGAATCTAAAAAAAAAAACGTGGTTCTGAAGAACCTAGGGGCAGGACAGGAATCAAGATGCAGACATAGAGAATGGACTTAAGGACACAGGGAGGGGGGAGGGTAAGCTGGGATGAAGGGAGAGAGTGGCATTGACATATATCCACTATCAAATGTAAAATAGATAGCTAGTGGGAAGTAGTCACATGACACAGGGAGATGAGCTCAGGTGCTTTGTGACTACCTAGAGGGGTGAGATAGGGAGGGTGGGAGGGATATGCAAGAGGGAGGGGATATGGGGATATATGTATATGTATAGCTGATTCACTTTGTTATACAGCAGAAACTAACAGAACAATGTAAAGCAATTATACTCCAATAAAGATGTTAAAAAAAGTTAACCCAACAAAAAATAAATAAATAAAATAAAATAAATCTTTAGAATTCATGTGGCATTTTTAAACTCTAGTATTTTTGTTCTTTGTTGCTTAATCCTCATTACCTGTTCATGTGGTAAATGCTTTTCAATACCAGTTTTATAAATGCAGACATTGCGATTGAAACAGACTCAGAATAATCTTTACATGTAAATAATACTCTGGGAGGTTTATTTATGCTATATCATAAAGTTTCAAGATTCTATTAGTAATCATATGATGACTAAATGCCCACTAAGTGTCAATGTATGCTTTGTACAGCTGAAAATTTCTTGAGGTGACCACCTACTGCTACCTGAGCATTCATTCACTCATTTGGCAAAGCTGAATTTTAAACGTTTTTTTTTTTAATTTGAAACTGTATCTAACCCCTACTTTTAATGCCATCCCTTAGTGTCATACAGAAGTAAAAACTAGCCTCTAAACACTTTGCTTTTGTATATTTGAGCTGCCTACATTTGGTGAAATAATCAGGAATTTTCTGTAAAATTTATTTTAAGGTGTACCTTTTTAATATGATGAAACATTTCATCTAAAATATGAAATGATTGCAAGATATGGCTAGACAAATCATCTGTCTACCTACCATCCATATAAAGGAATAGTGTCACATCATAATATAATTGAAAGCTCCTAAATACTTTTGCTTAATTTTCTCTTCTCCTCCCCAAATTATCTACTCTCCTGAATATAATGTTTATCCTTTACATGCTTTCTTTCAAAATTTTAACTTATGCATATTTATCTTTTAACAATATATAGCATTTTGGCTATTTTTTAAAATTTATATAAATGGTATTACACACTGCAATCACTTTTGTTTATTGGCTTAATATTTCATTTGTGACATTCATTTATATTGATATATGCAGCTCTAGTTCACTCTTTTCACTTTGCATCATATTCAATTTTATCAACTTTTAAAATTTATCTTTAATATACACTGAAAAGGACACAAATCATGATTGTACATCTCAATGAATTTCCCAGAACTGAACATATCTATGTAACAAGCACATGATTAATATCAGAACTTTACCACATCCAAGAAGCACTTGTGCCTTCTCTGGTCACATGCCCTCCACAATAGCAATCACTATCCTGACTTCTACCACTACAGTGTAGTGTTACATACTTGATTTTGAACACTATATAACTGGATTCACACTGAATGTATTACTTTGTGTCTGGCTTCTTTTATCTGACATTATGTTTGTGAGATTCATCAGCATTGTTTCTTGTTGAAGATTGTTCACTGCTCATTCTCTAAATATCTTCTTAGAAATGGCTAATCCTTCTATTCCACAAGTACAAACAATTCTTATTATTCACAGCATTTGTTTTATAAAGTCGTGGCAAATACAGAACTAGCAAATACTGAATTATTACCTCAAAGGAAATACAGAATTAGATTCCTATGAGCCTCAGATCACATTTTTATTACTCAATAAATGCATAATCTTGTTTTATGTGTGTTTCAGTTTAAAGACACCTTATTTAATATACATTTTTGATTTAATAACATTGAGTTTAACAGAAATAGTACTATAACTCACTCCTAAATAAAGTTTACCTAACATTCATTTTCTGTTAAGGCACACCACAGCCTTCTTCCACTTAGGAAAAATAGACAGCACGTCAATACTACACTTGGGAATTATTTTAAACAGCAAAATCATCAACAAAAAGCACAAAAATGTAGAAAACACGGCACTAAATAGACTGTGAAAATCATACTTGTTTGCAGTATTAGAGCTGAAACCTAAAGGCTGAAGCCTCCTTGTTCAACTTGAGATGAGAATGTTTGCATTGGGTGCCTCAAAATTTTTTTTTTTTTTTTTTTTTGCTTTTCTGTACATGTGCCTATCCCTGAATAATTATGAGAGAATCATGAATACTGATTTCAGTGTTACAAATAAATTCTAGTGATTAGGCAAACTCACAGATATAGACTCCACAAATGAGGATGAACTGTATATTCTTTTAAAATCAGCTTCACAAATGGAAGATAGATATTCTGGGTATAGAAATCAATAAACCCAAAAGTCAATAATTATTGCTCCACACCATCTAAACTTTTGTTACCATATCAGATACCTGAAGTCAGTCCGAAACTCAGTTTCTTTTATATTTGTTTCTTGTTTGTTTGTTTATTTGTTTGTTTACTGAATGGGATTTTGTAGAAATTTTTTCTTAATTTATCTGAAAGAACTATTTATCTAAAAAATAAAGACATGACATTAGGAAATGTCTAGTATAGCTATTTTTATTGTCAATCTTGCCCGGCAACTAAAGAGCAAGTCCTTTATTTATTCTTTTTTTTTTTTTTTTTTTTTTTTTTTGCTATTGTGTAATGTTTTCTTCCCTTATATCTTTGATTATGGTCTGTCTTCCACTTCATTCATTCTTCCTTTCTTCAAAGTACATGAATAACAAATCATCTGGTTCTAAATTCCATGTTTTTTCTTTTCTTTTAAAATTTCTTTTTCTTTTATCTTTCGAGTAGAATTCTACTATTTCTTCCTTGTTAAATTTCTTCACTCGTTAGGATTATTTATTTGACTATTCCCTATTAATGTCACTTTCCAATTCACAAAATATATTTTATATTTTTTAAAACAATTCACCATAGATGCTGAAATTATTTTTCTGATATCAGTTTATGAGTCAAATATTCCTGAGAATAAATACTATATTATTTTTAATTTCTTTTCTCTTTTGTCTCAATGGAAGGCTTGTTTAGATTGTTCTTTTTTTTAATTTGTTTTTCTTTGTTCGTATTCATAAATTAAGGTCTAATTTGTTTACTATTGGTAGATATCAAGAGCTCCATCAGCAACTGTGTAACTCACATTTTAATACCTACTACCTATCCTAGGTCAGTGTTATTAGACTGTAAGTTTGTGTCCCACTCTAAATTCATATGTTGAAAATCACCACCACTGTGATGTCATTAGGACATGGGGTCTTTCAGAAGTGATTAGGTCATAAGGGTGAAGCCCTCATGAATGGGTTTAGTGCCTTATTAGAGAGTGCCTTATTAGCGTGCTCACTACCCTTTCCTTTACATGAGGTTTTAGTGAGAAAATGGCTGCCTGTGAACAGGGAAGTGAGCTCTCACCAGGCACTGAGTCAGCCGGCGTGTTGATCTTAGACTTCCCTGACTGAAGAACTGTGAGAAATAAACTGCTGTTTAAACTACCCAGTCCATAGCATTTATGTTATAGCAGTCCAAATGGAAAAGGACAGTAGACATTCAGATTACACACAGGCAGCTCCAACTCAAAAGTACCTCCTCCAAACTCATCTCTCCCTTGGCTTCTAGTACTACCCAAGACAGGAATTTGGGAGTTTCTGAACATCTCACTCTTCCTCAACAAATTAATTTTATCTGTAAACTACTACTATTGATATATATATAGTGGGTATTTTTTCCTTTTTTATTAATTTTTATTGGAGTGTAGTTGCTTTACAATGTTGTGTTAGTTTCTGCTGTACAGCAAAGTGAATATGTATTATATGTTATATGTATATGTATACATATACATATATGTTATATGTATACATATACCTCCATTTTTTAAGATTTCCTTCACATTTAGGTCACCACAGAGCACTGAGTAGAGTTCCCTGTGCTATACATTAGGTTCTCATCAGCTATCTATTTTATACATAGTAGTGTATATATGTCAATTCCAATCTCCCAATTTATCCCACCTCCACTTCCCCCCATGGTATCAATAAGTTTGTTCTCTACATCTGTGTCTCTATTTCTGTTTTGCAAATAAATTCATCTGTGCAGTTTTTCTACATTCCATGACATTATACGATATTTCTTTTTTTTTTTTTCTGACTCACGACACTCTGTATGCCAGTCTCTCGGTCTATCCATGTCTCTGAAAGTGGCACTATTTTGTTCCTTTTATGGCTGAGTAATATTCCATTGTATATATGTACCACATCTTCTTTATCCATTCCTCTGTTGATGGCCACTTAGGTTGCTCCCATGTCCTGGCTATGGTAAATAGTGCTGCAATGAATACTGGGGTGCATGTATATTTTGAATCACAGTCCTCTCCAGGAATATGCACAGGAGTGGGATTGCTGGATCATATGGTAGCTCTATTTTTAGTTTTTTTGAGGAACCTCCATACTGTTCTCCAACGTGTGTACAAATTTTTATCCCACCAACAGTGCAGGAGGGTTCCCTTTTCCCCACATCCTCTCCAGTATTTATTGTTTGTAGATTTTTTTGATGATGGCCATTCTGATTGCTGTGAGGTGATACCTCACTGTAGTTTTGATTTGCATCTCTTTAATGATTAGTGATGTTGCCCATTTTTTCATGTGTTTGTTGGCCATCTGTATGTCTTCTTGGAGAAATGTCTATTTAGTTCTTACACCCATTTTTTCATTTGATTGTTTGCTTTTTTGATATTGAGTTGCATAAGCTGTTTGTATATTTTGGAGATTCATCCCTTGTCAGTTGCCTCATTTGCAAATATTTTCTCCCATCCTGAGGGTTGTCTTTTCGTCTTGTTTATGGTTTCCTTTGCTGTGCAAATCTTTTAAGTTTAATTAGGTCACATTTGTTTATTTTTGTTTTTATTTTCATTATTCTAGGAGGTGGGTCAAAAAGGACTTTGCTGTGATTTATGTCATAGAGTGTTCTGCTTATGTTTTCCTCTAAGAGTTTTATAGTGTCTGGTCTTACATTTAGATCTTTAATCCATTTTGAGTTTATTTCTGTGTATGGTGTTAGGAAGTGTTCTAACTTCATTCTTTTACATTTAGCTGTCCTGTTTTCCCAGCACCACTTATTAAAGAGGATGTCTTTTCTACATTGTATATTCTTGCCTCCTTTGTCAAAGATAAGGTGACCATATGTGTGTGGGTTTACTTCTGGGCTTTCTATCCTATTTCACTGATCTATTTTTCTGCTTTGTGCCAGTTCCATACTCTCTTGAATACTGTAGATCTGTAGTATAGTCTGAAGTCAGGGAGCCTGATTCCTCGAGCTCTGTTTTTCTTTCTCAATACTTCTTTGGTTATTCAGGGTCTTTTGTGTTTCCATACAAATTGTAAAATTTCTTGTTCTGCTTCTGTGAAAAATGCAGTTGGCAATTTGATAGGGGTTGCAATGAATCTGTAGATTGCTTTGGGTAGTAGAGTCATTTTCACAATTTTGATTCTTTCAATCCAAGAACATGGTATATCTCTTCATCTCTTTGTATCATCATTTATTTCCTTCATCAGTGTCTTAAAGTTTTCTGCATACAGGTCTTTTGCCTCCTTTGGTTGGTTTATACCTAGGTATTTTATTCTTTTCTTTGCAATAGTAAATGGGATTGTTTCCTTAATTTCTCTTTCTGAGCTTTCATTGTTAGTGTACAGGAATGCAAGAGATTTCTATGCATTAATTTTGTATCCTGCTACTTTACCAAATTCATTGATTGGCTCTAGTAGTTTTCTGGTAGCATCTTTAGGATTCTCTGTGTATAGTATCACGTCATCTGCAAACAGTTTTAAAAGTGACAGTTTTACTTCTTCTTTTCTAATTTGCATTCCTTTTATTTATTTTTCTTCTCTGATTGCCATGGCTAAAACTTCCAAAACTATGTTGAATAATAGTGGTGAGAGTGGCAGCCTTGTCTTATTCCTGATCTTAGAGGAAATGTTTTCAGTTTTTCACCATTGAGAATGATGTTGCCTCTAGGATTTTCATACATGGCTTTTATTATGTTGAGGTACTTTCCCTCTATGCCCACTTTCTGGAGAGTTTTTATCATAAATGGTTGTTGCATTTTGTCAAAAGTTTTTCTGCTTCTATTGAGATTATCATATGGTTTTTAATCCTTCAATTTGTTAATATGGTGTATCACATTGATTGATTTGCATATATTGAAGAATCCTTGTGTTCCTGGGATAAACCCCACTTGATTATGGTATATGATCCTTTTTATGTACTGTTGGATTCTGTTTGCTAGTATTTTGTTGAGGATCTCTGCATCTGACTTCATCAGTGATATTGGCCTCTAATGTTCATTTATGTGACATCATTGTCTGGTTTTGGTATCAGGGTGATGGTGGCCTCGTAGAATGAGTTTGGGATTTTTCCACCCTCTGCTATATTTTGGAAGAGTTTGAGAAAGATAGGTGCTAGCTCTTCCATAAATGTTTAATAGAATTCGCCAGTGAAGCCATCTATCCCTGGGCTTTTGTTTGTTGGAAGATTTTAAATCACAGTTTCAATTTCAGTGCCTGTGATCGGTCAGTTCATATTTTCTATTTCTTCCTGGTTCAGTCTTGGAAGGTTGTACTTTTCTAAGAATTTGTCCATTTCTTCCAGGTTGTCCATTTTATTGGCATATAGTTGCTTTTAGCAATCTCTCATGATCCTTTGTATTTCTGCAGTGTCAGTTGTTACTTCTCCTTTTTCATTTATATTTTTTACAGATTTTTTCCTGTAACTGATATGTAGTTTCATAGCATTGTGGTCAGCAAAGTTGCCTGATACGATTTCAATTTTCTTAAATTTACCAAGGCTTGATTTGTGACCCAAGATATGCTCTATCCTGGAGAATGTTCCATGAGCACTTGAGAAAACTGTATTCTGTTGTTTTGGGATGGAATGTCCTATAAATATCAATTAAGTCCATCTTGTTTAATGTGTCATGAAGTTCGTGTTTCCTTATTTATTTTCATTTTGGATGAAATGTCCATCAGTGAAAGTGGGGTGTTAAAGTCCCCTACTATTATTGTGTTACTGTCGATTTCCCCTTTTATGGCTGTTAGCATTTGCCTTATGTATTGAGGTGCTCCTATGTTGGGTACCTAAATATTTACAGTTGTTATGTCCTCTTCCTGGACTGATCCCTTGATCATTATGTAGTGTCCTTATTTGTCTCTTGTAATAGCCTTTATTTTAAAGTCTATTTTGTCTGATATGAGTATTGCTACTCCAGCTTTCTTTTGATTTCCATTTGCATGGAATATCTTTTTCCATCCCCTCATTTTCAGTCTGTATGTTTCCCTAGGTCTGAAGTGGGTCTCTTTTAGACAGCATATATATGGCTCTTCTTTTTGTATCCATTCAGCCAGTGTTGACTTTTGTCCAGAGCATTTAATCCATTTATATTTAAGGTAATTATTGATATGTATGTTCCTATTACCATTTTCTTAATTGTTTTTGGTTTGTTATTGTAGGTCTTTTCCTTCTCCTGTGTTTCCTGCCTAGAGAATTTCCTTTAGCATTTGTTGTAAAGCTGGTTTGGTGGTGATGAATTCTCTTGGTTTTTGCTTGCCTGTAAAAGTTTTAATTTCTCTGTCAAATCTGAATGAGATCCTTGTTGGGTAGAGTAATCTTGGTTGTAGGTTTTTCCCTTTCATCACTTTAAATATATCTTGTCACTCCCTTCTCGCCTCTAGAGTTTCTGCTGAGAGATCAGCTGTTAACCTTATGGGGATTCCCTTGTATGTTATTTGTTGCTTTGCCCTTGCTGCTTTTAATATTTTTTCTTCGTGTTTAATTTTTGTTAGTTTGATTAATATGTGTCTTTGCGTGTTTCTCCTTGGGTTTATCCTGTATGGGACTCTCTGCGCTTCCTGGACTTGATTGACCATTTGCTTTCCCATGCTGGGGAAGTTTTCAGCTATAATCTCTTCAACTATTTTCACAGACCCTTTCTTTTGTTCTTCTTCTGGATGCCTATAATTCAAATGTTGGTGCACTTAATGTTGTCCCAGACGTCTCTGAGACTGTCCTCCCTTCTTTACATTCTTTTTTCTTTATTCTGCTCTGTGGCAGTTCTTTTACCACCCTATCTTCCAGCTCACTTATCCGTTCTTCTGCCTTAGTTATTCTTCAATTGATTCCTTCTGGAGTATTTTTTTTTTTTTTTTTGCGCTGGCATGTGGGGAGAGAGAGGCTAGAATAGTGGCTCCTCCCCCTGCGTGTGACTCAGCAGCGCCCTGCTCCCATGGCAGTCTGGTCTTCCTCTGTAGGCCTTCCCTGCTGCAGATTTCCTCCCTTCTGTTCCCTCAGTCTGTCTCCCCACAGCCAACAGCAGTTCTTACTCTGGGCCTGTTCTCCAATCCCCACGCTCCGGCTCCCAGCCCCCTTGCACACCTGTGAACACATGTTCCAGTCCAGGGCACATAGGGCTGTGGTACAGACCATCTATGTATATCTCACTCTGTCCCGTCTGTCACAAATCGGCCACTTCACGCTCTTCTGAGAGCCTTAAATGCTTCCCTTCTGTCTGAATCTATTTCCCTGTTGGAGAAGGGCTTTCCCTGAATTCTGGAATCTCTCTTCTGCTTTAGCTCCCCTGCCCTGGGGTGCAGGCCCCATCCCACTTCATCTCTACCTCATTCTCCCTTCTTTTTTTTTCATCCTACCCAGTTATTCAGAGATGTTTATAGTCCTTTCCAGTGTCCAAGGTCTTCTGCTAGTGTTCAGCTAGTGTTCTGTGATAATTCTTGCATCCATAGATGTATTCCTTATGCATCTGTGGAGAGAGATGAACTCCACATCCTCTTACTCCTCTGCCATCTTAACACCACCCTGTAGATGTATTCTTGATGCATTTGTGGAGACAGATGAACTCTATGTCCTCCTACTCCTCTGACATCTTAACACCACCCTGTAGATGTATTCTTGATGCATTTGTGGAGACAGATGAACTCTACGTCCTCCTACTCCTCTGACATCTTTCTTTCTCTGGTGTTTTTTTTGTTTGTTTGTTTTTCAAGTCTTCTTTTTCTTTAAACTTCCACCACTAGCCCCCACTTTCCTGGTTTCTCACCTAAATCCTTGCTGAGTTCTCTTAATTGCTTAATAATTTCCCAGGAATTGCTGTTTACTCTCTCCTTACTGTTCCTGAATATTCAGATGTTTAGAAAAAGCTCAAGAGCTAGGAAAGGTACACAAATGTTGTACCTAAGAATTTTAGACTCTCTTGCTTGGAAAGAAAATTGGCCAGCACCTCACTTGTGTTTGTGTCTCAGTGCTATCTCCCTCCCCAACTTTCTTTTAGATTCTAACATAATTATCTATGCAAGTTACTGTTTTCCTTTACAATTTGTCCACTGAGGATACAACAGAATGTATTGGAGAAGAACTATTTATTCCAGAACTAATTTATCACTATCCTTTCCTTCATATGCCATGTGTCATGGTGTATATTAAATCTCTTCCTTTTTTTAACCTGTTTGTCATCACCATTACTGTACGATTTTCTTGAAGACAAAAAAGGTTTTTCATTTTTATTTCTGTGGCCTAACAGATCAATAAATATATAAAGTGATGAATTAATGATAAAGAAAACGAAAGTGGCAATTTCCTGAGTACTATTTCCTTTTTCACACACTCCTACACAACAAATATAAACCAAAAGCAAAAGTCAACTTCCAAGGATATCTTGTATATGATTTTTCTTCATATAAAACTCCTAGAGTTTTCACATATACATAATTGTATTTGCGCAATCTAATCACATATTAAACCAGAGAGGTAAATTTCAACAGTTTAAGGGAGAGAAGTTTCTACTGGTTTGGTTGTCAATATACTAATTATTTCTGATAATCTTTATACAAATTAATAAAACTTTACTCTTTCAAGAATTTATTTTAATCCATTTAGCCTAAATTTCTATTTACCTCTTCTCCCATTGTTTCAAGTTGTTTTAAACCCCTGGTGTCTGTTTTTAAATTAAAACTTTATAATGGACCACTAGGTTTAAACTCTTTCCAGTTAGCATTCTCTTAGCTCTGGAAGTTGATTTAAATTAGTAGAAATTCACAACGTTCCCAAACGTGGTAAATTATTAGAGACAGTAGCCAACCATTCTCTCATATAAGATAAAACAATAAGACTAAAACTGCAGAGGGAGAGATTTAAGTAAAATAACTGAAAGAACTATCCTTTAGAGCTATATGACAAAACAGATTTTATGAGCAATTGATACCATAGAGTCAAAATTCTGAAGATATGTAGGATGTTGGAAGATTGATAATTTTCTGTAATTATGAAAATACATCTTAAAAATAGGCTCAAGTTGTGTTCATCTTGAAAATGCCTTCCCTGGAGATTTCCATCTCTCCAAAAGTCTTGAAAGACTTCTGTTGCCTTCATTTTCTCACCTCTCGCCAAAGGAATTTTCAGTTCTTTCCACTTCAATTCCCATATATTAAAATTAATCTGACCATCATCATCACTGATTTCTTTCTACTCTCATATTACTCGAAGTATCTGCTACATCTGGCATTTTTATCATCTTATCCTGTATGAATTCTCCTTTCCTAAATGTTCATGACATCAAATTCTGCCCTTTTGATTCTCCTTTTAATTTTTTTGATTCCTGATGTGCTGATACTTATCACTCCCACTGATTTGTTTTCCTTGCCATGTCCATAAATATTTGTATTCACTTATACATATCTTCAATCCCCTTCTTTCATCTTTATAAATTTTCTCACTGTGAAATTTAATTTACCTCTGCATATTCAACTATCATAGTTATGCTTAAGGATCTTTCATGAAACACATGGCTGTATTTAAACTGCCTACAAGTTCTTAGCCAAATGATTCACAGACATCTCCAACACATTAAATCCAAAGTGAATTTTCCATCTTTTCTTTTGAGAAGCATTACAATGTGGTGATTGATTAAGAACTTGGTCCTAGAACTACACTCTCCCAAGCTGTCCCACCATCTACTAGTTTATTATCACCTTGAACAAGCTTTGAACTTCTCTGGGCCTCAGTTACTATATCTGCAAAGGGCAGAAAGAATGGCATTAACTTCATAAAATAGGTGTGACGTTTTAATAGGTTAATACATATAAATTGCTCTGCACAGTACATGTTAAGTGCCTGATAAAAGAGAACTATCTTCATTTTTATTGTTCTTATTGTAAACTTCCCTTTCTCAGTGAAGACCATCAATATCTGCACATTTACCCAAGCTGAGACCTTGAAGTAATTCTACCAACTTTATCACTGCCCAGATACTCAGTTCTTTACTAAATACTTCCTCTTCTGCTTTTAAAGATTTCTTACTGATGTCTTCCTTTTATCCTTTTGTTAATGCCATAATTCCATCAGTTACTGCCAGAATATTTTTCTAAAACGTCCTAATCATGCTCTCTGTCTGTATTCTCTCTTCTTCCATGAGTGTGATATGTTACTTCTTTCAAAACTGGTGTCTACTGATTGACTTTAGAATAAATTCCAAACTTCATAGCATGGTACAAAGGTCATAGTCTGATGTTTTCCTAGTGTTATGTTGCTATGTCCCACTCCTGTTCACTTAAACCATGTCTTTATAACTCTGCGCCTGAAAACTTTGTCTAATGTACCCTGTCTAGTTGGGAAGGACCTATCATTTTTTAGTCCCCATCCCAAATACATCTCCTCTCCATATGGCTCCCTGACTCTCTTGATGACCTACCCTCACTCTCTCAGAAGGTTGATTGCTTTTCTGCATTTTTCACCCTATTAAAAGGCTTTTCACATTTTATCCTCATTATTTGTACTTCTATTTAGTCTACTCTTAAACTTTGGTATTCTTAAATGACAGAACCAATGCCTTCTCCTGCACATTTTAGTACCAAGTAGATTTTTGGTACTATAATAATTAGATCTGGTTAATTATAACAAATTGTCCTAAATTTAAATAATGGTTTAAACACAGTAGAAGTTTGTTTTTTGCTCACAAGGAATTTCTACCTCACCAGGGAGGCTCTGCTCTACACATTGATTTACGAACATGGATGGAAGAAGAAGCTGGAATCTTCAAATGGTAATAAAGGTTGGTCATGGAAAAAACATACAACTGACAGAAAGGGAAGGCCATGGAAAAGCCTTAATAGAAAGATCTTCTTTGTTGAAATCACAAATCACTTCTGTTCATACCATATTGGCCAGAATTCAGCCACATGGCTACACCTAACTATAAAGGAGACTGAGAAATTCAATCTGTCTGGAAGAAAAGAACAGTGATTCTGGTGTGTAGCTGCTAGAATTTATTCCCCCTCTCTTATACACACACACACACACACACACACACACACACACACACAGAGTGAACTGAATGGTTAACTAGCTCTTGGAATCAGAATTTTTTATGGAGTTTTCTTTTTTAATGTAAATACCTGAACCACTCTCCTAAACCTTCTTGATCTAAATATCCAGCTATAGAATTAAGGAATCTGTATTTTATAGATACACAGATGATTCTGCTATATAGGCAGGGTAATTATTCTACAGTTACTGACTAACTAGACTACTGAACAGACCTAATAACATACAGAAATGGGAAATGGGGATCGTCCTTATAGCACAGACTAAATCAGAAGATTTTTAAAAATAGGTTAACTTCTAAACAGAACACATCTCATCTATCTCATTAAAAATTCAATAAAACGAATGTTAGACTCAGCAGTTCAGAAATGCTTGATTGTTTTGCATGTTTTCTTTAATTTTCTCCTACAATAAATACATATGCTCAACCGAAGTATAAACTCTTAGAGGACTTTTATCTCCTCTAATAGAGCCTCCAACAATAATTAGTACTTACTTGGGATCAATAAATATCAAAGGACAAAGTTCCATCATTTGCCTTTTCCTTTTACAATAGGCTTGAGTAGAGGACTACACATAAATTAGTGAGTTTCCTGAGGAAAAGGGTAAGTGGTTTTACTTTGCTGATAATAATAATCTCTTTGGTTACATTATCTATGTGCAAATCAGACTTCATATTTATTTCAACTTTAATCTTGTGTTCTTCAATCACTTCAGGGCCACAAAATTGGTTTATAACCTACAATCAATTTAGCCTTTCATTACCCAATGTGAAAATATTTACTCACAAGTGGCAATAATTAGCAAAGTCATACAGAATACTACACTACACTATACTCCTGTGTTCACTGAGTTCTCTAGCCTTCTGTCAGTTCACTGGAGTAAATATCAAATCTAGACAGGCATGAACACACAAAAATGCAATGGTTTTAAAATAATAACTAATTAAGCATAGGATAATTCTAGATGTGCAATTCAAATAATTTTATTCACTATACTGAAAACCATGAATCAGTAACTGGTTTATTTCCAAGAGCAAAAGCGAGGTTTCAAATTTTCAAAATGGCTATTTTATTTCTTATCATTATCAGCTTATTTCAAAGCCTTCAATAGCATTTCTTGACATGGGAACATTTTACTCAGATCTATACTGATTTTAGATTAGTCCCAAACTTACATAAAGATGGGGTAGGTCAGGTCCTTTGTGAAAAACTGTTAAGATATACTTGTTTCATAGAGATGTGATATTGATTTGTCTTTGAAGCTTGAAGGCTTACATGGCCGTGGATTTCTACTTTTTGTCTAGATGGTACTAAAACTGTAGCCATGGAGGCACTTTCTGTAAAAGGCTAGATGTTAACAATAATGAAAAGGCTAAAGGAAACTGTAAAAAGATTACTGTAATAGGAGGAAAGAGAATCACATTTATTGTACATCTAGGTACCAGGCTTTAGGATAGTATTTTGTTTTATTTTTTAAAAAACTGTTGCAGTTATAATGAAATCAATCAAAAAATAATATCTAGGGAGACTAAATAACACTCTGTTAAAACAACAGAAAGTAGAGGGACTTTGGTTGGTTTCCTCATTTAAGAATCTAGCCTTCAACTTTGCAGCTCCAGAAATTCAATTGTTGAATCAAAGAATTGAATAAGTTCACAGAAATTACTCATGAAAAACAAGGGCAAATGGCAGATAAATGAGTAATAGACTACAACAGTATTTTTTCCAGTGGCTACCGGTGCAGGAATACTATAACAAGGCAATTAGGGGATTAAAAACTTATTACCCAGAATTTTATATGGTATGTATTTATGCAATATTCTTTCATACAGTATTGGTATAACTACTTATAAAAACTGTCAGTGTCTACTAAAATCTCATAGATGTAGATATATAGATATAGATATAGGTATAGATAAAGATTTGGTCATCTAGCAATTTCATCTCTAGCTATGTACCCAACAAAAATCTCTGTATATGATCACTAGCAACAACAAAATGTACAAGAATATCCAGAGCAATACTATGTGAAAAGTCAACAACTGAAAACAATCCAAATGTCCATCAATACCAGAATTGAAAAATAAATTGTGGTATGTTCATACAATGGAATACCAAACAGCAATCAGGTGAATCAGATTTGCCATATGAAACACCATGGAAAAATTCATAAACACAGAGTGAACCAAAGAATTAAAACATAAGGTAGGGCACATTGTATGAATCCATTATAAATGGTTAACCACCAGCAAACTTCATGAATGGTATTGTAAGGATAGAAATTCCTTTGAGGACATTAGACATCTTCTGGGGAGCTGGTACTATTTAAATTTTTGACTGAGATTCTGAATATATCAACATACATACAATAAAAGATACAGTGAAATGTTTTCACTTTGTGAAAATTTATTCAGGTAGACACTTATGATTTGTAGATTTCTGTGTGTACATCAATACTATGTGTTAAAAATATTAATAACTTGGGAGTATGTGGAAGTAGGAAGGAATACAGGTGAAACAAGATTGGCTATGAGTTGATAACTGTTGAAGAGGGGTGATGAATACATGGCAGTTCATTACACCATGTTTTCTTTTGTATATGTTTGAAATTTTCATAGTAAAAAAATCAAATTTCTAGAAAAATCATGGTAGTCTTCAACTTGTATTAGGCATTTATCCAAGCTATTTATAGTATCAAAAGCACAATTCACAAAAAACTGATAAATTGGACTTCATAAAATTAAAAACTTCTGCTCTTTGAAATATTCTGTTAAGTGAATGAAAAGACAGACACTATTAGGGGAAAACATTTGCTTAACACACATTTGATAAAGGACTTTTATCCAGAATGTATAAATAATTCTAAAAGTTCAATATGAGTATAAACAATCCAACTCAAGAAATGGGCAAAAGATTTGAACAGACATTTCAGCAAAGACAACATAGGGATGTCAAATCAAATAAGCTCATGAAAAGATGCTCTACAGAATTAGACACTAAGGAAATGCAAATTAAAATGACGACATGTCACTACTCATCTATTTGAATAGATAAATTTAAAATATTGACCATAACCAAGTTTGGGTGAGGATATGGACAACTGGAACTCTCCTATGTTGTTGACGAGAATGTAAAATGTTACCAACCCTTTGAAAAACGTTTTGGAAGTATTTTTAAAAATTAAATATATACCCATCTTTTAACTCAATATTTTCCTAGGCATTAAACAAGAAAAATAAAAGCATATAAATACTTGTACTAAATCTTCACAATGGCTCTATTTATAAGAGTCAAAACTGAAAACAACACAAATATCCACCAATAGGAAAATGGATAAAAACATTTTGGTATATCTGCACAATAGAATATTACTCTGCTATAAAAATAATGAAGTACCTATACATGCAACACAGATAATCTAAAACTAATTATGATAAATTTTTAAAAGCCAGGTTAAAATGAATTAAAATGTAAATTTCACATTTATGTAAAATTGTAGGAAATGCTAACTAATTTATAGTGAAAGAAAAGAGGAATGTTTGAGGATTGGGGGGGTAGAAAAGAAGGACAGAAGAGAGGGATTATAAGTGAGCATGGGGCAACTTTGGGGGGTGATAGATATGTTCACTTTATTGATTGTAATGATGGTTTTCTGGGTGTATATATATGTCAAAACATACCAAGGTGTATACTTTAAATATTGTAGTTTTTAGTATGTCAGTTAAAATTCAATATAGCTGTTAAGAAAAAGAAATAGCTGTACAATATGTTGTTTTTCTAGTATGAACTTACTCATTATACATCTCTTAACTTGCAATAAAATAAAATAACCCTGAAAAACTTAGCTATTTTATTCAAGATATAGTGCAGCCTGGTTACCTATCCCTACTTCTCAAAAATATATACATACTCAATGCCTAGAATATTTAAGTCCATTTTTATAGACTAACCTGAAAGAGTGTGAGACTAAATTTTTCTTATTTCAATGGTTGAATCATTCTGTGGATGCTTTCCCTCACATTTTTTTTCTTTTAAAGAATGTCTACAAACTGGAGAGTCTACAACTTGATTGGTATTAGAATAGTCCAGTATGCTCCAGCCACCATTAAATTATTCTTATATGCTCCCTTTCATTTCCTTTGATGAATCTTACATACACGTATATGGTTCATGATTTTATCTTCAGATGTAACCTTATCCTCAGACTTTGAGGAATAGCATATTATGTCCTTATGCACTGTCAAAGTATATGTAATTTAAACTTCACAAACTCTCAAGTAGTTATTATAACAAACTTTTGCTGATAAGGAACTCAGATTCAAAGAGTTAAAGTAATTTGCCCCAAATTACACACATGTTAAGTTGCTAAGCAAGGACACAAACCCAGATCTGACATTTTGTCCTATTACACCACTTTCTGACAGATGAATGTTATAATATTTCTAAGATGCCAGAATTTTTAAATTTTTTTCCTCCTTTATATCATTTTCTCTCAGAATAAAAATTATCTTTAAATGTTCCAAATCTAAGGGCACTTATGTACAGTTACATAATCTTTTGCAATGGGAAATTCAGTCATTGATAATAATGGTATAAGAGAAAAAAATTCAGCGGCCAACAATGTACATGAGCTTAGGAAAGTTCTTTCAACCCCCCTAGATTTCTATTTCCTCAATCTGTAAAACTGTGAAATAATACTTAACCTAGCTGACCACTGTCAAGTTTCAAGGTCATGTGGACACAGTAGCAGTCAAAGTGCTCAATAAATGGCTGCTCCAAAAAACAAGATTGCTGAGTAAAGATACTACTTAAAAGGACAGTCATTAGATGTTGCTACCGCTTTGACACAATTATTTACATTTCTGAAAATATATTACAAAAACACTAAAAGAGGACTTAAAAAATCTAAGTTCTGTGTGTGTGTGTATAAAATACTCATTTTTTTTACAGTAAACCGCAAGTATGTTTTTCAAAGATGTATTTGGAGATTTAGAAGACTCACAGATGTGAATCAACATATTCCTTTTAAATGATGATCATGTTTCCATAACCTCTCTACCAGTTCTGACTGCTTCATGTGGCTTTGAGCAATTTACAGCCAAGGTTCTACCTATTATAATACAAGAAAATAGAACTAGATGTTCTCTAAGTTATATTAAAACCCCAAAGTTCTCTCCTTACTATATTACTCTTCCTAATTAAATAATATAAAATAAGCACAACTTTGACTATTAATTTTATCCCACAAAATTAGCACTCTGTAGGATAATAAATTAATCTATGTCAACCACATTCACCTTGCCTACTATTGTAGAAATGTAGTGAATCACACTGGCTTGCTTTTTCAGGTTAGTTGCTATGGGATTAATGCTGCGCTGGGCAATTCTGAGTTTTGTTCTTAATTTTACAGTGTACAAGCTTAAAATTATCAACTCAGCCAAAAGAAAGCAAGTCTCTGGGATTAGATGCACCCTATAAAATTTAAACTCTGTAATGATTCTCTTTTCTGCATCAGCAATTTATCTCTATGGGAACATAGTCAATCCACATGCAAACAACCTTGAATAAAATAAACCCTCCCTAGACCCCATGTCCTCTATAACCATTACCCCATTTCCCTCCCTGTTGCTCCTAGTATCACTTCTCTGTGTCTATATGATTTGGCCACTCGGCAATATTTGACACTGCTGGCCATCCTTTTTTTTTTTTTCTTTCTCTTGTAATCTTTTTTCTCTCTAGACATCCAGGATACCTTTTCCCTAGTTCTCTTCCTTCTTTATGGGCTACTCCTTCTCAATCTCCTGTGCCAGCTTTAATTCTACTAGACTTCTCAGTGTTCATGGATATGATCTAGAACCCATTCTTTTTTCCATATCTTCCTTGACAATCTCATTTATCTAATAGCTTTAAATACACTGATATGCCTTTGAGCTTCAAATGCACACATTTAGACTTGAGGTCTTACCTGAATTGCAGACTCATATACCCAAATGTTTATTTGATATATCCATATGGGATTCTAACAGACATCTCAAAATTAACGTGTTTAAGGAAAAAGAGTTTTTACCCTCTTCCAGCCCCACTCTCCAGCAATTCTGATGAACTTAACCTCTTATCACCTTTACAGGTTTTACTGAAACCATCATCTCTCATCTAGATTATTGCAAAAACCTCCTAATCTCTCTGCTTCTACTCTTGTGATCTTCTAATCCATTCTCAACAGAGCAACCAGAAGTATTTTTTTCAAAATATAAATCATATTGTACTGTTCCTTTGATTAAAATCATCCAAAACTTTCCTTTTACACTTAGAATATGGTATATGTACATACAGTAGACCTCAGTATCTATGCCCTGTTGACTTCTGACAACATCTGCCACTTCTCTGTCCCTTGTTCAGGACACTCTAGCAATTCTGACCTTCTTCCTGTTCATTAAATATATCAACATAATTCATATATTAGGGGCTTGTCCTAGTATATTTGTATGGCTGATTCCTCAAAATTCAGGAATCAGTTGAAATGTATCTCCTGTCCACTTAACTTCTAGCACATCATCTTGTTTTTATATTCAACATATACTACTAATCATTTTATATTCAGCTATTTGTGTATTGTCTGCCTTTCTCTGTTAAATAAAATCTTTAGACAGAACCTTGTCTATCTTATCGAATTTTTTATACCTTAGGCCTAAAATAGTGTATGTCTCAGAGGAGACTCTCAATACATGTTGAAGGAAAAAAGTGCAAGTATATATTGATGTATCTACTCACAAAAGGCATGAAAATGGTATCAGATATTTGAACAAGGCTTGGATAGTCTCCAGGAAATTAATAAAATGGTAGCTTGTCTTGGGCTAAGAGCAGATTTCTATAATCTGGTAATAATCAGAAATCAATAATTTTTAGTACCTGTGAGCAGCATAGATATAATGAATTTTTTGTCTTTGGAACCTGTATATATTTTCTGAACAATGTCTTTCCCACACCAAAGCAATTCTAACAGGTAAGCAGCCACTAAAATCAATAGGCATTAGGGAAAATCAGTGTCTAAAGGTCAATAACTTTTGGCTTGTTAGCAGTTGTGCCACTTGGCACATAAGTGTGACTTCTTAGTTAAGTCTCTGGCTCTAACTTAACCTGAACAGGAAGAACTGGATAAGACAAGTCAGTACACCCACTTCTACACAGATTGCACTGATAAGCTCACTTTTGGAGAGCTCCAGGCACAGGCCTGATAGTTCCATTCTTTCAGAGGTCATTATATACGGACACAACACAAATCTTGGGGTTTGGGTTTAGGCCACATTTCCTAGGCCAATAGTCAATTCTCCTATTGTTTTTGAAAAATCTAGGATTGCCTGTAATAATTTATAACATTGTGGGCATATGTTTAAGGATTATTAATGTTACAGGACACTATGTCCTTAGGAATATTCAAAAGAGTTACTATAGTTAGCCTTAGGTGTTGGAAACCGTATGTGATCAACCTTGAGTGTCTTTAATAAGCACAGACAAACCCCTTCCCTGCTGTATAATTCAGAGTCACACTTGGTAAAGAAAAACACTATCATAAAAAGGTTAGTCTTTAGTGACCTGAATCTTCCAAATACTTGCTTGAGTGGCAGACATCAGACAGAGGCTGCACTGCTGAGGGTTCAGGGGCATTTGCTTATTTGCAGATTCTCATCTCTGTAGATGTCTCACTGTTAGACCACCAAGTGTATTAGGGCATGAACACTCCTCTTTTAGTTTCACAGAAAAATTCTCTTTCCTTATTCTTTTCCTCACCGGCACAAAGAACCTGCTAATGACACAGTTCTTTAACAAGTCTAACCTCATTTATCACTATATGTGGTCTAATTTGGTTTCTTTAATTATTCTCCATTTTGCCAATTGTGATTATCCAGAGTACCACAATTTATCATATTTCTCTACCTCTTAAAAGAGTCATTTACAGTTCTTGTTCTTTCATGAATTCTTATTGACATTTTTAATTGCAGCTCCTTTAAAGGACCTTCCATACTTCCCCCTTCTTCTCAAAGTGTAGCAGTATTTATCTTCAATGCCGCTAATTATTTTTTCTAATTTATGCTATTCCATGTTGCCTTTGTAAGTGTATTTTCTTAATGTAGGCTGTTCTACGAAGGAAATTTAACTCTGTCATTGACTTTCTGTTAAGACAGTAATGGCATGAATGTCACCTTGTAGGAAAGTAAAGGCAGATAACTTAAATGTTTTATTTTGTAACTAATAAAATGTACTGAACTTAATTCAATGAGTTGAATTTCAAAGTAGGCCACAAATAAACAAACAAATAAATAACAACTAAGTTCTGCAAAACAAAGACTTTTCAGAACTCAGCTTGCAAAGTTTCTAACTTATCATTTCTTGGCTTTCACCCATGTCTGTATTCAAGAAACATATATTGTTTACCCACAAGATTTAGAATGCTATTTTAAGTGATAATAAAAGCCAAAGATGTGTTCCTATATTAAATATATAGCATCTTATAGATATGTATGGTGATACAGGAAGATGCAATGTGCCTTAAGAAGTCAGCAGAAGTTTCTTCTAACTAGGAAAATCATGGAAGACTTTTAGGAAGAGATGACATTTGAGTTGTAATTTAAATTAGATTTGGAATATTTGATATAATGACTAAAGCTTGTATCCCAATAAAGCACATAAGCAAAAAAAGAATGGAATGTATTTAAGAATATTAATATAGTAAGGAAAGAAGAAAATATCCAAATGGAAAGGTGTAAGATCAAGCTTAAGTGTAAGTTGGGCTTTGATCACAGAGAACCTGAAATGAAAATTTTGCCCTAATATGCAATAGGTAAGCACTCAACAATTTAACTTTGAGAGGAGTATGGCTGCCTGTATACTGGGAAAACTAATCGTATAATTAAAGGCACACCAGTTATAAGACTACTAAGATGGCAGGGAGGGAAATGGAAGCAAGCTTGATTTAATGCTAAATTCAGAGGTAAAATTAATATATCGGTAACTAATTAAATGAGAGTAAAGCTGAAGCCAAAGCAAGTCCAAGATTCTGTAGCCAGGTAAATAACAACAATAAAAACTATAATACCAAACACTTTCTGAGAGGTTTCTAAGTGCCCCAGATGTATTCATTTATTTAACCCTGAGACCATTCCTACAAAGCTAAGGAACTAGCATGTCATTAACAGAAATTAGAAAATTTAATGGGGGAGTAGATCTGGAGTGAAGGATAATGAGTTCTGTCTTAATTTCGTGGTTTTAGATACAGTTTTAGTTAAAATAGGGTAAGCTAGGCTGTATATATTTTAGAAATCAAATCCAATGAAGGTTTATTTTTCACACTCATTAAATGTCCCACACAGATTGTCTGGGTACTCTGTGTATACAGTCCCAGGATGTTTTCTTTTACCTAACATCTGAAACAGGGCCTCTGAAGAGTCCACAGAAGGAGAAAATAGGAATGGAGTAGCCACATGCTTTTTACGGCATCAGCCCAGGCAGGACAGGCATCGTTTCCTCTCAGTTTTTTGTACAAAACGAATCACATGGTTTTAACACACTAATTGCAAAGGAGGCTAGGATATGTAGGTGAGCACATGGACTACTTGATGAACATTATTCTCTCTGCTACAGGCACCATCTGTTCCTTTAAAAGACATAGTAGTATAATAGAAACGGAGTCCAGAACTAAGTATAGAGCTCCGAACCAATTTTTCCACTTATGTGTTAAATTATTTATAGGTCCAAGGTCCCACTATTTTCTTAATTGTGCTTTTGTCTTCCACCATGTGATTGCATTTGTGGAAAATCCCTTCCCTTCCTTGTCTACATAGTTAACCCCTATTCATTCTTCAACATATAGTTCAATATATTCAGGAAACAGTGCTGTGGTACTTGGTTGTCTATATCAAAGGGAAAAATCTCAAATAAAAATAGATTCTGAGTAAAATAAAGAATAAACATTAACTTAAAAATATGTTAAACACTAGAAGAAAACACAAGTTAATATTTTGAGTATAGGTATAGGAAGAGTCACAAAAAAAGATCAATTGCTCTAACTACATAACTATAAAATTTCTAGACATAAAATATATTGAAAAATAAAAATAAATAAGTAAAAACACTTGCAAGAAGTAAATCTTAAAAATATTTTACATCCCCAAAAGAAAAATTACAAAGAACTAGCCAATTCACAAAATAAATATGAACAACCACAAGAAACTTTAAAATAAAAAATTACTAATTATTAAAGAAGTTTTAAAATGTTCACAGCAATGAGGTTTACTTCTATACCTCTAATATTGGCACTCAGAATTCTAAACATAAGTAATGAAAACTCTGACATTTTTGTCAGTATCACTACTAGAGAACATTTCTGGAAAGTATATTCTAAGTTTATTAATTCATTCCATAAATATCTGCACATGTACTCTGCACCTGATGCTGTTGTAGGCATTTGAGATATGGCAATTAAAAATACTACTATTACTACTAATAATAATAAAAGAGAAAAATCCCTGTCTTCATGAAACTTACACTATAGCTCATGCCTTAGTTTGGGTTCCCTCAGAAGCAGATTGTGAATAAGATATTTGAGTGCAAATAATTTGTTTAGGAGTAGATGAACTGGAAGATATGGTAGTGGGTAATTGAATTAGCAATAGAAAAGCAACCAATTAATGATGAATTTTTATGTCAATTATTATGATGGGAGATTGTCACCTAGTCTTTTACAGAATGTCTGGGAAAGAGTGCAAAAGATAGGCTTGGGAATTATCCAAAATAGGACTGAGAACACTCACATATTCATGAACTAACTCATGTGAGTTGGTGGAGAGCTGCTTTGGGGGTGCTTGTTTCTCTACACATGTAGTTTGCCACACATTGAATAGCCTTCTACAGATCCAGAGCAAAGTCATAAATCCCAGAGATGCAGAAACTGGCATCTGGGTATGAGTAGGAATACAGTAAAAGGTCTCCTAGGTATAGGTAGGATACTGACAGATAGGCTATACTAAGAAAGGCAATAAAGAACAAACATTACAAAAAAGTAAGTTACAAGTATGTTAGAAGGTGACCAATGTTATTGGCAAAAAGAAAATAAATAGAATAAGGTAAGAGAGATTGGTATTTCCGGGCAGAGGAAATGCCAGTTTCCAGTATGTAAATAGGGAGATCAGGGAAGATCTCACTGAGAGGGTGAGACATATGCAAAGACTTGAAGGAGGAGGGAGAATCAACCAAACAGACATCTGTGTAGGATTATTATACGTAGAAGGAACATTTGAGCAAAGGACCCATTGGATTTTGCCTGGAAAGTTTAAGGAACAACAGTAAGGCTAATGTAACTGAAACAATGGCAACAGTGGGAGGAAAAGTAACGAGTTGGCTAGAAAAAGATAGTATGTGAATTGTGCAGGATCTTAGAGGACTTGTAAGGCTTTTCACTGTAATTGAAATGGGGATCCACAGCAAGGTTTTGAACAGAGGGAGATATCAAATGTTTTCTCTTACAAAAAGATGCTCTAGCAATTTCATTTCTGGTCATGAGAAAGTAACTGGTGTCAGACTTACCCTACTGGAATAAACAAAACACTAGACAAAATAGATGTGGTAACTTTTCATACATTAGAAAAGAGGCAGCTCAAGGTCCTGATCCTTGAGAGAAAGAAAAATTACAAGCTCACATAAAAACACTTAGGAATGGATTTGATGAATGACAAGCACATCTACAATGAAAACACTGTTAAGAGAAATTAAAGGGAATCTAAATAAATAGAGAAATATACCATGTTCCTGGATTGTAAGACTCAATATTGTTGAGATATCAGTTTCCACAAATTGATCCAAACATTTTAATATAGTCCCGATCAAAAGCCCAACACAAATTTTGGTAGCAATTTAGAAGTGAATTCAAAGTTTACATAAAAATGCAAAGATATAGCATAAACAAAGCTACCTTTAAAACACTTTCTCCAGCTTTACTGAGATATAAATGACATATAACATTGTGCATTGTGTATGTTTAAAGTATACAATATGAGTTGATGTATATATACAATGCAAAATGATTACAACAATAAGGTTAGTTTACACATCCATCATCTCATACAGTTACAATTTGTATGTGTGTGTGTTGAAAACTTTTAAATCCACTCTCTTAGAGACTTTCAAATATACAATACAGTATTGCTAACTATAATCCTCATGCTGCATATAACATCCCCAGAAAGTATTCCTCTAATGACCGGAAAAACTTTTTTTTAAAAATATATATTTGGAGACTTTTCATTGCCTGATTTCCAGAATTTTTGAAAAGGTACTGTAATCACACAGTAAAGTATTGGCACAAGGAGAGAAAAATAATTCAGTAGACCCAAATAGAGAGTTCAGAAATAGAACTTGCAGAAACTTGATTTTCATCAGAGGCGCAATGAAATTTAGGGGGTAGGGAAATCAACAAATGATGTTGGAACGACCAGATAAATATATGAAACAAGATAAACTGTAAGAGCTATGTCACACTATATACAAAAATTAATTTGAAATTGATCACAAACTTAACCATGAAAAGTAAAAATATAAACTTCTTGGGGAACCCATATGAGAATAACTTCCTGACAAAAATTTCCTTAAGAGGATACTGAAATTTATAGCCACAAAAAAAAGATAAATTGGGCTTTATCAAAATTAAGTACTCAAATTTCTGTTTAAGTATAAGGTGTTACTACTTGGAAAACTAGGTATTTAATCACCTTTACTATGCCCTGATAATTCTACTCTTAATTATTTACTCAAGGGAAATGAAGACATATGTACACAGAAAGAGTTGTGCAAAAATGTTTATAGTTGCCCTATTTATAACAATCAGAAACTACCCAAATGTCCAACAAGTGAATGGACAATGCAGGTCGTATATGTATATATTATAAGCAATTTATAAAATGAACTGCTGATTCTGTCAACAGAAAAATATCTAAAATATTATGTTAAACACAAAAAGGAATGAGCTATCATTGTGGTTAAACAATAAATATGATAAGACGGAATGAACTATTACGACTATTAAATAATATATGTGATAAGAAGTCAGAAATGTCCATGGTCTAAATTCCCCTTAATTACAGATCTGCACAAGAGAGGAGGAAGATAGCTATGGAGTATTTCTTAATGTTCATTCAGATCAGATTATTTTGAGTACAGTGTTTCTCATCTCTGCAGTCATGATGTCATAGAAAGTACTGAACTACTTAAGAGAAGGGTAGAGTTATATGTAGTTTAGTTGCTTTCTCTCAGTATGACAATCCTTGCCAGGCTTCTGTGGCGTATGATACCAACTGTGCTTCCTGAACGTCATTTAGGGGATGACCCAAGAGATATCTGTGTTGTTCTGCACTTCTAGGTGCAAACACAGAGGGTAATTAATAGAGAGAAAGGCAGGGAAAAGCTGGATGGAGGAGCCCCAAGAAGAATCAAGAGTTCAGTGTTGAGTTTCGAAATGTGGGGCTTCCTTGCTGAGGTATATGGTACTATTTAATTCATTTCACCACAATTCATATTTGGGTTGACTTTTTTTTTTTTTGGTAGGAAAAAAGGGAGATGTAATCTTCTTGGCTCATGAGCTTGTGATTCTTTGGCATAGTTCTTATCACAAAACTTAATTCCAGATGGACAATGTGACATTTCTACAGAAGGAAATGACTGCTGAAGTTGGAAATAAAAATCTTAGTGAAGTCTTATTTACTGTGCTCAGCCCTTTCATAACCATGTAACCATGCTTAAACTTGAGGGACACAAGTTAACAAACAGGGTCTTTGGACTTTTCCTAAGGGTCTAAACTGAGCATATTCCTCACTAAAATCAAGAATTCTCCTACTCTTCCCAGTTTTAGTAACTATAGATAGAAGTCGGAACGCAGATGGAGATCTTGTCATGTATGTCCTGTGGCTCTTCCCACTGAGCTCAGAAGTCTCTGAGGATCTCACTTAATTTTAATTACAGTAACTTTGGTCTTTCCACCATTCCTTGTATCTTTCAGTTAAAAACCTTTATTATGTAAAGCTTCCAGAGAGACCCACATAATCCTGAAAATTTAGGCAAATATGACTCAGCTCTCTAAAACTTTAAATTCTTAAAGAAAAAAAAAAAAGCTCACATGGGAAGAAATAAGAATCCAATACTGCAGCTGCCTATAAAATCTGGGAAAGTGTGTTAAGTGGGTGTCCTTACAAGGAGCTAGATGCAAACACAAACTGTGAACACAACAGGATTTGCTTTTGATTTCCATGTAGTTTTGGCTGTTGCTATTTTTAGGCCCACAGGTACACACACAGGTGCTGCATCTAGGAGCAGCTGAACCACAAGGGGGTTCAGGGTTTACTAGAGTGTATCAGTAAGGATTATAGGTCCATAAACAGAACGTGGAAATTCCGAGGGCTTATGACTGTCAGTAGTCCAGTAGTCTTGTTGTCATTGCTGAAGATTCCAGGGGCAAGCTGTTCATCTTCTTTCTTTTTTTTTTTTTTATGATTTTATTATTTATTTATTTATTTATTTAATCTATTCATTTTTGGCTGTGTCGGCTCTTAGCTGTAGCATGCGAGATCTTCGTTGAGGCATGCGGGGCCTTTCCTTGCGGCACGCCAGCTCTTCATTGTGGTGCAAAGGACTTCTCTCTAGTTGTGGTGCATGGGTTTTCTCTTCTCTATTTGTGGTGCACAGGCTCCAGGGCACATGGGCTCTGTCGTTGTGGTGCATGGGTTCCGGAGCACATGGGCTCTGTAGTTTGCAGCACATGGGCTCTAGATGAGGCGTGTGAGCTCAGTAGTTTTGGCAGGAGCTTAGTTCCCCGAGGGCATGTGGGATCTTAGTTCCTGACCAGGGATCGAACCCAAGTCCCCTGCATTACAAGGTGGATTCTTTACCACTGGACCACCAGGGAAGTCCCCTGTTCATCTTAGACTTCTGTCTCCCTTGTTCATTATGTTTGGGGAATGCAAGGTCATTGTCATTGGTGAACAACATTCAAGGTGATTTATTATTTTTCAGTTAATATTTAGACTTTGCCTGCTGTGTATTATTGCCAAAAACACAGGTTTCTATATGCTTATGTATTCTGATGTTCAAAATGACCAGAACCAGAAAGGCAGAAAAAGTAGGCAAAAAAGTCTAGTGGGTTCTAAAAGGCAATTTTAACTCTATGTTTAGGGACTGCAAAAGTTCATCAATATCATCCTCTTTTCTTGAAACAGACCTTAATCTAAAAACTGCATTTCTCACCTAATAGAAGAGTCTAAGGACTTTTAATAATCAGTAATACTATGTACCACGTCTTGTCAATCTCAAAACCTCTACCCCCAGCAAACTCTAATTAAATTTCTGCCTGTTCTTCTCCTCCTGCCTGTCCCTCCCCTGTTGAAAACGTGATTTAAGTGTTCACCATTCTCATTCTTTCTCTCTGTCTCTCTCACCCTCTTACACACACATACACAATTCTGTTCAAAAACCTTATAATATTGTCTCTTGAATATTGGTAGCATAATATCAGTAGCTCCAATAGCACTGTTCTAAAAACAAGTATATCTAGGTATAGATATGTGAACATATCTCAATAATCTCCTTTCACAGTAAAAACACAGAATTTCCCCCGTCTTTGCGAACTCCCAACAACATTGTTCTGGTTTTCCTCAAAAGGTGGCGGCAAAAGCAGTGTTATCATCTCTCCTATTAACTGCTTGATATTGTGCTAGGCTAAGACATACTACATGAGGGTGGGGATGGGGAATGGTGCCTGACCTTGGCCTGTGTGCATCCCATTACAGGGGATTAGGTTGACACTAATGGGGTTGATTCTGCAGCCTGTTCATTCTTTGTCTGCCAATAGTCAGAGGAGCAGCCAGAGAACAGAACAGCTGAGTGTTCATGCCAAGACAGCTGCAATAACTGAGGCTTGCTGCTATCAGGGCCTCTCCAGAATGGAAGCAGAAGAGGGCTCAGACAAGGGGATGGCAGCAGCAGTGTTTTCACAGTCCCTGGCAGGAAGGGGCCGAGAATGTCAGGTGTCACGCTCTGGTAACTCTTGTTCAGGAAGGGTTGATTCTCAACTGACTATGCCCCTCAGACTATAAAGGCTGATTTGGGAAAGGCATGGGATTATTACAAGTTCAATAAATAATGTTTTCTGTTATGCTTAGGACAATTTTTTCCTACATGTGGTGTGCCATAGATAAGATTGCATTCATATTTTTTTTCTTGGCACAAAATCTGGCAAAGAGGTAGAATTTGTGCTCCAAATGGAAAGTTTCTATATATTTCCACATATGAGCCTTCCTTGGTGCCAGTTGGTGCAGCCACAGCTGATATGCACAGCAGAGAGCAAGAGCCAATTACCAGAAGCAGGAAGGAGGTAAAATTATATCCAAAAGCAGCTCCTAAATGTTTAGTCCCCTAAACTCTCAGAATGGCATATAAGCATTTGACAGCCTATAATCTTTGATTTATTTTTCTAAGAGAGAAAGAAGAGGCTTTTTTTCCTCAAAATCAGTAGTAAGGTCTTGATCGGACAACTGGCATTTTAGGTTTAGGTTCTTAGATGTCACTATATTGTTGCCCCACCTGCCCAACCTTGACCACAGCATTAAAACTGTTATACTGTCATGGGAGTATTTCTTCAAATGAGAACACAATATTAATAACATTAGTAACGAACATTTTAAGTGTTTTTTAAAGTGTTTATTATGTGCCAATTACCTTACGAAGTACTTCAAATTCATTAGTTTTGTATTTAATTTTGGATCTAAACATTATACATTGTTTCAGTCATTTCCTGGAAACTGCTATAGATTTCTCAGGCCCCCACTCAGTTCCTGGTTTCAATCATCATGACCAGGACAAAACACTTTTTATCCTATGATGTAGAGGGCATTATTCACGGATAATTGAATAGGAATGTGAGGCAAAGTCCCTGACTTCCAAAGACTAGCATTTCAAATAAGAATTCACGCTAGGGCTTCCCTGGTGGCGCAGTGGTTGAGAGTCTGCCTGCCGATGCAGGGGACACGGGCTCGTGCCCCGGTCCGGGAAGATCCCACATGCCGCGGAGCGGCTGCGCCCGTGAGCCATGGTCACTGAGCCTGTGCGTCTGGAGCCTGTGCTCCACAACGGGAGAGGCCACAGCAGTGAGAGGCCTGCGTACCTCTCCCCCCCCCAAAAAAAGAATTCATGCTATACTCATGGTTCAAAATGGTATCAACGTCTATATGCATTTTAATAGGGAGATATGCTAAATACGACTGTATTTGTAATTCTTCCTTTTAAAGTAAGAAAAAATGAACGTCAACAAAAGGTTAATAATGCACCTAGACCCTTTCTTATACAATTTAAATTCTTTTTTTTATTGACATACATCTAACTAGTTTTTATTAACGTAGCAATTCCTATTTCTCAAAATATTTTAGATGGATTATTTTTGTCAAAACACACATTCATGTAAATACAGCAAAAACATCTAATTTACTGTTTTAGAAGAAGAAACAAATAGAAATTAAACATACTTATATAAGTTCAGAAACAGTGTACACTACTGATTTCTTTTTTCATACTCTAATCTCTTCATCATGCTTTCTTCTGCACTGCATTCTTATTATAATATATGCTACTCATTACTCCACCTAGTCTGCAATGAAGAACCTCACCAGGCAATTCAAGAATATAGAAATATGTGGCTGGGATGAGATTACTATAAAGATACAGGTTCTTTTCAACAAAGAGTTGAAATTTGCACCTTTAGGATCAACATCAGAGGGCCACTTAACTTTTTCCTTCCAAACTCTGAAAGATCTATTAGAAACTGAAATGTAGCCTTGTCTGTGCCTTAGACATTTTAACTAGCAGTGCAATAATTCAGTCCTATAGTTTTAGTCAGAATCCAGCCATGAAATAAAAGCCACAAGTTATGTCAACAGAGAAAATTTAATATTAATAATTGTTAACCAGGTATTAGAGAACTGAAAAGGTAAAAAGGAACACTGGGGTATCATGAAGTAGTAACTGCAAGAAGCAGATGCTAACCCAGGGCTATGAGAACAAAAGTTTGGAATCTTTAAAGTTTAGAATCTTGGAGAAGAGGCCTCAGGGGAACTAGGACTAGGATCTCTACGCAGGGAGTGAGCACTGCTTGGATTTTATGGAGCCTCAGGAACTCAGAGGAGGGACCCTAAGGAGCTGAGAATTCAAAACTCAGAAAAGGATGTCTCTAATGAGGCTGGCTCTAGGATTGCTAAGAAAACCAGAACCTGGAATGCACTGCTTCACCACCACCACCATTAGGTGAAAAACTGTTGCGTAGAAGACACTGACAAAACAGAAAATCTCTTCTATCCCCCAACCATCTAAGTCTCCTTGTGGTGCCCCCACTGGCAGAACCTAGCAGGAAACAGCTAGCTAATGGGAAAATATGATTTGCACTGTCTGAGCCCCAACATCACCAAGCAGAGTACAAAAGGGTAGGTTTGAAGCTAAGACACAGTAGTTTAATAACTGTGACATATAAAGAGATAGTAAAGAAATAATAAAAATCTTCAGATAGGTTGTTTCACCAGTATTTATTCTCCCAATTTCATAGAAGAGGTCTCAAATCTGAAGCTGCATGTATATGAACACAAAATATTTATTAATGCATTTCAGTGGTTCTCAACCCTGGGTAAAGATTATTAACACTTGAAGTACTTCTTTTAAATGCCAGGGTCCACTCTGAACAAATTAAGTCAGAACTTTTAGAAGTGGGATTTAGATATTATTTTGTTTTAAATAACTTACAAGGTGATTTTCATGTTCAACAAAAGTTAAGAATCATTCATAAAACTAGATCAAAAAAAGAAATAAATTGGCAACAAAAATGAGACCTCAAAAATAAATATAAATAATTCAACCTCAATAATACAGAAAATTCAAAGTGTATAAGACATCATTTTTTTACCTAAGAAGGTGACTATATTCCTTTTTAATGTAATACCTCTTTATTTGACGAATGTTTGAAAACAGATACTCCCATCCATTGAACTAAAACTTAAGACAATCTTTATGGAAGCAATTTAGCTGTTTGTTACAGGAAATAAAATTTTTATGATTTGGTCCAGGGATTCCACTTCTAGGAATTCATTCCAAGAATATTCATCCATTTATTTACCAAATATTATTGAAATATAATTATGTGGTTGATAGTATTAGAAGCAGTGGGATGATAAAAGCTCTCCAGAAAACAGGAATAGAGGGAACTTACCTCAACATAATAAAGGCCATATCTGACAAACCTACAGCTAATATCATTGTCAATGATGAAAAGCTGAAAGCATTTCCTTTAAGATCAGGAACAAGGTAAGGAAGTCTATTGTCATTACTTTTATTCAACGTAGTTTTAGAAGTCCTAGCCACAGCAATCAGAGAAGAACAAGAAATTAAAGAAATCCAAATTGGAAAAGAAGAAATAAAACTGTCACTGTTTGCAGATGACATGATACTATACATAGGTGCTACCAGAAAACCACTAGAGCTCATCAATGAATTTGGTAAAGTTGCAGGCTACAAAATTAATACACAGAAATCTCTTGCATTCCTATACACTAGCAATGAAAGATCAGAAAGAGAAATTAAAGAAACAATCCCATTTACCATAGCATAGAAAAGAATACCTAGGAATAAACCTATCTAAGGAGACTAAAGACCTGTACTCTGAAAACTTTAACACAATGATGAAAGAAATTAAAGATGAAACAAACAGATGGAAGGATATATCACGTTCTTGAATTGGAATAATCAATATTGTCAAAATGACTATACTACCCAAACCAATCTACAGATTCAATGCAATCACCATCAAATTACAATGGCATTTTTCACAGAAATTGAACAAAATTTTTTAAAATTTATATGGAAACACAAAAGATCCTGAATAGATGAAACATCCTGAGAAAGAAAAAAGAAGCTGAAGGAATCAGACTCCCTGGCTTCAGACTATCCTACAAAGCTACAGTCATCGAAACAGTACAGTACTGGCACAAAAACAGAAATATAGATCAATGGAAGAGGAGAGAAAGCCCAGAAATAAGCCCAGTCACCAATGGTCAATTAATCTATGACAAAGGAGGCAAGAATATACAATGGAGGAAAAACAGTCTCTTCAATAAGTGTTGCTGGAAAAACTGGACATTCTCTAACACCATATACAAAAATAAACTCAAAATGGATCAAAGACCTAAATGAAAGTCCAGACACTATAAAACTCTTAGAGGAAAACAGGCAGAACACTCTTTGACATAAATCGCAGCAAGATCTTTTTTGATCAACCTCCTAGAGTAATTAAAAGAAAAAAGAAAATAAACAAATGGGACATAATTAAACTTAAAATCTTTTGAACAGCAAAGGAAACCTTAAAAAAAGAAAAGAAATGAAAAGACAAGCCACAGAATGGGAGAAGATATTTGCCAACAAATCAACTGACAAGGGATTAATCTCCAAAATATACAAACAGCTCATGCAGCTCTATGTCAAAAAAACAAACATCCCAATCAAAAAATGGGCAGAAGATCTACGTGGACATTGCTCCAAAGAAAACATACAGATGGCTAAACAGCACATGAAAAGATGCTCAACATCACTCATTATCAGGGAATTGTAAATCAAAACTACAATGAGGCACCACCTCACACTGGTCAGAATGGCCATCATCAAAAAATCTACAAACAATGAATGCTGGAGAGGGTGTGGAGAAAGGGGAACCTTCCTACACTGTTGGGGGAAATGTAAATTGATACAACCACTACGGATAACAGTATGGAGGTTCCTTAGAAAACTAAAAATAGAACTACCATATGATCCAGCAATCCCACTCCTGAGCATATAACCAGAGAAAACCAAATCCAAAGAGATATATGCACCCCAGTGTTGATTGTAGCACTATTTACAATAGCCAAGACGTGTAAGCAACCTAGATGTCCAATGACAGAGGAATGGATAAAGAAGATGTGGTATATATATAAATATATATATATATATTATATATATACACACACATATACACAATGGAATATTACTCAGCCATAAAAAAGAATGAAATAATGCCATTTGCAGCAACATGGATGGACATAGAGATTGTCATACTGAGTGAAATAAGTCAGACAAAGACAAATATAATATGATATCACTCATATGTGGAATCTAATTTTTAAAAAAAGATACAAATGAATTTATTTACAAAACAGAAACAGACTTACAGATATCAAAAACAAACTTACAGTTACCAAGGAGGAAACATCGGTGGGGGGAGGGATAAATCAGGAGCTTGGGATGAACCAACACACACTACTATAAATAAGATAGATAACCAACAAGGACCTACTGTAAAGCACAGGGGACTTTACTCAATATCCTGTGATAACCTGTATGAGAAAAGAATCTAAAAAAGAATGAATATATGTATATATATATAACTTTATATGTATAACAGTATATATCACTTTGCTGTATACCTGAAACTAACATAACATTGTAAATCAACTATACTCCAATAAAATTTTTAAAAAAGAAGAAAGTCACTTTCTCAAAAATCTGTATACATTGGAAGCTCACAATAATATGATTATTGACTTCACACTGATAAAATTAAAATGAATGGGGGATGGGGGTTAGCCATTAGTCCAGCTGATTCACTTCATTGTACAGTACAATTTTCATTGTACATTCACAACATTGTAAAGCAATTATACTCCAATAAAAAACAAAACAAAACAAAACACTGGGAACATGGCAGGAGAAAACAAAGATAATGAAATAGATAACTAATATGGAATTTGTGTTCAAGAGGGTAGAGGAAGAAAAAATGCATAAATATACATAATCAGATAACATAGCACTTTAATGAAAATCAATTCAAAGTATGCATGCAGAACGAAGTTACTTTAGGTATGATAGTTAGGGATGATCTCTGAGGAGCTGATATTTATAGACTCAAACCATAACAAATTTGTTATAGCAGTTGAACAGGAAGTTCAACGTGGCCAAATTCAACAAAGGGCAAAAGAGAAAAGGGAAAGATTTATTCAGGGACCAGTTCAAGTAGAGCCTCAAAGGCCAACATAAGGAGGAGTGTGAACTTTGCTCTAAGTCCAGTGAGAAGTAATTTGGAGAATTTTAAGAAAAAAATGACTAATTTTGATTTTAAATGTCACTGTGAATGCTGTGGTGAAGAGAAAGGGGGTGGGAAGTGTGTAATTAGGGGGATTAGCAAGAACAGTATTAGGGTTATCAAGGTGAGAGATGAGAGTGGTTCAAACTAAAATAGTCCTGCAGAAGTGAAATAAGTGGATAATTATGGAACACATATTTGAAGTAAGGGATTGGATATTGAATGAGTAAAAAGGAAAAATACCTATGGTTTGACTAATTAAGTAGACAGTGTTACTGTTTACTGAGATGGGATACTGAGGCAAAAAAAAGCTTTGGAAGAAAACTTAAGAAATATTTACTGTAGGTTTTATGTTTTAGAGCATATGCCAATATGATGGCTGGATAAAAGAGTCTGTCAATGGAGAGAGCAGAGTTAAAAGAGTTAAAGAGCAGAGTTAAAAGAGTCTTTAGCAGATAATGATAATCAGAGATGCTGACAAATGTCTTCACAAAGGCATTCATTGAGACATTTTTTTGTAACAGAAAATGTTGAAAATAATATGATAAAGGCTAGTAAAGTAATATAGTGTCCATAGAAAGAGAATCAGGTTGACTTCTATCCTCCAGATATCATTACATTTTCTCTAATTAGACAAAATGAGAGTGCAATGATAACAACCATTGTTTGGCTCTGGAGCCACATTTATGATTGTGATTGCGAAAAAAAATATATGTGGCTTATAATGGTTCATTTATGCTCATATAAAGATTATTTAAACACTAAAATTAGAGGCATCCACGATTCACAGGAAAAGTTTCCTATAAATAGAAAACTACTCCATACACTAATGAATCAAGATTAGGAAGATCTGGCACATCTTGGTTAAGTTTATGATTTAATAGCAGTTAGTGTCAGACAATTTTAGACTTTAAGTACAAAACATGGGCCCCTCTACTCATTCATACTTAGACCTAATTATTCTATTTTATCTTCATCTATTATCTAGTGTGCATTACTTGGAATTACTCCTACACAATAGGTTTCAAATGCAGGGGATTAACTATTAAAGGCCAGTATATATTACCAGCACAGAGCATCAGACAATGGAGTTCTCAGAAAAGTTTTGTTTATTGTTTTTTTTAGCAGCTTAAAATAATGCAAATTTATCATCTTACTTTAAGTCAGAAGTCTTGGTTGGCTTGGCTGGTTTCTCTTCTCCGAGTTTCACAAGACTGGAATCAAGATGTGGGCCAGCTGGGCTCATTGGAAGAGTCTGGGAAGAATCCTCTTCCAAACTTATTCAGAGTGTTGGTAGAATCCACTTCCTTGTGACTGTTTCTTTGCTGGCTGTCAGCTGGGAGTTGATCTTTGCTCCTACAGGCTGCCCACATTCCTTCTAATGTCTTCCTCGTGGTCCTCCTCTAGCAGTTGATTTTCTCTCATGCTTCACATCTCTTGAACTTCACTTTCTGACACATCTCTCTAACTCTTCTGCCTTTCCCGTCTGCTTTTAAATGCTTATTTGATTACATTTGGCCTACTCAGATAATTTGAGTTAATCTCCCTATCTTAGTGTCAGCTGAGTTTTTTTAATAATAGTGATGGACTTCACCTTTTTTTTAACTAATCTCAAAAGTAAATTACTTACCAATTTGAAACAAATTGGTTTCCAGTGGGGGGAAGGATGTGCAGAGAGATAGATTGGGAATTTGGGATTGACATGTACACACTGCTATATTTAAAATAGATAACCAAAAAGGACCTACTGTAAAAAAAAAAAAATTCATTAATTAAAAAAAGTATTTTTTGGAAAAAAAATGGGAAAAAATCAATAATGGACTAATAATAACTAGCTAGTAATAGAAATAATTAGTAAATAACTAAAATAAATGACATATTGGAAAAAATTCAGAGTTTAAAAGAGAAGGATTTTTTTTTTCTGACAGCCTTTCATTCCCCATTCTCTCCAAGCTGCCCTAAATCAATCTTATTCTCAGATCAGACAAGATAAGAGGAAAACAAGAGAGAAGGAAAAAGTGGAAGAAAAAGTTTTTTCTTTTTTAACTTGGTATATTTTAGATAGAACAGAAGCAAGTAAGACAGGACCCAATTATCCTTTTATAAAATTACCCTCCCTGTTTCTAACACGTAAATTTAAAAACGCAACTAACAATGGTGTTGTTAATTAATCTCAGGGCTCATACACTTTAGGTATCCTATTTCCTGTAACTTGAAAACTACCTAAACAATAAGCCACTTTCTACTACTGGTAGTTAAAGAAAAAAAGTACACACATTCATATTCAGTGACCTCACTATACATATAGAACTATCCAATTCCTTAAATTAGCCCTGCTTCTGTATCACATATCAGATATTTGATAGTTTTTCTAGAGATACTTTTTCACATATTGAAGTGAGAACAATGAAAATTCCGTATAAATTGATTCAGAGAGAGAATATGATATTCTCTTCATTATATCAAAAATATTGAGAGATTATTATTCATGGGCATGCAGATATTAAACCAATAAATTCCCAAACAATAACTCAGTCTCACAATTCTATAATAGTAATTCTCACCAATTATTATATAGATCCCTAAAAATTCTGGATTCACCCCAGGGTTGTAACAACACTGTTGCAGTTCTCTTAATGTAGTGTTAACAATATCTAAAACCATCATAGAATGCAGAAGAAACTGCTGATGGTATTTTAGAGCTAATTTTACCAGCTTACAAATAGAATAAAGCAGAATTACTGGGAAAAGAAAGAACTGAAAAGCAATTTTCCATTAACTCAGCCTCAAACTTTTGAAATTTTCTTTTTAAAAAGGAATTTTTTAAGTAAAACTGTTAATGGAAGTGAAATATTAATTTTTTTTCACTTTTGAATGAATTCAGTAGAGACTGTTGAGGTTATTATCTGTGCACAGTGTTATGGAAAACACAAAGAAGTAGGAGAAACATCTCCAAAAAAGTTTAAAGTCTGGCTGAAGAATCAAAACATTGGAATATGAATGGATCAATGAAAAGAAAACAAATTATAGACACCATAAAAATACACAAAAATGTGTATGAAATATCAGAGTAAGGGTGATTAGTGCAGGTTAAAATTCAAGATAAAAAAACTTTAGCAGAGGCAAATATAAGATTTATTCATTTGTATAACCTACCTCACCAAGTACCTTTTGATATATTGTAGGTTTTCTGCTAATCCTAGAAAATACCAAGATGAAAAAAAAGCAATCCCTACCTTTTACATGTAAACTAATTCTTAAACCAGTTTGTTGTGTTCTGTATTTGAGTGTAAACCAGAGGTTAGAGAAGTTCAGGGAAAAAAACCTAGTTAAGTCAGGAGATGGCAGAGAATGTCTCATACAAAAAGTGACGTTGGAGTCACTGTAAATGAATAAGAGAACATCCTAAGCAGAACAAACCACAAATCAATGAGCAGGCATAAAATACTGGTCATTTCCTGTGGTTGTCTCCTAGAAGAAATGTTCATAAGTATCACAAATACTGCAAAGATAAGCAAGAATTGGATCATGAATCCCTTGTATTTGATATTAAGAATTTTTAAATTTATCATATGAGCTTTTTGAAATTACATAAGAACTTTAAGATTGGATTGGTAGGATTTGCAATTTAAAAGATCCAGCTGGTGGCATTGCCGAAAATAGACTAGATGAAGTAAAGGAGAAGGAGTTAGGAAATGTGTTAGACACCTCTGATGAAACACTTCAGATCCTCTCAGGTTCAGATGTCTCTGCATTTACAGCCTGACAGCACTTTCCCACATGGCCTTGTCTGATCATATGCTTTGTACCTCTAGTCCTGAGGCTTCCCTGTTGACCTTTGTGGTCCCATTTGATAACCACTTATGTGCAACCCACAAGTGTGAGGCTGTAAAAGCCCTGGGACAAATCCTTAACTAATAGGAGATGGGAACAAGTTAATAAATTCTTCCAACATTTTCTTAACCTCTCTCCTTCCCATAAATGTAAGTTATAGGACTTCTCAGGGATGGTTTTTCAAGGTCTAGCAGTCACATTTAGTGGCAGCCAGCTAGATATTGTGTCCACTGATTGGCTCTCTTTCCTTCCCTCACTCTCACTCCCTGTATTCTGTAAAAAAAAAATTTTACCAGGTAACTTATTTTAACCATAGCAGTGAAGGAAGGAAGAGAATGGGTTCAAGCGGTATTAAGAAGATAGACTAAACATGACCTTGTGACTGATTGGTCATAAATGAGTAGTAGACAGTAGGCTAGAGCAGCTTCTAAGACTGTAGTCTGGGAGATATTTTGGAGAGTAATTCCACTGAACATATTAACAAATACAGGAAGAGAGGCAGGATTTGGAATGTAGAAATATATTCAACTTTAGATATGACATCATTTATCATTGAGAAGGAACAATCAAAAAGACTATTGGAAATATGTGTATAGAGCTCAGGAAAAAAAAATGTTTAGTTTAGGAGCTATAGTTTGGAACTCATCAGTTTTAAATTGGCCAGGTAAATTCATAGTTAGAGAAGAGGATAAAGGATGGTACTCTTAAGTATTCTGTAATTAAGGGACATGGAAGGAGAAAAGTCAGAAAGAGTCTTACAAAGAGTTGTGAATGTGGAGGGAAGAGAGGAGAAGTAAAAAGGCTTGGAAGTCAAGGAAAGAAGGAGTTTCAAGAAGAGTGGGATCAACTGTGTTAAATGTGGTAAAGAGATTAAATAAGAGAGAGTGGAAAGTGTGAACTGGATTGAACAATTAAGTCATTGCTGACTTAAAAGTATTTCTAGTAGTAGAATAGGGTGGAAAAAAAAGTCCATGGAATAAAATAAAATAACTAGAAAAATGAAAGGAGCCAGGAAAACTGTATGCTTCATTCATAATTACTGAAACTTGGAAGCAACCAAAATTTCCTTCAGTAGGTAAATGGATATAAATTGTGGTACATTCCAGACAATGGACTATTATTTAGCACTAAAAATAAATGAATTATCAAGGCATGAAAAGACATGGAGGAAACTTCAATGTATATTTCTAAGTGAAAGAAGCCAATCTGAAAAAGTTGTGTGATACTGTATGATTCCAACGATACGACATTCTGGAAAAGGCAAAACTGTGAAGACAGTAAAAAGATCGGTGGTTGCCAGAGATTGCAGGAAGGCACGGAGGGATGAATAGGTGGAGTACAGAGGATTTTTAGGGCAGTGAAAATACTTTGATACTATAATGATGGATTCATGTCATTATACATAAGTCCAAACCCATAGAATGTACAACACCAAGAGAGAACCCTGATGTAAACTAGGGACATTGGGTGATAATGACATGGAAGTGTACGTTCATTGATTGTAACATATGCACCACTCTGCTGGGGGATATTGATAATGGGGGAGGCTGTGCATGTGGGGGGGGGTAGGGGGTATATAGGAAATTTCTGTACTTGCCTCTCAATTTTGACGTAAACATAAAACTGCTCAAAACAAAATCTTTTTTAAAATTCAAAAAAACCCACAAAACATGCAGGTCAATATGTATGTAACAGGCATTTTTCAACCTATCCCGATCTTGTTCTGTCAGGATTTCCTCCACCAGTAACTTGTAGATACTTTAAATGAAAGAGGCCTGGTTGGCAAATCCCCACTAAAACATGTAACATGGACTTAAGCCTTTCATTGTTCTCCTGGAGATTCACTACTGCTATTATTGGCAATTCTTTCAACTTCTATTTTCCACTGACAAGATTCCTTGTTTTAATCCCTTTACTGATATGGTGGAATCAGGAAGACTTATCCATTGTTTCACTTGAAGGAATATACCGTATTTCCATTGAAATATCTATCCATGGCATTTTTTTATCCATTTATTCATGGGAAATATTTTCACAGAACACCTGGAAACATTTAGCCCATACAGCAGAGCTGCATTGAGACAGGCAAAGCCATTTCTCACAACTACACTGGGAACACATACCCAGGATATGTATGATACTCTTGGAACAAACAAATCTCCATCACTTCCCTACTCCATCCTCCCCACTTACCCAACTTAAAAAAAAAAGTCTCTCCTTTTCCAAGACATATTTTGCTTTTCACAGTTCTAAGTCAAGCATTCCTGTCCCATTTGGGTGTTCAGTAACTAAGTAAGAAGGAACAGTATAAAATAATGAGAATCATACATTAACATACTTGAACTAGGCTTACTGTTTACTAAGCAAGGACTACACTTCTTCTTGAATAATAGGGATTTCTAGTATTTTAACATGACTCAGAACAATTAGAAAGTATCTTTATGCAAAGTGGATATTATGAAAAGGTGATTCTTTATGACTGCAAAGTTAGTTTCAATAACAATTATGCAGGGTTTGATTTTGTCACTGAACACATTACAGTTTGGGTCATCATTATAAATGTAAAAAAGGCAGAAGAACATTAAAGAATTCCTGCACAGTTTCTTTTCCCAGTAAAAGCAAACCCTGAACATACCAGCACGTTAGAAACTACGTGTAGGGCATGCAGGATCAAGTTTAGTAATAATTTAGTAATAATTTGAGTAAAATAATATTGCTAGGTTATTCCAGTAAACATAAAATAAGTTGGCCCTGATCTATATGGATATATTCAAACATGTTCTGAGATTCTGGCAGAAATGAGAAAGAAATCCCAAGTACAGACAAAATAACCGGAGAGGGATACAGGAGAAGTATGATAAAGAGGTTTGACCTGCTCGGGAATGGAGAAGAAAACTAAATTCTAATAGTTCTGAATCATACTAAAATACTAGAAATCTGTCTGGTTCAATAAGAAATGCACTTCTTGCTTTGTTAAGAATAAGTATAGTTCAAATTGGTGACATAACAGATATGGTCAACTTTGTTCACTAAACTAAGACTAAAAAAAATTGAGCAGCTCTTAAGAATTGTCAGTTTTGAGGAGCTACTTCTGGAAGAGTTAAGTAAGCGTCTCCTAAAATATCCCTTGTGAATATGGCTGCAAATAATATTCAACAAAATACTAGCAAGGCTAATTCCAGCAACATAAAAAAAAATTCTACACCGTGATCACGTAGGATTTATCCCAGGAATGTGAGAATTGTTCAACATACAAAATGAATCACTGTAATAAACCATATGACTAAACCAAAAAATTACATGATCATCTCAATAGATGCAGAAAAAAGCATTTGATAAAACCCAACATACTTTCCCAATAAAAACACTGAACAAACTAAGAATAAAGGGTAACTTCCTCAACCTGATTGATAAAGGAGCACTAAGGAAAATCTTGTAAGCTAACATTATATTTTATGGAGAAAGACTGAAAAATTTCTCTTTATAATCAGAAAACACAATTATGTCTGTTCTCACCATTTCTATTCAGCATTGAATTGGAGGTTCCATCAAGGCCAATTGTGCAAGAATAAGAAATAAAAGGCCTCCATACAGAAAAGGAAGAAGTAACATTATCTCTATTCACAGATAACATAATCTTGTATGAAGAAAATTCTAAATCTACATTTAAAAACTGTTAGAACTAATCAAAAAGCACAGCAATCTTGCAGGATACTTGATCAATATAAAAAAATAAATTGTATTTTTATACACTAGCAGTGAACAATCTGAAAGTGAAATTAAGTAATGCTATTTATAATAACATCAAAAGAATTAAAAATTAAGAATAATTCAAGACAGGAAAGTAAGACTTGTACACTGAAAAACTATAAAATATCATTGAAAGATGATAAAGAAGACCTAAATAAATGGAAAAATGTTCCATGTACATGGATGAGAAGAACAAATATTGTTAAGCTGGTGTAATGGCTTGTCCCCTTAAAAATTCCATGTTGAAGTCCTAACCCTCAGTGTAATGTAATCTTATCTGGAAATAGGGTACTTGCAGATGTAATTAGTTAAAATAAGATGAGGTTATATTTGAATAGCATGGGTTTCTAATCCAATAAAACCTGGTGTCCTTATAAAAAGAATGCCATGTGAAGAGAAAGAGATGCGTATAGAAGTCATGTGAAGGCATAGAAAGAATGCCATCTACATGGAACCTCAATGATTGCCAGCACACCACCAAAAGCTAGGAGAGAGGCATGGAACAGATTTTAACTCACAGCCTTCAGAAGGAACCAATTCTGCTGACACCTTGTTCTCAGACTTCTGACTTCCAGAACTGTGAGAAAACAAATTTCTGTTGTTTACGCCAGTCAGTCTGTGGTACTTTGAACTGCAATCCCAAGAAATTAATACAGTTGGCAATACTCTTAAAATTTATCTGCTGATTCAGTATAATTCCAATAAGTATTCCAGCTGCCTTTTGTGCAGAAATCGACAAACTGATCGAAAAATTTCATAGAGTAATTCAGGGGACTCAGTATCTCCAAAACAATACTGAAAAAAGAGGAACAAATTTGTTCCTGATTTCAAAACATACTACAAAGTCACAATAATTAAGAACAATGTGGACTGGCCTAAGAATAGACCAACATATAGACCAATGAACAGATTGAGCATCCAGAATAAACCCTTATATTTTTGGTCAACTGGTTTTAACAAGGGTACCAATATAACTTAAAGGAGAAAAACAAGGCTTTGCAACCAATAGTGCAGTGACAACTGGATATCCATCTGTAAAAGAATGAAGTTTAATCCCTTCCTCACATCTTATACAAAAGTAACTCAAAACAGACCATGGAAGTAAATACAAGAGCTAAAAATATAAAACTATTAGATGAAAACATAAATGTAAATCTTCATGATCTTTTATTAGGTAATGGTTTCTAATCTATGACACCAGAAATAAAAGCAACAAAAGATAAAATAAATAGACAATATATTTTAAGTTTTTACATTTTTGAGCTTCCTTCTTATATTCAGTCTTCTCATATGCATACATCTCTCCGATTATTTTTACTCATAAACAAAAAGTTATTATTCACAAAAAATGTTTAATTACTCATCATTCCACCACCATAATATAATTATTTTTATTATACTATCCCTTTCTGATTTTATGCCTATCCCTGTAAGTAAAATTATGGTGTGCATAAGTTTATATATTTTTATTATCATAACAACTGCAGTGAAGTGAACCAAGAAATTAAAATGAGAACCCAATAAATCGGAGAACATATGTGCAATCAGCTATCTGATAAAGGACTTATATCTACAATATATAAAGAACCATTGCAACTCAATATAGGCAGAACACTCTTTGACATAAATTGGAGCAAGATCTTTTTCAATCCACTTTCTAAAGTAATGAAAATAAAAATAAACAAATGGACTTAATTAAACTTAAAAGCTTTTGCACAGCAAACAAAACCATAAACAAAATGAAAAGACAACCCTTAGAATGGGAGGAAATACTTGCAAACAAAGCAACCGACAAGGGATTAATCTCCAAAATGTACAAACAGCTCATGCAGCTCAATACCATAAAAACGAACAACCCAATCAAAAAATGAGCAGAAGACCTAAGTAGACATTTCTCCAAAGAAGACATACAGAAGGCTAAACAGCACATGAAAAGATGCTCAACATCGCTATTAGAGAAATGCAAATCAAAACTAAAATGAGGTATCCCCTCTCACCAGTCAGAATGGCTATCATCAAAAAAATCTACAAACAATAAATGCTGGAGAGGATGTGGAGAAAAGGGAACCCTCCTACACTGTTGGTTGGAATGTAAACTGGTATAACCACTATGGATAACAGTATGAAGGTTCCTTAAAAAACTAAAAGTAGAACTACCATATGATCCAGCAATCTCACTCCTGGGCATACACCTGGAGAAAACCATACTTTGAAAAGATACATGTACCCCAATGTTAATTGCAGCACTATTTACAATAACCAGGACATGGAAACAACCTAAATGTCCATCAATAGAGGAATGGATAAAGAAGATATGGTACATATATAGAATGGAATATTATTCAGCTATAAAAAAGAACAAAATAATACCGTTTACAGCAACATGGATGGACCTAGAGATTGTCATACTGAGTGAAGTAACTCAGACATAGAAAGACAAATATCATATGATATCACTTGTATGTGGAATCTAATAAAAGGGTACAAATGAACCTATCTACAAAACAGAAATAGAGTGACAGGTGTAGAAAACAAACTTACGGTTACCATAAGGTGGTAAGGGGAGGGGCAGGGATAAGTTGGGAGATTGGGATTGATATATACACACTACTATATATAAAATACATAACTAACAAGAACCTACTGTATAGCACAGAGAACTCTACTCAATACTCTTTAATGGCCTATATGGGAAAAGAATCCAAAAAAGAGTGGATATATGTATACGTATAACTGATTCACTTTGCTGTATACCTGAAACTAACACAACATTGTAGATCAACTATACTCCAATAAAAATTAAAAAAAAAAAAAGATAAAGCAAATAGCCTATGGCAATGTCAAGGAGCCTGTTTACCCTCAGGAAAGAAGCCACTACTTATAAGCATTTTAGGCCATTTTAGTGTGATCAGATCCTGAGTGGCAGGATGGTACTTTAGTAGGATAAAACATTTTTTTTAATTTAATAAGCTGCAATTCTCATTAATTTATTTTTTCTTAAAAGTTATACAACTGAATTTCTTTAAATAACATTTTAGACCTAAGAAAAGTTAAATTCAAATATACAGACTAACCTTTTTAGCTAATCAAAACTAGAAATATTTTACAACTTTGAAAAATTGGTCTGTATAATTTATATTTCTTTTGCTTCAAAGATTAGACAAATCATATTTGTCATCACAGTGGCCCATTCATTAATGTCTAAAATCTAATAACTGTGTCAAAGCTTTTTTAACATTTCTAATTGTTGTAATTCTCCATCGACCTCTGGGTGTTCATTTCCCTCCCATGGATCAGAGTAAATTAAAATTTAGATAATTACATCTCTTCCATCAGGAAATATATTTTATTCTTTTCCTGTGAAACATAATGCTAGTGTATTTTTCTACATGCAGGCTGTGGACATGTATCTTCTAGTTAAAGTATATACTTTTTTCAAATCATGCACTCACTAATTTCAGGTAGGATTATACTAGATTTTGTGCATATTTTTGTTTTGTTTGGAGAACAATTTGCAATAGCATTTAAAACCTTTGCAATATTGTCTATTGAAATTTTGAGGATATATTTAAGTCTGACACTTGATCTCTGTTAAAAAATATTTGAAAATTTGTTAATGTTTTCTTAAAATATTATTTTCCTAAGTTCTTTTTGTAATCTGGTAAGACTTTCATCAAGCCCATTTTCAGCTCTAAAAATATCCAAGAAAATTTATTGAGTAAAATATGTATTTTTACATAAGAAAAGATGACTGTAATCATGTTTACATTTTGTCTTTTGAGATATCGATTGCCTTATGCTGCCCCAGGACTTACCAGGTTCAACATTTTAGATGTCTCACCTTATGTATGATTTATGTTCTGGCCCTAACCTTTACCTCTACCACATATTTTGTGCCACATTTTCCAAAGATTACATAATAAATCATTTTAATATGCTAATGACTGTAAAATATTAGGTCAAGTAAGCTTTGGACATTCACAAATAGTACTCTAATATAACATAGAAATCCAGTTTTATAGCTATGTTAACCTTGAATGTTCATCCCGGGGCTGTTAGCTGCCAAACAATAAAATCCATCCTTTGTCTCTTTTGTCATAGACCTGGTAACCATTACCTTATTCTGCCTTATATTCTATGTTCCAAATTGTTTCTAAAATCCTCAGCCACTCCTATCATGAAGACTTTTAATATCTTGGATCTTACTTCATCTCTCAAACCTGGGTTTTAGTACTATTTTCCTTCTCTTGATCTTCAGCTTTCCTCTTTCACTGCAATTTGTACTAGTTTTTTTGAAACAAAGTAGGTTTGTGTTAAGCAAGAAAGATGAGAAAATGGAAGCAAAAATGAAACAACCAACAATATTTTTAGAAAAATAATACACAAAGTGAAATCATAGGCTTCCAGTGTTGAAATACTGCTTCTGTACTTAAAATGTAAACATGTATAACCAAAGTGAACTCAGCTACGTTTAATGTCAAAGATTTATATTGGTTTAATGCTTGCACAATAAATTAGTTTATTATTTCATGAAATGGTTTCAGAGACTTCTCTGGGGAAATGTAAGTAAAAATATTCCTAGAGGAATGTATGAAATGTTAGTCATCTCTCTTCTAATATTATCTGTCTTGAAAGGCTCTAAACAATGTTCCCATGACATTTGGTAAGATTTCATTTTAATGCTTAAACTGTCTTCATTATTGTTTCCAGAACCATGGTATATTTTGCACGGTATCTTGATTTTTTTTACAGGAAAAACTATTGATGCTCTCTGTGTAGTGGAGTCAGGGTTTATATTTTCTCTGATCCCAATAAGTAATTGCTTAAACTAAGCTATACAGTTAAAGGTATAGAGGTATATTAAGCAGGTGTGCACTTCAAAGATACAGACAAAAGCAAAGCTTAGTTGTTCCTTGCATTCTGTTCTCCCACAAATTACCTGGGGCAGATAGAGTGAGAGGAGTTACCTAAACATTGCTGTTGTATTACCTCATTCTTTCCTCATTATTTTCTATTATTTCATAATCATCTTTATTGTTTAATACATTACATGTTATTTTCCTCCTGGTTTTTCCTCATATAAAAAGTCAGGGCATAAACCACAAAGACACTTTTCACTGATGAACATGTATTGCTCTTCAGTAACATGCAAGAACTAGTGTATTCCGCAAATGGATGAAAGAATAACTGGGTACATATTTATGTATGTATGTGACTGTGAGGTTATGGTAACATCTGTCAGGAAACTGAAACCTTCTAGATCATATACGCTTGGTGAATAAGAATTGCTCAAAGTCTACTTTACATACATATGTCTTATATTTAAGAAAGGATAAGAACTCAAATATATTTCTGAGGTTTTGAAAGAACACCAAATGCCCCTTCCCTTGCTCCAATTATCCACAATCCTCTTTTATACACTGATGTATGCTTGTGATTCTGCTATCAGAATTCAACTTCTAATTTACGGCTTTTTGGCCTGTTAACAATAAATATTATTGGGAGATTAATACCTTAAGTGGTTAGTCATTCATGTAAATGAAAAAAAATGGAGGACATATTTTAGTGGGAAGCTTGTGGAATGATTATGAGAGTCCTAGCAGTCACAAAGAAAAAATGGATGGTAAACATTTCTGTATATGCTTGCATGAAAATCAAGGAAATAATTAAAGATACACACTAGACTGTTAATATTGATTATCATGGAGTTGGAATTTGACTGGCATGTTTTGTTTATCTATTCATCAACTGATGGACATTTGTGTTGTTTTCACTTTTTAGCTGTTATGAATAATGCTGCTATGAACATTCACATCTAAACTTTTTTTGGAGCAGGTATTTTCAATTCTTTTGAAAATATATATACTTTGAAGTGGAATTGCTAGGTCATATGGCAACTCTATGTTTGACTTTTTGAGACAGTGACAAACTGTTTTCCAAAACATCTATAGCATTTTACATTCCCATCAGCAATGTATGAGCATTCCAATTTCTCCACATCCTTGTCAATGCTTGCTATCATATGTCTTGTTGACTATAGTCTTTCTAATGCATGTGAAGTGGTATCTTGTGGTTTTGATATGAATTTTCGTATGACTAATGATGTTAAACATTGTTTTGTATGCTTATTGGCCATCTGTAGATCTTCTCTGGTGGAATGTCTAATTCAATGTCAAGTTTTAAATTTTTAAAAAAAATTTTATTAGGGTACAGTTGATCTACAATGTTGCGTTAGTTTCAGGTGCACAGCAAAGTGAATCAGTTATACGTGTACATATATCCACTCTTTTTTAGATCCTTTTCCCATACAGGCCATTACAGAGTACTGAGTAGAGGTCTCTGTGCTATACAGTAGGTCCTTATTAGTTATCTATTTTATACATAGTAGTATGTATATGTCAATCCTAATCTCCCAATTTATCCCCCCCCTTACCACCTTATGGTAACAGTAAGTTTGCTGTCTACATCTGTCACTCTATTTCTGTTTTGTAGATAAGTTCATTTGTACCCTTTTTTTTAGATTCCACATATAAGCAATGTCCTATGATATTTGTCTTTCTGTGTCTGACTCACTTCACTCAGTATGACAATCTCTATGTCCATCCATGTTGCTGTAAATGGCATTATTTTGTTCTTTTTTATAGCTGAGTAATATTCCATTATATATATGTACCACATCTTCTTTATACATTCCTCTGTTGATGGACATTCAGGTTGTTTCCATGTCCTGGTTATTGTAAATAGTGCTGCAATGAACATTAGGGTGCATGTATCTTTTCAAATTATAGTTTTCTCCAGGTATAAGCCCAGGAGTGGGATTGCTGGGTCATATGGTAATTCTATTTTTAGTTTTTTAAGGAATCTCCATACTGTTATCCATAGTGGCTGTACCAGTTTACATTCCCACCAACAGTGTAGGAGGGTTCCCTCTCTCCACAACAGACTGGACAGCTACATGTAAAAGAATAAAATTAGAACACTCCCTAACACCATACGCAAAAATAAACTCAAAATGGATTAAAGACCTAAGTGTAGAGCCAGATACTATAGAACTCTTAGAGGAAAACCTAGGCAGAACACTCTTTGACATAAATCGCAGCAAGATCTTTTTTGATAAACCTTCTAGAGTAATGAAAACAAAAATAAACAAATTGGACCTAATTAAACTTAAAAGCTTTTGCACAGCAAAGGAAACCACAAACAAAACGAAAAGACAACCCTTAGAATGGGAGAAAATATGTGTAAACAAAGCAATCAACAAGGAATTAAGCTCCAAAATATACAAACAGCTCAGGCAGCTCAATATCAAAACAACAAACAACCCAATCAAAAAATGGGTGGAACATCTAAACAGACTTTCTCCAAAGAAGACATACAGATGGCTAAAAAGCACATAAAAATATGCTTAACATCATTAATTATTAGAGAAATGCAAATCAAAACTATAATGAGGTATCATCTCACACTGGTCAGAATGGCCATCATCAAAAAATCTACAAACAGGGCTTCCCTGTTGGCGCAGTGCTTAAGAATCTGCCTGTCAATGCAGGAGACATGGGTTCGTGCCCTGGTCCTGGAAGATCCCACATGCCACGGAGCAACTAAGCCCATGCACCACAACTACTGAGCCTGCGCTCTAGAGCCTGTGAGCCACAACTACTGAAGCCCGTGTGCCTAGAATCTGTGCTCTGCAACAAGAGAAGCCACCACAGTGAGAAGCCCACCCAACGCAATGAAGAGTAGCTGCTCTCTGCAACTAGAGAAAGCCTGCGCACAGCAACGAAGACCCAACGCAGCCTAAAATAAATAAATTTATTTTTAAAACTCTACAAACAATATAGCTATTTGCTTTAAAAGCCATCTCTTCACCGTTGGCCCTAAGTAAACCATAATTTAACCCGTGTTCTCATTATTACAAACAGGAAAGCCTGATGTCACAGTTGGTGCTAAGTAAATTATAATCTAACCCTTGTTCCCATTATTACAATTAGAGATGCTTGATGTAGTGAGAAGGGCACTGAAAGGAAACATGAGGGAGACATCTGGGTGTAGGTCATTGCTTACTACTACTTTGTTGTAATACTTTGGTCTCATCACCTAATATTTGACTCTAATTGTTCTCATCTCTACAGTGAGGGAATTAAATAAAAGACTTTATTAGGATTTTCCAGCTGACCTGACAAAGTACTAATTAATGAAAAATTACTGTACTAGACTACCAATTGATTTAATAATCTACCATACACAAATGCTTTAATAAATCAGTCAAGACAGTTGATAATAAACACAATGTAATGTAAGACTTAGGCTTAAACTTTGAGAGTTGTTTGGTATATTTTCAAGTACATATTTAATTGTCAGCTGTTGTTACTACTATATAGCTGTAAGCCTTTTTTTGTTTGTTTGTTTTAACATCTTTATTGGAATATAATTGCTTTACAATGGTGTGTTAGTTTCTGCTTTATAACAAAGTGAATCAACTACATATACACAAAGAAACAAAATTGAGTTATTTGTAGTGAGGTGGATGGACCTAGAGTCTGTCATACAGAGTGAAGTAAGTCAGAAAGAGAAAAACAAATACCGTATGCTAACACATATATATGGAATCTAAAAAAAAAAGGTCATGAAGAACCTAGGGGCAGGACAGGAATGAAGACGATGCAGACCTATTAGAGAATGGACTTGAGGACACGGGGAGGGGGAAGGGTAAGCTGGGACAAAGTGAGAGAGTAGCTGTAAGCCTTTTAAAAATATCTACGATAGAGGTTAAAAAACCAACAGTCTATGAGTTAAACCTCTTCAGCAGTTGATGTTTAGTACTCACTGTCTTTGTTTAAAAGAAAAAAAATAAACTTTTTAAATTAGGAAACTTATGATTAAAAAATATGGATTCTAACTTCTTTAGAAAAAAAGGAAAGGTTTTGAAACACTGGTCCAGTCATTAATACAGAGAAAGAATTGGCGGATGGAGGTAGTTGGGGCCCTTTGAGAGAGGAGGAGTTCTCACCTCAGTCCCCACCCAGACTCACTTTCTCATTTACTTGGTAGGTTTTGGGTTTGTAAATCTTAATCTATTTCAGAGATTCATCAAGTGATTAATCTGAGTTGAGAGAATAAAATAACATGAGACTTGGTCCTAGAGCATTTCACTGGGGAGAGTTTTGTCCTTCAGGAATTCTAGCAGAAGACATGAAATCAGCAACCTTGTCTATTACCTTTTCCTATCTGCCACTAAGAAACATATCATCCGAGTAATATGTCAAAGAAATTTCTTCCCCTAAATATGTACAGACAAAAGGGCATTATCCCATTTTTTAATTTGTTGGATAGAATATACAGTGCCTGAGCTGTATATAGTTTTGAATTGTAGCAGTAAAAAAATTAGCTGTGTGAACAGGAAGCAAAAGACAGACTGTGCGCTATATTTCCTGCTCATATGTTGTCTCAGCTGTTTTGCACTTTCCAGTTTCAGCTGAAGAATGTCCATTTATCACGTAATGCTAATCAGTTATCATTCTACTCTACATTTTGTACAAAACATTGCTGGGAAGTCTGTTCTGGATTTGATGGATAGCCAGAATGGGACAGCACATAGCCAAAAAAGGCATAAATACTCACAGATGTCTGGTCATACAGATGAGTTAAAATCAAAGAAAATTAGTGCTGGATAAGACAGACGTGATCATAGAGCACATCAGGGGAGCATAAACTTGCTTTTTCTTCACCTTTTTCATCCAAATGGGCTTTTTTCTCATTAAAATAAATATTCAAACCAGAAGGTCTTTTATTTGTTTCCTTAAACTAGTAGGTTTTTTTCTCCCCAAATGTAAACCCCACATCAAGAAGACAAAAAGCAGAAATCCTGTTTATTACCAAAGATATCCAAAAAGCTGTCCAAATCCAAATTAGAGCATATGGTGCAAATTGCCCCTTCTTATATCCTCCAGCATTCCCCATCTCATCCCCTCATCTCACTATCGTTCTGGTTTGGGAAATTTGTATATTTTTTTATTCAAGAGCTACAGAACAAAAATCATTTTTGCTGCCCCAAAATAATTGGCTAGTGGAAAATAAGGCAGTAATTTTACCATCTCCTTATTCCATCAATGATTTTGTACTTTTGTCAAGCGATATCTGATTATTGTAAATGTTTCTCACATGTTAATTTTTTGTTGAATATTATTTTTTTATATATCGTTATCTGTTCACCGTCCTTTTGTTTCATACTGCTGATATCCTTTTAACACTGCCAACCAACTCTTATAGCCACCAATGAAAATTTTTCCATATGAGCTAGGCTCTGTCTGAGCTTATTTCTATAACTTTACTATTTTTGCCTATAAAAATAATTAGTTATTACTGTTTTCTCTTGTATCCTTTCAAAAAATGAAAATTTAAAATTAAAGAATAGTAGTTGTTTTCTTCTTGGGAATTTTCCTTTCACATTTTGATACTTCAAAATGCAAAAGTAAATATATTTTATTTGGATATTCTATCATATGATTAATTTTCAAGTCATACATAAATATGAATTCAGCCCTCTCAAAGTTGTATTGTTTTCCAAATTTCTTGATACATTTATACCATAGTAATGTTTAACAGCATAAAAGATACTTTTAAAATATTGGATATTTGCTTAACACATATCAAGATTTCAAATCAAGTGATGATGGCAATCCAGGAAAGAGGTTTGAAGATTAGAAAATCTTTGCAGATTTTTAACTCCTAACACTAGATTTTTAAAGTGCAATCTGGTCACTTCAGCAAACTTGTAAAGGCCAAGGTAAGGGTTATAAGAGGGAAGGCTCAAAGTAATCACCCACTTCAAACTGATGTCTTCTGAAGTCATTTGTCAGCATAGATTTTGGGATATACATTTCTTTATCGTTTATTTTGAGTTGGAACTGCTAGAAGGAAATTGACTTGACTTATACATGACTACGCTTTCTTTCCAAGAAAGTACAATGTCATCACATTATTAAGCAGAAAAAAAGTGCCATTTCTCAAATCTAGCAGCTTCACATACAGGACCACTAATTCTATTTCACTCTTTAACAGAATTGTACAATTCTTGCCAACAGTTTTAAATGATTTAGCAAATAAAGACTATCCCCTCTTCTTCAAGTTGAAGTATTTAAAAAGACAAAGAAAAATTGTGAATTATAAAATGTTGATGGTATATTCTACCTGATGGGTAGCAAAGGAGAAACAGCAAATAAAAAGAATCGTATATAAATCAAAATAAGCAAAAACTTATGAATTTGAGACATATCTTTTCAAACTTTAAAATAATCATCTGATGAGTTATATATAAATTTAAGACAGAATCTACTTAGTTTATTCATTTATTCCATTTAAAAATTTTATTTATCCAATACACAATTACTGAGTAACTCCTGTGTCTAAGACACTCCACTAACATGTGAAAACATGTTATTAAAATCTCAGGATTCTAGAGTCAAGGCATATTAATTTCAGCTTGATTTGAGGTCACAGAGGATATACCTTATTGCCTCATATTTGAAAAAGTCTAGATTTGGGGCAACCGATAACAGAAATTCAGGATCAATATTAATTCACTAGTACTGGACATGTCACCAATAAAGGCTAACAACACAATTTCCTGTGCAAAGAGCAATGTAATTAACTTTATTTATCATAAAATTGAAGGAAACATGGATAACCCCAATGCTTCATAACAATGCTTTTTACTGTTTTGACAAAATCTTAAAATGTATTAATTCATCATTAATTTATTTCATAAATGGTTATCACACACCTACCATGTGACACATTTCTGAGCTAGCTGTGGTGGATGAGCATAAAGATCCAACAAACTAGAGAGGAAAACAGACAAGAAAACAGGCAATTTCAATATAAGTTGATGAATCAAGGGAGGCATCTGAGGGGAGATGGAGAGGAGGAGCCATGCTTAGGGGTTTCAAATTCTATCCTGTAGACAATAGGAAGACACTGAGGGTATATAAGCTGGGAAGTAACTTAATACGTTTTGCATTTTAAAATGATCATTCTCATTGAAACAATGGAAAATATTATAGAAAAATAGAAGACTAGAAGCAGAAAGACCAATTGGAGGATTCGTTCAGGAAATAAGACAAAGAATAATGTCTGGAACTAAAACCATGTTTATAAAAATGGAGAGAAGTAATTTGATGTGAGGTGAATCCAAAGAGTTAGAAAAGATGCACTAAAGTGATTTGATGTCGAGGTCGGTAAAAAGAATATTATAGTTGACACTGAGGAATCTGTATGATGATTCAAATTCACCATATGTAAAACTCATTCACCTACATGAACACTCATCACATATATTTATTATTTTTATACCTAAAATTGTTTACTAATTTGATATACAGTTTATTCCCTCCAAAAAATTCAAATATTGATCCATTCTTCATTCATGCATTCATTTAGTTATTAATCTGTCAAGTATTTATTGAGAATCTTCTGAGTGTTTCACACTGAATTAGGGTAAATAGGACATAACTGGTTGAAAAGAGATAGAATAATAGAGGGAAAACCATGTGCAAATATGATAAGAGGGACCCAGCATGTACAGTGAACTAAAAAGGTAGAGAATTAGAACTGAAAATGCAAAGGAAATATCATGCAAGTAGGAGCTCCTGGAGAGACCATGCTGAGTCCTATATTCAATATATTAATTAGCATTAATCTAAGAAAAACTGGCAAGCTTCCAAGACTTTTAAGCAGAAGAGGAAAGGTAGTGCCATTACTACATTTGTGTTTTGAAAAGTTTATTCTGGTTACAGTGTGGGAAAACGGATTTAGAGTTGTTAAGAGAATAAATAGGAGAGTGCTTTAAGGGGATATATTTAATGGTATTAAGCATCAGGATAGTGAAGTGAAGAATATGGAGAAGAATAGATAAATATATTTAGAAGACATAAGTTACAAAGGCTTAGAGAAAAACGTAAAAGAGAAGGGAGAGAAAAGAGATTATCAAGATTTCTGTCTTGGACAATACTATATGGATAGAACTACCATTCACTGAGACAGGCAACATTGGAAGGGGGCAGTTTCGTTTGGGGAAAGATCATATTTTTGAGGTTCCTTTAAGACCTACAAGAAGAAGATCTCATAGGCAGTTGGATACACAGTGTGTTCCAAATACACTGGTATTTCTGACCTGAAAGAGACGAGCGCTTCTATTTTCTCTGTGAAGTGGAATATAACATTAGGGATGGAGCAGGAAATAAAGGAAGTTGGAGTTTGTGAAGAAAACAAAAGTTTTAAATAGTTGAATGAATGAATTGCCCAAAGAAATATAATAAGGTTGGCAAGCAATGTGGAGATAAATACCATGCATTTATAGTGGAAGTTTTTTCCATTGGACTTTCTCTTTCAGTGTTGGGATATAGACAAGATATAATTAGGTTCATCCATGGCTGGGGAGTTTTCACACAGACATGATTTTTGAAAAAATGAGAAACAAGAGTGTTTGGTGTATTTGTAAGAGTACAATTGAAATTATTAATCATTATTTTAATTTGGATAAAAAGAAAAATGAAGGAAGAAGAAACCTTAAATACTGGGAAATATTAGAGTTATAAATGTTTTCTTGTACTGAGGAAGAATTAAAATGGCAGCCGTAGAATAAGCAAGGCGGAAGAGAGCAAAGTAACATTTAAGTGAGAGATTTCAGAGATAGAGTAGTTATGGATAATGGGAGGGTCCAAAGTGTGATTGTGGAAGAGAGAAACTGAAGAAGTCAAATAACTGCATGAAACAGATTTTTGGAGAGTGATGCATTGATGTGGCTTTGAAATTATTCAAGATGAAGGCAAAGTTTATACATAAGATGCTTACATTTTTTTCTAGATAAGAAAGAATGGGGCTTCCCTGGTGGCGCAGTGGTTGGGAGTCCGCCTGCCGATGCAGGGGACGCGGGTTCGTGCCCCGGTCTGGGAGGATCCCACGTGCCGCGGAGCGGCTGGGCCCGTGGGCCATGGCTGCTGGGCCTGCGCGTCCGGAGCCTGTGCTCCGCAACGGGAGAGGCCACAACAGTGAGAGGCCCGCGTACCGCAAAAAAAAAAAAAAAAAAAAAAAAAAAAAAAAAAAAAAGAAAGAATGATCAGATCAGAGATTATCAGCAACACAGAGGGAATAGAAGCTTGATTTTCAAAGATGCAAGAATGAGTAGGAGGGTGCCATGGGCTGAATTGCGACCACGCCCCCCCAAATTTATATGTTGAAGTCCTAACCCCTAGTACCTTAGAATGTTACTATATTTGGAGATAAGTTCTTTAAAAAGGCAATTAAGGTTGAATGAGATAATTAGGGTGGGCCCTAATCAAATATGCCTGGTGCCCTTATAAGAAGAGACAATTAGGTCACAGATGCCCATAGAGGGAAGACAATGTGAAGATATAGGGAGAAGATAGCCATCTATACATCAAGAAGAGGCCTCAGAAGAAACAGCTCTGCTGACCCATTGGTCTTGGACTTCTAGCCTCCAGAACTGTGAGAACATAAATTTCAGTTCTTTAAACCATTCAGTGTGGTACTTCGTTATGGAAGCAAATTAATACAGGGGAATTAGGGGAAGAATGACCTGGAAGCAGCAACAGAGAGCTACCAACCCCTAATCTTGGCCCTGAGGTTCATGGAATATGATAAAAAAAAAAAAAAAAAAGACACTCACTTAAAAGAACTACAGGGGAAATTAGTACTCAGAGTTTCATTTATGACAAGGAGGCAGAGTAGTACTAAGCAAAACATTTGAGGATATAGAGGGTAATATGGATACTTTTCTATTTCTAATAACTCAAACTCAATTCTAAGGAAGAAAGCAATCAAAGGAGATCAAACTCTCCTAGAAGCTGAGGTCAGGATGTAAACCAGTGGGCATTAACCCTTCTAATAGGCACTCCTAAGTACAAACTACATAGTTTAATTAAGTGCACCATTTAGATCTATCCAGATTTAGATAGCCAATTTAGATAGCAGCTCGTCTGGCCTAGAACAGAGAGAAAACAAACAATCTCTGTCTTTCACATTTCTTCTGTTTTCATACTGACTAAAATATACTTTAAAAAAAAGAGAGATTTGTTAAACATTCTCAATAAGAAAAATGGGAAAGGGAAAGGAAAATGAAGGCAGACACACTTATTGACCTGTGAAAAGTCAGAAATTTCCTGAGGAGAAAGTTTAAGATTTAGAGGCCTAGCTAGAGAGTTATGAAAAAGAAAAAGTGATATACCCAATTACAAATCCTTTTAAAGATGAGTATAGAAAAGTGAAGATATCCAACTTGTGCCCAGGACTCAAGTTGATTTAAAAGAATAATAAGATTTTCCAAAGTAAGCTGAATTGACTTCCCAAGAGGGAGACAAGATGAAGACACTTTTGAGGCTCTCTCTGAAAGCATAGAAAAGAGTTAGTAATTGGAGCAACTGGGGAACTTATTTTTCATGAATGGATCAATTTCATTAGAGGTGAACATATTTGAAAGAGGGAAACATATTTGAAAGAGGGAAAGCTAGAAAATCATGGATGAATACTTCTGAAGCCATTTAGTAGTTTCAAAGGGATAGCATTATTGTACATGGGGAATCAGTTCTGCCCTGTGTGAAGGTTCAGGGAAGGTGAAGACAGAGGAATGACCAAATCCATTAAAAGAAGCCAGATGAAACAATTTGTCAAAAACTATTATAAAAGTTTATCTCCTGTATGTAAATGCCACAGACAGGAAGAGGATAAAGAGAAGGTGTTTTGTTTACTTTGTTTGTCTGTTTAACGTAACAGATGCTTTGGAGAGACCTACTATTTGTTGGCTTTCAAAGAAACCAACAAGGCAGAATATAGAAGAGTATGCTCAGAGAATAAGTGTCTAAACCTGAAACAAAGAAAATGGAAACTTTCTTTTTAATTCTACAAGTAATATGGTATCCTTTCTATCAAAAACAAAAGAAATATGTACAGTTAAAAAGTAGATTGGACTTCTTAAAACTTAAACTTTTAAGCAGATTGGCGTAAACCAGGGAAAAGTGGAAGCCTTGGGAAATGGGACCCTTGTTTTAGAAGTAAAAGAAGTAAACTGTTTTTCTGGTGCCTCTGAAATAGCTAATAAAAGACATTACGGCTTGGAAAATTAAAACTCTGAAGGGAAGCCCAACTTTGTGGAGCAGGAAATAAATATGTATTCTTTCGTTCCCTAAGTCACAGAACATATAGGTTTAGAAATGTCAATAACAGCACCTTAAATTCAGGGATCTGTCAAGAATGGCCCTCTAGTTAGTCCAGTGAGAATACGAGGAGAAAGCCTCCTTAGCTTAGCAGGTAGCAGCAGTAGGCCCTACAGCACAAGGCAAAAAATGGGGGATTCCATTTGTGCGGAAAAAAATACAGATAAGAGCATTCATTTGGGCTTGTGTGAAATCATGACAATATCGCTTGAAGAGCTGCCTGCTACAAAGGTGAAATACTCTACTCACAAGTGAAGATAGAAGATACCAGAAAGAACTCACAATAAGCCCAGCTTTGAAGTGTGGAGCTGATGCAGAACTGTTTCATTTCTTATTCAGTCATGGGAATTTTGGAACAGTGAAAAACAGGAAAAGTTTGGGGTTAGAATAATTCCCCTTAGGAGTGGAAGAAGGCTTGGGCTAAAGCTACTAATATTAGCATATAATTAAGACTTGTATTGCTGAAAGGGTTAATATATATGGATGAATTCAGGGTTTAACATCTTTGAAACTGAATTTCTCCAATCAGGAAGGGAACTTCATTTGTATTATAATTTCTCTCTGAAAATGCTATAGTGAGGTGTGGTTCATGTTGTGAACGGCCCCTCTTACATAGTATAATTGGATTCATTTTCTGGGCTCTCAAATCTTCTGATGGGGCAAGATGGATAGCAAGTTTTCAGTTTTGTTTTGTTTTTAAGGTGAAATATTAAATCAAATGGGTTAAAATTTTAGCCTAATGTACAAAATTTCTTTGAATTTGCTTTAACTAATGTCCTATTAAGATCCATGTCAAAAACTTCTGAGAACAATAAAACTACCCATTTGGGTACTTTCAAGTGTGTGAGTGTGGGCTTCAACCAGAAGCCCAAGGTGGACCCAGGACTCGCTTTAAAGACTACCGGTTCCTCCCCACCAAAAGGAAGTGCCACATGCTGGATGACCATAGTCTCTCTGGGTATCCTAATGAGTTAAGAGAGGACAGGCATCAGGGAGCACTGGGAAAAAATACATTCCCCTTCTCATAGCCTAGCAGAGCAATCTAGCATAATGAATGAAAACATAGCTATGATTCCTAATTTCACAAGTTATCAACTTTTTAACCTTGGACAAGTTACTTAGTCTCCTTCTGCTTAGATTTTTCATCTTCAAAATAGGGTTAATAAGTATATACCTCAAACATTTGTTGTGAGGATTAAATGAAGGTACTGAGTATGTGATAAGGACTCAATCAATTTTGGATATGATTAAACTTATTATCTCATGTCAGATTAAATACCCTTCTGTCAACCTATACCAAATTCTTCATCATCTGTCCCACCCTCACATTCTCCCTTGGACAAAAAAGTATAGTAAAATGGTGAAGAGCATTGGCTTTGGAATCAGACTGTCCGTATTTAAATCCAAGCTTGTAATATGATTTGGGAGCAGATACCCTCATTGGACCTCAGTTTTCTTCTATGTACTTACCCAGCAGGGTTGTTATGAGGATTAAATGAGTTGCAATATGTGAGGAACTTAGAAAACTACCTCTATACAGCATGTGTATTTTAGAGTGCATGAGAAACACTGTGTAAGCATTACTTTCATCAGTATTATTGCTGAGAACCTGGGCACTCTGAGGCACTCATTTTACCACTGTGCCTTGAAGACCAGAGCCCTGCTCCACGTTTCCTCTTAAACTTTATGCTCACTATGGCCTGGCTATAGGGGAAACATGCCTAGTTCCTAGGGCAGCTCTGACTCAGTCTCTCTCATAGATTTCTATAGATAGCAGTAGAGGTGGGGCAGAGTAGGAGATCCCATTTTGGCCCTCAGGCCTACGTCAAGGCTATGATTTAAAATTTTCCCCAATAACCTGCATTAGAGAATTAAGAAATTACACAGCTATGGAATAGTTGATTCCAAACAAGTAATTTAATTAATTAAGCAGCTTCTGTAGGAATCTCATGAAGTATAAGGAGAGATATTTGGCAGGATTCATGGTTCAGGCATTTCTGAGTTCTTAGGAATGACAGCAATACAACTGCATTAAAATTGCATTCTTAACTTTAACACAAAATCTCTGATATGAAGCATATTTTTCAATATTTGTAAAATTATGAAATGCCATAGAGAAAAAATAGTACAAAAGTAATAAATAAAGTTTGAAACCATTAATAAAACTTCCAGTCCTCATCACCTACAAAAAGAAATAGAATAGGGCTTCCCTGGTGGCACAGTGGTTGAGAGTCCGCCTGCCGATACAGGGGACACGGGTTCGTGCCCCGGTCCAGGAAGATCCCACATGCCGCGGAGCGGCTGGGCCCGTGAGCCATGGCCGCTGAGCCTGCGCGTCCGGAGCCTGTGCTCCGCAACAGAAGAGGCCACAACAGTAAGAGGCCCACGTACCGCAAAAAAAAAAAAAAAAAAGAAATAGAATATTATAAGTACTCTATGTAACAAGATTTTGTTAGTTTCCTTCCTTGAAGAAAATGATTTAACTTTCTCATCTTAAAATGTTCTCTCCTTTTTTTCTTTTTTTAATGAAATCACAATACTCAATGTTAATATATATCTAAGTAATATAGTCCAGTCAGAAATACTATAATTCACCAGTTCATAACATTGAAACAATTTTGAACATTCTGGATTTCTTGGTGTAGATATAATGTACTTTGATAATGAGATTCCCCAAGTGCTGCCATCTTTCATTTTACACAGTTTACACTTGAATGGGTAAAATTCATTCATAGTCAAAGAATACATTTAACACTCGGTATACTGACAAGTCCTATGTTTGGCTTTCTCTGCTGAGTTTCACCCTCAAACCCAGGGACTTTTTAATGGTTAGCAATGTGTAAAACTAAAGATCATTTAACCTCTCAAAGCTTAATTGCCAAAATAGACCTAGCACTGTTGCCTTGAAGTTTCTTGGCTGGAGGACACTGTCTTCAACACGACAAACCTCCCTGCACGTGTACCAAATAGAAAAGAGAAGTTGAAAGAGCACAACCAAAAATATCTGCCTTACCTTTTTTGTTTACCCTTGTAAACGGCTTTTACTACTTAGTGTCAAATATCCAAAAGGATTCTAAAAAGACCTTTGTCCAAAAGACCATAGAAAAAAATTTTTGCACATAGAAGTGTAAACAGGGAGAAATTTTCTGGAGGAAAAGTTGATCATAAGTAACAAAATAAGCATTTTTTTGGAAGTATAGTTGATTTACAATATTGTGTTCATTTCAGGTGTACAGCAAAGTATACAAATATATATCTTTATTCTTTGTTGATTCTTTTCCATTATGGTTTACAAAATAAGCATCTTATATTTCCTTGAATCAGTAATTCACATTGTAGGTGTTTTAACTAAAGAAATATTCAGAGAAGTGTGCAAAGAGATATATGGTCATTGTAGTAGTTTTGTTGCTTTTGCTGCTGCTTGTTGACAAAGTAAAAATAGTCTAAATATCCATTAATGGAAGATTGGGCAATTAAAGTAAATGCCTTTATATACATAGTAGTTAAAAGGAATTTAGAAGATTTATATATATTAAAATGGTTCAAAATAATTGAAAAGATTACAGAGAACATATATAGTATGATTTCATTTCTATTATTTTCATGTAGAAAACTCGAAGTGTAGACATTAAATTGTTAACAGATGTTATCACTCAGAGCTGAAAAAATGTGAAGACTTCTTCTTTATACATTTTTATATTTTAATATCCTACAATTAAGTGTATACATACACCTATATTTTTCCAACAGCCGGGCAAAAAATGAGAAAAGAATGGTTCTCTGGAGATGATTTTCTCCAGTCTTCTGATATTCACTGCCATTCTAACATGGATTATGCAAAATTAACCAGTCAATACTTAAAGTACTTTTATAATCTCAGAAAGAAGAAGGAATGTATGCAGAACAAGTCCATTTATAAAAGGGCAGGAAAATAGAATATTGGATAGTGCTTAGTGAAGAAGAAAGAACTGAAGAAGAGATGTGTAGTGGGGTTAAGAGAAACTTGGACAATAATTTGCTTATGTCCCAATTTTTGCAGGTAGCTAGGCTTACTATTCAAAATTTTGGGTATCCTACAACATTTAAAGTAACCTCTGACAAGCCAGAATTAGGAGGATCACATCAAAAGAATAAGATGATATAGCTGTCCTGTATTTTTCTACACCAATGTTAAAATTAAGTAAGTTCATATCTTGCTTTTGTACCTGCTAATAGAATAAAGTATCCAATTCCTGGCATTCTTTTCTGATATCCAGAGTTAGCACAAGCCATTTCTGCAAGCAGTTTCAACAATAAAACAACATCAAGCAATGTAATTGCTGCTTGAAAAAGCCAAAAGATACACCTAAGAAAAGAATCTCACACACAAAAGCAAATAGGGGGGAAAAACCTCTCCCATCCAGCCAAGAGCCTCTCTCATGATTCATTCATGTTCCCCTTCCCTGTTGTGATCCTACCAGCAAAAGTTTTATATCTGAAATTCAAAGCATCCCTAAATTAAACAATATACGGGCAACTAAACGCTAGTCTTTCACTTCCCATGATGTCTACGTTTTATGCATTTTCCTTTTTAACAAATGGTTTTCATTTGTGCTAAATGACTAAAATTGAGTTCTCCTTGTTAATCACTTGAGGGGTATGTGTGTGTGTCTGTGTGTTTAATTTATTGCATACAGTAGAACTCAGTATGCAATAAAAAATATTCTGGTGATCATAAGGCCTTTAAAAGTCACTGGCTCTAAAGTAAATGGTTATGGTTAACACTTTTGCCTGTATGGTGAATAAACTTTGATTGGTATTAATAGAACTTATAAATATATACTCATGAACTGGTCTTTAAGCCTGCTTTCCCATTCCAAACTGTACAGATATGCAAAGGGTTTCTTACTTGGAAAAATGGAGTACATTACTGAGTAAGTATTGAGCTGCCAATGATGTAGCCAAAAAATACAAACAGTTTTACTTACTGAGGCCTCTCCTGAGGATATTAAAGACCACAATTTTCTGCCTTCTAATTCTGGATTTCTGAAATAAAAATAAGACATCTTTGGAATGAAGGAAGCTTATAATCTATCCATAAGGCTATTGCCAGAAAATAAAGCCTATTTAATTTCACTTAACATTCAGAGTGGCATTTCTTTATAAGAACTATAGTCATATTGAAATTATATGGCAATGTTTTGTTGAGTTTGAGTCCTGTAGGGAGAGCTCATTCCACTCTACATTCATCTAATTGAATATTTTCCACTGACAGTCAAACTAAGATTGTATAATTTGGCCAACAGCCAGATGTAAACTTTGAAGTGTTGTAAGTATCCTGTTCAGGGTACTCCAAGACTGCAGTAAATTTGTGAAGCCAAGACTGACTGACATGGGCTCAGGAAATCCATTGTTGAACCTTAGTGATTCGTATTAACTTTTCCTCTATTCTCAAGACATGAGCGACGTGACTCTAGACAAAGCTGTTTTCTATATCAGGTGATTATCATTAGAGGTACATTCCAATAATTAAAGGAAAGTATATTCCTGAACTACAAAAACATACTTGTATATACACACATCACACATTCATACTCATGTACACATGAATGATGGAGCATTACATATGGTGATGCTCAAATATGGATATATTTATATATAGTATGTAATTCATCATGTTTTTCTCAAATATACATTATACACTCACATACATATACAAGTCTGTAAATGCATAGATAATTCTGGAAAAATACATTAGAAATTATTATGTGGAAAATACTCTGGGAAGTATGAGTGGGCAGTTGGGGATTTATTAGAGAAATCTTTATTTTTCACGATATGCTTCTTTGAATTGTTAATTTTATTTTAAGCAGTATTTACAATTTTATAATTTTTAAACTAATTATAAATATTTATGAACAGGATTAAAGAAAAGATGTTATTAATCTTGATTTTAGATAAATATACTATTAATTTTCTATAAAAATCAAGAAAAATTAATTCCTAAGAGAAATTTTTGTCATATCTACAGATATAAACCTACTGAAACAACATTTAGTCTGTTTTTCTTATGTTGTATATACGTACTTAATGCAGATTTTTTTTTGTTTGTTTGTTTGTTTGTTTGTTTGTTTGCGGTACGCGGGCCTCTCACTGCTGTGGCCTCTCCCGTTGCGGAGCACAGGTTCCGGACGCGCAGGCTCAGCGGCCATGGCTCACGGGCCCAGCTGCTCCGCGGCATGTGGGATCTTCCCAGACTGGGGCACGAACCCATGTCCCCTGCATCGGCAGGCAGACTCTCAACCACTGCGCCACCAGGGAAGCCCCTTAATGCAGATTTAACTTTTATATAAAACTTTTTTTCACATTTATAGGATATTTAACCCAGAGAGCACAGACTCACAAATATTTAGACATACTGATGACAATGTTCTCCTACTCTCAGCAATTTAGCTATATTTTCTAACAGTGAATTGGTTACTCTTGATCAACACTGGAAACTTCATCTCCTTGCAGAGAAGTCACAAATGAATTAAAGAGAACTAGTAGTGTCTCCAAGATAAAACAAATTTAAGTAATCTGAAGACTGTTACCATAAGAAATTGACACAAGAGGGGGATATATATGGCAATGATTGGGCTACAAATGGCAAATTCAAGGTATCTCAAATATTTTAATAAAATACCCTCATAGGTAGAGAGCAGATGGAAGTCAAAAGAGCGTGCCTCGATTTCATGGAATATGGTCTTGCTTTGAGAGATTAGTGAGGGACATAAAAATATTTTCCTTCAGATAATCTATGAAGAGAGTGTCCAAAGTGTAGTAGCAAAAAACAAAGAGAGTAATATCCCACGAAGACAAGAAACCAGGCTCCATGACAATTCTTCATAGCAAGATTATATCCCACCAAATCAAAACCTAGAAACACACTCCTTTGGTAGTATTCAGAATCTGTCAGTCCAGTGGTCCACTCTGTGATTAGGACATTATTTCCAACTAACAAGACCTCAGATCGATGCACTTTTTTTCCCCAGGGAATTCCAATATACCATTCCTCCTCCCTCCCAGTTTCCCTTATTATTAACATGCATTAGTTTGGCACATTTGCTACAATTGATTAGCAAACATTGATACATTATTATTAGCTAAAATCCATAGTTTACATTAGGATTCAGTCTTTGTGTCCTAGTTAGGTTGCATTTTGATAAATGCATGATATCATTTATCCACCATTATAGTATCATACAAAATAGTTTCAAGTAAGTGGTTGACAGATGCATTATTCGTCCTTCCTGCCTTTTGTGGAGAAACTGAGTTACAGGTTACAGATGATATAGCATTAGTTTCTCCCATCCAACATTGCTGGTATTTTCCTTACCCTTTCTGCTTTTCTGGCACCTCTTGAATGAAATAACATCTGCTGGATATACGTGGACCTCTGCTTGCTCCACAGACCACCCCCCTGCATCCTGACACTACAATCTATACTTGAAATGGGGGTAAATCTGCTCCTAGAAGTATTCATGGAAAGAAATGTGAAGACTTCTAATACTGCCTTTGGCTTTGTGAGCTTAGATGCATTCATCTATACTCACTGAAACCATAAAGGTAAGTCTTAACTGTGGAGATCTTGAATCAACAGTGTAGAGTTTAGATCCAAAAACTGTTGGGAGGGGAAACAAAATTAAAAAATAGCACAAACTAAGTCTCTCACATCAATCTTAAATAAAAGGAGTTAGGGGTTTACAGTCCTTGAGAAAAGTGAGCCTGATGATATTATTTATTTATCATTTAATAAAAATATATGTGATCACATATTTTAGCATAAGCCAAGTTCTTTAGTACATGAGATTTCTGTTGAAGTTATAGACCATTTTAAAAACTGTTTTGAATGATTACCATGTAAATTCAGTTATTAAATTATTCTGTAATAGTTTTCAATAGGTAGTATAATGTTATATATTAATGGTAATATCTTGATATCCTAAAATTAACACATTATTATAACTTAAGTTTTTGTATATTTCTAACCTCTACTTTGAAATTTATCACAGGTTGATGTCAGAGAATTCATTCAATAAATATTGATGACCTATTTATCCTTAGGTTCTACATTTAAAATCTGCTAAGCAAGTAATGATGGCCTATATTTGGAAATCAAAAGTTTCTAAATACCAGAAAATCAGAAAAATATTAATCTGTTCATACCTTATTTCTTACAATATAATGACTCAATAATAGGTAAACACGGGGGAAAAAATCTATAAAATTGAGAAAAGAGGTATGGTAGGCAGAATATGCACTGTCCCCCCACCCCAAGGATATCACAAAGTCCTAATACCTTGAACCTATGAACATATTACCTTGCACGTCAAGAAGGACTTTTCAGCAGTGATTGTTAAGGTCCTTGAAAAAAGGAGAGCATCCTGGATTACCCAAGTAGGCCCAATAATCACAAGAGTTCTTATAACAGGGAGGCAAGAGGATCAGAGTTTTAGAAAAGGAGATATGAGGATGGAATCAGAGGTCAGAGTGATGCTGTCATGAGCCAATGGATGTAGATGGCTTCTAGAAGCTGGACAAGACAAGGAATATATTTTCCTCTAAAGCCTCCAGGAGAACTCACCTCTGCAGGTACCTTAATTTTAGCCCCATAAGACTCATTTCAGATTCTGACTACTGAACTGTAAGATAATAGAGTTACAGGTATACCTCATTTTATAGTACTTCAATTTATTGCACTTTGCAGATATTCTGTTTTATACAAATTGAAGGTTTGTGGCAACCCTGCATTGAGCAAGTCTGTCAGCCCCATTTCTCCAACAGCATTTGCTCACTTTGCTCTCTGTGTCACATTTTGGTAATTCTTACTATATTTCAAACCCTCCACCAGCAGAAAGATTGTAACTCGCTGAAGGCTCAGAAGATGGTTAGCATTATTTAGTAACGAAGTATTTTTTAATTAAGGTATGTATGGTTTTTTTTAGACTTAATGCTATTACATACTCAATAGACTACAGTATAGTGTAAACATAACTTTCATATTCACTGGGAAATCAAAAAATTCCTGTAACTCACTTTATTTTGATATTCTGGAAGTGAACCCACAATATTTCTGAGGTATGCCTGTATGATATTTTAAGCCACTAAATTTATGGTAATTTGTTACAGCAGTAATAGAAAACGAATACAAAAAATAACATCGGCCAGTTACTTGCTTGTTTCTTCTCAGAGCTATGGTATGCTCTACTCTACCTCCAGCTCTTTTTCCTCCGGCTTCTAGGAAATGTAGCCAACTGAAGGATGGTTGGGTGACTGGAGGATGGGAGGCAGGGAGGCCAAATTATGGCCTTCTTTGATTCAGAACAGCTCCTTCTGAGCTGTGCCCCTTCTGTGATGGCAGCTCCTGCAGGATAGCTCTCCCCTGTTTATTTAAAACTAGAAGTAATCATTCATTTATCCCAGAGATATCAATATCTTAAGAGCATATGTATTAAGATATTTATAGATTTCTTTTAGTACTAGTTTACTAGCTGTCTTATATGTTGAAAAAATGCAACTCGTTAAAACCTGCACACTTTGTTCAAAATATTCTCTTAAATATGTCCCAGGCTCCCGCAATCTGCTACCCACACCAGATCTTTCATTATCCCAAACTCAGATTTTTATGCTAATGTTGAATTTTTATAACTTGTTACTATTTCTCACCTTATGTTTTTAGCTTGAAATTCCCCAAAACTGCCTTTCCTAGTTGGATCTGAGCTTTCATAAGACAGCAATCCCATTTCCTTCTTCTTTAATGCCACCTTTTAACAGTCTTGACACTTTCAAGTTTCCAGTCCACTGAACATTATTTCCACCTTTCATTCTGGGTGCTCCATCAAGGCAATTGGTCTTAAAAGCTATGACACATGCAATTTTTAAAAAGTATAAAGATATTTTTATATTGTACATGCTGTTAATGAAAGTCTAGAGCAACACAACCTTCGATCTCAGATAATTAAGATAACGTGATGAAAATGTGCCACTAAATATTTCTTGATGTTTTCATAGATAGCTATTAAATAGAAATTTAATAGACAGTTTAATAGAAAATAATTAAGAACAACAAAAATAAGAGGGCGATAAGTCTGCAGATGTCTATGAGTTGTCCAAGTCCTACATTTTTCAAGGCAGCTTGCTTGCCCTGTTTCTTTGTAATACTAAAAAAATTCCTTAGAGTTATCAATTTTTGAGTAAATTTTAATTCTAAATTTTTTCATAAATCCTTAAAAATGAAATATTCACCTACCATATGAAAAAATGTGTACAAAAAAAGTAATAGCATTTTATTTTTCTACTCACAAATGACTATTAGACTTCCCAGATATGACTTACAATTCTATAATATCTTCCTAATGTGCATTACTCACAGACTACATACATCATCAACGCCCTCTCTACTTCCTCTCAAAGTGAACTGGGATTTCAAGGTAATAAACTTTCACAATTTTTTTCCTGCATAAGCCTATATGAATGTATCACTTGCAGGCAAAAAGAAAAGTAACATTAAGCTATGTTCAATTTGAGGACAATTAGAAAAAAACATCCGAACAAAGAGTATTGCACAATTTGCATAGTGCTTTTGGAAAAGCAGCAAGATGTCCAAGTATGATTGAGATTGGCCCCTAAATCCAAAATTACATCAACTCCAGGAGTTGTGGTTACTTTCATTAGAAAGGTGAAAGTTGCCTGTTCAGTCAGATTACTTTCAGCAATATGCCAGCGCTTGTTGGCCATATGTTTCAAGTTGTAAGATGTCCTGTTAGAGTTATGGATACAGTTTTGCAGTCAGGAAAATGAAAGATTTCTCTTCCTTTAAGACATTAACTTTATTCCATTTATTAACTTTGTTCTAACACTGTGTGCAGACAATGTGAATGATATAGTTGTCCCCTGTTTTCTCAATGAGTATAATTCAAGACAAACCTACTGCTACATCCTCAGATGGCTTCTGTCTGAACTTTTGAATTCCAGCTTACTCTCAGTCCTGCCTTCTACCAGTATTGTCTCACTTATGCTGTTCTTTGATTCATTTCTTACTCATTCAGTAATAATGAATTATTATTTATTCAATAATAAAACATTATTTATTATTATTGCATGCCAAAGAAAAATATTAATCTGTTCATCTAGTCACTTGAGAGTTACTGCACAAGCAAACATCAAGAATAAACTTAAATAGACAACCAAAAGACACAATTAGTGACCATTTTCATATAGAATACTTCCCACTAATAATGAAATTTTTAAATATACAGATATTTTAATACCATAACTTGCATTTATATATTAATCCATAAGAGGACTCTTTCTTTCTACCCTAAATGCTGGAAATTTTTGTTTAATCCAAATGTACCTGATCCTTTAGCTTAAGGATTTTTAGGTATTCCTAACAATTCATCCTCAGACACACACTTAAGGATTGCTTGACCCAGGGATCATGACAGTTCCCCAATCTTTCTATTCTACTTAAGTGTCTTTTCTTGTACTTTGCTGCAAATTTTGCTTCTTTAGTGCATATCAATTAACACATAAATTTTTGTTGATTTTTACTAGACCCTAATACAAAGTTGAATGTCCTTTTTCCCTCCATCTTTCATGAGGTATAATTAACAAATAAATTGTATATTTAAAGTGTACAACTTGATGCTTTGAGATATATATTTTTTATTTTCTATAAGGAATATTCTATCTCCTTTTCTTAAATCATTTCTTCATATCTGTAGGTATTTGTTTTATCCATTTAAAATCATGAACAGCTGGAGAGCACAACCATGCATTGCTTTTCTTCTCAGAATCCCATGTTTTAGAAAATATTTAATTAATGGAGTATAAATATGGTGAAAAACTGCCTTTGGCAGGAATATTGAATCATTGTGGAGCTTCATTTATTCAGCAAGTACTGAGCACTTGATATGTGTCAGGCATGTTGGAGACATGGTACATGTGGCAGAGAAGATGTCCTGCCCTCCCAGAGCTTACACTCACTCTTACGTTCTAGTTGTAGAAGACAGGCAATGAATAGTGAATCACACAGAATCATGATGCAAAGAACAGTTCAGATAATAATTTGAAGAACAAAAACAAGGTATTATGATAGAAACGGAATGAGGCTGGGGGACTATGTTAGTCTGAGGATGAAAGTAGGCCTCCCTGAGAAGATGACATCTAAGCTGAAACTTAAATAAAATGCCAGCTATGCAGAGTTTTTGCAGATTAGAATCCAGGTAGCAGGAAAGCTAACATAAAGAACCTAAGGCAGAATTAGCAGCGGTTTTAAAATGATAACCAAATGCAAAATCAATATAAAAAAATCTGTTTTGTTTCTAGACACTAATAACAAACTATCAAAAAGAGAAATTAAGAAAACAATCCCATTTACAATTATACCAAAAGAATAAGAACCAAGGAAAAACTTTAACCAAGTAGTTTAAAGACCTGTAAACTGAAAATTGTAAGATGTTGATGAAAGAAATTGAAGAAGACACAAATAACTGGAAAGCTATTCCATGCTTATGAATTGGAAGACTTAATATTGTTAAAATGTCCATACTATCCAAAGCAGTATATGTGTTCAATGAAATTTCTATCAAAATTTCAACAGGATTTTCCACAGAAATAGAAAAAACAATTCTAAAATTGGTATGGAACCACAAAAGACTTCAAATAACCAAAGCAATCTTGAGAAAGAAGAACAAAGCTAGAGTCATCATTCTCCTTTATTTAAAAATATATTATATTACAAAGTTATAGTAATCAAAAGAGTAAGTTATATGCATAAAAACAGATACATAGATCAATGGAACAAAATAGAGAGCCTAGTAAAAAACCCACACATATGTGGTCAATTAACTTATGACAAAGGAGCCAAGAATATGCAATGGGGAAAGGACAATTTCTTCAATAAATAGTGTTGGGAAAACTGGACAGCCACATGCAAAAGTATGAAACTGGACCACTGTCTTATATTATACACAAAAATTAACTCTAAATGGATTGAAGACTTGAATGTAAGACCTGAAATCATAAAACTCTTAGAATAAAACATAAGCCGTATGCTTCCTGATACCAGTCTTGGTGATATTTCGTGGATTGACAGCAAAAGCAAAAATGAATAAGTGGGACTACATCAAACTAAAAAGATTCTCCACAGCAAAGGAAACCATCCCTAAAATGCAAAGACAACCTACCGAATGGGAGAAAATATTTGCAAATCATATATCTGATAAGGGTTAATATCCAAAATATATAAATAACTTATTCTACTCAAAAGTAAAAACAAGAACAAAACAATCGATTAAAAAATGGGCAGAGGATCGAATAGACATTTTTCTAAAGAAGACATACCGATGGCTAACATGCACATGAAAAGGTGCTCAACATCACTAGTCATCAGGAAAATGCAAATCAAAACCACAATGAGATATCACTTCCCACCTGTTAGAATAGCTATTATCAAAAAGACAAAAAATAAAAAGTGTTGGCAAAAATGTGGAGAAAAGGGAATCCTTGTGTGCTGTTCATGGGAATGTAAATTGGTGCAGCCACTATGGAAAACAGTTCGGCAGTTCTCAAAAAATTAAAATAGAACTGCCATCTGATCTAGCAATTCCATTCTTGGTATTTATCTGAAGAAAATGAACACACTCCTTCAAAAAGATATATGAACATGGAATACTATTCAACCATAAAAAGAAGGAAATTTTGCCATTTTTCACAACATGAATGGACCTTGAGGGTATTATGCTAAGTAAAATAAGTCAGAAGGAGAAGGACAAATACTATATGATCTCAATTATATGTGGAATATTTTTTTATTTAGCTCATAGATATAGACAACAGATTGGTGGTTGCCAGAGGCAGGGTGTGGAGGGTGGGAGAAATGGATGAAGGGGGTCAAACTGTACACATTTCCAGTTATAAGACCATTAAGTTCTGGGGATGTAATTACAGCATGGTGACTATAGTTAATAATACTATATTGCATATTTGAAAGTTGCTAAGAGAATAGCCCTTTAGAAGTGCTCATAACAAGAAAAAAAAATTTGTTACTATATATGATGACAGGCGTTAACTAGACTTACTGTGGTGATCATTTTGCAATTTATACAAACATCAAATAATTATCTTGAAACTAATATATTATCTGAAACTAATATAAAGTTAGATATCAATTATATCTCAATTAATTAATTGATTCATTCGTTAATTAATTAAAACAGTTACCAGGCAGCTATTTCTACAGCATAGGAGGCAAGGGAAGGGAGGCACAACAATAAGACTGGAGGGATAAGTAGGTACAGTTCCTTTTAGGGTTGCAGCCTATGGTAAAAGTGTTGGGTTTATTCTACATGTAATAAGAAGCCTTTAATAAAGCAAGGTGATCTTTTAAAAAGATCTGGAGAACGAAAGATATCCTGGCAAGCTTGAAACGATAAGGTCAATGAGGAGGTTATTATAACAGTAAAATAGTTCAGTTACAATAGAGATTGAAAAAAAATGGAGGAGTGCAAATTTATTTCGCTGCAACACTTTTCCAAACTCTTTAAATCCTTAGCACTTGACTATATTACTCTCCACCTTGGAAGAGTTCATTGATTAACATACCACTAATCCTGCCAAATCCCAAATGAACACTTTTTGGTTGGTTTATGTATCTATTGTTGTGTGTTTTTCAATAAAACAAAGACTAGAATATTTCTGTTATATTCCTTGCATGCATTTTAAACCTGCAATACCCTACTTTCCTTTGATGAATGTATTTTTTCTTTCTATATAGCTACACTGAATCAGTTAAATGATAGCAAATCATAGGTGAATCGCAACTGGAAAGAGATATCCTACTTGGTCTCAGCCTTCAAAGGTGGAACTGTTACCATATCTATCCATATTTTAAAGCTATGTTCAAGACTATAGTCTGCCTATTTTTATTTATACATTTGTGTATTTTATAAATAAACTGTCAGAATCCTGACTATGCCTGTTAAACTAATGTAGTTATTATTTTAAAGGGTCTTTTATATAGAAATTACTTTGTTAGAAATTTGTGTTCTTGCAGGAATTCCCTGGTGGTCCAGTGGTTAGGACTTTGAACTTTCACTGCTGGGGAGTCCAGGTTCAATCCCTCATCTGGGAACTAAGATCCTGCAAGCTGCAGGGCAAAAAAATATTGTGTTCTCGGAAGGAAATGGGTCTCGATGCAAGATGGGAAAAAAAGGCTTTTTTAATCCAGTACTCAAGCTGAAGATTGGTTTAACGTAGTGACATCATTATGCCTTCAAAACACAGCAATAGTAATTTATGGTTTTGAGAAAAAGGAAAGTGATTTGTTCATATACAAACATATATATGATGCCATGCATAAACCAGAAATTTTTTTAAGATGTTTTCTCAATTAACAGCTTAAATTTCTTGTGAGGTTAGTTTTTTCTTTCCATTTCTATTCTTTTTTTTTTTATTGGAGTATAGTTGCTTTACAATGTTGTGTTCGTTTCTGCTGTACAATGAAGGGAGTCAGCTATACGTATACATATATCCCCCCCTCTTGGACCTCCCTCCCACCACCCCCAATCCCACTCATCTAGGCCATCACAGAGCACCAAGCTGAGCTCCCTGTGCTATATAGCCGGTTCCCACTAGCTAGCTATTTTACACATGGTAGTGTATATATGTCAATCCTAATCTCACAATTCATCCCATCGCCCCCTTCTCCCAATGTCCACATGTCTGTTCTCTATGTCTACATCTCTATTCCTGCCCTGCAAATAGGTCCATCTGTACCATTTTTCTAGATTCCATATATATACATTAACATATGATATTTGTTTTTCTCTTTCTGACTTACTTCACTCTGTATGATAGACTCTAAGTCCATCCACTTCTCTGCAAATGACCCAATTTCGTTCCTTTCTTATGGCTGAGTAATATTCCGTTGTATGTATGTACCACATCTTCTTTATCCATTCATCTGTCGAAGGACATTTATTTTCTTAAGGCAGATTAGATAATCAAGTATTCAACCTTGAAACTAGTATGACGTTTGAAACTTTCATTTAAATCTTCCAGTCTCATCTGATAAGATGGTGGAAGGAGGCAACCTTTGTATAATGCATTAAAGCCAAGACACAACCCCCCAACATTTATAGAGATGACTAAAGCAGAGTAAGTTTCACATTCTTGTTAGAGGAGTGAAACTGAGTAGAGTGGTATATTTGGGAACCAGGGCCAAACTAAGAGGAAGGGCCTTTGTAGTGAAGGAAAATGTGACTGGATTTAGTTACAAAGCTATAATGAGGGCCAGGAGTCTAGGTGGAAGTCAGTCCTAAGGAGCGGTAATAAGTTATACTGCAAGATTTCCATGGCCTCTTCCCTACTACTGCAATAAAGAAGTCATTGCAGCTAAAATTTGAACAAGATTGAAGCATATTCAGCCCTCTCTGAGGCCAATCATCACCTTATTTTATCTGACAAATACTCAGAACCCAAATCCTCCCCTCCAGCCCACCTCACTGACAGATGGGGAGAAGAGATATTCCCCATTCTTAGGTTCAACAGTTACATGCAGATCTGGAGGAAAGGTGGACAGCAGTAACTACACAGAACTGCTTTCCAATGTGGCATGTACATCAAGTTCAGGGCTGACATCTGCCTTTGTCTCTGTCCTGAATTTTAATGAACAAACATAACTAAGGGGTTTGTTCATTCACCATGGTTAGTACTGTATGCTAACTCTTTTGAAAGAAAATTATAAGAGGGAGGAAAAGTTGCTAGAATAGAATAGTTTTATTGATATGCCTTATTTAGAAAGGATTTTGAAATATGGCTGTGACTTGATTCTGCATTTAGAAAATTCATATTCCTAAAGTAAAGGAAGGAGAAACAAATGCTCCAACAATTTTTCTTTTTCTCTGCTTGCAGTTGGTAGGAAAGGACTCTTATAAACTACTGCAAATTAGTTGCTTCCATAGTGGTGACTAAAGTTCGTCGTGTTTTATAGCAAAAACAAAAAAAAAAGTTCATAAAAATTATAAACTGAATACTTACTCATGGTACTGATAAAATACAGTATAAATGTGCGTATAATGTTAAGTAAACATTCTCTTTCTTTCCTATTCCCTTCGCGAGACTTTATTCACATAACCCAAATAGTAGTCATTAATAACACTTCCAAGTGTTTGTTAAAACTTGCTATGCATATACATCATATATAGGGGTATTCTTTTTATTTAAAGAATGAAATTTAAAACAATTTTTTTTTGCGGTACGCGGGCCTCTCACCGCTGTGGCCTCTCCCGTCACGGAGCACAGGCTCTGGACGCGCAGGGACGCGCAGGCTCAGCGGCCATGGCTCACGGGCCCGGCCGCTCTGCGGCACGTGGGATCCTCCCAGACCGGGGCACGAACCCGTGTCCCCTGCAACGGCAGGCGGACTCCCAACCACTGCGCCACCAGGGAAGCCCTAAAACAATATTTTAAACTTGCTTTTTTAAAATAACATTTAGAAACATAAATGCTTCTACACTTCTATTAAACTAAATTACCAAATAAAAGGCTGCATTTATTTAGGGCTGTATCAAAAAGCAATGTTAGAAACTCACAGATGTAACTGAAACACAGGTCTTTTCAATATTTCAGACTGCTTATGAAGTTTTTTTAAGTTAGTAAATAAGTTGAAGGGAAATGAAGAAATTTGAACTTTTAGCTCAGAAAATATCAAAGAAAATATAAAAATCTAACTCCTCACCCCAAATATGTTTATATATTGGTAAATGTGGAAATAAGTATCAATATGGATTTTTTAAGAGGAATACTATTTTTACTGGGGTTGAAAAATAGTTAAATAGAGATACTGGTTAAATGAAGCGAGGAAAAGCTAATGACTCCATTGGTTAGATTCTCTTAGTTCAAAAGTTACTCTAGAAATTTAAGTGTTTTGACAGGAGCATAAACTCAGCATCCTGCAGCCGGAACATAGTCCCAGGAGCAAAATTTACACGCAGAATTTCTGGCTCACCACCAAGAAAACTTTTATACAAATAAATCAAAAAAATTAGTGCTGGAAGGGACAACAGAATTCCCAAAAGAGATAGAGTCTACTCCCCTATATCGAGACATTCCATACCTTCCAAAAGAATTTACCTTCCTTGCTTTTAAAAATCACCAGTGTTGGTAATTCTCCAATATCTTTGTGTAACGCAGCCCTTAGCCTCACATCCTTATGTTTAGAATCATATGGTTTTCTGGAAGTCTAATTGCAAACTATTTCAGCTATAATTCAGTCAATTCATCTTCTGTTAATGAAAGAGAACTGAACACAACCTCACAGTTCATTTAGTCTAAGAAGATTATTAGCATGTGTCAGTCTGCAATATTCCCTGGAGAATTTTTTTTCCAGTTTTCTGTAATGCACCTAAAATGTGAGCAATACTTTGTAAAAGCATCAGCATTATTTGCATATACTGTGCACAGCTGGATGAAAACACAGTTTTCATCACTTCTCTAGTATTCCTTTACAAGGCAGGAAGCTGAAAAGAATATATAAAATGAGAGATCTCATCCTTGCCCGAGACTATTTACTTTGTGGTGAGGAAGAGGTAAAAGCCATTTTGAAATGTTTGCTGCTGCCTCACAAGAAACAGGCTTGAAATAAAATAAAAGATCAGAACAGCTTTCATTCTGAATGGTATCTGGATCTGTTGGTCCCAAAACAAAAATCCTACACAAGGTCCTTCAAGAGAGGCCAAACAAACCCCAGGAGGAAAAAGACACAGTGGGATAAATGTATGTTCTGCTAAAGGAAATACATTGAATAATGAAGTTGTAAGTGAGATAGAGCTGAGGAGAAAACATAAAGTATTCATGGGTTGATTTCAGGGAATTCAAAGAAATGAACTTTTATGTGAAGTTGTAAATGAACCATATGAAGGACCAGGGAGATGGAGAAAATGATCAAAGACCGAAAAAAAAAATGTACATAGGATATTAACCTTGCAGAAACAGCCTGTTTGATTTAGGGAACACACGAAAACGATCCAGAAAGTAAAGACAGAAAATAAAATGGGGAATACAAAGGGCATTGAGATAGATGATAAAAGGTTTTACAGATAAATAAGGCAGCAATAACCTTATGAGAGACACTGTTGCCTCTTGAGAAACGAAAGGGCAACTGGGTAATGGAACAAGGAGATAGGATTGGGATGTGTTTATCCCCCTTTTCTCCATCAGAAAGCAGAAGAAAACATGTTGAAAACAGACTTATTTCTTCTAAAGGTAAAGAGACATTGAAAAAAATGAAAATTGAGAGTAGCTCAAATATATGTTAAAAAATTCTTAAGCCAGTTAAACTAGAAATCTGAAGAGACTGCTAGTAATGAAAGAAGAAATAAATATTTGCATGTACTGACTAATACAGGAAAATAAAATGTACAGTTAAAGTTTGTGTTTATATAGCCTAATGATTCTTTTCTTGCTGGTAAACAGAGTAATATTTTAGGTACAGTATGAGATGGTTTGTCAGTCAAACAGAATAAAATTTCCTTTCTATTTACAAGAAATGGAAATGAAAAAAATTGATGAAAACATGTTGTATAGATACATCATTTTTTGAAGTTTCTTCATGATATAATTTTACTCCAAGTTCAATATGGCTCTAACTTCTTGCACCCCTAGCAATGGTACAATCTTGTAACAATGTGGAAAAATTAAATTATCAATGTAAATCATTCAGACACATCACAGAGAAATGCTTACCAAATATCTTTAACTGCTTGCTAAACATTATTACTATTATACCAAATTATTCAGAAAATTTCTTTAAAATACCTGAATGCTTTCTGTTCTTTATTGTTCCTCTTTAAAGCCACTACAAATAAAAGTAAAGGTAGTCAATATTGTATGTCAGTATGGCAAGTTATATAAGAACATATTCACTTTTATTCATTGTGCTTTGTTTCTGTCAAAGGCACGCAGATGACCGGAAAGCAGTTAGGCAGTTAAATCTGAATAGCAATTGCAAGTCAGAATATGCAGGTTATAGGCATGCTCTCTAGTCCATATCTCCATATCCCATAGTTTTCTGTATGGCCTCACATTTTCCTTCTCGTTTTAGAGGAATTGTCTGTATTAAATCCAGTGCTGTGCACAACTCTTGATCCAGGTCATTGAACCCAGACATGTAAGGTTGTCTCTATTACTCTTAATTCACCAGAAGCAAGAAAATAAAAAGAAGTTTAGAAGTTTTAAAGTTCTCACCGCTTTTTCAGATCAAAAATAATTGATTACCTCATTATCACATAAGTCCAGGAAAGATTTATTACATGATATTCTGATCTTTTAAATGTGTGACGTCAGTAGCCTTTTCTTTATGACAGCATGAGAGTACTGCAGATTCATATCAGAGTTAACAGAAAACTTGGGAAAATAACTTCAATGTATTCAGAGAATCACCTCAAATATCTATAAAACATTATCTGAAGGAGTGGCTTTTCTTTAATGGTAAATTTTACAGGCTTTAGGGAAAATGCTTCTCAATTGCAGCATCATTATAATAGAAATGCAGATATCAGGACATCAGTTCTTTCATCTCTCGGCCACGAATAATTTCATTAATACTCAGAAGTGTTACATTCGAAGAGAAGACCTCTGTTGACCATTCAATCTTTATCTCCCATCAGTAAGCGCTCTATTAAACTAATACGATTTAAACAATCCACACAGAAGCACAGTGTTGATTTTAAATTGATTCAACTGTATAATGCATACATTACCATCAAAGCAAATATTCCAGTATGGGTAGGCTGATATAATGCAATATTCTGTTGATATAATTAACAATATAAACAATTTACCCTGTAATGTCTTGCCATGCAGCTAGTAGATTCTGAAGATATAAACTGCTCATCCTCTGTGGTGAACAATAAGCATCTGATTTCTGTCAAATATAGCGTTAATTACTACGCCAAAATGACACATAGCGCTGATTCTTTAGTAAGCTTTATTTGTCTCTTAGCTTACTATCAGGAATATAAATGGTTGAGGAAGCTGTTTCTCTTGCAGTGAATGGTGTCATTCAGATTTCTCTGATTTTACTTTGTTTTTTAATCAACAAGTTTAACTCTAGCTTATAAATCACATGTCAGAAATGAATTGGGTTGTAGGGTATCTTATTCTAATGTTTTTCTAGCCTCAATCAATTTAATAAGATGTAACGTAAGGCTGGCCTTGTCAAATTACTTAACACTTAGGGAAAGGAATAAAAAACCAGGGATTTCTGCTACAACTAGATTTTTTTTGCCATAAGCAAAACATTTAATATCATAGTGAAGTGGAAAATACAATCATGTCTCTTATTATGTCATTGAAAATTAATCACATCAGAAATAATGCCATTTAATCAGGGGAAAAAGGCAATAGAAATTATTTTATTTTCACATCAAATTTTGTCCTCTTTCACTAATATCTAGACTACCCATACTTTATAAAGATATATTTTAAACTAAATATACTGCCAATTTTACATCACTCCTACCTTTGGATTGATTCACCCTCAAGGAAGCAAGACAAAAATGTTACCCACAGTAATTTTATAAAGCCCAGGCATCTTTGCCGTGTGAAGCAAATCTATGGTTCAAAATATAGAATCTGCCCAACTGATGGGCTCCATGGGGTATGAGCCATGTTCACCAGCTATTCTGTGAAGAGTCCAAATAATTACGGATTGAACAGAAGCATGAATTTTAATTCTATAAGACAAATTCAAAACAATTCCTGTGCTACTTGTAAAATTAAAATTGTTCTTGAATGGGAACACCCTTCACTGCCTTTGACATTCTAAAGGCTAAGTTCGCCATTTTGCATACCACGTTCATGTATAAAATTGATGCATAGAAAAGACCAGATCTGCTCTTAATACCAGGGACGCAATTATCTGGGAAACTATGGTTAGATACACAGATAAAGATAAGATAAAGGTAGAGACACACCTAGGCAGTTCAGAAAATAAATACTGAATAAATAAACAGCATACAAAATTTGTTTTAAGTTAAATCCATAGAAAGTGTATGGTGGCAGTAATTTTTTTTCCCAAAGCTTTGTAGTTAAAAGTATTCACTTAACCTAAGTCCAACTTTCAAATGCCAAACACAGAGAGTGACATTGTTTCCAGATGTAGCTTTTAGCAGATCATGTCTTTAGCAATTAAGTGCAGTCAGATCTGAAAACACTAGTAATTGAAGTAGTATAGAACACAATTTATTGCCGAACAATTCCAGACACAAGGAAAAAATTGGAATTAAAGTGCTTCAGACATCAGACTCCATATTCTTGGAAGTCGCTTTTATGCCTTTGAGTAACAACATTCATTTTGTTTTAATACACACACATACACACATGCACAGCGTATACAATAAATAAATAATAAAATTAGTTGACTTGAAGAGATGGGGAAGTTCCTGGAAATATATCATCCCCTCCAGGGTATCCATTGTTTCAGTGTTACTTTGTTTTGTTCTGTTGTACATGTATATATTATATTATCTAGTGCAGTAATTGCACATATAATGAAAACTCCTTAGATGTCCACTTTACCCCTACCTACTTAGTTCAAAGGACAGACAGTTTGACTCCAAACCTGAACATTAGCTCTTAGCTCTCAGCTCTGATGTGCTCAAAATAGTTTATGTGCATGTATAAACTGAACCATCAGAAATAGGACCTCAATCCATTAAAACGTCAGAAGATCAAGTTCACAGTGAGGCAATAGCTAAATTTCCAAGCCCACAGCCTGAATCATTATCAGAGTCTCAGGATTATTTAGGTGAGTTGATTTACTAACATGGCAGCCAACAAGATTTGTGTTCCTGGAGGTTGATTTATAGACTGAATTCATCGTGTCCCACAGACTGTAAATAATATCTACCTAGAAACAAAATTTCAAAAAGGCCGCTTTTAAATATCAAAAAACATACAAAGTTTTCAAATGTATTACTCAGTTACACAGTGGATGTTAGAGCCCTAGGCAAGATCTGCTTTAACACATTCTCACGAGGACTAAAATAATGAAAATATATATTTCTATTCTTAATAACTGTCATTTCTCACTTTGATGCTTTTTTAAAACACAACAGACCACAATAGAAAAACAATCATATTTTTTTACTTTATCAGCCTCTTAATCATTGCTACTTTTTAAAGAACCAAACACTAATATCTATGAACTTCTGGGAAATCTAGTTTATCAAAGGTCATTGTATCATTGCTACTAATAGATGTAATGATTCCACTCCAATCAGGCAGATGTCTATATTCAAAATTTTTCATCTTCAAAATCACATAAAAAGGTTAAATTTTAATTTTTGCTTGGTATCCTTGGATAGGAAGATATTCCAAGAGTATTACGGACCAATCATATGCATTGTTTTAAATGATAAATTTCTATGTGAACATTCTTATATTTGTCTCATATATAAAACACAAAGAAGGTTCATTCTTATTAGTCAACAGAGTAGCCATTGCCTATATGACTTAAACATTGTAGGCAAAATGTATATGAGGGGGATAACAAAAAGTTATCTATTAGAAGACATTCATCAAAGACATTAAGGAATTAAAGTATTCATTTAGCAAAGCCTTAATTAAAAATGAAACTTAGCACTGGTTTTTGGCAAGAAGTGGGTAGAAGAAATATTATTTACTAATTTTCCTAGCACATTTTTATTTTTCATCCAATAGCATTCCTGCTTTTCTAGGGTCAATCAATTTTGTGTAGTTTGCCCTTGCAAATGAGAACATGGCCTAAAACCCAGGGAACAGAAGTACCCCTTGGGAAGGTTATCTATTCGAAATGGACATATAACTAGTGCAGGTTAATCAAAATTCTCCTTGGGCAAATCAACCTGAGATATTCAAGAAAGTATTTTATTTCTCATGGGATTACCAAACTGGCAGGTGTAAGTCCTGGGAAATCAGAGAATCTCTATCCCATCATTGAAATTAAGCATGTCAAATAGATGAAAAGGAAAATGGAACACTGATGGATGCTGTTTGAGTCCCTGGATCCAAGCATATCAGATTCAAATGAACCCTTGGCTTATCTCATTACATAAACAATTAACATCTTTTTTTTTTTTTGCTAATTAGAATTGGGTTGATTTTGTTTGTAACTAAAGCAATTTTTGACTTATACTATTATTAGTATGTCATCTAGACATTAGGGCTGTAATTTAATTGGGCTGTCCAAAATTCCTTTTTAATTATGGCTTGCTATTTATTAAATCTATGGGAGAGGGTCGGCGGGAAGATGGCGGAAGAGTAAGACGTGGAGATCGCCTTCCTCCTCACGGATACACCAGAAATGCATCTACACGTGGAACAACTCCTACAGAACACCTACTGAAGGCTGGCAGAAGACCTCAGAGCTCCCAAAAGGCAAGAAACTCCCCACGTACCTGGTTAGGGCAAAAGAAAAAACAGAGACAAAAGAATAAGGACGGCACCTGCACCAGTGGGAGGGAGCTGTGAAGGAGGAAAAGTTTCCACACACTAGGAAGCCCCTCCGCGGGCGGAGACTGCGGGAGGCGGAGGGGGGAGCTTCGGGACCGCGGAGTGGTGCACAGCGACGGGTGTGGAGGGCAAAGCGGGGAGATTCCTGCACAGACGATCGGTGCCGACCGGCACTCACCAACCCGAGAGGCTTGTCTGCTCACCCGCCGGGGCGGGCGGGGCTGCGAGCTGAGGCTCGGGTTTCGGTTTTGGACGGAGCGCAGGGAGAGGACTGGGGTTGGCGGCTTGAGCATAGCCTGAAGGGGTTGGTGCGCCACGACTAGCCGGGAGGGAGTTCGGGGAAAAGCCTGCACCGGCCGAAGAGGCAAGAGACTTTTTCTTCCCTCTTTGTTTCCTGGTGCGCGAGGAGAGGGGTTTAAGAGCGCTGCTTAAAGGAACTCCAGAGACGGGCGCGAGCCGCGGCTAAAAGCACGAGCCCCCGAGACGGGCGCGAGCCGCGGCGGGAAGCGCGAGCCCCAGAGACGGGCGCGAGCCGCGGCTGAAACCGCGGACCCCAGAGACGGGCGGGAGACGCTGGGGCTGCTGCTTCCGCCACCAGGGGGGCTGTGTGCGAGCACAGGTCACTCTCCGCGCCCCTCTTCCGCGGAGCCTGTGCAGGCCGCCACTGCCGGGTTCCCGGGATCCGGGGACAGCTTCCCCGGGAGTACGCACGGCGGGTCTCAGGCTGGTGCAGCGTCACACCGGCCTCTGCCGCAGCGTCACGCCGCCTCTGCCGCCGCAGGCCCGCCCCGCACGCAGTGCCCCTCCTTCCCCCATCCCCCAACCCCCGGCCTGAGTGAGCCGGAGCTCCCGAATCAGCGGCTCCTTTAACCCCGTCCTGTCTGAGCAAAAAAAACAGACGCCCTCCAGCGATCTGCGCGCAGGGGCAGGGCCGGGTACAAAGCTGAGCTCCTGTGAGCTGTGAGAGCAGGGAGGAGAGGGGGAGGTCTCTCCCGGCAGCCGCGGAGGCGGCGGATTGAAGCTCCACAATCAACTTGATGTGCCCTGCATTGTGGAATACCGGAATAGACAGGGAGTGATCCCAAATTGAAGAGGGGGAATTTAGGAGCGAGATCTGTGATTTTTTTCCCTTTTCCTCTTTTTGTGAATGTGTGCATGTATGCTTCTGTGTGAGATCTTGTCTGTATACTCTTGCTTCCACCATTTGTCCTAGGGCTCTATCCGTCCATGGTTTTTTTTTTTTTAAAAAAAAAATTTTTTTTTAAATAATTAATTTTAATTGTAATAACTTTATTGAACTTTACCTTCGTTCTTTCTTTCTTTCTTTCTTTCCTTCCCTCCTTCCCTCCTTTAGACAGCGAATCACCCCAGGTTGAGGGGGTGGTCTCTGGGAGCAGGATTTATGATTTTTCCCCCTTTGCCTCTCTTTGTGAACGTGTATGTGTATGCTTCTGTGTAAGATTTTCTCTGTATAGCTTTGCTCCCAACAGTTGTCCTAGGGCTCTATCCGTCCATGGTTTTTTAAAAAAAAAATTTTTTTTTCTTAATAATTAATTTTAATTGTAATAACTTTATTGTACTTTACCTTCGTTCTTTCTTTCTTTCTTTCCTTCCTTCCTTCCCTCCTTTAGACAGCGAATCACCCCAGGTTGAGGAGGTGGTCTCTGGGAGCAGGATTTATGATTTTTCCCCCTTTGCCTCTCTTTGTGAACGTGTATGTGTATGCTTCTGTGTAAGATTTTCTCTGTATAGCTTTGCTTCCAACATTTGTCCTAGGGCTCTATCCGTCCATGGTTTTTTTAAAAAAAAATTTTTTTTTTCTTAATAATTAATTTTAATTGTAATAACTTTATTGTACTTTACCTTCGTTCTTTCTTTCTTTCCTTCCTTCCTTCCCTCCTATAGACAGCGAATCACCCCAGGTTGAGGAGGTGGTCTCTGGGAGCAGGATTTATGATTTTTCCCCCTTTGCCTCTCTTTGTGAACACGTATGTGTATGCTTCTGTGTAAGATTTTCTCTGTATAGCTTTGTTTCCAACATTTGTCCTAGGGTTCTATCTGTTCTTTTTTTTTTTTCTTTTCTTTCTTTCTAAATATTTTTTAGTACAATAACTATATTATACTTTATTTTATTTTTACTGTATCTTCTTTCTTTCTGTCTTTTTTCCTTCTTTCCCTCCTTCCTTCCTCCCTTCCTCCCTCCTCCCTCCCTCCTTTCTTTCCTTCTTTGCTTCTTTCTTCCTTCCTTCCTTTCCTCCTTTCCTTCTTTCCTTCTTTCTTTCCTCAAACTTCTACTAATTCTCTCTACATTTTCTCCTTCTTTCCCTCCTACCTTCCTTCCTTCCTCCCTCCCTCCCTCCTTTCTTTCCTTCTTTGCTTCTTTCTTCCTTCCTTCCTTTCCTCCTTTCCTTCTCTCTTTCCTCAAACTTCTACTAATTCTCTCTACATTTTCTCCTTCTTTCCCTCCTTCTTTCCTTCCTTCCTCCCTCCCTCCCTCCCTCCTTTCTTTCCTTCTTTGCTTCTTTCTTCCTTCCTTCCTTTCCTCCTTTCCCTCTTTCTTTCCTCATACTTCTACTAATTCTCTCTACATTTTCTCCTTCTTTCCCTCCTTCCTTCCTTCCTTCCTCCCTCCCTCCCTCCTTTCTTTCCTTCTTTGCTTCTTTCTTCCTTCCTTCCTTTCCTCCTTTCCTTCTTTCTTTCCTCATACTTCTAATAATTCTCTCTACTTTTCCTCCCTTTTATTCTGAGCCATGTGGATGAAAGGCTCTTGGTGCTCCAGCCCAGGAGGCAGGGCTCTGCCTCTGAGGTAGGAGAGCCAACTTCAGGACACTGATCAACAAGAGACCTCCCAGCTCCACATAATATTAAACGGTGGAAATCTCCCAGAGACCTCCATCTTAACACCAGCACCCAGCTTCACTCAACGACCAGCAAGCCACAGTGCTGGACAACCTATGCCAAACAACTAGCAAAACAGGAACACAACCCCACCCATTAGCAGAGAGGCTGCCTAAAATCATAATAAGGCCACAGACACCCCAAAACACACCACCAGACGTGAACCTGCCCACTAGAGAGACAAGATCCAGCCTCATCCAGCACAACACAGGCACTAGTCCCCTCCACCAGGAAGCCTACACAACCCGCTGAAACAACCTTAGCCACTGGAGACAGACATCAAAAACAACGGGAACTACGAACGTGCAGCCTGCAAAAAGGAGACCCCAAACACAGTAAGATAAGCAAAATGAGAAGACAGAAAAACACACAGCAGATGAAGGAGCAAGATAAAAACCCACCAGACCTAACAAATGAAGAGGAAATAGGCAATCTACCTGAAAAAGAATTCAGAATAATGATAGTAAGGATGATCCGAAATCTTGGAAGTAGAATGGACAAAATGCAAGAAACAGTTAACAAGGACCTACAAGAACTAAAGATGAAACAAGCAACGATGAACAACGCAATAAATGAAATTAAAAGTACTCTAGATAGGATCAATAGCAGAATAACTGAGGCAGAAGAACGGATAAGTGACCTGGAAGATAAAGTAGTGGAAATAACTACTGCAGAGCAGAATAAAGAAAAAAGAATGAAAAGAACTGAGGACAGTCTCAGAGAGCTCTGGGACAACATTAAACGCACCAACATTCGAATTATAGGGGTTCCAGAAGAAGAAGAAAAAAAGAAAGGAACTGAGAAAATATTTGAAGAGATTATAGTTGAAAACTTCCCTAATATGGGAAAGGAAATAGTTAATCAAGTCCAGGAAGCACAGAGAGTCCCATACAGGATAAATACAAGGAGAAATACGCCAAGACACATATTAATCAAACTATCAAAAATTAAATACAAAGAAAGCATATTAAAAGCAGCAAGGGAAAAACAACAAATAACACACAAGGGAATCCCCATAAGGTTAACAGCTGATCTCTCAGCAGAAACCCTACAAGCCAGAAGGGAGTGGCAGGACATACTGAAAGTGATGAAGGAGAAAAACCTGCAACCAAGACTACTCTACCCAGCGAGGATCTCATTCAGATTTGATGGAGAAATTAAAACCTTTACAGACAAGCAAAAGCTGAGAGAGTTCAGCACCACCAAACCAGCTTTACAACAAATGCTAAAGGAACTTCTCTAGATAAGAAATGCAAAAGAAGGAAACGACCTATAATAACGAACCCAAAACAATATAGAAAATGGGAATAGGAACATACATATCGATAATTACCTTAAATGTAAATGGACTAAATGCTCCCACCAAAAGACACAGATTGGCTGAAAGGATACAAAAACAAGACCCTTATATATGCTGTCTACAAGAGACCCACCTCAGACCTAGAGACACATACAGACTGAAAGTAAGGGGATGGAAAAAGATATTCCATGCAAATGGAAACCAAAAGAAAGCTGGAGTAGTAATTCTCATATCAGACAAAATAGACTTTAAAATAAGGACTATTAAAAGGGATAAAGAAGGACACTACATAATGATCAAGGGATCGATCCAAGAAGAAGATATAACAATTGTAAATATTTATGCACCCAACATAGGAGCACCTCAATACGTAAGGCAAATACTAACAGCCATAAAAGGGGAAATTGACAGTAACACATTCATAGTAGGGGACTTTAACACCCCACTTTCACCCATGGACAGATCATCCAAAATGAAAATAAATAAGGAAACACAAGCTTTAAATGATACATTAAACAAGATGGACTTAATTGATATTTATAGGACACTCCATCCAAAAACAACAGAATACACATTTTTCTCAAGTGCTCATGGAACATTCTCCAGGATTGATCATATCTTGGGTCACAAATCAAGCCTTGGCAAATTTAAGAAAATTGAAATTGTATCAAGTATCTTTTCTGACCACAACGCCATGAGACTAGATATCAATTACAGTAAAAGATCTGTAAAATATACAAACACATGGAGGCTAAACAATACACTACTTAATAATGAAGTGATCACTGAAGAAATCAAAGAGGAAATAAAAAAATACCTAGAAACAAATGACAATGGAGACACAACGACCCAAAACCTATGGGATGCAGCAAAAGCAGTTCTAAGGGGGAAGTTTATAGCAATACAAGCCCACCTTAAGAAGCAGGAAACATCTCGAATAAACAACCTAACCTTGCACCTCAAGCAATTAGAGAAAGAAGAACAAAAAACCCCAAAGCTAGCAGAAGGAAAGAAATCATAAAAATCAGATCAGAAATAAATGAAAAAGAAATGAAGGAAACAATAGCAAAGATCAATAAAACTAAAACCTGGTTCTTTGAGAAGATAAACAAAATAGATAAACCACTAGCCAGACTCATCAAGAAAAAAAGGGAGAAGACTCAAATCAATAGAATTAGAAATGAAAAAGGAGAAGTAACAACTGACACTGCAGAAATAAAAAAAATCATGAGAGATTACTACAAGCAACTCTATGCCAATAAAATGGACAATCTGGAAGAAATGGACAAATTCTTAGAAATGCACAACCTGCCAAGACTGAATCAGGAAGAAATAGAAAATATGAACAGACCAATCACAAGCACTGAAATTGAAACTGTGATTAAAAACCTTCCAACAAACAAAAGCCCAGGACCAGATGGCTTCACAGGTGAATTCTATCAAACGTTTAGAGAAGCGCTAACACCTATCCTTCTCAAACTCTTCCAAAATATAGCAGAGGGAGGAACACTCCCAAATTCCTTCTACGAAGCCACCATCACCTTGATACCAAAACCAGACAAGGATGTCACAAAGAAAGAAAACTACAGGCCAATATCACTGATGAACATAGATGCAAAAATCCTCAACAAAATACTAGCAAACAGAATCCAACAGCACATTAAAAGGATCATACACCATGATCAAGTGGGGTTTATTCCAGGAATGCAAGGATTCTTCAATATACGCAAATCTATCAATGTGATAAACCATATTAACAAATTGAAGGAGAAAAACCATATGATCATCTCAATAGATGCAGAGAAAGCTTTTGACAAAATTCAACACCCATTTATGATAAAAACCCTCCAGAAAGTAGGCATAGAGGGAACTTTCCTCAACATAATAAAGGCCATATATGACAAGCCCACAGCAAACATCATCCTCAATGGTGAAAAACTGAAAGCATTTCCACTAAGATCAGGAACAAGACAAGGTTGCCCACTCTCACCACTCTTATTCAACATAGTTTTGGAAGTTTTAGCCACAGCAATCAGAGAAGAAAAGGAAATAAAAGGAATCCACATCGGAAAAGAAGAAGTAAAGCTGTCACTGTTTGCAGATGACATGATACTATACATAGAGAATCCTAAAGATGCTACCAGAAAACTACTAGAGCTAATCAATGAATTTGGTAAAGTAGCAGGATACAAAATTAATGCACAGAAATCTCTGGCATTCCTATATACTAATGATGAAAAATCTGAAAGTGAAATCAAGAAAACACTCCCATTTACCATTGCAACAAAAAGAATAAAATATCTAGGAATAAACCTACCTAAGGAGACAAAAGACCTGTATGCAGAAAATTATAAGACACTGATGAAAGAAATTAAAGATGATACAAATAGATGGAAAGATATACCATGTTCTTAGATGGGAAGAATCAACATTGTGAAAATGACTCTACTACCCAAAGCAATCTACAGATTCAATGCAATCCCTATCAAACTACCACTGGCATTTTTCACAGAACTAGAACAAAAAATTTCCCAATTTGTATGGAAACACAAAAGACCCCGAATAGCCAAAGCAATCTTGAGAACGAAAAAAGGAGCTGGAGGAATCAGGCTCCCTGACTTCAGATTATACTACAAAGCAACAGTAATCAAGACAGTATGGTACTGGCACAAAAACAGAAAGATAGATCAGTGGAACAGGATAGAAAGCCCAGAGATAAACCCACGCACATATGGACACCTTATCTTTGATAAAGGAGGCAGGAATGTACAGTGGAGAAAGGACAGCCTCTTCAATAAATGGTGCTGGGAAAACTGGACAGGTACATGTAAAAGTATGAGATTAGATCACTCCCTAACACCATACACAAAAATAAGCTCAAAATGGATCAAAGACCTAAATGTAAGGCCAGAAACTATCAAACTCTTAGAGGACAACATAGGAAGAACACTCTATGACATAAATCACAGCAAGATCCTTTCTGACCCACCTCCTAGAGTAATGGAAATAAAAACAAAAATAAACAAATGGGACCTAATGAAACTTCAAAGCTTTTGCACAGCAAAGGAAACCATAATCAAGACCAAAAGACAACCCTCAGAATGGGAGAAAACATTTGCAAATGAAGCAACTGACAAAGGATTAATCTCCAAAATTTACAAGCAGCTCATGCAGCTCAATAACAAAAAAACAAACAACCCCATCCAAAAATGGGCAGAAGACCTAAACAGACATTTCTCCAAAGAAGATATACAGAATGCCAACAAACACATGAAAGGATGATTAACATCACTAATCATTAGAGAAATGCAAATCAAAACTACAATGAGATATCATCTCACACCAGTCAGAATGGCCATCATCAAAAAATCTAGAAACAATAAATGCTGGAGAGGGTGTGGAGAAAAGGGGACACTCTTGCACTGCTGGTGGGAATGTGAATTGGTTCAGCCACTATGGAGAACAGTATGGAGGTTCCTTAAAAAACTACAAATAGAATTACCATATGACCCAGCAATCCCACTACTGGGCATATACCCTGAGAAAACCAAAATTCAAAAAGAGTCATGTACCAAAATGTTCATTGCAGCTCTATTTACAATAGCCCGGAGATGGAAAGAACCTAAGCGCCCATCATCGGACGAATGGATAAAGAAGATGTGGCACATATACACAATGGAATATTACTCAGCCTTAAAAAGAAATGAAATTGAGTTATTTGTAATGAGATGGATAGACCTAGAGTCTGTCATACAGAGTGAAGTAAGTCAGAAAGACAAAGACAAATACCGTATGCTAACACATATATATGCAATTTAAGGGGAAAAAATGTCATGAAGAACCTAGGGATAAGACAGGAATAGAGGCGCAGACCTACTGGAGAACGGACTTGAGGATATGGGGAGGGGGAAGGGTGAGTTTGGACAGGGCGAGAGAGAGTCATGGACATATACACACTAACAAACGTAGTAAGGTAGATAGGTAGGGGGAAGCAGCCGCAAGGCACAGGGATATTAGCTCGGGGCTTTGGGACAGCCTGGAGGGGTGGGAGGGGGAGAGTGGGAGGGAGGGAGACGCAAGAGGGAAGACACATGGGAGCACATGTATATGTATAGCTGATTCACTTTGTTATAAATCAGAAACTAACACACCATTGTAAAGCAATTATACCCCAATAAAGATGTTAAAAAAAAAAAAAATAAATAAATCTATGGGAGCTTCTCTGGTGTGTTTTTGTTTAGAATACAACACAAGACAAAAGGAATTCACAAATTCATTCATTCAGTAATAATTATTGATAGTTAACTATGAGTCAAGTGAACTATATCAACATGGTAACATCCATTCGTAACAAGTTTACATTACAGTGAGGAAGATAGATAAAGACAAAAGCAAGTAAACAAGGAAATTATTATTTTGGAATATTTATAATTTAATATTATAATATATATTTACATAATTTATTTATATATATAAAATATCTAAGAAGCTCCTGAATATGACTAAGGATCATAATATGAATTTTTAAAAGATAAAACTTTCTTCCTCGATATTTCTATAATTAGAATTAGAATTGCCAAAATCATCTTTAGAATAAACAAAGAGTAATTAATTTGGCCTAAATTAATTAATTAATTAATTTGTTTCACTATAGAATCATGCTGCAAAAGCTTGATAGTAACTTTTAAATTAAATCACACATATTATGATTAATTGGTTGATTCTTATTACAGATAAATTCATAAAACTGAAGCTGAAATAAATTATGTTTTCAGACACTGCAAAGTAAGCTTTTAGGTTTCCATGATGTTGGGTGAAGGCATCACCCAACATATAATGAGCTGGTTGGTCCCCAGTTTTTAAAGTGTAGCAAAAGATAACCAGAATGAATTTTCAAGATTTCTTGTTCATTTTCCCCTTAAAATGAAACTGATGTATGGTAGTCAGTGCTTGACTGTTGTTAAGTTTACCCCCCAAAATGTTGATGAATGAATGAATGAATAACTTTTACTCTTAAAAAAGAATTATACAGAACTATGTTTCACTTAGGAAAGTATTTGATGTCATTGCTAATTTACTTTTACTGCAGTCTATATTCTCAGAAAGTCTACTGAGATATTCCAGTCAAATATGTGGTATATTTCACACAAATGTGTTTATGTTATGCTTTCTGGTGAGTGAAATTTATTATTATTTAACTCCTATTATACATCCTCCAAAAACTTCACCATACTTGAGATCTGATAAAGCATGACTATTGAGGATACTAAGATAGGACATCTATTCCTGAGCCTGATTCCCATAGACCTGAGAGAGAAAAGGCTTTCTGACATGCACCCTTAGTACAAGACAATGTCAGAATAAGTTTCTAAGGCAGATTAGATGTTGCCATAAACACCAACATAAAACCCACAGTGCTTCAAAACATTATAACAGCACACTGTATATTGTTTTTCATTTCATGCTCCTTAAACATTGGACTCATTTCCTGAGTCAATCTTCTTTACTCCTCAATATGCCTTTGGCAGATATTTTCCTCCATGCTATTTACAAGCTTAATTTCCTTGCTTGTCTTTAGGATTCTTCATTTTTTCTTTGGTTTCCCTTGATTTTTTTAATTAAAAAAATGTAAAATCAATATATTTGAACTTGTGTAACGATACGTCTTAAATATCTTGGTTATAAATAGACACCTAAGATAATGTATGAATATATTTTAATCTATAAATACATTAATAGGGTACATTTTTAGGCATCTATATAGTATAAATGCCTAAATATGTACCCTATTAATGTAATGTAAGTATATATCAATACATTTTGCCTAATTCATCTTTCTCATCACACTCACTGGCAAAGTTTACTTTAAATTTCTTATGCAAAATCCATTTTCTTACTTTCTTATCATCAAAGTAAGCATTAATTATGTATGCTATGTAACTAATTCTAAATCCCACCTATGCCTGTTGTTCCATAGCAGTACCACCCCTGAGAACGTTGGCAAATAGTGTTGGGTCCACAGGAAAATGCTGGATGCTGCAGTATGAAAGAGAAATGTGTGATGACTGTCACTTTAAAGCCAAGATGAGACCTAGAGACTTTCCCAGGGTAGGTGCTCAATAAGTTTATTATTATTCATTACTACACCCGCATTTTATGTTTTCAAATACTGTAACATTACGATGTGTGTTTCTCAAAAAATCCTTATTTGTTATTTCATATAGTTTTTGAAAATTTTCTGAAACTTCAAGGCAGATAATCTGTTTAGATTATCTTGATTTCCTCTATTAATTTTCCTTGAGTGCAGAGTCAATATCATAGCCAAAGACATATCTCCTAATCACTTGATCAGTTACCAATTACATGGTAATTGAAAAATCGAGTAAAGAAATTTAATTGAGAACACTAACACATAGAGAAATAAGAGTTTTGTCCCAAGTTGCACTGTTAAAAAAAAAACCACACACACACAAGAAAGGTGGTGAAGGTGATTCTAGAAGTGCCGACACCAAACCTTTCTCTCAGCTAGAATATATTTCCAAGATAAGTTATTTATCTGTGGGGCGGGGGAGGGGAGTGCTGGGGAAGGAGATGGAGAGCTGGAGCTCAGTGCCTACCATCTGAAAAAATACATATCTCTAATGTCAAAATTCAAGCAATGCTAAAGACTGTGTTATCAGCTTACAAAGTTCAAAGCAGAATGTTTTTTGTGCTGTTGTGTTATTTCCTGCTGAAATAAGAGTACCTCACCAAGTAAATAACTATTTGTTTAGGGATTTGCTTTTAATTGATCGGTCAGCCCCCAGACTTGTTGACCATGGATCTGTCTCTAACTGTAAGGCAGTCTTTGACTCTTCACTAGATTGAATCACTTCAGCTGTATTTACGTATCCACTGTTCTCCTTGCTGCCTCCTCTTTCTAATCAATTGTTAAATTGATTAGAAAGTTGAGACACTAAAGAGTTACTCTTTCCATCACTTTTTGAAAACACAGCCATCATAGGAGCAGTAGAGAATATACTATTCTATAACATGTCTATTCTATTCACATTGTGACTTCTCATTCACAGAAAATAAAGCTATTTACTCTTTTCTCTTGGTCAAAGTATACCTTCAAATGTTATTGGCTGAAACATGAAATTGACATTTTTAAGGATCAGAAATATAGTTCAATTTAATATATTTATGTAATGCCTGCTGATTCAATACTTAGTCACTTCATATGTATCATACTGTAATGGCTAAGAGCATAGAATCTGAAACTAGACTGCCTGGCTTTAAAGTCCTGTTCCCTTACCTGTCCAGTGTGACTTTGAGCAAATTACTTAATAGATTTTCTATGTAACAGTTTCTTCAGTTTTAAAATGAGGATATTAATGGCCCTTACTTCATAGAATTATTTTAGATATAAAATGAGTTAACACTTATAAAGCAATTAGAGCAGTGCCTGGAGTAAAAGTATTTGTTAAATTTTTTTTAAAAAGGGTCGGGGAGAGAGGTACTACCCCATTTTATTGATACTCGTTCATTATCAAATCTGTATTGAAACTTTACATTCTGGATACTATGGCTACTGAAAGGATTTTACAGAACAGTGGAGCAGTCAGGATATGTGTTTTTAAAATAATTAATATTATGAAAAACGAGAAAGAAGCAAAGAAAAAGAAGTAGTCTGAATGGCAATTCAGAAAAGATGCATCTTTTTTTAAATGACAAGCACTGAATTTAGGACCTTTCTGTTATTACAATCACCAGAATATCGGACTATTTGTATTTAGCACAATCTAAATGGTTATTAAAACAATGCAGACATTTGAGAAAAATTGAGCCTCCTGGAAAAGGCCATTTTAGTAAACCATCTCTTACCTGAGGGTAGGGTCAATGATTAGGAGAAATGGTCTGGTGACATCCAAATTGTGCTGCTACAGCTTTAGTTTTCTATCCATTCTGTTTTCTGAAAAGAAAGTAATGAATTTAAGATCTGCTGGAAAGAAAAAAGATAAGAATGCTAAACTACTAGCCACAGCAGCTGTATATGACATTGTTTAAAAGCAGGGATTCTAAAGTTTGATTCCCTGGGTTCAAGACTTAGTTTTGACATTCGCATACTCTGTGACTTTGAGCAAGAAACTTTACTTCTTTGTGTAATATTTCCCCAACTGTTAAATGAGAAGAGGGCTCTTTGTGTTTGGTTGCAAACAGTACAGTACATGATCTAAAAGAGGTGTTTCATAAATGATAAATAAACAATATAGCTTTGTTACTAAGAGCCTCTGAAATAAGGTTGACTAGATTTGAATCCTGGCTCCAGGATATGAAAGTTTACAAATATTACTTAATCACTCTATAAGTATCAATCAAAAGGATATTTACAAAATCTACATATTTTAACACACTGTTGTAAGGATAGAGTGAAAATTTTTATTTAATTTATCCTAAAGGGATCATTCTGCTCTAATTCATCAAACTATAAAAATGATCCCATATTTAGTAGCTTAAAACAATAGGCAAGCTTCTGAAAGTCCACGTAGGATTGGAAATATTGATTAGATTATTTCTTGGAAACTATAATTTACCACCGTCTGTTCTCTGGTCATAATAATTCATATCCCTCTCATGAGTCTAGTCTTATCCCATTATGGCCTTTGTTTCAGGACTGAGGCCCAGGATCTTCTAAATCAGTTCCAATTATAGATTAAGCTCCTCAGGTACAATTCATCTAGTATAACTTTTAGAGAACAATCCTGTAGACCTGAAGAGCTGTAAACTAAAAGGACAAGCTCTCTGACCCACACAATCCCAACATACCATGGTTAGACAAGCAATAGATCCTTCATTTTAAAGGGAGAAAAATCTAAGGCATTAAGAAATCACAGGTCCATAGAAATTCTAAATCCCAGTTGGACACAGGTTGACAGGAATGATTCTCCCTATCTCTTGGCTTTGCTTTCTGGGCTTTTGATAGTTTCCTCTAAAGTATTCTTCATTTGCCATAAAAAAAAAAATTGTTGGCGTTAGCAGATGAATGAATCTTTCAGCCTGTTTTCTACCTACAGAAGTTGGAGGATCCAAAGGTCTCTTTTTATTTGACACTACCCCTGTGTTTTTTAGTCTAAGCTGGCAGTGTTTCCACTAATATTATATCATAAATCTTGAAATAAGGCTTTGTGTATTGTGGGTTTTAGATCAAGGTATTTTAGGGCAATATCCCTTATAGTCTTAGGAGCCTTATTTTTTAAGAGAGGATCTATGACATACTAAAAGGAATTTTGTCTAATCAAAGTACTACCTTAAATCCTCCTGAACTCTTTTTTTTTTTTTTTTGCGGTATGCAGGCCTCTTGCGGAGCACAGGCTCCTGACGTGCAGGCTTAGTGGCCATGGCTCACGGCTCACGGGCCCAGCCGCTCTGCGGCATGTGGGATCTTCTCAGACCGGGGCACGAACCCGTGTCCCCTGCATCAGCGGGCGGACTCTCAACCACGGCGCCACCAGGGAAGCCCCAATCCTCCTGAGCTCTTAACAAGGGGATATATAGTTACATCCTTGTTCTCTTCTACAACCATGTTTTTATGACAATACACTGATACAATCTTTGCCTAAAAGCCATTTCTTAAATTTAGTATTGTTCCCATCTGGAAAGGTTGGGAATGGGAAAATTTATTTTCAAACCCAACAAATACTTGCTTATTTGTATTAACTAGTTCCTTCTTAGCTAATAGTTTTCCTCTTGAATTTTATAATAGTCAGTAAGAAAAACCAAGAATGACCTTCATCACTCTGCCTGAATCTCCTTAACTAGGTCATCAGTTCATTAGTTATATTTTGTATTTTCCACATTACTACAGGCAATTGTGAAACTTTCTACCACTACACAAGTTTTCTCTAGTCTCCAGCTTCAAATAACATCTTCCTTTCCTTTAAGGTATTATCAACAGCCAACTCACATGCCAACAGGCTTTTGCCTTTTGTTCTTCCAACTTGTGCCTACACCACAGTCCTAGATTCACATGACTAAGTTTGAGGCTTCCTTACATACTTCTGGTTAAAAATAGATAGATAGATGATAGATAAAGAGAGATATCTATAGATATATATTCTGCTACTCAATTAACCATGATTTATTTTCTGTATTTTTATGCTTTAACATATGGGACCTTGCTGTCCCTGGAAGGACGGTCCCTCCCAGAGCTAGTCAATTCCTAGAGATAGTAAACAACTCACCCTTGAGTGTGCCTTTCAAATGAAAATACAATAATCTGGAGCTCACACAACTAAGAACAGCACTCTGCCCCACAGCCCATCACATTTATTCAAACTAGCCAGTCTTAAGCCCACTTATATTTCATCCATTCCCTCCTATGGAAACACAATAGTCTCTTGTCCACACTTCCCCCTAACAGATCCTGGTGCTTCCCCATGTGGCCTTCTGTGGCATGGCATGCCACCTCCTCTTGGGAACTGTGCATATAACAATTTTTTCAATGGCAGTCCTCTTTTGATCTTTTGGACTTGCCATACCAAAATACTAGTAAAACATATTTAAAAAACAGTTACATAACAAATTATACCAAATAGTAGTAGCTTAAAATAACATATTAACTTGGCTCACCAAACTGAATTTGGCAGGGCCCACTAGTTTAGCTTATAAATTAGTAGAAGCAGCAGTTCTGGAAAAGCATGTGGGGTCAGAAGAATGAGGAAGACATTTCTGAGAAATAAAATCACCCACATGGGTCACAATTTGAACTAAAGTGCATTTTTTAAAATCTTCCTATGCTGGTAATTCTACAAAATAAGCCAAGTAAAATGTTTGATATTCACTCTCAAAAGCAATAAGATTTCTAAAAATCAGATATCTGGAATATTATCAAAATTTGAGTTAAAGCAAATTATTTTGGTTCATGAGACACTCCTCTTGCAACTACCTCAAATACTTAATATTTCAATTCTGGATGTTTTAATCCACAACTTTTCTCCTATACAAATATGTTAGATCATTTGTACAAACTGGGAAAACTGTCCCTTTGTCATCTATACCTATATGACAAGCTAGAAATTTTTAAAAAATTTTTTACTTAATCCTTCTAATTACCAAATTATTTTGGCACTTTATTTTTCTAATGACAAATTCACAAATACTAATTTATTATCCAACACTTTCAAAAATGGGATTCAATGTAATGGAATCTTCCTGATAATTAAAGTTTTCATCTCAAGCACCATCTATTAATTAATTCAATAGGTGAAAGTAAACAGTGTGCAAACAGTGTTTTTCCTTTCAATTTGGTACCTAGGCTCCTACAGATTATCTTTTTTTTCTTAATTCTGAATTTATCTTTCCAAACTTTGAGATTTAAAGATGTCTGATTTCAAAAGTAGGGTTTGATGCTATATATTTTTAATTAAATTTAAATTAATTTTTCCTGGTGAAGTTGGGAATTTTATTCCATCTCTTGAAATAATCAAACATTCCCTGGGGGTGTTGCAACAGCAATCAATTAACCATTCATAGAATTACTGTTATAATAAAATTCTAATTAGTTTCTGTCTCTTCCTGTCTTACATGGTTGCTGGTGTTATCATCAGAATTGTCTAGTAGATTCTTAGATTTTTATTTTTTCATATCTTCAAGAAAAAATATCTGGGGAAAAGCAGTGCTCTGATTAGGCAAAAGATACATATTTTTTCTTTGAGAATTCTCCATTTATAAATTGCTTACTTCTGATAATGAATGTTACAAATATATATTTAGCCATAAATTTAGCTTATAAATTAGTAGAAAATGAAATAAAATTTAAAATAATGTTTTGTTATTATATCTATACTTAAATCTGCAAAGATAACAATGCAATGCATAATTGCTGAATTCTTGAGTTGAGTGAGTAAAAACACCTAAAAAGTCTTGAAACCATTATAAGAACTCTGACTTAATGCTATTTACATATAATTTATTTAATATGATAAAACTGGTCATTGTTAACTTGTTACTGGAATTTGCTGGTGGTTATATGGAGGGTTGAATTGCTGTGTTTTGAAGTATATCCTGAAGAAAAATAAAAGTCTTTGTAAACAATAGAAATCATCTATTTAATTTGTAAAAGAATAATAATGTAGGAAGAACACTGAATACTGAACTTTCACCTGTGGAGAGTAAACTGAAGCAGAAGAAATGGTATACTATTGGGTTGGCCAAAAGTTCATTCAGGTTTGCCGTAAGTTGTTACAGAAAAACCCAAACAAACTTTTTGGTCAACCCAATACAAGTCACATTCAAGAACTTAGCACTATGTGAGCTCCATAGAAGATAATGAGTGCAAATCATGATAGCTGTGCAACAATGTTAACTTATCATGTCAACAGGAGAGCATCTGTTCCTTTTATGCAGAATCAGCTTTGTTTCAGGCAATTCAAGGCAGAGCAATTGATAAATCAGCATGTATTCAGGCACTGCTTTGAGCCAAGTATTTACATTTTTATTTCAGATGGGGTCAAATATAGCTAATATATTTTAAAAGAAAAATCTCATCTCTGGGTACTCGGAAAATAATAGTTTTAGATCATTTAGATTCTAGAATGACCATTCCTCTACATATTGAAATACAAGATAAAGAAACGTAACTAATGATAATAATTTCAAACTTTTTCTCTGACTCTTTTTCTTGAAACCCTTCTTATTCTTGGCTTTTTTGAAACAGCACTTCCATGTTATTGGATCTGTGGTAACAAGGGCCTGTCCTCACTCTGATGCCTTTCTTTTTCTACATTGACTCTCTCTTAGGGCATGAATTTTCAAATCCTCAAATGGAGGATATCCTTCCTTTATGTTGACATCAATGAGAAGGAGAGCATTCAGGGAGGTACAAATAAACCATGTGCAATCAGATATTATTGCTTTGCAAGTAACCTACAGAGAAAATCCAAAGATAGTAAATTTAGTAAAAGATTCACAAAGTTCAACCAGCTTACTAAATCTCATAATTATGTCAAACCAAACACTCTTCAGACCCCAAGTTAACATCAATCTAGAACTTAAGTCGCTTTATATTAGACTCACCGAACAAATAATGTTCAGAGTAAAGGAGACATTATTTCCTAAATTATTTATAAGGAGTCTACACAAACTAAAAGCATGGATACAAAACAGGATATTCAACTCAAATGTAATCATACTACTAGCCTACAGCTGCAAGAATTGGAAAGAAACCAAAATCTTACACAAGGACTGGATGGCTTTGAAAACAAGTACAATGGAAGATATTCTACTGGACTGAAACCAATTTACTCCAGCAGATAATCTGAGGAAATAACCGTTGAGAACTATGTCTCTACCAGAACTAGCAATAAGCACAAACTTATTTAAGCCAACTATTCCAGATGTTCACCCAAGGGCACAAAGCCGCAAAATCAGATGGTATGACCTGACTGCCAAAGAAAAACCTTAAAAAGCACCACAAACAGAAATAAAGGGCAGTTGATCTTAACGCCATACAACAGATGGCAATAAATGTAGAAATAATTATATTTTACACCTTGTGCCAAGGTTGGAGAGGAAAGGAGGCAATAAACACTCTCATTTGTGGTAAGAGTATATTGTTGTCATGTCAAATCTAGACTATTCTGCAGTCCTTTTCAAAACAGAGCAAAACACTGAGAAATGAATCTTTGTTTTAAACTGGATCATACATTTTAACTGAGCAAAATTATTTACAGTGGGTCACATTTCTTTGCCTATGACCAACACATATATAGGGTTTGATGTTGCTCGTAAAACCATCTAAGTGTAACAAGCAACACAATGAGAGGAAGAACGTACGGAATTTACTCTACTCATAGGATAAATGATGGAGTTTTTGATTTAACATTTTACTTCTTTACTTCATAATTTTCATGATTTATTTAGCACCCACTGTATGCAGAGCTGAGTACCAAGATTTATGTTTATCTTATTGTTCACTGCAGACGAGCAATGGCATAACACAGGCGCAGATGGTGGTGTAAGACTACAGTGGACCAGTTTAACCCCATCTTGGTGTCATTTGGTAATATGAATTGACAAGAATATATAATTTATTCTTAATGATCCAGATACGAAGTGTCCATGGAATCATTTAATAATGTCCACTAGTACTTTGGCACTCAAGATACTACCTTCCAGTCATCTGTTGGCATGTATTAAGAGAAGGTAAACTAATGGTGATATTACTCAGAGGAAAATATGAATAAAAAATATATGTATAGAACTAGACAAACACATAACACATACCAGAGAAAAATAGAGCAAAGCCTTTGATTAATTTGTTGCTTTGACTATGTGACATTGTTTTCCAATATAATTATCCAAGAATAAGAAACACAATCCATGAAATGATTCCTAAATGTCACACACGTTGCACATACTATCTATACTCATAACAATTTCTTTCTAGAATAGTACACTGATGCTTATTGAGGTTACATAAATTGACCAAAGTCACACAACCAATAAGTCAATAGACAGAAATCTAAAATTATCCATATACCTTACTAATCTAAGGAAAACCTCTGTGTACTTAACTCTGGAATAATGAATAAGACCTGCTGTGTTCATTTTATCTGCAGCTGCATGCTGTTGGAAATCCATTAAGACATACAGTGGGGATTATTAAAATTCTCCCCAATTATTTTACCAGGTATCAATATCAATGATTTGTTAGGATATACATGGTTTTGAAATTGAGTTTTGTCCTTGAAAACTTAATTAGGCCACATGGTTGATTGAAATGGACTGAACATCTAAGCTGAAAAACAACCAATATTTTTATTTTCAAAAGTATCTCTCAGGCAAAATAAACTAATAGTGATGCCCCAGATATTACACACTATAGGAATACTATAGGTATAAACAAATGGGGAAGGAAGAATATGATGCTGTAGTATTTTGCTTTTTAAATATGTCTGTTTCTTTTTTTTTTTTTTGCGGTGCGCAGGCCTCTCACTGTTGTGAACTCTCCCGCTGCGGAGCACAGGCTCCAGACGCACAGGCTCAGCGGCTATGGCTCATGGGCCCAGCCGCTCCGTGACATGTGGGATCCTCCCGGAGCGGGGCACGAACCTGTGTCCCCTGCATCGGCAGGCGGACTCTCAACCACTGTACCACCAGGGAAGCTCTATTTCATATTTTGACATCTCAAGTGCTTTGCAAGTTTGCAAATTAAAATGATTTATATTTCTAGGCAGATAATATAATATGTGAATGGGCTTATATCTTACAATTGGGAGTGGTGGATATATACATCCAGAGTAAATACTATTCAAGGTGTTGGGGTTTTTTTTTTTAACATCTTTATTGGAGTATAATTGCTTTACAATGGTGTGTTAGTTTCTGCTTTATAACAAAGTGAATCAGCTATACGTATACATACATCCTCACATTTCCTCCCTCTTGCATCTCGCTCCCACCCTCCCTACCCCACCCCTCTAGGTGGTCATGAAGCACCGAGCTGATCTCCCTGTGCTATGTGGCTGCTTCCCACTAGCTATCTATTTTACATTTGGTAGTATATATTAGTCCATGCCACTCCCTCACTTCGTCCACAATTCCCTTCCTCTTCCCCGTGTCCTCAAGTCCATTCTCTACATCTGTGTCTTTATTCCTGTCCTGCCACTAGGTTATTGATAACCTTTTCTTTTTAAGATTCTGTATATATGTGGTAGCATACAGTATTTGTTTTTCTCTTTCTGACTTACTTCACTCTGTATGAAAGACTCTAGGTCCATCCACCTCACTACAAATAAATCAATTTCATTTCTTTTTATAGCTGAGTAACATTCCATTGTATATATGTGCCACATCTTCTTCATCCATTCATCTGTTGATGGACACTTAGGTTGCTTCCATGTCCTGGCTATCGTAAATAGTGCTGCAATGAACATTGTGGTATATGACTCTTTTTGAATTACGGTTTTCTCAGGGTATATGCCCAGTAGTGGAATTGCTGGGTCATATGGTAGTTCTATTTTTAGTCTTTTAAGGAACCTCCATACTGTTCTCCATAGTAGCTGTATCAATCTACATTCCCACCAACAGTGCAAGAAGATTCCCTTTTCTCCACACCGTTTCCAGAATTTACTGTTTCTAGATTTTTTGATGATGGCCATTCTGACCAGTGTGAGGTGATATCTCATTGTAGTTTTGATATATATTCTTTAATGATTAGTGATGTTAATCATCCTTTCATGTGTTTGTTGGCAATCTGTATATCTTCTTTGGAGAAATGTCTGTTTAGATCTTCTGCCCATTTCTGGATTGGGTTGTTTGGTTTTTTGATATTGAGCTGCATGTGATGCTTGCATATTTTGGAGATTAATCCTTTGTCAGTTGCTTCATTTGCAAATATTTCCTCCCATTCTGAGGGATGTCTTTTCATTTTGTTTATGGTTTCCTTTCATGTGCAAAAGCTTTTAAGCTTCATTAGGTCCCATTTCTTTATTTTTGTTTTTATTTCCATTTCTCAAGGACGTGGGTCAAAAAGGATCTTGCTGTGATATATATCATAGAGTGTTCTGCCTATCTTTTCCTCTAAGAGTTTTATAGTGTCTGGCCTTAAATTTAGGTCTTTAATCCATTTTGAGTTTATTTTTGAGTACGGTGTTAGGGAGTGTTCTAATTTCATTCTTTTACATGTAGCTGTCCAGTTTTCCCAGCACCACTTATTGAAGAGGCTGTCTTTTCTCTATTGTATATTCTTGCCTCCTTTATCAAAAATAAGGTGACCACATGTGCATGGGTTTATCTCTGGGCTTTCTATCCTGTTCCATTGATCTATATTTCTGTTTTTGTGCCAGTACCATACTGTCTTGATTGCTGTACCTTTGTAGTATAACCTGAAGTCTGGGAGCCTGATTCCTCCAGCTCCGCTTTTTTCCCTCAAGACTGCTTTGGCTGTTCGGGGTCTTTTTTGTCTCCATACAAATTTTAAGATTTTTTGTTCTCGTTCTGTAAAAAATGCCATCGGGAATTTGATAGGGATTGCACTGAAACTGTAGATTGCTTTGGGTAGTATAGTCATTGTCACAGTGTCAATTCTTCCAATCCAAGAACATGATATTCCTCTCCTTCTGTTTGTATCATCTTTAATTTCTTTCATCAGTGTCTTAAAGTTTTCTGCATACAGGTCTTTTGTCTCCTTAGGTAAGTTTATTCTTTTTGTTACAGTAGTAAATGGGAGTGTTTCCATAATTTCTCTTTCAGATTTTTCATCATTAGTGTATAGGAATGCAAGAGATTTCTGTGCATTAATTTTGTATCCTGCTACTTTACCAAAATCATTGATTAGGTCTAGTAGTTTTCTGGTAGCATCTTTAGGATTCTCTATGTATAGTATCATGTCATCTGCAAATGGTGATAGCTTTACTTCTTTTCTGATTTGTGTTCCTTTTATTTCTTTGTCTTCTCTGATTACTGTGGCTAAAACTTCCAAAACTATGCTGAATAATAGTGGTGAGAGTGGGCAACCTTGTCTTGTTCCTGATCTTAGTGGAAATGGTTTCAATTTTTCACCATTGAGAATGATGTTGGCTGTGGGTTTGTCATATATGACCTTTATTATGTTGAGGAAAGTTCCCTCTATGCCTACTTTCTGGAGGGTTCTATCATAAATGGGTTTGAATTTTGTCAGAAGCTTTTTCTGCATCTATTGAGATGATCATATGTTTCTTATACTTGAATTTGTTAATATGGTGTATCACATGGATTGATTTGCGTATATTGAAGAATCCTTGCATTCCTGGAATAAACCCCACTTGATCATGGTGTATGATCCTTTTAATGTGCTGTTGGATTCTGTTTGCTAGTATTCTGTTGAGGATATTTGCATCTATGTTCATCAGTGATATTTGCCTGTAGTTTTCTTTTTTTTTATAACATCTTTGTATGGTTTTGGTATCAGGGTGATGGTGGCCTCATAGAATGAGTCTAGGAGTGTTCCTCCCTCTGCTATATTTTAATAATTTGAGAAGGATAGGTGTTAGCTCTTCTCTAAATGTTTGATAGAAGTCACCTGTGAAGCCATCTGGTCCTGGGCTTTTGTTTGTGGGAAGATTTTTAATCACTGTCTCAATTTCTATGCTTGTGATTGGTCTGTTTATATTTTCTATTTCCTCCTGGTTCAGTCTTGGAAGGCTGTGCTTTTCTAAGAATTTGTCCATTTCTTCCAGGTTGTCCATTTTATTGGCATATAGTTGCTTGTAGTAATCTCTCATGATTCTTTGTATTTCTGCAGTGTCAGTTGTTACTTCTCCTTTTTCATTTCTAATTCTATTGATTTGAGTCTTCTCCCTTTTTTTCTTGATGAGTCTGGCTAATGGTTTATCAATTTTGTTTATCTTCTCAAAGAACCAGCTTTTAGTTTTATTTATCTTTGCTACTGTTTCCTTTGCATCTTTTTGATTTATTTCTTATCTGATCTTTATGATTTCATTCCTTCTGCTAACTTTGGGGGTATTTTTGTTCTTCTTTCACTAATTGCTTTAGGTGTAAGGTTAGGTTGTTTACTTTAGATGTTTCTGTTTCTTGAGATAGGATTGTATTGCTATAATCTTCCCTCTTAGAACTGCTTTTGCTGCATGTAATAGGTTTTGGGTCGTTGTGTATTCATTGTCATCTGTTTCTAGGTATTCCTTGATTTCCACTTTGCTTTCTTCAGTGATCTCTTGATTATTAAGTAATATATTGTTTTGACTCCATGTATTTGTATTTTTTACAGACTCTTTCCTGTAATTGATGTCTAGTCTCATAGCGTGTGGTCATAAAAGATACTTGATACGATTTCAATTTTCTTAAATTTACCAAGACTTGATTTGTGACCAAACATATCATCTATCCTAGAGAACATTCCATGAGTACTTGAAAAGAAAGTGTATTCTGTTGTTTTTGAATGGAATGTCCTACAAATATCTATTAAGCCCATATTCTTTAATGTGTCATTTAAAGCTTGTGTTTCCTTAATATTTTCAATTTGGATGATCTGTCCATTGGTGAAAGTGGGGTGCTAAAGTCCCCTACTATGATTGTGCTACTGTCAATTTCCCCATTTATGGCAGTTAGCATTTTCCTTATGTACTGAGGTGCTCCTATGTTGGGTGCATAAGTATTTATATTTGTTATATCTTCTTGGATTGATCCCTTGGTCATTATATAGTGTCCTTCTTTGTCTCTTGTATAGTCTTTATTTTAAAGTCTATTTTCTCTGATATGAGTATTGCTAATCCAGCTTCCTTTTGATTTCCAATTTGCATGGAATATCTTTTTCCATCCCCTTACTTTCAGTCTGTATGTGTCCCTAGGTTGAAGTGGGTCTCTTGTAGATAGCATATATACGGATCTTGTTTTTGTATCCATTCAGCCAGTCTGTGACTTTTGGCTGGAGCATTTAATCCATTTATATTTAAGGTAATTATTGATATGTATGTTCCTATTACCATTTTCTTATATTTTTTGTATTTGTTATTGTAGGTCTTTTCCTCCTCTTGTGTTTCCTGCCTAGAGAAGTTCCTTCAGCATTTGTTGTAAAGCTGGTTTGGTGGTGCTGAATTCTCTTAGCTTTTGCTTGTCTGCAAAGGTTTTAATTTCTCCATCGAATCTGAATGAGATCCTTGCTGGTAGAGTAATCTTGGTTGTAGGTTTTTCCCTTTCACCACGTTAAGTATGCCCTGCCAGTCCCTTCTGGCTTGCAGAGTTTCTGCTGAAAGATCAGCTGTTAACCTTATGGGGATTGCCTTGTATGTTATTTGTTTTTTTTCTCTTGCTGCTTTTAATATATTTCTTTGTATTTAATTTCTGATAGTTTGATTAATATGTGTCTTGGCGTGTTTCTCCTTGGATTTATCCTGTATGGGACTCTCTGCACTTCCTGGACTTGATTAACTATTTCCTTTCCCATATTAGGGAAGTTTTCAAGTATAATCTCTTCAAATATTTTTTCAGTTCCCTTCTTTTTCTCTTCTTCTGGGACCCCTATAATTCGAATGTTGGTGCATTTAATATTGTCCCAGAGGTCTCTGAGACTGTCCTCAATGCTTTTCATTCTTTATTCTGCTCTGCTGTAGTTATTTCCATTATTTTTTCTTCCAGGTTACTTATCTGTTCTTCTGCCTCATGTATTCTGCTATTGATTCCCTCTAGAGAATTTTTAATTTCATTTATTGTGTTCTTCATCATTGTTTGTTTGCTCTTTATTTCTTCTTGGTCCTTGTTAAACATTTCTTATATTTTCTCCATTCTATTTCCAATATTTTGGATCAATTTTACTATCATTATGCTGAATTCTTTTTCAGGTAAACTGCCTATTTCTTCTTCATTTGTTTGGTCTGGTGTGTTTTTACCTTGCTCCTTCATCTGCTGTGGGTTTCTCTGTCTTCTCATTTTGCTTAAATTACTGTGTTTGGGGTCTCCATTTTGCAGGCTGCAGGTGTATAGTTCCCGTTGTTTTTGCTGTCTGCCCCCAGTGGGTGAAGTTGGTTCAGTGATTTGTGTAGGCTTCCTGGTGGAGGGGACTTGTGTCTGTGTTGTGTTCTGGAAGATGAGTCTGGATCTTGTCCTTTTTGTGGGCAGGACCACGTCTGGTGGTGTGTTTTGGGGTGTCTGTGACCTTGTAAGATTTTAGGCAGCCTCTCTGCTAATGGGGCTGTGTTCCTGTGTTGCTAGTTGTTTGGCATAGGCTGTCCAGCACTGTAGCTTGCTGGTCATTGAGTGGAGCTGGGTCTTAGCATTGAGATGGAGATCTCTGGGAGAGCTTTCACCGTTTGATATTATGTGGGGCCGGGAGGTCTCTGGTGGACCAATGTCCTGAACTCGGCTCTCCCACCTCAGAGGCACAAGCCTGACAACCAGCCAGAGCACAAAGACCCTGTCAGCCACATGGCTCAGCAGAAAAGGGAGAAAAAAAAAAAGAAAGAAAGGAAAAAAGAAATAAAAGAAAGTTATTAAAATAAAAACTATTAAAAATTTAAAAGTAATAAAAAAACAGAAAAAAAAAGGAAAGAAGAGAGCACCTAAACCAAAAATCAAATCCATCAATGATATCAAGCGCTAAAAACTATACTAAAAAAAAGAAAAGAAGAAAAAATGGACAGACAGAACCCCAGGACAAATGGTAAGAGCAAAGTTATACAGACAAAATCACATAAAGGAACATACACGTACACACTCACAAAAAGAGAAAGAGGGAAAATATATATATATATCTTTGTTCCCAAAGTCCACTGCCTCAATTTTGGGATGATTCGTTGTCTATTCAGGTATTCCATAGATGCAGGGTACATCAAGTTGATTGTGGAGCTTTAATCCACTGCTCTTGAGGCTGCTAGGAGAGATTTCCCTTTCTCTTCTTTGTTCACACAGTTACTAGGGTTCAGCTTTGGATTCGGCCTTGTCTCTGTGTGTAGGTCGCCTGAGGGTGTCTGTTCCCGCCCAGACAAGATGGGGTTAAAGTAGCAGCTGATTCAGGGGCTCTGGCTCACTCAGGCCATGGGGAGGGAGGGGTACAGAATGCGGGCCGAGCCTGCGGCAACAGAGGCCAACATGACGTTGCCCCAGCCTGAGGCGCGCCGTGCATTCTCCCGGGGAAGTTGTCTATGGGTCATGGGACCCTGGCAGTGGCGGGATGCACAGGCTCCCAGGAGGGGAGGTGTGGACAGTGACCTGTGCTTGCACACAGGGTTCTTGGTGGCTGTAGCAGCACCCTTAGCATTTCATGCCTGTCTCTGGAGTCCGCACTGATAGCCGCGGCTTGCGCCCATCTCTGGAGCTCATTTAGGTGGTGCTCTGAATCCCCTCTCCTCACGCACCCTGAAACAGTGGTCTCTTGCCTCTTAGGTAGGTCCAGACTTTTTCCCGGACTCCCTCCTGTCTAGCCGTGGCGCACTAACCCCCACAGGCTGTGTTCATGCCTTCAACCCCAGTCCTCTCCCTGGGATCCAACCTCTGAAGCCCGAGCCTCAGCTCCCAGCCCCGCCCACCCGGCAGGTGAGCAGACAAGCCTCTCCGGCTGGTGAGTGCCGGTCGGCACAGATCCTCTGTGCGGGAATCTCTCCACTTTGCCCTCCGCACCCCTGTTGCTGCGCTCTCCTCCATGGCTCTGAAGCTTCCCCCTCCGCCTCCCGCAGTCTCCGCCCGTGAAGGGGCTTCCTAGTGTGTGGAAACTTTTCCTCTTTCACTGCTCCCTCCCACTGGTGCAGGTCCCGCCCCTATTCTTTTGTCTCTGTTTATTCTTTTTTCTTTTGCCCTACCCAGGTACGTGGGCAGCTTCTTGCCTTTTAGGAAGTCTGAGGTCTTCTGCCAGCATTCAGGAGGTGTTCTGTAGGAGTTGTTCCACGTGTAGATGTATTTCTGATGTATTTGTGGGGAGGAAGGCGATCTGCATGTCTCACTCCACCATTTTGAAGGTCTCTATTCAAGGTGTTTTTAACCATTATTCTTAACTTGGAGCACTGATAATATTATAATAAAACATAAATTTACATACAAACATATATTACACATTCTATAGGTACTGATCTCATTTTATAGATACAGTAATTGATAACTTGACCATGAATTAATCCACTCATCCATCAAATTTATATTGAAGTTTTACATTTTGAATACCATGGTTCCTGAAAACCCATTCAGAAAGATGATTATACCTTACATGAAGCTTCCACAATTAAAGTATCTGAATATTTTATGAGAACTTCATTGATTATCATTTTGGATTTAAGATAATACACTTTCCCTATATACCCCATATTTGGTATAATGCTATGAACAGCTTAAGTTGCCCAGTATGTCTGATAATTCATTTAAATATTTAATTCGTCTTCTACTATGGTGCTATGCTGAGAATGAATATCAAGCTTCCACGGAACCCTATGGTTTACTAAAATAGGGTGATGATGTTACCATATACTCTCTAAGATATAATTTGTTCAGTGATGTCAATTACTTCATTATAGCATTGAGCAGGATATATAAGAAAATGGTGAATAGAAAATGTTGAATGCTGAGGAAGAGGAGAATATGATAAATTGGTCTCATCCCACTAGGTGCTATTTTACTAAGTGCCGTACCTTGTAAAGAATTCAGTTCAGAATAGGCAATGTAAGGTTAGGAGGATGTGATCTCCCTATTGATAGCTCTAACCAGTAATTGAAGCCTTCTTCATTCTGTACCATCTGTAGACTCCATGTGGTCCTGCAACACAGAAAGCGGAATGAGACCCTTAAGCATGGATTAATCAATGCTATTCCATGTTCTGTCATAATTTACTGCAGCTACAAATGTTATTGAGGAACGCCAGTATTAAAATTACTCTTTCAAATAAAATACAAAGCCAACATTATAAAGAGTGATACTTTTAGAAGTATTCATGCAATTTCTAGCATGTTAATGTCTAACCTCTAGGTTATTGGAGTATTTTTTCTGATGTGTTGATTTTATGTTTTCATAAAGTAATATTTCTTTATTGTTTCCTTCCCCTCTACTCCTCTGTTTTCCACCAGCATAGATGTTAGTCAATGCAATCAAGTTTGTTCATTTTACTATTTTTTTTTCCCAATTGCTGGTACCAAAATCAGCTATATAACAAAAGAAAATAGAAAAGGTGTCTGGGAAGTTTGCTTTTTAATCCCCTCTTTGGGAATGCTCTCATCTATATCTCCATTGTTTCTTATAAGAATAATTAATTCTCTGTTAAAACCCAGCACTTGTAACTCCTCATGTATACCCAGAATGGAACAGTTCACAACTACAGAATTTCACTTGGAAAATTGTGAGAAACAACTGCTCCCACTTGAGCTATTCAGAGATGACTACAATTATTAGTCAGCTTATTGGACTCCAGAAGTTGCAATAATAAAAGCACATTCCACCACTTGGGAAGTGAAAATATCACGGACATTGTTTTTCTCCCCCTCCTTTTGAGTCCCTTGGAGATTTTTGGTCAAACACCCATTCTTGCCTAAAACATTCCTCCCACAGACCAATCACCTGGATAATTGCATTTTCCTTCTGAAACATGCAAGGGAGAAAACAACCAAAAATAACAAACAGTGACTCACAGTCATTAAAAGAAACATTTCTGATTTGGTTTTGTATTCAGCTCACATACTTCTGAAGGCTTCGGTTCTTAAGTCAAACTATATTGAGCAAGCGTGTTGTTCCTTTATTGTCACTGGTAGTGTGTCTGTGTGTATGTGTGTGTGTGTGCTGTGTATATTTTTGTCAAGGCACTGAATATGATAAATTCCACTAGGTACAGTAAAAGGCAGAAAATGAAACTTCTTTACCCTTTACGTCTTGGCCTGATAACTGTGAAGGGAGAATTTCTCTCTCCTGCCCCAAAGAGGCATAAGTAACAACAGGTCTGATGAGGGGAAAAGTACATAAGCCACCCCCTCATAGGATGAATTCCTTTCCAGCAAGTTCTTCTTAGGGAATTTTTTTTTTTTTGGTTCAGGTGCAAGCTATTACCCTGTCTATGACAACAAAACCTGTGATCTTCGCCTGAATGTTTACAAACGAGTACAGGTGGCATGACAAAATAGGCTTTGGAATAGATATTAGAAAGCAGAAAAACAGCAGTCTGTCAAAGAGATTTGCTTCAAAACTGATTTACTGACAATTTTTTGGCATCCAAAGACCACATTTTCTTCCTTAAACCATTATCTTTATTGTCAACATTATTGATACACATTATTATTTATCTTACAATTACAAAAGTGCTCACCAAAGCCACCAGTTGTTTTCACTACATTCACACAGTTAAAAAAAGGGTTGCAACATAATCAAATCTGAAATTTAAGCAGACTTGAATGATTAGCCTTTTTTCAAGGTCATTAATTGTGAACAGAGCTTTGCTTCCACAGAAATGATTTGGGGATATCAACACAAAAGAAGAAATAAATATCAGAAATATGATTTTAAAATGGAGATCAATCAGTGACCCAAATCCCTATGTATCTCTTTTTACCTCTTATTTTTCATTCATTGAAGCACATCATAAATGTCACATATAACAAAATACCTGGCACCGTCCCTGGTAAATATTCATTGCACTACAGATATTAGTTTTTTGAATTCATGTCATTTTGCCCCAAGCGGTTATTTTTCACATATATCCAACTTCAGTTTTTTCTTAAAAATCCAATGAAATTTCCTTCTTTGAAAAAATTAAGAAAGGCAACTAAGAAAAAGAAGACAAAGGATATATCCTTCCTTGAAAGACAATTAACTAGAGTTAAATGTATATTGTCCAACTTTGACCTATAAATTTTCTTAAATCTCCATAGTGCATTTTATAAAATGGTTGTTGTTGGTTTTTTTGAAGTTATAGTTACTAACAAAAATAGTTTTGGAGTAAACATGTGCTAAAACATGTTATTCTTGAGTGTCTAAATCAGCAGATTATATTACTAAAGACTGTCATGTCTAATAGTTTATAAAGCTATTTATAAAATAAATGACAATGTAAGTTAGCCCTGGGGTTAAAAACTTTGTTTCAATTTATGTTTAAGCTCTAGCTAAGAGAACTGTCTTTGAAGATACCTCATTATTCCAAGACCACCATGCAACCTTTCTTTTCAAAATTCCTTACCTTAAAAAAAAACGTATTTGAGAAACTTTTCAAAAAATTATTTTTCTTCAAACAAAAAAAATCAATACCCCAGAACCACTGTTTATAAAATATTAAATAAGAATAATGCTTAGTGCTTTGTAGTAAGACTCAAACATAAATTTCCAAACCTTGTTAAACGAAGTAACGACTTTGTTTGGGTTTTACATCCTAAATAAATAAATTTTTTTAAAGACTGACAGTATTGATTTTTTTAATTTTTATTTTATGTTGGAGTATAGTTGATTTACAATGTTGTGTTAGTTTCAGGGGTATAGTAAAGTGATTTAGTTATACATATAAATATATCTATTCATTTTCAGATTCTTTTCCCATATAGGTTATTACAGAGTATTGAGCAGAGTCCCCTGTGCTATATATGGTAGGTCCTTGTTGATTACCTATTTTATATATAGTAATGTGTATATGGTAATCCCAAACTCCTAATTTATCCTTACCCCCCACCTTTCCCCTTTCTACATCTGTGAATCTGTTTCTGCTTGGTAAATAAGTTCATTTGTATCACTTATTTAGATTCCACATGTAAGTGATATCATACGATATTTGTCTTTCTCTCCCTGACTTACTTTACTTAGTATGATAATCTCTAGAGACATCCATGTTGCTGCAAATGGCATTATTTCATTCTTTTTTCTGGCTGAGTAATATTCCATTATATATGTACCACAGCTTCTTTATCCACTCATCTGTCAGTAGACATTTAGGTTGCTTCCATGCCTTGACTATTGGAAATAGTGCTGCAATGAACACTGGGGTGCATGTATCTTTTCAAAGTATGGTTTTCTCTGGATATATTGTTTAATTTTAAAATGTACTAGAAAGGGCTGTTCACTTTTTCACTATTTCTACAGTCTCCTTTTTTTCATAAAAATATCCTTTAAATTCTTGCTATTTCTCCAACTGGCAAGAGAAGAAAACTTTTTTCGGGCCTCTCACTGTTGTGGCCTCTCCCGTTGCAGAGCACAGGCTCCGGACTCTCAGGCTCAGTGGCCATGGCTCAAGGGCCCAGCCGCTTCGCGGCATGCGGGATCCTCCCGGACCAGGGCACGAACCCATGTCCCCTGCATCGGCAGGTGGACTCTCGACCACTGTGCCGCCAGGGAAGCCCCGAGAAGAAAACTTTTAAAACTCAAAGCCATTCAGAACTTTGAAAATCTGCTGAATAACTCAAGATGGTAATATGTGTTTACAAATCTTTCTGATGATTTTAAAATATAAATATGAAATATATGACTCACAACATCCATAAAAATTGAACCCAAATCAGAAGGTAAGATGTCTTACTAAACTAGGCTAATTAGAAACTTTTGTTTTCTGTGTTGCTACTTTTATTTAAATACATGTAACATATGTGACATTATAAATTATCCCAAATGAATCTGATGACTAAGACATTGCATAGAAAGCTAAAAGCTAAAATCTTAGACTATTTCAGATATTTTTAAAAGTTTTTTTAAAAACTATAGAAAACTATAATTTAGAAAACTATAATTAGTTTATCTATCAATAAATGAAATAAATCTCATCTATATCTTCTATAAAGAGAAAGGCCATGACTTCCACTTAGATTTGCTCTGTTTCTTTGTTATATAAATACATGTGCATATCCACATTTGTACACGAAAATACCACCACCTTCACCATCCCCAATTCCCCTCCACAACCATCATTTTAAAGATATTTTTAAGAGAGCATAACCTTAATAGAATTTCAACAGAGAATACCAACAGTTGAAAATATCCACATTCAAGGAATTCATTAACAACAAAATAGGGTATAAATTACATTAACCCCAGCACATCTCACAAAGAAATTAACTTTACCAACTGAATATTTTTGGTAATATTATAAATATCATTGAATAAGTATGTGCATCATAAGAAATACCATAATAAAAGGAAATAAACTACTCATAATTTTAGATTGCTAGTCTAGACTAAGTATTTTTATGAAAACTATACCCTTCAGATATTTAGGAAGCTCACATACTTCACAGTTGCCAACTTTATATCTTCTCCTGTGAACGAATCTTGTAATAATACTGATGAATTTAATCCCCGTTAAAATTACTGGCTGATTGTGAGAATTTATTATGTGAATTTACTTTAACACGTTACAGATCATCTATCTCTCAGTATTTTGCCTTGTTATTTAAAATTTCATTTTCTTACAAACTAAAGATGTTTTCCAATATACAGAGTTTTAAAATTGAATTAAATAGTTTTTAAAATGAACTACAGTAGAGAATTTTCAATATCTCATTGAATAAGGTAAATAAGCCACAGTAGTAATTTGACATATGCTTGTATTGTTGAGAAAGAAATAGTTGGCATAGAATTTTTAACTCTGCTTTTTAATTAATGTAGAAAAGTAGGAGACTACGTAAAAATGATAAGTATTCCTTGATCTCACAAAATATAAAACAATGGCTGTGTTTTTTATTCCAGAATTGTTGAATAGTACATGCTGTGCTCTCAGTTACAGTTTACAATAGTGCATTTTCTCCGTGCTATATAAGGAAAACTCCTTCCTGAGGTGAGAAAACAGTGACAAATTTTGGAAGGAAGCAATGCTTTGGCTGTATTAAACTTAATCCAAAGAAGAAAATGAGCTAAAATACCTATTTGCCAAATTCTAAATCCATACTCCTAGCTGCACAAAGTGAAAACACTTCAGTAAGGACAATGTATAAAACCTAGCCACATGGGCTTCCCTGGTGGCGCAGTGGTTGAGAGTCCGCCTGCCGATGCAGGGGACGTGGGTTCGTGCCCCGGTCCGGGAGGATCCCACATGCCGTGGAGCTGCTGTGCCCGTGAGCCATGGCCGCTGGACCTGCGCGTCCGGAGCCTGTACTCCGCGACTGGAGAGGCCACAACAGTGAGAGGCCCGCGTACCGAAAAAAAAACAAAAACCTAGCCACAAAAAAGTGTGTATATATAGATATATATACACACATATACATAATCTAAATCAGTAGATTAACTCTATCAATTAGCTTCTGGTAACTCAGTGGCTTAAAACAACAATCTTTAGTTCACAGTTCTGTGGGTCAGCTAAGGCTGGGCTCAGCTAGGCAGTTCTTTTGATTTCATTTGGGCCCATTTCTGTAGCCTATGAGGTAGCTATGCTTGTGAGGGTTGGCTCGCTATAATGTGGGGAAACAGAATAGACTGGGCCATGGCAATTCATCATGCAGCAGGTAGCTGGACAGGTTTCCCAGAGAGGCTCTTGTGTGTAAGGCCTCTTGAGGCCTGTGCTTGCAACTGGCACAATATTGCTTCTACCAATTCTCTTGTCCAAGGCAAGTTACAAAGCCAGCTCAGATTCAAGAAGTGGGGAAACAGACTCCAACACATAATGGGAAGAGTTACAAAGTCATATTGCAAGTGGTGTGGATGAAACTATGGAAAATTTTGTGACAATATGTTTTTGCAAACTACAAACTACAGTGATAGATTACATATATTAACCGTCCCATAAAGACTTGTTGAATGGATGAGTGAATAAATGAATGAATAAGTGAATAACTGAATGATGAAGAGAAGTAATACAGTTCTCCTCAGTAAGGTAACATCTTCATTAACTGGACATGATCTAGGTCATAATGTTGATAATATTTTGTAGTCACTCTTTGTTTATACAGATAGGCTGTTTTGACTAAATTGAGTGCTTCCTTTTTCTAATCTTTGTGATTTAAATACCATTTTCAAAGTTTTTGCTTTCTGAATTGTTATAATAATCCAATTATTACTAAAGAATATTGTTGTCCAAATTTCTTTCTGAAAAAAATTTTCACATTCTTTTGTTTTATGGTAATTGACCTAATTAAATTATTTCTGGCCTTTAAATAGTTTTTTTCCCCCTGTCTAATTGTATGAAACTAAACACTTAAAATTTACTAGGGAATTAAAACCATTTTTATATATATAAATAAAGACTAATTGCTATCAACTGTAAGAAGTCTTATATTAAAAAAACCTTCCTTTAAGTAAGCTTTCACTGTATTTTCAACATCTATTCTTCCCTCTACCTCAAAATAAGGATTATTTGAGTAAGCCTTTTTTATCCAAATTACATCTTCATTTCTGCTGGTGTATTTTTATAAAATGAAGAGCACTCTGATAATGAGACTTAAAAAAATAACTGGAAATCATTCCAAATTAAACATCTGCCCACATGCAACACATCTCAAAGAAAAGGCACATATCTGTGAGGACAGAGACAATGCAAAGATAATTCAATATGAAAGTAATTTTCATATGAGCCTTGGCAATTTTTCTGTATATGGCAGTATAGACCTCAAAAGTGTGATGGTAAATACTTGTTCAAATGCAAATGTGAAAGGCATTAGTTTAGAATGCATGGAGAACATGAACTTGATTTTGGCTGGCATTCTACTTTGGTAGGTCCACATGTTAAATTAGGTTCAGTCTCATAATTGCACCTGTAATTAGCATAGCAGCACAGAAAGACCAGTGCTAGGTTCCTGTTCAAGCACAGAAAGGTGTAGGGTTTTATGGTCCCTAGCTTGCTTCACTGTGTGACACTATTAAAATTTCCACAGAGAACAGCACTATACAGAGCCCAATCAGAAAAAAAGTAATGCTCCCTTGAGGGAATTAGCTCATTTTCTTTTTATTGGTTGTAATGTGTGTAATTCCAAGCCACTGGTTTCATCTTCATTGTTTTAAAGAGAAAATCTCATGTAAGTCAAAAAAAATAAATTAAAATGCAACTACATCTACTAAATTCTTTGCTTTTTATATACAATAAAAATTTAGTTTTTGTGGTAAAATAATCTTCTATTTGTTTCATTTTATTGTAATGGTGCCTCACAGCTGCCTCCTATGCCTTAGAGATGGAAGGAAAACACAATTTGAAATTAGAAAGAATCTTAAAATTCTCCATGAATGAATCCCTTTGAATTTAACTCGAATTAGGAGTAACAAGACCATTTATAGTAACTTTCAAGAGATACTATGTATGCAGTCTATTAAAAGCATTCAGAAGTCCTCTCTGGGTTCACATAGGCAATAACATGTATGCGTTGTACGAGCGCGCTCGTGCATGCTAGGGCAAGCACATACGGTACTACCTGCACATACAAATTGGTGTATATACAGTATACACTCATTACTTTGTTCTTCTGCTATGGTTACAGACTCAAGACTTCCTTAATAAAAATGGAACCCTTCCTTCTAATTTAAGCTATATTTCATTTAAAATATAGATGCAAATTAATATCTTTTGACTTGATAACCCCATTGGGCAAGTTGGTGCATTTACATAAGTGAAGAATAGTTTTATCATTGAATGAAACTATCTGACAATACCCACATAAGAAAGTCAACCACGCGCAACCGTATATATGATTGTTAATTTCTCAAAGAACTTGGAAGAGTAGACAGTCGATAATCTCTTTTACATATGAGGTTTTTTATACTCAGAAATGTGATTTCTCAAAGCACGCACAAGTAGAGAATCAAAATTTCCTTTCTTTGTCAACTAAACCCTTCACTCAGCCTCACTGAAATTACAATCTGAAAGGTTGCTTTATCAATGTCATCTATGTTTTACTTTTGGCCAAGGCCCAGAATGACTTCACAGCAACATTACTTAACATAAAAAAACTATCAGCTTAGTAACAAAGAAAAGTATATTTAAGGCACAATATGTACTATTTTAGTTTCTATAAGTTATGATAGTCTCTAGCTTATTTTCTTTTTTCTCAGTTCCATTGAGGTATAATTCACCTATAATTTAAATATTTATTTTCTCAAGCAAAAAATATTTCTCTAAAACATTTTGGAAACACAAGATTTTCGACTTTGAAATGAACTATAGAGATTATCTCCTTGAATCTCCCATTCATTCTAGTATTCCTTTCTATATGGCCCTAATGTCTGCTTCTAAGTTCAGCTGGGAATAGGAGTTCATTATTTCATTAGGAAGACCATGATGCTTTGTTTTCAAAGTCTTATACTGAGTTAATCTTCCTCACTTTAAGTTTAAGCCACCACTGATAGTTCTGCCTTATGAAACCAGGGTTCTTGATTCCCCTTCCACATGAACTTCTCTCCAAATATTTAGTAGTAATTGTACTAACAATAATAATAACTAATATTTATTGAGTACTTATGCTCCAGGAACAGTTCTATATGATTTGCACATATCTTTTAATGCTAACAACAATCCTTCAGAGTAGACACAGTTACTAATGGTGTTTTACAGATGTGGGAAAAATGGGGAAAGGATATGGAAGTAATTTACCAAAGGTTAAGTAACTTGCCCAGTGGCACGGGATCAAATCCAAGGACCCTGGCTGTACAACTCTTAAAACTAACTATTGCGCTGTAATAATACAGCTCTCACATTATTTTCAAATTTTTATTTCTCAAACAAGTGCATTTAATTCAGCTACATTTCATATATCAAAAATTGGAGTGTCTTCACTGTCTTTTTTAGTCTCCTTTGTGTAAACTGCATCGTTTCAGAATTGAATACAATGGGTTAGATGCGGTGTAAATGGGGCCCATCCTTGAGGACTGATTTTCCCACTTCATCTAAGGACCACACCAGTATTAATTTAATTGAAGGTGGAATAAACTTGGGTAGACAATATTAGTAATATTGTTGCTCTAATAGAGCCAAAGAATGCAAAACCCCAAAATACATTCACACGAACTTCTGTCGATCAGCTCTCCCTAAATCTTTACTTTATAGTTATATTATTAGACCCATATAAAAGCTATACATTCATACATAGTAAATTTTATCCCATTCAATTTAACCTATCTAAAGTCTTCTGAACTCTGTTCTTTCATCCTGCATATTAGCTATCCTTTTAGCACTGTACGGTTTATCTTATCATTATCATCAAACAATCTCTGTTCATTAATATTTCATTCTTGAACTAAAACAATGTTTTCAGTCTAATGGTCAGCCTAAGGTTACCAAAACATCTTATATTTTATTCTCACAAAAGCAGTCAGGCAAAACTTATTAAAACTCAAAACAGTTTTGAAAACTCATTTTCCTCTCAAACATTCACTTTCTATTAAAGTTACAAAGGAATTGCTTACTTGGTAAGGACCCACTTCCTTTCTGACTTATTTACCTATTCTCTTCCAACTCATGAGATTCCTAGATAAGGAAAAAATCATTTCTAGAAGAGAATAAATGTAGTTTCAGCTAAAAACAGGGAACTTTATTCTGATATGTGCTCTAATAAGAGCAACGTAAATGAGAATAAAGTCACCATGATTGGAGAAATTTTGCTTGTTTTGTCGTTGCAAACTCTCTGCATAATTCTCATTGGCATAGTCATTTTTTTTTTTTTTTTTTTTTTTTTTTTGCGATACGTGGGCCTCTCACTGTGGGCCTCAACCACTGCACCACCAGGGAAGCCCATCATTTTTCTTTAAGTCATTTGAAACTTCAATTCTTTCTATGCCCCATTCTGGGATTATTTTTAAATGCAGATGAGAAACTTAAAAAGTAATGGAGGACTTCTCCGGTGGCGCAGTGGTTGTGAGTCCACCTGCTGATGCAGGGGATACGGGTTCGTGCCCCGGTCTGGGAAGATCCCACATGCCGCAGAGCGGCTGGGCCCGTGAGCCATGGCCACTGAGCCTGCGCGTCCGGAGCCTGTGCTCCGCAACGGAAGAGGCCACAATAGTGAGAGGCCCCTGCATACAGCAAAAAAAAAAAAAAAAAGTAATGGGAAAAAAAATTAAACTACTCAGTATCTTTATTCAGTTAACATTCCAAGTCTTCCCATAATACTTTCAGAAAACACATTCATCTTGCTCCAGTAATAATTCTTGGTATTCACCAATTAGACAAAGAAAGAAGTCAAATACACTGCAGGAAAAAATAAAATAGTGTAGGAGGACGAGGTTTTTATTTGATGTGAACCTGGCACATGGTAATTTCTCATCTGATTTAGAGGTCTGAAAAATTAAGTGGAAATACAAGTTTTAAATTAATGTATACCAAGATCAATCTATTCTTTAGTAGAAACTAGACTTGTGTAAACCCTTTAACAATATAATTAAGAATTCGACAGTGCCTCTGTATATAATTCACAGTTCCAAATGTCTGCAGCTCTGATTCTGACCTTTCAAAACCCCATTAAGCTATGTAAATACAGTCCAAAGAAATGTGTACTGTGCATAAACGGTACTCTAAAGTCAACCAGACAAGGACACATTGCTTCACTGTTGTCCCCAGTGCTTTGTAAGAGCTCTGTTGAGGCATTAATACATCCTTGCTATTGATTTGTATATGACAGATCTACCACAGGACTCATTTTGTGGCCTTTCTGTTCAATATGGGGTTCAAGGGTGACCCCTACTATAAATATTATTCTGATATTAGACAGATTGTGATGGTTAAATTTATGTGTCTACTTAACTCTGTTAAGGGATGCCCAGATAGGTGGTAAAACATTATTACTGGGTATGTTTTTGAGGGTGTTTCTGGAAGATATCAGCATTTGATTCAGTAGAATGCGTAGAGATCTGCCCTCACAAACATGTGTGGGCATCAACCAATTCATTGAGAACCTAAATACAACAAAAAAGTGAAGAAAGGGCAAATTTTCTCTTTCTCTTCTTGAGCTGGGACATCCGTATTTTCCTGCCCTCAGACATCAGAGATCCTCGTTCTCAAGCCTTCTAACTCCAGAAACTACATCAGCTACCCCCTGATTCTCAGACCTTTGGACTCAGACTGAACTCCACCACCAGGTTTCCTAGTTCTCCACCTTGTAGATAGCAGCTTATGAAACTCATGGCCTCCATAACTGTGTGAGACAATTCCTACAACAAATCTCTTATATATGCTGCTGGCTCTGTTTCTCTGGAGAACTCTAATACACATATATTACAAACACCTTTAGCAATTTAATGAAAATAATAACAGTGACATTTTTTTGAAAAGGGAAAGAAAAGTAAAAGTCCAGGACTCACATTAAATATCATAAAACTCTGATAAGACAGTATTTGATTAGTTTTCTATGGATATATTTTTAAATTATACAATTAATATTCACTATAGAAAAAAGAAAATATAAATCATCTCAATTCCACCAACCATTGTAAATTTCCATTAATATTCTGGTATTTACCTTGCAAAGTATCAACTGTGTTTGGAGCATGTGTATGCATATATGCTTACAATCATATAAACATATATGTAACATCAGAAGTAGACTGCTTGCCCAAGATCCTCGACCTGACTCGTATGATCCTTTATGTTTTCTTGACTTCTTGGACCTTTTCATGTGCACCAAACGTTTTTCCATCATAGGCATGATCCTATGCTTGTTTTAAAAATCAATCCAATTGTTGCGTTTGTGGCCAATTACCTGAATCTAGAACCTCTGGATTACCTGGGTGGATTTCTCTATTCCAAGGCTCTAATTGGTTGGCCCTTAGGAAATTTATTTTAAAGAAAAAATTACAGTCCTGTTCAGGCCACTATTGATATTACTAGATGGGATCCCTTCACCTGGTCAATTAATAATACCTGCTCTGACCCTGGCCATAAATATGAATTTTCACCTATTACTCAAGCTCTATCAGAGCAACAAGCAAAATTTTCACCAAGGAATAAAACCTCCCACAATTATGGGATGGATTTATATAGTTAACACCAGGCTATGGTAATTTAACTTTAAAGGCTTCTCTATGTTGGGAACAATTAAATCATTCTAAGGATAATCAGTCTAGTAACACTAGGAAACTGGGCTGGATGCCTTATGGACAGTGCCAGTATATAATTTCCCTGAAAGATAAGGATTGGTACAGAACAGACTAAGTCAAACAACCTGGGATATACTGTACCACACCTAATGGAAGTTCTTGGCTTAATTCTTACTTATGACTTTACTAATACTGCTAGCTATGTTATTTGCATTTTGCCTGTTTTACAAAATTGTTGTTTCTTACATTGCCAAATGTGTGACTGAGTCTCTGATAAAATGATGATACATAGTTCCATATGAGATCAATGATTGTAATAATGTAACTCTAAATATGGGAAGAATCAACAAAAGGGAATATTTTCCTGGACCATAAGAGACTAGTAAGACAGTTGATCCAGAGACTTTTGACTAGTATTCTCACTAGGCCTTACTAGTATAAGGCCTAGTCCAGTAATAGCACACTGAGTAGCCTATCAGGGAAATCTTCAGCAGACCTTGGAATGAGCATTCCTAACACCATGGGACAAAATGGTAATGGAATGGCCCCAAATCATGGTCGAATTTATGACCATGAAGGGGCCCTGTTAACTGAAAACTGGCACTTGCTATCTACTCCTACAAAGATTAAATCATGGCCACTGCAGCTGCTGACCTTCAACACCCCCTGAAAGGAGTTCAGGGTGGAGATCAGGAATGAGGCACGCTGTGCTCTGGGAAAAACTGGCAGAACAGGCCTTCAGATAGATACTTTCAGGAGAAGATTTTATGAGCCCTAATTCTTGCATCTTCTCATACCTAGAGAAACACTGACATCATTAATGGTGACATCTGCTTTGGCTATTAAGGAGGAAATTACAATTAAAAGTGAAAATGGAGTAGCTGTGGTTCAGACATCCAAGGAAATAACTAGGTGACACTATGGATGTAATTTCAGACAAGTCCTTGTATTGCTGAGAACCTAAGTTTTCTGAGCTGTGTCAGACTTGGGATGCCACCATCCCACTCTCAAAACGATGTCTGTTTGCAGCTGGTGACTACAGCCTTACTCTTCAAAGGTATCCTCTTGTAACTATTATATTTTTAGACAATGAAATTGCTTTAGATCATACATTAACAAAAAGAAGAGACATGTATGATGACCAATAGCTCCTGTTATCTATGTGTTAATACCACATCAAAAGTTAAAACCTACTTAGATAAAACTAGACAACTGGCTGCCTGGCTACAAGTCTCCCCAAAGTGCCAGGTCCAGATTGGGTTTCAGGCTTATTCTCCTGAAAAGAAATGAGAACTATTTTGTCTATTAACATTCAGGTTGTCACTCCTCCAAATACTTCTAACTGGGTCTGTTATACCTACATCAATCACACTGGGCTAATAGAAGAGGACATCAAAAATATATGACCACACCAAATGGCTCCATTCCTTTGAACAGGGTAACCCAAGCACTGACTCTATCTAAACCAGGATCAAAATTGCTAACAAATGTAACCTGGTCCTTACTCCTGCTTGGGCCCCTGGTTACAATAATTCTTTTACTTATCTTTGTCCCTGACCTTCTTAATCTACTTGTTTAGTTTGTTCTTTCTAAGGACACAATGGTTTCCCAGACAAGATGACAGTGATGCAGAGATTCCAGCCACTCCTTGGAACATATCCTGCTAGAATAACAACAGCAGTCACCCCTTAATGAGACAGGGTGAGAGCTCCGTGACCCCAACTAGGTAGGGTCTACAAGCCCCTAGGCAGCCTGAAGAAGCTACAGAAGGCAGACGTTTGCCCTTCATCCTCCCAATAAAGATTTCTCAGGGTTTACTTCTCTCAGGGGGATTTGGGGCAGGATACAGATGGGCTCCAGGCTGAGCAGCCGGAATTCATCCCCTGTGGACAGATCCTCCAAATTAACAGGAGGGAGGAGAAGCTAAGTCTTGCCCAGCTAAGAGTTAAAAGACCACATATTCCTCATTCTTGAAGTCAAGGAGACCTTCCCGACTACACACACACAGAGAAAGTCTCCTTGGAGGTCAAAAGAGAGGTGGTGTCACCTCATAGTAAGTGATGGCAACTACCCATAGGCCTGTTTGCTAGAATCCATCTTGGCTAAGAGATGAGGGCACACAAATGGGAGGACCCCGATATGTACCAGTCATGGACTCAGAACCAGGCAAAGCAAGATGACTGGCCAAAGGAAACCCAGAAGAAATGCCCCATAAAAGTGATTCAGACTACATTGAGGGCATGACTCTCTCTGAGTCCATCTAAATGTCTATCCACATGTACCCTTTTTCCTCCTAAAAAACACTTTACTTGTTTCACACACACAAAAAAAAAATGTAAAAAGGAATTAAGGACTAAATATGTTTGGAACTTTTTTTTATTAACAATATACTGAGAACATATTTTTATGTCAAAAATATATTTCTAAAATATTGTTTTGATGAATAATCAATATTTCATTTTGTGTGTAACCCAAATAAAATTCCTTCTTGCCACTGCCTTAGGGCTTACCATGGTGATGAATTCAAAAGAAGCAAAACAGAACTTGTTAAAGGCTTGGCAAGGCATGTAAAGATACTACTTATCCAGCTGTATTACTTTTCTATCTCTGTAACAACTTAAAACAACAGTAATATGTTATCTCATAGTTTCTGTGAGTCAGGACTGTGAGTTAGCTGGGTCCTTTGCTTAGAGTTTCAAAAGCTGAAATGAAAGTGTCAGCCCACATTAGACCAGTTAGTTTTAATAGGTATCTACAGGACATTCCATCCAAAAACAGCGGAATACACATGTTTTCAAGTGCATATGGAATGTTCTCCAGGATAGATGACATGCTAGACCACAAAAAAAGTCTCAACAAATTTAAGATAGAAATTATATCAAGCATTTTTTCTGTAGCACAACAGTATGAAACTAGAAATCAATTACAGAAAGAAAAATGTGAAAAGCACAAATGCATGGAGACTGAACAACATGCTACTAAAAAAACCAATGAGCTAATGAAGAAATCAAAGAGGAAACCAGAAAATACCTCAAGACAAATGATAATGGAAACACAACTTTCCAACATCTATGGGATGGATCAAAAGCACTTCTAAGAGTGCAGTTTATGGCAATTCAGGCTTACCTCAAGAAACAAGAGAAGTCTCAAATAAACAACCTAACCTAACATGTAAAGGAATTAGAAAAAAAAAGAAAAAGCAAAGCTGAAAGTTAGCAGAAGGTAGGAACTAATAAAGATCAGAGAGAAAATAAATAAAATAGAGGCAAAAAAAAATAGAAAATTTCAATGAGCTGGTTTTTTGAAAAGATAAACAAAATTGATAAATCTTTAGCCAGGCTCATCAAGAAAAAAATGAGAGAAGACCCAAATAAACAAAATAAGAAATGGAAGAGGAGAAATAACAACAAATACCTTAGAAATACAAAAAATAGAGAATACTATGAACAGTTATATGCCAACTAATTGGACAACCTAGAAGAAATGGACAAATATCTAGAAACATACAACTTTCCAAGACTGAATCAGGAAGAAGACAATCTGAACAGATCAGTCACTAGTAGTGACGTTGAATTTGTAATTTCAAAAACAAAAAATTCACAGCAAATGGCTTAACTGGGGAATTTTACCAAACACATAAAGAAGTGTTAATACCTATTCTTCTCAAACTATTCTAAAAACTTGAAGAGGAAGGAACACTCCCAAATATATTCTATGAGGCCACCATTACCCTCATACTGAAACCAAAGACACTATGAAAAAAGAAAACTAAAGACCACTATCTCTAATGAGTATACATGCAAAAGTCCTCAACAGAATATTAGCAAACTGAATCCAACAATATATAAAAAAGTTCAAAGACCATGATCAAGTGGGATTTATTCCAGGGTCACAAGTTTGTTCAATATTAGTAAATCAATGTGATACACCACATAACAAAAGGAAAGATAACAATCACATGATCATCTCCACAGATGCAAAAAAAGCATTTGACAAAATTCAACATCTATTCATGATAAGAACTCTCATCAAAGTTGGTATAGAGTTAACATATCTCAACATAATAAAGGCCATTTATGACAGACCTACAGTTAACATACAACAGTGAATAGCTGAAAGCCTTTCCTTTACAATCAGAAGCAAGACAAGAATGCCCACTCTCACCACTTCTATTTAAGATAGTATTGGAAGTCCTAGCCACAGCAACCAAACAAGAAAAAGAAATAAAAGGCATTCAAATTAGACAGGAAGAAATAAACTGTCTCTATCTGCAGATGACATGATACTATATGTAGTAAACCTTAAAGTCTTTACCAAAAAACTATTAGAACTAATAAATGAATTCAATAAAGTTGAGGGATATAAGATTAATATACAGAAATCTGTTGCTTTTCTATACATTAATAATGAACTATCAGAAAGAGAAAGCAAGAAAACAATCTCATTTAAAATCTCATGAAAAAGAATAAAATACATAGCAATAAACTAAACCAAGGAGGTGAAAGACATATACTCTGAAAAGTATAAAATATTAATGAAGGAAATTGAAGATGATACAAAGAAATGAAAAGATATCCTGTGTTCCCAGATTGGCAGGAAAATATTGCTTAAATGTCCATACTACCCAAAGCAATCTACATATTTAATGCAATCCCTATCAAAATACAGTGACATTTTTCACAGAGCTAGAACAAATAATCCTAAAATTTATATGCAACCACAGAAGATCCCAGATTGCCAAAGCAATCTTGAGAAAAAAGAACAAACCTGGAGTATCACACTCCCTGACTTCAGTCTATACTACCGAGCTACAGTAATCAAAAAAGCACGGTACTGACACAAAAACAGACACATAGATCAGTGGAACAGAACAGAGAGCCCAGAAATAAAACCACACACTTATGGTCAATTAATCTATAACAAAGGATACAAGAATATACAATGGAGAAAAGACAGTCTCTTCAATAAGTAGTGCTGGGAAAACTGGACAGCTACATGTAAAAAAATGAAATTAGAACATTCTTTAACAGTACACAGAAAAATAAACTCAAAATGGATTAAAGACCTAAATGTAGGACCTTAAGCCATAAAACTCCTAGAAGAGACAATAGGCAGAAACTGCTTTGACACACATCATAGCAATATATTTTTTAAATCTGTCTCCTAAAGCTAAAGAAATAAAAGCAAAAATAAGCAAATGGGAACTAAATAAATTTAAAATCTTTTGCACAGCAAAGAAAGCATCAACAAAATGAAGACAGCCTACTGAATGGGGGAAAATATTTGTAAATGATGTGACCAACAAGGGGTTAATATCTAAAATATATAACTGGCTCATAAAACTCAATATCAAATAACCCAATTAAAAATGGGTGGAATAGGGCTTCCCTGGTGGTGCAGTGGTTGAGAGTCCACCTGCCGATGCAGGGGACACAGGTTCGTGCCCCGGTCCAGGAAGATCCCACATGCCACGGAGCAGCTAGGCCCGTGAGCCATGGCCGCTAAGCCTGTGCGTTCGGAGCCCATGCTCCGCAACGGGAGAGGCCACAACATTGAGAGGCCCGCAAACTGCAGGAAAAAAAGGGCAGAATAACTGAATAGGCCTTTTTCCAAAGAAGATATACAGATGGCGAACAGGCACATGAAAAAATGCTCAACATCACTAATCATCAGAGAAATACAAATCAAAACTACAATAAGATATCACCACACACCAGTCAGAATGGCTATCAAATAACGTGTGGACGAGGATGTGGCAAAAAGAGAACCCTCTTACACTGTTGGTTGGAATGTAAATTGATGCAACCACTATTGAAAACAGTATGGAGGTTCCTCAAAAAAATAAAAATAGAACTATCATATGATGCAGCAGTTCCACTCCTGGGTATATGCCCAAAGAAGATTAAAACACTAATTTGAAAAGATACAATGTGCACCCCAATGTTCATCACAGCATTATTCACAATAAACAAGATGTGGAAGCAATCTAAGTGTCCATTAACAGAAGAATGGAAAAAGAAGATGTGGTAAATATATACAATGCAATATTGCTCATCCATAAAAAAGAATGAAATTCTGCCATGTCCAACAACATGGATGGACTTAGAAGGTATTATGTTTAGGGAAATAAATCAGACAAAGAGAAATACTCTATGTTATCACTTACATGTGGAACCTAAAAAATAAAACAAACTAATGTATATAACAAAACAGAAACAGACTCACAGATACCCAAAACAAAGTAGTGGCTAACAGTGGGGAGAGGGAAGGATAAGGGGCAAGATCAGGGTATGAGATTGAAAGATACAAACCACTATGTATAAAATAAATAAGAAACAAGTATATATTGTACAGCACAGGGAAATATAGCCATTATGTTATAATAACTTTAAATGGAGCATAATCTATAAAAATATTGAATCACTATATTGTACACCTGAAACTAATATAATATTGTAAGTCAATGAGCTTAAAATTAAATTAATTAATAAAAATAAAATAAAATCTAAATCAGACTTCGAAAAAAAAAAGTGTCAGCCAGGCTGCATTCTCATATGGAAGCTTGACTCAGAAAAAATCTGCTTCCAAACTCAGGGGGGATTTAGCAGAATTCATCTTCTTACAGCTATACAGCTGAGGTTCCTGCCTTCTGTGGCTCTGCTATGAGTTGCTCTGAGGTCCTAAAGACCGCACATCTTTCCTTGACACATGACCCTCATAGGCCATTCAAAACCTGACAGCTTGTGTCCTCAAGGCCAGGAAGAGTGTATCTCTCTGACCCCTTTGTCTGCTACCTGCCAGAGAAAACTCTCTGCTTTTACAGAACTTACTTGATTACGTCAAGCTCAATCTGGAAAAGTTCCTTTTTCCTGTACAATATAACATGACCAGAAAAGTGATATCCTGTTGTATTCATAGGTTCCACACACATTCCTGGAGAAGACGTTATACAATGGAAAGGGTTATTGGGGATAATCTTAGAACTTTGATGAGTACATCAACAAAAATGGGACCAGTAGTTGTTCAGTTATTTGGAAATAAGTTCAGATACAAATATAAGAAAGCAGTTCACATATTTATAATGTAATTTTACCTAAGATTTAAAAATCATATTTATTTACTCATGTTTTGATACAGGGTCATATTATCTTTCTTAATAAATTACGCATATATCTAGTTTTGAATGCGCTAAAATGGAGGAAAGTTTATCATAATTTGTATTTTCTTTTTACACCCAGTAAATTTTTAAATTTATTATTTATTTACCTTTTTTTCCCCCAAAATAAACTTAAAGATCTGTATAATGTAAAACATGACTGATACGATCTTGAAGTTTTATAATTTACTGGGACTGTCTTTGTGACTTGTGTAGAAATGAGCTTCATAAGTATTGAATAGATGTTTGGAAAGGAAATGGAATTTAGATTTTTCAATAAAAAATTGTTAGTCTATAAAAAAAGTGCTAATTATATAAGTCAGATCTGTTACATATAACATACTGTTATGACCACTGTGATAGATTAAAATAAATATCTCTTCCATCTGGCCAAATACCTTCAGGAGCCTTCATTTCATTTGCTGGTCTTTTGTTCTTTTGCCACTTGCTATCCTACTCAGTCCTCTGTACTCTGTGACAGTAGTTGAATGATTTTTAGGTGTGTGATTTCTGTTTTATCTTTTCAATGTTTGATCATTTGTAAAAAAAAAAAAAAAACAAAAAATCCTCTTTTTCCTGTTTGGTTTCTCCCAGCAGTACACTCTCCTCCTAGGAAACCACCACTAACCTTGACCCACTACAAATATTTGAGCTTAGTCAATAAGAGAAGACTAATTGCTTACTTTTATGCAAGAGTACCATTTCCCTAGCCATATGCTATGTAAAAAATTCTTTAAAGAAAAAAACCAATATTTATTTTTTGTACTTTTCTCAGTGACATGCCTAGCTATACTCATACTAATAGGACTGTCGGTTTATTTCAACAGTCAAGAATTCTGAAAATGACCATGAAGTCTGAAAGAATTTCACATTCTCACATAGAATTCAATGCAAACAAGTCACTGCACACGCTGTAGTATACATCAGAGAATTCTTGGTAACTTCTGGTACTCTCAAGTCCAGTTTATTATATATCTATAGATACAATGGGGCCTTAAAACCTGTGGCTTTTTCAACATCAGCATGCTAAGAATTAATTGATAAATCATGAATGAAATGCAAAGCATAAGATGGTGTTACTATTTGTATTGCAAAAATGAAGCCTCAAAACAGACTATTAGGAGTCTAAAGAGTAAATTCAGGTACATTTTCCATCAAATTAAAGATAAGACAAGAGACACATTTGCCCTGTGATTTTTAAGGTTAAATATCTTTATGCTAAGTACCCCCAAGCAGACCTAGATTTGAGGATCTATGTGCAAGTGATTTATAAGGAAATGTTCTTGGAGAAACCATTAAAAGTGTAGGAGAAACAGGAGGAGAAAGAGTAGGCAGGCCATCTTAGCTCAAGTCCCAGATTGGTACCTTCAGCCTGACCTCACAGAGATATTCTGGAGTATTAGTTGTGGGTGACAGTTGTCCTGAGCCAAGGCAAGGGGGCTGGGGCTTGTGCATACCAACCCCCAGCAGTCATTTCTTAAGGAGCATCATACAGGTAGGCAAAGGGGCCTTCAAAATGCAAAGCAGTCTTTCTTACTTAAATGCCTCAAGCTATTGAAAATAAAAGCAAACAAAAGGGTGCCCTCCACACACAAACATGGGGAAAAGGAATGCTAAGAGATCTGGGTGAAGCACATAAAATAATTTTTATTTGCATTCCAAGATGTAAATGTAGCCAATTACAATATTTTATACAACTAAAATTAGGCAGATAGAATATAAAAAATGTTGCTAAAAATAAATAATTTTCCAGTAGCTATTTGTTATAGTTGGAATATATACATATAGAGAGTTTTATTCTTTTTTTTTGAATAACAAAGCTTGTATATCTAGCAGAGATTCCAAAAGGAAAGATATGATCAGAGTATGATTAAGCTGTCTGAGAAACACATATCAGTAATGCTCTCATGAAAAGAAAAATACTATTAAGTCATGGAATTGTTCATTGTAGTCTAGGGTTAAAACATTTCAAAACTAAATGATTTTTAGCTTGAAACTCAAGTTGCCAGCTGAAGCATAACAAGACAGCAGCAGAAGTATTAGACTCAATATTGGCCAGCGCATTATGAGTCTCATTTACTTATTTACATTTAAGTTTAAAAATTAGTATGGATCATGTTATTGGTAACAAAAGGGGACTCATATCGGGCTGCCCAGACACCTTCCTGGTAACTTATATTACATTCTCAGCCCTGGCTCATTTGACATGCAGAACATAGATAAACCCTGGCTCATTTGACATGCAGAACAAATTTGAAAAGGATGTGAATTTGCAAAGGCATGCTCATATTCAGAAGGAGCATAGGAATCGTCAATTTGCCTTAGTTGTAGGGAAAGAAAGTTCTACCTAACTTAGTAATTAAAAATATATATTTTGGGGTTTAGTTTTCCTTTTATTTCCTCTTTCCCCACAATTCCCCAGATTCTCCATCCAGTCATCCTGGCCATTCTGTATTCTTTGCTTTAGGGAATAGCTCTAATTGTGGAGAGCAGAGAGTAGTTAGTTGGTTTCCTTCTTTTAAGTTTCCAATGCTTAGGCTTTAAGAGATCAGAAAGGACACTTGACTGAGAAAAAGAAAATTGATCATGCAGAAAATATCATGAAAAAAATATTGAATAAATGAGTAAAGGACACATACTCAATTGTTTTTAAATATAAAATTTGATTAATAAAAGTGCAGTACATAATTGAGAAGAGGTCCAGGAATCAAATACCATTTTTGCTGGTTTGAGTTCTGAAGTTCCTAGCCACAATGAATTTTAAGCAAAAATGACTCAAGATTTTCTATTTGCTAAAATGACTACCCTGTTCAAAGTCATTTATTTACATACACACACACACACACACAAACACACACACACACACACAACGTGCATATTTAAACTTTGTACCCAACAATTAGAGAATACGTATTATTCTCAAGCCTACATGAAACATGATCACAATTTGGCCATAAATATACTCTTGACAAATTTCAAAGACTTGTCATAGAGATCACATTCATTATGAAATAAGGTTAGTGTGATGGTTAATTTCATGTGTCAATTTGACTGGACCACACGGTATCCAGACATTTGGTCAAACATCATTCCGGGTGTGTCCAAGAGGATGTTTCTGGAAGAGACTAACATTTGAATGGGTAGACTGAGTAAAGCAGATTGCCCTCCCTGATATGTATGGGTAGGCATCATCAAATAGAACGAAAGCCTAAATAGAACAAAGAGGCTGAGCCTCTCCTAGTAGAGGCGGAGTCCTCCTGTCTGACTGCCTCCAAGGTGGGACATAGATTTTTTTCCCGCCTTCTAACTCAACTAAAACATCAGCTTTCCTGAGTCTTCTGTTTGCTGATCTTGGGACTTGTCAGCAGCCTCCACAATCCCATGAGCTAGCTAGATATACATCCTATTGGTTCTATTTATATGGAGAACCCTGACTGATAAAATTAGATATTAATAACAATAAAATATATATACTTTAATCCTCATACATTTGCAAAATAAGAAATTCATGACTAAATACTTCTTGAGTAAAAGAAGAAATCAAAGTGGAAACTAAAATACTTACAACTAAATGATTCAGACAATATCATATACCAAAACTTATGAAATAACTGTGAAGAATTCCCCTCTTCTCTGGCCATCAAGATTCATCATGATGCCAAAGCAGCAATTTTGGTTTCCATTTCTATGGCCGTATTTGAAACACTTCAAAATATCTCCTCAATAATTGAATATTTGTTTCTAATTTCCATTGCTTGCTTTGCAAAAGACACTACACTTGTAACTGTGCTTCCACACTACCTTTTATCTCCTGATTGCAGCACCTATGCCACATATAAAATTGTGTGCTTTACGTGTCTGTTTCTTACTATAGAATATGAGCATGATGGACTTGGAGTTAAGATTATGAATTATTCAACTTCTTTATCATAGTACACAGCACCTAGTAGGAAATTTTTTTTTAATTTCACTGAATTTGTTCAAACTATTTTGAAATTCTAAAAATAGAGTCATAGACATAGAAAACAAACTTATGGTTACCAAAGGGGAAAGGAGTGGGAGAGGGATAAATTAGGAGGATTGGGAGTAACATATACACACTACTATATATAAAATAGATAACCAGCAAGGACCTACTGTATAGCACAGAGAACTATACTCAATATTCTGTAATAACCTATAAGGGAAAAGAATCTGAAATATATATATAAAGAATCAGAAATATATATATAACTGAATCACAGTGCTGTACACCTGAAACTAATACAACATTGTAAATCAAGTATACTCCAATAAAAAAATATATATTTATAAAAATAATAAAAGTAAAAATAAAACATTTTTCAGTTTTTTGGGAGAGTTGGGGGAGGGGCGGACTTGTGGGATATGATTAAGTCAGTGCCACCTTATGGTCTTACTTGGTTATATTTCAAAAGAAAAAGGTAGAACATTAATGAAATAAGTGTCCAAGTTAAGATGTTAGAGAAAAAAGAGAGTAAATGTAAAGAAAGTAGAAGGAGGAAGATAGTAAAGATAAGAACAGAAATAAAATTTCTAGAAGCAAAGATAAAGCCAAAACGTTTGGCACTGGAAGGAGTAATAGGATAGAAAAAATTCTGGAAAGTCTGATGAAGAAAATAGGAGAGAAGTAATTAATAAATAATATAAGGGAAACAAAAGAGGACATAGAGCAGCAAAGAATACAAAGATAATAAAATAATATTAACAATTTTCTGATAATTCATTTGAATCGTTATATGAAATAAGCAGATTGTTATAGAATTGAAACAGCAAGGTTAACTTTATACTGTGTCGTCTTCTAACAATTGTAGAAGCAACAGTTAAGTATATTCACACATACATACAAACATACCCTGCAGGATCGTATAGTTTGGGGAGAGAGTTCTACCAGACCCTAAAATAATACATCCTTCCATCATTGTAAAGTCTTCCAGAAAGTTAAAAAATGTGACCATTCTCCGCTCATTTCATGAAAGCAAAATTATACAAGGAGAGTAATGGAAGAAAAATTACAGGACAATTTTATTCAAAACATAGCTACAAATGAAATTCCTTAAACTGGTAAAGATTTCTTACCAAAACCTTACAGTAAATATTCTTAATGGAGAAACATTGAAATCTTTTACTTTGACATCACAAATAAGACAAAGATGTTCATTGATTCACTTACTGAAAACATGTTGACTGAACCTATACCAAGCACTCTTTTAGGCATTTGTGATATACAAGTGAAATAAAACAAAGATCCCTGATTTCAAGGAACTTACATTCTAGTAAGAGATGATAGAAAACAAATAATAAATACAATTAATAAATTATATAGAATTTTAGAACCTGAAATATCATAAATATTTATAAATGTTAAATAAATATGATACATCTTAGAATCTGAAATACAATAAAAAAGGAAAAAGTAGAGCAGATTAAAGTAAATCAGGTGGTATGGGTTGTAGCATTAAATAGGCAGTCATGAGAAGCCTCTCTGAGAAGAAGTTATTTAACAATCATATGAGAGGTATGAAGGAGACCAAAGAAATATCTGGAAGAATTCCTGGCAGTGAAACTGTGTTAATGCCTTTATGTACATGCCTTTATGTTTGAGAAATGGCAAAGAGGCCAGCATGGCTCAAGTGGTACTCTAGATTGGGTTTCCCTGAAATTAATCCCAAGGAATTGATGAAATTAATCATCAAGGATTTGGATATTCACAGTTTATTTGAGAGGTGATTCTGGGGAGCATGCAAGAGGATGGGAGAAATGTAAGGCAGAGAAGGAAGAATGGCTGCTAAAAGTTAAGTCTTGATCCTGCTGGGGACTAACAGGATGCATGTATATGGCATCTTAGAATTCCCCAACAAGAGAGACGGAAGCAGAAGTATTTATCCGCTGGTTCCCATCCCTCAAAAGTTAAGGGATACCCTTGCAGCATCACCACCCCAGTACGTCTGGGCTGTCCTTCAGTAGGCTCGGCAAGCTTCTGTGCTGCCAAAGTCAGCCCTTGGGCAGAGAAGCAAGAGTCAAGAGATATTATTTAAAGTGGGATGGTGCTAGAGGACATCTGAAATACCCATCATCGTAGCTACAAGTGAACTCAAAAGTAAGTTTAGATAATATAGGGTGGAGAGTCAACAGTGTCTGCTGCAAGTGGCAAGAACATGGGGAATGAAGAAAAGATGGGGGGAAGGGGATGAACGGAAGGGAGATATTATAGAGCATTGCACATCTTGTAATGACTTGGCTTTTACTCTATTAAATGTAAAACCATTAGAGGGTTGTGAAACGATATGGCTGTGCTACTGAGGATAGACTGTGGGTAATAATGGAGTAGGGGCAAAAGTAGCAGCAATAAAATGCTAGGAAGCTATTAAAGTAATTCCCGCAAGAAATAAAGATGTCTTAGAGTAAGTTGGTACTGGGCAATCAGTGAGATGAGGTCAGATTCTGGATATTTTGCCTATGGTGAAATCTTTTTCTATGCTAAGTATTATTCTATATATATTAGCAGCTGAAGAGGTACCTAGGAATATATCCAATAGAAGATATGTAAAACCTGTACAAAAAATTCATAACATGTATTGACAGACATTAAAGGCATAAGTGGAGAGATAATTTGCAATCATGGACAAGATTATTCAAGCAGGATAAAGATATAAATTTACACCAAGTGAATCTACAAAGTCAATTAAATCAAATTTTAAGAAGAATTTGAAATACAGATTGCAAAACTTTTGTGGAAGTATAAAGGAGCAAGAATAATTGGGACAAAGAATAATAAAGTGAGGTAATTTCTCCTTCTAGATATCAAAACCCATTACAAAGCTATGGTATTTGGACATTTGTGCCAAAAAATAAAAATTAAGCAATGCAACAGGTTAGAGAGCCTGGAACTGAGATGTATAGAGAACAGAGTATACCAGATTATGGGGAAGAGGTGAGGTGGGGAGAGAGACAAGAAGAGACGTCAATAAATGATGTCAGCACAATTGGTGAATGCATTTTGGAAAAAAATATCCCTACCTCATACTCACATAGAATCAATTTCAGATGGATTAAAAAATTAAGTGTGGAAAATGAAACGCAGATCTTTATGAATAAAACTATTAAATAATATCTTTCTTACTTGGGGTGAGGGAATCGTGTTTTAAATATGACCCCCCCGAAAGAAAAGCTATAAATTTGACTACTAAAATTAAATTCAGTTCATCAAAAATACATAAAGAAGTGAAAAAGCCACAAAGTGGGAGAAGATACTTGTAATATATGTAACTGACAGAGATTTAGTATCCAGAATAAAGAATGCTCACATACCACAAGAAAAAGACAAATAGGTCCCTTTTTATATTTATTTGCTTGGCAAAATTTTAGAGATCTACATTTGAAAAAGATGTGGATCAATGGAAACACACATTACTCATGAAATCCAACGTAGCATTTTCTGGAAAAAGGAAGAATTCATATACCCTACCACCCAACAATTTGATTCCAAGGTACATTCCAAGAAACTCATTCACATGTATACTAAGACACATGTAAAAGAAGGATTGCAGAGGTGTATAAAATATTGGATGCAAAGTAAATGTCCAAAAACAAGAGAAAAAATTAAAAATTAGAGTATGTTCACATTCTCTAATATGAAGAGAATATGTACAACTACATTTGACAGCACAGATGAATCATTAAAGCATAATTTGGGGTTTGAAATAATTTTAGAAAACTAAAATTATATACAAGTATGATAAACTTCTATGAAGTTAAAAACTAAGTAAAACAAAATAGCACTTCACTCAAAGTCTACTGATTTAAATGTTCATTCTATCCAAAAATACCCTCACAGAAACATGTAGAATGAAATATCTGTGTACCATGGCCAATCAAGTTGACACAAAATTGATCACCACAATAAGTATTACCAATATTGTTTTGTACATATCACATTTTATACGATAAAAGCAAATCATAGGGAAAATGTGTTGGAGATTAAGGTGTGGCAGTGGGCTATGGTTGAAAAGAAAGTGGGAAGGGATGAAAGGGATGCTGTAGTTGGAAGCACTTTTAATGAGATGTGCCTCTCTCTGAGGTACAAAATCAGATGCTATAGAGAATATTAAGTTTAACTCATAAATTTTAAATGTCCAATATTTCCAACCAGCCACTTAAACTGAGTTACTGTGTACAATTTACCTAAGCTCTTAGTGTCTCTGCTTCCCATGCATAAAAAGAGAATAATAATAGTACTTATCTATTAGACTGTTTTCACAATCAAATAAGGTAATACATATATGTAAAGCCCAAAGAACAGTGTATATACAGCAAATGTAAAATGTTAATATACAGTAAAGGTAAAATGTTACCATTATCATTAGTAAGATCAGTATTTATATTTGTAGCCATATTCATACTATTATGGTTGTTGTAGTTATTAAATAGAGGTTTGAAAATAATATACTTTCTTCATGAATGCTAGTTTAAATCTGAGAATAAAAGAGAAGAGACAAAGCTACATGTGACTTCTTTCTTAATCTGGTAGAATCCTTCCCACACATAAAGCATCTATGTGCCCAAATGGAGCTAAAGTACAAGAGGAAAGCCATACTAACGTGTTTCATGCTTGTCTGCTGTTTGGCTAAATAAATCAAGAAGTTATAGCTGGTGTGTGGCTGGTCCCTTCTCACCATTCAGTACTCCAGCAGATGCATATTACATATGTAAAATATTTTTTAAATATTTGATGCATTTCCTAACTTTGTAAAAGAAAAGCAGTTTTTAAAGCTATGGCAGAATACCCTAAGGACATATCTCTGTATTACATAAAAATCCAGGATTCACTAGTTAGAGATAATTTTTAAGGTTTTATTTGCAAATATGTATTTATATAAAACTGTGCAGATAAAGAATTCACCTCGATGTCCTCAGTCCTTGAAAAGGATATTGATCATTTACTGTAAAATAATCCCAGAAAGTATAATATACTTTGCCAAATCATAATCTGGAGAAACCAAATTCTCTGGTTTCTCCAGAGGAACTACCAGACTCAGAAAAAGTAGCCCTCATTCATTATAAGAATGGTATGAAAACAGTTCCCTCTTTCCTTAAAACACTGGTATAAAATTAATAATTCTGCTACATTATGAGTAACTCAGTCAAGTTATCTATATTAATAATTCGTGCTGCCTGTGTGATCCTCTTTGGCTTTCAGAAATTGTTCTGAAATCCCCAAAAGTGACCCTTCAATGGCTCACTTGATATTTTCCCCACTTGATGTAATGACACTGGGAATAATTAAGCTGTTAAGAAAAGATTCACAATGAAGCAAGAAAATACAAAACAATTAAGACAAATACCTTATGTTCACTTTATTTCCCTTCATTAGTATTTAAAGATCAGAAAAACATTTATAATTTGGAAAAATAGAATAAAACATGAATGCTAATTTCCTCTTGGTTTCACTTACAAAAATATTAACATTTTTCTGGAATGTAAACCCAAAAACAATTAAAAAGAAGTAATAATATTTAGGACTAATGTATGATGTATTATTCATTTGCAGTTTTCAGAATCTCAAAACTGACAGAGTAGCCATACTGCTAAATTAAACCTACCATTCTGGTAGGTTTTAATCCTTAGTCTTAAGTCATCAACTTCCTTTAAGTATTATTTAGAATTGAAGTACCTGGACCTTTTACATGGCTGGTAGGATTTGTATTCTATATACTAACCCTTTATTAGCTTACTCAGATAAAGGCCACACAATCTAGGATTATCTAGCTAATAAGAGGACTAAAAAGCTCTAGTCAAGGTAGAAGTCCTTGGTTAGGTCAGGAAACCAATAATTCCATTACTGATTTTGAAGTTCATTCCCTGATACTGTTAGCTTATTATCCCTCATAAGAATCTAAATCTGCATTTCTTTTCACTTGGAGGAAATTTATTAAAGACCCATTTCAATTAATAGTATTAGATATAAATGCTATCAGTTTAAAATGACTTATTACCCATAGCAAGTACTTCTAATCCCACATTAAAACTTATTCCTATAAATAAGGTTAAAATTCTAGACAAATTTCCAAAAATCACATTTATATGCTGCTTTTTTCTAATTTTTCACTTATCAATAATATTTCTGCTACTATATATGATATAAAAATCTTTTGACCAAAAACAAACCACAGAATTATACTGGGGAAAAAATAATACATTCCAAAGATTAACACAAGCATGATAAATTTTATTAACTCACAATTCCTTGGAATTTTCAATAATTTAGAAGGGATTTAAGCTGATGTTTACCTAAGTTTATCTATCCAATCCTTTTCAGATTCTATAAGTGTATGATACGGACAAAATAGCTAGAAATTTATTTTAAATAAGCAAGTCAAAGACCTATTTTCGAGAGCTTCTCAACAATTTACATTTAAAAATATATTAATTACAATGTTTCCCTAGTTATTTAAAAGAAAGTTCCCCAGTGGTTTGCACTTAAAAAAGCATTAAGGCAGCCAATTTCTTTTTAAACTCTTTATTTACTTATTTATATATTTATTTGGCTGTACCAGGTCTTAGCTGCAGCATGCGGGATCTAGTTACCTGACCAGGGATCGAACCCAGGCCCCCTGCATTGGGAGCTCACAGTTTTAACCACTGGACCATCAGGGAAGCCCTGGCAGTCAATTTTTTTATTTACTCCTGTGTGGGGAATTATATGCAACCAAGATTAAAACATTGTGTTTCCTTTAAATATTATCTAATTCAATTTTTAATCTATTAAAATGAGCTTTACTACAAATAGTCCTCATTGGAGAGATTTTTCATCAAAACAGTAAATAACACTTAATCTTCCTACTAGAACAATTAAGAGTAGAAAATAATTTTTGCCCTTTAAGGACACTTGTGAGTCCTATTTACTACTACTAGCTGTATATTAACAACAACTAATGCCTTCCACTTCTTAGACATTTTTCATCTCATGTCATAATGTCTTCTAGAAAGGAATCTTAAGTCTACTCAATTCTGGAATACAAAGAACTCACAGCAAACCTCAAATAGCCATATCCATCACCAATGGTTCTTCATAATGAGTCTGTGTGATGGTTAATTTTATGTCAACTTGGTTAGGCCATGGTACCCAGATATTTTTTTTCTAGATATTTCTGTGAAGTATTTTGGGGATGGGATTAACATTTAAATCAGTAAACCTTGGGTAAGCAAACTGTCCTCCATAATGTGTGTGAGCCTTGTCCAATCCACTGAAGGCCTTAAGGAAAAGACTGACCTACCCCCAGAGAGAGGGAATTCTGCCAGCAGGCTGCCTGTGGACTCAAACTGCAAATCTTCCTTGAGTTTGCAGACTGTGGGCCTATCCCACAGATTTTGGACTTGCCAGCTTCCACAATCACTTGACCCAATTCCTTAAAATCCCTCTCTTTATTTTCTCCCTCTCTCATTTATATATATTTTACATATACATATGGATATGTAAAAATATGTATGTGTATGTATATATACATATATAGATACATATATCTTTAAATGTATATAAAGATATACATATTTTCCTCAACTTATGATGGGGTTATGTCTCAATAAGCCCATCATAAGTTGAAAATATCATAAGTTGAAAATACATTTAATACACCTAACTTACTGAACATCATAGCTTAGCGCAGCCTACCTTAAACATGCTCAGAACACTTACATTAACCTATTGTTGGGCAAAATCATCTAACACAAAGTTTATTTTATGATAAAGTGCTGAATATCTCATGTAATTTATTGAATACCGTACTGAAGGTGAAGAATACAATGGTTATGGGTGTATCAGTTGTTTACCCTCAAGGTCACATGGCTGGCTGGGAGCTGTGGCTCCCTGCCGCTGCCCAGCATCATGAGAGAGTATCATACCTCACATTGTGAGCCCTGGAGAATGTCCAAATTCAAAGTATGGTTTCTACTGAACGCTTATCACTTTCACACCATCATAGTCAAAAAAAATTGCTAAGTTAAACCATTGTATGTTGGGGACCATCTGTTTATACACACATCCCACTGGTTCTTTTTCTCTGAAAAGCCCTAATACCATCTATAAATACAAAGTAGGAAAATAAATTTTTGAAGAAAGTCATTTTTCTATCCTTAGATATCATTGCTTCAGTTAAAAGAAGTTATTTGACTAATTTAAACTATATAAGTTTATAGTTATAAACTATAATAAACTATATAAATTTATTCATTTAAGTAATTAATTGTACCGATACTAACAATTAGTCTATAATTATTTGTAATTAGTTTCAACATACATAAAGTTGAGTTTTCCTTTCACCATGTCTTCTATATGGCCAATGATACACACAGTTTGCCCTAGAATAACTTGAATTTTTTCAAATTTCACATGATCACAATGTGAAAAAACAGTGGACTTCATGCTCCCTATAATTACAAAATATCAGGAAAAAAACCAAATATCCAACAATAGATGTAATGGTTAATTAAAATTTGGTCCATCCTCATGATGAAATATTACTAAATAATCAACAATAATATTTATAAAATTCTTAAGATACAGAAAAATGTTAGTGCATTATATATAAAAGAGCTGTACTAAACTGTATATGAAGTGCAACCTTGACTGTGTAAAATACGTAGGAAATATATATGTAAAATAAGACATAAAGGAGTGTCAAAATGTAAATAAAGGTATTTCTAGAGGATGGGATTGTGTGTGATTATCATTCTATTCTCTTTTATATTTTCCATTTTTCTAAAATAGGCCTGTGTTGTTTTAATCATTAAGAGGGAAAGTTCTAGACTTTGAGCAAACAAGTAATATGATTTTCTCAAAGAATTCTCCACTGACATCACTGGATTCTGCCTTTCCATAGCATAAGTTATATGGGCTATATATGATAATTTCTATCAATCGTGCTATAATCATCTATCTATACATCTTTCTTCTCCTGCAGTCTGTGAGCTTTATAGGGGATGACATTGTGTCCAATTTGCTTGGGCATGCCCTCAGCACACAATAAAATCTGTAATATTCAATAAATATTTGTTCATGATAGGCAATATACAATATTTATGGATATTTAATAATAATGACTATTAATAATTAGTAACTGATCATGACTGTTATCAACAGCATTATTTTTTTAATTTTTTAATTTTTTTTTGCGGTACACGGGTCTCTCACTGTTGTGGTCTCTCCCGTTGTGGAGCACAGGCTCCGGACGCGCAGGCTCAGCGGCCATGGCTCACGGGCTCAGCCGCTCCACGGCATGTGGGATCTTCCCAGACCGGGGCATGAGCCCGTGTCCCCTGCATCGGCCGGCGAACTCTCAACCACTGCGCCGCCAGGGAAGCCCTCAACAGCATTATTTATTTTCCTAACCAATATTACCTCTCTTACTACGGTCTGCTGTTATACAAAAATGTACACAAGATAATTTGGGTAGTGTTAGGAGGAATCCGTAACTGATTCTCCTCTCTCCACTCCCTACCCCCATGACTTCCCACCCTAATCCAGCAGGACTAGGACTGGAAATTTGATGAGATATTATGCCTGTGATTATGTTAAGTTACATGACAAAAGTGATTTTGCAGATTGAATTATGGTTACTAATTAGTTGACTTTTAGTTAATCCAAAGGGAGCTTATTCCAGTGAGTCAACCAAATCTAATCACATGAATCCTTTAAAAACAGATAGTTTTCTTTAACTGATAGCGGAAGAGGAAACCAGAAAGATTCAAAGCATGAGAAAGACATGACTTGCTATTGCTGGTTGGAAGATGGAGGGGACCACGTGAGAAAGAATGCAAGTGGCTTCCAGGAGAAGAGAGTAGTCCCCACATGACAGCCAGGAAGAAAACTGGGACTTCAGACCTACAATCCACAAGGAACTGTATTCTGCCGACCATAAATGAGCTAGAACTGGATTCTCCCCAGAACCTCCAGATAAGAGCCCAGGTCTGCTGACACTTTGATTTCCACCTTGGGAGACAAAGCAAAAGACTCAGTTGCGCTTGCCCAAGCTTCTGACCTACAGAGCTATGAGCTAATAAATTTCTGTTGTTTTAAGCTGCGAAGTTTGTGATAATTCATTCTAAAGCAATAGAATCCTAATACACTAATAAACTTTCCTTTTTTAATGCAGAGGTTTCCAGTTATTAAGATGTTTGTCTTACACTATGAGTAATTCTTTGCTATGGTTATGAGACCCAAATGAGTACAGAACATCATACATGGAGGATTCTTAAATTTTCTCAAACTGTTCTCAGAGGTATGTAGAAAATATAGCTCCTTTGTTCTCTAAACCTGGCCTAATCTTCTACCACAGCCCACCCCACATAAAAGAAAACTTACTCCTGCCACATAACAGTATTTCAGTCTCTTCTGGTTTTTATAGTTCTGGTTTTATACTTCAAAAACCAAATCCCTCACAGAACTGTTTTTAGGGAGTTTTTTCTTTTTTTTTTTCCCCCTGCTCAGACTTTCTAGAAAGATACTCCAGTTACTCTTTTCTTCCTCAAAGTGGGGCATGGGTATATTAGGAGGCTCACAGTGTTCTCATGACATCAGGGGGAGGGAGTGTGGGCATGCCCTGCTTCCTTTGGCTCCACTGGTCTCTGAGGTTTCTTATCTGTCTAGCTCCTCCTCTCCCTGCCAGAATCCCCTGCTGTAATTCATAGTCAGAGCTGGCAAGGCTTCTTCAAGGCCTAGTGCTAAGCTCTTACTCACATGGCCTCATCTCAGCAATTGCTGGTTCTATGAATCTCCTTGAATCTCTTCTAGATCTTCCACCCAGAGCCTGGAATAGCCAATTAGACTATAATAGTCAATAGACCCCTAATAGTCAATAGTCAATTAGACCCCTAATTTCTAACCACTGTAGTGGTGTCATATCACCTCAGAAGTCCCCACTGGGACATGCAAGAATACTGGGGATTCAATCCACACCTCACAGGTATTACAAGCAACTCAGGAAAGCTTAAAGCACATCTCTCTTCAACCTAACCATGCTGAGTTCCAAAGTTTACTTTTTCAGGGACATCTGAGAAGCAGTCTCTTTCCAGAGTTCCAGAAATGAATCTAGTCAAGTACTCTAGCCTTGGCAACTCCTTCAACTTATAATATATCTCCTTCTATTCAAGACAAAGTCTGAAAATGAGAGATTGGGGCCCAGATTCTTCACTCCATTATTCATCTGCTTTGCTCTACCTTTATCTCTCAAAATTCCTTGGGACTAAAAAAAAAAAAAAAAAACAGGCTCTGAGCTATCTATCTACTGCTTTTACATCATATCTACTTACCATGGGTACCAAGCCATAAGGATTACCCATGAAGGTAGCAGGCATGCCCTCTATATTCAGGGAAATTTTTCCATAGCCTCTGCCATTGATGTCTGGGCACTATATGCCAAAAAAATTTCAAAATATCCAATCCAAGTTCTTCTTTCAAACCTATTTTTTGGTGGAAAATTCTTCTCTGGTTTTCCAGAAATTAAACATTAATTCTATCTTAAACCTTGCATACCTGATATAAAATTCCTAGTCCCACCTGTCCTACCTCTGAAACCAATAGAAGCTTGAGTTTAGCTAAACAGAAGCCCTTATAAACAGAAAGTAAAAAGAGAAAATCATAATAACATAATCAAAATTCATCCCAGATATAGAAAATCACCATAAGATTGAGGAAAGAAGTCTCAACATAGACAAATTTTCTAATTTTCTCATCTTTGATTGACATTAACCAGTTTACAAATTAGAGAAATAGAGTTAACCTGAATTTGTTGTGTCACTGGAGGAAAACAAATGCTATATTACTTAATTACTACACGAAATGCTATAATGAGACATTTAGTCTTTCTGTGGCATTGAGGACATTACCAATAGTAAAATTTAAAAGAACTTTCCATAGGATGACTTATGATTGATTCAGACTATATCACTGCAATGTGTACGTTATACACCTTGTAATGGCTTCCTTCCCTAATTTAAAGCAAAGATAATATTCCCACATATCTTGAAGCCTTTAAATCATTCAAGGCCACTGTGGACAGAAACAGCAACATGTGGGGCACTCCTCTGCTCCTAGCTTTGGGTGAAATTTAAATGCTTATAAACTAAAACATATTGTTTTTGAAGACTTTTCTCATACATGTAGTGTTCATCCAGCTTTCTCGGCTGAAAACGTAATGTAAGAAACAAACTTTTCTCTACATTCCAAGGCTTTTAGTGTAAGAGGAAAATAGAAGTATAGCACTGTCCTAATTTATTTTTAATTCTTTCCTGTGATTTATTATGTAGGACACTGGACACTCCCTAGAGAGCTAGAATTCTGCACCACAGAGTATTCAACACTGCCATTTATTCAAGTCTATGTTTCTGAAGTTGCCATATCTAATATTACCAGGAAGTTCTCACAGTCTTAGAGGGTTTGCTAAATGGAAATTCCACTGTGTGAGCTTTCAGCTGCAGAGAATTCCACTTTCTATGGAGAAATGTCAGTAACAACTTAATTTCCTCCTGTTGTGCAAGTATCTTTTATCAACAAAATGTTCCCAATAATCCATCACATTTTAGAATGCCGTCTTTGGTTTATACAGACTGAGGTGTTATGTGACAGAAAGAACAAAGGGAATTGGAAAAAAATAATTGTGTGATAAGGAGAGTTCAGTGACTACTAGCTGTGTATGAAAATGAAAATCATGCAGGTTAACCGATCTGATGCCATTCCTATTAGTCTCATCTATTAAAGCTATAGAAAACTGTTTACCCTGCTGGCTGGCTCTTGCAAGAGTGACTGATCTCATGAATGTCAGCACTTGCCCCCTCCAGGTTTACTCAGCTTTCAGCATAGATACTTTTCTTGTCCAGCTCTTCAAAGCAAAGAAAAGAAGAAAGAAGAAGGAAAAAAATGCATCCAGAGGGAGATTACAATATCCTCCACAGGGAATCCCTCCTGAGATCTGCTGACTATAAGAACATGTTAAGAAGGAGCTCAGTGTGTCATAATCCATTCCAAGTGTGACTGGAACCTTCTGTGCAAGGTGAGCCAAAGGTCACTCTGATGTCAACAGGGCAGAAAAAGAATCCATAGTTTGCATCTCTGTCAAATAGTTAATTGAGTATTACCTATAAATTCTTATTGTCCAAAGACAAATTTATTCTTTCCTAAGGATTTCCTCATTTTGCCAGGTGAATAACAGCAAGGTAAAATATTCACCTAAAAATACTTAGGAAATTATAATTTTGTTATTTCAGTCCGTGTAAAAGAACCAGTGCCAGCCATAAGAACATGGGACTAGACTGTGGAGCAATGTTCCAGGTAAACTCAACTCTAGAAGAATCTCTACAAAACTCGAGAAGTTCAATAGCCACCTTAAGGGAGAATTGATGGAACCTAATTCTTATGCCATTCAGTGTGGTTATTCTATGTCTAATTCATCTAAACCCATTTTTGAGAGAGCCTATTTTATTACTGAAGTATTTCAATAGCCTCATATCGTGTCTAATTTTTCTTCTCCTTTGCCCTATCTGTTCATCTCCCACACCTCCACTCTGACACCACCTTTTGCGCTCCAAAATATAACTGTGATGATGCACTTCCCTATTGAACCTTTTATGGATTTTCATTTCATACAAGACAAGCTCCAAACAACTCACCATTCATATACACTTGCAATCTGTTTGAACTATCTTTTCAGGCTCATCTACTCCTTCACTATTTACAAACACCACTCACACAATGCTCACTCCTTATACTGTTCCAAAGCCTCTAGCTTCTTTCAGTTACTTCACATAATCTTGTAAAAAAAAGATACCTTCCACCTCTATGCGTTTGCACATATATCCTATATACTTAAAATTTCAGCTACTTTCTCATACTCTAAGTTGTTACTGAAAGTACAAATGCTACCACATCCCTCCCTGACCACCGCAGATGGAAGTGTTTCTCCCACTACAATGTCCACTTGGAAGTTAATTATTTGCTTACAGACCCCATCCCCATAGACTCTTAGCTCCTTAAATCTAGGGACTTGTCTTATTCCAGTTTTTTTTTAATAGCAATTATAGAAAATTTTCAAATGTCCATTGAATAAAGGCATAAAAGAATCTAGTAAACTAATATTTGATATTCTTCCCTATGCCTCTCTCACAAGGTATCAAGATATTAACTCATTAGTTCTAAACCAATGTTATCTTCCATTAATACCTGTGATATAATTGCTGAGTATATTGCTGTAATTCCATTTAAATAAATAAATTACAATCATACCATCTGTGGTAAACAGACACTGGAGATTTACTAAGATCTTATTATTTGATGATTAATGAATTAGGCTGAGATTATACAATACAGTAGTCCTGTTAACAGCATTTTAGGCTTATTTGTGGTATCATAATATGACTCTACGTGATTTTCACAAACCTTGAGGCATTATTAAGAACACCCACATGAAACAATGAGCATATATTTCATGGTTTCACACTTTTTTTCTCCTAGAATTGTATAGCAAACTCTTCAGATGACTTTCACTTGAAAACATGGAGTTTATTCTATTGTTAGATAATATTCAACGAAGGCCAGACAGATAGCAATATTGTTTTATTAAATAACTGATATATTGTGAAAAAGAATTGAATTAACTTCTAAATTATTCAAATTATTTCAGATTTATAACTAAAGATAAGGTACATAACCTTTCTTTGTCACTTTCTCCTAAGAAATGGGTATCATTCAACATTACTTTAAGAATATTTGAACATATAGAAGTGTTTAAGAGGGTTCTGTGAAGGTACTTTAGAAAGCAAAATTATTGATTTTAAAAAGGCAAGGGCTTTCCTGGTGGTGCAGTGGTTGAGAGTCTGCCTGCCGATGCAAGGGACATGGGTTCGTGCCCCGGTCTGGGAAGATCCCACATGCCGCGGAACAGGTGGGTGAGCCATGGCCGCTGAGCCTGTGCTCTGCAACGGGAGAGGCCACAGCAGTGAGAGGCCCGCGTACCGCAAAAAAAAAAAAAAAAAGGCAAATCCTTGAAATGCTTACAGAATGATAAAGGATTTAAATTTTAGGAAAGACAATCAATATTAAAACAATTAAACATGGATCTTTAAAAGGTATTCTACAATTTCCCTGTTTCAAACAACAACTAAAATCAGTGACAGTAAAAAGTAGCAAACAAAATTATTGTTCTATTTGCTATTTGATTTCATTAGCATATTTCAACCAATTTTGCAAATCAAACTTCTTTGTGTCACTTCTTAAGTAGAACAGATTTAAATGATCATTCATCTCCAATCAACCCATGGCTTCTTGTAGGCTCACTGTATTTTAATTTTATCCACCCTTGAAAGTGTTTTTTGTAATTTAAGGGAAAAAATTTAAAGATGAAAGTTTTAAAAATCAACGTATATACTAGTTATTAAAATGAAAGAACTCTAAAATCATTACAAAGAGTTTAAGAAGGAATTTATTATCAGATCAACATCTTTTTAAATTATCTTCAAGAATTGTATAAATGTAAGTAAGAGAGTTTGAAATAAAAATCAAGATTCCCTTTCAAGCTGCTTTGAAATAACACTGCAGGTTGGACCAAATCTAGTTTGAAATGATACTATAGTTGGACCTAAACTACCAAAAAGTTATTATCACCATCAAGAAACATTAAACACTTAGGAGTACATGAAGCTTCCATTTAGTTCATTAAAACTCTCAAAAAAAGTAATCTACTTTTAGGGTCATTGTAACAAAATACTCTATTAATGTAGCAAATGCAAGTAAATTAAATAATAATACGGTGTTTTTTGTTTTGTTTTTGTTTTTTGCGGTACGCGGGTCTGTCACTGTTGTGGCCTCTCCCGTCTCGGAGCCCAGGCTCCGGACGCGCAGGCTCAGAGGCCATGGCTTATGGGCCCAGCCGCTCCTCAGCATGTGGGATCCTCCCGGGCCGGGGCATGAACTTGTGTCCCCTGCATCGGCAGGCGGACTCTCAACCACTGGGCCACCAGGGAAGCCCCACGTCACTTTTTTTTTTAAGAAAGAGATAACCATATTAAATCCAAGCAAGAAATGCCTTTAAAAATAGTTTCAAGCTTGAACAAAATAGGTATGAGACATTTCAAAACGTGATCTGTGCATTTGAGAGACTGGGTGTGTGGTGCACCTGTGTTTAAGCATGAAATACACTATTCTCTCATTCATAAAAAAGCGGACAAAATAAAATTACCTTATTATCTACAAGAACAAGAGTATTTATCTCTCCTTATAATTTTTGTAGTTTGATCAGGTCCACAAGAACCTTTTGTCACAGCAAGTCAGGTGGCAGAATTGATTGACCTAGTTATCATATTTCAACACTTCTTACAGTACAGTTTATCCTTTAGCCAGTTTCATGTAAATTACATAATTCTACATTGTAAACTAGAAAAATTCTGATGTCTCTGGTACATTACTGTTTCTTTACTATTTCCTTTACAGTTGATTTAAACAAAGACATTTTTACCAACAATTTTAAGTTTATTTGGTATTGTACTCAATAAGTAATCTATTTTATAGATGGGTAAAATGAGTAACATGAGTTACTTAGCCAGATAAATTTAGTCAACTCATCCAAAATTTGAAATCAGAATTCTAAGTTAGGAAAGAGAGAAACCATTAGCCCCAAGGTCAGTGTAACAAAATGGAAAAAATAGGCAGCCATATACATAATATGATATATTAGTCATTTGTATTTCTGAGGACAATTTAATACAACTAATAGCTAAGAAAGACTTTGATGAGAGAGGGAGGGAGAGTAGAGGAGAAGAATAAATGAGGGTACTGAGCTCCTTCACTATTTTTGAATAAAGGTATAGGACAAAAGTAAGAATCAGCTGGGACTACTTCAAAGTTGTTTCCGTCTTGCCTTTTAGAGCCACACTATAGCTAATAATCATCTCTAATGGTCTGTGATTATTTTCTCTATATTTATCTTTATTGATCATAAAAATATATTTTGATATTTCTCATTTTTTTCCACTTCATATATACTTCATCACTGGCAGCATCTATCTGGCCCTTTCCATGATTACTTCAACTGTTCATATATTTGCTTTATTACATTTTCTTTCAGGGTGACCTTCCTTTACACTCTTCTTTCTTCCTGCAGCTGAGACCACTGTTAAGTTGACTCTGTACCAAGCTGGAAGCATCTTCAACTTTGATTACATGGGCTTTCATGGTCTCTGCTTCCACACTCATAGGATTCAGCCTCCCTTGTTTTTAAACAGGTTCTTAGGCTCTAGTTCCGACTTATTTCTGAAACCTTTTAAAAAACGCCTGCAAATGACTACTCACATAGATCCCATGTCTAAATTTTCATATAATTATGTTTATATATTGTACCTGAGGATTACATAATGATATATTATGTGTTATGTTTTCATATAATAAAGTTATATATTTATAAATTATATTGTTTTAAAATAGGTATATATTGTGACCACTTAGCGGGGTGGGATAGGGAGGGTGGGAGGGAGACGCAAGAGGGAGGGGATATGGGGATATATGTACACCTATAGCTGATTCATTTTGTTATACAGCAGCAACTAACACAACAATGTAAAGCAATTATGCTCCAATAAAGATGTTAAAAAAAATAAAATAGGTATATTTTGTTATAATATATCTCATATGTAATATAATAAAAACATTGTTCTGAGCCAAATGACAAAAATTCCTCTGATTAGAAGGCTGCTATGAAATTTATCATGTCTCTATTTGAACACATTTATTATTTCTTTCCCATCATGAATGCTCATGATTTTTTTGAACAAACTATGGAGTTGACCTTTGTGTCTATAGAATTTAATCTCAAATCCTTTTCAATTTTAAAATACTAATAATGAGAACAGTTTTAGACACAACAGCAAAATTCAAATTGTCCATAACTGAAAAATGAATTATATATAATTTGTTACCAAAATTTCTCTTTTATGTTAATTCTCCAATATAAGAGATATTATAACATTAATCTCAAACTGTAGAAATAGAAAATAATGAAAAATGGTCATATCTCATCATGTGAAATTCTGAGAAATATTAAAGCATTAAAGTGAAATTCAGTTTTCAAATACAGCTCTATGTAATCAAGACTTACATATTTCAACTAGGTCCTCCCAAGTCTAATATGTAAAAGCAAACCTCTACTGCATTTTAAAGAATATTAAATAGGGATTAATGTTGCAGGCATATTACTAATAAATAAATGCATACATTCCAACTTGGTAAAAGTTTTTTTTTTTTTTAAACGAAAGCTGGGAAATTATATTCAAACATTTTGAACTGCTAATACTCATTATAGCTGAAAGAGCTTGGAGCAAAAGTGGGTATTACATACATACTGATAGTATTCTTAATTTAACATGTCCCTGGAGACTTCCATAAAAATCAGGTAACATACTTTAGGCCAAATACTGGGAAAAAATAGGAAATTATCCTCTTTATGAGTATTAAAATTAAAAATCCTTTTGACTGAATTATACCTTTTAAAATCAAAAGAATTATGTTACATAGAACATACAATTTTATGCTGATAGGATATTTTTCATCCATAATTTTGGATGAAATCTGCCAATATCTGCCCAATTTTATGATCAAAACTTTTTTTCATTGCCTACTGTCAGATTCTTAGATGGGAATATCCTAAAGTTTTAGAAGTAAACATAAGGCTGAAATAAAGGTCATTTTTAATCCAAGTAAAGATAGACATATATCATTAAGAAATTGAGTTCTCACATCCTTACCACTTACTACAAGGCAGACATTGTTCAGTGTTTTACAAATACATCTAATTTAAATCTTATAATAAACATGTGAAGTGTTATATGTAGTATTTTTATTATCCCTAATTTACAGATGAGGAAACTGGGGTACAGCTTAAGTTGGCCAAGAACATACAACTAGTGAATAATGGATTATAGGTCTGACCTAGACAGCGTGGCTCTAGAGACCATGAGCCTAGCCACTATACAATTCAATTTCTCATTAAGAAAAACTGCAGACATCTAGGGAAAATAAAAACTGCAGTTTGCATATGAGGATAAAAACCAAGCCATATATACGTTATTACATTTCATAAAATTCACATAGCACTTTCTCTCTCTCTCTTAAGGTACTTATTCACTCTATCTACTAGTATAGATATTTTTTACATATCTCTTCTCATATAAGTATGCATCAAGACCCTAAGTTCCCTGACACAAAAACTGGGCCTGATTTTTTGTATCCCTCAAAATCCCTAGTAAAGTCTTACATATTCTTTAAGCATTCACTTAGCATTTTTTTTTTTTTTTTTTTGCGGTACGTGGGCCTCTCACTGCTGTGGTCTCTCCCATTGCGGAGCACAGGCTCCGGACGCGCAGGCTCAGCGGCCATGGCTCACGGGCCCAGCTGCTCCACGGCATGTGGGATCCTCCCGGACCGGGGCACGAACCCGCGTCCCCTGCATCGGCAGGCGGACTCTCAACCACTACGCCACCAGGGAAGCCCCATTTAGCATTTTTGGATGATAGAACATAAATGTCTCCTTCATTAAGAAACAGGATAAAACAAAAATATAGTTAACACAATGTACTATAAATCTGGATTAAATTTTGACTCTCCATATAACTCCCTCTCCTTTGCAAAGAAAAAAAAAAAAAGGTAGAAAAAGATATCAACCCTCCCATTGACCCTGAATCTATTTCATGAAAACTGAGCAAAATTTAATATAAACTTTGAACCTACAGTGATCTTATTTTTAATTTATAATTCCAATACTTACAATCTATTTAAAATTCAGTATATTTTTACTTAGTCACTAACTTCCAGTTTTTAATTTTTTTTTTTTTTTTTTTGCGGTATGCAGGCCCCTCACTGCTGTGGCCCCTCCCGTTGCGGAGCACAGGATCCGGACGCGCAGGCCCAGCGGCCATGGCTCACGGGCCCAGCCGCTCCGCGGCATGTGGGATCCTCCCGGGCTGGGGCACGAACCCGCGTCCCCTGCATCGGCAGGCAGACTTTCAACCACTGCGCCACCAGGGAAGCCCCAGTTTTTAATTTAACTGGTAAAAAAAGTTTTAGAAACCATAGAATGTATGCAACAATTGCATTTTTAGCATTCTGGCAAGCAAAGATAGGAAAATACCTAAGACCAAAAGCAGAGAATGACCCAGATAATAGAAGTTAGAATATCAACATCAGGCATATTGATGATCTGGTGGTAACTTTTTCCAGTTGGAAAGGTACTTAGGGAAGTAATAGAAAGTAATAATGAAGAAGTAGTAGATATTAAAGACAGAGATAGAATAGGCATTTAATTTCATCTGAATGATAGTTGAAGCCATGGATAAGAATTCAATAATGAAAGAAAAATGGATAACAGAAGGAAAGAGAAAAAAGGATGGGGCAGACCTTGAATATTAACTCTGTTTCACGGGCAGGGGAGTAGATATGTAAATGTAAGGAAGACACGGGAAAAGAACTCACGGGCATACTAGCATAGATCATTATAAAGTAAACAAGTGAAAAACAATTTTGAAAAATAGGAATGGTAAACAGTTTCAGATATTGTTGACAACATAATGAGAAAAAGAAGTGAAAACAAGTCATCAGTTTTGGTGACTAAACAGTTCTTAGTGACCACAGAATGTTTTTGTTTGAATTTGGCAAGCTAAATCATGGCTGGTAAAGAATGAAGATTGCACGAGTACTGAAAAGTAAAAAAAAAAATAAATTTGCAGTTTACTTTTATATATATATATGTATTTTTTAAATTTTTGGTTGTGTTGGGTCTTCATTGCTGCACGCAGGTTATCTCTAGTTGCTGCAAGTGGTTGCTACTCTTCATCACGGTGCGTGGGCTTCTCCTTGCGGTGGCTTCTCTTGTTGCAGAGCACAGCCTCTAGGCGCGCGGGCTTCAGTAGTTGCAGCACGCAGGCTCAGTAACTGTGGCTTGCAGGCTCTAGAGTGCAGGCTTAGTAGTTTTGGCGCACGGGCCTAGTTGCTCCACGGCAGGTGGGATCTTTCCGGACCAGGGATCAAACCCATGTCCCCTGCCTTGGCAGGCGGTTTCTCAACCACTGCGCCACCAGGGAAGTCCTATGTGTAGTTCACTTTTTAAAGAAAGGATAGTGATTGAGTGGTCAACCCAGAAGTTTACAGAAGTGTGGTCTGAGCATTGATAAACACTGTTAGAACTCCTAGCAAAGGGATATGATTTAACTAAATAAAGAAAGGAAAAGAAAGAAAGAAAGAGAGAGAGAGAGAGAAAGAAAGAAAGAAAGGGAGAAAGGAAAGAAGGAAGGAAGGAAGGAAGGAAGGAAGCAGGAGGGTGGGAAGCAGGGAGGGAGGGAGGGAGGGAGGGAGGGAAGAAAGAACATTCTTGAAGAGAAAGTCATTGTAGATTTTTTAATATCCCCAGTCATTATCCTATGGTATATTTGATTCTGAAATATCTCTAGAAATAGAACCTTGCATTTACATAACACGTCAGATTTTTTTTTCTAGACACCTTTCCTGGCCTTCAAAGTATTGGGAGCCTCACAATAACCATATGAGTAAAAAGGTGGACTACCCTATCTTTTCAAATGAGGAAATATGTTTCCTGAGAAACATCCTTTGACCTTGCAAAATTAGTGACATTGTTTGGGCTGGAACTCAGTACATTGAATCCTAGTGCTAATGATCTTTCCACTAAAATCAATCGGGTTCAGGAACAGTAGCCTTCAGAGTTTATAACCAATACTTGACTCTAAAGGCCCTGATAACCCAAATATGTGCAAATGCAAAAAGTTAGGTAACATTTCACCTCTAGTCTCAAGACTCTGAATGAAGTGTTTCAATAGCAATCATTGTCCACTCACTTCTCATTCCTTTTTATTCATTATTCTCTCTCACAAAACCATTAGCTAGGTGATGTGGCAATCTCTATTTTAAAATAGAAAGAAATAAAAAGAAGGAGTTATTTCTGTAAGTTCACAAAACAGATCAGTGACAGAATTGGCTATGGAATTTTATGAACTATAGAAATGATCCTTGAAAATATAGTCTTGCAATAGAATTTTAAAATCTCAATTGCTTATTCACCCGCTTTTATTGAATAATCCTATTCTTCACAAAAATAATTCATTATTAAAACTGGTTTATTATGTTACAGTGCATATATAAATATGTGTACATATATATACATACTTGCATATACTTGAATATGTAGTATAAGATTTTTCAAGCAATTGGGAGGATCAAAAATTCTTTTTTCCCTCCTAACCACACAAAACCAAAAACTGAATCAGATTTTCCTTCAGTCTGTTATTTAATTAAATGCACCCTATTCTGAACTCGACTTTGATGTCCATGATGCTACATAAGCTGTTAGATGAGCTAGTGATAGACTTCAAAGTAAGTGCAAGAGAGAAGCATGTAAATATAATAGATCTAAGGAAATAAAAGATAATTATAGCTTAGAAGTCAAGCATGATTTCAAAATATAAACAACGTGGGTTCAGGTTGTCTGGCTCCTTATCACTACCTGAGGGAAAAACAATGATTCCGTGTAAGTGTTCAGTACCCATGAAGCTGTTAAAAAATATATTGTTCAGAGTTATCTACTGATCATGAAATTAACTTCATGGGGAAAAACTGAATGTATATTGTACCAAAAACAGAGGAAGCATAAAATATATAATATTGCATTTACAGGGTACATAAAATCTTACTGGATCGGTGATAAATATTTGTGCCTCAGCAATTTTACTATTTTACAGACTACCTTCCTTGAGAATGTTTACAAAATACATAGACAACTTATTAATCAGCGTTAAAACACAACAATTCTAAATCTAGTAGCATGAAATGTGTGCAAAGCAGACACCCTGAAAAATATTTAATTAATGGAATAATTTTCCATTCAAAACTTATCTTCCCTGAATAAAGTTCTCTCCACACAGAGACATTTTTGAGGCACATGAATACTGGAAGGCTCTTGTTCAGAAGAGTGTTGTACAAATAAAAAGTGTTTTGCTTTTGATACTAATCACATTTTAAAATACATTTATGTACACATGAAATATTGAATAACAAGTTTTATTATTTGTGACAGATATCTGCATTTACTTCTGATTCTTGAAGATTTATATATATTTTTTATTATTCTTAATTCTCATCATTTTGGCCAATCAGATTCTACTCTGGGGCTACTGGTTCACAAGAATGTCAAGGAGCTATTTAACTTTCCATTTAATACTCATGTGGTTAATTTGGAATGATACGGATATGCTTGTTATTTTACAAATGAATTATTCATTACTAAAGACAACACTATCCATGAATACAAGCAAGTAATATTAATCAAGGAAGACTTATGGCCATTAAGCCATCATATTTAAAATCTGAAGACAGAAGACAGGAAAATACAAATTCAAAAAATGCAATTAGCTGAAGAATAGGCCAAAAAAAACCCCCAAAACCCCTATATATCTTGAATTCCTCCTCAAACATCATATACAAGTCATGACATTTCACAAATCTCATATTTCTAAGGATTTAAATTCTTATTATACCAATACAACATTGTGGTCATTCTATTAACTACCACCTCATCTCACCTCAACCTTCAAAACTGAATTTGGCTTTCTCATCTCTAGTCCAAATTTAATAGACCACAAAATTATGATTCATGTTCTCTCCAAAGCAGATTCTTTATGACTAAGAAGGCAGAACAATAGCTTGAAATATATCGGTCCCTGGTTATTTGAATCATCTTATTAAAATTGAATAATAATATTAAATCAATAAGTAGCTGAAGAATTGCAAACACTAATCTAAGCACTTTGAGCCATGTTGTTTTTATTTGGAGCCAGGATGATGACAATGATGATGGTTACAGTTCCAAAGAAGTAAGCCATGAAAGTACTGTATACATCTTTTCTTACGTAAGACCTCTATGTATGAGGTAGGTATTATTATGCATGTCTTCCCACTGAGAAAATCGTGGCTCCAAGAAAATATATAACCTGTTCATTATAACACCATCAGTGTGAGGTTGACTCAGTACTTAAACCAAGATCTGCTTAACCCAAAGTTGTATTATTTTTCTTTGCTGACCTGTTTTTGAGGGGTTGTACTTTAAGACCAAACATGGTAAATTGAATGATTACATTTGTCTTTGCTCTCTTCAAAATCCCACAAAAATTACAATAAAGAGAGGAAAAGTATAAACCCAGGAAGACAAAGGAGAAAGGGGTAAATATTTGGAAAATGAAAAACAGATGGAGGGTAGTTGCCATGGCAGCCAGGAAAAAATAAGTTCCTGTTGGAAAGCCCAGAAAATATTAAGGCTGAATTATGGGTCAGGGTTTTTAAAAAGATAACTGAATAAAAATCTTTAAAAGCTTGAAAACTTTAAAATTTTCCCCCAAAATCTCTTTCCTTACATTTCCCATTTAGGCAATGACTTTGTCTCAACCTAGCAGAGGATTCCAGTTTTAGAAAAAAATCTAGTCTTGCCACCATGGGCACAGTTTAGGGTGGAAGAAAGATGCTATCTGGAAAAAGGAGATAGAAAATCCAGATCTGAAATGGTGAAGTTCCTCTCTGGGCCACCTACCCCCAAGCTCTCAGAAAGTGACCTAGGAAGCTGAGCTCACACAAAGACCACCAAACCTATTCCCACCGTGCCCTAGACAAGAGCTGGAATTTTTCTCTCTGGATAACTGGCCAGCCCCAGAAAAAAGCCTTTCAATTACTGCAATTTGGTTCCTTAGGAAAATAGGAGTCTTTGCTCGATCACTCTATGGCCGTTTATATGTCAATTTATTTAAGTCTTTTTGTCTTATTTGTTTTGTCTATTTATTTTAAGTCTTTATCCCCTCATGGTTGCTGTTTGTGTGGTACATCTTTTTCGATCCTTTTGTTTTCAGCCTATTTATATCTTTAAATCTAAAATGTGTCTCCTGCAGACAGCATATTTTTGGGTCCTGTTTTTTTTTAATTCAGTTTGCTATCTGACTTGATTATTTAATTCATTCATATTTAATGTTATGAATATAGTTAGATTTATGTCTGCCATTTTACGTTTGTTTTCTATATGCTTCATATCATTTTGTTCCTCCTTTGCTGCCTTCTCTTATACTGAATGGATACTTTCTACTAACATTTTAATTCCTTTAATAATTTTTAATTATATTTAAAAATTATTTCTCAGCAATTGCTCTAGGGTTTACTATGTATTTATACGACCTTGATTCCAGTGAAACATAAAAATTTTACTTATATATAGCTGCATCCTCCCCCATTTTTGTGCTGTTTTTATTATACATTTACATATATTTCAAACCCTATAATCCATTCTTATAATTATTACATTTTATAATCTTATGGCTTTCAAAGATAAGAGGAGACAAATCATATATAATATTTATAGAGTCTATTATATTAATCTCATTTATCATACTTTAATTAGAGCATAGTTGCTTTACAATGTTGTGTTAGTTTCTGCTGTACAACAAAGTTAATCAGCTATATGCATACATATATCCCCTCCCTTCCACCCCACCCATCTAGGTCACAACAGAGCACCGAACTGAGCTCCCTGCGTTATACAGCTGGTTCCCACTAGCTATCTGTTTTACATATGGTAGTGTATATATGTCAATCCCAGTCTCCCAGTTCATCCCACTCCCCCATCCTCCCGCCGTGTCCACATATCCGTTCTCTACATCTGAGTCTCTATTCCTGCCTTGCAAAAAGGTTCATCTGTGCCATTTTTCTAGATTCCACATATATGTGTTAATATATGATATTTGTTTTTCTCTTTCTGGCTTACTTCACTCTGTATGACAGACTCTAGGTCCATCCATGTCTCTACAAATGACCCAATTTTTGTTCCTTTTTATGGCTGAATAGTATTCCGTTGTGTATATATGTACCACGACTTCTTTATCCATTCTCTTCATTTTCTTCCTGTGAATTCAAGCTACTATCTGGTATCATTTCATTACTCAAATAAAGCTTTGTTTCCACCCACCTCCTTTGTGCTGTTTTTGTCAAATACATTATATTTGTATATGTTAAAACCTCAACAATGTAATTATGTACATATTGTTTTATGCAAGTACATTTTTAATTAGTTAAAAAAGAAAGAAGAATAAAGAATATATGCAACTATTCTGTCATATATAATTACCTGCATAACTGCCTTTACTAACCCTCTTTGGGTGTGTGTGTGGATTCGAATTGCTGTCTGGTGTCACTTGCTTTCAGCCTGAAGTACTTTCTTTAGTATTTTTGTAGAGTGGAATTGCTAGCAACAAATGCTTTGTTCTCACTTATCTGAGAATGTCTTTATTTCACCTTAATTTTTGAAAGATAGTTTTGCTGAACGTAAGATTCTAGGTTGACAGCTTTGTCTTGTTTTTTTTTTTTTTTTTTTTTTTTTTTAACTTTCATCACTTTGAATATGTTGAATATGTTGTCTCACTGCCTTCTGGCCTGCATTCTTTCAGAAGAGAAGTCAGCCATTAATTTTATTGGGTTTTTCTTGTATGTTGTGTGTAATGAGTCATTTTCCCCCTTACTGCATTCAGAGATATTTTGGCTTTCGACTTTTTGACTATGATGTATCTGGGTGTCATTATCTTTGTATTTATCCTACTTGGAGCTAGTTAAGCTTCTTGGATGTGTAGACTTTTGTTTTCAGCAAACTTAGGAAATGAAAGGAGATATAGATAGTATCAGGACTGTTATTTTTAAAAGGTGGTAAAGAAAGGCCAAACTTTGGATGTGAAGTTTGACCAGAGACATGAATTAAGCGACAGTAATTATAGCCTGCTCATGTACTCAGAGCTTCAGCTTCTAATCTGCTTTGTGGTGTTTCTCTCTTAAATAGGAAAATACAAAGTATCATCACCAGATGTATTAGCGTTCTATTGTTTTTTTAAGACATTATCACAAACTTAGCAGCTTAAAACAATATCCGTTTATTAGCTCACAGTTCTCTAGGTCAGAAAACTAGGTGTGGCTCAACTGTGTTCTCTGCCCCGTGTATCAAAAGACTAAATCAAGGTGTCAGCCAGACTGTGTCCTCACTTACAACTTGATTAAGGTGGAATCCATTACTAAGATCATTCAGGTAGTTGGCCAAATTCAATTTCTTATGGTTATACAACTGAGGTTTTTGTTTACTTGCTGACTTTTGGTTGGAGGCCACTCTAAACTACTTGAGACTGGCCTCAGTTTCTAGCCAAGTGGTCCTTTCCAGAATAGGAAAGTTTGCTTCTTCAAGGACAATAGAAGAACCTCTCTCTATTCTGCCAAGATGAAAATTTTTATAACGTAAGTCAACTTCATGAGTGACTGTGCCACCACCTCTGTCATATAATATATACTAATCAGAACAGTGGCTATCGCATCATATTTTCAGGACCTACCATACCCAAGGGGAGAGGATTATACAAGGCTTATATACCAGGGGCAAGAATTTGGGGAGCCATCTTAGAATTCTGCCTATAATACAAGATATTTCCAGATATTTGAAAAGAACCTCTTATAAATTCAGAGAAAATAGCCATGACTAAGCAAATAAATCAGAATAAATAGTGACAGTATGCAAAAGATAACTTCAAAAGAAACACCTATGATTAATATCCTCAGAGGGATGAGAGAAAACCTTATCTTCAAGAAACAAGAATAGGCAATGATAAATAACGAATAACCAGAAGAGAACAAAGAGATCTTAGAAATAAAAATTGTGATAGAAAACAATATTTAAATCAATAGAAAGTTCGAAAAATAAAGTTAAGGAAATCTTCCAGAAAGTGTGACAAAAGGGAAAAAATAGATATTAAATGAGAAAAAAATTAAAATTAGAAGCACAATCCAGGAGATCCAGCATGTAAACATTACAATTTCTAAGAAGAAAAAAGAAATTCAGGAGAAAAATTTAGAAAGGAAATAAAAACGTTTCCCTAAAGGAAGAAAAAAAGTTTCCAAATTAAAATGACCCATCACCCAATTAAATAAGTGAAAATATATTCTCAATAAGTTGTATTATTGTGTAAATTCTGGCACTATACAGAACATCCCAAGAGATTTCAGTACTAAAAAGAAAAAGAAAAACAATGTTACATGAAATATCCTGGTATCAGAGTGGTATAGATCATACCAATGGCAAAACTGGAGATAGAGGACAATAGATCAGTATCTCCAATATTCCTGGGGGAAAATATTTGCAATATAAAATCCTATATTCCCCTGAAATATGTCACTGGAAGAACAGAAAAAAACAATTTAGATATGCAAATATCTAAAAAGCTGTATCTTCCATGCATCATTTACTAAGAACCTACTAGGGAGTATACTTTATTAGAATGTGGGAGTAAACAAAAAAAAGAAGAGATTTTATCTAGGAATCAGGAAATTCAACACTAGAAAAAAGGGATTTCCCAAAATTAAGGCAAAGGGAAGTCTCATAACAGCATCTATATTCCAGCCTAGAGAGGTGTCTTATATTTTGTAGATGAAAACCTATAGGAGAGATGTCTCCAAGAAAAAGTTAGATAACCTAATATGGATAAATGTATCGATAGGAGCATTATAGATTTTCCAGAGATTTTGCAGTGTATTAGTGACAGGCACATAGAAGACTTTGTACCCACCACCCAGAAAAGTTAACTACAGTGGGGGTGTGCAGGGTGGCCACAGGTCATTATATTAAAAGGTAACACAATCACTTTAACTGTGTAGCCAGGTTGAAAATGAATACTAACATAGGGCGCATTTCTTAAAGAAAATCTTCCCTGCGTCCTGTGAATGGAGCTCCACCTCTCATACTTAGAGTTGCAGCAATTCATCATCAGCTTTTCAGAAGCTCAATGCCATTCTCCTCCATCCTGATACAAGATAATTAATATAAACTCTGTTCCATAAAATGCATTGATGAAGTGATGACTCCCTTCCTCTCTTCCTAAATTTTATATTAGATTATGTCATTCCTCTGCTTAAATTCCTGAATGGTTCCCTTAATTTTCAGAAACAATTTCCAAATCTTTGTTTAGCATTCCAAAACCTCTGAGATTTTACCTCTATGTACTTTTCAAGGCTCACTTTTCTCTCGACTCGCTGCCCCATACACTCCCCTCTCCAGTCACACAGTGAGCCACAGGTGACATTTCATATCCCTGCACCTTTGCACATGCCATTCATTCTTCTGGGAAACATCATCACAAGCTCTGCTTCTCTGTCTACATAATGTCCACTCTTCCATCAAGTCTCTACACACAATTCACTCAGCATAGATACTTTCCTGACCACTCAGAGTCCCAAACAGTTCTTCCTGCTTCTTCTCCAATGTTTTCTAGCTCAATAAATAATATTAAAATCCAGTTTCCCAAATTCTAAGCCTGGATATTATTCAAAAGTATTTCTTCCTCTCCTCTATACCCCACATGAAATCAAGGACTAAATTCCATCAATTCAACTGACAATATCTTTCCAAACAGGTTCTCTCAACTGTCAGTCTGTATGGTCACGTCACTCACTATGGCTGTCCTCTTGCTCTCAGTACATCCCCTGCCCGACCAAGGCCTGCTTCACCTACACCCTACTCACATGACTGACCTTCCTACATACTTGCCCCACGCCCCAGCTAATGATAGCTTATCAAAAGGGTGGTGAGGGGCATGCCTCTCTACTGGTTTCCCTGGTAACTAATAAGCCCAGCTGATGTCAGTTCCCCTATAACTGGTAATCTCCCCTTCCCCTGCAGGGAGTGAAGATTGCCACCATGTCATGCCCACCATCTACCTCGCACACACATTGGGGTGTCACTCCAGGACCTTGCTTCAGACATGTAAGCTCCCCCACCCGTTAAACCATTGATGTCTCTGATGCCGACTCCGGGCTCTTTCTTTGGTCTTAAAGCTGGGCAGGCCTTGTAGGCCTGTGGAGTACAGCCCAACATACTCTTAATCTCAATTAAGAACACTATCATTTCTCCTCTAGAATATTACTGCATCTTGTGTCTTTACTTCCCATCTTGCCTCCTGTTCCAATCTATCACCTACACTGGACTTAGAGCATAGGCTCTAAAAGGCTTGTATATTTATCGTTATCCCAGTTCAGAGAGAAATTTCAAACTGACTACATCTAGTCCTACGTTGAACAGGAGGCAAGGCTTTCCTTTCATTTTGCCACCATCACTGAATTGTCCAGATCTCTACTTTCTATCCTAGTAGAGGGCTCAATTAAAGTTGTAAGGGCCATGTGTTTTGGGGTTCTTCACAAATAATGGGATGATGGAGTTGAGGGAAAGCAAAAGCTGTGAGGCAAATGTCAGTTTGACTTGATGGCCAGTGAGCTGACCACTGCAGATTTTAATCCTCCCTGGACAGTTACAAGAAGGAGATTAGGCACTGAGTCAACTTCTAAGTATCTCCCTAATACTTTATACCCTTGCTACTCAAAGTGTTGTTCATAGACCACTAGCAATTTTATCTCTTGGTATCTTGGAAGAAATGCATAGTCTTAGGCTTCACCCCAATCCTACCAAATTAAAATATGCATTTTAGAAGTATTTCAGATGATACAATATATCAGATGGTACATTAAAATTTGAGAAGCTAATGTCTAAAAGAAAAGTTTTCTACTAATCCACCATGCCCTTCCGCAGCTCCCTTCCAGGATTAAATGCCATTTCTTCTTTTCCAATTGTCATAGCTTCTTCCTCCTTTCTCAATCTGCATCTTATCTAGTTTCATGAGGTGGAAAAACTTCTCTGCTAACATGCATCTAAATCTTTCTGTCTGGAATTTTGGCCAGAAGCTTCTTTTAAGTCCTAGTCTCTGTTTATGCTTCCAGAATCTGTGAGTCAGACTCCCCAGAGTGATCTGGCAAGAGAGAAGGCCCTCCAGGAGCAGGTGAAAGAATCTCATGACTGCTGAAGGGCAGAGAAACTCACAGAAAACAACAGTTTAAAATTTTGAAATTAATTCTGACACTTGAATTTTTTAAAACACAAATATAAGCATGCCAGTCCACACAATAAAAAATCTTCAGTGGTAACCTGATGCTCTCAAGACAGTACATTCTCTTCAAAATGGCTTGCAAGGTTATGTTGGACATATATTATTTTATGGCCCATTTACTCTTCTGATTTTTCTCAGAGCAGCTATACTTCTTCCACTCTCAGTCTGTGTGCTTCAGATAAAGCTGGTTTCATCTTTAAGTCCAGAGGTGGACATGAAGCCTACACCTGGACAATCTGAAGTTGACCAGTGTGACTAGATAGTCACATGCCCATGGCCCAAGCCAACTCAGTCAGGCTCAGAGATAATTACAAGACTTTCACTTAAGGAAGGGAGTTAGCCAGGTGGTAAATATTTTAGGCTTTGAGAGTCCAGCCACTTACTGTCTCAATTACATATTTGTCTCTGTTTAGAACCTTCTAACAGTACAAAAAAGCATTCTTAGCTTGCTGGCTATCTTAGTTCATGCTGCTATAATAGAATATAAGAGACTGAGTGGCTTATAAACAACAAATATATTTCTCACAGTTCTGGAGGCTCCAAGTCCAAGATCAGAGTGCAAACATGGTCAGGTTCTGGTGAAAGCCCTCTTGCAGGTCGCAGATGGTTGTTTTCTTGCTGTATCCTCATGTGGGTGAGGGGACGAGAGCTTTCTGGGGTCTTCTTTATGAGCACTAATTCCATTCATGAGGGTTCCAATCTCATGACCTAATCACCTCTATAAGTCCCCATCTCCTAATACCATCACACTGGGGGTTAAGATTTCAACATGTGAATTTTAGGGGGATACAAACAACCAGTCCACAACACTGGCCTTACAGTAACAGCCTCTGGAACTGACTTGGCCCTCAGGCCATACTTTGTCTACCGCCTGGTAAGTGACCAAGACAAAGGAATTGTCTTTTCTGCTGTATTAGAAAGGTAAGTCTTTTCACCCAGAGAAAAAATGGTTGGAGAAAAAGAGCGGAAAGGCAAAGAAATACAAGATCCTGAGGACGTTGTTTGAGCACCATCTGCTCTACTACTGGACGTTTCAGTTGTAAGAACTCAAAGATTTTCTTTTTACTTAATTTGTTCTGGACTAGCTTTTCTTTCCCTTGCAATTAACAAGAGTCCTAACATAAAGATCCTTCTTGATCATGTCCAATTAGATTACCAGCATCAGTTTTTATAATAACCCAACCTCACACTTTATGCTCCAGTCATACATTCTCTTGCCTCTGACGTTACAGAATCTTCTCCTTCAGCCTCTAGTGACTTTCCCTCCCAACATTACCAACTTGACCCCAACTCCTCCAGGAGTCAAGTTGGAAGTAGCTGACTCTGAGAAGACTTTGCAGATCCCTGCCTTACATCTGACATCATGCAGTCTGTTGACACTATTCACATAGTGTTTCCCAGGCAGTTTGGATTGTGTGGTTTTTTTAATACTTCTCCCATTCACACAGCAGCTGCTGTTGCTGCTGCTGCTTCTTTTTCTTCTTTTTCAAGTCAATAATAATAGAGGCTAATATTATATTAAGCTTACTATATGCAGGATCTATTTTAATGCATTAAGTAATTTAATTTTCAGAACAATCCTACGAGGAATGTATGTTTTTCCATTTTATAGACAAGAAAACTAAGACACAAAGTTTAAATAACTTACCCTATTTGTGTTCACACAAATACTTGGTGGAGAAGTTGGACTTTATTGAAATGATGTAGATACTCTAGCCACGAAAGTGTCCTGTTGCTTATTTTACCATAATTACTTGCCCCAGGGCCTGGTACAGAGAAGAGAACTGAGTGTGTATCTCCTCATGATCCCAGAACATCCTGAATATATTTCTACTACAGCACTTTGTGAACCGTGTTATAATAAATAAAATACATGTTTTCTCCCCTTCTAGACTTTTGGCTCTTTAAGGACAGGTAGCCAGTCATATGCGTCTTTGAATCCTTAGTTCTTAGCCTAGTTCTTAAAAATTAGCAGGTATTCAATAAATATACTGTCAAATGTTCTGTTGGGTGGTGACTGTGCATTCAGTAACTATTTAGCTCTACTCACACTGAAAAACTTAATCAATGATAAACTGATGATGATCAAGATAAAACACTGTTTTTCATCAGTGAGATACATTTGATAAATACAATACATATTTATTTTTACTACAATTCTAAAACATTTTCTTTGATTTGAAATTTAGTTGGGAGATTGGGGTTGACATATATACACTAATATGTATAAAATACATAACTAATAAGAACCTGCTGTATAAAAAATCAAATAAAATTAAATGAAATAAAATAAATAAAGAAATTTAGATACTAGAGGGAAAACACACATATTCCAACTGCTCATCAACCATAAACTTATGTGTGTCATTTCTTTTTTGTAAAAATCACTCTCAATGCTTATGGAGTACTGAGGTACCCAAATCAAGGAACAGGCAAACAAACTTCCACTCTGATACTCATAAAATTTGTTAAATCTCACTTGTGAATATGATGCACAATTTCAAAATGAAATATTGGCAAGCCAAATTTAGTAGTGTAGTAAAAGAATAAGTAATGATTATCTGTTACACTTTTTCCCATTGTAGGGTAAAAAAGACATGATAAGTCTAATTCAAAGGATAGGAATTAATTTTAAAAATAAAGTGGAATATGAGAATACAACAGGAACAGCTTCACAGCCAGGCTTCCAAAAGCCTGGGACACCTTTTAGGATATTACTGAAATTACAGCCAGGTGTTATTTGAAACTGGACTCACACAGCTGATCAAGGACACTCCTGAGTTCTCTCTGTGTTGTCGTATTCCGGGAGCAAGAATCCACTATCCTTTTCTCCACTGCTCTTTCACTTATTTGACTCAGCTAGCCTCTAACCATGCTTTTACTGTTGCCATGACCTTGACTCTACCCTCCTCCTTATGGATGGTTTCCACTTATCATAGCATCTGTTGTCCATAACTTCTAATAAGCAAAATTTTGGCTTTTTTTTTTTTGGCCACACTGTGAGGTATCAGGATCTTAGTTCCCCAACAACGGATCAAACCCATGCCCCCCGCTGTGGAAGTGCAGTCTTAACTGCTGGGCCGCCGGGGAAGTCCCTGCAAAAGTTTTAAAAAGACTGGGATATATGACATATATCATTTTCCTGGATGATAAAATTAAATATTGTGAAGATATCAATTCCTATCAGATTTATTAATAAATGTAGTACACTTGCAATGAAAAAGTGCATGCGTGTGTGTGTATCCTAAAGTGTATCTGAAAGAATGAAGTGAGGATAACAAAAATTAGTTTGGTATTAATAAAAATATGAGAACTCTGCCATGAGCTACTAAATATATATTTTAAAGCTACAATTACAAAACCAGAGTGATATTATGGCAAAAACATTAAAGAGCTGTATACTCTCTAGAAGCACCCTCTAATATTAACAGTGAAAAAATTAACGTATTATAAATAAGGTATCACAAGTCAATAAAGAGATGATGCTGAGAAACAAATCATGTTGGAAAAATGGCCTAGAAATTAGGGAAAAGTTCCAAATAGATCCTCACCTCACCTCATCCAACAAAATAAATCCCAGCTAGATTAAGTTGGCAAATGTAAAAATCTACATAAATCCAAATATTCACCTTCAATAGAATTAAATAATTATAAATTAAAACAAAAAATTAATGGCATTTTTTTACTAATCAAACTAGATAAATTTTAGGAATAATACTTTTTATTGCTGGAATAGGTGTTGGAGACAGACACAATCATATACTCAGATGAAAGTGTCATTGTTTACAACAATTTTTAAAAAATAATTTTTCAGTATGAATAAAGAGGTTCAAAGAAGTTCATAACTTTTAACTAGAAATTCCCCTTGAAGGAAACCAGGAATATGTGTAAGTATACATGTACAAAAATGTCCACTGCTCTATAATTTAACATAGATTTAAAAAATTTTAAAGTTCAAAAATTCAAATATAAAAGATTATTTTCCTTGTAAAATACAATGCTTTTATTAGGACAAAAGTTATTAATGATAATAGATTTCCTTAAATATTGAACTATCTCCTAAAATCTTGATATGAATCACTCACAATTAAAATACCACCTTGTCAGAGAATGATAATTCTAGATAGTTTTTTGTTACACATTGAGCGTTTAGCTATAGCATTTACTACTTTGAGGACATTATACATGGTGCTCCTGCTTTCTGGGCTGTATTTCCTAGTAAGTAAGAAACAGGGGGGAAGAAAAGGCCTAACACTATTTTCATTCTGAAGATTACATAAGCTGATAATAGACGTTCAATTAATGTTATTTCTCCCCACACCCTCCTCCTGATTTTTTCTCTATAGGTGTATCTAATAAAAATGTGTGTAAGTACACGTGTGTTTTCCAGTTGAGTTATACTACATGTACATACCATCATATAAATCTGGATACCCAGCTTTACTTAGGAGACAGTTGAGATAAAGAAATATGATGACTTATCCATGGTGACACAAACACTAAGCAGAACATCTGGGATGAGGATCCAGGTTTCCTAGCTTTGTTTATTGTTGTAGAGCACACTGAAATAACAATGCTGAAATTGAGCTAGCCTCTAAATATCTGAATGCCTAAAGGACACCTTCCCACGTTTTGACAGTTACCTTCTTGTTTCTGGTTTCTGTGAAGCACCCTGACTTGGATGTGCCCCAACTTATTGTCTCGGTTCTCTTTTGTTTTTAATAGTGATTCAAATGCTGGCAATAATAAGCCTTGCTAGCATTTGAAATGCAAGAGTAGACTTTTCTTGTCCATCTAGTTTGGATACCTTTATAAGGAGGAGACTGAAGGTAATGAAGAAGAATTTATGCCCAAAAGACCTAGATTTTTTTTTTTTTAACCACTGAATGAGCCCTATCAACTAAGAGTTAGTTTTAGAGATTCAATAATCTTAGGAATGTATTTGCTAAATATTTTCAAAGATCTTTTATGACCATAAAGATTATTACAGTATAATCATCTTTGTATCTGCCTACTCACCTCTGGAAAACAAGGATATGAAACCAGAATAGATTGTGCTTCATTCTGCCTGATTGTTCCAAGCTGTGTGGGAGAGCTGGGTGTGTTCTTTCTTGCATATCTTTGTGAAAATATATTTTCACAAAGATATGCTGGCCTGAGGAGTGGTGGGTGCTGTGTGCCATGTGGAGTTAGTAATGTGTTTGTGGGAAGAAAAGCTGTAGAGGCTGGTGTGATGTGTCAGGAACATGCATCAGTTTATGAGTTAGGGATGAGTCAAGTGTGTACCTAACAGGCAGCAACATCTTTTGCTCAAGTGAGGCAAAATGTATTCTCAGTATACCTTGAATTAGATTTGAGCCTACCCACTGAAAAATCCAGGGAATCACTTCCAGTATTACTCTCACAGTTAAATATAAACCAAAGGTAGCCATGGTAGCACAGGAGGGACTGATTTTCAAAGATGTAGAAACACTATTTCCATCACTACCAAGGAATGAAAACAAACTTCCTAATTTACCTTCAATTTAGAGGTAGTGCTGGGTTTTAACATGCTGTGCGAAAAAGAACTTTGGTTTCAGAAAATAGAGTATATAGGATAAAATCAGAATTTAATATAGAATTATGTTCATTTTAAAAGTTTTAAATTTTATCTTAAAAACTTGATGTCATGTAACATTTAGATCAATAAAAAATATACTTTTAGGGCAATTCCCTGGTGGCCCAGTAGTTAGGACTCGGCGCTTTCACTGCCCTGAGCCCAGGTTCAATCCCTGGCTGCATGGGTGCGGCCAAAAAAAAAAAAAAGAAAATATACTTTTAATTACTCATTACTACTAATAAACTTGTGCTTAGAATTTATTAATCAATGTATTGCACATTAATTGAGAGCCTATTAATTGTTGTTAGATGTACAACATTACTAACATATCCTTCTAGCCTTGTATCCCTCTCTAAATTAAATGCAGTTAGTTTTTTTGTTTTGTTTTTTACAGCAGCCAATAGGTATCTGTACACCTGTATTTCACCCAAAATATTGAAATTCTAGTTTACCATCTACTTCCACAACTAAACTGTTAATTTTTGAAATGAGGGATGATATTATAGTATTTTTGTTTGCATGCTAATACTAATAGATCTAAGGTAACATGTAATCAAAGCAGACACTCAGTAAATATTGATAAATTGAGTTCATACAGAATGTACATGGAATAACTGAAGTATGTACAAAATACCATGAACGTAGAATAAAGGGAAAAAGAGAAAAAAAATTGTCTAAATCATACAAACTTGAGTCTTAATGAATGATTAACAGTTTGTAATATAAGTCTTGCAACTCATCTGCCTTCCGGAAGCACTATAGCATTAATTCCTGAACCAATCCCCAACACACCTTATTCCTACCATTAGAAAGAAGATATCTGGTAGTCAGACTTACTGGCTCCCTCACAGAGATGGTTTCCTGGAAAGCAGTGTGTAACATTGGGTCAACAGTAATATAAAAAGAAGCCAAACTCATTTTTCAGTCACCTATCACATCAAAGAAATGCTTCATAATAAAATAAAATAAAACAAAATAAAAACTTTCTAAATATTGATACCCTCAGTAATAATGTTTTACTTCATACATCTATTCATTCATTTGACAAAATATATTTTGTGAACCTACTGTGTACCAGGCACTATTCAAGATTAAGGGCATGGGGAGGGAGGTTTTTTCAAACTCTTTTCATCTCTTTCTGAGGGCAGACACTGTGGTCTAGGGATGGCATACTTCATTCAGGACACTAAAGAAGACACATTTCTCCAATTTTTAATGGAAGCATTCTAAAAATTAGCAAAAATTATTTCAAAACAAAGAGAACATTTTAAGAAAAAATGTGTAGATATTATAAATGTTTTTCCCTTGCTGTAGTTACTTAACCTACCTTAGGAGGTGGGGGGAGGGGGCATCTACAGATCCTGTTTAACTTATTATGTTCAATAGTTTAAAAAGTCTACAAATAATAAATGCTGGAGAGGGTGTGGAGAAAAGGGAACCCTCCTACACTGTTAGTGAGAATGTAAATTGGTGCAGCCACTATGGAAAACCATATGAAGGCTCCACAAAAAACTAAAAACAGAGCTACCATATGATCAAGGAATCCCACTCCTGGGTGTATATCCAGAAAAGATGAAAACTCTAATCCGAAAAGATACATGTACCCCAATGTTCACAGCAGCACTATCCACAATAGCCAAGACATGGAAGCAACCCAAGTGCCCATAAACAGACAATTGGCTTAAGACAATACACACACACACACACACACAATGGAATGTTATCAGCCATAAAAAAGAGTAAAATATTGCCATTTGCAGCAACAATGGATGGACCTAGAGAATATTATACTTAGTGAAGTCAGACAAAGACAAATATCATATGATATCACTTACATGTGAAATCTAAAGAAATGAAACAAATGAACTTATTTACAAACAGAAACAGGTTCACAGACATAGAAAACAAATTTATGGTTACCAAAGGAGAGAGGAAGGGGAGAGAGACAAATTAGGAGTTTGGGAATAACAGATACAAACTACTATGCATAAAATAGATAAGCAACAAGGATATACCAAATAGCACAGAGAATTATATTCAATATCTTGTAATAATGTATAACAGAATATAAGCACAAAAAAATAACCAAATCACTATGTTCTACATCTGAAACTAATACAATACTGTAAATCAACTATACTTCAATTAAAAAAAAAAAAAAGATCAATAGTCCACTCTGCTTTTCCTACAGAGGAAAACTTGGAGATGTCAGAGAATCTCAGCACCCATAAGAAGTATTTCCCCAAGGTTTTCCCATAACTAGTTCTTGTTTACAAGGACTCCTCAAAGTGACAATTCAATGAGCAGACCCTATAAGAAAACTCCCAAAAGGACAAGCACAAGAATTGTCTGTATATACTGGTATCATCTAAAACTCTATGGTACAACACAGGAATAAGGGCATTTTGAAACTTGTATGCACTCGATCCCTGTATAAGTCTAGGATCTGGACCAGTCATACTGAATTCCACCTTATGCAGGCATTGATACAACATTTCCAGGTAATTTTTATAAAAGTTGTGCCTAGAAAGCTGTTTTGTATCACCTTTTGACAACTCAGCAAGTCTTCCCCTTCTATGCTCTCCCCTGTATCACAGGGTCTGAAAGCCTGGGAACTACATTTCCCAGAATCTTGGGGTTAATTCCCACCCATGAGAGGCATTCATAGGAGATTTGGAATGAATAATGAAAGCAGAATAGCCTTCACAGAAATGACATTTTGCAGAAGCCTTCTGTGAATCACTCACCTCAGTTCTGAACCTATGATCATCACCAAATAGTTTACTGCAGTTTTTTAAACTTCTGAAATAATCCAAAAGCAATGATAGTTTTTTTGTTAATCCATTGATTAGGAAAGATTTATTGAATACCTTCTGTGAGCCAAGTACTGGCAAGGTGCTGTTGACACAAAATCAAATAAACATTTCCCTGCCCCAAAGGAGCTTATTATAACTTTTATAACTATCTTACTACAACAAAAGACTCAAACCTACAGAGACTGACTTTTCTCTCATTTACAGACAGGGAGAAGAGGCAGCACTGGTTTTGCTTTCACTGAATACTGAATGTAGCAATTTGATCTTGTAAAGTTGCCAAGGCAATGCCAACTGTCTGTGACAGCATATGGGGGTAGACAGACACTCACATACACAGACACAGTGATTTTGTAAGACTCCTTTATAATATACCAAACTAAAAATAAAAGTTTCCATCAAGACTATATTTTATCACATTAAAATAGCCTAATTTGCCAGGCTGTGGAGAATAGATGCTGAACCACTTCTGGCAGTTTGAAATGTGATCTAAATATATTAGGAAACACAATTTCATTTGCCTCATGCACTTGAGTCCCCTCACTGAATAGTATTACAAGTAGCAAAAAAACAGAGTAAGAATGTTTATCACACTCTTCATCCCTATATGCCTTAACAGACACCCACTTCCTTATATCAGATGGAAGACTATAATGAGGAAATGATGAATAAATCATTTAAGCCAAGTATCTTTCTATATGTAGTTTAAGCCATGATTTTAAAAATAAAGCGCTTATAATCCTAAAATACTTTGGGCTGCATGCAGGATGTCAGTTTTACATTAAATTCAAATAGGAGGAGACCTTCAAGATGGTGGAAGAGTAAGAAGCGGAGATCACCTTCCTCCACACAAATACGTCAGAAATACATCTACACGTGGAACAACTCCTACAGAACACCTACTGAATGCTGGTAGAAGACCTCAGACTTCCAAAAAGGCAAGAAACTCTCCACGTATCTGGGTAGGGCAAAAGAAAAAAGAAAAAACAGAGACAAAAGAATAGGGACAGGACCTGCACTTCTGGGAGGGAGCTGTGAAGGAGGAAAAATTTCCACACACTAGGAAGCCCATCCACTGGCAGAGACAGGGGTTGGCAGGCGGCGGGGAAACGTTGGAGCTACAAAGGAGTGCGCAGCAACAGAGGTGCAGAGGGAAAAGCGGAGAGATTCCTGTACAGAGGATCGGTGCCGACCAGCACTCACCAGCCTGAGTGGCTTGTCTGCTCACCCGCCGGGGCGGGCGGGGGCTGGGAGCTGAGGCTCTGGTTTCAGAGGTCAGATCCCAGGGAGAGGACTGGGGCTGGCTGCGTGAACACAACCTGAAGGGGGCTATTGCGCCATATCTAGCTGGGAGAGAGTCCAGGAAAAAGGCTGTACCTGCCTAACAGGCAACAGACCATTGTTTCGGGGTGCAGGAGGAGACGGTATTCAGAGCGCCACCTAAATGAGCTCCAGAGACGGGCACAAGCCGCGGCTGTCAGCATGGACACCAGAGACGGGCATGAGACGCTAAGGCTGCTGCTGCCGCCATAAAGAAACCTGTGTGCAAGCACAGGTCACTCTCCACACCTCCCCTCCTGGGAGCCCATGCAGCCCACCACAGCCAGGGTCCCGTGATCCAGGGACAACTTCCCCGGGAGAACGCATGGCGTGCCTCAGGCTTTTGCAAAATCATATTGGCCTCTGCCGCCGCAGGCTCGCCCTGCATTCCACATTCCATACCCCCCCCCCCCACTGGCCTGAGTGAGCCAGAGCCCCCTAATCAGCTGCTCCTTTAACCACGTCCTGTCTAAGCAAAGAACAGACGCCCTCAGGAGATCTACACTCAGAGGTGGGGCCAAATCCAAAGCTGAACCCCAGGAGCTGTACGAACAAAGAAGAGAAAGGGAAATCTCTCCCAGCAGCCTCAGGAGCTGCGGATTAAATCTCCACAATCAACTTGATGTACCCTGCATCTGTGGAACACCTGAATAGACAACAAATCATCCCAAAATTGAGACAGTGGACTTAGGGAGTAACTGTAGACCTGGGGTTTGCTCTCTGCATCTAATTTGTTTCTGGTTTTTTATATTTATCTTAGTTTAGTATTAACAGTTTATTATATTGGTAGATTTGTTTACTGATTTATTTACTCTCTTCATTTTTTTTTATATATATAGATATATATTTTTTTCCTTTTTCTCTTTTTGTGAGTATGTATGTGTATGCTTCTTTGTGTGATTTGTATAGATTTGCTTTTACTATTCACCCTAAGGTTCTGTCTGCCTGCTTGTTTGGGTTTTTTTTTTTTTGTTTTTTTAGCACTTGTTATCATTGGTGGATTTGTTTGTTAGTTTAGTCTCTCTCTTCTTTCTTTCTTCCTTTCCTTTTTATTACCTTCCAAATTTTTTTATTTTTAATAATTAAAAAAATTTATTTTGATTACTTTATTTTCCTTCTTTCTTTCTTCCTTTCTTTCCTTCTTTCTTCCTTCCTTCCTTCCTTCCTTTCTTTCTTTCTTTCTTTCCTTTCTTTTACCTTTTCTTCTGGGTCTTGGTGCTCTGGCCAAGTGTCAGGCCTGTGCCTCTGAGATGGGAGAGCCAAGTTCAGGACATTGGTCCACCAGAGACTTCACAGCTCCACATAATATCAAATGGCAAAAACTCTCCCAGAGATCTCCATCTCAACGCTAAGACCCAGCTCCATTAAACGACCAGCAAGCTACAGTGCTGGAGACCCTATGCCAAACAACTAGCAAGACAGGAACACAACCTCATCCATTAGCAGAGAGGCTGCCTAAAATCATAATAAGGTCACAGACACCCCAAAACACACCACCAGATGTGGACCTGCTCACCACAAAGACAAGATCCAGCCTCATCCACCAAAACACAGGCACCAGTAGTCCCCTCCACCAGGAAGCCTACACAACTCACTGAACAAAACTTAGCCACTGGGGGCTGACACCAAAAACAACAGGGACCACGAACCTGCAGCCTGTGAAAAGGAGACCCCAAACACAGTAAATTAAGCAAAATGAGAAGACAGAGAAACAGACAGCAGATGAAAGAGCAAGATAAAAACACACCAGACCAAACAAATGAAGAGGAAATAGGCAGTATAGCTGAAAAAATATTCAGGGTAATGATAGTAAAGATGATCCAAAATCTTGTAAATAAAATGGAGAAAATACAAGAAACATTTAACAAGGACCGAGAAAAACTTAAGAGAAACCAAACAATGATGAACAACACAATAAATGAAATTTAAAATTCTCTAGAAGGAATCAATAGCAAAATAACAGAGGCAGAAGAACAGATAAGTGACCTGGAAGATAAAATAGTGGAGATAACTAATGCAGAGCCAAATAAAGAAAAAAGAATGAAAAGAATTGAGGACAGTCTCAGAGACCTTTGGGACAACATTAAACACACAAATATTCGAATTATAGGGGTCTCTGAAGAAGAGAAAAAGAAAGGAACTGAGGAAATATTTGAAGAGATTATACTTGAAAACTTACCTAATATGAGAAAGGAAATAGTTAATCAAGTCCAGGAAGCTCCGAGAGTCCCATACAGGATAAATCCAAGGAGAAACACACCAAGACACATATTAAACAAACAATAAAAAATTAAATACAAAGAAAAAATAGTAAAAGCAGCAAGGGAAAAGCAACAAATAACATACAAGGGAATCCCCATAAGGTTAACAGCTGATCTTTCAGCAGAAACGCTGCAAGCCAGAAGGGAGTGGCAGAACATATTTAAAGTGATGAAAGGGAAAAACCTAAAACCAAGATTACTCTATCCAGCAAGGATCTCATTCAGATTCAACGGAGAAATTAAAACATTTACAGACAAGCAAAAACTAAGAGAATTCAGCACCACCAAACCACCTTTATAACAAATGCTAAAGGAATTTCTCTAGGCAGGAAACACAAGAGAAGGAAAAGACCTACAAAAACAAACCCAAAACAATTAAGAACATGGTAACAGGAACATACATATAGATAACTACCTTAAATGTAAATAGACTGAATGCTCCAACCAAAAGACATAGACTGGCTGAATAAATACAAAAACAAGAACCGTATATATGCTGTCTACAAGAGACCCACTTCAGACCTAGGGACACATACAGACTTTAAGTGAGGGGATGGAAAAAGATATTCCACGCAAATGGAAATCTAAAGAAAGCTGGAGTAGCAATTCCCATGTCAGACAAAACAGACTTTAAAATAAAGACTATTACAAGAGACAAAGAAGGACACTACATAATGATCAAGGGATCAATCCAAAAAGAAGATATAACAATTGTAAATTGTAAATATTTATGCACCCAACATATGAGCACCTCAACACATAAAGCAAATGCTAAAAGCCATAAAAGGGGAAATCGACAGTAACACAATAATAGTAGGGGACTTTAACACCCCACTTTCACCAATGGACAGATCATCCAAAATGAAAATAAATAAGGAAACACTGGCTTTAAATAATACATTAAAGAAGGTGGATTTAAGTGATATTTATAGGACATTCTATCCAAAAACAGAAATAAATGAAAAAGAAATGAAGGAAACAATAGCAAAGATCAATAAAACTAAAAGCTTGTTCTTTGAGACCATAAACAAAATTGATAAATCATTAGCCAGACTCATCAAGAAAAAAAGGGAGAAGACTCAAATCAATAGAATTAGAAATGAAAAAGGAAAAGTAACAACTAACACTGCAGAAATACAAAGGATCGTGAGAGACTACTACAACCAACTATATGCCAATAAAAAGGACAACCTGGGAGAAATGGACAAATTCTTAGAAAAGCACAACCTGCTGAGACTGAACCAGGAAGAAATAACTTATAAACAGACCAATCACAAGCACTGAATTTGAGACTGTGGTTAAAAATCTTCCCACAAACAAAAGCCCAGGACCAGATGGCTTCACAGGTGAATTTTATCAAACCTTTACAGAAGAGCCAACACCTAGCCTTCTCAAACTCTTCCAAAATATAGCAGAGGGAAAAACACTCCCAAATTCATTTTATGAGGCCACCATCACCCCGATACTGAAACCAGACAAAGATGTCACAAAGAAAGAAAACTAAAGGCCAATATCATTGATGAACATAGATGCAAAAATTCTCAACAAAATACTAGCAAACAGAATCCAACAGCACATGAAAAGGATCATACAACATGATCAAGTGGGGTTTATCCCAGGAATGCAAGGATTCTTCAATATGAGTAAATCAATCAATGTGATAAACCATATTAACACACTGAAGGAGAAAAACCATATGATCATCTCAATAGATGCAGAAAAACCTTTTGACAAAATTCAACACCCATTTATGACAAAAACCCTCCAGAAAGTAGGCATAGAAGGAACTTGCCTTACATAATAAAGCCCATATATGACAATCCCACAGCCAACATCATTCTCAATGGTGAAAAACTAAAACCATTTCCACTAAGATCAGGAGCAAGACAAGGTTGTCCACTCTCACCACTATTATCCAACATAGTTTTGGAAGTTTTAGCCACAGCAATCAGAGAAGAAAAAGAAATAAAAGGAATTCAAATCAGAAAAGAAGAAGTAAAGCTGTCACTCTTTGCAGATGACATGATACTATACATAGAAAATCCTAAAGATGCTACCAGAAAACTACAAGAGCTAATCAATGAATTTGGTAAAGTAGCAGGATACAAAATTAATTCACAGAAATCTCTTGTATTCCTATACACTAATGCTGAAAAATCTGAAAGGGAAATTAAGGAAACACTCCCATTTACCACTGCAACAAAAAGAATAAAATACCTAGGAATAAACCTACCTAAAGAGACAAAAGACCTGTATGCAGAAAACTTTAAGACACTGATGAAAGAAATTAAAGATGATACAAACAGATGGAGAGATATACCACATGGTATATTTATTTATATTTATATTGGATTGGAAGAATCAACATTGTGAAAATGAAAATATTACCCAAAGCAATCTACAGATTCAATGCAATCCCTATCAAACTACCAATGGCATTTTTCACAGAACTAGAACAAAAAATTTCACAGTTTGTATGGAAACACAAAAGGTCCCGAATAGCCAAGGCACTCTTGAGAGAGATAAATGGAGCTGGAGGAATCAGGCTCCCTGACTTCAGACTATACTACAAAGCTACAGTAATCAAGACAGTATGGTAGTGGCACAAAAACAGAAATATAGATCAATGAAACAGGATTGAAAGCCCAGAGGTAAATCCATGCACATATGGTCACCTTATTTTTGATAAAGGAGGCAAGAATATACAATGGAGAAAAGAGAGCCTCTTCAATAAGTGGTGCTGGGAAAACTGGACTGCTACATGTAAAAGAATGAAATTAGAACCCTCCCTAACACCAGGAACAAAAATAAACTCAAAATGGATTAAAGACCTAAAAGTAAGGCCAGACACTATAAAACTCTTAGAGGAAAACATAGGCAGAACACTCTATGACATAAATCACAGCAAGATCCTTTTAGACCCACCTCCTAGAGAAATGGAAATAAAAAGAAAAATAAACAAATGGGACCTAATGAAACTTAAAATTTTGCACAGCAAAGGAAACCATAAATAAGACGAAAAGGCAACCCTCAGAATGGGAGAAAATATTTGCAAATGAAGCAACTGACAAAGGATTAATCTCCAAAATTTACAAGCAGCTCAATATCAAAAAAACAAACAACCCAATCTAGAAATGGGCAGAAGACCTAAATAGACATTTCTCCAAAGAAGATATACAGATTGCCAACAAACACATGAAAAGATGCTCAACATCATTAATCATTAGAGAAATGCAAATCAAAACTACAATGAGGTATAACCTCACTCTAGTCAGAATGGCCATCATCAAAAAATCTAGAAACAATAAATGCTGGAGACGGTGTGGAGAAAATGGGACACTCTTGCACTATTGGTGGGAATGTAAATTGATACAGCCACTATAGAGAACAGTATGGAGGTTCCGTAAAAAACTAAAAATAGAAATACCATATGACCCAGCAATCCCACTACTGGGCATATACCCTTATAAAACCATAATTCAAAACCAGTCATGTACCACAATGTTCATTGCAGCTCTATTTACAATAGCCAGGATATGGAAGCAACCTAAGTGTCCATCAACAGATGAATGGATAAAGAAAATATGGCACATACATACAATGGAATATTTCTCAGCCATAAAAAGAAATGAAATTGAGTTATTTGTAGTGTGGTGGATGGACCTAGAGACTGTCATACAGAGTGAAGTATGTCAGAAAGAGAAAAACAAATACTGTATGCTAACACATATATATGGAATCTAAAAAAAAAAAAGGTTCTGAAGAACCTAGTGGTAGGACAGAAATAAAGACGCAGAAGTAGAGAATGGACTTGAGGACATTGGGATAGGGAATGGTAAGCTGGGACGAAGTGAGAGAGTGGCATGGACATACATACATTACCAAATGTAAAATAGATAGCTAGTGGGAAGCAGCCACATAGAACAGGGAGATCAGCTCGTTGCTTTGTGACCATCTAGAGGGTTGGGATAGGCAGGGTGGGAGGGAGGGAGACGCAAGAGGGAAGAGATATGGGAACCTATCTATATGTATAACTGGTTCACTTTGTTATAAAGCAGAAACTAACAAAAAAATTCAAATAGGAGATACAAAGTTGTTTTTATAAGAGGTGACCTGAGACAGCACTAAACTTTTGATACTATCTTTTCACTGAAATCAAAGAAGCCAAAAGGAAACAGAATAATTTGCTTTTCATTTTAGGTTTTAGTCTGTACATTTCTGTTTACAAAAAAAAAAACTTTTTCTTTTACCCTTATGACACTACTTAGTTAAGCATGAATATTATATATGGAATAATTCATTAGGTTAACTTAGAGATTAACAATAATGTATTCAGGAGCACTTGACGATAAAGAAAACCAGAGCTCAAAATAATCTCAGCCAATACATGTCACTGACCTTTTCAGAACATAAGCTTTCTCTCTGTTAATGGCTCTGTGGATTCTCCACAGCCTTGTTCTGGCAAAACCCCCTGCATTTTCCTTCCTCACCTTTTTGAGAAGCAACAAAACCATCACCTTTTTAATTAAAAGGAAAAGTTAGATATACTAGAAAATTCAAATATGTCAAGGTTAAAATAAGTCATTAATGACCATTTGGAGACCATATCCAGAGCAAATAAGAAAGTTCAACTTTAAGTTATCATAAAAGAAAACCTAATGTTTTTATAAAACAATAGTATGAGTATATGATTATAGTGCAAATATAACAACCAAAAGCAGGAATAGAAGAACAAATAAGTCCATGTCATGGCTATGGGACAGTTCAGAGTAATGCCACCATAGCCAGTGTCACTAGGTTGGTGCTTGAGATGTTCAAAACAATGTTGCATTGCTGCCAAAGAAGGCATCTGTCTTAAGCCTAATGCCCAAATGGAAAGTGACATTGCTTACTACTGTGCCTGAAATAGTGAATGAATGAGTGAATAAACGAATGAGTAAATAGAGTCCTACTGATCAACCCAAGAAACTGAGAAAATTACAACCAGTACAAATGCAGAACAGTATACTCCAATTAAAGACAGAAGCCAGTCTCAAGTTAAATATAATAACACAAACTTTTCAGGAAATATCTCAGGGAATTCATGTCCATAGAGAACTTGTGATAAAAACTCAGTGCTTGAAATAAAATATTATCAGAGATAAAAAATGTTCTGAAAACTGAAAATAAGCATCCTGTAATAATAGTATGGCCAATTCACAAAGAGCCCTCAGCACTGCTCATTAATGCCGTTTCCCATCCTCTGGTGTTCCTCAAATGCCCAGAGATGATCTTTTTTAAAAAATACATATTTATTAACTTGGCAGGTATAACTTAAAAACTTGTAATGATTTCTCAGTAACCTCATTACCAAAAAGTCCGTAGTTGGGAAGAACTGCAAGTTCATATCACAATCAACAAACTACCTTTATTGTTGTTGAATATGTGTATGCTTAAGCTAATGCATCATAAAATGCATAATGTTCTCATTCCAGAGAGAAGATTCAATCGTATTTTTCTAATTACATGTCATTTTGTATCTGCTTAAGCTAAACAACTATTCCAAGTATTTTTGAACTAGTTCCTGGAGTGATAAAATCTGCCTGACAATTTCAGTTAAAATTCTCACATTTAAAGCGCTAAAAATAAGGTAAGCATCATCTCTTAGGGAATTGTAATTATCTTATTTCTATCTAGGTGTGATATATGTTACTACAGAAAAAATCTTTCCACTGGCCTTATAATGTAATTCTGCTCTTAGATACAATACCATGTATTTATATTTAACTGTGTAGACAACATAATAATTATAATATAGTTTAGGTTGCTATAAGAGAGAGATAAAAAATAAAGTAAGAGACAAAAATAAGGGAGAAGCTTGTTTCTCTTTTAAGTAAAGCCTGAATACAAGCATTTTACACTGGCACAGAGGCTCTACAGTGTTTGATATCCAGGCTTCTGTTGTCTTTTCCCAAATCTGCAAAAGTGGTGAGCCTTCTACTGTATAGTCAAGATGGCTTACCTCCATCTAGAGAAGAGAAAAGGGGAAATAGCATGATGTCCCCACCATTAAAAGCACAACCTGGAAGGTGCAACCAAAATTTCTACTCATGTTATATTTAACAGAAGTTGGTCACATGATCATATATAGTTACAAAGAGGGCAGAGAAATATACTCTTTATTGTGAAAAGCAATGGACCAGCAGAAACTCAAGGTTTCTATTCTATAAGAAGTAGGAAAGAATAGATATTGAGAGATGGCTTTGTTCTGGTTCCCCCCGAAACAAATGCTGACCCAAGGAAGTTATTTTAGATAGTGATCTCGGGAAGCACAAATAAGGAAATGAGAAAAGTGAGAAGAAAACCCAAAATAAGTAAGCCCCAGTAAGCAGGTTAATTTCATGGCCCATTGGTTTCTAGTCCTCTGGGTGCACTTAGACAGATGACATGAAACATGCATCAGAATCATCCCACCTGACAATGGGAGGCTAAGGCCGTTATTAAAAACCCCCATCCCCATTGGACGAGGGTTGCCTCTAAGTATATTCACTATGTCCTATTTCTTGGTTGCCAGTGTACTGCAGAGAAAGTTTGCACCAAGCCAGAGAAACCCTCAGGCAAGGAGGAAAAGACTCACAGCCACTTGCGGTAGGAAACCAGCAGCATACAAAATTTTACTGCTAATGCAGTTAATCTCAGGTGTGTCACTGGGATATGGGACTCCAAAAATATCTGTGACAGACAAAAACTAGCATTCTTTGTATTTCATTAAAATGACTTTTTTTAACTTAGAAAAGTTTGTCTCTTATCTATTAATAAGCCTAAAGTTACAATATCGAAAGAATGTCTTCTGAAAATTTTATATTTCATATGTCTTCATGTGTTAAATCTCAGAACACCGTCAAAACACTATAATTTTTAGCTTGAGTATCTTTTACATGTGAGGTCCGTAATCATATTCTGTTCTGCTTAGTCAAATCCAACTATGTCTGATGATCACTTTTTTAGAGCAAAAATTGCATGTTCTAATAGTTTTGAAAATATAAAATGAGGATTGTTGTTTAAGAGTTAATATTCAATATCATGCTTCTATTAGAGTACTCCCAGCACTCTGAACAACATACTAATACTACATTGTTCATCATTATAAAACACCTGAGGACAAGTTATTTGTCTTACTACCTTTCTAATCCTCATAGAGACAAATCCATGCATTGTTCAAAATGGATATCCAATTAAGGCTTCCTGGACTGAAAACAATCTCCCATTTGAAACTTCACTCCAAAGAGTAATGGATAAAAAGATAAATAAAATAATGGGTAACATGTAAATCCCATCTCTGCAAAGAGAAGTCACTGGCAGTGAATAATAAAAATAATAATAGTAATACAAGAATGAAGAAAATACTATTAATTATACTAGTAATACAAGCATAGAGAAAAAGTAATATTAAAAAAACATGTCTCCTGCTGAGTTTTATCACTCAGATCCCACCTAAAATTAGGTCTTGGCTGGGATTTGGTTTACATATAGAAATGATATTCCTGGCCACTACTTGAGAACAGGATACAAGTCATTATCATCATGCATTATCATCAAAGACGTGGATTAATATTTAGCTCAGAATAAATTAGTTACTGCCAGAAACTTAAATATCCTCTGCAGAATGTAATAACACACCATATCAGGATCTTATTCACCCCCCCAAAAAATATATATTTTCTAGGAAGAATTCAATCAGAGGTAGGTCCACCTTGAGCTCTATTCAAATGTCATTAGCTAAAAGACAAAATGACCTTCTAGTCAGGGAAGTAATAGGACATGATGAACCTGGAAAAATAACATACTCAAACTACTCTACCTGTAAATATCTAACTTTTTACATTTTTCCTATTCCTAAATTTAACTATTTTTAACACTATATGTTTTCACTTACACTCACATCTGACTAAGAAATGTTCTGTACCTTATTCACAATATGACTCTGGGCTAGAAGTTAGTGAAATATACAGACTGGTCTCATAATAAGAAGGAAAATAATTCTGACAAAGAAATATAAAAATTTATATATGGAAATGGGTCTCAGCCCAGACTCTTAGATCTCACCTAAGAAACTTTTCAAAAGTAGCTAATGCATAGGCCCCATTCCCAAGCAAATAACTCAGAATCCCTGAGGTTGGGGCAAAGTATTTTTTCCAAAGACTTTCCAGATTATTTCAATTTTGCAGCCAAGGTCAAGAGCTATCACACTAGACAGAAAAAAGTTTTGTTAAAGCAGCATCATATCTCATTACAATTACCTGGTAAAAGCATAAGGATCCTTTTCTGTGACACAAGAAAATATCAAAGATGAAATTTAGCATGTAAAATATCCTATGAAAAGGTAAAATACTGAACAAAATAGTGTAATCATAGTGGTTTAAAGAGTAGATCTTTTTGCTAAAGTTATCTGTTATCATCTAGATTGAATTATAAAAAACTAACCTGCCTGGAGAGCTCTCATCATACAAGAGGAGCTGCACTATCAAACTATATGAGGTAATAGTTCTTAATAAGCAGTTTTCAGAAGTAATGAGGTAAATTCAGTTACAGCATACTCCTTCCTCTCCCCTTCTTTCAGGAATACTCAAGGTATTTACTTAAGCAATCTGAAAATGAAAAGTTAAAGATATAGATGAAAATCTTAATATATATCTTGTATACGTTGTCTTATTTCAAAATCAATAATTATATCGATTCAATAATTATACTGATTTTGAAATACTAAAATCTGCATATAGTCATTGTCTTTCATTTTTAAAATATTTGTATTGTATATTCATATAACTCAACTAAAATACATGTCTTTTACATGTTTTGCAATTAACCCTAACTCTTCATCCTATATATGGCAATAAATTGTCTGAGAACTGAAAGGCACCTTCTGGATCACTTCTTATTTTCAGGTGAAAAAAAAGTCAAGAATCAAAATAACTTCCTCAAGACCACATAGAATAGGAGTTCTCAGCAAAGAGTCTCAACACACTGTTGTCATTAGCAATTTTAAACCACATTGCAAGTAATGTGTTATTAAAAATAGAAGAAAAATTTTAACTATTTTCAGTTTTCTGGAGCAGAATTTATGAACTTATACTTACACTCTTACACTTCTCTCTTACCTGAATGTCAATATACTATTTTGATTCAGTACAAAAGTATTATCAATAGATTTATGATGATGAAACTGAAAATTTTGTGTGAGAATGTATCACATAAGTAATTTTCATTTACTGTGTGCATTTTGACAAAACAAACAAAATGTTGAAAATATCTAATATAAAGAATTTGTTACAGATTCAAACTCAGAAACTGAAGTTTCTGATTCTCTATTCAGTAATTTTTCTACTTTGACCAGTAACAGTTTACATGTTTTAGTGCAGCATCTTAAACTCACCCTGTAACCCAATGCTAAAATGGAAGCTTCTACTAAGACGCTAAGGTGAGGTGTGTCAAATACCAAAGTGAGATGTCATACCAAATACAAATCTCAAAGTAAGTGGTGAAGAACCAGTTGGATGACTCAACCTCCTCACTGACAGTGAGAAGATAAGAGGCTTTAAGAGTTATGTTGAAAGGAAAAGGATTTTTAAACAACATTTTGAAAAGAGCTTTTGGTTTACTATGAGTCAAAAAAGGCCTGGGACTTGTCCTTCAGCATAGATTCTGTCCATCAATTCATTACCTGTTTACAATCTGCTGATCAAGCATACTGAACAATCTGCTACCAGAGTTCTTCCCACCTATCCCAAACAAAACTTTGAACGTGGATATTCCATGTTAGATTGAGGGTCTGAGGGAAGGCTCTTGCCCCTTCACCAAAGTAAACTAAATTGGATCAGTGGGGAATTTCCCTGTGAGCAGAGGCAGCGGTGTAACCAGAACTACAGTAAATCCCTATTAAATTCCTTCTGTTTGTGCTCTTTATTAGATAATAAAGACTATTTTATTGACTATTCACTTCAGCTTCCTATAATATGTAATTTTGATATTCATATCATCTAGAATGTTAATGCTTATTTTGAACAGGGCAGGGCAGAGGACACAGTCTTGTGGCATAATATTAAATACATTAAAAGCTGGACTTAATATATTAATCACATCCTCCAGGGAAAGCTTTTCAACACCACATGTCACTGATTCTAAGACCTACATTTTTTCACATCTTAATATATCTAAAATCAGAATAGTGCCTCATAATTATTGTCAGCAGGGCAGTGGTCAATGGTGTAGCTTCATTGCCAGTCCTTGTGTTAAGAACAAAATAAACAACATGAAAGCTTACAGAATGGATGGCAGCTGCTTGGTAGAAAATGCGGAAGACAATAGTGGAGGACTATTTCATAACTACTGCATCACCAATTCTCTTGACGTCACAGAATACAATATTATATGGAAAAACACAGTCTCTGATGACATAGATTCAGAAGAGTCTGAATGTGAAGACATTTTAGAAATCACTACAGAATTCATTTCATTTACATGTTTCTTTTAATATATACATAAGAGTGATATATGAAAGATCTATGTCAAAAATTGGAGTAAAACAGCTTTTTCAATAAATATAATGCAACACTTCTAAGGAATAAGAAAGTACTATGTCATATTGATTGAAAATGTTTTTGTTCTTTGTGTTATAGAAGGAGGAAAAATATAATGCTATTTTAGATTCATTATAGATTTATAATATAAAATAGTATGTATTAATATTATATTATATATTATTAATAAAACATATAATTATATATCATATACAATTATATTCATATAATCATATAATACATATTAACCAATTTAATTACATTAATGTAATTAATCCTATTAATATAATTGATTTTCCATTATATTATTAATCACATTGTATATTTTATATATTAAATATAACATAATATAAAATATTTATTTAAAAAGCTAACTTTACATCTCAACAGACTAGCAAAAAAGAGAACAAACTAAGTTCTAAATTATCAGAAGTCAAGAAATGATAAAGATTAGAGCACAAATAAACAAAACAGAGGACAGAAAAACAATAGAAAAAAATCAATGAAACTGAGTTTTTTATAAGGTCAGCAAAATTAATAAACCTTTAAGTAGACAAGGAAAAAAACACAAAAAAATCAAATAAATAAAGTCAGAAATGTAAGAGCAGATATTATAACTGATGCTACAGAAATGAAAAGAATTATGAGAATACTATAAAAATTATATACTAACAATATGGACAACCTAAAAGAAATGGAAAATTACCAGAAACATACTACCTACCAAGAATGAATCATGAAGAAATAGGAAATCTGAACAGGCCAATAACAGGTGAGAAGATCAAATCAGTAATCAAAACCTCCCAAAGAAAAGTCCAGGACCTGATTGCTTCACTGGAGAGTTCTACCAAACATTTAAAAAAGAATTAGCTGCAATTCTTTGAAATTCTTCCCAGAAAATTGAAGAAGAGGGAACACTTCCAAACTCATTTTTCAAAGCTAGCTTTACCCTAATACTAAATCCAGACAAGGATCCTGCATGAAAAGAAAATTATAGGCCAATATCCTTGATGAATATAGATGCAAAAGCCCTCAAAAAAATATTAGAAATCTGAATTCAAAAGCACATTAAAAGGATCATACACGATGATCAAGTGGGATTTATGCCTAGGATGCAAGGCTATTTCAGCATATGAAAACCAATAAATGTGATGTACTACATTAACACAAAGAAGAATAGCAATCATACAATCACCTCAATAGATGAAGAAAAAGTATGTGACAAAATTCAACACCACTTTCTTGATAAAACTCTCAACAAACTAGGAAAAGAAGGAGATTACTACAACATAGTAAATGCCATATATGACAAGGCACAGCTAACAGCATATACAACAGTAAAAAGCTAAAAACTTTTCCTCTAAGATTCAGAATAAGATAAGGATGCCAACTCTCGCCACTTCTATTCAACATAGTACTGAAATTGCTAACTACAGCAATTAGGTAAGAAAAAGAAATGAACAGCATCTAAATTTGAAAAGAAGAAGTAAAATTATCTGTTTGCAGATGACAGGGTCTTGTATGGGGAAAATCCTAAAGTTTCACTAAAAATTACTAGAACTAATAATCATATTCAGCAAGGTGTAATGAAACAAAATCAATATACAAAACTCAGTTGCATGTCTGTACACTAACACTAACAATCTGAAAAGGAAATTGAGAAAAAAAGTCCATTTAAAATAGTATCAAAAATAACAAAACACTTAGTTATAAACTTAAACAAGGAGACAAAGGACATATACACAAAAACTACAAAACATAGACAAAGGACATATACACAAAAACTACAAAACATTGCTGAAAGGAATTAAAGAAGGCACAAATAAAGACATTCTGTGTTTATGGACTGGAAGACTTAATATTGTTTAAATGTCCATACTACCCAAAATGATCTACAAATTCAATGCAATGTCTATCATTTTCCAATGGCATTTTTCACAGAAATAGAAGAATACAGTCCTAAAATTCATATGTAATCACAAATGACCCCAAACAGCCAAAGCAATCTTAGAAAGTAGAACAAAAGTTGAGGTATCACATGTCCTGATTTCAAAATATACTGTGAAGCAAGAGTAATCAAAAAAGTATGATGCACGCAAAAAGACAGACATATACACCATTGGAACAGAAGAGCAAGTTCAACAGTAAACCCACACAAATATGGTCAAATGATCTTTAACAAGAATGACAAAATTAATACAGTGGGGAAAGGATTATCTCTTCAGCAAATGGTGTTGGGAAACTGGATATCCATGTGAAAAAGAAGGAAATTGGTCACTAATACCACACACAAAGATCAATGCAAAATTGATTAAAAACTTAAACATAGACCTGAAACTATACAACTCCTAGAGAAAAACAGAGGAAAAGGTTTATGACATTGGTTTTGGCAATGATTTCTTGGATAAAACACCAAGAGCACAGGTAACAACAGCAAAAATGGACAGGTAAGACTACATCAAGATAAAAGTCTTCTGCACAGTGAAGGAAACAAGCAACAGAATGAAAGGCAACCTACAGATTAGGAGAAAATATTTAAAAAATTATATCTGATAAATGGTTAATATCCAAAATATACAAGGAACTCCGAAAACTCAGTTAAAAAACAAAACAAAACAAAAAACATCCTGATTAAAAATGGGCAAAGGACTGGAATAGACATTTCTCCAAAGAAGACATACAAATGGCTAATGGGTATAGGAAAAGATGCCCAAATCACAAATCATAAGGGAAATGCAAATCAAAACTATAAACAGGTGTCAGCTCAGACTTGTTAGGATGGCTATAAAAAAAAGAGAGAGAGAAAGAAAGTAAAGAAGTGTTGCAAAGGATGTCAAGAATATGGAATACTTGTGCACTGCTGGTGGAAATATAAAATGATGCCACCATTATGGAAAACAGTATAGAGGTTCCTCAAAAATTTAAAAGTAGAACTATCATATGATTCAGTAATCCCACTTCTGAGTATTTATCCAAAATACTCTACCCAGCAAAGCTCTCATTCAGTTTCAATGGCGAAAACAAAAGCTTTACAGATAAGCAAAAGCTAAGAGAATTCAGTACCACTAAACCAGCTTTACAACAAATGCTAAAGGAACTTCTCTAGGCAGGGGGGGAAAAAAGGAGCCACAACTAGAAACAAGAAAATTGTAAATGGGAAAGCTCACCAATAAAGGCAAACACACAATAAAAGTAGAAACTCATCCACGCACAAATATAGTATCAAAACCAGCAACTATGAGAAGAGGAGAGTACAAATGCAGGAAATGGGAACTGCATTTGAAGTTAAGAGACCAGCAACTTAAAACAAATTTGTATATATAGAGATTGATATATCTAAACCTCATAGAAAATGCAAACCAAAAAACTACAACAGATATACACACACAAAAGAAAAAGCAACCCAAACACAACACTAAAGAGGGTCACCAAACCACAAGAGAATAGAACAGAAAAGGAAGGGAAGAAAAAAGACCTACAAAAATAAACCCAAAACAATTAAGAAAATGGCAATAAGAACATATATATCAATAATTACCCTAAATGTAAATGGATTAAATGTTCCAACCAAAACACATAGACCTGTATATTTTGAAGATTAATCCTTTTTTAGTTGCTTCATTTGCAAATATTTTCTCCCATTCTGAGGGTGTGACCACCAAGAGCAGTGGGATAGGGAGGGGTGGAGGGAAACACAAGAGGGAGGGGATATGGGGATATATGTATGCATATAGCTGATTCACTTTGTTATACAGCAGCAACTAACACAACATTGTACAGCAATTATACTCCAATAAAGATGTTAAAAAAAAAAAAAAACATAGACTGGCTGAATGGATACAAAAACAACATGCATACATATGCTGTCTACCAGATACCCACTTCACACCTAGGGACACATACAGACTGAAAGTGAAGGGATGGAAAAAGATATTCCATGCAAATGGAAATCAGAAGAAAGCTGGAGTAGCAATACTCCCATCAGACAAAATAGACTTTAAAATAAAGAATGTTACAAGAGACAAAGAAGGAGACTACATACTGATCAAGGGATCAATCCAAGTAGAAGATATAACAATTGTAAATATATATGAACTCAACATAGGAACACCTCAATACATAAGGCAAATGCTAACAGGCATGAAAGGGAAATTGTCAGTAACACAACAATAGTGGGGGATTTTTAAAAACCCACTTACACCAATGGACAGCTCATCCAGACAGAAAAGTAATAAGGAAACATGAGCCTTAAACGACACATTAGACCAAATAGACTTAATTGATATTTATAGGACATTCCACCCGAAAACAGCAGAATACACTTTCTTCTCAAGTACACATGGAACATTCTCCAGGATAGATTACATCTTGGGTCACAAATCAAGCCTCGGTATGTTTAAGAAAACTGAAAACATATCAAGCATCTTTTCCAACCACAACACGATGAGATTAGAAATCAATTACAGGAAAAAAATTGTAAAAAACACAAACGCATTGAGGCTAAATAACATGCTACTAAAAAACCAATGGATCACTGAGGAAATCAAAAAACACCTAGAAACAAATAACAACAAAAACATGATAACCCAAAACCTATGGGAGGCAACAAAAGCAGTTCTAAGGGGGAAGTTTATAGCAATACAATCCTAGCTCAAGAAACAAGAAAAATCTCAAATAAACAACCTAACCTTACACCTAAAGCAACTAGAGAAAGAAGAACAAACAAAGCCCAAAGTTAATAGAAGGAAAGAAATCATAAAGATTGGAGCAGAAATAAATCAAATAGAACTGAAGGAAACAAAAGCAAAGATCAATGAAACTAAAAGCTAGATTTTTGAGAAGATAAATAAAATTAATTAACCTTCAGGCAGACTCATCAAGAGAAAAGGGAGAGGACTCAAATCAATAAAATTAGAAAGTAAAAAGGAGAAGTTACAACTGACACCACCGAAATACGAAGGATCATAAGAGACTACTACAAGCAACTATATGCCCCCAAAATGGAAAACCTGGAAGAAATGGAAAAATTCTTAGAAAGGTACAACCTTCCAAGACTGAACCAGGAAGAAATAGAAAATACAAACAGACCAACCACAAGTAATGAAACTGAAACTGTGATTTAAAATCTTCCAAATAACAAATGGCTTCACAGGCGAATTCAATCAAACATTTAGAGAAGAGCTAACACCTATCCTTCTCAAACTCTTCCCAAAAATTGCATATGGAGGAACACTCCCAACCTCATTCTGCGAGGCCACCATCACCCTGATACCAAAACCAACAACGATATCACAAAAAAACAAAATTGCACACCAATATCACTGATAAATATAGATGCAAAACTCCTCAACAAAAAAGTAGCAAACAGAATCCAGCAACACGTTAAAAGAATCATACACCATGAACAAGCAGAATTTATCCCAGGGATGCAAGGATTTTTCAATATACACAAATCAATCATTGTGATATACCATATTAAAAAATTGAAGAATAAAAACCATATGATGACCTCAATAGAGGCAGAAAAAGCTTGTAACAAAATTCAACACACATTTCTGATAAAAACTCTCCAGAAAGTGGGCACAGAGGGAAATTACCTCCACATAATAAAAGCCATATACAACAAACCCACAGCAAACATCATTCTCAATGGTGAAAATCTGAGAGCATTTGCTCTAAGATCAGGAACAAGACAAGGATGCTCACTCCCACCACTATTATTCAACATAGTTTTGGAAATCCTAGCCACATCAATCACAGAAAAGGAAATAAAAGGAATACAAATTGGAAAAGAAGAAGTGAAACTGTCACTGTTCGCAGATGACATAATACTATGCATAGAAAACCCTGAAGTTGCTACCAGGAAACTAACAGAGCTCATCAATGAACTTGGTAAAGTTTCAGGATACAAAATTAATATACAGAAATCCCTTGCATCCCTATACACTAACAACGAAATATCAGAAAGAGATAGCAAGGAAACAATCTCATTTCCCATCACATAAAAAAAATAAAATACCTAGGAATAAACCTACCTAAGAAGGCAAAAGACCTGTACTTGGAAAACTGTAAGATACTGAAGAAAGAAAACATGATACAAACAGATGGAGAGATATACTATGTCCTTGGATTGGAAGAATCAACATTATGAAAATGACTATACTACCCAAAGCAATCTACAGATTCAATACAATCCCTATCAAATTACCAATGGTATTTTTCACAGAATTAGAAGAAAAAATTTTACAATTTGTATGGTAACACAAAAGACCTCAGTTAGCCAAAGCAATCTTGAAGAAGAAAAACAGAGCTGGAGGAATCAAGCTCCCTGACTTCAGACTGTACTAAAAAGCTACAGTCATCAAAGCAGTATGGTACCTGCACAAAAACAGAAAATAGATCAATGGAATAGGATAGAAAGCCTATGAGATAAACCCAGGCACCTATGATCACCTAATCTATGACAAAGGAGGCAAGAACATATGGTGGAGAAAAGACAGTCTCTTCAATAAGTGGTACTGGGAAAACTGGACAGCTACATGTAAAAGAATGAAATTAGAACACTCCCTAACACCATACACAAAAATAAACTCAAAATTGATTAAAGACCTAAATTTAAGGCCAGACACTATAAAACTCTTAGAGGAAAACATAGGCAGAACACTCTTTGACATAAACGAGAGCAAATTTTTTTTTTGACCCACCTCCTAGAGTAATGAAAATAAACCCAAAAATAAACAAATGGGGTCTAATGGAAACTTAAAAGCTTTTGCACAGCAAAGTAAACCATAAACAAGACAAAAAGACAACCCTAGAAATGGGAGAAAATATTTGCCAATGAAGCAACTGACAAGAGATTAATCTCCAAAATGTATAAACAACCCATATAGCTCAATATCAAAAAAACAAACAACCTAATCAAAAAATGGGCAGAAGACCTAAATAGACATTTATCCAAAGAAGATATACAGATGGCCAACAAACACATGAAAAGGTGGTCAACATCACTAATTACCAGAGAAATGAAAATCAAAACTACAATGAGATATCACCTCACACTGGTCAGAATGGCCATCATCAAAAAATTTACAAACAATAAATGCTGGAGAGGGTGTGGAGAAAAGGGAACCCTCCTACACTATTGGTGGGAATGTAAATTTATACAGCCACTATGGAGAACAGTATGGAGGTTCCTTAAAAAACTAAAAATAGAACTACTATTTGACCCAGCAATTCCACCCCTGGGCATGTACCTGGAGAAAACCATAATTCAAAAAGATACATGCTCCCCAATGTTCATTGCAGCACTATTTACAATATCTAGGACATGGAAGCAACCTAAATGTCCATCAGCAGAGGAATGGATAAAGTTGTGGTACATATATACAGCGGAATATTACTCAGCCGTAAAAAGGAGTGAAATTGTGCCATTTGCAGAGATGTGGATGGACACAGAGACTTTCATACAGAGTGAATTCAAAAAGAGAAAAACAAATATCGTATAATATTGCTTATATGTGGAATCTAGAAAAATGATACAGATAAACTTATTTGCAAAGCCAAAACAGAGACACATGTGTAGGGAAAAAATATATGGACATACCACAGCGGGAAGGGGGGGGTGGGATGAATTGGGAGATTTGGATTGACATACATACACTACTATGTATAAAATAGATAACTAATGAGAACCTACTGTATAGCACAGAGAACTCTACTCAGTGCTTTGTGGTGACCTAAATGAGAAGGAAATCCGAAAAAGAGGGGCTATATGTATACATATAGCTGAGTCACTGTAATGTACAGCAGAAACTAACACAACATTGTAAAGCAACTATACTCCAATAAAAATTAATTTAAAAAAAATACCTAGAGACAAATAACAATGAAAACACAAAAATCCAAATCCTATGGGATGCAGCAAAAGCAGTTCTAAGAGGGAAGTTTATAGCAATACAATTTCACCTCAGGAAACAAGAAAAATCTCAAATAAACAACACAACCTTACACCTAAAGCAAGTAGAGAAAGAAGAACAAAAGAATTGAAAGTAGAATCTCCATAAGATATTTGCATTTACTTTTCATTGCAGCATTATTCAAAATAACCCAAAGGTGGAAGCAACCTAAATACTCATAAATGAATGAATGGATAAAGAAAATGTGAGATACACACACACACACACACACACACACAATAGTATTATTCAGCCTTAAAAAAAGGAGGAAATTCTGTCAAATGCCACAATATATATGAACTTTCAGGACAAAATAAGGCAGTAACAAATGAACAAATACTGTCTGATTCTACTTAAATGAAGTATCTACAGTAGGCAAATTCATAGAATCAGGAAGTAGAATGGTGCTTGCTAGGGGCTGGGTGTATGCAAATGGTGAGTTGCTATTCAATAAGTGTAGAATTTCAGTCAAGCAAGATGAAAAAGTTCTAGAAATCTGCTGTAAACAATGTGCATCTAGTTAACAATACTGTCCTGCACACCAAAAATTTGTTAAGAGTGTAAATGTCATGTTATGTTTTTTACCACAATAATAAATAAATAAATTCTCTTACCTAAATATCTCCATGTATAAAACAGGGTAAGTGTAAAACAGGCTAAGTTCTGTGAATTCTACATTTATTAACAAATTAACCCTCATAGTAAAATGTCATAAATTTACTATGAGGGTTAATTTGTTAATAAATGTAGAATTCATAGAACAGTGCCTGGAATGTTGTCAGGTACTGTTGTTAATTTTTATATAAATTCATAAACAAATAAAATATATTGTTGATTTTTGTTATATAAATAAATATACTATTGATGCATAATAAATATTATAACTGATTGAACATTAAGAAGTGTAAAATGTTGTCAATAAAGCAAGTAATTGAGCCAAGCAACAACAATGCTGTTAATTAAATCAACAGTAAAATTTCCCAAGGAGGCAGTTGTTTGAAAGTTGCAATGATGTTATCTAGGTAGCCCACTGTTCTTTTGTCATTATTAATCTTTGTTCAAAGCAACTGGTAAAAGAGCTATTACTATTATTCATTATTTCTTTATATACTAATATTCAATTAAATTTGTTTTCTCATACTTAACATCAATTGCTTTAATGGCACCTAATAATAAATGAATATATTAATACTGTGCAACTGTGTAGCATTAGCTGAGATTATACATAGATGCTAAAACATGAGAAGAAAACTCAAATTCTAGTACTGAATTTCCCCTATTAGCTGTGTGATCTCAGGCAGATTATTTAACCTTCTCTGGGCTCATTTCTCTCTCTGGGAGGATGAAGATGGAAAATTGAGGTATCTTCCAAGACTGGTGTTTTTTCTTAAGTAAGCTGAATACAACTGGTCTTCTTACTTCTGCCTTGTAGCACATTTCCATATACCATCACATTCAACAATGAACTGAAATATATTTTTACTCAAGTTTCTGAAAATGAGCAAAGGGAGATGCAGTGCGTGACACAGAGCAAAATGCTTTAGAATTTCTCCTTGCTACTTTCTGTTCCGAAATAGTCACAATGGCTTGCTCAGAAAATCTCTCCTGATCCTATATTTGATTTCCAAGTTTTCTCCCCAAACTACCTCAGTGCTTAAGCATTGGCTTGAATTGTTATATGCCCTCACTGTACCCCTCCACACTTAGCTGTATGTTATATAGATCAATTTAGCCTTTATAGATTTCAGTCAATTCTTTTTGCCCATTATACCAATCAGCCCCACAGAGCAAAGTGGACACTTATAACTTAATTCTTTTCCTTTTATCTGTATTAAATTTTCAAACGTGGCCCCAAACTCTCTGTGTTCCAGTTCTGATCCAATCATGCATAACATTGAACATAATCCCAAGAAATATCCTTTAAAAGAGACTCACAGCTTTGGCAGTATCAACAGTAGCATTACTGCCAGACACAAGATGTGTAATTAAAATGGATGGCACAATGTTCTTCCTCTTAGGCAAAAATGCCTGTTGTTGCCTCTTCAATTGTGTTTGGGGCTCAAAATAAGATACAATCTTCTTAACCAAATTGCTTTTAGAAATAGAACATTTTGTTACCTAATTCACAATTTTTAAAATTACCAATACTTTTAAAAGCAACCTTCCTATTATTCTGGTTTCTTTTCTATTTTATCTATGTATGTGCTTATCAGAAAATAAACCATTTAGCTATTATTATATGTACATATAGTCTCTAAATGAGAAATCCCAATGATATGGAAAAACTTAACTGACTAGAATCTTTCAATCACGTTCAACAAGGTAAGAAAATGAAATGATACCGAGATCTACCTAAAGTATAGGTTGAGTGGCTAAGAGTTCACATTCCACCCTCACTGGCCAATGTGGTGAAAAAAAAACTATAGAAGGTGTAATAAAAGTTTCAAAGATCTTCTCAAGACTTTCGACATTTCCAGGCATTATTAATATTAGCTTTAGTTGAATCTGCAAATTTACCACAATTACTTCTCAATCACCATGAACCCAAAAAGCTACAACATACTTTCAATCAACTCAGTTATTCTATAGTTTGTCCTTTAGCAAACTGAGGCATTTATAGACTTTTCTAAATTGAATACGTTATTTTCTGTCCTATGCCTACAATTTCAGACTTCCAAACAACAAGGCATGTCTTAGTCCTGCAATGCAGCATACCAACCAGAAACTCTCTCTCTCTCTCTCTCTCTCTCTCTCTCTCTCTCTCTCTCTCACACACACACACACACACACACACACACACGATCCAAGTCCCTAACTATGAGTTTATCGCCCTTTATTTGTTGGTAGCATGTCTCTTCTACTCACAATTCTTCTTATTTATTGGAGTTCTTAGTTGAAGTATTTACTAATAAACCAAAAGAAAAATGCCACAGAGCTGCCCCAGTTCTGATGTTCAATATTCCCATGGCTCCATTTAAGTGAAATTACTCTACTCATAGCTCCTGATGAGAGGGTAGTCCTAGATGGCCATGACTTGTATAACTTGTCTTAGCTCCCTCTTGACCAAGCCAGAAACAAATAATTAAAGTTCAACAATAATCTATAGGCACTCCAGCAACACATGATACTGCCTGCTATATCAAGGTAAGCTTAATGAAGCTGATTTTCTCTGGCATGCCAGCTTGGAAAGAACTGAGCAATTGACAGAGGGACCTAAAATTACATACAAATTAGCAAGAAGATATAATCAGGGTTTAGAGGCACGGAAGTTGAATCTGGGAATGAGTAACCACAGAAAGCCACACTCATGAGGACATAGAAGCTATGAGGTAAACACTGAGTGAAGGAAAGGGAATAAAAATTGTGTCAAAGCAAAAGGAGAAAAGAAATAAGGAGAATAAATGATGATTAGATGGAAGATAGAAACTAGCTGGCTAACAACTAGATAGAAGATATAAGCCCTTTTCTATTTAAGTCACTGTAATAACATCTTAACTGTACCCTGTGTTACGCTTGCCCACTGGGATCCAGCCATGCTCCATACAACAGCCAGGGTACAGTCTTTTAAATCATGCATCCTATCACTTGACACCCTTGCTTGAAATGCTCCAAAAACTTCCCAATGCATCAAGAATATATAATCTAAGGGCCCACATGAGCTACTCAGTTCCTACTGCTCCAACCCATCTCGGATCATTCTTCCCTCCTGCTCACATAGCACCTGTACCCTGGTATGCTTTTTCTCCAAATCTTTTCTTCATTTAGAGCTCAGATCAGATGTCAGCTGTTCTGAGAGGACTCTCCTGACCACCCACTCTAAGGCACCCTTACGTGTCACCAACCCTTCTGCTAGTCACTAATCCAACACCCGGTTTTATTTTCTTTTTAAGCACTTGTCACTACCTGTAATTCTCTAATTTGTTTACTGGTTAAGGTCTGTTATTTTTCTCCTCTAGGAGAATGTAGGCAGAGACCTTGTCTGCATCCCCAGTGGTAGGTACTTGATAAAGTATTTAAGAAAGGAATACTTAAAAGATAAACGGAGAGAAAGAAGAAAAGAAGGGAGGGAGGGAGAAAGGGAGGGAAGAAGAGTGACGAAGGAGGAAAGAAGCTCCTCCTGAAGAAATCCTCAGTGCTGCTCTGGAGCCTCTCTTATTTTAGATCCTGCTTTTCCTACAGGAGTTCTTAGATTTTCTAGAGTTCTACAGTTCCTGCTTTGTCTGTGACCTGAAAGTTCACATTTTCCTCTTTGTCTGATGAACACAAACCTTTATACTAAACTCTCACTTATATAAATTAGCTTGCATAAATTTTAGTTCCTTCCTAATAAAAGGAGAAAAACCCTTATAGGCATAGCAGTAATGGCAGAGAAGAACCTGAGCATTTAAAGATAAAATGGCTCTCCTTATTCTCCACTAATCAAAAAGAAGAAAAAGCTCAAATAATTATATTTGTTTTTACTTTCTATTGCCCTGTCATGCAATAATTTCATCTCAAGTTTCTTCTTAATATAAAAATATGTTCATCTTGAAATTTTTAGACAGTATAGAAAATCATAAATAAAAAGTAAAATCCTTCCATAATCTATCACTTAGTGAGGATTACTGATAATGATTTTTGCATGCATTCTAAATAAAGGTGACATCATAACCTACATAATTACTTATAATCTGATCTTTTACTCAATATATCAATAATATTCCCATATCTTTATTCTTCTACACCCTTCTTTTTATTTCTTCAGTTTATTTAATACAATATAAATAATTTTATATAGTTTACCATTATGTTTTACATTTAGATTAGTTGGGATTTTCACAAGTATAATGCTGAGATGAACTTTCATAAAATTAAATATTTCTATAAGTACATAATTTTCCCCTAGAATAAATTCAAGGAGTTGCTATGTATTATTTTGTCTTCTGAGTCACAATCATACAACTGTAAAATGCTTAAAATTCAACAATCAAAATGAATTATTGGTTAAAGAAAACTGGAGTGAGAAAGAATATTTGTAGACATCATGAAATACATTTTTTTCTACGATATTGTAGAACAATGCAGCTAGATGGCCAGTTTAGATAGTAGGGCAGAAAAGTACTGCCTCAAAAAAATATACTGCATACAGGAAATGTTAGTAGGAAATTAGTGAGCTTTTTAAGTACCTTGCATCTTTTTTAAGACCTACAGTGAGGAAGGTAATATAAAGTTAAGTTGCCAGTCAGATGACCTATTGGCAAAATTCTTGTTTACAATCATAAATGCCTTTAGGGCTCATCCATCAACATATATTAAAAGTTTCTTTCAAAATTCTGGGGCTTCCCTGGTGGGCAGTGATTGAGAATCTGCCTGCTAATGCAGGGGACACGGGTTCAAGCCCCGGTCTGGGAAGATCCCACATGCCACGGAGCAACTAGGCCCGTGAGCCACAACTACTGAGCCTGCGCATCTGGAGCCTGTGCTCCGCAACAAGAGAGGCCACGATAGTGAGAGGCCCGCGCACCGTGATGAAGAGTGGCCCCCGCTTGCCACAACTAGAGAAAGCCCTCGCACAGAAACGAAGACCCAACACAGCCAAAAGTAAATAAATAAATTAAAAAAAAATTCTGAACATTCCCATTGACTTAGGATCAGTGCCTATATTTCTTTAATTTAATGGAGACAAGCCAGGGGAAAGGAAGAGGAAAACAGATGTGGAAAGAAGCTGTCTTTTCCATACATTTTTCAAAGAAGCCCTAGGTTTGAAATCCTCTGGAAGAAGACCTGCCTTGTGAGCTGAGGAGAGGAGGACAAGCCCTTGTTAATCAGAGATGACACAAAATCAAGATTTTTCAGAGCAATACCCGCAGTAAAGGATAAGTATTCTGACAATGTCAGTGTCTGCAAACATCTTCTAATGCCACCAGGTAAAAAATAATCACCATCAGCAGGATCCAATGCTTATTCAGCTAGTCATGGAGCTAAATGACCCTTACTCAGATTTCTGCTACAAGATTTCCAGAGGTAAAGAAACTCAAATTCAGCTAAAAAAGAAAATCACTACAAAAGAATCCAAATAGGATATGTGATCACCAATAATCGATGGTGTCCAAACTGCCAAACCGCAGGCAGTCAGTGATCTTCTGCTTATTGTTTTGGATCTTACTATGTGTTATGAAAAGCATTCTTTCCATAGGTAGACATTCTATGTATATAGAGAAAGGTGGTGGTGTGATGAGGCCCGCACCACAGCTGAGACTGACTATCCCTTCTTAATTCTGCTTCTTTTGTGATGTCATTTAGTAGCTAGCAGTTGGCCATGGTTGGAAGTGTTTTCATGGAGATTTCTTTTTTCTCAAAATGCCAGGTTTAGTTTACCAGCATACTCCTGGAAACCTAATTTTATTTTGTGAATTATATATTCGTGTATATACAGACTCTCCTGATGGATAAAGTAAAATATAAAACAATAAAATCATCAGGCACAGGCTATGCGGGCAATGATATTAATATTAGGCCCGGAAAGCAAATTATCAATTCAGACCCTTCAATGAGAGCCAAAAGGCAACTTGACTTTTGCTTAGTGACATTGCCTGCTGGAATGAATATTTATAAATGCACTTTTTATAATTATCTAATTTTACTGAGATATCTTTTACATAGAGTAAAATGCACAACTCCTAATATAGCTCCATGAGTTTTAACACATGTATAACCCATGCAGCTTAACAACAAAATAAAGATATAAAACATTTCTTTCACCTCTGAATTCTCCCTTGTTTCCTTTCCAGTTGATAACAGAAACAGCCCTCTACTCCCTGCCCAGGTGACCATAGTTCTGATTTCCAACATTACAGGTTGGCTTTATCCATTCTAGAACATTATCTAAATGGACTCAAATAGTAAGTACACATTTGTGTTTGACTTTTTCACTCAAAATAATATTTTGAGATTCAGCCTTGTCTTTTTTCTGTAGTTCTTTTATGTTTTTCAAAAAATTAATCTTTTATCTGGAAATAATTTCAAATTTATAAAAAAAGTGTAAGAATTAGAGTAATAAAACACACAAAATGTATACCTCTTAGCCAGATTTACCTGGTACCATTTAACTATTTGTTTTAACATTTGTGCGTGCTCTGTATATATTTATACACACACACATGCATACATACATGTATATACTTACATATGTATGCAACTATATAAACATCTCCAAATATAGAAAAATTTTCTTAAACATTTGAAAAGTTACCTGCATCATGGCAATTTGCCCATATATATTAGGAAGGTTACCTAAACATAGATATTCTTTTACAAAATCACATTATATATTATATTCAGTAAATTTAATATCAATAAGATTCTTTAATAAACTATCCCATATTATAATTTTGTCAATAGACTCAGTTAGATCCTCTATGTGACCTTTCTATCCTATACAGGGTCCAGTCTAATCAGACTTCTTTCTTTTTTATTGTAGAGAAGTATTCCTTTTTATGATAGATTTAAATTGTTTATTCATTCTTTTGTTGAAGGACATTTGGGTTACTTTAAGTCTAGGCTATAATGAATAAAGCTTCTATAAACATTGTTGTCTACATTCTTTTGAGGACATATGCTATCATTCTCCCGGGTTAAAAAGAGTGAAACTGTTGAGTCATAGAGCAGGATATGTTTAACTTCATAAGAAATTGTCACACAGTTTTCTAAAGTGGTTGTACAATTTTACAGGTCCTCACAACTATATGAGCATTCCAGGAACTTCATACCCTCATAAACATTTGTTGCTGTCAGTCTTTGAATTTTAACAATCTAGAAAAATGTGAAGTGTTACCTCATTGTGCTTTATTTAATATTTCCCTGATGACAAATCATATTAAGCATCTTTCCATGGCTTATTGACCATTGTTATGCTTTCTTTTGTAATGATCTGCTCAAACCTTCTTTCCCATTCTTTTATTGATGTTTTTCTTTCTATCAGTAGTTTGTAGAAGTTCTTTTCATTCATGAAACTTCTTTGTCAGATATATGTATTGTGAATATTCTCCTATTATTTGGTTTGTTCTTTTTTAGTAAAGCTGTCTTTTGATTAGGAAAAGTTTTTAATTTTGATTTAGTGCACTTTTTTTTTTTGTCTAAGAAATATTTGCCTAGTCTAAGGCCTAGAACTTTTTAAAGTCTCAGCTTAACGTGAGTAGTTCTATGATTTTTCTTGAATTAATTTTGGGAAATAGTATTCAAAAGAGTCAATGTCCTTTTTGTTGTTGTTGTTCCACAATTATATAGAGGCATTTGTGTCAAAGGTTTTCCTTTCCCCGTTGGACTATATAGGCACATTTGTTTAAAGTATTGGTCATATATTGTGATTCTATTTGTGTACTTCTATTACATTGCTTTGAGTCTATACTAATGCCAATATTACACTGTCCTGATTATTGCAGCTTTACAATGTCTTAGAATTAGGTAATATAAGTATTCTCACTTTGTTCTTTATCAAGATTGTTTTGTTTCTTCTGAGGCTTTTGCAATTCTCTTTTATACATGTATATTACAGATCTATATCTATATTAAGCTTTTCATTCTCTAAAGAAGAAAAATCATTTACTGGTAGTATGATAGGGTTATCATTGAATCCATAGCAAAAATTGAAGTGAATTTACATCTTATACACTGAATCTTCCAACAGCAAACATGGCATATCTCTCCATATATTTATTCTTTATTTTTCTCAGTAATGTACTGTAATATTGTATAGTACTAAATAATGTAGCAATGTACTGTTGCTAGTACACAGAATGCAATTGTTTTTTATAAATTGATTTAATATCATGGGAAGACACTATACCCAATCTTTATGCTCATTTCTTTCTTTGAATTATTTTACTAGTAGGACTTTCATAACAATGCTGAATACAATGGTGAAAGCGAATATTCTTGCTTTTTTCCTGATCTTAGGGAAAATGCAATCAAAATGTCACCATTAAGAGTGATGTTAACTATAGATGGTAGATGCCTTTTATCAGACTGAGGACATCCTTTTCTAGTCCTAAAATGCTGAGAATTTTTATTATGATTGAATAGTGAACTTTATCAAATCTGTTATGTTTTGGTTTAGCTTCCCTTTTTTTATCTACTGCAGTATTCATACGATTTTTCTTCTTTATTCTGTAAATGTGGTGAATTACATTATATGAATATAGCTCTAATGAGATGAAACTTACCTTTTAAAAATTCACAGTATTTCCTGTAAAATTCAATTAGCTTGATCAAATATAAAGTCATGTAACAGCCACCACAATCATGATATGAAACCTTTCCATGATCCCAAAGTTTTCTTGTGCTGTTCTCCCTTCACTTCAGTCAAGCCTCTGCCCTCACTGACAATCACTGACTCATCTGCCCCTTGTCACTGTATTTTCAACTTTTCCAGAATTTTGTAAATGGTATCATATAGTATAGAATTTCTTGTGTCTGGAGTCTTTGATTAAAATAATGATTTCGAGAAAATACTATCCTTCTTTATTAAATTGAATTGACACATTTGCCAAAAATCAATTTACCCTACATGTGTGGGTCTGTCTCTTTCCATTGATCCTTACACCAATACCAAACAGCCTAGATGACAACCATTTTAGAATTAATCTTAAAATTAAATCCTCCATCTTCATTTTTCTTCAAAAATTATTTTGCAAAGTCTAGATCATTTGCATTTTCATATGAATTTTAGCATCTACCTGTCAATTTCTACAAGAAATTTTGCTTGAATTTTAATGGGATACTTTTAATCCATAGATCAGTTTTCAGAAAATTGACATATTAAGAATATTGAGTCTTCCAATCCATGAACATGGGATATATTCTATCTGTTTAGTTAGGTTTCTTTAATTTCTCTCAACAATACTTTGTATTTTTAGTGTATAAGTACTTCTCATAATTTATAAAATATTTCAAAGAAAAGATATTTCTATGCATACTCATTTAGGATTGTTTCTTAATGAATTGATTTCTTTATCATCCTGAAATTTCCCTCCTTATCCTTGGTATTATTCCTTGTCCTGATCTACTTTGTCCAATATTAGTATGAACACTCCAGATTCTTTATGTATATCCTTTTCTATCATTTGCTTTCATTCAATCTGTTCCTTTTCATTCAATCTGTGCCTTTGTATGTAAAGTAAGTTTCTTGTAGGCAGCAATTGGATTTTGCTTTTTGTATCCAATCTGACAATTTCTTCCTCTTTATTGGATTTATAGATCTATACATATACTGTAATTATTATTATGAATGGATTTCAATTTACCATCCTGATACTTATTTTCTATTCGTTCCATTTGAATTTTGTTCTCTTTATTCTTTGTGTTCTGCCTTTCTTTGGGTTAATTGAGGACTTAGGTTTTATTTTATCTGTACAACTCTCTTACTAGTGAAATCTCTTGTCTTGTTTTGATTTGCTTAGTTTTTAGTCATGTTCTAGGGTTTGAAATATATATAAATGTGTGTATATATATGTATATTTGCAATTGCAATATATATTATATATATAACTCCAAATATATATTTTATAATATATTTGTAATAATAATAAATAAATATTTGTATTTCTTTGCAATAAATAAAACCTATTATAATCTACCTTTAAATAATACCATACTTTTTTGAGGTATATAGTATAAGAAACTTACATTATATGTCCATTTTCCTCTCCATCCTTTGGCTCATATTATCATACACCTTACTTCTACATATGTTATAACCTCACAAAACTTTGTGATTTTTGCCTTAAATAGGCAATTGTCTTTTAAAGCAGCAGTCCCCAACCTTTTTGGCACCAGAGACCAGTTTCGTGGAAGACAATTTTTCCATGGACCAGGGTGGAGGGGGATGGTTTCAGGATGATTCAAGTGCATTACAGTTATTGTGCACTTTATTTCTATTATTATTACATTGTAATATATAACGAAATAAGTATACAATTCACCATAATGCAGAATCAGTGGGAGCCCTGAGCTTGTTTTCATGCAACTAGATGGTCCCATCTGGGGGTGATGAGAGACAGTGACACCTGAAGTGCGTTGCTTATGTCCAGTCTACTCTGTAATCTTGTTTTGGTTACTGTCATGGCAGAAAACCCTGCTTCACAAAGATAGGATGTTGGAAACGGAAGCAGGCTTTTCAGTGCTTTGGTGGCAATCTCAGGATATTCGCTTTGACTTAAATCCAGAATTTATGGAGATTTGAAGTTGTCTCAAACATACTTTTAAGACCACCATCATTTGCGATCTCAAGTAGTTGATCCTCTTCTAGGACAGACAAAGTCAGTTCACCTGGCTTATTCCCAAATGGGTCACGGATCCATTCCTTCCCAGTTTGGGGGTCTTTTGCAGTTGGGAAGTAATGCTCAAACTCTTCTGAAAGCTGAGATAGGTGATCATGCACAAGCTGGGAGAAAGAAGGCCCTGGCTCAGTCTCTTTCAAAACCTCTGCTAATGTTTGAAACATGTCCAAAATCCCAATGTTCACCTGTCGCCCCCATAATTCCAGTTTGGCTTTGAATGCAGCCACTTTATCTACCGACTTGAACACAGTTGCCATTCTCTGCTGAAGTGATAGATCGAGTCCGTTGAGCAGGTTGAATATGTCACGCCAGTAAGCAAGTTTTGCAACCAGCGGTGACTGAAATGTGTCACTGAAGTGTGCTGCCAGCGGTGACTGTTTTTCTAAAGAAATCTCTGGAGTGGCTCATGAAATTCAAAACCTCTGGCCAGTGATCTACCTTTAGAAAGCCATCTCACTCTGTGTGTAAGAGAAGACGTGTGTGCTCTGCGTCCATCTCCTCACAGAGCTGCATGAACAGACGTGAGTTAAGGGCATGTACTTTAATGTGGTTGATAATTTTAATCACATCCTGCAAAACTTGTAAATTTCAGGTGACATTTTTCAGCTAGCCAGCATTTCTCTATAGATGACACAGTGCATAGACTCACATTCAGAAGTGACCTCTTTGACCCGGATAGTGAAACCAGAAAGTTGTCCAGTAGTAGCAGCCGCTCCATCCATGCATATACAGACACAAAATGACCAATTCAGTTTTCCTGATATGTAATCATTCAAAGACTTGAATAATTCTGCAGCTGTGGTGTTGGTTGGCAACAAAAGTGCACAAAACATATCCTCATGCACATCCTCCTGAAAAATATATTGCCCAAAAACGAGCATTGTTGCCTTGTTGTCAACATCAGTAGACTCGTCAACCTGGATTGTGTACCATGGTGACTCATTAATCCTCTCTAAAAATTGTGCCTCAATATCCTCTGCTATTTCATCAATTCATCTAGTTATGATGCTAGCCGAAAGAGGAACAAGTGTCACCTTTTGAACTGCAGCCTCTCCTAAAAGTTCATGACAAATGTCCTTAGCGGCGGGCAGGATCAACTCTTCACCAATAGTAAAGGGCTTCTTAGCTTTAGCAATGCAGTTAGCCACTAAGAATGATGCTCTCAGTGCAGAAACATTTGAAGTGGTGGCCTTCAGTACTTGCTTCTGTTCTTCGTGTTCGCATTTTTTTCTTTTGAAAAACTCCAAATGCTTGTCTTTCAATGCAGGGTGCTTAGTCTCCATGCAGCGAAGCAGTTTTGAAGGTTTCATGGCTTTGTTGGATAGCTGGTCATCACATATTATACAAAGCGGGCTTGGAGAATGTGAATCACCTGTTGCAATGAACCTGTAATTTAAGGAGTCTTGGTGTTTCTTTTAAATGCACTTTCTTTTTGTTGGCAGTCTTAGAGTCTTCCACTGTCTCAACATTGGTTCTTTCCCCCTTTTCAAAGAAGCTCTCCAGCAACATTTGTTTTTTACTCATTTTGACTAGTTTTAGCTTGTGGGCTTACCAAAAATGTGACTAAGTGTGCAGTGCGGGAAAGAGGCACGGATTGAAGTGGTAAATAAAATAATGGGCAGGCCATGTGCGGACTAATATAAGTGTCAGATTCTGACTTAAAGCCTGCCACCAGCTGCAGCTGTACAATTGAAGTACATCAACTCACTTGCCTCTTTAAATCCTACCACCAGATGCAGCTTAATTGTCACTTGCCACTGACTGATAGGGTTTTGATATGAGTCTGCAAGCAATTGATTTATTATGGTCTCTGTGCAGTCAGACCTCTCTGCTAATGACAATCTGCATTTGCAACCTCTCCCCAGCACTAGCATCACCACCTCAGCCCCACTTCAGATCATCAGGCATTAGATTCTCATAAGGAGTGTGCAACCTAGATCCCTCGTATGCATGGTTCACAGTAGGGTTCACGCTCCTATGAGAATCTAATGCCGCTGCTGATCTGACAGAAGGCAGAGCTCAGGCAGAAATGAGAGCAATGGGGAGCGGCTGTAAATACAGATGAAGCTTCACTCACTCGCCTGCCACTCACCTCCTGCTGTGCCGCCCAGTTCCTAACAGGCCACGGACCTGTACTGGTCCGTGGTCCAGAGGTTGGGAACCCCTGTTTTAAAGAGTCTAACATTATATGAAGAATGTTTTTACATTTATCTAAATATTTACCTTTCCAATTCTTTTCTCTAGATTTAATTTTCCTTTCTGACATTTTTCTTTTCAGATTGGTAAAAGTTCTATAACATTCTTTGGAATATGTTTCTAATCCTCAGATTTCATTTATCTGAAATGTCTTTAGTTTGCTTTCAGTTTTGAAAGATGATTTCACTGGATGTAATGGTCTAGTTACATCTAGTTATTTGTAGTTATATGTCATTAATTCCTCTGGCTACTTTCAAGTGTTTCTCTATATCTTTGGTCTTCAGCTGTCTGAATATGACATCCCTATATGTATCATTTTTTGTGTCTTTTATCATTTTTTGTGTCTTTTATCCTACTTGAGTTTGGCTAGCTTCTTGAATCTGTGTGTTGCTATTCTTCAAATCTGTAAAATGTTCAGCCAATTTAAAAAGCTTTTCTGCCTCATTTCTTCTTCCCCTCTGGAATTCAGACTACAGATACATTTGACCACTTGTTCTTGTCCCACGGCCTACACAGGTACAGTTAGTTATCTTTCAGTATATTTTCTCTGTGTGTTTGAATTTACATAATTCAGCATAATTTACATATTTATATTATATATGCTTTATAATACACGTATATCTAATTTATCTATATTATTATATATAATGTATTATATAACAATATAATTGTATTAGCTAGTGTTCAAGTTTATTGATTCTTTCTTTTATGATGTTCAATCTGCTCTAAATTCTATATAATAAACTTTTTATTTTGGATGTTGTAATTTTTTCAGTTCTAAAATTTCTACTTGCTTTTTTGTTATAGTTTGTACATCCCTGCTAATGCCCTGCATTTGCTTACCCACTTCTATCTCTTTGTATATTATTTGAAATATTTGTAAAAACTGTTTTAAAGTCCTTGTCAGTTAATTGCAACACCTGGGTCATCTTTGAGTCTACTTCTACTGACATTATTCCTCTTGATTATGGTTAGATTTAACCACATTTTTGTATGCCTAGTGATTTTCAGTTGAGTATACTGTATATTGTGGCTGATCCATTGTAGAAATTTTGGATTTTGTTACCTTCCTCTAATCATATTGGCTTTTGCTCTGACAGGCAGTTAAATTACTGGCTTATTACCTTGATTTTATGGAAGCTTAGTTTTAATCTCTGTTAAGGTTGTTGTATTTTGATTTTTCCCTTAATCCTAGAGCATAGCTCTCATCCTGGGCTTATTTCTACTCGAGGGTACATGTCACTGGGTCACCTACAGTAAGCTGCCTACTGGATGTAGCACTGTAAGAGCAAAAAGAAAAGCATAAGGATCCATAAAAGGAGACTTTCTTCCTACAGTGTACTACCAGAGCCCTTTGCTGACAGGGTCTAACCTTATGTCAGCTGATAAAGAAAAAAAATGTGTAAGGTTCAGTTCCAATATCATAATTCAAGGCAAAGAAAAATGGACTTTGATAACTGCCATAGATGGTGTAACACTTCCTTAATTGTTATAAAATAGAAAGGAAAGAAGTCACAGTCATTTCATTTCCAACCTCCAGTCATCTAAGATATCCAAACTTCAACCTGTGTCTCTTCATCTTAGTAACATTGTTATTTTCTGTAATATTTTCTATTTACTCATGCATCATCCGAAATTGGGAAGTGCAGTGTCAGCTATTGCAACATCTGGGTCATCTGTGGTTTTGTGAGAACCTACTTTGGATTCAATGGAACACCTGAGGTTTCCACTGAGACACTCTAATTCGGCAGGTCTTGAACTTTAAACTTTTCTCACCAACATCTTCCTAGAAAGTTTCACCAACACCCCACTGCACACTATCCTAGTGAGTCTTGCTGACACCCCAATGAAAAGCTTCCTAGGTAGTCCTATCACCAATATACCAAGTTGCTTCCTAGCATATTTCACCAGAATCAAAATGAACAGCTACCTAGAGAATTTCCCTGGGACTCCAATAAGTGTTTTCTCCTCAGCAGCCATGGCCTGTGACACCTCAGCAAACCTCCTTCATCCAGTTTTACACAGACACATACTTCCTATGAAGACTGAATCTCAGCCCTATTATGGGCAGTATCTCTTTCAAGGGTTCTCTTTACCCCCTCTTAGTAGTTAGTCCCACTTTATAATTTATTAACACTGTTCAAATTACTGGTTTGGTTTCTATCTCCTTAATGGACCTTGACATCTTTAAACCACCTCAATGCAACATGAATTACAACTTTTGAAAGAAACTTCTCAAATGGCATACAGTTGAATTCAATTCAATTTAGGGTTCTACAAGCTATGTTTGATGCCTGAAATATCTACAAATGGGACAATAGCAAGAAATGTAAATTTAGTTAGAGTAAAGTTAAGGAAACATTGGAAAACTAATTCATCCTGAAGCCAACACACCACATCAAAAATAGTCTAGGAAATATAGTGCAGGTGTCAATGTGTCATGCTCCTTTGATGGCAAAACATTTCATCTGGTAAATATAATTGAAATAATATGAGGCCACTTAACAAAGGATAATATAAAATTCTAAATCTGTACTCTATGAGTGGACTTTCTACTTGGTTACTGACATTTCTTTTTTAACCTGTGAACATGGGTTCAAATACTTGTTTCAAAGCCCATTACTCAAAGTACCTGTGTTTACCTCACATTCCCTCTCCCAAAACAATTCATTTTCCCCTCCCTCTCCAGTCTCACTGTTGCTCTTTCTTCACACTTGTTTGTAGTGCTATTTGTTTTTCATTGTCACAGGTGGAGAGCAGGAGCCTGGAAAACTGGTAAGTACTGGATTTTGTTTTACCCCCTAGATACTTGTAGCAACTGATTCCTTTTCCACTGGGGGGAGGTGCTGAAACTTGAGAGACTGGCTGCTGTTTGCTCCTCTTGAAGCTTATTGACTGTCAGTGTCTCTGGGAACCACCTGCTGCAGCTGGGGAATGTCAAATGGCTTCAGCAGTTCCTACTGAGAAAGTATTCATTTCCTTAGTGATAAAGTGTTTCCCTCTAAGATATTATTGAAAGATCATTGCTACTGCCTATTGCTCTCCTTAAGAAAGGGAGCTTTCCTTTTAGCAAGATATTGACTGAAGTAGATAAATAAGCTTATTTTATCATTAAAGACTCCATAGGGCTCCCAACTCTTCTTTATCCAGAGTGATGGAAATAGGTTAAAAAATATTCTGATTGATGAGCATGTAAATTATTCCATCCAACTCAACAGGTATTTAAGAAGTATCTGGTATATGTTTAGAATCAAGTTAAAGCAGAAGTATTCATAATTTTAAAAATATTAAGGCCCAGAGTCAAACTTGGGATATTTGAAGTTAACACTTCTACTTAATACATATGTAGTATAGGTAGCCTTTAAAAGCCCCAAATTCCTCATCTATAAACAGAGATGATAATACTTCCTGTCTCTTGTGATGAGTACATAAGACATTTCACATAGAGTTATTAATAATTATTATAATTTAAAATACATTTTTAAATATTGGAGAATTGTATAAAAACTTTCCTGCCCTCAAGAAGCTTGCATGAAGCAAGAAATAAACAATAAAATACAGTATATAATAAATTGTCAGGCCGTAAAAAATAAATTTTATAAATTACAGCACTACTAATATGTGTAATGAATATTTAGGAAACAGAGTCATCTCCTAAAGTTTTCTGAAAAACTTTTAAGAAAAGATGAAAATGTAGATAGGCATAAATTAAGTGCATGGATAAAAGCAAGGTATGCAAAACTAATTATAACATTTGAATTTTTTACATCCAAAAAGTCCTGGTCCCCATCAGAACATATATTCACTTTAAAAAGTAATACCTTATTATCTCTGAATTCATGAGACCTAAAAATTATCATTTTTTGCAATATCATTAAAGAAAAATTTGACAAAGCAAGAAAGTCTTGGTCCCTGTTTCTTTAATGAAGTAGTGTCACCACCTGGTAACAAAGCAAAACTCCCTGTGTATGTGGGTAAATGTAAAAGTACACCAAATTGGGGCAGAGTCAACATGGCATACTAGGAGGATGTGGAATTCGTGTCTCCTCACAACTAGGGCACCTACCAGGCACCAGAGGCGGACCATGGACACCTAAGGGTACGGGAGGAAAGCCCAGCAACCAGGTAGGATGTGGGCCCTGGGGGGAGTGAAGGGGAAGGAGAAGTGAAGGCGGGACGGGACTGGTGTCCCTGAGGGGCAGCTGTGGGAGGGGGAAAGGGGGAAATTGGGGAACCATTGGGAGGGCAGAGGATCAAAAGGGAGCATGGCCAGGTTTCCCCTGCTCACATGGGCCACCGGGAACCTGCTGAGATCCCAGGCCTGATCCTCTGCCCACCTATGCTCCCTCCAGTAGCGTGGGTCCTGAGTGAGTGGGAGGGAGGGAAGGGAGAGCAAAAGTATAGGCTGGACCATTGTGACCAGCATCCCTGAGGGGTGGCTGGGGGAGGAGAGGAGTTCCTACACCCAGCAGGACCCACCCATGGTTAGGGGGTCCAGCGACAATGGGGGAGACCCTGGGGGGGACAGTGGGGGAGGGGTGCAAAAGAACAGTAGGGAACAGGACCAGTGCTTTCCCTGTGCACTGGGAAACCTGTTGGGCTCCCGGGCCTAATCCTCTACCTTTAGAGCCTCCCTCCTGCCATGTAGAACCCAAGCCCCGCTGCTACACCTCCACCCAGGGCCCTACCACTACACTCGGAGATCCCCTCCAACTAGCTGGCCCTAAACCCCACCTGCACACGTGCACTCAGGGACCTACCTCCAAACTCCAGAACTCCACACTCCAGAGGCCCTCTTTTTAACATGCTGCCTCTCCCCTTCCGCCCAGGTCCTAAGCAGAGGCCCTGCCCCACGCTTGAACGTCACCCTGCCAAGGTCCCGCCCCCTGCTCAAATGTCACCCCAACACTGCCTAGGTCCCACCCAACCCTAAACCCTGCCCCTGCCTAAGTTCCACCCCACCTAAACTCCGCACCCATAGACAAGGCTTTTTTGTTTATTTGTTTCTTTTTTCCTCTTTTAGATTTGGGCTCTGTTTTACCTTATTGATTCAGTAGTGTTGATTCTTTTATATTTTTATTTTTCCTAATAAATCTTTTATTTTTCTAATTTTATTTTATTCTTTAGACTTTGTTAGTGATCTCCCCTTTTTGCTTGTTCTTCCCCTGCCCTTTTCCTTTTTTTTTTTTTTTTTTTTTTTACTGTGCCACAAAGCTTGCAGAATCTTAGTTCCCAGGCCGGAGGTCAGGCCCGAGCTCCTGTGGTGGGAATTCCGAGTCCAAACCGCTGAACTAACAGAGAAACTCAGACCCAAGGGAAAATCTATCCGAGTGAGGCCTCCAGGAGGTCCTCATCTCAGCAACAAGACCCAGCTCTATCCAACTGCCTGCAAACCCCAGTACTGGACGTCTCAGGCCAAATAACCATTAGACAGGAATACAGCCCCACCCATCAAAATTAAATGAAATGACAAAAATCATGTTACATATGAAGGAGTAAGATAAAAACCTACAAGACCAAATAAATGAAGATGAAATAGGCAACCTACCTGCAAAAGAAATCAGAGTAGTGATAGTAAAGATGATCCAAAATCTCAGAAACAGAATGGAGAAAATAGAAGAAATATTTAACAAGGATCTAGAAGAACTAAAGAGCAAATGAACAATGATGAACAACAGAAAAAATGGAATGAAAAATACTCTAGAAGGAATCAATAACAGAATAACCTGAGGCAGAAGAATGGATAAGTGAGCTGGAAGATAAAATGGTAGAAATAACTTCCAGGGAGCAGAATAAAGAAAAAAGAATGAAAAGAATTGAGGACAGTCTCACAGACAGTCTCTGGGACAATATTAAATGCAACAACATTCGAATTATAGGCATCCCAGAAGAAGAAGAGAAAAAGAAAGGGTCTGAGAAAATATTTGAGAAGATTATAGTCAAAAACTTCTCTAACATGGTAAAGGAAATAGTCAATCAAGTCTGGAAAGCACAGAGAGTCCCATACAGGGTAAATCCAAAGAGAAACATGCTGAGACACATATCAATCAAACTGTCAAAAATTAAATACAAAGAAAAAATATTAAAAGCAGCAAGAGAAAAACAACAAAAAACATACAAGTGAATCCCCATAAGGATAACAGCTGATTTTTCAGTAGAAACTGCAAGCCAGAAGGTAGTAGCAGGACATATTTAAAGTGAGGAAAGGGAAAAAAATACAACCAAGATTACTCTACCCAGCAAAGATCTCATTCAGATTCGATGGAGAAATTAAAACCTTTACAGACAAGCAAAAGCTAAGAGAATTCAACACCAACAAACCAGCTTTACAACAAATGCTAAAGGAATTTCTCTGGCCGGAAACACAAGAGAAGGGAAAAACCTACCAAAAAAAATCCCAAAACAATTAAGAAAATGGTAATAGGAACATACATATCAATAATTACCTTAAACGTAAATGGATTAAATGCCCCAACCAAAAGATACAGACTGGTTGAATGGACACAAACACAAGACCCATATATATTCTGTCTACAAGAGACCCACTTCAGACCTAGGGACACATACCGACTGAAAGTGAGGGGATGGAAAAAGATATTCTACGCAAATGGAAATCAAAAGAAAGCTGGAGTAGCAATTCGCATATCAGACAAAATAGACTTTAAAATAAAGACTATTACAAGAGACAAAGAGGGACACTACATAATGATCAAGGGATCAATGCAAGAAGAAGATATAACAATTGCAAATATTTATTCACCCAACATAGGAGCACCTCAGTACATAAGGCAAATGCTAACAGCCATAAAAGGGGAAATCGACAGTAACACAATAATAGTAGGGGACTTTAACACCCCACTTTCACCGATGGACAGATCATCCAAAATGAAAATAAAGAAACACAAGCTTTAAATGACACATTAAACAAATTGGACTTGATTGATATTTATAAGACATTCCATCCAAAAACAACAGAATACACTTTCTTCTCAAGTGCTCATGGAACATTCTCCAGCATAGACCATATCTGGGTTACAGATCAAGCCTTGGTAAATTTAAGAAAACTGAAGTCGTATCAAGTATGTTTTCCGACCACCACACTATAAGACTAGATATCAATTACAGGGAAAAACTGTAAAAGATACAAACACATGAGGCTAAACCATATGCTACAAAATAACAAAGAGGTCACTGAAGAAATCAAAGAGGAAATCAAAAAATACCTAGAAACAAATAACAATGAAAACACAATGACCCAAAACCTATGGGATGCAGCAAAAGTAGTTCTAAGAGGGAAGTTTATAGCAATACAATCCTACCACAAGAAAAAGAAACACCTCAAATAAACAACCAAAACTTACACCTAAATCAATTAGAGAGAAAAGAACAAAAAAAAAACCAAACTTAGCAGAAGAAAAGAACTCAGAAAGATCAAACCAGAAAGAAATGAAAAAGAAATGAATGAAAAATAGCAAAGATCAATACAACTAAAAGCTGGTTCTTTGAGAACATAAACAAATTGATAGACCATTAGCCAGAATGATCAAGAAAAAAAGAAAGAAGATTCAAATAAAATTAGAAATGAAAAAGGAGAGGTAACAACTTACACTGCAGAAATATAAAGGATCATGAGAGATTACTACAAGTAACTATATGCCAATAAAATGGACCACCTGGAAGAAATGGACTCATTCTTAGAAAACACAACCTACCGAGACTGAACCAGGAAGAAACAGAAAATATGAATGACCAATCACAATCACTGAAATTGAAACTGTGATTAAAAATCTTCCCACAAACAAAAGCCCAGGACCAGATGGCTTCACAGGTGAATTCTATCAAACATTTAGAGAAGAGCTAACATCTATCCTTCTCAAACTCTTCCAAAATATAGCAGAGAGAGGAACACTCCCAAACTCATTGTACGAGAACACCATCACCCTGACAACAAAACCAGACAAAGATGTCACAAAAAAAGAAAACTATAAGCCAATATATCTGATGAATATAGATGCAAAAATCCTCAACAAAATACTAGCAAACAGAATCCAATAGATTATACACCATGGTCTAGTGGGTTTATCCCAGGAATGCAAGGATTCTTCAATATATACAAATCAATCAATGTGATACACCACGTTTTAACAAATTGAAGGATTAAAACAATATGATAAAGTCAATAGATGCAGGAAAAGCTTTTGACAAAATTCAACACCCATTTATGATAAAAACTCTCCAGAAAGTAGGCATAGAGGGAACCTACCTCAACATAATAAAGGCCATACGTGACAAACCCACAGCCAACATCATTCTCAATGATGAAAAACTGAAACCATTTCCACCAAGATCAGGAACAAGGTAAGGTTGCCCACTCTCACCATTATTATTCAACATAGTTTTGGAAGTTTTAGCCACAGCAATCACAGGACAAAAAGAAACAAAAGGAATCCAAATCAGAAAAGAAATAAAACTGTCACTTTGCAGATGACATGATACTATACTTAGAGAATCCTAAAGATGCTACCAGAAAACTACTAGAGCTAATCAATGAATTTGGTAAAGTCACAGGATACAAAATTAATTCACAGTAATCTCTTGCATTCCTATACACTAGTGCTGAAAAATCTGAAAGAGAAATTAAGGAAACACTCCCATTTACCATTGCAACAAAAAGAAAAAAATACCTAGCAATAAAGCTACCTAAGGAGACAAAAGACCTGTATGCAGAAAACTATAAGACATTGATGAAAGAAATTAAAGATGATACAAACAGATGGAGAGATATACTGTGCTCTTGGATTGGAAGAATCAATGCTCTGAAAATGACTACACTACTCAAAGGAATCTATAGATCCAATGCAATCCTTATCAAACGACCAATGGCATTTTTCACAGAAGCAGAACAAAAAATTTCACAGTTTGTATGGAATCACAAAGGAACCTGAATAGCCAAAGCAATCTTGAGAAAGAAAAACAGAGCTGGAGGAATCAGGCTCACAGACTTCAGACTATACTACAAAGTGACAGTAATCAAGACAGTATGGTAGTGGCACAAAAACAGAAACATAGATCAATGAAACAGGATTGAAAGCCCAGAAATAAACTCACACACATATGGTCACCTTATCTTTCATAAAGGAGGCAAGAATATACAATGGAGAAAAGACAGTCTCTTCAGTAAATGGTGCTGGGAAAACTGGACAGCTACATGTAAAAGAATGAAATTAGAACACTCCCTAACACCATACACAAAAATAAATTCAAAATGGATTAAAGAACTAAATATAAGGCCAGACACTATAAAACTTTTAGAGGAAAACATAGGCAGAACACTCTATGACATAAATCACAGCAAGACCTTTTTTGACCCACCTCCTAGAGAAATGGAAATAAAACCAAAAATAAACAAATGGGACCTAATGAAGCTTAAAAGCTTTTGCACAGCAAAGGAAACCATAAAATAGAAAAAAAGACAGCCCTCAGAATGGGAGAAAATATTTGCAAAAGAGGCAACTGACAAAGGATTAATCTCCAAATATAGAAGAAGCTCATGCAGCCCAATGTCAAAAGAATGAACAACCCTATCCAAAAATGGGGAGAAGACCTAAATAGACATTTCTCCAAAGAAGATATACAGATTCCCAACAAACACATGAAAAGATGCTCAACATCACTAATCATCAGAGAAATGCAAATCAAAAGTTCAATGAGGTATCACCTCACACCAGTCAGAATGTCCATCATCAAAAAAATCTACAAAAAATCCGTTCTCCAGTAGGTCTGTGTCTTTATTCCTGTCTTACCCCTAGGTTCTTCATGACATTTTTTTTTCTTAAATTCCATATATATGTGTTAGCATATGGTATTTGTCTCTCTCTTTCTGACTTACTTCACTCTGTATGACAGACTCTAGGTCTATCCACCTCATTACAAATAGCTCGATTTCATTTCTTTTTATGGCTGAGTAATATTCCATTGTATATATGTGCCACATCTTCTTTATCCATTCATCCGATGATGGGCACTTAGGTTGTTTCCATCTCCAGGCTACTGTAAATAGAGCTGCAATGAACATTTTGGTACATGACTCTTTTTGAATTATGGTTTTCTCAGGGTATATGCCCAGTAGTGGGATTGCTGGGTCATATGGTAGTTCTATTTGTAGTTTTGGGGAGGGAGAAGGGTGAGCTGTGACAAAGCGAGAGAGAGGCATGGACATATATACACTACCAAACGTAAGGTAGATAGCTAGTAGGAAGCAGCTGCATAGCACAGGGATATCAGCTCAGTGCTTTGTGACTTCCTGGAGGGGTGGGAGGGAGGGAGACGCAAGAGGGAAGCGATATGGGAACATATGTATATGTATAACTGATTCACTTTGTTATAAAGCAGAAACTAACACACCATTGTAAAGCAATTATACCCCAATAAAGATGTTAAAAAAAAAATCTACACAAAGTACATGCTGGAGAGGGTGTGGAGGAAACGGTACCCTCTTGCATTGTTGGTGGGAATGTAAATTGATACAGCCATTATGGAGAACAGTATGGAAGTTCCTTAAAAAACTAAAAATAGAAATACCATATGACCCAGCAATCCCACTACTGGGCATATACCTGATAAAACCGTAATTCAAAAAGAGTCATGTACCACAATGTTCATTGCAGCTCTACTTACAATAGGCAGGACATGGAAGCAACTTAAGTGTCCATCAACAGATGAATGGATAAAGAAGATGTGGCACATATATACAATGGAATATTACTCAGCCATAAAAAGAAATTAAATTGAGTTATTTGTAGTGAGGTGGATGGACCTAGAGTCTGTCATACAGAGTGAAGTAAGTCAGAAAGAGAAAAACAAATACCATATGCTAACACATTTATATGGTATCTGAAAAAAAAAAAGGTTCTGATGAACCTAAGGGAAGGATGGGAATAAAGACTAAGACATAGAGAATAGAATTGAGGACACAGGGAGGGGAAAGGGTAAGCTGAGTCGAAGTGAGAGAGTAGCATTGACATATATACACTACCACATGTAAAATAGATAGCTAGTGGGAAGCAGCTGTATAGCACAGGGAGGTCAGCTCGGTGCTTTGCAACCACCTGGAGGGGTGGGATAAGGAGGGTGGTAGGGAGACGCAAGACAGAGGGGATATGGGGATATACATATGCATATAGTTGATTCACTTTGTTATCCAGCAGAAACCAACACAACACTGTAAAACAATTATACTCCAATAAAGATGTTTTAAGAATTTTTAAAAGTACACCAAATTATATATGAGCTAAATTGTTGAAGAATACATTTGTTAAACAATTATTATTTTGCTCTAGTGCTCTATGCAATGTGATTTGTTTTATTTGATTTCTGTAAGCCATGGCAGGACTCTCTCCCACCTGAACCAGTTGCACTAAAACTGTCTGTTCCACCCTTCCCTAAATTTTAAAGAATGGTAAATTTCCTGAGAAATTGTGGACAGTTAGTAAACTAAAGTAAAATTAAAAGAAGATATGATTCATTTTCCCTGCTAGTGACATTGCACCTTTTCTGATGACTTCTTATTAGTGGTTACTGCTGCTGTTTGGTGACCTTGGAAATGATAAAACATGTACATGGAATGATTCCAATTCAAAGACAATTCTGTCACCTGACACTTTTCTGGGTTACAGCTCCCCGCATGTCTTTTGGGAAACTACCCCACCTCCTTTCACGCAGTTTAGGTGGGAGAGTCAAACTCCCTTGGCCAAGGACTGGCATATGACCTAAACCAAACCAATCAAGTTCTTTCTCCTCAGTGTTTGTGTTTTGAGCAGAATGACATGAGTTAAAAAACAGTTGAAGTTGCCACTTTTTTCTTCCATCTAGGTGTGTGTGGTTGACACCATTCTTCACTATGTCTTCTCTCAAGACTTTCAGGATAAAGAGATTACTGGACAAGAAACAAAAGCAGAATAATCCCATTCCTCAATGGATTCAGATGAAAACTAGTAATAAAATCACTACAGTGACAAAAGGAGATGCTGGAGAGGAACCAAGTTGTGTCTGTAAGGAATTGCACATAAGATGGCCCACGTATTTATGCTGTATCAAGGTTGCTAGCATCTTACCATAACAAGCTGAAAATGTCACCACTATCTGGGACAGCTGGACATGTTTTACTGGGAAAATAATTGTTTTTCTCTTTATTTCTATGCTTCTGTACAAGTAGGTTGGCTCAGTATTATGTGAGACCTTTTGTTTGGGGAAAAAAAATAAAACAATTGAAGCTGCTACAAAGGAAGGGACCAGAGGAGATGTTTCTGATACTTTTCTCTCCTTTCCAAAGTTTGGTTGTTTAGATTTTTCTGTCAATTTTGTGAGCTTCTCTGTGTATTTTCAACAAATGACTCATTTACTTAAGTTAGATGAGTCAATTTCAACTATTAGCAACCAAAGAGCCTTAGTGATGCACATGTGTACAAAGAACATTTTTAGTGTCAGTAAAATTCAGATCTTTTTCCAAGTTTTTCAATTTGTGTCCAAAAAATTCAAACATGACAGAAAAAATGATTAAATTCTTTTTACGGCTAAATAATATTCCATCATATATGTATACCACATTCTGTTTATCCATAAATTAGTTGATAAACATTTGGGTTGTTTCAAGTTTTTGACTGTTATGAACAATGCTGGTCTGACTATCTGTATTCAAGTTTTTGTGTGGACCTGTTTTCAGTTCTCTTGAGTATATACCTAGGAGTAGAATGGTTGTGTCATATGGTAAGTCTATGTTTAATTTTTTGAGGAACCACCAAACTGTCTTCCAAAGTGGCTCTCAGGTCAATTTGAGTGGACAAATCAGTCTCTGAAAATGATGCTTGCAAGGGAGTTACTGGCATGCCAAGCTCTCCATGATTTATCTGACCCTAAAGGATTCCCAGATGACAGCTGTAGAGCTGCTAGAGTCTCTGGGTAACTTTTCTGCATCTGTCAGGAGGTACCTTACTAATGAGAGAATGTTATATTCTGTGACTGATCAAGTTCTCAAAAACAATTTTCTCTTCTTCCTGTTATTGGTAGTTCTGAACACTGATATCTTTTACTCCCCATGGAGTCAAAAAGCACCTAAGTGTATGTGATTGCAAGCAGAAAACTAGGGGACAGAAGTCAGGTATTGGCAGTTTATCTACTTTCATTTGTACATGGACTGTTAATATAAATGTAAGATGTAAAGCATTAATGCAAGTCAAAATGTTTCAATGAAGAAATTCCAGCAGTTCAATTTTACAATTATAAATAAATCTACTAAATTTTAGACAATGCCAGCATTTGGATTTTTTAAAACAAGTAAATTTTTTATTGGTGGCAACTAAATGGTGTTTATAGCATTCTTATCATACAGTAGATTCCATCCATTCACTATAGTTTTCTGAGTTGTCTTACATGCAAGTACATGTTTTTAATGTCGTCCATCTTCTGTATTGTTCCTATAAATTTGCTATTAAAATATATTAAACTATAAAAAAGATATGAGACAATATGATTATACCTCATAATTGTTTTATATGTTTTAATGCTATGCATTTAAGTAACCAGAAATTCGGATTACAAATAATTATATAGTTCATTTACATTTTTTAAAAGGACAATTTTACTGAATGACATTCAATATTCTCTCTAACTTTAAGAGACAACAACTCTGGTATAACTTCTAGCATAACTTCAAGTACAAGGAGAAAAGTCCTCTAGACATTTTATTGTTAGATATTTTTACATATATGTCACAGCTAAATAAACTATAAACTCCTTAGTTGTGGAGGCTACAAAGCCAAGAAGTAATATAATAAAGAAAGCACAGAGTTGGGAAGATGGCTCCAGAATCTGAATTCAGAGTGCGTTTCTTACCAACTCAATAAATCTGGTCACAGCTCAAACTCTCTGACTCTCAGGTTATTCAATGATATAAGGTATGATACCTCCCTCACATAATTATTGGGGAATTAAATAATATAATATGTATAAAAGCCATCTTTCATAATACTCAGAAAATGTCTGTCCTTTCCTTTTTACTTTTTGTGAACCTAAGACCTTTGGGCAGTTCCTTGCATGGTAAATACTCAACACAAAATATGTTGAGGATGATATGGTATTCCTTTATTTATTTTATAAACTAGTATATTGTCACTAGTTTTTTGTAATTATTTTCTAATATGCCCCAAAGGTATGATAAATAGTTGCTCTATTTTATATATATATACGTATATATATATATATATATATATATATATATATATATATATACACATACATATATATGATTAAAGTCAATGATTCGCTGCTGAAAATATACTACTTGGGGGGAAGAAAAGATATTCATTTCCCCAACAATACAATAAAAATCTGATGGTCATTAGTGTTGGCCCCCTAATATTTTTTTTATTCCCCTCATGAGAACATGTACTTCTTCCCTTCTGGAAGTTAAATATGGCCATGTTTCACACTCTGTAATCAAAAGTGGTGTGAATCACTCCCAGGCAGAAGCTTAAAGAGCCCCCGAGCAGTTCTGCATGCGTTCTTTCACTCTGTCCTGACTACAGTGTTTTGGAGAGCAGTGGTTCCTATGTTACTTATGCCACTTTAGGGGATGTTTGGCAAGGTCTGGAGACATTTTTTGGTTGGCACGACTGTGGAGGGTGTTACCTGCATCTAGTGAGTAGAAGCCAGGTCTGCATTAAATATTCTACAGTGCACTGGACAACCTCTACCCTTCCCACCCTGAGACAACAAAAACTTTGCCAGCCCAAACTGTCAATAGTACCACCACTAAGAAACTCTAGCTTGGAGTAAGGAAGATTTGATGGTGGTTCCTACTGTCCAAAAATGGACAAGAAGTATGAGCAAGAAATAAACCTTAGCTATTTCAGACCACTAAAAGTTTCAGATTGTGTTATCGCAGCACAGACTAACTTTTCCTGACACATTTACTTTGCAACTTGAGTGAAATTAGAACACAATGGGCTTTCCCAAGTAATGTTTAAATAATTTGCTTCTGATATTTCTGGATTTAATATCCTTTGAATACACGACTGCTGGGATTAAAATTGAGGTTGAAATTTGTTTAAAATGGAAAACAAATTTATCAATTCAGATTTCAAGACAGTTTAGCTTGTTTTTAGAGGGAAATGATTGTTCATGAGAAGCATCTGGTTTTAATGCCTAATGTCCTTGCTCTAAGAAACCCAACAATCCAGTCAAATGCTTGAGGGAAAAAAGAGATCATGAAATTTGTTTTTAAAAATAAAACTGCAGGTTACAAGTTTATTGAAAAAAGTGAACTTCATATCACTTTTAGTTAAATAGTTTAATAATTCATACTATTTTGTCATGAAATATTTTGATGCACATATTGAAGTAATCACAAAAAGGCAGTTTTGATTTGTAGTTTTAGGGAAGAAAAAGATGGAGAAAATAAGAAAAAACAAAAGTTATAAAGATGAGTTTTTTTCTATAAGAAATAGTTCTTTTGACAAAAAGTATTACTTGTGAGACAGATGTAAAACATGCAATTTTAACTTGTTTTCAGTCACATATTTTCTCTCCTCAAGACATTTGATTTACTTTTTCATTTTATTACTTTCAAAAGTTAATATATTCACATAGTACAAATAATTAAAATGTATAAAAAAATAAACAGTGAAAAGTTTCCTTCCCAGGTTGCCTACCACCTATGGCCACATAGTTGTGTGGCATAGGACTATTCAATACCACCTGTGGATATGCTTTCATACTATATCCAATCTCATTATGCTAACCACATTCACAGTAAACCTGTTATTAATTTCATATGATTATGCATATATTCATTCTCTTATATTTTATATATGCATATTACATTAATATGCATATGTAATATATGCCTATTCATATGTAATACATGCATATAAATATAGAAAAAATGTAAATTAAAGTTTTTTCTTCCCTTTTTTCTATTTTTCTTACACTAAGCACATCTGTTGGCTAGAACATAATCTCCATGTCCATCCACAATGAAAAGTTCTCAAAAAACGATCAGATTGTCCTACATGCTTTAGGGAAATAAGCTGCTACCCAAAGGTTCCCATTTTCAAGTCTGCCATTCCTAGCAATATCCCTTAATTGAGTTTTGCTTCCACAACTTATCCTATTGACATTGTTACCACACATACTTCATATTCCCTCTGTTTTGCATCTGATGATCTAATGCCTAATAATGTGTCAATGATTGACAAATGCTTTGAGCGCTACCCCTCAGAGAGAAATGTATACTGTGATTTTTTTTTTATTATTCTCACAAATACATTATATGAAGTTAAGTTTTAAAATGTTTAAAACATACGTTAAGCTTGGCAACTTTCATTTAAAAGAGATTTGAAAAATCCTGTGTTGGTTGATATTGGGATCATAGTATTTAAATCTCCCCTTCTAGATATCAATGAAAATGACCTTCAAAATATGGAAATAGTGGAAATATGCATTAACCTTGGAAATGAAAAATGTACCATCCATACACTAAGATGGTCAAGGTATTTCTGAATTAGATAATGCAGATAGGCTCAGATTAGGAGCCACAGAGGACCAACTGATCATCAACACTTTTGTAAAAGCTGTACACACAGGAAATATATAAAGAATGCCCTCAGTCTACAGCAAATAAGAAAGCTTCTGCATAACAAAAGAAACAATCAGCAAAATGAAAACGCAACCTACAGAATAGGAGAAAATATTTGCTAATCACATATCTGAGAGGGGTTCATATCCAACACATATAAGGAAATCATACAACTCAATAGCAAAAAAAGCAATTAAATTAAAATATAGGCAAATGACTTGAACAGACATTTTTCCAAAGACGACATACAGATGGCCAACAAGTACATGAAAAGGTGCTCAACATCACTAATCATCAGGGAAATACAAATCAAAACCCCAATGAGATACTGCCTCACAATTGTTAGAATGGTTATTATCCAAAAGACAAGAGATAACAAGTGTTAGAGAGAATGTGGAGAAAAGGAAACCCTTGTGCACTGTTAATGGATATAAATTGGTGCAGCAACTGTGGAAGACAGTATGGAGATTCCTCAAAAAATTAAAAATAGAACTACTGTATCATCCAGGAATTCCATTTCTGTGTATATATCCAAAGGAAATAAAATCACTATCTTGAAGAGATACCTGCATTCCCGCATTCATTGCTATATAACTCACAATAGCCAAGACATGGAAACAATCTAATTGTCCATCAATGAATGGATAAAGAAAATGTGATATATAGATCACATTTATACACACACACATACACACACACACACACACACACACACACAGGAATATTATTCAGGCATGAAGAAAAAGAAAATCCTGCCATTTGCAACAACATGGATGGACCTTGAGGGCATCACGCTAAGTGAAATAAGACAGAGCAATACAAGTGCTGTACGTTCTCACTTATATGTGGAATCTAATAAAGCCAAACTCAGAAATAGAGAGTAGAATGGTGGTTGCCGGGAGTTGAGGGTGGGGAAAATGGGGAAAAAGTTAATCAAAGGGAACAAACTACAGCTATAAGATGAATAAGTTCTGGGGATCTAATGTACAGCATGGTGACTATAATTAACAACACTGTATTATATACTTCAAAGTTGTTAAGAGAATAAATCTTAAATGTTAAGACCACAAAAAAAGGTAATTGTTTGAGGGTATGGAAATGTCAACTAACCTTATTATGATAATCATTTCATAATACATACATATATCAAATCATCCCACTGCATACTTTAAATTTACACGTCATATGTCAATAGTATCTCAATAAAGCTGGGGAAAAAAGGCCCTGACAAAAATACAATAGGCTACCATTTTACTGAAAGCAATGAAATGATATACGAGGAAGAAGAAAAAGTCCAACCTAAAGAATAATTTTTTAAAGTCTTTCTCTATGTAGTAGATTTCCTACAAGAAATCATGTTGGCAGAAAAAAATGTTTATTTTTCATCTTTGGAAGATAAAAATGTGCTATAGAAAGTTAGAAAATTATGAGTGAAAAAATATTTCACTTTCCTCCTTAATAATGATTTTTTTTTTTTGTCTTTTCAACAGACATACACACTTCATCTCTAAAATCACACATCTCAAAACAAAGAAAATGTGACCTCATGAGATCAATGAGATTTTTTTCTCCAGGTAATTTGAATTTTGAGCAGAACCATGTGGAGAGCAAACATAGTTAGAGCTGAGACATTTGATGACAATTTCTGAATTCAATTTTTCAGTGCTTAATGGTTTAGCTTGCTCTTCCATTTCCTAAATTAGCCCATGAACCTTCCAATGAGTCCCCTTTTTGCTCATTGGATTTATGGTTTCAGTTCTTAAAACAACAAATAAATGTCATTGAATTTTTATATATCAAAATCAAAACTTATCCTTGATATTAGAGCAAGTAATCATGAGAAAATGAAAACAATATGAGATCTGTAAAAAAATGCAGCAACATGAAAATCATGGGGTCAAAATTTCAAATATGATGTAGGCATTGAAAAACAACTTTATAACTGAAGAAAATCTATTTTGTAAAAAGGAAGACCATTAGAATTCTCCCAGAATTCTGAGGGTAATAAAGCAATAAAAAATAAATATTTTTTATGGACAAAATGCTTGTTTCCCCCTCCCTCAATTCATGTTAAAGTCCTAACAGCCAGTATGGCCGTATTTGGAGATGAGGCTTCTAAGAAAGTAATTAATGTTAAATAGGGTCATAAGGGTGGTGTTCTGATCCCTTAGGATTAGTGTCCTTATAAGAAGAGAAATAAGAGAACATTTTTAATCATTTTCCCTGCACCCACGCACCAAGGACAGGCCATGTGAAGACATAGTTAGGAGGCTGCCATTTGCAAGCCAAGAAGAGAGTCCTAACCAGCAACTAAATTTGCTAGCCTCCAGAACTGTGAGAATATAAATTTCTGTTGTTTAAGCCACCCAGCCTGTGGCATTTTGTTATGTAAGCCTAGGCAGATGCATAAACATATGAAATAAAAAGAAACTAGACCCAGGAAATTTAATCTACAGGGAAAAATGAAGCTTAAAGAATTCATGATAGTATAAAGCAAACAGATCCAAAACAATAATTAAAGAAATAATAGAAATATTCTTAAGCTGAAAATGAACATTAGCTTCAATATTTAAAGGGTTCACCAAGTACCAAAATCAGTGTACACATATACAAAAATAAATATTTTAATGAATAAAGAACATTTATGCAAATATCAAGAGAAAAAAACTTACCTACAAAAATATAAAAAATAAAACTGCATTCAAGTGTCTACTATACGGTAATAAATGACAATAAGAATGGATTCATGTCTGCAGTATTTTGAAAAAAAATTATTGGTACTTAAGAATGCTATCTCACAATTCCTAACATTTTTGTAGGGTAATGTACTAAACAAATTAGGCTATATATTACAACTAAACACCTCAACATATTAATGGATTTACACAATCAAGATTTATTTCTCACTCTTGTCACAATTCACCTTGGCTTGAGGAAGGAGCTCACCCTCTCTGTTCCATGTACTCATGCAGGGACACAAGTTCCTTCCACGCTCAGCCCAGAAGAGACATATCATTCCCTCACACTCCATGGACAAGAGCTAGTGACATGGCCAGGCCTCAATGTAAGAGACTGGAAAATATATCTAGCTGCATGCTCAGGTAAAGGAAACACATTTGACAAACATCTAACCAGCACTATCCAATAGAACTTTCTGTAATAATGGAAATGCTCTACTGCATTGTCTAATATGGTAGGCACTAGACATATGTGTTTTTTAGCCCTTGAAATGTGACTAGGATGACAGAGAAAATGAATATTTAATTTTATTTATTAGTTTTAATAAATTTAAATGTAAATAGCCACTTATGAGTGATGGCTTTCACACTGGAGAAAGCCAGTATGCACAGGACCACCTGCACAGGACAATAGGATATATGTTCAAAGATGTTCATTGGGCATTACTGGTAATAGTAAAAATTTAGAGACAAGACAAATATCAACTAATTTGGGAAGTTGTGATATAAACCCCCAGCAAATGGTTAAAATATTATCTGTTGAATATGAGTGCTTAGGTTCTGGACCTGTGGAGGCTAGAAATTTAGGAGACTTGGTAGGAAATATCAGAGTATCAAAACAGGTTGGCTCTTCTAAAATTTAGTGAGGCACTGCAAAAAGTACCATGCTTTGGTCTAAGGCAGTAGTTCTCAAACTGTGTTCTTGAACCAGAAGCATTAGCATCAACTGGGAACTTGTTAGAAAAGGAAATTCTTCAGCCCCACCTGAGACCTCCTGAATCAGAAATTCTGGGGTTGGGGCACAGCAATCTCTGTTCAATCAGCCCTCCTGGTGATACTGCCACATGCTAAATTTTGAGAACCACTGATCTAAGGCAAAAGTTCTCAACACTAGTTGCACATTACAATTATCAAGGGAACTTTTAAAAACAGGGTTGCCATGGTTCCATCCTCAGAGACTTTTATTTAATTGTTATGTGGTAGGGCCAAGTATTTTTAAAAGCTCTCTGGGTGATTCAAATATACAAACAGAATTGAGAACTAAAACTGAGGTGACCCAAACTGAAAGCAGTAAACAAAAGAGAACACAGTTTTAGCACAAACGTTTTCTGCCTGTGGTCCACAACACAAAAGTGCTGAAGGTCTATCATGACTTTGTATTTTTTTGTTGGGTTTTTTTGTTGTTGTTGTTGTTTTGAGGTTTTTTTCTTTTTATATTTAGGTTTTTTTTAATTGGAGTGTAGTTGATTTACAATGTTGTGTTAGTTTCTGCTGTATAGCAAAGTAAGTTAGTTATATACACATATATCCAGGCTTTTTTACATTCTATTCCCATATAGGTCATTATAGAGTATTGAATAGAGTTCCCAGTGCTATTCAGTAGGTTCTTATTAGCTATCTACTCTATATGTAGTGGTGTGTATATGTTAATCCCAATCTCCCAATTTATCCCTCCCCCACCTTTCCCCTGGTAACCACAAGTTTGTTTTCCACATCTGTGACTCAACTTCTGTTTTGTAAACCGGTTCATTTGTACCATTTCTTTACATTCCACAAAAAAGCAATATCATAGGATATTTGTCTTGCTCTGTCTGACTTACTTCACTCAGTATGACAATCTCTAGGTCCATCCATGTTGCTACAAATGGCATTATTTTGTTCTTTTTATGGCTGAATAATATTCCATTATATATATGTACTACATCTTCTTTATCCATTCCTCCATCGATGGACATTTAGGTTGCTTCCATGTCCTGGCTATTGTAAATAGTGCTGCAATGAACATTGGGGTGTATGTATCCTTTTGAATTATGGTTTTCTCCAGATATATGTCCAAGAGTGGGATTGCTGTATCATATGGTAGCTGTATTTTTAGATTTTTAAGGAATCTCCCTACTGTTCTCCATAGTTTCTGTACCAATTTACACTCCCACCAACAGTGTAGGAGGGTTCCCTTTTCTCCACACCTTCTCCAGCATTTACTGTTTTTAGATTTTTTTGATGATGGCTATTCTTACCAGTGTGAGGTGATATCTCATTGTAGTTTTGATTTGCATTTCTCTAATGATTAGTGATGTTGAACATCTTTTCATGTGCCTCTTGGCCAACTGTATGCCTTCTTTGGAGAAATGTCTGTTTAGATCTTCTGCCCATTTTTTCATTGGGTCATTTGTTTTTTTGATATTGAGCTGCATGAGCTGTTTGTGTATTTTGGAGATTAATCCCTTGTCAGTCACTTTGTTTGCAAATATTTTCTCCCATTCTGTGGGTTTTCTTTACATTTTATTAATGGTTTCCTTTGCTGTGCAAAAGTTTAATTAGGTCCCACTTGTTTACTTTTGCTTTTATTTTCATTACTCTTGGAGGTGGAACAAAAAAGATCTTGCTGCAATTTATGTCAGAGAGTGTTCTGCCTATATTTTCCTCTAAGACTTTATAGTATACAGTCTTACATTTACATCTTTAATCCATTTTGAGTTTATTTTTGTGTGTGTGTTAGGGAGTGTTCTAATTTCATTCATTTACATGTAACTGTCCAGTTTTCCCAGCACCACTTATTGAAGAAACTGTCTTTTCTCCATTGTATATTCTTGCCTCCTTTGTCATAGATTAGGTGACCATAGGTGTGTGGGTTTATCTCTGGACTTTCTATCCTGTTCTACTGATCTATATTTCTGTTTTTGTGCCAGTACCATACTGTTTTGATGACTGTAGCTTTGTAGTACAGTCTGAAGTCAGGGAACCTGATTCCTCCAGCTCCCTTTTCCTTTCTCAAGGTTGCCTTGGCTATTTGGGGTCTTTTGTATTTCCATATAAATTATAAAATGCTTTGTTCTAATTCTGTGAAAAATGCTATTGGTAATTTGATAGGGATTGCCTTGACTATGTAGATTACTTTGGGTAGTATAGTCATTTTGACAATATTGATTCTTCCAATCCAAGAACATAGTATATCTGCCCATCCATTTGCGTTATCTTTGATTTGGATAATTATAATAGTGTGATTCAACTCTCTGCACCATTTCATGTAAGCAAGGACGAGGGACTAGGAATCCAAATAGAAGTGAGGACTGGGCCCTTGTTAGTTCCAGGAACGTGAGAAAGTCTGAAGAGCTCAGGCCCAGCCAGCTGCTCAAGCCTCCTGACAAAAGCTCCCAGAGGCATCCAAGGATGTTGCTCCCTTTGACTCCATTCGCAGTCCAGTGTTGCTCACTGCTCTGAGGAAGAAACTGGAGCTTGAGCAGGGTGAAGTGTCATGAGAGTGGTCCCATGCACAAAAAGAATTTGAGCCAACTGCCTCAAATTCTGGCTCTGCCTCTTATTAACTGTGCAACTTGGGAAAATGAGGGAATTCTTTTATGCCTCACTTTTTCTTCTCTAAATTGGGATAATACTATTTTACCTACCCCATAGGGCTGCTAAGAAGAAAGAATGAATGAATGAATGCATTGTTCAGACACTTAAAACAGTGCTTGACACCTATTGTTAGACTTAGAAACAAGATTAAAAACAGAGCTCATGTCAGCTTGTTGCTAAGAAACAAAAAAATATTTCAGTATTAAATGATCATTAGTTAGGCATGGGTTACTAGCTATAAAAATAATTATACATACCTTATATATGATATATAATTATATATATTTTTAACATATTACATGTAATAATATATATAATTATATGTATGCATATGTATGGATAATTTCTAGATACTATTGTAAAAAATAGCATTGAACAAAAGAGAAAATGCCTTATAGTGAGAGAAGACCACATTCTAGCATTTTAGTGGGGTGACAGAAAATGCACAAATAATACATAATATCATATAAATATAAACACTATGAAGAAAAATAAAACAACATAAGAAATAGGAAATGACATTTGAGAAGCAATTTGAAAGAAATGAGGAAAGTCATGTTCATACCTGGGGTCAGAAAAATAGAACCTGAGGGAAGAGCAATACAAAAGCCCTGGGGAATTACAAGCTTGAAGTGTTCAATGAACAGCAAAAAAACAGTGTGGTTAGAATGGACTGAGTGAGGTGGAACTCATTAGAGAATGAGGTTTCAGAGCTGGTCATGGCCAAGACATATAAAGCCTTGCAGGGTACAGTCAAGATTTCAGATTTATTTTTAAACCATGAGAAGACAGAATTGTTTGAGCAAGGAAGTTTCCTTGATCTGACATACAACTTCAAAATCAAATCTACTCTAGCTGCCATGTAGCAATCTTATAATACTAGGTCAGGAGTAGAGGTGGCATGCGAGTTATGAACCTACTGCACGTGAAGTTTGTCTCTCAGGAAAGAGATTATACTGGCTTGAACCAGGATAATGGCAGTGGAAGTGGTGACAATCAGTAAGATCTGAATAAATTTGGGTTTGTGGATATGATCTATGAGAGTGTTTGGTCTGAGAAAATGGGTGAATCATAGGACCAGATGCTAAGACTGTGAGAAGACCCACCAGTTTGGCCTTGTTAAATTTGAACTTTCCCTGTGGAGGCTCCACGAAGAAGTTGGAAATGCAAGTCTGATGCTCAAGGGAAACGTGGGGGCTAAAGATATTAACTGGGTTTCACAAGTGTCTTTAAATCCATGAGGTCACCTAGGAAGTGAGAGTAGATAGAGAAAAAAAAAAATCAAATTGCCTGGCATCCAACAAAATTATGTAAGTGAAGTATTTGCCACCCAGGCCTGGCTATAAGAAACCTATGACTACTTAATCCCTGAAGCAATTCAGGATCTCCTAAACTCATGTAAATAGGAAAAGAACTTCCAAGGTGGTATTGCCCACAGATGGAAATCCTCCCAATATCCCTTTGAAAAGTGATCATAGAGGACACTGGGCGAGGGAGGCTCCAACCATCCTCACTGATAGGAAATACGGGTGCTCTCTCATGGAACTCACTCTTCAGCCAAGGGTAAAAATAAAGACCATTGGCTAGTAGAATAAAATCTGTATCCTAGAGCTCTGATCGTTGCATGTTGCTTTCCATTTTCCCTGTTTCTTAAACAGAGTTCTTATCATGTTTGTCTTGTTTATATGCATATGTGGAGGTGGTTTTATTTATATTTTAGCCCATAAATGGCCAGACCACAAAGTGGTACACCCAGACCTGACTGAGAGAACTGAACGTAATCCAGAGGTTTTAAACGCAGCAACTGAACAAGATTTCAGGTGGTGCTCTGATAGAAGAGAATAAATGCGTTTTCAGTTACACATGAACTAATTGTCTTATCTTAGCATGGTCATTGAAGAAAGTTTAAGTATTGGTAAAACGGTGAAGATGTGTCTATCAAAGATGAAATGTAGTGAATATTTTTATTTTGCCTCTTTAGGAACTTCTCCTTCTTCCCCTCCCCCAACCTTTTCTTTTGGCAACCACTCCTTCAATTCAAAGAGATTCAATAACACATCGTCCAGGTTTAAGAGGTAGGCATTTGATCCGGGTCTAGAGTCCTATTGTCGATTCACTTGTCCACAGTGATTGGTCCAAGGCTGTTATATGATCTAATATAGTCCAAACAGATTCCTGCCCTGAATTTTTTGTTTAAAGCAAGAGTAAATGATCCTTCCACTTCAGGTTGTAGAGTTTGAAGGACGTGAATTGGTAGAAGCTGGGAGCCATTTTCTCTCATTTCATACGTGAAGATGCTGTCTTATGTAAGAGCAAATGAAGCCAAGCAGAGGCAATCCCATATGAGAGGAAGAAGTTGGAGAGAACCCCAACAGTGTCAGGCCTCCAGTTCTGGAGCCTGACACCGCCAGATCTGTTCTCAATCCTGAAGTTCTTTCTTTGGTTCTATGACCTTAGAATTTTAACACCTGATCGCAGAGACTGCAGGGGTGAGATACATTACAGAGACAGGATGTCACCTTGATTTGGAATATAAATACCTTGATTTTATACTAAACTGGTATTTTCCAACTAGTAGCCCCAATACTGGTGGGTTGCATGAGGTTAAACAATGTGCTACCAAAATTATTAACTGGTCATTTAAGTTTGAAAAATAGTTAAACAAAGATTAAACAAAGAAACAAGATATTTTTTCCTGTAACATTTCTCAAAGCTTCTAATTGCATTGTAATTCTTTGCTGTGTGTTGTAGAGTAACCACAGTGCCACCTACTCAAAGAAAACCATATCATTTATTAACATCTCCACCGAACACAGTTTGGGAAATACTGGACTAGTCTTATGTTGTAGACAGGGAAAATTGTCCTTAGGAATCTTATTCTTGTCTCATTTGTTCTGACTTAAAGTCTTAGAAAAAAAAGAAGAATGTGGCCAGAAGGAAAATACCATTTTTCCCCTGTGCAGAAAGTCCCAGATAAAGATGAAAGCCAATTCAGCTTCGATATCCAAAATCCAGGTGGTTAAATTGAATCACAGAGAAGCAAAGCCCTAAGCCAAACAAACAAATCTTTAGTGATGGAGCCATAGTGACTTTGACAGGCAAACCTGGGAGTATTTATGAATAAAAGAAATTCTCTAGTTTCAAAAATGACTGATATGGCTCCATTCAGTCATCTATGTGCCCTAACTGATAGACATGAACTCTCTGATAAATAGAAGTCTATTCAAGCTGTTTTAGGTGTTAAGGATCTCCCGTTTGCTAGACAGTTATGAAATGATAATGATTTTTTTTGGAGAATTGTGATATCTTTAGCTTCTAGATTAATCCTGAAATATAGAGGAAACATTTTCAGTTCAAAGACAGGCTAAAAAGAGATTAAATCCTCTGCTCTCAACTGTTAGGTTTAGTACTAGCCTGAAAGCATGAAGGTAGATGAACAGCCTTGAAAATCCTTGTAATCAGTCTTCTAAGATAAAATGCGCTGGGTATTTTGCTAGAGATTGATATTCAGGACATTTCTTCATTTTACTTCAGCTCTACCCAGTTTTTGAAAGTGATAAGTAGATTTTGAGAAGGGGAGAAAAAAAATGAGATGTACACTTTAGAACTCATAATTGAAGGAACTGAATTTGCTCTAAGATTCCAACTAATGAAATCCATACAAAACAAATGTCAGTAGCTTTGGTGGAAATAAATCTAGAAATTATCTGTTTATATATGACTATAGGAACATAAAGAAACTGAAGTCAGTTTCACCTTAGAATATCTAGGGAAGTTGGATTGCAATTCCCAAGTTCAAAAAGTGGAAGTCAAATAAAATATTTAGAAAAATATTTAATTGAGACAAAGATAATAGCAGAAGATAGGAAAATTATGCCAAATAAGGCTCAAGTTTACAGTGTCTAAAATTACTACGCAGGTAAATAACAAATTTGGGTAAATATCACTCATCGGGGTTCACCATAGCCCAGAAAAATAAACCTCAAAATCGTGTACTCTATTAGACCTGAGAGATTAAATCCTCTGCTCTCAACTGTTAGGTTTAGCTCTAGCCTGAAAGCATGAAGATAGAAGAACAGCCTTGAAAATCCTTGTAATCAGCCCATGCATAATAAGCCATCTTTGGACTACCACAATAACTTCCCACAGTAAACAAGAGATGGAGTAATTTGAATAGAAGATAAAAAGCAAGGAATGCCTGTTTTCTACGGTAATGTAGCCCATTTCCCAGTCTACTCTGGTCCAGGGTATGAGACGGAGACATATTAGCAGTAAATCTTACTTATTCTTGTTCTGACCTGCGGTTTCTCCTATTCTTGACAGAACCTTTTCCAGTTGTATTGAGAATGCCTCAACTGTCTTCATGTGCTCACAAACAATTCCACTCAGTACCATGTGAGAGGAACATTCATATGTTATTTGTTTGGGTTTGCCTCCAGTCACGACTAGGGTCAATAACTACCTCCCTGCTGAAAGGCAGGAAGACACTTCACCACTCTCTTAGGTTGTGCTCCACAGAAGCAGAGCCTGAGTTGACGATTCTTCTTTGAGTGGTATTTTGGGAGAGTGCTTTTATAATATAAGAAACGAGATGAGTGAAGCAGGATAGAGCAGGAGGAAAAGCTAAGCAAGGATGTGTCTCAGCTAGGGACTAGCTTCTTTCTGATCCCACAGTGAAGTTCTGAAGTTTAAATTGCACCACAGATGTAGCCCAACCTTAAGGCAATAAGCCGTCCTTTTGAACACCCATGTCCCATAGTCACTGGCCAAGGTCTACTTACAAGAGGTAGGGGGGAGGTGTTTTTTGTTTGGCCAATAATAAATCTTGGGAGAAAGGGGGAGCTATGGGTTATTATTAGCCAACATTCAGAACAGCATGAAGAAGAGTGTATGAGACGGCAAAGGAACGAGGGTGAGGCACAAATAACACCCATTCCTTACACGGCATTGTTGCCATTTTGAGTGCATGTTCCTGCCTCTGCTATATCACCACTTCCACAAGGTACTGTCCCATCTGTGAAACCTCCACCTCTTCCTCAGGATCCACCTCACCCAAACACTACTGGCTTCTCACTATATACCATCACTTTTTAAGGTATAACTGATTCTTCTGAACAAGTACTGCTGTTCCCCACTGCCAATACTATTGATATATGGCAGACCTAGAGAAGCCAAAGCTCTATCATCTTTGGCTACACAGGAGAGAGTGTCTCTTCCCTTTTTGGGTCACACTTTCTTAGAGAAGAACTTAATATGGCCATGATCCCCACGTTTTGTATTATTTCCTCAGAGCTCTTTTGAATTAGGACTTAGACACGAGTTCATGTAAGGTAGGACGGAGATTAACATAGACATCATGTTCTTCTCAGAATCATTCCTCCTATTTGAGAACTGAGGCTGAATTTCCTTATCTCTTAGGAGGTGTTCTTTCCTAGAAGTCTTCTCTGTCTCTTATACAAATAGATTTCTGGAAGCCCCACCTGCCCAGTCTATCTGTCTGAGATTTCCAGATGTATCTGAATCCAAAGAGGGAATATTCTTAGACTTAAGCTAAAACAGTAGAGAAAAAAATTTGGTAGACAATTACATATACTTCAATATCTGTAAGTCTAATTGTTTTATCTTCCTCCCCAAGTCTGGTCAGAGACCCGGTGAAGGCTGAGTTCACACCCTGAACCTTCATGAATTCTCCAAGGTAAGCCCATCCCATGAGGTCTTCCTAGAGACTACAATCAAGGTTTCTCCTCAGTGTACCCCAGCCCCAGTAATGTCTCATTTCCCTCCTAAAACAAATACATTTCTTACTCTCCTTATTTTTTTTCTTTTCATTCTATTCATATGAACTATGGTTTTATCATTTTGTCTGACTTTATAACAGATGCAGATTATAAACAGCAGCAATGATTCAGAAGCTCCTGAAAACAAAATCTAAAGGTTGTAAAACACACGCTGCATATGCTTTGTAAACATTTTCATTTCATAATTGTGCCTATGAAGATCTTAAGTGTTTGAATCATGCTTAAGTTTGATAGGATTCAATAGGCTCGAAATTGGTTTTTCGTTCTGCTTTTCAAATGTTAGATCTGCCTTTGCCTCATCTTTTATATATATATAATCTTTTATAAATATTAAAGCAATAAAGTAAATCAAGTAATAAATACAAATACTCCCTGGAAAAGAGACATAATTTACTTTTTTATGGCTCTAAGTATAAGACTTCCAGTAATTTGTATTCAAATGCACAAATAGTATACTTTGGTAAGCAACAAAGAAGTATATTTTTTCCTGTTAAATCTTTGGTTTTTAACTTCATGACATATAGTATTCTTGTGATTGAAAAATTATTAAATCTATAAAAAGGTAAGAAAATAAGCTTAAATAATTTGGACTCACATTTCATCTCTCAACAATTCATTTAAAAAGATGAGAATGTGTTTTTCTATAGAAGAATGTCATGAATATTGCTGTCTGCAAATAGATAAGAGGGCTCATGCTATTTTAGCATTTGTTTGAAGTCAGGAAACCTGAATTCTATTTACAACTCTGATTGACATTATCAGCTAAAACCAAACATTTCACTGATTCTTCCTGGAGTTTCTATATCTGTGCTATCAAATAATAATTACTGTGCTTAATTAAAAGGGTAACAGAATGTTCTTGAAGTAAGTTTGGTACTTTAGCAATGAAGTATGTATTTCTAGAGACCCTGTAGCATTGTGGTATCGAGCATACGTTCCATATCAGACTGCCTAAGTTCAAATGACAGCAATACCTGTACAACTTTGAGTGAATTATTCATCATTTTTTGGCCTCAATTTCTTCACTTATAAAATAGAGATGATAATAGTAGTCGTCATATAGGGTGATTATGAGGATGCAAGCTATCAATATCTATAAAACTCTTAGAAGAGTAGCTGACACATAGTAAATGGTATGTTTGTTAACAAATTACTATTCAGGTAACTATCACAAAATTTAATATTGCTTAATTTGTATACACGTTGGGAGAGGGAGTCTAAGATAATAAAGGAAGAAACCACCATCATTTAAAATAATACATAAAATGACATTCAGCAAAAGCAGAAACAAAACAAAAAATGTTTTTTGTCAGCTGCTAAGCCATCAAGTATAGTGTTCTTATCTTTGTAGTGGAAAGAATAGTGTACCCAAAGTTTGTGACTTGCCTTAGATTTTAAAAAGATGATTGAAATTATGAAAATCAAATCTATATACCTTGTTTCTCAGGTTAGCTTTGATTTAACTTTAAAAACACCATAGGATTCTCAAAACTTCTTAAATAATTTCAAAACAGATAACAGAAAAATTCAGAATTTTAGAGATGGAAGAGTCTGAAATTTCATTGGCAGCGGCATATAGAGTTTAAGGTTAATTTTCCTGTCTCCCTAGTATCTAGGTATGTCAATGTGACTACGTTCTGACAATTAATATCTAAGCATCAGTGCTACGTGAGACTTCTAAGATGCCTGCTTAAAGATCCTTTTTGCCATTTCCTACTTCTGTAATGGAGACGTGATGGTGGGAGCTCCAACAGCCAACTTTGTCTATGAGGCCACCTTGGGAATGGAGCAAACAGAACATTAGATGGAGACCAGGGCCCTCATGGCTGTAGAGCCACCAAATCAGCCTTGAAAATCACATTCCTTATGTCTTAAACTTTGAGAGGGAAATAAAATTGTACATTATTTAAATCTAGTGTTAAATGAAGCCTACTCCCACAGAAAGGACATAAACTGCTTTGCTCCTTTACTAAGATCTGAGACCCATGTTGCATGGAGAATATAGACAAAAGAGATATGAAATAAAGCAGGCATTATTCCACTACTTTGGTCTGAAAAAATATACCTTAGTAAAAGGAAGTTTTGTGGTGATTAGTTCAAGTTACCCAAATTCTCAGCACTGGAATTCAGGGCAACATCAAATTAGAAAAATTTTGTTTTTATTCCCTTTCTTCCTGGGAATGGGCAGCAGGATTTGATATTTCTGGCTCCTAATCCATAAGGTCATTTAACATCCTTGATGCCTCTTTTTCTCTCAGTAACCCCAGAGTCTCACCAGGACTCCTCACCTGAGGCTGATTAGAGCTCTAGCACCTAATGGTCAGGGAGTATCTCTGAAGATGCTCACACACTAAAGACACTGCAACCCCTCTAGTCATGATACTTGATCAAAAATATTCCCTGAAGGAACCCTCCTATATGGTTGGTGGGAATGTAAATTGGTACAACCAATATGGAGAACAGTATGGAGGTTCCTTAAAAAACTAAAAATAGAACTACCTTATGATCCAGCAATCCCACTCCTGGGTATATATCTAGAGAAAACCATGGTTCAAAAGGATACATGTGCCCCATTTTTCTTAGCAGCACTATTTACAATAGTCAAGACATGGAAGCAACCTAAATGTCCATCAACAGATGAATGGATAAAGAAGATGTGGTACGCATATACAATGAATATTACTCAGCCATTAAAAACAATGAAATAATGCCGTCTGCAGCAACATGGATGGACTTAGAGATTATCCTACTAAGTGAAGTAAGTCAGACAGAGAAAGACAAATATCATATGATATCACTTATATGTGGACTCTAAAAAAATGATATAAATGAACTTATTCACAAAACAGAAACAGACTCACAGACTTCGAAAACAAACTTATGGTTACCAAAGGGGAAAGGTGGGGAGCGGGATAAATTGGGAGTTTGGGATTAACATATACTCACTACTATATGTAAAGTAGATAATCAACAAGGACCTACTGTATAGCACAGGGAACTCTACTCAATATTCTGTAACAACCTATAGGGGAAAAGAATCTGAAAAAGAATGGATATATGTATATGTCTAACCAAATCATTTTGCTAAACACCTGAAACTAACACAACATTGTAAATCAATTCCAATACAAAATAAATACTCCAATATAAAATAAAAATTAATTAAAAATTTTAAATTACTTCTTGAAGATGACAATCTGTTATCAGAAAAGATGCTATTTTTTAAATATATATTTAGAGTGAAGCTTTAAATAGTTTGGAGTTGAGCAAAACGATTGAGGGTATGTGTCTAATTTTATTTTCTCTTTATATCATGCATAATAATTTGCCACCTAATTTACTAGCAATGAACAGATATCAAAGAGCCAGTGATTATAACAAGGAGTAGCTCTTTATTCAATAACCAGAACTTTGCTATTTTCTCCACTGAACAAGATTCACCTTGAGTATGTGTTCCAGATAATTAATTTCCAAAACTTGTATGGGAATTATAGGTCTAATCAAAATGAATAACAGTATTAGGTGAGAATATCTGGAACAGATATAGCTTTCGCATTCTCTAAACACATTGATTTTTAAAATGTTTCCAATATTGAAGATGCATTTGCAGCACAGTTGGTCAATTCTTTCTCAGAAACAGTATTTCTTACAATTTTATTTAGCAGTAACTAATTATGGGATTCAGAAAATCTATCAATGTGTGGATCTTCTGTCAAACAAAAGACTGTTTTGTTTTTGTTTTTTTCCTTGAGAAAGAAGTGGTGGAAGCTGGAGAAATAATGTGACTTCAAAGACATGAAAACAGTCATGCTTGATAGAGACTGCTTTATTCATAGACAGCATGAGACTGAATTAACCACCCCATGTTCATAACCCAGTTGGTTATATAAGTACTCAATAGACTTAAAAGGATATAGAAGTAACCCATCCTGAGAAATAATCTGTAAAAGGGTGGGTCAAATATTGGGAGAAACTCAAAGTCTAATACAAATGACCAGGAGATTGTCTCAAGGGAGGATAACTAAACTCATTTGCATGTCTAAAGCTGAGAGAAGAATGTGTTAACCCTAGGGAGATGGACTGCATAGCTTTTAGAAAGGCCAGCCCAAAGAAAGAAAAGTTGACATAATTATTCAGTGTTTCACAGGGAAAATGGAACCTAGATTTGATAAGAAAAAAGTTTATCCTAGTCATTAAAGTACATGCTCAAAAAAAAAAGTTTTCATCCTATTTTATTTAAAAATCAAAGAACTAGCAAGCTAATATTACTAAAAGGAAAAAGTGGGTGGGAGAAATGCAGCCTTTAATTTAATTTTATCCAAAGAGCACACTACTACTTTGAACCACCATGGCTGAGAGAGCCATCAACATTAAAGGAAACTAAGGGCAAAAATAATGACTAGAAAAAAAAAAAAAAAAAGATGTTTAGCAGGCAGAGAGTAAGAAGAACTGTCTAACCACAAAAAACAGTAACTGAAGGTAGAAGGTAGTATATTTTCAAAACAATTTTATCAGCGTCTGTCTTTACCAAATCCCATTACTATATCTGGCCTGGATGGAGGGGAGAGATGTAATTCAAAGGATTATGAATGGAGTGTCTTATACATAAGAACATTTTCTCACCCTCAAGCATATTGGGTCCAAATTCATGTATTAGAGTATTAGAATCTGAGACAGCAAGAACACATTCCAAATAAACTCTGGGCAATGTATTGAGGATAAGGTCTCACCACAGCCAGGGTGGAATTTCCCTCATGCCTCTCATGGAAATATTTCATTGTTACTTTAGCAGCTTCTCAAGTATTCTGATAGTGAGAAGGTGTATAAGTACAGTAATCTTCAGATCTCATCATAATTTTCTTAAATATCATATTAATTGATTGATTAATGTTTACTTATGAGTTTAGGTAGCATGGGATCCACACTAATTGGAAGTCACTGATGGGCAGAGACTGAGTCTCACTCAATCTTCGGTTGTTAGCTGTGGTAGGCAGCATAGTAGCTGGAATATGTGAACATGTTATTTTACACAGCAAAAGGGACTTCACAGATACGAGTATCCTGAATTAAGGAGGTGGGTCCAATCTGATTGCACGAGTCCTTAAAAATGGAGAACCTTTCCTGGATCAGAAAGGTGAGATAGAAGAAGGAGGAGATATTTGAAGAGAGGGACTCAATCACAATAGGTGGCTTTGAAGTTGGAGGAAGGAGGAGCTAAGAATGTGGGAGGGCTCTAGACACTGAGAATGACCCTCAGCAGACAGCCAGCAAAATAAATGGGAATTTCAGACCTACAATTGCAAGGAACTGCATTCTGCCAACAACTGGAATGAGCAAGGGAACATTTTCCCCAAGAGCCTCCAATAAGGAAGGCAAGCCTCCCAACACCTTGATTTTAGCCTAGTGAGACCCATGTCAGGCTTCTGGACTACAGAACTGTGTGAAAATAAACCTGTGTTGCTTGAAACCTCTAAGTCTGCTGTAATTTGCTATGATAGCAATGGAAAACTAATACACCAACATTTAACTTTTTGTCTGACATACCAGAGGCATACAATACAAAACATAAATAAATATGAATCATTCTCTCATTCAAAATATAAGAAAATCTACTCAAGTCCCTTTATCTCCTAAACTTAACCAATATTCACTAAAGTGTGTTATTCAGAACACCAGAGCCAACAGATCTTTTGTGGTGTTGGGCAAGGTTACAAAATATACTGACAGAGAGAAAATTCCCATTTGATGATTTGTAGTTTACACTAGCATGGTAAAGACTCAGAAAAATCCTATGAAAATCAACTATTCGATTTTGTATTTCTCAAACTTATTTGATCTCAGAAGCTTTTCTTTTCCCCCCATGTTACATTTTTAAAAATATCCTCAGAATAAAATAAGGAACTATCATCTTAAGTAAAATATTGTTATTTGCCTGGCTTGAGTCTCCTTTCTTTATAGTACAGGAAAAGCAATAAACATTCTTAGTAGAAAGAATAATAAAACAATCAACACATTTAGCAACTAGGACCAAAAAGGACCATATGGTTACTAATAATGCCAAAAGGACAAGGTTCAACAAGAGTAGACTGTAACATGACCAGTCCATTTGTTCTTTTAAGAATATCAAACCACAAACTCATTTACCTTTAACCTTTTTGGGGTGAGAATTTTCTGTTTCTTTTTTATATGTGTGTAGAAATACTGTTACAAATCAATAAATTAAGCATTTACAAGAATCTATGTCTTTGATCTTATGATAATCTTTTGTCATTACAGTGTCTAATTTTAAAAGGTTGAGAATTTTATACCACCTCAAAAATGATAATACTTAAACAAAAGCAAAAGAAAATATTTTTATATTTTTTCTATTTCCATCTCTTCCAAGATGTCTGAGGATTTCTATTAGAAGAGTTAAATGAAACAGACTTAAAATCTTAAACTATTCTTAACAATTGAAACTTCAGTTCACTTTTACTCTAACACTCATTCAATAATGGGGTTTAGCCACTGTGGAGAACAGTATGGAGGTTCCTTAAAAAACTACAAATAGAATTACCATATGACCCAGCAATCCCACTACTTGGCATATACCCTGAGAAAACCAAAATTCAAAAAGAGTCATGTACCAAAATGTTCATTGCAGCTCTATTTACAATAGCCAGGACATGGAAACAACCTAAGCGCCCATCATCGGATGAATGGATAAAGAAGATGTGGCACATATACACAATGGAATATTACTCAGCCTTAAAAAGAAATGAAATTGAGCTATTTGTAATGAGATGGATAGACCTAGAGTCTATCATACAGAGTGAAGTAAGTCAGAAAGAAAAAGACAAATACCGTATGCTAACACATATATATGGAATTTAAGGGAAAAAAATGTCATGAAGAACCTAGGGGTAAGATAGGAATAAAGACGCAGACCTACTGGAGAACGGACTTGAGGATATGGGGAGGGGGAAGGGTGAGTTTTGACAGGGCGAGAGAGAGTCATGGACATATACACACTAACAAACGTAGTAAGGTAGATAGCTGGGGGGAAGCAGCCGCAAGGCACAGGGATATTAGCTCGGTGCTTTGTGACAGCCTGGAAGTGTGGGATGGGGAGAGTGGGAGGGAGGGAGACGCAAGAGGGAAGACATATGGGAACATATGTATATGTATAGCTGATTCACTTTGTTATAAAGCAGAAACTAACACACCATTGTAAAGCAATTATACCCCAATAAAGATGTTTAAAAAAAAAAAAAATAATAATGGGGTTTAACTTAAACTAAATGAAATAGTAAATCAATCTGGTCTATCCATTATACTATTAAATGTTATTTTTAATTTACCAAATAATTTGAAGCATAATGACTCAAACTGGAAATCAAAAAAATAAAATTTAGTCTATCATAGGATGTGCTTTTTTATAGTAGCCTTGGCTTCCCCTAAAGGTTAATATAATGGAAAAACAAAACTTCCAACTATGATTTCTTTCTGCCATTGGACTCAAAGGGATTGATTCTGCACTTCCAGATTACAAAGCAAAAAAGACTTTTACTGTTCTTAAACTCAAAATTCACAACAGTATATTATAAATGTTCTATTAAAGATAAAGTATTAGTGAGTCATTGTTACCAGAATTCTAGCATTGTAATGTTATAATAATAGCATTAAAAAGAGTACCAAAAACACAATTTCAAATCAAAGACAGTAAGTATATTTTATATTCCACCTGAGATGTGACCACATAAAATGTTTTGATTTGTAAGTTGAAATTTTTCATCATGACTGCTTCAATTTTACCTTAGCCCTAGAATTTCAGTCCGTCTTCTGATCACATCATTTAAAACCTTGTCCTTACATATGAAATATATGTACTGTGGCACAATCAATCCATCATTTCAGCCAGCATAACAGCGGATATCCAACCACTGTTAGGCTGATGTAACCTACATCAGTCATGACAATGGTTAAAATGGATGGTTTTACCAGGGCCTGATGTCATGATCAGCAGCCATTGAAAGACGTGGTTGACTATGGAGACTTGAGTGATCTAAGTACTTACACCTCCAGCCATGTGTTAGCAAAAATTAATTAAATTGTGGCTAGGAGTAGATTTGGGAGATCTTGAAGGGACAGTTACTTTAAACACTTCAAAATATATTCTCAAAGAGGTTGGAATGAGCTCATATGGAAATAATCTTTTTTACAGATAAGAGAATTATTAGTCTAACAATCACTTTTACTTCTTGTCTCTTAGAATCTTGATAAAGTTAAGCATATAGAAAGGTCATCAGGATGACCTTTTAAAAATGAATATTTTTCCCAATTCAGAAAGTTTATATTACAAACAAACAAATGTGTTGAGTCACGTATTTGACTGAATCATTAGAAAAACTAAAGCTTGAGGATGACCATTAGACTTGTCTTTTTTTCTTCAGACTTTCTGCTCTACCTAAACAAGGTACTTCAATGGACCTAGCTTAGTAACTTCAGACACTATTTTCTGTTTATCTTACTTGCATGAGAGGTAAAGATTAAACTGCCTATTCATCTTCAAGCAGGGCTCCCAGAGCCCCATGGAAGTTGGCTGAGTGCTTAAGCCACTCGATCTTAGTAGAATGTGGCAGTGGTCCACCAGGCCGCTGTTCCACTCACTAGTCCAGAAAAGCTGTAATAAGAATCTTGGAACACATCCTCCCTGATCACATTAAGGGAGGATCTAGTGCTTTCCCCACCATGTTAGTGGAATAGGGCTGGAAACAAGGGGTTGCCATTTGTTGATGTTGCTATTGTATCCCAGATACTGATCATGCATGCCATGGAAAGAACTAATGATTTCCTAATCATGATATTTAACAGACCCACACTCTCAAGTCAGTCTTCTGGCACTGATAGATTCATTTGCTGTCCTTGTCCATATGGCATTAGTCTCTATGAGTTTTCCCCCAATAAACGGTTTCCAAAGATCTACTCTGTGTATGCTGTCTCGTCATTCACCTTGCTTACCTGCCTTGCCCTAGCATACGAAGTACTTTTATTTCTTGCAAGCCAAAAGTGAAAAACTTAGATACTATTTTACATCGTTCAAAGAGAACAAAATTTCCCGACATTTCTGATGAAAACACAGCTCTTGCCAAGAAAACAAATATTGGCAACAGAGGAGAAAGAGCTTAATATTTTACTGGCAAAGTTTAATTTTAAGAACATGACATTTCTCTGGAGAAATGTTTAATATTTAGGATCTTTCACCAGAGAATAGTACATATCCTTTTACAAACGAAGAGGCCACGTGATATAGTCAAAAGAGCCCTGGATTAGAAGTCAATAGACATAGATTGTAGACCTGGCTCTGAAAACAAATCAACTGTGTAACCTGGAGCAAGCCAGCTTAATCTTTCTGAAACTGCTGGAAAGAGACTTTGTAGAGCAAGAATTGATTCGGCAAATGAGGAATAGCTAAGTCAACTGCGTTCTGTGGCTTGAAACTTTGAGCCAGTAGAGCGCGTGTATTAAGACAGTTCTATATGGTCACGAGGGGCACCCAAATATTTGCACTTTAAAAGGCCCACCAATTCATGAGCATAATGGAAAAAATTTATTTTGTCATCAATAGTTCAATGTCTGTATACCAGTGCTGGATGAGAACTAAAGCCATCCCCTGACATATCAAGTACACCCACCAACTTCGTACAGCACAGTTACTTTGGGATAAATATAACTTGTACATTTTGCAAAGCACAAAGGCAAAGACAACAAATAGTCACTGCCTCTTCAATTATTACCTAACTAGATTTCAGAAAACATTTAGATGCAAAGAACTTTTAAAATGTGTTCACTCAAAATGTTGTAACATATTAAGTCATTTTGTTTTTCTAAAGAACTCAGAAGTGCTTTACAAGATTCCATTCATCCATGACAAAGCTTTTATTTTCAATAAAGGAAGGAAGATGTCCAGATATAAAGTATCTGTGATCATAAAAGATACTAATAAGTACTGTCCAAAGTCAGGATTTTTAAGAAGAAAACTCCCTGGAATCCCTGGAATACCAGTCTTAGTTTGATAATTTTTGTTACTATTTTGTATGTTTTTTTTCACCTGTTCTTCGGTGGAATTTTTTTTTTCTTTTGAGGAGACTTTTCATTTTATTTATTTCCCAAATCTATTACTTGGAGTTCTCATAAGTTAATGCTTTAAAGTTTCACAATTAATAATAGCAAGTACTAAGTTGTTCTTGTTTTAAGTTAGGAGATTGTTTAGTTTTTTATTATTATGTGACGAATATTGTCACAGACCACTGTCTCCAAAGACGTATATTAGGACATCTTGTTTTATTGACATTCTGGATTTCCTCACTAAGTCTTTGTCTTTTTTTTTTTTTTTTTTGCAGTACGCAGGCCTCTCACTGCTGTGGCCTCTCCCGTTGAGGAGCACAGGCTCCAGACGCGCAGGCTCAGTGGCCATGGCTCATGGGCCCAGCCGCTCCGCGGCATGTGGGATCTTCCCGGACTGGGGCACGAACCCATGGCCCCTGCATTGGCAGGCAGACTCTCGACCACTGAGGCACCAGGGAAGCCCTCTTTGTCTTTTTTTAAAACCAAGAAGGTAGAGGGTAGAATGCTGGGTAGAATGCTGACAATAGAAGTAGTGATACCTCCATGGAGTGAGAAGGAATGATGCCAGATGCATGTGGTATATACATGTGAGCTTGCAAATCTTTGCAGCTGCTAGCTGTCATTCCTTTCTTCCTCAGTTTTCCTTTATCCAAATCCCATCTCCCTACCGGCCCTGGCAAGGTCACAGATGTTTCACAGATTGAAAAACATTGGGAAACAGTAGTATACAGAAACACTAGTATGGAGGGAAACAAAACACACCCTGAGGACGAGGACTACTATCTTGTCTTGACAAGATGGTGACAGCATTAATTGGTTCTGTGTATCTTAAAAGAAAAATTCTATCAGTGTTCCAGAATAATGCTTTGTCTCTGCATGGTATTAGCATATTATTTTGTGACAATACCAATTGTGGTACTCCTGTGCTGTAATTAAATGTTAGAAGTTCTAGATCTTTTTACCAAATTACACAGTATTCCACAAATTCACAAATCAGTGTGAAATATATTTTCATATGGATTAAACTGACTAGCACCTCTCCAGTGTCTTGTTTTAGTTAACATCTTGTCTCAATTCAGGAGTGATGCTTTTACATTGTTTTATCTTTAATAGGAAGAATATTTCATCCTGTGAAGACAGCTGAGAGATGAATCACACAGTCTTTTATTTTCAAAGATATGAAAATCATACTAAATTCCTAATCCTGTACAAATAAATAGCAGAGTTCTCAGAAACATATTTATATCTTTAGAAGAATGAATAACTAGGTGATAGATAAACAAATACAATTTTTTAAAATCCAGAGTGTGTTCAGAACACAATAATTTATTTGAACTGAGAGCCTCTTCTCCCTATATCTTTTTCGGTCAATTCGTAAGTTCATTACAAGAAACACTAAGCACACTTGTCTGTACAAAGAACTGTATTAGATGCCAGAAGTAAGAAATAGACTTTACCTTTCAAAAGCTTACCATCTCCTAGTCAGAAAGACAATAATACAGAAAATTATTACATAAGATAGCATATGGAAGTAGATACTAAAAATATTTTCAAGTGATATAGAAATGATGAAATGATTCCACTTGGGTAGAATCATGAAAAACTAACTGAAATGGTCTGGAAATGTTGCATAATTATGGTATCTACAGATAAGTGGAAGAAGCCATTCCAAACGGAGAACTGAATGAGCAAAAGCTCTGAAGCAGTAAGGGTTCAATACACTTACTCTTCTGTAGGCCAGACACTGGCAATACAACTATGAATATTAAGGTGGTTTATATGATGGAGTTAACAGTCTGGTAACAATCTGGAAAGAACAAGAAGAGAAACTTTGCCATTAATAACAGTACCACCCAATGGAGTGACGAAGTAAGGGATAGTGAAAGCCAGGGAAAGGAGGTTATTCAGTGAAATGCTGGGGGGAGTGTATGTGTGTGGAGGTGGGTGTGTGTGCACCCACTTGAAGCATGTGAGAGACATAATCATAGTTGTGATTTAGGAAGATTAGTTTGGTAGAAATAAATAATGTGGAGTTGGTAGATTAGAAGTAATGAAGCCAGGGAAGAGTTTACTTTTGCATATCAAATTTACTCTTTTTTTTTTAAGTAAGATTTTACATTTTATCTCTCTCTCTGTTCCCTTTAATCTTTTTTTTTTTTTTTTTTTTTTTTTTTTCAGTTTTTGGTTTTTAATGGGAGATGAATGAAGGTGGGCAGGTCTCTTGCCCTTGCTACATTCACCACCTGTTGGGTTTCTCTTATCATATAGCTTACATGCTCTGTCTGCTGCTTCTCACTGTTTAGTCCTGCATGCATTGTTTTTTCTGTAATCTTCTTTGTCCCTGATGGCAATCCGAAGTACTCAAAAGCTGGTTGAAAATATTACTGCCTATTTTCAAACTCTGATCTTTAAGTTCTTATAAGGATGTATGTTTCATTCAGGTTGGCAGTTCAATTTATTATAAGCAGAGCTTATACTGACAGAATCATATATTCAGGTCTTTTCATTTTAAAAAATACAAAAGAAAAGAAATTCTGGAGCCCCAGATAAAAAGGCTGCCCAGTTACATGGAAGAAGAGGACCAGATGTATGAGGAAGGAGGAAAAGAATCAGGAATCATAGTAGATACGATGACAATGGATCACCAGTGTGGGACTCTAGTTAAGAAAGGGAACATGATAGTGGGATACACGAGTAGGATCATAAAATGTACGAACCATAAGGTACTCGGCATTAATCAGTCCCTATTGATCTGGGCTTAGCACCAAAAGGAGTGTGATGACAGGGCCTGCCTAAGGCACAACTGCAAGGTAAGTGAATTGGGCTTTCAGCAGCTGCTGACCCGTCTTTTCTACACCCTGTTTATCCCAATGATGTGCACCCCTCCAGGCAGTTAGTTAGCACTCAGCACTTCCACATGTGGCCCACCACCCTGGCACTGTCCCACATTCCAATACCATCTTGCTCTCTGGCTCTCTTTCTACCATCCTTAAATTTTGAGATCAGGATCCCAGAGCTCTGACAAACTATTTTGGAAACAGAAAGTAGTTGTGTTTCAAAGAAGAACCTGAAATAATGACTTAAACCCAGTGTAATGACTCTGCAATGTTGCAACTTCATACAGAATGGCATGTAGTAAAGAGATATATTAGGATGGGGAGATATAGTAAGAAAGGCTTTAGATGCTGTTGTTCTATAAAAAATACCTAAACCAAAACCACATTATGCATGCAACTATCTACCATAATACATAAATCTGGCCCTTTTTCTGTTTGTTTTTAAGATGCTTCCAGCTGCTGTGTCAAGAGATAGAGGGTAGGGGGACAGGAGCGTAGAACCGGGGCCGGTGGGGAGGCTTGCAGTTCTCAAGGAGAGTGTCCAAGTGGCTCAGACTAGGGTAATAGTAATTGGGATAGAGAAAAATGAAAAATTTAGACTATATTTTGATGGTAAAGCAAACAGAACTTGTTTCCTATTGGGACTTTGGTGAGGGAGGGACAGAGAGGAATCAAATCCCAGTCAAGCAGCTGAACTTACATATCTGTAAAACAGTTTTAAAAAATAAAAATAGGGCTTCCCTGGTGGTGCAGTGGTTGAGAGTCTGCCTGCCGATCCAGGGGACGCGGGTTCGTGTCCCAGTCCAGGAAAATCCCACATGCCGCAGAGCGGCTGGGCCCGTGAGCCATGGCCGCTGAGCCTGCGTGTCCAGAGCCTGCGCGTCTGGAGCCTGTGCTCCACAACGGGAGGGGCCACAACAGTGAGAGGCCCGCATACCGCAAAAAACTAAAAAATAAAAACTAGATGCACATTAAAGCCACTTGTTAAATTAACTCTATTGGATACAAAAACTCCTTTAATTTTAATACAATAACACTCAGTTCAAAAATATTTGTTAAGAAACTACTATGCATAGAGCACTTTGATAAGTTTTACAGATAGCACAAAAGACACCATTCCTGCTCTCAGTAACTACTAAAAATAGAAGACATATAATTAACTAGAGAACCGATTTTTAGATAACGCTTTCAAATCAAGTAAAACATTTACTGAATGCCTACAATGAGCACAGCACTGCTAAGAATGAAAGGTGGTTATATGCTGATGAACAAAACGTGCCATTGGCAGCAAGTAATTTAAATCTAAATGAAAAACATAATAAATTAGTTGCCAGAGATTATAAAATATACATCTACCCGTTCCGTCTTCAATAAGTTGGGAATCATCATTATATCACTTTTAACATCCATCTCCACTCTTGCCCAATGACACCAAGCAGTCATATTCCTTTCCCCTTTTACAGCATGGCTCAGCAAAATGTGCCTAAGAGACTATAGCAATCAGCACATTGTGTTTTTCTTATAGACATACTTTGCTTGGCTCACGCTGTTTTAGGTAGAGAAGCTAAATTAAAAGGCTATGTACTCACAGCAAGTGAGTGCTGATGACCTAAATGATTGGAAGGAGAGAAATTTGCTATGCCATCTGAACTCTGAGTGTACAGAGCAGTCATGCATGGGGCATGGCTCTGTGCTTTTCTGTGCACTCATGCGCTAGGATTTACCATTCCACATAATTAGTCACTTTATATTAAAATAATTAATAAGAAAGGGTTTTAGTATCTCACCTGTTGCTAATGGTATGTTGCCACTAGCAGAAAAATACTTCAAATGTATCTTTGGAATGTGCAAGTGTTTCAAGCCAGCATCAGGCATTTTCCAGGCTGGGTGGGAGAATAGTGACAGTGGGTTTGTGTTTTTCAGAATGACTGAAATTACCTCATCTGCTACTTATAATTGTAGGTGTTAAATGCCAATGGTCTGTTTTCATTTTGAAGGGAAGTTTGGTATTATGTCAAAGCCAATGGTATGTTTATATTCATGATATTTGTGGCAAAGGTTGGTAGAAATGCTTAAGGAATGAAATTTTTACATATGGAAGCAATTGAAGGGCAAAACACGGAAACATATACATGAAATCTACTCTCAGGGACTCAGCATAGCTGACTTTTCTCTGAGTTCAGATGAGTACCTAGAGGCTGGATCTGGCCCTCATAGTGATAAAAATAACATGTTCTCACACTTATGATGATAGACACCTGTTATTTAGACAATTTCTACCAACAGCAAAAAAATAAAAAGCAAAAATCCTCATTGCTAGCACTTCCCTACTCACAGCTGCTTCCTTTCCATACTAATCACAGCAAAGCAGACACCCATCTCAAAATTGACCAGAGAATGCAAATGGAAATAAAAATCTTCACTAAAGCATCTGAATACGATAACTGTCTGGTGACAGTATTTAGGAGAAAAGGGAATACTTAAAGAAGAAACTGAACTGAAAGGGAACAAGGAAGAGATAAAGAAAAAGTTTAACATATTTCCAATTGTTAAGTCTGTCTTCAGATTAAAGTGTCCTATATGTATATGAATATAAAGATATCTGAGCAGATATGTATGTTTATCTTTTTCAAGAGGATACTGCTTTATTCACTTAACATTTAGTAATGCCTATCAGGAGAAAGGAGAAATTATTTCTTCTTGTTAGATTGGATTGGGCTTCATGGAAATTATGACATTTTTCCTGAGTGTTAAAGAACCAAAATCTTTGCGAGGGAGAAAGATGGAAGATGATAACGTTGAACTAACAGCCGTTTCCATCCTGTGGACAATTAAAATTGATCCTATTTTGGTGAATGTCTAAACCATGCCTGGGGAAGCTGCCCTCTAGACTCAAGGTTGGCCCTTTCTGCCAACAGAGCTGATCCAAACTTGACATCCCTTGGCTAATTTTTCCAGCTGCACATGCTTCTGTGTTACCTAGAGCCGTGCCTTGTGGTTTAGGACTGTGTAACTCAGAACTCCATCAGCATTTTTTCCTGCCCTTCCTGAAATTGTCCCAATCGAACTTAAAACTAAGCAGGTACTCAGATATTCTGCCATATTCCACTTTTCATATACATCTCATCCAGCATTTGGGAATTTTAAATATTAAAAAATGGCTGTGTTCTAGGACCAAGTTGTTGGTTTCATTGATCTTGTCCTGTCACTTGTTATTCACCGAAGTATAAAGAATCTGGTGTTACAGAAACACAGATAATGAGAGAAAATGACTACCTTGAGGACTTTTTGTGTACCAGGGGGTTTACCAAATACTTTTTAAGATAACTTGCAAACTAGAAAATTCTATGCAAATATGAGAGAGTACTTGCAGTAACAGTACGAGGCTGTTGGCCTTCCAAGAACACACTGACTTTGAGTCAATTTTCTCTCTCATTTTCAGTGATGGCATCATTAGACAATACACATATCTCTACATGGTGTTCACGTGAGTCACACCTAAACCCTGCCAGCCATGGGTAGAGTTTGGTTGCTGAAACCTGTAAGCACATCTGACTCACTGAGAACTAACTTACTAAGGTTGTAGTTGATAATATCAACATAGATGCTATCTTAACTGGACATCATTAACTGGACTCTAACATCAGTGAAAGGAGCTTTCTGTCGGCTCTAGTCACAAGCTCACAGAATGTCAAAGGGGCCATCTGGCTGGCAGGTCCCAACATGCAGCTGCACAAATTTTCTAAAAATTATGAGAGAAATTGGACATTTTCTATATAATAATACCACACATAGACCGAAAAATAACTTTCTTTGATTTAAATTAACATTATATAAATGCAACAAAGGAAAACAATGCAAAATGAATTGTGAATTGTTGTAATCAATTATTAATTTAATACAATTTTTGATACAAATCAAGTTATTAATTTTTAAAAATATCTCTGACTTATCTCCTGTCTTGCCCTTTTCCTAATCCTTTCTCCATGCTGCTAACATTATGCCATTTCTAAAAATTCAAACCTAATCAAGAGCTTCTTTATTTATCCCTTTAAAGATTTTCACTTGCCTAAGGGACACAGTCCAAACTCCTTATCAGAGCATAGAAGATATTAAGTGCCCAAGCCCCAGCCTACCTTTTCAGCTACATTTCTCATCTAACTTCTCATTTCCTTCTCATCCACCCACTCTTCTCAACCTCAAACCATACAAAACTGCATGACTTGCAGTTCCTCACAATTGCCAGGATAAAGCTTCTCTGGTGGTGCAATGGTTAAGAATCTGCCTGCCAGTGCAGGGGACATGGGTTCGAGCCCTGGTCCGGGAAGATCCCACATGCAGCAGATCAACTAAGCCCGTGTGCCACAACTACTGAGCCTGCCTGCCACAACTAGTGAAGCCTGCATGCCTAGAGCCCATGCACCACAACAAAGAGAAGCCCCTGCTCGCCGCAACTAGAGAAAGTCCACACGCAGCAACAAAGACCCAACGCAGCCAAAAATAAATAAATAAATAAATTAAATTAAATTAAAAAAAAAAAGCCAGGATATTTCACACAGCCTAGCCTCTGCATTCACTGCTTCTTCTGCCAGGAGCACTCCTTCCATCTTTGTTTGCCTAGCAAACAAACACCTACTCATCTTTCAAAATTCAGCTCAAGCATTACCTTTTCTATAAAGAATTTCTCCCTCCTGGATGTCTCCCCCAGTAGAATTATCACTCTCCTATTTATGGTGTACATATCATAGTATCTTTAGCATAAGGCACACAACCTCATGTACAGCTCTGTTCTATGCACTCTCACTCCCTTCCCCACCTCCCTTCCCTCCACTGTCTGGATTGTCCTAAGGTCAGGAAACTACCGTAATTACCTTGGGATCCTTAGTCCTAGCACCCTGCCATCGAGCATTTGTGGAAGGAAAGAAGAAAGTAGAAAGACAAAGAGAGATGAAGCAAAGCCAGAAAATTCTATCAACTCTACTCAAAAATAGATTTCACATCTAACAGTATCTGAGCATCTCAGCTCCTACCGCCCTCATCCAAGTCACTCTCCTCTGGACTTCTGCAACAGCCTGTTTCTTCGATAGTTTTGCTTTCAGTTTTGCCTTGTTTGGCCCATCCTCCATACAGCCGCCAGAGTAATCTTTCTGAAAATCATATCAGATCATATTACTTTTCTGATAAAATATTTCAAGGCTTCACATTAAGAGCAACAACAAGAAAAAGATCTTCACGTGCCATCTAACCTCTTCAATCTCATCTTGCATGGCGCTTCTCCTAATTCAATACCATCCAGCCACACTGTTCTTATACCTTTCTCACTAAGACATCAGTTTCCCTGTCTCAGGGCTTTTGCACTTAATGTGTCAAGAATATTCTTCACCAGATCTTCGCATAACTGCTTCCCTCACATCATTCAGAGACAAGTTCAAATATAACTAAGAGAAGTCCTTCCTGACCACCCTGGTGTAGCCTCAATACAGCCTCAATCTCATTCCAAATACCATAATTGTCTTAAGTGGAATTTATCACTATCTAAGATTATATTTTATTTGTTCACTTGTTGATTGCCTATGTCCCCCAGTAGTAGAACAAAGAAGAGATTTGTCTTCTTCAACACTATTCCCAGGACTTAACAAGTCAAGGTGCATACTGCATGCATTAGGCACCTAATACATACTTGTTGAAAGGAGAAGAGAAAAATCCTATTTCATTTACTCTCTCATTTTTCTAGATGACTTTTTCACAACTCTCTCCTCAAACTTATACTTCCTCCCCAAAACTGCTCATGTCTCCATTTGATCCTACCTATGCTCTACCCTTTTCTGCTCCTCTGCCCTCTGGGAATTGACCCCTATAAATGCATCATCTAGGGCCCTGCTGTCTGGCTTCCCAGAGTTTAAAGTGGGAGTCTTTGGCAGGATGTCAAAGGGCGGAAGAAAGGGGCCCGTGCTTCCTGCCTGCTGTGGACTGTGGTCCTGCCAGTCTCTGCATCCCTCCAAATCTACGGCTTCCTCCTCTCACCACTGTTTCCTTCCCTTTCTCCTTTAGGCCTAGGAGCAAAACAGCTTTCTTCTGGTGCTAGTCTCCTTGTGATTAGCGCTTCCGACTCATTAGTAAGACTCTTGAAACAACTGAGTTTTGACTTTTTTCCTGCTATGATCTGATTAATACATTTATCCTAAGCTAGTGATATCGCTTTGCACTTTACTAAGAAAACTGGGACGTTCAAGTGAGAACGCCACTTGTGACGTTCACTTGCTCCGCCACATCTACCTACCTTCCAGCGTCTGTTTCAATATCCTCTGCTGTTCTTCCTGAGACTCCAGAGCTGCCTGTCTAATATTATAGCCACCGGCAACATGTGGCCACGGAGCACCTTCACGTGGCCTGTATCATTGAGAAACCAAACGCTGGATCTTATTTAACTTTACTTAATGTAAATTTAGATTTAAAGTTGAATGCTCAATTCAGTTGTTGGCAAATATTAAATATGTTTGGAATGCTTGTGTATACAAATCTACATTTGATCAGTTTTGTTTTGTGAAATCTAAGTACCAATTAAGTATTTCTGATGAAAATTTAGCAACCAAATTAAGATGTTCTGTAGATATAAAACACACATAGGATTTTGAATATCTAGTACAAAATAATGTAAAATTGCTCATTAATAATTGTTATTTCATCTTGAAGTGATAATATTTTGAGTGTATTGGACAAATAAATATATTATAAAATTAATTCACCTTTTGATTTTACTTTTTAAATGTGGGTACTGGAAAAAAGTAAATCACATATATGGCTCATATTCTCTTTCTGTTGCATAGCATAGCTCCAGATCCACTCTCTGGGCCCCTAATTAAATCAACCTTTCACTTGTACACTAGCTCACATTCCTCTCACCTGCTCAAACAGACCACTTTAGCAATTCTTGCCTCTCTCTCTAAAATCACCAGTTTCCTCTTTTAATTGTGTTCTTTCTATCCACACACAAACATACTATTATTTTTCCCCTTCCAAAAAAACATTATCTTCACCCAATTTCAACCACGGTTTCACTATTCCCCTTGGCGTCAAAGTTCCCTGAAAGTGTTGTTGATATTCATGTTCTCTAATTCTGGCCCTCCCTTTCACTCTTAAACCACTGAAACTGCTCTTATCAAGGTTCACTGGTAAGACAAGGTTACATGGGCCATTACACTTCTACATTGCTCACCCACTGATCTAAATCCTGATATTAGGTGATCTAACAAATAAATTTGAAAAAACTCATTAGCTCCCTCTTTCTTGGTATACTTTCTTTTTTTCTGGTTTCCAGGACATCATAATCTTTAGTGGTACTCTGGTACCACTGATTGTTCCTTCTTGATCTTTCTTATTATTCTTTCCTCATTTTCCGAACCTCTTAACATTGGCATGCTCCAGAATTCAGTCCTCGGTCTTCTTTTTCTCTCTACCTTCATTCCTTTGGTGATTTACATCAACTCTTGTGGCTTTATGTATCCACTGTTTGCCAATGATTCCAAAATTTATGTCTCCAGACCAGAGATAAGTCTGAATTCCAATTCATATTTCTTATTACCTACTTGACATCTTAAACTTAACTTTTCCAAAACTGAACTCCAGTCTTTCGGATCTGTATCTTTGGGTTGCTGGGGACAAAAATTTCAGAGTTATATGCTATGATATCCATAGCATATCAATCAGGAAATCCTAGTGTCTCTATCTTCAAAATATATCAAGAATCTGACCAGTTCTCACCACCTCCACTGTTACCATACTGGTCCAAGCCCCCATCATCTCCTACATGGATTATTGCAAAAGGTTCCTAATTGTTCTCTCTGCTTCTCCTTTGGCTCCAACAGTCTATTTTCAACACAGCAGCCAGAATAAGCATGGTAACAGGGAAATCAGATCTTGCCTTTCCTCTGCTCAGGAAAATTGAATGTTTCATCATTTCGTCTGGAGTAAATCCAAACTCTTAACAAGGGCCGACACACCCCTACACAATATGGCCGAGACGATGCTATGACCACATCTCTTATTATTCTCCAGTTTTCTGACTCCACTTCAGACACATCAGCCTCCAAGTTCTTTCTAGAGAGCACCAGTCATGTTCCCATCTTAGTTCTTTGCCGTGGCTATTCCCTCTGCCTAGAACAATTTCCCTACAGATATCCATATGCTACTTCCTTCACGTCTCAGAATTCACCTTTCCTATGAAGCCTGATCTGACTTCTTATTTTAAATTGTGACTCCAAATCCTAAGTCCCTTATCCTGTTATTTTTTGTTGTCATCTCCTAGCACTCACTGTCTCCTTATGTGCTATAAGTTTTACTTATTTTTACGTTTGTTTTTTTAATTTTCCACTCCACTAGTATGTACACTCTACAAGGGCAGAGGTAGTTGTCTACTTACTGTCTACCTAATAAAATAGTGCCTGGCACACAGGAGATGTTTACAAAGTATTTGTACAATGATATGATGATTCAACTCCTTCATTCAGTCTTATATATTCAATTTTTAACGGCCATGTTTTCCAACAGAATCAAGGGCTTAAGTTCCAGTTTAAGAAAAAATATGTTCCAGACTCATCCTACTTAGCCTCAGATGTGCTTGAAAGTCCTGATATCCAGAGATCATGGTATGGAGATGGTGGTGTTTTTAAGCGTAAGAGATAGAAGATAGGTGATTTGCTGAGGAGCTGCAGTCTAACAGCTATCATGAAGGCTGACCAGTCTGCAATGGCAGCTCTTCATGAAGCCTCAGGCTTTCACCACAGAATTCTGATTTCTGCTACTAAAGAAATGACATAGAGGCACAGAATGCCCCAAATAGAAGATCCTGGGGATCATCTGGTCCAATTTCCTCTCACAGCTATTTAGTAGTAGAACTTGAACTCCATACACTTGTGTCCCAATCAAGGGCTCTTCCCATTATCCTACACTGCTTCCTCTTATGTGCATGTATATCTTTACATGCATAAACAGGGATTATAAATACAGGCTGTTGTTAACTGACAAGAGGCTTGTGCTTATTTATAATACAGTTGTAAAGAAACTGCACATTTTCTCCTGGAAAAATTAACATTATGCCTCTAGGCAAGCAAGCCCATATAAATGTATTTCACCTAGAACTTAGTCCAAGTGTACTATTAATAGTATTTCAGTACCTAATCTCACCTAGAACTTAGTCCAAGTGTACTATTAATAGTATTTCAGTACCTAATCTCCATTCATAGAAGTACCACTATGGGATACAGTGCACAAGGTTTTAATTCATTGTACCAAATACACCTCAGTGCCAGCTCCATAAACAAGAAAAGCCCCCCAGAAAGTTTCTGCCGTTTCTCCACAGTAAAGGTGCATCACATTCCGCACAGTTGCAGGAGTGGAAAGTGTGGCATTTCCTGATGGTTGGGAAAACAATTTTAATGGGTTTGCTGTAAAGTTATTATTATTGACAGAATAATCATTCATTGTTTTCATATTTATGGTTTTAAAATATTATTTAAATGCTAAAGTTCTGCTTAAACTAATCAACAATATTGAGTATATAATACATTCATTCGCTACAATTTCTGCTTTCATATATGTAGATAGGCAAAATATTGCCTCCCCCACAATATGTCCCCATTCTCATCCCCAGAACATGTGAAGTATTACCTTACTTGGCAAAAGAGACTTTACAGAGGTGAATAGGATTAACGACCTTGAGATAGGAGATCATTCAAGATATCCAGGTGGGCCCAATAAAATCACATGAGTCCTTAAATGCTGAGAACTCTTCCCAGCTCTAGTCAGAGAAGGAGATGAGACTAGGGAAAGAGGACAGAGAGTTGAGATGTAGACAAGACTCTACCCATTAATGCTGGCTTTAAAGATGGTGACAGGGAGGCACCAGTCACGAAGTGTGGGTGGCCTCCAGAAGCTGCAAAAGGCAAAGAAACAATTCTCCTCTAGAGCCTCCAGAAAGGACCACAGCCCTGCCATCCTTAGTACAGGGAAACCCATGTCAGACTTCTGAACTATAGGACTGTAGGATAATAAACTTGTACTGTTTTAAGCCATGAAATATGTGGTAAGTTGTTATGGAAAACCAATACTGTATTCACTTAGAAATATTTTTCTCACTAACCATAACCCAGATATCAACTAGGATCTCCCTGCCTCTTAAAATCAAGATCACAAATGCAAATTCCCCAGTCCACTGATTGTAAGAACAATTTTTCCCTCAAATTCGAATGGATTTGCAAGACTAGGGGTGGTTCTAACGGTCCCCTCCAGCTCTATGTTTGTCAAAATAATTCAGTATAAGAACCATTCCCTCATTTCTCTTATATATCCCCTTTTTATACAGCATAGATAAACCCAAGTGGAATTTGTTGTCCTCTATTTCCACCAGATTATTTGTGTGCATAAGATTATACTGAAGACAGGAAATTTATGCAACAGAAAAACAAACCACACAAAGGCAAATGTTTTTCAAAATTTTTTCTTTATCTTTTCTTCAACTGAAATTTCAGAATCTAGTCCTGTTGCTCTTCTCTCAAATCCTATTGCAGAATAATCAGAGCTCTTTTCTCCTACTGAATTTTATAAGCCTTGAGTTTTGGCTCTCTTCTCCCAACCCAGTGGCTTGTCAAGGATTTTCTCCAAAAAAATATTTCTTGCCCTAAGGGCTGCAACTAAGATAGTTCATTCATCACACTTCCATATAAATTTTGACTACTTAATACACCCTCTTCTATGATCTATGTAAGGAAATATTCTCCCTTCCCCACTCTTCATATATATATATATATATATATATATATAAAGACAAAAATTTTATGGCCATAGATCAAATTAGATAATTATTAAAATCTAATGGCCTCATGACCACATTTCTCATGAAATAGTGAAAAAGAAATGTTTAACTCTAAACATTTCATTAAATTGATTTCCTGTTGTTTTAATATCATGTATAAAAAATAAATGTTATCTATATTAATCCCCAATTTAGAAGTATACAGCACGATTTATAAAGCAACTCATCACTGATTTATTGGAAAAAGAGGGAATTTTATTGACTATTAACTATGTACCAAGTACTTTTCAGGTATTATCAAACTCAATCAACACAATGAATAAAAATTATCTAATAGTATTTGATACTGCAAGCCAGGAGAACATATGTATTTTCTCATTTATTTTTCAATAAATCCATAAGGTAGGTATTAATATCCCTATAATATGGATAAAGAATGCAAGGCATAGAAAGGCTAAGTAATTTTCCCAGTGGCAAAAAAAAATTGATGAAGCCAAGTTTCATGTTCTGGGATGCTTGGCCCAGAGCTAATCCTTCTACCCTACAGGCTATAACACTGTACAATCAAATTACAGAAAAGCAAACCGAAGTTCCAAGAATTCAAATAACTTTCCTAGAGTCCCACAACTAATGGGCCAAGGCATGGCTTCCCAAACTCAGTCCATACAGCACACCAAAGTTCATGCACTTTCCACTATTCCTATAACCTACATGGGTTAAGCAACTTGCAACGCCAAGAAGACAAAAATTTGACTGAAAGATAATCACATTAACCCATTTTTCCTCCTCAGTTTTGAGGCTACTATATCCAAAACAAATAGTATATATAAACAATATTTTGGAGAGGCATAATCTTACGGAAAGAGTAAAAATTTTTTAGTGAAAAAGACCCGATTTCATATTTAACACTTATATAGAATATTTCCAGAAGAGTGCGTAAGAAAATAAAGTTTTGCCTCTAAAAAAAACAAGAGTAACTGAGACATTGAGATAAAAGGAGACATTTTTCACTAAATACACTTTATAGTTGAAGAACTTTCTGTAATAGATTAATGTATCAATTCCTGACAAAAATTAGATTTAAAAAATATATCTAATGTAAAGTACCTAGCATTGTAAATGACACAGAGTAGGCACTTAATAAGTGGCCTTTTCCTTTTCCTTTTTTCTTTTTTAAGAGACTGTTTATTTTCTGTCAAACTTATTTCTACTTTCTGTTTAAGAATCTGTGGAAGAGCAGCTTAAGACCACTCAGTGGTTGTTCTTACCTATTCAGTGGCCCGAGCAGCGGCCTGAGGCCCAGGCTTCCGCAGGGAATTGCTGGATGTGCCCTCAGACAGGTGCCCTCAGACAGGTGCCCTCTGCGCCTTCAGACCGGTCTCTGACCTCAGGTTGAGCAGCAATACTTTCGGGAGCTGGAACAGTCCATTTATCCTAAAATTCCTCCTTGCTCACAGCCTTTTTAGCAGCGCCTTCTCTTCCTTTTCATTCTCTTCAGGGTCTCTGCTGTAGAGATCACGCGTGGCCTTCCGGGAGTGTTCCCGAGAGATTTTGCCAGCTTCAGAATATGATCTCGTTAGGTTTGAATGCTGGTTTCTGTTACTACTTCCTGTGTAAGTGTGGGTAAATTTCTTATCCTCGTTGAACCTACCTCCTTATTTGTAAAGTGGGAGTAAAAACTATCCACATGCCCTTTAAAATTTTCTTTTAGGCATACAGCCTTTCTTATTTGATCATTCTTAGCCCTTAGCGGTCTGGTTTCATCCCACTTCTGATCACTGGAATCAGCAATGCAACAGGCACCCCTTAATTACCACTTTATGATCATTAAATCCACCTGAGATCTTTTGACCATTATCTTAATCTCTCTGCTGTCTTTGACTACCTTGATTAATCACTCCTTGAAACTCCTTCCTCTCAGCCTTAACAATATACACTTGAAGCTACTTTCCTCGGTAGAAGTATTTTTCAAGCTGCAGGTCAAAACTTACTAGAGGACTCAATTAATGAATCACCACCACAAATTTGGTTTTCTTTTCATAAAATAAAATAGAATTGACTTGAAAACATCAGATGCATCACACTAATTACAATAAGTATTTTTTGGTAACGTATTTGTTTCAGGGGTGTGCGTGTGTGTCTGTGTGTATGTATAGATGGGTTACTGTGCATTTATTTGTATAACTGGCTAAAATATAAAATGTATTTCTCACTGCAAGTCATGGTGAAAATTCTGCAAGCCATGGTTCTGGAGCCGTTCTTTCTCAGTTTAATTTGTTAGTTCCTATTCTTATACCTTTAACCCTTAATTATCTCTTTGCCAGCTCTCTCTCCGGAACTTCACAGCCAACTTTTCAATGTTACCACTTGTTTTTTTTATAGATACCTAAGCTCATTATAAATTATTGACCCTAGGGCTTCCCTGGTGGCGCAGTGGTTGAGAGTCTGCCTGCCGAAGCAGGGGACATGGGTTCGCGCCCTGGCCCGGGAAGATCCCACGTGCCGCGGAGCGGCTGGGCCTGTGAACCATGGCCGCTGAGCCTGCACGTCTGGAGCCTATGCTCCGCAACGGGAGAGGCCACAACAGTGAGAGGTCCGCGTAACGCAAAAAAAAAAAAAAAAAATTATTGATCCTTTTAATCAAGTGACATGAAGAAAGTGATATGTTAGCATGCTTAAGCTGACAACAGTATGACAGGTTTGAAGAAGAGAGACTGGAAGCAGGGAGGTCAAAGATATTGCTGTGATCCAGGTCAGAGTGATTAGAGAATAAATGCAAGTTAAAGGTCAATATGAGAAAACAATAAATTTAATAGCAATTTCAGAAATTAATAAAGCAATTTCTTAATATACATTAATATTAAGGTGATATGTGACAAATTTGATACCAAGTCTAAAGAATAGGAAGATTTGATTATTTCTCCAAAGTATTCAATCTAAAGATGAAAGAAATTTCAATACTTATAGTCACCAGTGATAATAATATCATATGTTTATTTCATTTTTAACTTGGGCCACTAGCAGCATACTACACCTAAGCATTTAATAAAATCTGTCTAGAACTAAGCCCAGCCCATAACTTAGTCCCATAGAAATTTTAGTCTAATAAAGAGTATGCACCTATATTTAGGTTCAGATTCACACAGAAAGTTTTTATTTAAACAAAAAATAAATATATATTCAGCAAAACTAACTCCTCTGAAATTCTAGTGCTGGCTGAACCTTTATACCTATACTTGTGTCATAATCAAATATATAAATAAATAGGTCATAATTTTTAAATCTCTCCAATAGTTTGTCAATATTTAAAAATTAGAGGGTTTCCCTGGTGGCGCAGTGGTTGAGAATCTGCCTGCCAATGCAGGGGACACGGGTTCGAGCCCTGGTCTGGGAAGATCCCATATGCCACAGAGCAACTAGGCCCGTGAACCACAACTACTGAGCCTGCGCGTCTGGAGCCTGTGCTCCGCAACAATAGAGGCCGCAACAGTGAGAGGTCCGCGCACCGCGATGAAGAGTGGCCCCCGCTCACTGCAGCTAGAGAAAGCCCTCGCACAGGAACGAAGACCCACACAGCCAAAAATAAACAAATAATTAATTAATTTTTAAAAATTAGAGTAAAAAAATTTAATTTAAACTATTATTTGGATTTTTAAGTTCTAGATTTATGTGTAAAGATTTTATTTTCCCCAGTGGGATCCCCTTTACTTCACACAAAAGTGTTTCTTGCTCTTTTCTAGGAATGGTTTAATTTTCAAATTATGTGTCAACAAAGAAATCTGTGATTCTGTATGTCAGATAATTAATTCCTCACTTTCTCCTCCTCTTCAACTAAACGTCCTAAAATGCCCTCTAACTATACTTTAACAGGGTGATGGCAGTATAATTAGATCAAGATCTCAGCAAAGAAGAATCATAATGGAATGAAGACAGTTATGGGTTATAGTCTGAGGTTTTGCTACCACCCTCCAATGAGTCCATCTTTACAGAATGACTATCTAAAAAGTCAATGAGTGCATATAAATTCATGTTTTTACCATCCTACCAATAAAAAAGCCAATGAGATAACACTGATTAATGCACAGTATCATTGAAACAAAATTGGACTTGAAATCAGAAAGACAATTTTTTAGGGAATTCCCTGGCAGTCCAGTGGTTAGGACTTGGCGCTTTCACTGCTGGGGTGTGGGTTCGATCCCTGCCTAGGGAACTAAGATCCCACAAGCCACACAGTGTAGCCAAAAAAACAGACACTTTTTTAGGTCTGATTTTATTATTTGCTAGTGATCTGGCCTTGAAGAAGTCACATAAACTCCCTGAGGCTCAAGTTTTCTTTCATTTGTAAATAAAATTAATGTATTTTACAATATAGAAGACACTGACAGATAAAGCACCTAAATAATACTCCTCTAGTTTTTATACTGAAATACTCTATGAAACAAGCCTAAATAAAAGGAGACAGACCAGAAGCTGAACCACCAGTTACACAAAAGAAAGTAAGGAAAAGAAGATCTAGGTTCAGAGAAGTTTATCTGAAAATGGCTCCTTGTAATAAAGGCAAGGGGAATACGGTCCGCACATAGCTCCAAGTATGCAAGGTCAACAAATAACACGGGTTAAAAAAAAAAGGAAGGAAAAAAAAGGTAGGAAAAAGAAGAATGGAGTTCACATAAATTCTTACATTGTAATAATGGGAAGCTGTAGGCAAAAGTGAAGAGCAAACACATGAGGATATAGTTGGGTTCACAAATAAGGGGTCCTACCTGTGGCACTGTTTCAATATGAATATGTAAGACTATGTGAGCTTATTGGGAATTATTTAGTAAAAGCATGAGATTGTCAGTCAAAGAGTAGGTAGACAGAAAGTAGGAATACTGTTGCTATGTTAGTATCCAAGAAAAAAAGCATTACAACAATGCTAATAGAATATTATTTTAAAAAGTCATACAAATTGTATTCATGGCTTGCTTTCTTGTACTCCAGGTATGTACTGAGAAATGCAGAGTGGAGAATGAGCTGGAGCATCTTATTCTCGAGAGGTCTTATATAGCACAAAACAGCAAAATCTGCTCAGGAAGAGGATAAATACAGGTTTGCGTCAGTTTCTCAAAAATAGGAATAATCACTGGCACGATGTCCATCATTCCCCCAAACCACTGGCCCAGAGGGAAAGATATGTTCTGTTGACTAGGTTCCCCGAGGAAACCTTTTTTTTTTTCTTTTCTTGAATTTATATTATTAAACAATCTCATTCCACAAATGATGGGAAGTTGCTAAGTCCTGGGAAATTCTTAGAAGGAATAATTCTATCAGTCTGTCTATGATTCAAAACCATATACCCCTTCCTATGGAACCAGTTGCCTTTTATCAAGCACAGGAGCTCTGAAAATTAACTCAAAATTTATTTTATCTACATGTTGAATGAGCTTGGCCTCAAAGCAAGCATGCTGAACAAGAAGCATGGCCAGTGGGCAAAAGGAGGAAACTAGAACCATAAAAGAAAGATAACATAAAGCAATGACATTTCAGTAGGGCTGGCTCTGAAGGAGGGCCCACTGTACAAAGGGTAGTGCCCAAAGAGACCATGGTTTGTTTCAAAAGCCACCAAAGGCTGAGAAACTCCAATCAGGCAAGTGTAGACACAGAGCAAAGGTTCTAAGAGGCAGGCAAGACTTGAAATCAGGTCTATAATGTGGTCCAGGTATCATGCTATGAAGTCATTCAGAAGATACCAAACATATAATGACAGTACCAGGAACAAGATACAGCTTCTTATAATATAGCAATTCCAAAAGCTACTCAAATTGTTAGAGGTCTTTTTAGATCAGCAATTCAGTACCAGATTTAACGCCAGGAGAAAATCGGTACTTAGCAGCACATGAAGGCAAAATTGAGCTAACTAATGAGGCCTATATGAAAGGTATAGACTAGGTAGACATGTAGATCCAAGAAACTCATTTTATCACATCAGATTCTGATTGAGTAACATCAAAACTATTTCTAGACCTTGTCACATTAGTGGGATTGAAATAACAAATGTGTTCCTGGTATTCATTAATATGAGTTCAGGAGCTAAGCAAGGATGCATCTTCACATAAAGGGCAGGGAAGCCGATCAGCAAAGGAAGAGGTAGAAATTGGCACCAGCCCACAAATATAACAAAATCTTTCCTTGTTCAGGGTCAACAAGATCCTTCATATTACATAAACCTACGTCTGGGGGAAAAGAGAAAGTGATAGGGTGAAAAATAGAAAATTCAAGATGTCCATCTTCTCTATATTTTTCCCACTAGAGATTTTTTTCCTAGATGAACTAAGTTTAACCACTTAGTTTCTGTCCCTGAATATAACAAGGTCATTCCAGACTTTTACTAGAGATGTTTCTAAGTTATATTGTTTTTATCTCTCTTGTTAACAGACTGGTTTTTATTCAGAAATATTTATAATAAACAATTTGGACTTTCAACAGTAAATTCAGTGTGTTCATACTAAACTGAGCAGTACAGGTTTTAAAATAAATATTAACTAAATATTATTTTGATTTTATAGTTTAGAAAGTTACATAATGAAAAAAGTTAACAAACTTGGTACCATTTCTGACTCTTGAGCCCATAACGCTGAAATTTAAGTTAGATGGACCCCCTTCTACTATCAAATTGTTGGCCTCTAAAGGGGATTATCACTGTGACTGTGGTCATCTTTCTGGATCCTTCTCACTTTAATCTTATTTCCCCCAATTCTTATCCCTGCTTTATTTTACTTCTATTATATTATTTCTACCCCATTAAACTTTGGCATTTGGTCTCTACATTTTGATCCTTGGCTTATCTTCAAGGATTTTGACAAAGATTCTCATTCCATTCCTCTCCACCTCTCAAGGCTCACTTAGATACATTAGATCATCCTTGTTATGGACTGAATATTAGTGTCTCCCCGTAATTCAGATATTGAAGCTCTAACATTCAGTATGGCTGTATTTGGAGTAAGGAAGTAATTACAGTTAAATGAGGTCATAAGGTGGGGTCTTTTTTTTTTTTTAACATCTTTATTGGGGTATAAATGCTTTACAATGGTATGTTAGTTTCTGCTTTATAACAAAGTGAATCAGTTATACATATACATATGTTCCCATATGTCTTCCCTCTTGCGTCTCCCTCCCTCCCACTCTCCCTATCCCACCCCTCCAGGCTGTCACAAAGCACCGAGCTAATATCCCTGTGCCATGCGGCTGCTTCCCACTAGCTATCTACCTTACTACGTTTGTTAGTGTGTATATGTCCATGACTCTCTCTCGCCCTGTCAAAGCTCACCCTTCCCCCTCCCCATATCCTCAAGTCCGTTCTCCAGTAGGTCTGCGTCTTTATTCCTGTCTTACCCCTAGGTTCTTCATGACATTTTCTTTTCTTAAATTCCATATATATGTGTTAGCATACGGTATTTGTCTTTTTCTTTCTGACTTACTTCACTCTGTATGACAGACTCTAGGTCTATCCATCTCATTACAAATAGCTCAATTTCGTTTCTTTTTAAGGCTGAGTAATATTCCATTGTATATATGTGCCACATCTTCTTTAAGGGGTGGGGTCTTGATCCAATAGGTTTAGGGTCCTTTTAAGAAGAGTCAGGGGCTTCCCTGGTGGCACAGTGATTGAGGGTCTGCCTGCTGATGCAGGGGACACGGGTTCGTGCCCCTGGTCTGGGAAGATCCCAGGCCACAGAGCGGCTGGGCCCATGAGCCATGGCCGCTGAGCCTGCGCGTCTGGAGCCTGTGCTCCACAACAGGAGAGGCCACAACAGTGAGAGGCCCGCGTAACGCAAAAAAAAAAAAGAAGAGTCAGGAGAGAGCTCACACATGCCCTATCTCTCTACCCATGCTCAGAGGAAAAGACAAAGTGGCCAGCAGCAAGCCAGGAAGAGAGCCCTCACCAGAACTGACCCTGCCAGTCCTTGATCTGGGACTTGTATCCTCCAGAACTATGAGAAAATAAATTCCTGTTGTTTAAACCACCCAGTCTGTGGCATTTTGTTATGGCAGCCTGAGCCAGCCAAGTTCTAGATTTGAAACCCCACAGACCCCTTACTGCTACCACACCACAATTTCCCCAACATGCCCCTCTTAAGCAAAAGATGCGGGGGGGATACACAGACAAAATGAAACTCATAATATCAGAAGTCATCAAATTGCACGTATTTTCTCTATTTCTGCAAGATGCCAAGGTTGGCAGGGAGGAGGCAGCGATACAAAGATCTACCATTAAAAAGTGAGTTTGACCTCTTTCAACATTGCAGTAAGTGATGGTTACCTTTCTAGACATATTTTTAAAGTCAAGAATTAAGTCAAGTGGGTTTTAATAGCTTTCTAATTCTTGCATTTATAGAAATTATCCAAGGTGCTATTTTACAATATATATTGTTGTAACTCACCTTCAGAAATTTTGATTCAGTACATCTGGAGTGTGATCTTGGAATCTACATTTCAAGCATCCAAGGTATTCTGATAATGTAGTCTAAGACCATATTTGGTCAAGCATTAATTTGAATATTCTCTGCATTTTTATTAATATTACTATATATTTTAATGTTCAGTTACATGATTTTTTGCCTTTTCTCAAAAATGTATTTATTTTATGACTCTTTCATAATATATTATATGTGTAAGTCTCTAAACATTTATGTTTCCCTTCAGAAAAACAGATAATGATTTTTTTATATAATTTATGTTAACCCTCTTATTTTTTTTTGGCTGCATTGGGTCTTCGTTGTTGCGCATGGGCTTTCTCTAGCTGCAGCAAGTGAGGGCTGCTCTTTGTTGCGGTGCACGGGCTTCCCATTGTGATGGCTTCTCTTGTTGTGGAGCATGGGCTCTAGGCGCATGGGTTTCAGTAGTTATGGCATGCAGGCTCAGTAGTTGTGGCTTGCAGGCTCTAGAGCGTAGGCTCAGTAGTTGTGCACACGGGCTTAGTTGCTCCGCGGCATGTGGGATCTTCCCGGACCAGGGCTTGAACCTGTGTCCCCTGCATCAGCAGGCTGATTCTAAACCACTGTGCCACCAGGGAAGCCCAGAAAATGATATTTTAATTGAGCTGTGAACTTTGATGAAGCCCTACTAGAACTCAAAGAAAAAAGTATTTCTCTGTTTTATTTTCCTTTTTATTAGTTTACAGGCACCGATTAGTCCTTTATTCCCACATTTTATGGTTGAACTAATTTGATCCCATAATCTCAAGACATTCATAAAGACAGAGAGATCAGGCAAAATAAAAGACAACCAAATGTGCTTTTTTTCTCCTCTGATGAAATTTAAACTAGAGCTACTGAAGTTAATTGTAAACTACCAGTGATAAAGAAAAAACCCACTAGAACTTCATTTTATTGACGAGGAATAGACAAATAAGAAACATTCTGCTCCCTTGTAGTCACCATTAACACTTTTAAAGCAATTAAAAAGTAGTCCATTAAAGACTACAGGTGATTTGTAATGTGAGTTGGACATTGTTGTCATTGGGGTCAGTCAAGATAGATTTTCATTCAATTATCTACGCATCTTGCCTCCCCAAGGATACTTGAAGGAGTCATCTGTACCAAACTCCTCAGTGATTTTTAACTTGAAGTTCATTAGCTCAATGGCAGGTTGATGTATCGGACTTAAAATACACTCAAATGTCATCTTTTTAAAAATCTACTAACATAGCCTTACACTATAGAGTTAAATTCAGTCATTCAATTTAGCTTTTGGTTCTTTGGAGAAATTACTTTCTTTTATCAAATTCAAGCTGCAAGGCTGCCAGAAAAGGTGTTAATCATGTCATTTGCTCCCATTAATGTAAGCTTTGTTTTTATCCAGTTCTCTGCTCAACTTCCTTCTGCAGAGCCCTCTGCTATATAATTACTTCCCAAGAGTAATGTATGTGCATTAGGAAGCATATTACACAATCAATAAATATTTATTGAATATCTACTATGTACCTGAAAGAACTGTGCCCTTTACTCAAAGAAGTTATCATCTTATTGGCAAAATATGATTTGCATACATGAAATGTTTAAAGGGCCATAAAATAAAATAAAGTGTTAAAGTATGCAGTTCAAAGAATTACATGTTACACAAGTTCAACAATAGGAAGGAGGTCAGAGGATTTAAACTGGGTTCAAAGGAATGAGCAAAGTTTTAGAAGAAGAAAAAAACGAAAACAACTGCAGAAAGGCTGAAAATGATATGAGCACAGAAAGGGGGCTCAGTAGCAAGGACTGTAGCTGGTGTCAAGTAGGGGAGCAGCCAGCCTGCTTCGGCTGGAAGCTTCACATTGGCAAACAGTAGGAGATAAGATAGACTGGCTGCAACAATAATAGCACTTTCCAGACTGTCCTGCCATAAAACAAACAGAAGATCAAACACTATCTCTGATCTCTAAAAGTTTACATTCTTAGGAAAAGATAATAGTCTAAGATGAATATTGCATCCTTTCTTCTTTCAGTTATTCACCTACAAATATATATATATGTGTATATATATATATATATATATATTTGCATTTAAATCTGATTCATTTTCCATCACTTGATTTGGACACCACAGAAGAATTTTAACTCAACTTTGATTGTTTAAGCCTCTCTCCTCTTTTATCTATATAGTTTAGGAAGTGATAGATTTAACTCGATATAATTAATCAATGACTGGACATTATTATAATAGCCAGGCATTTGTTAGGGCCCGGATTCTGCATTGTTTTAAATATAGAATAATTCCCTGTGAGAATTATAAATTGCAAACTATAACAAAGAGGAACTTAATTGAGAATATCTTAATCATACCTTAAATGAATTTACCAGGCAAAGAGTATAATATTTAAGTTTGGATTTGACCATCGATTCCTCCTTACTTAGGACATTGGAAAATCTCTTCCCTCCAATTTTTTTCACTGTCATCTTTTTGAAAGTAAGGGTTGATTTATTGTTCTTTGCTTCTCTGCTCTTCTGTTATCTTCCTTGGCGCCATGGAGGGGAATTGCAGAGATGCTTGACAGTGATGCATAGGTTAGTTAATCCAGAAATTGGGACTTTGTGACCTCCCTAAGAATCCCAGTAACCCACTCTCCTTTACACTCTCTCTTGTATTGTTCTCATTATGAGTATGTAAGTGTTTGGTAAAAGTTTTTGTTGCCAACTTAAACTATATATTGTCTTCACTACTTCAGCTGCTGCTGGATTACTGAACTTAATCTGCCAATAACTTCCAGGTAACACATGCTCACAGCAGTTTTCATTGCAGCTGCCAGTTGCTGAAATCTCTGTGCACATTCGCAATTCACTTTGTTACCCCCCAGTGCTGTTTCTGACATATGCCCTAACTGCTGGATTTCCGGGTGTAGAGAGGTTCAGCAATTCTCTTTACAAATTCTCTACTCAGTGGAAGGTGCTATTATTTTACTTTATTTGGAGAAATTAGCTATTCCCCCAGGAAATCAAACAATACCCCTCTCTTTTATACTTTCGTTTTCTTACTCTGACTAAACTCAACAGGTATTCCACCCAGGAACATTCTTTGTTTATTTTATTTTAAACTCCAGACTTTCCACTCAATGAGGGCATAAAATCCATGTGACTGACAAGGGACTGGTCTCCAAAATTTACAAACAGCTCATGAGACTTAATATCATCAAGACAAACAACCCGATAAAAAAATGGGCAGAAGACCTAAATAGACATTTCTCCAAAGAAGACATACAGATTGCCAAGACACACATGAAAACATGTTCAACATCGTTAATTATTAGAGAAATGCAAATCCAACCTACAATGAGATATCACCTCACACCAGTCAAAATGGCTATCATCAAAAAATCCACAAACAAAAAATTCTGGAGAGAGTGTGGAGAGAACGGAACCCTCCTACACTGTTGGTGAGAATGTAAATTGGTGCAGCCACTATGGAGAACGGTATGGAGTGTCCTTAAAAAACTAAAAATAGAACTACCATATGACCCTACAATCCCACTCCTAGGCATATATCCGGAGAAAAACATGGTCTGAAAGGATACATGCACCCCACTGTTCATTGCAGCAATGTTTACAATAGCCAAGACATGGAAGCAACCTAAATGTCCATCGACAGAGAAATGGATAAAGAAGATGTGGTACATATATACAATGGAATATTACTCGGCCATTAAAAAGAATGAAATAATGCCATTTGCAGCACCATGCATGGACCTAGAGTTGTCATACTGAGTGAAGTAAGTCAGACAGAGAAAGAGAAATATGTATGATATCCCTTACATACAGAATCTAAAAAGAAATGATGCAAATGAACTTATTTACAAAACAGAAATAGACTCACAGCTTCAGAGAACGAACTCATGGTTACTGGGGGGCGGGGGAGCTGGAGGGAAGGTATAATTAGGGAGTTTGGGATCGACATGTACATACTGCTATATTTCAAATGGATAACCAACAAGGACCTACTGTATAGTACAGGAAACTCTGCTCAGTGTTATGTGGCAGCCTGGATAGGAGGGGAATTTGGAAGAGAATGGAGATATGTATATGTATGGCTGAGTTGCTTTGCTGTGTACTTGAAACTATCACAACATTGTAATTTGGCATTCCAATATAAAATAAAAAGTTAAATAAAAAGGCAAAGAGGTAATTATAATAAAAGCACAAATATAAAATATGTTTTTAATATTTCATATTGATATGATATATAATATATACAGTAAATATAAATGAACTTCGATTATAACTTTTTACTTATTCATACAATAGAATACCATACAGCAGTTTAAATGAATGTACCAAGTTCCATGTATCTTTGTATATAGGGAAAGTGATCGGGGAGGGGTCCATGGGGACTTTCAACTTTACTGGTAATGTCTTCTTCATCAAGAGATAAAAAAAATGGGGGGAGGTTTATAGCAAATGCAGCGTAATGCTAAAGTTTGATAAGGCTGGGTGGGGGACCCCACAGGTATTTCTTATATTACTTTCTATTCTTATCTCATGTTTAAAATATTTTACAATTAAAAAATAAATTTTAGGGCTTCCCTGGTGGCTCAGTGGTTGAGAGTCCGCCTGCCGATGTAGGGGACACGGACGGGTTCATGCCCCAGTCCAGGAAGATCCCACATGCCGCGGAGCGGCTAGGCCCGTGAGCTATGGCCACTGAGCCCGCGCGTCCAGAGCCTGTGCTCCACAACAGGAGAGGCCACAACAGTAATAGGCCCGCGTACCGCAAAAAAATAAATAAATAAATAAATTTTAGGGTCTTCCTGGTGGCACAGTGGTTAAGAATCCGCCTGTCAATGCAGGAGACACGGGTTCGATCCCTGGTCCAGGAAGATCCCACATGCTGTGGAGGAACTAAGTCCATGCACCACAACTAGTGAGCCCGCATGCCACAAATACTGAAGCCTGCACTCTTAGAGACCATGCTCTGCAACAAGAGAAGCCACTGCGATAAGAAGCACATGCACCTCAATGAAGAGTAGCCCCCGCTCACCACAACTAGAGAAAGCTCATGCGCAGCAACGAAGGCCCAACACAGCCAAAAATAAATAAATTAAATAAATTTATAGAATAAATAAGTAAATAAATTTTTAAAGGAAAAAAAATAGTCACCTGATAGCTAGTGTTGCCTGAGCACCCAAGTGCTAAATTGTATAATTATTTACATGATTTATTTCAATTAATTCCTACAACAAACTTATGAAATGGGTACTATTAAGTAAAGTTTTAAAAGTTAAAGAAATTCCCCAAGTTAACAAAATCTTAGGTTTAAATATAGGTAGGTATAGGTAGTAAAGAAACTAGCAGATGCCAATATCTTTACTTCGATAGTATATTGCATCTCGGACCGTCAGCAACACTGAGAAAAGAACCAATTTACAGGGAGATTGTAATTTCTTTGTCCATGACCATTGTTTTTTTAAAAGATAGACAGTGTTATGAGAGCCTAGGACAAGAAGAAATTAATGCACTTTCCATTATGCATATGCGTTAATTAGAATGGATACAACTAGAACCAAGTTATCATTACAGATAGAACCCTGCCTAGCCCAAATAGAATAGTTCATTACTCATTCACATAACAGTCTAGGAGGAAGAGTAGGTCAGCAGGGTAGTTCTCCTTTATGCTACTATTCAGGCACCCAGACTGACAGGTCTGGGTCATTTATAACTTACGGTGTCCAATGTCCCTCAGTCACCTTTTATTATCACTAGTCCAGCCCAAAGTGAGAAAGAACATGAGGGGGCATGTCAGGGAGTTTTTATAATCAACCTCGGAAGTGGCACGCTCATATAGGACAATAGTGGAACCACTGGAAGAACATAGTCTCATGACTCCACCTAAATGCAAGGGAAGTTGGGAAAAATGGCATAGCTGGCTACACATGTCCAGCCCTTCAATTACAGAAGAAAGGGGGAGAAACTTATGAGGGACAGATAGCCTTCTTCACAACAGTCTACCTTTCTAACCATCGAATATTTGTCAATAGATAAAATAGACCCATTCCCTCCCCAAGGAGACAATTCAAAGTTACCCAGTTGTTGCAGCCAGTCCGAAGTCCAGTACCTCTGGAATGTGAAATTTCTCCTCCATGGCTGGATGTTTCATTTTGACTTGGTTTTGGTAGTATAGAGGCCAATAACAAAGGTTATCTGCCCTAACCCCAGTCAATATACATTTCTGGAGCAGGATAAACACAACAAAAATTACCTGTTAAAAAGGAGGAGAATAATGCCATTTGCAGCAACATGGATGGACCTAGAGATTCTCATACTGAGTGAAGTAAGTCAGACAGAGAAAGACAAATATATGATATCGCTTATATGTGGAACCTAAAAAAAGGCTACAAATGAACTTATCTACAAAACCGAAAGAGTTACAGATGTGGAAAATGTACATATGGTTACCGGGAGGGTGGGGAGGGATAAACTGGAAGATTAGGATTGACACATACACACTACTGTATATAAAATAGATAACTAATAAGGACTTACTGTATAGCACAGGGAACTCTACTCAGTACTCTGTAATGGCCTGTATAGGAAAAGAATCTAAAAGAGAGAGAATATATGTATGTGTGTAACAGATTCACTTTGTACATCTGAAACTAACACAATAAAAATCAATTATAGCCCCAATAAACAGTTTTTTAAAAAAGGAGGAGAATGTGTAAAGAAGTAGAAATTCTCTTTCATTACTGGTAGGAATGTAAAATAGTTCAGTCATCTTTGGAAGACAGTTTGGCAGGTTCTTACAAAAGTAAACATATTCTTAACATATGATCCAGTAATCACGCTCCTTGGTATATACCCAAATGAGCCGAAAACTTATGAAAACCTGCACATGAATAGATCATAATTGCCAAAACCTGGAAGCAACCAAGATATCCTTCAACAGGTAAATGGCTAAACAAACTGTGGTACATCCATACAGCAGAATATTATCCAGTGATTTTAAAAAAGGAACTCTCAAGCCATGAAAAGACACGGAAAAACCTTAAATGCAGATTGCTAAGTGAAAGAAGTCGAACTGAAAAAGCTACATGCTGTATAACTACAATCACGTGACATTCTGGAAAAGGCAGAACTATAATGACAGTAAAAAATTAGTGGCAGGAGTAGTGGTGGTGGTGAAGTCTTGAGGAGGAAGGGAGAGGTAAATAGGTGGAACGGGGGGAATTTTTAGGGCAGTGAAACTATTTTGTATGATATTATAATGGTGGGTACATGTCATTACACATTTGTCAAAGCCCATAGAACGTACAAGGCAAAGAGCTAGCCCCAATGTAAACTACGGAATTTAGCTTAAAATGTATTAACATTGACTCATCAATTGTAGCAAATGTACCACACTAATGGACAATGTTAACAGCAGGGGAAATGGCAGTGGGGGCGGTGAGGGAATACATAGGAACTCTCTGTATTTTCTACTCACTTTTTCTGTAAACCTAAAACTGCTCAAAAAAGAAAAAAAGAGAAGTCTGGGGAAAAATCATGCGATCACAGTTCCTTGAAACAATGCACTCCCATTGGGGTAACACTGGATAAGACCCTGCCCTGGTATGGAGAGGATTCTCATTTTGGTGTGATTCTGCCCTCTGGGAGAAGCTCCTTTTTCCATGATCCACAGAGGCCCCTGAATTTCCCTTCTACAGGCTTTCTCCTTCTTTGCCATCCTCTGTGGCACATCTGTGATGAGCACTCAGTGTGAGCCCTCCTTACAGGTCAGAGGATCAAAATCTTTCTCAGGTGAAGTTTCTGGTTTCTTTGCTAGTAAAATCCTCTCAAAAACTAAATAAAGTCTTTGGTCTATTTATTTTCTGTCCCTTCCAAGTAGCAGTGGCAACACTCCCAAAATTTCTTTGACATAATTTTTCATCTGTTCTTTTATTTAACTTCCCTGCAAAGTGTGTGTTTGTGTGTGTTCAGGTGCGAACTTAATGACAGCTACCTTGAGGACATCTAAAATTGTTGGGTGTGGGGCTTCCCTGGTGGTGCAGTGGTTGAGAATCTGCCTGCTTATGCAGGGGACACGGGTTCGAGCCCTGGTCTGGGAGGATCCCACATGCCGCGGAGCAACTAGGCTCGTGAGCCACAACTACTGAGCCTGCGCGTCTGGAGCCTGTGCTCCACAACAAGAGAGGCCGTGATAGTGAGAGGCCCACGCACCGCAATGAAGAGTGGCCTCCGCTTGCCACAACTAGAGAAAGCCCTCGCACAGAAACGAAGACGCAACACAGCAAAAATAAATAAATTAATAAACTCCTACCCTCAACATCTAAAAAATAAATAAATAAATAAAATAGTTGGGTGGGAAGATATCACTTTTCATTTGATTTTTGCTGCAAGCGTAAGTACCTTGATTCAACTTAGACATATTATTGGGCCTTTGCATTTGAAGTCTGTTTAAGTCTTATTTCTTGTTTGGGTTTCAGAAGCAGTTAACTTTTCCAACCCCATGAGACTCTTCATCTGTGAATTCTCTCCCCTTCAATCTCTGTGTACAAACCAGCCAATTCTTGCGATACCTTACTTGAAGCAATGAATAGCAGCCAACACATATAAATATTCCAGCTCTTTCCAACCACTACACCTAAAACTACATGAGCATGTGGTCTATGTTCTAAGTTATAGTTGGAGACAGTTTTTTAAATAAATGTCAATGTTTTGCCAAGATATCATGTATTTCTCCAACTTTTCAGGCTGTAACACCTTGGCCCAAACCTGATTGGTTAAAACAGGGAAATTGACTGAAACAAACATCAAAAATTCAGTCGTTTTATATATATATATATCTTTCTCACATAAAAGTGAAGGTAGGAGTTCCAGGGCAGCCCTGGCTCTTCTCCATGTAGCTGTACAGGGATTAGTCTGATGGAAACTCTGCCATTTTCAACACAAATGAATTCCAAGATCTCTCTGGTTATCGTCATGATAATTCGGCAGAAGGAGAAAAGAGCACAGCCAAAGGATCAGGAGGCTAACAGGCCAGGTCTGCGAGTGCGAAACATCACTTCTACTCACATTCCGCCAGAGACAACTCTGTCACAAACCAATATCTAACTGCAAAGAAAGCTGGGGATGCAGTAGAGCTTACCGATCATTTGCCCAACACTTCCATTCCAGTGGAAAAATGGAGAATACATTTTAACAGGCAGCAAGAATTTGCAAATCATAACTGGCCTTAGCCCCAGCCTAATTTCATGGAATAGTGAGTGATTTTTCCACCACGCCACACAAGAGGATCCCCAATCATCTCCAAGTCAGATACCCAAAGAGTCATTTAGTCAGAGCAAAAAAAAATTCCTCTTCCACCTCGCTTAAAAGCTTCTTTTTTAATTTTCTGTGCCAGAATTTTCCTCTATTCAAGATCATTGTGAGTGGGAAAGTTTATTCAAGAAAAACTCCATTCCAGGAACAGGCAAACATGTCAGAGCATAGCAGTGCATATGACTATCTCCAACTGGATTAATCATGTGCAGGATCAACAGCTGTTTCTGTGCTGCAAGTGCAGCTCTCTGTACTTTGGATGTGGCCCTCCTGCAAGCGGCAAGGATCAGCCTTGGAGTTCAATCTGTGGTCTCGTGTCCAAAGTACCAACATCTCCAGAAAGAACAAAAATTTGTTTATTGGCCAAGTGCAGTCTCAATCCAGACAAAGAAATGAAGTATTTCTCTTAAAAAGTAGTGATATTCTCAGAAACATACTCACCACTAATATTAAGTCACTGACCAGATATGAGATCCCATTGAAAGAGGTTTACTTGTATTACTTTATCTTCCCAAATATGATTGCCCCCACTTTACTGAGGATAAAACTGAGGTTGGGAAAGTTTCACTCACTTGCATAAGCAGAGGCAAAATCATTCATTAGCAACCTGCGTACTTAGATTCACAATCCAAAATTTTTCATTTGGGTGAACAATTACATCACATTTTTATCCCAGAACAATGCATAATTCCTAAGTGATTCGTGCTTTACATTTGCGCTATTAGAGGCCCATTCAGGAGGTTTTCCCTGAGTGAAGGAACAATCAGCTCCAGGGGAGTATTCAAGCCTTTACCAGTTAAAGAAGCTACCTGTAGCTTTTATAAGACAGTTTCTACAGCTTATACCTACCAAGATTTCAGAACACATGGTTAGAAAACCTTGCAAGAGTAAGGAGTTGCTCAGAAGCAATCTTAGCCTCATCCCATTTAAGGTTTGAGTCATCTAAAGCTACCTGTTCTAATTCCATACTTAGCAAGCAAACTTCTGATTAGGAATTGGCTTCCTAACCACAACAGGGAAAGAATGTGCTGATCCAAAGGGTTTTAGAGTATTTACAGTTTCTGTGACAATACTTTCTTATGTCAAATTAATAAGTGGCTTAGATTATAATGTGACTTCCCATGTCAATTACCAAGAAAAGAAACTGCAATGATCATGAAATCTCAGGTGTTCTCACTATGCAATATTAAATTTGTCATTGAAAATTAATAAGTTGATATTCTGGGATCTAAGAAAAAGGCCAGAACACAGAAACCAGAAGCCCTCACTGGCCACTTTGGTTTAAAGACATCAGGCCAATAGTAAAAGACGAAAAGACAGGAAAAGAAGAGCAATGAAAAGACTGGAAATTAAATTGTGCAAAATTTAAATTTGATACAGATGTTGATGAGGAGGATTTTAAGAACGACAGCAATTTGCTTAAACCAAGAGAGTGTATTTTATAATTTTACACCACAAAAAAGGAAACCTTTAGAAAATAATCCATAAGAAATTCATTTGAATTTCCTACATGATATTATTCAGACTCAGGCACTAAGAAGGATGAAGAAATTGAATTCAACTGAAATCACTGCAGGGAGAGAAACTGAAGAAGTAAAGGCTAATATAAGATTTCATGTTTGAGATCTACAGGAAAGGGGTATGCTTCCAAAAGTGATGAAAAAGTCAAAATGGAAATAAGTTTTTGTTTTCTGAAAAGTCTTATCTCACTCTTTTCAGATTTTGATGGAACTGATTCTGACAGATGTCTTTTGAACATCTATATGAGTCCAGTGCTATACTAGGTGCTGGATAAAATGTAAGAGGAAAGTTAAAATGGTTCCAGTCTATATGAAGCTTTAAATGTTATTGAATACACAAGATAAATATACATATATAGTTTCAAAACAAGACTGTAAAAATGAGTGACAGAGATTGCAAGCTCATTAGATATTCAGAAGAGAGACAATAAGGCAAACCAGTGTTGGGATAAAAATTCTTTAAGGAGAGAACGTTGGATGTCATTACTTCATGCAAGCTTTTAGGCATCAGCATCACAAGACACAAAAATAGAGCTAAGTCATGTAGAAATCACAGGAGAAAGCTTTGGAACAATTATAGCCTGCTCCTCTCCCGTGCTCAAACAATAACGTATATATAACTCTTCTCAAAACCATGAATTGAAGTTCTGTGACTAAGAAGTGACTGGAGACTTTGTTAGACATGCTCTGGTGACCCTTAGTGATCAAAAGTTTAAGGACGGTTATACTGGCTTCCAAATTGGCTAAAGCACACACACACGTGCACACATGCACACTTTCAGAAAGTCAGATAAAAACTCTAGCCACCTCTGGAGTTGCATCTATTTTGCTCACTACCTGCAGCTACAGTGGAGGTAACTTTCAGTTAGAAGAATGTGCCATGAAAACACCAACCAGATTCAGACACTACTCATACTAGAGTATTCCTTTTTAATTACCATCTTAGTTGTTATATTTGGGAGTACAGAAAAGCATCAACTTATAACAGTTCCATGACCCAAGTTTGATGATCCTTCTGGAATTAATTAGGTTTAAAGCATTTGATTAAGACCGATTTATCTAACATATTAGAAATATTCCACTTTTATCTAAGGATTAAGAAGCCTGAAAGTGATGGGTTCTCAGATCAAAATTTAAAAATCTTAGAATTTTACTCCTTCTGTTGATAAAAGTTTTAATATCTATAATAAATAAACTTCAACAACATATAAGGTAACAAACAATAGTAACAAGTCATAAAAGAGTAATTTATAACACATCAGAAGTCATATTTATATATTTCATCAGTAACAAAATTGTATCAAGGTAGGTAAAAAATTAGTCTAAATACCTAGTCATGTTCTAAAACACTAATATTCTGACTAGAAATGAAACCAAGTTTAAAACACAAAGCAAAACACAACCTGAATGTTCTTAGAGAAAAATAAAATGCTTTTTGAAATTTGAATTTGTACATTAAGGCAGGCAATCATATACAATATTGGAAAATCAAACCTATCAAGCAAGAAAAGGGCTTTCCATTTAGAAATAATACTTCAGAATGTAATAGACTTTAAAAGAACACTTTCAAGGTTGTTAGGCCATTTTTGTATCTTCTCTCAAGAGTGGTTATATTGAGAGACTCTTTTCCAAAGAAATACAGGGATTTTATTCCCAATTTATTCTTCCTCTAGTAGAAGAACGGAAAGGGAAGAAAATTCAGATTGTTCTACAATTTTTTCCAGAAACACACTATTACACCTGTTCTCTAATTCCTCTTTCCAATAGGAAGATCTAGCAAGTAAGTTGATATTCTTTTTAAATCTAAAGGCATTCTGCACGGTTGATCCTTGTAGCAAAACTGAATTCGATCATGGAAGGAATTATCAGTGCACTTGCAAAATTTAAGTAATATTTTTGCTGATTTTTTTGTTTTTAATCTTTATTTATTTATTTTTGGGTGTGTTGGGTCTTCGTTTCTGTGCGAGGGCTTTCTCTAGCTGTGGCGAGCAGGGGCCACTCTTCATCGCGGTGCGCGGGCCTCTCACTATCGCAGCCTCTCTTGTTGCGGAGCACAGGCTCCAGACGCACAGGCTCAGTAGTTGTGGCTCATGGGCCTAGTTGCTCCGTGGCATGTGGGATCTTCCCAGACCAGGGCTCGAACCCGTGTCTCCTGCATTGGCAGGCAGATTCTCAGCCACTGTGCCACCAGGGAAGCCCTGGCATTTTTTTGTTCAATGTCAATAACAAGACCACACACTTCTATATGTTAGTGATAACTTAGATGCAAGTCCAAGAAATAATGTCCTTACAAAATAAAGATACAATATCTTCAGGCTTGGTTAGCCTGAGCCTCTGTATATAAGCCAAATGTAAAACTTGTTTGCATAAGAGACACAAAGAAATAATATTCCTATTAGAGATGTAAAAACTCAATTCAGAGTCAGAAACGATTCTAGTGCTAGTCCAGGCTCAGCTGCTCACTATTTAAAACACTTACACCCTGAAACTCGATGTCTAACCCCCAAAATGAAAGACTCTGATAAAATTATGAATTTATACAATAATATTTTAATTGATTTTGTTAAGACCATTTTTATAAATGGCAAAGGTTCTAAATGTATTTAAAAATTAGGAAAAATGGAAAATTGTATATATTTGTAACTAAAAAGGTAATCTATTATATTGGAAAACATCATAAAGTTATGTTTGTAGTTATGTTTTTTACTCATTTAGAATAAACATATGTATTTGAGAGTAAAAAAAGTATATCTCTTGAATATAAATAAGTAAATATTTAAGCACAACACATAGTTTTATTCTGTTTTTGTTCGTTTTTATTTTACTATAAACTTACAGCATATGGTCAGCTATTCTGACAATGGACCAACTAGTTACATCTTTCTGTTACAGGTTTCACAAATACAGCTTTGTGACCCATACTACTCAGTTATTCTTTGTTACTTAAATTTCCTTTTTTATTCATAAATATAAATCAGAAAATAACATGGTTATTTTTTTCTTTCAGAAATGCTGAAGATATACCAAATGGTAGATGCTAGCTATGTCCTATAGTTCCAATCTTATAAAACTTTTTCCTCAATCATATGAATGTTTGGCAAAATTATGTGTTTTACACAGGGAGATAAATAGTCATTTTACAATGTGAGGAAATCAAAGCTATATGTCATTCATTTAGACAGTACAGCATGATTAGTTCTTTGTGAAACCTACACTGGTTTTGGACTGATTAGTCCTTTTCTTCTTTCAGCAAAACAATTTGGTCCAGTAGACCAGCACAGAGCATCTTAAAATTGATAACCCACTGATGTAAAAGGATCTCAAGCCCCTTTTAAAATATGCCCCTTGGGCTTCCCTGGTGGCGCAGTGGTTGAGAGTCCGCCTGCCGATGCAGGGGACGCAGGTTCGTGCCCCGGTCCGGGAGGATCCCACAAGCCGCGGAGCAGCTGGGCCCGTGAGCCATGGCCGCTGAGTCTGCGCGTCCGGAGCCTGTGCTCCGCAACGGGAGAGGCCACAACAGTGAGAGGCCCGCATACCGCAAAAAAAATAATAATTAAATAAAATAAAATAAGCCCCTTTATATCTACTGTGACATTCAGCCTCCAAGATAGCCCCAAAGGATCCCACTTCCTAGTGTTCATGGCCTTGTACAGCTCTCACCACATTGGATAGAGCTGATATATGTCTCCAATGGAGTATTAAGGATATGACAAAGGGTGAATTCCAAGACTAGGTAATAAAGGACTGTGGATTCTGTCTTACACTCCCTCTTGGATTGCTTCCTCTGTGAGAAGTTAGCTGTCATATGTAGAAGATATACATTCACACCAATGAAGCAGTCCATAGAGAGAAAAGTGAAGCATCCTGAGAACAGCCAGTAAGGAACTAAGACCTTCTCCAGACAGCAGTGATGTTGAATGAGCCACCCTGGAAGTGGATCCCCTAGCCCTTGTCAAGCCTTCAGATGAATACCATCCCAGATGACCTCTTGATTGCAACCTTTTAAGAGATCCATTACCAGAACCACCCAACTAAAGTGTCCCTAGATTCCTGACCCCCAGAATTCTGAGATAATAAGTGTTTATAGTTTTAATTAGCTAATTTAGGGAGTAATTTGTTATACAGCAATAGATAACTAATACAATACTAAAAACCTTTGATTTTTTTTAAAAAGCATCTTGTCAACAGTACCTCATCACACACACACATACACACATGCATTCACACGCACTTGTACATATACATATGGAAAGCATATTCTAAAAATTATTTTTTACCCCAAATGCACTCAGAAGATATTCACCTTCTCTAAATAATTCCCTCACAGTTACTTTCATTACACATTAAAAATTGCTGTAATTTTAAGATATTTTAAAATTGTTACACCTAAAAGTCAGGAACTAATTTTACTTTTTTAATATTTGTATATTTAAAAATGAATTTAATAGTTAGCAGCTACTTACTAAGAATAAACCCAACTCTATTACATAAATATGCCATTAAAACATAAGCCATTTTCACTCTCTCAGACATTTGGTGTTCCCATGATTAAGACAGTTTATGTTACCAACAAAGACTTTCTTATTTTGAAATACATAAAGGTAGTCTCAGGAACCACAGAAAACTTTGCACCTGACACTAAACAGGTAGGTAAGTTTGCCATCAACACACAATGCTTGGCTAAGGTCTTTACCATAATACATAAACAAATTCGTAAGGACCGGCTGTTTTGCTGCTTCAGCTAGTTTGCCCGCTTGCCACAAAGAACTCCAAAGTGCAACGTCTTGAAGATATTCCCATATTTAACACCACAGGAAACCACTTTTGCACTCCCAATTTGTTGTGATTTTTTTAAGTGGGGCACTACAGATTGGAAAAGCACGCGAGGGTTGTTTGTTTCTTACAAACTGGCCATCTTGCTGCGAAAAAAGGGAAGCTCCCATAGCAAGCTTCTGCAGAAATGGCTCTGATTGGCACTCTGCTGACTCGTTGATCTTAAGCACAGCCAGCAGAAGCCTGATTGTAATTATTCTTGTTCCTGCTCTCTGTGTATACATCAGGTGCAGCAGGGCTCTCAGGGATGTGCTGTTTAGTATCAAAACCCAACAGAGTTGGAGAGTTCCCCTTACTCATTCACTAGTAGGCAAGGAAACACAGCTAACATGGCTAAGTTGTTTGCAAGCCAAGCCAAACATAGCAGGGCTCATGATTGGAGCCTAGCCAAGTGCTCATAGTGGGTGGTCAATGCACATTTGTCTAATTTAATTGAATGATCACAGAGAGCTTTAAACTAAACTAGAACTTTAGAAACTTTCTATTATAAGTGCCAGTTTTTAACACTAAAATATGATAGCAGATTCATATTCTCAGAATATGATTACCAAGGTCTTTCTGAAAACTTCCTGTAGTGTAGGCTAGAATTAGTGTATGTGACCAGAGTCACTTCCACAGTGGAAGCTTCTGACATAATTCTCTAGCCATCCTAGAGTGGTAATGAACTATCCAGTATCCTTTTAATGAATCATTCTCTTTTTCAAATATCCAGAGCTATTTTCTATTTCTTACAACTGAGATTCTTGACTGATACAGGGGTCCTTTAAAGAATATATTCCAGAATTTGAAGCTTTTAGGCAACTAAAATAGAGAAAATAAAAATTTATAGTATCAACATAAAGCTTGCAAAAACATTATAACGTTAAAATATGACATTTCAACATAATATTATTTTGAAATGATATCATAACACTAAAAAAGTAAGACAAAAATAATTTCTGAATTTAAAAGTCCTTTAGATTGATCACATTTAGCTTCACAGAAAAGATAACCATTTTTCACAGTAAAAACAGTGCTCCACAAGCAGTTGGAAATCACTGCTCTAGAGCATTCAGTTGAATGTATATTTCTAACCACGCTTCTCACCATGCCTCATAAACTACCATTGTATGTTATCTTTATTACGCCTCAATTTGTCTCCTTTCATTCCCGTGTCTTGACATTGTAATGGATTTAAATAATTTATCAGTCTACTGGATGAACTAGATTGGAAAAAATGGCTTAACACCCAAAACTGATCTATAGAGGAAACACAATCTCTATCAAAACCCCAAACGGCTTTTTTTTTTTTTTTTTTGCTGAAATTAACAAGCTGAATCTAAAATTTATAAGGAAATGCAAGAGAACCAGAATAACTCACAAAAAATTGAAAAAAAAAAGAATGTTGGAGAATTTCTACTTTGTGATTTCAAAACTTACTAGAAAGCTATAGTAAACAATACTGTGTGGAGTTAACATACATATATACATATAGATGAATAAAATAAAATTGACAATTCAGAAATAAACCCATACATTTATAGTCAATTGATTTTTACAAGGCATTTCAATGAGGAAGACATTTTTTTCAATAAATCGTACTGAGACAACTGCATAGCCACATTCAAAAGAATGAAGCTGGGCACGTATCTCACACCATATACAAAAACTAACTCAAAATGGATCAAAGACCTAACTGTAAGAGCTAAAATTATAAAACCTTAGAAGAAAATATAGGTGTAAATCTTTGAGACCTTGGATTAGGCAATGGTATTCTAAGACATGACACCAAACTACAGAAAAAATAGATAACTTGGTTTTTATCAAAATTTAAAACTTTCATACTTCAAAATATACTACAAGAAGGTAAAAAGACAACACACAGGATGGGAGAAGACTTTTGCAAGTTATATATACTATAATGGTTTATTATCCAGAATATATAAAAACTATTATAATTCAACAATAACAAGTCCAATAACCAATTTAAAAATTGGGCAAAGTAACTGAATAAACATTTCTTCAAAGAAGATATACTAATGGCCAATATAAACATGAAAAAGAGACTCGTTAGTCATTTGGGAAATACAAATCAAAACTAAAATGAGATAACACTTCACACTCACAAGAATGACTATAATCAAAATGACAGAAAATAAAAATGTTAGTGAAGATGTGGAGAAGTTGGAATCCACATACACTGCTGGTGAGAACATGAAATGGTGTGGTCACTTTGAAAAATAGTTGGCCAGTTGCACAAAAGGTGAAATATAAAGTTACCATACGACCAATTCTGTAAAAGGCAAACCTTTAAAGGGTAGAAAACAGATCAGTGGTATCAGGGTTTGTACAGGGAACAGTTGCCTTCAAAGGGTCTGCAGAAGGAAATTTTATGATGATGAAATTTTCCACATAGGACTGGGGTGTAGATACATGACTATTCATTTGTCAAGACACACAGAATTACACATAACAAAGACTGAACTTTCCTATGTGCAAATTTTAAAAAAATCAACCATCATATCAGGAGGTTTCAGGATGGATTGTAGACTGTGACCAAAAAATATCATTACATTACAAATAAATGACATAACTTCACTGAAGTGGGTAAGGAAAAAAAAAAAAACTGACCTAAATAACTTTAAAACAGTGTTTTGACTGGATACTATAAGGTTAAAGACAAAATGAATTGTGTACAACCACTATTGCCTAGTTGATAAATTTGTCTCTCATAGAGATATGGATTAGCAATTCTGTAACTATTGATACTTTACATGTACCTAGGGTTGAATGTATAATTAATAAATTGTACATAATAGGACCTAGTTTCTCACTTCCAGAGAAAGTAGTTACAAAGAAGAATGGAAGAAGCAAAGAAGAATGGCTACAATGAACCTTATGCAGTTAGTTTCAGAGATACAATGTGAACTTATTTTTATTTTAATGTATATATACACAGATAGGTAGGTTCAGTGATATAGATATGTGTGTATATATGAGTTGGTATACATACATGTATTTCCTAGCTTTGTCAGCTAAGGACCTAAAAGCTGACATCAGTAGTAATAAGCACACCTCACACCCAGATCTTGATTTCTAAATACATGATTCCAAAAAGAATTATGACCCCTTGAAGAAATGACTTATTTTAATTTTAGAACTGAGAAAATACAAGATGAACCTGGTGCATCTTACACTGTGAGAAAATAAGAAAGGGAGAAAAAGTAGTGGTCTCTGTCAAAGAGGAAGAGAAGTGAGACAGAAAGAGCTCCCAATGGCCAAAGCTGGAACAATTTCTGCAATACAATAAATAAAGATCATATTGAATTATAAACCCAAAGAATAGAATAAATGTTCATTCATCCATGCTGTTATAAATAATTGATTAAAAAATAAATGGGGAAATAAATAAATGAGGAGTTGGAAAAATCTCTTTATAGAAGAACACAGTGAATAAATGTAGAAGGAATGAGGCAACAAGAATACAACATTAGTAACTGCTGTGGGCAAAGTCCACTGATGAATGCTAAAACTAGTTAAGTAAAACCTTTAAGAGAAACAGAATGTTTGCATATCTTCAAAGTATCTCCCCAAAAGTAAATAATTATGGTGGTTTTCACCAAGTGTCCACAAATTTATTGCTTCTCCCCCTCCAGATCTTGAAGTTTAGCTCTCTTCCCCCTGAGTCTAAGTTGGATTTAGTGACTTGCATGTAACAAGGGAAATACAGTAACTACAGTGGAGAAATTTGACAGACATCACCTTAAGTCGTATATCAGTTTTCTAAGACTATCGTAACAAAGTATCACAAACTTTGGCTTAAAACAACAGAAATGTACTTTCTCACAGTGTGGGAAGCTAAAAATCTGAAATGAAGTTGTTGGCAAGGCCATGCTTCCTCTGAAGGCTCTAGCAAGAATCATTCCTTTCTTCTGCTTGCCTCTGATGGTTACTGCCAATGCTTGGCATTCCTTGGCTTCACTCCAATCTCTGCCTTAGTCTCCCTGTGGACTTCTTCCCTGCCTGTCTGTGTTTATTTCCAAATTTCTCTGTTAAGAGGACAACAGTCATTGGACTTAGGGTCCAACCTTATCTAGGTTGATGTCACCTAAACTTGATTACATCTGCACAAACCTTATTTACAAAAAAGGTCACATTTTCATGTTCTAGGTGGACATGAATTTTGTGAGTCAGTCTTCAGCCCAGTACAAGTGATCAAGGTCAACACCAACAGTGGTTTTACAAGAGCTGATTGAATGTCTATGTAGACAATTCCACCACCTTCGGGTTGGAGTCTGTTAATCATCTTTTCCACGTGAGTTGTGATTTTCCTGATCCTTCATATGCTGAGTAATTTTGGATTTTACTCTAGACATTTTGAATACTATGCTATGAGACTCTGGATCTTATTTAAATACTATGGATACTGTTGGTGTCTTTGTTTTAGCAGGTTATCAATCCCATTTGATACAGGTTTCAAGATCTGACCAACATTCCATAGGTTGTTCTATTTGTAAAGCCTTTACAATGCTATTTAGATTCATCCTGTGTGTTTGTCATTCATTGATCAGCCTGGGTCTTGAGTGGGAGTTTATCCCTTGATTCATTACTCAGTGTTGTTGGTATGGGGAATTCCCAGGTGGTCCAGAGGTTAGGACTCCACACTTTCACTGCCATGGGCCAGGGTTCAATCCCTGGTCAGGGAACTAAGATCCCACAAGCCGCACAGGCAGCCAAAGACAAAAAAAGTTGTTGGTATGCTATTTAGGACCACATCTATGCATATACCTCTCAGGGATGATCCCAAGAATTTATAACAAATTTATATGGGTTGCTTTTTCAAGTTCTTTCCTCTCCATAATTCCCCTGGTACTTTTCAGTTCACTAGGGCTCCCTTTTCAGTCTTCCATCAAGAAAGCTGGGGCTCTATTTACTTCACTGTACCACACACTTCCTGATATAGAATAGAGTCATAGTAGGATGGAGAAAGACAAAAGCAACAAAGGTTTATCCCACCCTCTTGGGAGAATTGATCAAAGAGGAAGTTTCCCCTCCCTCTCAGTTTTAGGCACCAGTGGGCCTGTGCTATCACCACTATTGCTACCAGATCTGTTTCCTACTCATTGACCATGAAATAGACTGCTTCTCCTGGAGATTTCTCTGTCTTTGTTAATGTTCACTTCTGAGTTTCAGATTTCTTTGAGTCCAGGCTAGGAAATAGTGGGGAAAAATCGGAAACTCACTAGCAATCCAATGTCACTAAAAGTTTTGCTCTTTTTTTGCTTCTATTGAATATTTAATTTTTAAAGTCCTTAGATCACTGCTTCATACATTTTGTCCAAGTTTTAAAGCTCATTCAGTAGAAGAAACAGAGTGAAATATGCTTAATCCCTTTACCTGGAACAAGAATCACCATAATGGAAATAAACTAGAATAACAGAAAGATATTAGGAAAATCTCCAAAAATTTAGAAGTTAAAAAAACATATTCTAAATAAATAGGGTGTATCAAAGAATATTAGAATTTAGTTTAAACTAATGAAAATGAAAATATGACATATCAAAATTTGAGGAAAAAAGCTATAGCAGTCCTTAGAGGGAAAATTATTCCACTAGAGACTCATGTAATAACAAGAGATATAAAAATCTGTAAACCAAGATTTGAAGCGTAGCAGAATATACTTCTCCACAATATGTCAACTTTGGCATATTGATTATTTTGAACTGTAGACACTTGAAATACAGCAAATGCAGGGAGAGGCCTTTTCTGAACTCCCCTTATTTACCTAAAGACAGATCCTCTAAAAGGAATTCAGTTGTCATAAATCTCCTCCCCAGAGTTTCATCACCAGGGAAAACTGACATTATCACAGGAAATGAGACTAGAAGTTGACACCACATCCAGCAAAACTTTGTCACAAAATATTGTACTTCCCATCTCTTCTTCCAAGGGCCCATTCGTCTTTCCTAAAAATCATCTACTCTCCCCTAAGAAGCCTACAAACCCCTAACTTTTCCCTATTAAGATGGTACTTAAGCCTACATTCTAAGCCATTTATTTGAGTTACTAATTTTTCCCTAGGTATCTCCCATGAGGTACACGTTGGAAAAAAAAAAAAAACACTTCTGTTTTTTTTTCTCTTGTTAATATGTCTTTAGTTACAGGGATCTCAGCTAAGACTCAGAAGAGTAGAAAGAAAATTATTTTTCCTCCCCTACAGTTTCTGCCTTCAGAAACTGGATAAATAAGAACTACATAAACCCAAAGCAAGAGGAAGGAAGGAGATAATAAAGACAAAAGCAGAAATCAATAAAATTTAAAACAGAAGAGAAACAATAGAGAAAATTAAGGAAAACCAATGTTGTTCTTTGAAAAGATATATAAGCCAACCTACTTGTTGCTTGGATCAAGATGATGATAGAGCAGACATGGTGAGAAGTAGACAGATTCTGGATATACTCTGATGGTAAGGCCTACAGAAATTTTTACATATCAGCAGAAAGCTGTGAAAAAAAGAATCAGGGAGGTCTTCAAAGGTTTGGGCCTAAGCAACGAGATAAAAACATTTGCTGTGTAAAAGAAAGACTAAAGAATGAGCAGTTTTCAAAGGTATAGCAGTCAGGATTTATTTTTTCCTGCATATAACAGAGGAACACATATATAATAAAATTTAAGCCTATGTAAGATTATTCATATCTTATGTAAAATAATTCTGGAGATAAATAATCAAACATATTATTGGGAGATTCAAGTTCGCATAGTTATGCTCTAACCTGGCACGTGTTTTTCATCCTCAGTGTCACCTATTGATGTCCAGATGAGACCTAATCCAGCAAATACATGCAAATTCAAGCTAGAAAAAAAAAGTCAGGTTCTCATGAAAGGAGCCCTTCAACTGTCAGTTCTCTTTAAGTAGCTACACGGGAAGTCCCATGTAACAGATCCATTTATATCATGTTAGTTAGAAATAGTTGCATGACAACCCCTATTGCAAGGAAAACTAGACAACATATTATCTTAACTGGGCATTGATGTATCCAACTAAAATCAGGGCTCCAGAGGTCACAGTGTAAGACTTTTGTATGATGAAGAGGAGATGGAGATTAAGAGATATACAGAGCTACATGAAAATGAAACATGGCAATGAGAAAATCGTGGAAATGTTGTGATTGATGTACACAGTGATACAGGACACAGTGACATGGAGAGCAGCATGAGAAATGCTAACCATTTGTAGTATGTAGAATAGATGAAGGTGACTTAAAGGCAGCATTCTAGAGATCTGGTCTATTCAAAAAGCCAGTTAGATGGACATAAACATTTCAAAAGAGAAAATTTAGGTGTTCCTGTACAGGATAGAAACAAGAAAAAACAGGTAAAAAAATGGTTCAAAGTGGAAGACTAAAGGCAGGACGCCGAAAAATTATCTGAAGAAGGACAGCAGACTCTTCACAGAGGGCTTGTAAACTAAGGTGTGGGGAAGAAGGGAGAGGGTATAGTAATGTGTTCCAAAAAATATAGTCAATGTTACTGATAGATTGCTGCAAATCTAATTTCAATTATAGAACAGCTACTATACAAGTTTCCCAGTACAAATGGGACAGTGTCACATCATTATTGTTAATTATCAGTAATTATCAATTATTGGTAATATTGTTAATTATTAAAGATATTTTTCCAAGTAATTTAGCAAAAGAAAAATCCTTACATTTACTTTCTTTAGATGGCATTGGGTTTTGAAATTTATTTTTAGCCACCAATTCAGGAGGGAAAAAATCAATTTTTGGTCACTGTTTAAATGGAAATAACACTTATATGTTAATTATTATAAAACAATGACAACAGTCTACAAAGGCTGTGCTTTTATTAATATATTATAACAAGTAATAGAAACAGACTCAGAGATGGAACTTATGGTTACCAGGGAGGAAGGATGGGAGGAAGGGATAGTCAGGGAGTTTGGGATCGATATGTACACACTGCTGTATGTAAAATGGATAATCAACATGGACCTATAGCACAGGGAGTTCTGCTCAATGTTCTGTGGCAGCCTGGATGGGAGGGGAGTTTGGGGGAGAATGGATACATGTATATGTATGGCTAAGTTGCTTTGCTGTGCGCGTGAAACTATCACAACGTTTTTAATCGGCTATACTCGAATATAAAATAAAAAGTTAAAAAAAAATAAAATTTGTGGCCATGTTGTTTTGGAAAAAAAAAAGTAATATGAACAGGATGTTATATGTGTAACTGGTATGTTATTGGTTGAATATATTTTTGTTTAGTATACTAGACAGAAAAGGATTAATATTTTATATTTGTATTAATATGGAATTACCTCTTTGAAGGCTAGCACATTTCATCATCCATACCAGTGATGAGGGAACATCTAAGAGAAAATCCATATGGAAGTAGAAGAGTATAGGAGATAATGGGGCAATCTTTTTCATGATTATTTCCTACGATTATTTAAATCTACCCATAAAACAGTTGTCAAAAAACATCCCTATTCCTTTTCTTTCTTTTTTTTTAAAGACTTTTAACCCATAAGAAAGAAATCTAAAATATTTCACTTGGGGCTATATAACTTGACCAAACATTATAGAAATACCTAAGTTTTCATTAACAGCTTCCTTTTCCTTCTATTAAAACTAAGCTGCTGAAGAAATTACTTCTTGTAGGTTTGAAAATGATTGCAAACATCAACAACTGATTCAGTAACTACTGGAATGGTTGTTTGACTTAAATCTATACTATTTTATTGGTTCTAAATGAATCTAGGATTATAACAGTTTTATAAGAACAGAGACTTTAAAAGATAATACTTCCACATTCTCATGGCCTAAAAACTGTCCTGAAGAACCCTCCAACAAAAGTGTTTCATCCCATGGTTACATGCCACTTTCTATAAATGAAGAACAGAGTCTCCGTAAGATAAACAAAAAGGACACATGTAATAAAACTTGAGCAATGTATTAAAAGGGAAACTGCCCTTTAGAGATAATGGATCTATTCTCTACTCCATGCATGAATGCAACTCTCATTAACACTAATGGAAGTTATGCATGAGCATCAAGAAAATATACCTGGTATAACGGATTTCAGAATGGGTAATGGCATCTAATCTATTCCTGGCATAGCTGTGTCTTTATGCAGCCAAACAAGAGTACTCCTAAAATTTGGGGATAGGGATAAGCATTTAAGAGAAGAATTTTAAAGTAGTAAGAAACTTTGAGAATACAATACCTTTGCATTTTTCTTCTCTCTTAAAAAACTCCTTTCAATCACTGGTAACTTCTTTCCTGCCATTGCATGGATTTTAAGAGCCTGGTTTCAAAGCAATGATGTCACCTAACCAGTTAACTAAGATAGCTTATAACCACAATGCCTGACAAAAAGTTAGTGCTCAGGAAAGTTTAGTTGTTTTCCCAATCTCATTTGGATATTACATATAAAAAGTAGTCATAATAGTAGCTATCAATAATCCAGAAATCTTTTTTCTCTGAACTCACAGGTTCCTGATTATAGATTATCTATTGATGTTTTGGTAGGTTAAGTTAGCTGCCTAAAGCTTTTTTACTGTGGACTTTTAAAAAATCAGATTGTCACAACATTCAAGCAAATTTTTATTAAGCAAATTATAACTATAATTAACCTAATTTATTGAACACAGCCAAGTTAGATATTAGTATAATGTTCCAATACACATCAAAATGTATGTTGGAAACCAGGGCAGTTTTGTTAACCCTTCACCTAAATATCTTCCATGATTTCTGGCAGAGATGTCACGTCAGTTGAACACCTGTACTTATGTTCAGAAACTGTCCAGAGCAGCCTCTCTATACAACTGATCTATGTTCAACCACATGACAAAGAATAGCTAACTGTTTTGAAATAAACTACATCAGAGTTCTTGGTCTTGGTTTCTGTTTAAGTAACTAATTACTCAGTTTATCTAAGGAGGAGTTCTTATCTATTTCATACTGATATATTAGGAGTATTTTCTAATATTTCCTCTGCAATTTTTTCCTACTGAAATTCTCAGAAGCTTCCCAGTCACATTTCTTGCTTCTTTTTCAATAATGGGGATTGCTCATGGTCAGCAGGTAGATCTCTCTCTCCCTCCCTCTCCCCTCCTTTTCTTCTCTCTCCGCTTTTGCCTTTTGCTTTCCTTTCTGTCAACTCTACATAGGGTGTACATATTTCTCCTCCCTTTCTCCCATCTGAAAGGGTAGGACAAGTTAATTCTATTGAAGTTTTCAGGAACAGTGGGTAAGATAGAGACAAAACTGGCTTAATACTAACATAAACATCATATTTTCTGTGATAATCACTTGTATAAGTATACTACTGAAATGCTTTGAGAAAGACTGAAGCCATGCCTTTTGAGATCTACAATTTGAGAAAGAAGAAAAAATAGAAATTCTGGCCAAGAGTCTAGAAATAGCATAGATCAAAGAAGCAGTGAAGGAAGCTGACAAGAATAGAACTAGTGTGATTGGAAATTGCCTATATGCCTGACACTTTAAATGTTAAGTGTTATTGCCATATATTTAGTATCATCCAATGAGAATGAAGCTAGGAGAGATTTAGAAAATTTACCAAAGACACACATTGTAAATATATATATATATAGATATGTGTGTGTGTGTATAGTTTGACTCCAAATCTCCCAAACTTTTCACAGCTAGAAAAGGCTGCCTCATTAATAAAATGGAATTTTATTTAACCAACATTCTCTGTCCCCTGAGTAGGTCATCCAAGCCATCAAATTAGAAAGTTTTTGGTCTCCTACCAAACTTCCAACTATACATACCCCAAAACACATGACCCGTACACTAGAAAACATCTTCCAATTTTCAAAAGTCTCCAGTAGCCAAATTATTTCATATTTCTTAATGAAGGTATATTGCTCTTAATCCCAAATATAATATCTTTTCAAGGGCATGTTCTTCCATTACAATTCAGAAGAACACATTTGTTTCCCAGTTGCCTCATGTACAATGAAGATAACCTCCCCTCCATCCTCAAAAGACAAAATTTATGTAAAATAATCATATTTGTTGGTGTGCGCTATTTTGCAACTTTTCTGTTGCATGACCAAAAATAATGCTTTGCATATAATTCTAAATAAATATTGAATGGATGACCTTTGACATCTTAGTTCCAAATACAGCTCCAAAGAAGAAATACCATGTAAACCACTACCTATAATTATATTAGAATTAAAAGAATCCATTTTTAGTGTTCTAAACATTTCAGGCAGGTAACTACTTTACCATTTTCTTCATTTACATCTGTTAATTTTGCATTTAAAGAGGCAATGTGGCATAATACAAAAAGCATGAGAAATCCTAAAAAATTTTGTTCAAATCCTCCAAAATACTTGCTATAAAGTTTACAGTCTTTACGAAATGTTAAATAATTTGTTTGTGCTTCAGTCTCCACAGCTGCAAAATTGGAACTGAATACCTCATTGATTTGTTAAGACGAAAAGGCACTGTACCTGGTAGCTGTTACATATTATGCAGAAAATAAATTATTGTTACTTTATTATCATCACCATCAACAATATTCAAGTCAATACAATGAGGCTAGAAAGAATTACTTCATAATCGAGTGTTTATATGCACATTTTACTAAAATGTGTTTTTTAGGTTGTGAACTATACTCGCTAATTGATGGGCATTGAGTTAATTAGGGTACACAGAGCAGTAATTGCAGGGAACAAAAAAGATTCCCTAACACAACTGTCTCAAAATATAGAGTATGTTTGTGATATCTATTATAGTGTGTGAGTTCTATCGGCACAACACTATACTTTTTTTCCCTGCAAAATCTAAATTTGTATACCCAAATAATAGAGTTGTGGCCTTGGAAGCTTAAAATAATCAAAAACATTTCCCTTTCTTTCCTTCTCTTTCTTCATTTCAAAAAAGTTAAAGTCTGTTCAATATTCCAAGCAAATAAAACAAGTTGCTGACTTTCTCCATTTATTTGTTTTCTTCTTTCATCCCTTTCCCCAAACTCTATTTTCCAGTCCCTTCACTTGTCTCAAAAACTCATTCACTCTATAATTTAAAATACAAAGACCATATTATAAATTATAGTATTATTTGTAGAAAGAAAAAGGGTATTATTTTACATTTATTTTAAATCAAAATAACAAATCATCTAACAAGCACTTCCAAATATGAAAATTTGATCACCAAAAACCTGACCAAGTCATGGATGGCTTCTTTGCTGAATTTTCATAGCTGCATCTTTACAAATTCCCTAAATATTGTCTCAACACTTACAGAAAAATTATAGCTGTCAGATTCAAAACAGAAGCATAAAATGCACAGAAAATCAGCTATATACCTTATAAAGCACACATAATGATTTTATCCCAAACTTCTTATCAAGGTAGAACACCAAATATTAATACTAGATAAAAAAGACCTGGAATACTAACTTATGGAAAGATCTACCACAGTTATATCCAAGTTACTTATGTCCCCTTTCCAACATTTTCTCTTTGTTCAAGGTATACATATGTCTCCTAAAAATAAGAACACTAGCTATATCTGCTTAGGAGTCAGAAAGGAAAATACTCATCTTTCCATTTTGGTCCATATTTACCAACATATTGCACCTTCGTGTTTACTGTAGCAAACAACATTCCAGTCAAGACCTTAGCCATATGCTCTCCAAACTTTGATTAGTATAATGGAATTCTGAGTTTGCCTTACAAAATTGCCTTCTGGTCTGTTCTAAACCCACGTTACGCTATGCCATGTTTCTTTTCAGGTCTGAATATCAAAACCTTAAATTTGATAGATTAAAGCAATGCTTTTTTATTAAAAACACATACTGAGAAAAATAAACTTAAGAAAGAATAAAGATTGACTCTGTAAATTGGAACATATAAAGCTCAAAGCACAAAAGAGAGTGGAGTTCCATTAAAGCAAGTATAATTTAAAAGTCAAATTTAAATATATGCAGAAAGCATATGAAATTGTGTGTATTTTAGCCATTAAGAACAGACAATATTATTTGTCTCAAATTGTTTAAGTTCTTTAATGAAATAATATAATGCTTAAAATATGGGGAAACCACTATAAAAACTAAGTAGTGTTACTATGACAACAGAAAACCATTCAACTAGTCTTAGGCTAAGAAAAGTGAAAATGGATTCTTGCTTCATGAGAAATAATTAAATAGGAATATGCAATATCCTAGTTACCCTTTTAACCTAATAAATATTCCAATAATATTTAAAAGCACGTTTCTTATAGAAGCATTATATTCTGAGCCTTTGAAAATAAAGTCTTAAAAAATTAAGAAAACATGACTCCAATTCTGAAGAAACACATGATGTCTCTTGGGATGAAGATGGTACAGCAAAAGAATTTATTTTATTTTTTGCTTCATTTAACATATATTTATTAGACTTCTACTATGGTCCAGCACTGTGATAGGTCTTGTGGAAAAAATAATGAACAAACAACACAATCCCTATTATCTTGGAGAGAAAATGAAGTAGGAAAAAAGACACTAATCATTTAGTCGTAACTATAAGATCTTTGCATATGCTGTTCCTGCTGGTGGAAAGGGGATAGGAAAAGAATTCCTGATCCAGAGAAAATGTATGATGAATTCTAAAAACTGTTTAAAAAAATCCAGTAGGGACCCAAACATACAGGATTTTGTAGACAAGTTAAGACTTTGATTTTTAGTCTAAAGGCAATAGAAAACTATTGAAGTGTTCATGAGATCAATGAAATGATCATATTTTTATCTCAGAGAAAATTAAATTTCAGACTACATTGCTCACTTCTGTTGTAGAAAAAAACATCAAAACCTTATAAAACAGCAAAAGGTTTGTATGTGAATGGTCAGTTGTAGCTCAGTTCTGGGTGTCAGGCTACACTGTTGCTCCCCAAGATTGTTTTTATTTTCAGGTCAGGCTGAAGAATCAGCTCCTATCTGGCACACCTCTTCTCATGGCACATCAAAAAGATCTTCCAGCAGTGCATAATATTCTTAAAGCCTCTGCCTGAAAGTGAAAACATCTTTTTGCTCCAATTTCATTGCCTCCCACAAGTCACACGGCCAAGACTGACCAAGTGGTCAGAAAGGGCACTTAAACTAATGAGAGGGCTGGCACGCTATCTGGCAAGGAGATAGGAAAGGAAATATGTAATCCTTTACTAGAGAAGGGGGAGAAGAGTTAGGAACAATAAAACAATCTACAAGTGTTTAAATATAATTTTGTGACTCCAATGAATGTATAAGATCATATAGCAAGGTCGTAGCATTCTTAAGAATCACCTTGCTTGTTACTTAGGTATGAGGAAACAAGCTGGTAGATTTATCATGAATGAAACATTTAGAGAAGGTATTCAAGGATGACTACTCCAATAATAATGTGAAAGCCTATTACAACTTCATAAAATATATATCCTCCAATAAAAAAGAAAACAAAACTAAAAGTCATCTTGGTTAATAGATTTCAAAACCTGCATTTTATATTTATTATTTTATTTCATCTACATAAAACAATTTAATTTTAAAGATTTCATAACCAGAACATTATGGCTTATCTCTAGCTATTTGTACAGATATACATCAAAAATATACACAGCACTATCTCATGTAAATAAGCATTAAAACTTAGCCAACCACTTCCTATAAAATAAATGTACCTAATTCATGAACATAGTGAGAGTAATGGTTTGGCACTTAAAATATGAATCATATTTTATTTGAGAATTGATAGTTTAACTTCATCAGAGATAGATAACCAAAATCTGTGTACTAAGGTAATAACTTGTTCATTTTGTACTTTTTAATGATGAGGGAATTTCTAAACCAACAATTATCCCTTGCCACTGAAAAATTTGCCTAGTGATTAGGCCTCCTGGGAGTTTCACAAGTCTGTCTAGAAATCTGAATACCTCCTGTCTGATCAGAGTGTCCCCAAGCACAGGATTTTTAATACTCCTTTAAAAGTACCTTATTCAGGGTTTCCCTGGTGGCGCAGTGGTTGAGAGTCCGCCTGACGATGAGGGAGACGCAGATTCGTGTCCCGGTCCTGGAGGATCCCGCTCTGCTGCGGAGCGGCTGGGCCCGTGGGTCATGGCCGCTGGGCCTCCGTGTCCGAAGCCTGTGCTCTGCAACGGGAGAGGCCGCAGCGGTGAGAGGCCCGCGTACCATAAAAAAATAAAAGCATCTTATTCATACTAACAAATACTAATTTTCATAAGTATTATTCCATGAAAGTTTATTTTCATTAAATACTATGCCCTTTTAAAAATGAGCCATCTGTAGTATATTAGTTTTCTATTGCTATGTAACAAATTACTACAAATTTAGCTATTTACAACCATACAAATTTATCATTTCACCCTTTCCTTGAGTCAAGAATCTAAATTCAGATTAGCTGGCTCCTCTTCTCAGAATCTCACCAGGCTGAAATTAAGGTGTTAGCCAGAACTGCAATCTCATCTTAGCCTCAGGGTCCTCTTCCAAACTTACTGGTTGTTGGAAGAATTCAGTCCCTGAGGCTGTAGAGAATGAAGTCTCCATTTTCTTGCTAGCTGTAAAATGTAATACTCTCAACTCTTAGAGGCCCCTCAGGAGCTTGCCAAATGTCCCCACTCCCATAGGCAGTACAGCATGTGGTGATTTGCTTCTTCAATGACAGACAGCGGGAGAAGCTGTTGTTTGACTCTCTGACTTCTTTCAGGGTCTCAAATGATGACATCAGACTCACACAGTAAAATCTCCTTTTTGACTAAATTCAACTGATTAGGGACCTTATTTATACCTGCAGAATCTCATCTACCATATAAGATCACATAATCACAGCAATGATATTCCATTGTATTCACAGGTGCTACCCACACCCAAAGGGAGGGAATGGAATCTTCAGGGCCATTTAGAATTCTACCTACTACCCATGATTACATTTTTTTTTTCAACTGGCCCTGCTGACTCAACAACCTAAAATGTAGAAATACAAATTCAACTCCACATAATTAATTATAAGTACAATTTGACAATCAACATGCCTGGGTCCTTGAGGGTAAAATACCATGTGGAGAAACCTTCTCTAACTAAAAACTCACTTCATATAAACATGCATTTAAACTTAAAATAATTTTACTATAAACAGCGAGTGAACCAGAGAGGTCCAAAAGGGAACTAAGACGGGTTCTTTAATCATTCCACTCCCACACATTCCTCCAATTCAACCTTTTCCTTTTTCTTATTCTCTTTCCTCCAGGGATGATAGGTTATGAACATCAACATGGAGGATCTCTACCAGCAACCTCAAAAGATAATGGAATTAGTAAAAAAACATCATCCCAGTATACTCTGAGTTCCTGAAAACTGTGAGCTAGATTTTCAGTAAATGAGCAAACAAATCAATGAGAGAGAGAAACAGAGAGTGTATATGTGTGTATGAGAGAGAGAGAAACAATATTGGCTGGCAACCCTAATCTTACCCCAACGAATGTAAATACTGAAATTTGTGTTTTAAATTGAATGTGCTGCAAATTCCAACAGTTCCATTTATCTTCCTTTATTTTTTATAATAGTCTAGTTTTATTATATTTTATTTTTTAATATCTTTATTGGAGTATAATTGTTTTACATTGTTGCATTAGTTTCTGCTGTATAACAAAGTGAAGCAGCTATATGTATACATATATCCCCATATCCTCTCCCTCTTGCGTCTCCCTCCCACCCTCCCTGTCCCAGCCCTCTAGGTTGTCATAAAGCACCGAGCTGATCTCCCTGTGCTATGCGGCTGCTTCCCACTAGCTATCTATTTTACGTTTGGTAGTGTATATATGTCCATGCCACTCTCTCACTTCATCCCAGCTTACCCTTCCTCCCAACCCCCGTGTCCTTTGTTTTAAATTCTTCAGGCAGCCTTAAATATTCAAAAATATGCATATATCTAAAATGATTTTTTTCTTTCATTAAGAGTTTGTAACAAACTGAATATCTGAAGGTGAAAATTGATAAATGTTAAATGATGAAGGAAATCATTACCTTTTAACATAAGTAGAAAAGTTCTAACGCTAGTAATGGATAAAAACCTAGACACCATTGGAGTTGCCATTTATTACTGAAAAAGCATCTAATTTCAGCATGGTATAAATTACAGTATAAATATTTAATTGTTTATCAAAACTATTCAAGGGAGAGATGGGATTTTAGGTACATTCTGCAGGCAGGCATAAGGACTTGTTAAATTATCCAATTCAATTAGAACTTGAAAGCTGCCCACTTTGAGATTCACTGCCAGTTTGAGTGGACTGACACTTACATTATTATTTTTCTGTGATACTTTTCATTGTTTATAAGGTTCTTTCACTTTTAATATGTTTTATTTTTATCCTATTATGAAATATATGATTCAGATTTGAAAATATGAAGATATAAACTATAAACCATAGTTTTACCAGGCTGAAGAGATGAACCTAAATATACAAGAATAGAGACATTAATTAAAACATAACTTTAAGATATAAGAATCTTCTATCCTTCACACACATAAATATATGAAAAACGGATGGCAAATACACTGAAATCTCACTATAACACTTTAATACTAAGAGAAATTCAGCAGAAAGAAGCTTGTCTTTCATTTTACCAGAGACATTTAGAAGGTAAAAATACAATAGAAAAAGGATCTCAGCTCTAAGGTGATCTCTTGCTCTGATCCCTCGAGGACTGTATTATAGAAAGATTTCACAGTATCCCTTCATTCATCAATAAAATGAAAAGATATTTAAATATTCAGAAATTTATTAATAATTTTTATCAGTTTTTCCTACAAACCATTTAAACATCATGCTAACATTTAAGATAAGAGCAAACAGTTAAGACAGTAGTAAAAATCATATCATCTTTTTAAGCTTTTTTTACTTTGTAAATTTACTTCAGAAAAGCTGATCCTTTTTGGTGTCCTATTCAAGAAATTGTAACATATTCTTGTAACCGCCACAACAATCAGGGTCCATAATAATTTATCACCCCCAAAAAATCTCCTTAAGGCTATCTTTTATAGTTACAGTATGCCCCAACCCCTGGCAAGTACTGATTTGTTCTCCTCACTATAGCTTTGTCTTTTCCAGAATGTCACATAAATGAAATATGCAGTTTGTGACCTTTAAATGTGGATATTTTATGTAGGTAGGTACAAACAAGAGTAACAAAACAAAAAACCTTAATATAATCATGTAGAGCTCATTAAAATAACAGTGGAAATGTAGATTAGAAGTCTGCCCACAGACTTGGAACAGAAGATAAAATCAGTTCTATAATGTATGAGGTCAGAACGAAAGGATAGAAATGGTGCCTCCTTTCACCAGACTAAAATGTAAAGCTGTCCCCAAATTCACCTCTCAGAAGTATTTATCTTTTAGATATGTTCTACAACTTTACAATTCTTTTAAGCTGGCTAGTCCCATTTCCCCCTTTGGAACATGGAGCCACATGACATCCACCTGTTAAGGTCAATTAATTTGTGAAAGAGCTCCAACAGCTTTGAGCAAAAGCTCCTTTCCATTTATTAAGGAATCAGATAACTGCCATATGTTAATTGCTAATCCATTTCTCACTTAGAATAGTGAGACAACACAAAAGCATTATTTACACAGCATATTAAATTATTGCTTTTTTAATATAAATGGATATTTCTATAACAATAAGAGTAAGCTTTCCTATAAGAATTTATCCCTTATTTGTGAATTTATTTTCTCTAATCCAGTTTTTGGAGGAAAAAAAAAATATTGACGGAGGAAAAAAGGTCTTTCAAATGATTTTTGATTCATCTTTAAAAATGGATTGAAGATTATGGGTATAATAATTTATAAAAAGGACAGCTCCATAAATATTAGCTTATGATGGAAAATGCATAACTTTATATCAGTTAAGAGATTGTCTTGTTAGCTAGGCCTTTCAGATAGCAAAGTGTTGGTGTAGACAACACTAAATAAAATTATTACAACTTGCTGAGACTGTCATATCTAGAAAGTGATAAATAAGGTCCCATTTCTCATTTGAATTTATGCTATTTTTTAGTTGTTGGATAGTTTGAATGGCCACTTTGAATGTCTAACTATAAGAAACATTAAGAAAACCTCCAGAGTGTTTGATGGAGCTAAAAATTCTTATCCATTATAGAGGTTATGTTAAGAAAATTCAGGGGTTGGAAAAAAGGAGTCAATATTTCAATTTTTGTGCTTCCTAACTTTTCTGTCGTTTTCTCTTTCCTAATATAATAATATAGAACTTCAAAATCCATCCGTCATCACAGTATTTATATATTGGTGAGAATATACTGATTCACTTATACTTTCACTACCATAGAAGTTTACAGAACATTAACAATGAAATTTGTTCTCATAAATAATAAAATAGCAGGCCTTGTCTTGAAATACTGTGTTTTGATCATTGCAGATTAGAGAGCTATCACACAAGATTATAAAGGCTAAAATCTTTCCCACAATCTACAAGCCCTTGGGAAATGTCTATTTTCCAGATAAATCTCAAAATAATATTTTTATTTTGTTCTTGTGCACTACAAACTCATGCTACAGCTGGTTCATTTCTCCACTGAGAACAATTAGTTCATGTATTTTCCTCTATTGGATATTCTCTTCCATAAGCTACTTAAGAAGTCATTGGCCTTGATTAACAACAACAAACATTTATTGAGCCTCAACTGTGGGTCATGTGCTTTATTAGTCACACTTTTACAAGAAGAGAGTCAGTCAAAAGCAAACATACCCAGTCAAGTTTCCCTACTTCCAGTCCCTCTGAGGACTGCATATATCCAGCCTCTTGGAGCGTTCATTCACATGGAACAGAATCTGTACCTGATCAGTTGATGAATTTTGTGCTTCTACAAATATGATATAGAAGAGTCAGCCTTGCATCTCGGGGGAAGCTGAGGATTAGTAATCTGGATGGGCATTCAAGGAGAGGTCAGGAGTAAGGACTGTGGCTAGGGGTTTATATAGGTCAGAATGGTAACACTGCAGTGGAATGGGAATATAACAAAGGAGGACTTGACCTGCTGGAGAGGAAAGAAGGATCAATTCCATGCAAAAGCATGAAGTAGCATATGTTTAGTGTCTGCCACTCAACTTCTCATTGTCTTTGGCACCATGGAAACAACAGTTCTTTTTCACTTACCTCAGGTAACTAGTGTTTCTTTGTCCACCCACTAAGAAAATTTGTTCTTGAAAAGGATATAGCTTCCTTCACTTTAAAGTGTAAAACACAAATCTTCAAATTCTACCCCATTTGTCAAGTACTGGAGAGGAGAGAGTCAGCTAAAAGGTGAGAATCAAAGTATTTATTATGTAAACAGCACCTGCTGATCATGCCACCTTAAGGTCTGTCTGCCTTTCCCTTTAAAGAAAAAAAGTGTTTAACCTAACTCTGGGTAGGCTGTTCTCCTTTTGGGGATTTGGAATCATGGGAAGCAGAAATAAGCAAAAGCCAAGCAAAAAATAGGAAAGAGAAAAATTTTAGATGTTTAATTATTCTTCTCTGGTTATTTCAGTTTTATACCTGACTTATTTTTTAGTTTTGGCCCTATTAAGCTGACTTTGCATCTAGTCACTGTAAGCTCATAAAAGCAAATCACAGATGACAGCTGAGCAATGATTCAGAACTTGCATCGCTCTCTAAGACCACACTCTGGCCTGCCCAATCTCGCTCCATGCTCTTGGTTCCAAATTCATGATTCCTTATGGTAACTTCATACTTCCCTTGAAACTTCACTTCCCTTGCTCTGGTTTGCTGATGATAGACTCTAGCGTTTGGATGCCGCTGATTCTCTACTGGTTTTGGTGTTATCTACGGGCAGCAAAGTGTTAGCTCAGCAGGCCTAAATTTCTCAAACCCTGCACATTCCAGAGAAAGACCTATCTTCAGAACAGGCCCTTGGCTGGCTCCTGTAAAATAATCTCATAACACCCCCAACACCCCACCGCCAAAAGAGGTGCTCTTGTTAAAAGAACTGTGATGGGCAGACCAAAAAATAAACATCCATATATTTAAGTGGCATTGAAGGCTTTTAGAATCAAATCTATGCCTAGATGTGTTGTCTCCCACTACTCCTTGCTTCCCGCCCAACTTTGTATCTGTCTTTAGTTACAAAAGGTTACTCACTATTGTACTATTATATGCTTCCATGCCTCTATATGTCTCTGGTCATGCTATTGCCTGTGTTTGGAAGATCTTTCCTCCTCTTCTCTATCTTTAGAAATTGTATTTATCCTTTAAAACTCAGTTCGAATATAACATCTCTGGTGACACTTGGTATAATCCACCAGTTAGAATCAATCGTTCACTCTGTGCTAATTTAGGCATTCAGTTTACACTTTATTATGAATTCATAGTCTTAGAGTTAGTTGTGTGTATCTGTGGCCATCAGAAGATTAAAGAATGGGGGAAAAAGTGTCTTAATTATTTTTATATCCTCTAATTTGCAGTAGCCCCCAGCTGGGTTTGTAGCCCCCTGCATAATTTTTTTCTCTGCTCCCCATTCCCACCTCTCAATTTATAATCTAAGTAAAAAGCATAATTGTTATGCAAAAAGTATCAAGACAAGCCTTCTAACCTCACCTTTTCACCAGACTGCAACCAATAAATGCAGCCCATATGAATATTCTGGAATCACTTCTAAGACTAGTGCTTTGAGCCTAATAAACAGTAAGTATTTGAATTGAATTTGATTGGAGTAAAAACTACCCAGTCTCAAAATATTCTCATTGGCCCACAACTAATCATTCTACTAGTCAGATGACAAGTTGTTGAAAACTAAGGTTTTTTGTTTAAGCAAGATTGTAGAATGAGAGTTCATGTAAGTATAAAAGTGGATTTAATTTGGATACATTATATTAAATATAGAATTATTTTACATGCATGTCTAAATATCAGAAAGATTAATTACTCATGAATAAATGGATTATATATCATACACAAAGAAATTACGAAGGTCACTTTTTCAAAAATAGCACATTCATAATCAATATAATTAGTTCTGTGACCATACCTATTGCTGTCTTTTTACAGAACTATGACTACTGGATCACAACCAAATTTGTCAGCTGAATTCCAGCTGCAGAATTCATGTTTCTCATAACTATATGAGAGGGAGAAGAGGACTGTCTCATTTTCAAGCCCTAAGTTGAGACCACAGTGTCAGCTGGAAAATGATAAACTTTTTAAATGAGTTCATTTTATGTGGAGATCACTTAGAAAGAATAAATATGAAACCAGTGGTAGTGTATTTTCTGATACATTTCAGATTTTAGCCAAAGATAGAAAGGGTGGCTATAGTGCTACAAAAAATTTTTCCTGCCTATGTCAGATAATGCATATAGCTGTCAAAAATAATCTCGCTAGACCAATATACATTATACATTTACAGATTCTCATAATATAGATATTCGGTATAATGGAAAAAATTATCACATCAGAATTTTAAAATTAATGATTTAAATCATCTTTTTTTTTGCCTTTACTTGCATATGTCTTTTCCAAAAGCTGTAATTTACCCTATGGTATAGTAAGAAACAACAGTTTCCAATAAATGTATGATTGGGATATTTTAGTTTTTTTTAACTTCTAGGTTGATTCCTAGAATTGAAGACATTTTTCTTAATGTTATATACTTATTCATTGTTTTTTATCTTCAGGTTTTAAAACAAGTAAACAATAATATTGCTTGATGTTTAAGCATGTAGATGCAAAACGTGCCATTTAAGGTTTTCAATGTATGTGCCCACCATATCTTCCTAGCTAAACTTTCTCTACTATTGTACAATAACTGGATGAGTTAGTTAGGTTTACCTTCTCAGATTGCTGAATAGTCCAATAACAATGTCTTTCACTTACTGATATCTTGTATTAGTCACAGAATTAAAGGTTATATATACTGTAGTGAAAATCAGCATAGATTTTAAAATGGTTAAACCTGAAGGTATTTGGGTTCAAATACCAGTCCAATCCTGTAGCACTTACATAACCATAGCAAGCTACTCAAACCTTTGTGTCTCATTTACTTCATGTATGATTTAATGATAATAATAGCACTTGGGGTTTCCCTGGTGGTGCAGTGGTTAAGAATCCTCCTGCTAATGCAGGGGACACAGGTTCGAGGTTTGGTCCGGTAAGATCCCACGTGCCGCGGAGCAGCTAAGCCCATGCGCCACAACTATTGAGACTGTGCTATAGAGCCCGTGAGCCACAACTACTGAGCCAGTGTGCCACAACTACTGAAGGCCGCGTGCCTAGAGCCCATGCTCCACAAGAAGAGAAGCCACCATGATGAGAAGCTCGCGCACCGCAATGAAGAGTAGCCACCGCTCGCCGCAACTAGAGAAAGCCCGTGCACAGCAACAAGGACCCAATGCAGCCAAAACTAAATAAATAAATTTATATTAAAAAATAAAAAAATAATAGTGCTTAACTCACAGAATTTTTATGAACATGAAATTGGTTAATATTTGAAAACCTCTAGACAAATTGTAAGTGCTCAATAACTGTTAATTAGGGTTTTAGTCCTAGCTCTGTTACTAAATTATGTGGAACATCAGGCAAGTAACTTACTCTCTTTGGTTAAGTGAAGATAATACACCTTCTTTAATTAGTTATTAAGGTTGCTGTAAGTGCAAAGTTTTAAATACTTAGTAATTTATGTATTAGCAAAATGAGTGATCCATCTTGAAGGAAATAGAATAGAGTTAAGGCTGTACCAAAAGTAGGTATAATGGTAAATGGAATATATGGGAAGAGGAGAGAGAGAGAGAGAAAGAGGAAGAGGGAGAGAATAAACTAAAATGTTGACTATTCTTGAGCTGGGAATTCCACAAACACTAAACAGAATGTGTGACATGTACAAACCAAAACTAATAACGTTTATAAAACACAGAAACCTGGAAAATATTATAAGCTTAAAATAGAGCAATTGTTTTTTAAAATGCAATGTGGTAAGTACTCAAAAAATATTCATTATTATGAATACATATCTTCAGAATAATCTTACAATGTGTGTATTTTTATTTCCAGTTTACTAACTGGAGATTAAAAGTTAAGAAAATTTAAGTAAATTACCCAAAATCCACAGCACAACTAAAATAACACTAGAGTTGAGGATCAAACTGTAAGTCCTCTGCAGATAAAGCCTGCATTCCTTCTAAGATAATAAACTGCATCTCATTCCATGAAATCACATCATGTAAGTCTGTCTGAGGCAATGGTGGAAACCTAGGCTGAAATAGCCAACACATCTCACAAAACACTTTAGAAAGATTATGTTTCTTTTCCATTAAAAAGTAGAGGGCTTCCCTGGTGGCGCAGTGGTTGAGAGTCCGCCTGCCGATTCAGGGGACGGGGGTTCGTGCCCCGGTCCGCAAAGATCCCACATGCCGCGGAGCAGCTGGGCCCGTGAGCCATGGCCGCTGAGCCTGCGCGTCCGGAGCCTGAGCTCCGCAACGGGAGGGGACACAACAGTGAGAGGCCCGCGTACCGCAAAAAAAAAAAAAAAAAAAAATTAGTACAACATATGGTTCAGGTGGCCAAATAAGTGGCAATGGTTTCATCAATATCCTAAAGGAAGAAGTTGAATAATTAATTGACACTAGAAAAACATTAACAATGCAAGAGTGAGAAGAATTGACATTTCTTCTATAGGTTTGTATAAGGTCAACAATGTATACTATATATATATATATATATATTTTTTTTTTTTTTGGTACGCGGGCCTCTCACTGTTGTGGCCTCTCCCGTTGCGGAGCACAGGCTCCGGACGCGCAGGCTCAGCGGCCATGGCTCACGGGCCCAGCCGCTCCACGGCATGTGGGATCTTCCCGGACCGGGGCACAAACCCGTGTCCCCTGCATTGGCAGGCAGACTCTCAACCACTGCGCCACCAGGAAATCCCTATACTATATTTTATATTATATATATCGAATTCTATAGGGAAGTTCAAGGATAGTTTTGCCACTTGCAATTTTAACCTTTCACATTGGCTTTAGAACTTAACATTACACTTCCCATCCACTGGTGAGAAGCAAATTTAACCTATTCTCCTTATATGACACTCTCCTTATATTCCCTACATTAGTGAAGGTAGTCTAACTGCTGCAATTCGCAAATGCCAAAATTTCAGTAGCTTACCACAGTAAACATTTCTTTCTCATTCAGAACTCCCTCAAATGAGTTTTCCTAATCCGTGGGTAGCTCCCCTTCAAGCTGTGATTCAGGGATCTAGGCTTCTTTCATATTGTAAATGTGACTTTTATCCTCCTCACTTGGCTTCTAAGATCTAGGAACCATCTTCAACAGGCAGAGGGCAAGGAAGAAAAACTATACGTGGGAGGTCTTATAAAGCCTGACCTGGAAGTCTGCAGACTCTATAGCATTTCTACTGAACACACATGGTACATTATATACACTGTAATGTAGATACAATATATATACCTTTGGCTAGAACTCAGTCACATGGTTATGTAATCGAGGTTACTCATCAGTTAGATCCATTAAACTATATCTTGCTTAATAAGTAATAAACTGTAACCTACCTTCATTGATCAAGCTCACTTTGTTTTCATAAAAACTTGCGTGTCCTCCAAGTCTCACATAGCCTAAACAATAAGATGTTTGCCCAAGTTGTTTTTCAGGAACTTGGGGTCCGCTGTGTCCAGTTTGAGCTCCAGTCGATTAAGACCGATTGGGATACCTCCACCCTCCAACTGGGCATGCTCGAGTGTCCGCTCAGTGACCTTTTGACGTCAGAGGGTCAAAAACTCCACCCTCAGAACATGTCAGTGCCGCCATTTGCTGAAGATGCGTCCTGTGAAGAATCCTGTAGCTTGGTTGCACCTGCGCAGGACAAAGATTACCTCACCTTTTTCTTATTGCCAATCACCCTTCCTCACACTTCTCACACCTCAGACCACCTGCTTCTTTATCTCATAAGTATCCAGCCCCTTACCTTCGGGGAGGTGGATTTGAGATTTGTTCTCCTGTCTCCTTGCTTGGCTGCCTGGTCAATAAACCCTTTCTCAGCTGCAAACCTCGACATCTTGGCGTTTGGCTTGCTGCTCAGCGGGCAAACAGACCTGGTTCAGCAACAGTTACGCCTAATATCTACAAGGGAAGATGAGAAAGACGGTCTCGCTCCATGCAGAGGAAGAAGACTTGGTGACAATCTAGCTAGTCCGAGACATACTCTCACTACCTGAAGACATCTCGTTTTAGAGTTCCATATATCCAAATCCTTTGAGGACCATTCCAGATGCAACCTTCCTAAGAAGTTTTCTGGGTTCTTCCAGCACAGATGTGATTTCTGCCATAGGTGAGCCATTAACCAAGTTTGCAGGGGTTTGGTTTTGTTTTGATTTCACAGTGCTCTTAAGGAGTTTACCCTAAAGGCAAAATAGATTAAGACTGTGATTCAAGAGCCAACATCAAAAGTTCAAATGCCGGGCTTCCCTGGTGGCGCAGTGGTTGAGAGTCCGCCTGCCGATGCAGGGTACACGGGTTCATACCCCGGTTTGGGAAGATCCCACATGCCGCGGAGCGGTTGGGCCCGTGAGCCATGGCTGCTGAGCCTGCGTGTCTGGAGCCTGTGCTCCGCAACGGGAGAGGCCACAACAGTGAGAGGCCCGTGTACCGAAAAAAAAAAAGTTCAAATGCCATCATGTTTACTTATTAATTTCATGACCTTGGAAAGTTGCTGTAACTCTCTGTGACTTTTTTTCCTTATCTGTAAAACAATACTCTCCTCAAAATATGGTTAAAAGGTTCAATTGGTATAATATATAAAGCTCTTAGAAGAGTGCCTGGCACATAGTGAGTCCTCAATAAATGTTATCAATTATCTTAAATCTGCCACTTATTGTCCATTCACTTATCTCATTACTTTTACTAAACCAGAAACTCCTGAGGGCCATGATCATGCCTTATTCATTCTGGGATCCTATACTTTCTTTCAGTGGTAACTTAGGAATATTAGGCAATCAAATATTTGTTGGACAAAGCAAATAATTTCTTTCTTAGTTTTTATAAAGATTCTATATATGCTGTCATTATATATGATTGAAAAGATAATATATCGGAACAAAATACATAGTGATGCTTCATATTCAGTTGCAAAATATTAAAATATATTCATAATTTTCCCTATTACCTACACAGTTTAGTACATAAATGTCTGCTTAAATGTATAGGATGATATTTATGATTGAATTTTACCCTATGTGTCCTTTATATTAATGTAAACTCTTGAACAGTGACCAAAAATCATTACAGCTTGATGTCTTTTTCAGTGGCCAGAATGAAATTAATTGGTCTCAGGCCAATTCCTAGTGGACAAGTGTCTAAATCAAAAAACACCACTACAATTAGCATTACTTTAGTTAATAGTTTTAACCACTGAGGTCAAGGATAAAATGAATAATAAAATTTGAACTAACCTTGCAATGCAAGTTGTAACTTCTTCCAAAATAGAGGTTGGATAAGCTTAAAGTGACGTCTGCTAACGAGTTAATTTGCAGAATGAAAGAAAGAAATACCAATGAGACCGACTAGGAATTTATGTAATTTTATGAAACCAAATTTTCTATAATAGTCATTCCTTAATAAACATAATAGTCATTCCTTTTCACAAATAGCCTTAAAAAGTTTCCTTCATGAAAAATTAAATTTCTACCAAAACTAACAGTAATTTTCAACCTACTATTAATTTTGCAAGTAAAGCTGAGAATTTAAATACACATATATTTATTTCATCCCCAAGTCACCATGTAGAAGATTCACCAGTAAATTTCTAAAAACCAGGAGAAACACAAATATTCCCTGGGTCTTTACAGAAAGGTAGAAGAAACTTAACCTCTGGATCCAAAGAACTTCATCAAAGGACCTCTAAGTACAAAGGCTAAAAAGTCTCTCTAGGAGCAAAAAGGTAAAACCTGAATATTTATCCCTTCACAGGATGATGGGACTCTCTATAAGAGTACAGACATTTTATTTTTACACATGAGATAATTTTGGTTCTGATAAATTGAGTTCATTTACCTAGAATTACACAGTGATCTCTACTCTTCATGTCATGCTTATTGTTGACCCTAAAAGATTATTATACATTATTAAAAATTCTTATGTATGCATACAGGTGTGTACGTATGCGTGTGTTTAACATTGTTCAAAGCACTGAGTAAAACACTAAATAACAAAATAGGCAAAACTCCCTGCCTTCATGAAATTTACATTCTGGTGATGAGAAAAAGAAAATAAATAAGAAATATATTTAATAATGCAATAGTACAGGGTCAGGGAGATCAGTTTGCAAGATGATGTATTAGTTGCTAGGGCTGCCACAGCAATATACCACAAATTAGGTGGCCTAAACAACAGAAGTTTATTTTCTCACAGTTCCGGAGGTTGGAAGCCCAAGATGAAGGTGGTGGCAGGGTTGGTTTCTTCTGAGGGCCTTGAGGGAAGGATCTGTTCTAGGCCTCTCTCCTTGGCTTGTAGATGGCCACTGCTCCCTGCATCTTTACATCATCTTCCCTCTGTGCCTGCCTCTGTGTCCCAATTTTCTCTTCTTATGACACCAGTCATACTAGATTAGAGCTCACCCTGATGACCTCATTTTAACTTATTTACCTCTTTAAAGATCTTATCTCTAAAAACAGTCACATTCTGAGATACTAGGACTTAGGACTTCAACATATAAATTTTAAGGGTCTAACAATTCAGCCCATAACAAGAGGAGGAGTGATACTGGAATTTTAAATGGAGTGATCTAGTCTGGTTTCAATGAAAAGGTAATGTTTGGGCAAAAGCATGAAGGAGATAATGTACAAAACAAAACAAGTTGCAACCTTGTTTGTAATAAAAGTTTGTAATAAAATCCAAATTTCTAATTAATAAAAGCCAATTAAAGTTAACTAAGGGGGCTTTCCTGGTGGTGCAGTGGTTAAGAATCCACCTACCAATGCAGGGGACACTGGGTCGAGACCTGGTCTGGGAAGATCCCACATGCCATGGAGCAACTAAACCCGTGCGCCACAACTACTGAGTCTGCACTCTAGGGCCCATGAACCACAACTACTGAGCCCTCGCGCCACAAATGCTGAAGCCCATGCGCCTAGAGCCTGTGCTCTGCAACAAGAGAAGCCACTGCAATGAGAAGCCCGTGCACTGCAACGATGAGTAGCTCCCGTTCGCTGCAACTAGAGAAAGCCCGCGTGCAGCAACCAAGACCCAACGCAGCCAAAACTAAAATAAATAAATTTTGAAAAGAATAAAGTTAACTAAGGTCAGAACAAAGGCAGTATCTCATAGGACACAAAGAAAGGCCTTAGCTTGGCTTCAGGAAGGCCCTAAAATTAGAATCCAGAAAGTCTCCAAGAACCTAGGCAATGCTCTGTCTCTCCATGGCTTGTCCCTGCTTCTCTCTGCATGTCTACTTCATTCTCTTCCTGCAGACTTCCTCTCTCTCCTTGTCAGTCCAATGATTGACAAAGCCTCTCCACGGTTTGCAGTTAATACCTGTTCCATTTTCAGGTGGTTGGAGAGATTTACTAGTCATTCCTGAATGCTAGTTCCAAATTCTCAGGACAGAAAGACCAGGTGACCGTGGACAAAGACCTAGGACCATGTAGAACAAAAATAGCGGTCTTTCTCTGTGGAGGGGCAAGATCCTTCTTTGTGCAAGAAAGATGAGACTTGTGGGCTAAGTAAATGACTCCAAAATAGTCTATGACAGACAGTAAAAGTTTCCTCTTCAGCTATTAGATATCACATTTTTTTTTACAAACTATTTTAGTCCTTTCTCCTTTTTCCACTCTTACGCTTTCCTCATCAAAATGCACAAATACTCTTCAAATTACTCTGAGCATTCCTTCTCTGACCTGGAAAGGTAGAAAGCACACACAGGAAAGGGAGCCATAAAAATTAGGTTAAATCCTAAGTTTCACATTACATAGCCCTGTGATCTTGAACATGCTACTTTTTATACCTCTCAACTAGAAAAGGCATGTATTAAACCTTTTTCACACTATGTGTAATTCCTTGTTTATATAAATCCCCACCTACTTATTCAAAATTCATTTTTTTTTAAGTTTATTACTTTCTCACCTTGGGCCAGGCACTCTGATAAAACAGTGTATCCAAAGGAGGAGTGGGAGTAAGGAGGGGATCTGACACATTATCTGCGCTTTGGAATTACTGTAGGTTGAGTGTTTGTACCTGCCCCCCCCCCATTCATACGTTGAAATCCTAACTCCCAAGTGATGGTATGAGGAGGTGGGCTGTCTTTGAGAGGTGATTAAGTTATGGGGGCAGAGCCCTTATGAGTGGGATTAGTGCCTGTATAAAAGAAGCCATGAAAGCTCCCTCACCCCTTCCATAATGTGTTAGGTGAGATTAAAGTGAAAAGATGGCTATCCATGAGAAGTGGGCTCTTGTCAGACCCCAAATCTCTCAGCACCATGATCTTGGACTTCCCAGCTTCCAGAACTGTGAGAAATAACTTGTTTCCTGTTTAAAAGCCACCCAGTTACGGTATTTTTGTTATAGCAGCAGACTAAGGCAGAAATTATTATTTGCAATTTAAAATTCCAGTCTGCTTTATGAAAACCTTTACTTATCTCAGTAAAGTTCAAAACAAGGTCCTCCTATGAAAGTGAAGCAGAGACTATGGAGATAGAAACTATAAGTTTCCAGAGGACAGAAACTGAATCTTGCTGCCTTAAATACTCAGGATTTCACACATTTTAAAAAGAACTCAGTAGTGATCTTTTGTAGACCATGTGCCCCATTCTCATATCTTTCATCTCTAAGCAACTCTTAAGTAGGGAAATTTCAGGCTAGATGGATAACAGGGTGATTCCATGACAGACTAGTGAGGGGTAAAGCCACATGAAGATAGGACTATGAGATAACTATGAGATAAAACCTTCCTTTTGTCACATACTATTTGTATCATAGAATCTTTTAAATCTCAAAAGATGTTCAATCCACTTTTACCTCTAAATGGGTCACCCAAAATTTTACATACGATGATGGTTTTGTTTTACTCTACTGCTGATTTCAGCCTCTAACCTCAATATTCATATATCCCAAATGTAAGCAATCCATGAATAGCTGCACAATTTAGGGTTATTAATTAGAATAAAGTTGGCAGTTTGACTGCAGAGTTCAGCCTGTTTTCTTGTGATTCTTTAATGCGGTTGACTGCCTGCAAACATTGAAATGATTCCCCTGCCACTTTTCTACGTATTTAAGCAAATAGACTATTACAAGAACAAAGACCTACTTGGTTTTTCTAATTTGACAGACGATAAAAGAAGGCTTTCGCAGCTTTGTTTTTTTTTCTAAACTCATTTAGCACCAAGAGCATATCCACTTCGACTTTTCTTAGAACTGGTTCATTATGAAAATGGTCTAATAAGGAATAGTTGGACCTAGAGTTTTTATCCAGCCTTGAATGAGCCCAAGCTTGTTTCTCATTTCTTTGTTTCATAATTATGTTCTCTTTCAGCCCATTTTGTGGTCTCCTCCTAAACATGCTCTCTTTTGCACTATGTTTCCTTTGATTGCGAATACCTCATTGTACATAGTAATTTCTATTATAGGTACAATATAAATTCATCAACTGATCTCTAGGTGTCTACTTTTCTTAAATAACCCATTGACAATTTATAATATAGGTGCTTGCTCAAAATCTTATTACTGTATATTAGAGAAGTAAATGAACCAGTAAATAATAAGAATAGAAAGTATAAATGTTTCATAACCCTGAGGTTGAGCTCTGCCCAAGCCAAAGGCTTGCATGCAGATGGCTTTCTGCGAATGTGACTCCAGGAAGCAGATGGTGAGGGGAGGGCAAGGACAGAAAAACATAGAAGGAGGGAAAGTAACGTGAGATTGCAGAATCTTAAAAACTGATGGTTAGGACACTGTTTTTTACTTCTCTGTATGTGGGACATTTTTTGTGGTGTCCTGCAATTGTCTTGAATTGGCTCCCAAGTGTTAATTTTCAGAAATGTTGGTAGTTGATTTTCAAACCATGGGTAGTTTGAAATTGGCCATGGTGGTGGTATTTATACCACAGAAATCAGCAAACACTCCCCATCAGAGCATTTATTTTTATCCCCAGGAACACCACTCAGGATACTTTTATTGGTTCTATCAAGGTCCACAGATTACATTTTTGTCAATAAGTTTTATTGGAACACAACCACACCCATTAATTTATGTATTACCTATGACTGCTTTTGCACTAAAGTCAGATCTGAGTAGTTGAGACTCAGATCATATGGCCTACAAACCCTGAAATATTTACTATATGACTCATATATGTTTGTCAATTGCTGTGTTGAATTATGCTGAGTGAATTTTCTGCCTTGGTAAAACAGATACCTGCAGCAAGATTGTTCCATTTACCTCTTTGCCTTTGTTTATCAAGATGATAAGGAGTCTACCCTAACGCTTCCCTGAGTAAAGTTCACGCATATATGTCCCAATCCTTGTGCTTTGTTCCCCATATGTAGGTACATTTCTTGACTCCCTAAATATATCTGCAGCTATGGAGAGATTTTTAAACAGCAGCAGATTTTAAGCTCCCAGACCCTTGCATAACCACACCCTAGAAAAACAGTGTAACAAAATTATCCTTTTTGTGGATTTTACCTCTTTTTTCTTTAGCACTGTATATATGAGTCCCTCTTTTGCGTAGCTGCTGGTTTAACCTACATCTCCATCTTGGCCTTCAGTTTTGTGGGACCCAAAGTCCCCATTATTCCATCCATTGACTTCATTATGTCGCTGATCCCAGAGATCCATGGGGCAACTTTGATATTCATACAATGATCTTAAGACTTTGCTTCTTTACTTGTTTACTAGGCCTTTGTTGAACTCCATTTTCCCCTCCTGGTTATGCCCATCATCCCACCTCTCAAATAAAATGTGCTTAGCTCATATATAACTAAGCAATATACAAAGTTGATTCTTGGGCTTTTCCTACATTTGATTATTCTCACTGAATTTTTTGAAATGTTATTTAATTCAATATTTGCATAACTATATTTATTTTTAAAGCACAGGTGCTCTTTTCTATATTTACTGTTTCACTTATTAACTGTTAATCCCATTACTAATCATAATAGCTGATCAGAATGTAATAAAATTTAAAAACATGGGAAAACCCTTAAAGAATCAGATGCCAAATATAACTCATGCTCTGATTAAAATCCGTTATATTTTTAAAGTATATTTTGAAATTATCTTGATCCAAAATGCAACCATAAATATCAAAACTAAAAACAGACCATGTTTTAACTGCCTTTCCTAAGACTCTAAATTTCGGAAGAATGCCAGATTTTTATAATCACCAGGAAAAGAAAACGTTGAGTTAGTTCTCCTCCTTTCATCATCAAAGCACATTTTAGGTGTTGTATTTATCAAGAATCTTGCAATAAATGAAATCCAGCTTAAACTAAATTAAGCAAAATGCAAATAGACTCAGCGGGGAAGTAGTTCCCCTCTGTTTCTGTGTCTCTCTGTCTCTGTCTCTCTCTCTCTCTTTGTCTCTCTCCATCTCTTGTCTCTGCTTCCCCCTCTGTTGCCTTTATTCTCAGGCCGACTGTCTACATGTAACAAAATGATGTCCTATAAGAGCTTTAGCTTACATATTAAGCTGACAGACATCAGAGAGAAAAAGAGCCTCTTTACCAATAGCTCAAGAAAATGTATCCTGGGGACTTTGATAGTCCCAACCAATAGGAACACATCTGTCTTTTCCTGACTCAATCAATGTGGCTAGGGGGGAAATGATATACTGTGATTGGCCAGGGCTGGATCACATGCTGTCACTGTGGTATTTGAGGGAAAGCCACTTAGAATCCTCAAATAATAATAAGTTCTCTTTAAAAAAAACATAAACAGCAGAGGGAGGGAAAAGAAGGTCATTGTACCTACCAATGTCTTCACTATGGACTATAAATAGCTGCTTGTTCCTAATGTGAAAATTCCCACTATGATGAAGGTATGTACTGACATGAAATATAACTAAAAATTGAATACTATTGCTCTTCTCTGGAAGGGTTTGCTCCATTTCAGATGAAAGAATAATGAGTAAGTGGGTGAATGAATGAATGAGTGAGTGATGAAACTTGGACTCATCTTCTCTTGAAGAACTTCAAGGTCAAACCGACCATTTGTCAATTCTTAAAAGAAGTATAATCAACCAGGGGTTGAAGTCACTACCTGACCAGTGTGTATCCATACTCCTGAAACAGGCCCAGACCCAGTAAATCTAACAGAGACAATTTAGGCCTGGGGAACTGATCAGGTTTCAACAGCAAAGTTCTCAAGAACATGGATGTTAAAATCTTTTAAAAAATCCCATTAAAGACAAGGAAGGGGCTTCCCTGGTGGCGCAGTGGTTGGGAGTCCGCCTGCCAATGCAGGGGACACGGGTTCGGGCCCTGGTCCGGGAAGATCCCACATGCCTCGGAGCACTTAAGCCCGTGTGCCATAACTGCTGAGTGTGCTCTGGAGCCCTCAAGCCACAACTACTGAAGCCCGTGCGCCTGGAGCCCAGGCTCTGCAACGGGAGAAGCCACCGCAATGGGAAGCCTGCGCACAGCAACGAAGACCCAATGTAGCCAAAAACAATAAATAAAAATTAAAAAAAAAAAAAAAAAAAGACAAGGAAGTCATAATCTGATGGCTCTCTTGAAACTTGTGTATCCTGGATTTTGTAAATGGTCTCACTTTTCAATGAACTAAAATTCCAATCACAACAGACATTTAACAATAAAATTCCTGATTATTTAACTTAATCAACACAGAACATTCAATCATTCATTTGTCCAATTTTTATAATGTTGCTTTGAGCAAGTCACAAGTCACTTATTTTTTTAAATATTCCCCATTCTTCCTCCCAATACCTAGCTCTTTACCTTCCCTTTCCTCTCCTCATCCTCTCCGAATTCCATACTAAACACTCCAGGTTGAATGAATCTATTTGCTTGGTAAACACAGCACTCAATTTTAGCATTTATTTTATTAATTTGTAATTATGGATATGTGTGTGGGCATTTTCTCTATTAGATGATAAATATATTGAGAACATAGCCCCATTAATAATTATATCTCTAATTCCAAGTCTAGTGGAAGACTAGCAGTTATTCAGTAAAATAATTGAGTTTATTTCCAAATTTTCAAATGGAAGTACCTATGTGTACTTGGAACAAAATCAATTTTAATTTAGAAAGAATAGGAAGGCTTCATAAGGATTCTGACTGAGATTTCTTGGTACTTTTAAGGACCCTAGAAATTACTTGCTATGATTTCAAATTCAAAATGTAAGACTTTTCTTTCCCTGATATGTGTAAGAAGCCATGTTTTTTTCTCTCTCTCTAAGAGAAAAAGAAAAATAGTATTTTTTGTGGACAAAGGCAAAAGTGAAGAGTAGAGAATGAGACAGATTCTTAAACGGTCACATGCAAAAATTTTACATTTGATGGATGTTTACATATTTTCACTTTGGAGTCAGTTTGATCCTGTATGAAGTGAGAAGGAAAGATACTGTTATCTTTACCTAACAAATCAGTAACTAGAAAATTAAGTAACTGGAAAGTTAAGGAACTAGGGCAAGTTCATGAATCAAGTTAATACATGAGTTCAGCGCGTTATATGGAGTGGGATTATAATTACAGTAACATATTTCAATCTCCTTCACTTATTATTACATTACCTTTGACCAGAAGCATCACTCCTTTAAGCATCATTTTTTTCATTTTGAAACAGGGATTAAATAGCACCCACCTGATAAAAGTCCTGGTGAGGAAAAGGAAAGAATGCATGGAAAGCACTGCTCACTGGAACGTTTTGTTTTGCAGCCACTTCAGCAGTTCTCTCTGACTTTACCCTGCCAACCTGCCTCGTTTAAGAAAATGTTTGCTTAGAAAAATCAGAGCAAAAGTGGAAAATAACCATATGTTGAACTTGCTGAGATGTAAGGAGAAAGGCACTAGAAAAAACTTTGACAATTCATTCTGCAGACCAACAAGAAGTGTTACCGGTTGAAAATGGATTGATTGCCATAAGAGAAAGGGCTTGTGGCTCAAGGTGGTGAAGCAGCCTCAGGGCACGATGGACAGGAAGAGAATGTATAAATACCAAACACCATTTCTCCATGAGATATTTGAAGAGAGGACAATTGAAAAATTAGCTAAGACCTATACTAGCCAATACAAGTAAATTTTGCAGCCTTATAAAAATTTTCTATATTGAAATGCTAGTTTTAAGGACTTAGACACTAAAGTACATATTTTAAGGAAAAACTGCTGGTGATATTGGTGCATATTTCATATGCAAATTGCTGGATATTTACAGACTTCTAAAATTTGAAACCAAAAAGTTACTGAAGACACTTATATTAGGTGTGAGGAGAAACTGTGTAAGCTAAGTATTATAAAGTCTGGGTTAGCAATTTAGACAATTTGTCAGAGTCCTTTCAGGCCCATAAGTGTTACAACTTTCTATTTCATCTAATATTCAACAAATATTAACTTTAGATTCATTCTAGTTCTCATGAATCAACAATTCAACCATTTTAAAAAGATAATACAGATTTTTTGTGGGGGGGGGGCACACAGCAAGACTTGCAGTTCCCTGACCAGGGATGGAACCCAAGCCCCCTGCAGTAGAAGTACAGAGTCTTAATCACAGGACCACCAGAGAAGTCCCAATACAGATATTTTAAATGTTTGTTAGAGTTTATTCATATGATGTTCTTGCTCTAACTGGAAAAAATTTAATATAGTAAATAACATGATCATCCTAATATTTGCATTTTGATAGTTATTTACCTGAACAAGAGTATATACCTCTGAAATGAGAGGTAAGAGGTAGTTCCTTAGCATGGTCCCTAAAATCAAAGAGTCCTTTAGGAAGAAAATGTAATTGAAGAACAGAAACCAATATCTCTGATATCTTATTATAGTTATTACTATTATTTTTTAAGAAAACTGTTGGTTCCCCCTTCCTATAATTATTAATAATGTAATGAATTCTAAAATTAATAATATGCAAAAGCTCCTGGTATCTTGCACACTTCCAAGTCCCATGATCACAAATAATGCTATCTTTGTACCACCAAACATCCTACCTTGTACAATTCAGTTCTTTTGAGCTACACTATCTGATACTGTGCAGAGGAAGAAAAGTTGTGAGAAATGAAGAAGAAAAACTTGTCACAAGAGGCCAAGAAGATACATATAATAAACTTAAGAGGAAAAGGGCGTGGGGGGGGAAGTCACATGGGGTAGAGTAGCATGAAGAGAGAGGGATATTTTCCAATGTTGGGTGGTGAAGGTAACTGAAAGCGGAGTGAGAAAAGATTATGACTATATATTGAGTTTTTATTAGAGGAAGCTTTATCATTCAGACACTGGAATTCTCTGGACATATAGGTCCAAGAATCAAAAGAGTTACATTTGGGTAGCTCATCTAAAACTCTGAAATAATCCTGGGATAAAAATCAGAACTGCTAGGATTTAAAATAATAATACAGTCAACTTTCTCTGAATTAGAAAGTCAAAAAACCATTATGAAGATGACAGTACAATGAAGTCAAGGGTTCAAAGTTGAGAAACGTATCTATTTAGAAGTGGATATACGAGCCATAGATCCAAACAAATGGGGCCCTACAAATAAGTCTGCTAAATTGAGGAAACAAAAAATATTCCCTTAAGAAGTGTTGAAATGGGATATAGTCTTGGCCAGCCCACTGCCATGTACATCCACACATCCCCATATTCAGTTTCTTAAGAAATTGGAGTCCTTATTAGAAGAGTTTTAAGTTCACTAGAAGTTCTAAGTTCATTAGAAGAGTTCTAAGTTCATGGTGAAGTGAGTAGCTCCTTCCCATCTCTCCATGGTCAATACCAAAGTTTTGAAGGGCTTGATGCTAACAAGGGACTTCGAATTTAAAAAACATTTTGAATTATCTACGTATGTTATTTGCCAAAAGAATTTGGAAAATAGGCAAGAAATAATATTTTATGAAGTGAATAAAATTCTGAGCCATAATTGATGTTGCATAGAAATGTAAAATATTACAGGCAGAGAAAGGCCACTATTTTTAATTAGTCTTCAAGCCAGTTTTGCATTGGGACTTAAAACTGTAAAGAATAGCATATGTATAAAGGGACTAACTCACTGCTCTAGAATAGGGTAGGCAAACATGGCCCACTACATGCTTGGTGTGGGTTTTTTTGTTTGTTTTTTGTTTTAACCACTAACGAGAATGGGTATTATTTTTAAGTGGTTGTAAAAAAATATCAAAAAAAGAATTATATTTGGTGACACGTGAAAATTATTTGAAAGTGAAGTTTTAAGATCCACTGTAAAGTTTTATTGTGACACAGTCACATTCATTTACGTATTGTCTATGGTTGGTTTCATACCGCAAGGCCATAGTGGAAAAGTTGGGGCAGAGACCATATAAGGGCTGTACCACCTAAAATTTTTATTAGCTGACCCTTTATAGAAAAAGTTTGCCAACCAGTATACCGGAACAAGAATAGAATAGAAGACACCTCTGCCTCTGCCAATTTCATAAATGTACACAAAGCCAGGGGAAATTTATTCGGTCCCCTGGATAAGCTGTCCCAACTCTAGTGGACAGCTCCACAAAGAACAATAGAACAAGACATGGAGGCTCAGAAGTAAGTTAAAATGGAAGTGATTTGGAGTAAAGAATTCATACCTTCTGTTGAAATCCATTGTTCTTTCAAAATCTCCTAGATTTTCATTGTTGGTGAAGCAAAAGGAAAATGAGGACACATAAGAAGCTATCAGGGGATCCAGATCAACTAAAACTCAAACTGAAGTGCGGGGATGAATCTGATAAACCAGAAGTGGTAAAAATGTCTCTGCCTTTAAAAGATGAAAGATCCCAAAGGGCTGAAATAAAGTTTCCCTTCTTAATCAGTGGACTTCGCTAGTTACAGGTTAGGACTGGACCTAAGAAGGATTACTGTGCTTGCATTCAGAACTCAGTTGGGAATCGGTCACACATTTGCTCTGGTTTTGGCAAAAAAGAATATCTTTCAGTGGTAAATAACTATTAATATCATTATAAAGTAAGCAGAATTTATTTTTCAAACTACTGTTAAGTGACACCTAGAAAGTACAGGAAGTAAATAGTAAATGCCCTTCCCCCGGCCTAAAGTAGAGGAGTGGGACTGTGATAAACCCAACAAGGCTCTGCTTGGCAGTGTTTCTGGAGTTCTTCCAGATAAATTACACAGCACTCGCTAAGCCCTCCTCCTCTGCCCCCAGTAAAAGAATGAAAAGAAAGGGAGTTAGTGTGTGATAGATTGTCAATACAAGGATCATCTGAAAGTCCCATTTACATATCAGATTTGCCTTTGAAGGCATCTCTGAAGATTGACCAGGGTAAACGTGTTAAAAGGGTAAAATTTTTAACTCATAAATTTCCCAGTTGTTTCTACCTTGCTAAATACAGAGAATGTACATTTTCTCCCTGATGAAATGTGTCTTTGTCAGAATATCATGATGCTGAATCAGATAGTAGTCAGAAAGAAGAAGTAGATGGAGCAAGAAAAGCCTTTTTGTGAGATGCTAAGATTACCTACATAATAAAAGTAATTATAGACCGGAAAATAAATCAGGAAGAAAAATCTTCATTGATTGGGAGATACTGAAAAATGGGGTTTATTATCACTTGTTTACACTCAAATATATTTTGAGGCATTGGTTTTAGAGAAAGACAGACTCCAAAGCAAAATATAGTAGAAAAGAGAAAATGAATAGTCCCCAAATTTGGATATCAGAAGTATCACTACGTTTAGTTTTTCTGCATACCTATTTGAATAGGACCATGAATAAGATGAGATCAGGAGTTCTAGGATTCATAAAGATTGTGATATATTTTTATCATGTAGAGCACATATTCAATAGGTGATTGCTGCATTTGACCTTTTATTTGGAATAGTATTTCGTTCACAGGGGATGAATCAGATTGAAAACCTGGGTAACCAGCCGTAGAATTTCACTGCACCCTAAAGATTGTTGGTTACCGGCTTTAGGCATGCCATCTTGGATATCCCTTTGCTTTTATATTAGTGTTGACAAATCATTTTTCCATAACTTTCCCCCCGAATTTGTAAACATTTCACCATAAATCCTCATTTTTGAGATGACACAATACTATTCACTTTTCTAGAAGGCCAATAGACTCAATTTTTCTCTACTCTTGAGAATATCTTGACAGCATATTTCCCTCTTATGCTCTAAAAGGAAGATAAATAAATCAACGCACAGTGAAATATTTATGTGCTTAACATCCTTTCTAATGCATTATCAAAGTATCTGTTAGCACCACGTAAATAAAAGTTTAAAACATCGTGTTTCTCTAATCAGGCAAAACGTGTCACAAAATCTTTAAAACGTAAAGGACTAGCACATTTGGGGTGAAATTTTGATGCACTGGTGCAGAAATCAGACAAAATTGACTCCAATCCGACCTCCCACAAGTGAGGAAATAATCTATGCTCAAAGATTGAACACTTTTTTGTCAACGTGGAAAATACTGTTTTAAAAAGTGTCTTTCAGAGATATTCTGCTACTGAGTAGGAAGGTAAATTTTTGTGAAGAGCAAACATATTCAAGAGAATGACTTTTGATGAGTGGCAATTACTTACTCCTCCACTGAAGAGAATTACTATGTCAAAGAATCAGTAAAACATATGTACTCATTCAATTCAACAATCGTTTATTATCTTCTTCATGGAAGGCAACGTATTAGGTGTTGAGGTATAAAGATGAGAAAACCACAGGCTAATGTGAAATAAATATGCCAGTTTCTCCACTATAATGCCAAATGTGCTAGAGAGTCACAGTGTGTTATTGGGGAGGGAGAAAAATTATGCTGACTGTGTTACTAAGGACCACTTCATGCCACATGTGGGTTTAAGCTGGGACTTCAAGGATTGTAACTAGTTGTGATAACATGGAGGGAATGTGGGAAAAAATTGAGCAAAAGTAGAAAAGTTCACTGGGAATGAGGTAGGAAGGAGAGGTGTGAGTGAATAGACTAGAGGAACTAATTTCAAAGACACTTCAGAGATAGAATTAATAGAGCATACGGCATAGTGACATAAGATTTGGGTAAGAGAGTCAAAGGTAAGTTGATTCTGTTTTGAGCATATTATATTTAGGTTGGCTATAGGACATTCAGCTAGAATAACCAGCAAGCAGTTTAAAATCCTAGTCTCGGGAACACAGGAGAAGCTTCAGTCAGTTATTCATTCAATGAATAGATATTGAGTATAATGTATATATCAGGCACTGTAGTAGAAACAGAAAGTATAAAAATTAATTAATATGACCCCACTCTTTAGCAGCTTCAAATCTAATGGTAGAGTTAAACCTATAAACACAAAACTACAAATCAATGTGAAGTGTGGGTCTCCTAAAAAATAGGAGTTGTCTACAAAGACCATAGAAGGGAAACGGGGGAGAGGGGAGACACAACTTCACCTGAGAAGAAGGGAAAGCTGGTATTAGGATTAAGGCAGGGCTACCTTTAGGAAAGGTGGACCCTGTCATCTTACTCTCTTTAGCCAGAACTCCTCTTTATGGACCTGGTTACATCCTGCTGGGAACTTGCGTAGTGATACCACTCGACATAATGCTCCTGCATTTAATATATTTCTACACCCATCTTTATGTGAACTTCTGCACTTGCCACTTGTGATGAAAAGTTTTCTCATAAGACTAAGGTAGGTAACAGGACATTAAAGATAGATATTATTTCAAATATAGAGCTTCTTTCCCCCTTGAACTCCAAATTTGTACGTATAACTCTCTACTTGTTATCTTTACTTGATCGCAAACTTATGATATTCAAAACAAATTTGCTAATAAACCTTCCTACCTCTCACCCTGCAAAACCATTTGCTTCTCTCTCAAAATTCCTCATCTCAGTAAATGGCACCTTTGGTTCTCAGGGCAGCATTTAGGGTGACTTTTTAAAAATCTAATCTAGTTATTCTTCAGTTTAGGCTTTCCAACCTTCTCAAAGTAAAAGGTAAAGTCCTCACAATAAACCCTTCTGATCTCCTCTCTGGAATCACTCCAAGCAGACACTCACACTTCCCTGGTATTTCTCAAATACAATCGGTATATTCCCATCTCAGGGCCTTTGTACTTGCTATTTCCTCTGCATCACATGTTCTTTCCTCAGACATCCTTATACTTTGCTCTCTTCCCTCAGTCAACAATTTACTTAAGTTTCTTGTTTTCATCAGACAGAACCTACTGACGTCACACTGTCTAAAAGTTTAATCTCATTCCTCACACGTGCATACATGCAATATACTTCCTCTACTTTTCTTTATCTGTCTTACTTTTCAATACTTTCCACTAGAATTTAACTTCCATGAGGTCAGAGTTTTGTTCATTTTTTTTCACTCTTATATCCTCTGTACCTAAAACAGTGCCAGAAACATATGAGGTGACCAAAAAATATATCAAATTAATACTTTAAAGCTGAATGAATTATAACCCTTGAATAATTGCTAAATATATTCCTTTAATAGGAAGGAAGAAGGAAAGGAAGGAAGGAAGAAGAAAGGAAAGAAAGATGGAAGGAAGAGAGGAAATTAGGATAGAAGGGAGGGATGAGGGAGGAATGGGAGAAGGGGAAGAGGAAGAGGAAAAAAAGGAAAAGAACAAAAAGAGGGAAAATAGACAATGCATTTTCCCAGACAATTTACAGGGTATCCATGCAAGATACTTTTTCACATTAGGAGAGTCTCACTCTCAGATCTTCCTGTCAGAGCTTAAACTGAATGTTGGACCAAATTATCAGAGATGTTTTGCCTAGGATTAGTTAGCTTCTCTGTAACACTGGACTTTTCTCAATTACCAAAGTAGAAGTAATCACTCCATTTTTCATTTTTCTTAACATTATTTTGTGTATAAGCCTCTGATTGTACTGCCGGAAGCTAGAATAAGTGATTTCGTATTTTCAGTTGCTTCTGCCTGACTGTGAAATAAAGAGGGCCATGGTAGTGTTTCATTTCTCTTTGATCCCCAGTCTAGCATACTACCTAATATGTAATAAGTCCTCAATAAAGTTGACTGAATTTAATTGTGTGGACAATAAGGAAATATAAAGAGCAACCTTAGAAGTACAAACTTACTCAAAATTAACTGTAATAGGCACCTCTATCCCTCCTTCCCCATCCTGTCCTTTCAGTATGGTCAGATTTGAATGAGTGATGAAATAAACACACACACACACATTTATTTTTTCCTATGTAGCCATGGCCCCAAGTTTTCAGTCTTCCAGGTCACCCTTCAACCTACCCTTAAATTTAAACATTACTTACCTAGAGCCTATACCTTGCTGACTGTGAGAAATCCAGTCCCTTCCGCTAGTACTTTTGGTATTTTTGGCTCATTTCCTCTGACCAGTACATGCCTAATTACTCAAAAATTTGTGGGTCTCTTTGATTCACTTCCACTACAAAATACACATACCTACCTCTACCTCTATCTTTTAAATTACCACTCATCTGAGACCTTTGAATTGAACATTCTAAGTATTTAGAAATAACATAATAAAAATTAAAATTAATCCTTAAGTCTGAAAGATCTCCCCTTACTCCTTGGCCCTAGTGATTACCCTTCCCCTTCACCCAGATTTGTCACCATGGTCATAGGGCTCACCTCTTAAACTAGAGACCTCTTCATAAATTGTCTCTTCATTAAGTCCCCGGACTCCATATATGGTCTGAGTCCTCAGATAACATAATAATTATCTGTACAGCGATATCCCTACTTAAAACAATTCCATTATGAAACAGATTTATTTAGCATCCTAGCCTGAAACATTTGCTTTTGGATTATTCTCAATTTGGGTGTCTCTGTAGAAAAATGAAATTATATTTTTGGTATTTATCTAACATCTGCATGACTATAAATACTCTTAAAAGTCTTAGCTTCTAGAAACAAGGGAGAGTCTGTCACCAAAAATATATGGCTTCTATCCTTAGAGCCATTTGAAGTTCAGAAATATTAGAGTTCAGCCTCAAAACAATATATTAAATAAATCAATGTAAACAAAGGAATTAAAATAATTACTGTGTGAAGTGAGCATTGAGGACTCTACAACTTAGTACCAAGGAAAGTGGGACCATTTATAAATCTCCTCAGACACTCAGAAACTCATTCTGGGTCCTGGAATTATTTCAGTGAGCTAACTAAAACAATTTTTGATAATAATTGTTTCTGAGTACTTATAAGGGTATAAACCTGACTGTCCAATGAATAAATGGTGACAATTTTAATTTTGAACTGAATTTGTTTTCCTAACATTTCTATTTACCAAAACTTTCCATTAAATAATAATTGCTTTGGGTTATATTTTGAGAATTGCATGCTCATACCTTGTGGCCAGTTGCTTTGCTTAAATGTGTTTACATCTTCACAGCCCTTCAAGGTAGGTCTTTTCTATTTTTTTTCAGGGGAACACAGATAAGAAAATAGATTTAATGGCTCTGTAGCTCATGCTCTCAGTCCACTATACTACACTGCTCCAAAGAGAATGAATATAATAAACCATTTATTTCTCTGATTCTTGCAATATTGAAGAATCCCATGAAGTTAAGAATAACACAAAGGATAGCCTGAAGGTAATTGTAGTGCAAACACGTATTAATTACAACTATGAGACATTTTTATTACTCAGGATTACCACATTCTGTCATCCGAATGACCTCTTGCCTATTCTTTCAAAACATATTTACAAATATGTTTTTACATTTACAGTACATATTTACAAATATGTTTTTACATTTACATTTACATTATCTATACTTTTTACTTAAATGTTTTCTTAGTGTACTATAACTGCAGAATTTTGCACATTTCCTAAAAGTATATTAATTATCCTATTGACTGAGTTTGTTCAGAGAATTCATTTATCCTAGTATGTAACCGTCATTTTTTTTTTTTTTTTTTTGCGGTATGCGGGCCTCTCACTGTTGTGGCCTCTCCTGTTGTGGAGCACAGGCTCCGGACGCGCAGGCTCAGCGGCCATGGCTCACGGGCCCAGCCGCTCCGCGGCATGTGGGATCTTCCCGGACCGGGGCACGAACCCGCGTCCCCTGCATCGGCAGGCAGACTCTCAACCACTGCGCCACCAGGGAAGCCCTAATCATCATTTTTTTAAATAGTTGCCTGCTTTCTAAATACAATTAGAAGTATTTTTATTATTAAAAGAGGCTTCAATTTAATGTGTCAAAACTGAAAAATTTCAAAATCTCAGTCTTAAAATGTCAACATCATTTTATGCATATGTATCTGTGACTATAAATATTCACATTTTAAATATCGTAAATTATATATAAACAAATGAATTAAAACCCAACACAACCATATCTAACAAAACCAGCATTTCTGATAAGTTGTACAGCACAAATTACCAAGAGATGTCTTCGTGAAATCACTTTAGTGAACTGTGAGATTATATAAACAATTAAATCATTGCTCACTATTATCATTGCAATTAGGCATTTGTTATTCAAAGATTTTTACAAACATAATAGCGATGTCTGCTTTCAAGTGGAATGGAGCAGCTTGCAACTGATCAGTTCTTCACTTAGAGCAATCAGAAAAGCTGGATAAATGGAAAATTCAGAGAGCTACTTAGACAATGAGAATCAGAAGAGCTAAAATTCCAGAGAGAGAGAAGAACTTTGAAAAGTTAAGTTTACCTCTATAGCCATTTTTACCCTGGAGCATTTGCCAATTATGAGTGTGGGAGGGACCTTGAATAGGGTAGATATCACTTCCGTGATTAGGTTACATTGACTTTAAGGAAGAGATTACCATTGATGGGCTAAGCCATTCCTGGTGAGAGATTCCAGATGTGAGAGGTACTGAGGTAGATTCTCCTTTGCTGTGTTTGAAAATGGAGCGGGGCACATGACAGGGCACAGCAGGCAGTGTTTAAGAGCTAAGAGTAACCCCTGGCCAACACACAACAAAAAGATGGGGACCTCAGTCCTATAGCCCCAAGGAACTGGATTTTCACAATGGCCTGAATGAGCTTGAAACCTGATCCTTCCTTAGTCAACTCTTCAGAGATCACACAACCTAGTTGATACAATGGCAGCCTGGTGAAACTGTGAGCAGAGAACTGTCATGCCATGCCCAGACATCTGACCTACAGAAATATAACCCGGTAAGTGGGTGCTGTTTTAAGCTGCTAATTTTTTGGTAATTTGTTACGCAGAAATTCTAAGCAAAGTAGAAGGCTGAGAATCTGCTAATTATACTGATGAAGAACCATTGCACGGAGAAACCAAAAAAGCTTTTGGTGGAGATTTCCAGAAGCCTCAAACGTGTGACCAGTTTGTGTGAGACAGGAAACTGAAAACTTAAACGGAAAACCTCTGAAAAGCAGATCCGATTTTTCAGCAGGTTTGTAAGATGGGTAATGTCCAATAAAACTCACTAGATTCTCAGTTGAAAATCCCAGAGGGTCAGGGGTGGACCACAAACAGACTGAACCTAACCAGGGCTAAAACCAGCCTCTACTCAGTTAAATCACTGATGGATTAAGGGACCACTCTCTTCAACTAATAGAAAGGGTAAACTCTCTCCAGAGAAAGATAACATCATCTACAATATCCAGCATTCAATCAAACATAGCTTATCATGCCAAAAGTCAGGACCATGTAGTTGAAAACAACAGATAATAAAATCAGATCCATCAGTGAAACAGACGGCAGTTATTTAACAAAAATCTTTAGCGTAACTGTTATCGATATGCTCTAGAAAGTTTGAAAACCATGACAAAAAAGTAAAGTGAAGAATTTCACCAGATAATTGAAGTACAAACAAACAAATCATATAGAAGTTCTGAACTGAAAAAACATGCAATACCTAAAGTAAAGCATTAATAAAGCATCATAGGTAGTCTTCTATTACCTAAGAAAATTCATGTCAGAGTTCTCTGAAATGAAAAAAAAAAGACCAAATAGTCATTACTCAGCTTAACTCATGGTATTTTTAATTTAAAAGTATAACTATGTAATTTTACAAAATAACACTTAAGAACCAATTTCCAAATTCCTAACAGCAAAAGGATCAACAGTGGTTGTTATTTAGATTCATGTCCAGCTCTACACTTGAGAAGGATTTAAATTTTTGTTCTTCAAATATGGAAAATAAAATAAAACACCAATTAACTGAGAGAATATCCAACCTTTAACATGCAAGTTATTGGAATTCTGGAGGCACAAGAATTCAAATATTGGTAAAGCTTAGGAAGTCCCATAAGTCTAAAGCTAAACTTCTCTGACGACTTCAGGTTGAATAGAGAAAGATTCAAAAGTTGTTTTGAAAGATATTCCTAATTACTGCTTTTTAAATTCATAAAGTATTGTCACAAGTGTCCTACTATGAAATGTCTTTAATTTGATTTCCCTCAGAAATGTGAGAAACTGAAAAGAAACTAGCCCAAAGATTAATCTTACTTCTTAATCCTTTGTTATAATCTGGTTATAAGGGAACTCAGAAAGTGCTTAACAATAAATAAGCAATTCCATGCATATCATATTCTGTTTGATCCAAGGAAACACAGATATCCGTTTACCAAGGTATTGATTCCATTTATATATTAATTATTTTTGTTTTGTTCTTAAATATAACATTGAAGATGTGTTTTGAACATGTGAACTAGGTAAAATGTCTTACATAGGGAATACAGGAACAACCATACACTAAAATGTTTTTCAATTCTACTTCAGAAAATTATACTACTCCAAAATGATGTCAACTTTCTCTTGAAAGATTGTTTTTTATGAGAAAAATCTCCTTGTTGCAGGATTCTTAAGATAGTATACTGGTAATGAATATTAGCTATTATTATTTTGTTTTTTGTTTTTTTTTGTGTCGTATGCGGGCTTCTCACTGCTGTGGCCCCTCCCGCCGCGGAGCACAGGCTCCGGACGCGCAGGCCCAGTGGCCATGGCCCACGGGCCCAGCCGCTCCGCGGCACGTGGGATCCTCCCGGACCGGGGCACGAACCCGCATCCCCTGAATCAGCAGGTGGACTCCCAACCACTGCACCACCAGGGAAGCCCAGCTATTATTATTGCAGGTATAAACTTATTAATGGACAAATAAAAAAGAAAAAAATATTACTCAAAGTCCCCCATTCTGGTTAAGAGAAATTTATTAACATTTATTAATTAGAGGACCATAATTTTATTTTTCTCAAAAAACAAAATATTTTGTCTGATCATAGTTAACTATATCCCACAGGGTTTTAAAATATACTTTACATAAAATGGTAAGAGATATCACAATAATCAAGTTAAAATCAAGTATAAAATCATTTTGGAAATCATAATGACAAATTTAGGCTAGTAATGCATTGGTTTATAGTAAATTATTATGAAATATATTCCAGATTTATTCGTATATATATAAATTATAATAAGCCTTTTACCCTTAAAAAATGAATATTCTCTTATACCCATTGTTGAATATTAGAGACAACTCTCCTGAAATGGGATAAAATGAACTCTTTCTTTTTTAGTAGTCATTAAAATGAAACAAACCTGTAAAACATTTGGGATCTGAGCTTTAGACATCACTATGAATTAGATTTTTTGAATTTTGGACCTTTTCAGTAATTCAACACTTGTATTTATTTCAAGGTTAGTCAGTATAAAATTTCACATTGGTATGTGAATGGTTTTTATTTCTGGTCTAGGTCTTAACTATGCACTACAGGTGTGTGCTAAAAATGACTTAGCAAAGAAAATAATATTGAGTCTTCCAGCTTCCCAGATTTTAATTGCTAAGTTGAAGAATGACTAATAAACACTAAATAAATGAGAAAAGATCCAAGAAATATAATACCCATATTTATCATGATTAAATTTGGGTTATGGTTTATGCTTACGTAACTTGTACCTGAGATGCCTGGGGCTTGCAGTCTACATTGTGTTACAGTAGGCAAGGCAAAGAAAGAATGACATTTTTGGTTGGCCTGAGCCCCCATTCAGCACTTGGGAAAAAATATTTCCTTAGATTTAACTTTACACAGATTAAAGAGAATGAGCTTCTGCTCTAGCCCCTTGTTAGCTTTTAGAAATTAAACAAGTTTCTTAATTTATTTTAACCTTAGTTTCTTAATCCGTGAAGTGATATGCATTGTAGGTATTCTTGCCTATATAGGAATGGTAAGGGAGCAGGAAATTTCTCCCTCTACCCTCTTGAGTTCTTGTGGCTGGAGTAATAATACAGTTGACACAGACAGATTAACAGAAGAAAAAGAAACACATTTTAATTCATGCCCACAGAGTTCCCATAGAATTGGGACCTAAGAATTGGCCAAAGCAGGTAGCTTTTATACTTTTTAGACAAAGAAACAATAAATTTGTGAGGAAATGACAGGACAAAGAAACTTGGGTTTTGGGTGCTCAATTAGTGAAGAATCTATACAGAGTTTGGGTTTAGAGTAGTAAACTAAAGAAGTAACAAGGGGGCTTCCCTGGTGGCGCAGTAGTTGAGAGTCCGCCTGCCGATGCAGGGGACACGGGTTCGTGCCCCGGTCCGGGAGGATCTCACATGCCTCAGAGCAGCTGGGCACGTGAGCCATGGCCGCTGAGCCTGTGCGTCAGGAGCCTGTGCTCTGCAACGGGAGAGGCCGCAGCAGTGGGAGGCCCGCGTACCGCAAAAAAAGAAAGAAGTAACAAGGTTTGTTTATACAGGCTTTTCAGCTCTGGATTCCCCATCTCTGGTGATAAGGGGTCCTTCTCCCTCCAGATGCAGGGAGTGCACCTTTCATATAAGAGATTTATGTCCTGCTTTCAGGGGGACAAAGTAGGATCAGCGTTCCCTTCTTTCATTGGCAGCTTCTCGAGAAACTTCAATTCAAAATAATAAATATGCCATTTGTGGCACATGTTGGGGTGACCTGCCCTAAGCCCCAATAGAATATAAATATATATTTAAAACTTTTGGCTCTTAGGCATTCAATAGATGGTAGATATTCCTGGATGGCATGATCCTGTACTGGCAAGTATTCTATTCAGTAGTTCAAAAGAGTTAATTAACACAAAACAACGTTAATCAAATATGAGGTATGTGTAAAATGACTAAAACTAAAATTCATGGTATGCTCTGCCTCTTTGAATCAAATCCCACAATAAACATTTCTCATCTAGCTAATACACAAGTATTGTGATGAATTTCTCAACAGTTGCTTTCATACTGAGCCCTGCCAGGTCTTGTCCTGAATGTGACTCTTACTTAAGCACTCAAGACAATTTTGCCTAGAGCACATTTCAGCCTTAGATGAGGGAAGCCTCTCTATTCATAATATTGCTAGATTCTTTTCTTTGCTCTTTTTAAAGCAATTCTTGCTGATGAAAATTAGAAAGTGTGATGCGTGTATAAGTGTATTTCTCCTTTCCAGCCTCCTCTGTCACAAATGCCAGTCCTTACCTTCCCTTTCAAGGGGAATTCTTATTTTCCTCAATGCTTTTTTAATGCATACTTTGAGGTATATGTGACTTTATTTCTCTCTTGGTCTTTATATCCCGTTGGAAATTCATTTTCCAGATTAAGAATACATACAAAAGAACCACACAATTTCTAGGGAATATCATAAATGCACTTATTGAAATTATGTAAGATATGTGTTATTGCTAAATCTGACTCACTGAGATTCAGTTAAAAAGTCAACTCCACCATTAAAGTTTCCCTCATCAGCTCTGCCCTCCTCACAACTCCAATTGTAATTTATAACACTTTCAGTTCACATCGTACTTGGACTTACAGTTTTGTATGTACATGGCTTCATTTTTTAAGCATGTGGGAACAGCATGAGGAAGTAGAAAGATCATGGACTTTGCATATTACACAAACTCAGGGTGAAATTCCAGCCTCACAATTACTGCCCCGTGTGGCCTTAAAAGTTACCTTAATCTCGCTCAATCGCTTACTTACTGTTTGACGCTTAATCTCTCTGTGTCCCAGTTTTCTCACCTATAAAATGCAGGTAACAATACTTTTTAGTTAAGATACAAGTATTATGATGACTAAATCAGATATTTCATGTTAAGTGTTTAGAACAGTTACTGGTACACGGTAAGTGCAATAAAATATTAAATTTTATAATAAAACTATATCATAAAATTATCATTATTATCAAACTCTCTAAATTTTAATTTTCATAATATCTATAATCATACTTTCTTTTCAGGGATGTTGTATGAGTTAAATGTGATATTTTATGAAAAGAATACCTAGAATATTTTCTGACAACTAATGTGTATTTTGTAAATAGTGGTCTATCTTCTACCTCAAAATCTAGCTTTCTTCAGAATAGATAGAATGTTTTGCTCATTTTTGAAATTCTTAAATCCTTTTATACATAATTGAATCCCAATAAATATTTGTTGAATTAATTAAATCAAATAGAGTCAAATAGAATTAAATTGAATAGCATTATACCAAATAAATTTTTGTTGGTAAGGCTAGATCTTATCAGCAGTCTTCAGTGGTTTATCATTTCTGATTCTGAGAATTTGCAGAAACTGACAAATGGTACTCACATTTGCTATTCACTTGTAAATAATTTGAAGATTCCCCCCTTTCTCCAGACATCTGGAGAAATCTATCTTATTCTTAAATCTAAAGAAAATAATCTGTTGAAATTCTCAGAGAATTTAAATGAAAAATATGCTATATATTCTACATCAAAATCCAGAAATGCCTAAAGGGAAAATGAAAAGTTTGTTTCACTATCAAGTGAAGAAACTTTAACACATTTAGCAAACAATTGTTGAATGCATATTATATTTACTTCAGGGATAGACATGGCCTGCAACAAAGACATTTAAGAAATGATCATTTTATATTTTTAATAAGTAACAGTATTTTAAGTGAAATAAGGCACGCAACTGAATGAATATAAGATGAAAAAATTGTTGATACCTATGGTACATATGGAACAAAGTACTTAATGAATTCTGAAAATAAGAGTATTTCTAGCTGAAAAATAAGAAAAGACTAAAACAAGGTAGTATCTGAGTTAAGTCTTAAAGGAGATGTAAATGTGTTGATAAGTCAAGGTGGAGAGAAGAGTACAATCATACTTTCCAGAGTGAAGATAGTCTTAGTGGGTTCAAATATGTCCTGAAAAAGTTAGGTTCCTCTGGTACCTATAAATGTGACCTTATTTGGAAATAGGATTTTTGCAGTCGTAATCAAGTTAAGATGAAGTCATACTGGATTAGGGTGGGCCCTATATCCAATGGTTAGTCTCCTTATAATGAGACAAAGATTTGGAGACACCCAGACACACAGGGAATAAAGCCATGTGACTATGGAGGAAAAGATTGGAGTGATGCACCTACAAGCCAAGGAACACCAAGGATTGCCAGCATCCATCAGAAGCAAAGAAGAGGCAAGGAAAGTTTCTTCCCTAGAGCCTTCAGAGGGAGCCTGACCCTGCTGACAGCTTGATTTCAGACTTCAGAACTGTGAGACAAATTTCTATTGCTTTTTTTTTGCAGCACTCGGGCCTCTCACTGTTGTGGCCTCTCCGGTTGCGGAGCACAGGCTCCAGATGCGCAGGCTCAGGGGCCATGGCTCACGGGCCCAGCCGCTCCGCAGCATGTGGGATCCTCCCGGACCGGGGCACGAACCCGTGTCCCCTGCATCGGCAGGCGGACTCTCAACTACTGCACCACCAGGGAAGCCCCAAATTTCTATTGTTTTAAGCCACCAAGCGGTGGTAATTGGTTATGGAAACTCTAAGAAACTAATACAATGGTCAAAAAGGATGTTTTCCACAGTTTACCCTTCTGTTGGAGTGGGCTTTAATGAAAACAATTTGAGATTTAATCCTAATTAAAATCTTGACTGTGTCATTTTTACTAGATGTGTAGCTTTGGGTAAATTAATTAACTTCCCCTAGCCTCAGCTTCACTACAAAAAGGATATGAAGATACCTACCATACAAGCTTTTCAGATTTTTTTGTGGCTCAATTAAGATAAAGTATATTTGTCATCTGATACATAGCAGACATTCAATCAACATTAACAGTAATAATGTTATTAGTGATGACTTTTATATAGGGGCCATTGCTGATTGCAATTACCAAGAGCACTGATGGAGTGATGATAATTAATAAAATAGATAACCTCAGACTTTAATTATACCTCATTTAAATTTACTTAAGATTTTGAAGATCTAAGATGTACCTGTGACTTTTAAAATCTTGAAAAGTCAACATTTTGTTTGAAAATAGATAAGCAAGTTACAGATACACGAGAAAATTTTTCTTTCTTTTTTGCATAATTACAATAGATATACCTGACTCTAAGCATCATATTTGATTGACATTGGTAGTAGTCAGATGATATGATTAAATAAATAATTGTTATTTTGTAACTGGATCAGCAATATGTTGGCATTATATTAAATAGTATTTGATATGGACACATTTCTTGGTACTATGTACAACTGTATAATGATGGATCACATAGTCCCAGGTTTGTTCATTTTTGATAAATAGAAGACAAACAGTACCATAAGCTTTATCGATGCTTCTCAAAATGAGGTTTGGAAGGTGTGTATAGCACAGTGCCAGGTGATACTTGACAGCTCCACAAGATAAACAGTGCACGTATTCCTGTAGGCTAAATTTTAGGGAGATTAAAAAGGGAATTAAATGTGTGATATCAAAGCAAGCACAGCAATGAACAAATAGTTAACAGTGCACAATCCAAAGCCAAAGAGCCTCAGTTCATTTTCTTGAGCCAATCATTAACTTTGTGAATTTGGGTGTGTCTTAATTTCTCTCATCTATAAAGTGGGGATAATCGTTAGTAAGACATATAATATGATTTTTTTTTTTTTTTTTGCGTTACGTGGGCCTCTCACTGTTGTGGCCTCTCCCATTGCAGAGCACAGGCTCCGGACGCGCAGGCTCAGCGGCCATGGCTCACGGGCCTAGGCACACCGTGGCAGGTGGGATCCTCCCGGACCGGGGCACGAACCCGCGTCCCCTGCATCAGCAGGGGGACTCCCAACCACTGTGCCACCAGGGGAGCCCTAATATGATTATTAATTGAGCTAATACATGTAAGTCACTTAAAAGTATAGTGACTGGCACCAGAGTTGGATTTACCATGAAGCTATAAACCTTAGCATTAGGGGTTGTTTTTTCCCTTTGCATTGCTCATTTCAAGCCTTGGGTGGCACCCTTGCAATGTTTTCACAGGCTCACATCTTTTTTATAAATATGCAAAAATAAAACATAATCACTTAAGACAGCTGTCTCTTTCCATTCTGATTCCCTCTGCATCAGCTTTCTTTCATGTCAAATGAGTTGGAGTAGCACTGGGCATTCAGAACCAGCTAGAGGTAAGCTGAGTTGGAGAGTTGTTGAATTTAGGCTTAGTAGAATAATTTGCATGTATAGCTAAGGTACTAGCTGTTTTGGTACTGACTGTTTTGGTGAACGAATGCATTCCAGCATTACTCCTAGCATGCTGTGCTGATGTGCCCAGTGTCATAATATGAAGGTATAGGATGAGAGGATAAACTCGTCCTGTAGCAAGGTGAACTTATCCTGCAGCACCTGGCAGTGGAAGTATGTGGGTAGTTGAGAAGAAACAAGGTTTGAAATGTATGCAGCCAGAAACTAAGTTCTAGAAAATTCTTCCAAGTCTTGTAGCTTATACATGAAATAAAATTCATAAAGATTTCCCCAAATTCGAAAGCAAAAAATTTACATGACATTATAAATAATGAGTTGTGATGCTGAAAGAAGTTTTTCTAATGTCAGTATCATTAAAAAATAGTAATCAATCAGTTATGCTAGAAGGAAGGCTAAATTATCTTTGTATTCTCTCTATAGAAAATGATATTTTATGATTCTTGCCACAAAAAGACAATCAAAGTGTATGAAGACAAAAAAAAGGAAAAGAAATAGTATAGAGGTGTGTTATGCATTTAATTAATAAAGACGTTTTATTTTTTTCTGGACTTTATGATCCTTGTGATATTTGCTGTGATTTCCCATTCTAAATAAATGTTCACGTACATACTTAATTTTATATACATAATTTTATATTCATTTCCTTAATGAGCCAACGAAATCTTATAAGCTTCAGAATCTATAAAACCTGGATAGGGTTTATATTAACTATTAACTAATAAAACCACAGAGCCATTAAAAATGTGTATGGGAATATATTTAAATATACATACATACATATATATGAATATTTTAAATGCTCAATTTTTAAATGTAACCCTGAGAGTCCAAGGAAATTTATAGCTCACAGAGAGATCAAACTACCATCACCATGTATAATTTTGAGACCTACTCTTTCACTGAAACCATTCAGCGAACATATTGAGCTTTCACTAAGTGTTGAGTGGAATACAAATTGAGCACTTCACTGTCTCCATCTTCAAGGAGCAGAATATCTAGAGAGACAGAGAGTTGCTATAAGACAAATGAATGAGGATGATAGAAGGAAGAAAGGAAGGAAGGAAGGAAAGAAAGAAAGGAGGGAGGGAGGACAGAGAAAGAAAGGAAGTGTGGCAACATTTCTACTTCATTTTGCTTACTTGAGACCTTGGATTTTGTGATACCTCTTGTTATTTTCTGAGTGTTAGTCATCCTTATGTCATCCCCAAGAGAAATTAATCAAGAATAGTAAGCAAGAGACATTATGCAGTCCCAAGTAGTTAGAATGCAATATTTCCAGATATTTCTAAGTCAAAAGAGTGTTTCAGCAATGATGGCAAGCAAAAGAATGGTTCAGAAGAAAACAGTGAAATAAGAAAAATGGACATAGGTATTTTCCCTTTTATGTAACTGATGTTATCCTGGAAATTCAAAATTCATTTTTTGTAAAATCACTGAGAACTATTTCTCAATATAATATAGAAAATCCCTTTTTTCAAATGAAGATTCATTTTAATTATTTTTTAAATAGGCTAAAAAATAGCCAAGTGGGGGCTTCCCTGGTGGCGCAGTGGTTGAGAGTCCACCTGCCGATGCAGGGGATATGGGTTCGTGCCCTGGTCCGGGAAGATCCCACATGCTGCGGAGTGGCTGGGCCCGTGAGCCATGGCCGCTGAGCCTGTGCGTCCGGAGCCTGTGCTCTGCAATGGGAGAGGCCACAACAGTGAGAGGCCCACATACCGCAAAAAAAAAAAAAAAGCCAAGTGACAAAAATAGGAAATCACCCTGAAAATATGGAAGCAAAGATAGTAAATTATAAAATTCAAGGGAAAAACTTTGGTGAAATAACATAAAGAAGTAAAAAAAACAGCATAGGAATCAAGTGTAACATCTTACTGGGTACCTCATCAGTGAGTTAAATAAAATCTTTGACATATGTTTGTTTTATATTTCCATGAAAGTCTTAATTTTATACTCTTAAAACCTATCCATCAAGATGCCTGATGGTTTCACATGACAGAAACTGGTAAAATGTGCTGCCAGGTGATTGCACGCAATAGATGGCTTAAGCCCAGGCATTTCTTTTCTTGTACTCTCAGAGGTGAATCACAAACATCAATAGAACTTTACTTTTCTATTTCTCTAGCTCTTGTTCTCTGCTAATTTTGTGTATTGTTTAGTTTTTGGTGTGCAGATAGCAGATAAATTAATACCCATTGGTGGCAGCAATGATTGATAATTTGGTTTTATGATTTGATCATTTAGTGATTTCTGAAACTAGATGAATAAATCATAGAGATTTATTCTCTGTTAAGTGAGAACTCACAGAGAATCTGGTTTGTTTGTTTTCTTTTATTTGTTTGTTTATTTTGAACTCAAATAATTTAAGAATGTCATGTCCACCAGCAAGGATAACAATTCTTTGTATATGGATTTCTCAGGCATTGTGTTTTTGTCTCTCCTGTGTCTCTTTACCTGTGATTAAAATTGTAGATTTTATGTTATAAGCTCATTGTATGTCCTTCATGTCTATGTGTCTGCAATTCATGAAGGCTTTTTTATTTTTTGTTACATTAGTGTGAAACATTTTTCTACTTCCAGAGAGTATTAATGATTGGAAAATAAGTTACTTAAAGGAGCTCTGCTCTAAATGGTTTATAGAGATAGATAAGTGAATATATAAATTAAATATTCCTAAAATTTCTAAAGAGTCAGAAAATTTAACTTCTAGTGTTTTAAATATGCTAGACTTAAAAAAAAGTCTTCTTACAGAAAATAACTCAGAACTGTTTTAAGAATCCAGGTTCGTATACTCAAGGCATACTTATATTATATGAATTTCGTAAATTAAGGTCAATCTATGGCAAACAAGACCATTTTATAATTTTCATTTAATGAAAACAATTATGCCTTTCCTCTTGACACAGTTTTCAAGTTTTCTCTATTTTAAGTATAATACAAGCATACATTTATTCTACTTGGTTTTGCTTTTCTTAATCAAATTTTACATTTTTTACTGATCAAATAAGATAATTTTACTCCTACATAATGTTTTTGGTCATTAAAATGTAACTTTGTATTCAACTAAATTGAATAGTTGTTCTTAAACTTTTGATTTCAAAAGCAGTTATATTTTGTAGTATGTCAACTTGACGATAATTTCCAAAATATTTTAAGGTAACTTAAAACCACAGATTGATATTCAGTTGAGTTAATTAATGGATAACCATTAGATACCTAACTAATTTTTAAGATAGAATACTGAAACATCAAACCATTGATTAATATGCATTACTTAAAGTTTATGTATTTTACTTATTTTTCTATGTTATAGATAAGCTGTATCATGGGGTGATGCTAATGAGTGTTCATTTTTGCCACTTTCAGGAATGTAAAAGGGATGTGTGGCTATCAAAAACTTTATTATGTATTTATTTTCACAAGCGCTGCTAATCTGTTAAAATGCTTTCATAAGAGGACAGTTTTCTATTATTCACTCTGCAATCTACTGTTTTCTGTGAAATAGAAGTTAGTTACTTTTGTTAAAAATGTATAATTAATGAGTAGTTGAGACAATATAGTGAGAATTCACCTTTTTTTGTATTTTTTTTAAAGGAAACATAGTAATTTGTCCCAAAGCAGGAGTTCTCACACTTGTTGGTCTTTGGATGCCTTCATATTCTTAGGAATTACTGAGGACCCCCAAGAGCTTGCATTCATGTGAGTTATACTTATCTATATTTACATATTAGAAATTAAAATGGATGATTTTTTATTTCTTTTAAGAGAGTAATGATGAATACATTGTATGTTGACAATAATATCTTAGTATAATTATGAAATTAATTTTTACCCAGTAGAGTCTCTAAAAGCTATCCTAAAGTAATGTATCAGTTTTAGAATATGAAAAAGCATAATAAAGAATGAAACTTGGAAGGCAAATTTTATTTTCTTAAATTATAATACCTTAATCTGAAAAGAAACTAAGAAATATGTTAACATTTTAGCAGTTTGTTTAATCCTGATTGGCTTGCTTCTTTGGTGTACTGATTAATATCTTCACCTACAATATGGAAGGTAATTCTTTACCTTTTGTGTAATCTGCCTGCATTGTAAAATTCTGCGTTTTACCAGAATAATTTTCTGTGCTTTATGTTAACTTTATTAGATCCTTGATTATTTAAGAGGAAAAAGGAGCAAAACAAAAGTTACCACTTATCAAAGAACAAAGGTTCTTTAAATCCTGTTATCATCTATTTTTTTAATGCTTTATTATCACTCTAATTAAACGGTTAACCAAGTACTGTTCCTCAGGTAGCCATGATCCTTTTTAAACCGAGTGTCCAAATCTCTCTTAAAAACTTTTTAAAATGTATCTTTCAAAAATCAGGTCTTAAATGCAGAAAAATAAGATAAAACTTTAAGGATATTTTTATATCTAAATCTATCAGACTGGGACTTCCCTGGTGGTCCAGTAGTTGAGGCTCCGCACTTCCACTGCAGGGGGCACATGTTTGATCCCTGGTGGGGGAACTAAAATCCCTCATGCTACAGGGTGTGGACAAGAAAATAAAATAAAACTATCAGACTATATCAGAGGGTCCCTGGAAAATCACAAAGATTTGTTCTTTCACTTCTTAAAAAGAGATGCTAAAAGTATCTAATTAGGTTTGTTTGATGAGTTGCATAGGCAGACTTGTCAAATCAGAAGAGACACTCAGCCTTCCTTAGGTTAAATTGATATTGGTAAAATGTTATTAATATAAATATTCATAGTTTATGGGAAGTCTTGGGGTATTTGTTAATGCCCTTGCTTTCAATAGCATGTTTTAACCTCAGGAAAAACATTGATCAAAACTCTTATGGAATAGTTTTTCAAGTTTTCCTGCATTGTTCAGTCTTCTGGTAGTGCCTTATCTAATAATATTAGTCAATAACAATATAATGTTATCAGTCATAGTTTCAGTTATTACTTAAAATGTTTATAGACCACCACCTTACTTCTTTAGTTTGAATCTACCACCTTCTAGGCGAGTGATTCTCAAACGGTGATGCATATCAGACTAACCTAAGTGTAGGTCTTACTCCAGAGCTTACTTGATATTTTTGACATGCTCTTGATGTGTATTTTATGTTTCAGGATCATTATATGTTATATCTCAAAATTTTTTTCTTCTTATAAGAAAATTTCTATCTGTCTTTTAATAGTCAGATAAAACAGTCACTGACTTCTTTAAAAACAAAAAAGTTCAGTCTCCTTCAAGAAAGGATGCTCTCAAAGCCTTGTGGAAAAGGACTGTTCTAGGTACTTCACACTATTGACACTTCAACAAATAGCATGTTGGATACATGCTTCTGACCTGACATCATTTAGACCACATTTAGACTGTACCAGTGGACTAAGTCAGGATTTCTAGAACTCTTTTTAGCTGAGAAGCAGATGGCCTCATAAAAATGCTAACCCAATATCCAACAGAACAAGAATTAATTACATAGGACTGAATGAACTGATGAGGGAAATTTTAATATAGTTTATTTTAGGGAGGGGAATATTATTAATATTGCTTTAATGTTCTATTTCCTGAATGTATAAGAAAGTGTTTTCTCTTTGTTCAGCTATCTGAAACCCAGAACAATTGAGTAACCTCTGCTTTTGTAAATTGAGATGAAATATTTTAGATGATACCTAATTCTCACTGATTATCAAATTCAGAAACTCTTACTGCTTCTCTTTACTTTTATGCCAATATAGTTATTTGCATACATTTGATAAGAATGTCTTCCTTTTTACCAGGATATAATAGAACAAAATGATTGTACCACCATGGCCTTATCTCAAGAGTGTCATATTTGAGAACAATGCTCATTTAATCAGATATGACAAGCTGCTTTTGAGAAACAAAGCTGGCTTTATTATGGAGAAAATGGCTACAAAATTCTCCCAGGAAAACTGCCTGATACCTGGTTTGCAGGGCTCAGCCTTGCAGATAGTAAAGAAGGTTACTTCTAAGGTCAAGAACCTTAGAAAATTTGGGGCACTATGAGAAGAGAGAAAAATTACACAAGATTAGAGTTACTGCAGGTGAATGTAGTGGAGGGATTATCTTGGGGTTCATTTCCTTACCTTGGGCTAGTAAATAATAAAAGCTTTTATAAATCAAATGTGAGATTACTTATGAAAATTTCTAAGCAGACATTAGCCTTATAGTGTTTGTAATTGTTAGCTATTATATGGCTCATGATTTGCAAAAAGTCTATAAAGGTCTATATGGTAAATTAATACTCTTACTGCACCTGTGTAAATAATCAGGCCAAACTAGTGGGACCAGACTTATTTTGTAATCATTCTTTGAGATTATCATGATTACAAGGTAAGGGGAAACTGTCAAGGAAAATTCTGAAAGACTTTGAAAGGTACCAGAAAGATTACTTGGTGTCTACAATGAAAATTGTCTATTGTCTAGAGCACAGCTTTCCAGGTTTTCTGACTCTAAGAAGTTTGTACTTTTCATTGTCCTTGACCTATTTTATAATTGTATAAGTCATAGAAAATCAATGTGAATGATTCTTGACCATGGAAGTACAAATTAATTGTGTTCAGTGGAATGAAATTGATTATTACTCTGTGGATATTGACCAGTTTTGCATCTATTAAGCAAATTTATTTGAACATTCACCATGGGCCTACATAAGATGTCTGCTCTTTGGATTCTCCTACAAACTGGTTGTAATGTCTTACTGGTTCCCTCATTACTTAATGAATTATGTAGAATTTTTGGCATGTGTTCATTTAAAATATAAGAAGTTATGATAGGTAGAATACTTGAATAAGTAGCAAGAAGAAAAGTATACTGCCACAGGTTCAATATTAAGCATCTTAAATATATTTAAAAGGTAAAGTGTATAATTAAGCCTTCATTTTGATCTCACAAACTCTATGAAGAGAGAAAAAGCTTAGATTTTAAAGTTTTATGTCAGCACATTTTATGTATCGTTATTTTCTATAACACTGGTTGGCCTAACTCTCAAAAATGGTTGTCATGAGCACTGTTCAGTCACATCGTTTCATTGATTTAAATTGGTTAAAAGGCACAACGTTTGCATTTCTGAAGCAGTGCAAAAGTTCTGTCACCTAAAAAAATGATATCTTTGACACGAGAAAAACCAAACTCTATATACTGAGTGGTGCACTCTTGAAGATAGATTTCTAAAAACTGACAATTTTTATCAGCCCATAAAATTTCATATCCTGCTCTTGCTTATCAGTGTCAGGACAATAAGGTACCCAATGTAGAGACCGTCAATGGTCTTAAGGAGAGCTATGCTAACACATCATTTATCAAAGTAATATAAAAAATATTAGTTTTAAAAAATGTTGATAAATATTTCATGCAAAAAGAAGTCTGTGTCCATTAAAATTTGAAAAGAAGATTCTCTATGAAAATTAGCATATTAGAAGTTCTGTGCACTCTTACCATTAAAAATCATACCTGTGAAGCTTTAAGTTTTCCAAACCTATGTGAGCATTTTCCCCAACAGATACCTATTAACAGCATGTGGAATAATATTCTTCAGAAAAATGGTTTAGGGTATGCTTTACTGTCATGAATTATAGATTGTCGATAAACTCTTGCTAAATCCCATAAAAATAAGATATTTTTAATGATAGCAATTATAAATGCTTATAATAGAATTATAAATATAAACAAGAACAAATAGAAATATAAATCATATATAATCCCATCAAGCAGAGGTAAACACTTTTTAATATTTTGTGTCATTTTTGTATGTATTAGTAAGTTTATTTTTTTATTTTTTTATAAAAAAGAAGGAATCATCCTCCTTTCTTTTTTATATAAACCTCCAATTTTTCATTAAGCATATTACAAACATATTTCTAGGCTGTTAAATGTTTGAAAAAACTTTTAATGGCTTCAAGATATTCTATTTATGAATGTACCTTAATATTTAGATAAACCTTATCAATGGGCATTTAAATTGGTTTGTTTTTCATTATTATAAATTCCACCATGGACACCCTTATGGCTCTATCTTGAATACATCTATAATTACTTCTTTAGGATAAATTTCTAATCTAAGCATAGTAGATCAAAGAGTATGCAAAATTTTAGCACTCTTAATCTGTATAAGTGTTTGGCCTCCAGCCTCCATTGGGTCCTCCAAGCTGCAGACCTGTATTATGTTTGTATTGTACTATCAGCTCTCTTTCTAGTTTTTGAAGATGTTTAAAATCATCACCACTCTCTTCAAACCTTCGACTATATTCATTCTCAGCCAGCTGACTTTATATCCTTCTTTTGAGAGAAAATAGAACACATGCTTCCTCATCTAAAATAATTCTACATACTTATTTGCATCACTGTCTATCCTTTTCAGCTTCTCTCAAATTAAAATGTAAATCTTTGTCCTGCATCTTGGATTCCCTTCTTTTGTGTTTCTCAGAAGACCTTCATGTTCTCTGTTCTGCATCGTCTCCCCACCTCTACTGATTACTTCACAACAAACAAAAAAACTCAGCACCATAGTCCACTCCAGCTACTACCTTATACTTCTCCCTCCACAATTAAATGTCTTCAAAATGTTTCTACTCATGGTTTTCATTTTCTTACCTCCACCTAAGTCTCATTGTACAAGTCTGACCCACCTCCACCTCACACACTGCTCTTGCCAAGGGCATGTTTTTACCAATAATTCTAGTGAAACTTATCATTTGGTCCTTATTTTACTTGCCCTCCCTGCAAAGTTTAGCACTCCTGATTACTCTGTTTTTGAAACATTCACTTTCCTAAGTTTCACGAAAGCATACTCTTCTATTGATGTTTTTCCTCCTACCTTTCTGACTCTGATCACTCTCATTTTACAGCTTCTTTTACTCTATACATGCTTCAAAGTAAATTATTTCTCAAGTACTGCACCAAGCTCTTTTTTCTTATCTTCTCTTTATTTATTTTTTGTTTTGGTTTGGTTTTTCTCTCCTGTACAACATACTGTCTCTAGGAAATATCATCTATATTCATGAGTTTGATCATCATCAATCTCATGTTTATCCTGTTTTACAGTACTAAGTATCTAATAATTTCCAAGTTACCAGCTACATCTTCACTCAAGTTACTTAACCTATCTCAACCTTAGTTTTCTCATCTGTAAAATGAGAATAAGAATTGTATATCTGCCATGGGTCACACTGTAAAGCATCAGTGAGATAATTTAAGTATTTTAGTACCTGGCAAAAAACAAGTGCTTAAAAAGTACCCTTTATTCCTCATCTATACTGTATTCAAAACAATTTTGGACAAAACATTATAATACTCAAGTAATTAGTGGGAAGAAAATCCTCAGTGAATAACAAAATAACACATTGATTATGTACATAAAAGTCTGTATTAGTTAAGGTTTGTACCTTTTAATCACTTTACCTATTTCTCTTATCCCTACCCCTTTTCCTTCTTCTAATCACCATTTAGTTCTCTGTATCTATGACTCTGCTTTTTTTTCTTTGTGGTACGCGGGCTTCTCACTGTTGTGGCCTCTCCCGTTGCAGAGCACAGGCTCCGGACGCGCAGGCTCAGCGGCCATGGCTCATGGGCCTGGTCGCTCCGCGGCATGTGGGATCTTCCCGGACCAGGGCACGAACCCGTGTGCCCTGCATCGGCTGGCGGACTGTCAACCATTGCACCAGGGAAGCCCCCTTGTATTAATTTTGAGTTTTGTTTGTTCTTCTTTTTCTAGTTCCTTTAGGTGTAAGTTTAAATTGTTTATTTGAGATTTTTCTTGTTTCCTGAGGTAGGCTTGTATCACTATAAACTTCCTTCTTAGAACAGCTTTTGCTGCACCCCCCCCCCCAGATTTTGGATCATTGTGTATTCATTTTAGTTTGTCTCCAGATAATTTTTGATTTCCTCTTTGATTTCTTCCGTGGTATTTTAGTAGCATATAGTTTAGTTCTTAGCAGTCTTGTAGCTGATTTCTAGTCTCATACTGCTGTGATCAAAGTAGATGTTTAATATGATTTCAATCTTAAATTTATTGAGATTGTTTTGTGGCCTAGTATGTGATCTACCCTGGAGAATGTTTCATGTGCACTTGAAAAGAATCAGTATTCTGCTGCTTTTGGATGGAATGTGCTATATATATTTACTAAGGTCCTTTGATCTAATGTGTCATTTAACGCCAGTGTTTCCTTACTGCTTTTCTGTCTGGATGATCTGTCCATTGATGCAAGTGGGGTGATAAAGTCCCCTACTATTATTGTATTACTCTCAATGTCTCCCTTTATGTTTGTTAATATTTGCTTTATATATTTAGGTGCTTCTATTGGGTGCATATATATTTACAGTTGTTATATTTTTCTTGTTGGATTGATCCCTTTATCACCATGTAATGTCCTTCTTTGTCTCTTGTTACAGTCTTTGTTTTAAAGTCTATTTTGTCTAAGCATTGCTACTCCAGCTTTCTTGTTGTTTCCACTTGCATGGAATACCTTTTTCTATTCCCTCACTTTCATTCTGTGAGTCTTTATATCTGAAGTGAATCTCTTATAGGCAGCCTATATATGGGTCTTTTAAAAAAATCTATCCAGCCACTGTATGTCTTTTACTTGAAGAATTTGGTCTATTTACATTTAAAGTAATTACTGATAGGTATGTTCTTATTGCCATTTTGTTAATTGTTTTCTGTGGGTTTTCTTTGTAGTTCTTTTTTGTTCCTTTATTAAATTCAAATGCATTCTAACAACCCTGCATTTTTCATGCCCTCCTCCCATGTTTAATTTTTTTGACATAATGTTTTACATTTTTTGGCTAGTGTATCCCTTAACTACCTATTGTGGATATAGGTGATTTTACTCCTTCTGTCTTTTAACCTTCTTACTAGGTTTAGTATATGTTTGCTTTTACCAATGAGATTTTTCCTTTCATAATTTTCATGTATCCAGTTCTGGCCTTTCCTTTTTCACTTAGAAAAGTCCCTTTAATATTTCTTGTTAGGCCAGTTTGGTGGTGCTGAACTCTTTTAGCTTTTGCTTGTCTGTAAAACACTTTATCACTCCTTCAATCTGAATGATAGCCTTACCAGATAGAGTATTCATGGTTGTGGGTTTTTTATTCCTTTCATCACTTTGACTATATCATGCCACTCCTATCTGGCCTGCAAAGTTTCTCCTGAAAAATCAGCTATTTATCTTATGAGAGTTCCCTTGTACATAATTAGTGTCTTTTCTCTTGCTGCTTTTAAGATTCTCTATTTATATTTAATTTTTGCCATTTTAATTATAATGTGTCTCAGTGTGGACCTCTTTGGGTTCATCTTATTTGGAACTCTCTATGCTTCCTGAACCTGAGTGTCTGTTTCCTTTTCCAGGTTATGCACTTTTTCACCTTCTGTTTCTTCAGATAAGTTCTCTGCCCCTTTCTTTCTCTCTTCAACTTCTGGGACCTCTGTAATTCAATTGTTAGTGTGATTGATGTTGTCTCAGAAGTCTCTTAAACTATGCTCGCTTGAAAAAAATTTTTTTTTTGTTCAGCTTGAGTGATTTCCACTACTCTGTCTTCCAGTTCACTGATCTGTTCCCTGCATCATTTAATCTACTCTTGACTTTGTCTGGCATGTTTTTATTTCAGTTATTGAATTCTTCAGCTCTGTTTGACCCTTCTTTATACTTTTCTCTTCATTAAACTTTTCACTATGTTCACCCATTCTTCTCCCAAATTTGCTGAGCATCCTTCATTTGGAACATATTCCTCTATCTCCTCACTTTGCCTAATTATCTGAATTTCTTTGTATGTATCAGGTAAGTTGGTTATGTTCCCCAATCTTGGAAAAGTGGCCTTGTGTAGGAGACATTCTTTGGGACCCAGCAGCACATTCCCCTCTGGTCACCAGAGCTAGATGCTCTAGGAGTGCCCCTTAGCTTGGCTGGGTGGGCTCTTCTGCTGTGGCAGGTTGACCACTATGGGCACGATGGTAGGCAGAAATGACCCCCAGCCCAGTTGGTTGCCAGGTCCTATGTCATGTGGTGGCTGCCAGCCCACTGGTGGGCAGGTAGGTCCTCAGCACTAATAGGCTAGAGGGAGGACTCCAAAATGGTGCTTTCAAGCACTGATGTCCTCTTGCTAGAACAAGCTGCCCAAAATAGCTGCCACCAACATCTATGTCCCAGGGAGAGCCCCAGTTGCTTCTTCCCATTCTAAGAGACTCTCCAAGATCAGCAAGTAGATCTCACCCAGGCTCCTTTCAAATTACTGCCTAATTGCTGAGACTTGGAGCATATGAGATTTTGTACCTGCCCTTTAAGAATAGAGTCTCTGTTTCCTACAGCCCTCTGGCTCTCCTGTATGCTAATTTCTCTGGCCTTCAGAGCCAGATGTTCTGGGGGCTTCTCTTCCTGTGCAGGGGGCTCAGACTCCCACTCCTTGGGGAGAGCCTCTGCAATTGTAATTATCCTTCCTTCTGTGGGTCATTTACCTGTGGGTGTAGGTCTTGTCTCTACCGCATCTCCACCCCTCCCTCCTATCCACCTTGCTGTGATTCCTTCTTTATACCTTTAGATGTGGAGAATCCTTTCTGCTAGTCTTCAGGTCATCCTCATAGTTGTTTTCTAGAGTTGTAATTTTGGTGTGCCTGTAAGAGGAAGTAAGTTCAGGTTCTTCCTACTCCATCATCTTGGCCACATCCAGTAAAATACATATTGATCATAGAAAATTTACAAAACACAGATAGTAATAAAGGAAAAGAAAATTACTTGTAATCACATAACCCAGAGATCTATCATTAACATTTTGATGTATATGTATATCCTTCAAGCAGCTATTTTATAATTACTTAGGTACTTTGCATTTAAACAATTAAGGATAATAGCATATGTGTGTATATATGTATTTTTTTCTCTCTCTGTCTCTCTCTCTATATATAGAAAGCTTTCTAGCGCTTTCTATGTGTTAAATATTTTTCTAAGCACTTCACTTCATATATATTAACTTCTTTAATCTTCACAAGTACTTTCTGTTATTACCCTTGTATACAGGTAAGTGAGCTGAGGCCCAGTATATCTACATTCACATTGTTTTCTCACTGAGCAAAATGATTTTAAAAACTAGTCTGTAATAACAACCATCGGTGAAGATGAGGAGAAAAAGGAATGTAAAAGGAGCAGCCACTCTGGAAGACAGTACAGAGGGTTCTCAAAAAATTAAAAATAGAACCATCATATGATCCAACAAATCCTTTTCTGAATATTTTCCCAAAGAAAACAAAAACACTAATTAGAAAAGGTTTATGCACCCTATGCTCTGTAGCATGATTTACAATAGCTATGTAAACAAGCTAAGTGTCCATTGATATATGAATGGATAAAGAAGATGTGATTTATTATATATATAAGATTCACTATATACTGCTTATTATGTATTAATATTTATTATATATGTATATATATATACATATATATAAAATGGGGTATTACTCAGCCATAAAAAAGAATGAAAGTTTGCCATTTGTGACAACATGAATGGAACTGGAGGGTATTATGCTTAGTAAATAAGGCAGACAGAGAAAGACAAATACTGCATAACCCCACTTATATGTGGAATCTAAAAATAGAAAACAAACAACAAAACAACACAGAAACAGATTCATAAATACAGAGAACAAACTGGCTATTGCCAGAGGGCAGGAGGATGAGAGGTTGGGTGACATAGGTAAATGGGATTAAGAGGTACAAACTTCCAGTTATAAAATAAATAATTCACAGGGAAGTAATATACAGCATAAGGAATATGGTCAAAAATACTCTAACTTTGAATGGTGACAGACGGTTAATAGACTTATTGCGGTAAACATTTCATAATGTATTTCAATGTTGAATCAGTAGGTTGTACACCTGAAAAACAGCATAATACTGTACATCAACTATACCTCAATTTAAAAAAAGTTTAGGAAAAAAACATTAAGTTACTGCTTTGAAACTTCTTAACACATGATTAAGAGTATCTTCATTGTTTACATTTTTACAAAAAGCCTTCTAGTGATTCACTTTGTCATACCCATAGGTTTGAGCAAATGATGAAAAAATTGTAGAAATCCTGACAAATCTTTAATCACTGCTTTTAAAACACACACACATTTCTTTTATCTCTGCATAAAGCCAGTCCAGAGGTCAGCATTTCTCAGAAGTTACCCTGGGGTCCAGCTGCTGGAGAAGAGTATGATCTCTGTTAACGTCCCATGCGGTGTAATCAGGATGAAAGGAGCTATTCTGAGGTATCTATTAACTCCTCCCTCCAACACATTAAGTTACATCTCCTTACACTTTATGAGATCTGGAAAACACAGAGCATAATGTCCTTATTAAGTTCAGAGATAATAGAGGAGCCAGAAGGTGATTTAAAACCTAAGACACAACATATTAGGAACTTTGGTATTCTTATCAACTGCCACACTCAAGAATCAGTGGAATGTCAAATCAAGCAACATTTTATATTAACTGTGACATCTCTGCATTGAGTGAAAGTTGCCAAATACACTTACTATATTGCATTCTTTACCTTGAGGTAAAACATTAAAAACATATATGTAACACTTGGTGATAACAATATCTTTGCCACTTTGATTTCTGGGTGATGCAAGAAAATTTCACTTTTTATTACCTGTATACATAAAGAAAATATATAGAATATATTGAATTAAATAATCTCTCCAATATGCTATCATAATGACATAAAATATTACTATAATATACTATGTATTGTGTATATAACTATATGTTACTATAGTTTGACCAGTATGGTTGTCCTTTCGAATGTAATCTTTATGAAACAGAAACTTGTCTGTCTTGTACATCACTGTATCCCCTAGAATGGCTTTATGTCAGGCACATACATTATATGTATTAATTCATTTAATAAATACATATGACTACATACTATTAGTAAGGAAATGAGTTACAGAGAGACTAACTTATTCAGTTTCACATATCAAGCATACATTGGTTTGAATTCAAGATTACTCCTAAAACAATCCACCACCACCACCAAGTAGGAAGAAAAAGATCACAGTGACAGCTAGAGCTCTGGAACTCACACAACTCCCTAGGTATAACCCAGGAGTGTGTCACTAGGAAACATTTTAAGTCACAGAATTTGAATCACTGTCAAGATCCATATCTCCACCTGCTTATATTACAGCTATTTTTGTCTCCGACATAGATTGTGACTCCATAAAGAATAAACTTTATGTCTTATTCATATGTATTACTATGGAGCTAGCTTAGTGCCCTGTACACAGTAGAGGCCCAGTAAAGTTCTGACGAATAGAATTAGAGGTGAAAAATATGTAGTGGCACAACTAATATATAGAAATGAATATTCTTTTTATTGGACGAGGCAGAATATATATTATATACTTACGTATGTACATGCATGTAGGTTGATCTAATCTACTATCAACCTAGAATCAAACTCCAAACCAAACTAAAGGGCTATAAAGTGATGTTTCTTTCTAAATTTTTATAGAGATAAAATAATTTAAAACAAAACTAGATTGCCCCACCAACAGAAGAAATATTTGCCGTGGGTTGAGGCTGGCAGCAATGGGTCTAATCTCAAACTAGACATAAATGCTGAGTTGTAAAAGGGACCTTGAAAGGCAAATAGTAGAGGAAAAGTCAACCAACTAAAACATGGGACAGGTAACAGGAACAGCCCAGAAAAGTGATTAGCATTGATGTAAATACACATTAGCACCTCCTACTGGACTTTAATACTATTAATATGAATGTATGTGTGTGTATATACACCTGTGTACATGCAGGTATGCATACATATATATATATACATAGCAACAGACAGATGAACAGAGAGGTTCACATTCAGAATTGGGTCTATCTGGCCAAGGGTAACAAGACCACCTATGTAGATCTGGCCTTTAGAAGGGCTCCAATCTGCGAAGAAGAGAGACTGTAAAAAAAGTTTATCAAAATAAAGAAATGCTTCATTCCCAGAGGAAATGAAATATGAAGACATGTAGTCAAGCACAAAAAACTAAAGCAGCTGTCCCAGCTACTCCAAGTTGGATACAGAGCAAGAGCTTGTTCAGTGAATCAAGACAGAAATCATTAACTTAAACTGAAGAAAACTAGGCAGAGCCAGACTTGAAGTAAAACTGTTAAAATGTTAAAATTTCTCACGTCTCCTTTTTTCTCTTTCAGTGTCTTTCTCAACTTTTTCTCTTTTTCTTCCTTATCTTCAATAGGAAAGGGAGGTATTATACAAATTAAGGTCACAAATAACAAAACCATAACATCATGTAAATAATGACAACAGACAAGTAATGATGGGAACAATAATCATCCCAGATGACAAAGTCTAGGGAAACTATTGCTATTGTACACAAAACCAGATGCTTATCTTTCAGGCATTCAAAGCAAAATGGGAACATAATAGGATACATAGCTCTCAATAGCTAATAAGTAGAAAACCAAATGATCAGAAAAGAGGTATTTCCCTAGCTCTGAAATCTGAGAAGAAACATTGCATGAATCTACATAGAAACTTTTTTAAACCACACAGATAGTATTATAATAAGGTCTTTCAGGAGGAAAAAAAAAAACATATAAAGAAACTTTGGATAAATAATGAATTCATAGAAATAAGAAAGAAAAAAATCAGCAATGCAAGTGAAGATGGGACATATAAGACTAAAGGAAACAGGCAGGAATAAATAATTACATAAGGTGGGCTTCCTTGGTGGCGCAGTGGTTAGGAGTTCGCCTGCCAATGCAGGGGACACGGGTTCGAGCCCTGGTCCGGGAAGATCCCACGTGCCGCGGAGCAATTAAGCCCGTGCGCTACAACTACTGAGGCGGCACTCTAGAGCCCGTGAGCCACGGCTACTGAGCCTGCAGGCCACAGCTGCTGAAGCCCGCATGCCTAGAGCCCGTGCTCCGCAATGAGGGAAGCCACTGCAATGGGAGGCCTGCGCACTGCAACGAAGAGTAGTCCCCGTGCACAGCAAGGAAGACCCAACGCAGCAAAAAATAAAATAAAGGATGGAGCTTGTATGTTTAAAAATAATAATAATAATAATTACATAAGACAAAGAAGATAAAAGTGGTAGAATCATTTTCACAATTGAACTGGACATGACAAAATACAGATTTTAAAATGATATAAAATCCTATGGACCAATATCTGTCACAGTAAATGTCTACATTTTCCCTAGGAATATATTCCTCATTTTCATATAGGTCTCTCTGGCAAAAATCATTGTTTCAGAATTATTATTTTTAATGTAGAGGCTACTAAGTTAAAATTTCAGCTATTTTATAAAAATTCATTATGTTATCTTTCAACATCTTGCTTAAAAAGATTGCTCTGTTCTGAAATGACATTATTTTGTAGAGTTGATCTTTTGCTAATGTGAAGATGTAGGTGGAGGAACATAGGGTTTTTTTGTTTTTTTAATTAATTTATTTTTGGCTGTGTTGGGTCTTCGTTGCTGTGCGCGGGCTCTCTCTAGTTGTGGAGAGCAGGGGCTACTCTTTGTTGTGGTGTGCAGGCTTCTCCTTGTGGTCACTTCTCTTGTGGAGCACAGGCTCTAGACGCACGGGCTCAGTAGTTGTGGCTTGCGGGCTCTAGAGCGCAGGCTCAGTAGTTGTGGCGCACACAGGCGTAGTTGCTCCACGGCATGTGGAATCTTCCCGGACCAGGAATAGAACCCGTGTCCCCTGCACTGGCAGGCAGATTCTTATCCACTGCACCACCAGGGAAGTCCAGGAACATAGGTTTTGGAAATAGATAGGTTTGGGTTTGAATTCAGCCCTTTGACTTATTGGCTGACCTTGAGAAAGTTAGCTAGCCCTTGGCCTTTTAAATTTACAATATGATGTAAATAACTCCTATATCTCTGAGCTGTTTTTATTGTTAAATGAGATCATGTATATAATGTTCCCAGCAAGTTTCTAGGCAAGTATTAGATAAATAATACTGCTCTGCTCTGATGGGCTTTGGACTCCCTTCCTTAAGTAGGTAAATGAAATACATTTGTATCAGGTACTGACTACACTGCTGAACTGAATGAATAAGCATTTTCAGAACTCTAATGGAAAACTGATGAATTCATAAAAGTGCTAACAAAAGATCAAGATAAAAAAAAACTTAATTACATGGGACTGACTGAACTGATGAGGATGATTATAATTTTTGTGACTTTCTGTTTGAATAAAAAAAAAAATCCCACAAGGACTCAGAGGCAAAAAAAAAAAAAAAAAAGAAAGAAACCCTCAAAGGAAAGAATTTCCTAAATATTTATACAATGAAAACAACCTTAAGAAAATAACTCTGTCTATAGTTTTAAAAGTATTTCACATTCAACAGTTCACTCAATGAATATCTATTCAATATGAAAGGCATCTTGCTGGGTAATATATGTACTAAAATAAATTGTAACTGCTTCCTCAACAGCCTAATGAAGGACAGACATATTTAACTGAATATTGAATATTAGCCAAGTTCTGAGGAAGACACATGAGGCTGTGGAAGGTAGGACAAATGGGAAATTTTATAGTAGTTCCAGAAAGGGTAAGGAAATAATCATGAAGGTTCCTGATCAGCTGTACCTTTAAATATTCTGAGTATTAATAAATGTATGTGGCACTGTAATGATTTTTACCTCCCATGAGATAATATTTCTTCTCAAAAGCATTTCAGTGATTTTTATCCTAAGAAATTCATAAGTACCAGGATTCTTCAGTACAAAATAAGCAATATTTATACCCCTGCAAGTTTAACTTCAGTTTTCCCAAATCAAATTGGAGGTCTGATCTCTGCTTTTCTAATAAATACAAATCAAATTTAGTCATTTTTTTATCCTTGCTCTACCACCTGAGAGCCACCAGTTTCATAGAGGTCTTTTTGTCTTTTTCACTAAAATAAATCTCTGTAATACGGCAACCACACTAGTTTAGTTCTATAAAATTATCTTAAGGTTTTTTTATGATTTATTTTGTTATGTAGAAATTATTTCAAGATTAGGGTTTATCTCAAGATACCAGCAAAATTTTTCTTATAATTGTTCAAGTGATTTTTTTTAATTTCAAAAAATGTCTCTCATAATATTTGTAATTACTTTCCAACAGAGTATATAACTTGCCAGTGAACCAAGGTGGGCTACAGAAAAGTAATTCCTCCAACTCACTTACTATCGCTTCCCATGGTTCGCATGAGCTGTGTAAGGCTAGAGTCTTGCAGTTAGTTCAAAGGCTCGTTGGTCTATTGCAGAATTATTCTTGAAGATTTAAGTGTTGAAGTGGAAGTAACAGTACATTCTAGGTTAGGCCACACAAAACCAATTTCACTAAAGGAATGGAAAACTAATTCTAATGGAAAACCAAAATGATATTTTTTGCCATTCATATGTTCAGCAAATATTTATTGAACATTGCTATATGCCAGGCCCTGTTTTACTTGCTGGGGAAATATCAATGAGCAAAATGGAAAAAGTTCTCATCCTCCAAGAGCTTACATTCTGCTGGGAAGATATTTATAAACCAGGGCCAACTTATCCATTACGTACAGAGCCTAAGGTCCATGGTACTTCTAAGGGCCCACAAAAATGTTTTAATTTTAATTTATTTTAAAACCAGAAGAAAAATATGAATGTTATAATAATGCATCCATCCTGGATTATATTTTTCTTTATACCAATGCGTCCATAAAATATAATTTAAAATATTTTTTATGGAGGAAGGAGACTATTAAAGCAAAAGTGCCTTGAGATCACAGAAGTTATATTGTAGACCTGTAATAAACACAAGTGAACAAGTAAATTATGTGGTATATTGGAGAGTGAGAAGTTCTGTGGAGAAAAAAAACAGGAAGTGTGGTAGAGTGTGGGATAAGACTGTTTGAAATTTTAAATAGAGGTTAGAGAAAGCATCACTGAGAAGCAACAGTTGTGCACAGACCAGAAGGAAGTTAAGCAAAAGGCAGTGCAGACCTCTAGGTGAAGAGCGTTGTAGGTGCAAAGATAAGCAGATGCAAAGCCCTGAGATAGGGGTGTGCCTGGAATGTGGACAAGCAACAGAGACGCTATTATGGCTGCAGCAAAGTGATCTCTGGGGAGAGGAGCTGAAGATCAGGCTGTGGAAGTGTCGGGAGGCAGACTGTATAGTGCTTTGCCGGCCACTTCAGACTTCTCTGAGTGATAAGGGAACAACTGGAGGATTTAAGGCAAGGCCACTGTTAGGAGTTAAATTGAGTACCTAAAAGGTTATATTGATGTCCTAACCCCAGGTACTTGTGTCTTTGATCTTATTTGGAAATAGGGTCTTTGTAGATACAATCAAGTTAAGATGAGGTTAATAGGGTGAGTCCTAATCCAATATGACCATTGTCCTCATAAGAAAAGGAAAACACCGTGTGAAGACAGAGACACCCAGGGAGAATGCCATGTGATGACAGAGGCTGAATTTGGAGTGATGTAGCTGCCAACTGTGGAAGGCCAAGGATTGACGGCCACCATCAGAAGCTAGGAAGAGGCAAGGAAAGATTCTATCCAGTTTCAAAGGGATCACAGCTCTACTGACATCTTGATTTCTAGCTTCTAGTAGAACTGTGGGACAATAGACTTCCGTATCTTTAAGTTACCCAGTTTGCAGTACTTTGTTACAGTAGCTCTAGGAAACTAACACAGTCACTTTGTTCTAACAGCATGTCTCTGGCTGAGTGTCAAAAATAAACTATAGAAAGGGCAAGATAGGAACTAGGAAGCTATCTTAGGTCAAGTGTCCTGGGAAGCAGATTCTAAGATGGAGAATTGTAAACAGAAGGTTCATCCAGAAGTGGTCTCAGAAACAATACGGGGTGAGAATGGGGTTGTGGTGGGGGGAATGAGGGACTCAGAACTGGACAGAGGGAACACTGGAGCTCATAGTACACTCGGGCAATTCAGTGGGGGTTCACTGAATGTGAGATGGTCCTTCAGAGTCAACTTGAAGTAGGAAATGGGCCTACCATAAGTATCCCTGTGAAAGGCAGATATTGAATTAGGTTCCTGGGGAGGGATCATAATCTTGAGTAAGACATCTCCCTTCAGCAAAGGGAGGGAAATATTTGAGGAACTCATCTGTGAGCAGCTTAACATTCTTCAGGCTGTGGAAATGAATACTTGGTCCTGGGAGAAGGAATATGCAAGGTGCGTCAAAACATCTCCAGAAGGGGATACTACAATGATAGAAGAGAGATTCAAACAGCATGGGAAAACATGGGAATCAGAGTACAGCGCATGGAATTCTGTGTATATAAATGGTGTAGTCTGTGGGGGTGTGTGTGTGTGTGTGTGTGTGTGTGTGTGTGTGTGTGTGTGTGTATCCTAGCAAGGATCTTCCATTTGCATAGCCCTCTAAATTTATAATATAATTTGCATAGCCCTCTAAAATATAATAATGGTGGCCACATTAACCTTGTAATGTAGGTAGGACGGATATTTTAAAATACTAATTTTTCCAATAGGGAAAATAAAGCCTAGAAATATCAACTGACTTGCCCAATACTCAGGGAGTTAATGGTAAGGACAAGACTGAAAATATGGTCTTCTGAATCCATGTCTTGTGTTCTTTGTACTGTGTCATGTGGCCTAAATATTACTTCAGTTATGTGGCAGTGATGGTACTACACAATTCTGAATATTCTTTTACACTTTGCTATATTTCAATACCACCAAGAGAGTGTGTGGCAAGAACTGCATAGTTGTTCATCAGACTCACAACAATTTCTTCCTGGATCCAAAGCTAGACCACATTTGCCAGCCTACTTTACAGTTAGTGTAGCCATATGACTGAGTTCTCGTGAATGGAATCTGAGCTGTGATAAGGATCATGCAGGCCCATAAATAAAATGCTAAGAAATCATCCCCACGGTCTGCCCAGTGCAATGGCAAAAGCCATGCGTTAAAGATGGAGGAGTGTCCATTAGCCTGGATCTCTGACAATTTGAAAGGAACAAAGATGCCTGTATACTAGCCCCTCCGCCCCCCTTCAGTTTAGATTCCTAATCCAGGGTTTTCTTAACCATTAGAGAATCAGAAACACAGTAGGCATACTTTAGTGAAAGATGTACAGTATAGATTTGGAATTTTATTTCATGACATTTCACGTAAGTATAACTAATATATCTTATTAAAATATAAATTGAATAACTTATGGTAAGACTATACCAAGCTGTTGACATATATACATTTAATCTTTTCACCATTTTGTGAGAAAATTATTATTTTATTTTTCTAATTGTTAAATCTCTGAGAGACAGCTTGGAATAACATAACTAACTAATGAACTAATAAATAAATAAATACTTGAGATTTAAACCATTCCAACTTGAAAACACACCAGAGAAGGAGGTAAATTTTCTCTACTCCAGTGTTCTTATTTTAAAAATTGCAGGGAAGGACTCTAAATAGCCCGGCTTAAGTCATATGGCCATCTATAACAAATCACTGGGTAGAGATGATTACAGTATGTGATTTGGCCTGGATCATCTGCTTTCCCTATGTGGGCTGGGTACCACAACGGGCAGGTCATTACCAATATATAAAGTGCAAAGGAAAAGGACACCAAGGAGTAGGCAGGCTGTTTCCAAAAGTAGGAAGAGGGAAATGACCAGACAAAATCCATTGATGACTATGACAAAGTTATATGGGCTTCATCAAAAAGGGGAATGTACTATAACACCTCAAGGGCTGTTTTCCAGAAACTAGGTACAGAAATGTAGCTGGATCTTAGGAAAGAAATAGAACCCAGGTCCAGAAAGCCATCTAAAATCTCTCTGCATTTCATGTAGGCTCTTCTCTGTGCATGTGTTTTATGCTCCTTTCTGCAGATTATCATTGTCTTCACTTTTGTTGGGTGCCTAAAGGCAAGTTCAACTGATGATAGACTAGTCCAGGTTTTCCATCAAATGCAAACCACCTCTGATTCTCGAATTAAAATGGCAGGGAAAAAAGGGCCACACCACAGCTTGGAAGCTAACATGGCCTACTGAGGGAAAGAAACAATGACTCTCTCAGCCCCAATTCTAATTTCCCTGGGAAAAAGACTTGATTATCCCACTAATCAAGCAACTTACCTCCTTCCCTTCCTGATCCAATGAACTGTAACCAAGGAGGAAGGTTCTCATTGTAAAAACTTGCATGTAGGATCTCTACCAATGTTGGCAGAGGTTTAGTAAGATAAACTTGTCTAAATGGTGTATTCTACTGAATGTTCAGCCTTGAGAAAGATATTATACTGTCTGAATCTTAGTATCATTATTAATAAAGTAGAAATAATACCTATGTTGCTGGTTTCTTGGGAGGATTAGGCCTTGCCCATAGAAGGTGAGGGTCATTACACTAAAGGAGTTGTAGTGTAAAATTAACCTACATAAAAAATTAGTCATACTTTATTTATTTTGAACAAAAAAACATATTTTCTCCTGGCTTGATAGCTAATTAGATGATTTCCAAGCTCTTTTCCAGTTCTTTAAGGCAAGTGATTTTTTTCCAGTGGATGCTAAACCATTAGCCAAAGAAAGAGTGCTTTAAAAGCAAGAGATTTGCTAATATCTCAAGGCTGTTCCAAAGCATGCCATAGCATAAAATTATTTCAGAAGGGTTCAATTTGTTTTGAGCAATGGCAGCCTCCCCTAGTCAAGGTGACTAATTTAAATTTGGTAGCTCTCATTTAGATATATAAATTCTATTAATATATAATCTTAATAGAATGATATATTAATATTAATCAGACATAATTTAACAGATACATCTTATGTATTTTATAACATATATCATATAACACTTGGCTTGAATTATTTCATTCACCAAACATTTACTGAATATCTTATTGACTATCTAATATGATCCTGAGCACTGTATTTTAAAGTAGGCAATAATTATTATTCTTCCTACCACTCTTCATTTTGCTTTTATAAGAAAATAGGTGAGGTGTATGGTTGAAGCAGATATCAGAAATGAGAAAATCATCTAACTGGGAGTACTGCAAAAATAATATGACCAACATTCCAAGAAGAATAATTCAATATGCCTTCTATGAGCTCAGCTTTCAGGAAAATCCAGCAGGCAATCTTATAAGGAACCTAATTTCCTAGATATCACCACCATAACACAGACTGTATATTCACACTATAACAACATGTCTATGCAGAATTTTCCCTTTGTGTACATCTTATTTGCGAGTTTAGATACAGATGCAAAAGAAAAAGGCATTTCTGATTAAGGCCAGCAGTATTTTAAAAATCTGATTGCTTTCTCCAGGAAAATATTGTACTATGTCATGTTTATACAGCACCATATAGCAGAAAATGTGGCCATGAATAGCATCCTCCACCATCAAGGATGTTGAGACCCTTTGCATAGTATAGTCTGAAAACGCCTAGGAAAGGATTCTGGTTAGCCAAGTTTGGGTCAGCTCCCCTTGCCTGGATCAGACATGGCCAAGGGACAGGGCCAAAAGTATGGACAAAGCCTCCTCATACTTACATGTACAGGAACCACGCTAGGAGAAGAGGGAGTAATTATGAGTCCAGTATCTCCTATTGGTGTCTACTATAGTCTTAAAAGAACAGGGTTGAGGAGCAGAGCCCAACAGGGTAGCAATATTTTACAAAGGAACAGAGTCTTTCCCTTCTGTTCCAGGCCCAAACAATCATTATTAAATATCTGGTTGACCATGATATTTTCATTTGTAACATATAAGCACATTTGCCTTTACAAGAGGGAGACCTTAAGAAAAGTGTTGGGTTTTTGAATATTTTCATATTTCTAGAGTCTGGAATCTAGACATTGTGATGTGATATTTTTAAGGCAACTATGTTTGTATGAGTGCTGAGTACTTCTCCAAGAACAGCAGTGTTCTATTGCTGACATTTACAGTAAGTGGCTTAAAGCATTTGGTGTTCAAGCTAATTTAAAGTTATGAAAGGTAATTTAATTGTGGAATCTAAGACAAAGTAGCTGGGATAGTTACAGAAAAAAAAAGAAGCTTGTTGTTCCTTTCATAGTCATCCAGAACTGGTAAGCATATACGCAAACATTACAGAAATTATGAAAAGGAGTCGAAAGAGACTCTTCCATTGAAAAGAAAAGAAGTCAGGATATTAAAAAAATGTTAAACACTTAGCTAGGAGAAGCTGTTTATAAAAAATATCTAGATCTAGATTTATTTTATCTAGATCTATAGATAAATTTCCAGGTCATTTAGAATGTAGAATACACAGATCCTCTTTTGGATTGAAAAAGAGTAAGGGTGAATTGTTTGAATCAAGGTGAGAATAGATGATACCAAATCAGCAGGGATATATAACCTGGGTAAGATTTTACAGTCTTTTAAAATAGGTCCTTTGATGTACATCCCAAGGATTAGAGAGCATCACTGGATACTTCTTAGAATTAAACTATCCCTTAGTCAGTCAAATATGTTCTGATCATATATATATATATATATAATCTACACTTGAGTCATTATTCTAATGAACCCAAGACCCCTTGGAATTCTAACCATACCATGGCATACTAGGAATCTGAGTATTAAGCTTTGCTGCCTGCTTTGCAGGTGTGATTTACCCCTGATTACCTTGATTTGTCAGTGTATCTAGGCCCAGTAGCATTTAAGATTGTAACTGCTGATAATTGATTATTAGGGAGTATTTTTCCCAACGACAAAAGCTCAGTAATTTTGTGAAAGTTTATGTCTGGTTGAAATAGAAGGTCATTACATTGAAGGTGGCATTGTCTACTGTCTGCAGTAGGGATTCATTTAGTTACTGAAAACCTAAAGTATGCAAAGCTCAGCCCAGGGTGGTGCACAATGTCAAGTCGCAGGCTGAGGAAGAATTAAATCATTAAAGAATCCTGATTTTCAGTTGGACTCATGACTGCCTGGAATAGTCAACATTTCTTGTTATCCTTGTAGCTAAGTGTTACCAGCTCACCATTTCTGAGGATTAAATGAATGGGCAAATGGTGCGTGAAACTTTAGGAAAATGTCTCTGGGTGTGAGTATGCCTTTCTTTTCCTCCTTCTCTGCTCCTGCAATGTAGGCATGATTGCTAGAACTGGAATTGGGAATAATGGCCATGCGTGGCTGAGCAAGAAGTTAAGGAAGTTGTCTGTTTCAGGCTGGAATGCTTTGTTAGGGCCACAAGAGCCCAGGATCACTAACTGCTACACTTTAACCTGAGAAAGAAAGAAACTTTTATCTTGTTTACTGTTGCTTTGTGTTTCTGTTGCTTGCAGCCAAAATGAATTCTAACTAATATAGAATATACAGATCATTCAAAAAATTTTTGTTTGCTTTAACCAACCTTCCCCCCCCCCCACTAACTGAATAACTACCAATTCCAATCAGGTAAGGGCATTTACTGAGTAGGCAAAAACAAGATATCTTACATACTTACTTCCCTTATATAACAATTACAACTGACGTGTGTATCACTATACAAAATCCTTGTCCATACCTCTGTTTATTTCTGTAGAAGTGATATCTGTAAATAGAAACTGTGGATTAATGACATATATATTCTATAAGGCAGTTGACATAATTTCAGCTTTCTTTCCAGAAAAATTGTGTCAGTGTACATCACTAGCATAGAGGCAGGCCTGTCTCAGTACACTTTTGTTAAAGTTTAGTAGTAGGGAACTGCTAGTTTTCAGCTAATTTCATGAGTGAAACATGAAACATGATGGATCTGGTAATTTTATATATTTTTTATATAATTATAAAATTATAGTTAATTTATTTTTATGTATTGGATTTATATTGGCAGAACATTTTTCCTTTTGTTTATTGGCCATTTGAATTTTTTTTGTGAACATGTTATCCATGTTCTTTTCCTAACTTACATGTATTGGAGATTTTAGTATATTAATTATTAATTTGAAAAAATCCTTTGGTTAGGAAATTTTTTAAATTACTAAAACATTTTAATTGTGGTTATCTTATTTGATTGGCTACTCAGCTTTTTTAAAAAATTGGAGGAGGGGTTCTTTTCCATTTTACAAATATTGATTTTTTTCAATTTTAATGGAGTTGAAGTTGACAGTGTGATCTTTTTTAAAAACCACTCTAGCACACAGAGCTACCATGTATAATAGCATCTTTGCTCAAACATCATCTGCTATACTATCTTGTCACTGAGTAGAAGGTGTTCAATATAGTTGGGTAGCAAAGAGGGCACAGTATTTTATTTGAGTGTATTTTTGTGGAAGGTTCACCTTAGAAAAATATTGGCAAGAGTCATGGATTTCCTGGCAATGGAGTATTGACACTTTGTATGTTAAATCAAATAGAGGAGACTATGCCCATCAGATTAAAAATGATTTAGAAGCATGAAGTTTGAACCTAAAATACAGGTAACTGCTGTAAAAATTGTTACCTTGACATTTGATTAAGTTGTATAAACCTATTCTTTTCTTTCCACTGCTTTTATTTAACCATCCGTTATTTTTATTCACTTTTTTTTTCCTTTTTGGTTCTTTCTCCCTCATTATTCTGTTTGTAATTTTGCTTATTTGTAGTCAACCCCTCTGTGGTGAATACTTTTAATTATTTATTTAACTCAATATGCTTACTTTTCAGTTAATATCTTTCATGTTTTGATAAATATATTAATTATATATTGAAATTTTATTCCTTTCACATATCCTACCAGACCTGCCATATTGTGATAAGTCTGATTCTAAAAATTGGTCTATAGGTGCTGTTTATTTATATTTCTGCTGCTACCACTAATAACATTTGATATCTATATAGCACCTTTCATTCTATATTCTATTATTTTATTACTTTTCTACATATATACATTTGGGAGATGAATTGAGTAGTTTCCATCTTGCCTCCTTTACAAATAAGAGCCTCTTGTCACAATTGGCTGGAGTCTACTCTTTCCAAAATTATTTAAGTAACAAGTGACTCCAGATGTCAGTTTATATTTTGTTTAAGTACTCAGGGGAATTCATAGATGCCCCATAATAGGCAAATTCAAGTAGCCTAACTTGAGCCTGTGAACATTTAGTTGGTCAGAATTCAGCAATATCATTAAATCTCTTTCCCATTTTTTTTAAAAAATAAAAAGAATTATAACGTGCAAAATATTGTGGATACAGATTAATCTTATGTTATACAGATGATTAAAATTTGTAATTTAGATTCCAGGAAGATCCTATAATGCGAAGAGGCATAGAGACAAGCAGCTAATAATTTTAAAAGAACAAGAAAAAAGCAGAATGAAATAAGTGTTCTGTAGAGATACAATCAAAGGGAATATAATGGAAGGGGTGATTATTTTGAATGGGGCTGGTGAGAAAAGGATCTTTGGAGCAGTTGGTACTGGAATTGAGCTTTGCAGACTGAATGAGATTTTGATAGTCACTGGTACTGGGTATGGTCTGTTAATTCGAATGAGGTTTTATGTTCTTCATATGTTGACTCTACCTCCCTAAGAACTGGGAGAGCATTAGATCATTCTGAATATATTATATACATTCAAATATAATTTGGATATAATGTGCTTGTTGGATGCATATAATAAATCTTAGTTTCTCCTGTAATGGTAACCCGAAGGTATTGATATAGAAAATAACATCTTAGCCATTTCAGATTATGAAATTTTAGAGCAGGACAAGACCTTAGAAATTACCTACTTAACCCTCTCATTTACAAAGAAGGCAGAAAGGGGTTCAGTAATTGACCAAGGTCACTCAGTTAACTTGAACAGACTTTTCCTCTATCACAAGGCATTGCTTTGGAATCGGCACCTTTCTGTATCCATTATGGTAATTTTTATCGATGTAAAATAAAGTCACTGAATCCCCACATCCTATTATCAGAAGGCACTTTAACGGCTGCAATGAACTTGCACGCTGAGGTAAGTTTGAAGGAACATAAAATGGACCAAAGGCAGAAAACGCACTGGGACTCGGTACCTGCATAATGAAAATATGGAATAATCTGTACCTGTAAAAAGAGACACTGGCAGTACTTTCAATCTGACGTCGTTTACTCACCTGGTGTGGAATGAAGGAGGAAGAGAAGAGGGGAGAGAGGGAGGGGGGAAAGAAAGAGAGAAAGAGGGGAGAGGGAAGAGGGAAGGCTAAAGGGGGGGGCGGGGAGAGAGAGAGCCAGAGAGAGAGAGAGAAGCTTGTCTCAAAGCCTCGAGGAGAGGTACCCTTTGTTTGACAAACCCTGAAAGGAAAGCCTCTTGTAGCAGCTCTCTCGTTCCCACCTCCAACCGTTTGTCGAGCTGCTAGGTGGAGCCCGCGCGGCGGAGCCCGAGCGCACTCCAGATCCGGGTTTTGCCTCCCGCCACCCCTTTCTCCGGCGCAAGCCCCCTCCCCGGCTTTCGGCGCTCTCGGAGCTCGCCCGCCCGCGGCTCATTCTGGCCTCGGCTCGGGCCCCGGCTGCGTCCGCCGCACGCAGGCTGCACGGCCCCGGCGCGCCCGCGCTCCGACTGGCTCTCGGCGCGTCGCCGGGTCGTCTGCTCGCCCGGCACTGCTCGCCCCAGTTCCCAGGAGCTGGGATGCAGATGCTGCCGCTGGTCCTGGTGGGCGCTGCCGCTGCCGCTACCGGCTTTTCCCGTACTGGTCGTTGCCTCCGCTCCCGCAGCTGCCGCTGCTGCCGCCTGTGACTCGCCCCCTCCCCTTTCTTTCTTCTCTTTTAGCCTCCGTCCTCTTTCTCCGGGTGTGCGCGCGCGCCGGTGGCACGGTTGGCTTTGGCCGGAGCTCGCTCGCGTGTGCGCGTGTGTGAGTGTGCGTGTCTGGAGAGCGCCAGAGCCCTGCTCGCTCTTGGGGAGTCGAAGAAGATACAGGACCGACGAGGCGGCGGCGGCGCGAAGCCCGGGGCCGCGCGATGAAGCTCCCACATGCTCGCAGCTGCCCGGCCCGGCCGGCGAGCTAATCAGCCGCATTCCGGGCTCTGGGCTCCGCGGCCCCCGGGACGCAGCCCTCGGCTGCCCGGCGCCCGCTCCGCCCGCGCGTCCCCGCTGTGCACCCGGGAAGGAGTTTGTGTGGCCCTGGCTCCAGCTCTCTGCGCAGGTTGCGGACTCGAGAGGAGACCCTCGGCGGGGAGACAACCTCGGGAGGAGGAGGAGGAGGGTTTGGCGGAGAAGAAGCCACCCCTGGCCCTCGCGGCTCCCCCTACCTTTTCCCTCGCTCCCGCACTCAGCCGGAAAGGGGAGGACGAGGAAGAAAAAGAAAAAGAAAGGGGGTGGGGTGGGAGAACTGGATATAAAGATCGGCTGGGGGGATGGTGGAACATTTTTGGTCTCTCCAGAAGCGTCTTTTCTTAAGCGGCAGCGGCAGCGGGAGGAAAAGCAGCCCCAGCTATGACTGCCGCATGTTAATAGCTGCCGCTTGGGTCCCTCGGCTGCCGCTGGAGATAGAGCCTGACTCCGAAGTTGTGCAACTGTGGACTGGAAGAGACATTTGAACCCTCCACCCCCTTTGCTCCGTTTTTACCCCCTTGGTGTGTGTGAAGAGAGGAAACGTAAAGGAAGACAAACATTTGGATTTTGCCCCCCCCTTCCCTTTTCTTCATGGCTGTGTAGCAGAAGAAAGGGGGAAGGAAAGACTTTTTGTTGTTTCCTTCGCTGGGGTCTCTACCCTCCTGCTGCCTTCTCTGCGCTTTGGCTATCATTCTTGGACGCGTGCGGTGGGGGTGTCTTCGCTGGGGCCGCTCGGTCTTTTGCCCCGAGCTCCATGGCTGGATTGTGGAAACTGCACCGGGCTGCAGGTTGTTGACCAACTGATGGGACGATCTCAGGGACCGGCGGTTACGAAAGGTAATTTATTCTTCTCACACTTCCTGATAGTGGTGGCCCTGGCCCGGCGCAGGCATCTGCGTCCGCGGGGCAGGCAACCGAGGGGGTGCAGGATTCACGCACACTCACCCTCCCACTCACACACTCGCCCGCACACACACTCATCCGATCGTGATGCGGGGCGGGAAGGGAACCTCATGGCTGGTGGGCGCTGGGGGTTGGTACGGGTTCGAGGTTTTTCCAGCTATTGGGCGATTTGGCGGCTGAGAGAAATGAAAGGGAGAGTTGACCGGGAGCATTCGCTGTCCAACACTCTGGGGGATAGGAACGGTTTCCACCCTGGGAATTTTCCCTCCCCTCTCACCCCAGTGTCATCCCCTGGTAGGAACTGAATGCCGACCAGGGGGCGCCTTCTCTCTACCCGCCGGGAGCCGGTGCCGCTGGAGGCGGGAGAGGGCTGGAGGACCGACAGGGACCGGGTGAGGCGCTGGGCTCAGGGGTGATGGGGACTGCGGGGCGGTGAGTCCGCCGCGATCTTCTCTAGACGCTTGCCTGGAGCATCCATGGTGGCCGCGTTTGCCCAGGTCGCGCCCCTGAGTCGCGGAGCCTCGCTACCTCCCTGCACCCCGCCCGTTGTGTCCCTTTCACGGCAGTTTGGTTTAGACCTGCTTGTTTGGCCTTTGTTAAGCGCTTTTGGCTGGAGAAAGCTGCCACTTTCGTGGGTGGCCCGGGGCGGCACGGTGTTGGGAGTGGGCACGGGGCGGGGGGCGGTGTTGCACGAATCGGGGTGGGCAGAGCATCGGTGGCGGCGGTCGGCTGGGTTAAAGGTAGGAGGGCAGGTGCCCCGCATCTTCACTCACCAGTGAAGGGAAGGCTCTGGGCTGCAGCGGAGCGTCGGTGCCGCCGCGCCCCCGCCGATGGTCCCACAGCGGAGCTCAAGGGCTAAACGTGCCAGGCCCCTAGCAGTATAGGTGGGTGGGTGTGTATGTGGGGTGGGGTGGGGGGAACCTCCGCTACCAGGGTTAATTGGCAGCAGGGTCGGCGTGTGCCTATCTGTGTGCGCGTTCGTGCGCTCCGGGGATGGCCTGGCGATATTTGCGGGGATGGCAGAGCTGATGCTACTTGAGCTGAGCTTGTTTATCGAAATCGCCTGGGATCCGCTTAACTGGAAAATCTGGTTTGAGGAGGCCGCGGGGGCCGGTAGGGGTTGCGAAGAAGCCTCACTGTGTCCCCTCTCCCCTACTGAGCACCTCTGAGAGATGCGTGCAGCGCCCGAGAGTCTCTGGTGCAGCGCGCAGGGCACCCCCAATTTGGCCCTGATGAGGACCAAGGAATAGAGTAGTCGTCTTTCGGGCAGATTGAAATAACCAAGTCAAGCCAGCATAACCCCTGGTCCCCGGAATTCTCTGGCCACTTTCAGATACGAACGTGCGCTGTTTTATTTATGGCCAGAGGAATCACAGCAATTGGGCGAACTCGAGGTGTGCGAGCCACCTCTGGGTATCTCCTCCCTGTGCCTGTGTGTGATCTTGCCTGCGGTAGAGTACATTGTAAACAACGGTGTAAGCAGCCCTGCCACAGTCTCCTTTAGAGCCCAACCTGGTGGTGTCTTGTGTTTACTTTCCTGGGTAGATTACTCATTAGGAAGTATAAGCCTTCTTGACCCTCTGATTTTACATCCTTCCAGCCAGCTGCTGGGGAAACGAGGAGATGTATAGACTCTGGCAGGCAGGAAAAATTGCCTTCTGTGTTTTGCTCTGAAGTAAATAGGCAATCTGCTAATTTAGGGTCATATGGGTTATCAACACTAGTTAAAGAATGTCATTGCAGAATCTACAAAGAAATAGTTCTTCAGTAATTTTTCATTTGGAGAATGTACTTTATTTCCCTGTGAGATTAAACAGAATTTAGCTAGATTTCCTTGGTATATTTTTCAATCTGCAATGGTACTAAATGACCTGGAGTTCTGGTGCCCAATTTGTCTGTATGTGGATTAGACAGAATTGTCAGTTCTTTTATAGTATCACCAAAAGAGGTTTCCAGACGTTTGTCTAGGAGTTAAAAGAATACTTGCATTGAAATATCTTCACCTTTGTTTCACCCAATCTTTTTTTTTTGAGTGTGTGTGTCCAAGGGTTAAAAATGTACAAAGACAAACAGTTTTAAAAAGTTGGAAAGCTAAACACTTTTCAGTTATTAAAAAGACATTAAATTGCTTCGTTGTAGATTAGCTGTGACTGCTTTTGTGTTTGTTGCAAATGGCTATGTTCTATTTTGTTGAAAAAAGTATAGCACTGTAAATGTGAAAGGGTACTTTTTTTCTGGGTACCACGATTTCCACATTTCTTTCAATTTTAGGATCTTGACTTTTTGAAAAAGCTTAGGTTGCCCCCCCTCCCCCCACCAAAAAGGAATACTGAATCATTGATGCCTGATCTTGATTAAGTTATATTTTTATGGGATAGTGCTGGTGGCAGTTGTCTTAATGCAAACTTAGGGAATTGTGATTTCATCCATGAGGTTCTAGCTTCATATATTTCTTTCCTTCCTAGAGGGTATGTGTTAAAGCCTTTGCACTTGCAAATATTTCTTAAGATTAAAGAATACTTGTCCTCTCATTTTAGAAGATCTAATCACAGTGTTCTTCGGAGCCCTTATGTTAGAAGATTTGATCAGATCTGTTCTTTGTTTCCTAGCAGCATGTGTTTCTTAGCAGTCATACATTCCACAGGTCCTGATGTCATTAGAACTGTGTCTGTCAGTGTATTGTGTGCTGTCTTTAGCTGAAGGTGAATGTGTCAGAAGTGCCTGAATGCCATTCCCTAGCACTTCTTCATAACTAAATATTCAATAACCTGCTTCATTGGTGTCTATGGTTGACTAGACTATTTCTATAAACTCAGGGTAGGAGGAATGATTAGTATAAAGGTTTCTGTGAACTATTCACATTTTTTAGATAGATATGTTAGGTTGCTCCGGGCATCCCTGGCCTGAAGCATGTGATTTGCTTGATGGGTAAATGCTTTTGATGTCTCATTTTAAGTTGCTTGGTGTGATTATCCTTCAGATTGAGAGCCCTCCATGAAAATATGAATGGAAGGTCTTTTAGAAATGATTTTCTTAATGATAATCTTCTTGCATTTTGGAGATTTAAACATTTCTTTCCATGGGGAATAATAGTGGGTATGAGACTTACTGGCTCCGGCTACTGTGCCTGACATTGTTTCTAGTAGTTAGGAAAGGCAAAATTTTTATGGACTTGTTGTCCTTTAGATTCCTTGGTGAGTTATAGCCAAGTTAATCCTAATAGAAGATTAAAAAAAAAAGTTTATCAAATCAAAAGAATTGAAGTTCAAATAATATAATGCTAAACTGAATTGTTTTTCAGATTTCATTTAGGCTGCTTCAACTGCTGGATGAAACTCTGAAAAGAGCTGCCAAGTAGGAGTGACAGTTACTATTAGAAGTGGGGCAGTTTTGCCCAGAAATCAGCAAGGAAAACTGATGGTGTATTTAAAAACAAAGTGATTTTGAGCAATGTTATACAGCCTTAATTTAGCATGGTGTGAACGGCTAGAACAGTTGGAATTAGAGGGAGATGATCTTTCCTTAAGTTTTGCAAATGACTATTTTCCCTTTGATCTCTTAGATTTGCATTACATTCAAAATATGCAGTTGCTCACATAGGGAGGAACCCTAAAGACAGAGGCTGTATTGTAATTTAGCATTTGTTTGCCTTCAAGGACATATTTATGCTTAGATTACTATTACATTTATGTCTTTTTCTTTTATGCAAATGAATTCCTTTATAGAATACCCAATTTTATAGTAAAATATAAACTAAAACATTCAAATATGAGTAAGGGCCTCCTGACATTTTTCCTTTCTTGACTGTGTGTGTGTGTGTGTGTGTGTGTATGTGTGTGTGAGTATGTGTGTGTGTGTGTTATTAGGTAGTTGTTGATCAGTGAGGAGAAAAATCCAGATTTTTCATTGGTTGTGATTTTGATATTGATGTTTATTGGTCACTTTGAGAGAGTAGTGTCAGCATGCGTGTAAATAGCATCTGTGAGCCCAAAGATGTATAGTTTTCCCCAAATCTTTTAATGTCATTACCCTGGTCTGAGTGTCTATGTGGCCCAATAAAATGAACTCTTCTACCTCATAAAGTAACCAGGTGTAATATTTTTCTTAGAATTGTTGTGTGCTCATGCACTCACAAATACAAAATATATATAAAAAATTAGCTGTCCTACTCTGAATTCATTGAAATTCTCCGTTTGATTTAAGGAGTGGATGAAAGGGGACAGTTCTTCCTGTATTTGATCATAACAGATTCTATAGATCTTAATAATTTATGTCTTACTAATGTCTTATTGACACTTAAGACAAGAATTTAGTTTAATGTTAATGAATTTCTTCATAAGAGTGATTACATATACATATTAGAGACTGTTAACATTTGATCCATATTATTCAAGAACTTAAATGGAATGCTGTTGGTGGTAGTCCTAATTATTGTGAACATTATCTCTGGGATAGAAAATTAAATCAACCAACTGAATACTGCTATCTGGTAGACTTCTATGTCAGTTATTTTGTAGAGCAGAGAATCCTCTCTTTTCAAGGTGTATTCTGGGGAAATCTGTGGTTCTTTGAGACCCTTTCAGAGGATCTATTAGAAGAAAACATTTTCATAATAATGCTAAGATGCATTTTACCTTTCAATCTCATACTTTAACAAATGTACAGTAGAGTTTTCTAGAAGGTTCATGATATGTAATGACATCATTGCTTTGCTGGCCTATGGCATGTGTATTCATGGTGTATTCTTGTGTTTTAAAATTTTACCAGTTTAACTATCAATATATATATAAATATTGATAGTTAAACCAACATAATCAACAGTTACTTTAGGTCATCAATTTTTAAGCATGTAAAAGGGTCCTGGAATCAGAGAATTTGAGAACCGCTGAAGTTAACTTTTCAAGATCTGCTTCCTTGTACTCAGAAGTTCACCCCATTTGACCATATAAAGAGCCATCTAGGATGAGAAAACAAGTAGATTGTTCAAGTTTTAAAAAAAACACAAGCCATATGGGTATTTTATTAATTATTTGACATTTTCATTTTTCTCTTCCAAATGTAGAAAAGCTTGTTTTTAGTCCCCAGTTAGTGAAACGGAAACTTTAAGTCTGCAGGTCTCTAGCCTGACCTGCTGGCAGTAGCAAAGGAGCTACTGGGAAAATTTTAAATCTAGGCCCCAGGTCTTGATATTCTGCTATCTGGAGAGGCAGAATGTTGTGGTGGTGATGAGAAGGGACTCTGTGGTGTGTTTGCCAAGGTTTGATAAATTATTTGATTTTTGACAAGATGCTGGATCCTCTCTCTGTGCCTCAATTTCCTGGTATGTTTTAATGGGTATGACAACTATACCTAATTCACAGTTTGTTGTGAAAATTTAATCGAAAAATGTATGCAAAGTGTTTACAACAGTTCCAGGCACATAATAGGATTGTAACTATTTGCTACTATCATTAGTATTATTTACTAGGTCTCATGAGGGTCCCACACAACTTTAGTCAATTCCCCATGTGATTATGTGATTCAGATATGCAGTTGTTTTAGCTCTTTGCTTTAGAGCATGTCTTAAAATGCTATTAAATTTGAAAATTTCATATAAAAGATAATCTTGGCTTTATTTTACCCTTCTATTTGAAAACTTATGAAGATTTACTGGGATTTTTGTGTTTTTTTGTATTGTAAGAATTAATAAAACACCTTCTTAGTTTGGGCCAAGTTTGAAATTTGGTAGAGTATGAATGTCCAATTAAAATGAGATTTCAAAGACCCTAATTGAATATTTATGTATCTTGGGAATTATTAGGGAGGAAATCACTTTTCTGAAGTGATATCAAGACGACTCACTACACTCTTAGTCTGTTAATCACTATCTAAGCATCACAACAGGCCATTTTCAGTGAAAAGCATCCTTGGGGTAATTATACACTGCAGTTCTGATTGTTTGTGAGTGGTGATACGCCTAATGAGTAACAGAAGCCCCACATAGAGATTAGTTTTAATAGTTGCTGAAGTTTAAAGATGACCTGTAATATTATACTTCTGAATGGCACTTTGACATCTATTTGAAAACTTTATAGAGATATTTATAAATTATGTGTATATATTTGGATATATTTCACGGCTAGTTTAATTTCTGACTTAAGCCGACCACTCTGAAATTAGTACTGTAGCACTAATCTTCTCCAGCCTGTTGGCTAATCCTGACTTAGTGCTGTAGAAACTACACTATACTCCTTAGATGGGCATAGCTGGGCACTGTCCCTGATTATGAACTGCTCAGAAATGGCCTTTGGAGTGAGAGACACTTGAATACAGTCCCAATGCCACAACTTTATAGCTGTTTCATCTCTCTTTGTGAGATAAAGTTAATAAAATCTGCATTGCTGGTTTGGCGTGAGGAATAGGAAGTGAATGGAAAAGTACCTGATAAGAGTGAGCATTTAATAAATGGTAACTATTATTATTAGTCAGAGTATTATTAGAAATGTCCTTAACTACCGGTATTAAGAAAACTTAGCTAAATCAAATATCGTTTTTTTTAATTGAGGAATTCTTGATGCGCTAGGAACATCAATAGCATTTTCTTAAGCAGTTGAGAAAAGTTTTATGTGTATTTTTGTCTTTTCCATATTCTTTTCCTCTCTCCTTTTTTAACCGTTTGTTAAGTACCTATTTCTCAGTTCTTCTTCATAATCTTAAAACATTATGCTCTGCTACTAATGCTCCCCACAGAATCATAATCCTGACAGGAAAATATTTTCGACAGCCACCAAGTGCTGTGTCTGACGACTGACTTTAAATCAGGTATAAAATGAAAGTAGCAGTTTAACTTAAGACGTTTTAAATTAAACTCCTGATCATCTTTTCATGTGGCGTCAGCAGCTCTTTAAGCTTTAACTGCATCAGAATATTCTACAATGTTGTAACTAAATGATCATAAACTTCCAAGATTTAAGGATTTCCCATACTTTTAAAGGATTTATAATCCCAAGGTTTAGTCCTCATAAGATTGCTATAAATGCAGATGAACCCTTAAAATTCAGAACCCCCAATTATTTTAAAGACTACAAGTATGGAAAGGGTCATAAATAAGTCCATGTTTTAGAATGAATGTCTGTATTTCAATGACAGGTGCCAATAAGAGAAGTTAGTAAATCTGTGACTCTTACATCGAATCATTCATCGTTTATGTTAAAATGGAAAAAGTACAACATGGTTGGTGGTAAGAATGAATGAAAAAATAAGCTGCATGTTGGACGTCTGACTTGCTAAATTGTACCAGGCTTAAGTGTTTTAAAGTATGACTCAAGAAAATGAAAGCCAAGTAGAAAGATACCCCCTTCTGTTTGATCAGCTTGTGTTGGTGTTTATGCATCCTGCAGAGGCAAAGTGTGTTACTATTCAAGACAGCCCCAGTGGCTCCACAGTAGCCTGAGATTGTGAGAATAGGGGAGAGACTCAAGCCCAGTTTTTGATGTTCTGCATGGGTGGGTAACCTGAATACTAAAATGCATTCCATTGACAGCTGACCCTGTAAGAGGTTTTTCAACAGTCTCCTGTTTTGTTTTCATTTGGTTTGGGTTTTTTCCCCCTTTTCCTTTCCTCAGAGCTCTTCCAAATATTTCAGATAAGAGGGAATGGTCCTGGAGGATGGTCATCTTTTTGTATGAGATTTTATTTGAAGGGCTCAACTGGTTTACATTTCAGTGTTCTTGATTTGTCAGTGGCTGATGGTTGCCGTTTGAACCTTGATTCAGAATACTGATCATGACTTCAAGGAGTGGACAAAGAGTCTATTGAGAAATAGTTTTGTGTTAACATGAGGCGTGTCTATATCTGTAGACGTTCTTCTTTATATTGGCGTTAACTGTTCAGTCAAATTTGTCTGTTGAGTTTTAATCATATTATTAACTATAGTTGACTTCGAAAGAAAAACTTAGGCATATATTTTCTTTTAAAATAATATACCATCGTTTAAAAAATTTTAGGCATGCTCAATTAAATTTTACTTTAATTTTTAATATTTTTTATGTATGACAGTTAAATATTATTTTGCAGCGTTCCAAAATGCAGCATATTTTATGATAACATATCTTTTGTCATATGGACTTAAATTCAACTTAAAAGATTTAGTAGAATGGGTGTATTCATTATTTTTCTTTTAATTGCAGACACCTCCAACTAGCTTTAGGCCATAATGATTAATTTATTGGGTGGTTATTGTGTTTCTCAGCTAAAGAATCTTGGGGAAGGATGGATGTTTAGAAAAAATTAGAAAATATTAGCACCTTGAATACCACCAGGATTCTGTTCCAGTCGCATGCTCCTATGCAGACTAGCACTTTTCCTTCTCTCTGCCTACTGGATTCTTAACCTTTCACCACAGTCTGAATTAGGTACCCAGCTTTAGATCAATCTACTATCACCAGCTTACTAGAGTCAATAAGGATATTGCAGTTCCTAGGTGGATGCACTAATAGCTTGAAGAAGGGAATGCTCAGTTAAGAGAGGGTTCATGTCTACAGAACAAAGTAGAGGGGCTGATAAAACCTGAGTGTCCACTACAGAGATCCTTTGTTAACTCAGACAGATCAAGCATTAGGAGAATTGGTTAGGAAAGCCATTAAAAATGGGTGTACCCTTTTCCTTTAAGCAGCCAAAGTGATCGTGGAAAATGGTTTCCTGCTTACTTGACCCAGAAAACCCAACAAAAACATGCAAATCAAGGGATTCAGATTTTCAGATTCAAGAACATCTGTGAAACTGCCCAACTTGTCAAAGCTATGCATGTCTGAAAAGCCATCAAATATCCGAAAGATGTCATTTACATAAATAATGTATGCCATTCCATCTTTCGATGGTGGAGTTGCCATCGTACAATGCTGAACAGGGGACACTGGAGACAGTACTTAGAGTGCTGAATTTTTGCTACTCTTGCTTTAAAATGCTGATCTTACAGGTTTAAGTGTAGATTATTTAAGCATTGAGTACCTCCAGGTGAAAAATCCCCCAAGATGTGTCATTGGGCATGGAACTCATGGTTGAGTTAACTTATGTATGAGCTCCACTAGCCACATTAAGATGGTCCTTACTGAAAAGGAACAAATTGTTCCTTAACCAGAAGTGGAGGTTTCACAGAAGAAAAAGTTATCCCAGAAGAAACTGAAGAAACAAAAACTTATGGCATGGAAATGAATACAGCATAAAATAAATGCAAATAGAAGTAAAAGCAGAAAAAATGGATTTACAGATATGAATTCATCCATCTGTTTAAGACATCTAATTATTTTACACTTGCTAGTGTACTCATTATGTCATGCTACTGATGGGAATATATGTTTATTCAAGTAAACCTTATGTTTAGAGGCAGAATATTCAAAAGTACATCATGTAGGATATTTCAAATAATCGAGTATGGATAACTTTACTAACTAAAGAGTCCAATGAAAATATACTTCATCCTATCCACTAATAACGTTATTGAAATGACAGACATCTAATTTGTATCCATTATTACAAAAACTAGAGTCTGCGTAGTGTTTAATGCTGTCACTTGACCAGCTGAAGTTAAAAGGTGCTTTAGAGCTATCATTTGTATAAGTTGGGAAACCTCTTAAATTTATTGTTTTTTATTTTTTCTTTATTCACCACAGAAAGTTGTGTTGAGTTTTCATTTTAAATCACCAACTCAATGTGAATAGTAACGTCAGATAATTTGGGAATATTTTTAAAGGTTAATAGAAACCTTCCTTATTGTTGCAATTCCTTGAAAAAGAAAGAGCCCTAAAAATTAGTAGGCTCTCAACATTTTATGATCTGACATTACTAAGTGAACTTTGGGAGTATTTCTTTTTTTGGTGCATTTGATTAAATGTGTGATCTTATCTTGGTGAAATAGCCTGTTGGGCTGCAGACAGTAGTGTTCAGAAATGAAATTTGCCTAGAGCCTTTGAGCAGACATTTATTCAATGAGACCCTTACTGAATAATGGATGATGGTGAAATTGCAGTAGTGTGTATGTATGTTTTCTTGCTTGAATATAGGGGTTGAGATAGAGCAACAACAAAAAAGTAATGGTGTATGAAAGAAAGCATTAGATTTATAAATGAGAAATTAACCTGCATTATTATAAATGAATGAACTATCTGTGTGAAGGACTCATAGTATTACTGTCAGAGGATGGTGTACTAGGCCATCTGCTTTGTTTTAGTAATCTTGCTGAGTTACTTCCTTTTCTGCTGCTGTCTCTTAGCTTGGTAGATGTTATTCTGGGATTTGTGCCACAATCCCAATGTATATCATTTATGTATGCTCTTTTGATTCTACTTGGGTGCCAGTAATAGCTGAATTTTGATTCCTATTCATTCTTCTCAATATAACTTATTCTACATTCTCAATGATCACATATTAAAAAGTTTTTTTTTTTCTGATATGGTATAGTATGCTCATGCTGAATACTTGTGAAATATGGAGATATGTAAACTCAAAACAGAAATCAACCAGTATATCATAATATAATGGTACATTGCCATATTCACAGAGGTTATGTCACATATATTTTTAGCTTGATTTTCCATGTATTAGCATTTTACGTGTGTATGTGTGTTTGTTTTCGTAGAATTGAGGTTGAAATATATTAAATATATAGAGAGTTTGTATAATTCTCTCCAATTTCCCAATGCCATTAATTTTTTGAGAGCATCATTTTTTTTTTTTTTTTTTTTTTTTTTTGCGGTACGCGGGCCTCTCACTGTTGTGGCCTCTCCCGTTGCGGAGCACAGGCTCCGGACGCGCAGGCTCAGCGGCCATGGCTCACGGGTCCAGCCGCTCCGCGGCATGTGGGATCTTCCCGGACCGGGGCACGAACCCGCGTCCCCTGCATCGGCAGGCGGACTCTCAACCACTGCGCCACCAGGGAAGCCCGAGAGCATCATTTTTAATGTTGTAAAATATTTCATAGTGTAGACACACTATGATGTATTCAAACAGTTTCTTATTCATGTGGGTTGTTATATTTTGCAAGGATAAATAACATAAAGCTTCGCCTATTCTCTGATGATTTTTGTAGCACAGATTCCTTGAAGTATAATTATTAGGACAAAGAGTAAATAATGACTTTTTTTTTTTTCTTGCGGTATGCGGGCCTCTCACTGCTGCGGCCTCTCCCGCTGTGGAGCACAGGCTCTGGACGCGCAGGCTCAGCGGCCATGGCACACGGGCCCAGCCACTCCGCGGCATATGGGATCCTCCCGCACCGGGACACGAACCCGTGTCCCCCGCGTCGGCAGGCGGACTCCCAACCACTGCGCCACCAGGGAAGCCCGACTGTTTGACTTTTACCACCTGGTTTCAGTGATCCACATGCATCATTGTCCTCTGTGCATAGCTGGTCTTCTTTTTGGGAAATTTTTAAGAATTGTTAACTGTCAGTTGTGTAGTTAGTAGTTATTAACTCTTCATTATTATAAAGTTAGTAATTTACCAATTGTTTGGTAATTCTTAAGAACTACTAACTCTCATTTATATCAATGTATCAAAGTTGAGGTCAGTAAAATACTGTAGTCAGGAATTAAAAAACTGAAATTTATTAGCTATTAACATTTAAATAGGACTGTGCCTAATATCTTTGAATTTAACATAATATTAAAACAAAACCATACAGTGAATCTAATTATGAAGAATTAAGAAGTCCACCATCCACTTTATGTCTCCATAAACTTTCTTAGTTTTGTTCTCTGCTTTGAATGGACCTATCTCTTAAGTTCATCTAAAAACATCACTTTAACAAGGCTCTTCTGTACCAAACCTCTCATGGAAAAAGAAAATTGGTGGGCTTGATTTGGGCTATTCTAAAATTTAAGGATGAAAAGGAGGAGTAAATTGTCAGTAAATACATTTATAGTAATTGAAGGTTGTCTATAAAAGGAGAATGAGATCAGTAAATAAAGTAACTAAAGAGAATAGTATGGCTCATAATTAGTAAACGTGAAGTCAATTTTTGCTAGGTTTAAGTTCAGTTAGAGATCTGTCCATAGGAATAAGAGTGAGGTACAAAAACTGTGTTTGGTAGCACTTAAGTCAAGTGGAAGAGGAAAACAGTAGGTATGCAATGCAAATTTTTATCATTTTTCCAATAATGCCAATATCTACTGAATTTAATTTCATTAGTTCATTCTTTGGTCAGAGGGACTAACTGTTCTAACTTAAACAGCATCTTTGTGATTTCTGCTTCCAATCATAAAGACATATATTTAAGGTACACTTCTAACAGTCAAGTTGGAGACCAGTTCTTACTTCACTTTCTATATTTTCTTCAAATCTGCACCAGAACATATTTATGGGACCGAGTTTAATGCTTGGTTAATAATGAATGTATAACTGCTTGAATGGGCTTTGTGGACCTAGAAGAAACAATTGAACATGAAAGCCGTTTTTGAAGTTACTGGTGCAGGATAAATTCAAGTGCCATTGAAAATTGCCCTGCACCTGCATGTGGAATAATAAAGGCATAGAAGGAATCCTAAAAGGCACAGTCTTGCACACTTTGTTTCCTCAAAAAAAAAAAAAAAAAAAAAAACTGTTGATTAGCAACTCCCCATTTGCTAATCAGTGGGTATAAAGTTTCAGTTATGCAAGATGAGTAAGTTTTAGAGCTCTGCTGAATACATTGTGCCTATAGTTAATAATATATTGTCCACTTAAAAATCTGTTAAGAGGGTAGATCTCATGTTAAAGCTTCTTAACCACAGTAAAAAGTTTTTATAAAGTTACTTGTCAAGAATTGAACTGACTTGCCCAAAGTGACATGGCTGGTTTATAGCATATGCTGTGTTTTATCAAGGGATTTCTCAGCCTTGCACTTGAGAATTCTCATTTCTGATTTCAGACATCGTCTCTGCGTAGCTGTATCACATACTCATATAACTTTTCTAGGTCTGTTTCATTGTAAGTTAGGGGATAGGGCTGGGTGTTCTTTCTCTCTAAAACAACCATGAGATAAAATAATATGAATAAAGTTTATTAGAAGAGAATACCTTTGTTTACAAGTTAATCTTTCGAAAAACTTACCTGTTAAGGTAGTTGATTTTATAAGAATTTTCACATTACATTCTCCTTAAAGAGTTAAGCTATTGCATGTGGTATTAGCATATTTAAACAAATAAAATAGGTTAGACATTCTTTTTTGTGAAGGTTTAAAAAGAAAGTGATATGAAGATATTTTACATTCTTTAAAAATGTTAAGGAATGTAATAAGTTTCTCTCAAATTTCTCTATATTTCCCTACAGTTAAGGATGCTAATAAGTTTTCTTTAATAGTCAACTGTTTTAGGATATGATATAGGATTTGATAGAGTTTCTCATATTAGCTTTCTTTCCCTTATGTTTACAGATCAAATAAATTGTACATCCAGAACTTTGGGCTCACAGTACATCTTGTATCAAGGCAATTTCAACATGTCTTCATTTATAAAGCAGAAGTGTATACATTGATATACTTAGTGTATACTTAGATATATACTTAGTGTTTCCCTTTCACTGCTTTTTTGTATCACATGGCTAAATTTATTTACATAAAATTATTACAAATTATTTTAAGGTTTAAGCATTAACTTGCATTTAGTTCTATATTAATGATCTTTACTGAAAGTAATAAATATACATGTAGAGAAATACAAAATACAGGAGCATACTGTATATTAATGAGAAGCAAGGAGGTAAAATAGAAAGAGAGCAGAAGCTTAAGAGTCAGAAGTGCATGACTTCCAACCTGCTCTCTGTTATGACTCTGAAAATGTTACTCAGCCTCTTCATGCCTTAGTGTAAAATGGGAATAAAAATAATACTTACCTTTCAGAGTTATTGTGAGGATTAAATGAGATGATGTACATAAAACATATAGCACACTGATAGCTTGCATACCTTGTGTTAACTTTTCATAGATCTTTGAAGTGATGCCTTCTTTTAAGTGGGACTCTAAATTGTGCTGCTTTTTCTGCAGTTCTCAAAAGACCAGCTTTATGAAGTCATTGATTTTTGTCATTCACTATGCATTTGTTAGCACCAGATGTCTGCAGAATGTGGAGCATAACATTGACAGAGAGAGCTCTGACTTTAGCACTTGCACAAATCATGGAAATAAAGATGTATTAAGCAGTGTATCTATCATGAATTATTTGTTAAAATTCTGCTAAATCCTACAAAGGTCAAGTCCAGGATACTATGAGATAGCAGCTCAGACCTTGTCTGAGCTGGCGGGTGAGTGGGTCTGCGAAGATTTCCCAATGCAAGTGACATTTGAACTGAGATACGAAGTTTGAGTTAGGTAGCTTTAGAGAATGTGCTGGTTCACCGCTCCCTTCACATTCTGTCATTAGGAGAGCTCATCACAGGCCCAAGCATGTTCAAGTGGAGGAGGCTAACAGAGGTGAGTAAAGGGAAGAAGATGGAGCATAGTTACCTTGATTTGACAGTAGGGACAACACACCTGAATTTTTCATTTTACAGAGAAGCTGAGTTAACACAGAGAATGGTTTAATATTAGTTGTCTGCCTATAATACTAAATTTCAGAATGTCAGAAAATAAAGTATCTGTTGACCATAAAGAATGGTCAGGCACTGTGGATTTGAAATGAGGAGAGTAGATAAGATCTATACAGATACTGAAACCAAGATTTCTTAGTTTAGCTTTAGACATTGTATATCTGTGTGTTGTGACTAGAAGGGAGTTTTACTCCAGAAGTTGGTTTCTATTCATTTTTATCCTAACTTCTTCCCATGCCCATTGGCTTAGTAAGTGTCTGGTGTCTTTTGGTTCTGAGAAACTCTGCAGAAATGGAGGAACTAGCTTTAGGAATACCAGTGCTAAAGTTTGGCAGTGCTATGGTTATGACTCTTTACTTGTCAAAGAACAGCAGTAAAATATCAATATGGAAAACAATTGTTAAGAGGGAAATGGTATTATTATTTAGTAAAGGCAGCTGACTTCTTTTAGCATCTCTCCCCTGCTAGGATTAATCTTATTATTTAAATTTTTGAAGGCTTTCCACAGTATGTGATGATAAAACTGATTTTATTGTTATTTAGAACAAATCATTGAATGTGAATAAAATAATGGTAAAGTATGTTCTATAGAACAAATGATATTAGTTTAAGAGTCTGAGCAAAAGGATAAATGTGGTTTAAGAAAATTATCTTAGTGGAATAAAAATTTTAATATAGGAAAAATACTGTAGTAAGAAGTAGCAAACTTGGGATCATTAATCTTTTTCATCCATTTATCAACATTTATTGTGTGCTTCCTGTGTGATAAAATTAAAAACAATTGTGATAGAGATTAGAAAAAGGAAAATAATGAGTTTTATGAGAATATTTGCCCCAAGGATCTCAGGCACTCCAGATGAAAGTTTTTCTCATCGTGCTGAGCCCTGGAGGATATGTAGAAATAGGCCAAGCAGACAGTCTTCCTGAAGGAGGGACCTCCAGTATCAAGGCCTAGAGTAAGATGGAGCTCAGCTCGTGTGAGAAACTCAGGGAAGGTCCTAGCAGCTGGAACATAAGGATTGAGAGAGGAAGTGACATGAAATGTGGCTAGGGAAGTAAATGGGAGTCCAGAATTTGCAGTGTTTTTTGAGGTTTAAGTATTTTAGACTTTATCTTAGGAGCAGTGGGAAGTCATTAAAGGTTTGAAGCAGGGAAATAACAAGATCAGATTTTCATTTTACAGAAATCATGTTGGCTGTTCTGTGTAGGTGTCATTGGAGGGAGGCATCAAGAGGGGATACTGGGAGACCAGTTAGGTGAGCGTCTAACCTTCTGCTGTACCCCTTCTCAGCTGGGAAGTGTAGGCCAGAGCTTAATGTATAAGGAAGGGGTTTGTATTAAATAATATCCCTTTCAACTCTAATATGCTACTGTACTCTGGTTATAAAGACACGGGGGAGTGAAGTGATGGTAATCATTATTTAAATTACCCTATCGGTACTTATTAATTTTTACTCATCTACCTGTTGATATATTGTTGTAATACTGTATCCAGTTGTTTCAGATTTATTTTTCACCTAAAAGTTAGAATCCATTTTTGGAGACCTATAATATAACTAGAATTTTTTTATATATTTGTATTTTAAATGCTCTGCAAAAAATCATAAAATCAGATGTTGGGGCCACATTTGATTTAGTTAAGACGGTTTATACCACAAAATTCTTTCATCTCGGTCAAAGTGATTTATTTGTAAATCCTCATTTCTGAAGTCATTCAAAGGAATTCCTATCTTAATGATACCTGAAAAGACAGCAATACATTGTTTCTTGCAACACTACAGTGGACTGATAGTCTGAGTGACAAACGCAAAAAAGCTGACAGTATATTATTTAAGACTTTCTAAGACATTTTACGTCCTATATCTTTCATTAGTAATTTAAATATTATATTTCCCCCTTGTGTTCTGTTTTCTAATTCCCCATAATACTTTTTTTTATATCTCTTTTATGGCATTTATGACGTTCTGCCATTCCTTTTGATTATTTCTCTTCTTGTTTTATGCTTGTATGGAAATACAATTTCATTTAAGGCTGGGAGTGCTTTTAGTTTTTTCATAACCTCGAGTACCTGATTATATAAATGGAGTTTGTGTTTTATTTTGATAGGTTAATTTTTTTTAAAGATGGAGGTGTGTAGTATGTTAGATAAATATCATACATGAAATATGTCTTGTATGATTTTAAAAATTAATAGCATAACCTCTAATAACTTGGCTGTGTCCATGACACTTAGTGATTCAGAACATGGACTTTAGGGTCAGATGAACTTAAGCCTAAACTTTGGAACTACATGCCAAGTAATAGCTGTGTGACTTTGGGTCATTTTCTGAGCCTCAGTTTACTCTGTCTATCAGTGGGCTAATTATATCTATTTCATAGTGAGATGATGAGAATTCAATTAGTTTCTGTCATATAATATAAGGTTTGGTTATTGTATATGAGCGTCAGATGGGAAAAATAGGTGCTATCACACTTGCACATAGCAAGAAGGAGTAGAACACAGTGATTCAAGCCATCTCTTTTTATCCTGTGCTGCCAAACTTTTTGCAAGATTGACATCATCCCAATCTGTTGCCTTCAATCTTCGTGGCTTTCCATTTGGAATCATTTTGTCATGTTACTTCATGAACACCATACTATCTTTTTTTTTAAATCTCTGACTTATTCTGAAAGGAATGATTGATTATGTAGCAATTTATGAGATCCAAATGGAAGCCTGAACACTTGCAGGCACTTTCAGGTAAGAATGTCAGAAATGCCTTTATTACTTATTTCTAATACATTCTGTAGGCATATATACCTAATACATACAGGCTATAAAATATAGTTTTCTATACTTAGTATTTCAGGGCAGACAGTCTTCCCCTTTCCCCAAAGTACATTTCCCCCCTAAATCAACTATTTTTAGAATTTGAAGAAAATTGCTTATTTTAAAAGGGACAATTTGAACAAACAGTATTACTGTCACAAAGAATTAACTGATAAGGAGGACAGAGTATGAGCTTAGAGTCCTTTATCTTGAATAAACTTCTCTCGTGTTGAATGGAATGCAGTTTTATAAAAACATGAAACAATGAAGAATTATGATTAGGTAAAATTCAGCAAAATTATTGGTGATTTTGAGAAAAAAGTATACAGTTGGTATGCATAATAAAAACAGTCTAGTTTTCAAAAATATTTTGTAGCCAAGTATTCTGAAAGCAATTGCAGGTATGTGAGAACTAGGACTTGGTGCCCTTTATACTTGGCCTGTGAGAACTTACTCTTCAGAGGTAGGCTTGTAGTATGATGTCAGTATTTGTATCCTCTTGAAGAACTGCTGTTTCAGTATAAGATATTCTCTGTTCTCTAATTATAGTATGTAGAAGAGTTACAGTTTTTGTGTGTGTGTGTGTGTGGTACACGGGCCTCTCACTATTGTGGTCTCTCCCGTTGCGGAGCACAGGCTCCGGACGCGCAGGCTCAGCGGCCATGGCTCACGGGCCCAGACGCTCGCGGCATGTGGGATCTTCCTGGACAGGGGCACGAACCCACGTCCCCTGCATCGGCAGGCGGACTCTCAACCACTGCGCCACCAGGGAAACCCAGAGTTACAGTTTTAAACCTCTCTTGACAGCTGAAAAGACTTTTTGAAAGAAAGTAAAAAACCCAAGTTCTGGGTAATTGAATATCTGATATTACTTATAATCCTGACTGCTCTAAAATTGAATTAGTAATTTTTCCATGAGTTTTTGAGTCTCTTAATTTCTTCCATAATTAAGTTGTTTTATTATTTATTTTCTTCTGAATGTTGTATTAAAAAAAACTGTGAAACACAGAGTGACACAGTTAAGCATAGAAAAAAAAAACTTTGAACAATTTTGGGTAATTGTAGCAAACCAGATGTTGCTAAGTTCTTATTTAATCAGAGATAAAAAATATTCGCAATATAGTTTTGTCTAGCTGTCAGCTTAGATAAATGAATCCATTTCAATCAGCATGCTCCTAGTGAAAAAAAGGGAGGGGATATAATAACATTTTTCTAGCTACATTTGTTGAAAATAAATATTAATCTTCTATGTGGTTAAAACCATGCTGTGCCAATTTCATCATAACCATAATTACGGAGAAGCATTTTAGATTTTTTATCTTTATGAAGTTTACTTCTTTTTATCCTCTGGAGGCATTGAGTTAGAGTCTACTTTTCATTTAGTTTATATGTCCATGTAGGTTTTTGTTAATTTTATATTGTCTTGAGGCTACTTGTTAGGACACTATTGGGTGCTTTATTCTACAAACATAATGCTGTGACATGGCCAAGGTTTTTTTTATTTCCTCACAAACCTAAATTCTATCTTTACCGTTCTTTAAAATCTGTTGTAATTCTTGGGAGAAATAGATTCCCTGTTCTCTTCTGTAGCATTAGTTAAGACAAACTGCTTCTAGAGCTGTGCTGACTTCTCAGAAAATGGTGCATAAAACACTAAATGAAAACAAAAGCCATGCTAACAAAACGAAATAAAATAAGGCATCAGGCCTGGAAAAATAATGTTAATTTTAAGCTCCATTAGAAATGCCAGTGAGAAGAATGGCAGGAAAGGATGATAGGTATAGGGACTGAATTGGTAAGGAATGAGCTTATGTATTTTTGTCTTCTTATTGTGCAGTCAAAGACAGTGGAAAGAAAATCTCAGACCATAAAGTGAATAATTTCCTCTTATGATATCAGCAACATCATACTTTTCCATACTAATAGAAGTTTTGAATTTATATGCTGTCTTAGGTGCCTCCACTATTGTTGTATACAGGGGTTGTAGTGAGGGGTTTGATATTATGGTTGTAATTGTTGATTTTTGTCAAATATATGGAAAGCTTGTAGGAAAAGTTGTTAGCATAGTAGAAAACCTCTGTGAGCTGTAATAATTACCAGAGCTAATTGATTGTTCCAGTCTATGTGGATGTTTGTCTAGGCTATTCATTGAGGAAATATAGAAAATGAAGATTGAAGTTGGAATTTTATTTCCTGCTCTAAGAATAATTCTTAAGGATGTGTCTCAGATTTTTTTTTTTGAAAGTCAGACTCTCTTTTCTCAGTTTTATTCGTGTCCTCTTTAGAAAGCAAGTTTTGAAAGTGTTCTTCTTAATTGGTGGATAGAAAATTGGTTGGAAGCATTTCACAAAATTCTCTTTGGAGAGAGATTGGAATGCCAAGGAAGAAGGGGAAGTCATAGGTATAGTTTTACTTCCTTTTGCTTTTATTATGGCATTTTGAGGGAAGAGTGAAAAGCACATTTAAGGGTCTCTCTGCAGTTATGAATACTACGTACAATATGAGCAGTGAAAGGAGAGTGATGCACGACTGTCCTTTTATGGATTTCTCATTGGTCTTCGCTTCAGTGACTCAACGAGAGAGAAATGAAATCGTTCCCTCAGCTTCTCCTGGAACATAGTAGTTTTGAATGTAGGTCTAGAACCAGACTGGTGAGTAGTGGTGTCAGTCAAATGCCTCTACTTGTGTTTAAGATTTATATGTCAACATTGTGGGTGTTTTGCCCACACACTCTGGGGTAACAAACTGAACCCCAAACTGATTTTTATTTTTTTCCTGCCGTGCTGAGGTGTGTGCCTGAGAGTTTGTGACTTAGCGATCGTTGGGCAGAAGAGTAGGTTGTTTTGAGGCCCCTGCCATTCTTACATTGCCTAGTTTCTGTCTGTCTCCCCGTGCCTTTTGAAGCACAACAGAAATGACAATCTAGAAGCAAGCGATCAGCTTCCAAGGGCACAACACCAACAGATCCCAGACTTTAAGTGTGTCATTGGAGGAATCTCCAAATATTATAGTCAGAAATATGAGTTAACAAAGCACTAGGTAAGTGTCTTGACATCTGTTAACCTCTCATTTAGAATGCTTGCTGCATTGTTAAAGTGGTCAGTACCTTTTCTACTCATAAAATTTCTATGTTGGTAAATTATAACGTATTTTTGGAATAATGTTGAAAAATCATACTTTAATTTTTTATTTCCAGAAAGAATCTTTGTGTATATCTGAGTGGGGTCTCAAAGACAGATCTGATGAACATTTCATATCTAATAAACTACCTTTGTCATTCCTCTTTCTTCCAGCTTTCAGAAAGCTTTCAATGTGTTTACTTTTTGAGTTATGATTTTGGGGGTGGGCTTATACATATCAGAAGAGTGTTTATGTGCCTTTATGTTTGTATTGACATTAGAATGTATGCTACATGAATGTGGAAGCCACTCTTTCCTTCTTTTAAAACTGATTACAATTTGATAGAGTAGTGGCCAGAAACTTGAAATGTGTTCGTGTGTTCCTTCGGTGTCCTATTGTGACATGAGCCACTTCCTGGATGGTACTGTGGGCTGGTTAGTTTCCAATCAAACCCACCTTCCTGGAGTTGATCGCCCCACCGTTGAAGGGCTATGTAAGACTGAACCTTTTAGAAACATGCCTAGTTTTATGTAGTTACTGGGCCAGTGTCTGGCCTTCCCATTTCTCTCATTCCTATCTCTATACCGATAGGGACATTATCCTTTCTGCCTCATCTTCTTTAACCTCAGTGTTGTCCTAGGGCATGAATATAATATCATTTAACTATCATGTGGTAGGGCAAGATAGTCCTAATACTAGAGTCAGTGTTCCTCTGTGCAGATAATTACAAATACCACCTTGTTGTTCAGTTCAGCAATATATAGATTAATATATTTTAAGGGGCATCTGTTTAACGGGCATCTCTATTTTTACTTCCTTCTGCTCTTTTAGTGACATCCAGTTTAATTCCAGAGCTGAGCTTACTTCATTCTTAGTGGAGCAAGGCCCTTTCTTCTGAGCCCCAGTCAACAGTCAAAACCGGTCTTTCAGTAACAACCCTACTAGCTCATCCAGTTCTTTGGGTTCAGTCCTATGTATCTGTTTTCTTTCCTGGCCCATGGTCAGAGTGAAAATCCAGTGACTGCTTCCCTTGTTTCATTTAACATCTTTTCCATCATTGCTTTCTGCCTTCTGGTTCTCTGAATATTTTTTCCTACGGCTCTCAAAGTCTCATTTTTCTCTAACAGCCTCTCAGAACGCTCCCCACCCCCACGCTTTGTCTCCCCGAGAATTACCATCTAGAATTTATGACGATTCATCGTGGGTTACAGGTGAGTCACTTTGCCAAGCTTAGATTTAGTTCTCTATTGTTCCTTTTCAGTTCAAATATTAGCGTAAACATTAACATTTCTTTTTTTTTTTTTTTCTATTTCTTTAAACATTAACATTTCTAAACCCAATTATAATTATCATGCTTCCCATCAGACATTAGCACAACTCTTTCCTCTTAGCTTGGTGAGGGGTGTCTCAGTATCTATAGTTATCCCAGTGGCTGAGCTTAACGACCCCTTCTTTAAAAGAGAACACTTCAAGCCTATTTTAGTTATAACTAGACAATCTTTAGCATTTGTAACTGTAAATAAATCATTTCATTTTGAAGTGTGGGAGACAAGAAAAATCTTTTTTTTTTTTTGAGGTGTAACATTGGTTTCTACATTGTCAGAAATCTCGTTTTCTGTGCATGTGTGATTATTTTAACTTCAGCGTCATTAATAGAGCTGAGATTTTGTTGCGGAGTGGATAGCAGAAGTCCATTCATTTTTATGGGACTTTAGATTCTTGACTTTAGGTGAAATGCAGATATCACTACTGAGGTGAATAATCTCTGAATTATAAAGTAGAGTATGTTTGACCTTTATTTATTGGCCTCACGTTATGGGAAGATGGAGGAGGTGAAAACACTGAGAGGTTTTCTGCTTTTATTTCAAATTGCCTAGCAAACAACTTGAAGGGCAGCTCAAGTGGGAATGTGGCATGAAGATGTAATTTCACCCCACTCTGGAGATATGTAGGTGTTAGTTAAAAAAAAAACCCAAAAAACTAATGGAAAATGGATATTCTACAAAATCCAACTCTTGTCTTCTATCCTCGGAATAATTAAAAGGTATCTGAAAGTGGAGCCTCATTATCTTTGTAAATTGAGATTAAACTCTCAGTGAAGAAGAAACAGAAATATACCCTACTGAGAAACCATATTTGACCCCTTTTAGATATTTAGAACTAGATTATTTTACTAATCTGTGCTTTGGGAGCAAGTTATATATCAAAATGATCTTAAAATCTTTTTATTTAAAATTTTGTTTTTTTGGAGCTCAACATGAATTGCAGTGCTGTCACATAATACATGCTTCATAAACGCACAGTGGATGAATGAAGGAGTAAAGCTTTGTTTTGCCTTAGCAAAGATGTCTGCTAAAGATGGCGTAGGGAATTTTTACCTTTTCTTATGGCAACATATTTCCTGCAAAGTATTTCTTATCTTTCAGAATTATATTACAATCCTAATGGGAAAGTATGATCTGTTCTTTAATTCTATCCTTGGCTGAGCTGAGCCTTAGAATTTTATAACTAATGAAATACAGTGTTTTGCCTGTCAGGTTCATAAGTAGCACTTAGATTTTCATTTTTCATTCCTGGCTCTATCTTTGTAAAACCATTCTTTTGTCAAAAATCAAAGGTTAATAAGCTCTAATTGTTAAACACAGACAGTAGAAGCTGTGATATGCTGATATTCTAAAGCTTTTTGAATATTTGAAATGGTCATCATTTGATGTTCTGTGACATCTGGACAGCTCAACAAGCTACTCTAAAATTTTATGTTAAACGAACTGGCGATTTTCTTAAATGTTTTATTTTGGATCAATTTCAACTAACAGGAAAATAGTACAAAGAGTTCCCATATACGCCTAATCAGTGTCTCCTAATGTTACCATTTATGTAACTGCTGTGGTTTCAGTGTGTCCTCCCCAAATTCATGTGTTGAAATCCCAATGCCCAATGTGATGGTATGAGGAGGTGTGAGACCTTTCAGAGGTCTTATTAGGTCATTAAAGTGGAGTCTTCATGAATGGGATTAGTGCTCTTATGAGAGAGACCCCACAGAGCTCCCTAGCTACCTCCTTCTGCCGTGTGAGGACACAGTGAAAAGACTGCCGTCTGTGAACCAGGAAGCCCTACCAAATACCGAATCTGCGGCACTATGATCTCGGACTTTCAGCCTCTAGAACTGTGAGAAATAAATTTCTACTGTTTATAAGCCACCCAAGTCTCTGGTATTTTGCTATAACAGCCTGAACAGACTAAGACAGTAAGTAGTTCAGTTATCAAAATCTGGCAATTAACATTGGTAAAATACCATTAACTAAATTCTGGATTGAAGATCTTGTTCATATTTCACCAGTTTTTCTGCTAATGTACTGGGGATGTTTTTAAACGTGTTGTAAGTTATAGTTGCAACTGTGTAAGGTTGATAATTTTTGCCATTATTTACTTTGTTAAAACAGTAATGATATGCCATGCCTCTTTTAATACATGGTGCTATGATAATGGTGTTCCTTTTTTCTTATCCTGAAGTTCATGTTTGGAGGCTAGCATAGGAGGAAAGGGATGCCATTACTATTTTAGGAAATCATTAAATGTTACTGAGGTTAACATTTTATCTGTCACCATTTAAATGATCTTTTCCATAGCATGATAAATTCTGTACTTCCAAGTCATTGTGGCTACAGAATCAAGTTAAATATTCTAGTTTGATGCTTAGATCTCTGTAATACTATCAAGATTATATTCTTCACCAATCTCATCAGTCATAAAACCCACTATTCTTATAGTAGAAGACAGTAAGTGGAAAAAAGTAAACGTTCCAGACTAAATCAGGACTGAGAGGAACTGTAAAGCATAGCAAATCCTGACAGAGGAAAGTTTTGATTATTTGCAAAAGACCTTCCTTAGTCCTTAACGTGTTTAACATTATGTGGAAAAATTTTTCTTTATGTCTAATCGTACGCTTCAGCATGGATTAAATCCCTCTCTGTCAACAGCAGTTGATAACTGATCATCAGCTCACTGAGGACAGGTTCATCCCTTATTTATCTTCATGTGCTTCCCCTGAGCGTGGTATCTGGCAAATGTACAGTTACAGTCCGTGTCTGCTTCCCTGAGGGAGACTCTGAGACAGAGGCAAAGCAAGGGATTTAGGGGCCTGCTCTGCTACCTTCTAGCCTGTAGGCCTAGGCTCTGACTATTTTAAGGTGATCTTCTGGAACATTGCTCACTCTCACCTAGTCATATTAAACTACTAACTCTTTGCCTACTATGCTCAACATTTCATATGTTGGTGTCTTTGCTTATGTGCTTATTACAGACTTATTTATCTGTGTATGAATAATGAGCAAATGTAAAATGGCCTATGCCAAGTGAGTGATAATAGACAGTACAGTTTTGAAGTAAATAGTTCAAATAGGTAGTAGTAAGCCAATGAAAAGAATTACTCTGGTAGTCCTATCTAAACATTATTTGCTTCATAATATTGTTTTGAGAAAACTTGAATTTTGGGGTAAGATTTTTTACATTTGAATTTTAATGTACATATTAGACATCTTGATCTTCAGATTGACACTGGATATATGGCTTTTTTTAACTTAATTTTTTTCTTTCAAACATACATGTGTTAATTTTAATTTCTAAATATGTCAAAAAAAAAGTCACAGACTTAGAGAATGAACTTACGGTTACCAGGGGGGAAGGATGGGGGGAAGGGATAGTCAGGGAGTTTGAGATCGACATGTACACACTGCTATATTTAAAATGGATAACCAAAAAGGACCTACTGTATAGCATAGGGAACTCTGCTCAATGTTATGTGGCAGTCTGGATGGGAGGGGAGTTTGGGGGAGAATGGATACATGTATACGTATGGCCGAGTCCCTTTGCTGTGCACCTGAAACTATCACAACATTGTTCGGTTATACTCCAGTATAAAATAAAAATTAAAAAAAACAAGCCAGGCTAACATTAAATGACTTTATGAATCAAAAATTTAGAACGTATTTTAAAAACTTATTTCAGCATCGGGTATTTAAGTGAGGGCTAAAGAATGTCTGGAAGTCAGAATGTCTAGAGTGAAGATTGGCAATGACTAGTTATGTGATATCGGCATGTTCTTGGGTCTGTTGCAAATTGGGGATACTAAATAGTACTTCATCAGTAGTGTTAAGAATCATGAGATAATATATCTAAAGCACAGAGGAGTTTGTTCCACAATAAAAACAATAAATATTAATTATTATAATTCTTTAAAGAAGGCATCATTTTAGGATTTTAAATCACCATATAACATATGATAATATTTTGAGAGAGGATGGAGGATAAATTTGCAGAAGTATCATTGTTAGGTAATTAGAAGTTAAACACTGTTAAATTTTGGTATATATTTATTTTCATTTTCACTAAAAAGAGATTTGTTAATTTACTTTGGAATGGATTTAGCTATTATCATAACATGTAAGTGCTTTATCCAAGAATGGGTAGGTAATCAGGCAGCCTTAGGAATAAAGAGAAGTAGAGAGGTGGGGATAAATTAGGAGTGGTATGACAACAAGTAAAGAAGAAAGCTATTAAATAATGGTGACTAACACATTTTTCCCTTACTATTACAGTAGTTAAAATACTGCCATAGAGGCACTTTAATTTTACTAGGCTCCTAGAATAAGAATATTGCTAAATTCACAAACTAAAAACCGAAATGAGGTAATGCATGCAAATATGCCTAAAGAGACCTAACCAAATACAGCTTTGTTTTTTTCATGCAAAAATAGTTCTAGAGGTGAGTAGTCCAATACTAGTGTAGCAGGTTTGTGATGACAGTAAGGCCTGAAGCTCCTATTGCTTTAGCCTGGTCATGTTGCTCTTATAGCCTGCGTGTTCTGGTGGTCACAACATGGATGCTGCCCTTTCAGCCCCTCACATTCCAGGCGTTCATATCAGCCATGGGAAGGAGGAGAAAAAGTTGTGGGGAGGTATTGGAACTAGTACTAGGAGAGGAAAACCTTCCTAGAAAATACTCAGCTTACATGTCTTTCATCAGGGATGTGTCACAGGGCCACTCCTAGCTACAGGGGTGTCAGGGGAATCAAGTAATTTTTAAATAAGCACATTCTTATCCTGAACAATATGAAGTTTCTGTTACTTAGGAAAAGGGAGGTGAATGACAAGCAGCTAGTACTATCTGCAGAAGTCCTTAAGCACAGTTCTCGGTACCTCGTGAGCGCTCCATGTCTGGTAGCCATTCTGCTGTTGTTATTACTGTTACTGTATTACATGTGAATTCTTTGTGATCATCAGCATTAGTCCCAGTTTGGTCAAATGAAAGAGTACTTAGTAGAACTCTCAAATATTGTGAATATTACAAACGTTGCAGCCTTTCCTTATCATTTATGCATTTGTAATGTGGGATTAATTGCGTAAGTTGTCAAGAAACTGTCGAGATTTTTTTTCCAACTTTTTAAAACCCTTTCGCCTGCATTGTATTTTTTTTTATTTGCATGTTTTGTTTATAAAAATACGTATTACTGTTTATCCCACCAGCTATCCCATGAGTTTTATAGTAGTATAGCTTTAGTTACCTATTCAACAAAATATTTACTGTGCACTAATTAGAAGTTTGTATCCTGATATGCCTAATAATATCTTGAGGCTTAGCAAACTTGCAGGTCAATCTCAAAGGTTTTAGTCTTAGATGAAAGCCAACAGTCTCCTGGTAAGAACTACGCAGGGTGGCTTGGGCCCAGGCAGGCTTCTGTCCCACGCAGGCCTCCAGCCCAAGCTGGTGTTGATTGTTCTAGACAAGGAAACTGAAGCAACAGCCCAGTTGGATAGAGTGTTCCAACATGGCGAGGATTGTTAGAAAGATCTCTAGGAGAAGATGGTCTCAGTCAGCGTGTGCAGGGCTGGACCCAGGCATGCCAGATAAGCAGTTTGCTGCAATAAAAGTAAATCCACATGACTCCAGTGGGTGGACCGAAGCTGCTGTTCTGCTTGCAGTCTTCTCTGGCAGCTGGGTGGGGCAGAAACTGAAGTTGGAAGACGTCTTATCATTCCAGGTGAGAGGGTTTGAAGAATGAAGAGGCCAATAGCTGACTAGTGATTCACACAGGGAAATCATTTATGGAGGTTGTCAGGAGGGGACAAAACACAAACACAAACCCTCTCCCTGAATTGGGACTTCCTTGGTCCTTTCTTTTCTTCGGGAATACTACGTATGTGGTGATGTGTTTGGAGAAACCAGAGTCAGACTTGTTATAGAGTAAGTGATCAATTATTGTTATATGTATTATATTACACTACCTTATATATTCTTATCTAGATTTAAAGAGATAGAATGTCTATTCTAATGTTTACTTAGGTGTGAATTCTAGTTCTACCAGTTACTAGCAGTGTCACTTTGGAAAAGTAAGTTTATTCATCTTGAAAATGGGCTAACGATAGCAGCCGCTTCACAGGGCTGTTCTAAAGATTAAATGGCTTAAGATATGTGAAGTGTTTAGAACAGTGCCTGGCACTTGGAGAATGTGCTTCAAGATAGTTATTATTATAGGTGAAGTCACTGAAAATACCTTGTGAAGAGACAGGCCCTCAGCTTTCATCAGGGCACTCACCAAAGGAGGCCATGCCACGTGTGGAACTGCCACCAGCACCGCGACTCACCCAAAGTTGTCATCAGTCAAGATGATTTTGTTGCCTGTGTGTCAGCTTGAATGTGGATAGTGATGATGCCTCAGTAGTTCTATAATATAGCTCTATTGTAGAATTATGTGCTTGAGTATTATGATGGACTTTTTAAACAAATTTATTTATTTTATAATTAGTACTAAAATTCATTATGAAAAAAGCCATCTGGTTTATTTGAATATGTTAATTAAAATGTAAATATCCCCTAATAATAATGATAATAAAACCTTATATTAAACGTATTCAACTTAGTTTTATTTAAGTGCTTCTGCACACATATTTTCATTTAGGACCAGGTCATCTATTTAGGCAATTGTGAGTGATTGAAGTCATGTGGGTTAAATTCCTACAGTTCTTTTAAAAATTAATCTCCTTATTCTTTATTTTAGTTTCTGGTACTTCTGCCTTCTTTCTTTTTAAGGCCATTGCTCACCCACGCTTGATGCCATATACTACTTTTTTTTTTTTTGCGGTACGCAGGCTTCTCACTGCTGCGGCCTCTCCCACTGCGGAGCATAGGCTCTGGACGCTCAGGCCCAGCGGCCCTGGCCCACGGGCCCAGCCGCTCCGCGGCATGTGGGATCCTCCCGGACCAGGGCATGAACCCGCGTGCCCTGCATTGGCAGGCAGACTCTCAACCACTGCACCACCAGGGAAGCCCCATGTACTACTTTTATATTTTTTCTTCCTTCATCCCTTTGGTTGCAAGAGCTGTTCTTCCCAGGCTATACTGCTAAAATAATTCAAGGTCTGTATTTACCATCCAGATCCTTAATTTTATAGAGCAAAAAGTTGAAGTTGTTGAAACGCAAAAGTCATGGAACAGAATACTCAGAGGAACAAACAACAATAATGAAGTTAGCCCGAGAGCCTACATGTCTCCTGCGCAGTTAGCAGCCCCCGTGACAGTGCTGTCTCTGCCGGAGGCGGAGCCCTGGAGAAGGGTGTTGAGGGGCGTTCTGGGGGGTGGGCCAGAGGATATGTGAGAAGATGTTAATGAGCTTAACTCCTGCGGTGCTGACCGTGGGAGTGTTCCCCTGTTACAAATATCACCTTCATTGAGAAGGTGACGTTTGAATAAAGACTTGATGGATGTCAGAATGTATAAGGAAGTTTAATCCAAATTTCTATACAATTTAGATTGTATAGAAGTTAGAAAATGAATAAGGTGATAAAAGTGTGTTACTTACAATCTCTGCTGTTTGGGCACAGTGATATATAATCCATAGCTATAGATATGAACCCTGCTTTAGCGGTAAATAGGAGATTTCAAGGATACTTGTTAGGGAAAACCTTAATTTACTAATAAGGAGGGAGGCATATTTTACTGATAGAATGAGGATGATAGATAAAATGACCTGCTTAGGTTAAGAATTTCAGCATCCTCCTTAGCCCCACCATGAAAAGGGCCTCTTTGGGAAGGAAAAACTTTTACTTTTGAAAAATTACATTTTCTTCATTCTTGTGGTAAGTTCATTATATCTTAAAATGTGTTCAGTATCAGGGTTACTGTATATATCTTTAATGATATTTGCATCAATTTTGGTATCCAGTTATGTATGAAAGGCAGTGTTATGTTATCTGAGCGAACGCAAGGGCTTGCCCTCAAGGTTCAGTATCAAATTTAAGTTGTTTCTTGACACTGGAAGTTATAGAATGTCAGAAGTGCTTCCTGATAACCCGAAGCAGCATATGCATGTATTCACAGTCTAAGTAACATCAGCATTATATTGTTAGTGTAGGGATTTATTATTATCATGAGCTGAAACTGCTAAGTAATTCGGAAGTCCTGGTATAGTAAAGTATGAGCCCTGTTATTACTGGTGGATGTAGATAGAAAAGCTTCTTAATTTGGGACAGTGAAGAACACGATAATACACTTAGTTTAAAATTCTTGCTATGGTGGAAGTTGTGGTTTGGCAGATCTAAACTGGCAAAGTGAGAATTATTTCTCTTGACACTTAACTGAGAAGAGAACTCTGTAATTTTAATAATCATACCCTGGTTTTAAAACATACTGTGGATCAGGTCAGTCAACAAAGAAGCTGAAATTGGTTTCCTGAGACTGCATCAGGTGTTGGATCAATGTGGCACTGACCTGAATATTGTGCTGAAAGGTGTGACAGAAGAGGATGAACTTTAGAATAAATTTGGTGTGTGCGCGCGTGTGTTGTATTGATGTGGTTTTCAGGAAGAGTCAGGAATTCTGATGATTAAAGCTGGGTATGAGCCAACTTCTGGGTCTGGGCACTGATAAGGAATTTGGACTTTCTCGCGGTTAGTGGGTATAGGATATGGAGAATAAGTAGTTCTGCAAGGGAGGCCAGTCTTAGATGCCTCTTGAGAAGATGTTAAGGACCTAACCAGGTATGGTGAGAAGTGTACTGATATATAGGAGGTTGTAAGGAAGTAAAATATTTAGGAGTTAATGACTAACTTGTGGATGGACAGTAAAGGAGAAGAAATCTAAATTGATTTACATGTTACTTACCTGGGTGATAGCGAGGACGGTGGTGTCATTTTATGGTCTTAGAAGAACATAAAAAAATTGGTGGGAAAAGTATTGCATTCAGTATAGGACATTTCTTCCCCTCCCACATGGGTTTGGACTGGAGTTAGATTTCTGGAGCTATAGGGCGGATTTGGACTAGAGATATAGATTTTGGCATCTTTGGGTGGAGGTTGAGGCCAAGGTTATGGATTAAATTACTAGGAGGAGTCATAAAGTGCAGGCATAAAATATAGCCAAGGATAAATTCATGAAGAACTCTAACACTGAGGGATCAAAACTAGAAAAGGGAAACAAGAAGGAATGGTCACAGAGTGTGGAGGAAAAACACTTTAATTTAAAAATGGAAGCAAAGAAAGAGAGTGTTTCAGAAGTTCTTGTTCAAATATAATTAGTGACCTTTTTCAAAAGCAGTTTTAGTGAAAGGTGGTGCTGGCTGAAAGATGATTGCAGTGGGTTGGTGATTGAATGAAGGGTGAATGAGAACAGACAGCAAGTATAAATTATTTCCTCATTTGTTGGGAAGAGGTAGAGAAGTTTTTGGCAGAGTCCAAAGGAGAATTGTAGACAGTTGTTAAGGGTTGGTTTTTTATTTGTGTGCTGCATTGCTCACTTGCACTTTCAAGACGAGAGAGGCTGGAACGTGATTATGAGTTGTAGAAAATGTGAGTGAAAGAAGAACTACATAGCTAACAGAGCACGTGCCAGTAGACCTGGAAGAAGAGGTTTAGTTTGTTCTTCTGCACGTAGAGGTAACACTACCCACCCTATGTCTGTAAGGAGTGAATGAGAGAATATGTTCTCATTTACCTAGTTACATGCCTAATGGTAAGAGGCACTCAGTAAATGTTAGGTCCATTCAGCCTCCAAATCTTCATTCCCCAAATGTGCCTTGCTGACCTAGAGTTTGCACTAGCAGATATGTATTAAGGGAAAGTATTCAACTCTACTATGTGTTTACTTATCCTACATTTATGACAATTTAAAAAGGGTGGGACTAGTTGACTTGTAATTCTTAATTTGCAGTTCACACCTACGATTTGGCTCATTTTTTAAATTACTGCGTCTTTTCTGGCTATGTCATTGACTGTATAAAGCTTTACAAATATAATGCTTACTGTTCAGAATGATAGTGCAGTGTGTGAGAGCTTGTAGACCAAAGTGTTGCTTATGAAAGTAAGAAAGAAGGGAAATAAAAATTCCTCCAATGGTGAGATAAGTGCAGAATGGATAAAGCATAGGTGTGTAAAGCCACCTCAAAGTGACTGAATCGCTCTCTGGCCTGAAGCTCTTTGCTGGGTTGAAGTATGACTAGATCTGATGAAATAATGTGTCACTCAGGAGAAGAGCTGGTTGATAGTGGTTGTATAGAAAAGAAATTCTTCACCCACTGGTGAGACCATCTGCCCTTAGGGAAATAATGGACTGATGCATGAGACCTCTAGTATCTGTGAAGGTTATTTCTCCTTGTAAATTAGTAAGTTGACCTTCTGTTCGTGTATATCTAACTCTGTGGACTTGAATATAGTGAACCTGCTCTTGAGAGGCCTTTTTTCCTCTAGATGTTCAGCTTTCATCAGTGTTTCTAAGCATGTGAGAGTGAATCCTTCTGTCTGTAATGTGGTCAATGAGGAGACATGCTACAGCTTTTTATTTGGTGAATCCAGCAGCCATTTTTCTACGCAATGCATCATGGAGATAAAAAATTAATACCATTGAAACTCTTGTTTATTCTTTGGTATTATATGAAAACAGTCTTTACTACATATGACTGTTATTTTAATAAAGCTTTTTAGGGATTATGCATATAAAATGAATTTTTATGAGCATGCATCAATATTAAGATAGCAAACTAATTATTTTTAGTGATTTTTAGTTGCTGTAGGTGAAGGTCAGTGTAAGATATATAGTTTCCAGTAGTCTGTCTTATTAACTTTAAGAAAAGCATGATAAATTCTAGTAATAATTCCTCTGAATTACAGTTGTCACATGAAGTTGTTTTGTAAAAAGTATTATTTATTTCATAATTCAATAAAGTGAATTAGAGCTGTTTCCTCAGTGTGGTATATATCAAAACTCTTATGTCTACCCAATGAAATCATTATTGTAAATCTGTCTAGACCTGCGTTCCTCCTATCTTTTTAGATAAACAAGGCTATGAATTTGACTTTCTCTTTCAGATATTACTACATTTATATCTTTTGCTCTACATGTGAATTTATGTATAATTCTTTACCCATTTATTTTTCAGAATGAAAAGAAATTTATTTATCGTCTATAGTTGTATTCCGTCCGAGTTTATAGTTTTTTTTTTGTTTTTTTGGGGGGGTGGTATGCGGGCCTCTCACTGTTGTGGCCTCTCTCATTGCGGAGCACAGGCTCTGGACGCGCAGGCTCAGCGGCCATGGCCCGCGGGCCCAGCCGCTCCGCGGCATGTGGGATCCTCCCGGACCGGGGCATGAACCCGTGTCCCCTGCATCGGCAGGCGGACTCCCAACCACTGCGCCACCAGGGAAGCCCTGAGTTTATAGTTTTATATTTTACTTTATTGTTGTTGCTGACTAGTAAGAAATCACTTAAGCTTACTTCCCCTAATTTTTTTTTTAATGCATGAGCAATACATTCTGAAAATGTTAGGAATCTTAACATTTTCCAAGTATATATTCATTTGGGCTGCCGGGAATCTGAGGTACATTAAACGTCTAAAATTTAAGAAATTGAAAGCTTTACACGGTATGTTTTGTGTATTTTTCTATCCCTTATGTATACATATGTCACAGTTTTTAGTTTTGTGGGATGGGTTCCTGTTGAACAAGTAAATAATCTTTTGGCTAACAGGTTAGCTGCATTGTCCTCCACCTGGAGAGAGAGAGAAAAGAGCGTAGGTTCTTGTTAGTCTCTATCCTTTGACACAGGGAAGAACACAAAATGAGGTGGAGTAGATCACCAGTAACAAAATACTAGAGTCTTTTGTCTATGACAACTCTGTGAGTGAAGCTGAGAAATGCCATTTTTTTTCTCTGACCTGAAGGATAACCCCATTTGCATTTTAGATGTTCTGAATATTGATAAAGATCATAAAAGATAGACCTATCAGTTAGCTTTAAAAAAGCAAAAAACAGCTGTAAGATAATTAATGCAGCTGAGCTTTTCTGCAGTTATTAGTATTCTGGAAATATCTCACTAAGTTGCATTAGCTCTTTGAAAACTCTGCATCTATTTTTAAAATCTGGTCAGCAATCACATCTCTAGTGCATTAAATGTAAAGCAAGGTCTCCTTAAAAGCCAGATGATATTGTGATATTGAATATCAATACTTACAATATGTAAGTGAATGGTCAGGGTGAAATAGGGAAACACAATAAAAAACATTTCTGAACAACTTTTGCAACAATGTGAATCTGTGTAGCAGAGGCATATAGATTGACACTAGCTCTTTTGCACTTGTGAGGTTGCGCTGATATCAATTCATTGGGGGCTGACAACTTTCTCCTTTCAGCTGATTGATTTTGAATTTTTCAAACTGATTAATGTTTTCATTTGAATGATAATGCTTACTTTGCAGAAGATGTGATCTTTTAATTAGCAGATGCTGAGATTAGCATTAGGGCTGAACAGTAACTAGCATTTGTTCTTATAGTACAAGAGCACAAACTAAGTGCTGAAGCAAATAGAGCTATACTGTGTCTACTTTACATTGCCTCTTTAGATCTTCTTTATGAGAGAGGTTAATAATTACTGAAATACTTAATCACTGTGGCACTAAAAACATTTTAACAAATTGAGGATTCACTTAAAAGAAAAAGTTTTTCAATTTTCAATTCCTTTCATCTTCTCTCTCTCTATATATATATATATGATTATGTTTTCAAGGTTTACGTAAAAATTTTATAATGGAACTTAAATGTTATTTTGTGAAAGTGTGAGTTCTTATTTATATGTGTGTGTATGTATACACATACACACGTGTGTAGTTACTGAAATAGTCGAAAATCTTGGTTTCAAGTTTTATGCTAATTTCAGTAACACTCACTCTATTTCCAAAGCTACTTTGGGAATCAGCTTAAAATTGATGAGCCCCAACTAGAGACAGTAGAGTGAAGGGGTTAAAAAATTGAGATTTGGTTCCCACTAGCTATCTATTTTACACATGGTAAAATATGTAAAACGTCAATCCTAATCTCCCAATTCATCCCACCCTCCCTTTCCCCTGCTGTGTCCACCCTTCTGTTCACTATGTCTGCATCTCTATTCCTGCCCTGCAAATAGGTTCATCTGTACCATTTTTCTAGATTCCACATTTGTGCGTTAATATATGATATTTGTTTTTCTCTTTCTGACTTACAGGGATCTCAGGTCGGTGCTCTGTGGTGAACTAGATGGGTGGGAGGGAGGTCCAAGAGGGAGGGGATATATGTATACATATAGCTGATTCACTTTGTGATACAGCAGAAACTTAACACAACATTGTAAAGCTATTATACTCCAATAAAAAAATAACTGTGGTTTGGGTTCAGGCAAACGTAGATTCAAGTCTACTGTGCCACTTTCTAGGGCGTGTTACTTGACGGTTCAATTCTCACTGTCTTCAACTGTAACATGAAGATTGTAATAGAATTCCTATGAAGATTAAAACTAGTACTTTGCATAAAGTGTGTAGTGTACATTGAATAACGATTAACTGTTACTGCTTTTAAAAACCTACTGTGTATATTAAATAATACTCAACATGATCTACATTTAAAAAATATAGAAGAAAGATTATTTTAGCTTAGGTAAGCTTAGCAAAGAAAATAATTACTGAACACCTAAAGGATAACTAGACCCCCTTTAACTAAATATATCTTTTAATTCCAGATGGGCAGGCTTTTTACACTGTCTTGTGAGCACCACATATGCCTCTGCCTCCTCTCCAGAAAGCCGTCCTGTTAGTCATGGTGTCCATTCTAGCTCTTCATATGGGAATTCTTACAGATAGGCTGAGGGGTCCTCTCTAGAACTGCTGCTGAGCAGTGGCAGTTTCTGTTTTTGTTTTTGTTTTAAATGGTTTCCACAACAAATGATAGGAGAAAAAAAAATCAAACCATGAATGATGAAATACTTACATAAATTCAAGGCAGTTTGTCCACGTATACAACGTGGACTACATTTTTTGGCTGAAGGTAGAGAACAGGTTGATGTTTTATAGGGATGCTAAACATGTGGCTGACTGCTTAATGTATATCAGACTTCAGCATCGTGAGACTTTAGCTGATGGTATTTAAAGAGAAAATTGTTGCTAATTCCTATTGCCGTGAGAGGCATGTTCCTATATAGAATATTTTTTAAAACTAGTGATGGCATTTAAAACAGCCCTAAAGTAAGTGCTTTTACATCTGTTACTCTCTCCCAGGAGACATCAAACAGAACACTTAAACTTGGAGTAAGCAGAATAATTGACAGTCTAAATCTCTATCCTCACTGTTTGCTGCCTGCCCACTTAAATACAAACATAGGGAAAGAGTAAAAAATGAGTCAAAGTAGATTTCTAGAAAAGAAAAAAAAAAAGAAGCTGCAAGATATAATGCTTTAGCTTTATTTCTTTGAGAGGACTTAAGTGGTACTTGAATGTAATGAAATTTTAACATGAAGAGAATAGGATCTTCTTTCAGGGCATCACATCCGTTGAAAGTAGGTAAGACTAAATATGACATTGAAGAAGGAGAGCTGTTACTTTAGAAGTAGAAAATAGTTAAGAAAGGCATTATTGAGAAAGAACTGGCTGTAGTCCATAAACCGAAATATCTGTTTACTTGAGTGTGTATTTAGTTGCGTATCAAAAGATAATATGGCGATTGATTATTTGGCAACCACTTCAGTTTTCAGACCTAACTAATTGGGGTGTTTTCAAAATAGATCTCAGAAGATTTCCTTTTCTGCCCATCTCTACAAGACCTTCTGTTCCATAAGTTCAATATAATGAAAAGTTCATCTTCAACAGCAAGTAAATCAATGAAGTTAGAACACTTCCTCACATCAGACACAAAAATAAACTCAAAATGGCTTAAACACTTAAATATAAGACATGACACCATAAAACTCCTGGAATAGAACATAGGCAAAACATCCTCTGACATAAATCATACCAAGGGCAAGGCAATCAAAATAAAATAAAAAATAAACAACTGGGACCTAATCAAAGCTTTTGCATAGCAAAGGAAACCATAAAAAAAACAAAAAAGACAATCTACGGAATGGGAGAAAATATTTGCAAACGATGGGACCAACAGGGGCTTAATTTCCAAAATATACAAACAGCTCATACATCTCAATAGCAACAACAACAACAACAACAAACAATCCAATCAAAAAATGGGCAGATAGGGCTTCCCTGGTGGCGCAGTGGTTGAGAGTCCGCCTGCCGATGCAGGGGGCGCGGGTTCGTGCTCCGGTCCGGGAGGATCCCGCGTGCCGCGGAGCGGCTGGGCCCTTGAGCCATGGCTGCTGGGCCTGCGCATCCGGAGCCTGTGCTCCGCAATGAGAGAGGCCACAACAGTGAGAGGCCCGTGTACCGCAAAAAAAAAAACAAAGGCAGAAGACCTAAACAGGCATTTCTCCAAAGAAGACATACAGATGGCCAATAAGCACATGAAAAGATGCTCAGCATCTCTAATTATTAGAGAAATGCAAATGAAAACTGCGAGGTATTATCTCACACCAGTCAGAATGGCCATCATTAAAAAGTCTACAAATAACAAATGCTGGAGAGGATGTGGAGAAAAGGGAGCCCTCCTACGCTGTTGGTGCGAATGTAAATTGGTACAGCCACTATGGAAAACAGTATGCAGGTGCCTTAAAAAACTAAAAATAGAGTTGCCATATGATTCAGCAAGCCTACTCCTGGGCATATGTCTGGAGAAAACTTTAATTTGAAAAGATAAATGCACCCCAATGTTCATAGCAGCACTATTTACAATAGCCAAGACATGGAAGCAACCTAAATGTCCATTGAAAGATGAATGGATAAAGGAGATGTGGTGTATATATACAGTGGAATACTACTCAGCCATAAAAAATAGAATATTACCATTTGCAGCAACATGGGTGGACCTAGAGATTATCATACTAAGTGAAGTAAGTCAGACAGAAAAAGACAAATACCATATGATAGCACTTATATGTGGAATCTGAAATATAATACAAATGAACTTGTTTACAAAACAGAAACAGACTCACAGACATAGAGAACAAACTTATGGTTACCAAAGGGGAAAGCGGGTGGGGAAAGGATAAATTGGGAGTTTGGGACTAGCAGATACAAACTACTATATATAAAACAGACAAACAACAAGGTCCTACTGCATAGCACAGCGAACTATATTCCGTATCTTGTAATAAACCATAATGGAAAAGAATATGAAAAAGAATACACACACACACACACATGTAACTGAATCACTATGCTGTACACCAGAAACTAACACAACGTTGTAATCAACTAAACTTCAATTTAAAAAAATCTTTGAGACAAAGGAGAGCTTACTTTTATATATATATATATATATATATAAAACAGATGTAAAGGTCTTTATCTGTAATTTTTCTTATTCTTTTAATGCTGGATTAAAATTCAGTTGAGTAGGTGGTAGTTTTCTATGTTTACTAACTTCCTATTTGAATGGCAAATTTTAGGGAAATTCAACGGATATATAGAACTATATACAGGTATTTTGATGGGGGTATATTCATAAGCCACCAGCAGGTTCTTCATAAATGCTCATTCCTTTCTTAATAATTGCCAAAAGATGTAATTTTTTTGTTCATGCATTCAATTCTTTAGTGTACTTTCCATGAGAGATAAATTTATCTTGTTCCTTACAATTTTATGAAGCGTATATCTTTAACAAATATTTGTTGAATGAATTAATGAAAGGTTTCATTGAAACTAATGATGGTTATGATTTTAGTGCTATTATATCTATATATATAATACATCAATACTTATTGAGCATTTACCTTTTGGTCTTTCATCCATTACTTCATTTAAATCATACAACTTATGTTCTGCTATTGTACTCATTTTTAGATGAAAAAACATATCTTTTTATACACACATATCCATACAAAACATATAAGTTGAGATTTATAGTGAAAGTATAAATCTTTGATAATTTCTAGGAATAATCTGATAGATTAATTAATGGAGCAAATATAGCTCATGTTGGACCTTGAAGGATAGAAATGAGCTGAATAAGTTGATAGGATGGTTCAATGAAGATGATTAAGACATTTATGATAGCTTTTATAATGTTTAGGTTAAAAGTTTTGGAGAGGCCATGTGGTTCAGGATAGGTTCCAGAAGATCTTAAATGACAGGCATAGGATATTTTCCCTCATCAAGAAATTGGATAACATGTAGATTCTTGAATTAGGCATCAATGTATTGAAATTACTTTCATCAATATCCATTTTAGCCAGATTAATCTTAAAGGGACTTGGAAATGCATTTGAAAGATTACTTTTTTTATTTTTAGGACAGGTAGTATAAAGGAAAATATTTTTTTAAATTACGCTTTCTATATTTGGTTTCTTTAAAATTTGTAAGTTACTTTAAGCAGAATCTGTAGTTTGAATTGGGAGTGACCTCTCTTCCATTGTTGTCCATTTGTAACCTGAATCTTTCTGAGATTTTAGTAAGCATCACCATATTTATCACTTGGTTACAGCATAATGTAACTATTTTTACTTGTGAGCGCAAAAATACACTCAGATACACCATTTACTCTTAGTATAGTTTGAATTTTATATTCCCTTATTTTGCTGAACAATATACTACTTGAGAGAAATATGTTTTCTATTTCATAATATATGTAAATGTTAAAAATTACTAAATTCGCCATGGCATGTGACATGATTTGGATTATCAGACTATATCTGATCATGTAACTCCTTGCTCACCTCTCTCACCTAATTTTTTTTCCTGGGCAACACTTAGTCATACTTTTATTTGCTTGATTATCTGTTTAATATCTAGTGGTTTGCACCAGTTGTGACCTCTGTGAGGATGAGGTTTCTGTGTATTATGTTGCACGGCTGTACTTCCAATCCCTGCAGAGGATCAGACATGTAGTTGGTGTTCAGTAAATATTTGTTAAATGAAGTGAATGAATGTCTTGCAGACTGATGAAATTGTGCTTCAGTGTTTTTTAAACACGTGGGATTGTTAATTGCCACAGGGAAGCCTGTGTATAGCCATTAGAGTGCTTCTGCAATTTTCCTTTTTTCTTTTTTCTATTATCTCATACAGTGATTTATATTTGAATCAAAGGGCATTTGCATTATTTTAAAAATTAAATCTCTTATCTATATGTAAACATAAAATTAAGATTAATGTCTGAAATTTCAAGAAAAACCAAGGCCTGGATTTATCAGTGAGGAGATTTCCAATGAAACAGTTGTATACATTTTTCCTTAACATTAGAACTAGCAGTGCAGAAAATACATAGAAATTCCCAGCGCACAAGTTATCATTGCCTGAAGGCTGTTGGCTAACAGTTTCCCCTGCACTATTTAAGAATGTGCTCTTCAGCTTTAGTTTTTTTTTGTTTTTTGTTTTTCTTTGGCCTATTTTTTTCTCTTACCTCTGCTATGACTAGTGTTTCTATTTATTTTAATTAGAATTTGGTCTTTTATTGAACCTATTTTCTTTCTATGGAATTTTTTATAAGCTGTGTTCAGGAATGCACATTTTCTAATAAGCTAAAAAGAATTCTTTTTTTTCAGTTGAGACAGTGTGTGCCATCCAGGCTTGGTTCTGGTGGGCTAGAATTCATTTCAGAGATCAGGCAAAAGTGGGTCATGATAGCAAATGAAGCTAAATTTTATTCTTTGGAATCATTCCAGTTCTGTTCTAGTACCTAAACACTGAACGTTTACTTAATTTTTTTATTATTATAATCTGGGCCTTCCTTTCTTTTTTGAAAAAAATAAATTTATTGGGCTTCCCTGGTGGCGCAGTGGTTGAGGGTTCGCCTGCCGATGCAGGGGACACGGGCTCGTGCCCCGGTCCGGGAGGATCCCACATGCCGCGGAGCGGCTGGGCCAGTGAGCCATGGCCGCTGAGCCTGCGCATCCGGAGCCTGTGCTCTGCAACGGGAGAAGCCACAACAGTGAGAGCCCCGTGTACCGCAAAAAAAAAAAAAAAAAAATTATTTATATATAAAAAAAAGAATGTGCTCTTACTTGTTGGGTAAATAGAATATATATGATGATTTCAGTTTTACAGACTGTCATTCTCTTCATACTTCATAAGCACATTCTTAATTTTAATATTTTAACATTAACGAATATATGAATTTATAATTTAATTTTACAAAATTATTGAACAGTTCTGTGCAAGGCACTGATCGAAGGGCATACCAGTAATTTATTGTCTCTGGCTTTATTTGTAAGCTAGTGAGGAAATAGGACAAGTACTATAGGCAAACTACAAAGTGCCATGGGGACATTGAGGAGAAACAATTTCAACAAGGCAATCAAACGTTCACAGAAATAGATGATATTAGATATGAACATTTAAAGATGAGTGGCATTTCAGGAGGTGAATTGGTAAGAACACAGTGACCCCACTGTGTGTTTGGTGTAGGGAGCTCAGTTTCAAACTAGATGGGAAGTAAATACAGAATCAGGTGGAAATCAAACTATGTACTTTATTATTGGTAGATCTCAATCTACCAATCTACTTTTCAAATACTTCTCTCATAGAGTTAAACTTATCCAGACCAAGTGAAAAAGGACAACCACGTGCTGGGCAAACTTTTTACACCTTTTTCTTGCTAAATTGAATTATGCAGATGTCACTGACAGACTCTCAAGGTCCTACCCACCATGTAATCTCTGCTTCTCCCATGGGCAGCAGTGATTACAGAATGAAGAGATGGTCAAATATGTTTTCCTCTTGGGAGTAGAAGTTTATGCATGAGAGAGGGGATTACGGTTCCCCCTAACAGGATATATCTTAATAGAAACCAGCTTAAGTTTTAAATACTTACTTGTAATATTTAAATAAAGCCTTGTTAGTTCTAATATTGGCTTTTCTTCAAAGCTATCATTTTGTTTTGAAGGAAAACTATTTAATATCCATTCTAGTTCCTCTTTCTTCAAAGACGTTTAAAGGGAAGTCATGTTTGTATTAGTGGAAATCTTTGGCAAATAATTTTAAAAGGCTGTTATGTCTGATTTGTGAATGAAACCCAAGGTTGATTTTAATACCGTCATCATAAAATAAGTTAAAGGACATTATTTCACTGTGCAATCTAATGAAGCTAACCTCACTATTGAGATTGATTTAAATTCAATTTTACTTCACTACTAAAATATTTTAATGAAATTCCATCCTTGGACTTATGATTTTTTTCTATACCGAAGGTAAATTTGTATTGGCGACTTGAAATACAATCATTGATAGAATACAAAAGTTAGGATCATTTGTTGCTATCCAGATCTACCTAACTTTCCAAACCTGTCATATTTTATATAGCAAATATTTGTGGGTTATGGAGTTCAGTGTGAGACCTTTGGCTGTGAAAGTTTATTAGCTGACTCCAGTTACACTGATTTATGTGGTAGTAAATATGATGAAGGGGGAGGGATTATGTTTAACTGATCAGAAAACACATTGAGAGTTAAACTTGTATTTCAGGTCATCTATTCTCTGGGGAATATTTTCCTTATAAAAATATTTTAATGACATAAACACCCATTTGATAGAATAGGAATAAAAATCACTTAAATAGTATTATAGAAGAGTTGCTGACTGGTTTTCTTTCTCTGTGAGGCCTAAATAACTATACAAATAATAAGCATAAAACTGATGTTTCTTTCTCTCTTTAAATAGATGTACGCATGTGTACGTATATATATGGCATGTTCTCTTATATCATGTGAGTTTAAATCTGTAATACTGAGAAAATAAAATTAGAATTTAATCTTTTAGGGTTGTTGTGTAATAACAAAATAAATTCATAAAAATAGAGCCACATAAAACCCATTCTTGGATTTCTTGCTGTTGAGTGGATGTACCCTGAGTTGATAATTGGGAACACAGATGGTATCATCCCCCATAAAACCCAGTCTCGAACTTGGTAGAACCTGCTTACTCTGGCAGAGATGAAATGATATTGGAATATTGATCGGTGTGGCCAGAGAAGTAGGCAGCCTGATAATCTTCATCTAAATATTTGCACTTTACACTGTGATATGGTGTTACTGGGTGACTTCTGTGCTGTCTTTCTGATCTGCTTTTCTACTCTATTTTCCACCACTCATCTTTGCTTATTATACCTTATACTAGTTTTTTTAATGAAAGAATATTTGTTTAGAGAGAAGTGAAGGGTTTACCAAAAGGGGCCCTCTCCATATAATCCCTCCTTGCCCCTACTCTTCTGCAGATCCTGGTGTGAAGAACTAAGCTGTAAACTAGAGCGAGGGCTGGGGAGTGCTAATGGAGACACAGCATCCGGGCATTGTCTGTCTTTCTCATACTCTCTTCTCGCTGAAGCACATTCAATTTTGCTGTCCTTACTTCTGCTTTCTTTGCCAGACTGTCAAGGACAGCTGAAGAAAAATCAAATAGACTCGTGGATCCGTGTTATTACACATAAGGTTTTACGCGCAGGCTCAGCGGCCATGGCTCACGGGCCCAGCCGCTCCTAGGCATGTGGGATCTTCCCGGACCAGGACACGAACCCGTGTCCCCTGCATCGGCAGGCGGACTCTCAACCACTGCGGCACTAGGGAAGCCCCACATGTAAGGTTTTTAGCCTCACCTGAACCTCAGCAAATCCTTTCACTGGTCTCCCAGCTTCCTTTTCCCATCTATCATGGTCTTTACATTTGCATGTATTTGTATGTATTCTTTTCCTGAAATACCTTTTTAAAAAGTTCCTCTTCAGATAAACCCTAGTCATCCTTCTAGACCGGCTGGAATGTTACCTCAATTTACAAAGTTTTGCAGCCTGCCCCTTCCTCCTGCCCACCTTCCTCAGGTCGTTTCCCTAGTGCAGTTATTATCTTTCTTTTGCAGGCTTTTAGTGTATCACAAGTAGCATTGTTGTTAGTGTTGAAGTCTTTCTCTCCCACATGCAATTACTGGAGGCCATGTTCATGCGTCATTAATTGTCTAGCCCAGTGGGGGACACATGGTTGACATCAGTCTAGGTTTGCTGAGTAAATCAATACCTGTCAAAATGCGGTCTGCTGGGGAAGCCAGAGTCGTCATCTTCTTGACATTCGTCACAAATATCTTCCTGTTTATAATTATCATACTTTATTTAAAATACATCACTACATAGTAATAGCATTAAGTGGTAAACAGATGGAAGGGTGAGGATATAGTTCAAATGATAATCTATTTTTCCTACTTTTAGATAGGGCAATAAAATATACCTTCGGGCAGATATCTGTTCTTTTTTTTTTTTTTAACAAGGTTTCTCAGGTTATAGGCTGCCATAATTTCAATAAGTAGTTCCTGCCACAGTGTGTTAGCATCAGTAGTCTATTTCTGTTTCTTTTCCACCCTCATCTTCTCTTCTTCTATGCTACTCTGCTGCCTCCTAACTACGGCTCTCTTCTAAAAATCTACATAAAATCTACAACCCCTTTCAGATCTCATTTTCATTGGCCGCCTGCCAGCTGTTGAGGCAACAGCTGATTTTCATTATATGGTGAAAGGGTGGGGCCATTGGTTCACAGCTGCCAAGTTGCTCTGGTTCTTTTCCCTCACCACCTTGAAAACCCAAGTCCCTTATTATGTAAAATAGCCCAGCTGCTATCTGTCTTGCAACAGGTGATCAGGGAAGAGTTTTCTGAAGAATGATTAATAGTGGGACTAGTTCTGGGGGAAGCTAGGTGGTGTCTAACAAAACTTATATCAAGCATTAGCACTGGAGGTAAGTTTTGCTATCTTGCTGCAATTTGGGACTCTTAAAGGGTATTCTTTTATGAAAAAGTTCACAAACCCTCAGGACCTGATTATTTGCCTGTGTCCAAAGTTGTTTAATTTCTCCATCTATTTAAACTTAAATATGTATTTAGGTTGGAATTCAGCAATATTGGCTTTGAAGGTATCCCAATCTGATGCAAATTTCACTTGTTTTTTATGTGTCTTTTTTTGTCATATTATTATTTTAATTTTGTTTTGTCCAGAATAAATGAAGATTTACTTATGTCACAAGTAATAGATTTATGCTAATAACCTTTTCCAATATAGTATTTTAACCAAGTTGAGGTTTCAATTTTTCAGGGGGGGGTAATGGATCAGAATTGGGGTGAGTGCTTTTTACTAGGATTACCTATTGTGGGGCATCAAATTTTATCATGTGCTTATAGGAAAGTTTATAATATATAAGGCAGCACAATTGAGTACGTCTACTGATTATCTTTCAAGCAAACACTGTAATAATATAACAATCTGAGATTGAGATGTTTTTAAAGAAAGAAGAAATAAATACTTAATTTTTTTCTATATGCTTTAGTTTCAAATTTTTTTGTCATGATCATATTGGCTTTTTAAAGCATGATGGAAAGCAGTCATTTTTAGTTTTAGCTGAATTCATTTAGCCATTAATTTAACATATAATATTCCAGACACTGAGCTACATCCTGGGGATAGAGAAATGAGTACAACACACAAAGAACCTTCATTGTATTCTGTCGCAATTCAGGGGTGCTTTTATAAATAGAAATCTTGCCTGTATACTCCCTCCAATAGGCAGACCAAAATGTATACGGCAATTTGTGCATTGTAAATTCTATAACTTGTTTAGCTCTATTGTAAAAGTTCACAGGGCATTCACTTTTTGATGGTACGGATTCTAAAACTCAGGCAGGTTTTTAAATACCTCATCTGCATAGTTTGTGATGGCACTTAAAAATACTTCAAAGGGCTTATTTTCCACCGTACTTCCTACCTAACGTCATAATTCACAGTTGTCCATTTTCCTGCCCCAGGATTGTATTTAAGTAGTGACACTTTTTGGTAAATTTCAGTCCGTTGCTGGGGTTGAATAACAGAAGAATAATTCTGCTATAATTTACATTCTGTGGATTTTTATGTTTTTTGTGCATTTTCACATAAAAAATCTGAGTGCATTCTCCCAACCTCCCTGAAATTTAGCTTTACCAGAAATTATTATTCCCTTTCTGAGATAGTAAAATGATACTTAAAGATGTCAACAATAATAATAATAGCTATCATTTAAATTAAAAGCAAAGATTTGTCAGGACCAGTACCAGGAACTATACATCATAGTAGCCATGGGAGTTATACATTATTAACTCCTTTTTACCGTTGAGAAAATTGAAGATCAGGCATGGTAAATGCCCTCCCTATTGCCTGGCTACATTAGGAATTGAACCCAGATTTGCCTCTAAAACTTCCTTGGAGTGTCTTTCTCCCTTACCATTGTGTCCCCCTTGTATGAATTAATCAAGTCATTCAGCCAGTTATTAGAGCTGGAATATCCAGATCATGTGAAACAATCTGGTGCATTGTCATTCACTGACTCATTATTTATTGAAAAATTATTTATTGCATGCTGACTCTATTTCTGTGATTATGTTCCCTTGCTCACAGAGTTAAGAGCAAAGAAACCGATTTGAATTTTCAGTTTATTAGTAATGCTTTAAGGAAACATGAAACCATTCAAAACAGAATTAGCGTGATTTATGTTTTAGAGCTTTTCTATTTACTCCAGGCATCCCCCACAAGGAGAGTAGTAACCTAGTTTGAAAACCATTTAAAAATTTCAGAGGGGAAAACTGCTACATGTGTGAAATACAGTGTTGACTCACTGAATTGAAACATTCTCATTTACTTGTCTTTGCTTCTTTAGCAGTTATATCAAGTGGTACTGCAGAGTAAATTTTTTGTTATTCTTATAGATTTTCAGATTATCTTCTAAAGCAGACCCATGGTAGGTTGTTGAAATGCTTCACTTAGGAAAGTTACATATGACTAGGCATGCTCTCAATTGAAAAGTTAAATTAAATTACTATTATGTAACATTTCTTTCCAAGTATATTGAGTTTGATTTCCATTACTTACTAAGCAACTCATCAGTGATTTTATTTCCATTGCCTTAGTTCATTTATTGTTTGTTTAAAGTCCTTTAAAAAACAAATTTCACTGCTGATTTTATAATCAGTTGACTAAACAGCAAATACTGTGTTAATACTAATATATTGATTGTTTTACCTCTTGATATAATTAGATCTGCAGTAAAACCTAATCTGACATGATTTGTTTGTGGGTTGATGACCCATGGGCAGAAATGTGTAATAGCTAAAGCATCTAAAATTAGCTGTCTTATATTTGTCTAATACACTCTTCTTTGAGATACCAACCAATTTTTCTTTTAACAGCACATCTAATCAATTTCAAAGTAAGGAAAAATAAAGCCTGAGCCAGTTTTGAAAATTATTCCTTCTTGAAATGTTCTGAGTGCTGGAATTTATTTTACAGTTCCAGCTAAGCAGGCTTCTAGGCTGAAAAGAAGGGGATGAATAGTGTTGAAATCTGCTTTAGGAGAGAGCTTGTTTATCGAGCTACACCTCATTTTCCTTTATCTGTCACAGCGTAAATAATAGGTAGAATTTCTTGGTTGGTTGTATTGTACGTGCACAGCATAAAGCTTAGAGTCCACTAACTGTAGCATTTCTGATTCTTCCTTAAGCCATCTTTAACTTGCTAAGCTCCCTTCCCCATCTCACCTTCCTGCCTGAAATATGATCCAAGCAGAATTATGCAGTTTAGACAATTATAGTGTTCAGTGTCTATCTGTAAATTTGTACATTCAGTCTTGAAGTATAGATCTTTTGCAGAAAGAAACAGGAATTACAGTGAAGTAGACTCTTAGGTATACATTGAGTTTTAAATTTTTTTAGGAGCTTTCAACATTTTGTTTGGCAATATTTTTCTGTAAAGGTAATGCATTAGTAAGGATTAGCTGTGTCTCATAGCATTTATCAGAAAACCCAGCACATTAGGGGCTTAAATAATATAGAAATTTCTCTCTCTTGGAAAAGAAGTCTTTCATGGGGCAGTGCATGGCTCTGCATTGTCTCCATGGTCTCAGAGACCAAGGCTCCTGCCTCCTTCTTCCACATTTTGACTCTGCCTTTTATTCTCAGGATCACCTCATGTCACAACATGGCTTCTGGAGCTGAAGCAACCTCATCTACATTCCGTATTGCAGGAAGGAAGGATGCAAAGCAGGGAGCACAAAAGGAATGCATTTTTCAGCTGAATCTACCACCTTCTAGGAAATTCCACACAACACATATATATCATTAGCCTGAATGTAATAACATGGCCATACCTAGTCTTTAACTGGGTACATTGCCCACTTAAATAAAATAAAGAAAAAAAAGGAGAATGCAGTTTATATGCAGCTGTCATTGTTCATATATGTGATAGTTGGTTCTCCAATTTTCAGTTTTCTCATCCTTAAAATGGGCAAAAGAGTATCCTCCCCATGGTGTTTGTATGAGGGTTAAGGGAGATGCTGCGTGAATGATACTTAGTCATGGAACAGAGTAAATACTATCATGGTTGCTTTTCAACTTCTCCTTTCCCTTGTCATTATTGCAACATTAGAGCAGCAGGAAGTCTCAAGGCTTTATGGACACTTATGATATGAAGATCCACATTAACTTGTGAATTACTTCACTTTTGGGACTAATATGTGCTTTGTTTGCAATTGGTTATCTCCTTGGTATTGACTCTCTTCTATAATGCCTTATACAACATGGGGACGTTCTATCTTCATGCCCTAAATATAACTGAGAACTGGGGATTAGTCACTCTTTAAAGTGGAAAAGCATTAGCCACAGTGACGATTAATCTATTCTGAAGTTTTGGGGACTACAGAGTTCACTGAAATAATCAGTCTCCTTAAAGAAGCAGCCTGCTCCTTAGTCAAGGGTACTAAACGAGTGTCAGAAAAGAAGGGCAGTCTTTGGGCAAGTCACATGGCTATTCTCTTTGTCAAAGGAGGGATTGGATTGGCTGATCTCTCAGGTCTTTCTTATTTTTAAATAATATAATTGTAGGAATCCCATTCTCTTCAGATCTTTTAAGACCGTGTAAGTTCTTATGGTGTTTGCTACCTTTTATATGAAGATGGATAGTGAAGGTGGGCTCATCCGGTGTGCTTTAAGGAGCCCTCACAATTTTATACCATTGGATTTTGCTGCCTGAGATACCGACTTCTTTATTTTCCTGTCTTAAGCTCTAAGAATTGCATATTATTCCAAGTAATACTCTTGAGAATAAAAGTTTAGTGATACTTACATTAATACATCTTTTGTTGTAAAACGGCCATAGCATTATACATTATTTTCCTTTATATTAATACATTTTCAACATGTACTTTTATGAAAGGAACTGGACTTTTTTTCCTCCCAAGTGAGCAGTGCATTACTAACAACTAAGTTCTTCCACACAACTCCAAGTAAATAACTTGTTCTGGTATTTGTTATTTCTGTTGCTTTGGAAGACTACTTACAATCTCATCTGTAAAAATGGGAATATTTATTATACTTGTTTTATAGGTCAAGGAGGGAGAGTTAAAGAAAATCATGAATGTGAAGTGTTAACCATTTATCTGAAGCAAAAGATTATGACAATTATTATTTTATTACTAGTACTACTAGTACTAGTATCATTATGGAAATGGACTTGAAAGCTAGCTAATTTAACTAGGGTGATGGTCCATTTATCTATTGCTACATAATAAACTATCAATAACCATGTTATTATGCTCACAAATTATGTGGGCAGAATTCTGACAGGACATGGAGGGCTCCTCTCTACTCTGCACTTGTCCGGGGCCTCAGTGGGGAAGATTCCAAAGGCTGCGGGTGCCTCAGGTCTGGGGCCTGGATCATCTGGAGGCTCCTTCACTCAAATGTCTGGTTTCCGGGCTGTGGTGACTTGATGGCTGTGTCCATATGGACAACTGACAAAAGAACCTGTACATGGCCTCTCTCTGTGGCTTGGACTTCTCCCAGCATGACAGCTGTGTTTGGAGGGGGGACATTCAGAGATCAAGTGTTCCAAGCGACCCAGGGGAAGCTGCATGGCACTTTATGACCTCGCTTCAGAAGGTACATAACATCACTCCTGCCACATTCTATTAGTTGGTGAGTTAACAAGCCCTCCCAGATTCAGGGGGAGGGGACATAGACCTTATGTGTCTTTGGAAGGAGTGTCAAAGGACCTGGGACCATCTCCAATGCCCTACTGTTCTTATAGAAGGTTGAAAGGTGAAAAGGAATAAACATGATTTCATTCGAAAGTAGTTTTTCTGTAAATTATGCTCAAAAGTAATGAACATTTAATATGAGCAAGCATTTAAAGTTTTTCATCAAAGGCCTAAAATCACTGTAAACGTAATCCTAGCTTTTAATCCTGTTAATCTTGGACCTTTACATTCTCAACTCTAGGATAAGTCTTTCTTTTAAAAAGTTTAAAAGTCATTGTTGTTCTCAGGCAGGCACATTTTATTTCTCTCACATAGAAGTTCTCTCTTCCTAAGGTTTTTATGAAGATTAAATTGCCTATTTGAAAAGTGCTTAGAACAGTACCAAGTACATATACCATAAGTCCAAAATAAGTGTTCATTACACTTAGAAAAATGCCTGTAAATCCCTTTTAAAATGCCATAAGGAAAAATAGGAAGTGAACTATTCTTAAATCAATATAATATTTACCGATATTGTACCATTAAGATTTATCACTACACTATTTCACCAGATTTGAAAAATAAACAAAAGTGACTTTGTTAATTTGTTTAAAGGTCAAAATTTATTGTCAACTAATTAGTGATTCAAATTTTTTAATTACAGTGACTGAATATTCTTCCTAAGGATGATAGTTACAATTATATTTCAGATATGAATGTCTCATTAATTTTCCAAATTGATCTCTCAGTTTTTGGAAGCAACAGTGTATCATCAAACTTGGCTAATAGCTCACTTATTCAGATTTATTTTAGATCATTTCTGACTTGTACTTTGTCTCAAATTTAAAGAACATTTTTTGAGGGGCCTCAGTAGCTTGTTTCAAAACCTGAGATTATAGCACCCGCTGTTTAACGATGCTCTTCTAAACTTACTAAAAGCAGAAAGCAAACTTATTTACATCTAAATGACCATATTTTGTTTTGCTCACTATCAAGCCTGCTATTTCATTTTTATTTATAGTGACCTCATACTAGGAGTACCTTGCATAAGTAGGAGTCTAAAAATTATTTGAACAGCCAGGATAAGTATGTCTTTTCTTGATGTTTGATTTCTGAGTGAAGTGAGGACACTAAGGTTAAAGTGTGTCATGCATATTTTTTTAGTTACCCATTCTCAGTCTAAGCCAGGCAAATGAGCAGCTCTGACAGTTAACTCTGTAAATCATTCAGGAATCTGACTGCTTTCTCAAAACATACCTGGGTCTGCAGGCAGGAGTCTACAGGTGATTGCCCCTACATGTTTGCCCAAAGATGATGTAGAAAATTGGTTGGAAGCTTTGCTTTTCCCCAGCTATCAAAAATTAACCTACCAGAAATTTGCAGACACAGCAACGTTATGTTAATGATTTTGTGACTCATGCACAAGACCTTTTTTTTTTTTTAAGCTGGCTCTTCCAAATTCCAAAGATTCAGCATTTATTATTCGGTAATTTACTTTTGTATTTTCACTATGAATAGGACATTCATTTTCAGGCTCCTTGACTGTCTCAGACGTATAGGGTGTTGACTCAGTGTATTTACTGGGGGCAGGTAACCAGCATTCTCTTATTCCAGCGGTGAACATTGTTCTCATTTGATGGGAAAAAAGAGAGGAAAACCTTTGAACCAAAGACTTAACTCTAAGAGGGACTGTTGTCTGATTTCCAAACAGGCCAGGGAATACATTGTGCTGCAGTATCCCCTTAGGTATTCATTAAAGCATCCTGACTAGGTCACAGGGTTGAGAGCCAAGAGAGCTGAAAGGGGCCTAGTCTGTGACATGTATACAGCTTTGTTTATATGTTCAGTTTTACTCATACGTGTATGTATTTATGACTTAATATATAGCCAGAGCCTTTTATAAAGTTATAAATTACAAAGTTCATTTCATGTACTTTATAATTAAAGTAAGCTTCAAATGCTTTGAGATTTTACATGTAAGTTAGTTCATTCTTACATCTGTGAGGATCGAACCAGGTGATCTCCAAAGGCAGTTCTAAATCCTTGTGATTCTGTGGTACTTCCTTTTTTTTCTAAACTTGAGCCTCCAGTTTTATTTTTTGCCTTTGCTTAATTTTTAGTGTAAACATTATCCTGATCAAAGTGGCATACAAGCAATGAAGTAGCATTATCAGTATTATGGTGAGAACAGGAAAGCGTTTTACCTTTTCCTATATTAACCACTTCTCATTGTGCATTTTTTCATTTCAGTTACAGAAGTTGATTTACATTCAGCATCTTCAGGTTTAGTCAAAGCGCATGTTTACTGTTCCACACCCCCATTCACTCCCCATCCTGTAGAAGTGTGTGTGGCTCAGTCCTTTGAAAGTTTGCAAACTGGGATCATAAACTTAGAAGCTTCGAGGGCCAAGCAGATATTCTTAGTAAGTTAGACATATATTGTGTAAGTAGTACAAGCTCCTCGATTATTTTTACTAAAAACTAGAAACCCAGGTTTTTATTGTTAAGTGTTTCACCTTCTTAGTGCCGTTGGAAATTATTTTAAAACTCCGAAGAAAAAAAAATGAAAGAAAATAAAAGTGATATGACTCCGCAAGACCAGATCTACTAGTCCTTTAACTTCTGCTTTAAAACCAGGCACACTCTTTTGCTTCGTGCTGATAGATATTCTGTTGTGAATCATTCTCCCAAATAGACCCCTACCCTGGGAGATCTCCACTCCTCACTGCTATGTTGTACAAGTGTGAACGTGCCTGGAGACTATAGTTACCCCTGGATTTTGACAAGAGTTCCTCAGTAGTACTTGCCATGCTTATTAAGCTCCTGAACAAATTTCTATCACCTGAACTAACATCGGTTTCACAGGCATCCAGGATTGATGCGGAACCTTGGGTCATCCTCACACTCAAAACCCTTCCTTTTTACCAGTCACTTGTCTTTCTTTCTTCTGGATCAACCTACGGTGTTATACATGTTTTCTGATTTATTCTTCATCTTTCAGAGTTATCCCTGTTGCTCACTCAGTGCCCATCTCAGCACCAGTGCTTTCTTTCATTCTTGTTACCTTTTCGCTTCTGTCATCATGTGTGCCTTCTTATTACTTTATACACTCTTGCACTTTTTACATTAATGGAAAGAATGGGATGGGTGATATAAACAAAGTAACTTAAATTGCAGCATAAATATAGTAACCACACGTTAGATTAAAGAAGGATGCTATGGGTTGGTATTAGAATGACATTACCTGAGTGATGAATCCACTTGTTGGCAATCAGAGTTGATATTCCATTGTTCTTCAACACAGACTTGCTCACTTCCGTGAAATTTTTAAGTGGCAAGTTTTCAAGAAAAGAGCTTCTGTTCTGAAGTAGCTCTTACGGCACAGAAGTTACAGTATACGCAGACTGGTGCCTAGAGGTCCTGAAATGATTCAGCTGACTCTCTTAGGAAATGTTTTTTGGGTTCCTCTTCCTAAACATTGGTTTGATTTTATTTCTGTATGTCCCAGTGTATGGACAAGACTGTTATGAGTGATCTTGCCAATTGCTTTGTAGGACTTGTAGTTAAACTCAGTCTTCTGCTTTCCCCTTCTTTACGTGTCTGATATGTTCAGAAAGGATGATGTTGTAGTTAGAGATGACATTTTTGATTATTTACTCTGGGGAAGATGTGCATTATTGTTCATGTCGTCATGAAGATCGATTAAATACATTTATTTTTAACAACGTTATAAAGAGGTTTAAAATATTACTATTTTAAAAAAGGGAAGCCACGCTGTAGGAAGTGAAAATTACTTGCCCAGATCACACAGGTTGTAAATGAGTCCTGGGAGCTCTCACTATTCACCATTGCTCTCTACTGTCTCTCGTTACTTCATTTCAGATGCCTCATGGTTAGTGTAGCCAGAGTAGCCCCTGGTAAACAATAAATCCTTTTCTAGCACCATACAAATCAATTCCTAATAAGTTGTTAAGGAAGCTTTTTAAAGAATAATGTAAAACTTTCTCTGTCGATATTTTGAAGAATTACTGTTCCCTTTTGCAAACTGAAAATGCACTCGTCTGAGTCTGCCTGGGTCTTCTGGCCCCTCTCCAATCTCTTAAGTTCCTTCAAAGATTGCTGCATTTGTTGGATCTATTTTGCAGGTCCTCTCAAAAAAAATCTGCTCTTTAGTCAAATGGTCTAGGAGATTGGAATACTTTTCCAGCAGCATAATATTTCTCAAAACATATTTTCTTACCTTGAGGCTTTACCTGTGCTTCTGACTAGGTTTTCTTCTAACCTTTACAGTCAAGTGGTCATTCTCTGACAGAGAATTCTGAGACAACATGAACATTAGTTGTTTGGCTATCTTTTAATCATCCTTTTAATTATCCTTTATCTTTTATACTATTAATTTCAAAATGTATGCCTCTTTTCTCCTTGATTGTATGTATTAGCTTATTGCTTTAAATTATTACAGCACATACTTGGTATTTAGTTGGTAGAGAACTTAAAAGTAAATCAGAAGTTATCTTTCTGCAAAACTGAATAGAATGTATTAAAACTGCAAGGGTTTTCTCTGAGGTAGTATCACTAATTACTAACATTTCTTTTCTTTCTTTCCCTCTGTATGAGCCAGTAAAAGTACTTGACATTTTTTAGGAACATCATTCATATGTTTCAAGATAAATCTCCAAAGTTTGGTTTCTTTTGTTTATTTGTTTTGTGTGAAGAAGTAAGTTAATGAACACTAAATATAACACAGAAAGCACATTTTTAATCTGCTTTGCCAGTGACTTACTTTAGGTTAATTTTTACCTTTCATTAAGTGTAATCTAGCACAACCCGAGTTTATAAACTCTAAAGATGATTGAGGGCATCCAGGGTAGAATCACATTTTAAAAATGCAAAGCCAGTTAAGTTTGTCGTGCATTTGACTGTGTGTATCCTCATATCCTGTCATTTGTACTTATGGAAAATGAATCTATGTCTTTGAAAAACTAAATTTAATATTTTTCCTATTAAAAATTCTAACATTTTTGTGATTGCTTTTCTTATTTCTTATGTGTGAGGTCTTTAATACACACATACAATCAAATTTTAGTGTGAATTGAACTATGAAAATTATAACGTAATATTCCCAGCCGAACACAATAATATACTGTAAAAGTCTTAATGTACATTCTGCAAAGCCAGTGACAAATCTTGCCCTTAGTTCTTAGAGTCAGTTTCATTGTAAAATATATTCAGTGCTTTTATTTCACCTTTCAATATCTTGAATTCCTTGGGATTGAAATACAGTATTTCTATTAGATCCATATTCCCAAGTCTATCCCTGACATATTTGCCCTCCTATGAATCACATCATTGTAGTCTGTGACAGATCACAATGTCAAGAAACTGATCTTGGTCCAATTTTTCGCTCTGTTGGAAGAAATTAAAAATTCAGTTTGCTTCCAAATTTTGAAGAGAGGAAAAATGTTATTCAAAACAATAGTTTTAATATTTATTCATGATTTCTAATTAGTGCTATTTATTCTTGTTATTTAAAAAACCGTAATAAGCCTCTGGTAGCAAGTTTATATTGTGTGGGCCAGTGGATCTGTTTGTTTAAGTTCGTAGACCGGGTATGTATTTAAAAAAATCAGTGTTCTCTGAACTTGGTTTTAGACACGCTAAATAGGATAGCTTAGGAACACTGTAAATGTACGCTATGAGTGCCATATTTAAATGATGGAGATAAGTATTAAAATTCAGTTTTAAAAACCCACTACTGATGATAGTTAACAGTCTTGAAGTAGAAATCAAATAAAACATCATAATGCTATTAAGTTGTCGCTGGTGTTCTATACTCAGTTTTTTCGAAATTATTAAAGATTATTTCACTTCATACCATTTTTGGATCCATTTTGCTTGCGTGAGGTAGGGGTGTGTGTGTGTGTGTGTGCGTGTGCATTTGTGCACTTTTGGACAGAAGGCACAGTGGTTTGTGGGGGAGATGTATATGTGGTTTCAGCTGCCTGTTTTTCCCCAGAGTAAGAAGAGATGTGTGAATAGGTACAGGTTAGGGTCCCTCAAGTTCTTCCTTTTAGCTACCAACCCTCTCGTTATCCTCAAGACTAATATTTTTTGTAAACCTTAGTCTGAGTGTTACAATTTCTACCCCACCACTACTAAAATATTGGTAATACCAAGGGTTCTTGCTTGTTAGCACTGAATGGACTAATGAACCAGGTCCCTTAGTAAAATTTAGGCTGGGTTCCAGTAAAAAAGTCTCCTTCTCATAACATCAGAGAATCCCCAAATGAGGATACATTTAGCTCTACAAGCCACGGTGCTTTTGGTACTGATGATGATTTTTCCAACTGTAATAGAATCCTCTCTACATATTGTGCTTGCAGTATTTAGGACCCACCAGAACTCCTGGGGTGGTGTAAGCATGTGGCATATGTTACATCATCATAAAGTGGTTCACGGGGCCTTAGGGTCAAGTGTTTGATCTATTCTTCTGGGATGTGTGACCTTCAGGATGTTACTTTACCTCCTTGATCCCTTTTCTTCCATGTAGAAGGGGAATACAAATAGTTACTCCTCAATTGTTATGTTCAATAACAGAATGCATATAAAGTGCTTAGTTCTGGATCAGGCACATGGTAAGTGCTCAATCAGTGTTACTGAAATCAATTGTCACTGACACTCCTGAGATGTTGTCTAACTGGTGAAAGAGTAAACTTAGAGTACTGTATTATTCATAACCGTTCCTTGTAGCCCCTAAACCTATAAAATCAGTGTGTCTATAAACAGTAGCTAGGTTAACTACCTCAGCAATAATCACATATTGTTCTTATATATATATAATAAAAACACAAAGTAACTCAGTTTTGAAAGTATATTAGATAGTATTGAGTATTGCAAGTACAAAAAAAATAGTCCTCATATACTTTGCTTCCTTAAATCCCATGTCCAAAATAAGAAGATAGTAATTTGTCCTTTCTTCTCTGTCACACCAAGATTTTTAAGCATTCCCATACTTGCCTGATTAGCTCCTAATATCACTTCAGGCATAATTCTCCATCAGTTGAGCTTATTTCACAACTAATTCATGATATATTCCAGTAAAATCTTTCACCAGCATATTCCCATTCTCACCATATTTAATTATTTCAGAATCAAGACAAATGACATGATAATTTGATAGAAGACCATCACTGCTCAGAACTGATCAGGCTTCTTCCTAAATCTAAGCAACTAAGCAAAGCAGTTTTCCTCACAGCCTAGAGTCTTGCAGTTTTAACCTCACAGTGTTTGTATTGCACGAAGCCTGACTGAGCTGCAAGTTAATCCTTGTCTCTCACTGACATGGTGACAGAAAGGAGGAAAATGGTATCACTGGCTTTTGGATCTTTCTCTCGTGCTTTTTTTTTTTTTTCTTTGAACAGGTTTGTGTTCTAAGACACTCACTTTCATTGGAAATCTATGAGATTCTATTATAAAGTGATGCAAATCAATGCAGACTCAAATAGGTTACCAGGATATATACCATTGACATATTAGATTTCCTCTTTTCTATAATTTCAAAAATCATTACTTTATGATTCAATTTAGGAAACATTTGAATAAGTACTTAGTATCTAACACTGTGCTAGAGGCTTCAGGCATTCCCAAAGAAGTATAAAGATGGTTTTTACAATTAAGGAGCTTCAGATTTCATTGGTGTTCATGAGATGTGTGTATGATTAAATGTCAAAATGTATGTGGAACATAGTAGATGTTAATACCACACAAGGTCAGAGTTGGAAGAGATCAGAATGATTTAGATATTTGAAGATGGCTTCATTGAATATTAAACTTGTAAAGATGTGAAGCTTTTGAAGAGTATTGGAAACCTAATAATGGTTTGGTTGTTTTATACTTTATGGATGAGAGATAGACTAGATAAAGCCTCAGATGAACTGTATAAATTTTATATCTCCTACCAAAGCGTTTAGCCAACAGCTGTTTATAGAAAGAACCAAAAGGTGCATTTCTGTCTGTTCTTTTCCCTGGGCATTGCTTGATCTACTTGTTAATAAATAATGAAGACTAGAGACAGTCTAGTGTAGTACAGTTTATGTCAGAAGTATAGTGTAATGGTAAGAACAAAGGCTTTGATGTAAACAATGCGATTTTGGCTCTTATTTTTGATACTTACTGCCTTTATGATTTTGGAAAAGATATTTAATATCACCATGTCTCATTTTTTTCATCCATAAATATGTATTTCATGGTAGTTGTGAGGATTAAATAAGGTAAATGAAAAGTGCTTAGCAGAGTGTCTGGCGTAGAATACGCCTCAACACATACAAATTTAACTATAAATTGAATTTAGAGGCTGGTTTAAGACCTTTGTAACCTTTTGCAAGCACATCTGGTTTATTTCTCTGTATGAAGAGAAATATATCAATTTACCAAGGTGTTTTTCAGGATTGACATGATTCGTATGTTGAGATTGGCCACGGTGTGTGCCTGTGTGTGTGGGGGTGGGGGTGGGGATGTTTTGCCTTGGAAATTGACACTCATACACATCAGGGATCTTTATTTTTCCAAGAGCTTGTTTACAAGCACAGTGCTGAATAAAAGAGACAAATGATTAAAGAATCACAGTAAAGTATGACAGAAAGCATGATACAGTGTTTCAATTTAGTATTTACAAGGACATTGAAACCAGCCAGGGGTGTCAAAAAGAGCATCTCCTTTGAATAGAAGTAACATCTAAGTTGAGTTCTGAAAGATCTAGGATTTGCCATGCAAAGTTTGGGACAAAAGTATTTGAGGCAGAAGGAAACAACCTGTGTGAGGGTCCAAAGCTAAGAGGATTGTTCTTTCAAACAACTGAGTTCAGTGGGGCTTGGTCTTAGATTTCTACGGGAGATAGAGATGTTAGGGAAGGAGAGATTGAAGAGGTAAAACAGAGATCAGGGAAGGGCTTAGTCATGGTTAGAAGATTTGACTTTCAGCATTATTCCATGTTAAAGTAATCCAGACTTACCTATGAGGATCATCTTTAATACATAATAGTTATGAAACTTATTATTTATATTTTTTTATCAGTGCCATAGATTCTGGGAAATCTGTGGTTATTCATAGCCATCTGTGTGGTGTGGTCACACAGCCATCTCTAACTATGTAATTATGATATATTTTTCATTCTTTTGTATTGTATTATGTGTTTTACTTTAAAATGAAGGCCTTTATGAAATTCAGTATAGAGTATCTGAATTCTGCCTGAGAAAAGTCACTCTCTCAAAATTGGAAAACACAGTTAGTTTGGCGTGACTTTCCTAGGAATCACCGTATTCCTCTGTAAGTACTAATTCTATTTTATAACTGTTTCAGTTTTGCCAGGAAGAAATACTAAGCTCACCATTGTGTTATTTCTAGGCTTCACTCTTCTGAAAAAATTCAGGCAATGCTTTCTTTCACATTCACGAAACAGTATATCAGTGGTCACCACTATCAGATCTTTTAACTAACCTGGGCTGCTTCTTGCCTGGCCCAGAGCCCTGAATTAAAAGAAATATATCTCTTCCTTGGTTTCTTTCCATTATCTTCTCAATTTTGGACCCTAGTTTCCTCCTAATCATATTTGTTTTATAATAGTTTTAAGAGCGTTTACCTTGATAGAGAAAGAAAAAAATAAGAGTGTAGAACTTCTGTCTCCTTGCTCTAATTTTGCCCTACTTTATACAATGCCACCTAGAACTAGAGACTTCTTGTCTTTTTTGTTTTGAATAATGAGGAGCCAGTTCATTATTTTTGTCCTGTGATGCACTACTACCACTCTTAAAAATGGCTATAACTCAACCATAAAAGGGTGTGTCTTTTAAAATATTGTTATTTCTGGACAAACTACTAGCACTTCAGCTTTCAAATGGCAGTGCAAGGGAAGGTTTATAAAATAGTGGCCAGGTGTATTAGGAACTGTGCATATTTATATGTGTTTAAAGTGTAAAGGTGAAAATTCCACATCTGAAGTTTTTGAAAATGGTTAAATACAATCTTGATATAAACAGTCATTGGGTAGATAATGAATAGCTAAACTAAAAAGTTAGGTAAATGTAAAGTTATTGAAGAAATAATTAATCCTCAATTTGCTTTCTGCTGTGTTATTTTCTAAGTAAAGTATGTAACATTTTGTTAGCATTATTAAATGAAAATAATTGGAATGAGGTTGACAGTGTGTAAAATATTATTTAATAGAAATTGAGCTTTGTAGTAAAGATATCCCTAATTTTCCCAGAAAGAGGGGATTTAAAATAGTTCATTAATTCACTTTGGCATTTAAAAAAAAAATTAGGAAATTTTTAAGAGGAGGAACCTGGCGACTGGGGTTTAATCCTTTTAATTTTAACTGTAATTAAATATAAATTATAAAGCATTTGTCTTTATATCTAGTACCTTAAGAAAAAAAGACCCTGGAAAAGTTTAATCTCTTTGTATTTTTATGTATAATTCTAGCCCTTCATTTTGCAGGAAGAAAAAATACTTCTAAAACTTTATTTGTATGGAGTGTCTGTCTACTGTGAAGTGCCAGAAAAAGCCTTAAATGATATGTGATGTGCTACAGGTCATGTAATGAGGCATTCAGTGCAACGTGATTATGACTATGTTACCTGGTCATTTCAAGTTCTAGCCATCAAAACTGTGGGCACTAGTTTCTCAAATGAATCAGAAAAAATGTTTCCAGGGCCAGGGAGACAGAAGTACTCAAATAGTGAGGAAGAAACTTGCTATGAAGTAGAAGTGACTGGCCAACAGCATACATAATGTAGAGGGCATTGTGATTGTGGATAAAATGGACTGTGTTATAACATTTACTGTCATCCTCCTGGGCAACAGATGCCCTGCCAGGCCCTGTATTTTTTTGTGTGGGGGTGTGAGAAGATATAAATATGAATAAAAGATACTCCTTTGTTGTCAGAGGAAAAAAAAAGGACTATGTTTATTTATCCATTTTGGGTAGATTTTTCTCATTTGTTCCAGGTTAATTTTGACTTTCTTTTAGATAAATGGAAATCATTTTTAGATAGACTTATTGATATCTTTGATTATCTGTGTGGTGTCTGCATGAAAGAAGAAAAAAGTAGATTTCTGCAAGTTTCCATAACAGTTACAGATGCGATCAAACTGGCCAATATTGGGAATTACCACTCCATAAATAATTGTGGTTGGTTTCTAACTTTGATTTTATTCAGTCTAATAACAAGTATTGCTCTAAAGATAATTGTTGATGGTTGCAGACACTGATTTCATTCAATTAAGCTGGTAACCTTTTTAAGAAACTGCCTGGGAGAAAGCCAAGAATTCCAGTCAACTGATTTCTAGGGGAACTGAATTGAAATTGTCTTAGCCTAGAAAATGTTCCATGTAGACCACAGCTGTGTTAATTAACCTTTTCTTTAAACTACCCTCTCCACACAGAACTCCAGATGAGTAACATAGCTGGGACCATGTTATCTGGATTCAGATTTTGCTCAGAGTGATTATAAAGTTGGAAAGACATTATAAAATATGTTTGAGACATATAGTGAGAGTATGAAGGATATTCTGTCTTTCTAAATCACATCAAAATTCAAATTCTCCCACCTTCCCTTTCTTCCTTTCTAAAAATCACTGAGGTGTGTATTCAACAAAAGAAAAACCAGTGTGTATAACACAAAGGTTTGCTTTCTTTATGCCAAATTATAAATCCATAGTGATAAATATTGTGCTTAGAAGACATGGGAAACTTGGTCAAACATACATTTTCCTAATGAAATATAGAATTATCAGAGTAGTATAATTGACCTATCACTAGTACTGCCAGTACCAAAAATTTGCTGTTTATCTTTTGTGATCTCCAGAATGGGAGAGGAAAAAAACACATTGTGTTGAAAGTGTACATTATATCTGGGGGAAAAAAATGTTTCTTTAAATAAACAAAGTCTTTTGAGTAAGTACCAATACAAGCTAAGAAGACCAAGGTCATAGGTCCTAGTAACCATTTGTGTCAATAAAAGGCATCTTATGTGTCATAGCTACAACCAGTTATCTATAAAATTGTATTGTTGATCATGCTAGTAAGAGGCAAGAAAGTATTAATGGAATTTCACAACCATCCATCTCTACCTGGGTAAGGTAGGAAGACAAAATGATAAACTCTTCAAAATATACTCATTTGAATGATTGGTAGTATATGTTATCTTTATATACAGAATATTTGAGCTAATTTTTATTAATTGAATTAACTTGATTAATATTTCTATATTTCTAAAAAATAGAATCTATCAAAGAACAACTTGGTAAAATAACATTCTTGACATTGCTATAGATACTGGGTTTTAATAAGTGAAGCTTCATCATCTGCTGACATCATGTTCACAACTAAAAAGATTATTTCCAACGTGGTTTTGCTTGATTGACTTTTCCCTGACTCATGGCAGGGTTGCTATATACCTAAATTTCTATGCTGTACCTTCTAGGTTTTGTGTCCACCTCATGACAGCAGCAGTTATTTCCTATCTTTCTGGGCTAAATAAAAGGAGGAGAGTAGTTAATAAAGTGACTGAACAGTGGCAGAATAATGTAGCGTGTATACCTTGTGTTGTAAACAACTTCTAATCTCTGTGGGCAAAAGCTCTAAGTAATGTAAGATAAAAAATATAACCTCAGGAGTTTTGCTAGGGGAGGAAAAAGTGAGATACTTGGCTGAAATGGACAAGTTGGAAATTTACTAGCCTTGAACAATGTTGAAAAGTGCCCAATCAAACTGGCTTTTAAATAAAAGCCATATAACATACTCTAGAGGTCATTTAGTGCTAGGAAGTGAGAGCTACTGGCACGCATAGTAAGATAATGTGAAAAATTAGCTTCAATCTAAGATTTTTGACCTTCAATGCAATTTCAATCAAAGTTAAAAGAGATTAACTTAAAATAATGATCTTTAAAATTTGCATTTTGGAATCTATCTTTTCCTTAGTCCTTGCAAAAACACATCGATGCACATAGATATTTGGGGAAATTATCTGCAGTGGTGTAAATTCAATAAGGAATTACGCCATATTAACTTTTAAATTTTACATCTTTTAGTCTTGATATATTTCCAGAATTCTTCTTCAGGCAGTTAGAATTTGATAACAAACCCAATGGTAATTTGTTGGTTTAACAACAAATTTCAGGTTAGATTTTTATTTTTGGAATGGTTCCATTTTCAGAGAGGTTCTCTGGGCTTCTTCCTTCATGCCTCCTCTAGCCACCCTGCACATCTATATCGTAAGGGTCTTTCTGCCCTGCACTTGATTCTCCACTTCACAGTCTTTTTTACCTTTTAAAAATGCATTTAGGGATACTTCAAGAAGATTAAATTGTACTCATACATATTCATAAGGCAGAATAAAGAGTTGTTTCTTATTTGGGGAGACCTTTTTAGAGAGTAGGGTTTCTAGACTCTTAAGGAGATGCCATTCAATTTTAACATTATTTCTACTGGAAAAAGAGATTTGTCATATATTGCTTTGATTCTCTAAATCCTTACTGGATGTTTTAGGACATCTTTGGACAAGAATTTGTGGGCAGGGAATGGTCTGTAGTGGATCCCATATTGAGATTTTTGGTACATACATTTTTACAGACTGTTCTAAAAATATAGGGATAAGGATTTTCAGGAAGTAGTTTTTCTGCTGTAGTCATTCATTCTTATGGAATGAAAATGGTTTTATATGTAAGAAGAATCTAGTCATTCCAAAAATATTTTATGCCTAACTCAAAAAATTGTTTTGACCCAAATTATAGTAGTCCAGTAATTAAAGTAAGCCACGGACTAGTGTCAGCACCTTTATTTTTTAACAATAAACTCACAGGAACATTATTGTTGTAAGGCAGTGGAAAGTTAGTGTTCAGAATTACATGTTCAGTGAGGAAAATGTGCTGGGCTACTGCTAATAAATGTATTTTAATTTAGTTTTGAATAGTATTTTTGCAAATATCCTTAATTTTGGTGTATTATATTTTGTCTAAGTATTATAATTCTGAGCTTAATGGCAATTCTGATGTGTTGAATGCCATGTTTTAAAATATATTTAAAAGATTTAAACAGACTCAAGTTGCGTAAATGAAAGCAGTTACAGTTCTAGTTGAAAAATTAAGCTTTCGACTCTCTTGGAATATATTCATAATAACCTTTTCTAAAAACAAAATAAACGTCTTAAATAATAAATTACTGGCATGTGATATTTAAGAGGCATCAATCAGGATTTCTTTTTTTCAGTGAGGGTCACAGCTGCAACTTAGCATGAATAAAAGTCTCTGTCTCCTCCCCTCTGAAAGATTTATATGTTTTAAGTAAGAGTTACATAGAGAGAGTTCTTGTAACACCACTGTACCATCATTGATCTCAGAGACTGGCCAAACTGCAGACCTCTTCCTCCCTTCTGAAGAGTTGAGGCAGCCGACGTTTGATTCATTTGACTTAGCTTGTCAGTTTTCTTATCCTTCTTTTGATTGTAGCTCACTCAAAAACTACCCTCAACATTCCAGCACAGACTAGAAAGAACATTAAAAGTGAGTTGATGTAAGCTTGGTAAATAAATGTGCTATCCCTTTCCTAATATCATGGTTCAATAAAAAGAAAAGGTGTCTTCTCTGTCCCTCTCTTGTACTGGCTCACAAAAACTGAGAGCTACTCAATTAAAAGGCTGGCTGTATATAGACTAAATCTCTGAATCTGTTTCAGTAAAGGCATCATTTGTCTAAAATTGGAATAGGGCATGGAATATGTTATCTTCACTTTCTTATTTTGATACTTTGATTCAAGTATTGTAATTATATGATGAGTAATATATCGGTATTTACAGGGAGGTGTTGAAATGCTTTTGAAAATACAAAATCTTGATCAAGTAGGTTTTGTGGATGTATATAAGCATGCTCTTAGTCCAAAATCTTGGCAAGAAAAATTGATAACTGATTTTAAAAGTTATGAATATGTATAATTATCAGATTGGCCAACATGCCATTTTTCATGATCCCGTGTAAATGTATGATTGATTTCCTAAAACACAGGGCTGCACTTTTTAGAGAGAGTTCATAAAAGTTATTTTGCTTTTGTTATGAATCCAATTTATTAACTGATCAAAATGAAAAAAGTGTAAGTAGCTTGTGGAAAAAAAGTGGGTCTCAGTAAGTTAATATTGCTTCAATTCTTTTGAAAGTTATTTATCTTTTGAGTGGACAGAGTCAATTTCTTAGTGCACAAGCCACAGGCCTAATATTCCAGTTTGAGATAATTGCAGGTTTTCTCTCCTGAATTCGTTCTTCCCTCTTTACAGAGGCAGAATAGAGAACTTCATCTGAAGAATAGTTATCTCTTTTACCTGCTGATTAACCAAATTTACATCTTCTTACTATCAGTTTTGTTTTAGTCTAGGGTCTAATAAAGTATATAAGAATTTATTGGACTGACTGAGCTGCTGTTTGGGAGGTAAATTCTGTGGTTTAAGGAAGATATTCATATATCATAATTTCCTGTGGAAATGCCCTGTGAAATATTTAACATCAAGTTGCTAGCATACCTTTTTAGAACAGTTAATAACCTACTCTAAAGAAAAAGAAATGGCCTTCCTTTTCATTTTATTCTAGTTGTGTGTGACATTAAAATATGACACATATTTGAAAAAAGACATTATATGAAATTAAATGTTAGACCTGTAATACATCATTTATTAATTGGGCAAGATAATTTCTTGAGAAACACTGCTACTATACTACAGAAAATATGATCATGTTATCGAGTTTCTCAGATGGCAAAAGCTATCTTAATTCTTTAAAGCTAAGGACATTTATTTGGAGAGTACTCCTGGGAAAATGAATTATTTTGTCAACTCATTCATTATTTGCCCTTTATACTTAGAGCTTTAAGAAGTGAAAGGCAAGTGATAGTATATCCACCGTTTCCTGGGCATTCAGATAGGAACTTGTTCAATTAAAAATTCTTGTTAGGTCAGACATAATGGATTCTTGTTGTTACTTCAGTATTTATTCAATGAAAGGGATCAATATTTTTGGCCCCAAGGGAGCTACACTGATAAGAGACTGCAGTAAGTCTCTCTGTTCATTATAAACTTTTGGCCGGCAGGTGCAGTGTCTGCTGTATGACTAATTTTTATTAGAAGATCAAGGTGGAATAAGAATTCACGTATTCTTTTTCTCCCTTTTTAATAGCACATATGCTTTGTTAGTGCATTTTACATTCTCCTTCCTGTTGTCTTGTGTGTGCTCTTTACAGAACGGATTTTTGAAAGAGAATTTGAGAACAATAGATCTGATTTTGAGAAATTTAACTATCATGCACTTGAACTCTGTACAGAGCCCATTTGTTTTGAGTTTGAATAGATTAAATCTGATTGTGGTAATATACAGGCTGGCGGTACCAGATAGGTAGAGAAGTAATCGTTCTTCATTAGCATAGTCACCTTTGTCAAGTTTTAAATGTACCTTTGTTTAAATTTAATGAAAATGATTTGTGATTTTTCTGAATTATGGCATTAAATAAAGCTATAATAAAATCTATTTTGCTTTGCTACTTGAAGTACTTTCCAAATATGGCCTAATGCTCTATTCAAGTAATAATGTCATTTGCAGAACAAGCTGTCAGATCTGACTAGCTCTAAATTTGGCGAGAGCCATTATTTAAAAAATTAAGCCAAAATGCAAGTCCTTGCCATTCCCCAGCAAAACCTTACTCAGACCGTCACATTTAATCTAATAGATGATTTATTAACTTGCCATTTAATTCATCTGAGTAAAAGATTTAAATGAGATCATTGATTTGAGAGCTGGCAGGAACCTTTCCAAATCATTTAGTTCTGCTCCCTTGTTTTACAGATGGAGAAACTGAGACCAAGAGAAATTAAGTGGCATGCCCAAAGTTACATATCAAATTGTTGCCAGGAAAACCAGTTCCCCCAACCCAGTCTTCTTTTCAAACCATCATGTCAACGACACTGGTTACTGTTTATAAGAAACAGTTACTGTTTATAATTTATTTATGTAAACCATTTTGTTCTCAGGCCCCAATTTACTTAGAATTATTAGAGTACAAATAATTTAGCTTGCAAAAGCAAGCATGTTTAAAGGTCAGAATATGTAAAGGTTAAATGTTAGAGACCCAGAAATGATAAGTATAGCCTATAAGCCTAAACTTAAACTTACAGGCTCCTGAGTGCATGGACCCTGTTTACTTCTATGTTTTTATAAAAGAAAATGTTTAGGGTTAAAGTACTTACAGAATGTTGTTGCATGACTGATTAAATTCCATAGAGGGTGGGAATTTGAGAGAATTTTACACATGACTGGCACCAATATTTCCCACACTGGAATCACATTATTTGTATTACTTTTCAGTTAATATTCTTAATAAGAAAAAATCTGTTTATCTGAGATTAGACATTTCTGGAAGCGTATATCTGTCTAATCATGAAAGTCCTAAGCGTCTTAGGAGAGTGGCAATTATAGTAGTTTAGATTTGCTTGTAAGATAACACTGCATCAGAGGAAAGAAGTATAAAATGCAAAGGCAATTGGAGAGGTTGTCAGGAAATTAATGTTATCTGAAGCATGTTTTTATTATTGCTGCCAGTAGGCAGATGAAATGCAAGAATGGCCAAGAAAAGCAAAATGTCCTAAACACCTGCCATTTATAGCAACTAATACAGTAAAAAAGCAAGCATTTCCTTAGATATGGAGTCCAGCCCTCACTATGCTAGAAATACCTGATTTTCTTTTTATGAATTTTCTGATCAGTTCCTTCATTGACCACAGTTATGTCGAGACTTAATTTTGGAAGACTTGATGCTGGTGGGTTCCAAACTCTTTTCATATCTTGTATATAGGGAATGATAATATTTGTATGGTACATACATTTCTAGAAAACTCTGTCTCATAATAGACTGAGGAAACCTCGTTGTTAAAGGAAACAACAGAAAAGCAGTAACAATTATTGAGCATCTCTTGTATGAGAGGAATATGGGACCTTCTCCTGGAAAGTGATAAAGATAGGTATTAGTATTCTTTTTCTATAAAATTAATGAATGATCAGGAAATACAGCTAAGAAGTAGTAGAACCAGAATTCAAATCCAGGTCTTCAGAATCCAAGTCAGGACTCTAAACTCAAATGCCTTTAAGAGACAAGAATGTAAAATGAAACTGAAATTTATGTGTTGTAAATCTTTGCTCTTCACTATAGTATTGTATTGAATGTCCTTCAAAGATCTGACAGAATTGAATGTTACCCAATTTTTGAAATATCTCATCTCATTTGAGGTTATGCTGTGGCATTAAGAAATGTAATTACCCTAGAACTTTTGGTGGCTCAGAGTAAGTATTGTTAAGGTTTTGTTCGTATTTCAGATATTAAAATAACAGGGAAAAACTTGTGAAATGAAATCTATCTTATGTCTATAGCACTTTCACATACACATCAGTGTGAAGTAGGTCTTTATAAGATTGATTTTTTGGCATTTAAGGAAAAAAAGTAACTTACTAAAGTCTGAAGTGGGTAAGGAAACAGAGAAGCCTACTTACTGGTGTTCTAACTCTTTGCTGAAGGCAGCTGCGTCCTAGCGCTCACTAATTTACGGGAGAGTATTCACTGCTTTTGAGCTTCAAATTATTCAGAAGCAGCATTCAAGGCCAGCCCAGAATTAATGTGTAAGTGACCTTTCTCAGCACTGGGACAGAGGAAAACGTCACTTATCATTGGAAGGGGTAGATTTTCAGATGTCATGAACCTCTCTTACTTCTATTTGAGCTAAATGGTAGAAGGGTTTCCTTTTCATAGATGTTCATTCTCATTAGAGAATGAATGGGTGATATATAGTTCCATCTAATTCTGGATTCTTGCTATTCATTTGTATGATGTTTAATGCAAAGCAAGAGGGAAGAAAACGATGCGTTCATTTAACAAAGGACCTTTCAGTGCATATTAAATTTACCATTAGAGGTAAAAATACATTGTTTTTTAAGTGTTTGATCTTCGTGAGATCTTCACTTAACAGAATGAATTCATAGTCAATTCCATGTAATTTGGATATTTGGGAATTATTTAGAACATCTGATTTCTCTAAGTACTGGTGTCTCATAGGACACTAAAACATTTTACTTTCTCATATAATTTGTGCTTATGGTAAAGTAGAGGTTCTACAGAGTTTCAAAAAAGATATGGTTTTATGATACTAAGTTTAAAATTTTTGTGTTCATTTTTCTGATTTTAGTGACAGACTTTTAAAATTTTAATTTAAAAAATCTATGCTCAGAAACATAAGTGTGCTCAGAAGTCATGCTTTAAAAATAAGCAAAGAAAGTGAATCTAAAAGAAGGGAGAGGTAGGGTAATATCTTACATTTTTCAAATGAAATTAAAGGTAATTTATTGGTAAGGTTAATGCTGCATTCACATGTATAAATCAAATACCTATGTGAGCCCTGCATTCTATGTAATGAGGGCTATAGAAAAGATTTTCCTTTTTGAACAGCCTTTATATATTAAAAAAAAAATGCAGTAATGATTAGAAGAACCCTATTCTAACATTTCCACAGACAGCTTGGGATACACTGCTAGTGAGAATAATGCTATGGCCTCTATGGACTCCATGATGAGTTGGTAACTAAAAACCAACACTGATGCTCCTGTTTTATTGACATATGTAATATTTAGAATGAAAAATAGGTTTTGAATGACCTTAACTATCAATAGTATTGAATTAATTTTGATATTTGTGAGACAAGACTCTTCATTTAAAGTAAATTAGGGAAATTCTGTGTAATCAAATGCCCATTGAAGAGCATTCAGCCTGCTGTATAAAGTATATTCTACATAGATAGTAGAAGATAAGAAAAATTTGCATGGAACTATTATGTGGTATTCTGGAGTGATATATTATATGTGGATTCTAGTGTCAGCTGTCTAGATTTGCTTCCCTCCTCTACATGCTAACTGTGTGACTTTCAGTAAGTTTCTTACTGTCTCAAGTCTCAGTATCCTTGTCAGTATACAGGGGATAATGAGGAAACCTACTTTTTAGGGGTGGGAGTGGAATGAGATGGTGAATGTAAATGCTTAGTACAATTTCTGGCATAAATGTTACCTCACTAATTATTTTTGTTGTTGATGTTGTTTTTAACAGAGAGTAAGGACACATGTTGACTCACTCAGGACCAGATTTTAGTTTCCTGTGTTGAATTTATTTGATTTGGAAAGGAACATAAATATTTAAGTAAGACCACTCTCATTAATGCTACACTCCCTTTTCCTAAGTATGATATTTGAAGGAAATTGTGCAATATATTGCCTCTCTGCAGTTGACAGAGGCAAGGCACTGCTAAGATGCCCTGTCCTGGGTATGGAGAAAGCTGGCCTCATTACTTTGAGCCCACATGAGTGGCACAGTTGCCACTCTTGCCCAACCGCCCAATCATTTCTGCAGAATTGTGCAGAGGTCCTGTACTTGCTGAAAAATATGCTTGTATGGAAAGGCCTTGTGGCATATTTTGTGGCATTGAATTACTACCAGCTGTTTCTTAGTCAATGTGAAAAGACAAAGAAAAAAAGAAGTGGTATTAGAAAATGGAAGTGTAGTTTTATAAAAGCTGTGGTAAAATTTTTGTTTATGACTCATTCCCCTCCCTCTACCATGTGGCACATGAGAGGAGAATGGCTTCCACACTCATTATTTCAAATTTACCAATTCACAGCTGCATATAATAAAAATATTTAGAGCTTCTAAAGAATACTTTCTCTGTTAACTAGTGTCTGTCCCCCCAAATGGAGTTTGTGGTACAAATCCTAATGGTTCTTTGTTATTTACCTATTTTAATAGGCATTTTAAAAATATTTCTTCCCACAAGGATATCTGTTCCTAGGCATAAAGAATGCCATTTTAAGAGAAATTGACATAATAAATATTAGTTGTTTGGTGCTTCCCTGGTGGCGCAGTGGTTGAGAGTCCACCTGCCGATGCAGGGGACACGGGTTCGTGCCCCGGTCCGGGAAGATCCCACATGCCGCGGAGCGGCTAGGCCCGTGAGCCATGGCCACTGAGCCTGCGTGTCCGGAGCCTGTGCTCCGCAACGGGAGAGGCCACAACAGTGAGAGGCCCGTGTACCACAAAAAAAAAAAAAAAAAAAAAAAGTATTAGTTGTTTGAAAAATTGTGAAAACTCTGACTTTTTCAAAATAAGCTATTGTCTTCAGCAGTCTTGGTTATAATAAAGGATGCTAAAATAATCTTCATCTTTTTAGGAAAAGGAGAATCTACGTGCAACATAATAAATGAGCAAATAATTAAGAAACTTTATAGTGCACGTGTAGCAATATTAGAGGAATAAGTTGCTATAATTTGAAAAGCTTTGGCAGGAAAAAGTTCACTAAAGTGTGGAAGTCTAAGAAATATTTGATGACAGAGTTCTGGCAGGAGTGGGTTTTTCCTACCTTCCAACATGAAGAGTCTCTAACAGTTTAATGAGCAAGTATAAAAATGATAAATGTTAACATTATTATATAAACCATGGGAGAGACTGCTGTCTCCAGTATGAAATTGAGGATTTCTAAATCGTATCCCATTAGTGGAAGAGAAGAAGGGAAGAATATGTTACGAGCTTTCAACTACATTGGCCCCATGTTGCAGACATCTAATTCCCCACGGCACTGCCTTTCCACGAGGGCGGGACTGTTTGCGTTGTGTTTAGTAACCCATGCACCCAGCATCTGGCCTAGAACTCCCCAGCAAATGTGTTGAATGAGTGACTATATTTATCAGAATGACTGATTTAAAAACTAACGTGTTTAGGGTTCATAATCTGTCTTCTCTGTATGTTTCTTTGGTTATCAGAGGTAGAGTGCTGGTCAGGAAAGAACACAAGATGGACACTTAGAAATCTGTTCCTGGCTTTGCCCCTAACTAGTTTTGTGACCTTGATGGAGTCACTTTCTTTTTCTGGGCTTCACTCTCCTTTCTGGAAAACAGTGGTCTAGAATTGCAACTGAGGACACTTTTAGCCTTCAGAATTTATTCCTTTATTTTTTTCTCTAGCTTTATTAAGATGTAATTGACATAAAACATTATGTAATTTTAAAGTGTACAACATGTTGATTTGATACATTTATATATTGCAAAATGATTACCACCACCCAAGGGCGGTTTTTAAGTGAGGGAGTAGTAGGATCCAATTTATGGTTTAGGACTACATGTTTGACTGTATTCAACCCCAACCTAGTCCTTAGCCTTCAGACTTTAAGAGAGGATAGAGTTGGAACTTCCCTTGTGGTGCAGTGGTTAAGAATCTGCCTGCCAGTGCAGGGGACACGGGTTCGAGCCCTGGTCCGGGATGATCCCACATGCCGAAGAGCAACTAAGCCCATGTGCCACAGCTACTGAGCCCGTGTGCCACAACTACCGATGCCTGTGCACCTAGAGCCCGTGCTCCACAACAAGAGAAGCCACTGCAATGAGAAGCCCACGCACCACAACGAAGAGTAGCCCCTGTTCGCTGCAACTGGAGAAAGCCCATGCGCAGCAACAAAGACCTAATGCAGCCAAAAATAAATAAATAAATATATTAAAAAAAAAAATAGAAGAGGATAGGGTTAACCTGCTGTATTGGCCCAGACACTACATACTGTCCATACTGCTGGGACAAAATAATTATTCCTTGCTGTCAGTGTTGCCCCCTGTATTACTTAAACCTGCACTTCACTCCCTTGCGTTATCAGGCAGGTATCTCCTCCATTACACTACAAGTTTATCTGAGGGTAGGAATCTTGCCTTTATCAACTTTGAATGGTGGGTGCCCGTGCTGTTTTATACCTGACAAAATGTTTTCTTCACTAACAACAAAAACGTACCTTTTAGTAATAACTAAGTTTTTCCTGGAGCATCTGACCAGTGTAGCAGCTAAAGGGTATTTGTTTCTAATTTATCAGGATGTGTATACATGAGTTCATGTTGATAAGTGGTCTATTCTCTCAATGTGTTATCAGAAAGGAAGCACTAGGCCTCTGGTTCTTCTTTTTGCTCCAGGCGTCACAGAATGTCCTACAGGGTCTACCCAGTCTACAAAGTTTGTCTCTCAGTGTTCTTTACAAATTCTAATCAGATCCCTGTAGAGGAGCATGCAGGCTTTAGTTTACCAGAGCTTCACTACTTCCCTTTGCTTCTACCCAGCCCACTTGACTGATTTACATAACCTGCCTGGTTCCTGCAGGCCCTTGTGTTTGAACCCTGTCTAGACAGATGGGGTGGGCATTCAGTTACTTACATATATAAAATAAAAGCAATGTCTGTTTGCCTCAGGGGAGACCCTGTTGAATCTGTTTATTCTCTTAAAAACAGAAGTAGAAAACTAAATAAGGATTAAAGTAGTAGAGATTTGTGACTCTACTTTTTTTTTTTAAAGTATTAGGTCTGAGACTATATCACAGGCCAAAGACAGACGTTAGGGGAAAGACAATAAGCTGCCATCAGAGTTCATAATATAAGAGTGTGGGCCCAAAACAGAAAGATGGGAGTTATTCTGCCGAATGAGAAGTAGGTACCTGGGGGCAAAACACTGTTAGATAAAAGAAGTTGATTATTTTATTCAGCAAACCAATCCATTTCAGTAAAGGTCATGTTGCTGGGCAGAAAGGAATATGTTATATTATTTTCAACATCTTCAAAATGTTGCTGTCCACAACAAAGAAGGCTCTTTCCTCATCTTAACTTTAAAGCTTCCCTGACTAACCCCATTAAAGGCATGTCATCCATAAATTTAGACATTTTAAGCCATTTATGGTTTCAGTCTGTACAACTTCTTGGGTTCACATGTAATGGTTGCAGTGTAGAGAATATGTATTTTTGTTTGTTATATATTTACCTCTTTCAAACTTAAAAGAATAGCACTCAGTTCTACTATATATGGCTTTAGTGAATGTCTAGGCCTACTAGTCATGATTTTACAGATTTTGATTGTACTTATTCTTTGTTTTTGGCTTTCTGGGCTATATAAAGTACTTCATCCTTTAGTGTAGTTGCCGCAGGTGTATTTAAAGAATTATTTTGTATTATAGATTTTGAAATTCTTGCTGTTTATTTCTAATTCCTTTTAGTCAACGTAGTTGGTAATGTATAACTGAGCTCTGAACTTCATTTAATGTTGGTTTGCCTGTTTTTCTTACTTAGACAGTCTTCCTTTTTTTTTTTTTTCATGCTGGTACGTTACTAAGAAGGCAGTGCAAATTTAGAAAAACCTGCATTTTAATTCTTCTTTTCTGAAATTTTTTAACCATCAAATCTTCAGTTTATTACTTAACTTTTAAAAATTACAGTGTAGGGGCTTCCCTGCTGGCGCAGTGGTTGAGAGTCCGCCTGTCGATGCAGGGGACACGGGTTCGTGCCCCTGTCCAGGAAGATCCCACATGCCGCGGAGCGGCTGGGCCCGTGAGCCATGGCCGCTGAGCCTGCGCATCCGGAGCCTGTGCTCCGCAATGGGAGAGGCCCCAACAGTGAGAGGCCCACGTACCGCAAAAAAAAAAAAAAAAAAATTACAGTGTACTCATCTGTAAAATTGGGATAATATACATAATAGATACTGTTATTTACATAATAAATATACCCAATATGCCTGCTATACATAATAGATACTGTAGTGAGAATCAAATGATAACTGATTTGTGAAAGAAACTGGAAACTTTGAAGCACTAAATAAGTTAAAAATTTTATTTCTTATTGTAGCTATTAGAAAAGAAATCCCCCAGGTGTTATTTATTTATTTTGAAAAATAATGTCTGGACATTCAGCAACTGTTTTTTGAGGGTTTCTGGCTCCCTGTGGGCAGGGTTTATAACATATGCATTATAATTCCTCAAACTTTACAAGAGCCAGTGACCTGATTTCAGTTTCTGACTTTGCCATAGAATGGATGTGTAATTTTGGGAAAATAAGTCATTTAACTTCTTGAGTCTCAAGTTCTACATTTTGCGGATGATAATATAGGCCTGACCAAGTTATATGAGCTAGAGTGATGCATGTGAATCTTAGAATAGCACATAGATTAAAGTACTCCAGAAAGGGGTTGATATTGCTTTCTCTTGATGAATATAGGTAACGTATAAAGTACCTAGCATACGGCAGGATCCAGGTAGACACACATCAATATTAATTGTTTCCCCTTCTTGTTAAGTTATGGCATTTTTTTTTTTACTATAAATACCATTTTTGGAGGTCAAAATTTCAGTTACTTAGTTAAGAGTCAACGTCTTAGCATAGACTTTGACTAGAATCCAGAATCTGAAATCACAGGGATAGAGTGGAAAGAATGTTTGAATAGAGAGTCTCAAGATCTTAATTCCAGTCCCAGAGCCACACCTTACCAGCTGTGTTGTTCAGAACAATTTACTTAACCTTCCTGAAATCCACCTCTCATTTATAAAAATAGGATAATAATATTTATCCTATGTACCAGCAAAGACTGTTGTGAGGATCAAATAAATGAATACATGTCAAAATATATCATAAGCTCCGTTGCACTATAAAAGTAAATGAGGTTCTTGTTCCTATTAGGCAAAGAATGCAAGTATTAGGAGGGGACACTTCAGGAGAAGATAGATAGACCCTCAGACCTGAGGAAGAAGCAGTAATGGCCTAATCCCGTGAGGGAAGCCAGCTAAGAATTTATATCTGCTGAGTAAATTCTCACCTGTAAGGTTTTGTGACTCTTACCTTAAATTGTTGAGCAGTCAACAATTTCCAAGGGGCTGGTCGGGAAATTAAAGGAACGGATTAAAGTAAAATTGGGTAATATTTCCCCTGAACCTTTATACTTGAAAGTTTTCAACTGCGACACAGCTGATCCTTTCATTTTTTAAACTTGTATCTGGGTTTGGCTGCCTGTAGTTATGGAACGAATCATGTTTACATTCTGAAATGATGGTCTCTTTCATCTGCCTTTTCTCTTGCCCCACAACATGCAGCTAACATCTAAAAGTACTTTTTTCTGAAGGGAATTTTCTCCTCAGATAAAAACTCTGGAGTTCTGAGCGACGATAATTAATGAGCTAGTAACAAATTGAATTTTAGCTTTTCTAGGACTATTGAAATATTTCTTATAGTATTTCTGGTAGTCTTCGGAAGTGAAAATAAGAAATGTGACATCAAATTGCAAAAAATCTTAAGAAACATTGCAGTGGTGTTTCGAAGGGAAAAAAGAAGCACTTCATGAGTAAGAAATGGTTTTGGAGTCCATATACAAAAGGAACAGATACGAGCATGTACAGTATCAAAGTCTGATTTATATCACGGGTTTTGGTATGTTTCGCATACAGACATGCCAACTCTTAATTCACATTGAACAAAACTCCTTTAATAATAAAGTCTTATGTGGCCACTATTTAGAGCATTAAGTGTGTTGCTGTTCCGTGTCTGTTCATGATGATAAAAGAAAAATATTTCAGACTCCAGCAGATTGTGTCTGTCTAGACTGGTTTCAAAAAAGATATTGCATTATTTGATAATAGATGTTGTAATAGCTTAGAGGCAGCTCCTTTTAAAATATAGATCTATTTGGACTGACTCTTGAAGCCAAAAAGGTATCACTTCTGCTGCATCAAAAACTAGGTGTTTATTGACATTTCTGAGAGGTGTTTTGTTTTGTGTTTATCAGGTGAAAATATTTGTTTCCCTGAACTTGTTTCGTGTCAGCCAGCCGACTATCTTCCCCTTCACCTGTTCAGAGTACATTACTGAACACCTTATACAAATGATGTAATAGGAGAGATTGTTGAGAGTGTGATCAAGGAAAGCATCTTTAAATAGATAACATTTAAGTTCAGGCCTAAAACGTTAGAGCTGGTCCTTCATCTCTATAAGGCTAGACTTAATGATATCAAAGGTCACATCTGTGATTGTGTGTGTGTGTAATAGAATAATCTCCTGTGACTGGCTTTACCATGTCTCTTCATGGCTTTATATTCCAGTTTGAGAACTTAACAGGTTTCTACTGCTGGGTTTTTTTTTGTGTGTGTTTCCCTTTACATCTATTTATTTTAGCCCATCTCCCCTCCCCCACAGCTGTCCTTGCCTTGTGACAGAAACACTTGGCTTTAGGAGAGTAATGTCAAATGTGTTGTTCTTATATTGGTTCTGTTAATAAATGTGTGATTATGTCTAAGTCACTTAACCTCTTTGGGACAAAGTTTCCTCATCTGGAAAATGAGGATAATTATGTGTTGTAACTACTTCGGAGTGTTAGAAGGTTATTAATATTTCAGTATTAAATGTGCATGTGAAGGGCTCTGACAAGTACAAAATATGTGGGGAATATAATGTGTTTTGGTACCTTCACCCCCGGAGAGGCTGACATTGTAAAAGAAGATTTAACCCGTTTGATTTATTGCTCTCTAAAATACATTTAAAGTACTTTTTAAGAAAAAGGATAAATTAATGGAAGTAAAGTAGGTTTCTGTATAAGGTGCTCTTTGTATGTTGCCCTTAAATATACCATGTCACTTTGGGAGACATTAATAGGGATTACATATTGGATGATGTTAAATTAAAATCCCCTCTCCAAAGTATAGCTTCTGATAATCAAATTATTTTTCCTGAGAAGATTATTTCACAGTAGATAGGCTTTCTAAATTACAGAGTTGTTTTTAATGATTAAAAAGTTATCATATACTTTTTTTCAAAGGAAATAGACAAACACAGAGGTCCATGAAAAGATATATATTTTGATAGCAAGATATCAGAATCAATTTATTTGTCTAACTAAAAGAGTTTCATTAAATATGTTGTGAGAGATCCACTTAGTGGAATCTTAGTGGAATGCTTTGCAACAATTCAAACTGTTGATGCAAAATTTATGCCTATTGACCCAGAAAATAGCTGTAATATTTTATTGAATAAGAAAGACGTAGAAGCAACCTAAGTGTTGAATGACAGGTGAGTGGATAAAGAAGATGTGGTACATATATACTATGGAATATTACTCAGCTATAAAAAAGAATGAAATAATGCCATATGCAGCAACATGGATGGACTTAGAGATTGTTATACTAAGTGAAGTAAGCCAAAGACAAATATCACATGATATTGTTTATATGTGGACTCTAAAAAAATGATACAAATGAACTTATTTACAAAACAAAAATGGACTCACAGATTTAGAAAACAAATTTCTGATTACCAAAGGAAAAAGGTGGGGAGGAAGAAATTAGGAGTTTGGGATTAAAATATGAAAACTACTATATATAAAACAGATAACCGGGCTTCCCTGGTGGCGCAGTGGTTGAGAGTCCACCTGACGATTCAGGGGACACGGGTTTGTGCCCCGGTCTGGGAAGATCCCACATGCCGCGGAGCGGCTGGGCCTGTGAGCCACGGCTGCTGAGCCTGCGCGTCCGGAGCCTGTGCTCCGTAACGAGAGAGGCCACAGCAGTGAGAGGCCCGCGTACTGCAAAAACAAACAAACAAACAAACAAAAAAACCAGATAACCAACAGGGACCTACTGTATAGCATAGGGAACTATACTCAGTATCTTCTATTAATCTAAAGTGGAAGAGAATGTAAAAAAAGAATACATATATTTATATATATATGTATAACTGAATCACTTTGCTGTACACCTGAAACTAACACAACATTGTAAATCAACTATATTTCAATAAAAGTTTAAAAAAAATAAATTGAAAAAAATAAAAATTAGAAAAAGAAAGATGGGTCACATAATATGACCTACTTTTGAAATAAAGCATATTGATATATATGATAACATAGAAAGTTTTGGAATATTGTATATCAAATACTATTTTAATGAAGGCTTCTAGTAATTTCTGATATTTTTCATTTTTATATATGCCTTTATATATGTCTAGCTTTTTGAAAGTTAGCAAGTACTATTTTATTATCAGACAAAACAATAAAGCTATTTTCAGTTTTTTGAAGAAAAGTTGGGACTGTTTGAATTACTTTTCCTAAATGGGGGTGTATTCCAAAGACCAGTAAAATTATGATATTCTAAACCATATTTTTGCTATATTTATTGCTGCAATTATTTTTAATCTTTTCACATATAAACCTCCTTTTGTTATGAATCTGGCAATATTTCTCTGACCTAACCTTTTGGCACCTCAAGAATAGTATCCCTTGCACATAAAATTGTATTCTAATGAGGAGGTAAATATTTTAAGAGGACTTACATACTTGGAGGTGGTTATATTTTTTTTGCAATAAGAAATTGTTAATCCTTAAGAATACCTATAGGGACTTGATTCTTGGATGAAGCATTAAGTTACGAACAAAGTGTGGAAAAGAAGGCAGGATTTAGACTTTAGAATCTTCGGACTGAAGCACTCCTTCCCTTTGATTCCTTAGAAATGCCTTAAGGCCAAGGAAGCAAAGGCAGGAGAGAATAGGGTGAAGTAATTCTGTAGAATTTCATTTTTAGATCTGGGCATGTTGGCTGACCTTGACTGAGCATTGGTTGTTTGTCTGGTTACAGTCTTCTTGTACAGCATTCCATTTCTTTTTTTTTTTTTTTTTGGCGGTACACGGGCCTCTCACTGTTGTGGCCTCTCCCGTTGAGGAGCACAGGCTCCGGACGTGCAGGCTCAGCCGCCATGGCTCACGGGCCCAGCCGCTCCGCGGCACGGGGGATCTTCCCGGACCGGGGCACGAACCCGTGTCCCCTGCATTGGCAGGCGGACTCTCAACCATTGCGCCACCAGGGAAGCCCCTTCCATTTCTTTTAGTTGACAAAACCATAGCATTGATTTGGGAAAAGCATTTTTAATAAGTGTTAGGTTAGAAAAGAAGGTATTTTTCAAGGTTTAGAAAATCTTTTCAGTTTGTTGTCAGTACCATCTTTCTAAGGTCACCAAGGTGAATGTGTCTTCCAAACTGCCCATTTTGTGTCTCTGTGCTAGTAAATTACTTGGTCCTTAGTGTCTGGGTCTTCTAACTCTGGGAACTACATCCAACCTATTTTTCATTTTACTATCTAGACTCTAAGTAGGGTGAGACAGCTGCTTTTGCTTGCCTTCCAAATATGGAGCATTACAATAGAATAAAATGTAATAAAATAAAAAATAACTTCAACCTCCTTTTATCATTCATTGAGATGAAGCTTGGGATAAATTTGCATATCTTGAAGTTCTAAGTAGCAGGCTTCAAGAGTAGTCTGTAAAGAATGCCATTTAGGGCTAGGGCTTCCCTGGTGGCGCAGTGGTTGAGAGTCCACCTGACGATTCAGGGGACACGGGTTCGTGCCCCGGTCCGGGAAGATCCCACATGCTGCGGAGCGGTTGGCCCGTGAGCCATGGCCGCTGAGCCTGCGTGTCCCAAAACGGGAGAGGCCACAACAGTGAGAGGCCCGCAAGAATGCCATTTATATGCCTTCATTCTTTCTTTGAAGTACTGGCAAATGATAATCAAAATTTTCAGTTAAAGAGGATTAAAATAGGTAAGTCTCATAATTTTAAAGACTGTTTAACAGCTACTTTCACAAGATTGAAGGCAGGACTGTATAATGAGGTTTTTACATCACATTTAAAATCCACATTTGGTTATTAAATTGATTGGTAATCATTTTAATATGCATATAAGATAATTCTGTGTGAGGACTTTTTACACATGTTGTAGTGTAGCATAGTGGAAAGTTGGTTTTGGGAGTGAAGAAGTTAGATTCATAATGCTTTTAAATTCATAACATTTTATGAGTTTTTCTGAGTAATTTTCTGGATGATTTGTGGTTTCATTAAAGAGATCCCCACACCTTTTGTATTTAACATAATAGATCCTTTTTTAATTCCTATATTTATACATCTTTTTATCTTATCTCACACTGCCTAGAACTGTTTATTGAGGGTGAATATTGGTAATAGATTTTATATAAATAGCATTGATAAAAGTAAAATCTGAAATTCCACAGTAATTGAGATTCGATTTTGATCTTTAGACTCACAATTTAAATTTAATGAGTAGTTGGAACCTGTTGCCCTGAGTTTGACAACCAGTAGTTATTTCATTTATTCACAATTACCTGACAGACCCAAAGTTTTTGTTATCCATTGAAAGCCTTAAAATGTGAAGGACTTCCTCTTAATATGAAACATAAATTTTCATTATGGAGATCAAGTCTGTTTTGTTTAATCACGGTCTAGCTACTTTTCATAGTGGAGATCAAGACTTTTTGTTGTTGTTGTTTAATCATGGTCCAGCTACTTTAAAAAATGTACACTGTTCTTTCTTTGTAATATGTTCTCATGCCAAAGAGAATCATAATAGAAGGTTGCATTTAGCTATGTAGCCAGTGACACTTTGTAAAGGTCTTCAATAAGCCCAACAATAATTCTATCACTTACTGCCTAATGTAAGTTGGAAAAATAAAAGTATTCCTCTCTGTTTCTTTTGTGTTTCTGTTTTCTTTGCAATTGACAAATGTATAACTTGGCTATATCAGAATTGATCCACCTTCCTACTTTTAATAACTGTAGCTACCACTGGCTTGATGGCTAAAATTTAGCTTCCCCAGAAATTGCCCATTAACAACTGAGATTTTTTTCAGGAATCCCTTTTCAGTGGTGCTCATGAACAGGACCTTCAGGTTCTTCAATTCCAGCTTTTTCTTTTTTACTCTTTCTTTTTCTTTCTCTCTCTTTTTTTCCTTTTGCAGCAGCTGCCTCAGGTGCTGATGACCTCAGTGAGACCTGCCCTTGTCTATTCCTTCAGCTCTGCGTATCATATATTGTTACCTCGTGCCTGGGAAATCAGAGACACTACTCTCCCTATTTGCAATTAACTTTCAGAAATGGGACAGACTGTTCAATCAGTTCTCCAAAGTACATAGAGATCAGACTCCAATGGTTCAGACTTTACTGGTAAAGTTCAAGGATAACGAAAGAAAAATAACACATGGTAATTTACAAATGTTATTAAAGAGATCTCATATCTCAAAGGCTGAGGTTTATCCTCTGCATCTTCTAGCTCCTAACCTGCTTCAAAACCCTGGGCAGCTTACACTATCAAGTGGAGTACTTTGAGTGCCTACCTCACTGCCTCTGCATTCTAGTGCAAATTTGAGAGGGCCATGCCCAGAGTCCTTAATCTCCCTTGATGTTAAAATGATTCATAGTGCTAAGGTCCATACCGCAGAGCATCCCCCTCCATTTACTCTTACAATTATGTAACTATACCTGTTGCATCCACAATTACAAATTTGTGGTCCTGTTCCCAGTATGTAATTGAACCCAGTACATTCTGGATTGTTTATCCTTAATAACATATCCTGCCCATTTCAGTGTCTTTCCATGCCTCTTAATTGATGTGAAGTGACACTTAACGGTCTTTAACTCCAGATCTCCTGCAAACAACTACTCAAACAAGCAATAATTTTCAGTCATAGAGCTTTCTTCAGAAGTAACAAAACACCATGACACTGTTACACATTTATAGAGTATTATTAACTCATTTAAAAGGGATAACCAGTTTTCTTAACCAGAGTCCACTGACTCCCCTTCTAAAATATCTGTCTCAGGTGATTCTACTGCTTTTAGGTCTCCCATGAGAAAGAATGGGCAGTTGTTTGCTTTATATTAACCTAATAGGGCCATATTGTACACCCATACATACAGTAAAAGTGTATGACAAATATAAATAAAAGCTCAGTGCCTACTCTTTACCAAGGCATCTCACCTCATGTCATTTATAAGCTGCATATGAATCCAGAGATATACCTTTCCTCTTTCTACGAGTATGCAGCATTTTTATTTATTAATCAGTATTTTTGGTTACCAAAGAAATTAGAGTTTCTTATTTATAAAAATATTTTTGTTGAATCAATATGGAAATTTTAGAAGTCCATAAGTAATTGCTCTTAAATAACTTTGTCTAGCTGTGAAAATAATTGGAGGGGCATATCCAAAATGTTAGCACTGAGGTATTTTTTTATCATATTGTACAATGGAAGAATTCTCATTGAAAGAATGTGTGTTTTCCTTAAAATACCTAAACAAATACTGAAATTGCATCACATTGGGGTGAGTGGGAAATCAAACTGGAAAATATATCAGCATATGTGAGTTGACAAAGATACTGTTCGTGCTTCCTTTCCCTTCTTTCTTCCCTCCCTTCCCCTATCCCTTCCTCCTTTCTCCTTCAAGTTATCCTTCTTAGTCCTCTTTATTTTTTGGTGTTATTTTAACAACCACTTTGTTTAATCTTTCCATGATACCTTAATGATCTTAGGGTTCAAAAATATGTATTTATGAGATGGTTGGCTACAGGTAGATGGGCATGTTTTCTGGCAGTGAAAGAGAAACAACTTAATCTGTAGAGAAAGAAAGAAATATGACCCCGGCTTTATTTAGTATAATGCTTCAGCCAGCCAGAATACCGCACATTAAAAGACCACATCTCTAGATGCTAATTACTACAGAAGGGTTTACCACCTGCACTGATTAAATCAACCTTAAAAAAAACTTTGCGTTTATCTTACTAAGTAACAATACAGAATATTATCAACAAATGGAAGAGAAGACACATATAGTTTTAGTTCTCATCCCTGGGATACTGCTGAGTTTTAAGTTATATATAAAATGAGGGGTATATTTCTTATAATTTTTGTCAGTGGCTAGAAATAGTTAAGTAATTTTCCTGGTGTTAAACTTGACAAAATATATTTTCTAAAATGTAAAATATTTATCAGTACTTTTTTTCAGTTTCCCTGACCGTGCACATAGGTTGCCGAAGAATCCACTGATTTGATCCTCATGTTGTCCCCTCATGGAGCAGCATTGTCCCACGGTCACACTTTGCAAATCCCAGCGTCAGTGTCTTGCTCAGTGCTCTTCTGTGGCACTTTGTGAACTGTGCTCCAGGGCCGGTGAAGCAGGACAGTCACTCGTTGTTGTAAACAAACGAAAATGTGTTCTCTAACCTCACTTTTAACCTATTCTTGCTTTAGTTAGAGGTTTAAAGTGATCCAGTTTGGAGACTGGCATTATACTAGAAATTGTTATAGGTTTTGTGAAATGCTTCGTCCTTTTGGTGCTCTCCCTACATTCCAAAGAACTTGAATTCATTAATATAGTACCATTAAGAACAGAGAGGGGGCTATTCCCTGTTAGGAAATTAAAAACAATCATTTCCTTATACTTGACAGCTTTGACTTGGGCTTTTGCTTTACCTTTCCTTATCTTTTTTCTTTTTTTCTTCCAACTCATATGTAGGAGAACTAGAGAAAAGTGTTTAATTCCCTCAGAATCCTTTAAAAAATGAAACAAGATCTTAAATATATTAAAATACTTTGATTTATTCTGCTGTAAAATAAATCCTCTTTGTGGTCAACTATTTCACAGCATGTGAAATATATATATATATATATATAGGGTTATATAGTGTGTTTTTAAAACTACAATTATTTTAAACTTGATTTATCTTTTTGGCTCAAATATGTGAACCCATAGAATATTTCACATGGATTGCAGTGCCAAATTCATGTCATCCCCTGGAACAAAACAATGAAGTTCGTTTTTTGATTGGAGTATGGAGTCACTTGTTTAAGTTTTTTTTTTCAACAATTAAGATTTTCACTTTGTCATGAAAGCCAGGTGGCCTTGGCAATGAAATTTTAGAAGAATGTTTGATGTTTGACAATCATCTTTTTTTTTGGAAGTAAAATTTAAAAGCAAACAAAACAATGAAGTTTGTTTTTTGATTGGAGTATGGAGTCACTTGTTTAGTTTTTTTTTTCAACAATTAAGATTTTCACTTTGTCGTGAAAGCCAGGTGGCCTTGGCAATGAAATTTTAAAAGAATGTTTGATTTTTGACAGTCATCTTTTTTTTGGAAGTAAAATTTAAAAGTTTTTTCTAGAATATTTTAGAGCATTTGAGATGGTGACAGAGATCATTAAATGAGAGAAGCTAAATTCAGTCTGACAGTTTAAGATGGTATCTGTATAACTAAGGCAAATTGGTGAGTTAGATATAATTACCCAGTGAATTGGGAAGCTATGCAAATAGTTAAATATAATAATTCAGCCCAACATGAATTTTTCCCTCTTTTGTATACCCAGATAAACCTTGTGGATGGTTATAAATTCTTATGTAAATTCATCATATTAATTGAATTTTTTTAGCAGTATGTTCTTTCTAGAAGTCCTGATTTAAATAAGGTGAGAAAAGGGGGAAAACAACTCCAAAATTCAGCACACACCCTCTCTCTCTCTGTCTCTCTTTTCTTCTCTCTCTTTCTAGATGTATAATGTTGGGAATAATATTTCTTTCAAAGTTATAAAGTCCATAATTTTTTTAAAATGCAGTCACTAGTTTTATGCACATTTCCTTTTTTCAAATTTTATCCTCTTATTTTTGGTAAACAGGATGTCTGTATTCTTTAGTAATTATAAAGGTCAAAGGCCTCCCTCAATTTACAAGAAGAAAAGCAATGTCCAGCTTTACTTTCACTGGATCATGTTTAATGATTGAGCATCACCAACAAATATGGTGCTCTCTATAGTAAGGATTTTACATAGGTAGGAGAGACCATGTTCTCAGTACTTGAGTAGAAAATACAATTTAACACACCAAGTCCAAGCACAAAATACTTGTAGATGTTGTAGCCATATCGTAGAAGTGTAGTCATGTAGAAGTTACACTTTGATGACCGTTTGCCCCCTTAAACATCTCAGGACTTTAATAATAGACAGTTACTAACGCAGTCTTCTTCTATGCTGTGGTCTTGCTCTAAGAGTATAAATATGTTTGTTGTTAAGGTGACACATCCTGTTCCAATATGTTGACATTTTCATCTTAATGCATTATACCTGTCTGGTGAGGATAACTTTAATGCGTTCTTGAAACAGTAAAAAAAATTTTTACCTGGAAAGTAAAAATGCCCACTCTAAGGGATTAGAGGCAATTTAACTCACTATTTTTCTCTGTATTGTAGAAAAATGATTGTTTGAATAAATGTTACTGTTCTGTGTACATTCATTAAATTGTACAAGAGTTCTATAAGCAGCTTTCTGAGTGGTAATCAGAAGCATAGAAATATGGGCTATGCTTGCATGACATTTTTTAAAAGGTACTGTTTATAGCTCTACCTCTTTAGGAGAAATTGATAATATCGGATTATGGATTCAGATTTTTTGGTAACTTGAGAAGAACTTATCCTTGAAGAATAATACCTGTCTTTTGATATATAACTTTAGTAAGCTAGAATAAATTGTTTAATGTGATTAATGGTTGAGATAAGTTTTGAGATATTATAGTTGAAGACAGTGATGATGATTTCAGGGACAGATAAAAATCTGACCCATATGATTTCAAAAAATATGTGAATGTATTGATTTTACAAATGAGTTGCAGGGATATATCTGGCTTCAAGCAGCAGCTTTAAGCAAGATCAAGAAGTACGATCAGATCCAGCATTTCTCTTTGTCCATTTCTCGGTCCTGCTTCCTCAGTGTTGACTCTGTTCTCTAGTGACCCAAAGATGGTGTGGCCACAAGCTCTAGTACTACATGCTTTCTCTTTAAAATCCTGATGGGAAGGAGAAAAATCTGCTTCCCATATTGTCTTATAAATGTCCCAGGATCAATGCTGTTGGCTCTGACTGGCTTGATTTGGAGAATATACCTATCCCAATCCATCTGTAGGTCAATGAGAATGGCATGTACTAATTGACCTCAGTCAATAAAGGCTGATATGTAGATGAGAGTGAGACCAATTTCCTATTGCTGGGAAATTTGGGGTACTATTTAGAAAAGATACTGGATGCAGGAGTGGCAACCACAGATGTTCACTGCAGTATTAAGTGTTTCGTTTTTGGAGCTCGTAGACACTGAGACTATTGATGGGTTGAGAGGACTTAGCATAAGTTTTATATTTTTTGGACACTGACATTCACCCCCTCTTCCTTATTTTTAGGATCTTTTCTATTCATATTACTCCACCCATTCAGTGTATTAAGAAAAGTGAAGTAGAACACTATAAGTGAAGCAGACTAAAACATAATTCTTTTAGACCCTCCCCTAAATTGGCACTGGTGGATAGGGCCATTTTTCTCAGCTCTATACCAGCAGTAGTGTTAGAAGGTTTTGCTAGGAGAAAGCCTTGCTCTGTGCTTTTTAGCTGTAATGTCCCTCCCCTTATCAAAGGATGTTTTTCACCCAGTCCTTAAGCTATTTTTATTTCCCCAAATTAATACATCCCCTTCCTTGAGTAACTTAGGAGCTTTTGGCTCTATATAACAGAGGACCAAACTAGCAGAGGCCTTAACTAAAGAACACTTGCTTACTTAAAAATAATTCTGTAAGAAGGTGGTACCTGTGATGGTTTGGCTTTGCAACTGAATCATCAAGGACCCATTCCCTTCTCAGAGCCTTTGGTGTGTAGTTTTGCTAACTCTAGGCAGTAAAATGGTTTTCAGATATCTTCGCATCAGGTCCTGACATAACAGCATTCAAAGACAGAAGTATGGTAGATTGAATAAATATTTTTCTGAAGTCACCCAGTAAACTCCCCTTCCATATCATTAACTAGAACTGGGACACATAATAATTCCTAGCTGTAAGACAGACGGGTAAATAAATATTAGGGTTTTCAATACTCCAGGTAGGTTACTGTGCCAGGTAGAATGTGACTGAGAGTAGTTGCATGGCCAGTGTCTCCCACAGCTGCTTAAAGTAAATAAGAGATGGCTCCTTTTGTTTTATGTAGAAACATGGGAGCAAGAGACTAGTCCCATATTGAAAACTTTATATTGAAATCCACTTTTCTGGTTTAGTTCTTATGCTTTTTCTATGGTTCTGAATTTTTAGGATAGTGTCATTTTGATAAAATATTTCCTGTAATAGAAGCTGATTATGCTAAACTTGTTATCCTTGCATGCTTCCTCAATCAGGATGCTAATAATGAAAACAGGATAGGTCAAAATAAATAAACTATGCAAAAAATTAAAGTAAAATTATACATATATATATGCATATATACACACAGAATGTTATATACACCTAGATACGTGTACATATTATCGTGTTTTTTTGAGGTAACATTTCCATGATGTAGCACAACTGAGGAATTCTAGTAATTTAAAATAGGCCTTATCATATTTTCCTTTCATTTACTGATTTCCAAGCTTTTCTCCTTTCATAGGCTCAGATACCACTATCTTTCCATTCAAATTTTACATGATCAGTGCAGTCTATTAGCAAGAAATGCTTTAGATATATTTCCACCCATAGAAAATATTAGTGTCTTCTCAGGTAAATGTTTGCTTATTACAGTTCACACCATCTTTCTCTTTTTCTCACTTTATGTCTGACTAATAAGATACTTATCATTGTACCAGACTTAAATAATTATGACATAGATAATTTTGTTTCACTGGTCACTTCCGACAGTAGAAGAGTATTAAATTGTAGAGCATAGTAAATTGTAGAGCATAGTAAATTGTAGAGATATACATTATGGCAATAATTGTCTTTATGGCATGGTCATAATTTATATTATAGAAGGTACCCGTTTAGAGATAAGTTCTAACATAGTAGTATTTTCCTCATGCTATCAGAATCAGAACTTCTAAATCAATTTTTTTCAAACTTTTGAATGAGGCAAATATTTGGATGTTGCTATAACAAAGATTCTCTCCATGACTGTTATCTTTGTTCAGGTAGGATATATTTTAAAAAAGGAATAAAGGCAAATTTAGTGATTCCAATATAATGTGAGGAGATAGTAATAGGATACTGAAGACAGAACGTCTAGGCTGGTAACCCAGCTCACCACTTATGTGCTTTGTGACCCAGGGTCACTTGCTTTAGCTCTTTGTTCCTTGGGTTACTTTTCTATAAAATGATCGTTATAAAGAGCAAATGAAATTATCCATGTAAACACTTAGCATAGTGCTTAAAATATGGTAAGTACTTAGTAACTGTTAGCTCTTGTCATCATTTAATTTGTAAAATTTGTGGAAGTGATACTTAAAATTAAATTTTGAAAAATGTAAAACAGACAAAACATACCTCTCCTCTGATTACCAAAGAAATATTGTGGGTCTTCATGTGTCCATTAACTATTATATTATACTTATAAAAAGACTTGAACACTCAGTAGGCTTCATAATTATATTTCATCAGATTACATTGATTAGTACCATATATCTTAAATGCATTCATCTTAATCAGTTACAATTTTTGTAATTTTTACAAAGTTTATCTGCGATTAATTTAGAATAGATGACCTCTTGGAGTTGTCATTCATATATTATCACAACATATGCAGTTGGTTTGGCCAATAAAAATTAAAATAGTTGATTCTAAAATTCTGCATTCTGATTATATGACATTATTATATAATTAAAATTTTAATGTACTGACGTATTTTGTCTCTTTCCCTGTTTATCTTTCTACGTTTATACACACACACACACACACAGACACACACACACAGACACACACACACACACACACACACAGTGTTAAGGAACATAGGACTATATTTAAGTTATTTTCGTCCTCATATGTGATTTTATTTACAATGAGTTGGGCCTTGACCAAGCTGACCATTGATTAATTTCGTGTTTCCCCAGTTGTAAATCTGTGGCACATTATTATTTTTTTAGCTCCAGAAGTTATATTTCTAAATAAAAATAATTACCATATTATGTGTAAGATATTATAAATAAATAAGCTTCTTAAAAACGTAGGTGCTTAGTTTCTTAAGAATGGACTGCTACCTTTGCTTTAAGTCACTTAGCTTGGTCACTAGTGAAAATCCTGATCTTGACTGAAAGGGGAAGGTAGAAATTTGTAAAAGAAAGATCATTGCCCATGACATCATGTTTCCTTGTAAATACGAACTGCGCTGTATTTAGTTTGAATTTCAAAGGCCTAGAATTTTAGTGGGGTTAATATATGTTTGTTTGTGTGTGTGTGTGTGTGTGTGTGTATTTGAGGAAATGAATGAATGGTTTAATACAGATGCCAAACCATAACTTCTCATGAAAGATGTTATTTGCCCTTATGTCATTTTTAGTATATAAAAAATGGCTACTGTTAAGACAGGAATATAAAATGAAGACATAATAAGAATAGTATAGTGACTATTTTCAAATTACTTAGGAGAAGATTTACACTGCTTTTCTTTGTTGAAAGCATCAATTTTAAGCTCTGATGTTAAAAGATGAGAGTTTTAATCACCATTAATTTTTTTTTTTTTTGCCGTACGCGGGCCTCTCACTGCTGTGGCCTCTCCCGTTGTGGAGCACAGGCTCCGGACACGCAGGTTCAGCGGCCATGGCTCACGGGCCCAGCCGCTCCGCGGCACATGGGATCTTCCTGGACCGGGGCACGAACCCGTGTCCCCTGCATCGGCAGGCGGACTCTCAACCACTGCGCCACCAGGGAAGCCCCACCATTAATTTTTAAGTCATGCAACTGAGAAGGGAGGAGCAAATATTGCCCCCTTAGAGAAGAGTAAATGAGATGGAAATGGTGTTTTCCAGTGTCCGTTGACTGGTATAGAGTTTGTAGGGTCAAAAGTATAGAGCCACAATTAATAATGTAGTCAGCACAAACCACAGTAAATAAACAGGTATAACTTATAGAGAGGCCAAGGTCTCTTCATAATCAAAACTACCTTATGCTTACTGAAATATACTTATTTTTCATTACGGCTCAAGTATAACATATTATTCTGTATATTTAATCCAGTTTGTTTGGTTCAAAGAGAAAGTCTTCTAAATTTGACGACAAAAAGGAATATAATAACATAAAACAATCTCTGGGAGTTTTGAGGCTATAGTTATAAGACTAGTAACATTTACTACAATTCATCTGGAAGGCACTGATAGTGTTTGGGAATCAGATTATTGTTCAACTAGATAGAGCACTTGTAAGTGTTTGTAATTACCTTTTGTTTATATGGAAACATGCTTGTGTGTGTATATGTGTAACTGTGTATTCATAATTTGAACATTAAAAAAAAAAAAGGCCTGTGAATCTGAAGACTGCATAGTCCGTCATGACTATGCTGTACATCCAGTGAGTGCAGGGTGGTGTTGGAGTGAATCATGCAAATGCAGAAGGTCTGCCTGGGCGCTTTTCTTTGTTAACAGCAAAGTTAGAGCCCCGGAGTCTGAGAAAATCATGAAAGCTGGGAGGTAGCTGGAAGGCAGGAAAGAATCTAGTTGACAAGGAAGGAGAATTTTAGATGCTTTTCTATGTTCTCTTAGATGCCTATTCTCAAAATGCTCCCCTTTGTTCAGATTGTACCACTGGGAAGGCAAATAGAACCTTCTTGACCAACAACCAAGACTCATTTTAACAAAATATGTACCTGAGCGGCTCGACTATATCTTTTGACCTGTAATTTCCTGAGATCACCTGTCCAATTTGAGGCCCCAGTGGAACAGTAAGGAGGGATTTCACAGACTATTTTCTGTTTCCGCTGTTTCAGTCCCAAACACAGCTAGTTATCAGACACCGAACACTTGCCTCAGCACAGCCAGGGATACACAGGAAACAGAGTTGGTGAATTGCTGAGACACATTGTGTAGCAGCTGGGGGTTTTGTGAAGTTTAAGACACCAAAGTCAAGCCCAAGCACTGGTTATATTGAGGGAGAGAAACCGTGGTGCTGACTCATCAGAAGGAAGAGTGAAGATCTCTGGAATGGAGAGAACAGATGCATTCCCCTTCCTCTTTTGCCTTTTAAGCCATTATTACCAAGGGAGCTGCATAAGACATGATTTCTGCTAGGTTTATATTAAGTATGATTGTTGAATAAAGCCATCTTGATTCACTTGTTAACCATATGATTTAAAGCAGTTGCTCAGACATTTCCAAATGGATTTATTTTCATTTCCTCACAATGATATTGAAACTCTACCTTTTCCTGTAAATGGAAATATATAGATAGCTGAGGTACTCAGAATTTAGACTTATGACTTAATTTTACTTGTTACAATATACACAGTAGTGCTGAATATAATATTAACAAATACCTTACCTACGTGTGTGCATCACAACTGCATTTGTTAATCAGAAATTAATAAACTAAGAATAAGAATATAAGAATGTTCTAATTAATTCTATACTGATTGACAGTACTTAGAAGAAAGTGACAAAATAGAGAAGCATATTCTACTGGCCCCAGATATTTGTTTACCCACTTTTTAATAAGTGAATCTAATTTCAAGTCTGTGGATAAGAATTCAGATCTAGCAAGCAGTAAGAATTGAGGAGGGTTCAGCCAATGTGGGATTAATTTTACATCCTACTCTGACCTTCTTAGTTGTCTTACTAGAGCAAGTAACTCAATCTCTCTCTGTCAGTTTTCCACTTCATAGATATGAAAAGCTCTCTTGTGGTTATTTTTAATAAATTTATTTATTTTTATTTATTTTTGGTTGCGTTGGGTCTTCGTTGCTGTGTGCGGGCTTCTTATTGCCACGGCTTCTCTAGTCGTGGAGCACGGGCTCTAGGCATGTGGGCTTCAGTAGTTGTGGCTCACGGGCTCAGTAGTTGTGGCTCGTGGGCTCTAGAATGCAGGCTCAGTAGTTGTGGTGCACGGGCTTAGTTGTTCCATGGCATGTGGGATCTTCCTGGACCAGGGCTCGAACCCGTGTCCCCTGCATTGGCAGGCGGATTCTTAACCACTGCGCCACCAGGGAAGCCCTCTCTTGTGGTTTTTAGGGGTAATGAATGAACTTAAGAGTTTTGCACAGTGAATGGAACATACTGTAATTTATCCACTCCAAGGCTACATTATATTCATATTTTAACATATCTGAAAATGGATGCATCATAATATTTGATAGCCTATCGGTGTAATTGGCAACATGCTTTTTACCTTAATGGTACCTAAAATTATATTCTTATAATCAGTGGCATCTTGTGTTTTTTTTGAAATATGATTCATAAAATGGCATCTAAAATAATAGTCTGCCCTTTAATGAAAGGTGTCTTAATATCTTACAAATACGGGAATGGGTGTTCCCAAACTTTTAGTTCCCTTTGCTTTTCCATGGAGCTATTATTTGGTGTTATCAGCCATTGTTCAATACTAATGGCTAATCTAAGTCTCAGTCTAGGCTCCTTTTGTGATTTTTCAAATTAAATATATATGTTATTTTTGATTAATAAAATATAGACATCACAAATATAAAGCAAATAATAAAAGTGCTGAAATTTTTGTAACTGAACAAGTTAATAACTACTGTGATTTAGCTAAAGATATTTTCACACAACACCAAGTTTCTGATAAAACAATTGATCTCTACATAATTCATAGGAGTTAAAAAACTAAAACTCCATCCAGTATGGAATTGATAGTATATGTTATATGTTTTTAAATGGACTTTCCCATAGTTTCTCATCTAAGATAGACTGATTTTTGTGGCTGTATAGTATGGATGTGTGTTACTACTATGTGCAGTACGAAAAGGATGCTGTGAAATAGAGGCTATTGAATTTTTCTGATAAGAAACAAAAGCAAAGCTATCTTATTAACACTGTTTGTTTGTGTGCTGCTTGGGCAAATGATGTGATGAACGAGACCTGAGTGCAGTGATGAAAGACCAGGACCAACCAGAACGTGACAGGTTGAGAGTTATAGGAAATGAAACAGAAGGTAGACTGACTCTTACTCAGAATAAATCTCAGTTTAACTCAAAGTCTGGGGCTGGGAACATAGACAGACTCATTGCCCTTTCATGGTAAATGTCTGCAAACCCAGTTACGAGGGAGCTTTTGATGCTCTGGTGTGTGCCTTTCAGCAGATTTGTAAATTCAGTCGATATATGAAATAAAAATCAGCAGTTGGGAGTCAGTGCCTTGCCTTATATTTTGATAGTTAAATTGCTTAAGGATTTAAAATCCATCCACAATAAGGATGAGACATACTGGATTAGAATTAAGGGATTTATTTGGTCTTCTTTTCCCAGAAAACCAAGATTACTTCATGTCAGAACAGTGTCTTGAGAAAGTGTAAATAGCAGAAGGCTTTACTCAAAACTTCATTTGGAAATGAAGACTCTCATATTTCCAAAATATATTATCATTATAAGATATGATTTTGTGTACCTGTATTTCTGAAAGTACCTTGCTTTACACAAAGCAAAGCTTGTTAAATTATGTTTATAAAATATTAGTTTGTGAAAGTGGCAATGCTGAAATATATATATCTCTATTCTTTGGCTCACTACTTTAAAGTTACATTAATTATGTAATTAAGAATGTGTTACTATGGTATATTTGACATATTTATGTTATTTGAAAACTCTCACCAAGGTATTTCACAACGATAACATCGGTTTTATAGTAGTTGACATACCCTCACACCTCCTTAAGAATCTATAAACAACATAAAAACAGTGGATCAGTGTATAGCACCATAATTGATATTATCTGTTGAACTCTTTGATTGCATAGGTAACTGTTTATTTTAAAACTGTTCTGTTTTATTTCCTGGATAAAATGGATAATTCTCATCTCTCAATGGATACATTGAAAACCGTTACTGGATACCTGAGATGTTTTTGGTGTCCCTTTAATTGCATTGAATGGACTGCAACCTAATCAGTTTATGTGCTTGGTCCTAGGCCTTCTATAATATATGCCAAATTACAGATTTCAAGCCTTTGTCTGTAGAATGGGGATGTTTATATGTACTTTGAAAAACTATAGGAAACACGAACACTGGAAGTTAATTTCTAATTTATTAATAGTGTTGATAAAAATCTGCTGCATTTTTAGTTTCTACCTTGAATTTTTGTAAAGCATTAGAGTACAATTCTTATTCCTAACAAAAGATTCTTTTCCCTTCTGTTTTTTTACTTGAATCATGTTTCTATAATTGAAGGCACAGGGTAGCCTGGGGAAAAGGGGGGCTTTTGAATGAGACAGAACTTACTAAATTCCCACCTTATTTTTTTACCTCAATAACATTATCCCATTCTCTCATTTCTGTTGTAGGCGTGTAAGAAAGGAAAAATTTCCCCTCTACACTTGTGAGTTCTTAGCCGAGGCCCCTGTAATGAAAGACAGATTAACAAGAGAAAAACAAAAGACGTTTATTAATATGTGTACCTCATGTATATATGGGACATACCCAGGGAAAACTGAGTAGTAACTCCCTGAGGTGGCTTAGAACTGTCTTAAATGCCATCTTAATAGAGAAAGGGTAGGGGGATGTAGGCCTCCAAGTTAGGGGAGAATAGATGATTTTCAGGAAAGATGAATGGGCCTTTAGAAAAAAAGATGGGAGGTATGATAGTTTGTGACAGAATTTGTCTGGGTGTGGTGTCAACTTCTAGGCTTCTCTCCTGTGACAAGTGTCAGTCTTTCCTGGTGATGAAACTCCCGGGAAGTGATTTATGACATTGAGTTCCTTTTGGAGGATCTATCATTATGTAGATAAGGGAAATTCAGAGAGAGCCTCTCCCTGCATTTGCCATTTTTCAGATGTCTACAGCTTAAAATAATCAGTATTTCAGAGCAGCATGATTTGGGGTAAGATGTCTTGAACTCCTGTATATTTTAGGGTGGTGTATTTTGATGCCCTTCAAGGGTTTGTTTTGATTATCTCAGGAGACTCTCTTGAGGGTTAAGTAAGACCCCCTGTGGAAGGGTCCTTAGTACTCATATCACTTACCAGCACCACAACCACCCAATCTTTAAAGCACTTATTTGTTTGCCAGGCTTCCTGTTATGTGTTTTAGAACCTTGTATAGTCTGCCAAATAGTCACTGTAGATGTATGGAAACAGGTATAAGAAGAATCAGCTCCTCAAGATTACATAGTTAGTACATATTATAGCCAAGAATTCCAGCTATTTTTTAAAACATTTTTAATGATTTATGACATGTTTGTTGCAAACTACTTTGAGTGTATGTTTTAATTATTAAATCTTCTGGAATTCATCATTAACCTGTCCATGCAAAAGTTATTTAAATGATTCCTATTTCTATGTGCTCCCTTTTTTTTTTATAAAGATATTAAGAAGCTGTCATGAGAATATCATAATAATATTAAGGGGGATACAATCAGATTAATTCCATTTATACTGTGCTGACCCGCCTACATTTGTGGTGCCTCTACTTGGGCACACAAGCTGCTTGCTATATTTTGCTGGTAGAGATAACTCTTAATTCTTCTGTATCCTGTTTTTGAATCATTTCATTAAACAAAAGCCTTCCAAGTCTTCTTTTGTTGAGGAGAACAAATGGTTAGATTTTATGAACTGTAGCTACTTTTGTTATTCACAAATTCCAGAGCCTTTCAAAATTTATCATTCACATTCTCAGCTCTGCACACAATCAGTCATCATGTCAGCTGCTGCCCAGGGAGCCTCACTTCAATTCATTCAGCCAATTAATAACCATCAGGACAACCATTGCTACATTAAAAATAATAATAAAATCAAGTCCTTAAATAGCAGAGTTCTTTACTTCTGTAGTTAAAAATTAATTACCTATATTCAGTAGAAATCCCACTGTACATTTTGACAGGAAAGGAGAAGTAATATCTGTGTTGAAAATTAAATTGATTAGATTGATATGTTTTAATAATAGGAAAGGTTATAAAGGGTACCATTTCAAAATAAATAACTTCAAATGATTTATTACAGGCTACCATAACTTAATCAGATTTTGGCTTTTGTTTTTGTAGTTCAGTGAGTGAGCAATCAAAAATCTGTAACCATTTGAATAATTATAAATTTTTTTTTTTTTGCCGTACGCGGGCCTCTCACTGTTGTGGCCTCTCCCGTTGCGGAGCACAGGCTCCGGACGCGCAGGCTCAGCGGCCATGGCTCACGGGCCCAGCCGCTCCGCGGCATGTGGGATCTTCCCAGATCAGGGCACGAATCCGCGTCCCCTGCATCGGCAGGCGGACTCTCAACCACTGCGCCACCAGGGAAGCCCAATAATTATAAATTTTAAAGTAACTTTAGTGCACACACATCTCCACATATCGTGTGTATTTTTCTCCGTTAGTGATAATAGGCACATTACATATTGAACATTTAGCTGGCTTTTGAATATAATCTGTTTGTGATTAAGTTATTAAGAAAATAATTATTTTAAATTACAACTTGAGTGTTCTTCTCTGTCTTTCTCCTACCCTGTACACTCTCCCCTTCTCTTTTAATTAATTAATTTATTTATTTTTGGCTGTGTTGGGTCTTCGTTTCTGTGCGAGGGCTTTCTCCAGTTGCGGAGAGCGGGGGCCACTCTTCATCGCGGTGCGCGGTCCTCTCACTGTCGCGGCCTCTCTTGTTGCGGAGCACAAGCTCCAGACGCGCAGGCCCAGTAGTTGTGGCTCACGGGCCTAGTTGCTCCGCAGCATGTGGGATCTTCCCAGACCAGGGCTCAAACCCGTGTCCCCTGTATTGGCAGGCAGATTCTCAACCACTGCGCCACCAGGGAAGCCCTCTCCCCCTTCTTTCTTATCTTCTTTTCTGTGATGTGTCACTTTTGGAAACTCATGGCTTATCACTGTTCAGAACACTGAAGTAACACTTCATATATTGCAATCAAACCATAAATATAAATATTAATTTATACAGCATCATTGTGAGGCTGTGTCAGGGACACTTTCACAGAACTCACTTGTGTAATATCAGGTTCTCTTTATTTTAAATGTCCTTGATCATGTTCTTCTCTACTAGTGTCTTCAATGAAAGCCCATGTTTTTGTCAGCATCCTCAATTTCCTTCTTATTCTAGAAATAAAGGAAATAAGGTCTAAGTGCTGACTCCGATGGTCAGTTTGCTGGCAATTTGCTTTTAAGTCACATATGCAATTAGAGGCATCATTCTGTGCACAATGTTGCCACCTTTTGCTGGAAACTTTATATCTTTGCAAAGATCTGTTTTACTTTTGTCAGTATCAACTTGAAAAAAATGAAGGGCTGTATGTGAATGTGAATTTAAATTCAGTTTTCGTTTTATTAAAAAAAAGATGCATATTTCAGATGACCTGAAGACTTGTTTCTTTTTCTTTGATGTATGTGAGGGCTATTATTAAGAATCTGGATAACTTTACTTAAAGATTTATGTTGTATATTTTCTCAACTATTGGCAAAAGCTAGTAATTAACAATTTCACTGTTCATTAGCAAATCCAATGTAATAGATGTGATTTCTTAAAAGGTTACCAAGAAAATTTTGATGTTTATAGTAGAAAGTGTATATGGTATCTTTTATTATTATTTATTATTATTTTTACCTTTCAGATTTTCACTTGTCTCATTCATCATCAAATATTGAGATCCAGTTTTCTCTTTTTTAGACAAATATAGCAGCTTGCTGAAGAGTGGATTTTTTTTATAGGTTTAAGAATATATTTCGCTTACACTTATTGATACTGAATAATTCTCATAATTTTATTATATTTATTTCAATGAAAGAAAGAACTTATTAGTTGAAATTTAACAGCTTCTTAAAAGTCATGTTCACTGGGAAACTCATTCTCCTATATAATACCAGTATTTTATCTCCATGTAATCTCAGGTTACTGGTGTCATAGTCTTCATTCGGTGTTCCAATGCAAATGCTTCTAAAGGGTTACTATGATTTTGCAAGTATTTAAAAATCTGCCAAATACATATACATGCTCTAAATACATAAATCTTCCAAACAAATCTGATACAGGATTAATTTTGAAACTGAATGGGCCAGCCTAATGAATGCCAAGCTTAATGTACAATCTATTTTTTGAATAAATTATACAGGAAAATTGCAGAGTGTGTAAATTACATAGCCATCATAAATCAATATCCTTTAGATTGCTCTGCCTTAGATAACAGGTAGCACTGCAGAGGCCATGACATCCTTGAAAGTGAATGAGAGGAAAGCAGTCAAAGTAAGAGAAGAACACCCATTAAGGGAAGGAAATGCTTAGAAAATTATTATAAAAGTTGAGTACACCAATTACACATCCCTGGGCACTGGTTGTTTTATGCAGAGTGCACGGATGAATGAGATGGCTCATGCTGGTTTTCACTCTGTGACTGTTACAGAATTAAGATGTTTGAACCGTTCCTGCAAATTTGCCCTAATGCTTGAGAATGAGTTCTCAAATCTTAGCATTATTAAAGTAGTTTCTTAATATTTTGTACTTACTGATAAAGCTGTAGATCATGGTCTCTGTTCTCATCTCAATTTTGTATAAGAAAATTAACTTCCATGGAGCATACTGGTAATCGCTTAAAAATATTTCACTATGGACCATCTAATCATTTTATTATAAAAACTTACTTTGCCATCCACTTTACATTTGTATTGACTAAATGAGAAGTATTAGCCAGCAATAAAAAGATTATGAGTTTAAAACACCACTTTTTAAAATATTGTCTATACTGGCAAAACAAGTTTTATGAAGAGATGTGAACACTTTTTTTAAAGAAAGCTTTTTCACAGGATCAAATTATCTGCCAGGAAGTTTTGCCAAACAGATTTTAAGGGGAAAATCAGGCTATCCTAACTGTCCAAATGTTTTCTCACGTTTCAAACAAGCAGCTGCTGGGAGTTCATGCCAGTAGTAAACCTTTCAGGCAGAATGTGAGCAGCTGCCAATCTTGTGTCAATATTTTAAATTCACTTAAACCATCTTAACTGGTGTAAAAATGTCTCTTTCCCCCAAAAGGGCCAACAGATAATTCTTTCTCATGCTTTGCCTCCTTTTATTCCCCTAGTGGTGAAATAGCTAAATAAACAGTTTTGGTAGAGAAAGAGAGATTTCTTTGAGTATTAGGAGTAAGGACAAATCTCATTTTGTCTGTTGATGAGGATAAATCTGAAATTACAACAAAAAATAACAATAATACGAAAAGTGTTAAAAATTGTACTCTAGGAGTAGTTCAGCAAATACTAGTGTATTTGCTGATTTATTTAGTGCTTATTGTTTGAGGTTTTTTTTTTTTTAAGAAGGACCGTCCAGAATTCGACCTTCAGAAACTTACAGATAAAGCTTGGCAGAAGCAAAAAATAAATGCCTAGAAATTAATTTGAAGATATCTATTAAACTTAAACACTGGAGAATAGTTATCTGCTTGACTCTCGGATTACAATATAAAGATTATATCGTAATCCATGGTCTAAAGGAGTTTTCTTTAAAGTAGGTAAAGTGCCTGATACTATTGCAGATGTAAATTGAGAGGAAAAAATTGGCAGAACATTGTGCTTGAGATAAGATTGGATGCATCTTTGTTTCCTAGAGTGTGAGGGTTTTATTAAAAATGTGATGGTGCATAATAGTAGGGTGAGAATAATGAGGGGAAGAGATGAAGGAACAGCAAGGTGAGGCCACTTGTTTGCTTGGAGAGTGAGGATTTGTCCGGAGCTAAAGATGGTGAAGCGAAGGCTACAAGTGGAGACTTTGAAGCAAATGGTTAAACTCTATCCTGTCCTTGTGTGCTTTTATCTAACAAGTAGTCATTGGGAATTTTTTATTAAAAGTTGAGTAGTTTGTGGAACTGAGCATTGTTCACTTCTCCTTGAACAACCCTTTATTTTCTTTTTTTTTTTTGGCTTAGCACTGAAAAAAATTTCTTTAGTCATGGGTAGTTTTTATAAGATTTACTTTCACCTCTAATGTTAAGTTTTTATTATTCAGGTTCAAAAACTGCTAACATATATCATTATGCACATTGATAATGGTTAAAAATATACATAAAGCAAAATCCTTACTCATTATTCATGTTAGATTATGAGATATAACTACAAGGTAATGTGCTTTTAAAAACCAAACTTTCAGAATTACTGCAATTAATGTAACTAAGGCAACCTTTAAAAATAGTCATTTTGAAAACTATCCTCTTATTTCAGTGATAAGGATACTGCTAAATCATTTTTGAAACTTCTCATTGGAATTGTCTTTATAACCAGTAATGGATAAGAAAGGAAGAACCACTGCTTTGTCAAAAACTTGTGAACTATTTCTTTCTTTCACATCACTCATCTGGCTTGGCTCAAAATATATTTGGCTTTTTAAAAAATGAAATCCACTTTTCACAAATACTATGAAATTTAATATGGACCTCATCAGTACCCCCAAAACATTAGTGAGTAATGAATATGAATTCTAACAGAGGTGCTAAGTTGAAAAAGGGGTTCCAATATATCTTTTTTTTTAATTAATGAAAAATTTGCTGTATTACTGCATAAAATTTTAAGGTGAGTTATAAGGAAGGAATCACATTCCTTAGCATGTATAAATTCTAACAAACTTTTAAAAAGTTAATTTTATAATGTCAACTCATGTGACTATCCATATTAATAACTTTCCTTTATGGAGTTAAAACACCAAACACTCGAATCTTGGGAGAGTAATTCAGATACTAGTTGCGTGGTAGTTAGGCTCTCAGAGCCTGGGAGATAGAATGCCTACTTTGAAAGCCCAGCTTCAGCTTTTACCAGCTGTGTGGTCTTACCGGGAAAAAAATCAGTTCATCTTCCTGTAACTCAGTTCCCTCATCTGTATATTGGGAATAATAATAGTGTCTCCCTTATAGGTTGTTTTAAAGATTAATAACTGAGTGCATGTGAAGTGCTTAGAATGATGCCCTGAACATGAAAAATGTTGTCTAATGTTGACAGTTACTAAGTTGATACTGATAAATTTGAATTTATCCAGTCTTTTTTTTCTTCACCATCTAATTTAACATTAAACGTTCCTATTTGTGATTTTCACCTGAAAAAACAGTTTCTCGAAAAGTAGTGTTATATAACAAAATCTGTCATTTTCTTTGATTAATTGTTCTGTCTTAACACTTTTACAATAAAAACCGATTAATTAGATGTTTATACATTTTACATTTCAGCTGGCATCATTAAATGTCTGAAATGTGGGATTTTTAAGGTTAGCACAACTTTCTTTCTCAGGGTTTTAAAGTAAGTGATTCTGTATTCTTAAACGTGTGAATTTTATGGATGGTTCCACAGACTACCTAGTATATTTTGATTCCCACATTTAATTGAGTAAATACTAAAGAGTACACACCACTCTTGAATGGCTATATAAAACATGGATGTGATGGAAAAATAAAGATATGTTAAGTCTTGCAAAAATCACAATTTAACCACAACACAGAATCTCTGCTCTATTCACAAGGCATCATGTTCAGTATTAGCAGATCATAATAGATAGCTTGTTTTTTCAAGGTTGTGAACATGTTCATTCTGTGCCTTGGGTAGCAGCTGCGGCTGCTGTGCATAGATGTGACAGACTCTCCAGGTAAATGAGAGCTACAATGTTGTTTGTGTAGCTGCTGCTGATAATTGTAGAATATTTGTGCAGTAGCCCTGCTGCCTGGCTCTTCTGCCGCATTCATAGCGGTAAAGACCTCATTTTGCGATTGGTTTTGCCTTCAGGTAATTGATTCACTCCTTGTTTCTCATTTTGTAGTGAAATGCATTTGATTTTAATCCAATAGTTGTGTGACTCTCAAGGGAATACCCATTTTACTATTGTAGATGAAATTCTCCCTGTGCACTTCAGGTCCTGAGACTTCCAGCTTGTTTCTTTATATTATTGGGTAAAGTGATTAAATACCCCACCCCACCTTTGGGTTATGCTACTGAGAAACAAACTCCTGAATTGTGACACGCAGTGAGCAGGTCTTATTTTTTTTTATTTCATTTTTAAGCTTTATACCTGAGGTTTTTTACTTTGTGTGTTCTCACACTTAGTAGTTATAAATGTTTTTGGCTTTTGTATGCTAATGAGTGCTTTCTCTTCTTGCGTTTGTTATAATTTTCAGATTTTCATTTTAGAAGTTAATTGTGTGTGTGTGTGTGTGTGTGTGTGTGTGTGTGTGTGTGTGTGGCTTCCTTGCAATAACATGTTTCTGATTATGTCTGAAACATTTGGGGCTTTTAGCAAGCTCCAAAGGACCTTGGTATAACTTCTCCTGGGTATCTTCTTATTGATTTAAATCTCATAAATGAATATTACTAACATAGTGACTGCTTACTGAAATCTCAGAGCATTATGGGCCTTTGATAGGAAGGTTCTTCCCATTTTAAGATAAGAATCACCTGAAGTGATTCTGGCAGTCTTGGAAGTATCAGTTGCAACAATGCCTACCATTGCCTACCTTAGAATCCTTTGTCTTTGGATACGGCTCAAGTTGCAGTCAAAGATAGCAGAGTTCTGGGTCATATTTATTAAGTTATGAAACAAGATTAAATTATTAAATTATGAAGATAGATTCTATTACTCAAGATCAAACAACTAGTGTTTGTTATCAGTCGTAAGCCTTGTGCCTTGCATAAACCATTTGCAGGAATAATTTGAAACACTTAATTCTTTGAAACAGCAGATTATGCAAATGATTTTTTTCCACCTATTTTACTTTAAGTCTATTAAAAAAGACATACTTTAGTTACAACACTTAAATTGTGAATATCTTCCTTGGAAACATGAGTTTTAATCTACATTTGGGCTTTCAGTAGTAGGACACATGTATTAGAATTTCTATATTATTATATTGTTATAGAACTTATAAAGTATCTTGTGCCCCTCCTGAGGAGAGTTCAAGTTTAAAGTAACAAAACAACTGTATTATATATGGTGTCATCAAATGGATTATAACATCAATGAGGCTTGTGTTTACATAAGTATATGAAGTTGGTGGAGGAAATGCTAGAGTTGGTAGGGTCTGTGGTAAACTCTTTCTGAAAGGTTATCTTTTATTCACCTTTAGTGAATGTTTTCTTGAAGAAATGAGGGTTCACTCTTACCAGGTCTGATTTTTAAAGAGAAGTAGGGCATCTAGATTTCCATGTGAATTTTCCTAGTTTTTAAATGTTGCCTACTAATTCAAACTTTTTTCTAAAATTATTGAAAAATATATGGTTCGTAGAAGAAAAGATGTACAGTATCTTTCCATAAGCTCTTTTGGTTTCTAACTCTCAGGTTAGCCTGGGTTTTAAAAAATTGAGACGTAATTAACATGAAATATGCACACCTCTTTAAGTGTTCTCTTCAATGATTTTTGATAGTTATATACAACTGCATAACCACCACCTAAAACAAGATTCAGAACATTCTCATCACCCCAGAAGGTTCCCTGGTGCCCCTTTGCAGTCAATTCTCCATGCCCCACGTGTGCAGCCATCTTCTGGAACTTTATTTTAAAGGGCAAAGAAATTCTGTCTGTATATGGGATGAAGCCCAAGGGCTACAACTACCATTGGCAATCTCCTGCTATAAAGAAAACAAAATGAACTCAAAATGAACTTCCTTTGGTCAAGGGAAGGAGGGAAGGGAAATAATATTTATTTAATGCTTACTCTGTGTTGACCACTTTATATCCATTTTTGAATCCCCGTGTGCAAAATTCTGCGATTTTTAAAGCATCTAGTTGCAGGGACTGAGGCTCATAATGAAATGGTGACTTGCCCAAGTGTCAAACAATTAGTAGCTAAGGGGAGAAAGAAAAAACAGAATCATAGTATTAAAGATTTCTTACTACCATTAGCTTGGAAATGTATTTTTGAACATTAATATAATAATGAAAAATGGTTTTCCATATGATTACCACATGGTGATGACGACATTTAAAATATATTCATTTATTAATTGCCTGACACTATTCTGACATACTGTTTTCAACCTCACTTTCAAATTTAAGAAGTAGTACTTTTATTCCTATTTCACAGATTGGGAAAATAAGGACCATACAATAAGAGATTGTACGGTCAGGCCACTCAAGGTGGCTGTTCTCTTGCTCTCTTTACATCCTCGGCCCGACCACTGACTGCTTCACCTATACCCTGCTCACGTGACTGACATTTGCCCCAGGCCCCAGCTAGTGATTGTTCTTATCAAAGAGGCGGTAAAGGGGCCTTCGTGCCATTCTACTGGTTTCCCTGGTAACTAATGAGTCCACCTGAGGTCAATTCTCCTCTAACTAGTGATCCCCCCTCCCCCACCCAAGACTGCCACCATATTCTGCCTGCCGTGTGCTGGACGCGGTGGGGTGTTACTGCAGGACCTTGCTTCAGACATGTAAGCTCCCCCATCCATTAAACCATTGATCTCTCTGTTGCTGACTCCAGGCTGGCTCTTAGGTCTTAAAGCTGGGCAAGTGCGGGCCCTGTAGGCCCGCGGGGTGCAGCCCAACAGAGATATTAATTACCTTGCCCAAATTCACACATCAAATGAATCACTGAGCCAGAATTTAAACAGGAGTCTAACTTTAAGGATTGCGCTTTTTTTTTTTTGCGGTACGCGGGCCTCTCACTGTTGTGGCCTCTCCCGTTCCGGAGCACAGGCTCCGTTCGCGCAGGCTCAGCGGCCCTGGCTCACGGGCCCAGCCGCTCCGCGGCACGTGGGATCTTCCCGGACCCGGGCACGAACCCGTGTACCCTGCATGGGCAGGCGGACTCTCAACCACTGCGCCACCAGGGAAGCCCAGGATTGTGCTTTTTATAAAACTATTTTGCTATTTGTTATATTTTACTGTTTTAATATTACTGATTTTTATTTGGAAAGAAAACTTGATGAGTTATTCTGTGACAAATGTTTATGGATTACAGATATCATTAATGGATATGAAGTGTGAAAGTATACAAACAATATAGGTGTTTCCAAAAGTGTGGAAACAATATGGATGAAAAATGATATTTTTATATATAAACCTAATATAATAGTAAAAAAAAAAAACCAGTGTTTAAAGTACAGTTAAGATATATACAATATTTTACTGAAGGGTGAGATCTGAAGTCCAGAAATTGGATAATTAGCAATTTAATGTTTTGACCCATTGGTTGGGGGTTAATAGTACACATTAATCCACCCTTTGTTCTGTATCATTTAGGAACCAATTGGGAAATTAAGATCAAACTATTTTTAGAATCATCAAGGCTAATTGAAGTGAGGGTAGCTTGAGTAAAATGTGGTGTTTCAAACTATCCCCCTGAAATGGTCTCACCTACCCATTTGTAGAGGGAGAAGCTGGAGAATCAAGATCTCCCTGAAAGCAAGCTCAAGCCTTGTCCTAGTGACTTTCTTCCCAGTGGGAAGAAAAAGATGCTTAAGGGCATAGTGGTCTCTGAAAAAGGGAAAGAGCCCAGGGAGGGACCCATGTAAGAGTGTGACCTTAACAGTTTTACCTGTGCTGAAGTTGAGTATATGACTCACTGAAAGCTAGCCTCTTAGCAATTCTTTGTCTCCTTTTGAGGGAACAAATATGGCATGGAGGGGTGGCAGGATCTTCCACTGACTCTGCTCTGGAGAGTGGAAAGGTGCGGGGAGGGTGGGGACACATGAGCACCTCCCTGGAAGGACGGCAGTGAGAAGAGAGGGAGGGAGTGAGGGAGAAGTTCCAACTTTATTAACTGTTGCTCAATTTTTTCATGCACCTTGAGTTTTCACTGTGAATGACAGTAAAATATTTGTGTATTCATCCTTTAATGTTTTAAGACTTCCTTAGAGGACACTTACTTTGCTTAACCTGTTCATTCACTTCAGTCAGCTGCTAGTGTGTTAATTCATCCTGGCACTGTAAGTGGATTTGAAATTCACAATAAAATAAAACCCATTAGTGAAGGTATGAGTCAGTAATAAAAATAAAGCCTGCAAAACTTGTACTTTAATTAAAAGTGGGGGCTGTTGAAAATGAGAGATTAATGGAGTCATAAAGTAGAAAAATTAAAATGCATATGTAAAACTGAATGGAATAATAGTTCTGAAGATTTACCTTGTTTTAAAATGGTTTCTGAAACCTTTCTTTTATCATTAGATTGCAATTCTGAAGCTCATGAAGCCAAGGAAGGAGGAATTTGCACAGTCATCATTACTGGATTGACGATAGGTATTACAGTTTACTGTCAAAGGTAATACAGTAGAAAACAATACTATTTTACCTTTCCATTTTATTTTTCTTTAAAACAAAGTAAAATATCTATTTGTTTGGGAAGTTCTTTATATTTTTGCTGCGCATATAGACAAAAGAATACTCCAAATTATATGGCCTCAAAGTAAATTAAGAGATCAAAATATTTTGAGTCATGAAAATGTAAAGCTGTAAATATTGCTCATTTCGAATGGATTTTCCAGAGGGGAGAAAGATAGGAAGGAAGAAAGAAAGTCACATCTGTCAATTACTTTTCTGGATGTCTATTTGAATTCAGTAAATAAAGAGATGGCTTGGTCTTACTGCGTGATTCAGTATCTGAGGTCAGGACAACTGGTATCCTAATTTGGCTCTACTTCAGTTTACAGTGGGGATTTGGGTCAAATCATTTAACACCGCCCCCCCCCCCCCCCCCCCACCGCCTGCTTTTTTTTCCCCCTCTACTAGCCTCTACAAATTAAAATGCTGGAGAGTAAAGGCTGGGTATGATACTAGCATCTTATCTACTCCTTGTCTGTGTGTGAAAATTAGCAAGACAATTACTTCCACCATAATGCTTTCTTATTGCTATATAGCAGTGATAATTTATCATACTAAAAAAATCTCTTCTTTATGTATACAACTCTAATAAATCATGTTTAGAATAGCATTATCTTCAGATAAGAATAACCTCATGCTTTAAAGAGGTTAGAAGCAAAAGAAAGGTAGATTGCTGATGATTCATTGGTTCAGAGTATTGTTTTTTAGGTGTTTTCATCAGTGGACCTTCTCCACAAAAACCTAACTACCCAATCTTCTACCCAAAAAAATGAAACATATGATTTGGTTGTCCCATAAATCATCTTTCCAAGAAAGCGAGCTGTTCTTGCAATAGGATGGCAGATGGAACAGCTTTTTACCAGTGGGGGGTTTTGTTCTCTGCTGCCAAGGATATTGAGGAAAGAAGGAATTATGTTAATTTATCTGTTTTTCTCCTTTGCAAGCAATTTTATGTATATAAGAAGCTCACTCATTTTGAGATCTAAGTTATTATTTTTGGCACTTGGTACATAACACAAATTGTGTGCTGAATGTATGTATAGGCACTGGTTAATCTTTAAACAGATATAAATGCAATGTACTGTTAAAGGATCTTCTGCTTGTTGAATTTCAAAAAGTCATGGGAAGGTTAAGGTCTAGAAAACTTTCCAGGTAGTCTCTTGCTGCCCAGTTTCTAAGATGTGCAGAATATGAGAGCTCTTACAAAAGGAGAGATTTTCTTTTCCCTGGCTAAAACCTAATAAAAAAAATATAAAATGGACGAACTCTTACTTTGATTAAACATTCAAAGATTATTTATTAAATGACCAGATTTGTAGAGTAATACATCGCTTAGCCTCTTGGTAAACTTTACTCCTGGTATTGACTTTTGATATACGTGCAGATAGTTTTGCTGTCTCTCCTGACTTTATAGAATGACTGCTTAAATGCAGAATCTGTTTTCTCTCTGTCAAGAACAATACTAATTTCCCATTCTTTGCCAAGGGCATGGGTTATTCCAGGGTGTAGTCAAGTGATCAATCCATAGGGACACATAATTATATCCTGCTCTTCGGTGACTTCAAAGAGAATATTTTGAGAGGATTATTAGTTTTCTCAAACAGTCACACGTGTATTGAAATAGCAAGATCAAATCCAAAATCCTTTGAGCTTTTTTGGAATAAAGATAGCATGTGAAAATGATGAACATCCTTATTACAGTTACTACTTTCTAAGAAACCTTTTTCCATGCCCTCTAAGATCAGCTTATTTTTTTTTAGATTTCCTTTCTTCTCTTTTCTTTCATCTCCTGTTTTTCGCTTGTCCCACTTCAGGGGAAGATAATTGAATCACCTCCGGATGAATGCCAGTGGACCCTAAGAATTCAATGCCTCTAAATAAATTATGCACGTTATATAGCAGTTAGAAAGAATGAAATGGGTGTATTCCAGTCTAGGTTGTGATTTCAGGTGAGTAGTTAATATCTTAGGTGTTTTGTATGAATGTTGATAGAGAGGGGATAAAAAGGGATATCCAGATCTTAGGAAAGGACATTCTATTTTGTGCCTAATTTCAACTTAAGGTAAAATATGTCTTCTGTGTTCTGAGTTTCTCATGCTGACTAAATGATGCTGACCAAAAAACCCAAAAACCAACCTACTATTTTTAGTGTATTATTCAGGATAGTATAGGCTATGTTACAGTGACAAATAAAGGTTTTAACACTATAAAGATTTGTTTCTTGCTTATATCCAGTGCGTAGTAGGTGATTTTCTTGGGCATTTCTTCTCTAAGTCATGATTTGTAGACCCAGGTTGCTTCCATTTTGTTGTTACTCTTTCTGGAATATGTGGCTTCTAACATTGCTGTAGTAGTATAAAGAGAAGTAGAAGACCAAGAGCTATATTTTGAGGGCCAGGTCTGCCCACATTTCATAATCTAGAACTTACTTAGCCTGCAACCTCACTGCAAGGAGAACAGGGAAAGCACTCTTTCAGTATGTCTAGGAAGAAGTAGTAATGGGTGACTAGGCTTCATTGTCTTTGCCCATAGGTAGTGCTCTTATAAATTCATATAACACAACCTATGCTATTGCCATTTGAGTCACTTTCAAATTATGTTAGCCACACCTAGATATATTATATATCTCAGTGTTCGTAAAACACTAAGAGAAAACCAGAACTTAAGACCAACACTGCCCGACTTAAAGATTTTCCGTAAAGCTACAGGAATTAAGAATATATGGTATTTGGTGAAAGAGTAGACAAATTGTTTTTGTCAAAAGATTAATGGAACAGAAAAAAGAATCCGGAAATAGACCCATACAAATATAGTTAACTCATCATCCACAAAGGAGCAGAGGCAATTTAATGGAGAAAGGATAATTTTTCAACAAATGGTAGTACAGCGGCTGTATATCCACATGCAAAAAATATGAAACTAGAAACAGCCCTTAAACCTTTAACAAAAATTAGCTTGAAAATGGATCAAAGACTTAAATATAAAACACAAAACTATAAAACTCCTAGGTGATAACATAGCATGAAAGTCTAGATGGCCATGGGCTTGGTGAAGAATTTTTATACAACTAAAGCACAGTATATGAATGAAAAACATCGATAAGTAGGACTTCATTAAAATAAAAAAAAGTCTGCCCTGTATAATGTAACCGTTATAGGAAATGAAAAGAGAAGTCATATCTGGGAGAAAAATCTGCAAAACTCATATCTTACAAAAGACTGGTATCCAATATATACAAAGAACTCTTAAAATACAATAAACTCTTAAAAAACAGTCCAGTTAAAAAGTGGCCAAGAGATTTAAACAGACAATTCACCAAAGATGATAGTCAGTTGGCAAGTAAGCCTGTGAAAATATGCTGAGCATCATTTGTCACTAGGAAATTGTAAATTAAAACAATGAGATGCTACTACACACCTATTAGAATGACTAAAATCTAGAACACTGACAACACCAGTTGTTGACAAGGCTATGGAGCAACAGGAACTCTAATTCATTGCTAATGAGAATGCAAAATGATACAACTACTTTGTAAGACAGTTTAACTGTTTTTTTTTTAACTGTATTACTGTATGATACAGCAGTCATGCTCCTTGGTATTTACCCAAATGAGTTGAAAACACGTTTCACAAAAACCTGCACACAAGTTAACAGAAGCTTCATTCATAATTGCTAAAACTTAGAAGATGTCCTTCAATAGATGTATGTATAAAAAAACTGTGATACATCCAGACAATGGAATATTATTCACAAATAAAGAGAAATGAGCTATCAAGGCACAAAAAGACACGGAGAATGGTAAATGCATGTTGTCTAATAAAGAAGCAGTCTAATTCCATACTGTAAGATTCCAACAATATGACATTTTTGAAAATGCAAAGCTTAACAGTAAAAAGATCAGTGGTTGCCAGGGACTCAGGAGAATGGGAGAAGGATGAACAGGTAGAGCACAGGAGAGTTTTAGGGCAGAGAAACTATTCTGTAGGACACTGTATTGTTGGATACGTCACTATATACGTATAAGTTCTAAGAGTGAAAATTCTAAGTGCGAGATGGGAAAAAGTGTGGAGAGCAAAGAGTATCCCAAGCAGAGCTAACACTTCCAAGGATGATAAGAATCAGGTTAGACTTATCAAGAGGAGGAACTGCTCAATTCCTGCCCAAGGTCTTAACTCACAGGTACCTTGTCTGTGGATCCCTTCCCTTACTTCTGATAGGATATCTAGTCCCTAGGTTGGCTATGGACAATGTTTGTTCGTTTATCCCAATTCCAGGACACAGATTGAATGACTGTTCTTTATAAGTCCCCCCAACCCACTCACAGGAGTTGAGTGGAAGTTCTGTCTAACCTAGACTAGCCACAAACACCCTAGTGGTGAGCCTCAGGATGTTAGGCAAGGGCTCTGTGTAAAGCCCTCTTCTATGAGGACAGAGACTAAGTCTCCAATGGCAGTGTTAAAAGTGTAGTTCAAGTGATCTTGGAGGAGCTGCAGAGGCAAGGAACCAGGCTGGTCTTGATTTTAAGTCTTGGATGTATAGATTAACAGGTACCTTCCTCCTACCAGCAACTTCTGGAAACCATGAAAGAGGGCTAAGGACCCAGAGACATAAAAGGAGTCAGACTTGGTTGGATTTTGTGGGGCTTTTGACTGCTGTTTTCTAAACCACCATAAAACCATTTTCAGATCTCAGTCTAGATATTAAAGAGTCCTCAAGATGACAATACTTTTTGGCAGCAAGTTAAATGCCAAATGAACTTACAGAATAAGTTTGTCTCATTTTCTCCCCATTTTCCACATATGTACCATGCGTAAAAATAGTTTTGAAGTATCATAATTTGCACTTTTCATAGATATTTATTGAGTATCTACTATAGACCAAATTTGTTTGAGGCACTGGGATATAACAGTAAATGAAAGTTTATCCCTGCTGTCATGAAACTTAATTCTACTTGAGGGAGACAGACTATGAAAAATATTTTTAAATAATCTAAAGAATGATTCCAGATAGTGTTGAATACACTTAAAATAGTACAGGGTAAAGAAACATAGAATGTTCTGAGAATGAGGCTAACCTAGGTTCCATTGGGATGAGACTCAAATGATAAGAAGAAGTTTCTTGAGGATCTGAGGGAATAACGAAGGCAAGCGCCCTGACACACAAACAAATTTGCCTTATTTCAGGGGCAGAAGAGGCTAATATGACTGGCATTTAGTGTGCCAGGCCAAGTGGGATAAAATATAAAATCAGAAAGATAGGCAGGGTCTAAATTATGTAGGTCTCTAAAATGCCACAGTAAGAAATTTGTTTTTTCTTCTACTTTCTTACACACCACTTTAGAGAGTTTTTAGAAGGAAGAATGCTATATCTGATTTATCTTGTAAAAGATCATTCTGGTTACTGGATGGATAATGAACTGGGGGTGGGTTGGGGGTAAGAGTAGAAGGCAGGAGATCAGTTACAAAGCCTTTGTAGTTTGCTAGGTGAGAGAGGATGGTAAGTTGCCAGAATTGTGGTAGTGAACTATAGAAAGAGCTAGTCTAAATGCAGACAATGATTTGGAATTGTTCCATTCAGTTCTGTGTCATTTTCATGTTTTAGGACTCTACCTTGGGAGAGTCCTAAAGTATCATATATACATATGATATACAAGATATACAAATATATATACACGTGTGTGTGTGTGTGTGTGTGTGTGTGTGTGTATTTAAAGTGGCTTAGTGGCCTCTTGCTTTCTCTGTTTTTTATATTTCTGGGAACTATATAAAGGGGAGAAGAGAATTTTAGGCCATTTTCTTCATGTCTTTTTTTCAAGATTTATTTTGTTAAAGATACTAGTAGTAAAATTCCTGATAATATAGAAATTGAGCAGTGTAAATGGATTTCTTTTGAAATTTTTTTTCTTAAGGATTTGAAACTTTTAAGTGTCCACCCAGACTTACCTTTTGAGATTATTTATTTTATTAGCCAGAAAGATGTAAGAGGGAAGTAAACTCTGAAACTTATAGAAATGAAATAACTACTGATTTCTAAATTCCCTTACAGCTCTGAAAACTTTGGTCACTTTCTGATTGTGTGATTGTTGTGGTATAAACCATGAGGCTGGATTATATGTTCTTCAAGCATGTTAGTACATTTCTTAGAGCTAAATCTGGGAGAGGATCTGGCAGACCAACATCCTAGCTACTGGTATTGCTAAAGAAGTAGCAATTATTTTCACTTTTTACAATATGAAGCAGATTTTTGGTGGACACATATGCAAGTACCCTACTGAATGTAAGGCACTTTTGACCCAAATATTAATGGGATCCTTACAAAGTCTTTCACCAGGTTGTAATTCTAACAGTGGTTAGAGTACATTCATTATGTACTGCCAGGATCCTTAAGGGGTTTTCTGTAGGGCTGGATATGGATCTCCCTATATCAAAAGTTATTAACTTGTTTTTTCCTTCTTACAAGTTATTAACTTGTTCTTTCCTTCTTTCCTTCTTACATTAACTTGATTTTTCCTTTCCTTCTTATTAACTTGCTTTTTTCCTTCCTTTCCTTACATTAGTAGACTATTTTTAATCCATTGAGTTTGGTACTTTTTTGAAGGGCACAGTAAGAATGACTTGTGAAATGTGAGTGCAGATTAGTGGAGAGCAAAGGAGCTTAGTTCCCAGTCATATTTTTTGACTGGGGGAAAAAAAGGCAAAAGTGAAAAGTGTAGCTTCTATCTTTATAGAATAACCAGGGACTATATTATCCTTCCAATCTGCCACACTAACAATTTAAATAGCAAAATATCTTCTTAAAATAATTTTTACTATTCTCCATCCTGATGTAAACGCTAAAAAGAGAGCTGTTATTTCTGTGCCTTGTAAGAATAGGTCTTATTGTAAATAAATGATTTTTTCAAATTCAATCTACTCAACTTTGGAAGAAGATTGTTACAAACAACACTGCCCAAGGAGACTCAAGATAAGGATTTTAGCTCTGGCTTTGTTCATGGTCCACAATTATACCTTCTCAGAAAGCCAGTTCCCCTAGCAGCAAAAGGTCCATAGTATTTGCCTTGCCTTCATGTCAAGATGTTTTGAGGATCAAATGAGGTAATGCTCGGAAAAGTTTGTGAATCATGAAGTAGTGTAATATCATTATAGTTTTTATGATTTGCGTCATCACTCCTTTTCAGAAGAATTGGCTACACACACTGTCTGCTGAAGTTTTGTCACTCTGTTCTGTGGAGTTAACCCATGCTAGCTGGCAAAATAACAAAGGTGTCATGAATATAGCCTTCAGATAAGCATCCGAGTCCCTCATCAGGATAATAGCTCTGCATCATCCCAGTATGCTGCAAGTACAGTTATAGTGCACACTTTTGTCCAGTTATAAACCCTGTAAGATTTTGCAAAATGTGAGAACCCCCTCAGTTAAAATTTCTGTGTTTTTCTTGGCAAATTTAATGTTCCAGAGAATTTTAAATATTTTAAATAGAATTACTATGTTGACAGTCACAATGCCAATTAAATGTCATATTTATTTAGCAATTATTCATTGTCAGATATTTGTCAAGTTCTATAAATTCTCGAATTTAGTCCTTACAACCATCTTGCATTATTATGCCCATTTTAGCTAAAGGAAATCTGAAACTTAGAGATATTAAATAACTTGTGCAGGTTACAACTGCTAAATGATGCTAAAAGAACCGGGCTGCCTGGTTTTATTTTTTAAAACTTTTGAATTTTATTTAAATTTTTTGTTTTATACAGCAGGTTCTTATTAGTTATCCATTTTATACATATCAGTGTATACGTGTCAACCCCAATCTCCCAATTCATCACACCGGCCCCCCTCCCCCCGCGCCACTTTCCCCCCTTGGTGTCCACACATTTGTTCTCTACATCTGTATCTCTATTTCTGTCCTGCAACAGGCTGCCTAGTTTTAAAACGTGCACTGAAATACTACCTTGTACTACCTTCCCAGGGTCGTTTTTTGCTGAAAAGATTTCAGAAAAATTTTAGATAGAAATGCAGCATTTTCAGAAACTCAAAAAACACCACTTAAGGAAAACACACGACAGTCCTTCACTTTTGTTTCATTCTGGGGAAAGAAAATTTCAGTTCTCTCTACAACCACTTGGAATAAATTACTAAATAGTTTGATAAAAATCTCCACATCAGTAATACTTTCAGTCCTATATGCCCAAGATATTTAAAGTTTATTTTTTATTCTATTAAGAACCCTGGATAAGAGAAAGCCCGTGCCCAGCAATGAAGACCCAATGCAGCCAAAAATAAATAAATAAAATAAATTTATTTTTAAAAAAAGAACCCTGGGTATATTTACATGTTTATACTTAGAGCTAGGAATAGGATGGAAAAGTATGGCTAAATCCTGAAAATTGACTTTAACATATTGTGTTAGTCTATAAATTTTTCCCTTTTCTACTATGTGTCACAGTTTATGAGCAGTTCTGAATATCTAAGCCTGTAACATTTAGAATCAACGGATATAGGTTTGATCCTGGCTCACTATTTGTGAGACTGTAGTATTGAGATTCAGTGTACCTCACTGAGCTATAATTTGATCATCATAACATGAGAATAACTATTAAAGTTTTTCTAATCTGTTTGAGAGCATTTTATAAGCTATCAAATGCTATATAAATAATTGTATTATGTAACAAACTACAGATCTCTAGCAACTAAGGTACTCATATCTGTGTAACTTTCTTAAATTTTAAGTATGAAAGCTACCAAAATATGTGCATATGCTTGAACTCTTTCTCCTCTGCTATGGACTGAGTTCCTCCCCCCTGTCCATTCATATGTTGAAGTCCTAACCCTAATAATGTGACTGCATTTGGAGATAGGATCTGTGAAGGAGTGATAAAGGTTAAATGAGATCATAAGTGTGGGGCCCTAATCAAATGGTACTAGTGCCCTTATAAGAAGGGGGAGAGATACCAGAGTTCTCTCCTCCATGTGAGGACACAGTGAGAAGCCAGCTGTCTGCAAGCCAGGAAGAGAGTCTCATCAGGAACCAAATTGGCTGGCACCTTGATCTTGGACTTACTAGCCTCCAGAGCTGTGAGAAATAAATGTATGCTCTTTAAGCCACCCTGTCTGTGGTATTTTGTTTTGGCAGCCCAAGCTCACTAATTTACTTTCTTCAGTATACTAATATACCTAATATAACTAAGGATAGTTGTAATAAAAAGAACTAGTAGCAAGTTACACCAACCTAGTAATAGGTTATGTGGGACGGGATGTGGGGGTGGGGGGATAGATTGACTTTAAGGAATTGGCTCAGTCAGGAGAGTCAGGCAAGAGTTGATGTTGTAGTCTTGAATTCCAAGGCTGGTCACTCAGAATTTCTGTGTTGCAGCCTGGAGGTAGAATATTTTATTCCTTGGGAAACCTTGGTGTTTGCTCTAAAGGGCTTCAACTTATTATATAAGGCCCACTCATGTTATGAAGAGCATTCTGCTTTACTTAAAGTCAACTGATTGAAATGTAAACTACATCTATAAAATACCTTTACAGGAAATCTAGACTAGTGTTTGGTCATTATAGTCTAGGCAAGTTAACATGTAAAATTACTATTATATTGCTGTAACAAATTACTACAAATTTAGTAGCTTAAAAATTCACAAATTTATTACCTCACAGTCTGGAGATCAGAAGTCTGAAATGGTTCTCAGTGGCTTAAAACCAAGATGTTGAAAGACTGAGCTTCTTTTGAAAGTTCTAGGAGAAAATCTTCTTTGTCTTTTCCAGCTTCTAGAGGCTGCCCCCATTTCTTGCCTCTTGGCTTCATTCCTCCATCTTCAAAGCCAAGTCCTTCTTATATTGTCATCTCCCTAGGTCTCTCTCTCTTCTACCTTTTTCTTCCATTTATAAGGGCCTTTGTGATTACATTGGCCCCACGTGGATAATCCTGGCTACTCTCCTCATCTAAAGGTCAGCAGATTAGCATCCTTAATTCCATTTGTCATCTTAACTCCCCTTTGCCATGTAACATAAGATATTCCCAAATTTCTGGGGTTTGGGACATGGACATCTTGGAGTGGAGTGGCATTCTTCTGCCTACTTCACTAGCTGATCTTTGTGGCCAAAGAAGCATATGGTAATTGTTGAAACCAGACCTTTAAGTAAAACCACCTGAGTTGGCAGTCCTAGCTCTTCCTCTGACTAACCAAATTCATCTGGTAGGTGACTTCGTTTTGCCCCAGTTTACTCATCTGTAAATTGAACTGATAGTTTTTGGAAGGGTTAAGTGGGTTGATACTTGTAAAGCACCTAGAAGAGTGATTAGCACATAATCAAGAAATCAACTCATTTATCTGTTATTATTTTGATTACAGATTTCAAATGTGGTTGTTTCAATTAAAACTAATATAAATTGGTTAGGGGAAAGGAGAGAGATATAATAAATCAGTTTGTTCCATAGCTTTTCTTTAGGTTTTGTGTAACCTAAGATTACTTTTTCTCTTTGAAGTTATCTTGAAATCTGGAGACACAGTGGTATTTTCTACATATACATATGTACCTACTAAATAAAAAATACTTCATGCCTGAGAATGGAAACAAATAAACAAAACATCACCAAAGAAGTGAATGAGCATATTAAAATAAGAATTTGAAAGAGGGGTTGATTGTTTCCTGACTTTCTCCTGATTTGAAGAAGGAGGTGGGGGTTTTAGAAAAAGAGTGAGGTAGGCTTGATTATTTTTAAGAACACATAACCCTGTAATTAAATATTAAATATTCTCTGTAGGAAATCAAAAGCAAAACCAGATTAGGTTACAAAATCGACATCAGGCATAGATATGTGTTTGTTTGTGATTTTTATTGTTGGAAATGAGAAAATCTGCCAAATAGTTTACCTCTTAGGACCTGGCAGCTCAATAGGCAAATATGGTAGCAGCAAGATGATATATCTTCTTTACATTGAATTTTAAAATATTACAGACATTTTGTTATGTACTTTTTATATTTAAGATTTTTGACACCAATGACCACATACTAAACTTTTCTGCATTTTTCTTGGTTTTGACAAATCCTGTCTATGATAAATATTGTGAATTTAGTACTTACATTGGCATAGATAGGGAGAAGCTAAATTTTAACCAAGCACATGGGTAATATGATCCACTAAATCATACCTGAAATAGAATGTTAAGTTCTGAAAGCCTCAAATAATAACCTTATTATCATACTTATAATAGAGTTCTTATTGTATGGAACTCTCACTTTAAAGATTACTGTACTGAATGCATTGCTTAAGAATAGTGTATAGAAAATTTATAACAGATTTTGTACTGTTATTTTTATTTATGTTGTAGTGCAATATTTGGATATTAACATATGCTCATCTACTAAGGTGGAAGTACTATTGAAATGTGAGTAGAAATAACTTTTTTAGTAGCTTAATAGAAAACTATCACTTTGAAAGTTGCATATGAATTCTCATTTAACAGGCTTTTTCTTTAAAAATGTTTTCATTTAAAAAGTATTTGTTGAACATGTTCCAATACCGATTCTGGCTGTTGAGGACAAGTTAACAAGGCATAAGAGATTCTTTTCCTATGCATCTTATATTCTAGCCTTCTTTAAAAAAAATAATGTGATAATTTTTATCTTTTCTGGTAATTTATGATCGTATTTTTTTGTCACTGGATATATGAAATAAATTAGAGGAGTAAAAGTATATTTAATAGAAGTTATTACATAAAAATTTAATTTTGAACTAATAGGATTAAATAGATTACCGTGAAATAGAAAGAGGAGGGGGGTCATTGAGTAAATAGTTATTGATTACTTGCATATTGCAGAGAATTATGTCCCTTTAGGAACTAGAACCTATTATACTGAACAGTGTAACTTCCTTGTAGCAAATTAGGAAATAGGGCCATACGGAAACTGGGACCTTAGAGAGTTAAATTGTTTGCTATGGTTGTACAGGTGAGGAAGCAGGGCCCTCAGCTGAGTCTGGAAACCAGGTATATTTCATTCCAACATAAATACTCTTAACCCAAATGAAATGTGGCATCTTGGTTTGTAAATTTTTAAAAAGAATTTATTAAAGTATAGTTGATTTACAGTGTTGTGTTAATTTCTGCTGTACAGCAAAGATATTTAGTTATATATATGTGTATATTCTTTTTCATGTTCTTTTCCTTTATGGTTTGTCACAGGATATTCAATATAGTTCCCTATGCTGTACAGTAGGACCTTGTTGCTTATTCATCCTATATATAATTGTTTGCCCCTGCTAAACCCAAACTCCCAATTCTTCCCTGCCCCACTCCCTCTCCCTGTTGGCAACCACAAATCTGTTGTCTATATCTGTGCGTCTGTTTCTGTTTTGTAGATATGTTCGTGTTGTATTTTAGATTCCACATGTAAATGATATGTGATATTTGTCTTTCTATTTCTGACTTACTTTGCTTAGTATGATAATCTCTAGGTCCATGCATGTTGCTGCAAATGGCGTTATTTCATTCTTTTTTTTTTTTGTCGGTATGCGGGCCTCTCACTGTTGTGGCCTCTCCCGTTGCAGAGCACAGGCTCTGGACATGCAGGCCCAGTGGCCATGGCTCATGGGCCCAGCCGCTCCGCGGCACGTGGGATCTTCCCGGACCGGGGCACGAACCCGCGTACCCTGCATCGGCAGGTGGACTCTCAACCACTGCGCCACCAGGGAAGCCCTCATTCTTTTTTTGTGGCTGAGTAATATTTCACTGTATATATATACCATATCTTCTTTATCCATTCATCTGTCAGTGGACATTTAGGTTGTTTCCATGTCTTGGCTATTGTGAATAGTGCTGCTACGGAAAGTGCGTGTATCTTTTCGAATTAAGTTTTGTCTGGGTATATGCCCAGGAGTGGGATTACTGGTTCATATGGCAACTCTTATTTTTAGATTTTTGAGGAACCTGCATGCTGTTTTTCATATTGGCTGCACCAGTTTACATTCCCACCAACAGTTTGGTTTGTAAATTACTCATTCTCTTGAGTGGGATGTTTCTAGATGTTAATATGTACTTTGTTATGAGGAATTTGAAGTCTCTTTGGTCACATTGTTTGTATGTATTCTCACACAGAAGGAATCCTCTGACTTTAGAACCATTATAACCTATTGGAATCCACATGCAGGTAATAAAAAAGACTCACTTATCTACACATCAATGGGAATTCTAGGAAATATATGATTTGCATATAGGTTTCAAATGAGCACTTAAATATTTGAGAATTGTATAGGAAAATAAACATTTATTGTCTAATTGTTGCAGAAAAATAAATCCTCTATAAACTGTTTTTTAATCAAGAAATTTAAATCTCCATAAGCATTAAATCATTTTCTGTAGTTGAAATTTACCTCTATTTTTTCTCCTTAGTTTTCACATACATGGAAAATTTTTGTCAATGTAATAAAAAGTTTATTTTGTTGGTATAAAAAATACTACATATTAAACAAGATCTTATCATAAGCATTTCTTGAGTAGTTACTATTTGCTGTGTGCTTGGTGTAAGAGGATGAATTTGCCAATCTCTTTCCTCAGGCGTGAAATAATTAGAGACATAGTCACTTCATTTAAATGCTGTCTGAGACACATAAGGACATATCTGGTCATTTGCTATGTTTTTATTAGGTATTTTTAACAGAGAAATTATTTATAATCATAACTATTTTGTTATTTTAAAACCATTGTAAAATATAGAAAAATTTAGGTAGCCAACTAATATTACTCCTAATAGTAGCTACAATTATTTGTTTAATGTAGCAAAATCCGTGAACTTTTATTAGATTTTATTTAGAAGAATTTACTTTTGATTATGATTTTTTCAGTGTTATTGATATCCAGCTAGCCAATTATTCCAGTTTAAAAATGTTATTAGAAAAAAAAAGAATTCAAAGTTTGATATTAGAATATATTTAGCCAAGAATTATCTGAGAATTGGTATTGTCTGAGAATGGTATTTTTTGCCAAACTATTTTCATATTTTATACAATAAGCTCTAAATTCAAACATGAATTTAGATTTATATGAGCCAAAACTTTGGGAAAATATTTAAAACAGAAATTTAAAGAAATAAGGCACAAAAACATATTTAATATTAATAGTCTTTTTGTACTGAAGGTTATCCACAGTCAACAGAAAGCCATTTAGGTAAAGTAGCATATTTTGGTAAGCACAAGACTAGTAAGCCATCTAACAGCGAATTTTGAGTGAAATCTCTGATTAAAATATTTGGAAGAGTTTCTCTAGGAGGTTAATCTTAATGGAGTACAGACCTATCGTTATTAAAACTTACTATACTACTTTGTTTTTGCTTTGAAGATAGAACAACTGATGTTAGGGGAAAGAATTTATGTTCTGAGTTTAAGAATGGTGAATGGGTAATTATACCAAAGAAGATAGATTTGTGTTGGAAAATTTTAAATTCCTTTCTTTTGGGGAGCTTTTGCTCGGATATTTTGGGGTAAATTTTCAATGCAGTGTGTGTTAAGATTGAACCACGCAACTCTCACTGACATTAATGGGAATCTCTAGGCTAAATCTGCTCATGCTCTGCTGAAAATGTACCCCCTAACGTTTGAGTACTTTTCTGGCTATCATAAATGCTAAATAGTGATTATACTCCACAGTATAAATATATATTTAGATAGTTTTAAAGTATTTATTTGATGTAGGGTTATGTGAACAGTTACATAGAGCTCCAATCTAACGCTACTTAATATTGAAAATAGTGGTGCTCAATGAACTAAACTATACATTTTACTTCAACCAAGATAGGAATGCTCTGCTTCATTTTGACTTCATTTTACTTCTTGCTGTGATTCTGAACAGAAGCCACTGTGGTACAGAGTGAGAGCACCCAGTGGATTCGTTTATGGAATGCCATATTCTAGGAGTATTATTAGAGTTTCCCCCTCTTTCCCCTTGGTCCTTATTTATTTATTTATTTTTTTGCGGTACGCGGGCCTTTCACTGCTGTGGCCTCCCCCCGTTGCAGAGCACAGGCTCCGGACGCGCAGGCTCAGCGGCCATGGCTCACGGGCTCTCCGCGGCATGTGGGATCTTCCCGGACCGGGGCACGAACCCGTGTCCCTGCATCGGCAGGCGGACTCTCAACCACTGTGCCACCAGGGAAGCCCTGTCCTTATTTTTAATATAAGTACATCCAAGGCTTCAAAAACATTCTATCTAGTGTAAGCTACACATTGAATTTTGGTATTTTTTTCTTCATTTTGCTGGTTGAGGCACAGTACACAAGTATTTCCTATAAAATATGTTCCTAGCTTGCTTTCTTTTTCTATTTAAGTACAAGTAAATGCTTTATCATTAAAGTGCTTTGCCTTGCATCTTCTTAAAATGATCAATTTAGAGAAATTCAAACCTACTGTAAAGCTAATTTATCAGATACTTACTGTATTTTATGCTACTTTTGAATGGTATTACGTACTTGTAGAACCTTGTGACTCTTTAAATAGTAAACAAAAAATAACTTTTTTTGATCATTGAAGAATGATTATAGAACATTTCTTACCTGGAACTTTCTGGTTAGCAGAGTTCAAGTAAGAAACATCCTAAGTTTTTGCTTTGTTAGTGTTTAGTGTTGGTTTGAAGAAAGCTTGATATAGGAAGTTTCAGAAGAAATACAAAAAGGAAATGTAATCTGAAAATATACCTATATTAAGCAATATGTATATATATATCATAGTGATGTAGCATATTTATATTAAGGAAAAGGAAGTGGATTGTACTGACGGTAGTTTTTTGACTTTGGTAGAAGAATCAAACTAATTCCACAACATGCCTAATTTAAAAAATCTGGCTTTACCCATGTGAAGAATACTTTCTCTTTCATTCACTTTACTGAGGTTATTGAATATTACTATCTAGGACTAAAGCACCATGAGATACTCTCCATGTTAGAAAGATGAATAAAGCACTTGGAACTGGAGTGTGATTACACATTTAAGAGTGATGAAAATGAGTTTGGACTTCTTGAGTTCATCGTACCTCTAGATGCCATAAATAAGTATCATCCAGTCTGATTAAAACTGAACGTCTGGGGTTTGGGGGAGAGGTCAATTCAAGGGACAGATTTTGGCGTCATGATCATAGAGGTGGTAGCTGAAATTCTAGGATTAGAGTAGATCACTAAAGAAAAAGGAAGTAGAATAAGAGATGAAAAGTCTGGAGAAATCATACAAATCAAGAGAAAGAGAAACAGAGAAAGACGAGAATTTGAAGAGTAAAGAAGAGATTGTGAAAATGATAGACAAGGAAGAAAAAATTTTAAGAACGATGAAGAGCTCAAATACCTAATGTTTCACATTGTTATTGGCAGATTGACTGAGAAAAGGCAATTTAACTTATTAATCCATGGGTATGTTCACTAGTTTTAAAAAGATAGAACTTGCACTCTAAAATATTGAGGCCTGAATGGAAAATAAAATGGAAGCTGCCATTAAGACTGTCAAAAATTGTTTCAGTACACTGGCCATGAGAAGAAGGAATCAAGTATGAGGGTGGTATGATACGAAGCAGAAGTTGTGGGAGGCTGTTTTGCTGTTGATTTGTTTCTCTTGCTTGGGTAAGATTTGCATCCATTTTTCACTGGAAAATGTGTTAATTTATAGTCCAAACTGGGTCTCCTCTGTTAGTGAAAAGGGGCTATTAGTATTTGCTCTAGGATAACAGGCACACACAGGAACTATGCCTAGCAAAGTAGGATATAATAAGTACACTACCATGTGTAAAATAGGTAGCTAGTGGGAACCTGCCGTATAGCACAGGGAACTCGGGTCGGTGTGCTGCGATGATGTAGATGGGCGGGATGGATGGGAGGGAGGTTCAAGAGGGAGGGGATATATATGCACGTATTCCTGATTCCCTTTGCTGTCAGCAGAAACTAACACAACATCGTAAAGCAATTATACTCCAATAAAAAAAAAAATAGATACCCGGTTTACAGGTAGAGAGAATTAAGCCTAATAATTTTCAGTTCTAATCTGGACAGGCTGGGGTAGCATAAACAGCTTTTAGGGTTCTGGGTGATATAGAGAGCAGAAACACTGCCACATTCATTCCTGAGATAATTGGATCCAGTGACACTTTCCCAATGATTGGCTATAAAGCAGAGGCAAAACTTGTAAGCCCTATGCCAATTGTTTCATAATATATCAAAGAGCATCTTCCTTGCAATGAAAGGGAAAGACAGAAACAGCATATGACCCTCTAAACAGTTTTTACAGATGCATGTAGACACAAGGTATAAAGGAATATGACAAAGAGAATACCACCCATTACAAAAGAAAATAGCCAGATTTGCATAGTTGTTTTTTTGTCTATGTGTTTTTTTTTTTTGTTTTTTTTTTTTTGCGGTACGCGGGCCTCTCACTGTTGTGGCCTCTCCCGTTGCGGAGCACAGGCTTCGGACGTGCAGGCTCAGCGGCCATGGCTCACGGGCCCAGCCACTCCGCGGCATGTGGGATCTTCCTGAACTGGGGCATGAACCCGTGTCCCCTGCATCAGCAGGCGGACTCTCACACACTGCGCCAGCAGGGAAGCCCTGTCTATGTGTTTTTAAGTTCAGGTTAACGTTTTTGAGATATATTAAATGGGACCATATGAGATTTAGATGAAACTTTTTTTGCGTAGTTTAAGTTTTTTTTTTTTTTTCTAAAGCAGAATATTTTCTTGATAAATATGGTAGGAATGTTAGGTGATATGATTGCCCTCTCTTTAAACTAAGAGGATCTCATTTGGTTTGGTTTGTTACACTATTGAATTCTCCTGGTCCTCCTCCTGCCCTATTGTGTACTGTTCCCCATAGTCCCTCAAGCTGAAAATTGATCTCCAGTCAATAGTGTGCAGCGATTCGACCTGCTCTGTAATCAGTCCTGCTCTGTGAATGAAATTCATCGTGGGAGACTTGATTACTATCTCTGTTAGGACTGACCTGGTTGAAAGCCCTGTCAAGCTGCCTGAAATTTGGTTGCTTTGGACATTTGCTGTAAGGAATTCTTTGCTCACCATAGGAGCTAAATTGAACAGAGATGAAGGACTGGTGTTTATTGATTTTTTTTTTTTCCCCCTCCTTGCTTCTGAACAGCTTAGATGACAGGATACAAATTTAAAAGCCATTCCCTTAGCATTTAAGTAAAATACTCCTCTACTCTGGTAAGTCTTCCTGATGTGGTTTCAAATAACTTTATAAAATAAAACAAGTTTTATAATTGGAAAAACATTTAGCTGGCTAATAGAAATTCGAAGAAATCTTTGACAATATTGTATCATTGCTTATACCTGCTCTTGAAAGCTGATAGTAATGCCAGGGTTTCCTTCCTATAGGGATCAAACCATCCTTTGTTTGAAATTAAAAGTTAGTCTTTTGATGTTTCCCTGAGCCTTTTCTTCCTCTTTTCTTTCTTCTCTTTTTTTTTTTTGATTCTATTCTGATTTGTTTTAAATGTAGAAATTTAATTTTTCCATTTATATAAACAAAGATAAATGCTCAATGAAAAGTCAACAATACAGAAAATTATAGAGGAGAATGAAACCACCTGACATCTCTACAAAAACTAATTTTGTTACATTTAATCACTATCCTTCTGTGCCCATATATTGAATTGATGGTGTTCTGTAAACTGGTTTTTTTTTTTTTTTTTTTTTACTTAACATTATGTTGTGACCGTTTTCTAGGACAATAAATATAGATCTGTGTTCTCTTTGTATGACTATACAGGATTCAGATATTTAACTGGTTTTCTAAAGGTTGGCATATGGAGGTGTCTTCAGTTTTCTAAAATCATAAACAAAGCAGAGGAAAAACTTTGTGTTATTCATTATTTGGTGTCAAGAGAGAGCTATTCAAGCTATCTGAGCACATTGGGATGTGTTAGCAGGGGAAAGGTGCACCTCAGAGAACCTAAGGATATTCAGTTGGGTCTCCTGTAAAGCCTGGAATCAGATAAATTGGGGTCACTCTTGGGCATATTTAATTGTCTTAGCTTCTTTTTGGCATCTGCTGTCAGACTTTACATCTGTGTATATGGTGGAAAATGGTTGTTCCAGTCTTACATATGCTCACAATTTAAGGCTGATTAAAGTTTTCATTTTTATTTTCAAATTTAATGCAGAGGAGCTCTATTTGGCCAGCATGAGTCAAATGGCTTCTGCTTTTCCGATTGGTTAGGTTCAAGGTGAGGGGTAAAGTAGACTGTGCACTCAGCAGGGACAGTGGAGATAGTATGTGTGCCAGTTTTCTAAAGAGACAATGTGATGATGGAGGGAACAATTTTGCATGTACTTTTGTAGTCATCTGATACTCTAGGATAAATACATTGAAGTAAAATTTCAAGATAAAAAGCACTTATTGCAGATTTTAACATATCCCGCCAGCTTGTTTATTGGAAAGGTTCTTCCAGTAGACATTCCTTCCAACTGTACCTGAAATGTTTTTCTTCCTTGATGCTTACTCCAGCAGTACTTAATTCTCAGTCTTTTAACTGTGAACCTGTATGATAGTCCAACAATTATGACCAATTATGTTTCAATAAAATTTATTTAAAAGTGAAGTTAAAACTATTTTACATATTTTCCCAGTGTTTTTTTCTTCTGTTTAAATTTTCATAGATGAATTTTTCTTTGATCACCTTTGGCTCAATTTGTAGGAGCTTTTTCTTAACATTTGGGGTATTAATACTTTGTCTATCATTGATTAGAAATTATTTTCCCACTTAAACTTTCAACCTTGTTTATGATGATTTTGCTATACAGACATTTAAATTTTTATTTAGACAATTATTAAGCATGACAGAATTTTGGGTTAGAGGAATATACATTGCAAATAAAAGTAACTTTAGCTGTAAATAATTGCTTCTAACATTGCTAGGTATAAATTGCTAGTGCAAATATAAAAATGTATGTAATTACTTGCAGAGTTTAGTCATTTTTCTAACTTGAATGTATGCATTGCAATTTCAGATCAGTCTTTTCCTTTTTGATTTGGGGAAATAGGAGCACAAAGTTTGAAGCTCTCTCATGGTACTGTTACTTAAAAAAGTGAGCACATTTACTGCTCTTTAGGAGTGGATAAGTCTCTTAGATATCACGGGCTTCTTTTTTTTTTTTTGCGGTACGCGGGCCTCTCACTGCTGTGGCCTCTCCCGTTGTGGAGCACATCGGCAGGCGGACTCCCAACCACTGCGCCACCAGGGAAGCCCTCACGGGTTTCTTTTCATCTGCTGTAAAGTAAGGCATTTGGAACTGTAATTTCTATCAGTGTGTATTGAGCATCTATAATTTATCCGCCTATTTTCATGTGCTCTTTATTCATCATTTCAACCGTGTAAGATAGGTATTATTGCCTGCTTCTTACATGCTGAGAATCTGAGGTTCAGAGAAATGAACTAAACTTTCTTATTGTCATGTAGTTAATGTATGATAGAACTGAAATGTGAATTTAGTTTTCAGAATTTAAAACTTCTCATTTTCCTGATTATATCATATATTTATATTAATCTGATATAGACCCTGTGCTCCAGAAACTTAGTTTCTAATTGGGAAGAGGATATATTTAGTGAGTATTTGCCATCTAGATCAATGATTCTTAAGTAGAAAATGGTACTACCTCTGGAGCATTTGAAAACATGGGAGAACATTTTCATTTGTCACATTGACTGGGAGTTGATACTGACATTTAATGATTGAGGCACAGGAATGCTAAACATTTTGCAATGTCTACTTCAAGCTCCTAGAACAAAGAATTTCCCCCCACATTTGCCCTTGGTGCCCCCATTGGGAAACAGTTTTTTTTCCTATGATATCCACGAGCGCAGGGGACATTTCTTCTTCTTGTATTATTACTGCCTGGTAGAAGGTATAATGCCATTTAGCTTCAGGCTCTTGTTGCATGTACTGAAAATGTCCTAGAGTCATAGCCGCAAATAGGAGCAGCCATACTAATAGGACAGAAGTTATTACTGCCACTTACCATCCAACCCAGAGTTTCAATACTGAGCACTTTTGTTTACTAAGAGAATATCCAGAGCCTTCATGGTATTATAGATTTTATTGGGTTGGCCAGAGGGTTCGTTTGTTTTTTTCCATAAGATGGCTCTAGTAGCACTTAGTTGTCTTTAACTTCATTCAAAACAACTTTGTTAGATTGTATGTGACAGCTGTCATATCAGCGTGCATTTAAAAAAAGACATCAAAATTGGTGAACTTTTGTGTAGCCATTTTAATATTGAAGATGGAAGAATAAAAGCAACATTTTTGACATATTATGTTTTATTATTTCAAGAAAGGTAAAAACACAACTGAAATGCACAAAAAGATTTGTGCAGTGTAGAAGAAGGTGCTGTGACTGATTGAATGTTTCAAAAGTGGTTTGCGAAGTTTCGTGCTGGAGATTTCTTGCTGGACGATGCTCCATGGTCGGGTTGACCAGTTGAAGTTGATAGCGAGCAAATTGAGACATTCATTGAGAACAATCGATGTTATACCACTCAGGAGATAGCTGACATACTCAAAATATCCAAATCAGGCATTGAAAATCATTTGCACCAGCTTGGTTACGTTAATCGCTTTGATGTTTGGGTTCCACATAAGCTAAGTGAAAAAAACCTTCTTGACCATATTTCCTCATGCGATTCTCTACTAAGCATAACAAAAACATTCTGTTTTTAAAACAAATTGTGATGGGCGATGAAAAGTGGATACTGTACAATAATGTGGATCAGAAAATACTGTGGGGCAAGTGAAATGAATCAACACCACACACCAAAGGCCAGTCTTCATCCAAAGAAGGTGATGTTGTGTATATGGTAGGATTGGAATGGAGTCCTCTATTATGAGCTCCTTCCGGAAAACCAAACGATTAATTCCAACAAGTACTGCTCCCAATTAGACCAACTGAAAGCAGCACTCTACGAAAAGTGCCCAGAATTAGTCAACAGAAGACGCATAATCTTCCATGAGGATAACGCGAGACCGCATGTTTCTTTGATGACCAGGCAAAAACTGCTACAGTTTGGCTGGGAAGTTCTCATTCATCTGCTGTATTCAACAGACCTTGCACCTTCGGATTTCCATTTATTTTGGTCTTTACAAAATTCTCTTAATGGAAAAATATTTCAATTCCCTGGAGACTTTAAAAGGCACCTGGAACAGTTCTTTGCTCAAAAAGATAAAAAGTTTTGGGAAGATGGAATTATGAAGTTGCCTGAAAAATGGCAGAAGGTAGTGGAACAAAAGGGTGAATACATTGTTCAATAAAGTTTTTGGTGAAAATGAAAAATGTGTCTTTTATTTTTACTTAAAACCCGAAGGCACTTTTTGGCCAACCCAATACATCGTAATCTGTTAGTATGATCTGAATTGTTCTCTGTCAGAATATGTCACTGGTTACTTCCTTCCTCACACTTATATTCTGTTGATAGTAAACTACCAAAGGAATCCTGCTCTCTGCTCTTTCATGTAACTCTCTCTTGGGTGTTGTTCTTTTCTCTACTAGAAATGCAATTCCCATTTTTCTTTACCTCAGTAGATCTAACTCACTTTTCATTATTCAGTTAAAGTATGTAAGTGTTCCTCTTCTGTAATTGCAGAATACCCTGTGCATAGTGCTACTTAAGGTGTTTACCACAGTAAATTGTATTTTAGATTTCTGTTCTTGTTTCCCCTCTAGCCTGTAAGCTCAGTAGATTAACGATTTTACATTACTTTCCCTGTAATTTGAACTATTCTTGATGAATATACCACCAAGGTAAGAAGCTTGAGAGCAGTTTTGGAACAAGCTGTCGTTCCACCAGTTCAAACTATCCAAACATTGGATTATGTCTTGGCATTCTTTTTATTGGAATGAATCTTGTAAAACTCTTAGTAAATGTCCTCTTCACAGAAGAGATACTTATATGGCTTTAAATCCATCATGGATTTCTAAATCTATCCTCAAGTTTGGCAGTAGAAACATTTTTCTTTGGCTTAATAAGGCTAAATTTTTGTTAAAATTTACTCTCTGTAAAGGCTTCATTCCAAAAAAATTTAAATCATTTGCTTTAAATAAGCATTTAACCAAAGTAGGAGATAATCACATATATTTTGCAAGTAAAGTAGGAACAGGGATTAACACCTATGACTAGGAGAGAACACTTGGGAATTTATTATTTCTATTTTGTACTTCCATCACAAATTGACTTAAAAGCAAACTATATCTTGATTAAATCCTGAAAAGGAAATCTTTAGTGGGCCTGTGCCACTATTAAGAATGCAAATATTTGAAATTCAAACTTATAAGAAATCATAATAAATGGAATTCTTGGGTAATTAAGTATTCTGATTTAAAAGAGCTTCAAATTTATAAAGTGTGAACTAGTTACCTCAATTTTTCAGTTGTATTAAAAATATTTCTATAATGCTTTAGCACATTAATTTATGGGTAGTGCATTATAAAAATGATATATCCTCTTTGATATAGGCTCTTACAGTGTTTAAGGATCATTTTTTGAAATATGAAGTTTTTAATTGTAATTATGGGTTATGAATGAAATTATGTGACATAGCTCTTGAGTCTAGAATGTACTCTGGGTAATAATGTTCTAAGAATAATAATTTATAATATGTTTTCTTGTGATTTATCTTTTTCTTAAAAACTACATACAGTAAGAAAGAGTTTAACTTAGATGGGGTTATGTTGATAATTAAGGTTTTAATGTGTCTGTTACATGTAAGCTCTTTTGCTGATCAATGCTAATGACCAGTTATGGAAACAAATAAGTAAATGGTTAGAGGTTGAGAGATAAAATAAAAAAACACTAAAATTAATGAAGTGCTCTTTCCTATTATGATATATATCTGAGCTTGTTTTTAGTTTATAAATATGTATAGTTACGTATAGTAGTGAAGAAAATCAAACTATTCCATAATTCTGTTAAAAATGGTGTATTATTTCATTCTGCCTTTCATACAATTAAATTGAAAAAATATGTATAAACTAAACTTCAATGAAAATAAAGCTGTCATCTCAAGCTTTGTGGATTTTGTCTTGAAAAACACATGATTAGCATGTTAGATCAATGTTAAAGAACTTACTGTCTTTGAAGGCTCTGACAATTGGGTTGCTGGCATGGCAAAAGAACCTGTATTCCATTAATGGGTGAACTTTTCACCCATGTGATAAATAGTGTACTTTACAAAGAAGTAAAATAATGAGATTTATTTCATCTGCTTCAGGGAAATGAGGCAGGTGCATAAGGTTATCTTGACTGAAAAAGCTGTCTCCTTATCAATAAACCACAGATAAAAATGGCTTGTTTGAGTACAAGTCATAAGCACATGGAAATATTTATTGAAATTTTATACTACTTGGACTCTTTTGTGAATTAAATGAAAAATAATACATTGTGAAATTTTAACTCTGATGTGAATAATACTAATATTGCTGACAGAACTAACATGTTCGTTATAAACTAGGTATATTATATGTCTTTAATACATAGAGCTATAATAACTTGGGGACACAGTTTGAACTCTGGAACATTTCAATCCTTGTAATTATGAACTAATGGAATTCTACTTTATTTTTTGTTGTATTGTTCAGGGTACAGGTAAAACATCACAAAATGTGTAGTATAATATCGTAGAAATGTACTAAATTAGAAGCTGCCTAATTTTACTTGGGAATGTCACTTAAATGTGTTTTATTTAATCTGGATATGTTGAATTCTTGTTTAACCTGTGAAGTTTACTAACTTCCTGATCTTATTATTTTCAAAATATTCTTTAACATAAATTTCACTTGCAAAAAAATTTTAAAAGTTTCCATAGTTTGCAGATAATTTAAATTTATTTCTCTATTTGAGGACTGGAATAGAATTTCTGGGGCACTGGGGAGAGAAGTTCCACCCTCGGAATTTTTTGTAGTTGCTCCCCTTCCTCTGGTGTTATCAGGAAAGAAACGGAGAAAAATAACTGTGTTGTGGACAGGTATTAATTACATGCAGCAAAACTTAAAAGGGTGTATTTGTCATGAAATGAAAGTGAGAGGAAGCATTTTAAACCTTAGATACTTAATGCATTCAAAGAAAAAACCAGAGTGGTTACTATTAAGAGCCATCAGTAAGTGTTGTCAGGGACAACCTTCCTTTCCTCACACAAACTGCTATCTGTTCCCACAGCTCTAGAAAATGTGCCTTAGAAGCAAGGTTTTTCTAGTCACATTTTAGGACACTGGGGAGACTTCTGCAGATGTCTTCACTTGCGTTTTACTACGTTAATCTCCTTTTTTTTTGTTAGGAACAACAAACAAGAATAGAATGTTATATATTTTAAAAAGACTCCTAGACCAGACTAAAAACTACGTCTTTTTCAAACTCAGTTGAATTAGATTTGTGAGACAGCTTTGGTAGGATTTTTCTATGCATCAAATTGGATTTAGAAAGAGATTTGTCATCCTATTCGGTTAAATGGGGACAAAATCTAGTCTTAAGTTGTATCCATTGAATAAAATTTCTCAAATTTATATAGTAGATACAATATTTGCTTCCTTATTAAACATAAAAGAATGTCTATTATAATCCATATGACTTAAATTCTTAACTCTTCCTTTTAAAAACACATTTATAAACTATTTCTATGAAAAAAAGTAGAATGATTGTTGCCTTTCCTTGGAAGACATTGTTTAAAATAATAAAACTGGTTTATTGAAAAACGAATGCAATGTTCAGTTAATAACCAATTATTTTTGTTTTTGTTTGAAGAAGAGACATTTAGAAGGACCTTAGAGCATTTGCATCTGGGATTAGGAGAATGGACTTGTCTCACATTTCCAGAAAATACCTAGAAAAGCAGTGCTTAATGCACAGATTCCTTTTCATTCTGTTGTACTCTTATTAAAGTTATTCAGCTTTTAAAGAAATATCATTACTACTTGAGATTATCCCTGTAATGAGAAATCACAGCGTGCATCTTGAAAAATGGTTCCACTTCATCTTTTCTCATTCATCTCCTAGTGCAATTATAAATGCATGAGTGCAGTGTATGGCTATTCAGGTCAAATCCTTTTTCAGGACTGATGTTCCTGTTGTACAGTTTATCCATCTTTTAACATGCTGAAATGTCAAAAGCTTCATTTTTGAAGAGTAGAATGTCATTTTCTTTTTTACTTAGAGTTATTTACCCAGTAGAAAAGCAAGAGATTTGACAGTTGTAGCCATCAGGGCAAAGACTGGCTGATGATTTGAGGAGATAGGAGTAAATGTTCAAAAATGTATCAGGGTGCCCAAAGTTTATATGTTTTTAGGACAGTGTATGAGGTAAAAGGGACAGTGCATGAGGTAAAAGGTAAGCAGAGATCAGAATAACCTGTGCCTGTGTATATAAAAAGCTGCATCTCATTTGTAAATTTCAGGTTTGAGATCTATTTCTTTACTCCTATAAGCGCTTGATTTCAAACTCTTAAGTGACTTTTGAATTGCCACCCAGGGTATCATTGAGATTGCATGAAAGTTTTTTTTTTTTTTTTTACATCTTTATTGGAGTATAATTGCTTTACAATGGTGTGTTAGTTGCTGCTGCATAACAAAGTGAATCAGCTATATATATACATATATCCCCATATCCCCTCCCTCTTGTGTTTCTCTCTCACCCTCCCTATCCCACCCCCCTAGGTAGTCACAAAGCATGGAGCTGATCTCTGTGCTATGTGGTTGCTTCTCACTAGCAATTTATTTTACATTTGGTGGTATATATATGTCCATGCCACTCTCTCACTTCATCCCAGCTTACCCCTCCCCCTCCCCGTGTCCTCAAGTCCATCATCTACATCTGCGTCTTTATTCCTGTTTCTGCCCCTAGGTTCTTCAGAACCAGTTTTTTTTTTTTTTAGATTCCATATATATGTGTTAGCATACTGTATTTGTTTTTCTCTTTCTGACTTACTTCACTCTGTATGAGAGACTCTAGGTCCATCCACCTCACTACAAATAACTCAATTTCATTTCTTTCTATGGCTGAGTAATATTCCATTGTATACATGTGCCACATCTTCTTTATCCATTCATCTGTTGATGGACACTTAGGTTGCTTCCATCTCCGGGCTATTGTAAATAGAGCTGCAATGAACATTTTGGTACATGACTCTTTTTGAATTATGGTTTTCTCAGGGTATATGCCCAGTAGTGGGATTGCTGGGTCGTATGGTAGTTCTATTTTTAGTTTTTTAAGGAACCTCCATACTGTTCTCCATAGTGGCTGTATCAATTTACATTCCCACCAACAGTGCAAGAGTGTTTCCTTTAATCCACACCCTCTCCAGCATTTATTGTTTGTAGATTTTTTGATGATGGCCATTCTGACTGGTGTGGGGTGATACCTCATTATAGTTTTGATTTGCATTTCTCTAATGATTAGTGATGGTGAGCATCCTTTCATGTGTTTGTTGGCAATCTGTATATCTTCTTTGGAGAAATGTCTATTTAGGTCTTCTGCCCATTTTTGGATTGGGTTGTTTGTTGTTTTGATATTGAGCTGCATGAGCTGCTTGTATATTTTGGAGATTAATCCTTTGTCAGTTGCTCCATTTGAAAATATTTTCTCCCATTCTGAGGGTTGTCTTTTGGTCTTGTTTATGGTTTCCTTTGCTGTGCAAAAGCTTTTAAGTTTCATTAGATCCCATTTGTTTATTTTGTTTTTCTTTCCATTTCTCTAGGAGGTGGGTCAAAAAGAATCTCGCTGTGATTTATGTCAGAGAGTGTTCTGCCTATGTTTTCCTATAAGAGTTTTATAATGTCTGACCTTACATTTAGGTCTTTAATCCATTTTTAGTTTATTTTTGTGTATGGTATTAAGGAGTGTTCTAATTTCATTCTTTTACATGTAGCTGTCCAGTTTTCCCAGCACCACTAATTGAAGAGGCTGTCTTTTCTCCAGTGTATATAAAGAAGTTTTCAGTTAACTGTTGTTTATATCTAAATACTTAGAACTGTGATTGAATGCTTTTCATTGGTAATTAGAATTTTATTTATTGTATATATATTGGTAACGAAGAAACCAAGGATAGCATATGGATGTCGAAAAGAAGTTGGATAGAGAACAAAGATTCTATATATTAATGTAGAATATATATGATGTATTCTATACGTACTTAATTGTAATATATAGAATGCATAATGTACACCACTGAAATTGCTTTAAAAATACTGTAAATATAAATGTTAACTTAATTGTGGCGATCATTTGGCAAACAGTATTCAGATCAATGAAAGACTACACAAGTGCACAGTTTTCAAGTTGGCAGGCAAATCCAAACAATAAGCCTCCCCTCACATCTCTGAAAATTCTGCTTTTGTGAGAGAATGGATTGGGGTGGCTATTTTTCTTTTCCATTTGAAACATGGGTTGGACCTGAGGAATCATGTGGTTGTTACCCACGTTCCACATGGTTTGAAAATACCTCGCTGTATGCCTGTGTTGTGGGATTCGTACAAGTCCATGCGGCCCTGTGAAGCTGAGCCTCTGCTCCTTTTATTTCCTTTCTCTGGATGGGACTGTGCTGTCCTGAGCAGGTCTATCTGTTGAGGGTTTTTCTCCCTGAAAGGAAAGTAAAGAGGACGGAGGGTCGCATGTTATTTTGGAAGCTTGCCTGCCTCAGTGTGTAAGTGTGTGGGGAAGTGTGAGGGTGGAAATTGGGCTTATTATGCCTTTCGGTTTATTCGTTTGTTGGTCCCCTGTCAACCTGCCAGTCCTCTCTGTGGGATAACTGCCCTTTGTATCATAATCTGCCAACATTCATGGTGGTTGCTTTCACTGTACTCATTCTACTGTGGAACTCCATTACAACTGGGGTTTGAATGCAAAGCTTCATGGTATCTCGGTATATAGACAGTGTGCTGAGCCACAAAGGCATCCTTTGTATTTCTCAGTCTTCCTATAATCCCTTAAAACAAAACTAAACAAAACAAACCCCAAACCAGCTTTGAAGAGGGGATTTTCTGGGAGTAGGAAGGAAACTATGCTTTCACCACGCTGTTCCATACTTTCATAATACAGTGTTTGGGGACAGGGGGAAGTTTCTAATTTTAAAACAAGATTTGTTTCTTTGGCTAAAGTGGGCTGCACTTGAGGGTCATTTTCTGCTTGCGGAGGTGTGGGTGAATTGGCCTTTGTCTTCTTGCTGTTACCTTGCCTAGCAGGTGGCTACATTGCGTATTCTTGGCATGTGCTTTAGAAGTGCCTCTCTGATCCTTGTGAGCTCCTGCTTTGTCCTCCGCAGTCCTAGACAGTTCTGAACCCTTCTCAAAGGAAGATGTGCCTCTGACCTCTGTGTGGTTACCTCCTCTGAATTTCTTGTTTATCCTCTCTTGTCTGTGGGTGTGAGAGGTGGTTTTGAGAATAAAGAGTAACCGAATCTTCAATCAGCAGACAAGTGACAGTTACAAAGGAAACCAGGAAGGCTTGTTTTTCTTTCCTCCACACCCCCACCCATTACTTTAAAGACAGAATTCCAGCCCTGAGTTATGAGGAAAAGCGCCACATTCAGGTTGCTACAGTAAACTGAGAGAAATGCTGTGATTCTGCCTCTGTCCTTTCTGCCCCTCGTGGGGGCTGGCACAGGCTTTGAGGGGGTCAGGGTACTCTTTTCCTTTTGTCGTCTTTTCTGTTTTGTTTTTGTTGAAGTACTTGATGTAGATGGAAATGATATGTTTACCCTTTTTGTGAAAAATCAGTGTAAACTGATATTTAAGTTGTTGCATTAAAGTATTGAACACTTGCCAAGTGCTCTGCTTCACGTGTATTTTCTCATTTAACTAGTGAACTTATATATGACCATGGAATTCAGAGCTTCCTTTGGAGATTCTTTGGCTTTTTTTTTTTTTTTTTTTTTTTTTGCGGTACGCGGGCCTCTCACTGCTGTGGCCTCTCCCGTTGCGGAGCACAGGCTCCGGACGTGCAGGCTCAGCGGTCACGGCTCATGGGCCCAGCCGCTCCGTGGCATGTGGGATCTTCCCGGACCGGGACACGAACCCGCGTCCCCTGCATCGGCAGGCGGACTCCCAACCACTGCGCCACCAGGGAAGCCCTTCTTTGGCTTTTTAAGAATCATAAATCTATTCATATTACTGTACCTTGTTTGGACAGAGCATTGATTTGAATAAATTCACACACACACACACACACTCACACACACACACACACACACACACTAATAATAGCAGTGTCTGCTAAGGTCTTAATCAGTACAGATGAATACAGGGCAGGTCCTAGGTCTTTTAGCTGCTGTCATTAAAAGAATAAAAAAGTCCTTGTTATACGGTGTTCTCTCTAACATTGACTTTTAGTGCATCTTTAGTGTAGTATTTTCAGGACTTCCATGACGGTATAAAATGATGGAAACTTCTTCATCTTTGTAGGTGGTTCTCAAAACTTAGTGTGCATATGATTCACTGGTGTTTTGGTGTGTGTGACAGAGATTGAGAAGAGACTGATTTGATTTAGCAGGTGTTGTGGTGGCACAGAGATATGCATATTAAATAAACATTCTGATTTTCATACAGAGGCTCAGAAGCCATAGTTTGAGGACCACTGAGAGAAGCCATCTGATTTATAAATGAATCATTCTGTGTGAGGCTCTGCTCATCACCTGAGCTAGTTTAAATATTAATTTCTAAATTTGATCACCAAAAGAACAGTGTAATCTATATATAGTCATTTTTGTACATATGTATTTCAATATTTATATTTTGGACAACACCCTATATTTTCCATTCATAATCCAAAATTGTTGAATTACTATAGTGAAAGTCGGTGTGTAAATCATAATGAACATTTTATATGTATGTGCATTATTCTAGTCTTCTAACAAATTTTAGGTAAACTAGAAGATTACCACAGTATTATGAAAGTATATTTTACGTTCGGTGGAGCTTATCAGGTAATCCTGTTTTCATGTGTCTGCAAACTTGACTCATGGTCATTCCATTTCATACATATATGTGATTTCTAATTCCTGCTACCTCTCTCATTAATGAGTACTATGGTAGTGTTGGGAAGATTTTACTCTTAGTACGCCCACCAATACAGTATTTAAGTGCTTTCTTATCAGACTGACTCTAGTAGTGATTGACCCAAGCTCATTCTTTTCTAGTCTTTGCTTAGATCCTTAACTTCTTAGTACTTGCTATTAAGCAATTATAAGAATAGTTCTAATTCATAGGTTTATTTTGAGACTTGTTGAAAGCATATATGCACAACCATTAGCACAATGCTTCACACATACTAAACCTTCCATAAATGTTTAGTTAGGTGGTCGGGAGTGTCTAGGAAACACATACAGTCTCCAGAGTTGTTGATTGTATCAGCAGTTTTGTTTTACTTAGATGTTTGTTAAACTCAACAAGGCAGTTAGATTGGTTTATTTTATACTAAAAGAGATCTTAGAGATTTTTAAATAAACACCCATGCCACCATCTTTCATTTCAGACACTGAAGGAATGTATACAGAATAGTGAATAGGTTGGCGTTGGAATTGGTTTATTTGCTCCAGCTACCGAATATGCATCTTCTAGCCTCACTGTACCTTTGAATATTAAATTATGGTGCCTTAACTCACAGAAGTTGAGTTATTGTCGTCAGATAGCAACCATTTGAGTATCATTTACACTCTGTAAGATATTTTGTATGTATTTTAAATATTAGCAGGAAAATGAAACTTTTTATACTAAATTTTTAACATTTTTCTCCTTTTGAGTTGGATCTAGTTACAACATACAGCTGATATTAAACAGCCTTGTAACTAAAATTGTCTTGCACTTTGTATATTAATATAAATTGGCAAAGCTGGTTCCATAGTTTGGCAGTGGTTCTGCATGATGATGGAGCCTAGGGGGACAGTCTTAGATTTCTTGGTCCTTGGGTTTGTGAAGCTCAGGTGTTTTGGGTCCAGTCTGCTGCCAGCTGGCTTATTCTGAGAGGAGTTGCTCTGGCAGTAACTCTTCAGGCAAATAGAAGCAGTCAGATTGGTCAAAATAATTGAGAACCAATGTTATTGGAATCAGGATAATTCCTTTACAGTTGGCCCTGGCTGCCACGTAAAGAGGAGTACAAAGTTAGAGTGGGTATCTGACTGTACTTGTTCTGCACTTCATAAAGTAACTCCATCTGAGGATGCAGTGCTTTATTTTGGTAGCCATGATGTGGTGATTAGGTTCGTATTTTAGACAGGTCACGCATCTCAAGCCATCAGCTCTCAGATTCAAACTAAGTTGGACATTGTGCTCTAGGGAACAGTTCTGCTCTACTCACATCTGACTGCTTGCTGCTTACCAGAGGGTGGCCCGACTGGCCCTATTAATCCTCGTTTTAAAGTCCAGGCCAAAATAGTACCTTCTCAGTAAATCCTTTCTCACCTTCCGCTTTTCTACCATATCTTTCATGCTACTCTCTATTATAGCAGTTAGTGACTTCTGACTTTTTTGTCTCACTTTTGGAGGGCAGGGAGAGTGAGATGGCATTCTCATACTCTTTCTGTACAGCTTTATTTGTTTCAAGTCCCCAGTATAATGTCAGGCACATAGTAAGTGCTTAATAAAAGTGGAATGAATGAACATGTCATTTGGATATCTCCTTGTAAGGTAGACTTTAATAGGTATTACTGGACCTGAGTCAACAGGGTTGCTGTTGTCCAGTGTAACTAAATGTAATTTATACCATTCCATCTCTCTTAAATGATCTTTCTCTGACATACTACTACTCATCTGGAGAATTCCGCTCAACTTTCTCCTTTAAGGACACTTTTACAAAGCTGTTTTTCACTAGTGTTTAACAGCAGTAATAATAAATAATGCTACATCAAGAGTCAAAGGACTTTCTTTAGGTTTGTTTGCTGGTTTTTATAGTTTTCTTTTTCTCTCCCTTTTGCAGTGTGTCTGTGTGCAAGGGGTCAGGTAGGATGGGTAGGGGTGACAGTTGTATTAGTCTGATGAATCAAGGCAACTTTGAAGTGAAAGATTTAATAACAGTTCTTTTAAAAGAATTTGCTTTAAATGCACCCTCTAGATGCAATTATGCCAAAATAACATTGAGGTTTTTAAAATGTATATATGTTTTGTCGTCTTATGTTTGGTATAATGGGTTGTGTGTGTGTTTTTTATTTTTGTTGTTGTTCTTATTGTAAAATCATTTTGTTAAATGTATAATCCATTGAAATCAGTACAATTTTGAGGAATAGCTACTTTGAGATTTTCAAAACTATTAACCTAGGAAGATATCTATTAACATGGAGATATTAGTTACTATTTCCCTTTGGGTAAATCTCATCTTACTATATTACAAAATAATTACAAAACTAATTTATGAATTCTTATAAAAAAATTAAGGACTACAGAGCTGTATCAAGTTAAGAGTAAAAATCCCCAACCCCTCCTATTGCCCATAAGTAAATATGGTAAATGACTTAGTTTGTATTTTTCTAGACTTTTCTCTGTATATACAGTCATATATAGGATAGTGTATTTATATATGCAATATATGTTTATGTATATATATGGTATACACATATAAAGTACATGGAATATTCATTAAAAATGGAAATGTAGCCGTTATACATAACATTCTCAGATATTTTTGTCTCTGCAAAACTTATTGTAGAAATCTTTCTCTCTTAGTGTGTATAAATTTCTTTCTTTCCTTTTTATCAGTTCTATAGCGATTCTTACATATACAAGGCCCACAGTATAGTGATTCAATCTCCTTTTCTTGGCCTTTTCAGTTTTTTCCTTCTTTGAATACTGCTGTAGCAGACATCATGGGCATACTTATTGGTGCACCAGTGCAAGTATTTTGGGAGATTATATTTGTAGAAGTGAAATTATAGGGGAAATTATGAAATACATAATAAGTGTTTTGCTAAATATTGCCAAAACACAATGCAATTGCAGGAGTTCTTTCTTTTACAGGGTTATTTTAAAAACAGGATCTTGGTGTTTTAGAGTTAGTACATTTTTTTCTAATTATAAAATAATATATATTCATTGTAGAAAATTTAGAATTATTGAAATGTTAAAGAATAAAGAGAAAAGCTTTAAAATCCTACCATCTAGAAGCAAGTGCTGTTGCCCTTTTGATACATTTAGTTCCAGTCCACATTTTCCTGTGAATAATTTTTACTGTGTTGATACCTCAGATTTTTTTATTAAATGTTATAGTGCATTTATACCTGCATCATTAGAAACTGATTCACTCATTGTTTATTATATAACACTAGCATGATACTTAATGCCTCTATTTTGTATTGATACCTAATATATCTCCATTTTCAGCAGTCATAAATTGTAAGAAGTATCTTTCGTGTAAAGCTTTCTCTGTATTTCGTATGTCTCTTAGAGCATATTGAAAGTCATGTAAATAATTAGGTTAAATAGTAGTAATAGTATAATGCATTTAGATGACAAATGTATTTAGATGTCAAATTATTTCCCACAAAGACTGTTTCAATTGCAGCCCCTTCTGTATAGTTTAAGTATGCCTATTTCAGCACTCCCATGCTGCTGCTGAAGGGTTTTTATGATGCTTGGAAGGCTGTGATCCATAACTTCTTTGAGTCTTAGAGTATTATTTCTTATTTGTTATAAGCACTTCTTTATAGTTTTGGCTGAAAGTTACAACTTGGGTTAAACCTGTTGAGCCTGCCAGTTGGCCAAATTATTAAACACTTTATGACTGTTTCCTTATTGTGTAGTTTTACATGCATTGTGTGTGGAGGGGTAAGCAGTGATGAACCATCATATTATATAAATGTTTAATGGTGATAATGAAAACCTAGACGCTCCAGAGAAATGCCATATACATAAAATTTCCTTTCAACTTTGTATATTTCTTGGTGATCCCTTAGGAGACCATGTCATCTGCATCCATTTCTCGCACACCCTGTGTACCTCAGAGAAGGAAAAAGCGGGTCCATATCTTCTTTGGTTGCCATCTCCTCTTTCATATTTATCTTCTTTTTGTGACAAGCCATATTCTTTTGAAGCTCTTGTCACCAGGCTTTACCACCTTCTTCCCTTTTATCGTTGACATGACTGATTCCCTCATCATTTTCTCATTCAGGGAAGCTTCTAGGGTCAGTCTCATAGCTTTCCTCTCACCAAACCTCTAACTTCAAACAGCCGTGGTTTTAATACAGCTCAGTTTTGAAGACTAACCATCTCTTATAAATTTATGTATCTGCCATGATTATCCTAAATCTTATCATCACCAGGTATCTCAGTTTTCAAAACCACAGAAATCAGACCTACCTCTGATTACAGTCCTCTCTTCTTCCAGTTAACTTTCTCAGGTACTCTCATAACATCAGTACCATTAACACATTGATTTTCATCCTTATCCATGTTCGATTCCTTGACCATCATTTTTCTTACAGCCTTGCAAAATACTCTCAGAAGCCTTGCTCCCCTCTCTCCATCACAGTAGCCTGGCAAGATGCCTTACCCTGTGTCGAAAATGATGTGTTGGAAGGACCCTGGCTACGTCAGGCTTAGTCCTTGCTCTCGTGCTGACTAGCAATATAACCTTGGCAAGTCATTTCACTAATCTAGGCTATATAAATTGTAGTGTTTGGACTAGATCATCATTTTCTAAAATATAAGATACTAGACCCAGATGTTATATGTAAAAGAAAAAAAAAAAAGAGTTCCACAGTCAAATGTGTTTGGCAAGCATAGCATATTACTCCCTTTTACAAATTCACAGTGCATGATAACATCTTAAAGGCTCTGAGAATTCCTATAGGGAGAAAAAAGCAATTTAACCTTATTTATCCTAGCATTTCTCAAACTCTTTGACTGTGGAGGCTCACATGCTTAATTTATATCTGTAGAATTTGGGTCAAATTGAACACACTTTGGGGATTGCTGGGTCAGATTATCTTTGGCATTATTTATTTTTGATCTTTAAGTTTATGATTCTGTAATTTATTTTATGTGCTTGTTTTAGTCACTAAGCACATCTAGGATAGATACAATTCAGCATCTCCATAGTGCAGTGAGATGGATTTATGCTACATATCATCCACAAATAAATAGTACATTGACGGTGGTCCTTTTTTAAGAGGTATTCTTTTGAGATCAGCAGTATTTTGTATGCCGTATCAGAGACAGAGAGAAAAACAATTCCTGTGACTTATTAGCTATGCTGTGACAAGTAACCCCTTATTCCACAGTCATCACTCAGTGAAAATGAAGGTTTCTTAGGACCTTCCTTCAAAGTCACTTAAATGAAAAAGTAGATACATTTTTGGGGGGGAGGGAATGCATATATGTAAGAATTGCCAGTACTTGCTTTGCATAATTTAGTGATTCTGTTAGGTTGATTGAGTAAGTACAAGCTAAACAGATGCATGCAAGTACAGGATTGTAAAGTTCAAAGGAAATGCAAACTTGATGAACAGAAGTCACTGTCAGAGACTAATTGTAATTCTGCAGCATATGAATCCTAGTAAAATGTCCCCTAAAAGGTCAGCCAAAAGTCCTGCTTCTGTCTACTGTTCCCTTGAAGAGAATTCTCAAATTTAGGTATTTCCTGGCATCGTAAAATACAAGAGAGCTTTAAAATATGTTTTTAAAAATATTTTTTATATGTTAAAACAACATAAGAGTGGTGGGAATGATAGCTGAGCCTTTTCCGGTCATTAAGTAATAAGAGATTTAACTTTTAATTAACTAAATGTACTACGTGTGAATCAGAGCTCTTTGAATTGTATATATCCCCTTATTTTTTGTTTCCATGTTTCATTGTCTTAAATTTATTTTTTTGAGAAAATATTTCTAAATTTGACCTTTTTCAAATATTAAGTTAGCATATAGATGATTCATGCAAATGTTATTAGTTATGCATTTTAAAATAATTATGTTGGTTTTATTATAAATATGAGGAATAGTTCCCCAAGATCATAGCAGAAATAATTAATATCAATACTTAGACATTTTTCTAGCTCTAATGATTAAATGATTGCTTCAGTAGTGTAATTTTTCACCTCTACATAATTAATGACTGCATAGACAATTAAGTTATGTTTAATTTTGATAACTGTTATGATTAAATAATTACATATTTTGTTATTTCTAAAAATTAATTGTTTTATTGGCTGTGATGTTGATTGAGTTTTCAATTTATTGATTTTTGTTTTATACGAAATGTTTTGCAAGTCAAAGAAAAAGCCCATGATACAGCATGGCAAAATCTCTATGTGTTTATTATACTGGCAGGAATGAAAACTGTAGTCCGGATACAAGAGCAGTTCCGCGTATTACTGATTCACGAACTATACCAAGAGGATGGTCATTGATATTTTCTGAAAGGAAGTCCTTAGTGGCATACTACACTTTTCTGTTTCTTTTGTCCTCTTATGAAATGTTCAACATTTTTTTAATGACTTGAAAAAAGACATCAAAAGGAATTTCTCCAGATTTGCAGAGGACACTTATTTGGTAGCAAAATATTACATTTCAGAAATAAATTCCAAAATTGGTCTCTACAGGCTATAAAATTTGCATGAGTTATAGAAGAGGTTTATGGTATCTTATTTTCTTTAAGAAACCATCTGAGGAAATACTCTGTCAGGATGAAGTGGGTTAGGAGCTGCTCAATGGGATAAGACTGAGGGATTTTTATTCATTTGTCAAACCTGTCTGAGGGCTGACTACATGCTAGGTTCAGCTGCTGCTGTGCCTCCAAGGAACTTATAGTAACTGCTGAAATAGATATAGACAAATTAGTGATATTCAATAGTATAGATGCTCTGTCAGAAGTAGAAGGTTTGCGCAGAAACAAAATTAAAGTCATTTTAATGTGGGCATTGCTTCGGATGTTTGAGGTTTCAGTTACCTTACCACAGTTTGACATTGTGGTGGTATCATTAGTGACAATTAATATTATCCAGAATAAGGCAGTTATATGTAGTATTGAAAAGAAAGAAACTTAAGAATTAGGGCCATTCTTACATACCCTAGTTATGATAAATTATGGTAGTGAAGAAGGTCCAGACCATATTATATAAAGAAATACTGAAAGACTATTTAGCCTAAGGAAGAGAATATTTAGGGATATGACAGCTTTGTACTGATGCCTGCAAATACCATAATACATGCTTTTACTATTGTTTGACCTACTATAAGTGTCCAGAATATTTGTGAGATTTAAAACACCTTTCAGAGTACCCTAAATTATATACAGTGAGGGTATAAGGAACCTTAAGCTTCTCTACTGGTATGTGAAACTTCCTTAAAATGGTTATGAGGAGAATTGCTTTAAGTTCTTTGTGTACCTTTCCTTACACCAAAGTTAATATTTCCAACTATAAGAAGAAAGAAAAGATATATACTTCCTGCTATTAAGTAGGAAGAAGGTATATTCAATTTGATTCATCCTGGTAACTAAGTCTCTTCCTATAGCTATAGGAAGATGCATTAGGTTTTTCAGGCCAGCAGGTATCATTATTCAAATAATAGAGCTCATTGTGTTATTAATACACCAGTCTGGTTTTTAGTATATAACCACAACTGCTTAGAATTATAGTCCTACAGTATGATGTTTGAGTTCACCAAACAAAAAAGCCAAAGTATTGTATGCATATATTAAACCTGATTTATGTTTAAAGTCCCAGGGATGACTATAGCTTTGCAGTATAGTCTGAAGTCACGGAGCCTGATACCTCCAGCTCTGTTTTTCTTTCTCATGATGGCTTTGGCTATTCGGGGTCTTCTGTGTATCCATATAAATTGTAAGTTTTTTTGTTCTAGTTCTGTGAAAAATGCCATTGGTAATTTGATAGGGATTGTATTGAATCTGTAGATTGCTTGGATAGTAGAGTCATTCTGACAGTACTGATTCTTCCAAGTCAAGAACATGGTATATCTCTCCATCTGTGTCATCTTCGATTTCTTTCATCAGCGTCTTATAGTTTTCAGGGTACAGGTCTTTTGTCTCCTTAGGTAGGTTTATTCCTAGGTATTTTATTCTTTTTGATGCAATCATAAATGGGGTTGTTTCTTGAATTTCTCTTTCTGATCTTTCGTTGTTAGTATATAGAAATGCAACAGATTTCTGTGTATTAGTTTTGTAACCTGCAATGTTACCAAATTCATTTGATGAGCTCTAGTAGTTTTCTGGTAGCATCTTTAGGATTTTCTATTTATAGTATATCATGTCATCTGCAAACAGTGACAGTTAACTTCTTCTTTTCCAATTTAGATTCCTTTTATTTCTTTTTCTTCTCTTAATGCTGTAGCTAAGACTTCAAAAACTATGTTGAATAAAAGTGGCGAGAGTGGACATCCTTGTCTTACTCCTGATCTTCGAGGAAATGCTTTAGCTTTTCACTGTTGAATATGATGTTAGCAGCAGGTTTGTCATATATGGCTTTTATTATGTTGAGGTATGTTCCTTCTGTGCCCACTTTCTGGAGAATTTTTATCATAAATGGTTGTTGAATTTTGTCAAAAGCTTTTTCTGCATCTGTTGAGATGATCATATAGTTTTTATTACAAGAGGCACATGAAAAGATGTTCAGCATTGCTAATTGTTAGGAAATGCAAATCAAAACTACCAGAGATGTCACCTCACACCAGTCAGAATGTCCATCATCAAAAAATCCACAAACAGTAAATGCTAGAGAGGGTGTAGAGAGAAGGGAACCCTTCTACACAGTTGGTGGGAATATAAATTGGTGCAGTCACTATGGAGAACAGTATGGAAGTTCCTTAAGAAGCTAAAAATAGAGCTACCATATGATTCTGCAATCCCACTCCTGGGCATATACCCAGAGAAGAATATGGTCCAAAAGGATACATGCACCCCAGTATTCATTGCAGTACTCTTTACAGTACCCAAGACATGGAAGCAACCTAAATGTCCATTGACCGAGAAATGGATAAAGAAGATGTGGTACATATATACAATGGAATATTACTCAGCCATTAAAAAGAATGAAGTAATGCCATTTGCGGCATAATGGATGGACCTAGAGATTGTCAATACTGAGTGAAGTAAGTCAGACAGAGAAAGAGAAATATCGTATTATATCCCTTATATACAGAATCTAAAAAGAAATGATACAAATGAACTTATTTACAAAACAGAAACAGACTCACAGCCTCAGAGAACGAACTTATGGTTACCAGGGGGGAAGGGTAGGGTGGGGGAGGGATAGCTAGGGAGTTTAGGATTGACATGTACATATGGATAACCAACAAGGGCCTACTGTATAGCACAGGGAACTCTGCTCAATATTCTGTAACAACCTAATTGGGAAAAGAATTTGAAAAAGAATAGATACATGTATATGTGTAACTGAATCACTTTGTTGTACACCTGAAACTAACACATTATTAATCAACTATACTCCAATATAAAATAGAGTCCCAGGGAAGGTAATGCCTTTATTCAGATGAAAGGACCTATCACAGGTACTTGAAAATCTTGGATATTGTGAGAAAAAAAATGTTGAAGTTTTGTACTTGCTCAAAACCAGGATGAAGCGATGGCTTCACCAGTTTGACTTATGGTATGTTTCGTCATTAACTCATATTTTGTACATCTTATGTATAGAGAGTTTGCATTTATCTATCCAAATAAACTATATTCAGAATTTTTCTTATTTCTCAAAAAGATTCTGTTAGTGAATTATTCTACTCCTAATGGATAATTTCTTGTCTATCATTTATTAAAATCAGATAAGCTGCCTTGTTAATATTTCTTCATCATCTAAACCACCAGAGAGCACTCTTGGATAATTTTAGCACTTTTTCTAGACTTGTAATAAAAACAAATATTATTGGAAAAATAGAAAACATGATTGCCAAAGAGAAGGAACCAAATCAAATCAAACCCCCAAACCCAAAGACAGACACTTTTTATTCCTTAATGGACATGTGAATGTTTTAATCAAAATGATTACAGAATAATTATTTTCCTATGTAATTGATTCTCTATTTTACATATATTTACATCATAGAATTTGAAATTACTTGGAGGGTAATTTTTGAATGTGCATCAAGACATTTGTTAATCTTTTTATTTAAAAAATAAGTCACAGCTGGTCCTTCAACATTTTATAATTATTCTTCCTGGAGTACTTCAATGAGATCATGTAATAAATACTCCTTATTATTGCAAAGCAGAGTTGTGGAAAAAACCATGGATACTCAAACGAGTATCCTAGTAGTACTGCCAGAATAAATGTATGTTCTTAAAATACATTAACAAAACTTGTATTCTTTGGAACGTGGAAGCATAATTCTCAAATTAAACTTTTACAAGACAGAATTAAGGTTATTTAATGGGTGAAAATAAATTTCTGTAATACAGAAAGCTTAAATGTGAGGAAAGGACTAGTCAAGTTATAAAATATGGTAGCTATAATAATGAATTTAAAAACCTTTGTAAATCATGACTGTGCCATTTTATTAGACGTTGTTTCATAAACTGGAAGTTCTGACAATCTGATAAATCTGCCTTTTAATATTCAGTGGTTAATTTTTTAAATAAATTATTCCTTTGTCTTCTAATGCAGTAGTTAGCTAAATCTGTCTTAAGGAATGTGGAAATCTGCAGGCATGGCAGAGTAATAATGCGAATGTAAGTAAAAAGTTCTGAACTTAAATCCAAAACTATTATTTTAACCAAGTTCTTGATGTAATTTCAGAAGAGAATTTTGTAGTGAAGGTGAATGGGTTGGAAGGGTAGTTATTTAAGATATATACATTTCATTTAACTGCCTTATTTATTTTATTTCTGTAAGAACTGATTATGTTTGAATGCTAAGTAAAACATTTTTATCATGTTACTAGTTTCATGTAAAAAACAGGCAGTGCTATTTTTAAAAATAACAGGACATTTTGAATCTTATGAAGTAGTGAAAATTGATAAATAAACAGACTTTTAATTTTGGTATTTAGAGATGTGTTCCGTCAATATGTGGATTCCTTTCTTGAATAGCAGAAAACAGTAACAATTTTTAAATATTTTCATTCCACTGAGAACCATTCATGATACGTTTTTACTTTAAAGGTAATTAAGCATTTGGTTTTTGCTTTTCTGCCAGTGATTACAGAAAATACAACACAACAATAACAGCCTGTGGTTATTTTAGCAGTAAATCTCTTCCTTTTCCTAAAATGCTACACCACAATTATCTGTGTTCTCTCTGTATTAGGCTCACCATACAATAAGACACAGTGTCCCTTTATAAAAATTGATCAAGTCCAGCCCCCTGGCTTCATCGCACACAAGGGTGTAACAACTTACCTCTTTTACCATCTGTTAAATGGCATAGTATTAGTACTTGTCTTATAGGTTGTAGTGGGGATCAATGAAATATGGCTTAACAAGTGCAAGTACCTTTATATAAAATAACCTGTCAAAAATGTTAGATGTCATTATTTTCCATTAAACTGTGGGGTCCATAGGACTTTGTTTTCTGTAATATTTATCCATGGCTCCTCAAACTGTGCCTTCCCACTGTCAATATATGTTAAATGAATCAGTAAATAAATGAACGAATGTTTCGTGGATTGCCCTTTCACGCTATACCTCACTCCTACTCATTTTTGAGTTAGCCATTGGAAATTTAAAAACATCTATTACTTCTTCCATTTATTCTACAAATATTTATTGAGTAATCACTCAGAACCAGGACACTCTCTGAGGCTGTCAGTAGATTAGGATGTACTTAGTTATTTTAAAGTTTCCTTCGTTTCACAAATACATACTGAGCACTTACTGTAGGTATGGGCCAGGTGTTGTAGAGATTATTTCAGAAGGGGCTCAAATTGGAAGCAAGGAAACAGGTTCAAACATGATATTGATAACAATCAGAAAACATTATTTAAGATCTGACATCAGTGGAGCATGAACCAATATGTGTACTGTTTTCAGTTAATACAGTCTTCATTTTCCTTTTTGGATTTTGAATTCTATACTGAAGAGTAATTATGAAGTAGAAAGTGTAATTTTTATGAAAAGGTGTGCCTCCCCCCAAATATTCTCATATAGAATATTTTCTTTCTGCCTAAGCAAATCTATACCTTCATAATAACTGTTTTGTCAGAAATATAAAATTAAACACGGTGATGTGGTGTTCTTTCTGTTATTCATAATTACCACTTTAGTACATTCAGGCACCTAAAGATTTGAGTGATCTTATGAATTTGAAAATATTCAATACCTGTTAGTTCCTACACTTGCAGTTTAGCATGAATAGAAAGGACCTGAGTCTCTCCATCTCTTTAACTCCTGGTTCAAAGATCCCAAGAGAGGAGTCTTTTCTGTCTAGCCACTCTAGCTTAGGGAGACCGTAGCACTTCCAAGAAGGAGGAGTTTGCTGATGTTCTGGGCAAAGTGATCCAGGTGATCTAAGGTACAATTTATTTGTGTGCCTTTTTTTTAAAAAAATAAATTCTCCTTAGCTATGTTTTTTTTTTTTTAATTTATTTTATTTTTGGCTGCTTTGGGTCTTCATTGCTATGCGCGGGCTTTCTCTAGTTGTGGTGAGTGGGGGCTACTCTTCCTTGTGGTGCGTGGGCTTCTCATTGCAGTGGCTTCTCTTGTTGCAGAGAATGGGCTCTAGGCACGCGGGCTTCAGTAGTTGTGGCTCATGGACTCTAGAGCGCAGGCTCGGTATCTGTGGCTCATGGGCTTAGTTGCTTTGCGGCATGTGGGATCTTCCCAGACCAGGGCTTGAACCCGTGTCCCCTGCGTTGGCAGGTTGATTCTTAACCACTGCGCCACCAGGGGAGTCACTGTATTTAGTATTTGATATTAAATTTGTTAAAGGATGATAGACATAGAAGGAGTTTGATATGTGACATTGCTGGATATAATTAGGAGAGAGCTGCAAAATTTAAGTTACAGGTAAAAACGTGAAACTGTGTTCTGATCCTGTTTTGAGAAGTTGTGGTTCTTTTGGTGGGTGTATTGAAAGAAGTTAAAAACTTGGGAAAATATTGAAAAGTATTTATGATTAGATTAATAAGTCTGAAAAAATGTTGTATAACTCAAAAATAATAGTTGGTGGTTGTGGTATATTACTAAACTAGTTAATATTAACGTAGGAAAGGTGCGACTTAAAAATGTACCACTATGGGAGGTGGTCTCTTCTAGATTAAAAGATCATTAAAAGCCATATTTAAATATTGGATATAAACCATTATTAAATCCTTTTTGAACAAATCAGCAGTAAAAAATGATAAATTGGATAGTGGGTGATATTAAATAGTGATTGTTAAATCAGGTGTGAAAGCAGAATGGTGGTTAAATAGAAAATATTATTATTTTTTAATAATTGGCAATGGAAGGCATTCTGTGTGTAGTTAATTTTAAAATACTCGGCCTCTAACCACCGTCTGAAAAGAGATGAAGAGGAGAAATACTTAGCAGCTTTCAATATGTGGATGAATGTGTATAAAATTCGTGCCTTGCATTTTTCTCTTCACTTTTCTAATTGGAATTAGTTTTTTTTGAAGTGATAAAGTTTACCAGTATGGTTTTCTACTTTTCTTTCTAATTCCACAAATGGGTTTAATAGTGCCATTTTCATTTTCTAGGTAGAACCTATACCCAGCCATATTTTGTATTTATGTCTCTCTTCTTTTCTGACAGAAACATATACTATATAAATAATAACTGTAATACCAAATACTAATTGGTTGCTTACTATGTGCCATGTATCGTCTAAGTGATTTCTCTTAAATTTTTAAATCCTTATAACAGCCCTATGATATAAGTAATGATATACTGCCTTTTCATAGGGGAGCACACTGAGGTATGGACAAGTCAAGTGGCTTGTCTTAGGTCTCACATCTAGTCATTGGAGCATCAGGGATGGAATCCTTAGCCATTTGTCTTCATTGCTTATGTTATTAACCACTGAACTATGCCGCTGCTTATAAAATAGTTTATTCCAAATACCTGGAAGTTCTAAGTATACTATGTTACAATATAAAATTTACATTCAGAAACAAAATTGTTTTAAGAAAAAAAATATGTCATGGGCAATACAAATAATTGTAGAAATGAAGGAAGAATTTAAGAAGAAATGATAATGGTTGGGGTTATTTATTTGGGTAATAAAGCATGATGGCATATATTACAAATTTCATATAAAGTCCTCTACTACTTGGAGTTGATAAGACTGTTCTTTTTGGTGCTTTAGTGACCCAAATAAAATTCAGACTTTGAACTCTGACTCAATAAGCTATTGTAAGATATATAAAATTTTCAAAATTATTAATCAGGAATGTGAATGATCTACCCATTACCTCTGGGTTCAGAGAGGCCAGGACGGTGGTTTCCGAAGAAATTAGCATGATTTATTAGTAGTTCCAATTCGTATTCATTTCAATTTATCAGCACGACCTTGCTAAGACTCTTTAAAAAGCTTCTAGTGTTCACCTTGAGTCTCTGTTCTGCCTAGGTTTGAACAGTGGTATAGTTATATACTTGCTAGAGCAAGTCAGTCTCTGATTTCAACTTTTCCTTCTGTCACAGTCTGAATTGATTGGAATATTTAAGGTCAGTGGACCACAATAATTTGTCCTTGGTCCTTTCTTGAGTTCCTTAAAGGTAGGAATAGAAAGATTAGTTTCATTTTATAAAAACAGTAGCATAGAGATCTCTTTTCTGTTACCAATTCTTTAACTGCCTGGTAGGTAATATTAGAGGAGACACTTAACTAAGTAGTTGGATATTTTCATCTGAAAATCTGGTAAGATGAAGTATAACGTGTTTACTGTTCAGAAGTGTAAAAGTCAAGTAAGATAAAACATTTTCATCTGCTACAAACAGATCCCACATTATATTATTATTATAACTGATTATTTTTAATATTCTCATGTTAATTTTTTAAGCCTCTTCCAAAAAGGCTTCCTCTCAGAGACATATTTTACTCTTAGAATATACACATGTGTATCCATAGTCCATCTTTTTTGATGATTTCTTAATCCTTAAATAATAGTGGTGCATTATTCACTCTACATAAATTAATTTGGTTCCTGTTATATAAGCACAGCTATTGTGCTTGGTTTAAATGCATTTCTAAGTTCTCGAGTGAAGAAGGTACATATCAAAATATGGAAACATCTACTGGTAAAATAGAAAGGTAATAGATAAGTAATATCTTTCTAAAAGTGGTCATTTGAAAATTAAATTGGGTGTTTTCAATTTGTGGAGGGCATGCAACTGAGTCCTTTTTGGCCATGTCTATCTTGACAAAATATGCCTTGGCAGTCAGAGCAGACATTGACCTACTCTCCTTAAATGTATATGTATATATGTAGCTTTTAGCTTCTGACCATTTCACTTCTCAGCACAGCTGTGCTAACCTTCCTATGGGAGTTATGCATCTAGCAGAGAATTAAAGGGATGAAAGATTTTCAATAAATGTTGGTTAAATGAATGAAGAATAAATTCAAGTTTATGTTTCAAGGATAGTCTTTTGGCTTCGGAGATAATGTTTATGGTGATATTCACGTTTTGAAGTGTAATCCTGAATCTGTTAGTTAATGTGGTATTAATTTGTTCTTTTTAATTTAGCTTTAGTGATAATAATAATTTATTATTTGAGCCACACAAGGATAGGTAGATAGATAGATAGATAGATAGATGCTATTTCTGTAGGGATGTTTTGACGCTAGATCCTTGTATATAGAATGTGATATTTATGACTGGTGGATAGAGGAGATTATACACATTTGACCACAGTTTTGTTCCTTTTATCCGTGTTAAATTCCTTTTCTTTTCTCTAAAAATAGAACATTTGCCACTACTTAGGCAGATTACCCACTTACTGGTATTCTCATTGGTGTCTAGGTAAGGTTATAGATTTCTGCATTCCAAAGCAGTGATGTTGGAAAAGCGTGCATTTAAGTCCTAAAAAATATGTTACGTAGAATTTTTTTCTGCAAAACAGTTAAGACTATACCAAATGCACTGTGTTCTGGCACCTCATTAGTAAAATGGTACATTGTTTCTGTTAATGCAGAAAAAATGTATCCACATATTAAGAGGAAGAATCCAAGACTATTTTTCCTCAAAGAGGAATAAAAAAAATGTTATGTAACTAATGACCATACAAAATAGCTTTTTAAAAATTTCTGTAATACTAATCATAGTTTTTATTTCATTTTTGCAAGCATTTTTTAATACTCTAGTGAAGCAAACACAACTCATTCCATGTGATATTTGACAAGTTCATTGCATTAAATGGCTTCTTCAATTTTTGCTTCTTAATTTTTTTTGCTTGGTCTCATTTTAAATTAAGAACAAACACTAAAATTTTTCTTGTAGTTTCTCATAAACAAAGTGGTTTGCAAATGCATTTTATCATTAATCATAAGAAGGAAAAAGTTAGGAATAATGGTTTTGTTCATTACTTTATTCTCTCTTAGAAAAAAAATTTCTAGCACATAGGAAAAGCTCAATACATTTATTGAAATAATTAAATATTTTTTGAATGAATGAATTTAAAATCACTTAGTACATATTCAGTTTACACTGTGTATTATTAGTATCATGTTATTGTTTTCATTATTATACATAGTATTATATATAGTATGGATTAGTCTTTATCTGTAATATTGGTTTACCAACTGATGATATTTGGGACCTAGACAATTCCATGTTGTGATTTTAAGGATCATAAATATTTCAAACTGTAAATTTGAATACAGTTTATAATATTCAGTCCAATGTAAAAGGGGCAATTTATTAGATGTAGGAATCCTAAAACTGAACCAAATCATTAGAAAAGACGGTATATGTAAAATTTCTAAAGAAATTGAGATTATTCAGCCTGAAGAAGAGAAATGGCAGGCTTTATGTATATGACCAAGGTTATTGTCCAAAAAGTTTCTATAACTACCAAAACAGACAAAATAGATTAAAAAATGATCTTTGGCCCTAATTGTAAACATTTTCTTTAAGATAGAGTTGTTGAATAAGAGGATATATTAGTAATAAAATTATCTTTCTATGATAGTTTTTTTTAAAAAAAGAAAAACCCTTTCTCTGAAATGGATCTATAAACTAAACTCTAAGAAGGATTTGGATTATAGGTGCCTAAAAATAGCTGCTCAGTGCAACATACTTCGATGCACTTTCTCTCTTACAGTAAAAGATAGTGAAGGCTAAAACCCTTTAGACATTTAACGAGCATCTTTTCATTGCCTACCGAATACTGAGATTTTTGAGGAAGTGAGCTTTCAAATAGCTCTTTCCCTACTAGGTGGCAATGTCATAGCAATTATAATACATTTAGAATACCATTATTTACATTTTGACAATGTAAATAGCAATAATAATAATAATAGCAGCTACATTTTATATATCAGGCTCTTTCAGTGAGCATGTGCCTGTGTTATTTCCTTTAGGTCTTCAAACAGTACTGTGAGGTAGACACTAATTTTTTATTTTTTTACATCTTTATTGGAGTATAATTGCTTTACAATGGTGTGTTAGTTTCTGCTTTATAACAAAGTGAATCAGTTATACATATACATATGTTCCCATATCTCTTCCCTCCTGCGTCTCCCTCCCTCCCTCCCACTCTCCCTATCCCACCCCTCTAGGTGGTCACAAAGCACCGAGTTGATCTCCCTGTGCTATGCGGCTGCTTCCCACTAGCTATCTATTTCACGTTTGGTAGTGTATATATGTCCATGCCTCTCTCACGCTTTGTCCCAGCTTACCCTTCCCCTCCCCGTATCCTCAAGTCCATTCTCTAGTAGGTCTGTGTCTTTATTCCCATCTTGCCCCTAGGTTCTTCATGACCTTTTTTTTATTTTTAGATTCCATATATATGTGTTAGCATACGGTATTTGTCTTTCACTTTCTGACTTACTTCACTCTGTATGACAGACTCTAGATCTATCCACCTCATTACAAATAGCTCAATTTTGTTTCTTTTTATGGCTGACTAATATTCCATTGTATATATGTGCCACATCGTCTTTATCCATTCATCCGATGATGGACACTTAGGTTGTTTCCATCTCCTGGCTATTGTAAATAGAGCTGCAATGAACATTTTGGTACATGACTCTTTTTGAATTATGGTTTTCTCAGGGTATATGCTCAGTAGTGGGATTGCTGGGTCATATGGTAGTTCTATTTGTAGTTTTTTAAGGAACCTCCATACTGTTCTCCATAGTGGCTGTACCAATTCACATTCCCACCAGCAGTGCAAGAGTGTTCCCTTTGGTAGACACTGATTTTATATAGATATTCATACCAGTGAAGAAATTGAGGCTGGTAGGTACCACAGCCCAAAGGCTGTGAATCTAGTAAGTAGGAGACCCAGATATGAGCCCAGGGCTCCTCATCCTGTTCTCTTCTCTCCAGTAGCAATAGAATGCTGTGTGCTGTGCATTATGTGGGGAGCACAGCTTCCAAGGTAGAATTTTTACCAGCCATGTGACTTCCTGTGACATTTAAAATGCCTTTGGTCTTCATTTCTTACGTTTATAAAGTGGGGATAATTATATTACCTATATCATTTGTGAGGTGACTCATGTATAGGAATAGTGCCTAGCGTATAGTGAATATTAATAAGTATAAGGGATCAGAGAAGAACAGGTACATGGGATGGGGAGAGAGAGGGAAGCTTCGTTTTGACTAATTGCCTGATTGTAAAAAGCTTTTTTGAAATAATATGATTTTTTTTTTTTTTTTGCGGTACGCGGGCCTCTCAGTGTTGTGGCCTCTCCCATTGCGGAGCACAGGCTCCGGACGCGCAGGCTCAGCGGCCATGGCTCACGGGTCCAGCCGTTCCGCGGCATGTGGGATCCTCCCGGACCGGGGCACAAACCCGTGTCCCCTGCATCGGCAGGCGGACTCTCAACCACTGTGCCACCAGGGAAGCCCTGAAATAATCTGCTTTTGATTTGAGCCTTGAAGTATAAATAACATTAAACCAGTCAAAGAAAGTAGAGAGCAAAATGAAATGGTTAAGACTGTGGGCTTTGGGATTAAATAGGCTTGATACCTAGTCTAGGCCCTGCCAATTAGTAACAAATTTCTAGACTTGCATGGCTACATCTTAAAATCAGAACAGTAATGATAGCTACCCTCATGATATTGGGAAGATTAGATGAGTCCGTGTATGCAAAAGGACTTATAATGGGGCCTAGCATATAATAAAGTTAGCTATTTTCATTATGAATTTACCTGTATTTTAGGACAGATACTCTGGAAGCAGTAAACAGTATGAATTAGCAGAAAGAAAACGGGAGACGCAGAAAACTATGATAGACTTCTGTAAATAATAATTAGCAAAAAAAGTTATCAGCATACCACAAAGCTTAGTGTTCTTTAGAAATAAGCATAAATTGTAAAACATACCTATCCAGTCATAAATTTGAAGACAAATATACAGAAACAGTTAAAGGAATTATGAAATTGTGTGTGAGCTGAAGTAAAGAAGTTCTCTGAGGAAGGATGCATTTTATTTTATGCTGCAAGGATATATTTGAAAGTGCTATTTTTGATATATATATATGTAAGAAGAAATGATTACTTCCTAGATACTTCTGCTATAGTATATCCCAATGCCTATTGTTAATGTCTATTTTTCAAAGCTTTGTGTAGCCATTTACCAATGACAAGCTCATCTTCCTGTATTTTATTTATTTATTGAATTTTATTTTATTTTTTTATACAGCAGGAACTAATAAGAACCATCTTCCTGTATTTTAATTCAGAGCATAACATGTTGACACCAATGTCCCATGACTAGCCCTTAACTACTTTTTCTCTGATTTTAAATTCTGTATTGTTGCTACAACTGTCTAGCTTGAGGAATTTAAAATGTTTATTTTAGAACTTTATATTGGATGCCTGTTAGAATGGCAACTTCTTTGTTTAAGCAATCTGTTGATATGAGTAGCATTTGTCCTAACTAACATTAATATTAGAGGAGATTATTGTAATAATCATCATGTAAGCCGAGTGAAACTCTTAGATGTGTTCTAGCTTCCTAGTCCTGGGAGGGGAAATTTCTGTTTCAGTTGTTGAAACAATTATTACAGTGTTGAAATTATTGTGTTGTATTGTTGAAAATTATTGTAATTATTTTTTCTAAGGCTATAGGAGAAAGCTATTAGTGTAAATTTCATTAACTAAGTTAATGAATTAATTGAATGATTAATATAAACTTGATAAGAAACAAAAGCAAGTACATAATTTCAGCTAAAATGCCATGCATTTTTATATCTAAATTTTTATGATATAGTCTTACTCCAAAAGACTTGAAGATATAATTTCATTTAAGTATTTTTTAATGGGCATAATATAAAATGTCATCAGAAGTGATTATTTGATGTTCCTTTTTGTTTATTAATAAAGAATGCAATGATATCTATACTTCATTTTGTCAGGATTCCTGAGACAAGTGTCCCAGTTTTTAAAAAAACCTCAAATTAAATGCTAGTAATATTTGGCTGTTGAGGATATTTTTAATGTTTGAAATTTTGCCCTTTGTTTACTCTTTCTTGTAGTGATACTCACTTATTTCTTGAAATGGCTAGAAATGTGAGCACGTAAGTTATGATGCCCAGCATAATACAAGCATGCCGTTTATTTCTGTCCTTTTTGAATATTGTCTTATGACTGCCATTTAATACCTCTTTCATGTTGAGAAAGTTTTACATTCTTTATACTGCAGATTCATCATCTGTTGAATGGTGATAATGTTATTTACTTTATAAGTTAAGATTTTAAAAATTATGCATGTAAAGCATCAAGTGTAACATTTACAGCCTTAATAGCTTAAAAAAATGTGCCTATTATGTGCTAAAAACAGTTCTAGTTTTTTCACGTGGTCTACTTTTAATATCTTCTCAATAATATTTTAAGATAGCTCCTAGACCCAGTTTTACAGATGAGCAAACTGAATCACAAACAATTGAGGCAATTTAAGTTCATACAGTTAGTGTCAGAGTTATAATTTGTAATCAAGCAGTCTGGTTCCAGAGCATACACTTTATGGTTTTTTTTTTCTTTTGCTCTTATTACATAGATATTTTATATGTTATACGCATAATTTATGATAAATAATCAGAGGTGTGAGAGAACCACTCAATGATATATCCTGTCTTCTATAGGTTTATTATGTGGTGGGTGATATATGAAGTGTGAAATAGAGTATATAAGGCAAAATTATATTTATCTTGTATAAAACCCTATTGTGCATCTTCACTTCTTTCAGTTCTTTTTTTTTTTAAAGTACTTACCTCATGTTTTTTGAATATTTATTTACACACCTGTTTTCTCCATAGGGTATAAAGCTTCTTAGTAGGCAGGGATCTCATGGTTGTTTTTTTTTTTGTATCACACATAACAGTGTAGAGATTAGAGCACAGTAGATTTTGAATAAATTTTGTAGGATGAATGAATAAATAAATGAAGCCATTAACATAAATGGAGGATCAAAGAGGGACATTCTAAATGTTGGTCATGATATGTACAACAGGTTGGAGTCAGAAATGGAAACAGGGCATTTGAGAGATCACCAAAATGCAGTAATGATAGTAATGGTTACAGTAATGTGACTTACAGTAGTCTTTTTAATAATAACCATACTTTAATGTCATCAAGTTTTGAACAGCTGTGTTTTGTGTGATGTTGTAATAGATGTAATAAAAAATAATTCTGCACGCATGTTCTTAAAACTATTCTAGCAATTATGATAAAACTTACTTTTGCCTTAGGTTGAATTTCTAGACGGAACATTAAACAGTAGGGTATTCTCTAAATGACAACAAAAAAATTCTTGTCTGCTAAAGGAAATGGAAGATGAGATAGGTGTTGTAGGCTACTATCATTATACCCAAGCCATGAAACAATGAATGGTTAGGGTATTATCACTATCATGCAGATGCCACTGCCTGGGTATCCTTCTAACTGAAGTTGGTTGCTGTGAACAGGGAAGGGAAGGGAAATAAAATCATGCAGATGCCACTGCCTGGGTATCCTTCTAACTGAAATTGGTTGCTGTAAACAGGGAAGGGAAAAAAAAATAAAAGAAACTTTTACTGTTGAGTTTACTTGACTACTTAACTTTAAAGATGACAATGCCAAAAAACAAAAAAACTTCAATCCAACTACCACTCAGAAGTTTAACTGATTTTTCTAAATTGTAAAATCTACATTTTAGCTCTACAGAAACTGCTGAAGAGACCAATACTTTGGGAAATAAAAAGGTGTAGAGGAGATTCTCAGCAAACATAGACAACTAGATGTTTAAGATCGTTTGAGCTAAACTATCTCAAAAAGAATTACACCTTCCATATAATGGAGACAAGGTAAAAGTATCCTTGGTGCCATCCTTGTTGTACATTTTCAGCTGGTCCAGGGGTAGTTTGCAGTGGTCCTGTTGCATGTCAGGAACTCTCAGTTTTTGGATCAGCAGAAATTTTGACGGGATACATCATGGTAGCAAATCTAAAGTTGGTTCTGCTTCAAAACTAAAAGCAATTCTTGGAACTCCTCAAGTTTTGCACCACAAATATTTTCTTGTCTAAAGTGTATAGAATGGTAGAACACCAGTTAGTACCCTTAGGACCTGCAAATATCAACCAAAAAACTAATTTTCCTTCTCTTTTTTCTCCCCTTCCCAAATAACATTAAAAAATTTGTATTTCTCTTTTGTATAGTAAGAATTCTACATAATGCCTACAACATTTTCAACACACGATGAGTATAGATTGATGAGAATAATGATGAAAGATATTTGTTGGGCTTAGGAAAGTTATTATCTTAATTCTGTTGTGAAGTTCATTCAATTTTCCAACAAATTAGACTACATATTGAATAACTGATTTGAACTAGGGCTTACAATTTATACTCTGATGAAATGACAGCTACTTTCCCTGGAAATAAGGTAGTAGTTCTAGGGGGAGAAAATTAATACATTTTATTTTTTAAAAAAGGAGTAATGGTACTTAGTCGCTTTATTTTAAAACAACTCTTCTCCTTCCAATGTGTATAGAGTCACTAGAGATGCTGAAAAGGCTCTAGGTTTCTGCAAAGCCACAGTCTTATGGAACATTTAAGTGGCAGTAGTTCCGCTAACTTTACCATTAGCCACATAAACATCAGTTTCTATTGAGACATTGTAAAGGCACAAGTGGAATGCAGCCTGGCATGCTACCGTCTATGCTGAGTTTTAATAGTGCATCTGCATCATTCTTCCCAGTGGAAAATAACAGGATGTCGCCTTGTAGTTTTTTTTTTTTTTATATAACTACTGTATAATAAAATATAGCCATAATAAATAGCATCTAAGCTAATAAAGCAGATTTGGACTGAATCCATTTTGCCTTCATCACTTAGTGTAACTCAGGCTTTTAAGTAGTTGTGTATCCTAAATTGGCTTAATTGGATCAGGTTGCATTTGACTGCAGTGAAGTAGAGAAAGATTTTATTTTTATTTGTTGTTTAGGTAATATTTTCAGTATATTTTCCCTTGTACTGCACTGTGCTATTAACACAGTTTGCCCAGATTGTAATGTAAATTGCACTTTGATTAAGGTAGTTGATCTCTTAAGCTATTTTTGTTGTTGTTTTGTAACTATTATTATTCTTATTCCTAATGCTGGTAATTAAAATAGCTCCAAAGAAAGGTGTTGTACATTGTTAAGAATTGGATCTGAGTGTCCTGGGAGCAGGAATAATGTTTACTTCAGTTTGTCAGCTCTGTTAGCTAACCCAGCTTCAGGTTTTCTGTGGCTTTGTTTATTGGATTGATTACTGAATGAAAATGGCTATGAATAGTTTTCTTCCTTGAAATCTAAATATATAAATAGGTTTGCTTTTTTAATATATTTAAAATTTTCATCCTTTTTAATAGAACGAAGGTTAAAATTACAAGTTGAAATATAGAATTTAAAAGCTGTTGCCTATCAGTAGGAATTTTGCCAAGCATTAGAAGAAAAAAATTAATTTTGGGGGTGAAAAAATGATTTTAGCCAAGTTTTTCAAACCCTTTATGTCTTACCCTTCCAGAAATAACTTGTTCATCTTTGATCTTGATTCGTAACTATAATAACCGTAGCTTGCTGTGTTTACGGTTATAATAGGTATGTAATAATCATGTAAGAGGGGATATATGACTATGTTTTCTATAAAGCATGGTCATTTAGTTCTAAATGCTATTTGAAGGAATAAGAAACATGCAAAATTTTATTTTCATTTATAGTTATAGATAACTTTATATTTGCATATTTTATCTCATGAATTTGAGAATTTAACTTTATTTGTTAAGAGGAAAAGTAGAAAAAAATAGAAAAAAACATTTTACTTTAACCATTAGTATTTCCTTTACATCTCCTGAAAGCATACTTTAAAGTAAACTGGTTATATTCAGTAACAAAGGAAACTAAATTGCAGTACCAAGTAAATTAAAAAATCTCAGTATTTTAATTCAGTGATTTCCCTTGTGTTATGTTCCTTGACTTGTTATTCTGAAAAGTACTGTTTCATTTTGATAGACCTTACTTTTTAAAGATTTGTGTTGTTTGCTTGCAAGCAATATTTATTACTGTTAAAAGACCTGTGAATAAATATGGTTCCCCAACACCCCCCCCAAAACCCCCAACTAATTAAAAATATTCTACTGGACATTGTTTAGAAGGAGAGATATGAATTTCCCCCCTCATGGGTATGTGATATTTAAAAAGCTTAGGGACTTCCCTGGTGGCATAGTGCTTAAGACTCTGCACTTCCAATGCAGGGGACCCAGGTTCAATCCCTGTTCAGGGAATTAGATCCCATATGCATGCCGCAACTAAGAGTTTGCATGCCACATCTAAGGAGCCTGCATGCCTCAACTAAGGAGCCCACCTGCTGCAACTAAGGAGCTAGCGAGCTGCAACTAAGACCCGGTGAAACCAAATAAATAAATAAATATTAAAAAATAAATAGCTTAAAATGTGGATTTATGTACTTTTTTTTTTTTTTTTTTTTTTTTTTTTTACAGTACACGGGCCTCTCACTGTTGTGGCCTCTCCCATTGCAGAGCACAGGCTCCGGACGCGCAGGCCCAGCGGCCATGGCTCACGGGCCCAGCCGCGCTGCGGCATGTGGGATCTTCCCGGACCGGGGCACGAACCCGTGTCCCCTGCATCGGCAGGCGGACTCCCAACCACTGCGCCACCAGGGAAAACCCCCTGTGCTCTTCTTTTGATGTACATAATTTATAGAAATAAAATAGACATATTTAAAAGTAACATCCTCAAAGGGAATGTGTAAAACACACACATATATACATATCCTTTAAACTTTATCAAGGGCGTTAACCGTACGCGGGCCTCTCACTGTTGTGGCCTCTCCATTGAGGAGCACAGGCTCCGTTCGCACAGGCTCAGCGGCCATGGCTCACGGGCCCAGCCGCTCTACGGCATGTGGGATCTTCCCGGACGGGGGCACGAACCCGTGTCCCCTGCATCGGCAGGCGGACTCCCAACCACTGCGCCACCAGGGAAAACCCCCTGTGCTCTTCTTTTGATGTACATAATTTATAGAAATAAAATAGACATATTTAAAAGTAACATCCTCAAAGGGAATGTGTAAAACACACACATATATACGTATCCTTTAAACTTTATCAAGGGCGTTAACCGTACGCGGGCCTCTCACTGTTGTGGCCTCTCCGTTGAGGAGCACAGGCTCCGTTCGCACAGGCTCAGCGGCCATGGCTCATGGGCCCAGCCGCTCCACGGCATGTGGGATCTTCCCGGACGGGGGCACGAACCCGTGTCCCCTGCATCGACAGGTGGACTCTCAACCACTGCGCCACCAGGGAAGCCCGGGCGTTAACCTTTAATTGTCTATAATACCAACATAGTTTGATGTTATTGAACTGCACAAAAGTAAAAATTCAGTTATATAGAATCTTGTTTGGGCAATGTGTTCTTTGCATAGAGAAAAACTTCTGAAAAATTGAAGCAAACACCTACCCGATTAATGTGGCAAAACTCCAAATGTTTGATAATTTGACTAAAACAGTTTCCAAGGTTCTTTTTAGGTAGATTTCATTTTTCCTCAGAGCTTCAGGTATTCGTGGTGGTGGTTAGTCTGTCAGTATGTCATTGTGCTGCTTCTGCTTCTGATTTTTACTTGATAGAACTCTATAGAAAATAAAGAATAACCAAGTGTTGATTGAGGGCCTGTCTGTGAGTCAAGTGCATTGAGTTTTAGTGCAGTGTGACTATTTTCTTTTTTAAACATATTTCCTGATTAAGGACTGTATGTTAGATTGATCTGATTTCCAGATGGTGGAGTCTCGTGATAAGGGACTTTTTACTGTGGCATATAAAGCACATCGTTTTAAAGATCTCAGTACTCAAGATTTTCTGCTTGAAATCTTATACAAAGTGAGAAATAAAGCTGCATGCAATGAACTACAGGAAGTGTAAGAATGGAACAGAAAAAAGGAGAAAGCAGAGTAGCAGTGCAATGGAAATCTGATATTTGATATGTAAGCTATTCCCTTCTAGTCCTGCAGCCAGATTTTTTTTTTTCACTTGTGCAGAAGCATTTCTTTCTTTCTTTCTGCTTTTTGATCCCACACCCTGCCCCCTGCACAGTTGGAATGTCCCCAAAAGACTTTGGCAGAGGTCACTTCTCAGAGGCTTTTTAAACTTTAGTTAGAATACATTTATTGATTTTTTTTTTTTTTTGCGGTACGCGGGCCTCTCACTGTTGTGGCCTCTCCCGTTGCGGAGCACAGGCTTCGGACGCGCAGGCTCAGCGGCCATAGCTCACGAGCCTAGCCGCTCCGTGGCATGTGGGATCTTCCCGGACCGGGGCACGAACCCGTGTCCCCTGCATCGGCAGGCGGACTCTCAACCACTGCGCCACCAGGGAAGCCCCTAGAAGAAGCAATAAGAATGAATTTTGTCATGTGGCTTTGCTTAAAATTATTAAATTTTATTGATTTATTTATTAAATTATTTAAAAAAATTTTTTAATGACCAGTGGAATGAGGATTTTTGGAAAAAGCTCATCTGCGATTCACTGTCTGACTTGGCAATCCGAACTCTTTTAAACCTTTGAGAACATTTCATTAGATACCGGGTCCTCATCATTAGTAAAACTCTGAGAGGATTCTGGCATATTGGATTTTCCTTGGGATTGATATCAGCTGACAATTTGGCCTCACAGATATCGGAGATAAAAATCATTTTTCTGGAACTGACAGAAACTGCATAAGTATTTAAAAGTTCAGTAACTCTTTTTAAAAAATTCGGTCATGCGTCTGTTGAAAGTATTTGGTAGCATGAGTTGGCACAATAACTTGTTCTTAGGCTCTTTTCCTTATTTGTAATCATTTGAGATTAAACCATTTTAATTGTGTAAATTAGCCATGAAGAGAAAGTACATTTCTGTCAACTGAAAACCTGATAATTAAGGATAGGATAATGTTTAAAGAAAAATATCTTTTCATATTTTAGGATTTCTGTTTCAGTGCATTTTAAAGTTTCTTGTTTAAATTTTGAACATGAGATAAAACTTGACAAGATTTCCTACCTCCTTAATTCTGAGATAATTCTCATATGAATCAGTGAGTGTACTCCCCAAGTTATTTTGGTTGATACTGTTCTAGCACGCATGTTTCAGGCTAGGCTCTGGTGTCTGACAGGTGTCAAAGAAAACAAGATGGATTGATTGTAGAGTGTTTAAATAATATACACTGAAAGTTGATAATTATGCATTGTATTTAAAAATTACTATACATTGTATTTAAAAATTATTTAGAGGTCATTTAAATAGCAAATATCTGCAATACATACAAAATGAATTAATTCATATGCAACCTTTCAAAAATACATATCTTATAAAAAACAAGATAACTGTACTTTTTTTCTTTTTGCAATCCACCTTAAAAAAAAGGAAACATTATGAGCTTTAAAATGTATATTCAACGGAGCAACAGCAGTCAATATCACTTGGTTGATGTATATACTAAATTAATTCTATATAATTTGTGAATCATAGTTTGTATTTTAACAGGAATTCTGAGACCATATTTTTTCTAACTCCTGTATTTGAAAAAAGAATGTTTATTATTCAAAATTTGCTATATTGCTACTGAAGTTGAAACATGGATATTGATCTAAATAATCCTCTTTTTAATAAAACTTCTTGGGTACTCAATTACTGTTATATTTTCATTACTTATAAAGCAAACTGTTCAAATTATTTTGAACTGTTCTGTCATAGAACATATAAATGTGTATTTTTTTAACAATTAATACTTCATGATATAAGTAATGAAGTGGATTTCTGTGTGTTCTACCAGAAAATGATTATTTAAAAGTATAGAGAACAGGCAGGCACTTTTTATTATAAATGAAAGAGCTATATAACTCCTTTTACTGTAGAACTTAGAAATCATGATTAGTATGTAAATATGTGTTGTTATAGTTAAAACATAACCATTTTTGAGGGTTAAAAACACATTAAATTGGATGAAAAGAAAGAATTGGAAAGAAAAGAGCATACATTGCATAGGAAATAATCTTCCTGGAATCCCACCAACTCTTAGGGTTAGAGCAATGGGCTGATGACTACTTGTAATGCAGAAATGTTAAAGGGAAAGCAGGAAACCCTCCTGCCCTCAGCCATTAATCCATCTTCCCCACACAGAGTTTCCATTATGAACTGAGTCTTTTTCTAAGTATTGGTTCTAACTTTCCATAGTCACATCTGTTGTATATTTTACCATCTTTTCTCCCATCATAGGAAGCTTCTCATTTTCCTGTAAGTGAAAGAGTGCTTGAACTCCTTTTGATGGTGAATTATTCACAGCAGGTCACATTTTTTTCCTTATTATGCCATAGGGCAATAGCTGCAGAGGTCCTTACATAGGAAAAAGCTAAAGCATCTGTGACTCCATTCTAAGGCCAAGCCCAAAGAAAGAGGTGCTTGTGGGTACAAAAACTGGGGAGAACATAATTTTCTTGTCTTTCAGTATCTTGATATCAAGGCCAAAAGAGTACAGCAGAAACAGACTCCTGAAGGAATTACCACTCAAGTACAACGCCTTAACCAAGATGAGAGTTTTGGTGTTACATATGCCATGAACTTCTGATTAATCAGGAAATTACCATATCTGTGGGGCAGAAACAATCTTTATGTAATTGAATTACAAATGAAGTAAAAGACCTATTTTTGGTTTTGATTTTAATAAATAAAAATTGTTTTCTGTGAAAGTGAGAACTTTGTGTACACTATTCTAATCCTTGTTATTAACTACAGAGGCTGGGTATACAGGAGACACTAATTAAGGGTTTTCCCCTTCCCTTCTGTTTGTCTACCATGTCCTATCCTATTCTACTTTATCTTATCCTGTCCTACCCAGTCCTATCCTCTGTATGCAGGCAGCCAAACTGACTGTCACCATAAGAAATTTCTTCCCTTGTATTGTGTTAATTATAACTTATTTTCATATTCATTTAAAAAAATGTAAGGAGTTCAGCATTTTATAAGTAAAAATGTTGGGTAATACATTGATTGAGCTCTGAGGATTATTCCCTATTTTGGATTGTGTGCAGTCCTTTCCCCCAATGAACTATGAGTTGTCCATGTACTGTATATTTTTTTTTTTTTTTTTTTTTTTGCGGTACGCGGGCCTCTCACTGTTGTGGCCTCTCCCGTTGCGGAGCACAGGCTCCAGACGCGCAGGCTCAGCGGCCATAGCTCACGAGCCTAACCGCTCCGCGGCATGTGGGATCTTCCCGGACCGGGACACGAACCCATGTCCCCTGCCTCGGCAGGCGGACTCTCAACCACTGCGCCACCAGGGAAGCCCCTGTATATTATTTATATCCTTTGTAGATCTGTTGGCTGTTCCAAATAATATGTTATATTTTTTCCATGAGGAGGAAGTTTATAAGTAATTTATTCTAATTTATCCACATTAAAAATGAAGATACTAAGGGCTAGAAAAGGGATGGGATTTTTCATAACATAAAATAAATAATTAGCGGGAGTGTTTTCATTTTAACATTGGTCTTCAGTCAACATTACACATTCTTTCCTTTATTATTCCCTTGTTTTTGTTAACTTGGCATTGAGTTTGCTCTTCTTTTCTTACTTCCATTTAAGGTAGAAGCTTTAGTTATTGATTTGGGAACTTCTCTGCTAATATAGATGTTGAAAGCTATACATTTGCTTTTAAGCACTACTTTAGCTGCATTTCATAAATTTTGTTATGTTGTGCTTTAGTTTTTCTTAAGTTGAAAATATTTTAAGTGATTTCTTCTTTGATGAATGGGATATTTAGAAAAAACATTTTTAAAAAGTCCAGGGCTTCCCTGCTGGCACAGTGGTTGGGAGTCCGCCTGCCGATGCAGGGGACGCGGGTTCGTGCCCCGGTCTGGGAGGATCCCACATGCCGTGGAGTGGCTGGGCCCGTGAGCCATGGCCGCCGAGTCTGTGCGTCCGGAGCCTAAAGTCCAAATATTTAGGGATTTCCAAAACCTCTGTCTTTTTTATTTTGAATTTAATTCTGTTTTGGTTAGAAAACTCACTCTGTATGATTTCAATTCTTTTAAATTGCAAGAAAGATGGTATAATTCCTAGGTAAAAATGCCACAGCGTCCCTACTGTTCTTACCAAAAGCAGAGTAGTTTTTCTGGCATAAGCACTTAATTTATTATATGACTAGTCAATTTTCATTGTTCTGAAATAGTTGTTTTTGGCAATTTTGTCTAGTTTTATAATTGATTTAGAATCTACCCTAAGGTATTCTCCTTTATAAAATAGCATACATTCTTGGGGCCTCTAAATTATCATCACATGTGAAAAATATGGTGCATTTAGAATTAAACTTTGCCTCTTGATTTAAAATGCACCAGCAGGGCTTCCCTGGTGGCGCAGTGGTTGAGAGTTCCTCCTGCCGATGCAGGGGACGCGGATTCGTGCCCTGGTCCTGGAAGATCCCACATGCCGCGGAGCCTGCGCGTCCGGAGCCTGTGCTCCGCAACGGGAGAGGCCACAACAATGAGAGGCCCGCGTACCGCAAAAAAAAAAAAAAAAAAAAAAAAAAAAGCACCAGGACTTTAGAGATATTTTTGTGCTCAAAGTGTTGAGGCTAAATTCATGGAGTTTACCTTAACAAGCTACTCTATCTGAGCTGTAATCTGTCTGAGGAACCAGCCAGCAACCCAAGCTGGCTGATGGGGAAATTCAGTTTAATGGAGTAGAGTAGTGTCAAAAAATGTTTATAATGGAAAAGAATGTATTCATCCTATAGAGGGTCTTGAAAGCCAGGCTCTGTGGTAAGCAATAGGGTGCATTTTTGGATTACTGAGGAAAACGAGGTCTTAGATTATTCTGTTAACTGTTTTCAAGGTAGATTTAAAAGGGTGTAGAATGGTGCTCTAAGAGTACCAAGGTGCTGTTGCAATATGGCAGTTATGGGGGCCAGTGGTGATAACATGTAGTAGCAGGTGGCCAAACTAAGTGTCAGATGCTTTGGATTCTTGTTTTGGCACTATTACTTGATAACCATGATAATCTTTATGAGTTGCAGCTTTCTAATCTGTAAAATAGGAATATTTTTGCCTCTGCCTGCTTCACGTGGCTAGGATGATTATGTTAATGGAAATAGAGATGAAAAACGAATCTAAACACTGCAGAGAGAATAATATGGTGGCACATGGTGACGGTTATCAATAAGGAATTAAAGTAGAAAATATTTGAAGATAACTCATAGACTAGTAGATTGGAAGACTGAAAGGGGGTAGTTGGAAAAATGATTTGAACATCACAACTTAAGAGGTAACACTTGAAGGCAAGTTGAAGATATGGAGATGGAATGTCAATCATGCTGTTAATGTATCTATTTATAGAGCTTTGTCTTGTATTTTCTTAACTTCCAAATAGTTTGAAATGATAGTATGAAGGCCATATACTTCCTTTCACAGATAATAAATTGTGGCACCCAGTATTTATTTGTTTAATTCTGAAAATGATTGAAAGACTAGCTCTCATAGACAAAAATGTTGCCATATAATGACTTCTTTGATTCATTGTATTTTTATAAAATCTCAGTTCTCATTGATCATTAAAAATATCACTGTCATCTTAGGTTGCAGACCATCTATTAACTGATACCAGAATGATCTTTTAAAAATATGTTTGTACATGTCGCTTCTTTATTGCTTCATGAACCTTTCCTGGACAGTTCAGTACAAGATGTCAGATACTTTTGGAATTAATACCACACAGACAAAGACAATAAAATGTCTTTTCCTCTTAACTCCAGACTAATTTTTACTGAGATTTCCTGGGGAATCTCATTTAAATATCAGAATGTGAATGTGCCTCCTAATAGTCATCAATGTTAGGAAATTCTGAGATGACTATTTCCTGAAAAATTCATTTAAGGAAGCTTGTTTTCCTTCCAATATAAACATCCTTGTAACATATATGGACAGTAATAGTCAGTATAATGCTATTGAGAAGCTTGAGGGTATAGACTCTGAATTTGGACTACTTGTGATCAAATTCTGATTTTACCACTTAGTATCTTAGAATATTTATTTGTAAACTAGAAGATAGCATTCATACCAATCTCAGAAGATTTTTGTAAAGGTTAAATGAGAATATAAATAAAGTGTTTTAGTCCTTAAAATTTTTTAAGTTAAATGAGAATATAAAGTGTTCAGAAAATAGCGTTTAAAACTTAAGAATTATTTTTTAAAAGTCTTAAGAATACAAAATCAGACTTTCTCTTTTTCTCTTTCTCTCTTTTTTCCATTTTGTCTTAATTCCCATTGAGAATGATGTGTAAACTCTATAAGTGATATTTTTGTCTGTTTACTTCACTTCTGAATCCATAGTACCTAGAACAGTGCCTTGACACAGGGTAAATATTTAATTGCTAAGTGAAGGAAGGGAGGAAGCTGCTTTACTTTTTACACTTGCTAGCTCAGTATTAGAAAATTTACCTTGAACATTCATATTTATCATGTATTTTTTTAAAATTGGAGAGTCAAACTTTATTGTTATATTAATTTCCATTTTTGATATATATGTGTTTGTTTACATTTTACCTAAAGCATGGACTAATTTAACTTTTAATTTTTAATTAAAGCAATCTAGTATTCATATCCAAAGTATTTCCATCTAATTCTTAAAACCTAGAGTGAATTGCAATAATTGCTTGTGAATTGCTTTTTATATAACTTTTGAACAGTAACGAAAACATGAAAATATAAACTTATCAAATTCTTATGTCTTCCATGAGTGTTTTCCTTCGAAGTAGTCACATTGCTCAAAAATAATTCCAGTGACTTTTCTTTTAAAAATCCCTTTTAGGCAAGTTTACTAACTAGAAAAGAAATTAGTAAATTCTAATTTACTAATTAGAAACGAAAGTTTACTAATTAGAAAAGCCTTATTACTTTATACTGATAGAACAGTGTCATTTGATATACCTTTTCATGCCCTTCTCTGCTTTTCTATTCTCTTTACCTGTCCACTCCTCTTTTCCTTTCTGTGTTTTACCTCAGACCTGACCTTCCTCCTCTTAGGAGGCTAAGTGTCCGTGTGTGTGCTTGTTCTTTCCTCTGAGTTGTCTACAACTCGTAAGTCCCTTAAGTGGCTGTAATTGAGTGAAGTACTGAGACGTTGAACAGCCATACTGTAAGTTGGAGAATCTCTATTCTTCTGTATCAATAGAAATATGACCTACAGAGATAGTTATGCAAACAAAATCAAAGGCACCTATAATGGTGCACTTTTGTTCTTGGTCTCAATTTATGTAAGGTCAATACAGACAGTTTCCAATTAATAATTTTAATTTTTAACTAAAAAAATTGTTTTGTTCACCCAGTCAGCATTTTTGAGGCTGTATTAGGGGCTTTGTTCTTTAGGGAGGGGTAATGGAAATTGAATAAGTAGTCACAGCCCCTGTTCTCAAACAATCCACATTACAATGTAGGGTTCAGCAAAATAGAAGAATACACAAAGAGGTAACGGAGCATCAGGGAAAATCTGCTTGGCTCTGTCTGTGGTGTAGTCGTTCTGGTGCTATCAGGGAGAATGTTGTGGAATAAGTTATGTTTGGATTTCAGGATGTATTTCCTAAATGGGAGAAAAAAAGATCTAAAGCACGAGGATATTTGGAGGAGAACCTGTGCTGTCATTACCCATGATTGCCCAGATATGTAGAATATTTACAAGGTGGGACATGGTTTTTCTTCAAAAAACAGGGAAAAATACCTTATTGGTATTTTAGCCAATAATTATTCAAGGAACATATTCAATTTGTTGAAAGAAGATGTACAGGGAAATTCAAGAAGTTGATGAAAAAATTGCTTTCAGGTTCCTGTTCAAGTGGTCAAATGTGCCATTCAAACATGGACTTGGATTGCTCTTGTACCAAACCTCACTGATTGGCCAAATATGCGTAGATATTCACTGGAAAAAATACAGCGAGTTCTATTGCTTTAATGTTTTAAAATGCTCAAACAAAATATAATGATTCTACTAGTGAATATTTTTCCACTAATTTGTTTTCATACATATCTGATGGTAATCAATAGTGATTCTGTAAAGGAGAACTCAATTTTAGTTTTATGCTAATGACTTTCTGCCTGTAGCTAATTCCTTATCCATTTGGGGGACAAGATTCTAGAATAGATAATAGATTTTGTCATTGTTTTGGCATGTACATGATTTCTTAACCTTCTGCTAATAGCATAACACTACTATAATACTACTAATAGTGTAATAAATACTAAGTATCATGATAATTAATACAGGTGATGCTTGTATAAAGCATTAAGTGAACTCACTGGAAAGTTCAAAAGTTGATAGGACCAGTTGCATAACACTTAGAAAACACTGAAATTTCAGAGAATACCTTGAAGGACATTACTCCTTTTTACAATTTACTTTATATATATGTATAAAGTATACTATATAGAGAGAGTATATATATATATACTTTATATATATATGTCTTTACATTATTCCTTTTTTTGTAAAATGTCTGACATTGATATTATTTTAATAATAACAAAAATAGAAAATGCTATGGTAATTTACAGAAAATGAAGACCAAAATCTACCATTTAAGTAAACTCTCATTGTTTATTCCTTTCTAATATTTTTAAAATCTGAAATTGTCTAAATTATTGTAATCACAGCTTCTATATTTATACATGAATACACAGAGCATGTGTATTTTTTGTGTTTGTGTGTATATGTATGATGGAGTAGGGAGATATGGTAAAGTCTTCCTCCAATTTTTTTCTCACAGCAGTTCTAGTAATAAAAGTGGTTAAACACACCCAGGATCTTAGCTAGAAGTGCCTGTTGCAAGAAACCAGAACATTTCTTGGAAATCTCAGAATTTATTTTAAAACCTTGTGTGTTCATTGAATTAGGAAAATATTTAAATTCCATGCCTATCAAATTCATTCACTTTTCCCAGTGAACATTATAGTAATGTGATGGTGTACAAATATAGGTCACATGTAAATTGAAATTCGTTTTTACACATGGTTCTGCTGCTACACCCCACGCATTGTGGGAAAAAATACACTTGACAAACAATAAGAAATACACAAGTCTATTCAAGTAGTCCTACAACTATAACCATAAAATAAAATGTATATTTTTTCTCATCATCTAATTAACTTTTTTTTACAGAAATGTTTAAATGTTCAGTAAATCGGAAGAAAAAAACATGGATTTTTAGCAACTGAAGAGCAAATTAAGGTAATTATTAAATTATTGTTGGGAATCATTGTTAGTAATTTCAAAGTGTATTTAATATGTTTATATTCAAGTTAGTATCTGCTTTTATAAGTATCATATTGAAAATTTAACATTGTTTAATGGGCTACTGAAATGAAATTTTACATATTCTTGGAAAATAGACATTTCTTGTGAACAAAAATGTAAATAATATACTTCAAAGTATTTGCTGTTGTGGGGAAGTGTACTCCAGCTGTATGAAAAATAAATGAGCTACTAAAAATAAATAATTTCAGTAGCTTTCTACCTCTTTTAAAAGACACATCGCTGTCTTACTCTCTTAACTAATATGGAATAACTATTCAGATTTTTAAGAAATTAGTACATGTATATGACACAGTTCATTAAAGCCATTTTTGCTTAACTCATTCCATTTGCTCTCAATTACATATCTGTGATAGTGAATGTCAATATTAGGAAATAAAATGTATGCATTTTACAGACCAAGCTGTTTAACATAAAGCACGTCCTTTTCAAAAGTGTTTTTATTTATCACAAATATATATATAGAGTACAACCTAAGAGACTTCAAGGAGTATAACCTTAGGCCAGAACACATATTTGCATCTTCTTCAGCAATCATTTGAAGGCTAAACAGGCCTTTATATTAATCAATCAACAATAAATTGGAATTTCCTTTCTTCTTAAAGTTACTAAAGTTAACTTCCTTAAAGCAATTTTGTAATTTCTAGAATGTAAATTCTTATAAATATGCAGCTTAAAAGTAGAAATAACTTTTTTATTTTCTTTATATTAAAATCATGTTCATTTAATTTTGAATTGTTAATATAATTTGTATGTACTATAAATCATTATAAACCTATTTTCAAAGATTCTGTATTTTCCTTTTTACTCTAAGAGTACTAACTTAAGAGTATAAAAACATTACACTCACCTTTGTAGATCCTAAAATTTCCCCTTGATGTCTCTTCTTTTAGATATTTTTGTTTTAATTTCTTTGTCACTTCTTTCTTCTGCACACATTCACAAATGCAAACAAATAATATTATCCCTCTTTTCCAGAATAGATATGATTGAATCTACTTTATTTGCTAGCTATCTATATGTTGGCAGATAAAGTTTACAGACATTCTTTTACTGACTTGAATAAAATGGGTTTTTTGGTACTTAGTGAAAGAAATAAATTTAGGCTGATTGAATCACTTTTTTAAAAAAATTAAGCCAAGCAAAACTTAGACGTCTTGCTTTGGAGAAATTAAATGCTGGTGGGAAAGATATGAAGCTCTATAGAAATTACTGTATACATTTTAAAAGGGTCAGTGGCAAACTGCTAAGGAAACAAACGTGGGAGCAGCTCACTTTGCTGGAGGCTCTTGAAACCTTCATGGAGGCTGTGAAATTCACTGAGGAGGTTGTTGAGACAGAGAAGGTGAGGTCATGCATTCCAGACTAACAGAACAGCTTGTGAAAGAGCATATAGAGCAAGGGATGGCCACTGAAGGATTGATATTTACTTTGTTGCTGAAGGGTTACACACGTGGTAGAACAATGTTAAGATATGAGTCTGGAAAAGTAGATTTGGAGCAGCCCATGTAATATATCATGTTTGCCAGACGAATGCTTAATTTTCCATTTAGCTGTCTCTATGGAGTGCTCAAGGGTATCTGTAAGGTTGTGAGAAGAAATTTTCAGAACCTCTCCTGATGCTTGTTTTCATTAAGAAATACAAGAAAGAAAGGCCTTATAATATTTAATATAATGACTGCTACTGGCCCCACATATGACATTTCTGGAAAATTGTAGGAATTTTTACAGTGTTAAATGATTGACAATGTTTGCTTCCTTGTTTTTTAATTGAAATATAATACATGTACTGTAAGTTCACCCTTTTAAAGTATACAATTCAGTGGTTTTTAGTATATTCACAAAGTTGTGTAATTGTCACCACTATCTAATCTAGAAATTTTTTTCATTCCTAAAAGAAACTTTGTACTCACGAGCAATTACTCCTTATTCCTCCCTCACCCCATCCCCTGGCAGCCACTAATATACCTTTGGCTGCTATGAATTTACCATATAAATGGAATCATACAATATTTTTGTATCTGCCCTTTTCACTTAACGTAATGTTTTCAAGTTTCACCCTTGTGTGAATCAGGACTTAATTTTTATGCATGGATAATAGTAATAATATCACATTTTGCTGATCCATTCATCAGTTGACAGACATTGGGTTTTTTTTATACTTCTTGGCTATTATGAGTAATGCTACTATGAACATTTATATCCAAGTTTTTGTGTAGACATATGTATTCATTTCTCATAGGTATATACCTGGGGTGGAATTGCTGGGTCATATGGTAACTGCATGTTTTATCATTTGAGGAACTTCCAAATTGCTTTCCAAAGTGGCTATACCATTTTACATTCCCACCAAAATGTATGAGTGTTGTAATTTCATCATATTTTAGCCAAAAGTTATTGTCATTTTGAATTATAACCATTCTGATGGATGTCAAGTGATATCTAATTGGATTTTGATAGCTGTGTTTTTTGTTTTCTTTTTTTTCTTGTTTTTGCGGTACGCCGGCCTCTCACTGTTGTGGCCTCTCCCGTTGCGGAGCACAGGCTCCGGACGCGCAGGCTCAGCGGCCATGGCTCACGGGCCCAGCCGCTCCGCGTCATGTGGGATCCTCCCGGACCGGGACACGAACCCACGTCCCCTGCATTGGCAGGCGGACTCTTAACCACTGCGCCACCAGGGAGGCCCTAGCAGTGTTTGTTTTTAAGAGTATTTTAGTGTACTGATGTTACATAAGTTTGGATAAGTGCATTAAATGTAATTATTGCCAAATTTAAACTAGACTGGTTCTCATATTTAAACAATACATGCATAAGTCAACAATAAAAAATGGTAGAGCTGGTGTTTTCTCTATTCCTATTAAGGGATATTTTCAGAGTTATTATATGATAAACAATTGATAAGCTACTCAGATTTATTAAGGATAGCAAAAACAAAATAATCTCATACCATATGTGATTAAACTTGGCCTAAGGACATATTTGTCTTGCGGTATAAGTACACAGCATCATTAATATAGTACATATAGTACTATATGTACTATAGTACATATAGTACTATATGTACTATAGTACATCATTAATATAGTATATATAGTACACAGCATCATTAATAGCAAGATTTTTAATAACATCTGGAACACAAGTGCACACCTCTCTGGGTTTTTCAGCAATGTTTGAAGTCATGCTCAATCTAATCATTTACAAATTTTCACTAAATTTATGATAAATGTTTAGAAGCCTTCTTTGAGATTTCCTGGGGGGAAGGAATGAAATCATTGGAAAAAACCCTAGTTCTTCCTGCTGTGGTAAAAATGGTTGAAATCACACAAGATAAATTATATGGCAACAAATAAAATTGTATTACTTTATCACCAAATACTGTTGGAAGATGACATGAAAAACATTATTTTAACCAGAAAAAAAAGTATTAGAACAAATTATGTAGTATGAGGGATTTGTTTTGCCTTTGGACAAAATATATGTTTTTCCAACATGCATTAATTTATGCTATTTGTTAGATTATTTTTTAAAATCAGGTTTATTGATATATAATTATGTAATGTACAAGTCTATTTTGATGCATAAAGTTGTGTGAGAACGTACCACCAAAATCAAGATATAGAATATATCCTTCACCCCCAGTTCTCTTGTGCCCCTTTGTAGTCATTCCCTCCACCACTGTCAGCCCCGGGAAACTCTAGATTCTTCTTCAGAAAGAAAATACAACAAAAACAAACACCTGAGAGGAAGCAGACTAAAGAGGTCAGGGTTTTTTTTTGTTTTAATTTTTAAAAAAAAATTTTTTTGTGGTAAGCGGGCCTCTCACTGCTGTGGCCTCTTCCGTTGTGGAGCATAGGCTCCAGACGCTCAAGCTCAGCGGCCATGGCTCACGGGCCCAGCCGCTCCGCAGCATGTGGGATCTTCCTGGACCCGGGCATGAACCCGTTTCCGCTGCATCGGCAGGCGGACTCTCAACCACTGCGCCACCAGGGAAACCCAAGAGGTCAGGTTTTGAAAACAGATTCTATATATGACCTTCAGGATGTTACTTATCCTCTCGCTGTTTCCATTTCTTTATTAGAAATATGGGATTAACAAAACCGTCTACCACATATCATTTAGGATAGAGCTAGGTATATTTAAGCACTTATAAACACTTAATGTTTTTAAAATAAACCATAATTTTTTGAACCTTTAAGGAAAGATATACTGGAGAAGATATATTCTCCACAGTAAATGACCTCTTAGTATGGATTCAACCACAAAGCATCAAATCAAGTTTTCAAAATAGTAAAACCAATTCAGGAACATCATGCCCACACAAGTTTTGGTTAATGGCTCCATTCTTCCAATTCCTTAGGCACAAATGCTTGAAGTGCATCTTGAATTTTCTTTCACCTACATTGCACATTCATTAGCTACTGAGCACCTCTTCGGCTACTACCTTGGTCCAAATTGCAATCCCCTCTTGGCCGGAGAATTACAACATTCACCTGTTTTTCTTGCTCCACTGTTTTCACTGTACAGCCCCGAGAGCCTCTTTCTACCCTCAACCTCCCCTGCCCTCCAGACGCCATTTCCGTTTGCTGAACACAAGAGACCGCTCTACGAAGGAGCCTTAGCTCCTTCTACCAATCACACGCTCCCAAGTTACACCCATTTCCTAGGCTTCAAATATCCTCTTCTCATGGCAGCCTTCCTTGAACAACCTACTTAAAATTGAAACTGTCTGGGGGCACTCCCTGCCCTCCTCTCTTGCTTTATTTTTCTCCAGATCATATAATACCACATTACACACAATTCTGTTTATTGTCTCATCCCATTAGTTAATGGATTTTAAATATTTCCTCTTTACGGCATCCTTTTACTTTCTACTTTTCTGTGTCTTTTATATTGTACCACTGGCCTTGCTCATGGATTTGGATATTAGAAAGTTAATTCTGGAAGCAGGCAGTGTGGGGGGCCGTGTGACTAGAGGAAAGGAGGATTATCTGGGAAATATTTGCAATATCTCATGTAAGGAATTATAAAGATCTGGTTTAAGGCAACACCACCGGGGATCGAGTGGTAGTAACACATTCGAGACTGTGTGTTTAAAAAGTAAAACTTATAAGTCTTAGTGACTGTATTTGATTAGTGAGAGTTGAAGTCTCAGTGGGACAAGTCTCAGGCTTGAAAGTGGCAACCCCATGGATAGTGACGCCTTTTACTGAGGTTTAGGGAGCAGGGTTCTTTGTGTGTGTTTTTTTTACAGAAATAATTAATGGTTTCACAGAAATAATAATTCTTGTGTTTTACAGAAATAAAGTCCAGAGCTAGATGTTAATTTTTATCTTTAGGTAGAAATGATCTCTAAAAATACAGCACCTTAAACTGAAGGTCATTAATGTCTCACTTCTTTACCCAATTGTTTATAGGAATTAAAAAATATTTTGACTTGCTATGAAATTACATTTTCTAATTAATTTCAAAACCACAGTCAGAAAGTGCAGGATGTAGAAACTGGCCATGGGCAGAGCAAAAGCACATTAATTATTCAGACAGTCATCCCTGCTTATCCCATTCTTGGAGATAAAGTGGCTGTCAGAATCTGTCAGCTGTATAGTTAGTGCCCTTCAGGATTTACATGCATAAATGGTGACCTTTGGAAATTTGCATAAATATAAGTCTGGCATTGGAATGATAGCTGCCAGTCAGTTTTGCAAGGCAAAAGTCAGCCACCATCTAAACCATAGAATGGGCAGTGAAGCAAGAATAGCAAATGGAGTCTATACAAAACAACAATAATACTTATTTCACCAAAACAAAAATACAACCTATTTTTTTTTTTTTTTTTTTTTTGCGGTACGTGGGCCTCTCACTGTTGTGGCCTCTCCCGTTTGCGGAGCACAGGCTCCGGATGTGCAGGCTCAGCGGCCATGGCTCATGGGCCCAGCCACTCTGCGGCATGTGGGATCTTCCCTGACTGGGGCACGAACCTGTGTCCCCTGCATCGGCAGGCGGACTCTCAACCACTGCGCCACCAGGGAAGCCCCAAATGTTATATTTTAAATGTCTGATAAAAGCCTGCCGTTTAGGAAATGTATTAAAATCTTTGTAAGGTAGAAAATCATTTTCAATTAAAAATATATTTTCTTTGATAATTGTTACAAATTTCAATTTCTATATATAGTAGCATGTCACTTTATAACTTACCATACTCATCACCCTAAACCTGAAACATTCATATTTCAGAATAGTGCTGAATCTTTAAAATGAAAGTAAAATATAATGAAAACAAAATTCAAAAACTTTGAGCATTCAAAATAATTATACATAAATTGTGTGATAAGAGAGACTAGCTGAGCAAGCAAAGTTTATTCTTCATCTCCTCTTTTTTGGACACCTGTGACTTTTCCTGCTTTGGCAAACAAGGTAGTGTCCACTGTAATACTGGAATGCAACCAGACCTCCTTTAGTTTTTTTCATCTTGGAAATACCTGAACATGTTTTTTTTTGTTTTTGTCTTTAACTCAGTACATTAAAAATAAAACAAAAAGCCTAGTTGAGAATAAACTATAAATGGATATACAGTTTTTTCCTGACATAATAGTTAATCTTAAGTTTGGACATTATGTGGGAAGTATACTAGTTTAGTCAAACCTCTAGGACAATTGTATGTTGACTTTCCATTATTTCTTATTTTGATGGGTAAACCCTGAGCCGGCAGTGCCCTGGACAGAATCTTGTGTCCTGAACCTTATACTTGACCAGACCTTCTTTACCTTAAACTATCCAGTGCTGCCTCTAATTTATGGCATTGAAAATAATATGATGGTTCAAAAAGACTTGTCTTTTCTACCTAAATCAGGGATGCTATGTTGGATATAGAGAGATCTGCTCTAGGCCATAAATATTTATAGATTGGGGTTTTGTGCCACAGCTAAAAAACTAAAAATATTTCATTATTGACTATTGATTTTATTTGTTTTTTGCAGGAGACGGATTTTTTAATAATTTTTAAATTGAACATATACATTTAAAAATTTTTATTGCCTGTATGTGTTTAAAATTACTTAGGAATTTGTAAATACTGGAGGAATTTTATTAAATGTGTATACCCATGCAAATAATGAGTGTTATTTGTCTGTCTTTATAGATTTGTGTATCTATGCTTATAGTATTTGTTTTGTTTTGTCTTCTGCATGCAATTCTACGAGATTTAAGACTTGTATAGAACTGTGTTTTTATCATCACAAGTAGGATACAAAATAGTTCTATCACCTAAAAATTCCCCCATGCTGCCCCTTTGTGGTCATTTTCTGCCTGTGTCTCTAACCCCTAGCAACCACAATTCTGTTCTTCATTCTTATATTTTCAAATTTTTCAGAATATCATATAAATGAATCATACAGTAAGTAACCTTTTGAAACTAACTTCTTTCACTCATCATAATGCCTTTTTTACTTGTTTTGGAGTATATCAATAATTCATTCATTCATTATTGCTGGGCAGAATTCTGTTGTATAGATGACTCACGGTTCAACTATCCATCCACTTGTTGAAGACATTTGGGTTGTTTCTAATTTTTGGTTGAAAATAAAGTTTCTGTAAACATTCATATGCGGGGTGTGTGTGTGTCTGTGTGCACATAAACTTTCATTTCTCTAGGGTAAATACCTAAAAGTTGGGTTGCTGGATCGTGATAAGTGTATATATTAATTTTTTATTGTTCGTATTTCTATCTGTATTTTGTTTCTATTTTATTTGTATTTTATGTGATATTGTTATCATATAAATTGTTGTGCAAAAACATTAATCTTCAAGTGCTAAGTTAAGCTGTTAATTTTTTAACACTAGCTTGACTATGACAGGACCTACTTTTATTGGTCTCTGAATTTAAGTAGAAAAAATTATATCATCCAAGTGGAAAATGCTGCTTTCCTGATTTTTCCTTCCATGATATTTTTCACTTTTCTTTAGGAATGTGTCTTGTTTCCGTTAGTAAGTGATCCCCAAACAACTAACCACAGGAACCGCAGCTTAACTGTTTCTGCACTGGATGCGACATGAACTGTTTTATTCTAACTAAAGCACTTTTTACATAGAAAAGACCCTCATTGAGAAAATAGTTTGCAATATGTTCTAAGAAATTTGGTCGTCTAGCATCCAAGACCCAGGAGATGAAAATAAAAATTATAAAAAGTAGAAATACTAAAAACTAAACATGAATCTGTATATTAAGGATGGGGACCAAATAACCACTGAAAGTCATCATAAAAAATTTAGTAAACGTAGCAGTCTGGATCTGTTATATGTCAGAGCAAAGTTTCCATATGTATCGAAGAGCCTTTGAATTATACATATTTTACAAATGTGGTTTCTATTAGGAACACCTCTGGATCAGGTTACCTTCCCTCTAGGCCTGGTCTTGCCATTAACTTGCTGTGAGACCTAGGGCACATTATATAATCTCTCTGGATTATAGTATTCTCATTTGTCCAATTAGTGAGGGTAGTACTAGATTATCCATAAAGGACCTTCTTGCTCTTAAAAAAATAGGATACTGCAATTCTGTGGTGATATTGGGTCATTGAGAAAGAAAAGTTCGTTTGTGTGTGTTTAATATACTTTGTCAGAAAGCACGGATATACGGTACATTTTAAAAAACTTTTAAAAAATACATGTAACTTTGAAAAACAGTTCTGGTGCTTGGAAGAAATCCACTAGGTATTCTAGAAAGCTTGGCTATTATAGAATCATTAATTTCCCTATTATTTTTAAAAAGTTAAGTAATTTGAAAAATTCTGGATTTTGTTTTATATTAAGTATTTACATGAGTAAATATAAATTGATATCCCCATTTTTTAGTGTTAGAGATCTTTATTGAAAATTGTATTTTAAGATTTTTCCGGAATTTCTAATGTCAATAAAAACTTATTGAATTAGTGCCTCCCGTTAATTACGAAACACAGGCTTCATAATAAATTCTCAACTTTTTTCAGAATATGCATTTTTTTCTAAACAATTTCAAGATTATATAATCACAAGAAAAGGAGACTGATTAAAAACATCATCTTTGGTTACATTTGCTTAATGCAGGATAACTACTACATTAAGTAACATGTTTCAAATGCTAAAGAATGTCATCGTAAATCTTGAAGAGGAATGAAGATTAAAACATTAATTTTAATTTGCTTTTAAAAAGTTTAGTACATATTATATTAGTGTCTAGTGTGCATATGACCTCTGCTGTGTTCTGGAATAATGGTGCTGTCCTGATATAGAGAAAATCACAAGTCTAGCTGGGGCTACAGAAACATGTACAACTAGATACATTATAATGTCCTAAATACTATAATAGAAACATGAGAAAAAGGAAGTAAGTAATTCTGAATAAAAAGCCTTAGTAAAGCTTTGCAGAATTGGTAGCATATGGGAAGGATTTTACTACTGGAGAACAGAGAATGGACATTCTAAGAGAACAGATAGAGTATTCATTAGAAAATAGTGAATATTTTGTTCTGGGGAGTGTAATTTTCCTGGGTGATAGAGTATTACGTAAAGATACTTGAGGAAATTTAAGTACATTAAGAGACCCTTTTAATATTATTATATATTTAGTAGACACCTAATAATATAGCTATTATTGTGATACTGGTTTTTTTTAAAGAACAACATCTCTTGGAAGTGTGAGAGTTTCATTAAAGGTGGGATAGAACCATCAGATAAGAAACATGAAATAGAGGGTTAGAACTGATAGCTACCATCTTCTGTGAACTTTTTGCAAACACCAGTGCTCTCAGCATTGATGAAATTCCAAATACTGAACTTTCTCCACTGAATTTTTATATGAACCTTTGAAATATATACCTTTAGAACTTATTTAGCTCAGGAGGACTACATTTTTTCTTCTTTAAAACATTATAAATTTTACACTTAAACAAAAGTTTCTTTTATATCTTTCTAGTTCATCTCATACACATTATATGCATTTTTTCTTGAGTCCTAAGATGTGTTAGTGGAGGAAAATTTAATTGTTTAAGAAAAAAAAAGAAATAAAGAAATTGGATTTCTTGGTTTGGCTTAGTGCTGCCTTCAATATTCTGAGAACAATAATGCAATAAGCTAAAATGTTTATCCACAAAATTTAATTCCTGGGGAGTAGCTTCTCAAATTGCCTCTTACAAGTGTAATGGAAGCAGGCAGTTGTTTGCTGCTTTGTTGCCAAAAACTGTGAATGGCTAGAGTTTTATAAAACTTGGTGGTAATGCATGTATAATCATGTAAACTCTCCATTGTCAATTTGAATGAAGAAACTGAATTTTGTAGACACTTTTTCTTATATTGTGTCTCAGTGTTCTCAACCATGAGTGAAGAAATCCTTGATGTTATTAATTATTCCACAAATGCAGTTTTTAATAGAGTTCTTTTTCATTTCAATTTAATTTCATCCCTGATTAAATACACTGAATTAGTAATATTTTGGATTGTCATTTTATGGATAATCTAGTGATAAGTAGTTGAAAATGAAAGTTTGGATATTTATTCTGGGCATAAATAAATATCCAAAGACAATGAATGCTTCTTATCATTATACCTGTATCAGTAAATATAGTAGCAATAATTCCCTCTGATACTACCTTCAAAAAGAATTGCTAATAGGGAAAGAGCAGAGGAAGTGTATTATAAAACCTTTGCTGAATATATAGCTTCTGAAAAGTTATCCCTGGGCAAAATCCTATACAAATCACTTCTAACAGTTTTGCTTTATTGTATTATGTTATTTCAGCTGCTTTCTATCTCAACTGGACTGTTTCTAGCTGCAGTTAAAATATACTATTAGGTTAATCCTATGCAATAAATATAATAAAAATATGAAGGCTATTGGTGCTTCCCTGGTGGCGCAGTGGTTGAGAGTCAGCCTGCCGATGCAGGGGACACGGGTTCGTGCCTGGGTCTGGGAAGATCCCACATGCCGCAGAGCGGCTAGGCCCGTGAGCCATGGTCGCTGAGCCTGCGCGTCTGGAGCCTGTGCTCCGCAACGGGAGAGGCCACAACAGTGAGAGGCCCGTGTACCAAAAAAAAAAAAAAAAAAAAAAATGAGGGCTATAATAGGTTAAACCCACTCAGCAAAATATCACAATGAATTAGAGCTTTCATTTAAGAAATAGCCAATTGCAACCCATTTGTAATAGATAAGAAAGTGATAGCTGAAAATATTTTAATTGGTATGAACTTCAATAGAATGCCAAGGAATAAATTTAATATAATTTAGAAAACATTGATATGGTGGGGAATAGCTCAACTGTTGGTTTAGAAAGAGTAACACTAATTGCTTTTTTATCCCTTCTTCTAAGAGAGCACCTTGGGCTAATGCTAATAGACAAACAAGGAATAATGAGCTAATGGAGTCTCCACTAAACTATAATCGCCATAAATTGAAGATCACATCTGAACTGAGATTATTTCCAAATTGCATTTACTTATAGCCTATGTTAGCTAAAGAGGGAAAGGATTTATTTGTGAAGGACTACTTACATTGTGCCTTTCACTCAAATGCTTGCCACATTTCTTATATGTGTGTGATATCCAGTAACAAAATTCTTTTAACTTTAGTTATAGCAGAAAGTAAACTTCTAAAAAAGTTTAAATGAATTAGATAGCATTAGATTTTTTCCGATTATGCATATTCATCGTTCATACATTTAGAATGCAAACTCAAAGTGCTGGCCCATTTCTGCCGTTAATGATGGTAAAGTCTTTAAAGTAAAAAGCCCACATTTTTTACTATCTTTGGTAATGCCATAGAGCAACAAAAATTGGGTACTTTGAAACTTTTTAAAGAATGTACATATATCAAGTTACATTAAAACATCTATTATACTAATCTGGAAGGAGAGGTTTCTTATTTTGACTTATATTGGAAAATCATTGCCATCTTGACTCTGAACTGAATTCTTGAGTATTTTATCATTTGAAGGGCTTTGATCTCTGACAACATATTGTATAATATAGGTAAATATGAAGAGTAACCAAGACACTTTTGGCTTTCCCCCGTCACTGACTTTTTTGTAACATCCAACTTTAACTTATCTAGGAGGAAAATTTTATTGTTGTTATATTAATGTATAATGTAGTTACTATAAATTAACTATAAATTTATGTATTTTCCAGCTACTAAATTAGTTTATAAATTGACACCAATAACATGTATTCATGCGGTGCTTTGACTGGTGGTGTTTTTTTTTTTAAGATTTTTTTTGATGTGGCCCGTTTTAAAAGTCTTTGTTGAATTTACAATATTGCTTCTGTTTTATGTTTTGGTTTTTTTGGCTGCAAAACATGTAGGATCTTAGCTCCCTGACCAGGGATTGAACCTGCACACCCTCCATTGGAAGGTGAAGTCTTAACCTCTGGACCACCAGGGAAGTCCCTGACTGGTGTTTTTGATGCTTCTCACATTCAAATTCACATCACTGAGTGTCTGTTATGTCCCAGGTACTAGGAAACATATTTTCATGAAATTTTTAATAATCCATTGACCTAGTGAAGAAGAGACTACCCACTGAGATGAATGGAAATTTGATTTAGTAGAATAAGGTTTTATATTTCATAGTTTCCAATATAATAAAGATATGTTAAAAGTGTAAAATAATGTATAACAACAACAGCAATAGTGCAGTTTCTAGGAGTTCACTTATATAAAAATTATCATCAAATCATTGCATCGTCATTCACCAGTTATTACAAAATTGTGTAAAGTTAGGATTTTAAAGCAACAAACTTTTTCTTTTTTGCATGTTAATCTAACTTCTGCGTTTTTCCCCCATAACAATTTTGTCCTCTTGTTCTTCTCACAGAACTTTCTCAATTTCAAATTTTAAATAATTTTACAAAAGAAATTAAGGAATAGGACCAATGTGATTGAAGCAGAATTACCCTCCATTTCTGTGGTCTGGTCAGCATTAAAAACCAAACAGTAAAAAAAAAGATTAAAAAGAGAAATGGGTGCAAATGTGGGGATATGAAAATATGAAAGCACATGGTCTCTGGAGGTTTTGCTTTTTAAAACTCCTTCAGAGACCACCTGAATCCTCCAGAAAATTGTGAATTTCACAGCATCTTCCTACCTCTCAGTTCCTAGTTAGTTATGTTGTCTATTTCCTCACCAAAGTTTTTTTCCCTCCTTTGCACTGTAGAGCTGGAACACCACTGTTTCTAAGATGCTGGTTGAGATTAGTCCTGTTCTGTTCCTTATGTTTTGTAAGTGCCACATATGAGTACCTATCTTGGGAAAATTTGAATAACTGCAGGAGTTGCTAATCTTTCGTAAAAATAGTAACTGGTCTTTTCAGGCTCCAGAGGGCTATGTTGAATCTCTTATCCCTTAAGGATCATTTCTTCAAAGAAGGGATTTTAAAACTTAAAGATTCTACTTCTTCTCTGTATTGTACTCCAAAGATCCTTTGAGTGTATAGTTGTAGAAATAGAATGGATGAGTAATAAATCAGTCGCTGGAGAACCGTAGCAAACCATATTTTGAACAGATAAGTAAATCTGGAACTGTTGGAAGCTCTGGAATGAACCATTCTTCATAGTATTTTAGAAGACTTTATCACACCCAGCAGGTTAGATTCTGAATGGTGAAATAACAAGGTAATGTTAGTTTTGCTATATTTTATTTTGCCTTGAGAAAAAATTCATTGAACAATGTTTCACTCAAACTACAATCCTGAAAATTTGTCAGTGTCCTTTGTGAAATGTCTGAGTTAAAATTAAGAAATAGTTGAATGAGATAAAATAATTTATTAAGTAAGAAATCAGGCTTTGGAAATTAAAATTCCATATAAAATATGAGATTTTAGCTTTGAATTTGGATTTTGATCGATTGAAAATATCCATTTAAGCAGACCCTTCATTAGATATCAGAGGGTGAGAATTATTAGTCTCTGTAAATGTATTGACAGTAAATGGCACCACAGCTCAACTTGAACAACGTAGTTTTTTCATTGAGATAAATTATCTTTTCTTGTCTCTTAACATTTAAAACATGGCAAAGGATTTCATATTTAAAGTCATCATCTGGACTTGGTTAGCAAGTTTAATTCATGATAATCCTATCCGTCAACCTTAGTCTGATTCAGTTAATATCTGGTAAAGTAGCATCTTCTCTTCTGCCTTTCCTGGCTTCCCTAGGTTGGCTGGCCACTCCACCTTTTTGGCTTCCTCTGTACTTTTGTCCTCTTACACCATATATGGAACCACTGGTACAGAACACCTTTTTTTTTAAAACACATGTCGGACTTCCTTGGTATACCCTTGAAATATGAACCAACATATTCAAAGGATCTGTGAAAATCGAATATTCATTTAAATTAGCAAATCATATCTGATGTAGAAAACATTTAAATAAAGGAAACCTCTCTTTCTTTTTGCCTTCTTCTCTTTTGCATGTGCTTTTTCTCCTTCTACAACTGTCTCCCTGACCGCTCCCCCCTCCACACCAGTCCTTTTTTCTTTCTTATTGCAAAGGAAAGAATAATGTATACTAGGGTTACTTGAATTTATTCACATATTCTAATTAGAAATAAAAGTACTGAATGGACCATTTATAGGACAGGACAATCCCTTACTTGTAAGTAGAAAGTATACGGAAATAGAAATTGTCCATAGAATTCAATGATACTAAAATTATTTTTTATTCAAATGTCATGACATCTGAAATGAAAATTGCTTACTTCAATTAGTATTCAGATCTTTACTAACAGATAAATAACATTAAATGAACTGTGTGAAACAGGAATAGAGATGATTTTTTACATTTTTCATAATAGGAGTTAATATAATTTAGAAAAGGGCACTGCTGACTAGTTTGGCATTGATGTTGAAAGTGTGTTTTTATGGTTAAAGATGCAATCTTTTTTTTTTTTTTTTTTTTTTTTTTTTGCGGTACGCGGGCCTCTCACTGTTGTGGCCTCTCCCGTTGTGGAGCACAGGCTCCGGACGCGCAGGCTCAGCGGCCACGGCTCACAGGCCTAGTCGCTCCGTGGCATGTGGTATCCTCCCGGACCGGGGCACGAACCCGTGTCCCCTGCATCGGCAGGCGGACTCTCAACCACTGCGCCACCAGGGAAGCCCGATGCAATCTTTAAAGTGGATTATTTTCCGTATGAAATCCAATTTTTAAATGACATAAATCATATATTAGACAATAATATGTAACAGAATTATTAATTTATTCCTATTTCATCTTCTGGGCTAATCTCATTAATTTTCAAGATCTATTTTAAAAATATTATATATACTTTATATTTTTAATGTATTTAGGTTTGTAAATAAAAGTAGAATAAGTTATCAACTAATAATAAGAGAAATGTCACTCTTTGTAATGAATAAAAATACTAAATGAGTACTTAAAACTACTAGTACTGGTTCTATTAGTACATATTAAAGATAGGATTTTACTTCCATGGACTTGAATTTCTACCCTAAAATCTGAGATCATTGAACTAAATGACTGAGGTATCTTACTGGTGCTAAATGTTTCATATTTAAATCTTCCCACTTGCTTTACAAACTTAAACTCTTTCCTTTGGGATTTTAGAAGTGAGAAGGAATGTCATTCATGTTTGCTCTTATATATGGTAAGGTAGACAAGAAGCGCAGTCAGGATGGCAGGGTATAATTTCCAGATTTAAAATGTTGTGTTGACGAATGCAGTAAATTTGTACTTAGTTTTAAGTACAGGCGATGAGTACCAGGGCACATGATCAGTGCAAGTGTGCCCCTGAGACAATATAATTTTCTGCAAATCAAAATAATCAGCAAGAGAGCATATATTTCCTTAATGGAGTACTGAGAGTTTATCAGCTTCTATTAGAGTGTTCATTTTAAAAATGAAGAAAAGGGGAAAGATCTAGTTGAATTTTTAAACCTCAGTTAAATAAAAAGGTTTTGCATATGTGATATCTTAATAATTAATATAGTTGGAAGAGTTAATTCCATGCTGAAAGCAGTGTAATAATTATAGAAATGAATATAATTGTTATAAAAAGCTTCTGCTCCAGTGGAATAGTCAAATGAAATAAATATAGAATTAAAAAAACTCACAGTATAAGAAAGAAGAAAAATGATATACTTTGTTTTGTACAGAAGACTAGAAAGTCAACTAGAAATAATCCCTGTTTAAACCTGGCATTTTGTAAAAGAGAGCCATCACTATAGATTGTCCATGAGATTCCCTGTGAATAACTGGCGATGTGAGGCTATAGTAGTCAGAGCTCTTTATTCCTTCCAAACCAGTTATTGTGCTACTAATTAGAATTGGATATTGGTGGTAGTGGAAATGAGGGAGACTATCAATGTTACTTTGTGTTAAATTTTAATCACACAAGTTAGGACATTCAGAATTATGGTTTCCATGGTAACCACAACACTGAGCCCTGTGTGAAGGCATTACAGTGGGGGTCTTTGATTAAAAGAAAGTAAACCAGAAGTGAAACAAAATACTCCATATGTGCAGCTAAAGTTACCAAAAAAAAAAAAAAAGTCCAGCTCCCTTGTCCTTAATTATATTTGCTTAATAGTATGTCACATGTTTGTGCCGTACACTGAAAGGTCTGTTGTAATTCTCATGTGGATGCTGTGTTTTCGTTAGGTTTTAAATGATTATTTTTATGGTACCTTTTACATTTTTAAAATTTATTTATGATTTTCATTTTTAACACATCTGCAGAATCTGACTTTAGGGAACTCATGATAATGCATATGGAAGAAGATTTTTTTTTCACTGAAAATTTTTTAGAAAATGTGTAGATAGAATTGTAGTACTGGACTTTTGCTTATAAGCTTTCATTTTGAATATTTAGGTTAGGACAACTGTTTAAAATTCCATTTTTGTTAAGTTAATTTTTATCATCAACATGAAAAGAGTCTCAAGGAAGAAATGAGATTGAGTAATTCAAGGTGTTTAAGAACACTGGACCCATAAAGATAATTCCCTGGCGGTCCAGTGGTTAGGATTCTGGGCTTTCACTGTCGGGGCCCCGGGTTCGATCCCTGGGGGAGCTAAGATCCTGAAAGCCACACGGCATGGCCAAAGAGCAAAAAAAAAACACCAAAACACAAAACATTGGACACATAAAAAAATTGGTACAGTAAAAAGTAGTTGAAGACACTGATCGCTAAAGATAAAATGTGTTTGCAGATTTATTTTTGAAGAATACACTTTGGTCACAGATGGGGATAATAATCATTAAACTGTTATGCTACATTCCTGTCTCATTTTTTATAGAAATGTAATATTTAGCATATGCTGGAAAACGAATGTGTTACATATATATAGGCATGACTGGGTAATGTTTGTGCTGTAGAAACAGTAGAGACCTGCTCAGGTAAGGAATTTTTCTTGTATGATGGTAGTGGTGCTTTATTGAGCACCTATTATAGGCTTAGTTATGCTAAGTTTGTCACTGTCTGAATTTATATACTTTAAGGAGCATGTGATCTGGTGACATTTTTGACAAGAATAAGTAAAAATAAGAACAAATATTTTTCTACATCTTCATCTCTAAATACAGAAAATGCTAATTAGGCTAATACTTCTCATGAAATAGTTCAAAACTTGTAACGTATATTTGAATCAATAACATAGATTAAGTACTTCTCTATGAATACTTAGTCATGTAAGAATGCCATTGGATCAGATTTTAAAATTAAACATCATTTTACAGACCATTGGTCTGTTGCAGATATCAACAAACTTTTTCTATAAAGGGCCAGATAGTAAACATTTTAGGCTTTGCAGGACATGTGGTGTCTGTCCTAACTGCTGAACTCTGCTGTCATAGTGCAATGACAGCTGTAGTCAATATGCTAAAAAATGAGCATAGCTGTGTTCCAATAAAACTTAAGTAGACGTTGAAATTTGAGGTTCATATAATTTTCACATGTCATGAAATATTCTTCTTTTAGCTATTATAAAATATAAAAAAGCATTCTGAGCTTGTGGGTTGTACAAAAACAGGCAGTGTGGCAGATTACTCTCGTGGGCTGTAGTTTGCCAAACCCTGACCTTTTTTATTTTCTGATTTTTGTCTTTTTATTTTTACTGGGGGGGTTGTTTGTTTATTGAAATGCAAAGTATAATGTCTACCTGCATGACAAAAATTAGTACTTCAACACTAAACACTTATGTATCCCAAATTATTTTTTTAAATTCTATATCAGTTCTCATTGATGATGTGAATATTTGATGACCCATTCTATTTTGAAACAATAGTAATATCATCTACATGGATTTGATATGCCCCCAAAGTAGCGTGTTTTTTTTCCACATGTGAGGTTTAATCAGGGTGAGAGCTAGGCAAATATTTGTGTAGATGGGGGTCAAAATGTTGATTAAAGTGACTGGAGAATGTGGCTTATGCATATAGCTGCAATGTTAGCTCCCTAACATTGCATCCCGGAATTAAGCAGTGTCAAGCTCAGAGGGATACATACAGGCCTCCCCACGTAGGGTGATGCCACTGTAAAATTTATGGTATGGAATAATACACTAGAATCTGTGTTTCCTTTGTGTGCCTGGCTGCCCACAGATGGAAGAGGGAAAATAATTTAGCCGGAAATGTCAGGTTCTTTCCTAAGCTCATCAGTTAGATAAGTCACATTTTTTACCTTTGGTAGAGTGAATAAAGGCTGGCAAGTGCCAAAAGTTACATTAAATGCTGTTCTTTCTCATGAATTTAGAGAAAAGGTTTTTGTTTTTCCTATCTTTTATTCATTCACTTATTCAGTCAATTATTCAATACTTCTTTTTAGTTATCCACTGTATTAGTCAGCTCAGGCTGCCATAACAAAATACCATAGTCTGGGTGGGTTAAACAACAAAAAATTATTTTTTCATAATTTTGTAAGCTAGAAGTCCCATCTCACAGTGCCTGTCTATTTGGTTCCTGGTGTGGACTCTCTTCCTGGCTTGTAGGTGGCTGCCCTCCTACTGTCCTCACATGACCTTTCCTCCCTACATTTTCACGGAGAGAGAGAGGGAGGGAGGTCGCTGGTATCTCTTTTTGTAGGGACACTAATCCTATCAGATCAGGGCTTCATCCTCATGATATTTAACCATAATTGCTTTCTTAGAGTCCCCATCTCCAAACACAATCATGTATGAATTTTGGAAGGGAGCAATTTACTCCATAACACCTACTCTGTGCTCTGTTTTAGTTAATGTATGTGTATTAGTCAGCAAGTTCCTGGTACCATGGTGTTTATAGTCTATTGGCAGAGACAGACATCACTCAAGTAATTTCACTAATTAATGTGTAATAGCAAACTGAAATAACTTCTCTAAGGAAAAGAAGAATATTTTTGAGACCATTATAATAATAAAGAGTATATATGTAATATATAATATAAAGCCTAACCTAGATAGGTTCAGAGAAGGCCTCCCTGGGGACTGAAGAGGAATGTTCTAGAGAAAGGTAGCAGCTTTGTGGGAAAAAACCCCCCCAAAAAACCTTGTCATTGTGGGGTACATGCATCTGTAGTCTTTCCTGTTCAGCTACCATGAGGGGAATAGTACCTTGCTTTTTTCCAATTGCAGCTAACTTTTTGGTCTGCAGAAATACAAGAATAAATCCGTAGTCTGTAAAAAATAATTTAATTACATGTAAAACAACTTATCTGAAAAAGTTTAGAATCATATCATTTGACATTTCTTTATCCTGGCTTTAATATTTATTAATAGAGGATGTCTCAACTAGGTGTTACCGCTAAGAAGTGGAAACTTTCAATCCATCAATTTTTTATCATCACTCTGAATGAAATTTAAAAATCCTGATAGTGTATATAAGTAGTTTAGTCTAAATTGATAACATGCTTACCTTTTTCCTTGGCAAAAAATGTTTGGTTAATATCAGTCAAAGGGAAAATCTATTCATGTTTTCAATAATTTTTTCAAAAAGTATCAGAATCATGATTAAATAATGCCTTAAATAAAAAGCTTTTTGTCTTTTTAGAACTCTAGTATGTTAGTAGTGTCCTAATACTACAAAAGAATATTAAAAATATTTGAAATACTCATGAGAATAAAATAGAAAGTGATGATATATACGTATATAGACAACTGAGATGCAAATAAAGATGTGGTGCGTATGCTTACAATGCACTCCACTTGACCAGAAGTTTTTTGCTAAACCCTCTCCCAGACTGGGGCTTGAATACTTTTCATAGTAACTACTTACCTCTTTGAAAAGAGATGGGATTAATTGAGGAGGGAATGTAGATGTCAAGTCTTTGGAAACACTGCTACTTGTTCATCATGGAGAATACAAAAATATTGGCAAATTAAAAAACGACTTGATTTTACAGTGAATGAACAATTCCACTTGGAAAGGAAACAAAAATTTCATAGGCTTTGATAAGTTTTTCCATGTGTGACAGGAGCTCAGTCTTAACTGCACTTAGTATTATAGTAACTATTTACATTTCTTATTATTATATGTATAATAAAAGGGCACAGTTCTGTAAGTGGTACTATTTGTAGACTCCTAGCACTTAATCTTAATTGTATTAGTTATGATCTACCTAGTCCTGATACATATCTGTAGTAATACCCAAAGGGATTCTTTAACTTGAGATTTATGATGACAATAAAAACTTTTGTTATGAGTTAAGTTTTGTTAAGACTGAAGCATTCCTATGGCATGAGAACTATTCATTAAGCCCAATGGAACACCAGGTTGTATTCTGGTATATATCACTTATTGTGATTCAAATTCCTCTTAATTCTGAAGTAAAAAATATACAATATAAAATTATAAGTAAATATTAGTACTGGCTGTAAGACATAGATTTTTTTAAATTTAGGGATGCAAAGTGAAATTTAGATTTGATCCTAACTTTACCAAATTCTTATGTTGAGAGGCTTCTTTGTATTAAATGCAAAACATGTTTTTCACATTGCCAAATGCTAAGCTTTCTAAGTATTGATAATTACCCTTACTCAGTGTAGTGGTAAGCCACAGCAGAAAAAGAATGCATTTTATTCTGTATAATTCAACATCTGGTTGTCACTATAATGCTAAGCCTACAGAAATGCTCTTTGCCAGATGTGACTTATGGTTACATTGTATTTTATTCAGTGCAACAAAATGTATTTGAAAAGAAGTCAAAGACATTACCAGGAACCAACAAACCTAAGCAGTTTATTCGTTCATTCACTGAAATGGTAAAAATATTCGTAATGAAAATAGTTAACATTTATTGAGAAGGACTTGCACACCTGCTATTTGCGTATATAAAACCTTGTTCAGTTTTCACACTAACTGTGAGAACAGATTCTATTTGTTCTTTATGCTCTTGCTGAGAAAACTAAGGAGAAAAAAGTTGTGGTTGATTACACAGCTAACATGTGGAAAGGCAAGCTTTGAATCCAAGCCGAGACCAAAATGCTACACAATACAATCTCCATCTATGCTGCTGTAGTTTCTTTTGTGACTTTTGACCCTGCCTATAAGAATAACGAGTGGTTAAATTTCAAGGTCAAATGACTTACTTTTTGTAATGTTAGTGAGGACTACATGCCATGTCTATGAATTAGTAGTACATTTTAAAGATGATATATATTACTGACGGAGATAGAGAAGGCAATATTTTATTAAGATGTTTTTCTCTGGAGAACATACAGATTTTTTTGTGTTTAAAATTATTTTTAATATGTCTGCATTAATAGAAAATCCACTTTTATTTTTACTTTTTTTTTTTTTTTTTTTTTTTTATGCTGTACGCGGGCCTCTCACCGCTGCGGCCTCTCCCGTTGCGGAGCACAGGCTCCGGACGCGCAGGCTCAGCGGCCATGGCTCACGGGCCCAGCCGCTCCGCGGCATGTGGGATCCTCCCCGACCGGGGCACGAACCCGCGTCCCCTGCATCGGCAGGCGGACTCGCAACCACTGCGCCACCAGGGAAGCCCCACTTTTATTTTTAAAAAGTCATTTCCAGATTTGTATATTTTAAATTTGTCCTTTTCTTATTTATCAAAATACAACAGGATAGGTAATGGTGGCTGATAAATCATTGCAATTATTAAACCTTTGCAATATTATGCATTCATGTTGGGAGAGGCAAGAGTAGTTCAAATATTTTAACTATAATGAGTTTGTAGAAGAAAATATTCTGTGCAACTTACTCGACATGTCAGGTTAGTAAAATAAAACACTGTTAGTATTGTTCTTTAATAGGTGAGCTTATCTCCTGTAATGGCTAAATGATGTCATTGGTATTTCCTTTAGCTTAGAACAGTATGCTGTATGCCACAAATCATTCCATGGAACCAACTGTCATAAAATGGGGTGTAAGGTTTTATATTACAACTAAGGATAAAAATAACCTTATGAATGTTATGGATATGATTACTTTAGTCAGATTTGTGTAGGTTTTATTTCATTCCTATGGCATTCAATTTAGGCAAGTAATTGTATAAGTAATTCAGCAGGACTTCTGTACTTGGATTTCAGTGATAAAATTTGTATTCAGTGCCTAAATCTGATACAATGAAACCTTATAGTACTTTATTGTACTTCTCCAGAATTAATAAAGATAATTTCAGGTAATTTTTTTCTAACTGGAAGCCAAGGTTAGAGCCATATGGAAAAAAACTGTTGAAGAATTATCCTAAAGTAATATGCTTAAAAATAATTTGCTTTGATATTGCAGAAGAGGATATGTCATTAGTCTTTCACATATTAATTTTCTCTTTGTGCAAATCCATAATGAGCGAATACTCCCAGCCCCTTAAGATTTGGACAGAGTCTGAAAGCATAATTCAATAAAAACAGTAGTTAATCCTTTAATTTCCTTCCTTTATGTTCTATGAAACCCTCAAACTTCAAGGTTTGAGGTTCTCACAATCTTTCTTTATTTGTAACATCTTGATGATGTCTCAGAGTTGTCCACAAAAAAAACCAAAAGAAAACGCCAGCTTTGTAAACCAATTTTTAGTTTACATTGCATCTTCCAGACAAAGTTTTACCTTCCAGACAAAGCTCTGTAATAAGTTTCTCTGTCATTATTATAGAACATCTTAAAGGATTGGGAAAAGGCAAAGAGAGTCAAATCCCAAGAGGTGAAGGAGACTGGATTAGCTCATATGTAATGTACATACTTTGCCATTAATTTCACAAATGCCTGTATTTAAAGCTATAAAAATTCTTTTGGCTTGCATTCTTATGTATATGTGTGTGTACTCTATAACAATTAATTAATTCATTAGAGAATGAGAGAATAGATTAGTAAATGAAGGGATTCTTTTGTAAATCGTAGACTCAAAATTATAAATTAGTTCTCCATAACAAACATTTTGTGGACTATATTTATGAGGAATGCATCTGGAAAAATAACAATCTAGTCTAAGTACACATGATGGTGAGTCTACATTATATCATATTTTGTGACGTAGAGGGCAGGGGGAAGAGGGAGAAGGAAAGGAAAATAAGATAAAAAAATATTAAAATAAAGTCATTACTATTTATAAGATGGATCTGTGATTCTCAGAGAAATTTTACAAAATTTAACTTCCAGCAAGATTCTTGTGAACACTGCATTAAATTGACTATTATACTCTTCTGTATGCTTTCTTCTTGTGGGTATTTTCCCTTCTCTTTGCCAACAATGAATTCCAAATGTGCCAGGCTTATTAGTTTGGCCCTTACTTCTCTTGCTGGGACCCAGTTGGCCAATGAGAAGGCTATTTTAAACTACTGACCCTGCACCTGGGTATTTGTAGCTCATGGGGGTATTAGCTGCTGTCCATTTTTTCCCCTTTCTCTACTGCTTGTAAAGACTTGCCTGGTTGTAGACTGTACAGAGATTAATTTGATCATTCCCTGCTTGTGAGAATAGGTTACCAGAAGCCCCACATCTATCTTCCAGCTCTTACTCGTGTGGAGGACTGATTTTGGACTGAAGCTTGGTTTTCTTGCTTAAGCCTTGTGAAAACGTCCCCTGCTTACCAGTATTTAACTTGGAAATTGCTTTTTTAACATGGATTATTTTATTTATATAAACTACAAAAGAGTCAGTAATGATGAATTTTAAAATTCTTGAAACTAATACATATGACTTTAGATAGACTGAGGTTCAAACCTAAATTCAGTGATAGCCTGATTTTTATTTTTTTTCTGGAATTTCAATAAGAAAACACTGAGTTTATATGATGCCAAAGTGTATTTCCTCTTGCTAAATCTAACAAGCTATTAAGCTTATTTCTGACAGTTTTAAAATTATTCTTACAGATTAATTTAAGAGTCATTAGTAATAAAGAAAGCTGTTGAATCTTCAGCTTACATATATTGACTTTTAAGTCTAAATAGTACAATTTACTTATTAATTTTGTCTTGACTCTTAACACGTCATAAGAACAATGATTTTGGCTGTGGAAATCTGATACTGGCATTTTATGCCCCAGGACTAGCTCTACTTGTTTTATTAGTTTGTTTTTCCAGTTATCTTTTAATAAAAGCAAAGATATATTTTGAGAAAAATCACTGAAAATTCCAGTTTTGTTGAAAAATTTTATGATAACTATGTCCGTCTCATCCCAAACTTTTCCTTTTCATATTTATCAAGCAGGAAAAATATCATTTATTTTCTTTTTTGATATGTCTAAAAAATTAGGCACTGTGATAACCTTAATTAATTCACAATTCCAAAACCCTAGATCAGTTGAACTAAATGAAAGAAAGCCATCCAAAAAAACCAGATTGTGTAGAGGTCTAAATGTTTCCGTTATACAAAAAGTCACCTCATTCATTTTTTATTCTTTTTAAGCAATATCTAAAAAAAGAATATTACCATAAGCCCTTTTAACCAAAATTTGAACCAGAAAATAAAATGTTATATCAATACTTTCTTTTTAAAGTGACTTGTAAGCATTAGATGATATACCTTTACTGGGACTCTAAAAATGATTGCATTGATTTTTATGTTTGATTTATATTATTATTAAAATAAAAATTATTGACAATGATTTGATCTGTAAGGTTAATCCAAAAGAAGAATGGGTTTTGCTGTGCCTTACTTTTAAAGAAGTGTTATTCTGACATTTTAAAATGAACTTTTCAAATATTTAGCCTTTCGTAGAACTAAAACTTAATCCAGAGTTTAATTAAGGGATCACAGAAAGGGAAGTTTAGAATACAGGTAACACATTATAGTTACATTTTTGTCTATGAGTATAGATATACTAGATTTTTACAATAATTCAGATGAATGTGTGTACATGTGTGTGTATGTGTGTAATGTTCTTTTTGAAAAATAATTGCTTAAATCAGCATTTTGGCAAATGTAAGGGAAGAAAAATTAAGACTCTAAAAGTTGTTTTCAGTTACTCATTACTTTAAAAGAATTGGTGTTGGACACTTTAAAATAACATGTTTTTCCATAACTTATTTTTGTAATTCTTTAAGCCTAGGTTATAAAAATGCGTAGTATTGAGAGGTGAGCTAGATAGAACAGGATATTTTTTCTTCTTTTAATTTGACATATTGCAAGAATTATACAAAGAATTTCTGTATATCCTTCAACCACATTACCCAAAATATTAAACTTTTACCTGTAACCACAGTTGCTAAAAAAAAAAAAAAACTACCTGTTTTAGCACAGTGATATACGTGCTCTGTCGTATCATTGGGCTTCACATGCAAACACAGATGCAAAGATAAAATTATGAAGAATGTCAACATGGTTAATGAAGAGCATTTAACCCAAAGTGTTGATCCTTTTGCGCATGGCATTCGTGTGACTACACTGGTTACATGCCCACGAAGCCAGCCCTGTTTATAAACCTTATTCACATGTCGTCAGTTGTACCAATACTGTCCATTATAGCAAGAGAAAATCCCTAATCATGCATTACGTTCAGTGATTGTGCCTCTCTAGTTTCTTTTTTCCTTTTTTTTTTTTTTAGGCGTTTCTCAGTCTTTCTTTGCATCTCATGACATTGACATTTATGAATAGTATAGGAAGTTATTTTACAAATGTCCCTCAGTTTGAGTTTTTCTGATGTTTTCTCATGATTAGATTCACGTTAGACGTTTTGGACAAGAATACCACAAAAATGATACGGTGTTCTCAGTGCGTCATATCAGGAGGCAAGTGATGTCAGTAATAATAATATGCCAGCCCTCCTTCCTCTGTAGAGATTATTGTAACAGAATGAGCAGGATTCTTTCTTAAATACTAGCTTTCACATTTTTGTTCACCTCTTATATGGATAACTGGCTGTTTCACACTGATATGATGCATATTAATACTTAAGAGAAATATTTAACTTCTAGGTTTGATTTATTAATGATATTTCCATTCTTTCACATGCAATTTTGGCTAATAGCTCTTTCAGTGTTTATCTTTTGTTAGAAAAATGATCAATTACCTTATCTTGAAATTTTGTTTTCTCCACATTTGTGACTTGTCAGAAATTTCAAGTACATCTTAAGCTGAGTTGCTGGACCGACTACTTATATTTTACTTACTGGATGTCAGGAAATACTTGGGAGATTTGAGATATTTCCCAAACACTTTCACATGTGTGATATTTCTGAGAAAATCACTTTAAAAATTCAGTGAATGAAGTGATAATTCTATTTTAAGATGAGAACCAGTTTTTGAAAGGATTTAAAGTCATTAAAACTTTTTTTTTAGATTAAATATTAAGAATGTGTTAATATGAATGTTAACCCTCATTCATTCACTTTAATAAACACGAATTGAGTTCTGGGTAATACATCACCTCTCAAATCTCCACTCCAGCCCACCAAGTGCTGTGATAGCTTGTCTCTAAAAAGCTCACTGTTTGGCCAGAGTCACAGACAGGTAACTCAATAATTTCAGTTCAGTGGGGCTAAGTCCTATGAAAAGGGCAGGGAGAGGATGTTCTGGGAGCTCTGATGTGGGTGCCTGACTCACCTTAGAAATTTATTGAAGTGTTATGTTTCCCAGTAAGCTTGCCCGAATATATGATAAATTTTGAAAGATGACTAGAGACTAGGGACAGCATTCTAAATGGAGGAAATAAATTAGAGCTGTTGTGCTTATATTACCTTTAATGGTTATTCATTTTATAATGCTTTCTTAGTAAATTTGGTTTTGTTTTGTTGATTCCCCCAAAGAGGTTCCATAATTCCCTGAAAGTATCCCACCTACCACAAACAGGAGTGGAAACACAGCATTAATAAATAATTATTTAGCTAAACTGAATCTGTAACTAATGCTGCAATGAACATGGGACACATATCTTTTTGAATTAATGTTTTTGTATTATTTGGGTAAATATCCATAAGTGGAATTGCTGGATTATGTATTAGTTCTGTTTTTAAGTTTTTGAACAATGTCCTCCATTTTGTTTTCCATTGTGGCTGCACCAAAATACATTCCCACCAAAAGTGCCCAAGGGTTCCCTTTTCCCCACATCCTCACTAGCACTTGTTATTTCTTGTCTCTTTGACGACAATAGCCATTCTAACCAGTGTGAGTTGATAGTTCATTGCAGTTTTGATTTGCATTTCCCTGATGATTAGTGGGCTTTTACATTCTTATTTCACTCTACTATATATTAAGGTGAAAGATTTTCTTTAAGGTAGTCTTTTTTATTTATTCATTAATCTCCAATGAAATCTGTAATGTGTCTTAGGTTTTCAAGGAAAATGATTTAAAAGAAGATGTAACATTATTGCAACTAAGCTTTGACAGCAAGCTTTGTGATATTCCAAATAAGCTTTTTTATACTATCTTGGGGAAAAAAATTTCTGTACAATTTAAGAGGTACATAAAATGTTTTATACAGTGAATAATTTGAAAAATATTTTGTTATATTACAAATTGCAACCTATGAAAAGAGGCTTGGGTCTGATAATGTATTGTAAAATAATAAATATAAAATCTGATAAAAATACCCACATTAAAATATTCTCATATATTAACTGAACACTTTGGTATATTAACTTCATACTGAGGAATTTCAAATACATCAAATGTATTAAACTTATGTACTGACCCTTAATATTTCCATAGTGTACAATGTTTGGAATCTACTATGTACTAAAAAATAAAATATTTTTTATTAAATTACATCAATTTTGTAATTTTCATAGAATTTTTAGTATTGGGGTGGCCAAACATTTTCATTCGGGTTTTTCCATAATAGCTTACCAAAAAACCCGAACAAATTTTTTTGCCAATCCAGTAGTATGTAAACAGGAAGAGACGGAAGTACTTCCTGAAGTTATAACTATATCCTAAGAAATGATATGAAACACTTTTAGTTTTGCAACTTACAAACCAATTAATGGTGTGAAATTTGTCCATTTAAAATAATCTACTAGAAATGACTGTCTAATAAATATACAATTACTCTCAACTCAAAATTATAAAATGTTTCTATTTTGAAAGTTTATAGTTTATGTGCATATCTAATAAACACAGTTGAATATGTATGCAAATATTGGAAGTTAAATTACACTATTTCCCTAGGATTTACTATCACTAATCACTTTAGTAAATCTTTGGACATTTTATTATTTAGATCAAATTTTTGATGTCTTTGTGAAAATTATTGGAATAACTTAATCATATTGGTATTAATTTAAAAATATGCATAATTATAATGCCTCATTATTCCATATTACAATTCCTAATTAAGGCCCTGTAGTAAAGGATTATAAGCAAACATTATTTCAAAACAAATTTTAATATTGAATTTTTTACTTTGTTTTGAATTAAACTTTTTATATATAAAATTTATAAATAGATGTAGATTGACATGTAAGAAATATTACAGAGAGATTTCCTTTACATTTTACTAAGTTTTCCCCAATGGTGATATATGGCAGAACTGCAGTAGAATATTACAAACAGGGTATGACATTGAAATAGTGAAAATACTTTTACTTTCAATCGGCCTATATTCTTATATTTGAAGTGAGTTTCTTGTAGATATCGTATCTGCCAATCTTTGGCTTTTATTTGGTATAAATTTATATAATATAGAATATAGTTATTGAATATGTTAATTTAATGTTAAGGCTTATATCTTTAGTGTGTTTTTTTGTTTATTTTTGTTTTTTTTTTTTTGCGGTACGCGGGCCCCTCACTGTTGCGGCCTCTCCCGTTGCGGAGCACAGGCTCCGGACGCGCAGGCTCAGCGGCCATGGCTCACGGGCCCAGCTGCTCTGCGGCACGTGGGATCAACCCGCACCGGGGCACTAACCCGTGTCCCCTGCATCGGCAGGCGGACTCTCAACCTCTGCGCCACCAGGGAAGCCCTTTAGTGTTTTTAATGTCTTTTTATATGGTTGCTTTAGGTATTACATTATGTATAAATGACATCGCAGTCAACTATTGTCAACATTTCACCAGTATGTCTCCCTTATCGTCTCTTCACCCTCCCTCATTTATAATATAGTCGTCTTATTTTCTCTACATATATTCAGAACCACACCAGAGTCAAAATTTTGCTTCTAATGTCAAATATAATTTAAGAAGAGAAGGAAAGTCTGTTGTATTAACCTTTATTTTTTCTTACTATATTCTTTTTTTTTCCTGATAATGATTCCTACTTTTATTATTTCCATTCGATTTAGAGGACTACTTTCAGACATTCTTTTAGAATAGGTTTTTGGCAACACATTTTCTTAGTTTTCCTTCATCTGAGGATATCTTTATTCCCTGTGATTCCTGAAGGATATTTTCCTTGACATATAATGCAACATGTTCACAGGTTCCAGCAATTAGTATGTGGACATCTTGTGGGGGGTGGCATTTTGTGCCTATCAGAACAGGAATGGTAGATCTTTTATTATAGTTTCTGTGGCTTTTTTCAAATTTTGATTTTTCATTTTTTCTTCTCTGTGGTTTAAATTGGATAATTCTTTTTTTGTGTATAAACTTAACTAATTCTATTATCTGTCCTTTCCATTTGGTTCTTGAGGCTATACACTGAGTTTTTAATTTTGGTTATTGTAATTTTCTGCCCTAAATTTTCCATTTGGCTCTTCTTTACATCATATATGTCTTTACTGAGACTTTCTATTTCTTTGCTAAGATTATCTGTTTTATTTGTTTCAAGTGTTTTTGTAATTACTCTTTGGGACATTTTTGTGATAGTCCCTTTAAAATCTTAGATAATTGTGACACTTCTGTCATCTCAGTATTGACATTATTCAATTTTTCATTTCTTTGAGTCTTATTGGATGATGAATAATTTTCAGTTGAAACCTGGACATTTGTGTATTATGTTATGAATCTCTGGATTTTATTTAAATCTTCTGTTTTAGCTGATTTCTTTTGTCACTGCCCCAACTGGGGAGATTGAGTGCTGCCTTGTTACTGTCGTATGGAGATAGAAGTTCACGTTTCCCATTTGGCCACTGTTAATAAGGGGGCTCCTTATCACTGCTGGGTGAGGCTGGGACCTCCAGTTCCCACCAGTCCTCTACTGATGCCTCCCTGATTTGTAGGAGTAAGAGTGCTTTGTTACTACTTCCTGTGTGGCCTCCACTGACACCACAGTGCAGGGGAGCATCCTAACTGTGGGCAGTGGTGAAAGTCTCCCCTTGGTCTCTGCTCACACTACCTTATAAGAGGTGCTTCATTACTATTGGTTGGGTGTGGGTATCCAAGCTCCCCATGTAATCTTTATTGATAATATGGAGTTGGGGGTTCTTATTATTGCCTAGAGGGGATGAAAGTCTTAGGTCCCCGCTATGCCTTCTCTGATACCATCCTTCTGGGGGGAATATTAAGCTGTCTTGTTATAACCTACTGGGGGCAGAACTCTAGGCATTTCTTGGCATTTGATGGCATGGATGGTGATTGGGTACAGTGTTTTCTGTGTTGTTTGCCTTGGGAAAAGTGGTTTTGTTAAAAGTTTCCTGAATTACTGTGATGCCTCTTTCCTGGTTCTTTGGCTCAAGAGAGGAAGCTTTAGTTGGACAGTTTTTTCTCTGCACCTGTTGTTGTTTTCAGGTTGCCAGTTTTTTTGTGTTCTACGTCTAGTTTCTGTAAATCCAAAAGAAAACCTAGGAACTCACCACCAGGTCGTTCCTTGAATCTTAAGGTCCCTAACTTGTCTGCCTATTCTCTCCAATTTTCAGGGTTTTCTTATGTTTGTTTTATGTATAATGCTCAGGGTTTTTAGTTTTACTTAGTTGAAGAAGTAGAAAAAAAAAGAAAAAATTGTATACCTTCTTCCTGGGATCAGAGTTCTCTCTACCTTGTTGTTCAGAAGAGCAGTTCCAGATACTACCTGATTTCAGAAAATGTATCTGTTCAGATTTATTGTGTAATGTATGTAGATTCAGGATCAAGGGGAATTAATACGTTATTGCTAATTTTTGACTATTAATGGAAAAATATTAAACTCACATGTTCCACTGATATGAAGTATCTTTGTGTAAAAAAGCCAGATTAGTATGAAAGTTTATATTTAATAAGATGCTTCCATGTTACCAATCCACAACTTTGCCATTAGCTTCTAACTTTTTATTGTTTTAATTTTATTTTTATTATCTTATTCCCTTTCTCTGAGAATATTGTCTTTAGTGATCCATACTAATTCCTTCATTTGACAAATTGATTCTAAAGACATCTTCTGTATGACCAAGTTAAAAAAAAAAACATTCTTTACCATTTATGTACTAAAAGTTTAATGATGAATATGTTGAAGAATGAGAAGTTATTGTGGTTTTTCTTTTTGAAATATGAGAACATATTTAACCTTCATTTCCTCCTATTCTTTTCCTTTGTTCCTTCCCTTATTTTACATCTTGGTACCTTAGAATAAGAAGCCAAACAAGAGTCAAATGTTGACATGGCATGTCTTGGGTCTTATTGTTTGGAAACCAGTTTATTAAAAATATGCATTTTCAAATAGTATATGCATATTTGGCAGCTGTGTGATTTTCCTGTAGTTATTGTAAATATTTATGCTCCAAAGTCCCATTTCTAATATTAAGTTAAACCATATTGTTATGACTTGAATTCATCAGCTTTGTGAGAAAAAAAAGTCAGAAAATCATCTCAGAAGTCACTCTTAGGCTGTCTCATATAATTTTGAAGGGCAGAAAGCATTACATAAAAACAGGAACCCAGGAGCTAACTCATCTGGAAAAATGGGAATAATAATATCAAAGGCTTTTCACCTGCCTCTGGTTGGGTTTAATTAAAATCTGTGAAGTTTAATAAATTCTGCAATGAAAATGTTTCACTAATTCAAGATACATGGTCCCTTGTATGTAATATAAAGAGGAACTGGCGAGACTATTGTTTCTACTACTCAGTGCATGTTAATTATTTTTGAACATTGGAGCTGATAATTGAAGATTTTATTTATTCTTTTATATAATAAGTATGTACCACTCTTATTTCCAGAGAAGGACTTTATTTGCTTGAATCTTTTCTTCTTCTCTTCTGGTAAAGAGATGAATTATTTAAGGTAACATGATCCAAATGAATATTTTCAACAATTGTATTATTATGCTTGTTATTTTGCTTAAGTCTTTCACCATTAATCTGTGCTCTGTATCTGTTTGTTTTTGTTTCTGTGGGCTGTTTTTTTTTGGTTTAGTTTGTTCTTTTATTTTGATTTTTTGTTTGTTTTTTTATAGTCCATGTATGAGTGAAATCACACGGTGTTTGTCTTTCCCTGTCTGACTTATTTTACTTAGCGTAACACCCTCTAACTCCATCTGTGCTGTCACAAAGGGCAGGATTTCATCTTTTTTATGGCTAAGTAATATTCCTTTGTGTATATATACCACATTTTTTATCCATTTATCTATTGATGGGTACTTAGGTTGCTTTCATATCTTGACTATTGTAAATAATACTGTGATGAACATAGGGGTGTATTTATCCTTTTCAGTTAATGTTTTCATATTCTTTGGATAAGTAGCCAGAAGGGGAAATGCTGGATCATATGGTAGTTCTGTTTTTAATTTTTTGAGGAAACTCTATACTGTTTTCCACAGTGGCTGTAGCAATTTACATTGTCACCAACAGCATATGAGGATTCCCTTTTCTCTACATCCTTGCCAACATTTGTTTTCTTGCCCCTTTTTTTTTTTTTTTTTGAGGTACACAGGCCTCTCACTGTTGTGGCCTCTCCCGTTGCGGAGCACAGGCTCTGGACGTGCAGGCTCAGTGGCCATGGCTCACGGGCTTAGCTGTTCTGTGGCATGTGGGATCTTCCCAGACTGGGGCACGAACCCGTGTCCCCTGCATCGGCAGGCGGACTCTCAACCACTGCGCCACCAGGGAAGCCCTTGCCATTTTGATAGTAGCCATTTTAACAGGCATGATGCCTCATTGTGGTTTAGATTTGCATTTCCCTAATAATTAGTGATTTTAATAACTTTTTATGTACCTATTAGTCATCTGTATGTCTTCTTTGGAAAAAATGTCTATTCAGCTCCTCTGCCCTTTTTAAAATTGTTTTTTTTTGTTGTTGAGTTGTATGAGTTCTTTATACATTTTGGATATTAAACCCATATTGGATATGTCATTTGAAAATATATTCTCCCATTTGGTAGGTTGTCTTTTTGTTTTGTTGATGGTTGCTTAGCTCTTTGAATAGTTATTAGTTAACCTGTGTTTTTGCAGTTACATTAAGGGAAATGGTGGAGAGGAGACAGAGACAAAAAATATGAGAATTGGTTTGTCTTTTGCAATAGTATATGAAATCTAAGAGTTATATTTCTGGTTATTTTCTTTTGTTTTTTTCTCTGGTTTTTACAGGAGTTGATATTTGTCATATACTGTAAAAGTGATTTTTCACTTAGTTTCTTGTAAAAGACATAAAAATTTGTTTTTCCAATTTTAGTCATCAAAATAAAAAGAAATCTTTTATATTATCATCTCAGCTTAAATTCTTCAACCTTTCATGGAGATCTTAAGCAAAAATACTATATTTACTTAATCTACATTGTAGGTTTCTGGTTGTAAAAATAATCGGAAATGTGCAAATTCTAACTAGGTTTCTGGATTGAATCTGAATGGAAGGAGATGCTACATTTTTATTTACAGCTATTTCTTATTTTTTGCTTTGACATTAGAAAATGTTTTATATGTTTCAATGGAAATAGTCTTGAATACAAAGATAAGAACCTTTAAAGATAAGCTTGTTAAGGGACTTCCCTGGCGGTGGTTAAGACTCCACCCTTCCACTGCAGGGGGCATGGTTCCATCCCTGGTTGGGGAACTAAGATCCCATGTGCCATGTGACGCAGCCAAACAAAAAAAAGACTTATTAAGATATATTGCTGAATGCTAATTAAGCTTATTGTAGTAATTATTTCTCAGTGTACACATATATCAAATCATTATGTTGTACACTTTAATACAAAGTTATATGTCAATTATATCTTAATAAAACTAGGAAAAGCCTATTTATTAGAAGTCATATACAAGAAATTTACAGTTATATTAGTTTGGCTTTGGTAATTCATTATTGAAAATTTTATTTATTTGTAAATAATTGCCTTATTTCCATGAATCCTTTTTATTTTAGGAAGTTGTTTTTTTACTGAGGAACTGAAGAGTTATTGAGGAAAGACAGAGGTTTTTTTTTTCCAAAGTAGTGTATCCAAAACAATTTTTGTAGAATATTAATACTAAATAGTTAGGAAAACTAAATCTAGAAATTTATTGCATGAAGGAAACAATTTTAAAGTTGTACCGTCTAGCACATCATTGTTTGCCTAAGATTGAGATGCTTATTATAAAGATAATAAGCTTCTAATGAGTAATGGTAACACATAAAATTGACCATTTTTAGTTTATCTCATTTTCCTCTATTCTTTTTCTCTACTTCCTCTTACCAATCTCTTCTTCTTTCTCTCCTTTTTCCTTCACTTCTTCTCATTAAAAAAAAAAGTTTATTTAAAGTATTTTTTTTTCTTTTTCAATATAGTACATATTTTCAGCTTTTCAGATAATCACTTGATAGAGCCAGGCACATACATTTCAATAATATGGCAAGTGATATCTCAGTGTAGGGAATCTAGATGAGGACATTTTTTCCCCAAGTTCTGACACTAAGATATTATTCTTGTTTGAGCTATTCTTCCAATAAAGCATTTTAGAACTTAATAGTAGTCTATGCCTTTTTAAGCCTATCTCTTCCCTCCCTCTGTCTCTTCTGTGGTTTAGTGAGTTAGACATTCTCAAAATTCTGCAATCTTATTGTTAAGAAGCTTAGTTATTATAGAGTGTAATTTTTGGAATATAAAAAATACATTTTTCAGTTATATTTTTCTATGTCCTCATTTTTAGAATAGGTGAAATATGCAAAATATTATAATGTGTTATTTGAAGTTATTGTTAGTATATTTTCACAAGCATAATATTGACTTATATCTGTCTCAGTTTTGGCTGAAAACATGACGGGAGGTAAGAAACTACTTCTTCAGTAAAAGCTAAAATTTCAAGTATTTGTAATAGTTATATACCTATTGATAAAAATGAAATAACTTTTAAACTTCTATCAAAAGTCATTGAACCTCGTTATCTCTTTCATCAAAAACTTCCCCAGGTTCCTCAAAATGATGTTATTTTATTCAGTTTCAAGTTGTGGTAAAGTGTGGTTGAGTACTAAACTGAGTCAGAGTATGTAAGAGCAAAGTTTAGAAAAATATTTTTGCCTACATTTTTGGATTCCAATATAAATGATTTAGAAAGATGGTAAAAAAGTACCGGCTGTGGATAAATTCCAATGTGCTAATAACTGCTTGTTTCCAGTGTGCAACGAAGCAAGGAAAAGTTGAGATTCATTTTGGGGAAATTTTATAGCAATTTGTTATTTGTTGCAACATCCAAACATGATCAATGGGCTTGTTTTGTTGAGAGGGATATATTTCATGAAAGAATTGGTCTGTGACACATTGTATTGGAAAAAAAAGTCTTTTACCACAGATAGTCTGTAAAGCAATGGTTTAGAAAAACAATCCTCTCATCTGGTTTGATTGTTTTATGTATGGCTATTTTTTAGAAAATTTAGAAAAGTTTTCCTAAGTGGTAAATATTATGGTAATAGATGTTTTAGAATAGTTTGTCAAATTTTATATTTTTTCACTTTTAGAGGAAGTGTCTATAAATATAATTGAGGATCCAACTTTGTGCTTAAATTGTGTCTACTCCATGAATGAGACATATGGGTTATGAACTTTGGTGAGGGAGGCAATTTTAGGGGGAAACCTTTTACTGCTGAAGTAATAAGCCCAAAGGGATCAGATTCATTGTATGTTGGTGGTAGAACAGTGAAGATTTTTGGTAAGCATTTGTTCAATTTTTTTTTTTTAATGAGATACACATTTTAGGCAAAAGTGTATCAGTTAGCAGTTGAGCTTGGTCCAAATTGATTAAAGATAGGATTTTTAATTTTTCCTAAGATGAGTTATCCAGACACAGGGAACAGAGACTGGTGTGGTTTCCTAGGACTAAGCTTTTCTGTTGTACTTATGTGTAACCTTCATTTTCACCCTTGCAAAGTGGTTTCTAACTAGAGTGCCGGTCACCATGTTCTGGCTAAAAAAGGAGAAGGGCCAGAAGCAAAAGGCACATTTCATCTAACACTGCCCTTCATTTTGGAGATTTTTCTACATGTTGCACTTAATAACTTTGTTATATTTCATTTGGCAAAATGATGCCACGTATTCTCTCATATCTGAAAGAGTGGAAGTGTAATTCCTTTTTAAGGTGAGAACAGAGCTTCTGCCAAGAGAAATGAAATTATAGTAAGGTGGCGTTAGAGAATGGATGTTGGGTAATCACCTGGCAGTCTCTGCTATAGCAATGGTCTGATATTCCACAGCTGAGCATATTTCAAGCTCTGAACATCTGACCTGCTTTTGTCTTCAAAATGGCAGTAAATTTAGATCAAATCTGTTTGGGGTCATCTCTGTTCATTACTTCAGTGTCTTGAGTACTGTCTGATTTTTTTATATTCTTGCAGTATTTTATTCTTCCTGACAGTCTTCCTATTGATATTATTTCTTTTTCTTTTTCTTTTTTGCTCTCGGTAAGAGCTTTGTTCTTTGATAAAATGATACACATTGATAAGTTCTGCAAAAGAAAACCACTTTCAATGAAAAGAGACCATTGGAATAGGGAAACGGCATTCTGTTCAGAAAATTCTCAGTAAGGCCCAATGTTTGTTTTGTTCATTTTCTAGTAAAATGCTCTATTCATCATTAATATGCATTCATATAATATGGCTCAATACCTAATTTTATTAACTGTGTTGAATATTCATTATTCTATGAGTGGAGTTTAAGAGGAGATACTCGATTGGATATACAGGTAGCACAGAGTAAAATTTAAAAGCTCTGTAATATTTAGGAAGAAAACGTATGTGAATTTAATTCAGATATTATCTACATGTTACTGATTATAAATAGAAATCCTGTCATACATTTCAATAGTTTACTTGATTCAGAGTGGTTTTTATGGCTTTACAGTTTTACAAATTCATAGATGACAATTGTTGTATTAAGAAGGTATGTATAGGGCTTCCCTGGTGGTGCAGTGGTTGAGAGTCCGCCTGCCGATGCAGGGGACACGGGTTCGTGCCCCGGTCCGGGAAGATCCCACATGCCGCGGAGCAGCTGGGCCCTTGAGCCATGGCCCCTGAGCCTGTGCGTCTGGAGCCTGTGCTCCGCAGCGGGAGAGGCCACAACAGTGAGAGGCCTGCGTACCGCCAAAAAGAAAAAGAAAAAAAAAAAAAGAATTTATGTATAATACATGTATGATACATGCAAGTAGATTTTTTGTATCGTTATGACTATATTTTATTTTGGTGTTTTCAGAGAAGTAAAATATATTTTAAATAATCTATTTTTTTACAACTCTAGATAGATCTGGTTGTGCATGACTAAAAAGTTAAAAATTTTAAGGCACACCTTTTTATTTTCTTCCCTTTTTTTCTTACATGGTATCTTTTACATTAGGGAGCATGTCTCTGTGAATGTGCATTAGATATACTAATCAGTAATTTTAAAACATTTTGGTTTCTGTAAATGTACTCATGGGTTAGTACTTCATACATATTTTTATCATGATAAATTCTAAATAATAATAAAATATTTGCACTGGATAAAAGTTTAGAGACTAGTTCAAAGTCTCATTTTTTATAGATGAAGAAACTAAAGTGTAGAGTAATTCAGAATCATACCCAAGTTCAAAAAAAGCCACTTATTAGGTGAGGTGAATTAGAACTTCATTCTCTAAATCTTTATTTTTCTATCACCTGACTCAAAGAAGAAATCTGCATACCAGATGAGAAATGCCATTCTAGTTATTTTGGAATACTAGTGGAAGATATATTCAAGTTTTAGCTCTGTCTCTTAAGAACTGCATAACTTGGAACAAAATACTTGCCTGTCATCAGTTTTCTGTAAAACTGGCAAATGCCGTCTTACTAACAAATTCATTCACACAATTGCTGTGAAGATCAAATAAGATGCATGTGAAAAGCACTAGAAGTCTAATAATAGTACCACCAACAAGAATAATTTATATCTCTATGGCACTTTTAGGAAGTACTATTTATTATTGCTCTAGTGCCTAATTCATTTGACCTGCTTATTTTTCTTTCATTTTATACAGAGAAATCATGAAAAATATTTCTACATGCTGTGATGCTAAATACAAGTAGGAAAATTTCTCTCATGATTTCAGCAGTATTAAATTTAATTTATAATTTTTGCAAATTATTTAAAGTTAATGTATATAAATGTGATCTATAGTATCAAATAACTAAATATTAGGAACTTTAATGAGTTCATCTGATAATAGTTCCATAGATGTGGTTAGTATCAGGAGCCAGAACTCCTTGATGGTGCTGATTTTACTATCTATTTTCAAGGAAACAAAAATACACCTGGCTACTAGGAGAAGCATCCCTAGTATGTCTGTAGCTTAATACCATTCACAGTGTTTATAATTAGATAGGAATTTTCTTTAAACATCATTAATTTTTTCCGTCATTCTTTCTTGTCCTTGAAAACATCTATTCATCCTTCAAGTCCCAATCTGATACTACCACCTTTGTGAATCTTCTCCTAATTTATCTATTAATTTATATAACTTTTATAACGTGTAAAGGATGTACTATGAAAATTTGTCCCCAAAAGGCATGTAAAGAGTTACTGCTTTGCATTTTCAGGTCTTTCCATGTTTTAAAGAGAATAGTCAGCAGATTTCAATGTGTGTATTTTGAGGGTAGAAAGTCTTGAGAATCTTTCATTTAAGGTAACCTTTGAGCCTTAGAATTCAAATGAATATATAACCTTTTTATGCAAATGTTAACTTTAGTGTCTCTGAAAAGTTTACCAACTAGAGTATCCTCTTTAGAACATCCTCCTTAAAACATTTTCAAAATTTTGTCTTTTTAAATGCTTCTTTGATTTCTAGTTTATTTGATTTCTCATCACATATTTTCAGCTAAGATTGTGACAAACATGTCATTATTATGCTTGTCAATATGCACAAACATTCACAAACATATCATGTTTATGTCTATACAAAGATAAGACAAAATGGTTTATGGTTAAGTATTATGGAGCATCTTATTATATACTTGGTTGTATTATATGTACTGAGGTTTCCAAGATATTTTTTGTAAACATGATAAAACCAAAACTGGTCCAAGATATTTTTCTATGTAGTATATGTAAGTAAGTAATTTTAAGGCTTATATAAATGCTGCAGAATATCTAATTCATTGGTATTATAAATGTTGATAAAGTCTGGCATGGGGGTATGGTATCACACTGTCTTATTAATTAGTAAAGTTTTGGTTATGTGATTTTATTTTTTATAAATAGTTTTAAGAACTTATATATTCTTAAAATATAAACCATACGTGTAAGATTATATATACTTAAGAATAGATAGATTATATAGATTGATAGAAAGAAAGAAATTAAAAGTCACTGCCTTGCTTTTGCCTAAAGTATTATGTTAAACAGATAACAGAAAAAGTAACAATTTTCATGGTGAAATTTTGATGAATATAAAAGTAGATAAAACGTTAAATCCTAGCCTAAATATAATGAAGAGGTATTTCTGAGAGTTCTAAGGGGACTATGTTATATGAGTTTTGACATTAATTTTGGTGTGGGGGAGCATGACAGATACTTTTTAAAATTGAGAGGAACTAGATTTTGTTTTGAGATAAAACTATATAGTTTGTCTGAGTTGGTTACATCTTGACTACACCCAAAGTTTTACAGTTCTACTTATCTGTCTTACATAGTATTTGTGTTGCAGATAAACCTTGGAGTTGACAGCTACCCTAATAAAACAACAAGAAAGGCACTGATCATTTCACTAAAGAAACTGAATTATTAAAGTTCTGCTAGGTAGAGAAGTAACAGGTGGGAAGAGGACTTAGGGAACAGCATGGATAAAGCAAGAGGCCATGAACTTTCGTTATATTCCAGGGTATGTTGAATCCGGTATGGAGAAGATTAGCAAGAGATGAGCTGGAAAGGTATAATGAGGTTGAATTTCAAGAGTTATTGAGTGTTATGGTAGGGAGTTTGAATTTCATGCTACAGCAACATGAAGTCATCTGAGACTTGATGAAGAGATAGGGAAAGGCCTTCTCAAATAGACCTGTCTGGCAGCAGTGTGGAAGGTAAGTTAGGATTCAGACAAAGAATTCACAGGGCCCTGAACTTGTGGAATGACAGAAACAGAATGAAGGGGATGGTGTTGAAAGAGGTATTATGGATTTGGTTTAAAGGAATTCACAGGCTTATGTGGGGAGCAGAATGTGGAAGAGGGAGTCTCCACCTTAGTAGCAGGATTTGTAACATGACTGACTGGAAGACCAGTGATGTTATTTTAATATATTGAAATCACAAGAAGTGAAAGAGCTGGACTACCAGGAGAGGGTAATGGTTGGGGGATGTTTCAGAATTGCCAAAAATCTTGGTTGTGTTGTTCATTTTGCGGTTGGAAATGCATTGTTTTGGAACTTAGAAGCAAGGCCACAGTTCAACTGAGATATGAAGAATGGGACAGAATGTTTATAGTAGTCATAAGCCAAGGGTGGATTTTAGGCTAAGAACATGTTTAAAAATGGGACTTTGACGAACACCTCCATTTAAAGATGAAGTAGAGGATGAGAAGTTAGTGAAGGAAGCTGAGAAGGGTTAACATTAGAGATTCAGAAAGAAACACAGAGGGGGAGGACAATGTCACAGAGTTAATACTGAAGAAAATTTCGAGGAAATCAACAGTGTCAAAGGTTATGAAAGTTAGGTCTGAAAAGACCGTGGGGTCTGAAAATGTAGTTTGTATTCAGATATTGAGAAGTGTATAATTGCATATTGGGTGAGAGTCATCTCAGGAGCACAGGAAATAAAGGGAATTGAAGCTTGAGTAATTTAAACTGAGATTTAGCAAAGGAAATTTTGTTGCCTAAAGAAGTACTTCCAGCAATAGCAAATTAAAGACTCACATCAGTATAGAAAGAAACATGACCCTCAAGTTATTTCCATTACACCCTGTTGTCTCTCCAGAAAAGAGAACATGGGTAGAAAGCAAGCTGAAAAGTTAAAGCTGAAGGAAAATAAAGCATATATTAAGTAAACAGTTGGAGAGACAAGATACTTTGGACTACCATTTTCAGGAGTAAGTAGGTTCATGTATCATATATCTTTTAATATATTCTAAAGTTCTACACATGGTAATTTTACACTCAGTGTAGTTGAATTGATTTTTACCCTTACTTCTCTTGTTTAGAGTTGGGGAAAATGATTACAGTTTTTATCAGGTTATTTCTTCTTTGAACATAAGAGGTAGCTCTATACATTCTCATGTACACATTTCAAAAAGACCAATAAATGGTTTTTAAAAAGTTCCTGTTTTGTAGGCAGTATGATTTGAGAAATTGGGGCAGTAGCTTGCCTGAGTGCTGGATATTTAAGAGACTCTCAAGTTATTATAAATTACAGTTCAGAAATATGAATGGGAAATAGTCATTTTAATTAGGAAGATACACTTGGAAATGAAGTAATTTTTTTAAGGTAATTTCCTTGGTGAGTGTTTTACTGATCACTTGAATTTATTTACCACACAGACGTCACTATGAAATAGGTATTTATGGGGTAGTTTTTAACTAGAAATAATGTGTTTTAGAGTTGAAGTGATGATTCATTTTATCCATATCTTGGCCCTAGTGAAAGGTGATCCCATTGATAGATTTGGCATATCCTAACTGAATGCTTTGTCTTCTAAAACACAACAAAATCTGTCTTATATTTATGTTCAAAAGCTCTACACCAACAATGAGGTACAAAGATAATCAAAATATTAACCTGTACTTTGGAAACAAACAGGTAATTTTGCCTTTCATCATAACCGAAGCACTTTATAAATTAATAGAAAAATAAGTTATATGGCTACATATTTCTAAATGTAAATGGGATTGGAAGCAAGTCAACCAACCTAGTCAAATTTATGAACACAAGTGCAATAGTGTAGCTGTTGAGATGGCTTCACAGGTATGAAGAATATGTCATTCAGAAGGACACATTGATTCAAGTTAGTTCTTTTCTGCTTGTTTGCATTTAATTATGTCCTAAAAGGATTGCTATAGAGAATAAAATATACATGAACTAGCACTTCTGATTTATAAAAGTATATCAATGACATTTCAATTTCGAGTGCAACCTCTATAGGGAGAATAAGACTGTACTTGCAACTTGCATTAACGATATTGAATTCAAATGAACATTTATTCCTATTTCTCATTCATCTTTTAGCCAAGATATTTTATTCCTACTGAAATGTACATTTGAACATTGCTTGTACTTAAAACCCACAATCAATAAAACCAAGATACAAAAATAAGTAAATAAACCTTGAAAAAAATTATGTTCTTAATTTCATTCTTTGTTGGTCCCTTATAAAGGTGGTGTTTCTCAATGCCCCTTAGTAAATATGGAATTAAGAAATTGAATCTGCCAGTAACTGACTATGGAGAGAATTAAAATTTTTCTTGTGAATGCAGCACATATCTGATATGTTGATATCATATCAGAATATACTCCACCTAGTATTTTGATATTAAGTATAGCAGAGGTTTAGTGGCAACATTAAAACCTTGAGCTCAGGAAAGCCTCAGGGTGATTTTACAAAGAATAATGAATGTTAAACAGTAGTTTCAAACTCAGTGTCTTTGATGTTCCAATAGTCATTGAATGCTACTAATATCCATTCTCCTTCCGTAAGTCTGGTTTTTTTCTCAAAAGTTTGAGCCACAGCGAGGGTAAGATAAACTGCCTTTCTCTTTAATTTTAAATTACTTGTCATTGTAATCATTATTATCACTTGTAACCAAAGAAAAGAGGTGGATTGGCAATGCAGTCTATGTATAGTTTCTGTCGTTTTAATGGAAACAGTCTGTCTTTGTTAGGAATCTGAGGTAAATTGCACCAACCATGAAATAGGATCTGTAAGGTGCTTAAACAATCCCTCTATAAAACAAAACCAGTAGATGTGAGGGTCATCTGGCAGTAGCAGCTGTCCTCCATTGTCCCTTCCTCAGTGGCTGTTCTCATTCCACAGTAGGTACCCTTCCTTTGTCCCGGGAAGTTGTTGTCCCTTTAGAGACTGAACACTCAACAGAAGATAGCCTACTGAGATAGAAGACAACTATTTTTTGTAGGAATACTCAGTCTCAGGTAACTGGACCTGTTTGTTACCACCTATAACAAGTTCCATTGACATTAAACTGTTCTAAATATTTTTGTGTTGTACAGAGAGCAAACTAAATATAGTTGACCCTTGAACAACACCCATTTGAACTGTGCAGGTCCACTTACACATGTATATTTTTCAACAGTAAATACTACAGTACTACAGTCCTTGGTTGGCTGAAACTGCGGATGTGGGGAAGGGAGGATCCCCGGGCTGAATATAAATTATGAGAGGATTAACCCCTGCATTGTTCAAAATTTAACTGTATCAACAAAATGAATTAGAATATAACAAAGTTCTGTTGTAAAATCACCATGTAAGAAGAAATGATTAGGAAAGAATGAAAGCAAGAAAATCTGGAAAGATAGATTTTAATATTAAATCTGCCTCAGGAAGGAAGCTATTTTAAGTCATATTATTAATGTCAATAATAGCTTATAATGTACTTGTCTAATAGGGTCAGTATTTAAAAAAATTACTTAAGTTCTTAATAAATTAATAGCAATGACATGCCCTGTCCCAGTAACCATAGATAAGCTAATTAATTTATCTCTGCTTCAGTTTTCTCATAAGTAAAATGGGGATACTAATAGGTACTTTATAGTTTTGTTACAGTGATTGAGCCAATATATGTTGAGTATTCAGAAGGGTTCTAGGACAGAATAAGTTAAATATTTGCTATTATTTTTAATAATTACTAATAGCAAACTGGACTTAGTGGGCTTTCCTTTACCCTTTTGCAGAATCCCTTGCTTTGTTACGAAGTATGTAAACCAATTGATCTTTTACCCTGAAGAATTAGTGTAAGACCAAGTTCTTGAAACTGGTTTATTTCAAGATATAATTGAAATTTCACTGTCACTTTTTTTTTTTTTATAAATTTATTTATTTATTTTTGGCTGCGTTGGGTCTTTGTTGCTGCGCGCGGGCTTTCTCTAGTTACGGCGAGCGGGGGCTACCCTTCGTTGCGGTGCATGGGCTTCTCCTTGCAGTGGCTTCTCTTGTTGTGGAGCACGGGCTCTAGGCGCGCGGGCTGCAGTAGTTGTGGTGCATGGGCTTAGTTGCTCCGCGGCATGTGGGATCTTCCTGGCCCAGTGCTTGAACCCGTGTCCCCTAGAGTGGCAGGTGGATTCTTAACCACTGCGCCACCAGGGAAGCCCCACTGTCACTTTTATGATTCTGTAAATGCCATAAATTTTGTTTGTAGTAAGTGTACATATAAAAAGTTGACTCTTTTAAATCAAGTTATTATGTTGTATATTAACCTGATTATGACTGTTCTGCCATGACATATTTCATCCATCCTCATCCATTTTTAGTCCATTTCACATTTCTGTATTACCTATTATGCAATTAGTTATAAGGCAGGCTTTAACTTTTAAAAGACAAGAGAAGCCTGATAGGTAACAAGTACATTGGACTCTCTCCTAATCCTGAATTATTGTTGCAAGTGTCTCATTAATTATAATACTTTTCTTACTCATGATTGGTGTTTTCTGTGTTTTTAGTGCTTCATTTAGGCATGAAGTTACTAATTTCCTAAAGCAAAGGATCAGGGTATGCTACAAAACCAATAGCCTTATAAGAGCTCTTTTAACATTTAGAAGTAGCAGTTCTAGAATAAAAATTCATAGAATAGAGAAATTAAATGATTATTTTCCTGCATTCCAATGATCCCGGAACTTCACTATGCACTGTTTCTATCTGGTATTTTCAGTGTTTCTTATGTATATTTTTATCATTATATTCTGGGCTCATTACATTTAAAGATTGCATCTTGTGTATTATTCCTCTTTGAATTGTCAGCTCACAGTAGATTGCTTGTCAGTAGAAATTTAATAAAAGTTTGTTAAATTTAATTTATGAATGTATACATAATAAGACATCTTGTATAAGATATCTAGATATTGTATTAGTGAAAGTTTACAAAGGTGTGACTTTTGATACTTTACAGTGTCAGGATTGTGAATAGTTTTTTCTTTTTAAAATTAACCTATCAGGCCACCTCGCTGCTCACTAATGCTATAACTTCTGTGTTACTAAATACGATGGATAATTTCCAGTATCATCTTACTTAAGTCTCAGTAGCATTCAAAGCACTTAATGACTCACTTTTTTCTGACACTTTTTTTTTTTTTTTTTTTAACGTGATGAACTATATCACATCTCAGGCACTTCCTTTTCAGTTGTAGGCAATGCCATTTGATTTTCCTCCTTTCCCTGTTTACTGAGTTCTTTCTTTGGGTTTTCTAGCCTACTTGTCTTCTTATATTCCTATTCTGTAAATACTGATTCTGTATTGCTGACTCACAAATTTTTCTCTGTATGGACTTGATTCCAGACTCATATATCATATATTCAGCTGCCTCTTGACATCTCAACTTGGGTGTCTTATAGGCTTCTCAAATTAACATTTTCAAAAATATTAAAAAAAAATCTCTCTTGCCTTCCACAACTGTTCTACCTACCTACCAATCTTCCCCATATCAATAAGTAAGACTTCCATTATGCCAAGGACTTTTGAATCATCCATGATACCTCTGTCTTACTCACTCCAGAAGCTGCTCCTTTTGATTGGACCCCCCCCAAATATCTCTCAAATGGAGCCAGTTTTCATTATACTCCTAAAGGCTATCTGCTTAGTCCAAGCCACTTAGTTTTCTGATTTAGTCTACTAGAATGTGACCTCTTAAGGGCAGTAATTAGGTATGTTTTGGTTCTTGCTATTTTTCAAGTGACTAACCTAGCAGCTGCCTCACAGTAGGTATTGGAAGATATCTGTGGGATAAATGGATTGATTGGGGCTTCCTGGAGGAGCCTCTTCTATAATCCCTGATAATGGTATCTTGATAGAGAGGTCTGCCACAGTCATGGTGGGAAGACTGCTGGCAAATCCTGCATTAATTGACCCTGATATTATTCGAGGTAAATTCTAGTGTCTTTTTGGTGAAATCTTTCTGGAACTTTGATACAGTGATAAGTTTTGACAGAGTGATTCGTGATTTACATAAAAGCAGTGTTGTGAATGCCATGTGCACATATATCTTTAACTCAAAATATATGGTATCTAAGAAATTCCATACATTTAAATATTTATAAAATCAAATGATATTCTGATTTTAATCCTTTGTTTCTATAGTCAGAATAGGTAACGGACACACACAAAATAGTTTCCTTCTTTAGCATTAATGAAAGCTTAATGATTATCCTGAATCCTGCTATTTTAAAATTATTACTGAGATGTAATAATTTTGAAGCAGAAAGAGTACTTTATACTTCAATATTTAGTGAATATTTAGCTTCTTATTCCTTGAGTGATTTCAAAATTAACCAAGGTACTTCACCTATGCTGTTTTTTTTGTTTTTTTTTAGTTTTTGATTAGAGCTGATTTTGAAACATAATCACAGCTTGGTTTTAACTGACATAACTTGTAAAATGAAGATCTGTAAAACTGAAGATGTACATGTCATCACTCTCATTTTTTAATTCAAATGGACTCTGCAGATATTTTTAATATTAATCATAATTTACATTTATTAAAAAAACAAATTCATTTGTTTATATGGCCACTAAGAATAAAAATATCACTCAAGTTCTGTGAAGAGAAAGCTTTCAAACATTAAATTGAAGAAGATAGAATTAATAATTCTGTTTATTGTAAATAATGAAATAAAAATAATGTAACCCATATTTTTAAATGCCAGAACAATTTGACTTGCTATTTATGTTGAAAATATTTTTCAGTAATATATTTGGTCAAATGCAATTATGATATTTTTGGTGAATTTTTGGGTGATGTGACCATTTAAATTTGATATGCTTTATGCAGATGACTGTTGTTTTTATGGTACTGTAGCCCCTGAAATAAAAGTGAATCATTGATTTTGCCATTTATTTCATTTTTTTTCATGATCAGAATTGTTTGTCATTGCTTCAAAAAAGAGTTCATGCTTACTAATAAAACTGAAAGAAAAAATAACAACAGATGTAGAGAGTAAAAAGTAGAGGTTCCTTTCCAATCCTCTGCTTAGATTTCAACTCCTACCAGACACTTAGAGATTCATCATATCTTAAGTTTTCCATATCAATGCATTTCTTTTTTTTTTTTCAATGCATTTCTTGATAAATGTATATGTGCCCATTTTCAATGTGAAAATAGAAAGGTTGGTTTGGGTCTCTATGTATAGGCTCAGAAAGCTATTTTTGTCTGTGTTGTATTGTCTACATAATATTGTCTCATTCTAAAATATGTATTAATCTGATTACTTTTCACCATCTCCTTTAATCAGTGCATAATCCAAATGTTTTATCCCTCACCTGAACAGTCTTCTTTCTGGTCTTCTACCTTGTTCCCTGACAGTCCTTTTTCCATAAAACAGTAAGTGAAATCATCCCAAAAGATAAATCTCATCACTTCGCTGATTAAAACTTTCAAATTAAACATTGATATTTGGTTATTTTGGGAGGTATGAATTAAAATTATAAATGGGAAATTAATCTTCATTGTGTCAGTTTCATTTTTAGAGTTAGTATTCCTACTAGACCTTTATTAGTAATCACTTTTGTGATAGTCAACATTATAAAATTTTAAAGATCTCAAGATAGTCACTTTTCATGTTAGACTATGTCAGACATTTTTAGGAATATTTCAGGATTCAAATTAAAAACCTTTGGAATACTGAACCCTTTAATATTCCTTTCCATGTTTACATAACCATTTATTGCCTATGTATTACATATTTCCCTTTGCAGGCTATTCTTATGTCTAGACTATAGTCTTATGTATATGTGTATTAGTAGTAGGTATATTATAAAATGTTGAGTCTATTCTTAGGTCATTTATTTCTAAAAAGGTTATAAAATATTGTTTATACAAAATATAGGAAATATCTTTGCTAAATTGGAAAAATTCAATCTTTGGCAAAATTAGAGGGGAGAGAAGCTCAAGAATTATTTGAAAAGATTATTTACATTTGCGACACTTCATTTGAAGAAAACATGCACTTTTGCATTAGCTCACAAGTGAATATGGATCTATACCAGCTTAATAGTATTTATTCTTCTTTACAAGTGCCTCAGTTTTAATAAGGACAAGGAGATTGTGTGTGTGGTGTTGTGCCTGTGTTCATTCTTGTGCATCTACTCTTTTGGTAATAAATATATAAAATTATATTTTGATGCACAGCGAAGGAAACCATAAACAAGACCAAAAGACAACCCTCAGAATGGGAGAAAATATTTGCAAATGAAGCAACTGACAAAGGATTAATCTCCAAAATTTACAAACAGCTCATGCAGCTCAATAACAAAAAAACAAACAACCCAATCCAAAAATGGGCAGAGGACCTAAATAGACATTTCTCCAAAGAAGATATACAGACTGCCAACAAACACATGAAAGAATGCTCAACATCATTAATCATTAGAGAAATGCAAATCAAATCTACAATGAGATATCATCTCACACCAGTCAGAATGGCCATCATCAAAAAATCTAGAAACAATAAATTCTGGAGAGGGTGTGGAGAAGAGGGAACACTCTTGCACTGCTGATGGGAACGTGAATTGGTACAGCCACTATGGAGAACAGTATGGAGGTTCCTTAAAAAACTACAAATAGAACTACCATACGACCCAGCAATCCCACTACTGGGCATATACCCTGAGAAAACCATCATTCAAAAAGAGTCATGTACCAAAATGTTCATTGCAGCTCTATTTACAATAGCCCGGAGATGGAAACAACCTAAGTGTCCATCATCGGATGAGTGGATAAAGAAGATGTGGTACATATATACAATGGAATATTACTCAGCCATAAAAAGAAATGAAATTGAGCTATTTGTAATGAGGTGGATGGACCTAGAGTCTGTCATACAGAGTGAAGTAAGTCAGAAAGAGAAAGACAAATACTGTATGCTAACATATATATGGAATTTAAGAAAAAAAATGTTATGAAGAACCTAGGGGTAAGACAGGAATAAAGACAGAGACCTACTAGAGAATGGACCTGAGGATATGGAGATGGGGAAGGGTAAGCTGTGACAAAGCGAGAGAGTAGCATGGACATATATACACTACCAAGCGCAAAACAGATAGCTATTGGGAAGCGGCTGCATAGCACAGGGAGATCAGCTCCGTGCTTTGTGACCACCTAGAGGGGTGGGATAGGGAGGGCGGGAGGGAGGGATACGCAAGAGGGAAGAGATATGGGAACATATGTATAACTCATTCACTTTGTTATAAGGCAGAAACTAACACACCATTGTAAAGCAATCATACTCCAATAAAGCTGTAAAAAAATTATATTTTGAGGTTTTTCGTGTATATTGATGAATATACATACTATTTTAGTTATTGCTTGTTGGTGGCAGGTCAGTTAAAGGAGAGAGAGTACATTTATTTTTAGGAGACATAATAGATACGATCTATCAGATTGAGACAAATTGATAGAATGCATCTCATTTTTTGAATTTTTTCCTCTTTTCTAGTTCTAGTATGTTTTCTTGTCCTTACTCATCACCTTTCTTTACATCTCTCTCCACAGTTAAGCGATTTTTTGTCCTATTTTTCTTAAAATACAAAACCAAAAGCAATGTCTCAGTTTTATATAATCTAGCATATTTCAAAGAATGTATTAAAAAATAAAAGTAGTTCCTAATATGTAATATGTGTTCATAATAAATATGAACCTTGCATGGTAGACACTTTTTACAAATTTGGGGTTTATTCTAAAAATTCAATTAGTATATAATGCTTGCAGACCTGATGTACTCTGAATAACTTCATTAGTGTGAAAGGACAAAAAGAATTGATTTCATTTTACATGAAATCAAGAGTAAGAGATGATTAGTACTGAATTTAAGCTCATGATTCCAAATGTGAGCAGCTTTTGTATAATAATACTTTTGTCAATATTGGTTAATTCATCATCTTTGGCATCTAATTATTGTTTGTTTAAAATTTATTTTTTTGTTTCTTAGAAAAATTAAAGATGACAACTCTAGTTCATTTTTGGCTTCTACTTGAATTTAAAAATATTTTTTGTATTTTGATTTTATTTATGGAATAAATGTTTATGGATATGCAATTTGATGAGCACCTCATCCTATAAAAGACCATGATTAATAGATCACTTATCATGTGGATAAACTCATTCTGATTCTTATATGTTCATTCACTTATTCATCCATGAACAGTCCCTGAGTGTCAGTCTGTTTTCTGTATTAGTACTTGTGATACACGTCTGGCTGGACAGTTTCTGCTCTCAAGGAGCTCATAGTTGAATATGTCATAGTTGATTTGGGAAGACCAATATAAATAAACAGTTACAGGAAAATGTAATGAGTTTCTTAAGAGATGTATGTGCAAGGGGCATTGCAGGAATTTAGGACAGCAAGGAACTCTGCCAAAGTTCCCAGAGAAAAGAAGCAAGTACTAGGAGATTATGAGACCTAGCACTGACAGCTGTCCACTCCAAGTAGAGAGAATATGTTCAAAGAGACAGTGGTGTGAGACAGTGCAGTGGTACCCAGAGTTAAAGGACAGCAGTAGAGCTGCCTCCCTGTAACTGTTGAGGCCAGTCTTCTGAAAACTCTAGTGGTAAAGTTTATAGATGAGAAAATTAACACCTCATATAAAATGCAGGGTGGAAACAAAGCCGTTGTCCGTATGAAAGACTGTTAGAATAATGCTTTCGAATTTGTAATATTTGTCATTGAAGAGAGAGGTCTAGGCTGGAGACAAACATTTGGGATTGGTCAGCATATAGGTTCAGAGAAAACGTGGGCTTGCCTGAAATTTCCAGGGACCTTGAACTTGATAGACCTTCAGCACTGACCAACTTTGTTTCTTGTTAATGCATAAATATCTAAAGATCACAAGTAATACTGGATTAAATAATGTCGATAGGAACCTAAAAGTGGGAAGACAGAAGGTGAATTTATAAAAATGTTGTTGTATATGAATATAGAAAAAACATATTTGAGGTAAAGAGTATAATGACTGTTACACCATTGATCTAAAATCAAAAATTCAGTATGTTTATAATTAAATTTTATTCATTGATTTGAAAAGGTGAGTATACTCTCATAAAACATATGCAATGTAATGGATACTTTAGAAATCTTTAGGGTTTATGTTAAAAATGTGAAGACATCCTAAAAACTCCATTGCATTTTTGTGACTGCTAAGTTTATTCAACGGTAGTCTTTAATACACCATAATATTACTGGCAGTGAGGCAGACACTTTGCGTTCCTTTCCTGGCAATGATAATAAATTTGACAACTCCCTTTTTCCATGCTCTTTACCTCCTCACCTCGTCAGTCATGATGTCTTGTCTATTGGATCTGTAACAGTTTTATATATGTACTTTCTTACCGCAGCTGTGTTTATGTTAAACCTGTCACCTTCTATTTGTAAATTTCCTGTCATCTTCCTTTTAAAAGTGCATACTGGTCTCAGAATCTCATTTGTAAAATATCATTTTCATCATGCCGTTCTCCTTAGAAATAATTGAATTACTTGATGAATGCAGATAAAAATCCATGAACAAGTTTCTCCTTAAGTAAACTTCCCTTTCAGTACAAGTTTCTTCTTCTCTATAAGCCCCACCTCTGACAGACTTCTTCCATACCTAGTTCATCCTCTTTGCTTACAATTTTCTTTGTCCTCCTCCCTCCCTTTCCTCACTTCAAGGTCCAGATCAAATCCTATTCTCCTTCATTGGACATCAATGATATTTTTTCTCTGAATTCTTTTGAAACCCATCCACACTTGGAACTTAATCCAAACAAATGGTTAACACTAGTAACAGATTTACATTATTGACTTCTCAGGCCTATGTACCTTGTTTTCCCTAGCTACCTGGAAAACTCCACCAGGGCTGTCTGCACATTTTGTACTTCTTGGAATTCCTTATACTCAGTGTTGTGTTTCTCAATATATAGTGTTTAAGCATTTTTTGATGGAGTGATAAGGCAGATGTACTGTCAGTGAGATGATGAATATGAATATGACAGAGTGAAAGAAGATATGAATATTTTAATACCCTTTTTAAGAATTTGCATGCTAAAATGCATACAAAAATATAAAACTGTAAGTATCTGAGACACCCTATCACTCTCCTTCACATTAGCCTATTTCATTTCCTTCCTAGTACTAAGTATCATCAGAAATGAACTTATTTATTTACTTATTTAGTGGCATTTTTGTCTAGTTGATACATAGAGTAGGCTCCATAGGATACTTGTCTGTCTTCACTGCTGTGTCGCTAGCATCATCATAGTACCTGGAACGTAGTAAATATTAGATTAATTAATTAATTAATCAATTAACTAAGCAAAAACATACAATGCTAATACCCTAAGATGGGGCCTACAGATTATATGTTATTCTCTATCACTGGGTTTTAAGTTGAAGGAAAGAGAAACCAGGAGAAAGCTATTAATCTAAATAAATGATACTGAGTGCCAATTTAAGGTACTTGTGAAAACATCATTATGTTGTAGTATTCTCTTCAATTCTAGCTTCCTGATTTGGACTTCATTTGATAAGGAAGGTTCTCTGTAAATCTGCCTGAGACGTGTTAACTCTCAGGTCACTGTACTTCGAAATTATTGAATGAGTAAAACAGACCCTAGGAGGTTGAAAGACAGTACTTGATAGAGCAACTTTTTCTTAGCTTAAACTTCTGTCAAGATTTGGTCTCAAGTAATTCTTGAGAGTGACCCCCCTCCCCTTATAAATAAGAGGTGACATTTTTCTTCTGAAGGAAGCATATAAATATCATATTGGCTGAATTTTTATTTTTAAGCAGGTTTCCTTTTTATCTTTAGAAGATGATCCTTAGAAGGATACATTTCAGAAAAAATATTCTACTTTTTCTTTTTCTTCCTACATTCATCCTATATCTCCCACCCCTTTTTATCTATTGCAACACCTGTTTTACATGTGCACTATACATGGATATGTACACACATTGATTTAATATGTATGCCTGTCATATGCAATAAAATTATTGCAACCAGCTATTTCCATCAATGATGTATCTGCCCAATATTTCTTATAATATAAAGTTTATGGTTCTTGCATTTAGAATATTTTTTCACACTTCATTTGGAAACTGACAAAGTCTAGAAGAAGGGATTATAATTGGGTGGGTCAAGGCATGTAACAGGTGATTCAAATCCTATTTATAAAACACCATCTGTTGTCTCAAGGGACTTCTCAGATGTATTAGCCATGTCAGTAGATTTCTTATAGTTTGTGAGTGGCTTTTCTGAAGAGAGCATGACAGGATGATTTCATAAGAGGTTAACATCTGCAGATGGTAGAAGTTGAGTTGCTACTTGAAAATTTGAGATAGAAATACATATAATGTATCACAATATGTTGTTGACCCATGATGTCCCACTCATTTTTCCTATCATGATTTCTGTTGTTCTGAGTTGTCCTGATTCTCACTGTTCCCTGACTTTTCTCTTTTTTCACCTAACAAGTAGTGGAGATGATGATGATGACAACAACAGTAGCAACAACAACAAAAATACTGATAAAATTACAGTTAATTTACTGCGGTCCTACTATATAATAAGTCATGTGCTAATTAATTTAAACATTATGCCAGTTGATCATCACAACATTCTAAGACAACATTCTAAGTTAAATTATTTGTACAGTATTGTGCAACTATAAATGACAGAACCAATGTGTGAATTCATGTCTCTTTGAGAGCATGTAGAGTGACTAAACTTTATTTTTTTCCTGTTATTCCTCTTCTTTTTGTACTTTTTCTTGCGAAACTGATGCATTCTTGCTCCATCAATTTTCATCTCATTGTAGATAATTCTTAAATCGATATCTATAATCCCATCCCTCTCTTTCTTCTGACTTCTAATCTATATCTCCAGATGTCTGATCAATGCCTCTGCCTGAAAATACTCTGGAAATATCATCATCTTTCTACCAATACTTACCCCAGATTCTTCTTGGTTAAATCATCATTATCCTTTTAAATACTCAGACTGACAACATTGTTTTTGTCTCTATTCTCACTTCAGTTGCTATCTACAAGCAGGACGCATGTAATGTTGATTTTTATCTTGTCTCCTAGTTTCCTTCATTGTTCTATATCTACAGTATCTCTCAGATATATAACATTCTTTTAAATGTTATTGCTATTCAGCATGTTCTAAAGCCTGCAAGTAGCCCTACAAATTACTCCTACATGTTACTGCTGAATAATCTTTCTGAAATAATTGAAAAGATTCTCTTTATGCTCTTAACAGTCTTCATTGCCTGCACATTTTCAAAAAGAATTAGAGAGGGCACACTTGCCATATTTCCATCTTGGTATTCACTATCTTACATTATTGCATGCCAACAAATATTGGTTACATCCAGAAAGCTTCACAAATCATAAACTACAATAAGCTGGACAACTTTTCATTACTTATCAATGTGTCCAAGTCCTTGTTCATGGCTCTTTTATCTCCCTGGAATGTTCTGTTCTCCCCACCCCCTTATTAACTGCCTTTCTGAATTCTACCCTTCATTCATTCTGTTTAGATAACTTTTCCAATGGGAGGTAATCTCTCCCATGAACAAACTGACCATGTCTGGCTGAGTGTTCTCCTTTCTGTTGTAGATGTTCAATGAATAAACATTCATTGAATTGACCATGCTTCATCCAAATTCTAAGCTTGGCTATTAAGATATAGATAATTTTAAAGCTCTAAGTTCACATGAAGTACTATTTTTGCTGGAATCATATTGATTCTGATTATGAATATATTGTTTGATTATGCTTTCATTTTTGACTAGATAGTATGGTTCACAATGATGTTCATAAAACTCTTGCTTAAAAGTTGAGAATATTTTTATGGTATTCAGTGAAAATTAGGAATAGTGGTTTCAACTAAGGGAATAATTTGAATTGCAGGGAGTAAATAGCTTTCTTCATAAAAACTGTAAATATTTTATTTTATTCCTTATAAAGTATTACCCAACTGTACACCATATTAATTCGATTTTTTTGAGTTTGAGAAAATATTTAGATCACTTAGTGGGTGAGTGTACTGAGTGCCTGGAAGATGAAAAGCAGCCCCTGTCCCTGTTTAAAATAGAACACTAGGTATTAACAAAAATCCTTTGATGATAGCTATAATGCTAGTTCAAATAAAGTATTTGAGAAACAGATACAGTTGGTTATTTCACAGAAAGAGGTATATCTGAGTTGAACCTTGAAGCATAAACCTGAGTATAGGAAAGATATTACAAGTAAAGGGGAGAATTTTAGACATATTTTGGAGGAATGACTAGTGCATTGTGCTAGAGGAAAAGTAAGAGCTGATAAAGCAGAGTATCAGACACATGGGAGAAAAATGACAAGAGGTTAGGCTTAAAAAGAGGCTGGAACAGGTCAAAGAGAGCCATTGGATCCTTTTAAGCAGAGAGATGACACAGTCATATTTATGGCACTGTAAATGCTGGATTGGAGAGGGAGAAGAACTGGTCATGGAGATCATTTAGGAGCCACTTCCAATAACCTCAGAGAAAATATCATGCTAGGGCTGGGATGGGGAATAAGAGTGGAATGAGGCAAATGTAAGAAATCAAAGAAATTAGTATTCCATTGAGTGTGGGTTTTAAAGGAGAGGAGGGTTACTTAGATGTTCATCTTGAACGTTGGCTGGGTCATAATACCAGTTTAATACAGAAAGCAGGAGAGTTTAGCGGGTGAAGAAAGCATAATGAATTTGTCTCAAGTTTATTAAGTACTTAAGCTTACATCTGGGTTCCTTGAAGTCAAAACATGCTTATGCATCTTAATAATTCATATTTCAAAAAATACAACATAACCATATATTTCTTATTTTAGTTCTCCATTCCAAAGCAAGGGGATATTTTTTTTTATTGGCCAGAAAGAGAAAGGAAATGTAAAATATTCTTATTCAAGGCACTCATGGCTATGGGGCATTGTTCAGTTTGAATTCATTTTTGTCCTAAATTACGTTTAATATAGTGTATCTTGGAAACAAAAAATGAACTGTACAGCATTTTAAACAGAAGTTAAAAGACTCTGATACAAAACCATTTTGTTCTAAATCTAGTGCACTGTTTCTGACCCCTTTCTTGCCAAATTCAGCCAGTTTTATACGAATGAAGTCATGTAGTTTTCTCAACTAAAGGCCACTTAGTCTTTGTTTTATGCAACACAGTCTGTTTACCAGCAAACGAAGTAATTTTCCAAATCCCATTGCAACATACACAGTTACATTCTTTACAAATACTCCATTTATTTTTAGATATTAAATGAAGATTTACAGGAACTCATGTTCTAAAGGATATTTCAGTACATGTTATTTAATCTTACTTAAAATTTGTTATTTTTTTTCCTTTTAAAGCAGTTGGAACTGTGTTATTTTGTTTAACAAGGATGTTACTTATTATCACTGTTCAATTTTTTTATGGTTATTTTCTTTTCTAAGAAAGACCCTTAAAAAGTCCAAATAATCTTAGCATATAAACTGGCCAACATTTCATTCTGTTTTTTTTTTTAACATCTTTATTGGAGTATAATTGCTTTACAATGCTATTAGTTTCTGCCTCATAACAAAGTGAATCAGCCATACATACACATATATCCCCATATCTCCTCCCTCTCGCAACTCCCCGCTACCCTCGCTATCCCACCCCTCTAGGTGGTCACAAAGCACCGAGCTGATCTCCCTGTGCTATGTGGCTGCTTCCCACTAGCTATCGATTTTACATTTGGTAGTGTATATATGTTCATGCCCCTCTCTCACTTAGTCCCAGCTTACCCTTCCCCCTCCCCATGTCCTCAAGTCCATTTTCTACGTCTGTGTCTTTATTCCAATCCAGACCCTAGGTTCTTCAGAACCATTTCTTTTTTTAGATTCCATATATATGTGTTAGCATGCGGTATTTGTTTTTCTCTTTCTGACTTACTTCACTCTGTATGACAGACTCTAGGTCCATCCACCTCACTGCAAATAACTCAGTTTCGTTTTCTTTTATGGCTGACTAATATTGCACGGTATATATGTGCCACATCTTCTATATCCATTCATCTGTTGATGGACACTTAGGTTGCTTCCATGTCCTATTGTAAATAGAGCTGCAATGTACATTTACAATGTACATTGTAAATAGAGCTGCAATGTACATTGGGGTGCATGACTCTTTTTGAATTATGGTTTTCTCAGAGTATATGCCCAGGAGTGGGATCGCTGGGTCGTATGGTAGTTCTATTTTTAGTTTTTTAAGGAACCTGCATACTGTTCTCCATAGTGGCTGTATCAATTTACATTCGCGCCAACAGTGCAAGACGGGTTCCCGTCTCCAGCAGTTATTGTCTGGAGAATTTTTGATGATGGCCATTCTGATTGGTGTGGGGTGATACCTCATTATAGTTTTGCTTTGCATTTCTCTAATGATTAGTGATGTTGAGCATCCTTTGATGTGTTTGTTGGCAATTTGTATATCTTCTTTGGAGAAATGTCTATGGAGGTCTTCTGCCCATTTTTGGATTGGGTTCTTTGTTGTTTTGACATTGAGCTGCATGAGCTGCTTGTAAATTTTGGAGATTAATACTTTGTTAGTTGCTTCATTTGCAATTTTTTCTCCCATTCTGAGGGTTGTCTTTTCATCTTGTTTATATTTTCCTTTGCTGTGCAAAAGCTTTTAAGTTTCATTAGGCCCCATTTGTTTATTTTTGTTTTTATTTCCATTTCTCTAGGAGGTGGGTCAAAAAGGATCTTGCTGTGATTTATGTCATAGAGTGTTCTGCCTATGTTTTCCTCTAAGAGTTTGATAGTTTCTGGCCTTACATTTAGGTCTTTAATCCATTTTGAGTTTATTTTTGTGTATGGTGTTAGGGAGTGTTCTAATATCATACTTTTACATGTACCTGTCCAGTTTTCCCAGCACCACTTTTTGAAGAGGCTGTCTTTTCTCCATTATATATTCCTGCCTCCTTTATCAAAAATAAGGTGACCTTATGTGCATGGGTTTATCTCTGGGCTTTATATCCTGTTCCATTGACCTATATTTCTGTGTTTGTGCCAGTACCATACTGTCTTTATTACTGTAGCTTTGTAGTATAGTCTGAAGTCCAGGATCCTCATTCCTCCAGCTCCGTTTTTATTTCTCAGTATTGCTTTGGCTATTCGGGGTCGTTTGAGTTTCCATACAAATTGTGAAACTTTTTGTTCTAGTCCTGTGAAAAATGCCATTGGTAGTTTGATAGGGATTGCATTGAATCTGTATATTGCTTTGAGTAGTAGAGTCATTTTCAGAATGTTGATTCTTCCAATCCAAGAACATGGTATATCTCTCCATCTGTTTGTATCATTTTTAATTTCTTTCATCAGTGTCATAGTTTTCTGCATACAGATCTTTTGTCTCCTTAGGTAGGTTTATTCCTACGTATTTTATCCTTTTGGTTGCAATGATAAATGGGAGTGTTTCCTTAATTTCTCTTTCAGATTTTTCACCATTAGTGTATAGAAATGCAAGAGATTTCTGTGCATTAGTTTTGTATTCTGCTGCTTTACCAAATTCATTGATTAGCTGTAGTAGTTTTCTTGTAGCTTCTTTAGGATTCAGGTATAGTATCTATCATGTCATCTGCAAACATGACAGCTTTATTTCTTTTTTTCCGTTTTGATTCTTTTATTTCTTTTTCTTCTCTAATGGCTGTGGCTAAAACTTCCAAAACTATGTCGAATAATAGTGGTGAGAGTGGGCAACCTTGTCTTGTTCCTGTAGTTAGAGGAAATGGTTTCAGTTGAGAATGATGTTGTTTCAGTTGATAATGTTCTCAATGGTTGAAACCAATGTTGGCTGTGGGTTTGTCGTATATGGCCTTTATTATGTTGAGGTAAGTTCCCTCTATGCCTACTTTCCAGAGAGTTTTTATATAAATGGATGCTGAATTTTGTTGAAAGCTTTTTCTGCATCTGTTGAGATTATCATATGATTTTTCTCCTTCAGTTCGTTAATATGGTGTATCACCTTGATTGATTTACGTATATTGATGAATTCTTGCATTCCTGGGATAAACCCCAGTTGATCATGGAGTATGATCCTTTTAATGTGCTGTTGGGTTTTGTTTGCTAGTATTTTTTTTTTTTTTTTCGGTACACGGGCCTCTCACTGTTTTGGCTTCTTGCGTTGCGGAGCACAGGCTTCGGATGCGCAGGCTCAGCGGCCATGGCTCATTGGCCTAACTGCTCCGCGGCATGTGGGATCTTCCTGGACCAGGGCAAGAACCTGTGTCCCCTGCATCGGCAGGTGGACTCAACCACTGCGCCACCAGGGAAGCCCTATTTGCTAGTATTTTTTTGAGGATTTTTGCATCTGTGTTCATCAGTGATATTGGCCTGTAGTTTTCTTTCTTTGTGACATCTTTGTCTGGTTTTGGTATCAGGGCGATGGTTGCCTCATAGAATGAGTTTGGGAATGCTCCTCCCTCTGCTGTATTTTGGAAGAGTTTGAGAAGGATAGGTGTTAGCTCTTCTCTAAATTTTTGATAGAATTTGCCTGTGAAGCCATCTGGTCCTGGGCTTTTGTTTGTTGGAAGATTTTTAATCACAGTCTCAATTTCAGTGCTTGTGATTTTTCTGTTTATATTTTCTATTTCTTCCTGGTTCAGTCTCAGAAGGTTGTGCTTTTCTAAGAATGTGTCCATTTCTTCCAGGTTGTCCATTTTACTGGCATATAGTTGCTTGTAGTAATCTGTCATGATCCTTTGTATTTCTGCAGTGTCAGTTGTTACTTCTTCTTTTTTATTTCTAATTCTATTGATTTGAGTCTTCTCCCTTTTTTTCTTGATGAGGCTGGCTAATCGTTTATCAATTTTGTTTACCTTCTCAAATAACCAGGCTTTAGTTTTATTGATCTTTGCTGTTGTTTTCTTCATTTCTTTTTCATTTATTTCTGATCTGATCTTTATGATTCCTTTCCTTCTGTTAACTTTGGGATTTTTTTGTTCTTTTCTCTCTAATTGCTTTAGGTGTAAGGTTAGGTTGTTTATTTGAGATTTTTCTTGTTTCTTGATGGAGGATTGTATTGCTGTAAACTTCCCTGTTAGAACTGCTTAGCTGCATCCCATAGGTTTTGTGTCATCGTGTATTCATTGTCATTTGTTTTTAGGTATTTTTGATTTCCTCTTTGATTTCTTCAGTTATCTCTTGGTCATTTAGCAGTGTATTGTTTAGCCTCCATGTGTTTGTATTTTGTACAGATTTTTCCCTGTAATTGATATCTAATCTCATAGCATTGTGGTTGGAAAAGATACTTGGTGTGATTTGAATTTCCTTAAATTTACCAAACCTTGATTTGTGACCCAAGATATTATCTATTCTGGAGAATGTTCCATGAGCACTTGAGAAGAAAGAGTATTCTGTTGTTTTTGGATGGAATGTCCTATATATATCAAATAAGTCCATCTTTTTTAATGTGTCATTTAAAGCTTGTGTTTCCTTATCTGTTTTCATTTTGGTTTATCTGTCCATTGGTGAAAGTGGGGTGTTAAAGTCCCCTACCATGATTATGTTACTGTCTATTTCCCCTTTAATGGCTGTTAGCATTTGCCTTAAAAATTGAGGTGCTCCTAAGTTGGGTGCATAAATATTAAAGATTTTTATATCTTCTTATTGGATTGATCCCTTGATCATTATGTCGTGTCCTTCTTTGTCTCTTGTAGTAGTCTTTATTTGAAAGTCTATTTTGTCTGATATGAGAATTGCTACTCCAGCTTTCTTTTGATTTCCATTGCATAGAATATCCTTTTCCATCCCCTCACTTTCAGTCTGTATGCGTCCGTAGGTCTAAAGTGGGTCTCTTGTAGACAGCATATATATGGGTCTTGCTTTTGTATCCATTCAGCCAGTCTATGTCTTTTGGTTGGAGCACATAATCCATTTACATTTAAGGTAGTTATCGATATTTATGTTCCTATTACTATTTTCTTAATGTTTTCAGTTTGTTATTGTAGGTCTTTTCCTTCTCTTGTGTTTCCTGCCTAGAGAAGTTCCTTTAGCATTTTTTATAAAGCTGGTTTGGTGGTGCTGAATTCTCTTAACTTTTTCTCTTAATATCTCTGTCGAATCTGAGTGAGATCATTGCTGCCTAGCGGAATCTTGATTGTAGGTTTGGCCCTTTCATCATTTTAAGTATATCCTGCCACTCCCTTTTGGCTTGCAGTGTTTTTACTGAAAAATCAGGTGTTAACCTTATGGGGATTCCCTTGTATGTTATTTTTCCCTTTCTGCTTTTTATATTTTTTCTTTATATTTAATTTTTGATGGTTTGATTAATATGTGTCTTGGTGTGTTTCTTCTTGGATTTATCCTCTGTGGGACTCTCTGTGCTTCCTGGACTTTATTGACTATTTTCTTTCCCATATTAGGGAAGTTTTCAACTATAATCTCTTGAAATATTTTCTCAGTCCCTTTCTTTTTCTCTTCTTCTTCTGGAACCACTATAATTCGAATGTTGTTGCATTTAATGTTGTCCAAGAGGTCTCTGAGAGTGTCCTCAATTGTTTTCATTCTTCTTTCTTTATTCTGCTCTGTGGTAGTTATTTCCACTATTTTATCTTCCAGGTCACTTATCTGTTCTTGTGCCTCATTTATTGTGACTTTGGTTCCCTCTAGAGAATTTTAAATTTCATTTATTGTGTTGTTCATCGTTGTTTATTTGCTCTTTAGTTCTTGTAGGTGCTCGTTAAACATTTCTTGCATTTTCTCCATTCTGTTTCCAGGATTTGGGTCAGTTTTACTCTCATTATTCTGAATTCTTTTTCACGTATACTTCCTATTTCCTCTTCATTTGTTTGGTCTGGTGGTTTTTGCCTTGCTTCTTCATCTGCTGTGTGTTTCTCTGTCTTCTCAGTTAGCTTAATTTACTGTGTTTGGGGTCTCCTTTTTGCAGGCTGCATGTTTGTTGTTCCCATTGTTTTTGGTGTCTGCCCCCAGTGGCTAAGCTTGGTTCAGTGGGTTCTGTAGGCTTCCTGGTTAAGGGGACTTGTGCCTGTGTTCTAGTGGATGAACCTGGATCTTATCTTTCCGCTTGGCAGGACCGCGTCTGGTGGTGTGTTTTGGGGTTTCTGTGACCTTATTATGATTGTAGGCAGCCCCTCTGCTAATGTGTGGGGTTGTGTTCCTGTCTTGTTAGTTGTTTGGCATAGGGTGTCCATCAGTGGAACTTGCTGGTCATTAAGTGGAGCTGGGTTTTAGTGTTTAGTTGGAGATCTCTGGGAGAACTTCACTGTTTGATATTATGTGGAGCTGGGAGGTCTCTGGCGGACCAATGTCCTGAACTCGGCTCTCCCACTTCAGAGCCACAGGCCTGACACCTCGCTGGAGCACCAAGACCCTGTCAGCCACTCAACTTGTCTCCTATTGTACTCCCACCTGCTCACTCCTTTCTAGTCTTGTAATTTTCTTGCTGAATGTTGAACACACCAGGATTTTGCATTTGCAGTTCCCACTTGCCTGGAATGCTCTTCCCCTGATATTCAATGGCTCATACTCTTTCTCTCATTCTGTTATTTAAAAATATTTCTTTAAATTTGAAGATATTGCTGATCATGTTTTGTACACTTATGTGATCATGGTTTTCCTTCTCTAGACCAATGGTGTGTAAGCAATGTAAAAATTCATTCACACATTTTGGCCCTCTATACTCTGTATTCCTCACTGAAAGACCACAGATCAATGTTTCAAAGGAAAAACAGGATGGATATAAGCCATAACTAACTTCCAATATGAAATCCTTTTGTTTTTACTCAGTGAGTGTGATCATAGGTACAAGGACAAATTGCACTATAAATTATGTGAGATTTTATATGAAAAACTTATTAATTAACTAACACTAGATTTAGATGTTTTCATTCTCCTTGGGTTTCACTTTAAGTACATTGCAGATGTATTTGATTCTGATTCTTGAATCAGTGTGTGCTATTAGATGAAAAACAGTGACAGGAATTGATTTTATATTATGTAGTATAGGCAAAGGGACTCTATTTGCTGGAATACATAGGCACTCTTTGTTCACAGTATCAGATCTGTTCTATGCATTTAATACTCATAACATTTCGGGGTGGAATGACATCCTGTTTAAGAGGGCACATTTGCATTGCTTATCACTTGGTGTATCTGTTACTTTAATGTGATTAATTCTTTCAGATGAACAGTTTTTAGGAATACTGGAGCTTTGTCTCTGGTTGTAAGCCTTTGATTCTGTTTTCCTAGGTTATCAATTCTTGAATCCTTAGCCTTGTCTCCTTTCCAAACCTTTGGATTGGTCTATGGACGCCTCTCCCATCCTCTCTAGGCACCAAATTCAGTAAGTGGCTTTTGTCTTGATATGTGAACACAGCCTCTGATTTAAGCTCAGTTTGCCTAAACCTGCTTTTTGTTCCCTTACTCCAGTTTGTTGTATGCCCGGATCCCTGATTTTGTCTCTTTTGTAATCGTCTAATAAATTCCAGGGATCTTGGTCTTGGCACTAGATCTTACTTTATGGTGATTCTTGCATTCTGTATATCATTTACATTTGTAGTTTGATCTCTTATTATTGATGTCCCGTTGGGTCAATATTTCTCAATTCACTGAACTTGCACTTTGTTTTTTATAATCCATTACTGGCTTTCAACCAACCCAGTGTGGTCTGTATTGCCACAGGCCATACCATGGTTACAAGCTAATCATGAACCAGGTATCATAGTTGTTTTGTTTTGTTTTTTTTCTCCCCTCAGTAATCCCTGTATCCTTAGAACAAACAGTTTAGATTAGGTTTCTTGAACCTTTGATACAGGATTGACAACTGACAAATTATTAAAACATGCCACTTCTATGTGGGATTTCCTTTCATGTTTGTACGTTCTGCATCTTGGAAGAAAATCTAGGCCCTATGCCAGGCTTAATGCTGATAGCACTGCCCGTAGGAAAAGATGTATTCTGGATGCCCTGGCTAGGGTAGTTGGAGAAAATATAGATGAGAATACCAAAAGTCAGAGAAGATTTATATAAAGGCAAAGGCAATCTTGTTTTCATGAAATCCCCAGAATTTTCGTCTGTGGCAGGCACAGAGCAGTAATACACATTGGTTGAAATCAGTAATAGTGTGCTGATAAAATCTTCCCCTGCTTCCTTCTCAGTTGCTGGCAGCCAGGTGTATATTTATTTAATTGCTTGTAGGCCTCGCCTAGAACAAAAAATGTATTTTCTAGCAAATGGTTTGCTGCTACAAAGCTGAAAATATACCTATTAAGGAGACGTGGACACAGGGAAAATAGTGAGAGATAAGAGACTTGGGGAAATAATTCTAAGCAACCTAGCTGGTAAGGATGAGCCTCTCTTGGGGAATTTTAGGGAAGTGATTTCACCTGCCTGTGCTTCAGTTTCTGTCCTTATTTGTGGAATGAAAATAATAAAAGTACTTCATAGATTATTGTTAGGTTTAACAATTATTGTTAGGTTTTTTTTAAAAAAAAAACAAAAAATTGTTAGGTTTAAAAGTGCTTAGAACACTTCTCAGCATATGCATCATTTTATCAGTGTTACACCTTACATCCTGTGAACGTCAAATAATTAAGTTGAAATGTCATTCAAATGCATTTCATTAGCAGCTTTAAAGGGCAAGGATGGCATTGAAGGTTGTAGGGAGGTTGAAATTGGAAATATATTTAGTTACTTAAGTTTTTCGTTAGACCTAGAATCTTAACTCATCTTGATAAATATTTAGTGAGACCCCTTGATAAATTGTTTTAGAATTTGGAGTAATTTTGTTTGAATGTGTCAGGCCAGAGAATAATGTACATGTAGGGAAAAAAAGAATCTATTGTTTTTCCAGTCTTTTGGAGTCTTTTACTACAGGTATTTATAATCTGTCGAGTGTATAGCTTGCTAAGAATAATGGTGTATGAACTGATAAGCTGCTTTTACTTTCCCTAAATGAAACAAAAAGAAAAGATTTGAAAACCTATAGAATAATGTTATTTTTTTTTCTCTTTCTCTCTGCTGGTGTTCCATTTGATTTTTCTTATAGCAGTACAATTTTCAAAGCCAATAAACAAAATATTTAATTGCATGATATTTTGGACAACTTTTTTTTTTTGCATTTTTGAGTGTTTTATTTATATCAAATTGGATAACATGTGTGTATTTCTCAGACAGAAAAGACATGTCGAGGTAGAAATGTACCTTTCAACTATTCATGGGTACATTGGACAACTTTTTCATATGCATTGCTTTCTGATACTTACAGGGTTGTCATGTACGATGTATGGTTTGTTTACTGTACAAGTCAAGGAGACAAATAAAGCCTGAAACGCAGACTCTGCTTTACTTTCCAAGGTATATGCTCTAGTATGGGCTGAGTATGCACAGATCGGGCATCTTTTTCGAATGAATTTGCAGAGATACCCTATAGGCTAACAGCAGCCCTGAATATTTGGTTTTGACATTCATCTGATGTACAAATGACAGTAAGCATTAGATAATATAATTGAATTCTCTGTCACAGATGTCCTGCGTCCTAGAGTCATTCAATGGCAGTTTTAATTATTCTACAGAGATATTCCAAAAGAATATGGCACATCCTTATACTCACCTTTTAACTCTGTGGAAAAACTCTTCTTAGACATTTTATTATTCTCCTTCTATTAACTTGAACAAATGAAGTCGGACAATGCAATTGTAATCGTGACTAGCATTCAGCATTGTAACGTAGACCTAGAGTTGAATGTTAAGATCAGCTTATTTCTCTTTATTGCTTTAGATTGATAAAATATTCAAACAAATAATAATAAAGGCCCTAGTAGAGTATTAAGAGAAAGTGGCAGGCATTAATGTGTAATTTGTGAGAAAATGGAAATCTTTCATGTATGGTTTCTTTGCGTTACAAAAGAAGCAAAGGGAATTTAATCAAATATGGAAAATATGAAGGAGTGTTTTTTATTTTTTTAAATCAAACTTTCTCGAAGGAATAAGAATCCTATAGCTTCCTTTACCTTACTGTGGATATACTGAGATTTCCAGCCCTTTTATACCACTGCTGGGGTTTGATTTCTGGCTCACTACTTGGTGGTTGTATATTTACTTTGTTCCTTGGTTTTACAGATTATGAAAAGAGGGTGATAACTGTGGGTACCATTTGGATTTTTGTAAGGTTTAAATATCATAATGTACATAAAGGAATAAGAACAGTGCTGGTTAAAATTCAAATCAATACCCATTTTAGCATTTTAATACCCTTTCGTATAGTAATATGATAGAAATATATATATATTTTCCCTTTAGTGTCACTTTCAATTTAATGACAATATTGGATTTTTTGGATGTTTAAATGACAAATGGATAGATGTGTGACAAATAGCCACCAAATAATTCATTCTTTAAAAAGACATTATTGCATTATCACTACCTTCATCATAATCGATTAGTAATTTGTAATGGTGCTTATTCTACCAATACAGAACTATTTTAAGTCTTATATTTTTAGAGATTTTCTAAAGCTATATCAAAATTAATGTTTTAAAAAGATCTGGTGGTAGTTAGACAATTCAGGGAAGTTAAGAAATGGTTGACCAGGGTTACATTATAGCCTGTTAAAAACATAAATGTTTATTCTATTCAGAGCATTCTCTGATACAGTGACTATGTACCACATTGTTCCTCGGCAAGACTGCAGACACAAGTCTGTTGGGCTTCTGAGCTCTTGCTGTTATTCTTTGTTGGCCCCAGCAGATTGGTTATCGATGAGCCATAAAAAACAAAAATCTAAATAAGACAATTCTTATTATTTTAGAGTAGTTGAATACTACATTGCTTTTTCTAGCAGACATCATGCCTAGAAAACACTATTACGTTCTTTATTTTGTAAGACTACATATTCTAATATGATTATTAAGTGTGATGGAGAAACTCAGTTGCCATAGACTGCCATTAATTGTATTCAGTGAAAGTGCTGAATATGAGCACTTTACCTTTTGTTAGTTTCAAGGGTCCTTATTTAGTCAACTACAAATTAGGTAAGAAAAAAAAAATTTAGCTAAAGAAATTAAGGTTCCGTTCTCTAGATGATAACTTGTTGTGTGAACATACTTTAAGTAACTAACCCTAAGTTAGAGAATGTTACATACAACAGAGTGCAATGTTCATAGTCCAGACTGGGCATCTAAGAAGTTTGTGATTTGGAGCAAGTCATATCACTGTGTTGGGTCTAGTTATGCTTTGAATAAATAGATGAGACTTAGAGTTTTCAAACTGTATCTTCCTAGTCACACAGTCCTGTACTTATTTATTTTTTTCATCCACATATTATGTCACTAAAATAAAGAAAAGGGGCTTCCCTGGTGGCCCAATGGTTGAGAGTACGCTTGCCAATGCAGGGGACACGGGTTCGTGCCCCAGTCCGGGAGGATCCCACATGCCGCGGAGCGGCTGAGCCCATGAGCCATGGCCACTGGGCCTGTGCGTCCGGAGCCAGTGCTCCGCAGTGGGAGAGGCCACAGCAGTGAGAGGCCCGCGTACCGCTAAAAAAAGAAAAAAAAAGAAAAAAAAAGGACAATCCCTGAATTAGAAGATCTGTTCAGGTTCCCCTGTCTTTAAACTCTGAGTGCTCTAAATAATTATTTTGTCTCAACAATTTATTTGGTGCCTTATTTAAAAAGGGAGGAAACATAAATCTCTACTATGAACATAGTTTTCTCCAAAAAAGTCTACTGATTATTTACTTCATTAGTCTTTGCTGTTAGTCCTGTTTTTTACGAAGCTAGATAGCCATTGGAAGCTTTACAAATCATATTACAAGTTATATCTTTTTTTAATTATTATTTTACTTTAAATTATTTGTGTCTTTTTGTATGTTTCTTTTTTAAAAAAATGTTTCTTCTAGTTACATAACACAGTTATAAGTGACAATATTTAGTTTAGTCTTACATTTTATCTAGACTATCATTCTCTGCCTGTTTAGTTGGCATTTTTTTTTTTTTTTTTTTTTTGTGGTACGCGGGCCTCTCACTGCCGTGACCTCTCCCGTTGCGCAGCACAGGCTCCGGACGCACAGGCTCAGCGGCCATGGCTCACGGGCCTAGCTGCTTTGCGGCATGGGGGATCTTCCCGGACCGGGGCACGAACCCGTGTTCTCTGCATCGGCAGGCGGACTCTCAACCACTGCGCCACCAGGGAAGCCCTAGTTGGCATATTGAGTCTACTTGTATGAGACTATGATTCATCTCTTGTTTGCCCCATCTGCTTTTTTGTTCTTTCAGCTCATTTTAAATGCAATTGTTTATTATTGAAATCTATGTTTAATAAAGTGGTAAAAAATAAAGATAAAAAATTTTCTTATACATAGCTTTCTTATGCATAAGCAAAAGAAATTTGAAATTTTGCTGAAGAAATTTCTGTACACTACAGGCTTAAACATTTCAAACATCTATGAATAACCCTAATAAATATTTGACAACCATTTAGTGAGTACTTATTGTTTGCTGACTATTTCATTTTTTATCTAACAGTTTAAATATTCTTAAAGGAGTAAATTTAATACAAGAATAGTCAGACAAGTCATTAGAATAGAATAGATAGCCTAGAAACAATTCCTGGTGTATATATATGACCTGATTATGTGATAAAATAGATAATTCACACAAACAGAAAAGAGATTGAAATATTTAAGAACTGTTCCTTTGTTAATTTCTTAGATACTTCTATAAAAATCCATTTCCCCTCTTACATACCACATGACTAATAAATTATAGATGATTAAAGACATCAGTGTAAAATATATAACATTTAAAAAAATATGTAATTATTCTATGAAATACGATCATTCTTTTTTTAAAAATAAATTTATTTATTTTGGGCCATGTTGGGTCTTCGTTGCTGCGTACGGGCTTTTCTCTAGTTGTGGCGAGCAGGGGCTACTCTTCGTTGCGGTGTGCGGGCTTCTCATTGTGGTGGCCTCTCCCGTTGCGGAGCATGGGCTCTAGGCACGCAGGCTTCAGTAGTTGTGGCTCATGGGCTCTAGAGCGCAGACCCGGTAGTTGTGGTGCACGGACTTAGTTGCTCCTTGGCATGTGGGATCTTCCCGGACCAGGGCTCAAACCCATGTCCCCTGCATTGGCAGGAGGATTCTCAACCACTGCGTCACCAGGGAAGCCCCAATATATAACATTTTAATGAAAGAAAAGGGCAAAGCACAACTTACTCTGAAAGGTGAAGGATTTTATTAGCTTTCAGGTAATGAAAAATACTGTACAAGGCTGTACAACCACTGTGTTGAATGTCAGTTTATTCAACAATTTCCAGATTGATGGATAGGCCAGTTCAGATACCACTAAGGTAAAGAGAAGAGTTTACTTACCTAATATGTTTTTAAAAATCTCAGAGCAGTCTGGATACATGGCAGAGACATGAGCAATATTTTCTAATAGAAATGGACCTTCAAATTTGGAGCTCGTGTTCCTAACCAGAGGATACAGAGGTGCAGAAAATAACATTTGATTGAGTGAGGATTACTTTATATCTTCTGGAAGACCAATTGTAATCCTCAGACTCTCTTTCTATCTGTATACAAATGTCCATATGTTTGGAGTAGTCCAACTCATAGCCTAATCTGGACATATTCTGGACACCACTTCAGCTGGCCAGTAGTCCTCCTTAATCACTTCTGATCTACATAGAAGGGAACAGGGGTCAGTTTCCCAGAAGTCACAGGAAGTCTCCGTAACAAGAAGACCAGCTAAAGAGTTTTTGCTATAGTATACTAAGCTTAATATGTACTGAACTCTGATTTTGCATTACTTTATTTTCAAATCCTTTTCCTTCTACCTACACAAAAGAAATCACTGGTTGGTGATGGGTATTTTATACAGTGTCCAGATTCCCCTCCTTTAGAGCTGATTCCCCCAATTGCCTGGATTTTGGCTGCTTTGGGCTGACATCCAAATTTCTCTGTAGGAATTTCCCTTAGGCAAGGAGTTGCCTTGATCAAGGTTATGTCTCTGTCCTAAGGAAGTCTTCCTCCAATGAATGGTCAATGCGAGGGTACCCAAACCCTCTTCATTGCCTTGCACGAGTACCCTCATGAGGCAATCTTGCCTTGCAGTCTCCTCATTAATAGGGTAAGGCCTCTGACTTCTATCACAGTTCAACCTTGCCCTCTGCTCAGCTGTGCTTTCCTTACTCCTCTCGAGTGTTGTTCTCAATAATCTTCCTGCAAAGTATCTTGGACTCAGAGTCTGCTTCCCAGGGAATCTGACCTAGAACGCTAGTCATATTCATGATAATATTCCAAATCTTGCAGATATTGTCTCAGTTTTTATTGATTCCTGAAACAGGAAGACAAATTTGTTCTTAGTTGAACTTGTGATAATGTTTGAGAATCTTTTAAATGTACCTTGCTTGGTGTTTGAAATTATCTTTAGCATCTTTTAAATCGTTAACAGGGCTTTAAGGCACAAAACATGTTAAGACTAATTCTGTATTCTCCTCATTCTCACTAAAATTGTAGGTATAACTATAATAAATATGATGTGTTCACCATCCATTTTGAGATTTGGAGCATTTGTGACATGAAATCTCATGATGTACCTTCACTAGATAATGGAATAGGCAAATGACACAGCTCTTATTTCACAAAATGCCTGAAACAAAAATACCAGCATGTAAAATAGCTTGGCAGTTTATGGACAATTTATTATTATTATTTTCTTAATTTTTGAAATTCTGTTGTACAGACTACTTAGGAGAAATTCCCCAGAAGTTTAATGTTAATTTTGCTATGCTTCAGAGAGACATGCATAGATTGCATTTTTAGGAATCATAATACTAAATTATAATTAAGTGATTAAGTCCGTAAGTGCTGCTGTAGTTCAGAAGTATCATAGTGTGATTGGAAAGGATTTATAAAAGAGAAAAGACTAGGTCAATGGTGAAAGATTTGGGTATAGCAATGGGAGAACATTCTCAGTGTGAGTAAAGTCAAGTAAGATGGAGGTAAGTTGTAAAAGATTTTGAATGTTAGTCTAAGGACATTGAACTTTACTTTTTAGGCAGTATGAAGTTTTAAACGATTCAAGGGATAGGTGACATGTAAGAAATATATTACAGATGAAAAAGTGATACATAAAATGAATTGGTAAAGGAAGAGAGTGGTGGAAGGGCCCTATTTAGGAAGTGATCTCAATAAGGAAGGACACAGATCTACTTATCATATTCTCAGTTCCAATATTCAGAAATCTTACAAGTGTGTTTATGTTACATATCCCTTGGGTTGATTCCTGGGGTTACTATTGACATGGATTATCTGGGATAATTGTATAGCTGACAAACCCCTCTTAGGCAGTGGGGTATTGGTGTGTTTAGTCACAAAATTGTCATTTTGGTTTATAATGGGTATTGTATTGATTAAAATCAGAACAGTCACTGAAGTCCACAGATTAAATATATTGCTTCCTCCTTATCTCATTGCCTCTAAGTTTATCCTAGGAGAAAATTTAATTGGTTTGGAAGCATTTATACTTTACAAAGCCATGTTGGATCTACCTAGTATCTCACACGTCTGCAGATAATGGAAAATTGATTTGAACTTACAGGTATACATTAATCTATACTTAGAATTATTGTCCATTTTTTATACAAACACTTAGATTATATCTAGACCTCTGTTGTCTCCACTAACTTGGTTATTTCATTTAAAAAGCATTATACTAGGTAGTAGCCCTAGAAATAATATTACCTAAAAGTTGCATAAATACCTGTATACATACACATTTTTTACATATATGCACAAAGATATATATACACACACACACAGATACATAAATAGGTATTTATATATATATTTACTTGACTTGCTTTCAAATGGCTGTCATTTTTCGATTGTCCCTTTGAATTGAATTAGTATTGGTGATTCAGATAGCCAGTATTTCAAAACTGAGGAAATTGTTTGGTATCTGCATTTATATTTCACTTGTTTTAGATTCTATGAACTTCACATTTGCTAAGAAAGTTCCCTGTTTTCCATGTGGTTTATGGAAGTAAGTAGTATCACCTTTCAACTAAGATAAGCATTACTCTAAAACAAACTTGTATCTTCCTGATTTCCAGCTATTTAACTTAATTGTAAATATGACATTATTAAAAACTATGTGACTTATGTAAGCAGAGATCCTGTTTAACAGAGGTTTCATGAAGAGGTGACTAAAAAGTAAAAACTCGAAGTGTAAAGTTGGCAGAAGAATGAAAATTTCAGATAAATTATGTTGATTGAATCATTTTATTTTTAGATTTATCATAGAGAAATAATTTCTGTTATATTCAATACTGTTCAGGAATTTTACAAGCAGGTAGCAAAACTATGAAAGATATATATACATATGTATGTATACGGATATATATATATAAAGAAATTTTAAGAAAACTTATCCATTCCATCTATTAATAACAGTGACTTTGCTTGATTTTATTTATATTTTGGAAGATATTACACATTAAGAATATTATTATTTTTTAATTATTTTATTGCTTCAGCTTTCCTTTCCTTTTTTCATATTCCTGTTCTTTTCTTTAGTAATATTCTTTAGGGCCTTTGCTGTATTTAGAGTGTGAGGTAAGAAAAAGTTGCATAGATGACCTTGGTAGAAATTACTATAAAGTTAGTTATCAGTGAGAATTGACTGATTCTTATGTAGAAGTCATAAAAGAAAGAATAAAACAAAATATATGATTGATTTCTGCAAATACATAACTAGTGACTGTTTATGTGCAAACTTTTCTTTCCTATATCTCGTATTTATTTTTAAATCTGTTTTTTTTACCTTGAAAAATTATATTGAATAACTTTCTGCAATTTGGATATTATTTTCCCTATACTGAGCATGCAGTAGACTTTCATTCTGGGTTTGGTTAATGAATTTTTCAAATGAGCATTGTTAATTTTCATCACTTTCAGTTTAAATCTAATGAATATGATAGAAATAGTACATAGTTAACGTTTATCACACACATGACTGTAGTAGTATCTATATGTATAACATTCCTCCTATGCTGAATTTTTAACAATTGTACACATATACTTAAATATTGATATTTACATGACAATATATATTGTTTTCAGGTGTGAATTTGTTCCATGAGCCAAATATTTAAATGTAAGTGATAAAAACTTAAAAGCATATGCTTCTAAATCTTCAAGACAAGCTGAAATTGAATCATTTCACTGTTCAATCTGTAAATTAGATTACTCTTTGTTTGCTTCTTTACTTATTAATGTGGCTTTTTGAAGCAAACTTTCTCTGAAGTATTTGAGATTTAAGAGATAATATTTATTTATACATATTGTTTATACTACAACATCTTGATAAGTGATTTTGAATCTATTGGCCAAACGTGTCACATATATTTTACTGTGAATCCATACAAATGGTGTTTATTTGTAAAATTTTATCTTGAATCCTTTCTTCCTCTCTTCCTACCTGTAAGGCAGAAAGGTTGTTAGACATCATGAAAATATTCATTGATAGAGTGTTATATTAGTCGATTATTTTTTCTTCCTGGAGTGAGATTTGGAGTTTTAACCTAGGTGAAGATGGAGGCTCCTTTCTCTCTCTGAATCATCAATTCTAATAGCAAAAATAGAAAATGTAGATAATGTTAATATATTTTAAAATTGGTAACCTAAGATAAATAAACTCAACTGTTTTGAGGGTCATATGTGGGTGATTCTTTCCACCCGGGCCCTCCATGCACACCGAATTCCAATTGTGAATGGCAGACCCTAGAGGGTAGTGCTAATGGGCAGAGAGGCAACTATCAGGCTCGTTGTGATTCTGTAGTGGCTTGCTGTTTTCCACAGCTTCACCTAAAAACAAAGCAGCACATTTTATACTATTTTTTCTGAACTGTTATTAAAAATACAGTTATTGGGCTTCCCTGGTGGTGCAGTGGTTGAGAGTCTGCCTGCCGATGCAGGGGACACGGGTTCGTGCCCTGGTCCGGGAGTATCCCACATGCCACGGAGCGGCTGGGCCCGTGAGCCATGGCCGCTGAGCCTGCGCGTCCGGAGCCTGTGCTCCGCAACAGGAGAGGCCACAACAGTGAGAGACCCGCATACTGCAAAAAAAATACAGTTATTAATGCTAACGATTTTTAACAGAATATTCTAAGTAGCAATTCTATGATTTGACATTAATAAAAGTTCTTAGGAAACTGCCAGGATTTAAAATTGCTCTTAGATGTAGTAATAGCTTTCTCCTTGCAATTTATAGATCATTTTGGAATAGCAGCTGATATGTAGACATTAAAATGTTTTGAAGCTTCTAGTGGTAAAAAGTCTATTATTGCTACATTATTCTGGGGAAGAAAGTACTTGGACGTGAAAAGACCTAAAAACCCATGTCTAGACATGAATTTTTTTTAACATCTTTATTGGAGTATAATTACTTTACATTGTTGTGTTACTTTATGCTGTATAACAAAGTGAATCAGTTATACATATACATATATCTCCATATCCCCTCCCTCTTGTCTCTCTCTCCTACCCTCCCTATCCCACCCCTCTAGGTGGTCACAAGGCACCGAGCTGATCTCCCTGTGCTATGTGGCTGCTTCCCACTAGCTATCTATTTTACATTTGGTAGTGTATATATGTCCATGCCACTCTCTCACTTTGTCCCAGCTTACCCTTTCCCCTCCCCGTGTCCTTAAGTCCGTTCTCTATGTCTGTGTCTTTATTCCTGTCCTGCCCCTAGGTTCTTCAGAACCATTTTTGTTTTTTAGATTCCATATATATGTATTAGCACATGGTATTTGTTTTTCTCTTTCTGACTTACTTCACTCTGTATGACAGATTCTAGGTCCATCCACCTCACTACAAGTAACTCAGTTTCGTTTCTTTTTATGGCTAGGTAATATTCCATTGTATATATGTGCCACATCTTCTTTATCCATTCATGTGTCGATAGCCACTTAGGTTGCTTCCTAGTGTCCTGGCTATTGTAAATAGTGCTGCAATGAACATTGTGGTACATGACTTTTTATTTTATTGTATTTTTTTTTAGCTTTTATGTTTATTTCAACATGTACTAGAAATATATACATATATATACACATATACGTACACACATATATATAATTTGTAGAATTTCTATTCAGGTTAGTAATATGATTTTTTTGTGATAAAATACACATAAGACAAAATTTACCATTTCCACTATTTTTAAGTATACAGTTTTGTGCTATTTAGTACAACCACAGTGTTGTGCAACCACCAGTACTATGTACTTCAAGAACATTTTCGTCACTCTGAGCAGTATTTCCCACTCATCATTCACCCCAGGCCCTGGCAACCATTAATCTGCTTTCTGTCTCTATGGAATTGCCTATCATTGATATTTCCTATAAATGGAAACATACAACACATGGCCTTTTGTGACTTATTTCACTTACCATAATGTCTTCGAGCTTCATGCATTTCAAAGCATGTGTCAGAATGTCCTTCCATTTTAAGGCTGAATTATATATTGTATGTATAGATCACATTTTGTTTATCCATTAATCCATTGATGGACACTTGAGTTGCTTCCACTTTTTGACTATTGTGAATAATGCCGCTATGAATATAAGTATACAAATATCTACTCAAGCCTCTGCTTTCATTTATTTTGGGTATATACCCGGAAGTAGAATTGCTGCATTAAAGGGGAATTCTGTGTTTAATTTTTTGCAGAATCACCACCATTTTCCAAAGAAGCTGCCCCATTTTCCAAAGCAGCTGCCCCATTTTACATTCTCACTAGAAATGCACAAGGGTTCTAATTTCTCCACATCCTCGACAACACTTGTTATTTTCTGTGTTTTTGATAATAGCCATTCTAATGCGTGTGAAGAGATATCTTATTATGGTTTTGATTTGCATTTCACTAATGACTAGTAATGTTGAATATCTTTTTATCTCCTTACTGGCCATTTGTATATTTTCTTTTCCTTTTAATTTTTTTTAACATCTTTATTGGAGTATAATTCCTTTACGTGAATCAGCTATGTGTACATATATCCCCATATCCCTTCCCTCTTGCTTCTCCCTCCCACCCTCCCTATCCCACTCCTCTAGGTGGTCACAAAGCACCTAGCTGATCTCTCTGTGCTATGCTCTGCTTCCCACTAGCTATCTATTTTACATTTTGGTAGTATATATAAGTACATGTCACTCTCTCACTTCGTCCCAGCTTACCCTTCCCCCTCCCCGTGTCCTCAAGTCCATTCTCTACAACTGCGTCTTTATTCCTGTCCTGCCCCTAGGTTCTTCAGAACCTTTTTTTTTTTTTTTTTTAGATTCCATATATATGTGTTAGCATACTGTATTTGTTTTTCTCTTTCTGACTTACTTCACTCTGTATGACACACGCTAGGTCCATCCACCTCACTACAAATAACTCAATTTTGTTTATTTTTATGGCTGAGTAATATTTCATTCTATATATGTGCCACATCTTCTTTATCCATTCATCTGTTGATGGACACTTAGGTTGCTTTCAGGTCCTGGCTATTGTAAATAGTGCTGCAATGAATATTGTGGTACATGTCTCTTTTTGAATTATGGTTTTCTCAGGGTATATACCCAGTAGTGGGATTTCTGGGTCTTATGGTAGTTCTGTTTTTAGTTTTTTAAAGAACCTCCATACTGTTCTCCATAGTAGCTGTATCAATTTATGTTCCCACCAACAGTGCAAGAGAGTACCTCTTTCTCCACATTTATTGTTTGTAGATTTTTTGATGATAGCCATTCTGACAGGTGTGAGGTGATACCTCATTGTAGTTTTGATTTACATTTCTCTAATGATAAGTGATGTTGAGCATCCTTTCATGTGTTTGTTGGCAATCTGTATATCTTCTTTGGAGAAATGTCTATGGAGGACTTCTGCCCATTTTTGGATTGGGTTGTTTGTTCTTTTGATACTGAGCTGCATGAGCTGCTTGTAAATTTTGGAGATTAATCCTTTGTCAGTTGCTTCGTTTGCAAATATTTTCTCCCATTCTGAGGGTTGTCTTTTGGTCTTGTTTATGGTTTCCTTTGCTGTGCAAAAGCTTTTAAGTTTCATTAGGTCCCATTTGTTTATTTTTGATTATACCTCCATTTCCCTAGGAGTTGGGTCAAAAAGGTTGTTGCTGTGATTTATATCGTAGAGTGTTCTGCCTATGTTTTCCTCTAAGAGTTTTATAGTGTCTGGCCTTACATTTAGGTCTTTAATCCATTTTGAGTTTATTTTTGTGTATGGTCTTAGGGAGTGTTCTAATTTCATTCTTTTACATGTAGCTGTCCAGTTTTCCCAGCACCACTTATTGAAGAGACTGTCTTTTCTCCACTGTTCATTCTTGCCTCCTTTATCAAAGATAAGGTGACCATATGTGTGTTGGTTTATCTCTGGGCTTTCTGTCCTGTTCCACTGATCTACATTTCTGTTTTTGTGCCAGTAACATACTATCTTGATTACTGTAGCTTTGTAGTATAGTCTGAAGTCAGGGAGTCTGATTCCTCCAGCTCGGTTTTCTTTCTCAAGATTGCTTTGGGTATTCGGGGTCTTTTATGTTTCCATAAAATTCTGCAATTTTTTGTTCTATTCCTATGAAAAATGGCCTTGGTACTTTGATAGGGATTGCATTGAATCTGTAGATCGCTTTGGGTAGTATAGTCATTATCACAATATTAATTCTTACAATCCAAGAACATGGCATATCTCTCCATCTGTATCATCTTTAATTTCTATCATCAGTGTCTTATAGTTTTCTGCATACAGGTCTTTTCTCTCTTTAGGTAGGTTTATTACTATGTATTTCATTCTTTTTTTTGCAGTGGTAAATGGGAGTGTTTCCTTAATTTCTCTTTCAGTTTTTTCATCATCAATGCATAGGAATGCCAGAGATTTCTGTACATTAATTTTGTATACTGCTACTTTACCAAATTCATTGATTAGCTCTAGTAGTTTTCTGGTAGCATCTTTAGGATTCTCTATGTATAGGATTATGTCATCTGCAAACAGTGACAGTTGTACTTCTTCTTTTCCAGTTTTTATTCCTTTTATTTCTTTTTCGTCTCTGATTGCTGAGGCTAAAACTTCCAAAATTATGTTGAATAATAGTTGGGTGAGTGGACAATCTTGTCTTGTTCCTGATCTTAGTGGAAATGGTTTCAGTTTTTTACCATCTAGAACAATGTTGGCTGTGGGTTTGTCATATATGGTCTTTATTATGTTGAGGTAAGTTCCCTTTGTGCCTACTTTCTGGAGAGTTTTTATCTTAAATGGGTGTTGAATTTTGTTGAAAACTTTTTCTGCATCTATTCCGATTATCATATGGTTTTTATCCTGCAATTTGTTAATATCATTTATCACATTGATAGATTTGCATATATGGAGGAATCCTTGCATTTCTGGGATAAACCCCACTTGACTGTGGTGTATGATTATTTTAATATGCTGCTGGATTCTGTTTGCTAGTATTTTGTTGAGAATTTTAACATCTATGTTCGTCAGTGATATTGGCCTGTAGTTTTCCTTCTTTGTGACATCTTTGTCTGGTTTTGGTATCAGGGTGATAGTGGCCTTGTAGAATGAGTTTGGAAGTGTTTCTCCCTCTGCTATATTTTGGAAGAGTTTGAGAAGGATAGGTGCTAGCTCTTCTCTAAATGTTTTATAGAATTCGCCTGTGAATCCATCTGGTCCTGGACTTTTTTTTGTTGGAAGATTTTTAATCACAGTCTCAATTTCAGTGCTTGTGATTGGTCTTTTTATATTTTCTATTTCTTCCTGGTTCAGTCTTGGAAGGTTGTGCTTTTCTAAGAATTTGTCCGTTTCTTCTAGGTTGTCCATTGTATTGGCATATAGCTGCTTGTAGTAAATCTCTCATGATCCTTTGTATTTCTGCAGTGTCAGTTGTTACTACACCTTTTTCATTTCTCATTCTGTAAAGCTGAGGCTTCTCTCCTTTTTTCATGATGAGTCTGGCTAATAGTTTATCAATTTTGTTTTTTCTTCTCAAGAACCAGCTTTTAGTTTTATTGATCTTTGCTTTCATTTCCTTCATTTCGTTTTCATTTATTTCTGATCTGATCTTTATGATTTCTTTCCTTCTGCTACCTTTGGGGTATTTTGTTCTTCTTTCTCTAATTACTTTAGGTGTAAGGTTAGTTTGTTTATTTGAGATTTTTCTTGTTTCTTGATGTAGGATTGTATTGCTATAAACTTCCCTCTTATAACTGCTTTTGCAGCATCCCATAGGTTTGGGGCCATCGACATTTCATTGTCATTTGTTTTTAGGTATTTTTTGATTTCCTATTTGATTTCTTCAATGATCTCTTGGTAATTTAGTAGTATATTGTTTAGCCTCTATGTGTTTGGATTTTTTACAGTTGTTTTCATGTAATTGATATCTAGTCTCACAGCATTGTGGTTGGAAAAGGTACTTGAAATGATTTCAATTTTCATAAATTTACCAAGGCTTGATATTGTTCCCCAAGATATGATCTATCCTGGACAATGTCCGATGAGCACTTGAGAAGAAAGTGTATTCTTTTTTTTTTTTGATGGAATGCTCTACAAATATCAATTAAGTCCATCTTGTTTAATTTGTCATTTAAAGCTTGTGTTTCTTTATTTATTTTCATTTTGGTTGATCTGTCCATTGGTGAATGTGGGATGTTAAAGCCCCTACTATGATTGTGTTACTGTCAATTTCCCCTCCTATGGCTGTTAGCATTTGCCTTCTCTATTGAGGTGCTCCTATGTTGGGTGCATAAATATTTACAATTGTTATATCTTCCTCTTGGATTGATCCTTTGATCATTATATATTGTTCTTCTTTGTCTCTTGTTATAGTCTTTATTTTTAAGTCTATTTTGTCTGATATGAGAATTACTACTCCAGCTTTCTTTTGATTTCCTTTTTTTTTTTATTTCCATTTTCATGGGATATCTTTTTCCATCTCCTCATTTTCAGTCTGTTTGTGTCCCTAGACCTGAAGTGGGTCTCTTGTACACAGCAAAAATATGGGTCTTGTTTTTTTATCCATTCAGCCAATCTATGTCTTTTGGTTGGAGTATTTAATCCATTTACACTTAATTTAGTTATCAATATGTATGGTCCTATTACCACTTTCTTAATTGTTTTGGGTTTGTTATTGTAGGTCTTTTCTTTCTCTTGTGTTTCCTGCCTAAAGAAGTTCCTGTAGCATTTGTTGTAAAGCTGGTTTGCTGGTGCGGAATTCTCTTAGCTTTTGCTTGTCTGTAAAGATTTTAATATCTCCGTTGAATCTGAATGAGACCCTTGCTGGGTAGAGTAATCTTGGTTGTAGTTTTTTCCCTTTCATCACTTTAAATATGTCCTACCACTCCCTTCTGGCTTGCAGAGTTTCTGCTGAAAGATCAGCTGTTAACTTTTTGGTGGTTCACTTGTATGCTATTTGTTGCTTTTCCCTTGCTGCTTTCCATATTTTTTCTTTGTATTTAATTTTTGATAGTTTGATTAATATGTTCTTGGGGTGCTTCTCCTTGGATTTAACCTGAATGGACTCTCTGTTCTTCCTGGACTTGATTGACTATTTCCTTTCCCATATTAGAGAAGTTTTCAACTCTAATCTCTTCAAATATTTTCTCAGTCCCTTTCTTTTTCTCTTCTTCTGGGACCCCTATAATTCAAATGTTGGTGCATTCCAGAGGTCTCTAAGAATGTCCTCCTTCTTTTCACTCTTTTTTCTTTATTCTGCTCTGCAGTAGTTATTTCCAGTATTTTATCTTCCAGGTCACTCATCCATTCTTCTGCCTCAGTTTTTTTGCAATTTATTACTTTTTGAGAATTTTTAATTTAATTCATTGTCTTGTTCATCATTGTTTGTTTGCTGTTTAGTTCTTCTAGGTCCTTTTTACACAGTTCTTTTATTTTTTCTATTCTATTTCCAAGATTTTGGATCATCTTTACTGTCATTAGTCTGAATTCTTTTTCAGGTAGACTGCCTATTTTCTCTTCGTGTATTTGGTCTGGTGGGTTTTTACCTTGCTACTTCATCTGCTGCCTATTTCTTTGTCATCTCATTTTGTTTAACTTACTGTGTTTGGTGTCTTCTTTTCACAGGCTTCAGGTTCATAGTTCCTATTGTTTTTGGTGTCTGCCACCAGTGGGTGAGGTTGGTTCAGTGGGTTGTGTAGGCTTCCTGGTGGAGGGAACTGGTGCCTGTGTTCTGGTGTATGAGACTGGATCTTGTCTTTCTGGTGTGCTATACCAATTCCGTTGGTTTGTTTTGGGGTGTCTCTGAAAGTATTATGATTTTAGGCTGCCTCTCTGCTAATGGGTGTGGTTGCATTCCTGTCTTGGTAGTTGTTTGGCATGGGATGTACAGCACTGGAGCTTGCTGGTCGTTCAGTGGAGCTGGGTCTTAGCATCTGGGAGAGCTCTCGCTGATTGATATTACATGGGGCCAGGAGGTCTCTGGTGGTCCAATGTCCTGAACTCAGCTCTCCCACCTCCGAGGCTCAGACCTGACCCCCGGATGAGCACCAAGACCCTGTCAGCCACATGGCTCAGAAGCAAAGGGAAAAAAAAAAAAAAAGAAAGAAAGAAAATAAATAAATAAAATAAAATAATTAAAATAAAAAAATATATATATTATTTATGTAAAAAATCAAAAATGAAAAAAAAAGAAGAGAGCAAACCAGCTAATAAACAAATCCATCAATGATAAGAAGCACTAAAAACTAAAGTAAGATAAACATATAAATCAGAAACTAGTTAGTTGCATACAGGAAACCCCAAGTACACTTGCTCTGAACATCCACTGCCTCAATTTTGGGGTGAATTTTTGTCTATTCAGGTGTTCCACAGATGCAGGGTACATCAAGTTGATTTTCGATATTTAGGCTGCTGCTCCTGAGGTTGCATGGAGAAATTTCCCTTTTTCTTCTTTGTCCACACAGCTCCTGGGGGTCAGCTTTGGAATGGCATGGCCCCACCTCTGTATGTAGGTTGCCTTCTGGCATCTGTTCTTTGCCCAGACAGGATGGGGTTAAAGGAGCAGCTCATTAGGGGTCTGGCTCACTCAGGCTGAGAGGAGGGCAGGGTACAGAATGCAGGGCAAGCCTTTGGCGGCAGAGGCTGGCGTGACATTGCAACAGTCTGAGGCGTGCCATGTGTTCGCCCAGGGAATTTGTCCCTGGATCACTGGACGCTGGCAGTGACAGGCTGCACAGGCTCCTGGGAGGGGAGGTGTGGATAGTGACCTGTGTTTACACACAGGCTTCTTTTGGGCTGCAGCAGCAGCCTTAGCATTTCATGCCCATCTGTGTTGTCCACACTGATAGCTGCGGCTCGTGCCCGTCTCTGAAGCTCATTTAGGCGGTGCTCTGAATCTCCTCTCCTCGCCCACCCTGAAACAATGGTCTCTTGCCTCTTAGGCAGGTCCAGAATTTTTCCTGGACTCCCTCCCGGCTAGCTGTGGTGTACTAGTCCCCTTCAGGTTGTGTTCATGTAGCCAACCCCTGTCCTCTCCCTGGGATATGACATCTCAAGCCTGAGCCTCAGCTCCCAGCCCCAACCCGTCCCAGTAGGTGAGCAGACCGGCCTCTCAGGCTGGCGAGTGCTGGTCAGCACCGATCCTCTGTGATCCTCTGCTTTGCCCTCTGCACCCCTTTTTTTGTGCTCTCCTCTGTGGTTCCGAAGCTTCCCCCTCCACCCACCCCTTGTCTCTGCCAGTGAAGGGGCTTCCTACAGTGTGGAAACTTTTCCTCCTTCACGGCTCCCTCCCACTGGTGCAGGTCCCATCCCTATTCTTTTGTCTTTGTGTTTTCTTTTTTTTCTTTTGCCCTACCCAGGTACGTGGGGAGTTTTTTGCCCTTTAGGAAGTCTGAGGTCTTCTGCCAGCGTTTATTCGGTGTTCTGTAGGAATTGTTTCACATGTGGATATATTTTTGATGTCTTTATGGGAAGGAAGGTGATCTCCACATCTTACTCCTCCACCATCTTGAAGGTCCTCTAGACATATCAATTTATTGTGAAGAGCAATTAAAATAAGATATTCTTGAAAAGGAGCTGAATATGCAGGACCATGTAAAGTTTAAACTAATATATATTTTGTCAGAAATACTTATAATGGAGGAGTAAAGTGTAGTGGTGAAGAGACTGGATGTGGGCCAGTCAGGTTTCAAATACTGGCCCTGCCACCTACTTGGTGAGTGGCCTCAGGCAAGTCACTTATAGTCTCTGTTCCTTACCTTATTTACATACAGATTAGGGGTACTAAGAGTCCTTACTTTGTAAGGTTGTGGTACATATTAAGTTGATTAACATATGTAGAGTGCTTAGCACAGTGTCTATTGGAAAGGAAACCTTCAGCTATCTTGGCTGCCTGTTCTTGAATTACAATTCTTCCTGTAGCTCTGAATCCCCATGAGGTTTCAGTTGAACAGCTCCTATAACTAAGTTAAGTCACCTTAACTTAGTGGCCTTAGAAAAGAAGCTAAGGGAATTCCCTGGCAGTCCAGTGGTTAGGACCCTGTGCTTCCACTGCAGGGGGCACAAGTTCAATCCCTGTTTGTTCCTGTTGTGCAGCCAAAAAAAAAGAAAAATTAAGAAAATTAGTACTTCTACTTTCTGAATACAGATTTCACTGAGAAAAGAAAAGGGTTTATTTAGGAAAAATAAGTGGTTTTTCACATTGATTCTGTTTTTCTTTTTTTTTTTTTTTTCCTGTTTGAGTTGTTTTTCATTCCTACCTTTCTTTTAGCATAGTACTCAGATAAATTATAATATGACACAAATATTTTGCATTTTAAATTTACTTCAAAACAAAGACATATTTAAAAGAAAACGGTGAGAATGTATGCAAATAGAATTATTTTGGTGAAAAATATAATATATTATTGTACTAGAGTATGAAGAGCTTGATTTATAACCATGGATAGTTAATATGAATAAATCATACATTACAACAGTGAGCCTCTTCTGAGATTTAGAATATAGTATTTGCATATAGTCAGAATGAATTTGGCTGAACAAGTGTTAGCTTTTTGTTTGTGTGCATATATATATATATATATACATGTATATGTATATATGTATACACAGCTATGGTCTTTAGTTTTTTGTCCATGTAGACTCACATACAAATATTTTGTTTTTAATCACAAACTAAACATAGAAATATGTGATTTGACAGAATGGAAGATTTCTTTTTCCCCCTTAATCTGTGAGAGAAGTCTTTATCTTTGGAATTTCTTTTGTTTAGAGCTTACTTTACTAGGAAGGCCTGAATGCCTTTCACACTGGAAATCCTTCCTCAGTGACAATGGTATTATAGATTAAAGATGAGAAATTTAATTATGTGGCTAGTAATATATTTTACCTGTTTGTTAAAGCAAAACAAAACAAAACTCTTAAAAAACGACTTCATGATCTTGGGCTAAAATTTAGTTGGTTTTCCTTTTATGTACCTAAATGTAATCACTCTAACATAGTGGTGGTGGGGTGGGAAAAGACATGTTTTAGATTTGAAACACTTCAAAGAGGTTATTTTCTGACTAATGATGACAATTGAAGCAGAAAGAATATCGTATGAAGGCTGGAGGAGTGGACAAGGCAGTGAGAAAAACATCAAAGCATTATTATTAAAAATGAAAAAGAAGAATTAATCATAACTTTGGAATGTTTTCAAAGTTGAAAATGTTTTCCTATGACAGGGATTACAGTTGAGAATATTTATAACTAGAAAAGGTAAAAATATGGTCAAAGCTTAGCTATCTATATTTGAGGCTGGATGCTGAGACTAAAGTATTCTACATAATAAATTTGTTTATTTAACAAATTTACTAAGCATCAGCTTTGTCCCTGGCCTAGAAATTGTAGGTGTGAACAAAATAGACAGAAAACATTGTTTTTCTGTAACTATTACTATATTACTATAGTAATATAATAATAGTAATATAGTAATAGTTTTAACTAACTCAGCTATTCTCTATTCTAGTCTATCCTACTCTACTGCATTCTATTCTTGATTCTGAATTAAGAAGAAATATTTCCAGATAATAGCCCTACTCTACTTACTCTGCTTACATCATTGAGATATTTGAAATTGAATAAACCTGTTACTTCATCATTAGATGTAAAAGACCTTTGATCAATAACAACATAGAGATATGTGTTTAGTTATTTGTTACACACACAGAAAAAATAATTTTCACATAGGTACGGAGTTGTATCTGTTTTATTCATTTGATCTCTACCAAATTGTCTATTAGTTTCACGTGTATTTAATAATAAAACAAAGCAGATATTTGAACGGAATGTTACAAAGCATTCCTAAAGGAATTCAATGAGTTATTTAAACAGTCTTTATTCCATACCTACTGCTTGTCTTTGCTTTGTTACTTAGGCTGATCAAATATAAAGAAAAACACAGTCCCTAGAGTTTTGGGAACAAGTAAGAACAAACAAAATGATATGTGACTCAGATAAAACTATGTTGGTTTACTTTTGAGTCTAGAAGAGGTAAATAAGAGTTTTGAAATGTGGTGTATTGAGGTAAGTCTCAAAATATGCATAAGCAATTGTCAGAAGGAGAAGATGGGAAATGACCTCCCATTTATTGGTTAACATTTAGTCATACAAATTTCATTACATGGCAAAATGTAGGGAGTTATACAACTCAGTTTCTCTTCTAAATTAGTTTTAGATGTTTTTCTACCAGTTAATATCATTTATGCATATTTTGATATACTTCTTTTTAGTCTTCTGAAAAAAATGTACCTATGATGTTTTTTCTGATATAGAGTCTTTACGGACCAGATGTATGTACAGTTTGTGTCTTTTACTTAAATTAATACATCACGAGGTACTCTCCTTGCCCTTAAATACTTCTCAGAATGTGATTCAGTGACTGTTTCCATTGTTTCCAAGAAACTAGTCTCCGTTTATTAAACCATGGTTTGAAAATATATAATTGCCCAAGTTAATAATAATTTTTCCAGATATAAAATTGGTGTTTAGTCATTAAGCAAGTTATTTCACTAGGTTGTATGTAGTTATCCTCAAATACTTAGGGGGTGGCACCTGGTAGTCATAGCTTACTTTGGAAGATGATGGGAAATTGATTATTACATATAAAGTAATAAAAATATGATTTTCATTAAATCACTTACCATGTCATATATTAAGGAAAAATCAAGAAAAATTTAAAATTCTGTCCATTGACTTATTCTTTTCTGTGAATACAGTTTTGATAGCAGAGATCTCAGCTTAAATCATGTAATAGTCATGTTCCTGAAGTAGCTTAGTTTGAAAACCTCTGTTAAAATGCAAATTACAGACAGTTGAATAATGGGAATTTAATCAAATTAATGGAGCTTTAATTTACATTTTTAATTCCTTCTGACGTGTTTCTTGTTCTTTGTGACTGGTCAGATTCAGTATATTTTAGAATGAGACCTACACTGGCAATTAAGATTCATGAGTTGGCTTTTAAGGTCTGCTACTATATGAGTGAATTTTAGGAAAGTCATTTAACATCTCTTATTTTACTGACTTATAAAATGATTAGATTGGACAAGGTTGGAATTTCTTAGTTATTCCTGAAGACCTTGAGTTTCTGTATAAATTCATGTGTGTGTGTGTGTGTGTGTGTGTGTGTGTATGAAGGCAGATTTTGCTTGGAGTTCCTATTCTCCAAAAGTATATAAACAACCATTGATTTTTAAGGCCTCTTGCAAATATAGAATTCAGTCTTTCTGGAAGTCTTCAGATTTCATGAAATGCTTTTTCCATAAATTTGTCAAGATGCTTTGTCAATGAGTTAACGTGTCTGTAGATAGTAACTACATAAAAATAGATTGCATGTGATAGTATTCTTCTTTTTGTCATAATAGGTGGGGTACTTTGCATTATGCTTTTGGACCACTGCTATTTGATTTGTATTTGTTTCATGGGAAGTGAAAATAACTAATTGGATATGTCCATAGATATGAATAGTAGTGTTTTAGTTCATAAAAGTATGATGAAACAACTGTTAAATATCTTTAGTTCACCTATAAAAATTCAAATTTTCTTTATTGTTTAAATCTGAGTTAATTGAATTACTTTACTAATTTTCAAGGAGATTTCTAAAAACGTAATAAATAAAATCTTCATTAATAATTGTTTGGTCAGAAGGATAATATTATTTTAAGACTAGAAATATCACCTCCAGTAATGGTTCTTTATGTACTAAATAGGTACTAGATACATGACTTATAAATGTACTTAAGATATGAGTATGATCTAATAATATTCTTGTTAGCTCTCAAATAGTGATTTGTCTTAGAAGAAATGAATTTGTAAAAATAATAGGAATAGAAATAGGTAAATTCCTAAATTTTGATCCTGAATACCAATTTATTCTAACTTATAAATAAGAAAATATAATGCTTTCTTGCCAAGTAATTGAATTTACCACATCAAATTATCCAACACAAATTATTCAGGTCATCTAACATTACTGACCAAAATTAATTTAAAATTATATATAAATACATTTTAAATTATGAAGCATTTATTTATTTCCTTTTTGGAAACCTGTTATCCCTAGATGTTCTTGAGATATTTTATTTTTCAAAATAGCAAAACTGCAGTGTGATTAGCATGACACTAGTATCTTAGAATTTCAGTTCCATTTATTTTTCTAATTCCTATTTGTCACATTTTCTTTTAAAGGATTTGGTACATTTAAAATATCACCAATAAGGTGTTTGTTCAAAACCATGTTAATATTTAATGACATAACTGATGGTGATTTTTTAAGGATGAACTTTATATCGCAGTCAAAAATATATTTTAGTTTATCTTATTTAGCTCATGTTCTACTGTATGTGAATTACATTTATAAATTTGTCTCATTATATATTAAGGACAACTATTTAATCTTAAGTTTTAAACCCATTCTCATTTATTGACACTAACTTTTTAGGCACTTATCTTAAAAACCAGTAATAATTTAAAAAGTCATTAGAAACTGAATTGTTTCATCTTTCTAAGTCACCAGTACGGATCTTAGTAGATACCATATTGAATGGATTTATATAAACACTGTATGGTAACAAATTGATATACCTCAGGATTACAGCTAGTTCCAGTTCCATGCCTCATAGCTGGTGTGAGTCAGCTCAAAAGTGCATCCTTTATTTTCTGTTATTCATCTGTTCAGAGAGGATGAATTATTTTTCCTAATAATAAAAAACAGTAATAAAAAATCAAACAAAAACATCATAAATGCCTAAGACATGTATTATTAACTGCATGAGGTATAATAAAATATAATATTTATATATGTAATTAAGGAGCATCTTGTTGTAAAATTTATACTTGACCTTTCATTTTTATAGCCTTTTTAGGAACCTGGTTATCTCCATTAAATGCATAAATAGAGATAGGAAGAAATATGATTTCAACAAGTATTTCTAATTTGAGCTGAACTTAATAACAAGCATAGTAAATTGTTGTCTATATATTGTTATTTCAAGGGTTCCAGAAAGTCCTTGGATCAACTAACCTCTTACTTTGCTAATGAATTAAATCTCCAGTAAGATCAGTTCTTGGCTTTTATTGAAATGCAGGTGTTCTTGGGAAGGATAATTTGAGCCCTAGCAGAACTTTAGGTAAAGGAGCTTATCACATTGTTTTCTAAGGCAAGTAACAAGGAGAGAGAATTTGAGAAAAGGGTGCCTCTGAAGGGAAAAGGAAACAGTGTGGGGAAAATAGTTTCAAAATAGAGGAGACTGGGAGGCTGTCCTGGATGCTTTGGGCTTGGTTTGGTCTAGTTCACTGAATCAGTAGAAAAATTTGTTATTTACTGAAACATAATTAGCAAAGAATATGATGACTTGATAGTGTCATTGTCCCTTGGTAAACTATGTCTTAAATGTCATTTAACAGAAGGAAGTAATAGATCTGAGAGAAATAAAAAAGAGAAAAAGAGATAGAAAGTTCTGTTGAGTTCTGTTTTCACCTTGGCCGAGTACAGTGGGCCAATCAGCCTAGCCAGGTGTTACGGTGTTACCCAGGATACACAGCCATTGTTCAATGAGTATAATGGTTGTACAGTACCTGCTACTTGACAAAAGATAGAGGGCCAAAGCCAAGTAGCACAACTCCTACACCAACAAGATTAAGACAGTCACATTTGGGCCTAATCAGAACGGTTTCAGTGGCCCCCTTCTCAGATGTTTGCTTGTTCCCACCTCCAGAGTGTTTAGTAGAAAAACATAAGCCTCAGTTACAGAGCTAATATTCTTCCAAAGGTGGAATAGTTTAAAAGTAAAGTGAATGTAGAAAGGAAATCACAAAAGGAGCAGACATGGGCCATTTAAATTTTCCTTGTTCCTAGGTATGGTTAAAGGGGCGGGTAGGGTATGCATAATGACTTGCAGTTCTACAGACATACAGATATACAGCATATACAAGCATATGCTGTTCATTTGAAATTCAAATTTCACCTAGCATCCTGCATTTTTTACTTTAATCTGGCAGTCCTTGTTTAGCGGACACATTAAAAAGAAAAAAATGAACATAATAAATACAATGCATATGTTGCTTTACCTTGAAAAGTATTTCAAGTTTATTGTAGAAGTGTGTGTGAGATTGTGAGTTATTGTGAGGAAGGAGTGGATATGAAGGTTATCTGAAATTGGATGGAAAGTTTCAATGCCAGAGTGGACAAACTGAAGTCACCAGTGGACCTTTGAATGTGTGTCTGTGCATTTTGTGTGTCACTCTGCATCTGGATTCAGTTGAGTACAGCATTTTCCTAAGGGGCTAGAGATGGTCTGTTACAATTACTTGACATTTGAAGCCTGAAAGCAGTCAGGCAATACATAAAAGGATGGGCATGGCTGTCTTCCAATAAAGCTTTATTATACAAAAACAGGCTACCTGCTGGGTTTGCATGGGTTTGCAGACCCATGGCTTAAAGTTTTCTTGCCTACAAAGTCTCACATAAGCAAATACAAAAGTTGCATTATGTTCAAATAGTTTCCCAGCCACACCAATTGCACTGGAACAAATTTATATTTTCAAAACAAGTCATTCTTAAGTTTGGCATATTGGGGTACATGGACATATATATAGCAAGAGGGTGAAACTTAAATAAAGAGTAATTAATGCCTGTCCTGGGAATATAAAAATGCAAATTTGTTAGCTGGGACATGCTAAGTCAGGTTCACATTCTCTGCCAAGGTGTTTTCATATTTTCATTTCTTAAATTTCTTAAATTTAACTTTTGGTTTGCACTGTTAATATGATATTTAAAAATATCCATTTATTCCAGCAATTGCTATAATGCCTTTTGCACTTAATTTAGACTTTTAGAAAACGTTTTAACTGACGTTCTGAAATCCAAACATTTAAATATATGTCTATTCTTTTAAAATAACATATAACTAATATTATAATTCCTAAAGAATTTACACTATGCAATACACATTTTAATATTAGAACTAGGAATATGCATTACTTGTAATTGATATGGAAGGTATCCTTTCTTGACCACTTGATTTAAAATTGCTTTAAATTTTAGATAGTGTATTTATTAGTTATATGTTTCCCTAGGAAACCTACCAAGGTTGGAGCATATAAATACATTCTTTACAACCTTCTCTAATGCAGGCAACCAGTTTGTGTTTATGGTATATATAATTGGTGAATGCCTCAAATAATACTATAAGCATATTAGTCTGCATAACAATATGATTATTCCTCTGATACCTGTATCTTCTGAATCTCCGACTGAAACAAAAGGCCTTTAGAATTGTTCTTTATAAATTGTTGTCATCAACTGATCCTCAACACTGGGATCCTGATGTCAGTGCATGTTTTGGGAACATACATTTAAGTAAATGTTAAAATATGTGATTATTTTAGAAGACCCATGTAGACATGCTACATTTAGAGTATTTTGTATATCAATAAAAATGTATCTGCAAATATATTTGTTTATAGGTATATATATGCAAATATAAAACTACAATTAGCTGCAAGACTGCAAGTATATTTCATTTTATAGTAAATATTTTTTCTGATTTAAAGTTAGAAAAGCTTGTCCAGAGGAAGATAGGAAGGATTTTAGGAAATAATTGTGAGAAGTTTTTAAGTAGTATAAATACAACCTACAAATAGCTACATTTTTGTCCTAAACAAGCAGATTAATCAGCTCTAACACAATACATAATATTATGTTTAAATATAATTGGGATACAATTGCAAAGACATATGGCTGTCCATTCTATAAATAATCGAGATGAATTTATATTGTATTTTATTGAAAGAAAAACAAATATTATGCTTTCTACTTATATTTCTTATAATTTTAAAATTGAGTGTTCAAAAAATCCAATAATTACTTGAGTATGAATTATGTATTTCTGACAAATGATTTTGCCAAAATTTATTTTTTTCTATTGGTAAGTTAGTCCAACATGATTGTGGAATATAAAATGTGGTTTGTTTTGGATTTGGGGGCTGGTTCTTGAATGGTAAAGTAATATACATAAATTTTATATGGGATACATATTTTTGTTATATAATCATAATTCAATACAAATAAGCCAACTCATTTTTAACGTGAAAACTGAAAGGATTTAACAGTTGATAATCACATTTAAAACAATTTCCACTAACTGATCCCTTTCGACCTTATTTCTAGATTATCTCATACATTAGCCAGTATCAGAAAACAAAGCCTTGGGGAAATTTGTCATCTCTAAAAATGACTGTAAAATACATTTCAGTTCACCATATTATTTTCTTACATGAAAGATCGTTTTAAAAATCCCTAAACATTTTGTATCGTTAGCATTTCATATGGGTGCCAAGAGCAAAATGTCCACTGGATAATTCTATTGAAGTTATAGTTGGCTTAGTCTGGTAAAGCAGGGAGGATACAAAAGTCAGCTTATGGATGAGTGTGTTTTACATTACCTTCTTCATGCCATTAAATTGCCAAACAGTGGATCCAGTACTATTTAGAGAATTAAATATCCTCAAGGGATTATATGTTCCGTAAAATCAGAGACTGCTGGCTTTGTTCCGTGCTCTATCCCCAGACTTAGAATGTCTGGTTACAAAGCAGACACTGAATAAATATTTGTTGAATAAAGGATGTCTTCCTGTGTTTGTTAAACCAATGAGAGTTCAATTAAACCAATAATCGTTTTGGAAAATTTATCATATAAAAATTAAGGAAGTAAATTTAAAATCAAACAGAACCCAGCTTGAATGTCAGCTTTGTTGATTTTAGAAAAGCACCTGACTGGCCACATTAATAAAATATGGATGATGATACCTAAATTACAAAACTATTATAAGGACCAAATAAAAAAATGCATTTAAGGCACTTAGCACAATGCATAAGATGCGTGGTACATATTTTAAAAAGTAATTATTTTAAAAAACTATGTCTGTGGACTGGTTTATTCATTAAACATGTGATTATCACTTGCTGTGCCAAGCTTTGGTTTAGGTCCTGAGGATGCAGAAATGAGTAAGACACAGCCTGGATGTGTTCAAAGTCAAGGAGAAGCAACAGTTATAAAAGCAAATAATTACAATAAAATTTTAACGCCCATAATAGTGGTATGGACATTACAGTGTTAATGGAGACATGCATTTTGTCTTTAGGTGTGTTTTGTTCCCAGTCTCTCTCACCTATCAGTGTGAAAGCTTGGTAGTTGCTTAAAGCACTTGAGAGTATTCCTGTTACCTTTGACTTCTCTGCTCTAGTCTTGAAATTATTTTTATGGTGTTGTAGACCATACATTTAGCTAAGGAATTTCAATGCTTGACATACATTTAGTTAAAGAAATTCAGTGTCTGCTACTCTAAAAATAATTGTTGAATGGATGAGTGAATGGACACATTAATGAGAAGTTTGATTGCATTTCAAGTGTGGACATATGTATATGTGAAATAGATGAAGATTGAGGTAGATGTAGTTGGAGAACAATTATTTCTTTAAGAAGTGTGGCAGTGAAAGGCACCTCATTTCAAGTTGAAACACTCAGGAGTGAAAGTGATCTCTAGTTTCCTTGTCACAGTTTGTGTGCATGTAGCTAAATCATCTCCTAATTATTTGACACCTCATTATATCATTTGTAATTTTGCAGTTCTTGCTTTGCTTCAACAATTTCCCTTTTTCATTAAAAAAAAATCTTTGATTATTTTTCATTATTCTCTACCTCTCTCTTTCTCTCTCCCTCCCTCCCTCCCTCCCTCTCTCTCTCCTTTCCTTTCATCTATTTTTGATTTCTGGAACATTGAAAATAGTTATGAATAACCACATATATTCTCTTCTCTGTGCATGACTACGGCTGCATGTCTGTATTCCTCTGTCTTTTTAATCACTGAATTTATATGTACACCAGGGAAAATATTGTAATTATTGTAGAAAATTATGTTCTTGCTACCTAAATGTGTTTTGTCACACCTTTGGCCTCTGTCAAGGGAAGGATAGATTAGGCCTTGGGTAAGGCAAGTATACCATGATATCTCAGGTAATATAGATAGAAGGGGACATGGAGAAGAACACAGGTATCCAGAGAAGAGAACGTGAGTTTCTCTTTGTGTGCTGGGGGGAAGGGGATGAATTAGAGAAAGAAGTAGCTACCTTAGATGTCGTTTATCAAGCATTAGTCAGTAAACTAGGGTGAGACAAATGCCCATGTTTTAAACTTTGGAATAATTTAGCTGGTCAAAATGCCTCTTTTATATGAATAAGCCAGAACTGTGGAAACAAGCCAACGAAAAACCTTAAGGAAACTTTAAAATGGCAGCATTGACTATCGATGCAAAGTTCTAATGATATCAGATTATTTGTCTTTGTTTCTTTGAATGTCTGTTGCCATCCTCACAAAATATTGCTTTGTAAAAGTCCACATGTAATAGTTCTATGCCATGTACAATAATTTAGGATTAAGTAATTTAACATACATGAACTTATGTTCTGACATAGTCATACACATATTGCTTTCCTTTTTTTCTTTTTGCGGTACACGGGCCTCTCACTGTTGTGGCCTCTCCCGTTGCGGAGCACAGGCTCGCGGACGTTGCACGCTCAGCGGCCATGGCTCACGGGCCCAGCCGCTCCGCGGTATGTGGGATCTTCCCGGACCAGGGCACGAACCCGTGTCCCCTGTATCGGCAGGCGGACTCTCAACCACTGCGCCACCAGGGAAGCCCTTTCCTTTACTTTTGTGCTAGGGAAGCAATAAATAGCCAGGCTCTAACAGGTTTTCCCCTGTCGTCTTTATAGTTACAAAAATCACTTTAAGCTAACAGCTCTCTAAATCATGGCAGCATATATTGCAACAGGTGCTGCAAAGGAGTTATGCATAAAAGGGACTAAAACAAAGTAAAAACCCCATTGTTGAAAAACAGTTATTACCACAGGCATAATTTCTTCCATCCCTTCTCCTGAGCCCCTGCCCATATAGTGGCCACTATCTCTTAAGCAGTATCAGTCAGGTAACTTTGTGAAAAGGTGTATGTGTTTTACTGCCTGGCATATAAATACCAGGTAGCTCGGCTTCAGCAACTGTTTTCCTGACTTCGTGGCTTTGGTGAATCATTATAAGGTGCAGCTGGGATACTAATGCTAGAGGGCTAGAGAGATCTCTTTTGTCAAAAAGGTCTGCCTTTGTCAAATCACCCTGAAAGGAACCATTTTTCTCTAAAAGACTTTTTCGGAGTGTCCCAAATATTCTGTAATATACAGGATGATTAGAGTTTAGAGAAGATTTTACTTGATCAAAACCTTAGCCTCAACTGAGTTAAAAATTCTTTCTTTTTGTCCAGAATAATAGTGTCTTATGTAGCCGCATGTTGGAAATAGTGGAGAGAGCGATCTGAGACTCTAGCAATAGAGGCTGCAAGTAGGACTAGGATAATGATTAGCAACTGTGAGAAGTCCTTGTTTCTTATTTAATGGACTTAATAACTTAATGGACGCCAGCTCTGTTACAGTGGCTGGCGTCAAGAGAGGGAATGTCATTTAGCAGAGCCTACGCTGCAGACTCGACCACAGAAAGGACACCTAACTTCTCTACTTTAGTCATTGACTATCAACCCAATCACCTCGTCGTACTGACAGCTTCTCATTTCTCAAGTAATAGGTAAAATGAAAGATAAAAGTAAAATAGATTACTAAAGTATAAAAATGTTATAATTAAAACTCTTCGTACTTCTTTATGTCCCTGGAGCCAGACTCAAGAGTTCTGGACTGTGTGCTCAGTTTGGCTGGGCTTTGTCATCTAATCCTGTCCTAACTCCAGGGAGCATGGAATTTTTCTCTGTTCTTAATGGGAGGTCCAGCTACCATTATTTCTAATTGACTCCCAGTCAGCCCTCAGATCTTAGAAGGAAAGGCAATACACTGCCTTGTGGTTCTGAGTTTAGCTTCTGTAGTCAGCCTGCCTGGTTTGAATCCCTTTTTGGCCACTGTGTGACTTTGTGAACAGAGATGTCTTCTTGGGAAATTCTTAATTGTTCTGTACCTCAGTTTCCTCATCGGTAAAAGTGATGGAAATAATAGCGTGTAACTTAAAGAATTATCCTGAGAAATAAATGAACCTTTCTCAAGTATTTTGAATGAAGCTGAGTACATCGTAGGTGTTCAGATGGGGAAGGCTTTCCTAAGGAAAGACCTCTGTTTAAAAGCTCCCACACAGCCGCATAAATTTCTCTTTAGAAGCAATGGTCAGAGTTGCAGTTTTACCTTTGTGTGTGTGTGTGTGTGTGTGTGTGTGTGCATGTATGTATGTGTGTGTGATTCAAGTTTGTCTCTTCATTTGAAAGCTATGCTCTTGGACATCTAAAAACTTGTTTTATATTAAAACTTGTTTTTACATCATCCTAATAACATTTTATCCCATGTAAAATATTTTTAGTTACTCTTTTGAGATTGAATTTGCATAGAAAAAGGGATAGATTTGGCCATATGAAGATTCATAATTTTTAAACATTATCCAATTTCAAGGCAAATTGTAGTTTACCACATGAGAATATTGCACGGAATACAAGTGCCAAGAGAATATATAATATGGAAATTAATTTAGGATATAGTTGCATATATGAATTGTTTTGAAAAGTCAGATACAACTCCAAGAGCCCTAACTGTATGTGCCTAGGAAGAAAAAGAAGACATGATATTCTTATCGCTGTTGTGCCCCCAGTAAGAACTTGTTTCACTGTGTCTTGTTTAAAGAAAAAAATACCCTAAAGAAATGGGTATACTTTCTACCAGGTGGGTGCTTTATTTGTCATTATTGACTATATACACTGATTATATAAAGCTAATTTAAATTCTGCTTTTCCATTCTAATCACTTTGTCACACTTTTAGATGGTACATCATAGTTAGATTCTAGACAGCTGAGAGGAAAGTCTTTTTTCATATAATTGGAAAAACTATGATTTTGAATGGGGAGGAAAATCTTGATCGTAAGTACTGTCTGAGGCAGGTTCATTTTAAAAAGAGAATAGGTTGAATCTTAGGATCTGGAAATTGATTACATTAAAATTATCTGTATCCCATACCTTTTAGAGAGTCTTTACATATTCCCAGAGTAGGCATACCTGAGTTTGAAAAATACTGTCTTAAAACACTTAAGTAACAACTGAAAATAACAATAGAACCAATAAGACAGAGAGGTTCTTATCTGATTGACAAAAGCATTTAGATAACAGTGATTTTTTAGAATCGCAGAAGTGGTCAATATAGATGTTATTGAACAGAATTTTTGCTAATTTTGAACTTTTAAAGTAATATTTCAATACCTATTCTAAGGCTGCAAACTTGTCCCAACCACAAATAGCAGAAGGAAACCACTATATATATCTAAGAAACAGTAAACCAGTTAACACAAAGTGGAAGATTGTGGTTGACTTTGGGTACTAGATTCAGTATTTTTAACATATTCCTGGTATGTTACTACGTTTATGACATTGCTTAAGGGACATTGATTAACAAAAAAACATGGTCAATGTAATGGTGTTGGAGGGATAATGGAGTAGAACAATACAAAATGCTTTGGGTTGAAGAGATATTTTAACTATTACAAGTAGTTTCAGGATAAGATGTATTATCTTTGTTGCATGAGAAAAATTGCTCAAATTATCTTAAAAAAGCATTTTCTCATAATTTTGGGGGGTTATGAGTCTAAGTGTTACTTAGTTGAGTGCCTCTGGCTCTGTCTGTCTTGGGAGGTTGCAGTCAAGATGTTGGCCTAGGCTGCAGTCTCATCTGTAGATTCAACTGGAGGAGAATCCACTTCCAACCTTACTCAACATGGGCCTCACTACTGGCTACATCATGATATAGCAGCTGGGTTCCTCCAGAGTGAACCATACAAAGCAGAGAGTACCTACGATAGAAGCCACAATATATTTATTGTCTAATATTGGAAGTGACATCCTATCACTTCTGCCCTATTCTGTTTGTTTGAAGGGAGTCAGTAAGTCCATTCCAGCCTCAAGGGGGATGGATTACATGTGAAGGTAGACACCTGCAGGCAGGAATCATTGAGGTCCATCTTGAGGCTGCCCACCAAAGAGATGAAAGCCTGAGATGTAGATTTGGTAGAAGTAGAAAAAAAGATCTACACTGAAGAAAGTATTGATGAACTTTGGAAAGATAGCCCTAAATTTTAACCATGGCTCTGTGTCTAACTGAAGATATGATCTTGAGAGAACTAACTTATCTTCTTTAGGCCATAGATTTCCCATTTGTAAAGTGAGGTGTTGAGCTCGATTATACCTACGGTTTCATTATTATTTGGTGTTATTTCCTTTTATCCTTTGCATATGATTGAATTTTAGGAGCCAAGGAATCTGATTGGTATAAGGATCATCAGTGCTACAGATGAATTAAGTAGATTGAAAACTATGAAGAGGCTACTGGATTTGACAAATAGCCATTAGGGAATTTTTTGAGAGACTTTTCAGTGAGTGAAGGAGACAGACCTGGACTGGAAGTAATTAGAGGTTGAAGTGGCTGTGAGGTAATAGAGCCAACATTTATTTGCTAAGGTGAGAATTTTGGCAGTGAAATGAAAAAGACACCTCTTCGTATGTTTTTGAGTGTATGTATGTGTTTTTTTTAAAGCATTCGAGACTTTTATATATTTCTGAGAAAGACAGAGACAAGGGGTAAAAGGGAGCCTCAGCCTTATTCACCTTTGTACCTTAGGTACTTTGTGCAGTGCCTGGAGCAAAGCAAATACAGGGCAAGGGTCTGATAGATGAATGAAAGCAGCTTTTCCTTCTCCCATCATCAGAGGCAGAGTTATACGGCTAAGAGCAGGCACTAGATTGGAACTAATTGGACTGAAGCCTGGATCCCACACATTTTAGTTTGGTGACAGTATTTGAGCAAGTTCCTTAAGGTTTTTGTGGCTCAGCTTTTCTATATGTAAAATGGGTATAATTCCAGACTGAACAAGAAATAAATGAAGAAAAAACAAAGACAAACCAAAAACATATATACTGTTTATAATAGGGCATGAGACATGCTAAGAGCTTGATGTATGTTAACCTTTATTATTAAATAGTTTTATTTAGGAAAAAATATTTTCAGTCATTTTCTCTTTGACCTAATAAACTCTAATTTCTCATCATCTGGAACCTTAGTCATTGGTTTATTCTGTTACAGTTTAGTGAAGCAGACATTTATTGACCTTCTATTAGATGCCAAGCCTTTGTGCTAGTTGATGTGAACATAAAAATGAATAAAATATGATCTTGTTCTTTTGGGCCTTATTGTCCAGGAGGAGATACACCTATGTGAACAAATGAGAGTAGTAAAGTATTCTTGACCTTGTGATAGAAATGTGAATAGACATTTTGGGGAATTTGTCAGGAAAACATTTGCAGAATAAAAAATTGTGAATATTATAGAAGTAGGGTTTATTTTGTGATAGAAGAGATTAATGGATGTATTATCAATACTGACAATTAGCTCTGTTTACAGAGCCCATGCTTGAATTTATTTTTACAATAGTAAAAATCCTTACTTTTACAATATTGTAAAAATACTTTTACAATAGAGCCAGCAGACAAAATATTTTGCAAGGCTAAGTTTCAGTGTACAATAAGAAGGTTAGGACAACTTGTGCAAAATCCCTCTGAAATATTCAGAATGTAGTCTTGGTATTTAGGTACAACTCTCTTATATGAATAACTTTTAAATAAGGAAAAGAATACGAATATCCTATCATTTTTAGTGAATGACAGTAAAAACAGTTAATTCGAGTCCTTTCTATGGGAGACTTTGTTTTAGCCTCCCTACCACGTTAGGTTCTAAAAGTTAAGGACATGTAACAAACAAGTCTCACTGAGTGTTATGGTAAATAGCACTTTTGGGATACTGAGATAATTTATGTACATCATTCGTTGAACACAGTGGTTTTATAGATTATTATTAGTTGCCAAATTCATAGAACCAAAGTGATATCATTGCCCTTAAGTGTTGATAATTTTTTTTTTTTTTTTTGCGGTATGCGGGCCTCTCACTGTCGTGGTCTCTCCCATTGCGGAGCACAGGCTGCGGACGCGCAGGCTCAGCGGCCATGGCTCACGGGCCCAGCCGCTCCGCGGCATGTGGGATCTTCCCGGACGGGGGCACAAACCCGTGTCCCCTGCATCGGCAGGCGGACTCTCAACCACTGCGCCACCAGGGAAGCCCTTGATAATTTTTTGAGGGAGAACATGTGAAAACCATTTGTCTAGCAAGAAGGAACAGTGAGAACACTTCAAATAGCAAAATAAACAAAAACTGAGAAATGTCCTTATTGTGTTACTTTTATAATTTTTCTCACCCTTAACAGTAAAGAGTATGTTAACATCATCAGCACCATTACAGATTTTATTAACATGAAAAGACCTGCATATCTCAAAGCTTTAGCACTAAGGAATTACCAGCTTTTTTAGCATCTAAAGCATAAATTTATTTCACTTGAGTGCTATTATACTTCATCTATTTATCCAAATGTAGTGTATTTCCTCCAAAGATAAATCCTTTTCCCCCACAAGATTTTGTTGCTGGTTAAATTAATATAACTTACTGTCCAACTCTCATTAAATCACTATTGCCCAATTGCACAAAGTTACGTTTTTACTTTAAAATGATTAATTGCTCACCAAAGAACATGTGAACTTCATAACAATCAATTAAACTATTTTAGACTAATGTAACAAACTATTTTAGAACGTGAGGGAAAATGTAAAATAAATGTCTTCTCACTGTGCTCTAATTGAATGTTCTGAACAGAGTTTTCACAAGCTGGGGCATTTTCTTGTGCTTCTTTGTTTACTATTGATTTGTTCTATAGTAGTATTTATTGCATGTCACATGTCATAGGGTCCCTTGATTCTCTGTATTAAAAATAATGGTATTTGAGTCATGAAATTTTAAGCATGTTTTATCAGAACCTGAGGTAGGTGAAATAAGTTGGGGTACTATTAACAAAACTACTGTGTTACCTCAGCCAAGAGAAGAATACAGTCCATTCTGATTGAATTCTGGGCTCGTTTCTGAAAGTGACAAAGATTTATAGTTTCTTTTCTGTCAGTCCTGCTTAGTCCCCATGGTACTAGTTCTTTCTTGAAGTACATAAGAAACGGTTAGTGCTAACGGCAAGATATTTTCTATGAAGGTGTATTTTAAAGGTAGATTTGGGGAATGTTAGCAAAGCAACTCTGATTTTTTGAAACCATGATGAATTATGACTACCAAGTATAGGTCTTGATTAATAGTCATAAAATAGATCTTACATTTTCTTTGTTTTGTCAAAATACCTGCTAAGATCTTGTGTTAACTGCTGTGGCCACAGAGATTCCTCAACCCTTGATAATATTTCAAGGCTTTAAACTTCAATTCAAGAATATTAAATCACGGAAAAATGAAACTTCTAAATTCTATTACCTCAGTAGATTTATAGACTATGTGCATTTAGTATTGAAATCTATAGACATCATCTTACTCATTGTAAAGAGCAAATCTGTAGATCCTGTACTGATGAAAAAATAATGACAACCTTTAATTTCAAAAAGTACATGATGTTACACAAACATTTTAGTTTAGGATTTAGACTTTGCTCTTAAAAGATAAAGTGGCTTCTCAGAAAAATATGGGTGGATTAGCAGAGTCACAATCTGTATTGGCCTAGGGGCATTTTTTGGGCTGTGCTCAGTTTGGGTCATAAGAGTTCTATTATTTATCTTTGTATTTATAAGTCACATATTCTGTTGTGCTATAGCTACTGTTCTATCATCTGGCTAATTCCTTTCTAAATTAAGTATTCGAAAACCTTTGTTACCATAAGCAAGTATTCAACAAATATCCTTGCGTATCAGTAATTTATAAGGATAATTATTACTGCTGGGGAGCTTTTGTCCCACATCCTACTTCCCATTTTATTTGTTTATTAAACAAAAGACTTGAACTCAGTCATGTGAAAACATTGATGAAATATACAGAAATAAATGAAAAGACATTGCACCAAATCTTAATATTTGTGGTTTGAAAAAGCACTGTACTGTAATATGTCTGATACATAATTTAAAATTCTTTCTTTCATAGCTTTTCAATAATTTTTTGTTCAGTACATCTAAACTAATTTCAACTATAGTTTCAGTCTCCATACAAATAGTATAAAATCAAAACAGTGAACTGCAATAGAGAAGTTAATAAAATTTCTCATTATTAGGTTTATTTGTTTAGGTTTATTTATGTTATTCATGGCCAGAATTTTTATCTGGCAATATGGTCAAGCTTTGGTGTGGTGGTCATTTATGTTTTGTTATTATTAAGCTGTAGTAGTATTTTTTTTAAAAATGGCGATAGTTTATTTAAAATAGCAATGATCCACATCAAAAATTATAAAAAAGAGTTGAACCAAAAAAGCCTGCTTTCTTTTTTTTTTTTGTAAAAATATTAATGTTCCAAGAATCAGTGAATTCTCTGGACAAAACTGCTTCGTACAAAAATGTGTGGAATCAAGAATTTGAACTGTACCCTTTAGCTTCTTGTAAACAGACGTTACCCCCAACTGTATTTTACATTTTCTTCAGTTTCTCTAAGACATTTGTAAATGCATCCCAGTGTGTATAGGGGAAGGATGCAGACAGCTTAGGAAAGTATACAACATTAACTCCTCCTCACTTGGCTTAAGGGATTTAAAAGTCTGTGCAGGGCTTCCCTGGTGGCGCAGTGGTTGAGAGTCCGCCTGGCGATGCAGGGGACATGGGTTCGTGCCCCGGTCCGGGAAGATCCCACATGCCTCAGAGCGGCTGGGCCCTTGAGCCATGGCTGCTAAGCCTGTGCGTCCGGAGCCTGTGCTCCGCAACGGGAGAGGCCACAACAGTGAGAGGCCCGCGTACTGCAAAAAAAAAAAAAAAAAAAAGTCTGTGCATACACACTACTATATCTAAGATAGATAAACAACAAGGACCTACTGTATAGCACAGGGAACTATATTCAATGTCTTGTAGTAACCTATAATGGAAAAGACTCAAAAGAATAGATATATGTGTGTGTGTGTGTGTGTGTGTGTGTGTGTGTCTAAAACTGAATCACTTTGCTGTACACCTGAAACTAACACAACATTGTAAATCAACTGTAGTTGAGTTAAAAAAAGGAAATTAAATTTATTTTGTGGTTTGGGGTTGGAATTACTACTTTCTACCTTACTATTATAGTCCTTTATCTTTATTATTTTAAAAAGCTTTAATTATTTTGGCAGAAAAATATATTACTAGTATTCATTAAAAAACTAGTCGATTTTTAATGTTCAATGCATTGCATTTCTCCTCTTTAAAAAAATGGCTTGAAGAAGATGATTTTGAGAGATTTCCTTAGTTCTGACATGCCATAATTACCCAAATATTGACTTTATACTTTTTACATATATTAAACTATTTTAGATAATTTCTCCATAGAACGTCTTGAGTCACATGTTTCATTTTTATTTCCTTATAAATTTTCTTGGAGAATAGAACATAAAATAATAATTACTTCATTTGGAATAAAATCTCCCAAGGCCAATAAAATGTTGATCTCTGTCAGAGTAATTTTTATAGTTATCTAGGATTAACTCTGTGCTAAGAGGATTAATGCTACATTTCTTTCTACATAATTTTGTATATTCTGGTTAATTTTAAGATACATATGCTCACATTAAGATACATGTTTGCATAAAACCATCTGCATTGATAGCAGGGTGATTCTTTGCATTCTTGGCTGGACCACTGTAAGTCAACAAAGCAAAAGAGAAAGAAAAAAAAGAGGGAAACATAGGGGGTCATGTCTGAGAGGAGCTAATGGATGCTTTTGGTATAATGATACCTGAAATATATTTTTTAATGTTCCTTAGAATTCAAAGAAACTTTTCCATTACAGTAACTGTTTTAATCCCTGGGAACACTGATGTTCTCCAGACTGCCCATCCCATTTCTTTTTGCTTCTGCTATATATCTTCATTTCTGAATCTTTAAAAAAATTAAGAAATCCAAAAAAAAAAAAAAAAAAATTAAGGAATCCAATGTGGGGCTATTTGACTCTTCTCTGTTTGAGATAAAGAGAACCATTGTAGTATCTGTGTCTTGGATTTGGATGATGAAGATGTTTTACAGTGGATGTTTACTGGCAGTATTCAGCAAATTTCCCCTTATCTATTAATTTATAATAATAATACATCCATTTCTATCTAAAATTTTTAAATGTGCCTGTGTGTGCACATGTGTATGTGTTTTATTTATATTCATATGAAATAATAAAATAATTATTTCAGGAAATATTTACACAGTGAAAAAATAGAATGTATAGATACATTGTAAAAAGAGCTCATTTTTTCTATAGCATTTGTCACATAGGAATTAGTCAATGTATTTTTGTTTGATTGGTTAACATTTGTTGCTGTACTTCCGCTGAACTAACAAAGTTTTTCCTTTTTTTCTTTTTAACATCTTTATTGGAGTATAATTGCTTTACAATGGTGTGTTAGTTTCTGCTTTATAACAAAGTGAATCACTTATAAATATACATATATCCCCATATCTCCTCCCTCTTGCATCTCCCTCCCACGCTCCCTATCCCACCCCTCTAGGTGGTCACAAAGCACCCAGCTGATCTCTCTGGGCTATGTGGCTGCTTCCCACTAGCTATCTGTTTTACATTTGTTAGTGTATATATGTCCATGCCACTCTCTCAGTTCGTCCCAGCTAACCCTTCCCCCTCCCGGTGTCCTCACGTCCATTCTCTACATCTGCATCTTTATTCCTGTCATGCCCCTAGGTTCTTCAGAACTTTTTTTTTTTTTTAGATTCCATATATATGTGTTAGCATATGATATTTATTTTTGTCTTTCTGACTTACTTCACTCTGTATGACAGACTCTAGGTCCATCCACCTCACTACAAATAACTCAATTTCACTTCTTTTCATGGCTGAGTAATATTCCATTGTATATATGTGCCACATCTTCTTTTCCTCTGTTGATGGACACTTAGGTTGCTTCCATGTCCTGGCTATTGTAAATAGTGCTGCAGTGAACATTGTGGTACATGACTCTTTTTGAATTATGGTTTTCTCAGGGTATATTCCCAGTAGTGGGATTGCTGGGTTGTATGGTAGTTCTATTTTAGTTTTTTAAGGAACCTCCATACTGTTCTCCATAGTGGCTGTATCAGTTTACATTCCCATCAGTCTCCAAAATTTACAAGCAGCTCATGCAGCTCAATATCAAAAAAACAAGCAACCCAATCCAAAAATGGGCAGAAAACCTAAATAGATATTTCTCCAAAGAAGATATACAGATTGCCAATAAACACATGAAAGGATGCTCAGTATCATTAGAGAAATGCAAATCAAAACTACAATGAGGTATCACCTCACACCAGTCAGAATGGCCATCATCAAAAAATTTACAAACAATAAATGCTGGAAACGGTGTGGAGAAAAGGGAACCCTTTTTCCTTTTTTTTTTTTTTTTTGATATTAGTTATTAGCAGATTAACTCTGGACAAAATTGTCAAAGAGATGCCTCTTTGACATCTTGATTCCCAAACTTCTTTTGTGTTTTGACACCAGGCTCCCAACCAGATTCAAATTTTTCTTTCTATTAGAAGAAAATTAACATTAATAAGCCACAGATCCCTCAGTATAAATCAACTACCCATGCTAGAAAACTTCCATATTTATAAAAGGACCTTATGAGAGGATATTTAAAATAAACGTAACACATAAGCTTTATAAACTAAACACATGTGGAATACACACCCATGCACAAATGCACACCCTGGTGGAAGAACGGATATTCAAAAATATTTGGTTATATTACCTACCTGTCTTCCTATAGAGTTCCTTGGTGAAAAATACATTAGGACCATAAAGCATTCCTCAGTTCTGCAAAAATATAAAATGTAGGAAGTCATTCTTTCTGCTGACTGATAGGAGTGATTCTTAAAGGGAGCTATTCTTTGGAAATTTTTAAGAAATATCTTTTAAGTAAGTATTAAAAAGTTTAGGAAATTAGAGAAGATTTAAATCAGAAACTATTTATTGAGCCCACCACTGGAGAAAACACCATGGTGCGTAAGTCTTGATTAAGGTAATAAAGGAATTTTGAGGGATAAAAATACAGTGTAAATTCACTGGAAACATGTACATCAAAGGTGAAATTACCATATAGTGTTTACATGATTTTTTAAATATTTGAGATCCATATTAATATTGTTCCCTATGATATAATTTCTCCTTTTTTAAAGTTAGCATTGTTGTTACATTCCAAGGATGCATTATGATTTAATTTTAAATCATAATGAATTACTCTAGAAGACATTAACTTATCCCCTGAATAGTTGATAATGGTCAATACTGATATTTTATATATAATTGTAAAATTAAACTATGCTTAACACACCTCTAGTAATATACTGGCTGTGATAATGAACATTTATTCCAAACAGCCAGAATCTGAAACAATATAATTTTCAGCGATCTAATTAATAAACAGTAGTAAGTTCAGTGATGAGATTTAATCAAAAAATTTCATGCACTTCTTCATCTGACTAAAATGACTTGGTGATCGCAAAGTTTTCTTTGTACAATTACAAAGAATAGCAATAAAAAGGCAAAGAAGACGAGAAAAGGTAGGATGATGCTCTGTAGATAGCGTATACTGATTAACGATGACACTGTGTAGACCTTGGCTTTCTCAGCTTCCTCAGGTGTAGTGAGGGAGCTAGAAGAAGATAGGCTTTGGAGTTACTCAACTCCAACAAGTGAACAAGACCCACCAGAAACGTACCTGTTCTTCATGTGGGCAAAACTGATGCAGTTTGTTAGAATAAAAAAAGCCACTCATGACAAGATTATGAAAAGCCAATAAATGTAATTAATCTATTGAGATGTTTATGTTAGGAATAATTGGAATTTTATATGTTAATTAGGTTCCTTTATCAAGACCACGGGGAAGTTTGAGAGTATATTTATCTGTGTTTTATTTTTTTCTTCCAGTTTTATTGAGATATAATTGACATACAGCACTGTATAAGTTTAAGGTGTACAGCATAATGATTTGACTTATATATGATATACATCATAAAAAGATTGCCAGGGCTTCCCTGGTGGCGCAGTGGTTGAGAGTCCGCCTGCCGATGCAGGGGACACGGGTTCGTGCCCCGGTCTGGGAAGATCCCACATGCCGCGGAGCGGCTGGGCCCGTGAGCCATGGCCGCTGAGCCTGCGCGTCCGGAGCCTGTCCTCCGCAACGGGAGAGGCCACAACAGTGAGAGGCCCGCGTAACGCATAAAAAAAAAAAAAAAAAAAAAAAAAAAAAAAAAAAAGATTGCCATAAGAAATTTAGTGAACATCTATCTCCTTATACAGGTACAAAATTTAAAACAAAGAAAACAATTTTTCCTCGCAATGAGAACTCTTAGGATTTACTCTGTTAATAACTTTCATAGAAACCATACAACAGTGTTAATTATATTGATTGTACATTACATCGCTAGTATTTATTTATCTTATAACTGGAAGTTTGTACCTCTTGACCACCTTTGTCACTACACAAAGATACTACATTATTATTGCCTATATTCCCCACTCTGTACTTTTTTTTCTTTTTTCTTTTTTTGCGGTATGCGGGCCTCTCACTGTTGTGGCCTCTCCCGTTGCGGAGCACAGGCTCCGGACGCACAGGCTCAGCCGCCATGGTTCACGGGCCCAGCCGCTCCGCAGCATGTGGGATCTTCCCGGACCCGGGCACGAACCCGTGTCCCCTGCATCGGCAGGCGGACTCTCAACCACTGCGCCACCAGGGAAGCCCTCCCACTCTGTACATTTCATCCTTGTAACTCATTTATTTTGTAACTAGAAAAACCAGTTATTAAAGTATACATTTTCATTAAAAGTAAAAAATAAGCCTTATCATAAAGAAAAAAAGAAAGAAGCCCTTTCAAAAGGCCATGATTTTAATTGACTAAATAATCTTATCGTTTCACAGAGAAAAATAATCTCCCTTTTATTTTAACAGTTTTAGGGAAAAAAGTAAAGGATATAAGCTTTGTGTTTAAACCATGTTATGTTTCATGCATAGCATTAAAAAATTATTGCTATGGTAAATCTTCATAAAAGCAAGACTGTGTTTCTTTGGAAATGCATGTTCCTGAGATATTTCATGGAATACCTTATTTTTCTGAAAGATAAATTAATGTCTCAAATGCAAGGAGAAATAATCTTTGGGGTGCTTTCAACTATATCTTATTCAGTAATCACAGACATGATAGAAAAAGCAAAACCAGAAAACATAGATATCTCTTGATTCTAAAAAAAAGATAGATTCGTAATTATTCTAATTCACAAAAAATTTAACTACAAACTTAGTACAAATATAGTTACTGTTTTTTTAAAAAATATTTTTAACCTAAAGTTGTTTCCACAGTTTCCATGGTAGACAGTTATCTGCTTTGGCTCTTTATCTGCCATCACTGTGAAATATATTAGAAGAATATTTAAATAAAATGTTAGTTAAAATTGATCCAGATATCACTGTGTATAATAATCTGCCAGCTTTGTTGTTTCTGATGGATTTTCCATCACAGTTGATCTCTGTTCCCTTACTTTATTTCTAGCTAGAGCCAAGTAACAATGACACTATATATCTTTTTGTACAATTTGCCAATTTTGGTTTAGAACCTAGGTGCTCCTGAATTGTCCTTGTGAATCACCATTCTACAGAGAAAGGACTGAACAAAGAAATGATTTAGGTACTGAAACATCAATGTGATTTTGAAACTACATAACTCAAAGATATTTTTACCAAAGATGGGGAGAAGGGCTTTTTGTAGGGAATCAAAACAGTGGTATCTTTAAATAAATAGGAGCCATTAAGCCATTTTAGATGTCTTAATTATTAAGAAAATCAAATTTCATGAGAAAACCTTCTTACAGGCATTTACCTTAAATAATAATCTTTATCAAAGTAATTTTGGATAGCCACTTTTGTACTGCTCTTTTTCAAGTTTCTTTCCTTATGCTTTTTATTTGCATAGTCTCTAGAACGGATTGCTTTTGGCCTAAATTCATTTAACTATAACTTGGAGATAATTGTATAACATATCCTCTTACCTAATGGTAAATAAAAAACAGTCACACTATAGAATAGTATCTTGCTCAAATCAGTGAGATGATTTCATTGATGTGTCCAGTTTTTGAACACTTTGGAAAGTACGAACACCCAGAGGATGCAGTGTAAACACCTCTAGGTGAGATGTGTATGCCCATTTGTGTGGTTAGGTTTTCATACGTTTTCATATTTCTTAATGGGGCTGTTCCTTTTCAAGAACAAAAAAACAACTTGGTTATTCTTCCCATTAACCAAGACTTGTTTTGTTTTGGTTTGGTTTTACCAGTTGTCTTAAGTCACTGTATTTGATTGGTTTAATTATCTTTTTACATCAGAAAACGTGTGCTATTATTTGTGTGGACATCTTTAGGAGTCATTTGGTGTAATTTTTTTAAATGGCAAGTGTTTGACATTATTATAATTTGAGGTGACACTTAGTTTTAGTATTATAAAATAACCAGACACACAGACGGTACACTGAGAAATAGAAATTGACTATTTGAATGATAACTTTGGATTATGTATTCATATACATTCTCATGTTGTACTAGGTTACTAAATTCACAAAAATTGTCAGTTGCAATATTTATTGGATAAAAATATGAATGGTATGATAAAAGATTATGTGTTATCATTGTAGTTATATGTACATTTATATAAATTATATATTACATATACACAAATGAATAAATTCATATATTAATAACTATAAAAGTTCTGTTATAAAATTCTCTAATTATGGGAATCTGAACAGGACCTGACTTACATGTTCCTTCTCTAAATACATCCTTTATTATCCTGTATTTAAATACATTAGCCAAACCAGTTTAGTTATTCCTTTTCCGCTGAGGTACTACCTTTAAGTGGAAATTTCCACTTAAATTTCTTTTTTTGATATTTTATTTCCTAAGCTTTTGCTTACTTATCCCCAGACCTAATTGGTGCTTTTTTTTTTTGCGGTACACGGACCTCTCACTGTTGTGGCTTCTCCCGTTGCGGAGCACAGGCTCCGGACGCACAGGCTCAGCGGCCATGGCTCACGGGCCCAGCCGCTCCGCGGCATGTGGGATCCTCCTGGACCGGGGCACGAACCCGTGTCCCCTGCATCGGCAGGCTGACTCTCAACCACTGCGCCACCAGGGAAGCCCCTAATTGGTGCTTTTTAGTTTTTCCTAATGCTGCTCCACATCAGCTTCTGTAGTGATAGGACCAGAAACAAGATGAATGAAACATAAAGATGTTTTCATTCTGATTTCGTTTTACTTCCTGTTTGCCATTTTGCCTACCAGTTAAAACCCCAGAAGTTGAGGAAATGTTTTTAATGTGAAAATAGGCTTCTTTACCTTAAGCAGCAATGCCAATATCTCCATCATATACTTGTTTTATAGCTCCTGAAGAATTGATATTATGATGATCATTATTTCTACTAAATTATATACATTTTACTATAAAGATTAAATATATTTTAGATATATTTTTCTTCCCAATGAAGAAAAATACTTTGACATCTAAGCAGCTATCTTAAAAGTTAAGTTTTGTAAAGTGACCCATTTCATAATTTGGTAGCTACCTATAAATGCTAATCATCAAAGCATTAATATAAAATGTATTGATACATTCATAGTTTTAATCTGTGTCTTGGTGTTATGCTAAACCTCACTATGGTAACTTTTGATTTTAAAATCATAAATATGTATTTAAATAAACTCCCAGTCAGGCTAAAATTACAGCAGAAATATTGCATCATATGCTACAACTCTCCCTTGACAGTAATGGTCCCTGACTACCTTTGGGTGTTTTAGGCATGATACTCCATAATGGGCCATTAAGGAAGATGTTTAATTTGAGACCTATCCAGGTGCACCCTACTGAGATGAGATAATTTCAAAATGTGTATTTTCTCTCCTGCCTGGTTACTACTGATACACTAACTACAAGGAATGAAATATAGCAAAGTTACCTTTATGAATCACAAAAGACAATGTATTTCTTTCATAATCTCAAAAACAAGGTATTTAAAATATATAGATATCTATGTCAGGAGGTTCTAAAGGAATTATTTTTAGACCTTGTCTGCTATACATTTAAAAATATTTCCACTATTTTACAGTAATCTCTTTCTTATTAATACTTGTTTAATTTAATTTTGAAAAAGAGACTTGTTGGAATAGAATGAATTTGACATTGCTACCTCATTTCTTGTAGCTTTTCTATCCTAGGCTTTATTTTTAAGTCAGTTATTTAGTAACTGTCATTGCTTTCAGAGAAATAGTGTTAAGACTTTTCTCCCCAATTCAGCCCCCTAAACCCATGCTGTAGCTTGATATGATAATTTGACTTTTAAAGTTTATTGTTCCCAGCTATGGAAATAACTTTTTCACCAGTCTCAACTGTAGTGCTATCTGTAATGATATTTTCTACAGTTTTGCTGGAGAAAAGGTGGTTATATTGGTTTTAAATCAAAACCTGCAACTTCACTTTTAAATGAAACTTAGAGTAGATATAATATATTGTCATAGTTGTCAGTTATGAAGTACTCAGGTGATTTCAGTTATAAAATTGTCAAAAAGGAAGTGACATAAGGCAGTACTAGTTTATCCCAATCATACAGCCTCAGCAGATAAAAGAAAATCCAATAAATATTAGAAACATTTGAGGTCAGCTTTACTGATCATTTGTTAATTTGATTCTTGAATTTGAAATAAGTATGATAAAGTCACAAATAATTTTAATACTTTGAAGATATATTTTCTTCTTCTCAGTAATGTTCCAAGTAGTCTCAGTTCCATTTTTAGAAAAATTACTAACAGAATTAGTCATGCTGATTGGAATTAAATTGATACATTTTGAAGCTTTTTCAGAATTTCACTTGGGAGATAATTATTTTTTTCCTGATTGCTTTCAACTTTTTATATAATTTAAGAAGCACTTGCTTGGCTCTTAAGAACCTCAGAGATCATCATTTCTGGGCTACTCATCTAATAAAGTCTGTGGTCCTGTCCCTCACTCACCCCAAACAAGCATGAATAAAATGGATCATTGGCATCTATTCAGATATGCAGAGATGTAAGATATATGATGCCAGCTAGTAGATTTTCAGAAGTGAAGATAATGAAGGCCTTCTGTTTATGGCATGAATCTCTCAGTCTGAAGTTTGTTTGAATATTTCAGTGTACAACGATATCCTAGATCTTCATCTCACTTCATTCAACCCATAATCACTATCATAACTAGCTTAAAGCTCCTTACATTTGTATAAAGTATTGTTTTATCACAGGCTGCTCTAAGAAAAATACCATAGGCTGGATATCTAAATAAACAACAGAAATTTATTTTTCACAGTTCTGTAGACTGGGATTCCAAGATCAGGGTACCAGCATGGTTGAGTTTTAGAGAGAGCCCACTTCTTGGGTTATAGACAGCTGTCCTCTTGCTGTGAGCTCAAATGGTAGAAGGAGCTAGAAAACTCTATGGGGTTTCTTTTCTAAGGTACTAAACTCATTCATGAGGATTCAGCTCTCCTGACCTAATCACTTCTCAAAGGCCTCACCTACAAATTCCAGCACATTGGGATTTGTATTCAACATATGAATCCTTGGGGAGGGACAAGCACAATCCATGGGTCTAGACTGTTTAGGTGCAAATCTGGGCTCTTTATTTTCAGCCATGTGACCTCAGCGAGCTCTTTTTAACTTCTTGTTCCCATAGTTTCCTCAATGGCTAGTTAGTAATAATAATAGCCCCTTCCTTTGGAGTTGTTATAGGATTAACAATAATGTTTATATTTAAAATCAATTAAATTATTTAATATGTGGGAAGCTCTTACAACAGTGCCTGATAGTAAGGGCTCAATAAATGTTAGCTGTTGTTACGAAGAAGACTATATTTTGCCTCGTGCTCCAGATTTTGGAATAGATTCACATGCTTCTGTTAGAAATGGAATTATTTACTTTGAAGTAGAAACCTGTTAAATCTGCACGTTTTAACTATAGCTTGCTTGCCTTTCCTAATTTCTACTTCCCTTGGAAACAGAAATCAATCCTTGATTATTATCGTAAATGATGTTTTTTGTTTGTTTGTTTTTGCCGTACGCGGGCCTCTCACTGTTGTGGCCTCTCCCGTTGCGGAGCACAGGCTCTGGACGCGCAGGCCCAGCGGCCATGGCTCACAGGCCTAGCCGCTCCGCGGCATGTGGGATCTTCCCGGACCGGGGCACGAACCCGTGTCCCCTGCATCAGCAGGCGGGCTCTCAACCACTGTGCCACCAGGGAAGCCCGTAAATGATGTATTTTAAAGCAATTGTTAATTTTTTGAATATCCTTTTAAGTAATGGCTATATTCATTCAAGCTTATTTTTCACAGCTAATATTGACAGTAAAAATTTGAGATTTTCTGAGTATTTTCATTTGTGAAGAGCAAAGTATCTATTTTGCAAATCATATACATGAAAGAGTGTGAGATTCAGTTTTTAGTTTTAAGTTAGCTCATTTCAAACAGAATTATTTCCCAAACTAGTTGCTTTAATGCAATTATTTATAGTTAGCTTAATTTCAGACTCATTGATTTTTATTTCCTATTGAACATATCAATGGAGGAAAATATTGTCTTATCCAAAGTCCATTGGAAACAAACTCCAATCAGGTGCTTTGTGGGATCTCAGGGAGAAGGTTAACTCAAGGACACTTGGCAAGAAAATGATCCTCAGTAAAACATCAGTCTATTTTATGGTTAAATGATATGTTGCCCTAAAGCTAAAAATAGCATTGTTCATTAAATCCAAATTTGTTCCTAAACATTAATAGACACTTGTTAGATCGTAACATTATTTGAAAGACAATTAGATGGGACTTTTACTCTAGAGAACTTCCTTATTAAAATTACCTTTCTAGATTACTTGTTTTCTAATGTAGCATCAGATTATGTTTGAAATATAATTATAAGGCAATATGTGTTTTACTTAAGCAATAAAAAATATTGTTTGTTAACGTTTCAGACAATGTGTAGAGATTTAGCATTTCATTGCTTGAAAAGTGTAGTAAGTAATATTTTAAAAAATTTAATTGTATACAAATAGGTCTTTCTTTGCTCTGATCGCTTTGAAACTTGTGGAGAAGATAGTAGGAAAGGAATGAGGGAAGAATGAAGACTTGAGTGAAAGTTCTAGTGGAAACGTAGTTTTATTTCTGAACTATTCTCCCTACTTCTAATCTGATTTAATTTTTTCCGGTATCTTCTGTTTGCAGTGGTTTTTATTTATTACTGTAATTTGTGCTTTTAAAAATTAAAAAAATAATATTATTTAAATTTTCATAATTCATAGTTGGAAACTAAGCAAATTGAATTCAGATTCCTTTGTATAACCCTCAGAACCTTTCCTGTTTTACCCAAATGCATTGTCTATGTGATTTTCTCTTATTCCTTACTTGCTCAGTAGACCTGACATACCAGATAACTTGCAGTTCTGTAATATGCTGTTTCTTTTTCCTGCTCTTAACTTTTTTCATAACAACGCCTAACTTAGAATGATCCTTCTCCAACCACTGTTTAGTGAAATTTCATCTATTCATATCCTTGTATCCTGAATGATACAAGTATCATTCTCTTCTTGCAGGTCTTCCAGACCTTCCAAGCTATGTTATCTCCTTTACTTTTTTTTATTTTTACTTTTATTTGTTTTGCTGTACGCGGGCCTCTCACTGTTGTGGCCTCTCCCTTTGCGGAGCACAGGCTCTGGACGCTCAGGCTCAGCGGCCATGGCTCACGGGCCCAGACGCTCCGCGGCATGTGAGATCTTCCCGGACCAGGGAACGAACCCGTGTCCCCTGCATTGGCAGGAGGACTCCCAACCACTGCGCCACTAGGGAAGCCCCTCCTTTATTTTTTTAACTCCCTTCTTTATCATATTTGGATTTAAATTTTATTACTTTTAGTTTTTTGCATTATCTCTTCTCCTCTTTTCTGTCCCATTATTGTCCTCCTGCTACTCCTTTTCCTCCTCTTCCTTCTTTAATGCAAGAATCATGCCATATATATCTCACATATCTTCTATGACCACAGTTTACATTGTTTGTATTCAGTGATGATCTCTTGGAACACAGTGATGAAAAAAACATGTGGGTTGATCAAATTTAATATTTCTTAAAAATATTAAACAAGATGATGGAGAATTTGTTTTCTATGAATCTCCAAAGGGATCTAGTACTATTTAAAAAAGTATTCACTGCTAGAACATTCAGCTCTTTATTGTTATCAGACTCGATAGTTAAATACTTTTTAATAGTTATTTAATATAAAGTTCTTTGACTCCATAAATATTGAAAGAAAGGAAAGATCCTTGAACCTAATTGCAGTGCTTCAGTTTTCAGAGTCAAAATATTGAAAAAGTACATGCCAAACATGCAAAAGCAATCAAGCTCTAAAAAGACTTAAATGACAAAACATGTAAATACACGAAATGTAGATTAATAAAAATTTGTAAAGTTGATATGGAGTAAAATTTGTAGTTAGCAGAATTTGTAATAAGTGAACATTTAATAGGTGGGGAGATGTAAAAATATTATAAAGAAGATATTATAGTGTCTTTTCTAGGCCATTATGAGGGGAAAGGTATAATTATAACATGCAATTTAATTTGGGAAAAGATTGAGAGTAAGTTATACATATGTGATTAAGAGTAGCTAAAATAGAAGTAACAATTCCAAGATGAGTGACATTCAGATTCTAATCCTAACCTTTATTTAGAGGGTAGAAAGAAAGCTAATATAAAGTAAAAATAGCTTTCAAATATGATTTGAGAAGAAGGATATATGAAAAAATTAACTGGGAAAAAAGTTATGACATCAGAATTTCAGGTGCCAGTTTCCTCAAAGTAAAATCAATGTCTTAAGTTTAGAAGAACTTTTGTTTCAGCAATAGCAAAAAAAATTCAAATAGTTTCAGAGTATAATTGTGCTAGATATAAACAAAATTTAGTCTAAATGTAAAAAATAAGGAATTTTCCATGCAGTTTATGAGGAAAGACTTTATTTACATAAAGCATTTGTAGACTATTTTTACATGTGATTTAAAAAAATATTTAGTGGAACATGAGTCAGATCACACAGTTACATAATTATAATCTTAAATATTAATGATATAAATTAGGACACTTTTAATTAACCTCACTTTTTAATTTTGAATATTGTGAAGTGTAGTGAAGTTAGGTAGCTTGTTGGAAGACATATAAACTTCACTTACCTAATCAAAGTCTGCATTAGAAATATATACCTTCCAAGTTTTAGATAGGGTACCAGGCAAAACTGCCATATTGTGATAATCTATGGTAAAAGTTAGAAACACTCTCTTTCAATAATAATTTTTAAAGCATTTTATGTGTTGATTTGTTACTGGAAATTAGTAGCCTAAGTAACAAAGTATATTTCAAACAAGAGAAGCATACTGAAAATCCTTTTTTTAAAAAACAAAATCTCACATTGTTTTAGTAGCCACCATTCAGCCATAGAATTCTTGAGTGTGCATCTCACTCAAGGAGAGTCTGTTTTTAGTTTCCTAAACATGTAAGTGAAAGGTGTGGGATTTGGGCTTGTAGTCTCTTCCTCAGTTTTGAAAGAATTAAGGAAACAAAGGAATCGGCGAATGACAGACATGCACTGACAGACATGCACGATGACACGACATCTCTGCATCAGACAATACTTTATGCTGTCGCTAATCTTCTCAACCAACCTACAAGGTGAATATTGTTTTCTCTTTTGTAGTTGAAGAAACTGAGAGTCAGAGAGGTTTGTAAACTTGCCTAGTACCAGAATATTCAGTTTGCGTGCTTTTAAGTCCCTTGCTGTTACATACAAAAGAAAATCTGGCCGTTTGTGTGTGTGTGTGTGTTTCTAGATTATCTCACATAACACATATCACATTTTGCACAGCTTTAATTATTGGTGAGTATACCTTCTAGCATTCCTATTTTACTGCAAGTTGTTTTAAAACGGTGATCATAGACCTGTAGACACACTCTCGTCATTCGACCCATAGTGTTAACACAGAGCTTTGTACAAAGAAAAGGCTAAAGAAATTTCACTGGAGATGGATATACATGTTGAAATTGACTTTTCAAATGCTTTTTATCATTAGTAAATCTTTTTTTATGAGTAATTATTTTGTCTATATATATGACTTAATGAGCCCCTAATGTCTTTTCTTGGTTTTTCTTCTCTATGTGTTTTTGAAGAGCTATGTTTCAGAAATGACTTGAGTGAAAAATCCCTTTTATATGAAAACTGGTTTGGTTAAGTTAATGACAACACATAAATTGGAAAAAAAAAATCATCCCAGAAAGTTTTCTTTCTTTTTTTTTTTTTTTTTTTTTTTTAAGTTAGTATTTAAAGAGTGGTAGTTTATCTTTCTGTAGATTATAAGCATACTTGTATGGAACATTATCTATTAAAATTTATATAGTTTACTATTGCAATTTTATTATATATATGCCCAAATTAGCACATTATTGTGGGGCTGTGGGTGAGAGGTCCATGGGTGGTGAGGCTAGGGTGTGAAAACATATTACCCTCCTCAAGTAATATCTTCTATTCATCTAAATTCCTTTCCCCACCTCTGTTTACAGAGTAATCATGAAAACAAATTCTTATGCTCAAATCAAATGCAAAATAATCTTAGTAGACGTGGCTTTATGCCCTGCTGTGATATCTTAAAATAAGTCCTTATTATAAATAATAGATAACACTTTCTTATCCTTTCTATAAAGTAACTCTCATTGCTTCATCAAGGTGAAAATATACTATGTCATATGAAATAAACTATTCTGGTTTTCACTAAAGCTAGACTTAATAATTGCAATACTCATACTTCACTATGGAAATAATTTTCCGGCTCCTCCAAAAGGTACAATGTTATAATTAGGCTGGTTTCCTTCTTTAACATGTCCTTTTTCTCCTTTCTCTTTGTCCTTCCACTTCTACCTCATATATCCATGCTGTTCCCTTTTTCTCTACTTGTCGCAATTGGATAACACATTTAAGCAAGGCCTAAGTCTTCCTTGGAAACTTGCTACATTGTCCCCCTTCCTTTGCACAATTACTACCCCTGGTTATGCTCATACATCTTCTTGTTTATTCTACCATAGGGAGAGGAAAGAGCACTGATGTTGGAGTCAGACATTTGGTATGAAATCTTGCTGAGTAACATTGTCTGATTTTACTTCTCAGTCAACATGAGACGATATTATCTGCCTGATAGATTTGTATGGAGAATTAAATCATATAATTGTATAATAATCTAGAACATTGCTTGGAATATGATAGGAACTATAAAATGTTACTGCTTCTCTTTATGTTGAGACTTCATTTACTACGTCTTTTCCATTACAGTGGGAGTTGTGAGAAAAATTGTTCTACTTTATTTGTGATCTCAATAATATCCACCATGGTAGATATTTAGTGTATATTTTTGAAATAATATATAAATAACTCGCCTAGATGGCTGCCCTCAATCTTTTTTCAGTTGCAAAACAGTACTGTATATATTTATCTTACGTATATGTGTGTAGGTGTTTGTGTGTATATGTCTGTGTATATACATATCTCTTGATGCCATAGTTATAGAGGGGAAAAAAAGACAACTGAGTGTGAGGGGGTAATTGCTTACTTGTTGATGCATCAGTCAATTTAAGTATCCTCCTTTAAGTATCCATTAATTATTACATGCATGTAAAAGAATGCAATTTTAAATTAGCACCTGCTTTCAAGTTTATTTTCAGAAAAAGTTAAACACTTATGGCACTTATGGTAATTAAGGAAAAGTTCTAAATATTTTCTTGTAAGTCAGAGTGTGAATAAGGAAAACAAAAGAAAAATGTTAAACATGATTCCTTTTCACATAATTTATTTTATCTCAGCCACATTTTTTTGTTGTCAATGTTTTCTCTGTTTGTAAAAGTAAAATGTTATGAGAGTGTTTATTATGAGCTTCATTTTTCTATAATGTCTGTGAGTTTAGAAAGAAAATTATTATATCTGTTATTTCCAGATTTAGCGTTCTCCGAGCCTGTCTGTACAATAGTGACTCAATAAATATTTTTGGCTTGATTTATCAAATGGTCTTGCTTCTTACACAACCACATTAAAAAGTATGAGTAGGATAAAACTGAAAAGTAATGAGATGTATAATAACTGTTAAGATATATAGCACTTATTACATACTAGACACTGTTCTGGGCAATACATATTTTTATGTATTGTATATAACTAAAATGACAATTTTTAGCTTATTTAATGTTCATATAACCATATGAATTAATATTACTCCCCCACCATTAGCAGATAGGAAACCAAGGAACCGAGGGCTTAAATGACTTGCCCAAGGTCTTAGTTCTAGTAGAGCTAGTAATTGAAATTGGGTTATCTTGCTTCAGAATCTGTGCTCTTAATTACCATGCTATGAATAGTGGTGCCAGAGATTCAGATAAATCTGTGTAATTTTGCCTTATAACAAAGGCAAGTACTTCAAAAATACTCTGGAATGTGTTTTGGTAGAATGAGGCTTAATACAATCCTCAGTAAACTATCTCTATTTTGAATATTCCTTTCCAGAAATATTTTAAACTTATACTCAAAATGTGAAATGATTTTAAATATATACCATTCACTTGAATAGAAAATAGAAAGAGAAAGAGAGAGAGAGAAGGAAAGAAGGAAAGAAAAGGAAGATCCAGTTTGCATTTGATCAGTTTTAAAAATGCTCACTGTGATAAACATCTTCAAAATTTGAGTCATGTTCCTTTAGTATTTTCACTTCCTAAGATAAGTCTGTGCAAACTTTGAAGAGGGAGCAGCTATATCAGTTTGGTTCAGTAAAATAACTTTACAACGCTAACAATTTTTAATGTCTTCCATATGCACTTAACACATTTAAGCCAGATTCCTTATTTTAAGTTGTAAGATCCTGGAGGATAGGTTGCATGTTTTACTCAGTATTCTATTCTATGTTCCTAGCACAGTGCTTTGTATTTCAGCGGACACTCAATAAACTTCTGTTGAATGAATTGATTATGGTTGAGCATAATTAATTAACACAAATCTATAATTTTCACAAATTTAATTATAAAAATATTTAGAAAAGTAATATAGTTAATATGTGGAATGATTTCTGAATGATTATTAGGGCCTGGAATGAAAGTACGGCTCATGCATTTAACTTTGTTTAAACACACAGTAATGGTAATGAATGATTTCTTTTTTTTATACTTTTCTATTATTAGTAAAAATTATATTTGCGGAAAATGTTTACACAGAGTTAAGTACCAAATCTGTTTAAACACATTAACAAATTATACAAACTAATCATTAATTATTATACAAATGAGTATAGTAATATTTATACTGCTTTGTCCAGCGAGACTGAATTATTTGTTTCAGTCAGTTTGGGGGCTGGGAAGTAAACACTGTGCTAATACATGCATAAATAATGTACCTTAGGTTACTTACTTATTTTTATACATGATGCATGTATTCATTAAAATGAAGAAGGGAGACAGTATACAGGTGTTCTATTCAGGAAGGAAATTTTCAAGCAAATGGGAAAACCTGTATTTGATAACCCTTTTTTTTTCTTATTTGCAGGATTCAGATTTGGGATATTGGTGTTTCTGTTTTGAAGAATATTTCCTTTTGAGCTTTTTTTTTTTAATCATCGGTCTTGGACTACAGAAGAATCAGAAAGACACTTATTTTGTTTCAAGTTTGGAACACTCACTCTTGAGGCACTCTCATGCCTGAGAACATGACCATGTGGCCATCACAGCTACTAGTCTTCATGATGCTCTTAGCACCGATAGTTCATGGTAAGACCTTTAAGTATATTTTTGTGTGATGCTTAATGTTGTCTTAGTTGTTTACACTAGACCCTTTCTTCTAAATTTTTGCTCTATGATTTTGCAGCTTTTGCCTACCATATATTAATAGCAGTAAGTAATGTACCTTAAGCTGCAATAAATAGGATTTCGAGTTTGATTTCTTAAAATACCATTTAAAATGTATATCTAACCAAAGTTTAAAAAAAATAATGCATGTTTTATTCTTTGTTTTACCACACTTAAGGAATATCATCTGAATTATTAACTATGTCATTTATTGTGAATTATTTTTATTTACATTATTTTGTAGGTAAAATAACTTTTAATACAGTAAGTATGCACATTTGAAGGAAAACACTTCAAAAATCTACCTTCCTGAACCAAATAATCATTTGTTTCTGAGTGTTTACTACTCTCCTCAATCTTTAACAAACAGGATAAAAATTAAACCTCTCATTAAAGCAAAATTCTCACATCCCTTTCAATGCAAAAAAAGGGAAAAAACCAACAACATCAAAATGATATCAACATATGCAGAAAGGTATTTTTCTTGAAACATGCTAACATACCCATAAAAGACTGTGTTCTTTGTTCATTTAGACAGCTTGGTATTTAAAACATGAGTATGATAGTTAAGAAATGATCTCCCTTTGCAAATTTTATAAAACATAATTATTCAGTAAATAAGCAAAACAAATTCTGTACCACTTAGTACAGTATTCACGGGATCTCTCTAAAAATTGGCAAATTAAAGTCTATATATATGTTCCTTTTTCACAATTTAAAGTTTTCTACTAATTATCATTGGTTTTGCACTAAGATGAAAATGGCATAATATAGTCACTATCTCATACATTAATGGTAATTAGAACAAAGAAAAAGGGACACAGCTGTATTTGCCACTGCTTAGAAGGTATCAGAATATTATAGTTTAGCAAGCAGCTGAAAAGCATTTTTAGCCTCTTCAGCTCACTTTTGGTTTTTAATTGACTACAGGGATCTATTGTAGTTTGTCAGTGATGTGAATCTGAATTTGGCTCATATATAAGTTTCAACATGAATTCTGCATTCTGCTGTCAGTATAAAAACTGGATATTATCACTTCTCTCTTGACATTTTCCCTAAAGTTCCCCTGATTTAACACCTTTATTTCTAACAAATCGCTATATGATAGTGTTTTTTTAAAAAATGAAAGTAAAATTATACAACCATCTACTTTTAAACAATGTAAATTTGTCAGATATTTCAAAATTTTTCCTTAATTCTTATATTGATGTAGCACTTACATACTCACATACTTGGGCACATATAACATTTTGTGATATGGGACAGTATAAGAATTATACAGCTTTAAACAAGTGCTTTTCTGATTATCTGTATATCTAAAGATGATTCTAATTAGGTTTTTAGATGTTATAAAAACACCTCACTCATAAGGTTACTTTGAAGATTAAATAAATAGTATATGTAAAGAATCTAGCACAGTGCCTGACAGATATTGTGACTGAACACATTAATTTCCTTTATCATACTATCTGCCCCTCCAGTTTGTTTTTGTGCCAGTAAGTTGTAACAACTAGGAATTAGCTAACCCTGAGAGCTTTTTCATTTGATGTTGATATTCAGAAAAAAAAACACAAAAAAACTCTATGTACAAGTCAAGTTTAAAAAGTCAGTCTAAAATTGCACTGTTAGAGCAAGATAGGTTAAAAATAGCAGAAATAGATATTGTAAGAAAGACTCCCTTTTCAGAGGTGAAATTTCTGGTCTCCAAAAACTGACACCTACTGTGTATTTCAGTGGGCCCCAAACATGTCTGAGCCTTAGATCATAGGTCTTGAGTTAAGGCCTGTACTGAACACACATACACACACACACAAACACACACAGACAATCTCTCCAAGTAACTCTGAGAAGTATTTAAAAACTCCTAATAGGGCACAGAGAATATTGAGCCTGGTATATAAAAAATATAAAACATTTTGGCTAAAAACTAAAGTAATTCTTTCCATTGGATGTGAACTACCTTATATTATCTTGACTTTGAACCATATCAGGATAAACAATATAGAAGCGTTCCACTTATAAACTTTATTCTTATTACCTTGTGTAAGTATTTTAAAACTTTACACCAGAGAAAATGCAAATCAGTTTTGTCTGCCTTCCATAGGAGGCTTTCTCCATTGCCTTTGTGATAGCACTTCGGGCTTGTAAATAAAGGGCTTCACTTGAGCAGGCTTTTGGAATCCAGCATACTCATAAACAGAGGAGTGTGTGTACCTTTGAGCAGTGATGAAATCTAATAGGATAGGCATTTTTAGAGTCCCATATAGCTTAGAGTCCCAGTCCTGGCTTAAAGGAATACCATATAGCTCGAAACCTTAGAGGACTGAGGTAACGTGGATGTCTCAGTTATAGAAGTACTCTTGTTTCCAAAACATCCCCTTATAGCATCTCTTTGCCTACTGCTGTTGAGATGCCTAGCTTCATTTGTCCTTGAGACCATAGAGAATTAACTTTTCTGGGTATCACCCGAATTGCTGGCCTTTTCTCCAGAGTAAATAATAATGATGACTATAAATTCTGTAGCCATAAACTTTAGAGGTATTGGTACAATTAATTATCACAACATTCTCATGGGTTTAATGTTATTTATTATTATCATCATTATCATTAATTTCTTATAGTAAAATCCTTGAGGTACCAAGTGGCAAAAGAACTTGACTAAAGTTGCACATGAGACCCAGAGAGGTTTTAAAACAAAGGACTTAGCTTCTTAAGCTCTGGTCTTAATGCCAGTAGATAATCAGTTACTATCAAGGCCATTCTTCCCTACAGAAAAAAATCCCACCTCAACTCTCCTGGTCCTTTGGGAGCAGATAAGGCAGAAAAGTAGATTACCTGCTTCTTCCGTGTTCTGGGCACAGACAGACTGGGATTTGAAGTCTAACAGACCTGAGATAAAATTTCAGCTCCACTGCTTGCAAGCACTGTGACACTGTTACCTGGTAAACTAGTTAACACATGCCATTTACCATAGACTATGAGCCAGAAAACTGTGCTAGTGGCTAAAGGTAAGGTAGTGAACAAAAGATTCTTAATTTTTCCCTCAAGCTTACAGTAACTGAAACATTTATAAACATACTTCTCATCCGCAAGAATGAACACTTACTCCATGTGCGGTTATTTTAAGAAATTGATGGAATGATATGTGAATAGTTTCTAACATAGTGCTTGGCATTCAATAAATCTTTATATTTTATTTTCCTAGCCCTAACTACCTTGAAATAGAACTAAACCTCTCAGCATTACATAAGGAAAATGCGTAATTATCATTATTCTTACCCTGATAATTGAAATCTTTTGCTACTTGGACCTCAGCATTTAAGTTTTGCCAGAAAATTTTAAAACTAGTATCTAAACAAAATTCTTATCAAACTGATATATATATATATGTATATATATGTATAAAGGCTTAGTATATAATTGTCAGTATATAATAATATAGTATCTAGTTGTCAATTGTCAGTGGTAGTAGTATATAATTGGTAATATATAATTGTCAGAGAAGCATTTTTTTGCATGATTTCTACATGGGTAAAATTAGAAACTAAGCTGAAGAATTAATTCTGAATAATGTTTACATTAGTTGAATAATCTCCCACATCATCCTAGAGAGTCTGGCCAGTGTTTTTTATAGGAAAACAAAATTAATTAGTATATCCACATTGTGTGTGTATATATATGTATATATATATATATATATATATATATATATATATATATATATATATACACACACACACAAGTTTTAAATTAAGAAATGTCTCTAGGTCTGTGTTTATCTGTCCATATTTTATGTCTCTGTGTACCTCTGTATTTCTCTTTTTCTGTTTACCATGACTGTGCCCCCTTCTTGTACAGCCATAAAATCCTTATCTATAATGCAATGAGACCTGGCAGAAGTAAAGAGAAGCAGCTAAAGCAGGTGGCCAGTTCTTTGCTGTTAACTAATGTAGTGTTGCATGAAGATAAAAGTTTTTTTGTTCTATTGATCTTGTTGGGAGCAAGAGAAAAAGGGGGAATCAGAGAACAAAAATCAAGTGATAACATGGGCACCTGGGACTCATCCTTATTGGCAGTAAAGCAATATGCTTCAGTGTAGGACCTGGACTAGGACATCTGGTCCTGGGAGGGATGTCACACAAGCCACAATGGGTTGGGAGTTGAGAAGGTGATTGGGGTGCTCAAATATTTTAACTGCATCTCATCTTAATTAAACTGTGTTTAGAAACTGTCACAATTAAAAAGATATAAAACAGGATCATTGGAGTCTACTGTGTGCTAAAGGGAACAATACTTTTTATGGTACCTTTGCAGAAAAAAGTAGAATTAAAAAAAATTCTTCTGTGACCACCATATGTGTACTTTTTTCTGCAAGTCTATTTTTTTGTCATTAAAGTTGAATGAATATTTATATATTAATGGACTTTACAGGCAAACCTGCTCTTTATTATGTCCAAGAAGTTAATTATTATAAATAGTTCTTAGCAGGGACAAAACAATGGTCGAACGCATATATATTTCGTACTATATGTTTTTATGTAATTTGCATTTTATTATTAACTATTTTTACAATTATAATATTTAATGTGTCAATGGTTTAAAATAATAATTTAAAATATTTTTTGACCTCTAATAAAATGTAAAGCTTGAGAAAGTACAAAATTACATTTTATAACACAACATATTACCGTATAATTTTTTTATGAAGTCATGTTTTATTAATTGTGAAAAAGGTTGACTTCTAAGCTCTGCTTAACTTTGTTATTTTTAGAAATTAATCATCCTTTAAATGTTTATAATGTTTGCCAGCCTAGGCAATTTGTCATACTTGCAGTAATATCACTGTTTTTATGGTCAAATATGTTATACAGAAAAATCTTTGTCATTATCATGTTATATGAGGTAACGGTGAACACATCCAACACCATCTACATTAGCCACTCGGTACTGAAATTCAAAATATATATTTCAAAAGTTAACTATGCAGTCTCTAATATCACAATATTTACTACAAATATACATGCCTGACAGCTTTCCTTTGTAAGGATGTGTTTAGGAGCCTTCCCTACACATTCGGTATGCAGGTTGGCAATTGGAAAATAGTTTTATTTTGCCTTTGCACTTGCAAAACATGTTATATGTGAATTTTATTGTAGTGATACTCTATGAGTAACACGGGTATACCTTGAGAATAAAATAACATTTTTTATTTTCAGATTTTATGTACTGTGACTATTTGGGGGGTTTAGGATCATATTTTTTTGTATTTCTTGGCTTTGGGGTAGACTGTGACTGCACTAGGATGGTCATCATACACTTGATGTTGAATGAATTTCAAAGTATTTTGATATATAATATATAAATAACTAATTATCTGTTTTCCTCTTCTTTGCATTGCTATTTACTTTCATTCTCAATGTTAAGAATAGTTCTCTTATATTTATAATTTAATATAAATAGCCATAGTGCATTTTTCATACATTTATTTCTCCATTCTGATTGGGAAATGATTACTTAATGACCAAATAAAAAATTGAAATGCAATAAGAAAGAGTCTCATTGATTTGTCATGCAAATAAGACACTATATTATATTGTGATCTGTTTTAATTCGACAGTATAGAATAAGGCCCTATTGGAACATAGGATTAATTCATTCTCTATTTCATGTTTTTAATTGATAAATTGAAAATAAACTACTTACATTTTAATACTTATATTTTTGTTTTATTTGAATCTATATTTGTCCTATATTACCATCATGGCAGAATTAGTTTCTTTAAATAAAGAAAATTGTATTCCTATCAGAAAAAATATATATGAAGGATTTGATCAAATAAGCTAGGCTAGCTAAGGATTTGCAAGAGAAATATGCTAGTTGTACTTACAAAAGTAATAGATAGACATCTTTGTACAAAGATAGATTCTCACAATGACATTTGATAAGCTTCCAGTGTTTATTTTGTTTATACATATTATAGTTTGCGGTGATTTGACTGTCCAGAAGTCAAGGTTGTAGCTTACTGTTAGAGCACAAGAACATAGTCTCATGTATTTTTTTGTTTGTCATTACCAGTGTCTCTTACTTTATTGTCAAAGTAATTCTCCTCATACAAATTTAGATCAGAAAGAAAAAATCCAATAATCCCATGACTCAGTGGTATAATTAATATTAATGCTTGTTAGATTTTTTTTGCAGTTATGTGTATGCACATTTTTTAAAAAATTGGAATAATGCTAGAAATAAAAGTTATATTTAAAATTTTGACTAAACCTTAAAATTCAGACATTTCTAGCATCTTATTAAAGTTTCAAAAAATTATGATAACATGTCATATGAACGAACCATTGTTTAACCATATGTTGAGGGCTCAGCATTGAAGGTCACTGATACATTGCCATTACAAATAGCAGTAAAATGGAACACGGTTGTATATAAAATTTGACTGCATCTTTGTACCCCTAGAAGAAAATCTCAAGATATGGAAAGTAAAAGAAAAGAATGATTCATTTTTAGGTTAATTAATAATTACTTAATAATTGATAATGAATAACTACTATCTAAAATGAATGGCAGTAAATGATCAATACAGCCTTGCTTGTTATCATGACAGTTTGCTTAAAACAATTCCACAAATTTTGGGTACTATAATAATGAGCAAAATATAAATAAGAAGAGTAAATATTCAAATATTAAGATATAATTATTATTTGTAGGAGTGTAATGATGTACTCAGAAAATTCAAGAAATAATAACCTTCCCAGAATTAATGGGAGCACTGATTTCAGGCGTATGATTCAAACATACATATATGATTCCATCAAAACAGCAATGAAATGCCTGAGTTACTTAGGAAGTATCATAGCCGGAGCTACATGGAACCTAAGAGGAGAAAAATGTGAAACTTACTGGGAGTTATAAAAGAAGACATGCAATATACCATGTTCTTAGATGAAAAGACTAGGAATAGCAAAATTGTAAGTTATTTTCAAGTTAATTCATATATATGTTCACACACTGCATTCAGAGTACTGATGTGAGCTTTTCTATGTAGAAATTCAACAAAATTATTCTAAAAAATATATATAGAATATTAAACAAAAGTTAATAAGAAATGAAAAGAGTAATAGGATGACATAAATTGAACATAAATATATATATTATGAAAGTACAGTAATTAAGATAAAGTCTCAAAATTAGGCAAATTGATCAATTGTAAAAGAGATCCCTGAAACATTACTGCACTCTGTATGTTTGTGGTGTAATTTGATAGGAATGAGTCCTCAGAAAATCAAATATCTAAGACACGAAGTAGTCAAATAGGGATCCAATCAAGTGTGTGTGTGTGTGTGTGTGTGTGTGTGTGTGTGTGTGTGTGTGTTTCCAATTATATATTATGAAATTTCTGGAGAAAGAAATTTGAGTTACCTACTTTAATTTCCATTTTTTTTTGCGGTACGCGGGCCTCTCACTGTTGTGGCCTCTCCCGTTGCGGAGCACAGGCTCTGGACGCGCAGGCTCAGCGGCCATGGCTCACAGGCCCAGCCGCTCCGCGGCATGTGGGATCTTCCCGGACCACCGGGGAACGAGCCCGCGTACCCTGGAGTCGCATCGGCGGGCGGACTCCCAACCACTGTGCCACCAGGGAAGCCCTAATTTCCATTCTTGAGCAATGTGTTAGATAGGATAAACTTCGGCTGTAGTCACAGTAGATTCCAAAATGAATAATGGATTCTAGAGAATATTTTCTTGTTCACCAAGCATTCCAAGGCAGGTAAGTGTTTCTGGTTGGATGTGTGTGTGTGTGTGTGTGTGTGTGTGTGTGTGTGTGTGTGCGTGTGCGTGTGGTAGGGGCTGGGAGGATGCCCTTTTCTTGTTCTCACAGTTATTCAGAGGCCCAGTCTGATTTTGGAACAAGGGTTCCAAAATCTTTCTGATGCTCATTGCCATTCCTGTCTACAGGAAGGAAGAACAAGCATTGGGAAGATTCCAATGGAAGGTTTTTATGGATATGCTTGGAAATGGTGCACTTTACTTCTGCTTCCATTTTCATTCATTAAAACTCTTCCTCATAGCCACATCTATAAATGAGTCAGAAAAGCATAGTCCTCTTGTGATAAAGGAAGAAGAAAATATTTATAAAAGATGCCATGTGGATTTTTAAAAAAACTAGATCTGATGCACCAATATCTTTTTTAATGTATAAATGGGGATTTAAAAATATCTATTGATTTATATTTCACATACCATAAAATTTACCCACTTAAAGTGTTTAGTTCAGTGAATTTTAGTGTATGCATAGTTGTGCACCCATCACTGAATCAATTTTAGAATGTTATCAGTCCTCCAAAAAGAAATTCTGTGCCCATTAATAGTCATACCCAGTTTTCCCTTCTCCCCAGTCCCTGGCAACCACTAACCAATGTCTCTATGGGTTTGCCTATTGTAGACATTTTGTATAAATGGAATCATATAATTTTTTATCTTTTGCAACTTGCTTCTTTCATTTAACATAATAATTTTAAAATTTATTTATATCATAGCATGTATCAGTAGTTAATTCTTTTTTGTTTCCAAATAACAATCTATTGTATGAATATACCACATTATATTTATTAGTTGATGGAAATTTAGATTATTCCTACTTTTTGGCTAATTTGTGTGTTGCTGTTATGAAAACTCATGTACAAGTTTTTGTGTGGACATGTTTTCACTTCTTGGGTATACACCTAGGAATGGAATTGCTGAGTCATGATAACTATATTTAGCATTTTGAGGAACTGCTAAACTATATTCCAGAGTAGTTGCACATTTATACATTCCAAACGGCAGTATGAGGGTTCTCTCATTCTTACTCGCACTTGTTATTGTCTGTCCTTTTTCTTTTAGCCATTCTAGTAAAGATGAAGTAGTATCTCACTGTAGTTTTCTTTTTTTTTTGACAAACTGAATTAATTTTTTTTTAATTTTTGCTATATAGTAGGTCCTTTTTGTTTATCTGTTTTAAATATAGTAGTGTGTACATGTCAGTCCTAAACTCCCAGTCTTGATTTGTATTTCTTTAATGAATAATGTTGAGCTTCTTTTCATGTACTCATTGGCCATTTGTATTACTTACTTGAAGAAATATTATTTAATCATTTCTCAATTTTTATTGTTGATTTGTAAGCTTTCTTAAATATAGTTTTTAGAAAATACCACAAGATATCAATGTTAGAATACATTTAGATTTAAGAATTCTTTAGACTGCATTTTGTAAAAGAGGCTTTTTGCCTGGATTTAGCCACTTAAATCTCATCTATTTTAAATTCACTTTGAAATCATATATCGCTTGTCTAGCCCCACTCCATCTCCTCTTTTGCTTACATATTTGATTCCTAAAAATAGTTCATTAATCTGCTTTCTTTTTATAATGGCAAAAACTAGTAATTGACAATGATTGAAACTTTATTCTGAGATGTGAACGGTATAGTGGTGAATTATACACAAAACAGCAAGGTAATTCATTGGGTTCTACTATTTAGTTTCCAATTACTCCTCCTTAAGAAAATAGTAAAAAACATTAAGCTTTAATTGTAGTGGCCAGAAATGTTTCTGTTTTTGTTCTAGTATGAATTCTTGTCCTTCCAGATTCTGGAAATCCCCCTTTTTTACATTTTTTTGTATCATTGCTCAAGTTATATTATAAATATTGAGTATTTTATTTCCATAGACTCGTTTTCTCTGATATGTTCTACAAACAACTCAATACCTCTTTTAATTCATCTCAAGAAATTTAGGCAATTTGTTGTGTCTCTCTACCAAATCTACATATTTTAATTAGTGTCCTCTGGACTCACTCATATCACATCTTTAAACAAACAAACAGAAAAAGATGAGAAATGGAAAAGGACCTGAGGTTCTATATGGAAAGGATCCTAGTAAACTTGCACTATTTCAGCCCATTGGGCATATCTGAAATAGTACTATTTGGGGAGAAAAGATTAGGAGAAAACTAAATAAAGATAATGATTTATAAATGTTAATACTGTGAACAGCTCCTACAGTTTCAAGGAACCCTGAATAAAGGAAGATGTCAGTATTTAGAAAGTAATACTTAAATGAAGCCCAGAAACTGAAATTTAGAGTATTATTCAATCTAAACTGCTTTAGAATCCTAATTTGCATGGTTCTATTGAATGAAGTAGAAGGATTTCAAGCCTTAGAGTCTAATTCCAATTCTATTACTTCCAAGAAACATGACCTTAACCAATTTGAATCACAGTTTATTTATTAAAGGGGTAATTAGGCCTACTTGTTATAGTAGGAGGATTAAGTAAAATAATGTATAGAAAGGCCCAAAGCCTCACACATTTAATCCTGTGAAAATGTGGTCATTAAAACATACCTTTAGGAATTAGAACTCAAAACCAAATGACCTGGATAGTAAGCAAAATTTAAAATACAACACCATCTTGGGTCACTTACTTTCCATAGTGGTTTTCAAAGACTGCATTGTATATTCTTAATCCCCAAATGTGACAGTTTCTCTAATTATGAGCCTACACATTTGTACACACATTCCATCATTATATTCAGGACTTACCCACTGGACTGTAACTAAGTCTTTAATGAGTTACTAATGAACATCTTAAGCTTAGATCAGCAAAAAATAAAAAAGTTAGAGTGTTGAAAAGCTATTCATAGTTAAGCCTGTTGCTTTTAATTAGACTATAAGCCCAATCAAATTTCCTGTCTTCACTATTCTTCCCAGGTTTGAAGGAATTGAATAACGAGTGACAGATGTACCCTTATTTTGATATTATTAGTTTAATGTGAAGTTAAAGGGGATAAATACATTGAGCTAAATTAGAGAAATCATTGCTTATTAAATACAAAGATAAAATAATATGCAAAATTAAAATAGCATTTTACGATTCATTTTTTTCTTGGACTCAGGTGACTTCAAAACCGATTAATATTGTTGTTGCATTAAGAAATAACAGATGACATGAGGAAAAAAGATCCAGATATGATTAGACCATGTAGAGGAAAAAAAACCCTCTATATTTATAAAAGAAAAAAACAGCTTTCACACTTTACTTCTCTCCAGGCTGTTAGAGATACTAGGAGAGTAGTGATCATAGACACTACCTGAATTAGATTACGACTATTCTTTTCTGTAGCGCTTGTTACAAATCAACATCGTGGTGACTGTTTAGCAATGATCCTTTTTAAAAAAATTCCTTTTGATAGTGAAGTTGGTGAAACCATGCAAACTTTAAGGGCACATGATTTAATAATGCAGACAGATAATACATAAAATTCAAAGCAACAGGCTGGTATGATGCTCCCTCCAAGGAACACTACATATTTGCTTAAAAGGATGCCTTTTATATTAGTCACAATGGCTCAGGCCAGTGGGAAGAGCTGTGATAGCCCAGATGTTTTATGGGTTACAGGCTGTTGTTAGAGGCAGGCTTGTTGTTGTGGCTCTGCACAAAGATTAAAAACCACTATGCCGATTTTTAAAAGTAGGTGTCCAATAATATTTACACTCTGTGTATATATCACCAACATAATATAATCGATCGTTTTGACCTGTGAGCCTGTTAACATATCAGCTTTCTTGTGAACCAGCATTTAGGCCTTCATTTACTATGTGTATTGAAGAGGGGGTGGAGGGGTAAAAGTCTCTTATTACCAAAAAAAAGTACATAAAAAGTTTTCATTTTCTCAACTACCTTCAGAGATGCCAGTTATGGTTAACTTAGGATGGGGGGAAAGAACTCGCTAATGAGACAGATCTCTGTCAAAATATGTATGGTTTTGCTGTTTTTTTTCCCACATGTCGAGTACAATTGGCAACGTGATTAAGAAAAGTGCCCCATTACTACAGTTGGAAAGATTTTTAAAGAAATTATTTACAACATTCTGAAAGCACATTTTCTATACCATTAAAATTTTAATATCCTTTAAGAGGGGAGTAGAGGGAGAGAAGTTAAAAGAAAATCCGTATTTTCCAAAGAATAAATTCCAGAATTTTTCTTTTGTTATCATGAATTGAAATCTGTTTGCATTATGTTTACAAAGAGGCAGGTGTTTTTAGTTTGAAAAAAAAAGCTATTAGTTATCACTCTTCTGAGGAACAAGATATGTAATAGGCATTTTATTTAATTTGAATGAAAATAATGTCTTTTTGTCAGAAACTGATTTTTTTTTTTTTACAAATTTACATCAGTAGCAAAAATCTTACTCTGCTTACTCATTTTAAGAAATGTTTGAGATATTTACATTACAATATTGCAATCTAGGCAACCATTACAATGAATAAGCCACAATTTTTCTTCTATGTTTAAAACATGGAAGATGCCATACATGAAAGACAATTAAAAATAATCTTTTAGGGCTTCCCTGGTGGCGCAGTGGTTGAGAGTCCGCCTGACGATGCAGGGGGCACGGGTTCGTGCCCCGGTCCGGGAAGATCCCACATGCCGCGGAGCGGCTGGGCACGTGAGCCATGGCCGCTGAGCCTGCGCGTCCGGAGCCTGTGCTCCACAACGGGAGAGGCCACAACAGTGAGAGGCCCGCGTACTGCAAAAAATAAAATAAAAAAATAATCTTTTAATGTTTATTTTGTTATTTAACACTAGGAATTAAGTTTCCCTTTAGCTTTATTCATAACAAGTGTTTGCTTCTTCCACTAGTCTCAGGATGTCTTACATAGCTTTCATAACTTGAGTGTTCAGTCTTCTGGTGAAAGTTTAGCCATATTATATTTTATTTTACTGAAACAGCTATGTTGTAGAGAAGGAGAGCAAGGAACCCAGTCTGAAGGGAAAATTGCTTGCCCGCACAGGACATACCAACGCTTCATAAAACAGTTCAGCCCAGAGCAGGAGTCTGTTGAGTTAAATTGAATAATATTCGCATATACTATGAAGGTTGCTTCATCATACATAGGTAGACAATTCATCACTTCGGAGCCATTTTCTTATAAGACCCAGAATTAAGTCAGATTTTTCTCTGTGTTAGAACTTCCATGTTGTAATTTCTACTTGGTGGCATCCTTAGTCAGGTGCTTGAATTGGAACTTTTATGACGGTTGTTAGAGATTACTACCCAGCCTAGAAAGGAATTTTGCAGCTGTTCACATGCACTTCTAGGGAGAAATCAGGAGAGTAGTAATTTATTTATGTGGCCAAAATGAAGGTGCTGGGAGAAAGGTAGAGCCTTTCAGGTATGCAAAAGGAAGCAGATTTGGAAAATGACCTTTACTTATAAGAAAAGAAATGAAAGCAGTAGTCTGTCTCCCTTTCTCTCTCTTTTCCCTCCTGCTTCCTCCCACCCCTTCCTCCCTCTCTCTATACATAAATAGATAGATATAGTTATAGATATGGGACTGAATTGGATTAGATATTCTGTATCAATCATTTGTTGTTATAAGTGTTTCAATATAATTTCTAGCATTTATGTAGCACTTTGCAGTTAGCTGAACACTTTTGCACACAATAGCTCAGCGAATACTCACAACAATCCCTTGAATCATAAGTAGTAGGATCAGTAATTTTAAGATGAACAAATATACTTGGATCTATGATGCAATCTAATGATGCAGTGACATTTCAAATAGTTGTTAGAAGAGAAACTCAAGTCAAAATTCCTTAACCAGCTCATGGAGACTTCTTCCAAAGGCATTTTAATAACCTACTGAGAATTGCCTTATTTTGTAGACCTATGATTTAAATTAGAAATAAACCAACCAAATCAGCATATAGAAGAACGAGCTAGAAACAAAAGAAGTAAAGTTTGTAAAATTTGATTTAAGGAAAGCAGTATTGTATTTGCTTAAATCTTGGAAATAAAAAGGAAATCAAGATTTTAAATGTTTAGAAGATTTAAATTTTAATTTAAATTTTAATTTAAAAGTAGATTTAAACTTTTAGATTTTAGTAGAGAATAGAAGGGAAGTAGTGTGAAATTTGGTGCTGATTATATACATAGTGAATAGTTTAGAATAATTATGGGAAGCATGATACCAGGAATGTCATTTGGAAAGCCTGAGCAGTAGGGGAAAGAATTTCCTGTTAAGAAGGATAATTTAAACAAAGGATTTGGCAGGTACATATAGGGAATAAGTTTTGTATTCAAGAGATAATAGTGAAAGGCAGAATTGAATATGTAGGTTAGGGTCATAGCTATATTTACAGTACATACATTACAGTACAGTTAAACCCTGTACGGCTCATAATTAGCTAATTATTAAAAAGATATGGTAAACTATTACCCCAAAACACAAAGACGAATGACTCGTGAATATGAATGTTAAATCACATGTAACTCTGATAAATAACACTCTGATGATGTCTTGTTGTAAGCATTTCTCTCTCCTTAGAAATATCTTAGTACTGCAGCCCATTGCTATGTCTAGATTCCAGGCTCACTATTATGATCAATAGATGTTTGGAGGAAGAAGCTGAACAGTTGAATTACATCGCTACTCACCTAAGGTGAACAAGAAAATAGAAGCAGTTGAAATTGGTTAAAAACTATGCTTATTTAGTATTTTTATTAATTATAAATCAGTTTTGATCTCTGATGGCATATATTATTGAAATCTGATATTTTAATATTTATTTCAATTATAAGCTCCACAGATAATATGAAAACTCTGGTACCACCATCATGAATACTTTACCTCTTACATGCTCATTATTTTTCCTTTTCTTCTTGCCTCATATTTACCCACAGCCAATATTCAGGAACTTTGATACTCTGATGGCCTTTGATGTTTGGAGACTACACTTAAACATAGTGGAAATATTTTGATCATTTCAGTAGGTTGTGAAATATTAATTTTTATATTTAATTCTTGCCCACTAGGAAAGCAGAATCAAAGTGTTTAAATAGTAAAAATATCTGAATATGAATTAATTATGTAGACAATTTAAGTATGGCAATAATTTACATTACTTATGATGAACTTTTAATATTATTAATGATTAAAGCAACTCACATTTTTAAAAAATTAGTGTGTCCCTCTTTTAAAAAAATGAAATCTGAATCAGATATGTAATTTTTAAAGAAGTTAAGAATGAAGTTTTTCTCTCTTTGAAGAAGGATAGAAAGAAAGAAGAACAAGGTGTATTGGCCTCATCGTTACTTCCTGCCCTGGAACCAAAATTACCTTTGAGACATCCTAAAATTACATACAACAAAATTTGAAAATGTGGTCTCAAGTAGAGATGGGTGTGGAGCATAAGAGGGATACCTTCCAAGTACAGATAATGTTACAACATTGTGGGGTATTTTTTCATAGTTAATTTGAAAGAAACCTTTCCCTTATGAATCTGGAGAAGAAAAGAGACATTCAGGATGTGAAGGCTATCTTCAGATATCTGAAGACAAATGCCTTCTAGGAGTAGCTTGATACGTTTTGCACATAGCCCATTTGTATCAAATTTAGACAAGTGGATGGAGAAGCCAGAGTATAGATATCACACCTTTTTCAACATGAGGAAGAACTTGCTGCTTCAAATGGGATTGGGTGGCCCAAGAACAGAGTGAGTTTGTGATCACTGTCTCCTTGTGTGAAACTTGGAGATTTTTAGCAGTGATGCTCTAAGGGTTATCTATTGTGTGAGTTGAATAGTTCTTTCCAGACTTGAGATTCAGTGCTTTTAATGGAATACCAGACTTACAACAGTGATGTTTATCTTGAAGATTTATTTTTATAATCGCTTCAGGAGGAAAAATTAGATTTATATTTATACTTGAGTAAGTATTTCCCCAGAATTTATATAATACCTTAAGTATAACATATACAATATTTTTTAAAACAAAAATTAAGATTTTGGCTCTGTTCTAACAACCCTTCTCCATGTGGGCAGTGTAACGTCCCCTCCACTTTTGCTTCCAGTGGTCTGTGACTCTGGTTTCCTTTAATAGAGATGGTCAGTTTAAAGGAGAGGCTGATCTATAGACATATAAGATAATCCAGCTTCATGGAACACCTTGGAGTCTAATCTCCTTTAATTTATGAGTAAAAGTCTACCTAACTTCCTGGTATTTTTATTTTCCTCAGTCTTACCACATGGAATTATTTTGTTCTTTGATCCAGATCTATTCTTTCTAGGTCCCTAGACTTTGCTTTCTGGTTATAGTTCAAACATTTTTGTCTATTTCTTGTTTAAGCTGAGATTCTTTCATTTAATGCAGGCACTATTATATTTTTCAACTGATGGTGATTCCACTCTATATGCATTTTAAATCAATTATAATTCTCTGCCTACTCTAGCAATTGACCTTTCCTGAAATAATCTCTTATTCAGTAGAGATCATTATTCCTATGTCTTTTTCCCTGTCCTGCCCTAGTCTTTTTTTCCCAGGAGCTTTATTCAGTATCCTAAACAGATGGTTGATTGTGCCCAGACTAAAAGCCTTGCCCAGGTTTACAAAGCCCATGATCTGGCTGTTGCTTACCTTTCTGATCTCATTCCAGATTACTCTTCTCCCAGTCCACTATATACAGCTTCATTGGCCATTGTGCAATTTCTTGATCAGACCAAGGTGGTTCCAGCCTGAGGCCTTTGCAGCAGGCTGCAATGCTCTTTACTCCTGATTTTTGTATGACTAGCAACTACCAATATTTTGAGATCTCAGTTTAAATTTTACTCCCATAGATATGTCTTCCATAAAAACCTAAACGGAGTAGCCTTTACATATTACCCTACTTAAACTTTCTATGGTTTACTCATATCTATATTGTATTAAAATTATTTATGTATTTGCATTATTCTCCATCTCCCACACAAGAATGGGTGATTCATTAAAGTAGGTATGTTATCTGTTTTGTTCACCAAAATCTCGAGCACCTAGAAAAGGACCTGGCATATAATGGGAACTCAAAGCATATTTGTTGAATGAATGAACAAGTAAATGCATGTTCCATCACTCCGAATGTCCTTATATGTTAATTTGGCTGAGGGTGAAATCTTTCAACTTTATTATAACTCAAGCTTGCAAGATAAATAATAGCTTTATAATCTTTTCCTAATTTCCTTCCATAGAGCACTAAAAAAGGTGTTAGCAAAAACATACCTGTATATATTCATGTAAAAATAATAAAAAATTAGTCACATTGTCATTTTGGATAACAAAGAGAATGATATTTTGGAAGTTAAAAGATCAGAAAAGATGCCACTGGAGGTAATTATTTAGAGATTTTAATTTTCACAGTTTTTTTGGTCTTAAAACTTGTTTCCTTCTTTGACACCTTTTCATTCACATGAACTATCAAAATAGCACTCAGATACCTCTTGCCTAGATATTTTAGTACACACACTTTATAATGAGTTTAAATAAAAATGTTTAAGGGTGATGCCTTAAAGTTATATTCTAAACTTTTTCATTGTAGATGGATTGTTTGACAGATTTCTTAATTTTTGTTTTCTATAAGAGCTGTATCATTTGTTGTGATTTGGAGGAGAACATGTTTTTCACTCTTAATTTGCAAATATTTTATATATCAAGAAATTGTAGTGCTACTTTATAAACTTCCAGTGTTAGAAAGATGATCTAAAATTCTCTTGCTTTATCGAATTTCTTAGTTTCTCTCCTGACTATTGAATGGTAGCCCTATAGCATTATTATCATGTTTTTAATATGCATGTTATAATGTTAAAAATAATTATGTAAAGCAAAATCTTCTTCCTTGTAAAGTCTCTTTCTTTCTGTTAATAGGAACATTTTCATTATCACTCCTATTTATTACACTAGTTGGAATTAGTGTAGAGAAATATGTATCTGTACCAATTTACCAAAAAAACAAAATCCTGTACTTATATTGTTCTGTTTTTCATATCACATAATGTATGACTGTTTTGTGAATATTAAAAAATAGTCATGTTTGTGCAATTTTATTTTTTCATTATTGTCTTGGTCTTCCATATTTATTCATTTATATAATATGTACCATTTGTCAGTAAAATCACTGTGTATGTAAATGGCAAAAATGTATGTATATCCTTTTCACCCTAATGTCCATCACAGACCTTAATATAGCATCTTTCCAAAAAGGTTAAGTGACCTGAAACATATAAATAAATATGAAACAATCCATGTAAGTGTAACAGTACAGCAAACGAAACTAATAAAAAGAAAACCTCTCTGAAACTTTCTTCACCCATTACTTTATCAAGCTTTTCATGTGTAAATATTTAGTTCAATAACCAGTATTTTTATTGACACAGATATTAGTGCCCATAAATTATAACAGAATGCTGTGAATCTTTAACAAATATAAATAATCTTTATATTTTTTCAGGTAGCTCTCTCTGCTTTCAATAATTATATTTAAATTTTAAATCATTGTTAGGAATTAGGATGAGGTTTTTTGCTTACTTAAGATTGTGATTAACTAGGACAGAGTTATACAGTCAGTATCACACTAGCGACTAGGAGATACCATGTCCTCAGCTCCAGGGTTGTCTGTGGGGCCTGGGGTGGTGGAGTCCTGGGCCTATGGCCTGCAGCAGAGAGCAGCCTGGGAATAGCCCCTAGCAGGGCTCCTCTGAGGCCGGCCTGAGCTGAGCGGAGTCTGATGGTGCGCCCTGCGGTCCCCGCAGGTGGCAAGCACAGTGAGCGACATCCAGCCCTTGCTGCTCCACTGCGACATGCTGAGCGCAGCCCAGGAGGCGCTCTACCTCCCAGACATCTCCTTCAGCAGCCAGCTGCGGAGCGCGCCACTGCTCATCGTGGACAAGGGCCCCGTGGAGCTGCCAGAGGAGTTCGTGGTCCGGGTGCCCAAGGAGCTCAGATCTCAGCCCAAGGTGCGGCCAGCGGTGGGAAGAGGGCTGCGGGTGGCTGGGCGGGGGCTCCTGGGAGGCGCAGCCTCAGGCAGTGGCCCAAGTGTGTCTTCTCATATACTTAGTCTCTGCATCCACTCATAGTGGCTGATGTTTGCACCCACTGATAACCTGATCTGTTGTTGAACAATGCATGCCTGTTCTACATTAGAGCCTCATCACCATCTCAGAACGTTTGACTTTAAATTTCTGATTGGATTTGAAATATTTTTGCATTATCACAGGAAGTTTACAATTACTCTTAGTGACAATGTCAATGGTTGTAAAATTTGAATGGTTGTAAAAGACATGTTTTAACATTTCTGATCATCTGCTTGTTTGAAATAAAATTCACATCAGTGGAAACTACCAAGAATTTTGAGGCGATTATGGTGAAAACATCTTGGTTAGGAATTGTGTATAGTCATCTAAAGCATAAAACCTGATAGAAAAGTGATTTTTACACAAGCAACCTAATTTTCTTATGAAAATGTTGGAAAGTGCTTTATTTATATTATCTCTGCAGCTGGCAATTACAGTGAGTGACATCCAGCCCTTGAAGTTCCAGTGAGGAATATTATACAATATTTGCACAAAATTCAATACTGTTCTTTTCCTCAATACTTTGTATATATACTTTTTACCTTTATGTAATATTTAGGCAATATAATTTTTCTTTTTACTCACCAAACTCAATACAGACACTCTTATCCCTCTAATTTCCCTCAGGGAATATAATATGTATAATGTAATATAATATAACATCATAATATACAAGCATTATATAATATTTATATGTTTATTAAGTATTTATATAATTATATAAATATTATATTTGTAATTTTCTTTGTGTCTGCAGCATGAAAAAGGCTGAGAAGCATTTGGCAGGTGGAACCACGAGTATCAAGCCTTGTTCCAAAACACACTCACCTCTCCTATAGCATAATTTAATAATTATACAGGAAATACTGGCAAAGGAACATGAAATGCCGCTATATTAGCTGAGCTTATCTTCTAAGCCCCATTACAGAAATCCCTGGTAAAATAAGTTGGAATACTGTGTTTTAGTTCAGGGACTAAGGTTAATGCATCACCCTTTGATCAATTTGAGATTTAAGAGACCTGTGAAATTTAAACCTAATTCTTTAATTACTGCAGCCACATAAAAAGAGTAAGTGTGTGGTGACTTTCACACTCACAGTGGCTCTGTCCACTCAGTCACATTGTTCAATCACTGGCCTAGAATCTTTCAGTTCAGATTAGCATTTCTTCCCTAGTGGTGATGACTGGGGGGCAGTGGTGGTGGGTAAGTGCATATGTTTCTACAGAAGCATGTAGAATTGACTCCAGTGTGTTTGGAAAAATCAGGTAAAATGTATGGTAAACATCCTTTAAGAACTACATTTTTTTCTTTTCTGTTTTGCTTTGCATTACCATTTCAAACCTGAAATTCTCTAAATTGGGTGCAGTTACATTTTTCACAAAATGTGCTTCAGCAATCACAGTTTTCATAATATTGGCTTTTAATTTATATTGTAAAATAGTAATATGAAATTCATATTATTTAATTTACCCAATGCATATATGTTCACCAGTTTCTAGTACTATTGAAGAAGAAATCTAGAAATGAATTTTAATTTTTGAGTAGATGTTATAAATGTTTAAATCAGCAACTATAACATAAACACACACACACACACACATAAACACCTGCTGGCAATTCTGTCTTGTGACAAAAATTTAGAATAGCAGTCAATTAGATTAGTTTTTCCTATAGTACTTTTACTAAGATGTTGGCTGAATTTTTACATTCCCCTACTTTTATAGCTTAATAAGATTTTTCTATATTACGGGCTTTTACTTTTTGCCACATATGTGGCAGATTACAGTGTAGTAATGGGATTAAGTCAGGTTTTCTATCAACTTATAAATAGGAAAATTGTATTCTATTCTGTTTTGGACAAAGACAAAAATGAGGGTACAAGGCAACCTTTACGTGATCTTGTAAATGAAGACTGATGTAAATGTCATGTGATTTAAAAGGAGCCTACAGAATCATGTTAATCTGTTATGATGAGGCCATACTTTTTGAAAGTTGCTTTTGTGCAAAAGTAATTTTATCAGTGAGATAGAGAACAACTGAAGGTCATCTTAAATGTTCCCTATAGAAAGAATAAAGAAAGTGAAGTAAGTATTACAGGGGCATACTCTTTCTTGATATAGACGATAGTACATACAGCTAGAACACTTGGACCGTTATTAAAAATGAAATTAAAATGGGAGATACCACATTACCTTGAGTTCTTCAAATTGAAAAGACATGATGAATTCAAACTAGAAAATGTCAATGAACTCCAGCTTCCTTCCTTCCTCCCTCTGTCTTTCTAAAACAAAAGCAACAGTATGTTATAGAAACAAGATAATTTAAGATTTAGAAAAATCAGAAAAAAATGGAAATAATGAAGACTGATATTAATGCAGTCTTTGATTGGAAAATAAAATTGTGATTACTTTAAAAAAGTTAATCGGGCTTCCCTGGTGGCACAGTGGTTGAGAGTCCGCCTGCTGATTCAGGGAACACGGGTTCGTGCCCCGGTCCGGGAAGATCCCACATAACGCGGAGCGGCTGGGCCCCTGAGCCATGGCCGCTGAGCCTGCGCGTCCGGAGCCTGTGCTCCACAACGGGAGAGGCCACAACAGTGAGAGGCCTGCGTACCGCAAAAAAAAAAACAGTTAACCTCTATTTGTTCTATCGATAGCCAAACAAGCAAATAGAAACCCAATACACACAGCCTTAACAATATAACAAAAACCCTTTTATTTGTTTGAAATTAAACTTTGCCCCTTTTCCCCCCTTTACATTCATTTGACTCCAGATAGCTAATAGCAGTTCTTGAGAGTTAATGAGTGTTTGGATTCACAGGAATTAGGACTTCACAGTAGAGCAGCAAAGCATGAAGAATTAAAAAACATTGTTCTCAGAAGACCTTTTTCTCTTTAGCGTACTAAGGCAGAAGAAAGTCTGAGGGCAGATTGCACAGTTAATGACTAGATATCACGACATTTCCTTGAAGCTAAAGGAATGTTGATGTGTTTTTTATCAGCATTTTCCTTGCTTTAATTGTGATTTTCATGCAGATGCTTAAAAAGTTCATTGAGATGATCTACAAATAACCCTCCTGAAAGCCATACGTACAGTATGCAGGGCTCATACAAGTGTTCTCTCAGAGTACAGCTAAAGCATTTCAATCCTGACAAGTCATAAAAACTCTACCCTGTGCTCATTTTTTTTTTTTTAACATCTTTATTGGAGTATAATTGTTTACAATGGTGTGTTAGTTTCTGCTTTATAACAAAGTGAATCAGCTATACATATACATATATCCCCATATCTCCTCCCTCTTGCGTCTCCCTCCCACCCTCCCTATCCCACCCCTGTAGGTGGTCACAAACCACTGAGCTGATCTACTTGTGATATGTGGCTGCTTCCCACTAGCTATCTGTTTTACATTTGATATTACATATAAGTCCATGCTACTCTCTCACTTCGGCCCAGTTTACCCTTCCCCCTCCCCATGTCCTCAAGTCCATGCTCTACGTCTGCGTCTTTATTCCTGTCCTGACCCTAGGTTCTTCAGAATGATTTATTTTTTAGATTCCATATATATGTGTTAGCATACCGTATTTGTTTTCTCTTTCTGACTTCACTCTGTATGAGAGACTCTAGGTCCATCCACCTCACTACAAATAACTCAATTTCGTTTCTTTTTATGGCTGAGTAATATTCTATTGTATATATATGCCACATCTTCTTTATCCATTCGTCTGTGCATGGACACTTAGGTTGCTTCCGTGTCCTGGCTACTGTAAATAGAGCTGCAATGAACATTGTGGTATATGATTCTTTTTGAATTATGGTTTTCTCAGGGTATATGCCCAGTAGTGTGATTGCTGGGTCGTATGGTAGCTCTATTTTTAGTTTTTTAAGGAACCTCCATACTGTTCTCTATAGTGACTGTATCAATTTACATTCCCACCAACAGTGCAAGAGGGTTCCCTTTTCTCCACACCCTCTCCAGCATTTATTGTTTGTAGATATTTTGATGATGGCCATTCTGACAGTTGTGAGGTGATACCTAATTCTGGTTTTGATTTGCATTTCTCTAATGGTTAGTGATATTGAGAATCTTTTCGTGTGTTTGTTGGCAATCTGTATATCTTCTTTGGAGAAATGTCTTTTTAGGTCTTCTGCCCATTTTTGGATACGGTTGTTTGTTTTTTTGATATTGAGCTGCATGAGCCGCTTATAAATTTTGGAGATTAATCCTTTGTCAGTTGCTTCATTTGTAAATAGTTTCTCTGATTCTGAGGGTGGTCTTTTCGTCTGGTTTATGGTTTCCTTTGCTGTGCAAAAGCTTTTAAGTTTCATTAGGTCCCAATTATTTATTTTATTTTTTTAAATTTCCATTTCTCTAGGAGGTGGGTCAAAACGGATCTTGCTGTAATTTATGTCATAGAGTGCTCTACCTATGTTTTCCTCTAAGAGGTTTACAGTGTCTGGCCTTATATTTACATCTTTAATCCATTTTGAGTTTATTTTTGTTCCCGGTGTTAGGGAGTTTTCAAATTTCCTTCTTTTACATGTAGCTGTCCAGTTTTCCCAGCACCACTTATTGAAGAGACTGTCTTTTCTCCATTGTATATTCTTGCCTCCTTTATCAAAAATAAGGTGACAATATGTGCATGGGTTTATCTCTGGGCTTTCTATCCTGTTCCATTGATCTATATTTCTGTTTTTGTGCCAGTACCATACTGTCTTGATTACTGTAGCTTTGTAGTATAGTCTGAAGTCTGGGAGCCAGATTCCTCCAGCGCCATTTTTCTTTCTCAAGATTGCTTTGTCTACTCGGGATGTTTTGTGTTTCCATACAAATGGTGCAATTTTTTTGTTCTAGTTCTGTGAAAAATGCCATTGGTAGTTTGATAGGGATTGCATTGAATCTGTAGATCACTTTGGGAAGTATAGTCATTTTCACAATGTTGATTCTTCCAATCCAAGAACATGGTATATCTCTCCATCTCTTTGTATCATCTTTAATTTCTTTCATCAGTGTCTTATTGTTTTTTGCATACAGGTCTTTTGTCTCCTTAGGTAAGTTTATTCCTAGGTATTTTATTCTGTTTGTTGCAATGGTAAATGGAAGTGTTTCCTTAATTTCTCTCAGATTTTTCATCATTAGTGTATAGGAATACAAGAGATTTCTATGCATTAGTTTTGTGTCCTGCTACTTTACAAAATTCATTGATTAGCTCTAGTAGTTTTCTAGTAGCCTCTTTAGGATTCTCTATGTATAGTATCATGTCGTCTGCAAACAGTGACAGCTTTAGTTTTTCTTTTCCAATTTAGATTTCTTTTATTTCTTTTTCTTCTCTGATGGCTGTGGCTAAAACTTCCAAAACTATGTTGAATAATAGTAGTGAGAGTGGACAACCTTGTCTTGTTCCTGATCTTAGAGGAAATAGCTTCAGTTTTTTACCATGGAGAACGATGTTGGCTGTGGGTTTATCATATATGGCCTTTATTATGTTAAGGTAAGTTCCCTCTATGCCTACTTTCTGGAGGGTTTTTATCATTAATTGGTGTTGAATTTTGTCAAAAGCTTTTCCTGCATCTATTGAGATGAACATATGGTTTTTCTCCTTCAATTTGTTAATATGGGGTATCACTTTATTTGTGTATATTGAAGAATTCTTGCATTCTGGGGTTAAACCCCACTTGATCATGGTGTATGATCCTTTCAATGTGTTGTTGGATTCTGTTTGCTAGTATTTTGTTGAGGATTTTTGCATCTATCTTCATCAGTGATATTGGCCTGTAGTTTTCTTTCTTTGTGACATCTTTGGTTTTGATATCAGGGTGATGGTGGCCTCGTAGAATGAGTTTGGAAGTGTTCCTCCCTCTGCTATATTTTGGAAGAGTTTGAGAAGGATAGGTGTTACCCCTTCTTTAAATGTTTGATAGTATTCGCCTGTGAATCCATCTGTTCCTTGGCTTTTGTTTGTTGGAAGATTTTTAATCACAGTTTCAATTTCAGTGCTTGTTATTGGTCTGTTTATATTTTCTGTGTCTTCCTGGTTCAGTATCGGAAGGTTGTGCTTTTCTGAGAATTAGTCCATTTCTTCCACATTGTCCATTTTATTGGCATATAGTTGCTTGTAGTAATCTCTCATGATCCTTTGTATTTTTTGCATATTCTTTACTGGTGTTTATGATTTCTTTCCTTCTGCTAACTTTGGGGATGTTTGTTCTTCTTTCTCTGATTGCCTTAGATGTAAGGTTAGGTTGTTCATTTGAGATGTTTCTTTTTTCTTGATGTAAGATTGTGTTGCTATAACCTTCCGTCTTAGGACTGCTTTCGCTGCATCCTATAGGTTTTGGGTCGTCGTGTTTTCATTTTCATTTTTTTCTTGGTATTTTTTGATTTCCTCATTGTTTACTTCAGTGATCTTGGTTATTTAGTAGTTTATTGTTTAGCCTCCACGTGTTTGTATTTTTTACAGATTTTTTTCCTGTTATTGATATCTAGTCTCATAGCGTTGTGCTTGGAAAAGATTCTTGGTATGATTTCAGTTTTTTTAAATTTACCGAGGCTTGATATATGACCCAAGTTATGATGTATCCTGGAGAATGTTTGATGAGCACTTAAGAGGAAAGTGTATTCTATTGTTGGATGGAATGTCCTATAAATATCAATTAAGTCCCTCTGCTTTAATGTATCATTTAAAGCTTTTGTTTCCTTATTTATTTTCATTTTGGATAATCTGTCCAATCGTGAAAGTGGGGTGTGAGAGTCCCCTACTATGATTGTGTTGCTGTCGATTTCCCCTTTTATGGCTGTTAGCATTTGCCTTCTCTATTGAGGTGCTCCTATGTTGGGTGCATAAATATTTACAATTGTTATATCTTCTTCTTGGATTGATCCCTTGATCATTACGTAGTGTCCTTGTTTCTTGTAATAGTCTTTATTTTAAAGTCTATTTTGTCTGATATGAGAATTCCTACTCCGGCTTTCTTTTGATTTACACTTGCATCGGCTATCTTTTTCCATCCCTTCACTTTCAGTCTGTATGTGTCCGTAGGTCTTAAGTGGATCTCTTGTAGACAGCATATATACGGATCTTGTTTTTGTATCCATTCAGCCAGTCTATGTCTTTTGGTTGGAGCATTCCATTTACATTTAAGGTAGTTATCGATATTTATGTTCCTATTACCATTTTCTTAATTGTTTTGGGTTTGTTGTTGTAGTTCTTTTCCTTCTCTTGTGTTTCCTGCCTAGAGAAGTTTCTTTAGCATCTGTTGTAAAGCTGGTTTGATGGTGCTGAATTCTCTTAGCTTTTGCTTGTCTGTAAAGGTTTTAATTTCTCAGTCGAATTGAATGAGATCCTTGCTGGGTAGAGTAATCTTGGTTGTAGGCTTTTTCCCTTTCAGCACTTTAAATATGTCCTGCCAGTCCCTTCTGGCTTGCAGAGTTTCTGCTGAAAAATCAGCTATTACCCTCATGGGGATTCCCTTGTATGTTATTTATTGCTTTTCCCTTTTTGGTTTTAATATTTTTTCTTTGTATTTAATTTTTGATAGTTTGATTAACATGTGTCTTGGTGTGTTTTTCTTTGGATTTATCCTGTATGGGGCTCTCTGTGCTTCCTGGACTTGATTGACTATTTCCTTTCCCATATTAGGGAAGTGTTCAACTATAATCTCTTCAAATATTTTCTCAGTCCCTTTCTTTTTCTCTTCTTCTGGAACCCATATAATTCGAATGTTGGTGCATTTAATGTTGTTCCAGATATCTCTGAGACTGTCCTCAATGTTTTTCATTCTTTTTTGTTGATTCTGCTGTGTGGTAGTTATTTCCACTATTTTATCTTCCAGGTCACGTATCCGTTCTTCTGCCTCAGTTATTCTGCTATTGATTCCTTGTGGAAAATTTTTAATTTTATTTACTGTGTTGTTCATCATTGTTTGCTCTTTAGTTCTTCCAGATCCTTGTCAAACATTTCTTACATTTTTCTCCATTCTATTTCCAAGATTTTGGATCAACTTCACTATCATTACTCTGAATTCTTTTTCATGTAGACTTCCTGTTTCCTCTTCATTTCTTTGGTCTGGTGGGTTTTTACCTTGCTCCTTCATCTTGTGTGTTTTTCTGTCTTCTTGTTTTGCTTAACTTACTGTGTTTGGGATCTCCTTTGTGCAGGCTGCAAGTTCGTAGTTCCCTTTGTTTTTGGTGTGTGCCCCCAGTGGCTAAAGGTGGTTCAGTGGCTTATGTAGGCTTCCTGGTGGAGGGGACTGGTGCCTGTGTTCTGGTGGATGAGACTGGACCTTGTCTTTCTTGTGAGCAGGACCACATCCGGTGGTTTGTTTTGGGGTGTCTGTGACCTCGTTATGATTTTCGGCAGCCTCTCTGGTAATGGGTGGGGTTGTGTTCCTGTTTTGCTAGTTGTTTCACATAGGGTGTCCAGCATTGTAGCGTGCTGGTCGTTGAGTGGAGCTGGGTCTTATTGTTGAGATGGAGATCTCTGGGAGAGGTTTTGCCGTTTGATATTACGTGGATCTGGGAGGTCACTTGTCAACCAATGTCCTGAACTCAGCTCTCCCACCTCAGAGGCACAGGCCTGACACCTGGCCAGAACTACAAGATCCTGTCACCCACATGGCCAGCTACGTGGTGAGTTTCTTGCCTTTTGGTAAGTCTGAGGTCTTCTGCCAGCATTCAGTAGGTGTTCTGTAGGAGTTGTTTCATATGTAGATGTATTTCTGATGTGTTTGTGCGGAGGAAGGTATCTCCATGTCTTACTCGTCCTCCATCTTGAAGGTCTCCAGCTATTCTCACTGACCAAACATCTTCTCATGCCGTTTACAATAGCCATTTCCGCCTCTGTCCGAGGGCTTCACCGCTGCAAAGCTCATGGCTTTGGTCCTGTCTCTTTCAATGGTGCTGCCCGCTGGCCCTGGGCTCATTTTTTTTTTTTTTTTGTGGTACTCGGGGCTCTCACTGTTGTGCCCCACCCCACCCCGCCACTGCGGAGCGCAGGCCCAGCGACCACGGCCCCCTGGCCTAGCCACTCTGCGGCATGTGGGACCCTCCCGGACCGGGGCATGAACCCGTGTCCCCTGCATCGGCAGTCGGACCCCCAACCACTGAGCCACCAGGGAAGACCCTGTGCTCATTTTTTTTTTTTTTTTTTTTGCGGTACGCGGGCCTCTCACTGTTATGGTGTCTCCCATTGCGGAGCACAGGCTCCGGACGCGCAGGCTCAGCGGCCATGCCTCACGGGCCCAGCCACTCCGCGGCATGTGGGATCTTCCCGGACTGGGGCACAAACCCGTGTCCCCTGTATCGGCAGGCGGACTCTCAACCACTGCGCCACCAAGGAAGCCTCCTGTGCTCATTTTTAAGCGTACCTTTTGCAAGAGCCAAAATGCTTTTACAAGGGGCTTGTGTATTCTCAATCCTATTGGTGAATCACATCCAACTCTGCCATCACTTTTTTTTTTCATTTTCTCCCATTCTTGAGTTTTTGTATTTATAAATTAGAATGCTTTTTTGATAATTAAAGCAAGGAGAAACTCCATTTGATTTTTTATTGCATTACACAAATATCAGCCTTTAAAATTAGTCTGAATTATTAAATACTGGTGGTTCTTTCATTCATCCTTGCCCTCACTTATTTTTTCAACTTTAATTGAGCGCCGATGCATGCTGGGTACTGCACTAAGTGTCAGGAAGGCAGTGATGGAGAACTTATAATCTTCGATCCCTCAGTCAGTATTGGGAGTCAAAAATTGTACAGTGTGGCAAACATTTGCTAGAGGATACCTCTTCCCTGCACCCAAGGAGACAAGAGCTTTGTTTGTAAAATGGTGATTAACATATGCCTAGGTTGTGTGTGTGTGTGTGTGTGTGTGTGTGTGTGTGTGTGTGTATTTGAGGGGGAATACTAACTATAAGAGCACTATTTTAAGAATACATAATTCTTATGGAAATCTAAGGACACTCTTGAGTATTGGACCTTGGTTTGTCTCCTGTGGGCCTAGCTCTTCTCTGATTCTTCTCTTACTTCCCAACAGCTTTCTTTGCTCATTAACATTGTAAGTGACCACTAGCCTGAATTGTATACCACTGCTCTTAGCCACAGCACTAACCAGCGACTGGCACTTGTTGTCTTGCCTTTAGGTTTGAATTTCCAAAAAGAGAATTTAATCCTCATTGGGTAAGGCCAATGTCCCTGATTTAATTGTTCATGTCACTGGCCATCTCATGACCTAGGCCCACATAGAAGCAAGTTTGTGTAACAAAGAAGCAATACTGAGAATACCTTTTATAAAAGTGAGTATAAAGTACTATGGAGCATGTAGAGAGACTGTCAACCCTGTCTTGGAGGATCAGAGAAGATGCTTTTGAAGAAAAGTGCATTTAAGCTGGGACCCAACAGTCAAGTATTAGTTAGCCAAGCATAGAGGTAGAAGAAAGATACTATTATAGATAGGAAACAGTAGCACAAAGGCCTAGTTCAGTATGATTGGAACTTAACGTGTCCAAAGGATAATTTCTAGTTGTCAGTCCAGAAATCATCTGGAGAAGATCAGGGTGGCATGATATAATGTTATGAGGAGTTCAGAATTTCTCTGATGGCAGTAAGGGAAAAATTAAGTTAATCTTAGAGGAATTAAGGGAGGAATGACCTGCCACCTCTATTTGAAGAATAAACTAGAGGCTTCAAGACTGGAAATGGGAGGTTATTCTTTTGATTCAGATAAAAAATGATGGTGGCACTGACTCTAGGAGTGAGTGACATTAGTGATAATGAGGACCAATTGACAGAAGTTAGAGATTCATTGGATAAGTGAGTAAGACAAAGGGAAAACCCAAAGAATACCACTGAGTTTCTGACTTGAAAGGTTGTATGAAGAATGATCGTCTCACTGAGATAAGAAAGACAAGAGGAGGCACAGAGTGTTGGTAAGGAATGATGGTGGTGTTACCCAAACATTTACAAATGATTTCTTCAGCATACTCCTTTGAATAGAAACCCAAGTTTCTGGTCCCAAATTTAAGAACACTTAAATATAATATATAAATCTGTAAAAACATAGTTAAAAGTGATGTTTGTTGACCATGTTATTCTCATCAGAACAAAAATTATTATCATTCATTGTTAGGATTCTATTTTGGCTTAGGTGTGATAAGATTCTGCCACAAAAGATCATCTGCTAGGCTTTTCATTCAGTCCTTCCTTCTACTTCCCAATAATACCTAGCAGGGCTGTAGTGCAGCCAAGATTAGATTTGATTTTGAGCTCTCCTGTGTTCCCATGAAACAGCTGAAAGAATTCTTACTATATATGTTTTTTTCCAATGTATATTTTTCAGTACTATGGCAAGGAGACAAATTGGATGAGGTTAAGCCAGTTGATCTGCGGGCCTAAGTATACTGGGCATTCATTCAGTTCTTAGTACGATGTTCCATGTCAAAATTTGGAAAGAAGTAGGAAACTAGTCTGCTCATATTTGGGCTCATTAACAGTGTAACATAGCACACAGTTTAATAAAATAATAACAAAAATAATCTTCATATGTTTTTTGAGAATGCCTCAGAAATGAATCTTTATTAATACTCTTGCCCAATTCAAACTGATTATTAAAATAGAATATCACTTGATGCCATTGTTAAGTGATACTTTATCTTAAGGAAATGTTGAATGTTCTCATTGGTTAAGAGTCTAGGAAAATAAAAGCTGCACTCCAAAAAATAAACACTTTTAAATTCATAGATCCAAGGCCACAGTTGCGGAACCCACCTAATTGTACATATGAAGGCATTATAATAAGCTGATAGAGGCAGGGAAAGGGTGGCAAAAGCTCATTTATTGGAATAATTGTAAGACAGTGATTTGGGAATGGAGCCAAGTCTTTAGTATACCATGAATTTACCAACATGATAGGGCAGGTCATGGACACTGGACTAAATAAGGAGCAGGAACGCTTTAAAACCTATGAGCCGGGCTTCCCTGGTGGCGCAGTGGTTGAGAGTCCGCCTGCCGATGCAGGGGACACTGGTTCGTGTCCCGGTCCGGGAAGATCCCACATGCCGCGGAGCTGCTGGGCCCATGCGCCATGGCCACTGAGCCTGCGCGTCCGGAGCCTGTGCTCCGCAATGGGAGAGGCCACAACAGTGAGAGGCCCGCATACCGCAAAAAAAAAAAAAAAAAAAAAAACCTATGAGCCAAAACACATACCTCCAGTAAATAAGATTAGTAGACAACACATTCTTCTCTTGCCTCAAACTACCTCTCCACATGCCTTATCCTTCAGCCACATGGAAGTTCTAACAGTTTATTAAACAAACCATGCCCCCCCTTCCTTCCACGTCTTTGGCAAGTGATATCTTTGCTGGTTGGAATGTCCTATATCACCTGAGTCCTCCTCAGCTCAGCTAAAAATTTGATGTAGGGTTGACTTGAATTGATTTTCCTCTGCTTGCATTCATCCTTAGCTCTATTCTTTTTTTTTTTTTTTTTTTTTTTTTTGCGGTATGCGGGCCTCTCACTGTTGCGGAGCACAGGCTCCGGACACGCAGGCTCAGCAGCCATGGCTCACGGGCCCAGCCGCTCCGCGGCATGTGGGGTCTTCCCAGACCGGGGCACAAACCCGTGTCCCTTGCATCGGCAGGCGGACTCTCAACCACTGCGCCACCAGGGAAGCCCATTAGGTCTATTCTTGACCAAACAATTTCTATTCTCCCTCTGATTCTGAATTACAGTGGCCTGAAAGTTGTGTATGTGCATTTGGTAAACAATTTCTCTTTACTTCCTTCTGGCTTTTATATTTTCATTTGATATAACTAATGATCATAGGAAAACCTGAGACTTTTTACTCAATATGTTTTTAATAGTGTTATTTATATTGACTTTGATGAGTTATCCTTCTGGCATGTTCTCATGTTCTTATTCCCCTTACTCCCAGATTTTTGGAAAAGCTGGTTTTAATTTTGTTATTACATTACAGTCTGACGTGTATAGGTAAAGTACAGGAATTCATGGGGAAGTAGAGAGATGAAAGAACTTGTAACAGAAGAACAGAGATTATTGTTTCTATAATAAAAACCCTCTGTTTTACAAGCTCAGCCTTTTGGATATAACTTACTGCAAGAGAATAATATAATATGGCCTTCGAAGTGCTGTTAGCTTCTTGTTTTATATGACAATATAATATTGTTTCAGATAAAAACCCGTTCACATTTATTTGTGTCTTTCAGTGAGGTTTGCCAGTTTAGACAAAATGTCAGGTCTAATTGATATGCAAAATAAATTATTTGGACATCACCCTTTTGAATCTTTATATACTTAATATTATATGTTATTCAGGAAGGGTCAAAAGGAGAGAGGAGACGCCAGTCCATATGTCCTACCAACCTCCCAGAATCCTTCTCGCTGGAATCCATCTTGGCTGAGCGATATGCGTGCCACCAGGAAGGACCCTTAGTCAGTGACTGGCCAGAGACAACCCGGAAACTAATCCCATCACCATAAAACCCGAGACTTCAAGCCATGTGGCAGAGCAGTTTTCCTGGATTCCCTTACCCTGCTGCTGTCCACTAGGGCACCCCTTCCCATTAAAGTCTCTTGTTTGTCAGCAAAAAAAAAGGGAAAAAATTATATGTTTATGTGGGAAGAAGGATAATAGGTTAATAAGGCATTTAGGGAAATAGGTAAAGTATTGAGGTTAAAAGACAATAATAAACTTTTCAGCCCTAAACATGATTTTAAAACATTTTTTTAGGATCTTGTTCCTTTCCCAAATGGTATAAATACCAGAATGATGTATCCAGTTGAAAATAAATGTGTTAGTGAGTTTGGCCTTCAGGTATTTTCAGGAAAATGTGATAAACTCTTTTGTTTCTATTGGCATAAATTACAAATTATTTTCCCTTTCCATTTGAGAAGTAAAATTTGAGTAGCTTTTCAAAATGCTTATGGAAATTATATTTTTCACCATTACAGTTTTCTCGTTACAAAGAATATTACTAATGGAAAATGGATGCTAAACCTTGACATTCTGGCCAAAAAATGATTTAATTAGGAATATATAAGTCGTTTCATTAATTCATTATTTGAGTGTCTGCCACATAATAATAATTGTGTATATGTTCCAAAGAACCAAATTTTACCCTACCAGTCACAGATGCTTTTCAGAATAAATTAGTTAATTACTAGAAAATCTTTTCCTTTTTCTTTTGTTTCCCTTCAACTCAAACAATGTGTGGTAGTAAAAGAGATCTGAAGTATATCCCAGATACAGAGAGGAAAGGAGAGGAAACTTCCATTATATTTATAGAAGCCTTAACCTCAAATTAAGATGAAAGGGGAGAGCAGAGCAGGTGTTGTTTTGCATAGAACATCTTACTTTCATAGACTGGTTTACGTCTGTGTTTTCAGATTTTGCATTATTCATATAGGTCTCCAGTACAGCAAAAATTTGGCCAGGCACTCTAATTTATACTTTCTCTCTTTCATATGTATAGTTAAGTAAATTGATGATTCTCCCTCTCCCCCCAGCTATTACTTCCTAAAGAAGCAATTTCTTTTTCTTGGCTATAGACATATCTTTAACTCTTCATTTTTTTTTTTTTAATTGCTACAGAGAAGGTAGTAGTATAGAATTATAGTTACCTCGTGAGCTTTGGAGTCTGACAGATTTGGGTTCATTCTCAGCTTTACTGTTTATTAACTGTCTTAACCAAGGCTAAGGACTTACATTTAAAAAACTTTGTTAACTCATCTGTAGAGGGTGATAATAAAAGTACATACATTGTTGTGATGATTAAGCATATGTGAATATATTAAAATGATTAAACTCATAGTTTTTGAAACCTAATATGTGTTACCTACTACTGTTTACCCTTTTTTTGGCTTTCTGTTTTGTAGTAATCATATCAGAGATATGTAATGGAAGATCCATGAAGAATTTTCAATGAATTTATTTAGTTACTTGTTAATATTTTTGTTTAGGTTTGGGAAGAGACAAAGTTCTGTAATAAAATACTGGCTTTATATTTTTGTCACAATCATGGGTTCCTAGCTTGGGTAACTGAACATTGAGTATAAATGTTTAGGAGAGAAAATAACTTAATTTAATTTAATTTACATATTTCCTGTGCCTATAATGCACATAGAACCCTCTATAATGCTGTTTTTTCTTCAAGGACTTACAGTCTGTTGCTGGTAACAGAGAGAATAGAAAAACCAGTAGGCATTTGACTCAATGATTTGGTGAAATGTGGTGTCATACAAATGCTGAAGTATTTTATTTTATTTTTTATTAACTTTTATTGGTGTATAGTTGCTTTACAATGTTTTCTTAGTTGCTGATGTACAGCAAAGTGAATCAGCTATAGGTATATATATATCCCTCTTTTTTGGATTTCCTTCCCATTTAGGTCACCACAGAGCACTGAGTAGAGTTCCCTGTGCTATACAGTATAATCTCAGTAGTTATCTATTTTATACATAATAGTATATATATGTCAATCCCAATCTCCCAATTCATCCTATCTCCCCCTTCCCTCCTTAGCATACATACGTTTTTTCTCTACATCTATGTCTCTCTTTCTGCTTTGCAGATAAGTTCATCTGTATCATTTTTCTGGATTCCATATATAAGCGATATTATATATTTGTTTTTTCTCCTTCTGACTTACATCACTCTGTATGACAGTCTCTAGGTACATCCACATCTCTGCAAATGGCACAATTTCATTCCTTTTTATGGCTGAGTAATATTCCATTGTATATATGTACCACATCTTCTTTATCCATTCCTCTGTTGATGGACATTTAGGTTGCTTCCATGTCCTGGCTATTGTAAATAGTGCTTCAATGAACATTGGGGTGCATGTATCTTTTTGAATTATGGTTTTCTTTAGGTCCTATAGTATTTTAAAGAAGGAGGAAATGGCATCCCTGGTATGTGGGGATAGCGGAGAAAGGAGGGCAGGTAAATCTACCTTAGATAATGTGGTATTTTTACTATTAAAAAAAATCCCTAGGATCATTTGGGAAGTGCTGGCAGAGGGAGGGTGTTCCAGAGAAGTGAATCATGTGAACAAAGTTATAGTTGGAGAAAATTATGACATTTTCATCAAACAGTTAATAGTCTAGTTTAATCAACAGTAAGAGTATGAGGAAAGAAGTGGTGGGGCAGGAAGTTTGAAAGGTAGTTTGTAGCCATCTTGTAGGGCATTTTAAATGCCCACGTGTACATAATTTTGTCTGTAGTGGGGATTCTTTGGAAGCTCTTGAACAGAGTTGCAGTTTAGAACCTGTCAGGATTGTGTGGGAAAGTTTAGTATGGAGAGAGACTTGAACATGGAGAGATCAGTTAGGTTGTTGCCATAGGGCAGAAGGTAATGAGTGTCTGAACTGGAGAGAGAGTAATCGGGATGGAAAGAAGAGGAACAATGTGAGAGATGCACAGAGATCGAATCTGCAGTGCTTGGCTACTAACTGGATGTAGGAGCCTAGGTGACTGTGTGCTCCCATTCGTAGAATTAGAATGTCAAGAGGAAGCTTTGGTTTTCAGGAAAAAAAAAAGATGAATCTGGTCTTAGAAATACTGAGTTAGAGGTGTAAATGTGAAGTAAACTCTGAAATATTAATCTAAATATCAAGGGAGAAGTTATTGCTAGTAACAGAAGTTAGACATTTTCAACATAAAGGTGATAGCTAAGGTCACTGGGGTTTAGGAGATCATCAAAGCACAGAAGAGAATGGGCAAGGGGAGAACTGGGGGACACACTTTGATTTAGAGAAGGGAAAATTATAAGCCAATGGAGGTGGTCATATCATGGGTTGATACAACTGGTAAATAAAAGTCCCAAACTTTTCTTATGCTTTGCCCCTCTGGTAGCCTCGGCTAATGCTAATCCACAGAAAGTTCATAAATGCATGTTAAGATGATGCCAGAGCATGAGCTAAATGGATGAGAAAATGAAAGTGTTTTTGATTCTCACTGAAAGATTTGTGACGTGTGCTGACCTTTTTCAAATACCCTCTAGCAGTGGAGCAAATAATAGATTAATAAGTACATATGATGGAATTGGGGAAATATGACTAGGTCTAGTGATTTTCTTCTATTTTGGAAATGTAGTTCCCTGTTTATTTGTTTTTGATCATTGGTTAATTGTGAATCATCAGGCTAAAGTAGTGCTGGTGTGAACATATATTAAAAGTATATGAAAGTTTTTAAAATGTTAACTTCTGGAATGTTGTAATACTGTTTGAGATTAATAGAAAAACACTGGGATATTTTTTGATGAGACTTGGAAATTAATAATTAAACTATATATTGTAATATGTTCTAACTGGTTGAATCTAAATATATGCAGTCAATAGCAAAAAAAAGTGAAGACTTGTTTAAATACTTAAATCACTTTAAAATTTAAGAATTACACCAAATATGGGCTTCCTTGGTAGCGCAGTGGTTGAGAGTCCGCCTGCCCATGCAGGGGACGCGGGTTCGTGCCCCGGTCCGGGAAGATCCCACATGCCGCGGAGCGGCTGGGCCCGTGAGCCATGGCCGCTGAGCCTGCGCGTCCGGAGCCTGTGCTCTGCAATGGGAGAGGCCACAACAATGAAAAAAAAAAAAAAAAAAGAATTATACCAAACAGATTGACTTCTCAATTTTATTTGAAACTACTGGTCTTGTAAAAGTAATTTATTCCCACAGTTTCACATCTGAAAGGAAAACTGTACCATTTGTTCATCTGACATTTATAAATCTTGTTTCATTTATATTAAGTAATGTGATTATTTATAGCATTAGAGAAATAATGTGTTTATAATGGGAAGATATTCTACCAGAATTATTTGAATAACCTATGACGATGTGTGTCTTGTTGGTTTACTTCTTACCTATATTTCATTTATCCTGTTATACAGATTTGTTTACCATGTTAACATCTATGACAACATATTATTGTTGAAAAGCTACTTGTATGAGATCTATTTTTGCATTTCGCACATTTTTAGTTGACATATACATATACATAAGCGCCTATCCATAGAATTACATATAATAATTACATGTGTGAAATCTAAACAAGATAAAAACGGTTATATAACCTATGGGTAGAACTGTACTACAGACTAGATGTCAGTTCTGTTAAAATCTTTATTTGTATTGCATTGTAGTTCAGAGAATGTTGAATTTTTTTATAAGATACTGCCTTAAATTGAAAGAAAGTTATCACTAATTGAAATTTTCAAGGCTTGTTTCATTTTTTCCATTTCATGCTACATGATGTATTCACTTGTTTTCCCCTATAACATTGTGATGTAGACTTTGAGTTATGGGGTCATGTGACAAGGAAGGTGATGAGGTGTTTTGATAAGGCCTTTGGTAATCTCATTTTCTGGGCCCTGCCTAATTTAACAGCTTCATCTTACAATTCCGCATATGCATGCCATGTTTTAACTCTTGAAGTATGATGGTTGTCTTGGTTTGGGTTCTCACGTTACCATGCCCTTCTCTCCCTTTTTTGCCTTTCTAACTCACATTCATATTTCAGTTCTTGGCACCTGGGATATGATGTAGTGTAATTTAGTGATTAAGTGGTTGGTTTCTTGGGCCAGAATGCTTGGCATTCAGTCCTGACTCCTTCACTTGCTAGATATATGACCTTTCTATGCCTTCCTTCTCTTATTTTTCAAATAGGAATAATAACAATAATGACTCATAGGGTTGTTATGAGTTTTAAATGAGTTAGAAAATTGTTGCGGTATGCAGTAAGCAATACATGTTAGTAAGTCTATTTTTCTCTTCTGGTCTGTTTTGTCCTATTCTATATTCTTTGCTGTCACTTCCTCTGGGAAGCCTTCCTTGATCCCTGGAGGCTGGGATATGACAACACTATCATACCTTGTCTGTTTACTCATCTGTTTTCCTCCTTGGACTCTGTTTGAGAACAGAGGCTGTTGAGAATTCCCTGGTGGTCCAGTGGTTAAGACTGCGCTCCCAGTGCAGGGGGCATGGGTTTGATCCCTGATTGGTCCCTCATGCCACACTGCATGGCCAAAAAGAAAAAGAAAGAACAGAGGTTGTGTCTTTCATTTTTATATTCCAGGCACCCAGAATTGAGCATGCTGTGTGGTAGGTACTCAAATTTATTGAATGAGTAAATAAATCAATGGGATTTGGGGGATATGTGCTGTTGTGTGGGAATTTATATCAATGCAATAAAAGCCTCTACATAAACTACCAGGCAAGCTATAATAGAAGTCAGGACTGCAAGGCTTACAGACCAAGATGCCAAGATTCTGGAATCACATGCTTTATTTATTCTGTCGGGGGAAGCCAAGAACAAAGCTATAGGATACGTTTACACAGTTAGGATAGGGTTCCATTGGATGGTTGAAAGGTTCACAGTTTCTTAATTCTGTTTAATGTAATGTTGCATTATCCTGATTCACTTTCCACTTCATCTGCTATTTCTGCTGATGGTGTGGTTACAAAGACCAGATAAACAAGGAAGCTCAGTGGTTGGGAGGTATCTGCAGGTAACACAAGCTCAGTTTGTTGGAGAGATGCAGAGACTCGTACACCTGACCGCAGCTGTACCTCACTGTTGAACGTGTTGAGCTGCTGTGGCCTATATCTGTCTTTCTCAAGTGGAGAACACATGGGGTCAGAAACGGACCATAATAGATGTCACTAAGGGAGGCAGATTTAGAGGGATATAGCTATCAATATAGAGGTGATATAATCTGGGCTTTATGAATACTTAAGATTTATGGTCTTTATATCCCTTTGTAAGTAACACTCTATTTGTTTCATTCTTGTAATTGTTCCATTAATTCTGTAATATGTGTACGGGTTACTAACTTACTTTCTATTCTTAGTACATCTTATGAATTTTGCCTGTCTCCCAAGTTACTTGCCTGTACATTATGTATATTTAACACATAAGTCTTATCTATCCCATTTGTTTCTTGTATCTATAGCAGATTGAATATTCTCAATTAAAATAGCAAATACATATTGCATGTGTTATAGTTAGGCTAACCATATGTTCTGGTTTTCCCAGAGAGACCCAGTTTATACCTGTTGTCCTCCAGTATTAGTATTAGTAATAGTAATAGTAAGTCCTTAATAGCATCCTTTCCCATTCTCAGAAGTGTTCTGATTTGGGTGATAATGTATATTGCCACCTTAGTATTAATCTACCATCTGCTACTTGTAAAACTATGTAAATTATGGTAAATTATATAATATCCCATCTATAGAATTTGTGGATTGGCTATTATTTGTAAAGCCCTTGCCAAGTCCAAAAAACCTTTGATATTTATAGAAAAAAATATAAAGCATTTTACTTCATTGAGTCTATTCATATGACTACTACCCTGAAGACAAGTACATTTATCCATTAGAACTGGACCTAAATACAAGTTGCATATAAATGTATGCATTAACTACTTTGAAATGTGAAAAATTAGTTTTAATTTATACTTGGGGTGAAATATTTGAGACATTGTAACCATGGACTTTAAAGTTGAAAAACTAAAAGCACTTTTATTAATTTCTTTAAAAATTGAGTGTATTAAATAAAAGTTTTTGAAATTACTCTTTGTGGTTTTTAAAATACTTTATGGCTGTGAGTTCAACCTATGCTTATATTCCTTATCTGAATATTGAATTAAATAGTTGGCAAGGAATACTGGTTTTTGAGGAAGATAATAATTTTAGTTTTCACTATGATATATTTTCAGATGTCCATAGCCAGTTCTATAGGGATTTTGAGAATAATGGGAATTAAAGTAAATCAGATCTTTAGCAATGGATTTGGATATTACCTACAGAGAGGAAATCACATAAATGTATGAACTGTCCCAGAAGGGTTAGTATAGACATAGAAGGGAAGTGAAGAAAATCTGGACAGCATTTCTGACTCTTTTTTTGCAGGTCAGTTAATTCTTGTTTTGTGGGTAAGATTGACAACTAAAAACCATACCATATAGTAACTGGATTTGCTCTGCCCTACAGAAAAAATCTTCCTAGAATATATATCTGTATTATTTCATTTTAATGCAACATTGCTTATTTTAGTTTTTGTCATGGGTAGAAAATCCCATGGCCCAGCAATGAGTTTGTTGAACACAGACCATAGGGAGATAGATTTCGCCTTTTGGAATTTTGCACTCATATCGTTATTCCACTTTGAATGGGCTGGGGGTAATACATTCATTCATTATTCAAGTCTCCCTGCACCCCTGCTTAGGTGATGATCTGACACGACTAAAAAATGATTCTAACAGCGAGCTGTGGTAACACATTAATTTTGAAAATACCAGGAGATTTGATGGATGATTAAATGACTTTAGCTTAGTGGAAACTTTCTCATTTTTGTAAGTGGATGGAGAAGCAAGAGTGATGGAAATGTATTGATCTGTGTATAACTGGCAGTTTATAGGAATTAGCATAGGTTAGATGGCAACACTTGACCCTTAAATGTAGTAGAGAATTTATCACACTATCATATTATAGTTATGTATATATGTACCTTTTCCTCCTTACTTGATTATAAAAGTCTTGAGATGAGGAACTATTTTATTTATAATGTATTTGCCAGGGTTCTTAATATTATCTGTGGCTTATGGTATTTACCCAATAAATATTTCTTTAATGGTGTATTAATTCTAATGCAAATAGCACAATATTTGTCCTCTGTAGACTACCACCTATGAAAGCAGGATGTAGCTGATAAAATATTGGCATGCTTCTATGACATATCACTGACAAGCCTATTAAAGCAAATAAAATGGATGTGCATGTTTGCACACATGTTCTTTCACAGACCTGAATCTCACTAAAATAATTAAGTGCTTTGCTCCCACCTCTACCCTGCAGGAGACACGTTTTTCTCCTAGTTTGACTTGTTTTGTACTAACAGGCTGCAGTTCAGATTTCAGTTGTTTGCTTCTGGGCTTAGTGGAAGCTGCTCATTAATTCCTTTGGGGTTGTGGAGGGGAGGAAAGGTGAGTACCTTGCATCATTCTGTGATAGCCTCAGGGGTTCATTCAAGAACCTTTGTGGCTTGCTGTGGTGAGAGCAATGAACAGCCCTCCAGTTGGAAAGACATTATAATTAAAGCATTTCATTTCCTTCATTCAGCAAACATTTACTATGAACCTACAGTGTGTAAATGAATGACTCTGTTTAGATAAACAATAGGAATCTGAAAATTTAACTCCTGCTTGGGAAGAAATAATAACCCAGTAGATAAGATAGAAGATGAAGGAGAGAGGAGAGCAACCCTGTTTTAAATCATTGAAGGATAGGGGATAATTGTTGGAATAGAATTCCCATACATGATGTGCTCTCTAATTTTCTAATAGTATGCCTTGTGTTTCCTCCTGCCTGCATGACTTAGCCCTTAGTACTTCTTAAGAAAAGCAGACAGTTCTTTTTATCCTCTAGTATACTTTCTGTTAGCCTGTAGAAGTATTATTTTTACCTCCCATAGTATAGTGTCTGTGTTTCAAATGAAGGTGGTGTGTTTTCTACCACGTGCATATAAAATAAGGAAAGGATCATTTTGGCTCTCTGAGTAAATTACTTATTTGATTCCATTCCGTCTGTTTTATAATACTGAGTAGTTAATAAGCTAAAACAAAATACTTGGCAGGGTTGACGATCCCTTTCCTTAGGAGAGATTTTGGAATCGGAAAGCATACCTCAATTTATATGAAGGTCACCAGTTTATACTGAGTATGTGAGGAAAGCAGGCAGTCAGATATGTGCGGCTGCATCTAGACAGGAAAAGTTTTGCATTTATAGCCAGGGTAGCTCTTTCTTGATCTTCAAAGTTAGAATAAAAGCTTGTATGACTTGGAGTGGGGAAAAAAGTTTATCAGCAACGTCATTAATAACTTGGTACTCAGCTTTTCAAGTTACAATTAGCTGCTCAACAGCTGTGACCTTCAAGAATTACTCATTATTGTTGGTTCTGATTGTTCACTCCCACTCTAAGAGCTCTTTTCCGAAATAGTTTCTCTGACATCATTGACCCCAGGGGTCAGAGTGAGAAATGAGTCTTCAGGCACTCATTTTTAAGTCTTGTTTCTGCAGGATGCTGTGTGTGTGTGTGTGTGTGTGTGTGTGTGTGTGTGTTTGTGTGTCTAAGGAATTCAGCTGACAGTTAATGCTTCATTGTAAATCCAGCTGTTTGGTCGGATCTCAATTAGTATGATGCCTGTTGCAAGAAGGGGCACTCCTGGGAGTAGCGAGGAGATTTAGTGGCCTCAAAAACAGAGTAAAGTTGATGGTAACATAGACTCCATTTTATTTAGGTTTTTTTTTTTAAGTCTCAATGCACATGCTTGCCAAACTCTGTCATGCACTGTGTAGCATCTCAGCGGATCAGCAGGGATTTTAAACATGCTGTGTATTTGGTGTACCCTGCAACCCAAAGAGAAAGTGAGGATTAGAGAAACTGTAGTGAAGTATGAAATGAAAGCTCAGCTGGAAAAGGAAGACTGGATTATGTTCAGCTTCTTTGCCTCAGTTCCTTTGGATATTAAGAACATGGGGCTCTTAGGAAAAAGGGATTTACTTTCTCAAGGTGTAGTGCCTAATCTCTATGTTCTGAAGGGAGGCTTAATTAGGGAAAAGCTATCTGTCATAAAACAAAGAATAGGCAAATCGACAAGAAGGTTGATAGAATTTGTTACTGAAAAGGACTTTTCTGGCTAATTAAGACTCAGATTTATATCTTTTACTCTTTGGGGAGTCTGGTCAATAAAATGTATATATGATGAAGCTTGTGAACATGCAGCCTTGGCAATTTCAACCTGAGATCTCAAACATGTGAAGTCATTGGGACTCTATATGGGGATCTCTGGATAGGACGAGATGGTCTGGTTTCTAGTTCTGACTCATTTCCTTCCAAACCATGAGATCCAAGACAGCACCTCTGACCTGTGTGCTGCTTAGTTCTCAGTTGAGAAGATGAGGGGACTGGGTTAGACTTGAATGATATGTAAAGTTCTTGGGGGACTGCAATTCTCAGCATTGTAATCTCTCTGAGAGCATTTGTATTTCTCTATCACCTTCATTTTAACCATCTGCCCTGGTTTCACTATTACTAGCTTGACTGACTGAAAGAACCCTTGAATAAAATTTAAATACATTTCGGAGGTCTTTTCTTTTGTTTTCTGACATTAGCCTTTCTACCACAACACTGTAATTTCTTTGCCATGTCTAATGTCAAATGGTTAGGTTATCTAATTTCTATTTTTTGAAATGTCCATATTCATGAATTTTCTAATATTATGATTTCTAAAGCATAGCTTTGCATTCAAATGTCTAAGTTTCCTCCAAAACATAACATATTAATGATGAAATTGGAACTATTATTGATACTTTTAGCCAAAAGAAGATACAGATAAACAATAGCAATAGTAATAACTTACTTATTAAAAATGAACTGTGTACTGAGTACTTTTTGTTAAGTACTTCACATTAATATATGTACTTCACATATATTAACTTATTTACTCTTCATAATGAACCTCTGATGTAGGAACTATTATTATTCCTTTTACAGATAAAGAAATTGAAGCACAAAGAAATTAAATGACTTGTTCAAAGTCATGGCAGAAGTAGGATTTGAACCCAGGCAGTCTGTCACAAAGTCTGAAATCTTTACCTCTGTAGCCACTTTAATACTGAGTGAAATACAGTGGATTTTCTTCCAGGAATATAACATTTCCACATGTTTTAGACATTAGAATTATGAAACACATTCCTAAAACTGGATTAAATATAGTAAAATCTTGGGGGAGAAGATTTGAGAATACAGCAGAATTGTCAGGTTGAATTCATTGTGCTTGAAGATTAACCTGAACTTAATACCCAGGTTGATATTTCAAAGGGACATTTTAAAAAATATTATATCTGTGCATATTGGAAATCTACCACTGATAAACTACAGCTGATCACGGACATACAGGGGCATCCTTGGGTGTAGAAAAGAAGTTAAAATATACAACATTCATCTCACTCGACTTTTATCAAAGGTTATATATGATAAAAAGGGAAATATTCCCCAAAAGGAAGAAAATTAGCCATACACCGTTCACAAATAATTAGGATCAGCTGGATTAAGCTGGGGAGGTAATGACACAGAGGCTTGGTAAGCAGAAACCTTGAGGACATTGTTTTCGGAGGCAGAGTAAGAGAAGCATTCCAAGTTCATAGAAACTGCTGGTGGCCTGGAGAGCCATAGGAAATGAAAGGTCCGGGGCAAAATAGGCAGGAGTTTGTGGCCCCAGCAGCAAAATAAAGTCCTGAAGCAGCTTGATTTGCTCAGTCTTGGCTGTCTTTATTTGTTTCACCCCCAGTGAGAATTCATCCTGAGAGAACCTGGTCAGCAGGTGAGAATAACTGAAAACAGCTGGCTGTTAGTGAGGGCGGGGGTAGAGCAGATGCTGTTTTCTGGTAGAGTTTTGTTTTTTTTTTTTTTTTCCTGACAACTGGGCAAGTCACATGTAGTTTACTCTTTTAGCTAGACATTGTAATGGTTCTTCTTATAATCCCATGCCCACAAGTCTGCCATTCTTATATGCTTGAAGGCTGATGTAGCTAAGGAAATAAAAAGAAAGGATTGGGAATGAAGTACTGATATTCTTCAGTAAGGTTGATTTGCTTCCATCTCATAGCTAAACTACAAAGTCATCTTGATAGGAAAGCTGTCATTGGAAAGAGGAAGAATGCTCCCTAGAAATCCAGAAGGAATGTCAGCTCTAGTCAGCTGGATTACCTGGAGAGCAGTTCCTCTGGACATTTCCAGAGGGAGCCCTCTACTGAAAGAACTAGATGATTACCCAAAGTTCCCTTGAGCCTGTAAGTGTGTTCTTCCCTTCTCTCTCCTGTCAAAGCAAACAATCTGTAAAGAAAGGCAACCAACCAGGCAAATGGATATATTGAGACAAATTATATATATATATATATATATATATATATATATATATATACACACACACACACACACATACACACACTAATCTTTCAGTGGCAGTGCTGGTTGAGTTTTAAACCTATTTTAAATTGGTTTAGTCTGTCCTTGCCTGTGACCGTATTTAGTGACATAGAGCTGTGGGGTTATAGCAAATGCATCCAAATTTTAACAAACCCTGATTACTAGAAGTAGCCCAGGAAAGTTTCTTTTTTATGATAATTTTTTAATCTAAGTAAATTATATAGATTTTTATATAAATAAAGATGATTATGTGAAAGTAGGAATGCAGTTTGAATCTGGATATTCTCATAAAATGTTTAAGCTTAGAAGGGACCATTTGAGATCATATCTACAATCTATTGATTTGTAAATGAGGAAATTGTGGCCTGGAAGTTTCAAGTAACTTCCCCATAGTTAATGGGCAGACGCCAGTTATGGACCCAGTTCCATTTCCAAACAAGTTTTACAGTTTCTTTATTGTGAACACGTATACATTTTTTAAGTGAAATTTATATTTTGATTTTAGTTGTTCAAACAAAAACATTTCTGAGGAATCTTCTTATTTCTAAATATTTACATTATTTCTGGAAATTAAAAAATAATTCATGTTCATAATAGAATACTGGAAAAACATAGGAAACTTTTAAAGAAAAAAATCATATATCGAGCTGCTAAAGGCAACTGCTATGACGAGTTTTATGTATTTTATCTTTTTATTTATGCTAGCTATGTATCGATATATTTAATGCAGTTGTGATTATACTATAATATTTTTTATCTTTTTTTTAACTAAGATTTTGAAAACATTGGACTCTTTTAAAGTGTTTACAACAGTTGTATTTGCATGATACTCCATTAAGGAATAGAATAATTTATGTGCTCTCTATCTTTTGGCATTTCATTTTTACTAATAGGAGATTTTTGCATAATACAAATACATCTTAGAGAAGTGACGTTGTGCTCTCTCACCATTTCCTCACCTCACATTCACTTTAATGCTGTATTATTTGCCAACACTATAGTCAGATTGCTTTTATTAAGTTCACCAAGTAATACCATTTTGCCAAATTCAGTGTTTGTTTCCTCTATCCTTATCTTAATTGACTTCACAGCATCATTTGACACAGCTGATAACACCACAGTCTCATATTCCTCTTTTTCCTATGCTATTTTAGGACCTTGGGCACACAGAATTGAGTTGATTTGTTCCACACTGGTGTCACACTATCATCACTCTTCCCAGCTTGTTCAATCTTTGTTTTTATTTATTTATTTTTATCTTTCCCTGTGGTGGGCAAATAATGGCCTCCCAAAGGTGTCGCCATTCTAATCCCTCGAACCTGTGAATATGTTACCGTGTCTGGCAAAAAGGACTCTGCAGGTGTGATTAAGTTAAGGACGTTGCTGTAGAAAGAATATTCTGGATTATCCAGTTGGGTTCAGTGTAATCACAAGGATCCTTAAAAGTCAACTTAGGAGGAAAAAGGGAGAGACAGAGGGAGAGGGAAGAAAGGCACAAGGGATGCACCATTTGTTGGCTTTGAAAATGGAGAAAGGGGCCTCTAGAATCTAGAATTCTCCCCTAGTGGCTGGCTTCAGAAAGGAACACAGCCCTACCAACTACTTGAGTTTAGCCTAGTGACAACCACATCAAATTTCTGACTGCTAGAACTGTATAATAATAAAATTTGTGTTGTTGTGAGCGATTTAGTTTATATTAGTTTGTTACTGCAGCAACAGAAAACTAATACCTACTTTTCATCCTCCTTGCTCAAGCTCATTCTGTGTCCCTACTCTAGTGTATTTAATATATATTCTTCTGGTCATACCTATACCTGTATCCTTAAAAAATTAGAAAATATTTTGAGTGTTTTTTAATACACATGAATACATAGGTGGTATCATGCTATTCATCTTATCCTTTAATTACATTTTTCACTCAGTGCTGTCATTGAATGCTGTCCGTATTGCTGTTTGTTCAGTGATTCTGACATACTACATTATTGAGTATTCCGCTGCTGTATCATATTTCATCATATGCATGTACCACATATTACCCATCTCCTAGTGATTCTGTCTGCTTATCTAGTCCATCATATGTGTGGTTTGCATTTTACTTACCCAGTGATGGGTACTTAGGATGCTTCTAACTCTTTATGATCAAAAACAATGTGCCAAACATCCTAAATGTCTCTTTGTGTATCAGTATGAGAGTTTCCTTGGGAATACATTCCAGAGTAGGTCACACACATAGATAACTAACTTTGCTAAGCAATGACAGGTTGCTCCTCAGAATGGCTGTGACAGTTTTCACTTGGGCTAGAGCTTCCCATTCTTCTTAGCTTCTCCACAGCTTAATAGTAGAAGCCAGCTTTTTAATTTTTGTCTGTTGGATAGATATTAAGTGGTGTCTCATTGTTTTAATTTGCATTTCTCTGATTACTAGTGAGATTGAATATCCATTTTCAATACTAACTAACCATTTGGATAGTTTCTTCTGTAAACTGACTCTTCGTAGTCATTGCCTATTTTTCTCTTTGTTGTTTTTCCCCCTAGTTTGTAAGAATTCTTGATAGTAAGCCTTTGACATTTTTAATTGTGAAAATATCTTCTTCCTCTCTGTTGCCCTTTAGATAAGTTTGGGCAGAAATCTTTCACTGAAATATAGTCACAACATGCCATTTTCTCCCTTTCGGTTTGAGATTTGCAGGTGTTTGAAAAACTATTCCTCACCCAATATCATACATATTTTACCTTTCACATTTAGAGTCACTCTTAGAATTCAAGTAGGTTAACTTTAAGTTTTTATATATTATGAGTTAGAATTAAAACGTTTTTTGGATGTAGTGAGTCATTTTTTTCAATTCACATTACCAAATAATGCAAGCTCTCTTCAGCGGTTTCTGATGCTATTTCTGTATAACAAATTCTCCTGTACTCTTAGACTCTTTATTCTCTTTCACTGGTCATTAGCCTGCATCTAATCCAGTATACCACTATGGTTTTGCAATATTGCTTAATACCTGCAGGAACAAGTCCCTTTTTTTTTTACTCCTTTTTCAAAATTGGCTTAAAAATTTTTAAACCAGATTGTCAAGTTTGTCCCAAATTTTATGATTGAGTTTTCATTAGAAATTCATTGAGTTTAGATTGATTAGTAGGAGGTTAATAAATAAAGTGAATCATATTAATAACATAGTCAAAAATCTAGAAGTCCTCTTCCATTTCTCTTTTTTGTTTACCTCCCCCTCCTACTACATTGCCTTTACTATTTGTGGGGCTAGAACAGGAGCTTCAATAGAAGCCTGCATATCATACATCGTAGTTAAAAGTTATAAATCAAGCTATCCTCAATACCCTGCCCGTGTTATCATCCTGAAATATGGAGGCTGAAGGAGTTTCCCTCCTTGTGAGACAAACGCTAATAAACCTGAAACTTGTACTGTTCTGCTGGTAGGAAATGGTAGAAACTGGGTTTACTCAGGATCTACCCAGAGGCGGGACTGACATAATCAAACTCTCCAGGGAGACAAGGGTGGGCAATGCCTTTCCTCCGTATCTCACTTTTCCAACTCAGGATTTCTAGGCAGTTCTAGGCCCTTCCAAGCAGTGAGGAAGAGAGAGGGAACTCTGTCTCCCTAGACATTGACTAAGGCTAGTTTGAGAAAGACAACTTTAGGCAAAAGCAGCCACTCTTTTCTCTGATTTTCTACTGCATAGTTTTTCCTCAGTTCTCACCTTCTACCACCACCCTTCCTCCTTCCCCCAGCTGTCAGACTTGCCAGCACTTTGGAGACAGTTCAGCTCCTGGGTCTCTCCCAGTAATTCTCCTTGATTATTGATCTATCAAAAAACTTTCATATGACCTACAAGAGTTTCTGTGAATGTGATTTGTGGGTCTTAGTCTGATCTAAGGGCTGCCTCTACCTCAATCCATCAATGTCTAGTCAGGCTACCTTGAAAACATCATTGTAATGAGTACCTTTTTTAAGCCGTTATTATCTCTCACCCAGGCTTCTACAGTAGCTTCTGTCTGGTCTCCCTGTTCCTGTTTTTACCTTCTTGAAATTAACTCTCCTGAGAAGAATCATTTTAGAACACAAATTGAGTCCTATCTCTCTCCTGATTTCAACCCTCTAGGGGTTTTTCCTTATTCTTTCAATGAAATAAAAACTCCCTTCATTGGTTTACAAGACCCTTACCTGCTCTGTCCCTGTTTACATCTGCAGGCTCATTTATATCACCTTATATGTATACTGAACCAGTGTGCTGGAGTCGGCTTGCATTGACCTGTGAGACCGAATTGGTAAAATTTTCAGAAAATTTGCAAGCCAGCTGTTAAAACCAACTATTAAAAATAGTATATAATCTTACAATTAACTAAATTACATGGCAAGCAAATGTAATAAATATCCAAGCTCATCACTTCCTAATTATTTTATTACCTTTTAGTATTATTTATGCTCTTGGGATCTTTTCAAGTATATGGTATGTGTATGGTTGAAATACTATATAATGGTTTTGTTTTTGCACATCTCTTCCCAACTTCATGTATAGTGAAGTCATGTTGATATCTTGATATCAGCTATGGAGGGAGAATTTACACCATAGAAAAGGGCAAATGTTATAAATCGGTGCTCACTTAATGTTTTGTTGATTGTCTGGACATAAGTGTTGGAGAAAATTAGTAATGCAGAGTAAACTTAACAGTGAGTTGTACCTAGCTGTTACATTATGAATAGCACAAAATTTTGAGGAGATACTCCAGAATTTAGGAACTATAATGCAATATAACAAAGAAGTTACTCACATTACTGATGAACCAGTAAAATTTCAACATTTGTTTTATTTTCATCTTGCTCATTAAACAGAAATATCAATCAGCATTAACTTTGGAACTACACTTGTTCATCAGTTACAACCTTACTTTGGCTACAGATAAAAGAGTTCAGCAAGTCAATGACAGCATACCATGAGAATCAATTGGCTATATGGAATTTACAACATAGGGTATTGTATATGTTATTATTGTTTACAAATTGTATGCTAGACATCTTTTATATTAGTAAAATTTATAATAAACTTAATGTTTCTATATACACACATGTTTTTCTAGAAAGCCAGTTAAACACTTGTCAGCATATCACTGCTCTCCACCCCTATCCATTAAGCTCTCACTTCAGGGCCTTTGCCTTAGTTATGCCCCCTGCCTAGATTTTTCTTCCTCTTCGTTTTTGCTTGGATATTTCTTCTGCAATCTTCAGATTAATTGTCACCTTTGTAGAGACCTTCTCTGACAACACAGTAAAATGGTTCCTCTGTATCACAGCATCCTATTTTAATTCTCTGCAGAAGATTAGATATTATCATTATTATTATTATTATTTTTTTTTTTTTGCGGTATGCGGGCCTCTCACTGTTGTGGCCTCTCCCATTGCGGAGCACAGGCTCCAGACGCACAGGCTCAGCGGCCATGGCTCACGGGCCCAGCCACTCCGAGGCATGTGGGATCTTCCCAGACCGGGGCACGAACCCGTGTCCCCTGCATCGGCAGGCGGACTCTCAACCACTGTGCCACCAGGGAAGCCCCTCATTATTATTTTTGTTTATTTTCTGCCTCCCAAATTCTACCCTTATCCCTCTAAAATATAAGGTTATCATGAGATCTGGTATCTGGCTTAATCATTTTACTCAGAGGGCCTTGAACAATATCTAGCATTTATTAAACACTAGGAATTATTTGGCTTATTTTCTCTTTTTGTTTATCATAGAAATGTTACATTTAAAGATTGCAGCTTGATTATTAAATTACATTTAAAATATTCAAATATGGTTATATGTATTGAAACTAATGTTGCTTGGACTTGAGAGTAATTGTAGAATATAATTTTATCTTATTGAAATGATGCAGGAAAAATTTAAATTATTTACCTTACTGGAAAAATACAGAAATATCATGAAATATACCACTTGAAATTTTATTGTGTCTTAATCCTCAGGAATTATCTAGTATATCTGTTATAGAGGAAATACACCACCCTAGAGACTGATGCTGGGCTTTAAATACATCAAATATGTTTGCTTTTTAAAATTCATACAGTATCTTCATCTTTGCAAGCAATATTTTTTGATCAGAATCATTTTACTTTGGGATTCAGTCGAAGTCCAGAAAATAAGTAAATTCAGAGAACTAGATTGTTTTTCTTCTGCTGTGGTTTCTGGTATAAGAAAACGAACTGAAGAGGGCTAAAAAAGACAATATTGTTAATAATGACAGAGAATTTTGAATTTGTGTACTTTTGTTGCCGACTCTCCCAAGTTGGCCCTCTGCAAGCGTCCTTCTGCCTGGTATTGTTCGAGCCAATAGAACGAGACTGAGTTCAGTTCAGAAGTAAAGGAAAGCTTTACTCTTCGATCAGAGAATGGAGAGGTGGGAGCTCATCATCTCCAGTGCAAGCTCTCCCGACAGGCTGCGGGTGGGGCTGCTTTTATAGGGCTCTCTTAACTGGCGAGGGAGTTCGCTTGGGACCGGCACAGCTGCGTTGCTCACGCTCCAGACCCCAGTGCCATGCGCAGTGGCTCTGCTCACGGCCCGCTGCCGCCATCTTGAGTCCAAGTGTCCTGTGGAACTTCTGCCGGTGCCCGCCCAGCTGAGGTATTGGGAGCAGCCATTTGGCAGGAGGAATTCTGGTCTGAAGTGACAGGCTAGAGGCCTCTGTACGTGACACTCTGAGCACAAAGGAAAGGAAAAGGAAAAAGAAAAAAAGGTAGACTTTATCTCATTACCCAGATTCTATTTTTATTTCCCAGGAATTGTTAATGGACTTTGCTGGTGACACTTTCTCAGAAAGAGGCATGCCTTATTTGTATAGTAATTCATATATGCATGCACACACGTGTATGTGTTCTAACTAGGTATGTCAATAAAATATTAAGGGAATAGGGATTACTTCAGTGCCCTATAATCTTTGTTGATTCACTTTATGAAGCAGCAAACTATCAATATTTTGTATATTTTGCTGTGGTGAATGGTGAATCAGTGATAAAAGCACTAGTCTAGGGATAACAAAGGAGCAAGTATAAATATGATTCCAGAAGTATTCTTACTTGTGAGGCTAATTGATTTTGAGGGGCTAAGAGTTATGATATATATATTAATTTATGGGTCATTAATCTAGGGAGGTGGCCAACTAAGTAGTTACCCTATTAAATAATGGCACTATAAAGCCAGGTAATTCCTAAATATCTCACTATTTATATTATAAATTGAGCTAGTCATAGGACCGTTCAGTTCTCAACTGTCAGCTCGTATATGTCTCTGTGTGTGATTAGACACTTGTATATTTTTACATTGAAAATATTAATCACATTGTAGCTTCATAGTCCTTTCTCATATCAGCTCCACAGTTAGTAGACTGTAGCTGAACATCTGATCCAAGAGTCACTGTACATATTCCTTGTAGATTAAACTAAGGATTCTATGGATATTTTTCCAGCACCAGGCCTTGAGACAGGTGTAACTGTTTGAAATTATATAGTAGATCCTGCCTTCTAAATTTAGTTAGAAACTTGCCTATCAAGTATTAGCAAATTCCTAGTGATGTTTTGTGTAATTATAAAACCAGGTATGTGCTTGTGGGGGTAGAAAAAATTTCCCTTCTTCCCTTCTGTGTTCTTTGGCTGGTCTAATAATTAAGTTGATATAAAACAGAATAACAGGAGAAAAACAAACAAAATGGCATGTATATGTAGGAGCCCCATAAAAATGAAGACTCAAAAGGCAGCCAGGTAATTAAAGCTTACGTAACATCCTGAGCTAAGGAAAGGGGTAGGGGTGTGGGGATTCAAAAGAGTCAAAGGCCATACACAGGAAGGCAGAGGAGATGTTTAGTAAACAAAGGTTGCCCTGTTATAAGTTATCAGTTTCTTAGGTAAAAAGATATTTCTGGTAACAGCTGTCTTCCTGGTACAAGTCCCTTTTCCAATAGAAATTAAGGCTGTTGAGGGGGAGGTAAAGAGCTGTCCCTCAATCTGTTGGGTTTTTGATTACCTTTAGCTTATAATAATCCTCATGCGAAAGTGACATATTAGGCAGGGGGTGACAAAATCTACGCACTTTCATGCTCAATAAAAAAAAAAGGTATATCTCAAAGGTCATAATTAATCAGAATTCTTCATTTTAGGTAGAGTTGAAAGTATTCACAAAATCATGACACTATGGATATTTGAATGTTAAAAAAGATTTTGGTTTTTTCCTCTTATTTTACTTTCATCACATATGAAAATTAAGAGTAATAACTCTGGAGGAGACGGAAGGAACTGTAATAACTGCGAAACACTAGAAAATTTTATTCATAGGATGTACTGTCAGCATTTATACAAGCTGTGATTGCAGTTATATATAACTCATTACAGTTGACCCTTGATCAACATGGGTTTAAATGCTCAAGTACACTTATATGCAGATTTTTTCGGTAGTAAATGCTACAGTACATGATCTATGGTTGGTTGAATTCAAAGATGTAGAACAGTGGCATCGGAGAAACTATGCATATAGAGGGCCAACCATAAGTTATACACAGATATTCGAAGGCATGGAGGGTTGGTGCCCCTAACCTCCACGTTGTTCAGGAGTCAACTGTATATAGACTTGGATATGACTCCTTTTGTTAAGATAATCAAGATCTTATTTTTACCCCTTGGGTTAGTAAATCCCTGATTCTAGGGTAATTTGTACAGATTATATAACAAACAAACTGAAGTTTTTAACGTGTATACCTCATATACATATGGGAAATAGAAACAAGCAATTTCTTGAGGTGGACTAAGCCACCACCTTAATACCATCCTCAGCTAAAGAAAAACGGTTGTGTGAGGGGTGAGGGTTGGAGTAGATGGGGAGTTGGTAGGAGGGGAGGGAGAGAGGAGGTCCTTTAAGGGAAGTTACCAGGTAAAGCAAGATAAACAAAGGTAGAGTGTGCTATGCAGATTTTGGTTGGTGACTTTCCACTGATAAGATTCTCTTGTGATTTAGGGATCCTTCTCTTCCTGGTATAGAGAAGGAGACACTCTTACAAATGAAGATTTCTTTTATAAATGTAAATGTCCCTTACAAAAAAGTGACTTCTGTTTTCAGAGCATCTTTTGCAATTGCTGTTTCTCTAAATAATCTTCATAGCAAAGAAGCATGTATTTTGTGGTAGCTTATTCTGTTACCCTTCACAACTTTGCCCCAAATCTAGACGTTACCAGCCCAGTAAGGGAGAAGGGGAAGCACCACTTTTTGTTGGGTGGATTACATTTATTTAACAATATGAATTTGGGGGCTATTATTTTAAGTGTTTATGATACATTTTTATTTTGATTGATTAAATTCATGCTTGGTATCATTTTAAAAGAATGCAGCTTTAGCAAATCTATATTGAGATTATGTTCAAATTTTAGGTTATTATATAATTTTTCTTTTGAATTTTATTTTATTGAATTTTTTTATACAGCAGGTTTGTATTAGCTATCTATTTTATACATATTAGTGCATATATGGCAATACCAATCATCCCATCCCCCCCCCCCGCTTTCCCCCTGGTGCCCATATGTTTGTTCTCTACATCTGTGTCTCCATTTCTGCCTTGCAAACCAGTTCATCTGTACCATTTTTCTAGATTCCACATATGTGCGTTAATATACGATATTTGTTTTTCTCTTTCTGACTTACTTCACTCTGCATGACAGTCTCTAGGTCCATCCATGTCTCCACAAATGACCAAATTTTGTTCTTTTTATGGCTGAGTAATATTCCATTGAATAGATGTGCCACATCTTCTTTATCCATGCGTCTGTTGAGGGGCATTTAGGTTGCTTCCATGACCTGGCTATTGTAAATAGTGCTGCAATAAATACTGGGGTGCATGTGTCTTTTTGAATTATGATTTTTCTCTGGGTATATGCCCAGTAGTCAGATTGCTGGGTAATATGGTAATTCTAATTTTAGTTTTTTAAGGAACCTCCATACTGTTCTGCATAGTGGCTGTATCAATTTACATTGCCACCAACAGTGCAAGAGGGTTCCCTTTTCTCCACACCCTATCCAGCATTTGTTGTTTGTAGATTTTCTGATGATGCCCATTCTAACTGGTGTGAAGCGATACCTCATTGTACTTTTGATTTGGTGATGTCTCTAATGATTAGTGATGTTGAGCAGCTTTTCATGTGCCTCTTGGCCATCTGTATGTCTTCTTTAGAGAAATGTCTATTTAGGTCTTCTGCCCATTTATGGATTGGATTGTTTGTTTTTAAATATTGAGCTGCATGAGCTGTTTATATATTTTGGAGATTAATCCTTTGTCCACTGATTCATTTGCAAATATTTTCTCCCATTCTTGGGGTTGTCTTTTTGTCTTGTTTATAATCTCCTTTGCTGTGCAAAAGCTTTTAAGTTTCATTAGATCCCATTTGTTTATTTTTGTTTTTATTTCCATTACTCTGGGAGGTGGGTCAAAAAAGATTTTGCTATGCTTTATGTCAAAGAGTGTTCTTCCTAAGTCTTCCTCTAAGAGTTTTATAGTGTCTGGTCTTACATTTAGGTCTTTAATCCATTTTGAGTTTATTTTTCTGTATGGTGTTAGGGAGTGTTCTAATTTCATTCATTTACATGTAGCTGTTCAGTTTTCACAGCACCACTTATTGAAGAGACTGTCTTTTCTCTATTGTATATCCTTGCCTCCTTTGTCATAGATTAGTTGACCATAGGTGTGTGGGTTTATCTCTGGGCTTTCTATCCTGTTCCATTGATCTATATTTCTGTTTTTGTTCCAGTACCATATTGTCTTCATTACTGTAGCTTTGTAGTATAGACTGAAGTCAGGGAGTCTGATTCCTCTAGCTCCGTTTTTTCCCTCAAGATTGCTTTAGCTATTTGGGGTCTTTGGTGTCTCTATGCAAATTTTAAGATTTTTTGTTCTAGTTCTGTAAAAAATGCCATTGGTAATTTGATAAGGATTGCATTGAATCTGTAGATTGCTTTGGATAGTATAGTCATTCTGACAATATTGACGTTTCCAATCCAAGAACATGGTATATCTCTCCATATGTTTGTGTCATCTTTGATTTCTTTCATCAGTGTCTTATAGTTTTCTGAGCACAGGTCTTTTATCTTCTAGTTAGGTATATTCGAGGTATTCTATTCTTTTTCTTGCAATGGTGAATGGGATTGTATCCTTAATTTCTCTTTCTGGTCTTTCGTTGTTAGTGTATAGGAGTGCAAGAGATTTCTGTGCATTAATTTTGTATCCTGCAACTTTACCAAATTCATTGATTAGCTCTAGTAGTTCTCTTGTGGCATCTTTAGGATTATCTATGTATAGTACCATGTCATCTGCAAACAGTGACAGCTTTACTTCTTCTTTTCTGATCTGTATTTCTTTTATTTCTTTTTCTTCTCTGATTGCCGTGGCTAGGACTTCCAAAACTATGTTGAATAATAGTGGTGAGAGTGTACATCCTTGTCTTGTTCCTGATCTTAGAGGAAATGCTTTCAGCTTTTCACCATTGAGAATGATGTTTTCTGTGCGTTTGTCATGTATGACCTTTATTATGTTGAGGTAGGTTCTCTCTATGCCCACTGTCTGGAGAGCTTTTATCATAAATGGTGTTAAATTTTGTCAAAAGCTTTTTCTGTATCTACTGAGATGATCATATGGTTTTATTCTTCAGTTTCTTAATATGGTGTATCACACTGATCGATTTGCATATATTGAAGAATCCTTGCATCCCTGGGATAAATACCACTTGATCATGGTGTATGATCCTTTTAATGTGTTGTTGGATTATGTTTGCTAGTATTTTGTTGAGGATTTTTGTATCTATATTCATCAGTGATATTTCTGTGTAATTTTCTTTTTTTGTAGTTTCTTTGTCTGGTTTTGGTATCAGGGTGATGGTGGCCTCATAGAATGAGTTTGGAAGTGTTTCTTCCTCTGCAATTTCTGGTAAGAGTTTGAGAAGGATGGGTGTTAGCTCTTCTCTAAATGTTTGATAGAATTCATCTGTGAAGCCATCTCTTCCTGGACTTTTATTTGTTGGGAGGTTTTTAATTACAATTTGAATTTCATTACTTGTGATTGGTCTGTTCATATTTTCTCTTTCTTCCTGGTTAAGTCTTGGAAGGTTGAACCTTTCTAAGAATGTGTCCATTTTGTCCAGGTTGTCCATTTTATTGGCATAGAGTTGCTTGTAGTAGTCTCTTGATGCTTTGTATCTACGGTGTCCGTTGTAACTTCTTTTTCACTTCTGATTTTATTGATTTGAGTCCTTTCCCTCTTTTTCTTGATGAGTCTGGCTAAAGGTTTGTGAATTTTATTTATCAGAGAACCAGATTTTAGTTTTATTGATCTTTGCTATAGTTTTCTTTGTTTCTATTTCATTTATTTCTGCTCTGATCTTTATGATTTCTTTCCTTCTACTAACTTTGGGTTTTGTTTGTTCTTCTTTCTCTAGTTCTCGTAGGTGTAAGGTTAGATTGTTTATTTGAGATTTTTCTTGTTTCTTGAGGTAGGATTGTATTGCTATAAACTTCCTTCTTAAAACTGCTTTTGCTGCATTCCAGAGGTTTTGGATCATCGTGTTTTGCTTGTCACTTGTCTCTAGGTATTTTTTGATTTTCTCTTTGATTTTTTTAGTGATCTCTTGGTTATTTAGTAACGTATTGTTTAGCCTCCATGTTTTTGTGTTTTTTGCATTTTTTTACCTGTAATTGGTTTCTAATTTTATAGCATTGTGGTCAGAAAACATGCTTGATATGATTTCAATTTTCTTAAATTTACCAAGGCTTGATTTGTGACCCAAGATGTGATCTTTCCTGGAGAATGTTCTGTGTGAACTTGAGAAGAAACTGTAATGTGCTGCTTTTGGATGGAATGTCCTATAAATATCAATTAAATTGATCTGGTCTATTGTGTCATTTAAAGTTTGTGTTTCCTTATTAATTTTCTGTTTGGATGATCTGTCCATTGGTGTAAGTTAGGTGTTAAAGTCTCCCACTATTATTGTGTTACTGTCAATTTCCTCTTTTATAGCTGTTAGCAGCTGCCTTATGTATTGAGGTGCTCCTATGTTGGGTGCATAAATATCTACACTTGTTATATCTTCTTCTTGGATTGATCCCTTGACCATTACATAGTGTCCTTCCTTGTCTCTTGTAACATTCTTTATTTTAAAGTCTATTTTATTTGGTATGAGTATTGTTACTCCAGCTTTCTTTTGATTTCCATTTGCATGGAATATCTTTTTCCATCCCCTCACCTTCAGTCTGTATGTGTCCCTAGGTCTGAAGTGGGTCTCTTGTAGACAGCATGTATATGGGTCTTGTTTTTGTATCCATTCAGCAAGCCTGTGTCTTTTGGTTGCAGCATCTAATCCATTCACCTTTAAGGTAATTATCAATATGTATGTTCCTATTACCGTTTTCTTAATTGTTTTGGGTTTATTTTTGTAGGTCCTTTTCTTCTCTTGTGTTTCCCACTTAGAGAAGTTCCTTTAGCATTTGTTGTAGAGCTGGTTTGCTGGTGCTGAATTCTCTTAGCTTTTGCTTGTCTATAAAGTTTTTGATTTCTCCATCGAATCTGAATGAGATCCTTGCCTGGTATAGTAATCTTGGGTAGAGTAATCTTCGTTGTAGGTTCTTCCTTTTCATCACTTTAAATATGTTGTGCTACTCCCTTCTGGCTTGTAGAGTTTCTGCTGAGAAATCAGCTGTTAACCTTTTGGGAGTTCCCTTGTATGTTATTTGTTGTTTTTCCCTTGTTTCTTTTAATAATTTTTTTTTTTGCCTTTAATTTTTGTCAGTTTGATTACTATGTGTCTTGGTGTGTTTCTCCTTGAGTTTATCCTGCCTGGGACTCTCTGTACTTCTTGGACTTGGGTGGCTATTTCCTTTCCCATGTTAGGGAAGTTTTCGACTATAATCTCTTCACATATTTTCTTGGGTCCTTTCTCTCTCTCTCCTCTTTCTGGGGCCCATCTAATGCAAATGTTGGTGCATTTGATGTTGTCCCAGAGGTCTCTTAGGCTGTCTTCATTTCTTTTCCTTCTTTTTTCTTTATTCTTTTCCAGGGCAGTGAATTCTACCATTCTGTCTTCCAGGTCACTTATCCGTTCCTCTGCCTCAGTTATTCTGCTATTGATTCCTTCTAGTGTAGTTTTCATTTCACTTACTGTGTTAGTCATCTCTGTTTGTTTGTTCTTTAATTCTTCTAGGTGTTTGTTGTTTAATTCTTCTAGGTCTTTGTCAAATATTTGTTGCATCTTCTCGATCTTTGCCTCCATTCTTTTTCCGAGGTCCTGGATCATCCTCACTATCATTATTCTGAATTCTTTTCTGGCAGGTTGCCTATCTCCACTTCATTTAATTGTTTTTCTGGGGTTTTGTCTTGTTTCTTCATCTGGTACATATTCCTCTGCCTTTTCATTTTGTCTGTCTTTCTGTGAATGTGGTTTTCGTTCCACAGGCTGCAGCATTGTAGTTCTTGCTTCTGCTGTCTGCCTTCTGGTGGATGAGGCTATCTAAGGGGCTTGTGCAAGCTTCGTTTATGACACATATTGATTCTAGGTATGGAGTAAATGATTATCTAGGGAATAGACTCAATAAATACAGGACAGCTTCATGACAATTGTTGACCTGAAACAAATTGACTGCTAGGTATTACTCCAGCAAAGGTCATTTATTCAGAATCAGCAGAGAGTTGCAGTTCCAGGTCTGCAACTGTAACATGCCAGTTACAAGCCTCCACACAACAAGGGAAGTAGAACAATTTTAGAAAGAGCAAAGAGGAGTTGGGAGGCCTCTAGTAAACAGAGTCCCTGGCTTTTCATTGGCTGTGTCCTTGCCAGGAAAGAAGAGTGAATCCTTCTTCTTGTTGGCTTCTGCCATCATCATGGAGTATGACAGCTCCTCCTTCTAGTTTCCCAACTCTATTTAAGTGAGGTTTCTGTTTATTAATTTTTTACACAATATAAGTCTCATATATGTCATTTACTCACTATTTAATTCAATAAAATTTATTGAACACCTACTATAGTATCAAATCATGTACTGTTCCATCATAGTCTACTGTCTCAGAGTTTATTACCAATTGCTTTCTTTACTTTTCTTTTTTTAAATTGAAGTAATGTTGATATGTGATAGTTTTAGGTGTGCTTTCTTTACTTTCTAATCTGTAGTTTAGGTAACTGGTTACAAACACTTGATTTATACTTCTTAATTTAAAAGTATTCTTTCCTTGTTTAATAAAAAGGAACTCCTCAGAAGATTGCCAAACTTTGCATCACAGGGTACCACTACCAAACTGAATCATATTTTTCTTTTATTTGTTGAAGGCCTTTTGTATTTGACTTTGTTATATCAGGCCAAGACTACATTATTAGACCTTGTATGCTAAAAATATCAGAAATTATTTCTCCATCTAGGTTCTTTCCCTGTGTTCTTGTTTGTTTTTCACATTCTGTCCTACATTCAACTCCTTACCTATTTCCCTAAATGTTTTGAGAGGCTGCAATGTGTCCAGTGCCATGGCAAGTTCTGGGAAACAAAGATGTATACTATCAATCATTGCTATATGTGGGAAGCAACACACGCTAACAGGTAGTTTCAACTTATGTTAAAGGTATTTGGTTTATTGCACCTGCACCATTTAAGTTATACGATGCCTCCAGTCATTTTTAGAAATGGGGTTAGTTTATAGGTGCATGTATTACATTTGGATATGTTACTAAGTTGGCTGGCCAGATTTTTCTTAATTAAATTTTATATAAATGGTCTGTGACAAAAGTGAAACAGCTGTTATTTTTGTATTTCCACTCTCTTTTCATTTGAAATTCCAAAGCCAAAGAAAGCATGTGTATGTACCTAAGCATTGCTGTACCTAAAATATATAATCGAGATCAAAAATAACAATAAAAATAAGAATAAATAAGTCTTTAGTGCAGTAGGCAAAATGGAAAAATAGATTTAGATTTTTAGGCAGGGGAGAAAGAATTGTTTTAGCTGGATAAAATAGCACAACTGTGAATTATGCTCCCACAAACATACAAAATACTTTCCAGAATGCTAAATAAAGAAAGCTAAACAGTATAAATGATTTAGCATTAAAATAGATTCAGCCTCCCCAGTTGATTATATAACTGGTTGGTTGTGTGATTTTTAACCGTTATTTAGCTTTATTTTTTTCCCATATGGACTTATTAATTATTGGCTGACCTTACAATATAATAAAAGGAATGATTTTTAGGTATTAAGAGTGTAAGCATAAAAAGAAATCACAATAATTCTAATTCATTGCACATTTTTCTATCAAGTGCTCTGAAATGAATAGATCACCAGATATTTCTCCAGCAAAGATGGGTTTATTTGGGATCAACAGAGAATTATAATTTGGAATCTGTAACCATGGTGAGCCACATGTAAGTCTTTACACTACAAGGGAAGGAAAACACTTTTATAGAGGGGGAAAGGAAGTTGGGAGGGCTCTAGTAAAAGAGTCCATGGCTTTTCATTAGCTGAATCTTTGCCAGGAAAGAAGAGGAGTCTTTTTTCTTTCTGTTGGGCTCTGTCATCATTATAGGGCATGAGAGCTCCTCCTTCTGGTCTCCCAACTCTATTTAAATGACTTGTCTGTTTATTAATTTTCACAGTATGTTGTTCTGAACACCTCACCCAGTGGAAGTATTTGGTTAATTGGTGGCTAGGCAACAGGATGTTTTGTAGACTTGGTGGAAATTTTCTAAACTTCTCAATTAACTCCTACAATTGACATCTTTGGGTTTTCAGATTCTCAAGCTTGAAACAGGGTTAACAGCCCATTTTTAAATTAGTTTATGCAAATGAAGAGTATTTGAGCTGAAGCAATCAGAATTTACATATCAATGTTATGTGGAATTTTCTTTAAATTAGTGCTAGGGCAGTGCCTCTACATGTTGGAGAACCCAGGAGAGAGTTTTTGTGTGAAAGCTATTAAAAGGAAAAAAAAAAAAAGTGTCCATTTTGTCAGTCTTTGTTTTAGGAATTCATTGTAATCCTCATTAACTCGTAAGATTATTAAGAAATACTTTTAGTCCAGTTTGGAATGATAGCTCTTTAATAAGGATCTCAAAGTCATATTAAGTACAGACTTTTACTGTAAATTACTTGGACCTTTAAAATGTTTGATGCTGTTTACTTCTAAAAAATTTCTCTCCTAATTTTAGGTTTTTAGTTCTGTCATTTATATTCATAATTTCTGCTATATGTTTCCTAACCCACCATCTGTGTGTGTGTGTGTGTGTGTGTGTGTGTGTGTGAGTCTGTGTGTGTGTATGTGTATTCATGAGAGAGAGAAACTGAAAGAAGGAGAGACAGAGACAGAGAGAGAAGAAAATTGATTATGTATCTAAGTGTTTAAACAATAATTACAGGTTTTAAATTTTATGGCATTTCTACACTTTAATTTCAGAGGCACACTGAATTAAATTGTATGTCAACATAACTCAGCTAAAACTTTCCTTTCTTGTTTCTTTGGAGCCTCCACATTAAAGTGATGCAAGACAGATTAGCCAGGAGAGAAGTTTTATTTTGTATGCTTATGAGGAGCAACACAGAAAGGAAGCGAAATCCCCAAAATGAGTTACACTTGGGGCCTTACATACCATTTTAACAAAGCGTGAAAAAGTGTGGATTGGAGACATTTTATAGGGAATGTTTTGGGGCTTCTGGGGGAGGGAAGGAATTGTGGAAAGGTAGGGTAATAAGGGTCCTGTAAACACATTTGTTGTGCAGACTCCAGTCATCTCAGGTGATAAGAGTTGTCTCCAGAGTAGTTCTCTCATACCTCGTAGGGGGAGGAGAACACCTTTACAAATGGAAATTTCCTTTACAGAAAGGAAATTTATATACTGCTTTTAGGTAGCAAGTGGAAGGGCAGAGAGCTCCTCTTGAGTTTGCTATTTCTTAATTGCTTTTAGCTCAAAATAATCCTTGCACCAATGTGCCACATTTTGGGGTAACATGTTCTGATCCTTTTTATCTGCTTTAGAATGCCACTGAATGTCTAATAAGAGAATTTTCTTGCAATTAATATAGGCGTTTAAATTTTAACATACTGTGTACCTTAGCTCTTTATTTCCTACCTAAAAGGTAGAAGAAATTTATAGTGAATTCAAATGACAAATGAGACTTCAAAAAACAAAGCTCGGGTTATATACATTCTGCCTTTTTTTCAATAAATATTAATTGACTATCACTGTGCTCTAGGAACTGTGCTAGATACTGAGAACACAGCAGCGGGATAGAAATGAGCAATAGACAATATTCTGCTTTCTTGGATAGGCAGTCTGGGGGTAACAGATAGAGAAAAAAAGAATGGGAATATAATTCATTGGTATACTGTATCAAAGGAAAATAATCTTCTACCATTCTAGCTTCTTCCGGTGTTACCGAACCTAACTTTGGTCCACTCGCCTGACGTGTAGCAAAGCCTACTTACTGATACTAAGTTGTAGTGAAGGAAAGTACAGTGTTTATACAGGGCACCAAACAGGGAGAATGGGCAGCTCTTCTCAAAAGACCTGAATTCCCTGATGGCTTTCAGGGAAGGGTTTTTAAAGGCAACATCTTGGGTTAAGTTTGCAGGGTACATGACTTTCTTCTGATTGGTTGGTGGGGAGGTAACAGGTAGTATTTTGGGAATCTCAGTCATCAGTCTTCTAGTTCTAGCAAGTTTGGGGTCTACATGCTTGTGGTCAGCATTTAGGCACCATCTTCCACCTGGGGAGAGGTCTTAGGTTTTGCCTAACAACTCAAAGATATGCATCAGAGTGTTATGTATATCTTTTGAGGAGGAACTAGGACTCTGTTTTATGGCTGAACTATTGTTCAAGTTACCTTGCTTAACTTCTTTTCCTTTGTTTCTGCATTGCATCACTTCTCTAATTAGTAACTGCTTGAGTCTGCTGTTTGGAACTTAGCAAAAGCCTAGGAGATTAAAACCTTTTTCTACAAAAAAGAAATGAGGGACGTGGAGGGGATTCTGTACCTGAGAGGCCTCCACAGGGACCTGCTTGGTTTGAATCCCTTCTTTTTTGATACTCCTCAATCCTAAGGGGAACAGAGGTGGGACAAGAAAGGGAATAAAGGTTTTTTTGTTTGTTTCTTTCTTTGTGGTACGTGGGCCTCTCACTGTTGTGGCCTCTCCCGTTGCGAAGCACAGGCTCTGGACGCGCAGTTTCAGCGGCCATGGCTCACAGGCCCAGCCGCTCCGCAGCATGTGGGATCTTCCCAGACCAGGGCACGAACCCGTGTCCCCTGCATTGGCAGGTGGGCTCTCAACCACTGCGCCACCGGGGAAGCCCCGGGAATAAAGTTTTGAATAGAGAAGTTAATCATAAACTTGGCAGGAGAACTTGGTTTTAGGGGGACTCTGTTTCACTGGCTGGTCTAAGGATTACATTGACATGAGACAGATTAACAGAAAATTGAATTTAATTTCATACATGTAGTTACCCCATATACATGAGAGGCTCAGAGACAGAAAAGTAAAATGAACTATATATGACATCTTGGGCTAAGAAATGGGATAAGGGCCTAGGACTCTCAAGGACAGGAAGGTCATTCACAGGACAATAAAAAGAACAGATACTGGGTAACTAGATGTTTCCCTGCCATACAGATGGAATCACTTAGATAAAATTTCTCTCTGACAATAACTTTTTTTTTTTTTTTTTCAGAAAAAAAAAAACCTGATTTCTTCTAGGTTGTGAAAGGGGGCAGTTATTTCTCTTGAACCTCTGGATCTCCATTGCTTTTAGCTTAAAATAATCCTCATGCCAAGATGGCACATTTTGGGGAGGCCTGTTTTAAAGCCCTGCAATATCATAGATCAAAAAGCATGGTATATATCAGAAAGTGATATAAAGAAACATAAGGCAGGGCGGATGAAAAAGGTTGCAAATATAAAGAATATAGTCAGAAAAGAGTGCAATGAAAAAGTAACTTCTGATTGATACCTTGGGGAAGAACATTCCAAACAGAAGGAACAAACAGTAAAAGAAGGCTGTGAGATAGGAGTGTATTTGAAGAACAGCAAGGAGATCGGTGTGGCTAAGGCAGAATAAGCAAAGGGATGAGTATTGGGGAATGGCAGTGTTATGGAAGTGCGAGGTGTGTGTTGAGGGGGTTAGTTGGGCCAGAGTAAGGACTTTGGATCTGAGGAAAATGTGGCTTTGAGTAACAGGACTTGACTTCCCTGTATCCAGGGATCATCCTGCCTACTTTATAGATAACAGTGGGGAAGGACCTTGCTCATTTTGAAATGAAAGGTTTTCCTAAACAACTAAAGCTCCACTTAACAAACATATGTGCCTACAGGGCCCCAGGAGATAATGTCAAAGAGTAAAGCTAAAGATTGAAAGCAGCTGGGTGTTAAGAGGATAAAGGCAGTAGGTATTTAGCCTCAGTGCTGAGGATTTTAGGGAGTGGTGAAGGCTGAGACAAATCAGAATGAGGGTGCACATTGTGGAGGTGCGGTCATTGCTCATCTCCAGTTTTTACAATGTGATAACATGGGTCCAGGTGTTGCTAGGTCTTCAGATTTTTTATGAGAAGCCAACAATATGAATTTTTATGTTAAATCTGCCACCAGCTAAGTATGGCCACCAGCTCATATTTAAAACACTCAATAGCCCAATACTGTCTGGGTTGATTAAAGGATTTCTGAGGGTAGGATATAGCAGAAAGGTTCCAGTTTGCATTCTCTAATCTACATACAGCAAGATAAAGCCGGTAGATTCAACACTGATAAATAAGAGATGAGATAAAGATGGAGAGAGATCAGTCCTTATATTCTGATCTTTTCAGGTAAAAGTCTTATCAAAATTTTCTTCAGAAAAATATTTAGTCATAACCCAATAGTGAGTTTGACAAATTATTATGCCTTAATGATTTTCAGTTTGCTTATCAGAATAAAATGATCCTTAACACATTCAGATGCTAGAATACTCTATCCTTGAATAGCAGGAGCTTGTATATATTATCTAAAACAGATTTTCATTATGGACCCTTAATGGACGCCTGGTACAGTCATTTTGTATAATTTTGTACACCTGGTACAAAATTATAAATACATCATTGATTGACAGACATGAGACACCAGGAATTGCTGGAATCCATAGACTCACTGTGTGGTTTTGTTAAAAATAAGGTGGTAAAAGTTGATAACCCATTTATTATTAATGTGTACCCTCTACAGAACGGGGTATTTTAATGATGCACTGCCTGTTCCAGTGGGTAGATCTATCTAACAGGCATTTATAGTCATTACTAATGTAAAATTATCCAGCAGGCTAAGTGCCTGTCTTTTACTCTGTAATGCTAAAGTGCTGTAGGTCCCCAGAGTTGCAGTTAATAAGAGCACTCAAAAACCAACTTTAAGAATCTCTCACAGGGTGTGGTTGCTTTAGAATGAATGTATGTATATATATACTTTGGCTATTTTGCCTTAAATCATTGATCAGATTTTCTGTAGTTTTTTATTTTCTTTTTATTTTATAAAAAAATATTAAAGAACTGTGATTGACTCCACCAGTTTTTCATGAGAAGGGAATAACAGGTTGCCTGGATGAGAATCTTTACAAAACAGTTGAGGTAATATGGGTCTTTATCTTAAAACCCGGTGCAAAACTTATGGGTAAAAATGGCATCTTTGATATAGTGGCTTGTGAAATATTTAAAAAGTATCCCAAGTTTTGGGAAAGTCACAATGTATATCTTGCATTTTATTAAAGTACTCCTATTGAGTTAGCTCAGATTTTGAGGTTATTGATTTATATTCTTTCTCATCACAATATATTTAATTTTCTGGCTAGAAAATCTGATGATAGTCTAGTTGAATGGAGCTTTGATAGAATTGTAATACTTTAAAATCATTTTTCTTATGTGTTCCTGGCTCCTTTCCTTGTGGACTATTCCGGTCTGCATTGGATGCCCATTTTAGGGGTTGAGTAAAAAAAAAGTAGCACTGTGAAATTGGTGTTTAGCCCTTTGGTAAACATCTGATACACCATATTGCTTTTGGTTCTACTCTCTTTTACCAGTATCGGAGATAAGATAGATCTCTCTTTTTCTTTCCAGATATTTACCTACCTACCTCTCTATCTACCTAGATTTGCTGCCTGTAAAGTTGCTTGAAGAAATTATTGTTATTATTCAATCGTTTTTCAAAAATTCTCTTAAGATTCCTAGAATGGAACCATTTTATTTTAAAGAGGGATGCTATTAAGCTTCTGGCCAAAATGGGTACTATTTCTAGAACATATTGGACATATCCAAATCTCATAAAGTTTCAAAGTGCTGTTAAACAATGGGTGAATGACTTGAATTTTCTGAGTCTTTTTTTCTCATTGGGAAATGCGGATTATAATGCTCCTTGGGTTATCATAAGAATTAAAGGAGAATATTATGTATACACAACAGTTGTACTGAGAATTAAAAGAATAATGATTAGCACAGGTTCTGGTGCAGTAAGTGCTTAGTCATACTTCAGGATTATTATTATCATCACATACTGTGCTATGTAAGGAATAAATGAGCCAGGTTACATAATATATTCAGTGCTGTGTTTGTCACAGAGTAAGCTCTCTGCAATGGTAGCTTCTTATCATTATCACCACCATCACCATCCCTAACCACTGACACTTTCTCAGTACATAAAATTCCAAACTTTAGTTTTTGAATGATAAATAAAACAATCTGTCTGCAGAGAAATGAATCAGTAATTACAACTGGTTTTCAGTTCCCTTTAATTTTTGCGTGGTGACTTGAAAGTCTTCTGTCAGTTGCCCTCCCTTTGTCAATATAAGTTGCTTTTGTTTATGGCCTGGCTGAAGACTTAAATAAAAATTAGAAAATGAAAAAGTTTAAAAATAAAACCTTGGATTGCACCCACCATGGCATTTAGTGTGATTAGTCTGAATTTGTCTCTTGCTTGTCTACTGATAGTCAGTGCATCTGACACATTGGCAGAAGGTTTTTCCAGCACACATGTTCATGCATTGTAATATTTTGTACTTAGTGTGTGGACATATTTGTTATGTGTTACTTTTTTTCTGGCAGTACCATAAGGGGATGAAAGTATAACTAAAAATGTAGGAAATGAGAAAAGTATGAGTAAAATATTTGTGTCTTTCTTCCCTATTTGCTGATGTCCATATTAGTGTGTATAGTCCACTGACCAAAAGAGGAAATAATAGGGCATTTATGCATAATCATAATCATGTTATTTTTTATCCTAGTGTTATATATGTTTTATAGAACAAAAATTAGCTTTGAAGGAATTGAGGAACTAAATATGGTATTCGGTTCACTTGTTACCCCGCTACATATGCTATATTCATTCATTCCTATTCCCTCTATATGTAATTATCTTCTTTCTGTTTGATCCTTAACCATACCCCTCTGATTGACATGACAAACTCCTAATTATCTTTCAAGATTCAGCTTCAAGACTCATTACATCCTAAAGAAGTCCTTCTGTGCTATTACTCCTCCCCTGGCCAGGTAGAATTAGAGAGGCCCCCTCTTTGCTCCTATGTCCTGCCTTCCAGAGTTCTATTATGACATTTAGCCTATTATATATTGTTATTGATTATTTGCCTGAAGCAAAATAAAAGTACAAACTGGGGAGGAATGCTGGATGTGTCTTGTTGTTGTTGTTTTAAATCTCTGATGCCTAGCATGGTGGTGACTAGCTTGTGATGTACAATGAATAATTGTTTGTTTCATGAAATAATGCATGCTAACTGTAATAGTTAATAAGGTATCTTTTATGTATCCAGAAATCACTTGTATATAACATAATTTCCCTACATTTTAGAGTAGAAATTGTAAAAACTAACGGTAAACTGACTACATTTGACCGTTAAGTGACCAGGAGAATCTAAATTTCCAAGGGTCAAATTATTATATCTTGAAATTGTTGTGATGGTTGTTGTTTGTCTTTTGGGAAATGGTGTGATAATCTGAGCACCTAAAGTAATTATGGTGGATACCTGCCTTTGTAAGTCACTAAGTGTGTTGGGATAGAGAAACCCAGTCCTGCCAAATATGTCCAAATATTCCAGATCCCACTGAATTTGCCTTTTTTGTTTTTAACCTTACTTTAAAAAAGGAAGGATAATCTACCCCTTCATAACAACCTAAAGAAGTCTTTTATCTCCATCTGGCTGATTCCTTATGGCCAACTTAACGGCAATAAGACAGTGTGAGAGAGAGATGCCTAATTGTTCTCCAGTTATAAGTTTGTTTTCATTGTCACTAAAATACAGATTCTCTGATTTATTTATTTATGGTTGTAGCCATTTTCTTTAGGTGAAATATGATAACTTGGGTTGCTAGGAACTTGAAAAACGTTGAGAAAGATATAGTACTGTATAGATAAATAAACATGTATGTTTTATTTTAACTTTCTCTCTAAGTGCTTAAAGAGTATGAGTATGCTTTATTAATAATACTGATCAGTACTTACACTGTAAGCTTTTATATCAAATTTTTTGCCATCCAGGGAAAACTAATTCTGCCATTCAAGACTCATTTCTGTTAGGATGCAGTGCTCCATGTTGAATACCTTATTTGGCAGTAGATAAAACAGGAGTTAATTCTGCTTATCTTACATTATTTAACAGCACCATTTTAAAATAATTTTTAAAAAACATGTTCCATTGCCAATCTTCTGACTGAGGAAAATTGTCAAGAAAGTAATACATGTTTTGGATGACAATAGACCTTTTAATTTTCAAGATTTAATTATTTCAACCTGTATCATTTATAATCTCATTTAACTCTAGGTATATTAGGTTTCCTGATATCTCTTCCCTTCTCCAGAAAGAAAAATAAGTAATTTACTGTTTGTTTGTTTTTTAAAACAGATGATTCAGGAGGTGGGGAAAGAGAAAGGGAAAAATCTTTCCAGGATATTTGATCTACTTTGAGTGAATTTTTGAATACCTGAAATTTTCATAGCCTTATGCTAAGTAAATATTAGTCAAGTCCTTGCAGAGAAAGCAAATGTTTTCTGCATATGTTTCTCTCTATTATGAAACACTCTAACAGTTTTTCCATTTCTATTTCATGGAAACTTACAAATTACAACCTATAAATCTCATAAAAACCTTCCAAATAAATATGAATTATTTTAATTCTCAGTAAGGTTGACTTCAGAAATTATTTTTAGCTGTATATCATAATGTTTGCTCTTATCTTGTCATACTATCTATACTATGGATTACTAATTCTAAGCTCAAGCTTGCCATCTTGAGAATTTATTTATTACTTGTAAGATGGCTCTAACTCTGTTAGTGTTTTAAGTAGACTTACAATTTATATTTAATCACATATTATATTGGCTCTGTTGATGATGATATAGGATAATAAATCTTGTCTAATTGCCAATACACTGGAACCAAAATAGAAAGCCGAATCAATGGTACTTATATATCAGTTTAGGTATGTGTTGTCTTCAATTTTCTTTGACTTGGGGATCTATTATTAGCTATGATACTGCTGAAATGATCCTTTCTTCCCCTCACTTGCTTGATTTTGTATGGATTTATGAGCTTACTTGAGATTTATGATTTCCAAGTCATAGTTGTGAAGAGAAAAGTCTAAAAGTATATTGATTCTGAGAAAGGGAGAAGAGAGGATTTGCCCAAGAACACTGAGCTGTAGGAAGTTTATTAGTTTGTCAGGGCTGCTGTAACAGAGTACCACAATGTGGGTGGCTTAAACAACAGAAATTTACTGTCTCTTTATCTCTCAAGACAACAAGTCTGAGATCAAGGTATCCTCACATTGGTTCCTTCTAAGGTCTGTGAGGGAAGGAACTGTTCCAGGCCTCTCTCTTTGGCTTATAGATAGCTGTCTTCTCTCTGTGTCTCTTCATGCAATCTTCCCTCTATGTTTTGTCTCTATGTCTAGATTTTCTCTTATGAGGGCATCAGTCAAACTGGATTTCACTCTATCCTAATAACCTCATTTTAACTTGATTATCTTTGTAAAGTTCCTATCTCCAAATAAGGTCCCATTCTGAGGTACTGGGGGTTAGGACTTCAACATAGAAATTTTGGTGGAGGACACAATTAAACTCATAATGGGAAGGAAAAGTTGCATTTTGGAAAAAACAATCTGTAATTTTTTTTTCTTTACCTGCTATTTAAAGTTAATTTTTAAAATATGAACTGTTTCTCTTGGCATCTGTTAGAGGAGATTTAACAAAATATGTTTTGGCATGTACTCAATAGTTTTAATATGTTTGATGAAGGTTAAGATGTGTATGGTTAAAAAATAAAATTAAATATTACATATCAATGCAATTTTGATGGTTTATACAAGGAATTTTCTTAAAGTATAAATAATTGAATAATAGAATAATTTAGTATAAAATTTGTACAATTTTACTATCATTAGCAATACATGTGTGCCCATTTTAATTTAAAAAAAAACCGAGTTCCTGTCTTTTTGAGTAAATCTGATCTATTTGCTCAACAAAAATATAGCATCCTAACTTATAGAACATGGGATTGCCCACACTGTATCATCAATCACCTATTCAACTTGGACTCTAAGCTTGAAGAACATTATTAATCATTTACTTCCTATGTCTTATGATAAGGAAATAGATGCCTGAAGCAGAGAAGAAACTTGCCAAATGCTATGCAATTAGTAGAAAATGTAGGGCAAGAACCCAAAAATTACAGAATAAAAATTCAACAAATTTTACAACTTTAAATGACCTTTGAGTTCAACAGCTTTGTAATTTTCCAGATGAGGGAATTAAGGCTCAGAGAAGTTAAATAATTTGTCAAAGTCATACAGTTAGCTCAGTGGCAGAGTAAATATTAAAATGCACGTTTAATTGCTGCACTCATTTAGAAATCAGTTCAAGCAAGGTCAGTGTCATGGGATGTTTTAGGGGCCATTAGGTAGCCTACACTGATCTTCATCACCCCTTCCTCCAAATAACCCTACATGTAACTGCTAAATATAGTTAAGAAAATACATACATAGGTAGGAAAAATAGGGAGAATATCTGCAATCTTCAGACTATTGAAGTCACAGCTCAATTTGTACTACTGTTGGAATAAGTAGCCAGTCATTAGGAAGAAAAGTATATTAAAATTTAAGGACAAGACCCTCTGTCCTCCTACCATCTAATTCCCCAACTAGATTGCTATTCCTTAGCCCCTTCTGGAGCCTCTGGTGAATTCACTGATGTGTCCCATACACCATTCTTGTCAAGGCAGAAAGGAAGTTAAGTCTAACTGTCAATTCATTTTGGTGTGTTTTTTCTAATTATTATGGTGCCTTATATTTTTCCTTATTCAATTTTCATTTATCTTTTAATCTACCTAATTATATTATTAGTGTATTTTCTGACTTTATTTGAAAACTTCCTTTTCTATCAGGAAATTTCTTCTTTCATTTTTAATCTTTTCTCATGGCCCCATATCAAATATTTATAAACACTTTTAAGGCTTCTCCAGCAAGACATGCTCAAACAAGCAAACAAACAAAATAATAACAATAATAATTTCTAAAAGCCTGTACACCATACTACCCTTCAACCTGTTCTCTCCTGATACTTTTTTATCAAATCATACTAATAATTTGTAACTAAATTTATTCTTTATCTTTAGTGGGCTCAAATTCATGTTTTCCTTTCTTTCTGACTACTATAGAACCAATTCTTGCTAAGTGGAAGCAGTAGAAGAGGCACTGTGAAATAATTGCTTACATTCATGGTTGAGGCTGTGAGGAATTAAGAAATTTTACAATGGTTATACACTTAACAAGTGATGAAATCAGAACTCTTAACAAATAATTTTTCCAAAGTTTCTCTTAGTCCCACTATAATGTATTAATGCAAAGGCATTAACTAAATTCTTAGTCTGGGATGCTATAACAGTTATATCACTGAGTGGGTGACTTTTAAACAAAAATTTATTTCTCACAGTTCTGGCAGGTGGGGAGCCCAAGATCAAGAAGCTAGAACATTTGTTGTTTGATGAGGAGGCTTTCTGTTTCATAGGTGGCCATCTTTTTGCTGAATTCTCTCATGGTCGTAGTGGGAAGGAATCTCTCTGGTTTTTTTTTTTTTTTTGCGATACGCGGGCCTCTCACTGTTGTGGCCTCTCCCGTTGTGGAGCACAGGCTCCGGACGCGCAGGCTCAGCGGCCATGGCTCACGGGCCCAGTCGCTCCGCGGCATGTGGGATCTTCCCGGACCGGGGCACGAACCCGTGTCCCCTGCATCGGCAGGCAGACTCTCAACCACTGCGTCACCAGGGAAGCCTCTCTGGGGTCATTTTTATTAGGGAATTAGTCCCATTTATGAGAGCTCTGCCCTCATGATTTAATCACCTAACAAAGGCCCCCACCTCCAAATACCATCATATTGGGGATTCAGTTTCACCATCTGGATTTTGGGGGAAGGGGAACACAAACGTTCAGTCTATATAGCACTAAGTTAATCGTCTTTTATACTCTTCATCATCGGTGAAAATTCTACATTACTCGATATTAATTGCTAGTTCCTTCATGATCCCCTTCACTCCATTTGATTCTGTAGAGCATAATCATGGTTCTCCTCTTGCTTCTTTAACTCTCTTTTCTTTTCCCTTTATGATTCCTTCTTCTATTTTTACCCCTTCTTCCAAAAATGAGTCTAATCCTTAGGATAATCCTCAGCTCTCTTATGTTCTCCAGAATAGGTTTGTGTTTTTTCAATCTATGGATTATGATGATTGAGTTAGAAAATCAATTTACTGGATTGAGATTAGAATATTCTAATGAACCACAATAGAATAGAATGAACCTCATATAGTGAGCATTGGTACCGATTGCAGAGACTTGTTTCCATTGTGTGTGTGTGTATGAGCTTTGTATTGGGTAAATATAAAATTTTTTAATAAAAATATATAAAATTTATTTCGATAGGGTCATGGTCAAAAAAGTTTCAGAAATACCTCCCTGTCTAGATTGTCTTCCTTGGCAATCAAAAAAAAAAATCTTTATTTAGATGTAGTTCATATGCCATAAAATCTATCCTCCTATAATATACAATTCAGTGGTTTATGGTATGTTCGCAGAATTGAGCAACTATCATCACAATCTAGAATTTAGAATATTTTCATCATCACAGAAAGAAAAACTATACCTATTAACACTCATTCACTATTTCTTTTCAAATTCCCAAGCCCTAGGCAACCACTAATCTACTTTCTGTCTATAGATGTGCCTATCTAGAGATTTAATATAGACAGAATAATATAATATATTGTAGCTTATGACTGGCTTCTTTTGCTTGGCACAATGTTTTCAAAGTTCATATAACTTACAGCATGTATCAGTACTTCAGTTTTTTATTTTAATTTTTCTATTGAGGTGAAAGTCACATAGCATAAAATCAGCCATTTAAAATTGTACACTTATATGGCATTTCATACATTCACAATGATATGCAGTAACCACATATATCAATTTCTAAAACCTTTTTGTCACCTCCTTCATTCTTTATTATTGCCGAAAGATCTTCCATTGTGTGAATATACCACATTTTGTTTATCATTCATCAGTTGATGGACATTTGGCTTGTTTTCATTTTGGGCTATTATGAATATTGCTGCTGTGAACATTTGTATACACATTTTCATTGTCAACCTTTTAAAATTCATGGAGTTCATGTATCATTTTAAATTCAGGTAATTATCACTTATGTTCCCCAAGACTGATTTATATGAGTACTTGAGGTTTAAGGGCTAGATAGTTTTTGAGTCTTTTTCTATGTAAAGACTTACCTTAAAGTGAGCTTATCTTTGTCTCCCTTCCCACCAATTAGAATACTCCTGACTTTCCCTTTTTCTGCTACTAATACAGCCATCCTTGTCAACTTTATTACCATCCTACCCTTTCTTCCCACATCCTGAAAGTCAACAGAATTTTGATTAATTTCCACAAGTCTCTTAGAGTCACACTCTCTATTTTCTTTATTAACATCATCATTTCTTCTTATTTGGGTGAGTACTATTGTTATCTTGTTATTCTTTCTACTATTTTTTCTCTCTAAATTCTCTCAAATTCATCTTGATCATCTCACGCAGACTACGTTTCCTAATGTGCAGTTATAACCAAATCCAGACTCCACTCAAAGATATCAGTGCCTTGTCTCTGAAGCCCCTCCCTATCCCTCATGGCCTGTGTTCCCTGGGTCCTGAGCCTACTGATGGCAGTGCTCTCAGCTAGGAACACCAGACACATTCACTCAAGCCTGTATTACTTGTAGTAAGCTCCACAGACATTTCTGCCACTGAGGCCATTGTAGTGGCTGGTTCTTACTTTGATCTCGGGACTCACTTTGGCAGAAACTACCAAGGAACTTTGAGGAACAAGATATATTACTCACAGGTCCTGCAGGGCGCACAGCATGCACAAGGGCCACACAGGAAGGTTGTAGATACAGAGAGAGCAAATATGGACCTGGGGTTCTGCCTTTATTAGTATCTGTGGGTTCACTCTTTATTGGCTAAGTTGAAGCATAAGAGTGGGAGTTGGGGTTCATGAAAGGAGAAGCAGGACCACTCAAGTGGTCTGTTTTCTAGGTTATCAAGGGCTTTCTGAAAGAAGGAACTTCGTGGGTGGGGGTGGCCTAGTTCCTTATCTAATTGTTTCGCTATTAACTGTGTCATACAGCTGGAAATATGTTTATTCAATATGGTTGTCTTTTGAAATGGACACCTCAGCAATCAAAAGTTTAATATCAGGTACTTTTAATCAGAAAGCTTAATGTCAGGAACATACACTACAGTCTGTTACATTTTTTTTTTTTGCCATAATACTTACCACCAATGAACACAACATAAATTGATGGTTCATTTTATGTCTCCCCCAATCAGAAGTTAGGCTCCATGAGGGTAGAGTTTTTTTTTCTGTTAGTTTCCTGCTATGCTCCAGCTCTTTGGACTGTGTGTAGGAGCTCGATAATTATTTGTTGAATTAACTAAAAGTCAAACCCAGACCTCTCTTGAACATAACCTAATATATATTTTCACTAGTAACACATATTATTTCTTGTTTTATACCTGTAGCTATAGCAAAAGTAGATTTCTTGCCACTTCCTAAATTAACTTCTGTGTTAATTTCAATTTGAAAAAAATGGAGAAATGGATGAGAATGGAAATGACTGAGGCTAGAGTGGTATGGCTCAGGATTATGGAGAAGGGTTGGTCAAAGTAGTTCTGAAATCAGGGTTATCTCAAAAGGCATCTTAAAGCAGTGGAGACACAGAAAAGGACATAAAATATGATCTGAAAAAAAGCATAAAAACCAAATGAGATTTATAGTGGAGACCAAAAACATGAGATCTACGTTGTAGACATTGAGGCAGTTAGAGAGCTCAGATCAGCAGAATGTGGAGGTTTTGGGCAACATGGAGGCAGATAGTTGTTTTATTGGTTGTCTGTGTGTACTTCGGCCTCCGAGATGACTCTCTATGGCTTTATTTATACCATTTCATCTACTAGGAATGGTTTTGTATATAATTCTCATATTCACTTAAAACTCTGGCAGTATTGAAATATACTAGATGTGTAACTTTGATCAAGCACTTAGTATGTGCCTGGCACTATGCTTGACAATTGATTTAATTCCTATGAAGGAGGTTCAAATTATTATCCTCATTTCATACAGAAGACGACAACTACTTAAAAAGTTTGAGAAAGTTGCTCATGAATAAATAGCTTTTGGATAGGAACCAAAACATTTATATTCATTACATTCATATTCATCTCCTAGAGAATAAAGCTTATTTTTTGGCATATAATAAAACTCAACAGCTGTTTGTTGAATGAATGGCTGAGTAGATAGATAAATAAATTGTATTAACTTACAAATAGTAATAAGAGGTTCACATCAGATGATATTTCCCAAATGAACTGTTTGAGTGTTTTTGAAGATTTTAATAATATTTGTTAGAGAGTTTTCGAAAAATCTCTTGGCTTGTTTTAAATCCTTTTTCTTGGCAAAACTTGCTTTAATAGATTTAGTGTTACGGTAAACAAGCACATAAACCATACAAAACACTGTAATTATGTAATTCACCACTTTTTTAAAAGGGCAAATATTATTCCGTGGGCTTATGTTTCCTCTACAGAAACTGATCAGGCCACTACAGGTACAGAAGAAACTTCAACTCTTCGTAAATCCTATCTGTGCAGTTATTCTTCCTTGTGTCATTTTTTGCTTCAGTGAAAACCACAATTACTTCAGCTTCACATGTCTCCTATTTTGTCTTGTGAACAAATTTATAGCCCAGTCTGTCCTTAGACAGAGAAGTTAAAATTCTTAGTTTATCCAGATGTTGTAATGTGAGAAAAGAAATATAATTTAAATGCATATGTTTGTAAAAAGAGCAATTTATGAGAAAGTGTGAATTATCTAAGAGACTATAGATGAATCCTTTTTTAATATATATGTTTAAAAATATATTTCCCAATATTAGAAAATTTAAACCATGTGACTTGTGATATTTATGGCAATGTGGTATCTCAGAATACTATAAATTAAATAACATACCAGCAACTTGTGATTAATAAAAACCTCACTTATGTCACAATTCGTTTTCTCCATAGATATCACTGCATTAATTTGTGTCATGTGAAATTAAATACTTCAGAGATTTATAAGTATTATAGATGTGAAAATTCCATGTGTTCTCAAGGCCCCCTTCTGTGATATGACCTCATCTTTGAGACCACCCAAATAAAGAAATGCTTTTGACGCTTTGAGTCTCCAAGCATCTTTATGTAAATGATCATCTTTTGCCAAAAGTTCAGGTTTTTTGTGATGAATTCGTAGTGCATTTCTGAAATAAGATTTATGGGTGATCCAAGCAAAATTGTAGGACCAAAATAAGTTGTTTATTAGTGCAGCAAACTAGAGATAGAAAGGCACTTATTCAATAAATACATGCTAAGCATAGTGTTAGGTATTAGGGTCTGGTGGGATCTGTTCTGTTGTATTTGAAAAAATAACCCCATGAAATAAATATGATGTATAAATTGCTTGTATTGACCCTAGAATTTTATAACCTTGAATACTCTGGAGATTCAGATTTTCTCTCAATAACTTTTCTCCACATAGGAACTATCAATTCGTTACCTTAGATTTAAATGTTATCATTATAGTACACAGATTTTAAATATATCTGCATCCTGTCTCCCTGGAGAGGAAACATTTTATTTTCATTTTTAAACTTTCAAGTGCCTAAACATATTTCATACATGGTAAATAGACATTTAATGCATATTGAATGAGTGAGTGATTGAGTGAACCTGCATCTGATTTCTAGTTCTTCCAATTTCCCTACTGTTTTTTTCAGGAAAACCCCTTATATTCACAACATGATGTGAGTTTTTTCCTAAATTAATATTCATATGATATTAAATTATACTTTGGTAAAATAGAAATCAAATGATTAATATTTTCCCATAAATTTATGAACTAGAATAGAATCTTTTTTGCAGAGACTTTGGACAAAAAGTCTGTTCAATTAAAATTGATATATATAAAGAATATTTTTGAATACCTTTACTGACTTGCATTCAACAAATACTTATAAAAAGCCTGCTAAATTGCATTCACTTGGACAGATGTAAAACATAACTAGAGAAAGCTTACTAATTACGGAAAGCTAGATATTATTTACACTTTATTATAGAATGATAGTTGATTTTTAAAAAAATAATAACTGGTCTCTTTTTCTTGGATGTTCATGTGAGGGAAAAAAACCAATACAAAACTTTGGCCAAATAAGTGTACAAACAAGAAGAATGAAGAAACATTGAAAACTGTATTAATGGTTATTTTTAAACTGTTTGTTTAAAGTGAAATACTTTCATTCTCAAACCAAGTGGCCTCTGTCATTCAACCTAATTCTGTTATCTGAATTGGGCATTTACTGATAAACAGATATGTTGAAAACATACTTCAAATCAAACCAAGAGAAAGAGAGTAACTCCATCATACCTACACCATCAACAGTACTAGAAAAATAACTTAAAAATTGACATTTTCATAAAGCAGCCTTACGGGTGTATGTATGTATGGTATGTCTGTGTGATTTGTAATCCTTGTATATATTGAAAAAGCAAGCATAAATAAATGTAATAATTGCAATAAGGTATATGCATATAGTCATCATTTGTAAATATCAGTGTGTCACTTTAGAACTTTAATAATTAGGTTCAAATTTTAGTTTTTAAATAATAAACTTGGCAAAATGCCTTCTGAAAACATTATCAATTCAGTAAACAAGGTAATTAAAAAAAAAACTTCCTCAAATATTAGGAACAGAATCCTGTGTAAATAACAGGGAAATGTATCAGACATAGTCAACATTAACAAGGATCTTGGAAATACTAGAGGATTCCAAGTGATAAATAAATATGAAATTAGATGATCAGCAGGATATAATTAAAATTCAATTCAGTGACTCCAATATCATTGACAGGAAGATGTGTCAACTGTGGAAATAATTTTGGATTTATGTATTTTTAGTGATGGATTTGTTTCTTGGAGTTGGGCAAATTTCTAGGCATTAAAATGATTCTTTCACTAAAAACAACTTACATTTTACCTTGTAATCCTGAAATTATAATTTGGAAACTTATTAAAATCTGTAAGATATCTTTGCTCCCATAAACTCTTTTAGAAATAGAGAGATTGGAAAATTCATATTAGATTAACTCAGTATATTATTTATTATTAATATTAGAAGGCTCTCTATATTATTTATTAAAAGTTGCATACATCTTTTTTATAGCTGCATTCAAAGAATATGTATTACATTCTATGCCAGTTAAATCAAAGATCTGAAAATCTCTTTACAAATGTCAGCATTTTCTTTTTATCACATCTGTTTAAATATACTTATAATGTGATATGGTTTGATTGAAGTGTGAAAAACAATGCAGTTTATCCCTTCATTCTTTTTTGGTATGAATCACAGAAAGCTAATTATGAGTGTAATCATCCTTTCTGCTCTCCCCTTCAACAACTTATTGATTCAAGTAAATGTCTGTTTGTAATAATACATTTTCGAGCGCTTCCTCTACTAAGAGTTTGAGCAAGACTTAATGAGATAATTCATTTTGAATAACATTGAGCATTATAAGATTTTAAACTTGTGTTTTAGTAATTTTATAAACACTCGTTAAAATCATTTTAGATACTCCCAAATTTCTTGGGTAAACCAGAGACAGACATGCTGTTCAAACCTCAGTTGGTGAAGCTGTGCTGTTTTCTTTCATAGTGTCATATTTTGTTTTGTTTTTCCATCATAGTCTTCATGATTATTTTGGGGTTATTTAATCATTTGTATATTTAATTGTTTTTAATGTTTATCCCCTGCCTCCATTTATGTTGTAAATTCCATAAGGTCATGAATCAATGTTTTATTGACCATTGAATACCCACAGCCTGGAACAGTGTTGGATACTTTCCTTTAATGATCTATTTTTATTTGTTGAATGAATAGATGAAGTTAATCATTGATTGATATTTATTATTCAGGCATGTCAGAATATGTATTTCTCAACCATCATTTTGAATACTGGTTTTTATTTCATAACTTTTTTTTTAATGATTTGAGGAAGAATCAGGGTAGATGTTTAGAACTTTGATTTTAATCTATTTCAAGAAACTTGCTATGTGATCCTGAAAATGTATTATATAAAAACTTTCCATTAAATATTTTTGTAGGTGGGAAAATTTTACTAACCTCAGTGGTATATTTTGTAGTTGAGCTGAACAAATAAAATAGAGTGCTGGACATGCCCTATGTCATTTCATGACAGTTTTCCCATGTATACAAATAATCCTGGGTATAGCCTTTATCACCTGTTTCCTGTGATTTTTTTTAATGTGGTTTTTGAGGTCAATTCATAAGGCTTTTGAAACTTAAGTGTGTGAGGTGCTTTTCTGCCTTTCAGAATATTTTTATTGTTTTTATTGTTGTTAGAGAGAAGAGAAAAATCTGTTTATTCAGAATCCTTCTGGTGGCTTTGCCTCAAAGTTGGGGAAAGGTGAGAGTTCACTTCTGACCCAGCCCAACATATTTCACTTTCAATCTTCACTAGTGTCCAGAATTATCCAGTGTGTGCTCAGGTTTTTTGTTTGTTTTTTGTTTTGCCTAGGGTTTATGTTTTCATTTTGGCTAACTTTTTTCACATTCCTTTTTTTTGGCTGTGTTGGGTCTTCATTGCGAGCGGGCTTTCTCTAGTTGCGGTGAGCAGGGGCTACTCTTCATTGCAATTGCTGAGGCTTCTCTTTTTGCGGCGCACAGGCTCTAGGCACGTGGGCTTCAGTAGTTGTGGCGCGTGGGCTCTAGAGCACAGGCTCAGTAGTTGTGGCGCACGGGCTTAGTTGCTCCGTGGCATGTGGGATCTTCCCGGACCAGGGCTTGAGCCCGTGTCCCCTGCATTGGCAGGCGGATTCTTAACCACTGGGCCACCAGGGCAGTCCCTTTTTTCACATTCTGACTGCTTATTTTTCCTACTTTGTAGGAAAAATTGTCATCAGTATTTATGAAATAAAAACTATCTGACTACTCTTCCTATCCTACAGTTTGCATATTTAGCAAGTATCTGGACTTTCTTAGGCTGAGAGATTTGATTGGTTAATACATTCCTCATTTACCGATATCACCAAATAGAGATTTCACTGTATTTAAAGCCAGGACTTACATTCAGTATTTAGTGTTTAGTTAACTTCTTAATGAAAATATATTTGTTTTAAAACATTGCTAATAAAAGTTTTCACTGGGAGTAAAAAAAAGAATAAGCATTTCATTTTGCAAGCAGCATCATCAATTTGGAAACTTAACTCCTAACAAATACATTCTAGTGGAATGAATTTTAACTTTTAGCTTCTGCAACCAGGTAGTAGGAAACTTTGGCTAGAAACTACCAATGTGGAGATGAGGATTTGGTCAGGGTCTTTATGATTAGATTTATTGTTCTAATCTTGGGTGCATTACACAGACACTAATGTTCAGCACTGACTGGGTGAGTTTATATATGTGAAAGCTGTTGTAAAGCTTGTGGATAAAGGATTTATAAACCCTGTTGTATATGTTTTTCAATATTGAAGATTACCAAAGAGGTTATTACAAGGTCTTTTCTGCAGAAGATTTACCCTGCTGAATTAGAAAATGTCTTAGCATTGCTTTCCTTAAGGATAAAACAAAACAAAGACTTTTAAGCCACTGAAAGCTCTTCATCCTTTCCAAGGTATATAGTGTGTTTGCGGGGAGAGAGGAGGGGACGAATGTAAGTAGGTGCTGCTTGTATATTTCTGAATGGCGTTTGCAGTGCAATAGAGAGTTCATTCACTGTTCAGGAATTCCTTCCCTTCAAAATTAAATGTCATTTAGTCTTAACTTGAGACATCACTGTTTATTCAAAACTTATATATATCCTTCTCTAAATTTACTGTATATTTCTTGTTAAAATCTATATGACTACAGATTTTCTCTGTTATATGACAAGAATAACATAAACTTTAAATTTGGCTATTTGCAATAAAGAAAATCATATTTATATACTTCAGTAAAAGTATAATGACTACATTTGAGAATTAATGTCAAATTTTAAAAGTAAAGTAGTGATTTTCCATCTTAACTGCAGTGGATTTTCATACAAAGGAAATTTTCATATTAGTTTTTGTGATACAATATTAAAGTGTATTAAAATGTTAGGAAAGAAATCTTAAAATTCTTAAAATAATAATATTATGCTGTTATGCTTTGTGCTATTAAAAAAAAGGCCCCTGTCAGACACAGTAATTGGGATATTTAACTTGCATTTCATATTTGGAAATAAGGCTTCATTTCATCAAAGGAATGGCAATCCATAAACTTTATATTATTTATAACTAGTGTGATATTGTCACATTGCCTTATGTATTTCCTGACAGAACTCCCCTTCCTTTGTTCTTTCTGTTTGTGTGACACACAAGAAGAGTCATTGCGTCTTTTCTCTCACTTGTATGACTTTCTAGTTCATGCCTCACATTCTTAGCATTTTGGGCTAAACCATATTTTCCTGGTGTACACTAAATGGGGATGATAATATTGACAAGCTTTTATAGTTTGGAGTTTGAAATACAATGATACTTTTTTTAAAATTAATTTTTATTGGAGTATAGTTGCTTTGCAATGTTGTGTTAGTTTCTACTGTACAGCAAAATGAAGCAGCTAAACATATACATATATCCCCTCTTTTTGGATTTCCTTCCCATTTAGGTCACCGCAGTACATTGAGTAGAGTTCCCTGTGCTACACAGTATGTTCTCGTTAGCAATGATACTTTAAAAAAAAATAAAATGATACTTTTAAAATTAAAACACCCAATATGTATTAGCAATTACCATCATCATATCGCCTTTTGTGTCATCAATTTCCAGACTCTGTTATCTTTCACCTAATCTGTTTGAATAATTATTGGTTAGTGCTTTTTAAGATTAATTTCATTAATATTATTATTACGTTATTCTTTTATGCTGTAATCTTCCACTACCCTGTATTTGGACTATATTCTGAATCTAATTTGAAGCCTCTTTCTGATTTGACTGTTTAGTTCCTGTCTGCCATCTACTCCCAAATCTCTTGTGAATATAATTTCTTTTCTCCATACTTATTGAGTTATAATTGACATAGAATATCGTGTTTGTTTAAGGTGTACAACGTGTTGACTTGATACCCATGTATGTTGTGAAATGATTACCACATTAGAAGTAATTCACACCTTCATCACCTCACATAATTGCCATTTATTTTTTTGTGATGGGAACATTTAAGGTCTACCCTCTTAGTAACTTTCAAGTATATAATACAGTTTTGTTAACTATAATCACGATGCTGTACATTAGATGTTCAGAACTTATCCATATTACAACTACTGGAAATTTAAACCCTTTGACCAACATCTCCCCATTTCCCTTAACCCCCAACCCCCAGAAACCACTATTTTGTTCTTTGTTTCTATGAGTTTGGCTATTTTAGATTCCATATATAAGTGGTATCTTACAGTATTTGTCTTTCTCTGGCCTGACTTACCTTACTTAGCATAATTTCCTGAAGGCTTATCATTGTTTGTTACAGATGGCAGGATTTCCTTTTTTCACATGACTGGATAATATTCCATTGTATGTATATACCACAGATGCTCTATCTATTTATCCATCGATGGATACTTAGGTTGTTTCCATATCTTGGCTATTGAGAGTAGTGCTGTAATGAACAAGGGGGTACAGATATCTCTTTGAGATCCTCACTCAAAATGCTGAATATACCTCTCTTTGCTCAGAATTTCTGCCTGGAATATTTTGTTATCTTTTCTCCTATATTCATATATTATTTCATCTTTTCTCCTATATTCATATATTATTTCATCTTTAAAGGACATCTCAAGTTTGCTTCCTTCAAGAAATCTGTCTTAAGAAACTAAACAAATTTATCACTTCATTACTTTGTAATCTGTTTCACATTTTCATTGTACTTTATGATGGTTAAACCTTACATAGGTTGTGCACTCTCTCTTCAACTCTAAGATTCTAGAGTGAAATGGAGATACTTAGGAAGATTCTCAGTACTTTTGCTCTGGATCATCTGTCCATCTGCTCTCCCCTGCTGTGAACTTTCACCCATCTGATCTTGTTGTCATTATTCTATAATCTTTGGGTTTTAGTAATCATTGATGCTATCTTTTGCCTTTGGGGATTTTGCTACACTCACATTATTAGGGTTCTCTAGATTGTTTTCCAGTTATATTCATGGGATGAAGTTTCTAAACTGTCAAATTTCACATATCACAGTTATCTATATTATCTATATCTATCTATCTATCTCTCTATCTAGGTCAATATGAAGAGATTTATTATGAGGGATTGACTCACACAATTATGAAGACTGAGAACTCCCATGATTTGCTGTTTGCAAGCTGGCAGCCCAGGAAAACCAGTGATGTAGTTCCAACCTGTACTCAAAAACCTGAAAATCAGAGGGCCACTGGTGTAGGCTCTGGCCTATGTCTGAAGGCCTGAGAGCAAGGGGCATCAATGTTAGAGGGCAAAAGATAGCTATCCCAGCTCAAGCAGAGAGAAAATTTACACTTCCTCTGCCTTTTTGTTGTATTCAGGCCCTCACCAGACCACCTTAAATTGGTGAGGGTGATCTCTGTTAGTCTACAGAATCAATCTTTGTTAATCTTTTCCAGAGATGCCCTCAGAGAGATGCTCAAAAATAATGGTTTAGCAGGTACCTGGGCATCCCTTAGCCCAGTCACAATGACACATAAAATTAACCATCACACACAAATGTTTATCATTTTCTTGATTTCATATGATACCTCTGAAGCTCCTTCTGCCAGACTTTTGGAATCCCATTCTATATAGGACCACTCCTAGGCCTGAGATAATCACCAATGTGGATGGAGAATTTAAACAATATCCATGTCTTGTGTTTAGTAACTCCCAGCAGCCACATTGTAACTGATAAATGTACATTTAGAGTTAAATTGGCATATCTTTTAAAATTTCTTTTGAATTGTATAATTCTTTTTACTGGATTCTTGTTTATCTTGAAATTATAATTTTACTCTTAAGAACACTTTGAACAGCCAGTTTGGTGTTTTTGACATTTAGGAAAAGGCTGTGATAATAGTGATATGTGAAGTTTGACTCAGTTTTAGAAATTTTTGTCCCTCATGAATATAATTGGAAGACAATGTAGAGTATAATTTTATTAAATGTTGAAAACTTATAACAAGTAGATATGAGTTCATTTATTCAAACACTTGCTACATTTTTTAGGCAACCTCTATGTGGATAATGTCACTTAAAGGTCACCATTTCGTATATATATCCTCAAAAAGAATGATTAATGTTACCCTCATGCTGAAGCTCCATAAGTCAGAAGGATAGCTTTACAGTAATTGTTTTATGACATTCCTCTCATTAGGACATTTTTTCCCTGTAATTTCAGAAATTCTAAATTTCATGCTTTTCTTTTTGACCTCAGAACATAATTGCCTTTGGTTATTTCTTTATGGTGTCAATTTTAATTGTCACTGTGTTACACTTAATTAAATACTAAAGTATTTAAATTATATGTATTCTTTGTAGAAATAGACTTTTGAAATTCAGTATATTAGATGCTTACTGGTAGTAGATGTACTTTTATAGAAAGTAGATGATAGTTTGATATTTCACTGGATTTCCAGTGTTATTTTTGCTGCCAAACATTTCAGACTAGATTTTCAGAGCACATTTTTTAAAATTTGGATAAGTGTGTTGGCATGTAAAACAGCACAGAGAAAATACGTATATTTAAGAAAATTATGTCATAGGTTCTGCTGAAACTTAAAACTGGGGATATTTGCTTTTTGGCAGCATTTAAGTAATGAAGAATTTTTAAAAGGCATTGCCAATGCTTTATTATAGGCAGTAACCCACTTCCAGATATGTAAGTGTCCTTCTCTATAATTAAGAAACACCTTTAAAATCATTAGCCTTGACCTACAAATAGTTTAACTTACTTCTTTCTCATAAGGAACCAGATCTATTTTCTTTTTATTTTAAAGTTTTCAAAAGAGCCTTTTTTTTCCCTTCTTATGATCATTGGGATACAGGGGGGGAAAAAAACTTAACACCTATTAGTAATCTGTTTTTAGTGCTGAACCTGGATTATTTATGTATTATATATAATGCATATTATAAAATATGTGTATAATAAATTATATATATATGGAATGTTATATTTTTTAAATTAATGGCCCAAACTATGTTTCAGCAAAGGGATGGTAATATTAGACTATCTGTGTGGGTCATTCATAGTATTTTTCTTTTATTGATTTGGTAATCTTCAGTATCGTCCAACAGTTTCAATGTCCACTCTTTACACATTCCTTCAGAATTGATTCTGCACTGTATTAGTAATATATAGCCCAAAACTTAGTGGCTTAAAACAGTAAACGTTTATTATCTTCTGTGGTTTCTTTAGGTTAGGAATCTGGGAATAGTTTAATTTGCTGGTTCTGACTCCAGGTCTCTCATAGGGTTGTAGTTACCCAAAGGAAGGGTTTCTTGTGGCTGGAGGGTCAGCCTCCAAGATGCCTCACTTGCCGGCCTTGCAAATTCATTCTGGCTGTCAGCATAGTGTTCAGTTCCTTTTCTGGATCTCTCCTTGGGGCTGCTTGAATGTGCTCAAGATTTGGTGACTGGCTTTATACAAAGTGAGTGATTCAAGAGAGGTTAAAGCTCCAATGTCTTGTTAATGAACTGCTCTTGGAAATCACACACTTTCTACCAGGCTGTGTCCATTAGAAGTGAGTCACTAAGTAAAGCCCACATTCAAGAGGAAAGGGAAAAAAATGGAGAAGTAGCAAGGAATTAGGAACGTATTTTAAAACTGCCACGTGGACATGTTTAATACAATCTTTCTCCCTCCATAGGTTATCTTATCTACTGCTCTGGTTTGAGTACTACCTTACAATTCTCAAATTTATGAAGATCTCTCTTCTAAATCACTGACCTGTATTCAACTTCCTACTAGATTTTGTTCATGGCACTACAATCTAATCACTTGCTTATGCCAGAAACCTGGTAGTCATCCTTGTACCCTCACTTTTACCCTTCATGTTCAACCAATCATCAAATCATGTAATTTTTTTTGTCCCTAAACATAGGTCAAATATGTTCTCTGTCATTACCCATTTAAAGCAACTGTTTTATCTTTACCGCTGCAAAATAGCCTTTTAATTTGCATTTTCTTATCTATGCTTAAATTTTTTTCTTAGTAAATTTAATTTTATTTAATACATGGGATTTTGGGTAAGGAAAGTATAAAAGTAAGGAAATGAAGAATAAATAAAAATATAAGCTGTATTGCTAATAGTTTTTAATATCACAACAAACACACACATAGGGCAGGCTGAAGATTTTAGTTTCTGCCTAATGGAGAATAGACTGCACCATTTATTTTTGAGTGGATCATTGAATATGTAGAACAGTCCATGGAAAACCAGATTTGAACAGTGCATTGAAGACTTGGCCCAGGGAGAGATATATATAAGTGCTTGATTCATTTGTCCTAAAACTAAGTAGTAGTGGCAGGCATATTATCCATTTAGTGAAAATCTTCCTTGAATAGATACACAGTGCTTTTCTCTATGTTATATATATGATCAGCAACTAAGTAGTACGCTCTTCTACATTTCTTCAGTGGCTACTGACACTCCACCTTCTGCATTTATTCTCCTCTACATCTATCCTCTTCAGCTACTTACTGTTATTACCATGGTTTTAGCCTATAGTCTACTCATACATTCTAGACTCATGAACCCAAATGAAAATTAAACATTCCTGAGTGTTATCCTGACACCTTAAATTCAACATGTTTAAAAACTTAATTAATTATACTGGGTTAATGCTTACCTCTTAATCTGTGTTTAGTCTTTTACTTATTGATATCCTTTGTCCTAAAATCCTGTGTCTCAAGTAGCACTCCCTTCTTTGAATGCTACCCTGTAAAGTCCTAGGGTTATCCTAGCAAATCTCTGACCCCTGTCCTTGAGTCCAGGAGGAATCAATTGACTCTGGTCATCAGCTTTTAGCACCCTGCTCCCGCCCTCACCCCATCTTTAGACTGGTATCTTTAGTTATCATAACCCACATTCACCAAGAATTTAAAGCATTTTGAGTCAAAAGTCACCAAGCAGGATTGCAGTAGGAAAGCCCAAGAAGAGAGTAACAAAAAACAAGAAGTTTTAACAACAGATTGGGTGAGGTCTCAGAAAAGGAAGAATAAGAGTGATTTGTGCAGAAACAAGTGAGCAAGAACCGGGAGCTAATTCTCCTGTTGTTTAATCCTTGGTCAGGAGCAATTTTAATTAGGGATGTGTTCCGCATGGAACTTGGGCAATTCCTGAGGTTCTGGACGTCCTTAGCAGAGAAGCTTAGTTTCATTTGCGTCCTCTTAGTCCCATGGTCAGTGGGTAGTTCTAAAGTGCAGCATCTTAACAGAAGTCTACCAGATTTCACATCTGAAGCTTTTCCCATTTATTCAGCCAATGTCTATTACACACCTAATAGGTGACACTCTGTTCTTTGTTACCACAAATTAACTCATGGTATGAAAATGAGAAGGACCTCAAGAATATGCCATCTGGGCTTCCCTGGTGGCGCAGTTGTTGAGAGTCCGCCTGCCGATGCAGGGGACGTGTGTTCGTGCCCCAGTCCGGGAAGATCCCACGTGCCGCGGAGCAGCTGGGCCCGTGAGCCATGGCCGCTGGGCCTGTGTGTCCAGAGCCTGTGCTCCACAACGGGAGAGGCCACAACAGTGAGAGGCCCGCGTACCACAAAACAAAAAGAAAAAAAAAAAAAAAAAGAATATGCCATCTTTTCCCCGTATTATTTCACTGGCTAGCTTGCATTGAATTGTTGACATTTTCCGTGTCTTAGTTGTTTTCTCCAGTAACCAAAGTCTCTCCGTTGTTAGCATGGTAACTGAATGGTAAGAAAGACAAAACAACAACAATAAAAATCTTTTAACTTAAGCATATTTTTCCATTGGACTTTAGTTGCTGATTAAAGCATTTAGCAATGTAATTAAAATAATTTAAATAGCTAATTAGATATGTTATAGAATAGTTTCCAGTAATACATTCCTTTAAACAAAGCATTCATTATTCAGGAATGCAATTTATCACTGAGTTACTGATACTAATGCAATTATATGTTAAATGGAAGAAAGCATCCACAAATCAACCCTAGTACCCTGTAAAAATTTCCATATCTATAACTTTTGAATAATCCTTATAGGCTCAAACGAGATACATGGGAAATTTGCCCTCAACATTTTAGTTGACTTTGCCACTGTCTGGTTCTAAATCATGTTTTTGACAGTTAAGACCCAGATTAAAGCTATGTCTGTGTACACGTTTTAGCAAAATGGACTGATGAGTTTAATCAACCAAATTGTCCACTTAGTCAGACAACGCTTTGACTTTATTATTTGCTTATTTTTATTTCTTTGTTAAATTAACTTGTTTTTTAACAATATGACTTAATAGGTTAGGTTAACAAAATATAGCAAGATCAACTCAATGTTTGGAAGCAGTTTCAATCTGATTTTTACAAAATGGCTATACCAAAGTTAAGAAAAAAATTGTCTCAGCAAATGCTCAAAAGTTTACTGTAAAGCATTCTGAAAAATTCTGATTTCAAGAACATTTTATAAAAAAAGTAAGCAAAAAATATCTATTATTCTATTTAAACTGATTGAAAATGTGAAACTGGATTCCCAAATTGGAACATTTTTATTGTTCAATGATTTTATTGCTTAAAATGCTATATACAGTAATGAAAATATCTTTTTCCATTAAAATAGAATCTGAGTATTAAAAATGACTTCATGTTTAAACAGCCATCTAATTTCTAAATGATAAATACATATATTTTAGGAACCATAGAAACACACATTTCAGAAATTCAGTGTCTGTTGTGAGACTACCCTGTCAAAATGTTGACTCAAGAACAAACTTTAAAAATATTGTTACCGGGCTTCCCTGGTGGCACAGTGCTTAAGAATCTGCCTGCTAATGCAGGGGACATGGGTGCGAGCCCTGCTCCGAGAAGATCCCACATGCCGTGGAGCAACTATGCCTGTGCGCCACAACTACTGAGCCTGCGCTTTACAGCCCGTGCCCTTCAACAAGAGAAGCCACCGCAATGAGAAGCCTGTGCACCACAACAAAGAGTAGTCCCCGCTCACCACAGCTAGAGAAAGCCCGCTTGCAGCAATGAAGACCCAATGCAGCCAAAAATAAAATAAATTTATATATTAAAAAAATTATTACCACCAATCTTTGTGTTAACTCTCTTTGATCAGTGCTGTGGATGTGCTAGAGTCAGGTGTGTGTGTTTGCGTGTGTGTATCTGTCTGTCTGTGTTTGAGGGGGATTGAGGACAAAACAAGAAAGATGTTGAATGAGAACCAGAATGGAATTAACTGTGCAGTGCAGCTTGAGTGACCTATTCGGAAGTTATGCGTGGGGTCCTTGGTACATGTATAGTTTTTCCAAAATGGTATAGAAATGGGATAAAAACTAATGTCATTTTCTATTTTGAAATAATAGGTATGGTTTCATAAACCAAATCAATATTTTCTGTAGAGTTTCAAGTGAAAATATTTATAGTAATAAAATCTCTTTTTCCCTATTCCTACTCTTTTTACACTTTCTTGCTTCTCTCCTCCCTTCTTTGCTTTCCACATTTCATGCTTACTAAAAAAGCCATAAGAAAAGGTGAATGTATTTATTTAAATACATTTTTATGTATGTGCCAGCATTAGTGAGTTAATCAACTGTCAATGCAAATTTATAGCTATCATGTATTTATCTCTATAAATAATTCTCTTATGTGAAAATCACCTTACTGGCTGGTTGCTAAAGAATTTCAATTATGTGCTTTTAAAAGAAGACTTGTTGAGTTTTTACAATTAAACATTTGACTGTCTTCCAATAATGTACTGATTATATCCACAGTCTTGGATTGTGAAACTATTAAATCTGACGTGAAAAGATAGACAGTTTGCTGTATAAAAATGAAATATATATATTCAGCAAACATGAAACCAAACAACAAACTAGAAAAACATATTTGCCACAAGTATAAGGGACAACTTTTCAATTTTCTTCTATCCAAAGAACTTTTACAATAGTAATGTATAATAAAAAAAAGATGAAGGGTCAAGAAACATGGAAATGTATTTCATTGTATAAATGAAGTGGTGAAAATTCAAATAAGGATGTTATATCATTTTTTGTCTATCACATTGGCAAAATATAAAGGAATTGGTAATGTGTAGTTTTGAAGAGGAAAGTACTACTGGTGGAAGTGTACATTTGTATTAAGCTTTTTGGACATCTAGTTGTTGATATTTGCCAAATTTCAAATATATTTATGCCTTCATCAATTTCATTTATTAACATATACCATAAAATGTATTTGGATAGTTATATTTTTTCTAAAATATTATAGCCAAGGTACACAGGTAGGTTTATACTTCTTGCAGTATTATGACACAAAAACACTGGGACATTTCTTTTTTTTTTGAATTTTATTTTATTTATTTTTTTATACACAGGTTCTTTGTAGTCATCCATTTTATACACGTCAGTGTATACATGCCAATCATTTCTAAGTGCCCATTAACATAAGACCAATTAAATAATGTTTTATATGTATATGTAATGTAGCCATTAAAAATGAGGGATACAACATAGGAATGAAAAGACTTCCACCATATATTGTTAAATTAATAAGTAAAATAAATCAATATATGAAACAATGTGTGTAGTGTGATACTACCCGATTAAAAGTTACTTAAGTAAAATTAAAAGAGGGATGGGAAGAAATATACAATGTTTGTTTTTTTTCTGTAGACAGTTCTAATAGAAAAGTCACCACATTGTTAACTGCTTACCTCTTGACATTGGGGGAAAGGTGTGGGAAGGAGCTGAAGGAAAATTTAATTTGTCTCCTTACAAATCTCTGTTTTCTTAAAGAACATTCCCTATTTCTATAATTAACTCAAAAAATATACTGATTATGTTATTACCTGAAACAGTGAAACTGTTTCAAAATTGAAATAGATTATTTAAATAGGTATATATAAACTCAAGAGCAGTACGTTTTTTGTTGTTGTCATTCATGGTTTCTATTAAAAAACAAAACAAATACACACAGTATTCCTGAGGTTAATCTGAGAATCTTGTTTTACAAACTGCATGATATTTCTCTATAGTCTTTACCTCACATACCAGCCAGTGTTTTAGAAAATCCAGAGTGCTTTGTTCCATTTATACGAAAAATACCTGTGAGATAAGGTTTCTAAGAAATAATTGTTTTAGCTAGATTTTTAAAAATTCTGTCAAGTTACTGAAATGAGAGATAGTCTACTTTTAGTTAAAATTATGAATTGCAACTGCTTTATTCCTTTATATTAGTATATCAGAAATGGGTACTTTTCCTTTCTATGTAATAAAGATGACTTATTTTTCTTCCTCCTCCTGGTAGCTTTCAGCCGTGCCCCAATTCCAATGGCTGTGGTCCGCAGAGAGCTCTCCTGTGAGAGCTACCCCATAGAACTCCGCTGTCCAGGAACAGATGTCATCATGATCGAAAGTGCCAACTATGGGAGGACTGATGACAAAATTTGTGACTCTGACCCTGCTCAGATGGAGAATATACGATGCTATCTGCCTGATGCCTATAAGATTATGTCTCAAAGGTATGATATTTCTAATATTCTTTGTGCATTTAATATAAACTCTCAACATGCATCTGTGTGACATACTGAGCATAGGTGCACATAAAATTGTGTACTTTAGGATACTTTGAACGACTTTTTCAATATCAAACTATTCCCCATATCACTAAAATGCTAGTGCTAGAAATTGTAAATGGCATTTGGAAAATATTAGAATGTATTAGATTATTTATTGTTTCATGTGTTCTATTCTGTGTTCTCTAGAACTGAGTTCATTAGTTGAGAAACTAAATTTATTTTTCAGTTTTCATAAACAGAATTATGTAATTTTCTCCAGAAATTACAGAAAAATTATTTTACTGCTAACAATGATTTCCATTAGTGTGGGAAAAAGAGTAAAATTTAAATTCAGAGGCAATTTTATAACTTAATCAAAAAATAATAAAGACTATTGAGTAATGATTATTTGGCCTTGGAAAACAATAAAAATATTACTTTGATATCTATTATATAAATTAATTTATTTAATACATTTAAACTATCTGAAATATTACCATAGTAAAATAGTATAAAGTACCATAGAATATCACTGGATAAGTAAAAAAAATCTTCAATTCTAAAGAGACTGGTCAATTAGAATCTATACTATAGAAAGTTTATATTAAAATTTCTTGATAAATTAGTTAAATATTAAATATATCTCAAATATTTGTTCACTTATTATGATTTCTCAGAAATCAGTGACAGAGTCATTCATTTACGATAAGCCTTCATACTTTCTGACTACTTGCTCACAAAGTAATTTTTAAAAACTTAATATATGATTTACTTAGTAAATTTGTTTTTCATTAGGATTTCTATTTAGGCATCTCTTTCTTTTGTTTAAGGACTTCTTAAAATATGGGGGAGATCAAACATATGTAAAAATGAATTGAATTATAAAAGCAAAGACAGTGGATTTTAAGGATTATCTTTCTTGTACTTAAGAAAGCCTGCCTTATTTTTAACCTTCTTGATACTTAAAATTCTGATATTTACATTGATAGTCAATATTTTTATAAATTTCTGTCGTATAAATTATTCAAAGAAATTATCACATGCCAGGATTTTGATGATCAGAGCATCTGAGGTATACATGAAGGATAGTGGTCTCTGGGCAAATCTGAGAGCTTTTATTTGTCTATTTCTAAAATGCTGGCTCATGCTAAGGTGAGTGTTAATGAGAAATAAGATTTTAAAATTAGCGATTCCATTTAAGGTTGGTTGCATTTGGTTCTTCTTGTTGTCTCTTGTTATATATTGACATACCTCCAGCTATGGCTAAATTCTCTGATGTTATACCTAAAAGAAATCTAATCATTTTGTTGCCTGTAGGTGTTATAATCATCTTTCAGGAGTGGTTATTCCATAAGTAGTATGGAATGGGCACCATGACTAAATTGTTATTTTATTTGTTTCAGTCAGAAAACCAAACACAGGATTCTTCAGAATCCATTCGGAAAGTGGGTTGAGGAGGATTTTCTGCTTTTCTGTGATTAGGTTTTCATTTAAAGTGTAGCAGAAGCATTAACTTCACTAGCTTTTTGATCTCTATATGATTTTCACCAGAATTGTCTTAATCCTTTCATTGATATTATTAATGGCTCCCAAAATAAGCCCTTAATCTTATAATTATTGCAAAAAATAGTTACAGTGGATCCTCTCTCTGGAGCTACTGAATTATATGGGATGCATCTGTATAGTGACAAATCTGCAGAGTAAAATTGCTTTAAGCATCCTGAGTAAATCATTTGTAGAAGCCTTCCTGGGGGGTTCTCAACTAAGAATTGTCAGTTAAAATAGCTGTGGTTGATTCTCCATGGAGGCAAGTTTCTTGCTTGTATTTAGACCATTAAATGTACTACATTTACACTTGTCCAAAATAAATGGAGAGAAGAAATCTGGTCCCATTTTGTAAGCTACCAAGATATGGGATGATCACATCCACTTAAGCTACTTTATAATGAACTCTCACTGTCACGCCAATGATAGCATGTTAAATAATGTTCATAATTACTAATTATGATATGGGCACATAATATTAATTATGATTTCAACAGTTTAAATAATGTGTTTGAATTAAAATAATAGTAGAAAATATCTTTTCCAAAAGGTGTTTTAGATTATTGTTTCTTTCATTTAAACTTCTAGAAAGATATTATATCAGCCTAAAAGTTTTAAGCATGTCTCTACATGGGAGGATTATCACTAAACTCAAAAAATTATTTGTGTGTCTTTGCATAACCTTGTTAAAAACGCTTCCTAACTTACTTCAGCCTCATAAATTAGACAGATGTCACAGGCTATTGGGACTTCTATTCATGCAGATGTTTGAATACACATTGAATGAATGCATAAATAAAACTGTATACTAACATGTTAGTTAGGTGTGAAAAATTGGGGACTTGAATCAGAAAGGGTATGACATGTGATTTCCACATTTTTTTCCCCAGTAGAACTATACAATCTGATATCTGCTCTAGAGAAGTCAGTTTCCTCACTGCCTTTCAGATTGAGCCTGGTGTTCTCAAATCTAAGTGTGTTCTCATGCCATTCTGTCCCCGATTTCTCTGAGTGTTCTGTGCTTTACTTTTTTCATTATACTACCAGAAGACTTTTTCATTATACTACTAGAACACATTTATTTATTCTTCTCAGAACTTCTGAGGCCACTCACCTGTTATCATCTACATCCATCATTTTTACATCCAAACAATAAATGTGTAGTATCATATTTTAGACAGTTTTCTTGTGTAAAGTAAATTGTAGGCTTCTAGAGGGCAGAGTTTCTCTTATCTTACCTAAAACTAACTTTTAATATGTAATAATCAAATATATGCATATATATATATTTCAAATCAAACCAAATATATATATATTTCAAATCAAATCAAATATATGTATAAATTTAGAAATACCCCATCCAATTTTGTCATGCCATTTAAAAACTTTCTTAACTTTATTTTCTGAGTCATTTTTGTTTCTTTTTACTTTATATACTTAAAAGTTTAAAAAGATGGTACATACAGCTTTTGAATATAAATGTGAAAATGACTGTTGGCAACCGATAACTACAGAAATTTTACATTTTTAATGCAGCTGAGGTGTTTATGTTTTCTTCAGCTGTTAATGGAAATACTTGCATTTTTTTTCTCTTCAATCATTTTTATTGAAGTCTGGTTGATAAAACTTGCATTTATTAATTCCACCGATGCCTGAAAGTCCATGATATGCCGTTCACTATGACAATTACTCTGCAGTTTGGTGGTTAAATAAATCTGGCATGGTTCCTGTCCACAAAACTGTAGTTTTTTGGCCAATAAAAAACAAATAGCTATATCATTTGTTCAGTAATTTATCTTTATCTGTTACATTTATTGAAGAGTTCAAAACATGAAGGAATACTCTTTTACCTAGATGATATTAGGGAGTATTCACTGAAGAGAAAGTGTTAGGCTCGTCCTTGAAGGATTGCAGCGTTAGTGGAACCGGAAGAGACCAAAGTGATATTAGATATGTAAGTGGATGAACGCCAAAAAAGATCGTGGGAAACAGCTTCTCTTCAGTAACCCTTCACCCATCCTTTTCTGTCATGGCTTCACAAGCTTATTGGTGTCTGCTGTGCACAGCTTACTCTCTCTAGGCCCTCTTCCAAACGTGCCTGAAGCCAGCCCTCCACCATCATCCATCCCTATAGACCCAGTACACCTTGACAATTCGATGATAAACTAGCCTGGATGCTATTCCCTTGTCATTAAAAGCTCCGAATGGAGTCCTTCTTATAAATTGAACATAGATTCCATCTAAATGTGGGAAGTTTGAATATCATATATAATGATATCTTCACACCAGCTTTTTATGACAAATATTTTAAACATGTGGCATAACAGCCTTATTCTGCATAGAGTTGCCCATATTTTTTTAGTTGAAAAGGAATTTTGAACAAGCATGTATATATGTATAGGAAGTACAGTGATTTATTGAGGTATATATACTGAAAATTGCACACATGATAAGTGTGCAACGCATTGAATTTTCACAAACCAAGCTTATCTAACAACAACTAAGTAAAGACAGAATGTTAAGGGTACCTCAGACACCCCACTTTGTGCTCTGTACCAGCCATCCTCCCCTCAACCAAGAATTGCTGCTATTGGGACTTCTGTCATCTTAAATTATTTTGCTTATTTTATAATTTAAATAAATGGATTCATATAGAATATGCTTTTTGGTGTCTAGCTTCTCACATTCAGTGTATTCAGTTTTAAATATAACTTTCTTGAAGCATTTTTATATATCAAATTCACCCATTTCGAGTGTACAATGATTTTTTTTTTTTTAGTAAATTTACCAAGTGATACAATCATCACCATGTCAGTTTTAGATCATTTACATCACCACAGTAAGATTCTTCACACCCATTGTTGTTAGTCCCCATCTCCTTCTCCACCCCATGCAATGACTAGTCTATTTTCTGTCTTTGTGTCCATCCTTCATGCATTACTTTTTTAAGCTAAATCCTGAATATTTGAAGTCAAGTTAGATTTAGTGGGTGTTTCAGTGGGGACGTTATCAAAGAAATACTAGCAGTTATTCCTGGAGGCATGGACATAAATATGTTGCTTGCCTTTTGAATTATGTTAGAATCAAAGATCATGAATCTACACATTTAAAAAGTACCCTCTTTAGAGTTTTCTATCAAGGAGAGATGTTAAATGCATAAAGTAGGAGTAAGTTTTTTCTGATTAAATGAGTGATTTAAGTTTTACTTTTAATCTTCCAGCACCATTTTAGCAATATTACATTTTCACATGTCATAGTCACATCAAGAACATGCGAAAAAAAAAAAAAAAAAAGAAAAAGAGGCAGGGAGGGAGAATTGTTTCTCACCTTTCTGGAAAAGTTATGTTTCAGTTTATATCGTATCACTTCAGGGGATTTTACAGTATACAAAAAGGCCTTTGTTTTTGTTGTGTTTAATCCTGATGAAGTTAAGAACTCTTTCAATAGCAGTAGAAGAAGAAACGCCAGTGGCAGTTTTTGTATGTACATTGCTGAATAAATGTTCTGCAATAACTGTGTATGTAGACATGAGTTTTTCAATTTGAGTATTCTCCTTTGCTTCCTTGACAGATTCATTACATCATGTCTTGTATTTCTCTTATGAATTATAGCAGATCAAAAACAACCCCGCATATCAGGGACTTTTCCATTGAATCCATATTCTAATGCAGTATAATGAACAAAAGAACAGATAGACCTAGAAACAGAAGGGAAAAAAGAGGGAAGGAAATGAAGGAAGGAAGGAAGAAAACTCCCATTCCCAAAGCCCAAATGTAGAGGATATGAAGAAACTGGAAAGTTTCTATCTGGAAAGCATTTATCTCTTCTTCTCTAATATTTTGTCCAATTTTGATTCTGAGAATACATATTTGATAATATTCTACTAAAATGCTTCCTAGTAATCTTTACTAATATTAACTTAATTTTGAATGAAATTATATGTTATGTATGTGTAGTTGGAAATTCAGAAAGTTAGTAAATGATTCAAGTATTTCAGGATAGCTTAGGATAAAAGTTAAAGGGAGTTGTGTTGGCTGTCTCTTACAGGTCTTGGGGAGTATTAACCCTTTGTGCAGCCATTTTCTAAGCACTGTTCATGGAAACGTGGAATCCCTGAGTCCTTTCTTGGGATTCCACAGCGTCCAAACTATTTTCATAAAAATTCTGACATAAAATTTGCCATTTTGATTGTATTTGACATAGGCACTGATGGTGCAAAAGCAGTGGTAGGTAACTGTGGGCATCTTAGCAGGGATCAAGGTAGCAGCAACAGTGTACTTTTAAAAATATGTCAGTTATTTTAATTTCTAATATGATAAATATTGATAGCTATAACTCGTATAAACTGATAGTCTTTGAGAATCTTAATTATTTTGAGAGTTAAAAAGGTCATGAGACAAAAACTTAGGAAAATCGATGATTCATCAAACACAACTATTTTTTCATTTCTACTTATTGGCTGAAAATTAGTGATTTGTGTTTTGTTCTCATTGTTTTTACATTGCGTAATACTCATTCTATTTGCTTTAATATCATCTAGACATTTTCTATGAGTGAATTATTTTTGAAGGGAAGAATATCTGCATGTTATAGAGTAGCCCCTGCTAATACAGAATCAAATGAGAATTAGACTCATTGCCTGAAAATTACTAACATAATTTTCTGTTCAGACACTCATAATTCTCATAAAATTATGAAAACCTCCTTAAATTAAAAATAAAACGATTAAAACAATAGAAACTTAGAATAGCTAATTTTTAAATAAAAAGTACTGCACAGGTTAACTGTATGATTTTGTAGGACGGGAGGGAGAGCCCTGCCATGATGTTCTAAACACAAATATGTTGGAAGAAGTAAATTTATAAGTATGTATACGGAAAAATATTTTTCAATTTAATGTATTGTTGATGTCAATTTTCTTTTTTAAAAAGAGTCAACCTTGTAAAGACAGAGTTTAAGAAGTCTTGGGCACTCTTTGTTTCCAGGCACTTTTTAAATTTTCTGAGTTCTTTTTAATTTAGCAGTGTTAATGGTTATTCCAATGCTTGTAGCCATTAGTAAATGCATTGGCAAACAAACTAAACAAAATAAACCTAGAAAGGACCTAGAAATACAGGTAGAGTGACAATGATAGATTTACCTGGAATTTGCCCTGTTTCTCATAGATTTATAAAACATAAGAATCACTTTTTTTTCATTCATAGTAAATGACAATCATAATCGTTTCCCCACCTCCAGCTTTTTAGAAATTTTTTACTCTGTGGTCACTATGTAGAACTTGACATCTTGTGTAAAGTGTTTAGAAGATATTACCAAGAGAAGAAACATAAGTAGTTTCTGAAAATTAGAGAATATAGGATAAAAACACCAAAGCAGTTATCTTGAGTATAACTGAAATGCAAATGGAAAAGAACTAAGCAGATTATGAACATAAATTCTGTCACTGATTAATGGGATGTCACTGGACTCTGGAGGAAAATAATTTACAGTGATACGTAGCAGATATTTAGAATAAATACCTCAGTTTCTCTATCATTACAATGATTTTGAAGATTGCTGAGGATATTGGGGCAGTGGCTTTCGAAGTACTTTGCCTTTCAGTTTTCGTTTTACTGATGAGAAGGCTAAGTTACACAGAGTTACGAAATTTACTTGAAATTACTTAACTTACTGTATGGTACAAACATACCTGCTCTCTTTGGGCACAAGGCCTGTGATTTTTTTACTGTGCTCTTTTTTCTTCTTCTAAGACACTAAGAATACTTTTTTTCCTCTTTTTTTAAATTTGAGTGTAGTTGATTTACAATATTGTGTTAGTTTTAGGTGTATAGCGAAGTGATTCAGTTATATATATATATATTTTTTCCAATTATTTTTCTACTATAAGTTATTATATCGAATATTGTTCCGTGTTATACAGTAAATCCTTGTTACTCATCTGTTTTATGTAGAGTAGGTTGTATCTGTTAATCCCATACTCCTAATTTATCCCCCCATTTCCCCTTTGTAACCATAAGTTTGAGTTCTAATTCTGTGAGTCTGTTTTGTGTATAGAATCATTTGTACTATTTTTTTAGATTCCAGATATAAGTGATATAATATTTATCTTCATCTGACTTCCCTCAGTATGATAACCTCATACTAATTGCTGCAAATAGTAATATTTCATTCTTTTTTATGACTAATATTCCATTGTGTTTATGTACCATATCTTCTTTACCCATTCATCTGGTGATGGACACTTAGGTTGCTTCTATGTCTTGGCTCTTGTACATAGTGCTGCTATGAACATTGGGGTACAAGTATCTTTTCGAATTAGAGGGGTTTTTTTCTGGATATATGCCCAGGAGTGCGAATGCTGGGTCATACGTATGGTAGCTCTATTTTTAGTTTTTTAAGGAAACACCATACTGTTTTCCATAGTGGCTGCCCAATTTACATTCCTACTTAACAGTATAGGAGAGTTATTATCTGTAGACTTTTTGATGATAGCCAGTCTGACAGGTATGATGTGATACCTCATTGTGGTTTTGATTTGCATTTCTCTAATAACTAGTGATACACTAAGAATAATTTTTGTCACAAGGAAAGGTCTTTTCCTGTTTTTAGTACATCAGAAAAAGCAAGTCAGATAGTCAAATCCATCCACATTTTATATAATTCCATCTGTTGGTCAAACAAGAGAAGGGTTTTAATAAAACCAACCTTACAAAATTGATCAGTGTAGCCATTTAGTTTCATCTTCAGGAAAATATCCTTAATATTTAGGATATTATGTGCTTGAATAAATAGAAAAGATATTCAGTTGTTATTGATAATAATAATACCTGTTAACATTTATTGTGTGCTTTTCATTTGCCGTAAACTCTGGCAATGAATTTACCTTTCATTATCTCATTTATTCCTCTCAATAACACTAAGAGATACATATTGTTATCACTTCCATTATACAAATAAGTAATTAAAGCACATAGAAATTAACTTGCTGAAGAATTTATTTTAAGCCAATGTACTACTGCCTTATTTGAGGATTTGGGGTTTTGTTTATTGTAACAAAGATGATAAAATGTTAAGATTAGTTAAGAACAGTGCTCCTGATTATGATCATGATGGTGAGAAAAGAACCTCATTCCATCTCATGGAAACATTCAACCAAATATTGGATTGGTTTGTCTCAGGTTTGATTAATGTTCAATTACAGCCATACATAGATTTTTATTATTGAAGTTTTTGATAGAAATGATTAAATTATTGTGAATCTGAAACTCTCCAGCCTCTCAACCCCTTTTTTATTTGAATCAATTATGTTTACAAAATGTTCTGTATGATGTCATGTTTCTTGGAAAAACATGCATTGATAGAACAGAGCCAATTGTATTACTAAATATTCCAGCTATAACCGTATATAAAGCAATATTTATTGACAACGTTGTATGAGCCAGGCAGTGTTCTAAGTACTTTATATGAATTAACTCATTTAATTCTTTGTTCACTCCTATGAAATGGATACTATTGTTATCTTTACTGATGGGGGAACTAAAGAGTTTGATTAACATCCCAAAGTTACACAGTTCCATGGCAAAGCTGCAATTTTAACCTAGGAAATCCAGCTTCAAAATCCAGGATAACTGCTACAATCTCTTGGCTGGTGTGCTCTGTCTAAATTATCTATTTTTAACAAAAGGCCTAACCAGGAAACAAGTATGAACCAGTCACTGTTCCTGAAAAGAAAACACACGTGTGTGCGTGTGTGCATGTTCACCCACACACATATGTACACCGTTAAGTGGTTTGTTGTCATATTCACATACAAATAATGAAAACATGACATGAAACTTACTAAATTATATGACATTTATTTTCTGCCTTAGGATAAGTTTTCAGGAAAAATCACTCAAGTACTTGTGATAAAATTTTTCATAAGAAAAACTATGAAATCAGATTTTGTTATTGTTTTTAACATTTTAGAGTTTATAGGGAAACAATTATCTATAGAAATACTTCAGTAAAGGTGAACTTATGGGTGATAATGGGAATAATACACCAGTTTCTATATGTGTATGGAAATAAAAGAAAATAGGTATCAGTTAATGTGCAAACTTCAGAACAATGAGGACTCATGAGAGAAGCTAAATATATCATGTGGGCACTTTGAAATACTTGTAAATGAGAAAATGTGTCATGCCAGCCTTTTTTAATCAAACTTGAATGTAAGTAACAGTGTGCATTAAAATTTCTAATGTTTTATATAATGAGATTTTAACCAGCATTAAACTCCACGAAGTTTCTGATAATAGTTATAAAAATGAAAGTGGATCTTTATTTGTACCACACTATGGTAACTTTGCTTTATTATAGAGGTCAGTTTACTCTTATTTGATATTTTCCATTTTATTTTTCATTTTCTGCCAGGTTATGCTGAAAACATATTGGTAAATTTGCCTCCATGAATACTCTATTAGACACAAGCTTTAACTGATTTATTTTTTCTTTATTATTAAGAATATGACTAAATAAATTATAGTTAATAAATCATTCTGCATAATACATTTTCAGTTTCTCATTATGTGATCTGATTAGTTTAACTCTAAGAAAAATGGTATTTCCCAAGTTGTTGGGGAATAACCATTACTCTACCATTTGTTAATACGAAAAAATGAATTTATTGATACCAGTTTCTGTAAAATTAGATATTTACTTTGTCACATGTGTTGCAGGAAGATATGTAAATCATATTTATTTGTAACTTGGTTTACCAAATGGTAAAAGCAAAATATGTTTCTTCATGCATATGGGCTTATTTCTATATATAAATATATGTTTGTTAGCTTTGGCTCAAAAAGACTTTGATCTTTCCAAAAATGCTAGTACCCATGACTATTAGTACTATCAACCTTGTGAAAATAAACATTTGGAACTCTTTCTTGGACTTGTTAGTGTATTGAGGAAGTAATATTAGGAAAAGAATATAATTCTACAAAAATATTGCCATATAAAAAAGAGAAAAACATACTTCAAGAGTATTATAAAAGACAAAAAGAGAAATTAAATGGCTATGGGTTCAAACCTTCAAAGGTAACAATATAGTAATGTTATGTGAAAGATTTATGAGTCCTCTACCAATATGAACATCTTATTAAAGATAATATTCTAAAATTATCTCCTGATTTAAGGGCATTGACTTTTTTATTTCATAGTAATAGTAGTTTTTGTTTTAGTTTCAGAGTTATGCCCACTAAGGCCAGACAACATGCTACATCCTTGAGCATTTCTGTTATATATGAATGTGATTCTGATATATATCTAAATGTTTCTAATTTTATTTAGATACTATTTTTTATTATCTTATTTCTCTCCCCAAACCACAACTTTTTGTCTTTCCATTAGAATATGCTGTAAAAGTACCTGAAACCAGTTTCATTGCTTACAATCTTCTAGAGAGTGTGAATTATTTCTCTGAAGGTATTTTAGAAATTAGGTTCACAAAAATGTACTCCTTTTTCACAAATTAGTCTCGGCAAAATTTGTCACATTAAAAGGCCTTTCACCTTTCCAAGAAATTCAAGTAGATCATTCTTGCCTGAGGAGATAAGATTCTGAATTATTTCCAAGTTCAGGTCTTAAAAAACAAAACAAAATAAAACAAAACAATAACTATAGTCTTTCAAATGACCTTACATTCAATTATTTCCTCCAATAGCATTTCCCTGCTGTGATATAACAAAAAATACAACTATAACAACAAAAATTATATATAATCTTTCAATAAAAGACATGGAAAAGCATAAATTAATAAAAACAACACAAGCCCACATGGATACTGGAATGGAATATTAGCCTCATTATGCAAATTAACAGAAAAAAATGTCTCAGAATAAGTTGTGAGGTGCATAACATGTATCTAAAATATTACATTATTATATGTAAAGGAAAATATAATTATCTATGTGATATAATTGAATACATATTTTATAGCTGTAATTGCATTATAAAAGAAGGTCAGCAACAAATGACAAAAAGGAGCTGCAACATAAATTTTATCCCCCAGATACTTTTAGTCTGTTGTACCACAATTTCTTGTGGGAAACAATTGAAAAGCATGTTGTTTTGATGGTTATAGCATGAACTCAGTGTATCCTTAGAGTGGCAGCTTTGAAACTGTTATGTCAGCAGTGTTGGCATTACATGTGTATACAGACACATGTACATAAACACAAATAAAAGAGAACATAACTTCTCAGGTATAAGTATAGGGCATTTATGATATGTATTTCTTGAATGCAGATTAATGTTAAGAAAAAATGTATTTGCCCTATAATCACATAGTTACATCATTATCTAATGGGTCAAGATTTCAGATGATTTTCTTTTTTCTATCATTTATTAAGTAGAGGGATATGTTTCTCATTCCATTTATTTGATTATTTTATTTTAAAATATTTTTTATTTGTGTGAGGATGGTAGAGCAGATATATTTATTTTATTTTACTGTTGATGGTACTGATGCTTAAACAGATAAAATGATTAATCCAAGGTTAAATGTGACCCTGTGCCTTTATTTATAGATTCACTAATCTATTTTTAAAACTAGTTTAGTTGGAAAACAGATTGACTCATATTTGGTTTTATGAAATAAAAGTATGTCTTTCATTTAGTAGCAAAATGAAAAAAACAGTTTAAATTCTTAGACTTTACAATTCAAAAATAAAATTTCCTAATTATAAGTGGAAGCAAATTGGAAATGAGATATTCAACAAAGATGTAGAGACTCTTTAAGAAAAAGCTGTCTCTTAGAGCTCCAAAATTATATTAGCTTTAGGAAGATGTTTAGAAACCACCCCCTTACTCCTCGGACATGTATGCCTCATCTTGTAGGTTCAGCATATGTGCTTTGAAATCTTTGCAGCAGACTTTGGTTTGAAATTCGAGACATGTGTCCTGGTGCACATTGCTTCTCTGAGCAAGTTAGAAGTAATATACTTGCCTTGAAGGGCCATAATGAGGATAGAAAAGTTTATGTTTTTTCACATATGTAGTAGCACAATGTTAAAGTGGTTATTATTATGACTAGAGGTAAATGTTTCTGTATTATTGTCTATTGTTGAATAAGAGGTGTCAGTCTGGATTTTAATGTTTGTTTTCCTATGTAAGTCAAAAGAGAAGTGCTTAAAGAATTCCTGTCTCAGAAAGACTCTCCATTTTGTCTTTAGCAATACATCAAGTTCATATTCCAAAGAAATATGGTAGGATTTATTTATACTTGTAAATGTTTGTCTGGCTGTACTTATTTTAATTTTTTTAAATTTTATGATTTCTGTATAAAGAGTTCTGGCTCTGGGAAAATCCTTAAAGCACATGAAGTTTATCTTTGAAGCCAGAAAGGTTTTTTTTGGGGGGCAGGGTTGGAGGCTTTCACTTCTTTATGTTCTGGGACCACAGGCCTCATTTTTTTAGTGTGTATAGTCTCTCTTCCCTATCCTAGTCCTTGCTTTATAGTCCTATATAAGAATGCCATTACTTTCTTACTTTAAAATTATCTCTGGGGCTTCCCTGGTGGCGCAGTGGTTGAGAGTCCGCCTGCCGATGCAAGGGACACGGGTTCGTGCCCCAGTCCAGGAAGATCCCACATGCCGTGGAGCGGCTGGGCCCGTGAGCCATGGCCGCTGAGCCTGCGCGTCCGGAGCCAGTGCTCCGCGACGGGAGAGGCCACAGCAGTGAGGGGACCGCATACCGCAAAAAAAAAAAAAAAAAAAAAAAAAAAAAGTATCTCTGAAGCTAAGAATTGTTCTAATTTCAGGTGAAGCACATGCCTCAAAATGAGGGAAGAAGGCCTACCAAAGTGGTCCTGACAGAGAATGAGAGAAATAGATGCTGGGGAGGTAATCAAAACTATCCACTCCTGCTCCAAAGGCAATTCAGAATTTTATGTGGAATATCACAAAATGATTTACCCTTAAATAGGAATAATGCCAGGTGTAATACTGTATAATATATTACAAAGCTATTATTATTTCTTGAAAGTGTTTGCTTCCCTCTTAGGAGTTCATCTACATACTTACAAGAGGCTATATTTCGAGCTATGAAAATGTCACTAGCTTGGCAAGAAATGTGGCTTGGGAATGTCTCCACACATCATTTCTTTAGTCTTGGCATTGAATAATCAAATTTTGTAGATTTTCTCTCTTCTAGTTAAGGTAGTGATTTCAAATAATAATCTTCGTGGAATTTTAAAGGAAGCCTTATACTTGTGAATTCCATCTCACCAGTGTCACTTCATTCTGTCATTATTGTTGGAAACATCTTGATAGACCACATAAGGAAGAGTCACCCACACACTGTTTACATCAGTAATTAACAGAGATAGAATTTTAGGAGGGATTTTAGGCAGTGTCATCACTCCAGAATTTTCCTCTTAATGAAGTAACTAGCACAGTGGGCGACCAGCTGCATTTTTAAACCCAGCAGGCAAGATTGTGAAATAGAAACTATTAAGTGTCGGAAGGAAAGGTTTGAATATAACGTTTGCTACTACTGAAAATGATAAGAAGCTCTCTTGTAAGGAAATGCCTCTTAGACAGTCCAGTCTAGGAGCTTAGAAAACTTCAGGGCTCTTTCCAAATACATGTTGCCATACATTTTCTAGTATAGCTGGACATTTTGTAGGCTAAGGCCACAAAGCCTAAATAGGATCAGAATTCTCTGGCTTGTGAAGGCCGTCCTCCCTAAGACTAGATCCAGAATTATTTAAGTAGGCTCTTTTACATATACCTATAGGTTTGGGAATAAAGCAGTTGTCTCTCAGCACTGAGGTATTGATATTTTCAGAAGGAAAAATTGAAAAAGGAAAAAGCAGCTGTTTGAAAAACTAAACATACTAACTCCCATTCCTCTTAGATTTTTTCCCGCCTTTTCCTAAACTCTGGCCTTTGGGTTAATGGCACCAATGGCTAAGAATGGTTCCGATCCCAGGGAGGCACATGCCTAAAAATAAGGGAAGAATGCTCACCAAAAGTAAATCTGTATGTTCTTGAGAGAAAATGAGACATACAGTTGCTGGGGAGATAATCAACACTATCCATCCCCTAGTCCAAATACAATTCAGTATTTTATGTGGAATATCATAAAACGATTTCCCCTTTACTGGAAATAACAATGCTAATCACAAAGACTCAGAATCTCAGAATCTTTCAGGTCTCAGCAGTATCACCTCCCCCACATGAACCAAACCAAGCCAAAGAAGATAAACGTTGTTCCCACATGGTAGTACTTCACTTTTGAAAGAAAGAGAAGCAGTGCCTCTGTTTCAGTCTCAGAGCACTGGATGCCTTATGATCTGATTGGAGATCCTGCCTGAAAGAAGAGATTTTTGGCACTAATTAAATTTGAATTCAAATTTTAGTTTTGTTGCAAGTTTTACATAGGCCTTTGCGAATTCTCCCTCTCTTTAATTTTTTTTTAATAAATTTATTTATTTTTGGCTGTATTGGGTCTCTGTTGCTGCATGCCGGCTTTCTCTATAGTTGCGGCGAGAGGGGGCTACTCTTTGTTGCAGTGCACAAGCTTCTCATTGTGGTGGCTTCTCTTGTTGCGGAGCACGGGCTCTAGGCACGTGGGCTTCAGTAGTTGTGGCATGTGGGCTCAGTAGTTGTGGCACGTGGGCTCAGTAGTTGTGGCACGTGGGCTCAGTAGTTGTGGCTCACGGGCTCTAGAGCGCAGGCTCAGTAGTTGTGGCACACAGGCTTAGTTGCTCCGCGGCATGTGGGATCTTCCCTGACCAGGACTTGAACCCGTGTCCCCTGCATTGGCAGGTGGATTCTTAACCACTGCGCCACCAGGGAAGCCCTCCCTCTCTTTTCATCACTGATCTGAGGAGACTAATACTGAAGCCCTGGGCTGGCATACACCCCTGAGTGTGTGTTGGTGCTTCTGACCTGAGACCTGGATGCCCCCTTTATGTTAGCATTGGCCTTCCACTCCAGCTTGTCAAGGTCAAACTGCTGAAAGAAACTGGATGTGGGAAGCACTGGTCAGGTTTCACACTAACCGCAACCTCTAAAATTACTTAAAAATTTTAAAATCAGTGATATTTTTGCTCGGAAATAAAATGTCCAATTTAAAAAAGAAATGCCATCACATTTTGCTCTTAGGATGAAATAACTAGCGAATTCAGTGATGAAAGTTTTTAAATGTTTAAAATTTTGTATTATGACAACAGAAAAAAAGTCTTAAAACAATGTAAAATCTCAAATGATTTCTTCTTCCCCTTTCTTTAGTTCAAATTGCACTTTTAAATTTGATAAAACAATTCTATATGTTCTACCATAAAAATAATTGCTGCAGTTTTTACAGCATCCTAACTTCTCTTGTTAACACATATACTAAATGAACCATTGTTAGATATTGCATAGTAAATGGTATAATTCATTTGTAACAGAAAAAACAAACAAACAAAAAATATATATACTGCTTTTAGCAGCAACCAAACACTTGAAACTCATTTTCCATTTCAGTCTGAATAAAAAAAATAAATAAAAAGTCTATTATAAACATATGAGATCTATTAATCGACCAAAAATTAGGAAACTTATTCATTATAGGAAGAAACTACTGTGCACTAAAATGCAAATCAAAAGTTCACTCTTCTGGTTTTTTGGAAACCTTTAAAGTTGTCTTATTTGAAAAGACAGGAAAGGAGAGAGTCAGATATTAGAGGAAAGAGAAAGGTATTACTATTTAAATCCCCAGCCTTCAAGAATGTAACTAATTAGCTGCTTCCAAGTTGTCAGCCTTGTTACCTGGCTAAGATTTCCAAACCAGAAAGGGAGGAAGGTAATGGAGCCTTCTTCACCCTGAGGGCAGGGTAGAGGAAGGTGGCATGCATAGGGAAAAACCATAGATGGACAGCTTCCCTTGGTCTGTGTGCATCTGGCCTGTAACTAGTGTTCACAACAGCCAGTCTTTAGCTTGTTTGTACCATCCTTCACCGTTGCCATTTCCCCTATCAGAGAATGTAAATCATTTTAATAGTAGGCCCAAGTAAAAAACCTATATGGTATATACATCTCGAAAAAGGTAAAGTGATGCATGCCAACTGAACTAAAATCGCTTGGATTGTCTACTTTTTGGGTCATCAGGGGTTCACAGAAGATTGGGAAAAGAAACTGCACATTATTGAGGACATTTTAGTTCCTTGTACCATCTCAGCAGAACTTTGTCCAGGCTCTCCTTTTACCTTTGTGCCTTGACTGTGGTCCTTTGTGGCAAGATGCTTTGGTTGATAAAACATAATTTGGAACAAAGGATCCACTGAAGTGGAGGGAAAAAAAGGAAGAAAAGAAGCAAGTAACTTTTGAAGAATTTGATCGTTGAAAAGTAGTCTTTTTCACTTTTTGTGTATATGCATTGATAAAGAAGACTGTTAATTTTGTTTTGTGAAAGAGACCTTGATGTTTTATAAGAATTGTCGATAGCAAACATGTGTCTGCAACAATAGTAAATAATGTGATGCTACTTCTTAGAAGGATCTGGCAGTTCCACTTGAGTCATTTGTAATGAATGCAATGATATGTACTCTCATTAATCATTCCATATTCTGTACAAACACTATGAGGTACAAGTAGTTCAAATACTTATAATCTAGGGATATGATTACATTATCGGTAGTTCAAGATCCTTGATTTCAAACTAAAAGCATAAGAAAAACCAGAAGCCTACTCTGTTTTGTCGATAAAATTACTTCAATACAAAAAGTACAAGTTTTACTTCTCAAACATCCAACAAATACCCACAGTTTCTATATTGCAGTCGACCTTTAATAAAAGCTTATATATGTGAAATGAGTATTGAAAGCTGTTGGTAAGCAAGTCCAGGCTTGATGGCACAAATAGACTCAAATTAACCACAGAGATAAGCTATTACTAAAGATACTTCCACTTAATGCACCTTTGCCACGAATCCTGATAACTGCCAGGAACTTAAACATGACTAAAATCATTCCTCACTATAAGGAAGTTTAAAGGAAAAGATTACATAAGCAATTACATTGAATAAAATGTGGTAGATACAGTAAGAATGATACAGATAACTAAAGGATTAAATGAAAGGGCTCCTAATGTAGCCTGAAGTGGACTGGGAAGCTAAGGGGTAAAATCTTAGCTAAGTCTTAAAGTAGACATGAGAAAGGCATCAGAAGAGTATTCAGGGCTAAGGAGAGATATGGGATTGCACAGATGTGAAGGGAACTAATGTAGTTCAGTGACACTGGAAGTTAAACTGTAAACCAGAGACTAGGAAAACATGAGGTATATAGAGGCAAAATAATGGCCTTGACTATCATGTTCAGAATATTGGATTTTATAATGACTGTAGTAGTTTGCTAGGGCTGCCATAACAAAATACCACAGACAGTATAGCTTAAACAGCAGATATTTAATTTCTAACAGTTCTGGAATTTAGAAGTTTAAGATTAAAGTGTTGGGAGATTTGTTTTCTCCTGAGGCCTCTCTCCTTGACTTTCAGATGGCTTCTGTGTGTCCTCACATGGCCTTTTCTCTGTGCATATGCATCCCTGATCTCTTCTTTATATAAAGACATCAGTTCTATTGGATTAGGGCCTGTCCTATAGCTCATTTAATTTTAATTACTTCTTTAAAGCCTCTCTCTCCAACTGTGGAGGTTAGGGCTTCAACATATAATTTGGAGGGACACAGATCTGTCTGTAACAGTAATTATGAAGAGGGTCCCCTGAAGGGTTTTAAGTGAAGAAGTAAATTCCTGCATTAGGAAAATTTGTGTCTAGATGCATAATGAAGATAGATTTGAAGGGGAAAAATAATGGAGGCCTGAGGACTAGTTAGAAACATATAACAAGTTTTTCGCTGTGAGAGGCTTGATCCAGGGCAGTTGTACAATGAATGGAGGAGGGGATACTGAGTTGAGAGAAATCTATCATTAATGGGATACAGAGGGTAAGGGGATAAAAAAATAAAAGTCCCAACTTCTGTCTTAGGAAAATAGATAGTGGTACAGGCCGACATAGAAAGGGAATAAAAACCGACCTTCAGCACTGAACCAATCTGCCTCCACTGCCTGTCTCCCACAGTTGCCCACACAGCTTTGCCTCTTTGATCTTGTCTCTTTGTACTCCCAGTCTTGCTTCTTCTAATCCAGCCATGATGGTGTGTCCTTGAACATGACAGACACCCACCAGCTAACAATGCTATGAGTAGATAAAGGTGACAGCAGAAGCATTGTTCTCATTGCCTTGCTGTGAAATGCTGTAGACAAAAGTACATACAGATAAATAGAAAAAATCTCCTAAGTACAGTCAGCATTATAAATAAATTGAGAAAAAAACAAAACAAAACAAAAATCCCAAAACAAACAAAAAGTGAGGCCAAATTAGAAATATAAAAGGGAAAGAAGTAGCATTTTGCAGACTCATTCAATCAGTATTTGTTTGTTTATGTATTGAAATATAAAGACAAACTCTGGTGGTTTTTGGGTGATAATGATAAGAAATGTTAAACTAGAGATATGTACACTGTCTAGAGGTTTGCCATTGGAATGCTAGCCATGTGCAGTTAGGCCTTTTTTTATTAAGGAGAAGTCAGAAATTGGAGTTTTATAAAAATCTCCTAAATTCTATTGGATCACTTAAAAAATACATTAGGTGGGTTGAACAAAGTATATGTGAAGAAGAGATTTAGCTTGTATTTGACTGGTGTCTACTAGAATCTGGGGATTCAAATACGAATGATCATGAATATTGATTATTACTTCAAGAAGTCAATGAATAGGGCTCTATTTAATCTTCTGTTTAAAATGCATTTCAATCATTCAAGGATCTTAATTAGTGTAGACAATCTCTTAAGTTCACAAAACTGACAATCTCAGGGTTTGTTTCAGTTTACTTTCAAATTCACAGCATGCACTTATATTCCAAGATTCTTCTGGGTGGTGGTAATGAAAGGAGGAGCTAAAGACCATCAGGGTATAGCTTTGCAACACAAACTGGAGTTATGTCAAAGCTAGGTTTTCATAATTACATTGGGCCAGAGCCAGATAGTAAAATAATAAATGATTATAGGCTTATTAGAAATGTTTTCCCTCAGACATGATGTCATTAGAAATGGTATGCCTTCACTTATTCGTAATTTGAGAAGATATTGCCTAAGTACAGCAAATGAGGTGGGACAAATTATCTTTGATTTTCATAGTTGAAAAATATGGAAACATAACTATTTCCAAATTTCCAAATATAACTTAGTTATTCAGGGACAAAACACCTCAGATTTGTTACAGAGATATTCTTTTATTGATTTGGCTCTTTTGCTGGCATTTTCACCTACTTTACCCTAATTGTACATAAGTGTAAGAGTGAGAGGGAGGTGAAATTTTCATCTATTAATATTATCTTTTAAACATGTGTCTGTTTTAATTTCATGAGTTAAGTCTCTTACGGGAAGCACTACAAGGTCATGGGTATATGGAATTTACTATACCTTTATTTACACTAGTAATTGAGAATAGTCTAAATCATTGATATATGCAATAGCATAAGGAGATGACTTAGATTAGAAATATACCTGAGAGTATTGTTAGCGACCTCCAGCAGCTCGATCATGTGGCAGTATTTTGAAACAAGGTTATAATCTTTTTTTGAAAATTAATAATTCACTGACTTACCCATGAAATTATTTGTAATTTCTTGCTTAAGATTACAATGAGAAAAAATAATTATTATTTTTTGTATTAAAGTTGTCTCTCTATTTTATATTTTACAGTTTAACATTCTGTTAAGTATGTGATAATGCTTATTTGTTTGTGTTTATGTAGATAAGCCTTATCAACTGTGAAGCTATTAACTAACTATCTAGAGGAAGTCACAGCAGGCATGAAGCGGGAAATCCTTGCCAACAATATTCTTATTGGTTAGTCTGTTTGCCAATTTTACGTGGAAAAGGATATCTGAGTTCCAAATTGTTTAATTTGGAAATTAATTAAAATTTACTCATCAGTATTCCCAGAGAAATCTACATTCATGTGTTATTCCACACCTTCTGAAATAATAAATTCTAACTCTGCAGACTCGTGCAAATACATAATTAATAAGCAAGGTAAAATCCGCTGTATATACTATATTGGACTACACCCTAAAGACGATTTTAAAACCTTTGTTGGGTTTCATAAAGTCATTTATGAGTAAGAATGTGCCTGATTAATCTTCATAGCTATTAATATTTAATGGCATAGCTCTTAAATTTAAAGAAGTAAACATGGTTCATGGGGAAAACACCCAGAATATATGGGATTCATTTTTAAAGAATCATTTTATGTTTTAACGTATTACTTAGTTCAGTTTCTCTGTAAGTATTTTGAGTATTTCAGAAGTCTTCCTTCTGAATTTTCTTTCCTGTATTTATATGTACAATCCTGATTATGCAACCCAGCTTCACCTAATATTATTACGTCTTAATCCTTCCATCCCTTTGGCATGCCCAATGTTATTTTCAAATGTGTAACATTATGATAACAAATATTTCAAATTAGAACCCTCCAGCTTCTTATATGAATTTTTAAAATTGCCTATGAGTACTTGGTTTTAATATGCAGAATAAAATGGGCATAAATTATCAATGGTTATTTTTGCTACCTTCAATAAACTTTCCCCCCAAAAGAAACTGAAACGAAACAAATATATAATAGTTACCAAAGATATGTCATATGTAGGCAGGTACGAATTTTTGTTTAAAGAGAGACACTTCTGAAAGTCAAAGTGGGCAGTGTTAGTAATTATGTCAGGATAGTAGGGGTATACAAGAAGAGCCCTGTACTAACGAGGCCATGTGTATGAAATCTATCTCCCAGAATTATTTATATTTTTATGAGCATTTCATATTAAAATAAGAAGTTATACATATACCTCTTTTACAAATGGAACTGATTTCATTTTTTTTTTTTTGTGGTACGCGGGCCTCTCACTGTTGTGGCCTCTCCCATTGCGGAGCACAGGCTCCAGACACGCAGGCTCAGCAGCCATGGCTCACGGGCCCAGCCGCTCCGAGGCATGTGGGATCTTCCCGGACCGGGGCACGAACCCGTGTCCCCAGCATCGGCAGGCGGACTCTCAACCACTGCGCCACCAGGGAAGCCCATGATTTCATTTTTAATGCAAGGAAATCTATGCTGCAAACATTTAATTATAGATTTACTAACTCTCTAACAGTACTTTTCTTTAAGACAAGTGTCACGTTCCTAAAATCCATTTTTTTTTAACATCTTTATTGGAGTATGATTGCTTTACAATGGTGTGTTAGTTTCTGCTGCATAACAAAGTGAATCAGCTGTACATATACATATATCCCCATATCTCCTCCCTCTTGCGTCTCCCTCCCACCCTCTCTATCCCACCCCTCTAGGTGCTCAAAAAGCACTGAGCTGATCTCCCTGTGCTATGTGGCTGCTTCCCACTAGCTATCTATTTTACATTTGGTTGTGTATATATATATCCATGCCATTCTCTCACTTCGTCCCAGCTTACCCTTCCCCCTCCCTGTGTCCTCAAGTCCATTCTCCATGTCTGCTTCTTTGCTAAAATCCATTCTTAATTTTAAACGTATGTGAGTAATGCATTGATTCTTCACCTCTAATGGGCCCTATTTCCAAAGATTGCCTGGGGATAAGTCAGCAAACTACATTTTAGAAGATGTGTAATTTCAAATTTAGACATGATAGGTCACCTTCTTATATCAGAGCTGATCTTTAAAGGATGTGATGGACCTTGGAAAAATACCATTTAATGTTTTATACTGTAAGTGATCTGGCAGATTAAAAAAATAACCATAGTCTAAGTATTTTTTGAAGAGATATCCTCTAGAAATAACTTCACAGAGATAATAGTGAGATGGTCCGGTGATTAGAGCATATCATATTTTTCCTTGAGTTTTAGCAAGAATATAAGCAAACATTCAAATATTCAATTTATTCTTCTAACATGTTATCTGCTTGTCAGTGGAAAAAGAAGAGAAAAAGGTTTTGACCATGGTGAACCGAACACTACCTGAATACTTTGAAAGATGAAATCTTTTATTTCTTTTAGATTAGAAATTCATTTTTTAGAGGTCAAAAAATAAATACTGAAGAGATAGTGAAGAATGTTTGCATATAATCAGCATTAGCAATTTGACTAAAAAGTGACAACTACTTATCAAAATCTTTTAATATTTTTATGCATAGGGAAAATATTCTTTTTGTTCCCCTCAAGTCCATTATGTCAAAATGTCAATATATGCAGGGCCATTCTGTTTTAGGGAGATGCTAGATGCTCTCATAAACCCCAGAATTTCAGAGGCTGAAAACATTGAAGTTTATTTCTTGTCCTTATTACAGCGGTCCCCAACCTTTTTGGCACAAGGGCCTGTGCCAACCGTGGAAGACAGTTTTTCCATGGATGTGGGGAAATGTTTCAGGCAGTAATGTGAGCGAGCGGGAGCGGCCCATGAAGCTTCGCTCACTTGCCCACAGCTCACCTCCTGCTGTGTGGCCCGGTTCCTAACAGGCTGCAGACCAGCACCAGTCTGTGGCCTGGGGGTTGGGGACCCCTGCTTATAAGACTTCGGAGTTGATTCTTTGACAGGTGATTTTCTTTCATATGGTTAGCAAAGAACCTAGAATCCCTCTAACCTGTGATTCCCCAATTTCCCTAGGGCCTAGGATTTCCTTGCATCCAGCGGCAGGGCAGACAGGGGACATGGACTAGATACAGAGGAACCCCAACAGATCTTCAAAACCCTGGCCTGGAAAGGTCACCTCTTGCTTCCAGTCATGATCCACTGGCAAGAACTAGTCACATAGCCACACCTGATAAAGGTGTTCTGGGAATTCCCTGGCAGTCCAGTGGTTAGGGCTCTGTGCTTCCACTGCAGGGGGCCTGCGTTTGATCCCTGGTCGGGGAACTAAGATCCCTCATGCCGTGTGGCACAGCCAAGAAAAAAAAAAAAAAGTGTTCTGCTGGTCTATAGTTTCTATATGTGGCTACTTCCTACACTCTGGAGTAAAGAACACAAATTTTTGTTGACTAACTATCTCTATCAAAGTAATTATGGTAAATTTAATTTGATAGTGAAAGTTCATTCAAAAGATGAGTATTAACAGGCCATCAGAGTGGTACCTCTAAAAGGGTGAGCTGCGTCCCCAAGGGGAAAAGTATCTTCAGTTAATATCATTTTACAGTTTGAATTAATACCATGTGCGTGAACTGATTAAATTGTCTATGTAAATTTAATGGAAAAGAATGTTAGTAATCAGTAACTCATCTACCCTAGTGTTTTACTGTAAACCATATACATCTTCTATTTACTTAGCACATTACAAAATGGGAACTTGAGCATTTAAAGAGAATAAAAGTTAAAAAGATGAAATAGGGTTTGCTTAATTTTCTTTTTGGAAAACATTCCCACTAGTTCACATGATGAAAGAAAAAAAAATCCCTTTATTCTAGTCAGATTGACATCTGGCCAGCTTAAGCATATGATGAGTGCTTTAGAGAAAAAAGCAGATATAGCACAATATAATTGGCATGATTTTGATATCTTTCAATCTTTCAGCCATGAGGTTATTGTGAATTTTATCAATTGAAGCATTTACTGGTAGGAAGCCTGCTCTCTTCACTTCTGAAAAATCTCCAAGTGATTCATTCTGCTAAAAGACTCATGAGAAAACAGAAACGATAGTCTAAAGGCTCACTAGACATTAGACGGTGGAAGGAATCATAATTATCCCTGTGTTTTGTCCTGAAAATATACACCTTTATTTATTTGTGGATCAACCAAAAATATGAAGAGTCTTTTAACTAGTTCTAAAGAGTTCACCTTACAATAATGACCTTTTCCTTACTTTTGTAAGAGGGTTATTACCCTTGATAGAGATGGTAATACACTTTAAGGGAGAATTAAAAAATGAAGGTGAGACTTCCTTGGTGGCCAAGTGGTTAAGAATCAGCCTGCCAATGCAGGGGACACAGGTTTAATCCCTGGTTCCGGATCCCACATGCCGCAAAGCAACTAAGCCCGTGCACCACATCAACTGAGCCTGTGCTCTAGAGCTCGCAAGCCACAACTACTGAGCCTGCGTGGCACAACTACTGAAGCCCATGAGCCTAGAGCCCGTGGCAACAAGAGAAGCCACTGCAATAAGAAGCCCATGCACGGCATCCAGCTTGCCGCAACTAGAGAAAGCCCACGCGCAGCAATGAAGACTCAATGCAGCCAAAAATATAAATAAATTAATTAATTAATTAATTTTTTTTTAAAAAGGCACTCAAGAAAAATCCTTAAATGCAAAGAGCAGTCTCTTTTGCCATTGGGAAAGTGGATTATATTACTAGCTACAAAAAGGTGATGGATTTAGGCTTTTGCAACCTAGTATGCAGAAAAAAGGACCATTTATAGATTTCACTACTCTGAGCACTGCTAAATTATTTATCATTATACTTGGGATGTATGGAATGGTGTGCTCGCCAGTTTAGTCTAGACAATGTGAACATGAAATTGGCTGTCCCATGTTAAAAAACCTCAAGGGCATGACTGGGAGCTGCTGTCTACTTCAAGGGAGAAAAGGAGAAGAGGAAATCCTAAAGCTTCTTTAAGTCTCAAGAAGGTTAATTTTTTTGTTTTTTTGTTTTTTTTAATCATCCTAAATCATTTTATAGGACATCTATGTGCAATTTAGGCAAAGTTCCTACCCTCATACATCTGAAGTAATTTAACAAAAATTTTAAAGGAGCAGATTATCCCTTAAATAATCATATTTTGTGCCTTACCATAGCCCTCAAGACTGAATATGATGTGAATCCCAACTCCTGTCTGATCTTATCTCCTACCATGTTCCCCATTTTCACCAAATTCCACCCAGATGTTGTTTATGACTCTGGATTCATTCCTTTAACATTTTCTTTATATTGGTCTGGGGAGGTTTTAAAGCTGACTTAAATGAGAGCATAATTTCAATTTCTCTTCTCTATTTTTCTTGTTTTGCATATTTTGCTACAAAGAATGATATATTTGAGGCCTAGTTTCACTGATATTTTCTAAGAATTGTTGTATGTTTAAAAAATTGATCTAGAGTGGGTCCTGCAGACATGTTGTAGTAGTAGATTCAATTGTAAATGAAATATATACACTAAGGTACAAATATGGAAATATGTCATGTGTAAAAATGAAAATGTTATGGCAGTGCTGCAGCTTGATACTGTTGAGTGCAGGATTCCAATTGTGAAGACAGAGGCACTTGTTAAATTCCTAAAAGGTATATGCGTCAAAATCATTAGTGTGAATTTGTCCAGCATTTATTGGTAGAGATGCTTTACGGATAATGAATTTATTCCTCACATGTTTAATTTTTAATAAAGTTGAAAAAGTAATATTTTTACGAAGTAAGTGAAATATCTAGATCTCAAGAAAAATATTACAAAGTAAAAAGGTACTACTGCTAACTGTATTTGCAATACTCACAGTCACCAGCCAGCAAGCACAGAAGCGAAAGTTGTCACTGGAAGATTCAAAGGCTGCCAGCATACTACTCAACACAGTACTCTCACTAATAGCATTATGCATGCTTACACTGAAAATGATCTCAGAAACATTGAATTTATACCAAGTGGCAAACTTCAGAAGGATCTCTTTCCAAACTTCATAGCATGCAGTTCAGAAACTGATTGATCTTATTAAGCAGCTGCTGTTGTCTGCTATGAGGCAGTGATGCTTAAGGTCACTACTTATTCTGTGCACCATTTATCCCTACTGACAATATTTGCACTGGAGGATGTGAGCAATCAGTTGGGATCCTGATGGCTAAAATATAAAGGCTAGCTTCTGATAGTTTAAATAAGCCACACTAGATTTAAAACACCTTTATCATAGTAATCACCCTAGTGCTAAGAGAATTAAGATAAATTCATCAAGTCTAATAGAGAAAGAAAATCCAGGGTGCCAAGAAATAACCTACTGCACGTGGAATGATGCTCACTTTATTTAGTCTGTGCTTAAGACTCACCTCTTAAAGAATCCTTTCTTGACCTCCATGTCTGAAAGAACAGTTGTGACCCCCTACCCCCAGACACACTTATTTTATTTCCTTCTTCTCATTTATTTTTCTTCAAACATGACTACCAATCCATATAAATCTATTTAAATGTATGTATGTATGTATGTATGTATGTATGTATGTGTGTATGTCTCACCCAATTAGAATATCATCTTTATGAGGGTAAGGACTTTGTCTTTTTTAGATCACTGCAATATGCCAGTGTCTAAGACAGTGCCTGGAGTATAAAAGACCTTTTAAAAAAATAAATGAATGATGTGTAGTAAAAAGGAATGTACTATCCTTTTTTTCTCACTAGAACCAAAGTAAGGAATTTTTTAATAAACTATCTCAGAATATAGAAAGAGTTTTACAGAGAACCTTTTATAATGGAAAGGGAGCTATTAATTTATAAGATAATGGTAAGAAAAAACTACAGTTTGAAAGGAAACAAAAATTAATATTTATATGAGGTATGCATAAGGATGAAGATTTTAAGAAGTCTAACATCTTGAATTATGAGTGCTATAAATTGTTTTTTAATAATTATTAAATTATGCTTACTATGCCTGACATTACACTAGACATTATGCATAAAAAGATTAATAGATCATATGTCCTGCCCTTCAAAGGTTCACAGTCTGGAGAGAGTTGCAAACAACTACAATATATTTAAATCAATAATGTATGTGTTAAAATAGAAGCCGAAGGATCTGTGGGAACAAAGAGGGGAAATGCCTTGCAATGTTGAGGGAAGGCTTTGAGAAAGAGGTACTATTTAAATTTAATTTTGAAATATGATAGAGATTTGTTGGTTGGTTAGACAAAAAGGAGCAAAGATGTGAGAAATAATTTGTATGTTCTGGTCAGAATCATGTGTATGTGTGTACATGTGTTATGTGACAGAATGGAAGGAGACTGATAGAGAAAGAGGGAGCAAATTATGGTTCTGAATATCAGATTAGAGAATACATTTTAATTTTATTCTCTAGGTGATAGGAAGCTGCCAAAGAATTTTAAGCAAGGGAATGTAGCTTGAACAAGTTTGTGTTTTTAAAAAGTGATTTCTGTGTCTAGAATGTGGTTAGTACATTGGAGGGAGACAATATCGCAAGGTAGGAGATTGATATCTGAGACCTCCAGTGTTCCCCAAATTTTGTTCAATGGAACACTGGTTTTAGGGGATGTCCATTGAGAGTGTGTGAAAAAAGGATCACGTGATCAGCTATGGTTTGGCAATATTAAGTTAAGCACAGATAAAAAGTTTATTATTTCTATTATTTTATTATTGCTACAGAACTTTTTTTAATCAAATTCAGTACATTTATGTGCATCATGAATCTCTAAGTTGGGGGAACGTTATGTCGTGTTTTCCAAACATGATTGGCCATGGAACCATGTACCTTCCCTCCTCCTGTCAACTGCCAATTTTATATATGACACTCTTGAATCCTTAGTAGTGCTAGCATTTAGGTGGACTTTCTCAACTGGGCTTCTATGAGAAATTAAGCCCTTAATGAAAATTATTTGAGTGAGCCTCTTGGCAATTCTCCCAAGCATGGTTCATAGGTAATACCATTCTAGATGCATAAAAGAGAAGCTAATTTCTTACATACAGTGAATGCACTTGGATATTAGAAATCAGTTCTTTAATGGGGCCCCAGCTGAAAGGAACACACTTTGAGGGCTTGAGTTAAAGCAATAGGAGTGTTAATGAAGAGACTGCCCCAAACACTTTAGTGAGTTATTTTGATTTGGGGGGGAATTTATGGTTTGGATAGACAGCTGTTATCATAGATTTTCTTTATTGAAGATAAATAAATACGCCAAAAAGAGTCTCAATACATATATGTTTGAATTTAAAAGTCTGACTTTTTCCTCCTCATAATTACATGACAGCAAGGCAGAGTTCTATTCAAAATGATTTAGAGACACCTTAATATAAGGAACAAACTTCTTCTATAGAAAATAATGGGTAGGGAACATTTGCATCTCAAAGAGTCTGGGAGCATATGTTTCAAAACTGACCATTTTGTTGAAACACAGGAAAGACATCAAAAATATACTAAAGATCACATTGGAAATTATGAAGAAATTAGACACTGAGAGAAAATGGTCCAAAAGATTTATTTTTAAAGGTTGACAATATAAGTGGTAGGAAAAGAAAACGAAGACTTAAGTTATTTGATCAGAATGATAAGTTGTTACAGAATAGCTGTGACATAGGGATATGTTGGAAACTAAAACATTATTAGAAATAAAAGTTTTTAAAAGCAGTGTCTTACTGAAAATATGGAAATTTACATGGCAGATGACTAAACTTCATGCAATTGACATTTTAAAGTATAATTTAAGGCCATTTATATTTTTAGTTTCAGAATGAAAGCTGTTAAATAGTTTAGTGGGCAAAACAATTTTATCACTACTGTAGATTAATTTTTACTTCAGTAATCATGGAAAGGAGCTTACATTTTTCTATCCTTAAAAGATGTCATGTAGAATTTGAAGCAACACAAAAACCACACGAGAAGGCTTGTTTTTCACAAACAGCTTGATTGATGGAAGGTTTCTTTCTTTTTTCTTTTTTCTAAGTAGTGCTGTCTTGCCAGTGAGATAGTCTTTATCCTACTATTGACTACAACCTTCCCATGTTGACAAAGATTTTTTTTTCTTTTTTTTTCTTTATAATTTTGATTGGTACCTGGAAGGAAAGGCTAGATTTCTGATACTACTTTGTGAATTTCATGTCTGTTATCCATAATATACAGTGTGACCAATGATTTAAAAATAAGCTTTTGTAAGTATGTTATGTTCTCTTATGTTGGTATCCAAAATTAGAAAAAAAATATTAATGAGTGGATTCTTAATATTTAAACCTGATCCTATAATTTATGATTTCTTCCTATAATAAAATTTTATCTTTATGGTACAGTGAATATTTATTTTGTTAATTCCATTTCATGAAAATCTGGACTTGCATGGGAACTTTCATAGGCATAGGATTAATTTTGATTCCTAATTAATTTGATCACAGATGCGAATGGTCTGTGTTGTTCATTAGAATGATTTTCCCTGTATTTTAAATGTGTGAAAATACAAACTTACATATAAACACATTGCATTTTAATTTAATATGGGGGTTATCAATTTTGATGTTTATGCTATTCAGGACAAATGCTGGCCTTTAGAATTTTTCATGATTGCTTGAGTACATTCATATTTTCCTTTTTATACTTCTTTCTTCTTTTAAACTTTTCTTTCCATTATAGCATTTGTATTTTCTTAAGCTTTAAAACCCCAAAGCATTTGCTTTCTCTAAGCCTTTTAAATGAGCACTTTCTTTCCAGGTGTTTAATGCCTCTCATTATTTTTGGTGATCACTAATTGGTTCTTCCACCTCTTGCTTTTTTCCCAAAATTACTTTGAGTGCTTCCATTAAGGCTGGCACCTCTGCTGCTCAGTCAAAAAGAACCTTCTTCTTCAGAGCTGCTCCATATATAAAATGGGCAGGTAAGAGGCAAACAAGAATTCAAACAGCATCTAACCCCATCTCAGGTCACTTCAATGTTTCTTGTTCAACAGCTCTATTTTTTTTATTTCTTCAACTATCAATCTTATTGACATAGCTTGAATTCTGAAGACATGCTTAATATTTCCTTCCCTAAGCAAAAACCTTGACCTATCTTTTCTGTTAACTTTTGTTATAAATCCTACTTGAGTATCTACTCTATTATCTACCTAGGGTCTCTCTGACTGCTCTGTATCAATCAAATTCTGTATCAGTCAAGTTCTAGTAAATTCAGCTCAGTAACATAGTTTGAATATCTACTACTTTAAAACCTTTATTTGGCCTGAGTATTAGGGCTTCGCTGACAATAAGATATCTTCCTGACTTTGAAGAGTTAAAAGTCTAGTAAGAGAAAAAGTTACATAAATAGATAATTTCAGCCTAATATTTTAAGCTGTGAAATTGAGGGTATAATCAGGATTCTGTTGGAATCTAGAAATAAATTCTTGGCTCGATCTTAGAATTGAAGGAGAGCTTCTTGAGAAAGATTCTATCTTGTAAAAGTAAGCAAAATGGGAAGATATTTCTAACAGCAGAAGCCCAGATATGAAACAGAATGAATGTGAGGAAGACTATAAGTTTTAAATTTTTATTTAATAAAATACTGTTGTATTATTTTTAATACTCGTTTCAAAATGTTATTTTTTCATACTGTGAATTTTAAAGTAAGACAGTGCATAAAATTGCTGTATCAGCTGTTTCTATTTAACAAATCACCCCAAAACTTGGGGTCTTGAAACAATAAATGGTGATCAGATTCACAGTTCTGTTGGTCAACTGTGTGATTTTTCTGATCAGATTTTGGCCTGCTAGGCTGAGGCTTGATGGCCTAGGATAGCCTCACCCATATTTCTAGTGGTTGGCAGAGTGATTCCTTTGGTTAGAGGAGAGTTGGAGGGATCAGATGGAACTGGCTGTCTGAGCTTTCCTTGATCTCCAGATCTCCAGGCTTCTTTAAAAGGTGTTCTCAAGGTTGCAAGAAACTGCAAGCAAGAGCAAGGTCCAGTATGCTAGTGCTTTTCAAATCTCTGCCTGAGTCACATTTCTTTTTTTTTTTTTTTTTTTTTTTTTAAGTGAACCATTAACCAAAGCAAGCCACATGGCCGATCCCAGAGACAACTGTGGAGAAAGAAACTTCACCTCTTTTTAAGAAAATAGTTGCAATTCAGGTTTCAAACAGATTATTTGTATAGGGATAGGAACAATCTGTGTCTATCTTTGTAATTTACCAGCCACTCTGTAGACCTTGTAAAATTTTATCATTTCATTCTTTTTCTTCCTTCATTGTGTTGTTTTCATATTAAAAAGCACATTCCAATTTGTCCTGGGACCAATTATTATAAATTTACAGTAAGAAGAGCTGATGTGTTTTTTGTTTGTTTGCTTTTGTTACTGTTAATTTAGTACATTTGTTTCCTCACAGATCTCCTTTGTTCTTTCTACTTGATCTTTTTTTAATGTAATCTTCCGTAAAGAAATTCCCCCAAATATTTTTCTTTCTAGAAATCAAAGCAAGAAAATTATTATTTTCTCTGGAAGGAGATATTGAAATTATTTTTAAAAGATACTTCTTTGCTACTCAGTACCCACATTTGAAATACTCTGTTTGGTAGCTTTATTACTAGGCTTTTGCAGAGTGTGTTGTAGATATACATTTTTGGTCATGCTTTTGGATATATAGCAACGTTTATGATATTTTAGATCCAGTTTTTCCCTGGTATCCAAAGTACTCCTAGCTAGTAATTAAAACTCACAAGGCTCATTGCTGCTCTCTGGCTACCTGGGTGCCATTCAGAGCAGATCCACTGTAGCTACTGCAGTTCACCCTTGAAAGTTCTAGAGACTGCAACCTCTCTCACATTTTTTTTTCTTTCTTCACTCAAAATATATCAGCTGTTTCCAAGGAAACATATCCTACCAAAGGACTTTACATTCTGGAGAGAGCAAATTTAATTTCTGGAGATTACTGCTGATTAAGCAAAAATGTGCTGCTACTCATCCTGGTAAGAACAAATAGTTAAAATTTCTCTGCATCAAGTTTCTGGTGGAGTTTTTACTAGTAGAAAGAATAGAGCAGAGTAAAATTATAAATAAAATATTTAAAATCTGTTCTGAGATAATTTAGGATACTTTTTCATATTTTAGATATATATACACATGTATTTATATAGATGTATATATACATATAGATGTATGTATACATATATAAATATATAAATAAAATAAGGCTGGCTTTAGGCTTGTTTCTAAAAAAAATGTTGGGGGGTTCTTTAATAATGTAGAAAAGTACAAACAAGAACATCTTCCAATAAGTGTAGCAGATTTAACTCATGCAAATGAATTTCTCTCCTTTCTGAAACCCATACTAATGACAGTAAAGAGATTTTTAAGACAGAAATTCTACAACAATGGGAAGACTAATAAAGGAAACAATAGCTAGGCAATTTTGGAAGCTGGAAAGTAGATGGATGAATGGTAACTATTTGAGCATAGCTGAGAAATTTCCGTTCTAAACTGACATTGCAGAAAGCCTAAAACCAAGCCCATCCAAAGGTCTAAGGGATTGATGGTACCAGGTCCTTCTGGAGGTAGAAAATAAAATAAAAATAAAGTTATTTAATAAGCCACACTCGCAGAGAAGCCTGAACACTTGAATCTACACAAGTATCTCTAGTGTGCCTTGTATTCTTTCCCTTATCTCTTATGCAGTAGTAGACAAAGAAAAAGTTTGGCTGACTTATTTTCTACTCTTGTGTATAGTATATGTAGTGTAAATTATGCCTTCCTGTAGTTCATTTCTGTAACAAATTTTATGGGTTTATTTGGTTCTTTGTTTCTGTTTTTCCTTTTTGTTTTTTGTTTGTTTCGTTTTAAACAATAAAGCCTCCATAGGACTGTGGAGGATTTCCCTCACTGAAGTGTATGTTGATAATGAACAGTCTTATGGCTTTATTTAGTATTAATGCTTTTTAATCTTTTTTTCATATTTATTATAACTTTTTTCCTAGCTTCTTCTTTGCCTATATCTTTTCTCTATTATATAGTTTATTTTAATAACATGGATGAGTTGAAGCCTGACAGTTATAATGAAATTATCAGAGGTTAAAGTCTTATCTGGAATTTAAATAATAACAATGATGACAAACACACAGTAATTTCTAAGAAAGATGTTTCACCCGCCCCCCCCGCCATTCCCCTAGTGGACCTCAAGATGTAGTTGGCTTGCTGGAAATTTCTTAGGATTTATAATGGTGAAAATACTTTTTATGGTAAATTAGTAAAATCTGAATGAAGCAAGGAAATTTTATTAATCTTGAATTTTTTTCATTTTAAAAAGTCTTCGGTGTTGGGATTTTATCATATGTGTTAACATTTTGCTTCTCTTCGCTCAAATGTTTAAAAATATTATGCTCTTAATATTAATAAAAGTCTTTTTTATGTATATTAACTGTTCTCAGTAAAACCAACATTACACTTTATTGCTCAGTGTGCTTAGTTAATTCTTCCAAACAGCTAATTTTCCTTTACTTACTGTCACAAGGACAGCAGAGCTAATTAATTTGAGTACAAAAAAGGCAGTTTTTAGGGGTTTTTTGAGTGCTTTTAATTTTTGCTGTGAAATTTAGTATTAAAGAAGAAAAATAGTTATATCTTTCATTTCCTGTCTTAAAAAGGGAAAAAGGCAATTAATTTCACTTCCATAATTTATTCAGATCAAGACTAAGGATAGAAGAAATTGCTGTTTTCATCTTTGTCTGTACTTGTAAGCAAAATTTTAGTCAGACAGTTAGACCACAGTAATTATTCATCAAGAGATTGCCTGTATGTCTGTGGCTGCTGTTGGTATACTTATATCAAACCAGTCAGTACTGCTTTCAGCATTTTCTGAGAGTTTACAAAACCAAGTCTGAGGCATATGTACAAAACAATGAAAACTTTGGAACTGCATCTCTTCTATACATTGCAAAAAACCCCGTCTTTTAAAGGAAAGTGATCTATAATCATTGACCTAACATCAGTGAGCCAAATCTCCTCAGTTTCATTCAAAAGATTCCATAAATTTTCTTGTATTCAGATTGAGGACAGTCTGTTAAAGTAAGAGAACAGTAATCCAAACCAATATTGATATTATGTCTTTGGGATTAAAAAATGTCCATATAAAATTCTCACTGTCCATTATAAAAGCTTCTATCTTAACATGCTCATCATTACCTCCTGTTTCCCCAAAGCTTTTCTTACAAATTCAGTCGGATCTGTTAAGGTATATTTTTATACATGTGGCAGGATAATAATAAAGTAAAAATGAAAATAATAAAAATGAAAAAAAACAGATTAGTAATATGATGAAGAAAAGAATAGTTAGCATTTGTTAAATATTTGCTCTGTGCAGGCATTCTGGTGGGTGCTTAATGTGGGTTATCTCGTTTAATCATCACTATTAAGCAGATAAAAACTTTGCTTCCATTTAAAAAACTGAGGCAGACACAGAGAATGGACTTGGGGACATGGAGAAGGGAGAAGGGTAAGCTGGGACAAAGTGAGAGAGTGGCATGGACATATATACACTACCAAATGTAAAACAGACTATAGTGGGAAGCAACCACATAGCACAGGGAGATCAGCTTGGTGCTTTGTGACCACCTAGAGCGGTGGGATAGGGAGGGTGGGAGGGAGATGCAAAAGGGAGGAGATATGGGGATATATGTATATGTATAGCTGATTCACTTTGTTATGCAGCAGCAACTAACACACCATTGTAAATCAATTATACTCCAATGAAGATGTTTAAAAAAAACAATAAATGAGGTGTGGCAGAGACAAAAATAAATAAATTAAAAAATAAAAAAAGACTGGAGCAGGGAAAATTTAAAAATATATATTTCCCAAAGTCATACAGTGAATAAGCAAAGGAGCTGAGATTGAAATCTAAGCAGTCATTTTCAAGGATTCACTATAACCATAACATTCTACTTCATCTTCCTCCTTAGTGGTTAAGTGTAGTCATATCATAAAGTAACTATGATGATGGCATTCTTCTCAGTAAGAATTATGCAAAAATTGAGAAAACCAGCTGTTGAGTTTTGTCTTTACATCTCAGAAGGAAAAAAAAAAAAAGATTGAAAGATAAATGTTTATTGTAATGGTCATATTAATAGGCTACTGAATAGGAAAATGTTTTAAAAGATAACCTGAAATTGGCTATTTAACCAGGTATCAGTCTTTCCCATTGTGACCTAGAGTAACATTTCTGCAATTTCAGAAAATGACCAAGTCTCATCTTCTTCAAACCTTATTCTGCTGTCCTATTTTGTCTTTGCCACAAGTCTTCTCTAACTTAAGGTCCTAACTTTTTCTTCTCTTACTCATTTTATACATTCACATCTTCCTAATAAAACCAGTCCTTACTCAGCAATCTTGATTTTTCTAGAAGCCATCCCAGTAAATGTGTGTTAGCCATTTCAAAACAAAAGGTAACTTTAAAAACTGAAAAAGAAGAGAGATGGTGTTCAAGCAGAACTGTGTGGTCACAACCCTATAATTTAAAAAGATTTTAATATGAATTAATTGTCAACACAAAAATCCTCTATTATCTTCTTTCATGTTTGAATCTTAGAATGTAATCCTTCTAGAAATACTTCTTTGTAGATTTTTCCAAAGATAAAACACATTCATCCTTCAGAAACTGATACAGTTTCTTCCATCATTACCTGTACTTGTCAGTAATTGGTATTCAGCTTGTCCCTGATTGTAATAATTTCAGCAAATATTTACTGTGTTCCTGATATGTGTTAGGCACTATGCTAGGGGATAGGGAGAAGATAGTGTCTATTGAAGAAGACAAACATTCGAACAATAACCCCAATGAGTATATTATTAGTCTGATAGAAGTGCCCTGAAGGATAGGAACATGGTTCTGAAGAGTGTTTAACAAAGAAATCTGAGCTAGTCTGAGTGGGCATGTCATGGGAAATCACTCTAAAAGAGACATGAGCTGAAACACTGGAGAAGGGTCAGGAGGCGTATGGAGCTGAGATAGGAATAGGTTCTAAGGAGAGGGAAAGTATGGCCAAATGCTCTTCAGGGAACTTAAAGGTTCCACTTGTAGTGTGGCTGGTGCTTGCAGTACAAGGCAAGTGAGGCTAGAAATTTACTCCTTTCCTATGTATCTGAAATGATACCAGTCTTGTAACATCCTTGGAAGAATTGAGAAAATAGTCATCTCAGTCTTTTTATGTAGGGTTTAATTATCTTTGCAGAACACTAATTGAGAAAGACTGGTTTGCTTCATGCCAGATACAATTTTACCTATGTCTTGAATGTAATGAATATGGGATATCTTTAAGCATTTTAAGTGAAGAAAAATCATTGTCATGATGAGATTAACTATAACAACTTAACTGTATTTAATAGTTAAGGTACCTCAGAAACAGCTTATATATTTTGTTATATATAGTTAAGAAATACCTTTTAAAAACTCATAAAACATGTCCTTAAAAATTACACTATAATAGTAGATATGCATCATTAATGTACCCTTTCTCGGATGCTTTAGAGATAAAATTTTTGATTTCTATTAAAAATGCAAATGCTGCATATTTACAATTCTTTTTGAAGTATGCATAGCTCCTTATTTTGAAGTAGAAAACTGGAAATTATTTTGAAAAATTGCCTGAATGGTGATAAAGACCCCAAAAGAGACTAGAATGTTGAAAATGAAATGTAGAAAATGAAACAATGGCATCTGAACTTTGAACTTTAGATGTAATTACGTTAAGGTAAAGTATTATTTTTCATCCAGTCATTCAGTGTTATTTATTTAGTGCTTGGTATATGCCAAGCAGTATTTATGGCACTGGAAAAATCAGTGAACACACTAGATAAAATAAACGTTTGTGGGTGGGATAGGCCAGATTGCTATTTATATAAGATGTTCAGAAAAGTTCTTGTTAAAAAATCATAAGCAAGATTGAGAGTATTTGTTACAAAAAGCATATGGACTTAGTTTATAAACTTTCGGTATTTTCTGCTATTATTTTGTTCTTTTTTGGATAATAAACTTAAGTGTTAGAGGGAATAAAGCCTATATATATTAATTAGTATGTAGAGACCTATATATTGGTTATAATACATATTTAAAATTTTTTAAAAATCTGTTTATGCTGACCCTAACTTAGGTGTTTTCCACTTCTTAATTTGAATATTTGTGAATTTGGTCATTTGTCCATTTACAGACCTGGTAGTCCTAATGAAGGTCAGGCAGACATATAAAGATGAATAATGCAAAGCTAAGAACTTGGATGGGGTCTTGATTCAGCATGGGGGTGGTGAAGGAGACTTCACAGAGAAGATGTTAGCTACTTGAAGGAAGAATAAAGTTAATTATTGGTGTGGCTGTGGGCACTGTAGGCATATCACTAAAACTAATTTTTAACAGTGAGTACATAATGGGAAGCATTGCATCAATTGACAATATTTTCTTTTGCTCTATTTTATATATTTTTGTATACCACAGAACAAAGATCAAGTGGTTCTGCAAGTGACAACTATTTATTAAATAGAACTCTAAGTATGTGTAGAGTAAATTAAATGCCATTAAATTACAGTTGACCTTTGAGTAACAAAGGTTTGAAGTGCATGAATCCACTTATACATGGAAGTTTTTCAATAAATATATGTATATTTATTATTGGTTGAATTCATGGATGCTAACCCCATGGATATGGAGGGCTGACTATGGAAGTTGATCATCTGCAGATTTTGGTATCTGAGATGGGTCCTAGAGCCAATCACCCATGAATACCGAGGGATGACTGTATATTTTCTCACCATTTCACAGTGTAGAATGAATTTTACAGAGCCTTTTATTTCATCTTCATATCAAATGAGAAAACTATAGGTAGAGATGTTAAATAATTTCTCACTTTAAAAGTCTGTAAGAATCTAAGGACTGATTTATTTTTTACATGATTTAATGATTTATTTTATTCAGAAATATTACTGTTTTAGTGATTAAGTGAATGTTTTACACAGGATAACTTTTGTCTGTGTTTGTCTTCAGCTTCATTTCCTCTTCTCCAAATACCTGTTTATTTAGATTAAACTACTTATCAAGTATTCATATTTTCATACAATTCATGATTCAGCATATCTTCAAACAGAAAAGCTTGATAGGAACCAAGTTGGAGTCATAGACTGTATGCTACTTGCATTCTCCTCAAACTCTTTTAAAAGATAATTTTTTTTTTCTTTTGATCTCTGTTGTATTATCCTGATAGTGTTGTCTACCATCTGGCAAGGTTGAAGAAGTAAAACTTTTTCTTCCTCAAGAGGGATCAAATACAACAACAAAAATTAATCATTAAAAATTGTATTCCAGGTCCAAGGATGTTTCCTAATTTATGCTTATTAATTGCATAATTTCTAATTCCATTTTTATTATACCATTGTGAAAGAAAATTCTGGAAATAGTTTGGTGCTGATGATCACAGGCTTTAAAGTGATAAAGACCTAAGGTTAATAACAATTTTTGTTTATCCGTGAAATTACCTTTACTTAATCTTCATGGTTGTTACTATCTTAATCTCTAAAATGGGAACAATTATATCAAATATATTGTTTTATGAAAATTAAAGGAAATATATACTAGTCACTCTTGCAATGTATCTGACATAGATGTAATGCACAATTGTATATCTTTTTGACTTTTCATCCTCATTTATTAAATTAGACATCTACTATTATATTTGAGCACCTAAAACAATAATATTTTGCATCAGTTTATGATTTTAGTCTGGATATCCCCTTTTCCAAAGAAATTGGAAAACCTCTCTACCCTTTTTTCCTTCTGATACTAACATTTTTAGTATTTCCTTCATGTATCAAGGGACATGGTAATTCTGATATTCCGCAGAATTTTTCATCTTTACTAGACCCTATATTCATTTTACCTTATTTAAAATTTGTCTTTTCTACTTGTACCTTGTGAAAAATAATAGTCATCTTTCCCTAAGTGTTCACACATTTTCCTTTAGAGCTGGTACATTTAAGTATTAATAACAAATCCTAACTCTCAGTATATTGGAATTATAATACCAGATTGATTCAAAAAAGTAGAGTAAGTGGCGGTGTTTGGCTACTTCAAGGGGACAGTACCCTACTAAGCTCCCTCTGCTTGCTTATAGTGCCTTAATTTCCCAATCATTTAAACTCATTTTTTTTTGCATTAAAGTTTCTTTTGAGATGTCAACACATTACTTTATAGATTATCTTTGAGTCACTATCATATATTTTGTGATTGGGTGGGATAGTGATGGAAGAGACGAAAGGAGGAGATGCAAAAAAGCAAGGATATACAGGTAGGAAGTAAACCTGGGTAACAGCGACTCTTGGACCAAATTGTTGTATATTTCATGGCAACTCCCCTTGGAGTTAACTTGATAGCATGGTAGAAAGAATATAATAATAATGATAATAATAATAGCAGCTAATGCATAACATAGCTATGTACAGCTTAATGATTAGTAGGACAAAAATAGTGCATGTTTCAGATTCCTTGACAAATTATTTGTTTTAAAACAAAGGAGTTTGTAGAGAATAATTAATATTTATAATGTGGTTTACTCATGACTGAGTTCATTAAGCAGTTTCATTTAACATTATGCATCTCACTGATAACTGGAATTTAATTATAAATGAAGGATAAAAGCTTAAATCACAGTTTGACATCTTAACCTGCCTACTTGGAAAATTTTGGTATGGCTCTCTAGCACGAAAGATGGTTGCTTCTTTTCTCTCACATATTCTTTCCATTTTTTGTTGTTGTTCTTATTAAAGTTTTGAGGGCAGTGTTCATTCCTCAAAGAGATGGCTGTAGGGAGGTTGAGAACTGCTTTGCCAAACTCAACGTTTCCTGCTTCAAAATATAGTTTAGGGAGAGTCCTGTTTAAGAATCTCAGTATTAAAGAAAATAGAATTGGACCTTGTTCTTTTTGATAGTATATAAAATACCTGGAGAATAAGTGCTGCCACAGCATAGCAGTGGTACTTTCTGCTTACATAGCACCTATTCCTGCAAAGCAAATACAACCTTGCCTGCATGAGAGCCTCTGAGTCTCTGAAATGTGAGATCTTGCTACCTCACTTGACTAACAAATCAATGCTGAAAAGACAAGTGAGACTTTGGTGAGAATGATATGATTTGCAGATCAGCAAGGTGAGAATGAGTGAAACTTAACATATATAGATGGAGATTCTCTTTAGGAACCTTTTTGCTTCAGAAGTGCTATGGAGATAGAAAGATTTGTTTTCATTTTCTAAAAGGACAACTCGTAATATTCACAAACGATGCTGAAACTATTAGAAATTTGTAGGGCTAAATGTATATTTTTATGGTGATGTAGTGACATTAGTTATTTCTGTCCCCATTGTTACTTACTTTGTGAACTTGCATTTGTAGTTCAACAACATACATCCTTCATAGTTATTCAGGGCCATACGCTATTAGTATCTAAAGTTGTACTACATATTTTTCCTCCATCTTTAAAAAAGTCCAGCTAATTTGGATTGATCTAAAAATCATAATGCAGATTGCTAGAATCACAGTCATTTGCATTGAACATGTGTCCTAATTGTATCCATGTGCTGGCATGATATTCTGTAGAGACTAATTCTAATCAGTTCTGTCTAAACATTCTGGATTTCCATAAATTACTATGCTAAGTCGTTGACAGAATTCCTGCCAATCTTTGGGCAAATGCTTCCCAGCACTGCCATTTTAATGCTCCAGAGTGAGAGCAACATGACAGTTCTCTTCATCTATGTATTTTGCATACCCACCTTATTTAAATGTGAAAGATTACTCCTGTGAAATCTCTACTTCAAGGGTATTATACTTTTCATGGATTTTATTGTACTGTATATATTGGAACAGTATATTACCCCAGTTTTCTGAACTGAATTGGCAATTGAATTATTAGGGTATGTTTATACACATGTAATACTCAGACATATCTTAACCCTTCTAACTAATATAATGCTATTCAAAAGGTGAACTAATTTTTTCACTATTGACATTATTATAATTTCATATGTATATAATATTATTCATGACATTTCTCTTTTAATCATAGGTCTCTTTACTGCAAGTAATAGGATCTTAGTAAAAATAGTTTGATTGAGAAAGAATTTTTTTTAGAAATATATTGTGTTGTCTACTGACTTTACATTTTTCTGGAACAAAGAACTATGAAGACTTCAGCGGGACTTCTCTGGTGGCACAGTGGTTAAGACTCTGTGCTCCCAATGCAGGGGGCCCGGGTTCTATTCATGGGCAGGGAATTAGATCCCACATGCATGCCACAACTAAGAGTACGCATGCTACAACTAAGGAGCCCACAAGCCACAACTAAGGAGCCCACCTGCCGCAACTAAGACCTGGGGCAACCAAATAAATAAAATATATTAAAAAAAAGACTTTAGGGACTCAGTAAGCTCTGTGTCTTTCTCTCTTCCACTTACTTTGTCATTCTCCCTTACTCTCTTTATAATTCTCTTTTTTTCACTTATTTTTCTCACTATTAAATGCTTCTTGCAGCTAATGTGTACAAATGGCCAAAAAAAATCCTATAGAAATCATGTTTACATGTCTGCAGTTCAAGAAACCAGCCCAAGCTGGCTAGCCAAGTACCCAGGAAAGAACATTTGGGTTAGGTTGTAAATCTTGGTCACAAAGTAAATATATGAGTGAGTGAAAAGTGCGTATATAAATATGGAGCATTTTTTATAGACAGAGATATAGGTGGTAGTTCTCAAAGAAGAGGTGGGCAGACACCCTGAAAGATGTCCACTTATATTATCTTTTAGAGGATATTGTATTCAGTCATTCAACTATGATGGTTGAAACTGGATGATAGTTTTTTCTTCACTGGCCACCTTCCTAGCCTAAATAATTCAGAATGCCAAATAAATATTTATTGCATAATTAAATGAGTGAAGTAATGGTTGGCAGGCATACCTATTGGTATCTCAATTTATGTTGCTAATTCCATTATTTTCCAATATTCCAAGCTAAAAACCATGACAATTATCTTTGACTAGCCCTTCCTTTTATTCATCTTTAGTACACTCTCAGAGGTTCTTTTTGTTGTTCCTTCACTATGCTTAATGAATTTGTACCTTTCTCAATATTTCCAATGGCATCTGCCTAATCCTGACTTCGCCTAGATCAGCACTTTCTAAATTCAGTTTTTTGGAATAGTCATATCCAGTGAGATATTAATGAGAGTCCTGGGAAAAAATAATAAAAGGTTTCTGTTTTCAAATAAATTTGGGAAAGCTGCATACTCTGTCACCCCTTGGAGATTCACAGTGTACATTAGTGCTTTGAGAAGTTCTACAGTAAAGAAACCTGTTTAATGTTGATTATCCTAGCATTTCTTTAAAACATTTAACCAATGAATTCTTTTTTTTTTTTTTGCGCGGTATGCGGGCCTCTCACTATTGTGGCCTCTCCCGTTGCGGAGCACAGGCTCCGAACATGCAGGCTCAGCGGCCATGGCTCACTGGCCCAGTGGCTCCGCGGCATGTGGGATCTTCCCAGACGGGGCAGGAACGCGTGTCCCCTGCATTGGCAGGCAGACCCTCAACCACTGCGCCACTAGGGAAGCCCCAGTGAATTCTTTTATCGTGGAGTTTCTGTTAGAATCTCGTGAGGTGTTGTTCTATAGATCAATCATTGAAAAATGCTGAGCTGTAAAGTGTTAGAAGGAATTCTTAACCACTTTCTCTATTTCTTATCTTTCTGAGTCTCTGCATCCTATACAATGCTGTTGAAACAATAATTATGAAATACCACCACGTAATGGGCATATAGAAAGTGATTACTAATCCTGTTGACTGGATTTACTTCCTAGAGAAAAAAGAAAATGAGCTTAATTAAAATCAGGTATTACTTACTAGAATGTAACATATGTTAGTTACTTAAAATAAGCTTAAGGTAATTTCAAAAAGAGTAATATAACTAGTATTGTTTTACTTAAAAACTAACTACTGTTTACATATCTATATCAGCAAGGCCCCTATAAGGGAACTATGAAACAAAATATCTAGTAGCTTCTTATAACATACATACCAACTCAAAGGTAATAATTGATAATAGGACAAATCAAGCTGTATTAATTTTGATCATTGCTTCCTTAACATTTATTTGCCTGTTATGTATTATTTTCTTTTAAATGGTGATACTGGGAAACATTTTACATTTTAAAATTCCTAACCAGAAATATATTATTTATTTTGGTGTACTAGAAATCTTAAGATCATAATAATTTTTCCATGTAAAGTAAAATGTTTATCTAAATATTTTGAAAGTCAAAATGAAAGTGAGAATGTGTTGTTGAGTCTTTAAATCTCCATGAGTATTACCTTGTTCTTTTTCTTTTTTTAACATCTTTATTGTAGTATAATTGCTTTACATTGTTGTATTAGTTTCTGCTGTATAACAAAGTGAACCAGCTATACGTCTACTGATACCCCATATCCCTTCCCTCTTGCATCTCGCTCCCACCCTCCATATCCCACCCCTCTAGGTGGTCACAAAGCATGGAGCTGATCTCCCTGGGCTATGCCACTGCTTCCCACTAGCTATCTGTTTTACATTTGTTAGTGTATATATGTCCATGCCACTCTCTCACTTTGTCCCAGCTTACCCTTCCCTCTCCCTGTGTCCTTAAGTCCATTCTCTATGTTTGTGTCTTTATCCCTGTCCTGCCCCTAGGTTCTTCAGTACCATTTTTTTTGTAAGATTCTACATATATGTGTTAGCATACGGTATTTGTTTCTCTCTTTCTGACTTACTTCACTCTGTATGACAGATTCTAGGTCCATCCACCTCACTACAGATAACTCAGTTTTGTTTCTTACTATGGCTGAGTAACGTTCCATTGTATACATGTGCCACATCTTCTTTATTCATTCATCTGTTGTTGGACACTTGGGTTGCTTCCATGTCCTGGCTACTGTAAATACTGCGGCAATGAACATTGTGGTACATGTCTCTTCTTGAATTATGGTTTTCTCAGGGTGTATGCCCAGTAGTGGGATTGTTGGGTTATATGGTAGTTCTATTTTTAGTTTTTTCAGGAACCTCCATACTGTTCTCCATAGTGGCTGTATCAATTTACATTCCCACCAACAGTGCAAGAGGGTTCCCTTTTCTACACACCCTCTGCAGCATTTATTGTTTGTAGATTTTTTGATGATGGCCATTCTGACTGGTGTGAGGTGATACCTCGTTGTAGTTTTGATTTGCATTTCTCTAATGATTAGCGATGTTGAGCATCCTTTCACGTGTTTGTTGGCAATCTGTTTGTCAAAAAAAAAATTGAACACAGGCTCCCGCGAGGGGAGGTGTGAATAGTGACCTGTGCTTGCACACAGGCTTCTTGGTGGCTGCAGCAGCAGTGTTAGCATTTCATGCCTGTCTCTGGTGTCCGCACTGATAGCCGTGGCTCGTGCCTGTCTCTGGAGCTCGTTTAGACAGTGCTCTGAATCTCCTCTCCTGGCGCACCCCACAACAATGGTCTCTTGACTCTTCGGCAGGTCCAGACTTTTTCCCGGCCTCCCTACCGGCTAGCCGTGGCGCACTAGCCCCGTTCAGGCTGTGTTCACGCCGCCAACCCCAGTCCTTTCCCTAATCTCCGACCGAAGCCGAGCCTCAGCTCTCAGCCCCCGCCCACCCCGGCGGGTGAGCAGACAAGCCTCTCGGGCTGGTGAGTGCAGGTCGGCACCGATCCTCTGTGTGGGAATCTCTCCGCTTTGCCCTCCGCATCCCTGTGGCTGTGCTCTCCTCCTTGGCTCCGAAGCTTACCCACTCCGCCACCCGCAGTCTCCGCCGGCGAAGGGGCTTCCTAGTGTGTGGAAACCTTTCATCCTTCACAGCTCCCTCCCACTGGAGCAGGTCCCGTCCCTATTCTTTTGTCTCTGTTTATTCTTTTTTCTTTTGCCCTACCCAGGTACGTGGGGAGTTTCTTGCCTTTTGGGAAGTCTGAGGTCTTCTGCCAGCATTCAGTAGGTGTTCTGTAGGAGCTGTTCCACATGTAGATGTATTTCTGATGTATTTGTGGGGAGGAAGGTGATCTCTGCATCTTACTCCTCCGCCATCTTGAAGGTCCTCTTAGCTTGTTCTTTTAAGTTAAAGAAAGGAAGCGGTAGTCATCATAAAAGCATATATTGTTTAAAAATCAATGAGGGAACTGCCTTCTATTGTGCTCTTTCCACTCTAATTTTTTTCCCCTGTACCTAGAAGCTTAGGAAGAGTCCTTGTTGAGCCTTTAGATGTACAGTCTCGTGTCATGCCTGTTAACTCCATGATAAAAATGAACTAGTGTCCCAGTCTAACCTAGATACTGTTCCTTGATGTTTTATACCTGGAAGGTAATTCTTGTTTCCCTTTTCAGAACCTCATTACCCCCAAACAACTTTTCTGTGCTCATACTTATTTTCTCTTGCTAAGGATAATTGCATACAGTCCTTATTGCTTTTCTTAATGGTGTAAATATAAATTATCAATACAGTGTAATTGTTGGCTGAGGTAAATGACCTTTCTGGGTTTCCAGAATGTGTTCTCCTTAGTTGATCTACCATATATGTCTGGCATTGTTGTACTGTATGTGAATTCACATTATTAACAATTTAAAAGGTTCATTAACTTTATTTTTAGAAAATAATATTGATAACTTTTAAAGTTTGGAGCTTCCCAATAATAACAGTGATGTTCATAGCTTATATTTGAAAGTAATTTACACGTTTGCAGATGTGCCTTCACATATATTATTTTATCCTTGCAGCAACCTTGTTAAGATCATAGATATTATTATTCTATATAATGAAGGGATGAAGTGTATATTGTAGAGTCAATTTCACTGTGTCCTCATACACATAGGAAGTTTTGGAACTGGGATTCCAAAGCCAGTTTTTCTTACTTCTTTGTTCCTGAAGTAGTAATTTGACAACATTGGACCCATGTTGCAATTTTTGGTTTTAAAGAATGGTTATTGTTTGGCACTCACACTTAGGCTTAACATCTACTTCATGTGCAGTCCTAAGTTTATTTTATCTTTTGTGTGCTCCTTTTACAATGCAAAAATAAAGTGGGCAGTATCTCAGCATTAATGCTAATTGCAAATCACTTCTGTGTTACTGTACTCTGTAAGCATATGATTTCACATATTTTAAAGGCACAGAAAGAAGCAAATATTAGGGTGCTGGGAAGTAAAAGCAGTATACCAGTGTAGATATCCTATAAAGTCAGACCACATGGGTTTTAATTCACTCCTTTCAAGCTGTGTGATCTGGCCCAAGTTAGTTAAGACTCATTTTTCTTATGTGTAAAGGGAGTACCATTAAAGTATTTTCCTTGTAGAATTGTTCTGAAAATTAAATGGCATAATATGTGTAATGCCCTTAGTTACAAACACTTGCTAATTTTTAGCTATGAAAAAAACTAATGGAATGGAAACTTCAAACTATATTGAGACCACTGGAACATCAAAACACACAGGCATGAAGAAGAAGAGAGAAATGAAAAGGAAGGAAACAGGGGAATGAGAAAGGGTAATTAAAAAGAAATGTGATGGGGCTGCTATTTCGATTCAGGAGGTACAATGTTGCGAGAGAATGTTCCTCCCAACCTAACAATAAAAACAAGCTGAATAAACTATATAATCAGTTACTTTAGCCCATCAAAGAATCAGGCCCAAAGCAATTGAATAAATTAAAATCCAAAATTTGACAAACCTCTCTTAGCATATATAACTGCTTTCATTTTTGAAATGTGGGAGGAGGAAGTCAGCAAAGTAAAAATAAAGCAGCTGAACTTTTAAATTTTTAAAATGCCGTATGTGGGCTGGTGTAGGAGCTCAGAATTCCTAGGAGTCCTAGATACGAGGGGAATCTTTACTCTCCTCATCTTTTTCCCATTGGCTTTCATTTGAGAGCTCATGAGACAGGACAGGATAAGGTCAAGAGAACTGAGAAGTGCATCCTGTAAGGAGCAGGTACACCAAGTCTGCTGTAGTTTCAGTGTGATAAATGAGAACTAAGAGAAATGCTTCTGCATTCTGGGACTTACATTGAACAAGTGGAAGAATCAATCTGCCACAGGAGGGGGGCAGGAGAGATCCCCACTGCTCCTGCTCTGGGGTGGGAGTGGGGAGGGCTAGGAGAGATGAGACCTCCCATACAGACTGCTCAAGTTTGAGGGCAGGCAGAACAGAGAGAAGCCCACAAGCTCTCTCTCCTGAGTCAGTGTCTGTCTTCCATTAGGGGAGGGAGAAGAGAGTTGAGAGAGAAACTGGCTAAATAACAGGTGCAGAGACCCTGTTGAATGAAGTCGTAAGATGGACCAGGAATAGGTGCCACCAGTGCACTGGGGGGTTGAGATCAAAACCAGGAGAAACCTGAGAGGCACTCCGGGCTCTTGAAAGAGTACCAGGAAGTGGCCCTATAGCACTGGGACAGGAAAAGTATTGCTGAGACACGCCTCTGGGGCATCTGAAGGCAGAGTATGACAACTAAGACAAAACCTTCTGTCACTTAGACTCTAAAGTGAAGTTTCTAATTCCACCCTCAGCATTTAAGCCTGTGGTGAACTGAATTTAATTAAAACAACAGCAAAGCCCCGGGCCACTGTATTAGTTTGCTAGGTATGCCATGACAAACAACTACAGCCTGAGTGACTTAAACAACAGAAATTTATTTTCTCGTGATTTTGGAAGCTGGAAGACTGAGATTCACCCTAATGAGTACATACAATCTTAATTAACTATTTAAAGACCATTTCTTCAATCACAATCATATTCTGAGGTACTGGGAGTTAGAACTTCAACATATGAATTTTGAAGTTACACGGTTTAGCTTATAATTCCTATGTAAACTGTACTAACATCTGGTCCAAACAGGAATTGTACCCTTTTTCTGTGTGTAAATATTATTCACCTCAACCCTTATTGTTCTTTCATACAATGTTCATATTCAATCAAAAAATTACAGTACACAAAAAAACAAGAAAATGTAATCCTTTGCCAAAAGAGGAAATAATCAATAGAACCAGATCCAAGATGTTGCAATTATCAGATTGGATTTTAAAATACCTCTAATGCATTAAGGGATTTTCTTGAAAAGATGGACAACATGTGTGAGCAGATGGGGAATTTCAGCAGATAGAAACTATGAAAAAGAATCAAATGTGAATGCTAGAGATGAAAAATACTGCATTGGAGATGAACAGTTCTCATGATCTTATCAGTAATCTAACACATGAAAGGAAATATCAGTGAACCTGGCCAACATAGAGCAATAGAAATTTTCTAACTTGAAACACAGGAAGAATTATAACAGAGTAACTGATTTCTATAAGACTATGTTTAAGTAGAGTCCCAGGAGGTGAAGAGAAAGAGAATGACAGAAGAAATACTTGAATAATAACTGATAATTTTCCAACATTAATGAAAAACATCAACCGCAGATCAAAACCCCAGAGAACTTCAATCAGTGTAAATACAAAGAAAAACATACCTAGAATACCCTAATCACACACAGAAAATCAAAGTTAAAGAAAACTCAAGGAAGCAACCAGAGAAAGACACATTAAATACAGGGCAAGTGATGTAAATGATACCCAGTTTTTCATCAGAGGCAGTGAAAGCCATGAGATAACAGAATAGCATCTTTAAAGTTCTAAAAGATAGATCTGTCAACCTAGAATTGATACCCTACAAAAAAATATTTTTCAAAAAAGAACGTGAAATGAAGGCATTTTTTCTAAATTAAAAAAGCTGAATTCTTCTCTGCATTCTCCATTACAGATACGTTAATATTAAAAAAATAATAAAAAGGAAAGCTTCTTCAGGCTCTAGGGAAATTATAACAAATATGTATCTGTGATCTTTGAGGTAAAGAATACCTCAAAGATATGGAATATATACATATGAATATATTTACATATATGGGAATATGTATATATCGTATATACATATATTTTTATAATAAATATACACACATTAAATATATTATCAATCGAGTTAAATTCATTTGTGTGATTAAGGAAAAATAATAGCAGTATAATATGTTTATAGCATATATAGAAGTAAAACACGATAATAAGAGCACAAAGGATGGGAGGATGGGGCTTCCCTGGTGGCTCAGTGGTTGAGAGTCTGCCTGCCAATGTAGGGACGTGGGTTTGTGCCCCGGTCCGGGAAGATCCACATGCCGCGGAGCGGCTGGGTCCGTGAGCCATGGCCGCTGAGCCTGCGTGTCCGGAGCCTGTGCTCCGTAGCAGGAGAGGCCACAACAGTGAGAGGCCCGAATACCGCAAAAAAAAAAAAAAAAAGGATGGGAGGATGATAATTGGAAATATACTGTTGTAAGGTTTTTATGTTTCTTATGAACTAATAGAATTTTTTTTAAGTAGAGGGTGATAAGTTAAATACACATATAGTTATGTTTTGAGCAATAACTGAAGTCAACAAAAGAGGCGTTGTTATGGATTGAATTTTTTCCTCTCCCCCTAAATTCATATATTAAGTCCTAACCCCAGTACCTCAGAATGTGTCCTTCTTGGAAATAGTATCATTGCAGGTGTAATTAAGATGAGTTCTACTGGAGTTAAGATGAGGTTCTATTGGAGTAGAGTGGACTCCTAATTCAATGTGACTGGTATCCTTATATAAAAAGGAGAAATTTGGACACATACAGGAACCCAGGGAGAATGCCATGTGAAGATGAAGGCGGAGATCATGGTGATATTTCAATAAGCCAAGAACACCGAAGATTGACAACAAACTGCTAGAAAGCAAGGGAAAGACATAGGACAGATTTCTCCTTCACATCTTATACTTCTAGCCTCTAAAACTGTGAGACAATTAATTTCTGTTGTTAAGCCATCCAACCTGTGATACTTTGTTACAGCAGCCCTAGCAAACTAATGCAGGCACAAATAAAAAGTCAGTAGCAAAGAAAAAATGGAATACTAAAAGTACTTGGTTAATGCCTTATTTTGGGCAGAAAATAACGCCTTATTTTCTGCCCAAAATAAGGCAGAAAGAGGACGAAACAAGATACAGATTTCATGAAATGAAATCAAACACCTGAATAGTGAATTAAACTCAAACATTGCAGTAATTGCATTGAAGATAAATGGACCAAACACTCCAATTAAAAGGCAGAAATTGTCAGACTGGATAATAACTTTGTCAGATTCTCATAAAAATGAACATACATCAACTTTATGTCTGAGTAATTCCAATCCTAAATATTTATCTATGAGAAATGAAAACATATATCCACAAAAATATTTGTACAAGGATGTTCATACTAGCTTTATTGATAATAGCCAAAACCAGGAAATAGCCTGCATGTTTATCCATATGAGACTGGATAAACAAACTGTGGTATATTGCTAATACAATATGACATTACTCCCCAGTAGAAAAGAGCAAACCACTGATGTATGCCACAAAAAGGAAAACTCTCAAAAACATTGTTGAGTGAAGGAAACTAGACACTAAGTAAATATATACAGTTTGATTACTTGGTAATGGAAATCAGATGAGTTGTTTTTTGTGTGTGTGTTCCAGCAGAGTAGGGATTCAGTGAGAAGGGCATATATGAATCGTGGGGTAATGGGACTAACCCATGCTACATAGGGTGGGTTAGGTGAATCTAGGCATTTGCCGAAATTGATCAAAATATGTTTAAGATCTCTTTATTTTATGTATGTAACTTGGGAAAAAATTGGAATAAGAAACACATTTACTTATACTGACATGTGGTCGCTTTTTATCTGAATTTATCTATCTTTAGTGAACATTGTACACCATGTTTTAATCTACTAAAATACTACTACCACAAATATTTAATATTAATGTTCATACTGAGTTTCAGTTTACAAAGTATACTGCATATATACTATATTCAGCCTTCAAACTTACTCTGAGTTAAACAGGAAAGGCTCAGTATGATTATCTCTGTTTTATAGAGGGGATGGTGTCACTCATGTTTATTTATCCAGAATCAGTGAGGTGATCAGTGGCCAAGACAAATCTTAAATGACAGTATTTTGACTCTGACTCATTTCAGTGAATGTCTTCTACTGAAAGCTCAATAGTATATAAATTTAGTTCCTGCCCTCTCTCCCCCTCACTTAACCTGCTTGCTTATGTCTCGTTTATGTTAAGTGGTTCTCTTTGAGCATTAGGTGGCATAAAGCTTGGTGCCTTGTTGAATTGACCCTATGTTCTAAGCCAGTCATATTGTACTTCCATGTCCCTGAATAAAACCTAGTTATTGAAAACAGCCAATGACAAGAGTGAGATTATTTCCTTTGTGCATATAGTAGGTTTAGAAGTAGAAGAAATGCCAACTCAAAATGTCTTTGTACTCTAAAGTAGAAAACCTATTTGTTTTAACCATATACTTCTGCCATCCTCCTTCCTCCACCTCCCCAAGGCTGTGAGATGTGTTGTGGTGATTATTAAAAGATCTTAGGTTGTTGAGGCATTAGGTACTTTCTTATGAGGAAGATAAGACTTTGGAATAATATTTAACACAGTATGTGAATAATGCAGCATCTTAATAAATAAAATGATATGCTCAAATTCTTTTTAAAAAATTAGAAAATGTATCTCCCAAAATAGTATGAAACATTACTGCTACGTTCTGAAATTGGTCATCAAAACTTACATACTTGTGACATCTTAGGAAGGACATTTCAAGAGTTACATTTACAACTCAAATAGGAAAGGGTGAATATAAATTAGAATCTCTCTGGAAAGTAGGTTTATCATGCAAAATAGGACTGATTCATTAGGGGGATTTATTTTACTCAATTAATAAAATATGATATCCTGCTGAAGACACGACTACAGCAAGTATAAACTGAAGTAGCAGAGAGGTCATAAAATCTCATTAAAAAGGATTTTAAAATTGTAGTCTCAGTAGTGGGTTAAATTAAAGAAAATGAGTGCACATATTTCTCATTCAGAATTATGTGTTCATAACCATAATTTTTAAACTTCAGTCATAGAGCCCATATTAAGTTCTAATTAATATTGACCATCTTTTCAAATAATTTTAGTATCTATCTAGATTTCTACTTAGTCCTTCCTGTTACAGATTACATGGAAAAACAGTTGAGACCATCTATAGTTCACAGAGGCTAACCAGTACTCACACTCATTAAAAGAGAATAGAAATGTCTGAGTAAATTACTTCTGACTTTACTGCTGACAGCTGGACTCTAGAGAACAGTTCAGAGTATAATATCCTTATCTCCCTAA